>NC_066368.1:9952748-12452748 GCF_013377495.2 Cygnus atratus
AAGAGAAAGAGTGGGAGTGATGGGGGGGGGGGGGGGGAAGGAGTTTAGAGGATAACAATCCTAAAAGTAAAACAGGAGATTTGAGAAAAAAAAAAAGAAAAGAGAAAAAAGTAGAGACTGAGAGTGGGCACAAGGACCAGAATATTATAATTACAGAACAGATGCATAGTGCTGTAGTGGTATACTAAAAATTAAAATGCTAGCCTGCTACGCTATGGAAGAGGGGGGAAAATAATCAGATTTCACATTGCAGTGCAAAAGAGCTACCCAATAAAAAGAATTAGCATGTAGTTGTATATTTTTATATACCATATAAGCCACAATTCATCTAAAAAGTAAGTCATAAGCCCACAGTTCAGTTCAGTCCTACTGTGAGCAATTAGAATACTAAAGCACTGTGAACTCGGTGCTAACATTAACTCAGAGCCGTTTCTTACCTGATTTCAGAACCTTTCCACCAAAGCCATACTATAATGAAACCTAATTTTTATTACAAACGATGGTGTTATTTACATGGTTTGGTTTTGGAGGCACACAGCCCTCTGGTCAGGAAACCAGTGCCCTGCAGTAGCAGCTGATGCTTTCAACTGCTCCCCACCCCTCCCCAAACTCCTTCTCCCACAGCATCTTGTGCTCCCAGAGAGGTGGGTAGTGAGGTGATTCAGCGCGTCTTGCAGCTTCAGAAACAGCTTCTATCTGGAGTTATATAAGGAAGTTTTGCAAAGTGGCGTGCTATCACTAGAGATTTTGTCATTCCATGTGGGCTGGATTCAAACTGAGATCTCAGGAGCTCAAAAGACAGAACGGCACAGCCTCTGTGCAATCCTGTGTATGGCGTGCGTGCCAGAATAGAGCCCGGTAATGAGAGGAAGCGTAGGTTTTATTAACAAACAGTACGGCAAACCAGTTTCTTTTAAGATCTGTTCATACCTCCTTAGGAGAACTATAATTGGGGATGCCTTGATGTTTCACTATGCGATGTGTTAAGAATTATGCCTGAGTCACCACACTAGCCTTCATTTAAACTTGAATGTGCATTTTGCACTCAGTGTAAAAACACCATTGCAATTATAACCTATCCAATGCTTAGTAGGTCCTTAAGTACAAGAGAACAGAATGCTAACAATTGTTTTCTAAATTATTTTTCTCTACCTGTTCAGTTTTGATCTAGATAAAATGATAAATCCATTTTTTTAGATCGCTTTGCTGCTGCTCTCCCAATATACAGAGAGAGAAAGCAACTTCTGAGGCTAACAAGGAAAAGTAAAAAAAGAAAATTACTAGAAGCAATGTCAAAAAATGACAGAGTAATTATAAGCTCATAAATGTATGCCTGAGTTCAGCATAGCTCTCAAGTCCAAGCCCTGTGCAATAACATTCTGAATTTTTCTCATTTGCCTGCATAGCTATTTCAAAAAGAAAAGTAGTTAAGTAGCAGCTTTGTTCTTCATATCTGATTAAATTTTCAGAGTAATTTACAAATTAGGAATCTGTACGTTTATAAAACTATAATCACTGTTTGCAAACAAAAAATGATCCTAGTATATTATTTTACAAAAGCACAGAAGCAGACGTGCAGGTGTTGTTAAAGGGTTGGACAAATGAATCTTGTTCTTCTGAAAGTAATCTCAGAAATCAGGCTGTACAAACCCTTGCAACAATATTGCCATCTGTTTAAATACTGGGACTATTGGGGAGGGGAACTCAGCAGTGGTGGGAGGGCTTTCATGTGGTTACATGTTTATTTTGTTTAATTTTTTTGTTCACTGTTTTACTCTGTAGCTTTAACATATTAATATCAGCTCCACAAGAAGAAGAAAAAATAAATCAGGGAACTGGTGAAAGAATCTTTATATCACAAATATCTTACTGTTTCTAAGAATTCCCTGTAATTGCCCTTAATCTGGTTACTTTACAATTCTTTGTCATCCCCATTTCTAAAACTTACAAATCCTTTTCTCCAGAGCTCAGAATTCATTACTGTTTCAAAAAGATGATACCAGACAAATATGTGATGTTAAAACAGTTGTGCTTCTAAATATATTTATTCATATACTTCACTGGTTCAAACTCCCCACATGAAATCCTTCAAAAATCTGACCCATAAGTAATCCTGATTTTACTGAGACCTTGGCTTTGGCAGCTATCAGGAAATACTAAAAAAGCAGTTCAGATACCTGCTTTGCTACAGCAATAAGTTATAGAGGATATTAATTTCAGAAAATGTACTAAAACATTTGAGGAACTGACCATTAAAACAGACTTCTCTCTAAATATTTATGAGCCATTTTATAACTGGAAGAAAGGTGTTCTGGAATACTGATCTCTAGTGTTACACCTACAGATCTACAGCATGCACAAATAAATAATAAATATTGATGTGTGTGCGCAGGTCTACCTGTACTGTATTTTCAGTGGGTATACGATATCCCCTACAATACACAAGCTGCTTCAGTACCTCACACAAAACATTACAAAATACTGTGTAATTCTTAGAGTGTTTCAGCACAGGTTTTAACCAAAGCAATGCTTTCACTTTCAATACCAGTGTACAAATGTATTTATTCTATCAAAGATTTTTGTGATGCAAACAAGATTATTACTGTACCTGATTTGATCATGGTATTCTAACAGAGATCAAATAATAGGTTTTCCTTTTTTTTTTCCCTTCTTTTTCTAGTGCCTTTAAAAAAAATCTGCTATCAAAGAATGTTAATTTCTAAGGTTTGATCTAGAGATTCCTATGTAAGTATACAATTATTAGGAAAAAAGAGGCACAACAGTGAATATTTTAAAGCAATGTAATCAATATTTTTGCTTTGTGTAGATTTCCCTGCAACAATGAACAAAAAGATCTACTTCAGATTTCGAAACTCAGCTTTAAAGGGAAAGCTAGACAACAAAAAGCAAGAAAGTACTCACCTCTTCACGTAATTTTATCAACTGCAACATGAACGCACAAAAAAGATAAAAAGGAAAGAAATGGCAGGAAAGAAAGATCAGTTGTGTGACAGGATACAGAATTAACATTGACAATTTATCTGTTTACATGTTTAGCATTTAAAAATCACAGACAAACACATTAAAAGAACCTAAACATAGACTACATGCAGAGTTTTTTGAACGAATAAAGATCACTTTCTCACACTGTCACATTAAACAAAGAGAATAGTGTGAAATTCTCTTTTAAACCACATCTAAGACACCATCATGAAATAAAGGGGAATGACTTCATAGAAGTCTATATTATAAAGAAAAAAACAAGTTTACTATTCCTCTCCTCGAAGATTGTACAGCTGAAGTGGTTTTGTATATACAAGTTTTCAGAATGTTTTCTGTGTATTTTAGTTGTGACAACTGATTTCTTATTTTACTAGCAGATCTAACTTATTAATAGATGACTGCATCTTTATAGCATGTCACTAGTACTCCAATTTTTATATACCTTAGTTTGAATCTGACTGTATTATCTATTTTTATTATTGAACCTCAAATGGAAACACTTTTTCAGGTTAAAAAAAAGCAGCTTAGTTAAATGACTCAGAATTATGTTTTATTGCACAGAATATTAAATAATAGACAAAGGAACAAAACAGATGAAACAGATTTCCCACAGAAAAGACCCATTGCAGGCTCTTAATCCTAGACCACTATACAGTGTATGAATACACACACAGTGTATGTGTATATACTTATATACTACAGACATTCATGTTTATCAATTTATGCTTGTAAATCAATGCAGTCTAATTCTACTAATAACATTGCTCTGACAGGTTTCCTATAAAACTAAATAAAAACCAGTGTGAATATCAAGCTATGTTGTAACATCCTCTCCATTTACAGAGATAAATTATTTGTACTGGAACAAAAAGTACAATTACTCACAACAAATGTCTGCACAAGAGTAGTTCTTTTATGAAAAAAATACAGTTCTCTCACCAATTCCAGTTGAATTCGAAATTACAACAGCTACATCATTATCTCATTTTATGCTGATACTTCACCTACAGTTTCATAACCCTAATTTTTAACACGTGTGTAAGCTAAGAATGTTTACTACTTATAAAGTCTCGCCAGCCGGGAGGAAACAAAAGCATTTCCACGATTCTCTATTGATTCATATGGCTCGCCTGAACCAAACACCCGCCTCACCCCAAAACAGACAAAAAGCCTCTAACTACATGTAATTGGGAGGGCTACTACTGCACCAAGTCGAGCTCAGTATGCTCTTCAGCACCCAGCTAAAGGAACTTTGCTAAAATTTGGTATATAGAAAACAGCACTGTCCACCAAACTGGTTCTTAAATTCAAGTGCTTGGCCTATCATAAATTGGTCTCTTTCTCCAGTTCTTCCCCCCCTTTTTTCCCCAAAAAGGCAAACATTAAGGCTCTTTAGAAAGAGACGATCTGGGAGTTGATCGCATAGCTATCTTTTCTTTCTGAGGCCACCATTCTTCAGTTGGCTATGATACTTAAAGGGCCAAAGTTTAAAACTACTCTCCCGCAATAGAGTCCATTTGGGCATGCCACCCTGCTATAATCAGTGAGTTTGAAAATGCTGCACATTTGTTTTTTCAATAGGTCCCAAACAAAAATGTTCTATCTTGTTTGTGCTGCATGGCTGAATTTAAGCTCTGCATAGGATTTGCAGCTAAGCTAAGTAATGGGAGAAGGTTTTCTTTTTTTTTTTTTTTTTTTTATTTTTTTACACTGGATGAAAGATATTCATTCAAATTAACAAAAGATGTATTTTTCCCCCATTTAACAATGCGCTTGATGAAAATGTGTTAACTTTATTTTTCTATTTTTAAACATTTTCTGGTATTTTTATCGTGCTCGCCGCTCAACTGTAAACAGCACTAAGCTGTGTGCAGCCACCATTTTAGGTTATGATAATCAGCATATTTCTGAAACAAAGATTTTTTTTTTTAATACAGAATTTGATACAAGAGGTAATCTGTTCCTTTGTAGGCTAAAAAAAAAAATCTGGTTTACGCTGGTTTGAACCAGTGGAATCTCTTGTGGCTAAGCCTTCTGCTGTGACTAAAATCAAAACTGCGCCGCAGAGAGCGAGCGAGATTGTGTGTATGTGTGTGTCCGTGTGTCTGTGAGGCACACCACGTGATGCAGAAAACTACCGAATTTTTTTTTTAAAAAGCTGATAACGCTACTGCCGTCTCTGTCCGCATATAGATAACGAATAAATGCTGAACTCTATTAAACGCCCTTTACACATTATCGTGGGTCGAACACACAATTTTCTGAACTTATGATGACAGTCTATTTATTTTGCTATAAACCCTCGGCATGTAACGAACAGATTTGTGTCTGGTAATGATCTGCTCTGCCAGGGCTATATGAAATGATACCGACCTTCTTTAGATCTTGGGGAATTAAATTGACCAACTTCACCCCCTGGTCTGTAGCTGAAGTTTGACACACTTTATGCACAGCAAGCCCAAATCTAATATTATCAGAACTTTGTAGTCAGAAATTAAGTAGCCACAAAATATTTGTTCACCACAAATCACATATGCAGTGTGTGTGCATATGGAGACACAATTTAACCTAATGCGAATTTACTTAACCATATTAATTAACATAGTTGTGGAAGAGAAAGGAACAGTATAATATTTCAAGAAAGTTGGTAACAGGGTACCTGACACTATTTTGGTAGAAAGGGATTTCTGATTTAACCCAACGTATACTTTCTAAAACACGTAGAAATCACCACATAAAACCAGCTCTGTGATTATTGAAGTGAAGCCACAACTTTAAGTAGTGTATCACTGCACTGAAAAGCTCAACAACTTTCACGGGATTTGATAATCATTGAAGTCTTATTTGTCATTCTGGCCAGCAAAGTAACAGAGCCCATTTAAGACCACTTCTAGAAAATAAGGAACAAACCAATGCACACGGGTTTTAGGAGTTGTTCTTTTTTTTTTTTTTTTTTTTGATAGGAGAAGGGATGGCTCCTGATTCTGCACCTCTGCACGTGCCTCACCTGACCACATTCACCAGATATATTTCAGAGGAAATGAATGTACACTAAGCAATGACTTCGTTAAACACTAAAAGCATTAAGAGGTTTATATCACTTATTAAACAAAGATGCATTTACTTTAAAAGAAGTTTTGATTAGCAAAATTGTATGAGTTTTACAACCTCTTACAAGAAGTTTCTGTATGCTTTATCTAATAAAATTAGTTAACTATTGATATAATTATGATAAGGCAACCATATTCTAAGATGTCATCTACACATGATGACAGCTACCCATGGAAGACATCTAGTGGAACAAAAAAAGAGGAAAGGCCAATCATCATTTGGTAATTCTTCACTCTGTTCTTGCACTTAAATCTTTCTTCTTGCTAGAACGACTGGAAACTCATATCTATATATTCTACCCTGTTCAGTACAGCTTTTAACTTGGCTGTGTTTTTCTGTAACTCCACCTTTGAAACTCAACTAAAAAAAACAGAAGTTGAATAAAGAAAAGATTCAAGTTGTTTATTTTTCCAGCAGTGCCCCATTTATTCCTAGAAACGTGATATATTCACACTAGCCAATATACATTAGGCTCCTTTTGTCTCCTCCCTGCACCAAAAACATTATGCAAACATTCATCATGATGACAAAGACCATACCTTAAATGTACTTCTCATAACTGTAGTTCCCTTGGGTAGTGTCCAACTCTAATCAGATATTCAGCATTTCTATTGGCAGATTTTACCAGTATCTCAAGATTGCTATACGAGCAATTCTGAGCTGGCAATTCTTTGTTTGTTTTTGTTTATGACAATTCCTTCATCATCAGAGGAATCCCTCATCCCCTCTCCTCTTTTAAAGTTTGGTGACTGAACTGGGAGAGAAAAAAACATCATCGTTTGGTTTAACTAATTTAACCTAACCAAAACTGATTGAGAAGTAAGAGTCCTATAACAGTACTGTGAGGGTCAGTCTATCCATCTGTATTCCCAACAGACAAAATTAAAGCAAGAATTTGAAACATCTTCAAACATTTTGTATGCCTACAAACTATACTTGATCATACTTTCTTCACCTAGTCCAAATTTTGTATTAATATAATAATGTGTAGGAGCGAATGTGGAGTAGATTTGGACTTACTGAGTCAAATATGTTAACACCTTGATTGTATGGTATATACCCAAACCTTGCACTTAGTTGGATAGAGCTGCACATCCTGATATGCTCAACAAAAGGCTGAAGCTTGCACACTAACTGCTTGTTGACATAACTAAAAGCATAAAAAATACAAATATGAATCATGATATCTCATAAGAAAAAGATTGTGTTATTCCAGTAATCAACCACAATTTTTTTTTTTGAAATATTGGCCTTTACGTTTTTAAAAGAAAGATGGGTGTCTCCTGTATGCTGATATTTTGTAGCATACCTCGAGAAAGAAAACAAAGAAATTCAGAACTTCCAAAGATTATGGTTAAAATTTCAAGTTGGGTTATAAAAAAGGACTTTGTTTACTGAAAAGACTAAAAAACCCTTCCCTTACCTCCCCCCGAAATGCTGTGCCATTTAAGAAATGGTCATTTGAAAGAAAAAAAAAATCACGTTGACAAACGCATGGAAGTATCATTTGGTTCCTTAATGTGACCATGTGTCTTCCATAAGGTTTTGAAAAGAGATCACAACTTGCAAAAAGTGTAAGTGAACCAGTTATTTAACCATTCCTTAAAAAGTGAAAATAAAATATTTTATTTCATCCCAAATAAGATATTTTGTTATAAGTAAAGCTTCTTATCACAATTGTCCTTTTATGTCTGAATTCACATATTTTTTCTTGAAATATAAAAATAGCAGCATCTTAAAAGAAATAAAACAAGAATCTTAACACTTTTACAGGACTGAGTTTACTTCCATGACACACAGTCTGGGAAATTCTTCTCCCTGAAATCATCCTTTCTGCAAAATCATTACTTAGGGATAAAAAAAAATCTCTTCCTTTTATTTGAATTTTGGACACCCTCCCCTGCTATAATATCTAAATTTGAAGATTAATATCTTTTACTTTTAACACTACACATTGATAGTACAGCTGCTATACACTGAAGTCTACAGATAAACTGTACACTGTGCATAATTCCACTTACATATGTATTACAGTCTATCAGAGATTAAAATTTACACAGCACATTTAAAATACTGTATAATACTAGTGCTTAATGGGGTCTGTGTGTTAAAATTCATCTTATTGGGATAAGCCTCCAAGACTTACTTTTTTCTACCCATAGTGAGCTTATACTGAGGGTAGAAGACACTAAAAATTTTATAATGTGATTCTGTTTCCTTATTTAATATTGCATTTATCAAGTAAACATTTAAACAATCTTCACTTGCAGTACCAAAATAATTTAAATTCTATATCTTCAGAAGGGAAAATCTGATATTTAAGAAAACTTTCAGCAAACTTCTAAACTCAAAATCTACAA
Organism: Cygnus atratus; assembly: GCF_013377495.2. Classification (NCBI taxonomy): domain Eukaryota; kingdom Metazoa; phylum Chordata; class Aves; order Anseriformes; family Anatidae; genus Cygnus; species Cygnus atratus. Next base: position 9,961,223 of record NC_066368.1, read on the forward strand.
CTTGGATTTACAGCTGAACTGACTTTCTAAAGAGAAAAACAAAAATTCATCTTTTACAAAGAGATTGTCAAAGAAGTTTCAGCACCAAAAGAAATATTAGCATGTGGGTAAAAGTCCCCTGAATATAATGTTCCCTTTAGAATTTTCAACAGTCTACTAGGATCCTCACTGCAGTGTCCAGAACAACAATATGGGTACAAGATTTTTAAAAAGCCTCAGAATTATCAAGCTTTCCTTCATTAAAAGATTTGGATAGCACTCTGCATTCTAGTACAACATACATTATGAAAGCATGCTTTCATTAGTACAACTTGTGTTTTTGGTACAAGGAGAGAAAATCTGTTTAGGGAACAAATCACACAAGGAAACTGAGTGGGGTACAGCCTAATTCTGAAAGTGCACTTTCATTTGTTTTGCCTGCCAGTGTTGATTTAATTATACTGCATTATTATCAAAGCAGCATTATGTACTTTTTTATTCCTTTTACATGTGTTTGAGGTGAAGACCTTGGCTTTGTCGGCAAACAGCGCGTTTCAAGTTATTTCTTAAGTACTAAATAATAAAGAAAAGAGAAGAAAAGATTTTTTTTTAAGATAGCAGACAGTGATCACAAGTTAAAGGGTTAAATGTAAGATCTCCAAGAAACATTTTGAAGTTGATTAAGACCCCAGCTTTGCATTAAACAGTATCACTTCCACATGAGTTGTTGCTAATGCTGTTAAGGAGCAGCTTGAGAAGCCCAGTGTGCCAGTGACCTCCTTCACCCTCCAGCCACCCACTAGGGCTTCTTGATTATCATCCTACCTGGTTCTCTGAGGAATTCCCGTCATCCCCTAGGAGCTCATTCCGCACCTCATCACTGTAGGCGATCCGTGACCTTTTCTGTAAAACAAAAAGAAAAAAGGGTTAGGAAGTAAAGCTCCAAAGCCATTGGCATCAAGGCTGATCATCTTAAACCTCGAGAGCCCCCTAATGGATACCTATTTGATAAAAAAAATAAATTAAAAATCTGCAAGTAAAAGTTATTAAAAAGTTCTTCAACTGTTGTATTTTGATAAATCAGCATGGCAAAACCTTAGCATTTCTAAGAGTCACATCCTCAATATTTCATCAATGAAAGAAGCTTAAGCAAAGCTCAAGCCAACTCATGTGTGATCGGTTCTAATAATCAGGTAGCCTTGAGTGGCAATATAAACTAATACCAGAAGGGCTGAAGAAATGCATGTGTAGGAACAAAATGCATTATTCTGAAGAACACTTATTAGTTGGACACAGAACTCAGAGTAACACTGCAGTGATGCTACTAAATAGGAAAGGAAGACTGACCTTTCTCCTTACCAAAAAAATAGGAAAAAAATAAGAAAAATAAGAACGAACAGTGGGCATTTGACAAAATTGGTTGAATTTACATATGTAGAAAATTAACAAGTTTTTCCTTTGTTGCTAAGGCTATGAAGGCCTCCAGAGAAAGGACAAGAAATCAAATACCAAAAGAAAAGAGAGAAAACCGCAGTACAAGTGAACTCTAGTTTACAGCAGTTCATGGTAACACCGCAAACCTGAGACAGTCATTCATTAGACTATTACAACTAATAGGCATTATTCACAGCTGATGAGCACCGGATTTTCTCATGAGCTGATCCCTATATTGACTCTTAACTAGATCAAGTGGCAAACAACTGAAAGCAAATGACTGAAGATTACCAAGGTAGCACAACATTCACTGGAACAACGGGGAAGTCCATAATAAGAATATTAGTCCAGCTTTCAATTTCTTAGTTGGCCAAGTAACACACTCAGTGTTAACAGTATAAGTTAGTTAACACTCCCACATTAACCATTAAAAAAGAGAAAGGATTTTTAACATATTGCCTAAAATTATGCATTTTGCATATTTGAGCGTGGCTATGACCAGCTTCCTCCATCAGAGGAAGAAGCCCTTTTTTTTAACTGATGGGAGCTTCCCTCCCACTCCATCATGTAGTCACTACCAGTAGGAACTCAGCATAAAAAAATCCCTCTTCAAACCTTCCCTAATCAGAGAATTGGGCCAAAAAATATTCTTGAGACCATAACACAGGAAATAATTCTTTAGAAATCATACTGAGCATAGGGAAATTCATTCCCTGTTCACCTTCCACTAGAAAACTAGCAGTTGAGTAAGCTTTGCACTGGTCATCTCAGAGCAACATTTTATCTTGTGCAGTTCACCCTTTATTATACCATTGTCATTGCAACGCTTACCAATTTGTGATTCAGTTGCTAGTGCTCAGGTCTAGACTATATACTAAAGCTACAGATGTATGTAGCAAGGACAAAGCATACCATGGTCCTACTACAAGAGCTGAGTTGTGCCGAATCTTTTGGAGATCTCAGCTGCCACAGTTTCATACTAACCAAGCTAAAAGTACTCTACAGCATTAAAGGAAATGGGAACCTTTAAACAGGCTGTGGTATCAGAGCTGCCTGTTTAAATTATTCATTTCATCACTATGGGGGACTAAAACACTCCACAGTATGCAAGAATATCATATGGAGATAGGTTTTGTTTTTCTCTTTTTTCACCAAAAAGCCAACAAATTGGCATAGATTGCTCAATTACATTATTTTCCTATTTTTATTTGATACACATCAAACAAGGAAGGAAATTACAAATATATACCAATAAATATCTAAGACTTCTTTTCTGATTAAGATTCAATCTCCCCACTTGAGGTCCAATACTTCAACTGTACAGTCTCTTCCACTTGCACAAAATGACTCAGCCCCATTGATTCTGTCAGTGTTAAACGTATTTGTAATTATTAGGCTGAGGTGGGGAGCATGATGCTTCATGAGCTTGTTCTCCAGTGAACAAGTTGCCTAACAATATGTGGAAACTTAGATGGGCCTTGGTTACATATCCTTTATTTGAAAGATTTAACTGGCTGATATTCTCATTCACAGGAGACTGCATGAAAGAAAGGAAGAAGAATATTCTTCATGGGAAAGAAAGAAATGTTAACAACAATGCAGTTTTTAAAGGCTCTTTATAATCCTTTACATCATCACCTCTGAACTTAATAAATATATTTGTATCATTGTTCTTTCATTGTAATAATCTGTCATGATATGAAAATCAGCAATTTTATTAAAAGAAATAACCCTTTGACTACAATTAGGTGTAACTCTTTGCCATAATCAATAAATAATTTGATACTACTTTTGATCACAGTTCCACTACCAAATGAATCAATAATATAAAAGGAAAGGCCTTTGAACTAAAGTGTTCATTTGTTCTTCCAGGATTTGTCCAAAATATCAATACATTCATATCTTCAATTACTATTCTTATTTTTATTAAAGTAAAAGTGCTAACACATTCAAGCGTGGCTAACAAAAGTAGTGAAAATGAAATGGTTCATCCGAACTCAGCAATAAAATGAGTTTTAGATTTTTTTTTTTTTTAGCTCATAACCATCAGCTGTTTATAAATATATACTTTAGCCAAATGCAAGAATGATAGTTTGAGCTGGAAATGTCACACACACTGCTACAGTTTGAAGGAACCCAATTCATAATGCATTTTATAAATAGTTAATGACTTCTATACATAAGCTAACCAGGCAAATCAAGAAATTGTCAACATTTTTAGTCTTAGTTGTCAGTTAGCACTGTCTACTGGTACTTTATATGTATGTTTCTAGAAAAGACAGAAGCTTTACAGAGTTTGTAATCCAAGGCATTTCTGGGCAGCTCAGTATAAGTTTAAGAGCTTCTATGTGCAGTTTTTCATCTGTAAAGGTCTGTCATACAGATAAGTTTTTCTTGTATTTTGTATTTTTCTTGTGTATACATGCACAAAAAGTCTAAGCACCCAAGAGTTTTTACTTCATTGTACACGTTTCCATTCAAATGCAGCATGCACACGAACACACTGCTACACAGAAGGGTTAAGCTACTTTCTACAAAACTTCAAGATAGAGAAAGTTTCAGGGGCTGTTTTAAATGTACTACAGTATCCAGACCTTCTGACAAGGAAGAATTTCTGATTCCAGGCAGATCTCTCTTGGTTTATGAACAGGATTTTTGCATACTGATTGGGTGATTTTCTTAAAGCCCTGTTCAAACAGATACACTTGCTCAGTTCTGTCTGGCAATTTGGCTTTAAACAATCTGTCTACTTGACCCAAGCCTTAACATTTCCCAATAGAACTGAATGTATTCATGGGCAAGCACAGCTAAATTAGAATTGAAATGAATTAACTCAGCTTAAACTAATTAAGATCTGTGATCTGCAGTACCACCCCCCTGTATGATTCTACATGTGAAGCAGGGTACATGTAACCAGACTGCGAGAATTCTGCTACACTACTAATCTGAGCATAACAATGAAGTTCGTCTATTACTAAAGCATATGAGAAGTTAATTTCCACGGCCTACACATGGCAAAGCAATTGCTTAAATTGCCTCACCTGGGAATTTAATACAATGTTATCATCAGACCAGCCACACTGTAAATAGATTTATAATGCTTTCCATGTGCTAGGCTAGGTTGCATATGAACTAAGTAATGATCTGGTATTACAATACAATCAGCTAGTTCCCACACCTGGCAGACAGGGTATTTTGCTAAATTACTACCTATATAGATGCATCACAACATAAAAAGAGAAAAGGCAATGGGAAGAGAAACAATCTACATGGTGTATGACTGATTTTTACATGGTAACCAAATATGATGTAGATGGAAAGAGGTATCCAAAATAATCTGTTTCCAACATCTGTACAACAGAACGCATACTTATTCGTTTCTATTCAATTTTGGCCTAATTTTCCGCATTCTATACTTTAATTACTCATCCACATTCTAAAATGTTCCCATTAGCGAAGGCCACAACTAGCCAATGCCCCCTCATTCCAACACACTTTCAGCAATCAGCCAAATAATTGCTATAAAGTATCACATATTTTCATACCTGAACTAAAGAATAGCTTTCCTCCTAAATGCTAAGCAGCCCCCTGAACAGACGACCACGTCTAGATACATTTCAGACAAAGGGCCCAGCAAATCCTTTCGTCCCAACCTCTCCATTTTTCATCCTCAATGTTTTAAGAATGGATTAAACAGATTTTTTCTGTAAAATTTGTAAATAAACAAAAGGACTTATTTATTCACAAACATCTGTTTTCATTAGAATTTCCTAGTACATATAAATAGTTTAAAAAAAAACAGCTTCAGGCATCTGTTTCAGAGTTTGGCCCTGCTCTACATGCAAATAAATACACGAGATTAGCATAACCAGAAATAATTTCTAGGAATAAATTATATTTTATTTTGTGTTCTTAGAGAGTACTCAGTTTTACCATTGCTTATGTTAAAACAAGGTGAAAAAGTGACCTGATCTTCAAACAGACTGCTAAGTACTGCAGATTGTAGACTTTCACCTCTGCTTTTCTGAATAGATGCCGGAAGTATTTTTGCTGAGCAGAAATGGAAAAGACAGTTCAGCAAATTTAGAAGAGAAATAAGTGACCTTATCTAAAAGCAACACAACACTTCTTCAGGAAATAACTGAAATTGATTAAAAAATTGCGTTCAAACTTCAGTTTACAAAACTTCCTTGTTTCTCTGTAAAGGTGATGCAGGAACAACAGATCAGATACTTCAGACTGCCATTAGAAATAGGTTTTCCTGTTCCTAAATAGCTCAGTTTGTGAGTAAGAACCAGGAAACTGGTTACATAGTGTATATATATATATATATGACATGATGCAATGCTGGACTTTCAAGCACTTATGAAAATAAAACAATGAAGCCGACATATTTATCTGAAAGGAAATAAACTATTCTACAAAACCTATGAAACTTCTGACCGAAAGAAGTAATTCAACAGTACATGTCAGCTGGCAAAAGTCAATGTCTAAAGCACTCTCAGTCTCTCCTAATACACATAGAAAAGTTTTTAAACACCTGTGAAAGAAAATGCACAACTTAAAACCTGTATTCTGCCACTCTGACAAATGCTGTTGGCTTCCTACAACAGAGATGAATCAAACTTCAAGTGCTAATGTGAAATTAGTACAGAGATACTATCACCCATGTTAAGTAGAATTCACAGGCCTATAAATAATCTTCTTTTCCATAATCATCATCAAATATACTTTTATTTTCATTATAGGGTGAGGGCAGAGAGGAAGGTCAAGGAAATTCCCATGAGGACACAACACATTGTATAATGTTGGTAGAGGAAAAACGAAGCTTCTGCCCACAAAACTATTTCTATCTCAAGCTCATGACCAGTGGACCATGTATGTCACCAACAGGGCTGATCCTTAAACCTATGAGATTGCGTGTGCTGTGGCTGGGGAAGGAAACAAGTGACCTGGGAGAGAACCGTATCTCATTGTTTGTGTCAGATTAAGGAGTAAATGGATTATTTCAGATTAAGTGGATGATTTCTGTTGTGAAAAGGCATTTATATTGACAAAAACAGCTAATATTTAGTTGACCTCTGCCTTTTAAACTTCAAAACATAAACTAGGAAAGATTTTTTGAAACTCAAAGGTCTGGAACTAAATGGCCCTGCCACCCTTCTATTTTTTAGATAACGCTCAAAAATTCACTACCACCACTTCCAATTTAACCAGACCACATCTACAGAAAAGTGATATGAAATGATCCAATATGATGAAATACTGGAGTTACAAATCCAAGCATGGAAAACTTCAGATAAGCGTTGCTTGGGTTTGGATAACACTCTCCAAATATAATAATGAATAACTCCACTTGGCCTGGTGTTCATATTAATATATATATTTTTAATTAAAACAATTAATCTTTTTGCTTTTTTGATCGACCACATCCTATTACCAAACCTTGGTCCCTACATGTACGCTACCTTATTCTTTAATCAGAATTAAATTTCTCTAAGGTGCTTTCAGCTTTAGGCTGTTGCGTGTAACAGTTTGTCTGCCTTTTCATTTGTGTGCCATAATCTCAAAGAACATAAGCCAGGCATTGGCTAACACATGAAAAGTGACTGAATACTACTGCAAATTTAACTAACCTCTTCTGTAGATCAACATATTGACATCTGCCTATTTGCTAGTCTGTTCCTGTAATACACTTTTCAGCACTCTGATTTCAGTATTTCATAGAAGTCCTTTATATTGATTCCTTCAAATGACCATTATTAAGCTATCATGTTTCATTATAAGAACCATCTCTACACATCAACGTAGCTGGCTAAGTTAACCAACTTGGTTATTTAGTCAATGGAAGTTCCTCTAAACAGACTACAAGATCACTTGAGTTCATTCCAGCTGAGCCTCACCTTCCCAAAAAGCCCAGTGCTTCGTTCTAACTACCCTGTGTGTGTTCAAAGGTCACTCAGAAAATCTTGCTTGCTAAATTAGATACCTAAAGTTGGCTAGTGTTATCACACTTCGCCTTGATATGTATAGTAAGCGCTGGCATATTTTTGCCTAGTTTGTTGACAAAGGTTTTGTACCTGCAGAGCCTTATTTACCACCGTCATTTCAACCAGCAACACTGAGAGAAAAAGAAAGAGTTTGGAGAGGGGGTAAACACCCTCTCTCCCCAGCTCAACACTTTGAAAATTTAAATATCTCCACAGAAAAACCATAGTAAAAAGGGCTCCCACCTGGTTCTTTGTCACTAGCCACCATGACCACTCTGCACTCCCAAGTGCCTGTAGGACCGCACAGTGAGCTAGATACTAAGCTGATCAGGTTCAAAGAAATGCACAACTTGACTTTGGGTGTAGGAGTAGGAGGTCTAAGAGGGATGAATTCTGTTGTTTACAGCATTGGTGCACTCTTGGATGTGGAGGCAAAAGGGAAGGGTCCAGACTGAGGCATCAACAAGAAATTTGCAAAAAAAAAAAAAAAAATTATATATATATATATATATATATATAAAATGGGAACAACCAAAACTAAGCCAGAGTTGTTGACAGATAAATTGGTCCTCAACTCATGTTCAGGCTAATTTGAAGAAATGTTTAAGGGTGTCAGTAGCATCACTTCGGAGAATTCAGTCTCTACATCACACCCCAGAAGACACTCATTCCCAAAACAGACTTTAAAGTCATATATTGGAAGACAGTCACTGGCATCACTAGGCTGCTATTCTTCTCCAGAATTCTCTATAGATATGAATAACTCCAATACAAAGACCAGCAAATCTAGGCTACAAAAAAACCTGTTCTGAGTCTCTTTAGCAGATCATTGCCCTTAAAACTGGCACATGTATATAATAAGCGTGCATGTAAATAGCTACAAGTTTCATTGCACAATTACCTTTCAGGGAAAATTAAGGATGATGGTGGGACAGAGATCTCTCAGTGCCCTTCTCCAGTACAACAGTAAGTTCATGTTTGTTTTTTTTTTTGGTTTGTTTTAATGAAATCTTCATTGGTCATCTTAACTCATCTCTTCCTCATAATGATGAAAATCGTATATTAATGTTTTCTTTTTATTTTACTACAAGCTTGTTTTTTTTTTAATGCTTGTCACCATGCAGTTTCATTGAATCATTTATCCAACTAATGATAAAGCATGATAAACATCTCAGATAAAGCAAAACATGAAACACCTGGAGCCTAGGTTCCTGTTGCCCACAGCAACAGGACATCTGCTGGTACTTCCCATCAGCTCCCTCCTTTTCCCTCCTTTTCCAAGAAGTATCCAAGTGTTACTTCCTCCACTTGGTACTTCATTGGCTTTACCAGCCCGTACCTGCACTTTCTGTTCAGATACTAAAGAGTCTGGCAACTGTAAAGAAAATCTGTAATGGGGCTGGGGAAGTTGCCATTCTTGAATGCCATCATTCTTCACTCTCACTCCCCTTGGATATCTAGCAGTAGGTAAAGCCTCTGACAGCTGGTATATTTTACGCTTTTAGGCTTTCCATTTAAAAGTATAATTTTGCTACAGAGTTCAGTTCTATTAATAAAGTATGTATTCTGTCCACTGTGAACTCAAGAGTAAAAAAAGCAAAAGGAAACCACAAAGACTTGTACGCTTGGAATGAGGGCAAGGCAGATGAACGAACTGCTTCCAAGGCAGCTGAATTGTCCCACCTAAATTTCTGCCACTCTGATGGGATCTATTTTAAACTTAAGAAACTTAAGCTGGCCTTTCCAAAAATACTTTTTATTGCATAAAAAGCTATGTTTAGACACTGTCCTTTTTTACTGAGCATATGCTTTAAGATATCTTTCTACCTGTAAATGTATACCAGTATACACATTTATGATTCCTGAAACTAATATATGGAATGAGAAAATTTCTGCTGAGTACTTAGTGTCAATCATAATGATTCTCAAAAAAAACCAACAACAAACTATCAATGAGAGTAGCAGAGTTTAATTTCTGACTTCAGCATTAAATACAAAATAATGCTTGATGCAAAGAATAATAAAGTAGAAAAACAGCATAATTAAGGTGGCTTGCATACTGATATACTTACATGTTGCTGATTTTGTGTATTTCAGTACAAGTATTTTGGACCATAAGTACACTGGCTCTATAGTACAAACTGTAAATTACTAAAAAGGAAAATTAAAAATAATTTGTGTATAACATGGCCCAGTCAAAATTGATTTTGGATCCTACTTTCCATGTTTCCTGACTTAATTATTTTTGCACTGACATGGTTTAGCCAGGGTTCTTTTTCTTCCTTCTAGTACCTACACACAGACACATTGCCTTGTTTGAAAAAGAGAAAAATTGTCTGAGCTTAATAATTTTAGTAGTTAAGTGGTCACAATTAGGCTTTGATGTTTGCAACAGATTGAAGGAGGAGTAAATCTGCACCTTCACTGCTCCCCACCAAGTACTACTGGGACAGAACCAGTTGTTTCATGCTGTGTTAAATCAATAGTTAATATGATAAAATATTAGCCCAATGTTCAGACATTGCATTTTCGAGTTTTATCACAAGCAATGATTAGCAGTTCTTGCTTTACACTACCTGAGATAAAAGTCAGTAACTAATCCACTACCTAAAATATATCTAACTGAAGTCCTCCTCCTTTTTATACTGCCTCTTCATTTGTGCTCTGCAGTCTCCCACATTCAGTCAAAATACTTATTATTACCGATATTCATTTCTTAAAGTGCACAAAATGGATGAAAAAATATTACTATGATGCACATATCTGTATCAAAAATTCCGATGCAAACTCCAGCCATACTTCCTTTATTTCTTCAGATCCTAAGCCTTAAGCCATTCAACACAGCATAGCAGAAAAACAGTATATTTACACAAAACATTGCTATTTACAAAATATTTGGCATTTAAAGCATCTTTCTGACAGACAGGCTTCAGCTAACTTGTTATTTTTTCCTTTACCTGTACCATAGTCAGAAATTCTGCCTCTGAGTGGACCAACATAGAACAAAAAGAATAATGAGAAACACTGATACTGGCAGTAGCTCATTTCCCAGTAAATATTGATGTCCAAACTCAAAAATTCAGTGAGTAGTTCTGTTTTGTCCCTGTTCCTATGTTGTCACCAACAACGCTTACACATTTCTATTGATCTTGTTTGTAGCTGCCTGGATTTTCACTGTCAAGACAATGCAGTGTGAACCTTAAGGAAAACCTCACTTTACAGCGAGTATAGACTGCAGAAAGACTGCTATATCAGTCAGAGCTTCAATTAGTCCAGAACTTGCACTGCCTCATATAGTGGCCATTAATGGATAACAAGGGGAAATCTTAAGGATCAGAGCAGGTATGGCATGATCCTCACTTCTGTAGTTGCTGCCATTTCCTGATGATCAGCAGTTTAGGGACTTCCTGAGTGTAAAGTACATCTAGATCCTCATACTTAATAAATCTTGATGGTTGATGCTTACACATTATACTTCTTTTATTTATATAGCAACCAAAAATGCATACATGCATCAGATTAAAGACTTTCGGAACTCAGTATTAGGGCAAAGATTAAATTCCAAAGCTCTCTTAATTTTCACTTGGACAAAACTGAAGTGAAGCTCCAAAGAAAGAAGGTAGCATTTCAAATACAAAAAGCAATTAATTTATATCACAGAATGTTGTAACATCTCTTCCTTTGGGCACATCTTGGCTATACGCATTTAATTCAGAGATTCTCAAACTACGTGATAGGGTAAATTCCACAAGAGAAAGATTATTGAATGTAAGAGAAAGATTATCGAATGAATCAATTTCCAGTTCATGCTCATACAGGTCATTTGCTCTCCCAATCTCTTAATAAACTACGGCAAATATTCAAGTTACACAGATTAGAAAACAGAACTATACTCTACAGTCATATTATATATCTGCTCAGCTCCTTTGAACTGCAAGAAAGCCCCAATATCATTTGACCAAACATCTGTCCCTCCACCCCACCAGCTGTTCCTGTGTGGCACAATTTTGAATCTTCTAGTATAACAAAGCTGTTAGCATCAAATAAAGATGATCTGATACAAAGAAAAACAAAGTTAGGTAGCATATGGCAAACATTGTATTTCCAACTCCAATTCCTGAACCAGACATGCAAACCTAACACAGAAAGAATGGAAGAAATGGAAGGAAAAAAAAAAGCATGTAACACGTCTACATTTTTGATTCCTAAGCATTCAGGGACAGGCCCAAATTTATTTTAAAATTTCAGGTCAAAATTTCAACTTCAAAACTCACACGAAGATACAGAGAATGATAACAAGCACTTCTACTAAACTCTCAGGTGATGTACCCATCATTCTTTCCCTTCTATCATTCATCACTTACACCTTTCAGAGTTTGTACCTTCTTCCCCCAATTCGTCATGTTTTCTCTCCACTTCTCTGCATCATGAAGTGTGATGAAACGTCGTCTTGTGTGTCCTTTACCACCACTCATTTTGCCATTCCCTGTCATTTATCTGTTGTCACTGGACTCTAAACTACATTACCCACAGCTATCACAGGTGACTTCATGGTTCTACAGGAGAACAGCAATCTTTAAAAGCAGGATCACAAGATGAAAAAAAAAATCTGAAATAGTGGCCCCAGGGAAAAAGCTTAGGTGACTGTTAGATGACATCTTTCACTTTTTTTCCCCATTAAGCTGAGATATGTATATTTGATAATGCATGACATAAAACGCTACAAGAATTGATGACTCTGACCACAACACACCATTTACTGGTAGCAGGATTATGAAAATCCATCAGCATACTCTTGTTTTAAAATTTACTGAACATCAGTTTGCATGTTGGAAGTATTTCATTACAATTTTTCTGCAAAAAAAAAAATTTCAATTCCAAGAAAGAATTCAACAGGTAAGATATATTCCATTCTGAAAGACTGAGGAGAAAACGCACAACATAGTCCCATCTGATCTTGGATACACTGTATGATGAACTATCTATGCTTTTTTTTTTTTTTTTTTAAAGTTTACCTCGATTTTGCAAGGCATAAAAATTGCATGATCATAGTATTAATCAATCAGATTAATAAATCTACAGCGTTGAGAGAAAAAAGCAGGGACTAAGGTCTTTCAGGAGATATTTGTAAGTAAATGGAACAGAAATTAACTAACACATTTGTCTATAAGAAAAGTGATTTCATAGTCAAAGATATCCTGAAAATTTTCAAGTGTAAACCAATTGCCCATAAAGAAGCCCTTGGAGTAACACATTGTGACTAACAAGAAGTTTTCAAGACTAAATTCAAGCCTTGAATGGCTGTCAACCTGGGAAAACCTTGTCCTACATTTAACCAGAAGAGCAACACCAGGGTGTTAACTCCGAAATGTAGGAGATTCCAAAGCTAAAAAAACAAAAATGGGATGCATAGTTGCATATAGCTGGCTGAGGATGAAAAGCAGTTATTGCATCTTAAAAACTACCAAAGATGGTTGGGATGCCACTAAGATTCTTAGTTTGGATTTCACATTATTGATATAATAACCTTATCAGAAAGAGAATATTTTATTATGTGATTTTATCCCAGAAAAATCTTTGCAGAAAATCATTAGAAACCAATGTGTTTTCCTAAATGACAGTTCCATAGATGGCCACTAAAGAATTCACATTGGTCTGTATCAACCTGAAAAATACACCCAAGACCTAGTGGCTGGATTTCCTATTCCACTGTAGTATTTTATTATGGATCAACTTTCAGATCTATAATAATCTTAATTAGGGTCTAAAACAAACAAAATTCCCTAAGAGCAGAAATTGCCAAAGAGAGACACAAACCAGATCCACTGAATAATTTATTTGGGCATTATTTGTTACGGATGAAGAAAAGCATTCTATATTTTTCTAAGAATCTTCTAATCTGTCTAATTTTACATAGAAACATCCCTTGTGTCTGCTTTCCATTGTTCTCAGAGGTTAGATATTCCCCATTGTTATTAAGAAGAAAATACCAGCCCACTATCTCAAAGAGAATGGTGTGCATACATACTTCTTCTTTGTTTGATTTACAGACCTGAGGAATACGGATTACCTCTGTTATCTGCACATACAAGCGCTGCTAAAATCTTGGCATTCAGTCAACTTTTATCTTGGGGACCCCAAATTGTACTGTTAAGCAACACAGAGCACCTATCTAGACTCAACTGTCATACGAATGGATTTTTGTTAGATGTTCAATTTGTATTGGGGAGCACGCCAACAAAAACAGAAGTCAGCAATTTAAAACAACAAACCAGCCCCTGTGCTGACAGGAACAAATTACTATATTCCAAATGAATAAGAATTACTGTAGATCACAGATCCTCAGTATGAACACTATGCAAAGGGTGAAAAAGTATTCCTCAAATTAATTCTTTATGGTAACTCCATGCTCTGAAACAAAGAACAGACTGAGTACAAATAAAATACAATACAAAATAATACAAGTAAGTTTATAAAAGCACATACAGAGGTACAATCAAAGATGAATTAATTAACAACTGGTAGTGCTAAGAAAGGAGATGAGCAAAGACTCTTTAGAGTTCAAAACTAAACTTTTGCAATTGGTCAAACAGTGCAGCAGCACGTTGTACTTCTAACAACTCCAAGATCTGGTTTCTAGGCAATGACCTTCAGGAGGCTGAGTGCACCGCGAGGTGATGCGTGCATCTTTTGGGGCAAAGATAGAAGTAGCTGCAAAAACACAATACATTTTGTTAGCCCACCCTAGGAGCAAAACTGATTTCTGTTCTTCCACAAACCACACAGAAGGTCTAGCAAAATCTTTTCAAAGAAATCTTCTGATCACTCTGTAATTATTCCTTTTTGAGTGACCCTATTCCACAACACACCATTCATGAAAAGACCTTGAAAACACTTTCCCTCTGAAACTTGGTAGTACTCTACAGACCTTAGCATTTGAACTAGGAGTTGTTTCTCTTTTATGGATTATAGCACTTAAAAAAGTAACTTTCATCTGCAAGCTAATTAGAATGAAATTTGTCTAAATTTTTCTGTTTCTTTTCTCTGTTGTTTTCAATATTCTTTCCTTTTTCCTTTTATTTTTTTTTACAGCTCTGTAAAAAACAAACAAACAAAAACACCTCAGCTTGTTCACTTATTTCCCAGCTCCTCCTCTGCCAAAAAAGGAAGCTTCAATTCTGTCTTCACGATTCCTAAGGTATAACAGAAGGAAACTATTATGATGACAAAAAAGTAACATGAAATAATAATGCAAAATTGAGTGTTCATGGAGATAAAATAATCTAAAAAAAATGACCACTTGGATGAAAAACAAATACCACCAATAACTAGGATGATAGAAAGAGTGTACAAAATCAGGTTAAAAAAAAAATCTTTTATCTACTTGAAAGATCTTGTCAAAATTCATAGAAAAAGCTTTTCTAATACACTCTCAGTAAATACATAATATTAGAAAAGTAAACCTGCAAGCAGGCATATTTTTAAGTTAATTTGCGTTGGGTCATTCCACTACCTAAGTTATGTACATAGTGATTCCATAGGTCAGAATCTAATTCAAAACATCCTCCTTCTCTCACTTTAAGACTTTCCAGTGTATCTTTAAACAGAAAATAATTCTGCCACTGATATATCCAAAATGTAAATATGTTGGAGATTAAAAAGACAAATGGTTCAAGAAAATTTTGTCTGCAAAAATCTTGAACTTCATGTCCAATATCTCTATTGCTTCACTAGTTGTGAGGGAAACAACTACCTTTAATTTCTGCATTGCAATTTTTGCAGTGTTATTTTCTTATAAAAAAAAAAAAAAGGACCACATGGCCCCTATGGTATTCTATGGTATTTCAACACAGGGGAAGAGTTAAAAACCTCAGGAGGTCTAAAAAAAAAAAATAATATATATTTATATAATCTGACTTCTACATGTTTGCAAAAGGAAGATTTTTTCCAAACAAATTATTTTACGTCAACCTGTGTCCTTGTTATACTGGCTGCATAAGATTCTTGTCCCATATTTAATCCCAGTCATCACAAGACCAAGGTAAGGAAATGCAAATCTGCATCAGAGTTTGATTCAGTTTGCTGAATGCGGTTGAGAATTCTTTAAAAAAAGTTATTTGCTGCCTCTTTGCTTAAGTGCTCCTCAGTGTTGGCAATTTACTAATCTTCACTCAGTATATTTCAGTGGTTATGTACTGGCCGCATAGGTTCCTCAACCTTTAAATAGAATGACATACCACTTTTCCTGGTTGACTCTCAAAAGGTTGTTCTATGGTAAGGCTGGTCCTTCTGCAGAAGCATATGGTATTGTCTTCTATTATCTCAAAAAACAGAAATCCTGATAAACAGTGTGCCCTCTTCAAAGATAAAGGACTGTTCTTACAAAGCATCTTGGTTATGCTTCTGAGAAGCCAGGATTTTTTTTCGCCACTTCTATATTTTCTCCAGTTAGGACTGGAGATCAACACCTGCTTTTTTCTATGCCTCTTCACCAGTTTCTTTTTTTTTTTTTTTTTTTTCTTCTTTTCCCCTTTTCAATCATCTGAAGCATCTTTTTGTGATGGCTTCTGAACTTGTTAAGACCTTCAAATAAATTTCAGGTGCCCCATTACCATATTTTATTCAAAACAGTTCTATAGTCAAGAGACTTCTCACATCACATGCACGAAACAAAACCAGTCTTCACCACAGTATATTAACAACTCTGTTTTTTTGTTTGCTTGTTTTAAGCACATTCAAGATATAAATGACATTATAAGAGGATGGAAAATGGAGTCTTCTATAAAGTAATGGCATTAATATTTTCTATAAGCTATTTAGCCCTAGGAGAGCATCCTCAATCTTCACAACAGAACTCAAGATTATCATTTTTCCATTTGGGGTTATACAGAAAGATGTCACACTGTAAGGGAACTGGCACTCCAACTTGTATTTTCAGGTTTATAAATGCAAAACATGCCATTCTTCTGGTACAGGGCATGAAAGAAGGCCTTGACTACGCATTCACTGCCTGGAATTGTTTCAGTTTGAGGAATCAGAACAAAAGAAAGAGCAGTAGAACACTAAGGGCCCAGAGCTCAACCTCTATCTTAATTAAATAATTTGCATATAAATAGTATAAATATAAGGCATTAATAAAATAATTAATAGCTACAAAAATGGTGAAACCTGGCATTGCACAAAATACAGAATAGCCTTGTCACTTTCAAATTTACTTTTCAAAATATATATAGGTGATAAATAGGTTTCATTGAGCCTGGAGTTCAACAGCAGTTGCCAATACTCAGCATCTTAGCCTCAGCCCTAATACAGCACAATCAAGATGTTTTTTGTTGAATACTACCATGATTACCCTAAGCAAATCTTGAGTTATTTTACATGTCTTACAGAGGTATGCATAAATGTAAGATGGTCTCCTTCCCCATGCCACTCTTTCCCTTTGCTCTCCAAATCCTACATACATTTTCAGAAATTACCATGATAGCCAGCAGAAAGATGTGATGCTAACCCTCGCCCCTGCTTGTATTGGAGAGTATCGTCTCTGCAAGGCCACATCAGAGAACAAGTTCTAGAAAGGGAACTGCGTATCTGAAGAGCAAAATGAAAGGCACCATACATAATACAGGCAATATACCTGCACAGTTATACACCTACTTCATTCTAGTTCTGCTTACCAAAAAGAAAAAGAAGAAAGAAAAACTGATTTAATTTTAAATGACGATTTCATTACTTCCTGTGATACTAATAAGACATTAATAAGTCAGTGCAACATTTTTTCATGGTATTATAATTAGTTTAAAATTGTTCTTGTGACAGTGATTATTTGCTGTTCAATCAATATTATGTGATTTGCAATTAAGACATGAATTTAAAAAAAATACATCCCACCCTAATACGTCTTTAGATTAAAAGCAGTGGAAGAATATATCTGCTGTATTGGATAGAAGATATACAATACACACAAGCGCTCAGCTACCTACTTCCTGTGGTCATTGTCTTCTCATACAAGAAGGAAATTTTCCCTCTTATAAGAGGGAAATCTTTTGCTGGAGGAGCGTATAAGGGAAATGGGAAGAGATTGACCAGTTCATTACTTTTTGAACAATGAATGCAAAAAAAGTGACTTCTCTGCCATGACAAAATTTAATAAAACATACCTCTCCAAATTTAAAAGTTCTTTCTAATGGGACTTGATTTGGGGAAAATATCAAACTTTTCTCACTGCACAGTGACAGCATTCCTATCATATTTTCCTAGTGAATGAGCAGGGAATATACGAACACCAGTTATGCAGTAGCATTAATAAGCTCTTTGACACAACAATTAATAGAGGAACATGGCTTGAAGTCTAGAGATCAAGTACTTCGTTTTTAACTTTTTACATCATTATTAGGAGCATAACTTTGGAAAATAAAATATTGGCTTGTTTTAAAACAAGCCAAACACTGTTTCTGCATAAAAGTGATATCTCCAAAGTGGCTTTTTTCTTCACAAAACAAGCTGATGTGAAGGTCAGACACTGAAGCTCTTTGGGGAGAGGACATCTTTCTGCCTTTGAAGCACCTGCTGCAGCATGGCCACCAAGCCTAAGAGAGTTATTTGAGCTCTACTGACTTACAAGTACCACAGAAATATTGCACAACACTGTTTCTCATTAATAATAGAGCCAAGAGAAAGATACTAGACTTACTGTGCAGTTACATAGTAATACTAAAAAAAAAAAAAAAAAACCACAGTCTGAGTGAACTGTTACACTCAATAGTTGACTAAATATTACTTCAGACAAACATAAAGTAGTACTTCTGACACAGCACTTTCAAACAACTTAGATATAGAAAAAGAACAGAATTATCCCAATGGGTAGTATGGATTCTCAACTTGTTCATAATATTTAATGGCATGCAGATGAGACTTTATACAACACCTAAGAAGTGTGCATCCCTTTCTTTAATTGGGGTTCTCTGTTCAAACTTCTGCAATCAAGTTAAAAAGAAATCTAAGGAATTCTTTCAACAGAAACTTTTCATTTCCTGGAAGTTTAATAGTTGCTTGCTGTATGTATTTTAAGTGCTACTTTTTAAAAACAATGTTCATATGGTAACAGTCTGGTCCCCAGCTGGATGATTGATGTATAACAAATACATGACAAAAGTTCAGCCTAATATTTGCATTACCTTTCAGTGGTCATATAAACTGAAAATGAGAAAACTTTAAATTTTTTCCATTTACAGAGCATTTCTTGAGAATGTTCCTACAAAGTGAATACGACAGAAACATAGAAACAGATGAAATTTGTTTGTATTCACAATAAGTATTTGCAGTGTTGTACCCACTGAAGTTTGACTAGTTCTAGAAATAGTCATCACTCCAGAACAGAAGTTTTATGTATTTTCTGTACAGGATGAATCTAAATATATGCATCTATCAACTCGTATAAAGTAACACGTGCTATGATCCCACGTTTTTAGTCTGGAATAATGACCCCTACTTCTCCAAGCAAAAAGTTCTCTGTTCCCAGAGCCAGAAAGTCCAGACACATCCGTTGTTTATAACTCCCCTGGGTACAAACCTACAAAGGGGACAGCACCCTCCTCTATGTCACATGTGGTCAGAATATAGAGCCGATTGGCCATACTAATTGAGATCAAAGGTCTATCAGGTCTAACGTGCAGTATCCAGTAAGAACCAGTATTAGCTGCCCAGGGAAGCAGTAAAAGTAAATGACATCTGCTTGGTATACTTTCCTCACTCACTCTGTCACCTTGTGATGGTCTACTTATCAGGCAGCTCTCAGCTTTGATGCTCTCCCTTTTTTTTTTTTTTTTTTTTTTTTTTTTTAAGAAAACCAAAGACAATTTGTCCTTGAATTTGCAAATATTTCTTCAAACTAAGTCATCTTCTTCTGGCTTCTACAATATTCTGCAGCAATGACTTCCAAGGTCTAATAAGACTTTGTGTGGAGAAACTCTCTCTTGCATTGTAATATCTTACTCAATAAATTCATTTGATGACACTCGATATATATTATGAACAACAGTGAATTCTCTATATACTTCTCTTTAATTTACATATCCCTTCCAGGTGCCTCTTTTCCTAGCTGAAGAACTTCTGTCCGTTACCCAGTTCCTTGTATTGAGTTGCTCCACAGCTTTCATTACTAGAATTATTTTCCAGTTTTATTGCACTTTGGGGGAACAGCAAATAGTAATCACACACAGAACTGAAGTCATACACATACACAAGTAGAGAGATGATTTCTCAGTCTCTTATATTCCCAGTGATTGCTCAATTCTGATTTGCTTTTCCGGTAGCTACTGACTCCAGACTTCATATTATATCTTTTTTTTTAAACCAAACCATAACACTTCTCTGCTCTGTGAATAAAATGTCATAATTGTTTTTCTCCCAGGTGTATGACTTTATAATTATCAACACTGAGCTTCATCTATGAATTCAACACTCAATCACTTAGTACCCCAAGATACTTCTGAAACAATTCATTAAGCTTTCCCTTTTACCACCTTGCGTATTTCAGTATCACCAGTAACTGTCAACTAGCTCCTCTTTGTATTAAGACCATCTACAAATACAACAAGAATGGGAAACTGTGGGGCTCCATTGATGTGCTTCCTCCACTGTGAAAACTGATCATTTCTTCTTATCCTTTATTACCTATTTGTTGACCTGGTCCATGGAAGTCCTCTCTCATACGCCACAATAATTTAATTTTTTGAAGAACATTTGCTGAATAAAAATCTTCTCCAAACACACTAAACTTGCTAATTTTGCTTAATTAAAGAGAGGTTCAAAGTTACATACATCAAGAAAAATGCAATGGAGGGAATTAATTAAATGAAGGGTATGAAGTGCAGCTGTATCTTCTAGACACCGAGTAGTATTTATTTCCCTGAATATATCCTTAGAAATTCCTTCTCACCCTCTAAACAGATTTGAGACACACAGCCTCAAGATCTGTTGTGTGAATGCATGCAATTTTTAATTTATTTATCTTAAAGAGAACCTTTGCTGACACCTAGCAGATAAATGATTAATTGCACTTCTTAGCACCTTTATGGAAGCCCTACAGGAGATATTTTTGAGCCTAAAGTGATATACATAAAAAACCCACACACATTTGCAAGTAAACAAAAGTGCAAGTTACAACCATAATGACGTATTTCCTAAAATGATTTTCTTTGGGTACAGACATCCTCATCTGTTGTATAATTCCAAACATCTGCTCAGATCTAAGTAGATAATAGCCTTAAGACAAAAATAAATAAATAAATGCAGAGAACCCCATATAACTTCAGAGCCCTGATTACTAACCGGAGGTATTACTGTGAACTGTACTAGAGAAGCACATCCCTCCACCCACAAAATAATAGTGTCTGATGACATAAGACGAAACAAATTAAACCGAGTGAAGGAATCTGTTAACATGGACCAAACCGACATAGTCTCATTTTCTGCAATGTCAGTTATTAAGCAGTTTTTACCCCTGCTCCTTCCCAAGCTCCACAAGGAGTCAGGAACAGCTCCAAAGCATAAGTCTGCTCATGGCAGAATCACGCCTTTTCTCTCACCTTCAGGCCTGGCCCTGACACTTTTTGCCACCACACGCCTTAACTTCAGTTCAGATCTCACACTTTCACTCCCCTAGAGCAATGAGCAGTAGAGACCCAGCCATCTCCAAGCACAATATTCATGCAAAAATGAGAAATACACCATTTACTCATTTGCATCCCACTTCCTTATCCTTACCATTTTCTGAGACTAGGAACAAACATAGCTGACTCACCGTCTGCAGAAGCTCTCCTCATTTTTTCTTCCTCTGATCGTTAACTCCTGAGCCACAACTGTGATAACTAATTCTCATTGTGGTGATACAACCCCAGGTTGGAGACACCACTTCAGACTCAGGAATCTCAGTCACAATTGAGAAAGACTGGGACAGTGTACGAGTAGTATCAATACACATCCGCTTTACCCTTGCACTCTTCCCCAGTGCTCTCTTACTCATAGAGAAAGAACACGAAGATACACAGTTTTTTGGTCCAGCCTAATGCAGCCGTTCTTATGGTTATTGGGGATATACCACTGCCCTCAAACTACTATGTCAAGTGTTTGATAGAGGTTTCAAACATGATGTACTGCTACACTGACTTGCTAAGATATTCCAGCTCTCTGAACTTAATCAATACATTGCTATAGGAAAATTTGACAAGAACGATACTTCACTAATGAGACCATGGGTATATAATACCTCTATAATACTATTTTCAATATTCTAAATAATTTTATATAATTCTCTAAGTGTATCTTTCTGTTGGCTATAATTCCAGTTCCACTTCAATCTTCTCATCAATCTACCCTGCATCATGTTAAAATAGGACAATTTAGCCCTTTTTGGAAAAATGGAGTAAGATTTTTTTTTTTCCCCAGTAAGAGTTGTGTAAGGACAAGCAACTTGTGAAATTGCAGAGTCATCTTGAATCAAGCCCCAGAAAATCATCACTTTGCAAAGACGTTGCAAGGTCTAGAAAGTTAATTCCAGAAGTTCATGAATTCTTCATTCTTTGTAACTTACAACACTTCAAAACCTTCAATGCAACTTCTGCCCCTTCCTCCAATGACTTCAGAATTAACTCTGCTACAAGTTTCTATTTTTATTACTTTAGCTGGTAGGTCCATAGACCCAAAAAGCCTCTGGATATATTGGTTGTTCAACCATACTGGAACGTCATACGAAAAAAATATGTAAGGGACATTGCCCAAATGGCAAGTGACTGAATTCACAGCTGTTCAAATGCTGCCTTGGTAAGACTGAAACATGTTTCTTGAGACAAGACCTTGTCAAAGGATGAAATTTCAAGAGCACTTACATAACCTAAAAAAACAAGTCCTCCTGAACCACAAAATGAGGTACTCATCTTCCCTGGAGACTCAATGAATCTTCCTTTTACAGGTTACCCATAAGAATTTGAAAATCCCACCTGAAAAGACTTAAGACTAGGATTTTTAAGAGAAGTCTAAGCTGCTCAGCTCTGGAAGCCATTGAGGATTGAGCACTGACTTCTTCAGGGTCCTTTCTGAAAAATAACAGCCTATATCTTTTAAGCTTCCACAGGTAAAAGCTTCCAGAAGCTACAAACGGAGGCTCGACAACGGGGAAAAAAGAAGACAAAGATGGCAATGGCAGTAGTCAGAGGTAACGCTTTAGCATCTTCCTACAGACCTAGTGAGAAAGCAGCTTTTGATAACGGCCTCAGAGGCAGCTCAGTCTCCTGCACTGGGGCATGAAGCAGCTTCAGCATAGACTGACAAAGGAGGAAACACATCAGGAGGAATAAGATGAAGAAAAGGAGATAGCAAAAGCAGACTAGCACTTAATTATGTCCTTGGTGAAAGAGAAACTCAGGAAAATATCAAAATGAAAAGAGTTTTGAATCAGCACCCTCACCTAAATGCAAAGAAGGGATAGGAAGCTAATAAATGTTGTCTTACCAACCTACAGCAGTAGCTCCCTTCCCTAGGACTCTCACTTAATAATTAGGTGAAGGAGAACCAAACTGAAAGATCCAATGCTTGGCTTCCTTCAAGCTTAATTTCACCATGCAATAGATACAACAAGTATAATCACAACACTGCAGATTTGGTATACTCTTGTAGCATGGTTTTCCTGAAACCTGATTTTAAAAGTTGCATGCACATCCAGCTAGGTTATACAAAACAACCACTCCACTTGCTATACCACTGCATTTATTTGTACCTAAAGAAAGCATCACAGAGCAAAAACTATACATTAAGATATTAAGATATCACTTTGAGATATTTTCACTAAAGCAATCACTAAGATTCTGATTTATAATGCTAACTGGTCCACAGAAATTGTAGAAAAACCTTTCGCTTTAAAGAGGAAGACTTCATATGAAGGATAGTTTCAAAGAAGCAGATCCAAAGCCACGACATTCCACATTTCTTGCCATCCTTATTTGAAAACATTTTTGTCTGAACCATAGGTGAATTCATTTTGTTGAGTCAAAAGCTTGGTGAACCTATTAATTATTTTGGGTTCACAAAATAAAAGTCATAAACTTTGCTGCTGCCTGTAATTTCATCTATTTCCTGCCTCTCCTCACCATACTCCAGAAGCAATACAAGGACAAAATTAAATAAAATGTGTTTATATATTAAATAGTCTTAAATTATATATAGTTTTAATCACCCCACAGCTGCCACAAGCCAAGTTGGCATCAGTGTATTCCATATATAGAATAATATTGTATGTACATCCACAGACACATGAAGGAGTACATAACCAGGTCTTGCACAAACTTTGGGCAAGTTAGTAAAATGCAGGAAGCAATAAAGTAATAAGCAGTTTGGCTGAGGAATCAAAGACACTTTGAGTAAAGGCAGTTCAACACAATTTCAATTTACTTTGTATCATCATTGGAGCCTACAATTATATAGCAGGTATATTGACATACCCTAAATTTTTCTTCTCAATCTTTCACATTTTGTTCTTTTTTTTTTTTTTTAAAAAAGACATTTTGCTCCATTTTACATCTTATTTCACTTTGACCCTTAGTTACTGTCTCCAGATGGAACACAAGCCTAATAAAACCACAAAACAAGACCGTTATTTAACCTTAGCCTTCGTTCCCAAAGTTGGAACTTTTGGAACAAGCCCCCTGTTGGCAGACCATGACGTTGATCAGCCCAAAGAACTCACTTGTTACTGCAATAAAACCGTGATGAACAAATGTCATGTCACACATTCACAGGAGAGCGACAACGTAGGCTTGGGAATGAGCCTTCCTTACGGGATCAAGCAGAAAGAAATCGGGCCAGAATGAAAAGCTCTGACTTGGCCACAAACACCTGAAAGAACAGCTAAGGGCACCAGATGCCACTTTCCTTTTCCGATTCACGTTCTTTGTCTCCAAGTTCTGTCCACTGTGGAAGTCTTCAAAGAAAAACTACCTGCCTTAGACCTCACATGTAAGGAAGAAAAACACGTTTCAGATGCGCATTGATTACATTCAAGCGTCTCTGAGCATCAACGTATTTCTTCTCAAACACTTTCCTACAGTTTGCCAACCCATTATGATCTGAGCAATAAGATCCATCTGCTGTCCAGTTGAGCATCCACTCGAAGGGCCAACACCACTGTCAAACCTTGCCAGACTTTCTGCCAAGTTTGCTACCAGCACGGGGGGAGCACCGTGCTCTGTAATGAGGAGGGAGCAATGGTAAGAAGGACAACTGTCTCCTTTTAACAATCTTGTTTCTAGCTGAGGAGGTGGAAGTCTGAGCAGCTTTCCTTCCACTCCCAGCCATCTGTTATAAAACATAATAAAGGACAGTTCTGCATCAGCAATTACTATTGATGAAACCAAAGTGCTCTGCCGCAATCTCTAAAACAGGATGCCTAATTTTATCAGTCTACAGAGGAACTTACTCTCTCTCAGAACTACGGACTCAGAGCAACCTGCATTCCTCAGTTCAGCCCCCCCCCTCAACCTTTTCCCCAATATGCGGCATGTGTTGTGCCAGTGATCTCCCCTGATTTTAACACTGTTATTTATGTTCGGGGGGGAGAGGGGAAAGCTGACCTCACGCAGCATCTTAGCGGGAAAGCCTAGATGTCAGAGGGCGCTAGTACAAATACCACAAAAATAAAACTATGGAAAATAAAACAGAAAAAAAAAATCCACAACCCAAAACACAATAGAAACAACACTTTGTGTTCCTATTTTAAGTGCCTCTCTCAATGCTATATGCATAGCAGCTAAAGGCAAGCTGGAAACCAGCCAGGTCCTGGCTGCCAGCAAAAATTTTGTCACCTCCTTTGAACATCTGAAGTATGTTTACCCAATAGATTTCATTAAATTACACTTCCATTAGGAAGCATACAATGTTGATACTCATCTCAAAGATAAAAGGGATCGCTAAGAGGCATGTCATCCTGCTCCCCAGCTGATTGCTATTTCTGGGCCAATCAAGGAAAGGAGCCAGAACAATACTTAGTTAAAAAAATGCAGCATCTCCCCAAGGACTACATACTAAGAGACTGCAGCTCCATTATCAAAATGAGCATATCATTAATGACAATACACATACAGTGCGTCATTTTAATACAACTCATACACAACAAACAAGCTGTATTTGGGTCATTAGCTGAATTTGTAAAGCAGTATTTCCAAGGGTTAGAAACTCCTTATCGAGATAGGAAGTTATAGGCTGGGGGTGGGGGGGAACAAATATTTCATATGATCCCAAAATACAGTGAATAGAATAACACTGTGTGGTTTGAAGTGCATTGTAGTAGCTAACAGAACAATAGGCTATTCAAGCATAAGTTCCCATTTTAAAGCAAAGCAGAAGTAATTTAAAACACCAGGCAGTGTTTTGCTAAATATCTGAGGAATAATGAAAGCAAAATGTATTTTATAGTGCGTGCATCACCTTTTAAATTATTATTACAGTACAGTTAAAAAAAAAAAGGCAAAAAAGGGACTCAAAGCAAATGTTAGAAACATTAAGACAGTTTACAGAAAAAACACGCTGATTTTGAGGCAAGACACTAGGAAGGGAATGACACAAGAGACTCAAATTCACAAGTCAGCTAGGACTGTTCAGCTGTTATCCTACAGTAGGCTGAGCCTCTCCTAGTGGAGAGGAGGAGATATCTTTGTCTCTAAGCATTGGCGTTAGATGTATGATGTTTACTGTGCTTCCTAATCTCCAATTCACATAACAGCAATAAAGGCACGAGGACAAAACCAAAACCATACTAATTAAAAACTGAAGTAATAGGAAAGGGCTGGCAGGGGATAGCTCTCCGCAGCCAGGCTCTGCCCAGTCCTTTTGCAGCAATCTGTGATTATTAATCTCTAAAAACACTCCTTGCTCAATATTCTGCAATCTAGACTTCAGCCAATCTCTTTCAACATGCAGAAAACCTTTCGGTTTAGCCATATTTGACATATCATATGAACTCCAATTATCCATCTTTTTGCAATTAATCATTTCACAATTACATTTCCTGCACTTATAAGCATCCAGCTGGGAACTGAGTTTTAATCTAGGATATAAAAAAAAAAAAAAGATTCAGGTTTCTAACAAATTACTTCTAATTAACCAGAACCTTTTCTAGTCATTCCAACCTAAAGACGCCTACAGCAAATGAAAGAATTTATTGTTTGCATTCCTAATGATATTTTAAAATTTCATTTCAATTTCCCCAATGAGTAACTTTCAGGAAATTCACTGCATTTATATTTACTTAAACAAACATGCTGTTAAGAGGGAAACACACAACAACAACTATCCCAAGGGAAGAAAAAGAGAGCTGGTATTATTACACTGAGCAGAAAAGCTGCTAAATAAAAATAAGGAACCAGCATGGAAATTTCCAGAAGGACGCTGTAGTTATTCCACCCAGACCCTGAAGAGTTATGGGGAATCTCAGAACTGTGTTCCCAAATAACAGTTTAGAAATGAAAGGTGCATATTATTTTCAGAACAAAACATTCAGTTCTGCTGATGCAAGGCGGCAATTTATAGATAATATAAAGGAAGTGGATTAAATGAATCCACCTAGTTAGATAACTCAGGAAACTCAGTCAGTGGTGGTTAAAGAGCACATGAAAGAGCTTCGTCCCTCAACTTTCCCTGATTTCCCCAGGGAAAGATTTGGAAAAAGACCCACGCAAAACATGCTTACTGCCCAATTGGGAGCTGCTTAGTATCACAGGGAGGTAACACAAGGTAAGTATCAAATATAACAGTTTCATTTACATTAAGTCTTATCAATATTCTCCAACTGCTTTAAAAAGTCAATGCAACCATCTGACAGAATATGATTGTTGCAAAGTAGAGTATACCTTTCATGTTCTTTGGACAGTCAAATACCAGAGGGTTTTCTGTCAATTATGCAATATCACAGATGTACATCCCAAATCTGTCCATCTAACTTACAAAAAGAAAACACTATACAGCAGAAAAATGTCTTGTGAACTACCCTTAAATAATACATAATATATAAGTCAGTCTAACTGCAGAAATATTTCTCCTCCAAAGGCTGGTGTTTATTAATACACTACCAAAGTTTCCACAACACAAAATAGGACTGCATTAATTGGCTGATTGATTCAATACGAAGTTAGAGTAGTTAATTATTCTGGAAAGGAGTTATTTTTAATACACCTGAAGCCTTCCAAATCTATTAAATTTTATATGCCTTCACCAGCTTCCCATTACTTTGAGTTTCATTAACTTCCTCTGTAGGCACTTAGAGAACACCAAAACTGTTGGTGTAGTTTTGTTTTTCTTTATAACACAGAGGGCCAACTGTGACCGTGGACATCCTTTAACTCATTTAAAACAAAGGAAAAACAAACAAACAAAAAATGTTAGTAACTTCCTCCACCACTAGTAAGATGTATCAAGTTCTAATCCCTGCCACAGCAGCAACAGCTTTAACTCCAACAGCTCCGTGTCACGAGGCAATTAACACCAACCTCCACGTCCAAGCTTCTCCTTAACTTCTCTGCCTCACATGCACACACACAGAGTACAGAGCATTCAACAAGGTGCAAGGAAAGGGTGGATCATCCTTACTGAGACTCACAGATACATCTTTAGCTGTTTTCAATATTCAGCCAATATTTGAAACACTCTGAATCCCTCGCTCCTGAGAGCTGGGTGCAACTTCCCAAAATATCTACCAGAGCAATTCCAACCTACCAGCCCTTTTCCAGTAGCGATAAAGGAAGACCCGCATGAAGAAGCAGCATGAACATTATGGAAAAATTCATCTCAGTTGCGAAATCGCCAAAAAACAGAACAAAAACCTGTTACAGAGAGAGGGCAGTGTGAAGTGCAGCAAGATTTTCTTCCTCAAACCCCTCACCAGCCTGAAATGTGAAATTGGGAGACAGCTGAGACAGGTTACAGACTTCAGTGGGAACTCTGCTCACAGCTGTGACGATTCAAGTTATCACTGCCATGCTGGTAGCAGTGCATCTTTCAGCGCATGCTCTAAGCCAGCGCTACAGAATCCCACCAGAGGCCCCTGACACAAAAGGCCACGTACTGCTCGCCCAGACACTAGACAAGGGGTAGGCGAGCCTAGGTGTGTGGTATAAAAACATTACTCGAACGGTTTGGATCAGGCAGTTTTAGGACTCAGAAAGACAGAGGGCAGAGAGCTTAGAGGTCACTTGAGACACCTGGCCCAGCTGCATGGCTCCCAGCACCAGCAGGTTCAGGTCAGTAATTTATCAGGGCACGGGTCCACAGCCGAGCAGGGCCAAGCCATGGGAGCTGCAGACATCCTACAGCATTGCTGGGGCAGGGACTGATGGCCTCAGGGTTGAAATGGGGTCCTGGGCCACGAGCAGGACCTTCCTGGGGTTGAAACGGGGTCCTGGGGGTAGGCCACCTGGGGCCGTGAAGGGTTATTGGTGTGCGCTGGGTCCTGACACCTAAAGCCGTGGCTAACCTCAGCATGGCGCGATCCTAACTGTGGCTCGCAGAGGTTGCCCAAAGAGTCAAACAGACAACACACAGTGGTTTTACGTCACCACCGAGGAGACCAGGGACACGCAGGTTAGAAATATTTTGCATACGAAGCAACCCTGATCCGGGTTAAAGGCAAGGCCACGTGTCTGTTGTAATAAGAAACTGCTCTAACATTTTAAAAATAGTTTTACTGTTTTACTGCCCTGGAGTCACCCTTACAAGCCCTGAACCATTGGCAAGTCAGGAATGAACAGGTGATGTAACAGCAAGATTCAGAAGATACCAGACGAACACGAAAAATAAAAAGAATTAGAAAAAACAACCCTCTCAGCTGCAGTCATTTAAGTAGGAACACCACAGAGAAAAGCTCTTAAGTGCAAATCTTTCTTATTGCAGCGTTACTTTCAGTGGCACATGAAACGGCAATGATAACAGGCTCAAAAAAAAACTTTGAAAATAAAGTTAAAAGATACATGTAACTTAAAACTAACATCTTTTCCTACACAGAAAGGTTAAATTGTGGGGTTGACATTTGCATTTGTTACGTTGTCAACGTTTCCTGCCTATCAGCCTATGTACAAACAATATCTAAAGATGTCATCTACATATTTATACCAAAGGAGTTTATGAACAAGACCTGTCAGTATATTTTAACACCTTTCCAAAACGTCAGCTTTCATCAGGTATAAACACAACATGTTTAATTTATTAGTTTGGTTTAATATAAAAAGTTGACAATCATATGTCACCATAACTATTGATAAGGTAAATAAGGACTACGAAAACGTCAAAAAGTTATTAAAAGGTTTCTCAGCTTCCTGAATCAAATTGGGCTTATTGGCTTTTCTCTGCCAATAAGTGCATCACGCATTTTTCTCCATATGGCTATTTTTTAAGTGATGTGTCTAACAGTGAAGTTTACAGACAGATCATAATTCTTGGAGAATGTGAAATTCATTTTGACTGTTTTGGGCAGGGGAGAGGGTTTTGTTTTATATTAAAAACAAAACAAGAACAACAAAAACAAAACAAAACAAACAAAAACAAACAAAAAAAACACCACAAACTTGTTCACCTGTATTTAAACATAAACCAAAGATTTCTTCTTCTGAAGTGATCTAGAGTATATGAAGCCTGCACACGAGAAGGCACAAGAAACTTTCAGTGCAGCTCCGCAGTTCAGCAAAGCAACACATTTATTTTCGCTTCCAGCAGTAGGCATTTCATTCAATTGCCTCGGGAGGAATGCTACTGTCATGTTCCCCCTTTTTTGTTTATAATGTCAGAAGGACAACCTTCTCTCACTTCTTTCTAGATACTGCCCTCAAACATGTAACAAAGGGCAGCCTGGTCAGATTTCAACAATTTCCCACCACCACCACACAGCCAAACAACTCATCGGTGAGGCATTCCAGCCAGATTGTCACAGCTCACAAAACAGGAAAAAAAAACACCTTATGTATCTGAAAACAAGGATAAACTCCATTGCATAGATTAGTTCAAACACCCAAGCCAAACCCGTGCCAAATTTCGCCAAATACTACAAAAGAGATTAAAGGGGGTGGGGGGTACAGAGAGTGGGCTGGTAATTGACAGTTTATCTCCTTGCTAGAAACAGAACATGTATTTCTTTAGCAAGTAGATAACCAAGCTGATACTATGATTTGGTAATATGGACATTGAAGACTATTGCATGCCATAGTCTCTTAACTATTCCATTAAACTTACAAGGCAGAGAAAAGGATAATGATTTCTTAGAATACGCCACACTTGCTGAACATAGTTTTCAATACTTGATTTTGATTTCCTGCTGCTTAGATAACAAGAATTTCACTAATTCATGTCACTTTTGCATCAAAATCAAAATGGCAGTGAGTAAAGCTGGGGACTTAGATATGGAATATCATAAGTATCAGCCACTAATTATTTGTTGATAGCATACATTCAACGTTGAGGACCTTTAAAGTGCATAGGATATAATGGAAAATGAGAGGCCTTGTTTTTCTGTTCAAATGACAAGTAGGTGAAAGAATTGACACACGAAGCATCATAAGTGATCTTTCCATAGTAATTGAAATGAAAAGACAATTTCCAAAAATGAAAGCAGTCCAAACATACTAATAACCAGACTTCAGGCTGTAAGACCTTGTACCCTGGTTTCTTTTGTTTGAAATACATGAGAAGGGGAATGGAAATTTACAAAGGCCCTGAAACTTCTACAAAAGAAGGAAGGACCTTAAAAGACATTCTTGCTCCAAAATGATACATCTAACTAATCAGAAAAGATAGCATCTTGGTGTTTTTCCACTACAGTTTCTCCACTGTGGAGATTTAGCTTAGTTCTTGACCAAACATCCCCACTTTACATATGGTTCAAAGCTGCCTGAAACACCAGGCTTTGGTTCTGACCCTTATTTCCCCACTGGGGCTGGAGCATGTTTGGTGCACACCCAAAAACGAGTTTCCAGTTTGTTTTTCTCCAAAAGCAACCCTATGCATGCTCACGTGCATGAGTGAGGAGAACTGGGGGATTCACTTCAATATCATAGCACTGCCAAACCAAACACCCCTGTACATAAAGCCCCATGTGGGTGAAAAGGCACCAGCTAAGAGATTTTTTAAAGATACAAATGGCTTGCAAACTGGTGCTAGATTGCAGAGAAGGAAACTCAGCAACTGACCTTAGCAACCCAGTACTTTCTAGCTATGAATTAAAAGAGAAAACTCCTCAAGTTTGTCCCAGAAAGAGAAGCAGAAAAAGAAAAGTGAAACTGTGGTGGGAGAGGAACAAATTTTCATTATTCTAAAGTTCATGCATTTTAAACTGAGATCTCCACAGGGCACAAATGCTGAGCCACCGATCCGCGCTGCTGAACACAGTATGTGTAGCCCATGAACGGAAAAAGGGGACCTTAATAACACGTTTGAAACTGACTCCAAGTATGGGTTGGAAGAAAGATGCAGCCCAGGTGCCTTCAACTGAAATAAAGATCTAACAGGAGGACAACGTGATAGAAGGTGAGGAAAAGACAAAAGGAGCACTAAGGGTTTAAAAAGGCTAGGAAAGTGATTCAGGTTAGCAACCTCTAACTTAATCCTGACCTTTCTATAACTTTTTGTTTTGATTTAGTTGACTGAACTAACTTTGTGGGAAGCTTATACAACTGAACCGCAGAGTCTGATGTCTCCCGAAGGCTGGGCAGAAAGAAGAGGAAATCACATGGTCACTTAGGGGTACCAATAACATTGAATTACAAAACAATACACAAATGCAGTTGTTACAAATCAAATACTTTTTAAATAAAAAACTTCAAAAATTATAGTTAAGCTTACCTCTACTAGTTTTGCTCACATAATAATTTTAGGTAAAGAGCAGGGTTTTTTTAAGGATGCTAAATACTATAAAAAAATAAGTAAAACCTCTAGTTTCAAAGACAGATGTTAATAGAATAATCAATAATATTGAAACTAACCTATATTTCCTAAACAACTCAAACAAAAATAATTAAAAGAAACACATCAACATACCAACTCGGTTCTTTGCACAGTTCTTTTTATTTAATACTCATTATCACAGTGCCAAAGAGCTGTACTTGTGGATGAGAAGCGCTCTTGTGCCAGGTGCTCTACAAAACAGGCATGCCTCGGTCAAACTGCTTGCAGTTACATTTTCTAAAATACCAGCCATCCTTATAGATTTAATAAATTACTTTTCAAGTTTTGAGATAAGAGAAGTTGGTTTGGTATTAAGGTCATTATCCTCTCTTACATCAAATATTAAGTACCACTTTTTTCCTGGTTGGTGATGTGCCATAGAAAAGGATACAGTTGGATTGAATAATGGCTCAAAGCCCTTCTACTCATGAATCAGTGGAGAGGAAGGTGCTAACTTTATAACATAGGCGCGTTTTCTATCTAAGGTCCAACACCAAACACAGTAGGAGTCTTTCCTTTGACTTGCCAGGCTTCACACATGAGTCCCTATTGAGCAGATCCAAAGTTTGAAATTACATTTTGGTCTTTTCCAAAGTCCTACCCAATGTGCTTCCAGGGTAAGTTGGCAAACACTATCCTTACTCATTCTAATCTTAACTTCTCTGAAAAAAAAACATGTTGGACATGCCACTCAATAGGAAACATGCAGAGCCCCAGTCACACTCCCTAATATCCTTTTCTTAAGCAGCAGGCACCAAATAGTCAGCAAAAAGCTGCCTTTTTTCTCTCATAAAATCCATCAGAAATGGTTAAATTGTACTCTAGCAGGGGATTACTCTATTCTATTACTGATCCCAGAAGTCACCTCTTATATCCTTTTTTTACTATCTGCTCTTTTTATTTCTGCTCTAATGCTCATTGATCAGATCTTTAAGGAGTGAAACCTCTGCAGTAATTATTAAATATTGGAAAAGACTTATTTTCCTGGCACAGGCACTCTAACGGCAGTTTATAAAAATCGGATGAAAAGTAAGGGAGGTGCTGTACTTGATCCACCTGTTGTAAATGGAGACAAGCATTATGTTGTCAAATGCGCAACTTATTCTTAAGTAGTCTTTGCAGGGATTTCTCCTCTAAGTATGTAAGAACAGCAAGCTTAAACAGACTTTGTGGCCAAGAATCACTTTTTGTTGTGGTTTGTACAGCAGCTTGCAAAGGGAAACTGACTACTAAATGATTGCAGAATACAAATAAAAAGTTACCATACAAAGGAACAGAGATATTCACACTTCTTCCATATGCTTCAGATAGTAAAGAACATTACAAGAGGAAAAAAAATAAAAATCATTCTATTCCACTTCCAGCTGCATTTTTTGTTTTATATTCCTTCCCCACCAAGCCTTACGCCAGAAACAAGGCCACTCCACTGCTGTAAAACTCCATCTCAGTGTACCTGCGCTAGCCAGTTTTAAAGAACCATAAAGTTCCTTCTGGGCTCAATGCTGTTGTGTTAAAAAGAATCAGTGCAGAGCACAAAATGGGAAGGTTTTATCTGGGAGAAAACAGTTTAACATTGCGTATCCTGGTTATTAAATGACATTTTAAAATATTTGCAACTTGTAAATATTAAAATGTAAATATTTAAGAAGTTTAATATTTTTTTTCTGGACAAATGAAATTCTACCTGCATAAGGAAATAAGATTCTATTGAACACTGAAGGCATTAGCACAAATACCTACTGTGTTCTTGGGTTAGAGTCTGGAAGAGGGTGGCAGCAAAATTTACAATTTCAGTTAAATTCAACTGTAAATTGCAAGAAAATAACGACTGAATGAACAGATTGCATCATTCTCCCTAAGTATCCCTGACACTGTGAAGTTCATACTTAGATGTTTATACTTCACAAATGCTTTTCAATCCACTACAGTAGATTTCTTGAGAGAGAAACAAAACAAACAAAATACAAATACAAAACCAAAGCAATTTAACTTAAATGTGTTTCTACCACATTGAACTTTATGTGCCATTTTTTGGAAACCCGAGATTAGCAAAATAAAACTATGTAACATGTGGCAACTTCAATTTCTTGTAAAATACACAAAAGTTAACATACAACATCACTAAAGCCGCACCCTCTAAATCATCAGAAAGAATGGGAGAACACATCTATCACTTTCTTCATTTCCTTTATTAAGAAATTTAGAATACACTTGCATTTACAGCAGTTGTTAACTGTCGCAGCAGAATTTTTACTATGTATTATCATAAATCTGCTATTCTATGGTAAAGCTTTTCAGCAAAAAATAAGGTAACTAAAATATTATTTGTACTAGCTGAATATAATGAATGCCACTATTTGTAATGTTTGACAGCTGTTTGACACCCTGACATACAATATATTTGATTATGCAAATACATTTTTTCATACTCTAATATTTGCCTATGATGCAGTAGAAATTTCAACAAGCATTTAATATGTAACGATCATATAAAAATTTCCCCTTGAATTCCGACTGAGAAAATATCAAGAAGGAGAACAAACCTCTTGAAGTTGGGTAGAAATAGCTACTTTTAACAGCACTGCCTATGTTTCAAGTTTCATTTTATGAAAACAACAGAACCCAGCATGGAGCCAAAAATATAAAAAATAAAAAATTAACCATTAGCCATTTGTTAACCAAACTAATTTTTGACATGAGACAGCTAATCAGTTACCAAGAGAAAGTTCACCATTTACCAGACTGCTACTTCACCATAAAGGAAAGCTGGTTTTGACCATGGCAATTAGTCTCCTCATGTTTCAAACACTAAATTCTATTTTCACATTAATTTTTAAAACTATGTGCCTTTAACTTAAAATAAACTGTACATCAAAAGAATGGAAAATAAACAGCCAGGAACACAATTTGACGAATTGGATTTATTTAGTTTATTTAGCTAAACAGGGTCCATTGGATCTCTTTAATAGGCTGACAGTTGCACTGGGCTGGTTAATAAAACATTCAACACAGTATCTTCAGCCAATATAGAAATGCAAATCCCACCAGAAATATTTTATTCATGAAACAGTAATTTCAGTTACTACCAAAGAAAAAAAAAAGAAAAAAAAAAGAAAAAAAAGAAAAGAAACATGTAAACAGAAAAAAAGGACTTGCTTTGCAAACAAACAGTGCCATCTAGTGTCAGTCCTAGAACAAACAAACCAAGAAATCCGAGGTCTATATAACTAATCCTTCCAGTGTCAAAACGATACCTTATCCCTATTTTTTTCCTTTATCAGTAGCACGTCTTTCCCCACTGTGCAGTCAAACACAAATTAGCCTCTCTCTAGCCAGACAAAATAAAAAAAAAAAAAAGTGAATCATGATAAGAAACTTGAGTGTAGTTCTAAACCAAAAAGTAAGCATGTTAAAATGATGGTTTTTTTGCTCAGCTTATCTGCTGGTTTTTCCTGAAATCTTTATGTTTAACTCATGATAGCAACGAAATCAAAATTCTATTTGTATGAGTGCAGGTGAGGCAATATGATGACAGGAGAGTGAGATATGCTCTCTGCTGCTTTATTCATCATCAAAACCGCCAGCTGCGTTCCAATTGCAGAGTCTTTATTACCGCTGCTATCAAAAGCAGGACAACAACAGCTTGCTGCTTTTTACATGGCAGGTAGGGGAGTATCACTTGACTAATATACAAAATCACTTAGAAAAAAGGGTAACATTAAAGCCTTCCTCCTTCTTCCCGCCCAAAAAAGCAGAATTCACCCTCTTCTGTATATGAACTCACCTCACCCTGCAGCTGGCTATAAGTAATTTTGAGCAGATATATTGCTCCTTCCAATATTGGCAAGGAAGACAAGCACTCAGATTTAATACTACTACTTTGAGAAGAGGAAGCTCTAACATAAGAACAAATCATGTGGTAAACAGAGAAATGATCCTTCTTTACCTGGGGAAGGTTGATGAGAGCTGGCATCCAGACATGTCTAAAGACTGCCAGGTGAGAAAGCGTGCTTACTGAAAAAGGCATGTGTTGCTATACCAGAGCTGACATCATCTTGAATTAATATTAAATGCATTAAAACATATTTTACAGAAAGATTTCATTCTGCTGTAGACCACGTTTTGGCTTTATTTAATAAACTTTTTTTTGTGTGAAAGGAGAAAGAAAGGCATGAATGCCTACAGTGCATTGTGAGTCAATATGCCTTTCATACATAGTCCCCAGCCAAACACAAGAACTACCAGACTCACCAAACTGTTTTCTGAAAACGCCTTTATTTGTAATCACTGGGCCAACACTATAGTTCCACAAACTGCTTTTTCATAAAATCATGTGTATCATCTCCACCATGATAGTCACTAAGTTGCTGAAGGACCAACAAACAATGTACCACAAAGCTCGCCAGTCTCGTCCCAACACATATACCAAGCAGGAACAACTCTGGAGAGAGTCGTACAAAAGTTCCTAAGAGCATCAAGGGGAAGCTGGTTGAGAGAAGAATCTGGTTAAGGAATTAACTTTATAGACAATTAAAATTTGCTGCTTGGTTGACCTTATCCAGTAATATAATGTCTTCACAAATCATCTTCTGAGATGCACCTTACTGGTCAAACATGGGAGGGTTCTTTGTAAACCATACCTACAGGTATTGTATTAAAAACCCAGGAAGTAAGGTGTGCTTCACCAGTCTGGCCTCTCAGGAATCTCAGGTAAATTGATCTAACCCCTTAGGTTAATTATAAATCAAGCATGTTAACTCCTGTCTTTCACGTTTTCCTCTAAGGAAAAGCATGTCATCACGAGTAAATTTCAAGCTGAAATAAAATTCCTCCCCTCTCTGCATTTCAACACAAATCTAAAAAATATTCTGAAGATGTAAATAAATGAGGGTAAGTTTTCTTCATGGAATCTAATTTATTGCATCTCTTAATCTTTCATTAAAACTCAGCTTAAACCTTGAAAGTTAAAAAAAAAAAAAAAAAGTATTCTATCCTGCCTCAACTTTTTCCCATTTAAAACAGCAGTAGTGTAAGTAATAGCAAATTGTCAAATAATGCCTCCACCTTCTTCCACCACAAACCCACCAAGGTGGGTAACACAAGTGAAAACAGATTGAAAACAAACTGTAGACAATGTGGAATTTTCCTCTACAGAGAAGTTAGTGCAATGTTCAGCAGCAGCCAAGTAGGCAAAGCAGCTCAAACTTGAAAGCTAAGGAAGATGCTGGTGATAAAGATGCAGGTCTCTAAATCATGTTTTGACAAGCGTCTTTCATTAAGCTTATAGCCGTATGATTATTTGTCTGGGTAGGTGACAGAACCTGAAATAAGGGCGGTGGTGTTGGCAAAAAGCAGCCAGCATATGACTGGCACAATTGTAGCTGTTCTTCAGGTCAGCTTCTGGACTCAGTGGTAACTCGGAGCCCCACAAAAGACCTAGCTTTATCTAATGAAATTCCATTGCTTATCTCCTTAAATGTTTTGAAAGTTTAACAGTAGCTGTCATTTTAACTATTATATTAAACAGAACCTGTGGGATTTATGCAATATGAATATGTATCTTCACTATTGACTGAACTGAAGCTAAATGCCAAAAACATATCAAATTTGTCCGGTTTCATACAGTATATTTGTGGCTTCTCCCTCTCTTTTTTGATCCTAAATTGAAGGTCAGAATTACCAAAACCAGTAGCAACTCTGAGTCTTTATCAGGAACAAGTACTGCTTCATAGACTGATAACAAATGCTACTCTCAAATCTTACCTTTGGGCTACCATGATAGAACAGTTCTTATGCCTCCTCTGTTTGATGGCCATTTTTCTTACGGAACATCCTATCCTACTTTCAGCACTGATTGTGTGGTACTCGTGTTTTATAATACATATATTACTACATAATATGGTCTTACTATGTATTTATATTACCTATCTATTTGAATGCCTCATACGTCAACTGTGAGCTTCAGATAACCATAGATTTGCTGTTTAGATAGTTACAGTTTCAGGCAAATTGGGATAAATTCAGATCAAAGTGCATTAACAAAATCTGGACAGCCTTTTAACCCCCGTATATTTCCAATGTTTAAAGATCACTGGCTATTTTGGGGGTTAAGGCCTACTTGAAAAAATAAATCCATTTAGTTAAAAGGTTACAATAAAATATAGGCATTTGTTTGCATTTATAACTTACATTGTGCAGTCAGTCACCATGGACATTCTACTTGTGGAATAACCGATAAAAAAATATTTAAAAGCTTAAAGTACACGATGATGCCTTTGCAAGTGCAGGGGAAAAAAAAAAAAAAAAAAAAAGCTGCTCATAGGAAGCTTGGCCTGAATTTCAGAAACTCTTTAGTAGACGGTCCCAAAACTTTAATGAACCCGGAAACCACAAGTACGTGGTCTGCAACTCCACTTGGGGCCACAAGATAGAGCTATTACCGCAGCCTCTGCAGCCCGGCAAACCTGCGCTGTGCACAAGCCCGAGAGCCACCAAAGGTTTGGGACTACACTTTTCAATACCTATCAGTACCCGTGGTGCTGATATATATTACTGAAAACAAGATAATAAAATTAAGGTTAAAAAAACCAACAACACAGAAGCTTTAACAAACAGTTTAATTCCGTTTTGATACATGTTAATCAGGCATAGTAAGCAATTCTGAAACTTGGCCTTTTGATATGTATACAGTTTTTTTTTTTTTTTTTGCAAAGTATCACTTCGTTCTTGCCCTCTTCTTATGCTTCTCCCAAGGCATCTGCTGCTGGAACTGTGCCAGGCCGCAATTTGGTGTGACCTGGCACAGCCGAATCAGAACTGCTTGCTACATGCACGGATCCTTCCCAAGGAAGGCTGCACAGCCCAGATGCAAGTATCAGAAACGTTTAGCTTCAGCTGAGGTGTAATGCATTCGTTGTTAAATTTTGCCCCTACATAATCACAGTGCTCTGGTATCTGAGTACTTGTAACGACAAAATTGAGCTATCCTTTTATTCCTTACCACTGTTCCTCTCCAACAGGGAAGAACAAGATGGAGCAAGGTAGTTTTTTTCTCCTCTAATATCATGTAATGTAGTTAGTTGGTAACCAGTTACCCATGTGGGATACGGTGCATGGAGTCATTGCCTCCAGACATGCCTCTGGACTGCAGACCACCGATGAGTAATTGTGCGCATGACTCAAGATAACGAGGCTTAGCAATGAGGGGAAATAAATTTCTATTTGCAACTTGTTCCTACTTGATCAGAAAACTAACTAGAGACAGATTCTAAGTGATTTTTGGACTAACTTTTCAAAGCGTAGCTCAACTAAGCTCAAATCCGTATTTTTTCGGAATATACTTCTGGCATGGTAACTTGCATGAAACCAACCACATCATTCAAGTAAAGAGTGAACAGTGTACATACCTCACATTTGCTTCTCCTAACTTTCAAATATGTTGCTGTGCTGCTGTTCTCTATAACTGCTTGGGTAATGGCAAATTTGCAAGATGTTAAAAGCATACAAAGAACCACAAAAACAGAAGTCATATTCATTATGATGAATATAAAAGTTCCAGTTCCAGATCTACATTCACTTCTTGTCTGAAATATAGAGCTTGTTTTAAGAGTATATACTGATTTATGTAATTTTTGCAATTCACTTCACAGAGATTATTTCTATAAATGAAACACACACTTCAAGATGATTGAGAAATGTCCCCTCTTTAGCACACATGTGCTTTGCACAGGAAGAAAGGCCAAGCCAAATACAATGCGATCCAGCTGAGATTCCAACCCGTTTATAAAGAACGTCACATAACTTTGCAAACTCACATCTGCATGCCTTTTGGAAGAGCTGAGAACTTTGAGCAGCAAACCTGTAAGCTGATCCTAACCCGAAACTGCCAGTATCATTCCCAGTTAAAGATTTCCCTTCATCTATAAAAGCAAATTCATTTTAGAAACACTACAATCTGCTTTCTCTAAAGGTCTACTAAAGCTCTTAAAAAAATCTCTTACAATCAAACAGGTCACAACTCACTCAGGACAACATTCAGACAGAACACACAAAAGCACTTTAATTTCAGCAAACATTTTCAACTTCCTGCTTTCAGTGGCCCTCCAGCCAGAGCAGTTTAAAGAGTCAAAATAACATTTCCTTTCCTTCCTCCTCTTCTTCTTTGAACTCACAACTGAATCATTTTGTTATACAGTTTCCAACAAGTTGTTATTTGACTGGACAGTAAGGCAAAAAGATTCTCAAACCCACACATACAAACTTAGAAGATGTGTTAGTACTTAGAAACTGGGATTATACAGGAAATTTAATCATAACAACATTCTATTTTCTGTACAACTGATTTTTTTTTCCAAACACAACCATTGGCTTGTCCCCTCCTCCCCAGTATTTTGCTTCATTATTCACTCCACTTTCTTCCCTTGATCTTTTGCTGAATGCCATCCTTGGATTTGGGGACTTTTTTCCCATTCTTACAATATATTCCTTCCACTTTCTCATGCCATTTTTTGCTCCCTCACTCTGAACAAATACTTACCTTCTTCCCATCACAAGTCCTAGCGTTCTGACACATTACTTCCACACATGCTAATTTCTCCTCTTCCATAAACAGGGTCCAGTTCTGAACTCTCCCATTCCCTATTGCCTAGGAGTACAGAAGTGCCAACTCCTTTCTTGAAAAGAAAGAAATTGGCCAGCAACAAATATGCTGACAGGGAATTCTCCTACACCTGAGGAAGTAAACAGCATTCACTCCTGGACTAGAAATTGCTCTCTTCTGGAAGCCACTGTTTACCCAATAAGACCATATACACTTCCTACAGGGGAACAGCATGAAATCATCTAAAATTTTGATGCAAGTCTTTTTATCCTAACATTCCTTAAACTTTACAGAATTGCAGACATCTTCCTGTTAATACATTTTTGTGCAACTCTTCAACTTGGCAGAAGCACAGAGGAGTGACAGTCAGCTGGATTTCCTGGCTGCAGGTACAAACATTGACTCCCCTCCCCTGTAGGGATAAACTGCTGCCAGCAACCAGAGAAACTTCACAGTTCTCTAGTGAATGGAAAATACCGCCA
The DNA here is from genome assembly GCF_013377495.2 of Cygnus atratus. Classification (NCBI taxonomy): domain Eukaryota; kingdom Metazoa; phylum Chordata; class Aves; order Anseriformes; family Anatidae; genus Cygnus; species Cygnus atratus. The sequence goes on from NC_066368.1 coordinate 10,002,676, forward strand.
ACAGTTATTTCTTTCTCCCCACCCTGGAGGAACTGAGCTGCTGCCAACTAACAAAGCATTTTCCTACACTTTGCAATCCCTTTGAACTTTTTCAGGGCTTTAGAGGAAACGGTTTTGTCTCTATGTAAATCTATTCAATGCAAATCCTAGTCACAAAAAAGGACTGATAATTGGAGCAGAAAACCCTAGACAAGGGAATATTGTTAGTTTGTGTCCATTACTTGAAAAATGTAGTATTTATAACACATTTTTCCAAAAGCAAGAAGAATCTAGGTGCAATGGAAAAGAAATAACAGAGACTAAGAAATGAAATGCACAGGAGATAAACTATATTCAAAAATTCCATGGATTGGAGATTATACCGCTTTTCATGTCACTACCCATATTGCAACAAGCTGAATTAAATGAATTGTTATTTACCTTGAAGAGTATACTTATGTTACATTTTAAGTATTAATTCTAACATTCTACCAATCTTTCCTTGAGAAATAAGGTTACAAGCTGTTATTCCAACAGCATAAACAGTCTCAACGTTTAATGTCACAGAAATAAATCAGATCTGGGACAAATGGGCAGAAGACTACCAACTCGAGTTGAGAATGCTACAAAAAGAAAAGCTTATCTTCCCCAGTTAAGTTTTCATCTGACCACAAATACAGAAAAAACATGCAGAACATCTCACACTAATCAAAAACACCCACTCAGTTGCCTGAATAACTGTATTATTACATTAAAAAAATATCTCATGGACACCATCTTATTTTAACATGTGATATGTTAAAAACTCACGAAATCAGCTTCAAGTTTTCCCATTTCTTGTTTGTAGCTTCTCATTCGACTGCTGTACATTCCCCGACTTTGAGGTGGAATCTCTCGAACTTCAAGCTCCATCTGCTCAAGCTAGCAAGTAAAAATAAGGAAGGGACATGTAAATCAAAGGGATAATTAAAGCAAGGATAAATTTGTAGTGGGAGTTATCCCTGCCCATGGCAGGCAGGTTGGAACTAGATGATCTGTAAGATCCCTTCCAACCCAAACCATTCTATGATTCTATGATTTACCTGTTTGTTCACAAATACCAAGAAATATTGTTTCTTTATCAAGAAATGTTGTATATCCTCTAATACAGGGACAAGTTATCAAAATCTTTGCACAGCCTTAAGTCAGCAAACAAATGACAAAATTAATATTATTAATGCTTAGAAAAAATATTCTGTTCAAACCTTTTTGGATTTCAGTGCCAAATGTGATGAATACTTTTAAACGCATTATTCAGAAGATAGCCTACCTCCACATAGCTGTGTGGTTTTGTAAACCTTTGGATGCAAAAGGTATTTTATTTATTTTTGGATAGACACAAACATATATATATATGTGTGTGTGTATATATACACACACACATATATATATAATATGTGTGTGTATATATACACACACACATTTTGTAAATATATGTATATTACACACATATGTGTATATATATACACACACGTATATATAACACATATGTAAATGCTAAAATTTTATTTACCGATAGATTCTTTGTTTAATAAAATAATTCTTGTACTTCTATGCTTAGTCAGCAGAATTATTAAATAGCCTGAGCTTTCTCAACTGGCTGCTTAAATCTACATCCCAAATCTGTGAGCAGGTATATTATATAACTGAATTTTAGAATTATAATGAAAATATTGTTAAATACAGTTGAACGCATAAAACATCAGAGAATTTATTTTTCAAACACTTTTGCTATTTATTCTTTCCTTGTAGAACTTTAAGGGGCCTGAAACACAAGAATATGGCACAGAATTACAGAAAATCAGGAGTTATAAACCAGCCTGCTAATTACCTGACTGCTAGGTCAAGGAACCTCCTTTACACCATGCTAGCTGTTCAGGAATTCTGTTTTGCACAGCTGAACAATACCTTACTCGCTTTTAAAAATCATTCTGACTTACTTTAAAAAGATAAAAGAATACCTCTCCTTGGTTGCTGTAGGTACCTGAAACAATATTTACTCACCTCCTTCTGAGCTCAGCTGAGCAATAAAGCACCTGAACAGAAATGCCTGTCAATTAGGGTCCCAAGCTGCTGTTTAAGGGTCTTCACAAGGGACAGTTATAGTTTATTCCTATGTAATCATTTGCTTATACTTTGAAATTTCATCCTCGTATCATAAGAAAAGCATCTGAATGTAATCAATTGAATTACCAGATACTCAAAAGTCATTCAGCCTGATCTATTCTGATTATACAAAATGGTTTTTAATAATAAACTGTAAAGCAGACTTTAATGGAATAGTCAGTAATGAATTAAAATGTACAAAGCTATTTCTAGTTCTACCCAGTCCTTTCGCTCAGGCGTAACTTTCCAAAGGGGTACTATAAATTAAACTGATAGCTGGAATTAATGGTTTATTTCTTATCATTTCACATCAATATATTTGATCTCAAACGTTCCATAAGCATAGAAAACATTCCTCTTACGTCTATAGAGTTATGTGTGCAAGATCAGGATATTTTAATGAAATCTTAATTCTTATATATTAAATAAAAATGAAACAATTTGCCATATGAATAAAGAATTTGCAGCAGGGATCATACCATTGTCCATAAAATCCAAAGCCTTCATTCTAAAGAGTCAGTATCAGAGACTGTAAGGTCCTAGGAACACACCCATTATATTCTTGGAAATGCTACAGGTAATGATGAAGAATTCACATTTGAACTGACTGAAGTTTCACACCTGTTTTTTGTTTGTTTGTTTGCTTTTGTGTGTCATCATGAGTTTAAGCAGGTACACTTTGTGCTTGGGGTGATAAATTTCCATGCCAACTCATGCAGAAGATAGTGATCCAAGCAGGTGTCAACCTAAATGCAACCTCATTTCATGCACCTTCACTTTCACTTTATTTGTCAAAATAATATTTTTCATGTATAAGCAAAAATAGAGCTAGATCCTACAAAAAGCTAAAAACAACCTGGCACTTAAATCTGAAAACATCTGTAGAAGCTGAAGTTTTCTTCAGAAAACCTGATTATCCAAACTTCTTTTACTGCTCATGTCCCTGAGCTAAAATAGAGATTTACGTTAAAAAAAAAAAGTGTCAAAGTAAGAATAACCTACCATTTGCAACACTAAACTTAAATAGCTGCAATGAGTTTGTGACGTGCACATCATCATAAAGCATAAAGACAGATAACACATGGCCAAATTTTATTTATTTAATTTCGTTAATCCCAGTTCTTCTAGCACATGCTAGATACTCATAGAATCTAAGTTTATCACTCACCTTTCTTAAAACCCAGCAAACATAACTTTCACGTGCACTGGTGTGGCCTCACTTCGAGCACTGTGTGCAGGTTTGGGCACCACAATATAAGAAGGGCATAAAACTATCAGAGAGTGCCCAAAGGAGGGCTACACAGATGGTGAAGGGCCTAGACGACAAGATGTGAGGAGCAGCCGAGGTCCCTTGGTTTGTTCAGCCCAGAGCAGAGCAGGCCGAGGGGAGGCCTCATGGCGGCCTGCAGCTCCCTCACGAGGGGAGCGGAGGGGCAGGTGCTGAGCTCTGCTCTCTGGGGACAGCGACAGGACCCGAGGGAACGGCATGGAGCTGGGACAGGGGAGGGTCAGGCTGGGTGTTAGGGAAAGGTTCAGCACCCAGAGGTGGTCGGGCACTGGGACAGGCTCCCCAGGGCAGTGGTCATGGCACCGAGACTGACGGAGGTCAAGAAGTGTTTGAACAACGCCCTCAGACATAGGGTCTGATTTTTGGGTGGTCCTGTGTGGAGCCAGGAGTTGGACTTGGTGATCTGTGTGGGTCCCTTCCAACTCGGGGGATCATAGAATCATAGAATAACCTGAGTTGGAAGAGACATTCTATGACTCTATCACACTCTGCATGGGATGTAAGAATGACATGATTTCCCTCCAGAAATCTCTTACTCGGCAGCTACAGTTTTAAAAGGCAGCCTGGGAGTCTGAAAAGTTTTGGTGTCAGTTCTGCATATAGCTCAAGTCAGTTACACCAGTGATTTTACCCAAACAAAGCAGACGGTGTTTTGAAACAAACAGTGATTAGTCAATGTAAATTAAATATCTCTGTAATGATATTTATAATACGTGAGAGTTATTTTCTAACCAATAAGGAAATAAAATCTGCTAAACAAATCTTTTATCAGACAAGACAAAGAAGCAAACCAATGTATGAAAGCTATCAGTGGCAAGGAATTAGGTTTATTTTGGTTTTCTAGTGTAGCCTTTAGTTTAAAAGGGGATCTTTTTAATCAGTTCTGTTATTAGCAGGTTTGTTCAAATTGATTTTTAAACCTAAGCCTTGACATTAATCACAAACATGTAAGGTAATTGCTTAAAGCCAGTAATTGAATTAAGCGCTTGTCTAGCAGTATTAGCAACAAGATCTAAAACAAAAGCGTGAAAGAAGTCAATACATGAAATCAAGATCGTCATTAGGATGAAAATGCAGATACAAGAATTTAATTTTTACTCTCTCCATAAACACAAATTCAGATGATCTCTTTTCTGACATAAGAAGAAAAGCGATGAACCATTAACTCAATTTCTGCTCCTTCCAATCTTACTTTGAATAGAGAACCAAATTTGAATGATTTTTCAGCAGAACACCCAGGCTGCAATTTTCCTGTACTGCTACATGCTCTGCCTACAAGGCCATTTCAATCCTTAGACTAAAAGCACAAGGTATGTCAACAAACACACAACCACCCTTTTTCTTTCTATGCCACAATCTTAAAAAAGTGAGTTTCAATATTACCATCGGGTTAATAAACAAATCATTGATTTGAGTTGCTCAATTTGAACAGCTTTTAGTCTAGCAGAACTAATTTCATTTCCCTATCCCAAGAATCAGATTACATTTCTGACACTAGATAGACCAAACTCATCTGAAAGCAATAAACAAAAGCTGCTTCAGGGTAGGAACTACTGGCTATGTGGAAAAAAGGCAATCTCAATTGTCACCTACACCTTTGCTCAGTTAGTCCACATCTACAAAGCTTTATTTTTATACTCCTTCCAGATGGAGTACATGACAGGTTGCTGGAAACAAAAATAGAAAAAGTCATAGATGCTTTATCTATACTGCTTTCTTCTGTCAGTGTGGACCGCTAACTAATGCTCAGTTAACACATATGGTCTTCCCAGATGAATTCACACTGCTATTACCTCCTCGACCTCAGACAGCTAAATATTTTTTCCTTCACTTGCTGAAAGAGAAAACAACACCTATTACCCTACAAGACAACCAGACAGACTAAATCAAGTAGATGAATGGATCCTAGAAGAAAAAAATATTCCAGGTGTACAAATATTTAATTCAATTCTTAAAGTAAAAAACCTAACCCATAAATCAAAGCCTATAGCAACCTGTAATAGCTTGCAGTAGTGATACAAACCTTAAATCACTTAACACAAGATTAAAATGTCTGATACACTTCTCTTGGGTATTTCATATTCTCAAATAATAAGTATTTCAAAAATACTACTTAATATTCTAATATATTAAATACTTTTAGGGCATCACACGTTAAGCGTCACACGTTAAGCCTCTAATAATACCATTATTTTCCCCAGCAGTTTGTAGTTAGGCTATGAAAAGTCATAACGTACCAGTTCCCTTGCTTCTTCAAGCTGTTTCTCGACATTTGCAACCATCTGCTTCTTCTCATCTGAAAAAGAATCGTGAAGATACCAATATGATTGTGATCTTGCCATGATTGCTTAACTACTGCAGGCATCAAGGGGCTGTAATACTGTCATTTGTACTGCCTTGTGCCCCTTGCATGGCCACATCTTCCATCCTCCCAACTGTAAATCCACCCATTGCTTCGACAAATTTAACAATAAAACTTTGAAGGTGCCACTTTTTATACCAATGTTTGCTTGAAACTAATAGCATCATATGTGCTGGTGGTTTGCCTGATGAAGTAGATAAAGTGCACACACTACAGTATCACCAGCCACTGCTCCCCAGTGCTGTAGGCAAGGAGCAGTGGATGCCAAGAGAGCAACCAAAAATAGAAGTCCTGCCACATAAAGCAAAATGTGCCCTTGAACCAACCTTCCTTAAAAACAACAGAACTCCTCCTGAAAGGACTAAATTGCCACAGAGATTTTGGTGAAACATCCCCAGTATAAGCAGGTTGAGTTTCAGTTGAGTTCTCCTGTTGGTGTTAGTGTCCTGCATTACATTTGCATGGGCCTATGCATCTGTCTTCAACTTCACCAGAACTAGTCTCTACAATCTCCTCTACTTCTCCCATTTACGTAACATACATTTTGCTCATTGAGGGACATGCTAACATCATGATCTGCCCTTCATCAGTTACATAAATTGGAGCTCTGCCTGCAGGGACTATCAGGTTCAGGATCATTTTTGCACCTTGAATATAATGCAGAGATTTTGCAAATAGGCAAGGACTAGAAAAACTGTCTTCTGCAGATACACTATCCTGCACACGGCAGATTCTCAAGAACAAAGCATATGCCCTGGGTTATCACCTAAAAAGCTGTTATAGTATTGTGGACTGAGTGGGCAACTCAGCTGCAATCCCAAAACGAGACTATTATTTGAGGCCCTGAACTAAGGCAAAGCTCCTCTCGTAGAAGCCTAACTTCTGATGAATGTGTTACAGCCAACTGGAGAGTCAGTAAAGACTACTTCTGAGATTGGACTGCACAAGCAAGTGGTCCCGTGCCAATGAGGCTCACCAGGAGCTAAGAGAATCAATTTGGACTCCATCACAACCTATACAAGCAAATCAAGGTGTTTCTGGGTGGCAGCAGTAAGAACAGTACGTCTTGAATAAAATATTGTCAAACACTGATACAGAGTAATGGGAACTCTGTCAGTGATGCAAGTGAGAAAGAAGCAGATGAATCCTCTCACAAATAAAAAGTTACAGCTCACCTTTAAATAAATCCCTCACAAATAGACCTTCCCTTCTTATCCTTGAAAGAGACCCAGCATTTCATCAAGTAATCCTCTCTACAAAGCTGAAGCCATGGAAAAAGAGCACCTTCCTTGTAAATCTCGAACGTGCACTGCCATGTCTGGTCGATGCTACTACAGCAGATGTAAGCTAACAATGGCTTCCTTGAATTTCCCACCAGGTTTTCATGACAGAACCCAGGCCAGAAAACGCAGTGGTCAGTGATTTATCTTCTAAACACAACTCATCCCCCTCCCCGCCACAAGAGAATCTGCCCCTTCTTCATCCACACAGTTCAGTTCCCCTACCCAGCATCCCAAAACACCTCTGCTCCTCCCTTCACTTGGAAGCAAATGACAATGGACTAAAGGAAAAACAACATAAGAGATAAAACGCACAATATCATTTTATTGAAGCTGAAATAAGATTAAAAATATAGCAGCAGAAAATAAATGTACTACAGCAATGTCAACATTTCCCTGAGTTTTACTGGATTACAATTTTCATACATATTAAAATAAATAACCTGAAATCTAGGGATAAAGTTTTGTTGTTGTTTAGTTTTTAAAGATATTTCATACTGTTCAAATTCTGGGTGTATTTGTGACTACAACAGCTACCTTGCACCGCACTGAATACTCAGTTACCTACCCTATTGCTGAACTCAGTAAAGCCCAATGCAGTCATTCACGTTGCTAATCCCCATGATTTCTGTCAAGCAAAAATACAAATGCTTGTCCCAACTCAACTGCTATTGGTGCAATTCCAGTAGTAAGTTTCTGATTCTCTCTGCTACTTGGACAACCAGGATGTTTTTCTTTGCTGGTACACAAATGTTGCAAGGAACCTATAACAATGTTGATCAGGTGTTGGACTCCAGACCTGTAACATCCCCTGTTCTTTTTCCAGTCCTCCAAACGCATAATCCAGTTACCTGCATCTCCTCTGTGGATATTTAAGGAACTCATCTGTCCAGCAGCTACAGTTGCCAGTAAATTATTCTGCTGAGAATTTGCCAAAAATTATTCTGGGAAGTTGAAGTTTAGCAATTGCACTCAGACTGTTGTGTAAGGTGGTTTTGAGAGATGTCCCATTCCCTATATGAAACAGACTAAGCATTTAAAGACCTTGCCATACTGAGTCTTCTTCTAACATCATACAGGGCAGGTACAAAACAGCTGTGATAACCAGTAAGATCTTACTCACCCCCAGAGATACTAACCTACAGACCATGACAGGGAAAACTCATCAGTATACTAGGAGATCCAGCTAAAACTGTTCGTGTAAAATTTAGGAGTTATTCAAATGATCTTCAATAACTTAGCTAATACTAAAATTTAACCCAACTCCAGAGCAGCATTTTAAGATCCTCTCAGATTTATGTATACATAATCATCCAGCTGGTGACCAAAACAATTGCAGGGAGTGAGGCCTACCCATAACAGGGTAGTGTGTCCTTCGAACACAAGTGTGTGAGCAGGCACATGGCAATATCCGGGCACTGCAGCTTTGGAGCAGTACCTCCATAGATTTCCAGGAAAGCAGCTGATCTTTTGCAACTGCTGATCCTCTAGGGCACACGGTACCATATGCTCCCCAGAGCAAGAAGGGGTGGCAGGGTCCCAAAAGGGCACTTCGGTGAGGAAAAAGTCAACTTAACCAAGTATCAGTAAAAGTACCCACTTGTTTCCATTTGCCTCCTTCCTCTAGCAGGATCCACATAAATAAATCCAGGTGGGAGCATGCTGTCTAGAGCCACTTGCCTGCAGGAGTGCTGATACACCCAGACCTGTTGCTGATACCAGCAACAGAAGCAATGAAATGCTACAACACTATCAGAAAGCACTTGCTGGAATGGTGTGCACGTGGTTTCGTGTCAGTCTTAATGCCACACCCAGCCTAAGGAAGCAACCACTTCTTTCAGAGTCAGAATGCGCATAGAGAGGAGGACACAACATCCACAGGATGACTTGCTCAGAGACTGCAGATGAGCTCTGAGTAAGCAAAGCTTGCCACTAATCTAGTAGATCAGGACAAACAAGTTGGGATCCAATTAAAGATTCTCATATTAATAGTGTTTTACTCCACTGTGTCTTAGTAGTTTTTAGTCTGCCCACTTAGTGATTTCTTTAAGTACATTTCCATCATATAAAATATTGGCAAGTGCTTTTTTACAACTTTTTTCTTAATTCAGAACAGGCAATATCCTTAAGAGAAAATAAAAAGCACTGTTCCCTCAAATATATCTAAATTTAGAATGCAATTTGTGTTTCCACACTGCCAGACAGAATGTCCTAAAGAAAATGCAGCACTTAGCTTGCATAACTGAACTGGGCAAATTGGCAAAGTATGGACAAGCATAAAGACTGGAAACAAAAGCCAGGAATCTGAGTAAGGATTGCAAAGAAATCAATTCTGTCTGTACACAAGGTTCTATCACTTTCTTAAATGAAATAAACCTTACTACATTTTCCTCTGTTCTTTCAGCTTTTTTTGCCCTTGCATTAGTCAGTGGTTTGTCCCCCAGTGTCGAGCAGTTACAGAAAGGTAGATGGCTGCCTACAAGTGTAGAAAGGTAACACAGCACTGGCTTGAGCTCACAACCAAGGAAGAGATTAAAAATTTAGACCAAGACTATTAAGTCTCATTACTTGTGGAATTGCTTCTTTTTATTAGTACACACTGACGAAGAGACTGAGTGACAAAGAACTTCAGTTTGTAGACCACTTGTAGATTTCACTACACTGGCTGAGGTGTTTTACATGTTCACCTAACACCCCTTTGCCAGAAGTTATTGTCCAACAGCAAAGACAAACAGAACACCACATGCTTTTTTTCTTTGTCTTATAAAACTGAGTTCCAGAGGCACATCATAATGAGCCAGCCCTGAAATGAAGACAGTAAACTCCATTACAGAGACATAAAAGAAAATTAAAGGTAGGACTTTCTTCAGTTAAATCTGTTGGAAACTGAAAGACAGTGCTTTGATTGCCCAGTAGAAGATGCGGGTATCAAGTATCAGAAGAATCAGAGCACTCCAGTTGAAAAACATCACCACACAGAGGCTACCATGCTGGAAAAAGGCTAAATATCACAGTTGGTACTGAGAACATTCTCTTTCAGATCAAGCAATCAAAATTTATATAAGTATTTGGTCAAATAACAAGACAGATGTTTCTCTAAAACAACGAGGAGTATTAATAAAACACATCAGTCAACGATCTTCGTTCTCCAAAGACCTGCAGCAGCATCACAGAAAATCTACTTAAAAGACGTTTCTGAATTTAGAACACTTTCTTTAAATTCTCCAGATGACGTTTGCCTCAACAGAAGATATTTCTTCCCCAGACGTTCTATTGTCCCTGATGCTTATTGTTTCTGTAGTATCAGACTGTCTTTGTTACATTTCTTGCTGAACTATTTATGCCTTTGTGACAATAGGATTGTTTGTTGAGCCATCCTCCTCCTAGAATACGAGGCTGCATCAAATCCTGTCAAACTCTGAATGCAGGAGCATTACAAAAGCAATTAACCGGTATTTCTCCGATTCAACTGAACATGAAGCTTACAGCAGGTCCATCTCAGGAAGCAGAAGGAAACAAACCAGTCACTAGACTTCAGTAGATCTCTCTGTATTATGCAGAAGTAGCTCAAGTCCTTACACCTTTCATCTTGCTTCTTCCAGCGTGGAGGAAGAAGGCCATCAGCAATCTCTCTCATATCACTGCTTCTGAAAAATGCCACCTCACGTGCATCTGTCCTCACGTCCCCCTCCCACCTTGAATCATAATCCTCTTTTTGAGGCTCTCCCAGCCTTCTCCACAAGAACTAACTGGAACTTCTGGTGATGAAGAAGCAAAGATCTTGCAAATATTCCTAGTAAGAAACAAGGGAAAAATGTGTATTTAAAATATTTCTGTTTAAAGTGTTCAGCATAGTCAGAGTTGTTTTTTTGTTTCCCCAGGTGGAAAAGTGCCTCTAAGCCAAATTGCAATGTTAGGTAATAAAGTTATATGTGAACTTTTTGCTGATGAAAGACAGAAGAGTTCTGAAAACTGAAGCACTCCATTCACAGATGTACAGAGCAAAAAGTAGCTATAAAGCAAGCCAGCCCAAACCATATAAGACCAGCCTCAAATCCTAACGTGGAAAAGCCACTTCTAGGAAAAATAAATTAGTTGTTGTATTATCTTGAGGCCATTTAACCCAATACCACACTATCAATCCCACAGGGAACATGCATTCTTTCTCCTCTGAGAGAACAGTAAATTCTAAAAAAAAACAAACAAAAAAACCCCTTCTAATGGCTACTTAAAAGAATGATGATTTCAAAGCCTGTTGCTCTCAAGCTATGTCACTGTTAAAGACAATACTCTTCATTCGTTTCATGTTTAAGCTCCAAAGTCTCCCCAGAGTGAATAAGGGGGGCTGACTTGAAGGAGAGGATTATGGAAATCCACTACTGTGAAGCAGAATATTCTTCAGCTGCTAAACAGACTCAAATGACTTCCATAATCCATGCAATTAAGAAATGAAGTCTCTGCTCCTTTTCAATAAGCATGCTCACTTTGTAGCACTACCAATTTTCAGAACAGGAGACATTCGTGTATTTATAATGTCTTCCTTTACTTGAAAGAGCTCCTTATATGTACTGCTATAAAAGTCAACAACTCTTTCTGAGGCAGTGGAAAAAGAAATACTGCCTCGATTAGGAACTTCACAATAGTGAAGAATTTGCTGTCTCTCCTCTGTAAATGGTTTCAGTGGCTATTTACAGGTTAAATATTGTTTCTGGGCAATCTAAATTATACCCATTCTAAATCTCAATCACAAGAACGCTACCTCATAAGTACCTGCAGACTATGATTGAATTAACGCCAGATGTCTTTTTTTATTAAGCCCAATAGCAAAACAGCTTTGTTAAGCCAATGAGAAGACATAGATTCCTGTCTTTCAGTTATGCCTGTGGTTGGTCACTGATCCCTGCTTTATCAGAAGACTTTCTAATCTCCTAACAATTAGACATAACCTCCCAGAATCAAACAGACTTTTACTGAAAATCCCCATTTATTCATTTCAGATGTACTTTGGACCTCTGATTTAACAATGCACTGGGATTATACGTTTTAGTTAACCACCTACCTCAAATCCTCTTTAGTCACTACTTCAGCACTTCATGATGCACTTCTCACTCTAAAAGTAAGAAGCTATTCTTTGGTCCTGGATATATGACTTTTTTCCCTTCAGTCATACAGACAGGTGTACCATCAGTGTGTGCCTTCTAATTGCCTCTTTTTAAGATAACCACTTCCACTGGTTAAGTATCCTAAAGCTTTGCGAAATGTGCATAGGAAACAGAGGCAGAAGTCCTTAGCAGCCTGGACACAGAAGAATAAGGTGAGTTGCATGAGAAATCCAATTCTAGCTTTCATCAGCTGCATTCTGGGAGCACCCCATCAGAGCACTGATTCACGCGGGTTAGAAGATTTAGCTGCCAGGTTACAGAGATTATCACTTTCAGCTTTCTGCCCTGACACTCGAAGACTTTCCCATCAGTACCACAGGGATACGTCACGAATCAGCCCACGAATGCTGCAGGCTTGTGACCAACACGTTAAATAAACGAACACTGATTTCCTTCAATCTGCTGCGCCACGTGAGTCACCGCAACTATCCAACTCCGACATTACCTACGCCACACGAAAAAGTCTCGATTTTCGTTATTTACCGGGTGGCAGGATCCCAACAGCGAGCACCGAGCACCAGGCAGGTGCAGCAGCCACCCCAGCCGCCCCCAGCCCTCCTCCTGTGCGGGCCCACCTCCTACACCCCCAGCCAGAAGCACAGGACCGCAGCCCCCTCCAGCAGGCCGGCAGCGCCCTGCCAGGGACCTGCAGCGAGGTTCGTGAGGCAGCGCAGCCGGCGGGAGGCTGCTCCGCTCCCCGCGATGGGAGCCGAAGCCCCGCTCCGCACTGCCCTGCCCTGCCCGCTGCCCGGCCGGCGCCGCCAGGCTCCTGGCCGAGCCCCCTCTCCCCGCCGCGCTCACCTCCGAGCAGCTTGGGCACCTTGCCGATGCGGCCCGTGATGTCGGCCGTCAGCACGGCGAAGTCCTGCTCGTAGCTCTCGAAGTCGGAGGACATGGCGGCGGCGGCGGCGGGGCGCCGCTCCTCGCACGGCCGCTTCCGCGTTCTGCTCCCCGCAAAACGCGTCCCCGCCGCCCGCACGGCGCTGCGCGGAGGGTTCCGCCGCAATTCTCCTCCTCTTCCTCACCTCTTCTGGGGGATTTCTGCGGTGCCACCCAGCCCCTCGCGGCCGCTTCGCCTCGCAGTGAGCCATCAGGGCTCCAACTGCAGCCCCGACGCTCGGGAGGTGGCAGTCAGCCCGTCCGCTGCAACCCCGCTTGTTGAAAACAACCCCATGCAGCGCTGCAGGCTTGGGGCAGAGCGGTTGGAAAGCTGTGCAGAGGAAAAGGATCTGGGGGTGTTGGTTGATGAACATGAGCCAGCAGTGTGCCCATGGTGGCCAAGAAGGCCAACGGCATCCTGGTTTGTGTCAGGAATAGTGCAGCCAGCAGTGCCAGGGAGCTGATTGTTCCCCTGTACTCTGCTCTGGTGAGGCCACACCTCACGTGCTGTGTTCAGTTTTGGGTCTGTCAGTACAAGAAGGACATTGAGGCCCTGCAGCATGTCCAAAGAAAGTCTATGAAGCTGGTGAAGGGCCTGGAACACAGGTCCTATGAGGAGCGGCTGAGGGCACTGGGGGTGTTCAGTCTGGAGAAGAGGAGGCTCAGGGCAGACTTTATTGCTCTCTGCAACTGCCTGAAAGGAAGCTGTGGGGAGCTGGGGGTCAGCCTCTTCTCCCAGGTAACCAGTGATAGGACTAGAGGGAATGGCCTCAGGTTGCACCAGTGGAGGTTTAGGTTGGAAATGAGGAGACATTTCTTCTCAGAAAGAGCGGTCGGGTATATGGATGGGTTGCCCAAGGAGGTGGTGGCATCACCATCCCTGGGGGTGTTCAAGGAGAGGCTGGACGTGGTGTTTGGGGACATGGTTTTGTTATATATTAATTTAGACAACATTTTAGCTTTATCAATTGCAGGGTTTTATTTGATTGTCGAGCAAGCGGCGGCAAGTCAAACAGCGCTGGGCGGCCGGGGAGTCTCAGCTCCACCAACGACACGCGCCTAAAGCCCGCCAGAGCCCCGATTTATAACCTAGCAGTTCCGGGGTTACTGGGCACATCCTGGCGCCTTCTACGGCTGCGCGGCCTGTTGCTAGGGGGTCTTCGCCAGCCCTCTGGTGGTCGCGGGGATGAGGATCATCGTCTTCCTCTGCGTTGGGGTTCAGGACCTCGCTGCGGTATGTGCGCTTTCATGCGAGAGGGATGTCATTTTGCCCTTATTTGGAGTTGGTTTCCGCTGCAATTGTTAACTTAACAGAAAATTACCATACAGGTTTATTCAACAGGATACTGTGGGTAAAGGCAATCAACCGCTGAAACCTTCACCAGCAATGTTTAATGAACAAACAAGACTTCACTCATTACAATCCCCCCTTTTTCTCTGTATCATTTTGTTCATTAAATCTATTCAGTTCCAATTGACTCAGGATTAATGTTTCCTCTAATACAGGTCTATCGTTTATTGATTCGTACTTTGTCCTCATAAGCATTAGATAAGCAGCCTCCAGTCTACCTTTTACAATAGCTATGACTCTGTTAAGGATACAAGGACCAAACATCAGTCCTAGGGTTAATAAAATCAGGGGGCCAGCTATTGTTGATAACAAAGTGGTGAGCCACAGAGAGTGATTAAACCAGGACTCAGGCGAACTTTGCTGGGCCTCCTCCTTTCCAACCCTTCTCTAAGTTTGGTCATGGTATCCCTCACAATCCCAGTATGATCAGCATATATACAGCATTCCTCCCTGAGAGCGGCGCACAATCCCCCTTGTTGTAAATACAATAAATCTAGTCCTCTGCGATTCTGTAATACCACTTCGGATAACAACCTTATAGATTTTTCTAAAGCACTGATAGATTTCTCAATTCTGGCTAAATCTTCATCCACAGCTGCTCTTAGAGAGGTGAACTCTCTTCCTTGTTTGATTAGCGAAGCAACTCCTGTGCCTACCCCTGCACCCCCCGAAACCATTAGGGTAGCCACTGTCAGTGTGGAAATTGGTTCCCGTTTTGTCAAATGGTGTTCTTGATTGATCTGACTGTCATACATAAAATTCTCTGGGTATAGAGTATCTTTGGGATGATTATTACTTGTCCTCGATACCCTCTTCATCCAAGCTTGGGTTCAATACCAGGTTGGGTCCCACCAATACAGGAGGATCCGGTGGTGCGACCTCCTTTTTTATAAATATGAAGCCTCCTCTATCGGCTCCAGGTTCCCAGAACCTTACACCCCAGGTTTTCCCTACCTCCCATCCTCGATCGTTAGGTTGTAATACTGTAACCCTCAGAGATTTACAAGTTCCGGCGTTGTTCACGCTACCGTCATAACTGTAAGTAGGCTCACGGCAACCTTCCGGTATCCAAGTAACATTGAGATACTTATCGGGAGGGTGACTCCACCACCTCGGAGTAGCTATGGTTTCACAGCCCCAGTATGCGCAAAAATAGTGCCCTGGATAGTTACAGTAACTTTTTCCCGGGTTTGAGCTAGGACACCAATAGGTAGCCTTCGCATTGGAAGCCCCCCAGGAGTATTGTCTCAGGGGACTACACAGGTGGTGTTCCGTATTTCCTCCGTATCCTAGTACCGTCCCGAGTAATTCGCAATTGGTTATGTTGAAAGATGGTGCGCCTGCCGTAATATTAGTTTTGAGGATCTTCAAGTCATCCCAGCTACCCAGGGTCCACTTAAAGGGCTGGTGTGAATATCCCTCGTCGGCCCCAGCCGGACAGGGGATGATATTCAGTAGGAGAGGTAGCGCCAACATACACCAGAAGGGCAACGTCCTTCTGTAATTCTGGGGAGGCGGCTTCGAGCTATGGTGGGTACTAGGGCAGTTTATTCGGCCAGACTCCATCATCTCAAATAGGGGTGGGTACCAAGTAATTCTCCCCGCTGTTGTACCCCTCTGCCTCGCCTGCCTACTTGGTTGCTTTAAGCAGCGGGGTTCACTTTCTTCACGGCAGCAAGGGTAATCTTCAGGGGCCTAGGTACCGATTTCCCTGTTCCAGCCACTCCCAGTTCCAGTTACTCACTCCTCCTTAGGCGCATTACCCTTCTGATGTATGGGTCTTGGTACATTAAGGAATTTCCCTTCCCCTACTTCCCAGTTTCGTTTACAATGAACCTATTATTCCTTAGAGAGGGTTACCGATCATACGATTGCGAATTCACTCATCAGTCCCTTTTCGCAGGGTCAGCCTCAAGTCTCCAGGTCGGCTGGTCACTCTCCACCATCCCTCCATTATTGGTCCTTTAACTCGGCTGGCGTGAGTCCATCCTTTCTCGGCTGTCCGGACAGCTGTGTCTGTGGTAAGTAGAACAAGGTAGGGTCCTTCCCAACGAGGAGTTAAAGAGGTCTCTTTCCAGGATTTTATCAGAACCTGGTCTCCTGGTTTGATCCTGTGTATGGCCATCTCTAGAGGGGGGCGTTGTACTACTAATCCCTTTTCACGCAACTGCTTCCTTCTGATCATAAGTGGTACTACATATGACTGTATTTGTGACTCCTCCAGCTGAGGATGATCAGTTGGGAGCTCTAAGTCATACGGCATCCCGTATAACATCTCAAAAGGGGAGATTCCTACACCTGTTCAGGGCTGGGTTCTTATGTTTAGTAAAGCCAATGGGAGGCATTTTACCCATGATGTTTTTGTTTCTATCATTAATTTGGTTAATTGTTTTTTTATTTCTCCATTCATCCTTTCTACTTTTCCCAAGCTTTGGGGATGCCACGGGGTGTGATATTCCCATTTGGTCCCCAGGGAAGAGAGAGCGTTTCTAGCCAACTTTGAGACAAAATGTGGCCCTCTGTCAGAGTCTATTACCTCAATCGATCCGTATCTGGGGATTATGTTTTCCAACAGTATCTTTACCACTGTCTGAGCCGTAGCTCAGGCTACTGGAAAAGCTTCCACAAAATGAGTTAGGTGGTCCACCATTACCAGTAAGTATTTGTATCGTCCCACCTTTGGCAGCTCCGTGAAATGTATTTGAATTCTAGCAAGTGGTCTATAGGCCAGTTCTCTTCCCCCTAAAGGTCTCTCTCTTAGTTGTTGCTTATTCACTCTTTGGCAAGTCATACATTCATTAACTATTCTCTTAGCGATATTGTACATACCAATACACATATACTTCGTAGCAAATTGGTCCACCAATGCTTGAGTCCCCCCCCCCCAGTGAGTTTTTTTCGTGGAATTTTTGCATGACCCTCAGCGCCAAGGATTTCGGGAGAACCTCTCGGCCATCCAGGAGTTCCCATTTACCTTCGGTTATTTCCTTCACACCCATTTGAGTTAGTTTCTCTTTCTCTTGCACAGTGAAGCTGAGGATGAAACGTTGCCTCCCACGGAGGTGGCAGTAGCTATATCGGGGGTTGTTACGTCTACAATACACTGCCTCTATTCCATAATCCTTCCAACAATCATAACAGGGGAACTCGGTTAGATCCTTCCCACAGGATGGGCAATCTTTCCGATTCTCCTTGATATATATCATCATCAGCGCTGCCTTTTGTCTTCCTGATCAGCTAGGTTGTTTCCCCTAACTAATGGGTTCAGTCCCTTTTGGTGTCCTCTCAAATGTGCTACTGCTATTCCTATTGGCCCTCTCAAAGCTTGCAAAAATTTAGTGATCAATTCCTGATGAATCAATCCTTTACCTTGAGAGTTTATTAGGCCCCTTTCTTCCCAAATTTTTCCAAAAGTATGCACTACCCCAAAGGCATACTTGGAATCAGTGTATATGGTTCCAATTTCCCCCTTTAACATTTGTAGGGCCTTTAATACTGCCTATAGTTCGCATGCTTGGGCCGACCAACTGGGACTCAAAGGTCCTGACTCTATCACAGAGAAGTTTTTTTCCATCGATAATTGCATATCCTGACCTCCTTTTTCCCTCAACCACCCTCGACGAGCCATCCACAAACAGCTTCTCCCCTTCAGCCAGTTCCTCCTCTTCTAGGTCTGGTCTAATTTTTGTCTGTTCTTCTATACTACGCAAGCAGTCGTGGGATATGTCTCCTTTTGGTTCCCTGTATAAGAATTGCGCTGGGTTTTGTAGAGCGGTCACTTCAAGCTCCAATTTAGGTGAGGAGATCAAGATGTCCTCATATTTTAAGACGCGTGCATCAGTTATCCATTTGTCAGCCTTTTGCTGCAGGATCCCCCTTATATTGTGAGGCGACAATACCCTCAGTTTGCCCCCAAAGGTGATTTTATGCGCTTCTTCCACCAAGAGCGCAGCCGCGACCACTGCCTGGAGACAGGTGGGCCATCCCCTACTCACGGGGTCCAAAAGTTTAGAAAGATATCCCACGGGTTTATTTTTCCCTGCCCAGTCTTGAGTTAAGACCCCGAACGCTGTCCCCTCCTCTATGTTGATAAATAGATAAAAGGGTCTCTTCACACCAGGTAAATTTAACACAGGAGCATTCACTAAATCCATTTTTAAGTCTATCAGGCTTTGCTCATCGCTTTGGCTCCATTTCATTAATCCTTCCCCAACCAGTTTCTGATACAAAAACCTCACTTTGCTACTATAATTTTCAATCCATTATCGACAATATCCTAACAACCCCAGCAGCTGCCTAACTTGTCTTTTGCTTTTTGGCGTTTGTAGTGACAAAATCCCATTCACTCGTTCGGGGTCTAGTTTCTTTGTGCCCTTACTTAGCCAGTGTCCTAAATATTTCACCTCTTCTTCCGTGAACTGTAATTTGGACTTTGATACTTTTAGTCCCTTTAAGCTCAAGAAGTTTAGTAACTTGATACTTTCTCTCCTGACTGCCTCCTGACTCTCTCTTGCTAACAGCAAATCATCCACATATTGGACTACGGTTATTTCAGGATTTGGTTCATAGTTCTCTAATACTTGTTCTAATGCCTGACCGAATAGATTTGGTGATTCCGTGAATCCTTGGGGAAGCACAGTCCATCTTGATTGTTGTTTCTGATGGGTTGTGGGATCTTCCCACTCGAAGGCGAAATAATCCCTGCATTCCCTTTTTAAAGGACATGCCCAAAATGCATCTTTTAGGTCTATGACACTATACCATTTCTGTGTTGGGGACAGCTGGCTTAGCAAGGTATGTGGGTTAGCTACTACGGGAAATCTGGTTATTGTTCTTTTGTTGACCTCCCTCAAGTCTTGGACTAGCCAATAAGAGCCATCTGATTTCTTGATAGGCAATATAGGAGCGTTATGGGGTGACATGCAAGGCTCCAGTAACCCCTGTTGTAGTAGCCTCTCGATTACTGGTTGCAGCCCCTCCCTGCCTTCTTGAGACATTGGGTATTGTTTTACCCTGATAGGAATCTCGGGATTCCTGATAGTGACTTCAGAGGGACTGATATCTAAACGGCCTACTGATTTGGGAGAATACCACACCTCAGGGTTTATTTTTGCCTCGTCCTCTACTGTGAGGGCGTATAATTTAACCTCAATTGCTCTATTTTTCACCTCCAAATTAATTTTTAGCTTAACCATTAAGTCTCTTCCCAACAGGTTATATTCAGCTTCTGGTACTAATAAGAAGGATCCTGTGCAACTTTGGGCTGGGGTCTCTATTTCCACCCCCTTTATTACTGAGACCCTAAAGGGCTCTCCTTTTGCCCCTGTCACTTGTAATTTCTCCAAGGAAGGTTGACATCCCCGGGGTACCATTTGGACAGTAGATCTTTCCGCCCCTGAGTCCACAAGGAACTCCACTTGTTCATTTTGGTTATTCCAATTAGGCCTCTGTAGGGGCCATTTAAGATCTCCCGCAGGACCCTGCTGATGTTGCTGGTCCCAAATTCTCATTCCAGCCCTCCGGATCACGTTCCTTTCTTCTGCAGTGAATAATATACCTAAAATGGCCTGGAGTTCTTCCCAGGTGTAAACATTAGGCCCAAAAAATTGGTCTACTCGCTCAGAGACTCCAAGAGGATCTTTAAGAGATTTCCCATTTCCTTCTTGAATTCTCTGACGTCTCCTGTATTTAGGGGGATGGAGACGTATCCCATACCAGGTTGGGGCCCTCCCATTGCAACCTCTCTTAGGGGATACAGTCTACCCTCACCCTCTCGATTTCTAGTTTGGCTCCGAGTTACCCGTCTAGTTCCCCGAGGGGTGTCCGTGGCCAAATCAGAGTTGGTATGGTAACCCGGAGCCGTGGGGGGGGGGGGGGGGTGGGGGCTGGAGGTTGAGGAGGAGGGGGTATATAAGGGGGGGGGGGGGGTGAAAGTGGGACTTCTTCCTCATTCCGTTCATTCTTTTTCCTCCCCCCTTTCTCTCTTAATGGGTATAACTTGGCTCGGGTCTCAGATCCTATCCATAAGTGTGCATACTCACTCTCCTCTAGGCTGAAAAGTTCCTTTGAATTCACATAAAGGTTTAGAGCCTGACAGATCCATTCCTCAAAGGACCCAAACACGGGCCAATATAATGGGTCACTCCTAATTTGCTTCCCACCCCAGACTTCCATACAATAATGTATCATCTTAACTTTATCCTTACCCCGCCTAGAGGAGTAATCGTTCCAGTGTTTAATCATTAACCCTAACGGGCTCTCTGGTGGTATTGGAGGCAACCTAGCCTTGGGTTCCAACCCACACCAAAGGACTTGCTCTTCTTCTGTCCCATCTTCCAGAGTGCCTTCACACAGACACGCACAGCCTTCGCCTCCCATTCGTGGCCCAGTCCCTCGCGGGAGGTGGGAACCACGCTAGCAGGGAGTCCGCACTCGCTTCATCCTCGATTGGACGTCTCACACAGGCACACTCTGAGCTTCCCAACCCCAACCAAACGGATAACTGGCCTATACTTACTCACTCCTGAGTCTTCGTTCGGGTCTTCGTGCACAAAGATTACAGGGTTTGCCGGCTTTTATTTACTTGTCGCCGAAGTTTTGGGTTCGTCGGTAGAGGTATCTGGCGGAGAGGTCTCCAAACAGGGGCCGCTAAATCAGCGGGGCGCCTCCCCTGCGAGCCCTCGCCAAATTACCGCTATCCGAGTCAGGGCACCAATTTGTTATATATTAATTTAGACAGCATTTTAGCTTTATCAATTGCAGGGTTTTATCTGATTGTCGAGCAAGCGGCGGCAAGTCAAACAGCGCTGGGCGGCCGGGGAGTCTCAGCTTCACCAACGACGCGCGCCTAAAGCCCGCCAGAGCCCCGATTTATAACCTAGCAGTTCCGGGGTTACTGGGCACATCCTGGCGCCTTCTACGGCTGCGCGGCCTGTTGCTAGGGGGTCTTCGCCAGCCCTCTGGTGGTCGCGGGGATGAGGATCATCGTCTTCCTCTGTGTTGGGGTTCACGACCTCGCTGCGGTATGTGCGCTTTCATGCGAGAGGGATGTCATTTTGCCCTTATTTGGAGTTGGTTTCCGCTGCAATTGTTAACTTAACGGAAAATTACCATACGGGTTTATTCAACAGGATACTGTGGGTAAAGGCAATCAACCGCTGAAACCTTCACCAGCAACGTTCAATGAACAAACAAGACTTCACTCACTACAGTTTAGTGGGTGACATTGGCGGTGTAGGGATGGTTGGAGCAGACGATCTTGAAGGTGTCTTCCAACCCTAACGACTCTGTGATCCTAGCCCACCCCACCCCACGGGCCAAGGGCCGGGACTCCGTTTCCCAGAGGGCCCCGATAGCGGCGGACTGCCAGGCTCCTGAGGCCGGGCGGGGCGGGGCCGAGGCCCGGCGCTTCCCTTTCCCTTCCCTCCCCTCCGTCTCCCTCAGCGGCCGCCGGGGCCATGGGCGGCGGGGCGGCGGCGGCGGCGGCGGGCGGGCGGCGGTAGCGGCCATGGGCGGCCCGGGGGGGCTGCGGCAGGCGCGGCGGCTGTGCCACTGGGGGCCGCTGGTGGCCCTGGCCGTGGTGGCCGTGTGCTCCGCCACCGCCATGGCGGACGCCGCGCTGTGGTACTGGCCCCTGGACACCGCCGGGGGAAGCGTCAACTTCGTCGTGCTCCTCAACTGGACCGTCATGATCCTCTACAACTACTTCAGCGCCATGTTCGTCGGCCCCGGGTACGTCCCGCTGGGGTGGACGCCGGTAAGAGCTGCCTCGCTGCGGGGCTGGGGACGGGGGGACAGGGGAGGGGAAGGGGAAGCGGGGGGAGGGCTAGGGAAGCCGCATGTCGCGCCTTTGTCGCGACTTGTCTTAGGAACTGGAGCTTCAGGGTTCTCTGCAGACTCATGCAAATGCTGGGGTAGTGCAGACTTCACCGCCGGTAACACGGACTTCATTCAGTAAATTTAACGTGAGCCAGCAAATTATGTGTTTAGCTAACGAGCAACACGGGGTTATGATCACAGAACGGCCTGGGTTGGAGGGGACCTCAGAGGGCACCCAGTTCCAGCCCCACCAGACCAGGTTGCCCAGAGCGCCATCCAGCCTGGCCTTGAACACCTCCAGGGATGGGGCATCCACAGCTTCTCTGGGCAGCCTGTGCCAGGGCCTCACCACCCTATTTGTAAGTCAAGGCAGAAATCCTCATTTCCTTTCCTTCAGTAACCTCTCAGAATAGCAGTAGTCAAGGACCAGCATGATGCAGGCTCAGTATCTCGAGGCAGCTGGCCAAAGCTTGTGTTTCAGTAACACCAAAATTAGGAATAATCACACTTCTACTCATGAACTAGATCTCAAGACCAAGTGTAGGGAGAAGAGTATCCAAAGGTAGTCCCAGCGGGATAACTGCGTATTCCACTTTGTGGTGGCAGGGCTTTGCCCAGCATTACTACTTGCTCTCTACAAGTCTCTCTTTGTAGCTATCGCACGCAAGTGTGTCTGTAAGACAGGGAGACAAGAGTGTGATGAGAGCCAGCTCAACGTTAATGTTCTAGCAGCTTGCCTAGGCTGACTTGTAGTTTAAAATGAGAGACAAGGCATACAAACATTTTTTTTTTTAATGATAAAGGCCCCGTGCTCTTTTATACTCTCAGTTTACTATGAAACGCCATTTGCACAATTCCTAATCCTGATTGAAGAACTGTTTATTTATTTTAGCAAGGAGCACTCTCAACAGCGAGAGATGGTTGTGTTGATAGCAGACAGACTTTTTTCTTCTTTTTTCCCCCCTCCCACCACCTACCATTAAATAGGGTTGGGTTGTGGAACACACCCTGTCAGAAGAAAGCAAGGATGCATTAGGCTGTGCAAGAGCCAAGATGTGTGTTGCCAGTAGAATTATGTATTCTATCTAATATGCCAATTCTTCTGTTTAAAGGAAAATTCTCAGGATTGCATGTATCTCCAATACTGTAAAGTATGTCAGTCTTACAAGGCACCACGTTCACACCACTGTCGAAAATGTAACAGGTATTGTCTCTTTAAAATTGCTTTATGTTTGTACTGAAAGCAACTACTGTGCTAGTGATGAACTGTTAATATCATTCATTCTTTCAGGTCTTGTATAGTTTTAAAAGATTTCCCGATGAACACTGTACCTGTTTCAAATATTTCCAGTTGTATGACTTCCGTGTGTTCTTACAACGTTTTAGTGAAGAAAGATAAATAAGTTTATCTGCCTTTAACATTTTCTTCTTAGTTGAAAATCAATTTCTCTTAAGAACTTGACAGTATTAACAGAATATTTCAGTACTGTTTCAGGGAGGTGAGCCTGTGTAAATACCTAAAAATGTTTCAGTCCGTTCTGAGCCCAAGCATCCTCCTGTTCAGGCAGTAGAAAAGCCTGTTCTGTTATCTTACCAGTTAAAATGTTGATTTGAGTGGAAATTTTGGATTGTTCTTTACCATTTGCTGAAGGTTTTTTTTCAGGGACTTCCTTATGAAGTCAAGTCATAAGCTTTTGTGGTTAACTTAAAACATTTGTGCCTTTTTTATGTGTTAATCTTCCAACAGGTCTGTTTAGAGCTAAAGTTTCTATGTTTTTTATTATAAATAGCTGCACTGAAATTTTGTGCAGCTTGGAAAAAAACAGCAAGACACTTGCACTGTTTGCAGTCCACACTGTAGATGCCTTTAGCCTTTTACTGGGCAGGTCCTCCTCTGAAGGACTAACTAGAGAACATGGGAAAAGGGTATTGTAACATGCACATTCATTTGTTATTTCTATAAATACAAGTTACCCAATCACTGTGCTTTCAGGAAGTAGAGACTGAAACCACAGACCAGGGCTGTCATTTAGCTGCATCATCCCAAGTTTTAAAATTAGTCTTTCTCTGAGTGACAGTCCGTATGCTGAGGAGTTATTTAGAAATGGCAGCAGATTCTGATGATTGTCTCTGCAAAATCAAGTTATTTTAATAATTTATTGTTAGTGAAATAAACCAGAAGAAACTGAAGCACATATCAGCAAAATAATCTGAGACTATTTTAAGAAGTTCCTGCCCCCCCAGCTGTGGCCAAAATAACTCACTCTGCATGTATTTCTAGACTGTTGCAGTGCAGTGAGGTATTTAGCATAAATCACCGCAAAGTCTTCTATGCGCTGGCAAGTTTGAATGGATTCAGTTCCTGTGGCCCTCATGAATGGAGTGAGATTTCTAGCCAAGACCCAGGAACTTCTTCAGAAACACTTGTGCTGATGATTGTGACTGCATATTCAAAAACTTGTACAGCGAGAGCTGAGCATACGCTAACAAAGTGTTAATTTTTTCAAAGGGAGAAACTGAACTCCCTGTTGGGAGTGGGCTATCTTAAAAGATAAACGACATTGGTAGTTCCAAAACTATTAACTTTTAATTTCAGAGGAACTGGATATTTTTGTAATCCAACCCTTTGTTTATCACATAACTTTGGTCTGCAGTTGTAATTAAAAATTGCAATTAGTGAGTTTTACACCTGCTCAGTTAAATCTAGGCAATTTGGTATGTGGATAAATCTTTTATCATTTCTGGTTTTTCACCTGTAAGCTGAAGCAAAATAACTGGCTTAATGTTGGATACAAGGGTGTCTCTAGGGTGTTTACACTAATAGATAGATTTAGGAAAGGACTTAGAGTGGTGTGAGGTCAATACATAGCAATTAATGAAGATTTCAGAGGATCTTCTACCAAAACCAGGAGATGTTTAATGAGAAATCACGCTTCTTTAAGCAAGAAGTCCACATGGGATTTGACATTTCTTTTATTTTCTTGTGTGCTTATTTTAAAAAAATGGCAATAATGTTAGTGATTGATTATGATGTTCATGGTTCTTAAAATTCCCATGCCCGTTGATTCTGAATTATGGTGTTTATTAACACCTAGAAAGTTTGAATGAGGTGGAGGGCAGATGATCAGGAAGAGTAGGACCTGCAAGTACTTGTTGTTTTGTTTTCTTTCTTCAACATGAAGTATTATTTTGAATAACAACAACAAAAGACACTGCTGTGTTGATCTGTCAGAAATTGATGGGTTTAAATTAATGAATGAAGGTTGTAGAAAGCTAGCTGTGCTTTTCTTTAAGCTTTCTAAAAAAAAACAAAACTCATTTGTGTCCTTTATGTTAATCAGAATTTATTATTCACAGATGTGTCATGAAGATGGATCACCATTGTCCTTGGATCAACAACTGTTGTGGATACCAGAATCATGCATCTTTTACTCTGTTTCTCTTCTTAGCACCCCTGGGATGCATTCATGCTTCTTTCATATTCATAATGACTATGTACACTCAGCTTTACAACAGAGTAAGAAAACATAGTTAAGTGCTGAAAATGTTAATTTAAGTTGGATGGATAATTTGTTCCTGGGAGTATGGGACAGTTTGGTTTTCTGAAAAGATGTCTGTGGAATTCCTTGCTATTGTTTCATCATGTACGTACTTCTCAAACTGCAGAGAGCACCACAATGTTCATTAGGTGGTGAAGGAATCAGAAAAATACTTGTTTTTTCCTTTTTTTTTTTTTTTTTTCCGCAGTTGCTTGTTGTAATCACAGGGAGTTTCCTAGAGCTTTGCATTCACTGAAGACTGATACTGAGTAGCACTCTTTATATACATACAAGATGAATTTTGGCTGGCACAGAAAGTATCTGCTATTTATTTCCAACACACAAGTTAGATGCTATTTATTTTCTTTTTGCTTGCTGCTTTTTTTTTTTTTTTTAGAACTGTATCACTTTCTTCAAGGAAAAACTAACCTACTTTGTTTTTGGAACCACAAACAAATTATGCTGGATTTCTTTTAAAATGAGAAAACCAAAGCCACAATGAACAAAGCTTGTTCTGGAATACATCCCTCATTCCAGATCCATGGTTAAGATTCTGAGCTTTGATTTCAGCTTTTGCAATTGCAACGAAAAGCTTAAAAACATCAGTGGAGTGTCACAGGTGAAGGCTGTATGCTCTGGTTGCAGGGCAGTAATGTTGAGAACTGGTGCTTGCAAAAGCTTTCAGAGGAAACCTGTAGTGTTTCCATTCAAAATGGGTACTGTGCTACGCACACATTTTCTATCCACAACTGTTCAGAATCTAGATTTTGCTGCAGATTTTAGGCTGTGCTTGTGAAGCTTGAAAGGCAGTGATTTTGATTTAGCTTTCCATTAGCAAAGGCCTACACATAGTAAAGAATATATATATGATGAGGAAAAATTGGAACAGGAAAAATACTTTGAACATGTAATATAAAATATATAATATATATATATATAGTTTTTATTTTGTAACTACTCTGCTTGCAATATAAACCTGTCAGAAGTTGGGCACGTTTCTTTTGGGTAACCAGTTTTGTGTCAGCAGTTGGCATGTTCTAGAACTGAACGATGCTGTTGTCCTTTTGCAGATATCATTTGGGTGGAGTTCTGTGAAGATTGACATGAGTGCAGCCAAAAGAGATCCTCGAACCATTATTCCCTTTGGACTGTCCGCATTTGCTGCATCTTTATTTGCCTTAGGACTGGCATTAGGAACAACTATTGCCGTTGGTATGCTGTTTATTATCCAGGTAAGCTTATGTTATGTTATGTTATGGTCTGTTACAAGGAAGTTAAATGCTGTGGGGTTTTTCCTAGCTTGTTGCTGATGTCAGTTGCAGGACAGAAACAGAACTGACTTGAGATAGGAGCACTTGAGATAGGAGCACTTGTTTAGAGCTAATGTAGCTGCATAACTTCTCAAGGTTTTTAAGTTGCTTTCTCCTCCCACCTCTTCTGTTGTTACCACGATTTTTTAATTTTCTTTTTTCTTTCTTTTCTCTTGTGCACTGTATGGGAGAACTTATAGGTGAAAACTTAATGGGAAAAAATAAGTGTTTTAAATTCCGTTCTGGAAAAGGCAAAATATGTGGTATCTCAGGGAGTTATGTCCCTATCCATGAAAACAGGAATAACCATGCCTGATACATTATTTCAAATGTTTGAGATTTTTGGAAGGGAAGAAAAATATACATAAATGGAAATATAATATCCCTCTAAGTGTATAATTCTAGAGGATAGCACTAGCATGCATCTATGTTGACTCTTAAATTTGAATATTTTACGTGTTTCAGTTGAGCATGTAAGAGTTGCATTGTTTCAAGTGAATTTAGTTAAATGAAGTTTTCTTTACCTAGCTGATGTATCTCTGCAGAAATCAGTGCTATTTTCATCTAATGCTTTTATCTATTTTAGATGAAAGTAATTCTGACAAATAAAACTTCAATCGAGTCCTGGATTGAAGAAAAGGTAAGCTTTTATTACAGTATTCTCATGTATTGCTACAAAATTTACTCTCCTTGTCTATTAATTTCTTGTTTCACCCATCTGGATTTAAACCAATGGTGTCATTTCACTTCAACACTTAGTTAACAACCAGCTTTTCTCTTGTTATCTCTGAAATTCACCGAAGTAAAGGAGAAATCCTTTAACTGCATAGTTTTTTTGTTCTGTTTTCTTTTTCATGAAAAATCCAGAGTGACCCTAAAAACTACTTGCAGGAGTCTTTGCATATCTATTTGGAATATAAGCAGACTTCATCCGAAACTTAAGTTGTCTTTGCCTCTAGTTATGCCTGTCTATGTCTTTAACTGTCCAATTTCCTTACCCATTCTAGATAGTCTGTTTTCCCTTGGGATGTTCCTCACTTACTACTTCTCCATTTAATTTTGGGAGCATTTTCTTTCATTCTGAAAAAGTCCTAGAAAACATCAAGATACCTACTTCCATCTCTTTAAATTTCTTGTCAATTTCTGTATCTTCAGAGGTTTTCCAACTTTTTTCAAAAGTAACAGAAGCTAAGTTTAGTGGAAGCAAAAGCTGACTTAATGTTTAGAAAATAGTTCAGTGCCACCAGGATATTTTGTATAACACCACAGACGTTTGTTACCTTTTTGTCTTTCTCTTGTTCTGCATCAAATTTAACAGGAATGATCTTGAGCCCATATGAGTACCTAGATATTGTAATGCCTTCTCACTGCACTGAATCTAGCTTAACTGGATCATAGTCCTGTTGGACCTTTGAGTACTAGCACTCTTACAACTGCCTAATTAAATGTGGAATAATCTGGTAATTTATATTGTCAAATGTAGACCGCTAATATGTCCCTTTGAAGACTGAACACGGACTGTAATATGTGTTTGATAAACATTGCTGCAACAGAGAATGAATTCTTCTTTGACTGTTCCACTAGATGTCACTGTTACTGAAAGAATGAAATTCACAAATAGAGAAAGTGGGATATTTAAAGCATGTCTGCATGTGCATTTCTTTCAGGTGGAATAAACGCTAACAGTATTGAATTACATTTGTGATCGTTAAACAGAGAATCCTGAGTTGTGGAAGTCTTTGTGTATAACTGAGAAATAGTGAAGAATGAGTCTTTAAAAAAGGCATAAAGTAAAATTAAGGCATGGAGTGGATTAATCAGTGGTATAGCCAGCTGACTTTGTTTTTGAAGAGTAAATGGGGAAAACAAACAAAATCAGATACACTTCTAAATGCCATGATAGTTGCATTTAATGACAAGTAGTTTTAAAAGCCTGGGTTGGTATGGCAGGAGTTTATTGCTCTTTCCCTCAACCTGTAGGGTTCATGGACCCATACAGTGCGTATGGCCTGGCCTTCCTAATATTTGCTGCTCAGCTGTAGTTTATAGGATATTTTTTATGTACTGTATTTCTTTATTATTTCCAGGCCAAAGATAGAATCCAGTACTACCAAACGGGTGAGACCTTTGTCTTTCCTTATGACATGGGAAGTAAATGGAAGAACTTCAAGCAAGTGTTTACATGGTCTGGGATTCCTGAGGGAGATGGCCTGGACTGGCCCGTAAGAGACGGCTGTCATCAGTACAGTTTGACGGTAACTGATCTTCAGTGTTATCTCAAGTTAATCCTCCCTACCATCCAGTTGTCTGCTTTCCTCTGCAGTAATGTACCATATTTTTAAATAACTAAAATAGACTAAGAAATGGGAATTCTGTCAAGTTTTCTGCCATTTTTGATAGACTAAGTTACACTTTTGTGAGTGTTTTTGAATGCTAAATATATTTCTCTGACTTTAATGGTTTCAATACCTAACTTCATTGTGTTGAATACACAAGTTATCTTAAACTAAACACTGCCTAAATTTCTATTTGTAATTTATAGATAGAGCAACTGAAACAGAAAGCAGACAAGCGAGTAAGAAGTGTAAGTATCTGGGATGTTTGTGATCTGAAATGTCACTTTGAAATTTCCATATTAAATAAACGTATCTAATTACTGATGCTGTTCCTTTTCGTGATTTTGTACCTGGCAATTAAATAAAGACTTGGTGTTTCCACATAAACTGTGCTGCAACCTCAGCTTAAATAAACTTAAAAATTTAGCTTTCTTTGCATTTGCTCCCTAGTTTCCAGATAAAAAATGTGATAATAAAGATAACTGTGCTTCATTGTTAAGCAGCTAATTTAGAATTTAGAGTCTCTCTGACAGCCAGTTGTCATTATGCTCAAATCTAATGGGATTCTTGAAATGATTTTTGGTATGAGACTGTCAGCATGGCCATAACTCCTTGTAATAATATATTGCCATTTTTTGTTCAAATTCGTAGGTGCGGTATCGAGCAATAGAAGACTACAGTGGTGTCTGCTGCCCTGTGACTAAAGGTGTTAAAACATTCTTCACGACACCATGTACTGAAGAACCTAGAATTGCACTGAGTAAAGGGGATCTGATTTTAGCCACAAGAGGCTTAAAGTTAGTGGCTCCACAACTTTGTTTGGTTAAAAGAAATATTGAGATGAGTTCTGGCATCTAATTACCTGTTACACTTTCTTCCCCAGACACTGGATGTATGGTGAGAAGATTCATGACTTGGCTGCTGATGGTATGAAACAGTTATTTTCACTTCTATTGTTTAAAAGTTGCAAGTCGGTTGTATAGCAGTCTAACTGCTGTTAGAAATACGGATGTCATTACGTGTTCAGTTCTCAAGGTGTAGAATGACTTACTTTACTGATGTTAGCTTCTCTACTTTTTAAAACCACATCCACAGGTTTTACTATTTATATCTGGTAGGTCTGTCAGTTTTGATAAATGATAAACATTAAGTGAATTTGTCAGAATGAAATAACATTAATGTCATGGTTTATTCAAGGCTGAGTAGCAAAGGGAATATATCTTCATATTCAGAGAAATACTGATATTTGAGTATTGGTTATTCTTAAACACATTCAGATTTCCTACCTCAATACCCCGTGTGAGTATAAAGGTTAGGCTTACTCTTTGTCTTAAAAATGAGATGTTAGATTTAGGATCAATTCTAGGGACTTCAACATGTATTACATAATTAGCAAACACAGCTACCAAAGACAGTTACAAACTCCTGGTAGTCTATAGAGAGACAGTATCATAGCCACCTGCACTGAAATTTTCATGTTTTTCCTGCTGAGGTCTAAGCTAAAACATTACCTGACAGATTTTCCATTGAGGGTGCATTGGATTTTGTTGTCTCTTAAAAACAATTGTGAATTAATTGCATGAACATTTATTGTTGACAAAAGAGAGGCAGCCAACAGTGACTACTTTGAAAGCATCCTTGCTTTTCATGGGAAGTTGGAGACCTCAATGAGCTAGAAGTACTTTCAAACACCAAACCTAAACAAGTCAATGAAATGAGTATGGTAATGGCTTGTATTGTGGTGTTCATGTTGAAGATTAGGAGGAGATGATATCTGTGCTAAATAGAATGTCATGTTTTTCTGAATTTCTCATTCAAAGCGAGGTCTGACTGAGGACTAACACTGACATTTTGGAGAACTGGACTTTAAAAATAGGATGAAATTTATTAGGAATGTATAGCAAAATTCTATAAATGGGAATACCTAGCTGTACTAAAACAAGATAGAAAAAAAATAATGATTAAGTAGCAGTTCTTCTGATGGGAAAAAGTAGGCAATCATAATCTTACGATGAGTCAACATTTGCAAAAAAGAAAGCATCTAGCTTCACAAACGTATGAAGTAATCCTTCCATCCCACTCAATATTGTCAGAGACTTGTCTGAAATACTGACACAAGTGAAAGTGTTTACTGTATCTCCAGAAAGAGTAAGATCAGCTGTAGAGGGTTGAGAGGAACGCAATGAGAATAATCGCAGTGCTGAAAATAGACCTAAATGGAAAAGCTGAAAGAATTCTCAGCTGGAGAAGAAAAGTAGACAGTAAAAAGCTAAGGAATGTGCAAACAGCCATTGTCGTAGAGAAGGTTGTTAGCTGCTTCCTGTGTTCCTGGTGCTTAGAAGAGAGTTGTGAACATGAATTGCAGAGAGATTCAAATTAGGTACTAGGAAAAACTTCCTAATAGTAAGGAAAGTTGAGCACTGGGAAATATTGGAGATCTCTGAAAACAGGTTAGGCAGTGGGAGAGAATCCATGCATCCCCAGGCAAATACATTAGCAATGACTCAGTTGTGATGCCTTGGAGAAGAAAACATATTAGGTAACCTCTTGGTGTCTCTTCCAGTCCTGTGTTTTTCCTAAACAGTGGGTCACATTCTGTTCCAAGTTAATGTAACTTTTCATATCTTAAGGTGGAATAAGAGAACGAGGCTGGTTCCCTAGGAAATGTGTGGAAAAATGCCAATATGACTCTGAAATGGATCAACCAGTGGATGGAGAGAAGAAAAACAGATAGCCTTCTCATTTTTTTTTAATAAGAAATGGAATTTTTACTTCAGACCACAATCCTTTACTTGAATTTTTCTGTATATTACTTATGCAATGAATATGTTAGGACAAGATTTTCTCTTCTTCACGGCTGAAAGCGTTGGATATGCCTGTGCCATGTTTTGCATTCGTTTAAAATGCTAAATGAAGAAGCCATTCAGTGGATTGCCTTCAAGATGCATCTCTTTTCATCCCAAGTCAGGTTTCTTTTCTTTTTGCCATTTAAATTGCATTCTGAGGAATCATCTTTTTTTTTTCCACAAGTGCATCTGTTGTGATGCGTGATGCATATCTCTTGTATTTTACTTTCTTTGAAACTGCCCCTGAAAAATACAAAATAAACCTCTAATTCAAATTCAAGATAAGATTTGTTACCTGTGACTTTTAATGATGTGAATTATCCACCTCAAATAAATAATACATTCATATTCAGTTGTGGATTTAATTGTTCTTAGAGCTACAAGGACTGACTTAATAGGCATGGAAATGCAAACTGATTGGGAAGTACAGATTTCACCTGTTGTTTTTCAAGGTTAGAAAGACTTCAGCTCTTACCATATAAATATTTTGTGTTTTTAATGGCAAAATATTATAGCCAGTTAATCTCTTATACTTCTGATATATGAGCGTTTATCCAAGGGACCGGAGTTGTTGGTCCATCTTAGACTGAAAAGAAGCACTGTCTTCTAGAGTGAAAACTAAGTGTAAGTGTAGTCACTACTAAGTGATGAATATCTTACCTAAAGAGTTTTGTATTTAGTATCTAGTATGGATTATTAGAAAGAAGACCTTAAAACAGAGTAACTTGTACCAGCTGAAAACTTTCGAAGTGTATCCTAAGTTCTGCAGGTGGTTTTGTTCTCTCAGTTAGACTAGTTCCGTATCACAAGGTGAGAGTTTTTGCAAATGATTGTTCTAAACTAATACCTTGTTTATCTCCACCTGCATGAGTTGTCTCAGGCAGATAAGCATGTCTTAGACAATATTAAGTGTATACAGAAATAACCACATAACAGACAAGCCAGCATTGCAACTATATGATGCTGCGCACAATCTTTACCTCCAGCACCAGTGACTTTATTACTTCAGCCTGCTGTGCATTACTGCTGATGGTGAGCCATAGTCTTAGGCTATGTTTCTGAGTTGTGTTAATGAGGAGCTAGCATTCATTTTCAGTGGTTTGAAAGCAGGCTGCTTTCCCCTCTTAAAGTCAATGCACTTTTATTTTATAGAAGCAGGCTGCTTTAGAAGTATAGGAATATATCATACTTCTAGCTTCCCTGCTAGCAAGAGCTGAAAGGCCATAACCTAGCAGAATATAACGAAAGGGTTAATTCTGCACTATTTTGTAATGTGATTGGAAATTAATATGAAGGCCTCCAGACTGTATGGTGTAAAGTCTTAGTCTTGACTGGAGTGTTTTCTGTTTGGTGTTTGCGGAGTCTAGAGCCAAAGAAAGATGACAAAATAAGCTTGTCTTCCATCTGAAGAGCTGTCAAGGTTGACTATGCAATGATTAAATAGCTGCTATCTGTATTGACAGGCAGCAATTAATGATTTGAACAAATCATCAGCGCTGCTGACCACTGAGTGTTAGCTATTTGGAGAAGGGGTTGGGGGACAGGAGTGGAATTTATGTGTACTGCTCTGCTTATAGGGACTCAATGTCTTTTTGTGTTTGAAGAACATCTTCAACTGGATTTCAGCTTTCACCTGAGCAGAATTTTGCACACCAAGATCACTCCATACTGCACCACAGAATGCCCAGGAGCTTTGCTTCAGAAGCACACTCAGAGTCTGAAATGAACTCTAAAGTGTGTATATATATATATTTTTTTTAATGCTTTCAACTTCTTTCCTTATGGCTATAACTTCAGTCCTACCTTGTCCCTTTTGTAGCACAGATAACTGTTGTTTCTACTTACCATTCTAGCACCTTCACTCAGCCAGTGCTTTCCTACAAAGAACCAGCCAAAACAAAATTGCGTACCTCCTGAAGGTGTTTAGAGGTCCTGCAGTGGAAAAAAAAAAAAGCAAGCTGTCTTTTCAGTGCCGGAAACAACTGTATCAGAGAATGAAATTTAAAGGCAAACCTGTACGGAACTCTCATGGTTACTGATAGTAAAAGAAATTGACAATGAAGGAGTTATTTCCTCCTCAGTAGTCCTGAACAAAAAGCTTCTGATTTTAACAGTTTTAGCATCTCCCATATAGTTAGTTTTTTCACATGCGAAGCAGTGGCCAGGAAGAGAAAAGATAATTTAGCAAGCTAGGAAGCCAGGGACGTGCAGGTTATCTAGTCTTTACAATTGACTGTCCTAGCTACTGCATTAGAGAATGATGCTAGAAGTGTCCTGAGAGCATTGATTTAAATAAGGACCTCATTAAAGTGAAATGATGAATTAAGAGTCAAT
This sequence comes from Cygnus atratus, assembly GCF_013377495.2. Lineage (NCBI taxonomy): Eukaryota > Metazoa > Chordata > Aves > Anseriformes > Anatidae > Cygnus > Cygnus atratus. The sequence goes on from NC_066368.1 coordinate 10,037,305, forward strand.
ACTTCTGTCCAAACACTTCCTCTCTGGATAGAGAGGAAAGAGACTAACTAGTTACTAAGTGAATTGCAGGCATTGCTGGTGTTCCACAGAGATGGAAAGAAAAGACACTTAACTTGGTGTATTTTTATATACAATTCTTGCAGAATTTGGAGAGTCTAAATCTGGCAATCTACAACTGTAGAAGTAGCTCTCTTTTTACCTCCAATCTCTTTATCATTGGAAGAAAGCTGCAGTTACCTGATTGAACTTCACTGTACCTATAGCTGTCCTTACATCAAATCTTTGTTCATTCTGTGCAATAGTGCTTCAAGCCATCTTTAGTTTTCTTTAGTTCACAAAAAATATCCTGAAATCATTTTTGCATCATTTCAATGCAAGCATGCCTAGAGCACTCCTGTTTTCACTTTAAAGCTTTATTCTGGAAGCAGTTCATATGGCAAAATCATCATCAGGAGCCCAGACCAATTTACACTTGAATTGCAATGTTTGATTTGTTATTCAGGCAATGCCGTTACCCATCCAATTCAATCTTTGTAACAGCTAGTAGTAGATGCCACAAACATGAAAAATTTAAAAGTCTGTAGACTGTGAGACTAAGCTTAATTTCCTCTAAGAACAGACCAGGTTCAGCAACTGAGGTGTTTCCTGTATCAAAAGAGAAAGCATCATTACTATGTTTGAAAGTGGCCTGTATGGAGTTACTACTTTTTGAGACATAGTGCAGAAATGTAGGCATTCCCCATTCACTACAAAAAGAAGAGATCCCTGTGAACTGAATGAAGCACGGTGATGGATACCTGTATAATTCTAGTCAAAGGGTCCACCTCAGAGTGCCAGGCTGCAACTTCCAAACAGGTCGTGGTGGGATAATTTCACTTGTTGATAAAACAAAGTATCTCAGTTGCTCTAGATTTGCTGCTCCCAACTGAGTTGCTTATCAGAATCCACAATCATTTTAAGTATACATTTTTCTTCTTCCCTCATGCCTTCTCCTCAATCTGACATATAGGCCAAAAGATTAAGTCATCAGCAACTTTTAAGTCATTTTGCTTTAAGGAAATGGGAAAGACATGCAGCACAGTTAGTTGCATGTCTTTCAGGCTCTTTAAGTCTTTATACCCTGAGGTTATGAAAAGAACTGTGCTCAGTGCACATAAAATAAGTGATAGTTACCTAAAAGAATGAAGGTCTTTGGACTTAGACTTGAAACAGAACTGGGTTTAGACTTCTGAAACAGAGGCAGGTTGTTTTTAGCTAGTAGAAGCTAGAGATGCCTCACAGCAAGGGCTGGATATTTCCTGACCAACTGCTTGCTTTCAGTTTGGAGTATCTGACCATGAACATTAAATAAAGACATAAACAGCCACTAGCTGTATCTGGCACAGACAAGGGGAGTCGATATAGTAAAGCTACATGTACTCCTCTCCTATATTACATCCTTCTTAAAGCTGCATTGCCTTTAACCCAACTGTTACAGGAACAGGTAAAAATTGTCAGCAACTTGGCTTAACTCTCTCTACAGAACCCTGTAACCCTTCCTAAAAATAGAGGAGGACAGGACTCATTTGCCTAAATATATTTTCCTAAAGACCCTAATCATTTTTTTGCTCTGAAATAAGACATCACATTTAATTTTCTATGGGACAAGCTGAGTAAGAGGAATGACTATGCTGAAGATTTTGACATATATTGTCTTACTATAAGAAAAGGAAAGCTGATTAGAGGAGCAATATCTCGTTCCACGGTAGCTTATTGCCTCATGGCTTGAGCTGCAGCTAGGCCCAGACAGCACAGGAAACAAGTTTACAGACAGCTAGGGCACAGCCTCTGAAGAAAACTATCCATAACCAGGCAGCAGTAAGCCTGCAGGTGGATGTCTGGTTGCAGCAGAGGAAAAAAACAGGCTTTGGTCTGAGTTTGTAGTCACAATTTATTGCATTTTATATCCTTGAGAAGGACACTTAAGAGTTTGAGTTACTAGGCTCATAAGTTCATAAGTGTATTGGCTTTATAATTGCCATTGCATTTGAGAACATGTGCAAAACAAACAAATAAATGATCCAGTGCCTCCCATAGTAAAGCTTGAAACATGTTTGCTTTACACACATGCATTTCATAAACCAGTGTATGCCCAACTAATCACACTTTCATTAAAAACAACATAGTATGCAGTCCAAGGCTAGGAGCAGGAAGTTCATTTTGTAGTTGCTGAACAGATGTTAAGCCCCTATTTATATTGTGACAGCTTAAATTGAGACAGGTGTGTTGAGGTTATATCATCCTGAGTGGAGACTGAAGTGTTATCTTCCCGCACTTTGTCTTTGAACTACCTCGCCCCCAAACCTACAACACAACTGCACAAAAGTTCAGTCTGATTGCAGATCAAGCCACAAGTTCAGAATGGAGTTCGTACTTGGAGCAAGAAAATTATATTTGCTTTTGACAACAGTAGGAAGTGCATACTTGGAAAAGGTTGAGGCTCTTCAGTGTTTGTGTGCTTCATTCACAGCCCAAGGAAGAGGGAAGTTCTGGCTTTGTCTAGACATCTGATGCGCAGTCCCGTGAGATTCTACACTGCCAGTCACCAGTCATAGTGTAGCCATCTTCATCTGAAAGTCTTTTTTCCCAGGATGCCAGAAACAAATATATTTAAGTTCTCCTTGCTCCACTCATGCTTGTGTTCTCCATAAGTCATGTAGTGTTACAGATTTGTTTGGATACTCCATTCACTTTAATTTAAATTAGCCACTTATTCCTGCATATTTGAATAGAGGGCCTCAATCTGCTGCTGGAAGAGTTTAACAAGTTCTGCTCTCTTTGCCTTCAGTGTTGGTGTCAAGAGTCCATTTTCCACAGAGAACAGCTCCGTGTGGATGTAAAGGTCTTTAACCTATTAAAAGAAAATAATTTAGCACATGACACAGAATTACTTAGAGGACAAACAACAGTTCTCCCCAGCTTCCTTGAGCTTAGTCCAAGAACTCAGTCTCTAGTAACTAAACTGTTTCTTTGGTGCAAGTCAAACTCCTTTTGACAGAGAAAGATAGGCTGGCGCTACAGTACAGCTCCTGCAGCCGATGGGGAACCGTTCCATAGCAATTGCAGTGGTTGCCCTGTACACCTACCTGCCTCTCAGTCAAAAGACAGGTAACCAGGTAATGCTTCCCTGCCTACTGCAATCAGTTTTCCTGGGCAGCTGTCTTAGGTCCCTGTCCTGGCAGTCAGTAACAGCAGGAATAGACTTTCCAGCCGTTGTATTAGCAATACGGGTACTTGCGACAAGCAGGATTTGGAAGTACTCACTTGTTCAAAGGATTTAAGACCAGCCTCTTTCCCCAGTCTGACCATATCTTCTAAAATAGCTTTCTTCACTGCCTAGAAGAGACAGCAGAAGCAGTGTGGGTAAAGCTGCCATTTTGTAATTGGCTTAGGACCACAACCAGTGCCGTCAGCGAGAACTGAGATGGCAAGAATACAAGTATATATTTCAGCATTCAACATTTCTCGTGTTAAGAAACATGGTGACATATGGTAACATGACCACTACAAGGTCATGCCTATCTTCTCGTTGGAAAAGAAACAGTGATAGTCATTGAAAGTCATGCAGTCACCCAGTATTAAGCTAGTTCAATTTACAAAAAGATGGGTAAAAAATGAAGTCAAAGCAATGCAAGATTGGACTTCAGAATTGAAAATCTACCTATAACCCACTAAGAAGGTAAGACCACTCACTGGATTTTTGCAGATATCTTCATAGGAACCCTTTATTCCCAGTTTTGCTGCAAATTCTGGAAGTGTCTCATGATCAGGAACCACTATACCTATTAGACAAGACTGAAAAACAAGTAGGAGTCACGTTTATACCAACACCATTTGGAGTTACTTGGATTGTCTACATGAGAGCTTGATAGTCAAGAATCTCTCTGTACTAAGCCCCGTCTACATCCCAATCTGCAGAACTTGGAAAGCAGCTACACGGACTTTGAAGCCACTTACCTGAGTTCTGACAGCAGCAGTCCAAGTGCTCATACAGTATGTCTGTTATGTGCTAACCACTCCAGCAACTGACACCTTTATGGCAAAGCAGTGGAGACACTGTACAGAACTCACCTGACATACTAACTCCATACAAGTACATAATTAACCTTTACCCAACTTGCAACTTGATACCAAGATCTCCTTTTCTTCGGTGTCAAGAGGGAAGGCTATAGAGAGGATATGCCTATAAATGTCGTGCCCTGGAGAACAGATCTTGTTCAAGTGCTGTAGTATATGTTAAAGTTTGTGCCCTGATATTCCAGAACTCATTGTGGGAGGAATCTTGCAGGATGCTCACTTGTAATATCACTTACCCTCAAACTTTCCCCATGTACAAAGACTTGGGCTACAGGAGCACTTCTAATATAGACGTTTTCTATCTTCTCTGGAGCAATGTATTCTCCTTGTGCAAGTTTAAATATATTCTTCTTCCTATCGATGATCTTCAGTGTTCCATTCTAGAAGTTAAAGGTGGAAGCCGTTAGTTTCAAGTGCCTGTCTCCCTTCTATAGGCAGCAGAAGATAACGGTTTGCTTGTTTTTAAATGAAAGGCACATGATAATCTGGAACTGGTTTTTGCTCTCTAAAAGGGCACGTTGTCCAATTTCTCCAGTAGGTGCAGACATGATTAGACAGTTCCTGTGTTCTCCTGTGACAAAAATGAGAGACTTTGTTCTTTGTTGTAGAAGATGCATATTCTTAACTACTGGCTTAGCAGGCGCTATGCAGGATCTTATAACCTGACTGGCCTTTGGAGCTTTGCCCGGAGTTACATGGTGAACAATTTAACAAAATATTTTGTAAAGCTTCTATCCTAGAATTTATTTCTGCAGCTTTGCAGCGTGCTGAAAATTCACATCCAAGGGATGGTTTGTATTAAGCAATTACTCACTGGCATCCATTTCCCTATATCTCCAGTGTGAAGCCAGCCGTCTTTGTCAATTGCTTCTGCTGTCTTCTCAGGGTCTTTCAGATAACCCTTGAACACATTTGGTCCTTTAATGCAGACCTACAGCAGAGGTACAGAATATTGTTAGTCACAAGCCTTATGTTTCAGTATTTCCTGATACACACAGGAGATTGTACCTACTTCGCCTTCATTATTGGAAGAGTAGTAGTTCATTTCTTCCACATCATCTAATTTTATGATGTTACAAGCCAGAGGGGGTCCAACATGGCCTAAGGGGAAAAAAAAAAAAAAACAAACAAGGATAGTTATGACTCGTGGATTCTGCTAGGAGTTGGACCTATTTAATACAAAACTAGAAAGACTAGGTCCCCCTACATATGACTTTACTGATAGTAGATACCTAATGGATCTATTCACTAAGTTAGTAAGAAAGAGTACTGTTTAAAGGGGTCTGATACCAAAAGTTCAAGAACATTATTTATTATAAATCCATTTTCAGACACTTAATGCAGGATAAGTAGCAGTTAAGTCTCAATGTTTAGAGCCATTTATTGGTCTAATCAATCACACCAACCACGTGCCACACTTGCCTCCACAGAACTCCCCCACTAACCCTGGTGTTTATTTGCATTTCATCCTCATTATGATCTGCAGTTATGGTGCAGAAGGATGGTGACCTAAGCTTGAATTTAGAACGCTCAATATTAAAAACACCCCTGCTAAAATGAAACTTAAAACTCCAAGTTAGTGTCGCACTTCAGGAGAATATTCCTATCTGGCATTATAAACAATTCTTTGAGGTAAACAAATGGTTTGTGAGCTAAAACTAGTTTTCTTAAAGCCATTTGGGAAGTTCTTGTCAGGTTGCTCAGCTCTGTACAGACACGCCTGCACAATGGGACAGGATATAGGTTAGGTCGCTTTACACAAGAGATGCTCACCTATTTGAGCTGAATATTTTGGTATCCTGTTAACCATACAGGTGACTTGCTACAAAGAATCACTTTGAGGTTAACCATTCAGAATTTGTCTATGGTTTTACTAATAGCTTGAGTGCCACTTTCTATTGACAGTTGTGCAAGAGTTTCCAAGTCTCAGCTACCACACCTGTTGTCCAGTCTCCAGGCATTGAGAAAGTGCATCCAGCTGAACATTCAGTCTGGCCATACGCTTCAAAGATCTGTGTGAGAAAGCATAAACATCCTTTGAACACCAAGCCCTTGGTGTAAAAGACCTCACAATTTCAGCTATGCCCATGCACAAATCTCCTCTTAAGGAGGAAACCAGGACAGTATTATCCTATTTCAGATTTCCTGGTCTTACTGGTGTGACTGGATGTTTTTCAAGATCAACTATCCAAACCTTGCTCTGGTTACCTCATTCTCTGCACTCTGTTCTCAGATGTACCACGGTAGGAGCTTACTGACTGTTAAGATAAGCCACAAAACTCAGAGGCAGCTGCCTGACTTGCTGAGGTTGCTGCATATTCCTTTTTCTGCTGCTCTATTCCTCCTCCCAGAGCGTACAGGAGGTTTTGCAGTACTGTAGTTTGATGTCAATTAGCTCTGCAAAATTTTGTTCTGTTGCAGTTAACCCTCATCAAGCAGCCTGTAAATAGTGAAGACCCTGACAGCAGTGCCTCCAGGAACAAGCTGAGCTAGACCACAGCTGCATCACTGATTACACCCAAGTGACCATCAAATAGGCATTCAGGAAAAAGAATCAGCTTACCTGACAGCCCAATGCTGCTCTGAGAAATGTCAGGACAGAGGGAGATATAGGGGCTGCACCCGTTACCATTATACGCACTCTTCCACCCATGGTCTCCTACAAGTGAATTAGAAGCCATCAGATCGAACTCTTAGCATTACATTGCTTGGGTTACTTACACTTGTAAGAACTTACCTGAACTTTTTTGAAGATCAGCCAATCCAAAATGCTGTCATTTCTCATTATGCCTTGTTTTACTTCAGCCATCTTCACAGTCATAGCAATATTGAACATTATTTTTTTCACTGGGGTATTTGCACCACTTTGTATCTGTAAGGAAAAGTATCAGACCCTCAGGTTTCAACTCATATCTATGCCTCCAGTTCTTGCTTTATTAGGAGGCACCATGCATTACTTTGGTGTTCTAGGATTTGTCTTCACTATTGCCATGATCTAGGAGACGAACCAAGGGGCAATACTAATTTGTGTTGTTGCAGTCATACTTCAGCTACAACTCTGAGAGCTAGTGAGCCTTCTAGCTTTGCACTTGCTTTATTTTCATTCTGAAAGTAAACAAGATCTTTGTCTCAGAACAGCAACAGACCTATCTCAGCCATGACTGCATACACTGCACTTATAGTCCAGGTCTCAGGGATCTTTCCATCTCCTGGGAAAGGATTTTAAAGAATTCCTTCTGCTAAGGACTAATTAACCTCATGATGATATTATGATGCATTCAACTTCAACTTGAATGTGCATACTTGCTTAGATACATGAATGTTAAGACAATTTAGCTAAAAATTGCTCACATACCTTGTCATATATTCTATTGAGTAGTCTCGGTACAACTGGAAATAGTGTTGGCTTCAAGGTTTTCATGTCATCTGTCAGCAATTTGATGTCTCCTTGGAAGAAGCCTACTTTTGCTCCACAGCTGTAGACCACAGTCTGAAAATCAACCAAATGTCAGTCAAGGATAATTCATAGCTTTGTTAGCCATAACAATTTTCTATGGAAAGCAGCATGATTTCCAATCTCAGTAGGAGTATTGTTCATGTGTAAATAGACTTTGAGGAAATATAGAAAGCCAGCAGTTTTTGCTATAATTTGATTTATAGATGGCTAATGGCTTGATGCTGCTAATTTGGCCTGCAGATTTGCAGATTGGTGTCACAGATTCAGTGAGGCTGGACTGAAGAACAAAGCTTCCTTACAGGAGGTTAGTAGCCATATCTTGGAGAAGTAACTAGGTGTTATTTAGTCTGTTTAAAGGTTTACCTTAGGTAGGTGGGCTTAGCCATTTAAGTATGACTTCTACCAGGTGTTACTGTCAATTAGTTTATACATCCTATGTCTTCTATGGAAGCTTAGTAGCATGCACACAGTCTACTTACCTGTACAACTCTCTCAAACATGTGAGCCAAGGGGAGATAGGATATGCTGATATCTGAAGGCATACATTCAGCTGTGTTCTACAGGAGAAAGAAACAGAAGTATGTCAGCACTCCCTATGCCCTCTTGAGTAGAAAGTAAGTTTGGATCAATTTGAGTACTTTGAAATATATGCTTTTAAAAAGACTGAAGCAACTTAGGCTCATCCACCATCTCTTCAAAACTTGCAGCTATAACTGACTCAGTCAAGTGTGAGACAGGACACTAGATCAGGATTAGTTTCATGTTTCAGCAAAACTTGAAATATGGTAGTTTAGTACTCTTGGCATGTAGGTCTGACTCATTCTAGAGTAACTTCTAAGTAGTTCTTTTTCAAGGTCAAACCAAGTTATTTACCATACCATTCTCCCATGGAAACAAGGGCACTTAGGATAGTGCCTACAGGGAATGAATGGTTTGCAGAAGACGCCCACAGTAAAGTCATTTTCACCACTCAGTCACATAGCCTAGAGACCACCGTTAACAGTAGCTTACCTCTACGCTTCTAAGGAAGGCAGCCGCATTTGCAACAACATTCTTATGTGTCAGCATGGCTCCTTTAGGGTAACCTTTGGAGAGATCAGACAAAGTCAGCTGTGAGTGACTGCTGCTGCAATCAGTTAGTTGCCCATGTCTTCTTTGGCTCAGTCACTTTGAGCTGCCTTGGTATTAGGCTCAGTCATAGCTTGCATTATCTTAGGAGATCACAAATACATCTCATCTTGAGCACTTTCAGCTATGGCCCTAAGACCCTGTATTTTTCACAAAGTAGGACAACATATATTTGGTTAGTCTCCCCTCACCCAGCTCTAAGAAGCTTTGTCTTTGTGCACTTGACTTGTAAGGACAACGTCCCAATATACTGAGTGTCCTCAGTAGTGGCTTGACATGGTTCTAACTTATTCTTTTACGTTGTTAGTATTTCCCTTTTTTGCACTGGAAAGTTAGTGTTTTTAGTACAGCAGTTGTTTTAATATGGAAGCAACAACATGCATTCTCTTACCTGTTGTACCACTAGTAAAACACACAATGCAAAGATCTTCAGGCTTAGGAGGCTAGAGGGAAAAAGCCACATTAGGTCAACAGTGTAAGGATTATTAGGTTAGTTATCAGTATTTACGTACACTTCCTGAAGGCAGAAGAACTAGGAGTTGTTTGGAAACATCAAGACAAGATATACAAAAAAATCCTGCCAGCCTCCTTTCCTATCAGCATGGCAAGAGGTCTTTTCAAAGACTAGTTTCACAAGTTTAGAACTATTCCACAGAGATACTTACATTTGGTTTTCTGATGTTGTTTCTTCCCAGCTCCTGTAATAGAGAAAATACAGCTTAACAATTGCAACAGAACGAAGTGCAGCAATAGCAAATGAATAGGTAATTGGATTTCAAATGCAATGTTATAGTTGGACTCTTGAAATTATCTCATTCAGTGAGAGAAGTTGGTCTTCACACATTTAGGACTTATAACTTGGAAAAGCTGACTCCTGAGACTGTGAAAAGCATGAATGTGTAGAAAGCGAGTAGAGCTGCTTAAGGGATTTGGAAGTCCTGAATGGAGATATTTCATTTTATTTAATATAGGCCACATCTCTTACACTCCACGTTTACACCTCAGATCTGGAAATTAAGCCTAGTACTGGGGTGTCAAAACAGCCAGTCATTTACACTTAAAGTTTTAATTAGACTCAACTGGCAGCTTAGAAGCCTGATAAATCCTGTTACAACTGTACCATGAGATATGCTAAGGCAGTCTTCAGGTTAATGCGTAGAGTGTCCACAACATATGAGCACAACTTTAGTCAATGGTTTGAATTCTGCAAGTCTACTTGGCTAAATATATCAAGTTTCAAAATGACTGCTCATTAAGATCTCTGATACAGGCGTGACGACTGGATGATTCTTATATTAAAGTATTATTGTTGCCGGAGAAGGTGCAGTTGTCTAGTTAGCAAGGTATTCCTTTGCAAGATCAAGAAGTCTTTAGTCACCTACCTCAACTTCCTGTAGTGCTAGAATTTCAACTCCCACTTTAGCTGCTCTGTCCTTGAGCTCTTTATCGAACAGATCCATAAGAATTATAGTCTTCACACATGGGGTCTTTCCTTGCTCACAGTTTTCAAGCAAGATCTTTGCTTTCTCCGGCTTGTCACAAATCACTACGCTTATGTCAGCTACAGAAAAGAAATTACATTTCACAGGTCTGTTCTGAGGACATGGGACACTAGTGAGAGACAACTCAGTAGAACATATACTTAGAATGTGATATTGGTTATGTTCCAAAGCCATTTGCATTTGGATCACATGGATTCACTGGCTGGCTTGACAGTGCTAAGAAATTTGTTTCCTACTAGGGCCAACTGACTTTATAGCTAGAATCTCAGTTTTACCCAATGTGAAGCCTTTACACTGAAGAACCAAAGACAAATATCTTCAGTCATAGGCAAGACAAGTATTTATTCTTTTGGTATTGCCATAAAAGCTCACTGATCGATTACATTTAACCATTTTCCTTAAATCTAAGGAATTTTAGACTGGTTTGAAAGAGGTAGCTAAAATTTGAGTTAATGCCTCAACTTCCCTGCATGTGCAAGAAAGCTTTATGCAATTACAAAATCCTTTACCAGTAAGACAGCAGAGGAATTGGATTTGTCTGAACATGCTGGTTCCCCATTAACCTAGTCAGTCACAGCTGTGTAGCACTAAGGCAAGACCTGCTGGCAAGATTCACCACCATGACTGTTGAAGTGCTTTTGCTTGGCAAATCCTGTTTATAGGTTGGATCCTAGATAGTTGTGACAGCAGTTGATTTTTATTTTCTCCCTGCCCTCAATCACCCCTCCGACTAGGGAAAGAAAGTTTGAAGATGCATTCAAGCTCCCTCTCCAGTTTCTTTCATGATGGCATGCTAGCTGTTAGTTCTATAGAACTAAAGAGATAGATTTAGGCTTATCTCTACTCCTCCCCTCCTCTGCTCTTTGCCTCCTAGAACTTTTTAAATCAGAGACACACATCTAGTCTTAATTTGCATGCAAATCTGTCTGCATTGTCTGTTTGGCAAACAGTGTGGGAGTTCAAGATTGCCAAACCTCAAACAGCAAAGTTGTTGACCCCTCTGATTGCAGCATGGTCCACAGAATCTAGCAGGCCGTCAGTGGACTTGCACCCAAGACACTAGGAGACATACAAAACCCACTGCTTTCTTCTAAGCGTTGAATCTCATACCCTGCAAACTAGCTTTACAGAAGCAGTGTCTATAAAACTATAGGTTAAAGCTACTCTAATTTTTGCGTGAAATTTCTTTGCACTTTAACCTTCTCAAAATAAAGCTTCTTAGAGATATCATTATTATGAAGTAGTTGAAGTCAATATTTACCTTTGTTGACAATATACACAATAGCCTCTGGCCCCAGAGTGTCATAGAGTGGAACAGCAACCATTGAGTAAGTGTAGCAGGCATACTCTGAAATGATCCACTGAAGAGAGAAAAAAGAGCTAGAGAAAAATAGCAGCTCACAAGACAGGATTACCTAGTGACTTCATACAGCTTGACTAGCTCATGTACACATTAGTAGTGTTTGTGTAAGGAGCATGTCTATGAGGTTCTTACAGTATCAAGGGTTCAAGATAGTTACTGATTGTATTACGTGCCCAGCATAGTATGTGCCCAGTCAGTAATAAGGGACTAGGAGGGGAAAAGCAAGTTGTGGTTGTTCCTCATGTGGCCTCAAACTATTTAAATAGCAAGCTGAACAGACCCTCTTCTCCCCAAGATGTCAGAATTTACTGGGAAATAACATTCAATTTGTCGCTTACCTCTGGCCTATTCTGAGCAAAAATGCCAATAAATTGGTCTGATGATGGTGTACATCCTTTCTGCAGAAGCCCTGATCCCAGGTATTCAGCTCTGTCCAAAACCTGTAAGAAAGTTTCCCCCCTGTTTTAGTGCTACAAAACAGCATCCTAAATTAAGTCATCTGTGATGTACAACACTCACCTGTTTGTACGTCAGCCACTGATAAGGTTGGTTGGGTTTTCTGTAGCCTAAACAGTTGCCATTTCCTAATGGAAGAGTTCAGAAAAGCAGCTGTAAAGCTCAGTACTGAAGCTGCATCACACTTCAATGCAACATTGGTAAGTGGGAAGTATTTGCAGACATTTACCTAACTGTGTGAAGCGTGGAAGTGTGCAGTGTCCACAGTTAAGTACATTGCACAAACAAGGATTTTAAGACTGATGGCTTCATCTTTATAAGCAATACTTCCAGGATTTGCTGATATTTTCCCATTTCACAGCTCAGCTGAGTTTGAAATAGTTTGTAATCTATCACATTTTCATGTCTGGGACCCTTGAAGTCATACAGACAGACTCATTCTTATGAGCAGGCAGTAATCTTACACTGAAAAAACCCACCCACTTCATAGGACAAAACAGAGGGATTTATTTGCACACACCCTTTCCCCCCCATACTACACTTGGTATTGCTAAGTCTTCACAGGACTCTGCCACCTTAAGCTCCCAATGTTTGCTCCTGCCCAATCTGCCAACTGCTACTGCTTCCAAATCGAGGGGGGGAAATATGGTCACTTGTCACTCCACCCCACAGAAGTCTAGGAAACCTTAACTGTTACTACAGACAAGAAACAATGCAAAAAAGCTTGGAACCACTTTTTTTACTTGCAATGTGTAAGTACTAACTGGCAGCTGCAAAGCTTACCAGAAGCATGCAGTCCTCTCTGGAAAACTTCATACAAGGTTTTAGCATCTTCAAAGTAATAAGAAACCAGGTTATTATCTGTCAAGATTGCAGCTCTTCTGGCTCCTCCCTAGGAACAGAGCACAGTTATGAAATCAGTGCAGAACAGATGCAATACCATTTGTTCCTCAGCCAGTCTCCCAGCAATCCCTTTTAAAGCATTTCAATGCCATTGAATTGTCAGGGAAGTCTCATTTTGCTTCCTGGTTTTGATCTGTCCAGTCACTAGTCACATGCAGAGGAATTTTCTATATGGCCTAGACTAATATGCAATTGTGGGTTATTATAGAGACCTTGACTAAGATGAAGTGCAACCACTTACATAGTTACATGAAGTCCCGAATCTCAGTCTAGCATCAGCCTCAAAACAGATGCAAATCATTTATAGTACATTAAAAAAAAAAAAAAGTCAGTGACAGCCAAGGGTAAGAAGCACACCTAACCCTGTTGGCAAGAGTTGCAGTTTCTTACTCTTGGTGTCTTAACACTTCCCTTCTCCCCACAATACTGCTGAGCTGTACAGCAGGTTTTGTATCTCAGACAGCAGAGCTTCCACAGGTGCCCAGAGCCAAAAGGGATTGGTATTCCGGGCAAGCTTCTCAAAATGCTCCATCCCCACATGAAGAATAAGCGTTACCTCAATTCCTATCGACTGCTTGTTCAAGTCAGCAGGAGGGAAAACAGGTTTTGGCCTGCTTATCACCCACAGGGAGATGACAACCCCAAATACAATAAGAGTTATCAATGCCGGTGTTGGGAGCGGTGAGAACAAGACTTGAAGTATCCAGATCATTGTGCTGGATCAGTGCAGTCGGAGTTGAACCTGAAACAAACAGGAGGTTTAGTAGGTATACGTTAGAAGCACTCACTACCTGTAAGCCAGGGTTACTTAAGTAGTTTGTTAAGCTATACCACAGATTGTTTCAGCTGTTTGCCCCTAAAGACTCCTGGTACAATAATAAGGCATACTTATGGAATGCTTTAAGCCTCTTAAGAGATCTAAAGTCACCTGTCCCCATAAATTTTAATCCATTCTGCATCCACCTCCACAAAAAGCTGAAGTCCAATGATGTCAAGCAAGGAACAGATGTCATTTTTTTCCTACTCAAGAGTAAAAATCTGCCAGTATATGATTTCCCACGTTAAGTATATATATATAAAAAATAATGCATATAGTTCAGAGATGTGAACGGTGGAAGAAAACCTCAAGACAGTTATAGCTGTCCAACAGGAGGAGTTATTGCTGAAGCTTACACAGATGTAATGAACTTGTAACAGTCTGCAGGAGAAGCAATGTCCTCATGATCAGCTGCTCCTACTGGAAATCTGAGTCTATACCAGGAAAGTGCTTCTGATGCTGGCAGTGTCCTCAGCATAAGATACAGCACAAGTCAAAACTCTGAAAGACACTTTTGCACAAAGAAATAGTGACCTGGAAGTCAACATGTGCAACGGAAGTCTGGCTGGGAGATACAGAAGCAGTTTTGCTGCTTACATCTTGCAGAATCTCTTCCTGCAATGGCAGGGAAGCAAAAACTGAGAATACAGGATTTCCTCACAAGACATGCAAAGCAACATCTAGTTCCTTCTCCTCTCTTAGGAGCAAGTATTTTAATTTCCAAAATGCTCTGGTATTTTTCAGATTGAATAGCCAAGGCAAATCTAGCAGATCTGACTGTATTTGGTCAAAATGAACTCAGATCTCACTAATTTATCTTTGCTAGTATCTAAATAGGTATGCAGGACACGTCACATCACACTTGGCAAGGTCATTAACTACACCCTTTCAAATTCCTTCATGCAGAATTGAGGAGACCCAATCCGTAGATATGTCAGCTAGCAACTAACTGACTCCTTGTACAAGAATAATACCAAGTATTCTGGAGGAATGGGCTCCAGGTACCCTTTAATTAGAGTAACTTGAGAAAGTTGAAAGTATTTTTCAAACAGTAAATTCAGCCAGGTCCCAAAGTCAGAATTTGGGTCTCTGCACCCAGACTGATCAGTTAGATCACCCACATGAGGTTTATGGGTTTGTACTTCTCAGTTTCCAGTGGCTATGTTAATTGGCAATCCTAATGTGTTCTCTGGTGAGAGAAAAGTAAGACATGCTTTGGATGCTCAGCATCTGAGTAAGAACGGGTACCATGGAGGCTTGTCAAGGCCAAGCTGCCAAAAGCACATCACCCATGTATCTGCCAAGTATCAACTCCCTAGACCTACTCATTTTGAGTTACAGTGTGCCCTCCAAACCCCTGACCTAGATCTCATGCATTGAGAGAACTGCCCCCAAAAGTTCTGCTACAGCAAGAACGGCAGGAGCTAGTGATTTATGATAGCATTGAATGAATCTGGTCACTGGACATACCACACCTAGGAAGTACGAACCTATTTTTTCTCAGTACAGAATATTGCCCATCTCCATACCCTTTCTTTGGCTTTTATCAACTGAGTCTGGGGGAAAATAAAAAAGTCTACTAAACCAGGTCTGCTGATGAAGTTTGAATTCATGTCAAAGTCACCCAGCAGTCTGTTCTATCACTGCTGTATTTGGAAAAGCAAGAATTTAATACTCTTCATGATGTATACATTTGGTCTTGTTAACCTTTACTTCAGCAGTAAGCAAACAGCTTTCTGTAGGTGGCTGAACAGTATCTGGTTTATGGTGGAAGTCAACTACTTGCTTTTATGTTATAGTATGAGAACTGAAGCAGCTTGGTACGGGCATCTCCACTGTTCTACATGCAGAGGTGTTTGATATACTAACTTTTTTGCTTTAACTCAGCCCATTGCTAGATCCATGTGGCAGAGCAAATCACATTTGAACCACTTGTATGTTGGAAGCTTAGCCTGTGGGAAGACGGCAAATCTAGAGCTCAGCACATCTACCCTCCCATCCTTTTAGAGGGATACCAGAGTACTCATATCCGGTTACCCTGAATTTTCATTCATAGCAATCAGCTTCTGCAGTCTTTTTCCATCCCCACATGGGTCAAAAGGAGTTTTCACTCAGTGTGTTTCAGATGACTCTTCTCTGGATGTAAAGTTCTCCCAGTGAGCAGTACGAGAAGGGAGCTATGTGCAGGCAGCTGAAGGGAGCACATGCCTGCGTAGTTGTACCAGTGTTAATGACTGAGTTGTGTTCTCATGTTCATTTTAATAGCAGTTTAAAGACTATTTCCTAGAAACCAGGAAGGATTGGTTGCCTTTAGAATATCATGCTAGAGGTAATAAGCAGAACTGTCGATCATATCTGTAGCACAGAGTTCTTTTCTGTAACTGATTAACACTGATTAGCAGTGTTAATTAGCCTAATCAGGCAGATTGGTGCAGTTGTCACAAACAACTACTGTCTGTTAAATGGCCTTATTTGACAGAAAATTAATAGAAGACACTTGTCTAATCTTGCTGTGGTAAGGATTCCTAACCCCAAATGTTCCAGGCAGCAGTAGGTAAGGCACTGAAAGCCTTCAGTCATGGTACTCACATCTCCTCGTTGGCTCACATGCAAGGCAGTCTTCCTAGATGTCTTGGCACAAACTGACCATTGAGCTCTGAAAGATAATGATGCTTGGAGCAGAGAGCTCAGAGAAGTCTAGGGAGAACACCTGATCAAGTGTGAGAGAAGCCTGAAGGTGACTGAATGCAGCAAAGCTTTTGCCTTCAGGTTGAATTGATTCCACAAGTTTCTACCACAGAGAAGAAAAAGCAGGCAGTAGTCTTATCCCAGTGTGACCTAACCAGCATTCCTATAACTGAAAATTATTCTTGACTAGTTACAAGCCAAACCAAAACAATTTTAAATTTAAAGAAACATCCTATGACAAGCTCATGTCCAAAACCTGGGAAGTATCATGTGTTCATTTGCTTCTAATTAGTTTTTTTTTAATAATCGTCATTGCTAGCCCACTTACAGTACTGAATAAGTCTGTATATGCAAGAGGCAAAACCTAAGATCCTTTAAAACCACAGAAGTTTTTGTTGTGTCAAAAGCACAAATACCTAGATCTTCTTTACATTACATGAAAAATATGCCGTTCTTATCTGAAAGGCAATTTTAAATTCCCTTTACTTATTACAGTGTTTTGCTTTTACTTTCCAACTGTTCATTTAGTTGGCTTTAGCCCCTACTGTCAAAGTACACAGGGTGTGTTATTCAGGCTGTGACAAGAAACCACAAGTGAATTTATCTCAACTTCCAGATCTAAGCCAGTTGTCTACTATTCCTAGAGTTTATACCATAAATACCTGTGAAATCCAAGGCACTGCTAATTTACCACCTCTGGCATCCTTCAAATACCAGTTAATCCTGCTGCCCTGAAAGCAGAAGAGCCAGCAGAGAGGACAGGAACCTTTTTTCTTTACGAGTCTTCTGTCCATGCACTCCACCCTCGATATGTGCCATGGAGTAACCACAACCTGAGTTTCACCCACAAATCTGGTACATTGTACATAGATGATACCTGATCTATATGGGCTGAGTGAAAACTCAGCTTGGTGCAACATGCAACAGTGCCAGGGCATTTTGACTGTAGGGTTAATAAGCATTAAGGGCTTTCTTAAGCATGCAGAGAGGCTGGAGTGCTTAAAACCCCAGGGTTTTGAGGGACTTAGCCCCCAGTGACCAAAAAGGTGGAAAATGCACAGATGTCTCAAGCCACCTCTGTTAGTCCTCTTGTGCAATAAGATGGTAGATGGTTAAAGTGTACTTAGGTTGTCTGACCTGATCAATGGTCAGGGATAAGGTGCACCAGGATCAGGAGTGCAAAGGCTTAGGTTCCCCTCCACCAACCCCCTTTTTATCAAAAGAGATTACAGTGATTCCAGTTACAGCCTTGAGTTCAGGACTGCGTGTTCTCATTTCTACTATTCAACCCCCCCCCCATAATCTCCAGCACGATTCCTTCATTAGCTAGAGGAATGAATGAGAGTTGTTCTCTATTCTCTACAAGTCAGCAATCATCGGAAAGTAACTGAGCTCTGTGGTTTCAAGCACAGAGGTTTGAAGAAAAAACTTATCATCTCTCTCACAGTAATTCTTTACAGACAGCAAATCTCCGGTATTTGCACCATTTCAGAGGCAAGGGTCATGCACTGCCCATGAGATTTTTTTCCAAGATTACATTCGTTGTCTCATGCCTGCCCAAGAAACGGTTTAATTATGCTTTTGAGGCAATCACAAGAACTTATCAGCGTTAGTAACGTAACATACTGACTCTGAGCAGAAAGTGTAAGGAGCAGCCCCAGCGTAGTTGGTTCTACCCTAGTTCATTAACTAATCACCATTAGCTCACCCTTTGCATTTGCTTACTCATAGTGCAGCTCTTGCCTGTCTCCTGCAGATGTGAGCCATGTGCCAGTTTGTGCTTAGAAGCATTTTGTCCCATCTTCCTCCAGCTGCAGCAAGGAAAGCTGGTGTTCTGCGGGGTTTAGCATCCAGAGGGAAGCTAAAGTGCAAGATCTCAGCAGCAACTGCTGAACAGAGACACACACAAACCACATCACCTATCGCCTTGGGAGATTCAGGGCTCTGAAGACAGCTTACTTCACAGACTCAGTTATGTAAAGAGAAGTAAAATCCCAGAGTTAGCTGCAACAGCTTTTCTCAGAACCGTGTTTAGAGGCAGACGGATTTATATGTAAAGCAAAACCCACAGTAACTTGCATTAAGCCTGAGAGGCACTTTGCTTTCAGAGTACCTCTTACAAGAGCTACAGCCAAACAGTTCAAGTGTCCTTTGAACTTGCCTGAGAAGCGCTCTGCCATGGGAAAGCACAGGGCCTCAGTAACTTACTTTCAGGAAGTACAGCACTTGTGGTTTCAGACTAGATGTAACAGACTATTTCTGGGTCTTCCTCTATTGAACTCAAGCTCTCAGTATTCTAAAATAGAAAGACCGTTTTTATAAAGAACTTTGCTTATATTACTGTCCCTCCGTCAGGCACAGTGATGCCATGACACTGCTTAGTGCTAAGGCTTTGTCAGATAGCTGCTGAAGCCAGGCTTTCAGGGGTAATTTATATCAGGTTTTCTCCTTGAAAGCTACCTATTCAGAAAGTATATTGGTCCCACAGAAAAACAGAACACCTAGCCCTTTGAAGTTTTGAAGAATTTTAAAAATAGTATAACAAGTTCTGTTACTGTTTCTTTCCTCTATTAGATAGTACAGGACAATAACCTCATAAAATATGCACATATCAGCATTACAGTAATGGGAAATTATTATTAGACATAAACATGCATAGCTGAAACAGCTAAAACTAGAGCTCAACTTAGAAACCCATAGAGAGCCCCTCTGAAAACTAGAAAACGATCATTTAGCAGCTTACATAGCCACACAAAGAACAGGTAGCACTAAGAACTTGTAAGTATGGATGTCTTTTATCACAACATATTACAGCAGTCGTATTACCAAGAGCAAAGAGCAAGCATATATCTGAATTTAACTGAGTTTAAGATTAGCATCTGATGGCATGCTACCAGAGCTTTCCTAGCAGGCTCCTGATAACCAGATTATCTTGAACCTCATAGCTAAGCACTACATTTGCACGTGGTTTGTACTAAAACTTAAGTGAGTGACCATCAGCAGGGCCATTAGCAATAAAACAAAAGTGGAACTTTATTACTCGTCCAAAAAGCGCCTCAGAGCAATTACAGAGAAGAGAAGCAGCAGTCAAAAGCACGTACCATGCTGTAGACGAGGCAGGAAGCCAACCTCTTTTCCTTAAACACAGGGAGCCTTACGAGCATAATAGCAAACCAAAAGCAATTAGATAGTAATCGTTTTAAAACTGGAGCTAGTTCCCTCTCCACAGTTTAAATAAATCAGCAAGCAGAAAAGCATGCCGGGAACAGAGGTTATGAAAGGGAGGAACTTCAGTGGTTAGAAAAAAACTACAGAGGAAGTTTTTCTTTTTTATTATTTGGTGAAGCAAGGAAGTTGAAGTTTAAATGTTTCTGAAGAAGGAGATGAAAATTATACTAAAATCTTTTGAATGTTTATTTGTAATTTACCATTTATAATCCATTTGCTTGTTTTTCCTCTATGTCTAAAGCTGCACTTTCAATACCAGAGATTATCTCCCTACAGCTGTGCTGTACATTAAGGTGAGCAGAGCTTTGCAGCCTGTAGTGCTAACAAAATAGTTTGGGTATGGTATTTCTTATCTACCACTCTAACACACTTGTTGGTAGGCTGCATCATGGTTTCTGCTGATTTTTTTTTCCCCCTAAAAGCTGCCTTGTCCCTTCTAAATTGCTTTCTGCTGTGCTGTCATTTTACATATGCACAATTATTTGCACAATGTAAAAGTGAGTCATGCTTCAAACTTTAATTTTGTTTCCTACTATGACAGGAATTTTCTTTCTGTCTAGAGTTGTGTTTCTTTGCATGAAAGTTTATGGCTACTGCTGTTTCCCTTTTTCTCCATGGTGCTTGCCTGATATAACTGGAAATTTGCAGCAGGCTTTGAGAGGTAGGAAGACAGTAGCTTTACCTAAATTTCTCCTTTAGTGCCTTGACCTCAGATCTTGGAAATGTTTTCCTGCTTAACAGTTTGCCCATCTGAAAGCTTTTCTGTGCTGTATGACTTCAGAATAATTTACCTAGCCAGAATAAACTACAATAAAGTTAAGAAGAAGTTACATAGCTTGTACTTGCATAAAGAGTTCTTTCTACCTGTCCTGGACCTTGGCTTGCTAAAACTTAGTTTCTACTAATTGCTATTATATCTTCATTGCTGCTTCAAGGTTTGTGTTATTGAAGTAAAGCTAGCTTACTCTGCAATTTCGGCATTATTTAACAATGCACACCTGTAGGGAGGCTGGGGGTTAAATCACTGATTTTATCATGAGCTTTGGATGAAGATGAAAAAGAAATACCTTGTTCTGCACAAAACTCCTTTGCCTACCCAGAGCTGCTCCTGTGGCATTCAAACAAAGCTGTGACTTTGAGCTCTAGTAGTGCCAGTCATGGTGCACTTATGCTTAGAGAAAGGCAATGCCTCTTACACAGAAGGGAGAGGAAAGACAGGCTCCCAGCCCAGCCGGCTGCATTAACAACTTCTGTGAGTTCTTCTGTGAGGATTTCTCCTTTCAGATATCTGACCTCAGGCTGTTATTTTTTCAGGAGGAAGAGGAAAAGTAGTGAATCTGCCCTGTCTGCGATCGGCTGTTGGGTGGCAATGCTGTACGTCTCAGTCAGATGCCCTGACTTTTGCTGGGGGTGTGAGAGAACTTCGCAAAAGCCTTGTGAAGGATAGCTTTTCCTTAATGATTTGTACTTTTTAATGCTCATAAATTAAAATAGAGCTGATGCTCTTTCCCCAGCATGCATAAGAAATAACACGATAATTTTGAGGCTTATAATTTTTGATATTGCCTCAACTGATCTGAATAAACCCTGGCTTTTTAAAGGAGGCACAAATATATTTTTTGCCAGTAATTCTTTGCCAAAAGATAAAGCAAAGCAGAGTCACGAATAACTCAACCTTTGTTTCTTTTTGTATGCATATGTAAAATGTATACCTGCATCTTTCATACCTACTTGTAAATTAAGATCAGTAGAGCAGAGAATGTATATAGAGAGTTTAAATTGATTGCTATTGTCACTGTCACAAAAGGAGAGGTAAGATGAGCTTTCATAACAAACACTAAGGTCATGGCACAACACAAGCATTAGCCATCCAAAGATGCCCAAATATCCCATCTACCTATGGCAAATAGAATCAGTTGTAAGTAAGCGAAGGGGAAGCTCTATCTCAGTGCATAGTTTTCTCTGTTGTCACTTCAAGACTTGGAGCTAGGTTTTGTGAGTCTGTGGGAAGTATGGGCTCACTTTATCTGAAGGGGCTTTCGATTCCTGTATGTTTTCTGACAGCTATAAAAATAATAATTCTTTATTGGTCTGCTTTTTTTTTTTTTTTTTTTTTTGAGGACAACCTTCTGGCTTTTGTAAAACAAAGAAACCATACAGGGACAGAAATGATCTTCTCAGAGCATAAGTGGGTTCCTCAGAGAAGGCAGCATGAGCAGGATGATGGAGCACACATTTTGCCGGCTTACTTGCAGCTTGATTTCTGGTTACCCTTTCTCTTTGCTGTCTTTTCCTCAGTTACAGCTGCAGCTCTATGCACAAGCAAGAGCTTGGAGAAGGCTCCATCTCTATAGCTCTGAAAACTGTGTTTTTATTTATTTATTTACAAAAAAGTTATTACAACCAGCTTCTGTGTTTTTAGTTAGGGATTAAGCTCCTATAGTACTAAGGTTTGCCGATACCCTTGTGTGTGTAAACAATCCAGTTTATAACATCTTTTTACTGGCAACATTTCAAAGCCTGCCTCTGGTGCTGCAGAACCAAATGACGGCTCCTTTTCTGGAGCTCTGTTTTCACGAGGAACCTGAATGGGAGCTGGCACTAGCACCCCATGTGCTGTATCTTTAAACAGACAAAACCAGCATGCTGATAAGAAAATGGCTTCAGCCTGGCCAGCAGTCAGGTTTCCCGTTCCAGCCAGGCTATTTCAACGGGGAGCGTTGAGATGGTTACTCTCGCTCAGGCACTTCCTCTGGCTGTGATTTCTTTGTATGCCTCCGTGAGCCCAGACCCTCTCCTTGTGCAGCCAACTACTTGGTTGTCACCTTTAACAGCACCCAGCACGTACATCACAGCGAACTTGGGCTGTTGTTCCCCTTGCAGTACTCCTGTGCAGGAGTAGGAAGCCTAGCACTTTAGAAAGCCTGGCTCCGACCAGGAGGGATTTGCTTACCTTCTGTCCACCCGGGGTGGAGGGGCTGGCACGGCTGCCTCGCTTCTCTGCTTTACAACTCCAAGTGGGTGCTCAAGGGCTGGTGCTTCCCCGGCTCCTGCAGCAGGACTGAGCCCCGAATCATCAGCGTGTGGCTTTAATAAACAGGCAGCACTGCACCCAGGTAACCCTTGAACCTGCGTTGCAACAGGTTCAAAGGTAAAAATTATTCTTGATCAAATATAAAGAGCAATTTTGGCTGGTTAGAAATGTTAAACATACAACTCTTGCGCAACAGCTTCAGAAGAGAGCAGCACGCTGTGAAAGTGAACCCCAGCCCTGTGAAAGCTGCACACTGGGATTTTCAGCAGGGCTCCATTTATTCTGAGTGCGCATGGGACACCAAATAAGCATCATTTCACTGAGATGAGGTACCTCTTAATTATGCTTAGAGCTTGCAAACATATTCCTATATTTTGCCCGTTCTTAAGCATGTCTGACTGCTGAGGAATCGGTTTTCTTTACAGCTCAAGTGGTCTATGAAGGAGCACGTTCCTTTATAGCAGGAGCTCTAAGTGCAGCTAGGATATATAGGGGATTGGTTATCTTACCATTATACATCTTTCCCTTGAAGGTGTGCAAAGGATCAGTGGACTGGCAAGAGCAGACAAAACCTGTTCCATCACCAATTTGCATTTTTTTAAGTGGGATTCATTTATTTTGTCTCCCTTCTTCTATAGAGTGGGAGTAACTGCTGTTGTGCTCAATGCTGATTGAGAACGGGCTCAGCTGTGCAGTGACGTACTGGGACCCAGCGGTGAGGTGGAGCTCCTTTGCTTCACTTCTGAAGGTTGTGGGTGTAAGCTCTGGAAGAGCTTTGCTCCTCAGGATCCAAGGCACAAAGCTAAAATGAAAGTTCTTTCTGCACGTTTCGTACTGTTCAGACTGCTCAAAATCATGAAGCTTTTGTTGATTCAGGCTGGGTTTGACTGGTGCTGTAATTTGACTTGTGTTTAATATTTGAATTATACAATATTAATGCTTTTCATTTATGATTCTAAGTATTCTTGATTGGGATGGGGAAATCTGCCTCTATCAACACAGATTAGTAAAATTGGAAGCACCTATGGCAGCAGTAATCATCATCCTAGACCTTCTGATCTGTAATTTCCTGTAAGTTTTAGAAAGTGTCGGTTTGGGGAGGATGAAAGAACGAGTGGGGCAGTTCCAAACTTGGTGTAGAGAGTTTGTTTGCTACCAGTGTGCAAGTCTCTTGGCTCTGGTCTACGGTGCACCTTGCATGTGGGAAACAAAGCCGTCAATTTAACGCTGTTATGAGGTATGCACTAGATTCCTGCTCAACTACTTTTTTTTTTTTTTTTTTGTAAGTGGGTGTCGCCTCACTGCCTCAGAAGAGCTAGAATTATTGACATCAGCTGTGGATTTGGCTCTAGATGCATTTTTATCTCAGACATGTGATGGAAGAGTAGCAAGGAGACTTGAGACAAAGCAAATTACCTAGGCTAACCTGTATGTGTTAAATGGTAATGATGTTTCCTTCTCTACTCTTTCTCCCTGGTATGTAAAGTACATGGCTTTTTACCTCTTTAGAACAACAAACTAACGTAAGTTGTACACTTTTTACCTCTGAAGTTGCTTCCTGATGAGTGAAGACTATTGATTAGTTTACTGCTAAGAAGAGAGCTGGGAGTCCTAAGCGACTCTGAGTGGTCAATGTCTCATCTCTGAGTCGCATAGGTTGGGCTCTAGAGCAAAAGTCTTGCTGAATTGATAACTGTGGTGGACCTTTACTCAGTTTGTTTTGAAAGCAGGTGTGAGAAAACAGGTTCACAAGCCCCAGAAGACCCACAGGGTTATGTTCTGTAATGCAGGCTTGTCTGTGTATGTTATCTATGTTCCTTGTTGTTTCTGAATGAGTGATGCCGTAGTTGGTGATCTCAGTAACTAAAACACACAACCAGTGACATAAGAGAGACTAAAACAGTTGTGGAAACATCACCTATGTCCCAGTTTTGAAAAGGAGGGGCTCAAGGGAAAGCTAGTCAGAATTAACAAAAGCTATTTTCTGGGAGACTGGGATAAATCATTCAACTTTCAGTTCACAAAAATGTTGGTAATTTTTCCCCTCAAGACTAAATTCTGGAGAAAATAGAAGACAAATGACATGAAAAAGTCTCTGTAGACTAGCTAGGATCATATGAATTGTGTCAGGCTTGAAATTTCTTGAAAAATGATATTTCAATTTAGTTGGAAATCTCTGAGCAGGGTACAATATAAAATATTCAGGTTTATTAATTTTTGACAGAAGCATCTGCATTTAGTGTGTTTTTTAAGCATGTGATAATCCCGATTTTCTTTAGCTAGTTTTTGTAGCTGATAGAAAGCTCTATATATCTATATATATATATCTATATCTGATTAGATCCATTTTCTGTGCTTATGTGAAGTACAACTAGTCACATTAACTCCTCCTTCAAATATCACACAAACCATTTAAGCGTTTACCCTTTGTACAGACTTGACACCTGAGTGATGAGCATTCACCAAAAGGGAACAAGAAATTGCAAGGGGTGTGTCTTCCCGCTCACTTCCATCTTCGTTACTGACAGTGGGATTTGTGGGCATGTTTCACTTGCCTGCCAGTGAACATATAACCGTGGGGTATCCCAGAATGCTGGTTAAAAGCGATTCTTGCTGAGGTTGTGCAACTAGTCCAAGCTGTAAAGAGTGGAGTTAAAGGTCATTACCACCCAAAGCTGGAGTTTAATCACTCTTCTAGGTAACATATAAGAAGCCTTTTCTTTATTGGTCTTGTGAAATCTACTCAAATGCAATAGGCTGTCGAGTGATAAACATGAAACAAACTCTAACCCTTCAGCCTAAATAATGGCCATGACAGTAGTAAAGTTTGGTGCGAGGATTTTATGTCATTCTTACTGGGTTAATGCTTTTGAATAAAAGGGATGGATGTTTAATTAAACTGTTTAGATGAGTTAATGAGACTGCTCCTGTCTGTATATTATCAGTGGCTCTGTGGTGTCCAAGAGCAGCTGCACACTTGTTTTATTTTCTGGTATTGCTGCTGTATGAAATTGAAGTATCTGACTTTTTTTTTTTTTCTGTTGAAAATCTATGGCACGTCCCCAGAACTTCCAATGGTTTTAAAGCCAGACCAATCATACTTTTAAGATAACTGTAGATGTTAATGAAATCTGCAGAAGTATGAATTGGCACAAATCATTATGCAGGAACTGGAAGCATTGGATTTATATCTTGCCTTGCAGACTGAGAATTTTACATTAGTCTATTTAGGATTAGATATTTTCCCCCAAAAGATTAGTTCTTCTGAGCTCTGACACAAAAACCATTTGGTATTGATCACTCTTATTCCATCTGATGAGTATCATAGATGAAAAATAAAGGAAGCTGTCTTTGCAGTTCTCTCTCCATCAAAGTAAAGCCATTCCTATCTTAAAAGCAGTAAATGCTGGGTATTGCATGTTAACTCCTGAGACCATCCAGCACACATTCTGCCTAGCTGCATGTCTGTGATGAAAGTCTGTGGACAGATTAAATTATCAGGTCTTTTCTTTCTTTAAAGGTTAATAATATAATGGAGGCTGCTCAAACATAAAATGGGCAAACACTGTGGATACAGAAGAGCCCAGATCCAGCTGGCAGCAATCAGTGAAGGTTTCATGGTATTTAACTCTTGATGAAAATGAGAAGCACCTACTAAAGCTGAGGCTCTGATGACCTTCTGAAGCTCAACCCAAGTTTGTTGTGTCCACGCAGAGCTTGGCCTCTGCATCAACTTCTTTAGACTTTCAAATTCAGTCTTGAGACATAATCCAAGAACTGAAGCTTCGAATTCATTTATTCATTAGTTTTCATAGTTTGGCTCTGTTATTCTACCTACACGTTTATCCCCCCCAGAATTGCTGCATTTAACCTCCCCTACTGCCAGGATAAAATGTCATGACTGGCTCTCCTGCCCACAATTTGTGAACAGAGACTTTGGTTATTGACCATTCAAACTGGAAGTGGAGAAAAAAAAAAAAAGAGAGAAGCAAATCTGTCTCAGTGACTTGTGACTTTAGACTTTAGATCTATGGACTAATAAAAGAGGAAAGAGCTAATGTTCAAAGGGAGCAATATCTGACGTGTAATATTTAGATGAGGAAAGTTTAAAGACCACTTGGAATGCTTGTAGGTATTATCACAGTGCTGTAACTTGTTGAATCAATCAAATTCCATTTATAGTATAGATAGGCATGAAGATTTGATTTATCAAATCTTTTTATTTGATTAATTTAGCTGAACAAGAGAGCTAGCAATGACTTTTTTTGTTTGAAGATACCTTTCTACTAATGACAGAGGAATAAATACATTGGAATGGCTGATATTCCTGTTACAGTCCTTCATATGTAGTGCCTTGGACCTCTTCTGTTCACCTTTGCGTAACACAAAGGATAAGCCTTGGAGATCAACTCTTTCTCTGATATTTAGAGGAGGTTTGATCTGATTTGGGGTCCATATCTAATTTAGGAATTCTATAACGTAGAAGCTCTTCCTTCCTTTTAATCTAGAGGTAATTCTATCCATGTTGATAAGGTGCCATTATAAAACAGTACAGAGTTGGGCTCTAACATCCAACCTTTCATATGCAGCAGACCTTCTGCATAAGCATAGTTACTAGAACAATGCAGATTGCCTATAATTTTCTAAAATCTTTTCTTTCTACCTGTGCTTCATCTCAAGCCTTAACTGAGTTAATTTTGTCCCAGTTAAAGACCAGACTGGGTATAAGAAGTGCAAGAGGTGGCTTGTTATGACATAAGGTGTCTGATGCTTTTGTGATTTAATTCAATGGAGTTCATTAGGCCCATGCATTTAAAAGACTGTCTGATGAGTACTGGCATGGCCTTTAATTTCCAAAGTAATTGTACATATTTCTTTAGAACTCAGTTGAAACAGGTCATTGGAGCTAAATTTTAGAAGGTTTTTGAATCCTTCTAGTGCGAAATCATAAAACGAGACATTTCTTTAAACTGTGTATTTCAATTTTAATAAGCCTCTCTTTTTGAAAGTCCTTATTACTGATAAAAGTACTTGTATTTTGATGCCTAAAATTAGGGTCAGATATTTAGGGACATTGAGATGGTTTCAATAGAACATGTGGTTTTTCAGGGTTGTACAGATAAAGAACAGTCAAATTCAATTTTATGCCAATTGAAGCTATTGATCTTGAAAAAGCAGTTTGCTTGAAAGAAAAAAAAATTGCAGTTCAGGGAAGTACATCAAGAAAAAAAAAATCAGTGATCAAATTCAGGCAATCAAGTACTTCCTGTGGCTAAGTTGTAACCCCTGGGTCATGTTTAGTAAGGGTTTGGAATGAGGTAAGTAAATGCCCTTGACTAACTGATTAATCAGTGTATGATGTATGAGCGTGCAACGTGTTTAATGTATGTCTATGGTATTTACACTGCAGTCACTGCAGTAGACTTTTCTTGTTAACTTTTCTTAGAAGATTTCAGACCATAACTGGGCCAGATACCTATTTTTTTGTTTGTTTGTTTGTTTTCAGCTGCCTATTCAGGACAAGCTTAATCACACGTTATTTGGGTTACATCTTCTGTTTTAGACCATGTGGACTATTTCATGTGAACCATGATAAAATGAGACAGTCACAACCAGTAATCCATTTTGGATTTGCTCCTGAGGTCAAATGAAAGACAGGGAGTGATTAAAAAAAAAAAGTTTAAAAAAACAAAACAAAAAGCACAACAACAACAACAAACAGAAAGGGGAGGAAAGTAACAAATAAGCAGAATGCAAGAGAAGAGAAAATAAATGCATGTTAGCTGTAAGAAGAACAGAAGAACAGCAGCCTATTCCACCTTGGTAGTTTCATGACCCATGACCTTTGTCTCTAGTGGTATTGGACTACCTATAAATTCTTCATTGTAAGTTTAAAGGTTTAAAAAAAGATAAAAAAAAGATTTGGGTAGAAAAAAAAATCCAGTAGATGTTTGCAGCAGCTATTGGTAGCCCCTTTCTGCAGATCGCAACACAGGGGGCACTGAGTGCCATCTACTGCTCCTCCTGGACCTTTTGCTGGTATCTGGAGGTGTGTACTTAGGTTACTGGGAGATCTGGAACTTCCTTGGCTGCTCTGGATGCATTCATTTTCAAAGCAAATTAAGCCAGCCACCATCCTACCTAAAATGTGAATGCATGTGGTGTCTGAAGAGCTGAGTTAGGGGAGAATGTCCATTGATTTATCAGACCACGTGTGTTCATTCACTTTTCACTGGAGAATCAAGGTAAATACTTGAGAAAAAAAATGGAAAAAAATATAAGTATCGCCTTCATTCTCCCCCATTACCTGCCAGTCTTTTTTGTCCAAGAAGAGAATTTGCACCCTGCCCATATGAAACATGATGCAATTTCTTTTGTTAGATGGAGAGATGAAGAACAGTAACATTGAGGCAATCTCACACTTCACACCTAGTGGTACTTGCCCCATCCCTCAGTTAGTGTTATCCCGCATACTGTCTGCCCATTTGCTTTCTTTCCAACCAGAGTGTGCTAAACGATACACAACTGTCTGTAAAATCTGACCTGCCCTGACTTGTGGTATCTACTCAGTCCAAACTGAAAATGTCATTGAAATAAGTAAACCAAAATCCTCTAGTTAATTAGGATTACTTAATTAAATTTTGGTGACAGGCAAAGAAGTTGGAGCCAGCAGAATAAAAAGAGGATAAGAGGAAAGTGTCATGTCTCAGGTTCGGATGTATGGCCACTTGGTAACGTCGTGGTCTCAGTGTGCCCTTCGGTACCAAGGAAGGACTCCCATCTGTTACAGTGCTGCCGTAGCTCTTGCTCTTCTGAATTTTCTGAATGTCTTGGTTAAAGAGCTAGACACCTTCCAGTCTGTGGTGTTTCAGGCACCTTGAATTCTTCCTGCCCACATAGCAGCCAGCAGCTGGGCTCAGCTGTCCAGGTTACCATCAACAGTCATTTCAGACCAGTTGGCCTTAGGTAATTTTATCCTGGCTTTTGTTTGTGCTGATTGTGTTTGTGATGCCAAGAAGTCTCTTAGTGCCCTTGTCCATCAGTTTAGGCAGGCAAATATTTCATCCCTTTTATGCCAGATTGTTCAGAAGCAGCTGAGATGGAGCATGTCTTCTGTGGTTTGCTTTTTTCCCCCTGTCCTGTGATTGCGGGGTTCTTTTCCTTGAGCATGATGCTTAGACCAATGGCTTCCCAATCTCGGTGGGAAGTGCTGGAATGAGGGAAGATTTTGCCTAACATCAGGCTCAGTTCCGTCCATCACCCTTGACAAGATGCAGTTTGACTACTGCTTTTCAGTCAGTATGTTAAGATATTGGGTTCCTTTTTCAGGCTGTTCTGGAGGGATGCATCAGAGAAAAAACATTGTTCTGAGGAGCCAGGAGGATTTTATCAGGGAGCTCTATCCCCTCTGACATGTTCCTTCTGCCTCTGAGCTCACATATTAGTGCGGTGCACATCCCGGAGCATGATACTCAAATACTTTCTCCTTCAGTAAAAAATACTGACGTTCTTCCACTGTTAAGTCTTTTGCTGTTGATTATAACAACTTATTTTCCTCTAAGTTTGAAATCACATATATAAAGTGAAAGCTAACAAGTCTTTTCCTAGTGTTAAATTTTGATATCAATGTGTTCTGAACTGCAAAGTTTTCAGTTGCTGAAATTATGTCCAATTTCCATAGGCAGCCATTAAAATTTTACCTGTATTTTAATATCTAAAACATCGTAGTCCAAATTAGATTGCTTTTTAAAACCTTTCAAAGGTTTAAGCTTTTAAAAGGTCTTAAATCTTCTGGCTTTATAGTAAATTTTGCACATACAAATAGAAAATTAAATGAAGTTAAATGAGGCTTAAGAAAGTTAATGATTTTTAAATGAAGTTAAACAAGATTTTTGGAGCTAAGTTCCTGATCTGTTTCCAAGTCAATGAGAAAAGACTCTTGAGTAAGGATAGCAGGGAGACTGAATTGTACTTAAAATGAAAAAGAGATAAACAGAGAGAAGGGAAGCAATCTTTCCTCTCGAAAGCTTTTCACTTCTATTTGAGCACGTTAGAATTTCAGGTGAATTGCTCTGATCTATGATTTTTCCACCTCCAAATGTTAATTACTGTCCTATTATTCATGCTTTTCATGCAACGAGGTAAAACCTTGGTATAAGTTTGTTCTCATCACAGTGCAGTTTCTCTCAGCATAGGCTGAAATTAAACCTGGGCTGCAGTTTGTGTGCTCCGTTTTTACTGGAAATGGAATCAGTGGCTCCAGATTCCCCTTGAGTATCGGCTGCTCATCTGTCATTGCTAAAGACGTCCCTGTGCTCCTGCCAGGAGCTGCTAAAATGAGCAGGGAAATGGGTGGGGGGAGGACGTGGACACTGGGCCTGTATTTCTGTGTAAGCGTTGGGCATTACTTCGCGTGGTGCTAACACGGTGTTTTTGCAACTTCTTGCTGGCTGTGGTGGGGCCTGCCTTTGATGCGGGTTGCTTTGTGCCCATGCCAGATCTCGAAGCATATTGCTTGTGCTGTGAAGTTTGGTATTTTCTGTTAGGAAGTGGGAGGGAAGTGGATTTGTTTGTCTGATAATTGTAACAGCTAACAGACGGGAAAGCACTTGGCAAATCCAGGCAGGTTGTGCTCTTCAGCTGTGCTGAGCTCTTGAGCCCTCAGTGGTCGTTGCCAAGGCTTTCGCAGTCATATCTATCATATTCTCTAAAGAAGAGCTGATTTCTCTTCAGGGTGTTTCCTACAAAGTGCTTTCTAGAAGCAATCAGTGCTACAGCAGGTTGGGAAGACGGTTTCTTTTGTCTCTTGCAGTTTCTGAAAGCTGAATGAGTTCTAGTTTACTTTGAGGAGCTTTCAGACCAAATAACCAAGATAACAGATATTGCTGACCGGAATTGCACTATTTTATTTCCAGGATGATGAAGCACAATGTCTTGGTACTCTCCATTTGAGTTTGGGATTTTTTGCAAAATGATTTGCCGCAGTTGATGCAAATCTGATAAGTGCTTTAATTGGCCAGCAGCAGGCTGTGTCTTCAGCTCTGGTCATGTACAAAAAGGGATGGCACTTGAGGCTCTCCTCATGCTGCCTCGAATACCTTTGAAGTGTGAGGCAGCCATTTCATCCACAGCAGCATGCGCTGCCAAGATTCATCCCTTCACTGTGGGACCTCTCTGTCTTCAAGGCCTCTCAGAGCTCCTGAGTGTTGCCTGCCCTTTGGCATGCAGCCTGCTCTTTCCTTAACCTTTCCCACCTACATCAGCCATGCTATGGTTTGTCCCAAGGTTGTTCCTTGAGCTTTGCTTCTCTGACTGTGTGTAGCTTTAAATAAATTTTCTGTGACTGCAGTCACAGCATTTTGGTTCAGTCTATCGCAATCCAGAGAAGGTGCTTGCTGGTAGAAGTATTCAATGGGAAGATGAATTCTTGAAAATATTCATGTAACATCACTGCTTACAGCTGGTAACATCCAACTTGAAACCTTTCTGGAGGCAGTTACAGCATCCAAGCAGAGCCCATGTCTGTATCATAGGATGTGGTCTGTCCTCCGGTTGCAGGAGAATGCCATAAATGCTATAAATTCTATAAATGTCAAAGCATCATCATCACTGACAAATGGATCATTAATTATATTGATGATTATTTGGCAGATCGCTTCAGCCAATTTGTAAAGAATAAAAACCTCCTGGCCACAGTAAGCATTTTCATATGCTGCATATACCCCATAAAAAAGGTTTGTACTGTAGTAACACCTTCTGTTCTGTCCTCCTTTGGATGCTGAGATCCCAAGCTTACTCATCTTTCAGTCTGTGGTGTGGAGAACAGATGATTGTTTGACTTCCTCTTGATATGCAGTCACATGCCATACTTCATTTTAAACGCCCACATATTGTAATACCTTTGGTGTAAGTAATATCGCTAATTATTTCAGATGAGAGTAATACTTCCAGATGCCACCTTGTTGCCCAAACATAAGGAGAGGTGGTCCCACATGTGAAGGTAGAGCAGAATTATAAAAGGTCATTGACCTCAGCCTTTCAACAAAGCTGGAGGGAGAAGCCAGGGCTCTGGAGATCCTGACAGGTGCTGGAAACGGCGAATCTTTCTTTAGTTTGTCTCTTCTGTTTCACTCAAAACTGATGCAGACTGGTGCTTTTAAATGATTTTTTTCAAAAATTTTTGCAAGAAGTCACATTATGAAACACTTCTGCAACACTCAGCTAGATTTCATCTCATTTGCATTCTCTTTATCTCTTAATTTTGCAATATGTGTTTGATTTTTACAAAAAAAAAAAAAAAACAACAACAAAACCCCCTCTGATGTTTGTCTGGAGAGGTGAGGTGTATCCAGGTAGTACAGTCGATAGCTTTGCTTAGTTCTGTGTAGTCACTGGTATGGTTTATTTTGTTAGTACTACTTTACTATGTCGTTATTTAGGGAAAAACAAAAACAAAAAACTGGTATCCATTCTGTTGCTGGGATCTTTCTTTTTTCATTTGGGTCCAGTGCTATTTGCTTTCTTCCAGTCTTGCAGTAAATCAACATACTCTTCAAAAATACACAGCAGTGTAAATTATTTTATCTCCCTTAGCCCTTTATATACCAAATTATCCAGTCCACATAGTTGAATTTTTTCATATGTCCTAGTTGTCATTTATCTGTTCACTTCTGCTCTCCCCAACACATATGTCCAGGTATAAAATAGTTCTCACAAGAGTTAGCATTTCTTCTTTTCCCCTCTCCATCCCTTTTCTTTTCCTCATCTCCAGCCCCGAAGTGCAAATGCACAAAGCAAGGGATCACATAATAGTAGCTGTTAGTCAAGTATGGTATGTGGAAGTAGATAGTCTAGAAAATATATTCAGCATATGTAAAACTATAAAACTCTTAACATCTTTTAAGGAGCTTAGTACAAAAGACCAAACCATGCAGTAGAGAACAAAAGAGATAAACAATATCATGTCTTAATTTGGTGGTAGCAGGGAGCTGTTAACATCAGCTAGGCGTCTTTGCCCAAGTGCACAAAGCAAGCAACATTTTTTTTATTATTATTTAGTTGTGGTTTTTTTTTTGTCAGTCACTCACCTCTTTCAGTATAGTGTTGGTTCCTGTTTCAGTAGCCTCCTTAGCACTGCTGCTAGCTTCTCGCTCTTTGCTACTCGGTTGCTTACTCATCCATCTTTTATACTGACAGCTACACCCTCACGTAATAATAACTTGTTTTTATGCAGTGCGTTCACCTTAGTGATTTACCCAGCCTACTCACAAGATTACAAACCAGAAAACACTGTGTTAATAGGACACTGCCTGCCAGCAGGCTCTCTAGTCTGTTAGTCGAATGTTTTATGTGATTACAAGATCACCTCTGGTATGGCTTCGAAGATCTAGAGCAAAGTGGTGAAGAATTTCATTCTTTGTTGTTGTTGTTGTTGGTTTTCCATTAAATATTTGCAGTGATTTGGGAAAGGATTTTCTGAATGAAGCCACTTTTGCAGTAAAGAGTTTCTGTATCCTTTTCAGACACTGAAACTTTTCTCATGAAGGTTTAGTACCTAGAGTTTACAACTTAGAATTGAGTGCCAAAAGTAAATAGCTTTTTCATCAGAAGGGCTCTTGTGATTGTTGGTGCCAGTGGGCTGTGGCTCTGCTCTGAGGGAGTCTTGCAGTGTTTTAACAAGCATGTAATAAGTCCATATAAATGATGCCCAAGAGCCACTGATGTGGCAGCTGTTCCTGCTTGTGCTCCCAGTCAGGCTGCAGGGAGCAATATGCCGTTCTCCTAACGCCAACACGGGGTTGCTGCAAGTGGTGTCGTGCTTCTATAGAAGAACGGTTAACTTGCAACTTGCAACATTTTTGTTTGCTTAACTACTGTTTTCATTTCTTACTGACCTTTTCCCAAGCCAAACTATCACTATTATTATTATTTCTATCAGGGACTACTTAGGGCCAAAAATCATTCAACCACTTTGTGTTACTGGATGTAAATTTTGATACAGACACACATCATGGGGGGAAGAGAAAATCTACTACTGATTATATAGGAGTTACCTAGGTACCACATCATTCTGTATTGTTACTTCTGTTTGTCCTCTGTTTTTAGTCACTGTCACCTGTTGCATCCTCTAACTACCCTGCAAGCTCTTTGGTTTCAATGTGGTCCCTTCCTGCATGAATGTCAGGCCAAAGACATTGAAATATGATTTCTCTTTGATACTGATATTATTCCAATAAAATAAGTGACAGCAATATTTTGATAAAAGGAAGTTAAACAATATATGTGGGGCAAAACCCACGACTAGCATTTTCTAGAGCTTAACAAGTACTGTTTGAAAATCCTCCTGAAACCATCATGGGAAGGAAGGCATCCATTTTCTCTTGATTTCAAAATGGGAGAATGGTTGCATTTTCTACTATCAAAAAGGTAGGAAAAAGTGCTGATGGCCATGTTACAAAAAAGACACGTTCAATAGGAAATAACCCTGCTCAATAGGTGAAAAAGGAGCATAACCCACTGAATAAAACCGCAGGGTGTTTACGCTTAGCCTGTGTGAACCAGCAAAGAGAAGGTCTGTGCCTTTATGTTTCAGAAGCCCCCTTTGTTATTCTTTTCTGCTCTGGAGTGACTTCCTTGCTGTACCCTGCCCAAGGATAACAACAGCAAAGCTCAGACCTGCCAGAGAGGTGGTGCGAGCAATTCCACTTGCCCAACAACTGAAGATATTGGCTCACCTTCCTTGCTGAAGGTACAAGCATGCCTCTGGATGATTGAGTCATGGGATTTAAAAGCAAGCTGTATTGGTTGATCTGTGTATATGGCTTGCTGGCAAATTTCCTTTCCTGAGCAGAGGACAGATCTGGCAATTTTTCAGCTGTAAGACAGCTGCATTGGTAATAGTCTGAGATTTCTCTTGGAACTTGCTCATAGTGCTATAAAGTACAAAAACAACTGAAAACTGTTGGGAACCAATAAAGCCAAACTAATCTGTAAAATGAAAAGAAGAATCCAGTGGCAACTGGGATTAGTGAGGATTATAGAACAATTAAGAGCTGCACAACAGAATAACTTTTGCTTTCTATTTTCCAAGACAGAATAAAAAGCTGTCTTCCTGTCACCATCTCTAGGGTACGTTTTTGGCCTTCTGACTCTGATATTCCTATATTTGGATGTGAGCAGATAGTAAAGCTGGACAATATCCTTCTCTGCCACTTACGTCAAAATTGTATCTCCCGTACAATGGTTAGAAAAAGTACTACATAAAAGTCTTGAGTAGTTTGGCTGGACCTGTGCTGCATTACTTGGAAGCTCACCTGAAGCTATTGCATAGGAATAAGCCAATGATTTGTAGATCTGCGTGGAAAACCAGCTCAGCTAACGTCACCTTTGCTGCTAATGTCACGTATAACACAAAAGATGCATTCCTCTGGCAGGAGAGCATCAAGTACCTCTCATCTGTTGCTAGAAGTTCCAGTTCAAATACAATTTTCCTTTGTCACCTGGATTTCAGGTTGCTAAATATACAGCATTGTTGAGTAAGGTAGGTAGGAAAATGACTGAACAATTATTCCATTGAGTGTCATGTATCTATTTGGTATTGTTTTATTAAGCGAAGTGGGATAATTTCTGCTCCCAGTTACATGAGCATTTCAAAGAGAAAGCGAATAGTCTTTCCAGATGGAAGATGCTGAATTACAGATGCTCCGCAGGCCTCAATGCACGTGCAATTAGCTGTAGGTGCTTAACCGTGCTACTTAAACTGAAGGCTTAGTCACCGTAGGTTTCCTTTGTCATCAACAGGAAGAAGTAGACATCTGCACAGGGAGGTTAACTGCCTAACATCTGGTTTGCCTTGTGAAAGGACCTGCAGCTCCCTGGTTGTAAGGGGAGCTGAGATTGCACATTCCCAACTTGAATCCATCCCTTCAATGAATCCCTTGGTCGTGTTCTTACGAAGTGTCAGCAGGAAGGCATTAAGGGAGCACAGTAAGGACAAGTCAGCTTGGCTTTATCGGAGTGTTACTCTTAGCCTTTCTTACCTGAGAAGGTAAAACAACGAGGATAATGCACAGCACTTGTCCGTCATGCTATGAGATGTAGAAATGGGATAGTGTTGAAATTGGTGTTTGTTTCCTTAGTGCACATTTAGTTTTTATTTAGCAGTAGTAGCTCTAAGTCAAGGGCTTTTCAGCTTCTCACACTGCTCAGCCAGCGAGGAGGCTGGGGGTGCACCAGGAGCTGGGAGGGGACACAGTCAGGACAGCTGGCCCAGGCTGGCCGAAGGGATGTCCCACACCTTACAGGGTCATGCTGAACAATAAAACAGGGGCACGTGGCTGGGGGGTGGCCGCTGCTCAGGGACTGGCTGGGCATTAGTTGGTGGGTGGTGAGCAATTACATTGTGCATCACTTGTTTTGTGTATTCTTTTATCATGATTATTATTTTTCCTTCCTTTTCTGCCTCATTAAGCTGTCTTTATCTCAACCCACAAGGTTTTACCTTTTTTCCGATTCTCTCCCCCATCCCACCGTGGGTGAGTGAGCAAACCACTGCGTGGTGCTGAGCTGGGCTACACCACAACACGAGCTCTTGCAGAAAACGTGTGAGGCTTCATAAACAGGAAACGTTCCTCTCCAGGCTAGGATGCAGCTGAAGTATTGTGCTGTTAGTGAATGCTGAAAACTGCCATCGTGATTAACACTGCAGCCACCTCTTTGCAATTTGCTGTACGTTCTTCATTACTCTACATGCTTTGCTAGCATTGTGCAGGTCAGAGTGCTCAGCAAGGATCACTGTGTGCCAAACACCGATGCAATTCCCACCTAGATGATTCTGTGATTCCTCTATCTGTCTTTGAGTCTATAAAGTGCTTTTTATTATGCTTCCTCTATGATCTCCATCCAGAATATCCAGTAGCTTAAAAAGGCAATTCATCCACAGAGCACAAAACTCTGAATTTAAATGGTTATTTGATGGACTGGACTCGCTCTAGTGAGGATGTCTGTGCTCAGGACTGCTCTATAACAGCCTGCATTTGAGCTCTGTAGGAAGCTGTTGTCTGTGTCACGCAAGTGCACAGTTTTTTAATCACTGAAAATCTGCTTCTTATTCTCCAAACTCATTGCTATGTCCTCTTTAAAATACATATATATTGTCTTCTGCTGTGCTACCTTAGAAAGACATATCATTCTATGTTGGAGCAATAGATGTCTTAGCACAGGGCACTGACTATAGCTAGGTAAATTATACACACAAAAGTGATCTTTTGTCAGCCTTCTTGCTGGCATTGTACTTGGCCCCAAGACCATGCTGATAGCATGTGCTGCTTTCCCCTTGCTGCATCCTAACAATCTGCAGGAAGAGGACTTTGTCCGACTTGCTGTAGATTAGCATTTTGCTTTTTCCTGGGGGAGGGGAGGAAAGCTGTGTTTGCATATGAAAGCTGGAATAAAATAATCTCTGACCTAGGTCACTCCCACACATGACATTGTGACTGCACATTCGGCGCTTCAGAAGAACAATGCAAATCAGAGCAGTGACTTTCTGTCCTTCCTGAACCCCCAGAGGAACACAGGTCAGAAAACACGTGTAAAAGCAGAAAAGATAGGAAAGAAGGCAGAAAATTCAGACAGTGTGCTCATCCACCCATCAGGCTGTTTAGAGCCAAGTCAAGAGTAAATCGATGGCAGAGGAGAAGGCAGAAAGTGCACTGTATGAATTGCTGCAGTGAAGGGGGTTGTGGTTAGCAAACCCCAGGCTGTCAGTGCTGGGGCTGAGCCTGTGAAGAGTTCTGGGTGAGGTGTGCATACCTGCCAGCCTGCTCATTTCCACAGCAGAGCAGGAAAGCAGGCTGCACTGCTTCTCCTGGGCTTTTCCAGGACACGCTGTTTGGCTGCTGACCATGGCTGAGCTCTCTGTGTAGGGCTCAGACCATTCCTGCTTATCAGCACTAGTTAATGCCCATGGTAATGAGGTGCTCTCTCCACCCTCCTGGCTCCTCCAGACACTGGAGTTACAGGAGTAAAACCTGGACCCGTGAAGGATGTGTCTTCTCTGGGAAGGCTCTAAAGGTAGCAGTTACTTCAGTACTATCAGGTGCTGGCCTTTAATAAATATTCCCACTAATTCTGGACATGAAAACTGAGATATTTTCCCTGAGCAGTTGCATGTGTGTGAGGTGTTACTTTGTTCTTGGTCTTGTTATTTTTACCCATTGAAAATTCTTTTTATATTCCTCAAAATTTTGAAAAAAAAATGGGAATTGAATTTCTGTTTTCTTGAGAAGTCCCACAGTTCTGAAAGAGGGGGAAATACTCTCTTCTGTGTTTTTAAAATAAGAAAATGCTGTCTTGCAAAACTGGAATCTGTTGAATTCCAAGATATTGATGGAGTTCTTAACTTTTAATATAACATTGCTGAAATTTGAAAGAAAAAAAAAAGACGTTTTAATAGATAATTTATAATTTTAAGTGAAATATTTATTTTTTCCTCTGCAAAAGGAGAAAGGACAAGAGGATGAATGAAGCTATTTCTTATTGTCTTTGTCTTGTTTGCAGATGTTTCTGTGTTGGTTTAGGTTGCTATTCACCATCACTCAAGAAAATGTTTTTTGCAGTTTTTTTTTTTATCACTTGTTTTGGTTTCATATTTTGGCAGAAATTATTTTTCTGTACAGCAAAGAGAAGCCTGCAACTGGCAGTCTCTTGCATGAAATGCTCTACTTTTCTTGCATTACCTCCAGGTGGTGTACCTGCAGGAGTGAATAATGAATAAATTATTGGTGGCAGTTTCCAGCTGCTGCCAAAGTACTTAATTTTCCATCAATGTAACCAATTGTCAGCCAACTGGTATTCAGCAAACCATACATGTTTACCTACTAATATAATTGTGTAGCCTAGTGGCCTTTCCAGGGATGTGTATGTGATTAAATTCTGTACATAAATGTTTGCTCTGTGGTGACAAACGGTTTAATTAAATTCATGTAATATTAGCTCTGTTTGTTCTATGACAAATTGGAAGGGAAATGAGAATATGTACTTCTTCACCTCCCCCCTCATTTGCAATCATTGTTTCAATCTGCAGCTCTTCAGATGTCAAGTCTGTTATGCAAGAAGTTAAACAGTGAGATCTGATCAATGGGAAACTTGCTTTCTTTGTTGTCCAACAGTCTAAGGTCTGTAATAATGCAGCAAGTAACTTAACTTTTTTATTAAGTACTTGGTGTTCAATAGGAGAAAATCAACCAATAAACTAATGCATTAAAATCTCACAACCCACTAGCCAGCTAACCTTAGTTTCTAGCCTTTTTCAGGAGATTGGGTTAGATGTCGGAGTTGCTAATTGCATGCCAGAGGAGGGACATCATTTCTGTTTTCCAGGACATCTTCTTGGAAGATGCACTGAAAACAACAGTGTGCTCAAAGGCAAAAGCCGTGTGTACCTGGTCACCCTCAGTTCTCCAGGGGAATTTGCTAACTACTTATATTTTACAGAAGAAGTCTAGGAAAGACCTGCAGGGACAGCCCATTCACAGTTCTCTTTCTTCAGAGAAAGAGGTTTGACACTGTGCCCCCTGCTTACAGCACTTGGCTAACATGATAAGTTTCTAAGTAAACCTCTTCCTTTTCCCAGTTTGTCATTTCCCCAGATTTGCATACGTGAATAAGGACGTCTCCAGACAAAGTGCACCTGAGGTTTCTGCATGTACTTTTCAGTCCCTGGGGACTAAGAAATCCCAAGCCCAATGTGAGAACAACATAGGGCATTTCTAGGCATACTTTTGTTCCTTAGTATGTGAAGAATTATACTGGTTAGTTTTAGGTATGGATTGTAAGTTACTTATTGTGGTCTGGAGTCACAGTTGCATTTGGGAAAAAAAAAAAAAAAAAAAAGGAATTAATTTAGTGAAAATTAAATGTACTTTTAACTGAAAAGATTTGGCAAATATCAAATATCTCTGGACTGCTGCATTTTTGTTGCTCTTTTGGTTTGGATTTGTTGTTTAAAGTGAGTTCTTACTCTGCACACCTCCATGACACAGCAAGTGTTAAACCTTGGGGCTGTGCCTGTAATGGAAATATGAAATGATGGGACTGTGTCTGTAAAGGAAATGTTAAATGACGGGAAGGACATCAGAGATCAAAGAGCACTGATTGCCAGTACGAAAAGGCAGTAAAATCTGTTTGTATGGTAAGCATACAATGACAGTTTCCTGGTTGAGTACAATTGTATTAAACCAGCGTGCTTCCTCTCATGGGTTGTACCCGTAGGGGCGGCTGCAGGACCTGTGAGCGCGTACCAGTGAGCTGTATTTTGAGTTGGTAGCCCGATGTATTGTTTTGGCTGTCACTAACTGAGGTTGAGATCAGTACCTTGAAATCAGATCTGTGCAGTTCTGCCAAAATGACGTGGTTACCTTAGACTCTTCTCAGAATAACCTTTTGGTTTACCTTTTAACTCCAGGTCATTATGAGAGAGCTGGGTTAGGGAGAGGTACTGCTTGAGGGTAGGCAGGCAGAGGAGGAAGCTGAGTAAGGCACAATCATTTTATAATCTGACCAGCTGCAGCATCACCGATTACAGCTAGACTGGCTTGGTGCCAGTCCTGTGCGGTTCAGACAGTTCATCAACCTGCACACAGTCTGTCCCTACCTGGCATCCTAGGAAAATTATTTTCGAATGCCTGTTATCCTTGCCTCCACTAAGAGGTGGAGGAAGTTCTCCAGGGATCTGTCTCTCCTGTCCTTTTGTATTGAATTACAAACCTTGCTGGAAGACTCTTGGTAGTCTATAGTATTTGGTGATGAGTGTCTTAATTTAGCCCAGATCCGGGAACGGGAACATGGATGCCGTGCTTTGACCAGGTTCATTAGCCCAGCTGCCCTGGGGAACAAGCCATGATCTCTGCTAAGATCATTGCTTGTCTGGAGGGGATCAAGATAAGGAAGAGGAAAAGAGAATTTGTTCCATCTTGGGGCGCACAAGCAGGGCATTCCGCCTCCAAGCCTTCGATCAGGCAACCCGGCTGCAGTGCTGGGTTCGGAACGTGATGGGGACAGCCCCGTACTGAGCTGTGTGGCTCAAGGGTGACACAGATGGTGACCAAACACTGTCCCACTCTTCTGCCTATGGACCGGGACTGCCTACACTTTCAGAGCAGCAAACTGGGAAAGGATGCAAGGATTATGGTGTGCTCTGCTCCTAAAATCTTGGAGAAAGAAAAAAGAAAGTCCTAAGGCCACTGAGCTGCAGGCTTTTTCTCCTGGCTCCTTTGTGCTGTCTGATGGTTGTGCTGCACTGGGCTACACAGACTGTTCCTCACACTTGATGTGAGGTCATCCTTCACTGTGGTCTACAGTGACCTTCTTATTGCTCTTTGAAGTTAACAGTGCACCCTGTCATAAAGTAAAGGGGCAGATGTAACAGATAGTAACATCTCCTTATTCCACTAACAATCTGCAAAAGAGAGTACTTTTTGTTAGGCTTTCACCAAAGCACTATATGGCATGAGAACAGACGCTGCACATCCTAGGCAGTCTTCTCTTGGTACTTGCCTCCCTTGGAACATGCTTCTGTTTCTTTCGAACATGGACAAGCACAATGTGCCCTTGAAAAGCCACTTAGTGACTTCATCCATCTGTAGCTCATGGAAGATCTTTGGTGTGACTGGGACCTGAACTCTGATTCAGCAGCAGTTCTTTCCCAGGCAAGCTTGGACCAGTTGGTTTCAGCATGAGTAGAGCTGTTACCATCATGTATTTCTCCAAACCCTTGCCGTGAAATATCAGTCCTACGGCTGGCTGTAATTAGCAGCTCACTCTTATGGTGCCTGAGCAACCTGAAGAGGGTCAAATATGTAGTTTGAAATCCACTTGCTCTGCAGATCATGATTAATTTCTACAAGGAAAAAGGGTGAAACTAACAGGGGAACATCCAGCTTAGCATGAAGCAAGGGCAGAGAGAATGTGAGGCTGAGCGTGTTCCTCTCATCCTCTGCTGTAGTGTGATAAATGCTTCATCTACCTAGGGATTGCTGGCTCATTGGGCATTGAACTGGGGAAGAGAAGCATGTCTCAGGAGATTATATTTTATAGGTTGACAGAAAATTTTCACTATCAGTATTTTTCACTCAAATAAAAATAAATAAATAATAATTAAAAAAAAAAAGAACTATATTTTAACAGGTTTCCAAAATATCTCCAAAATATTTTCTTTTATCTGTAGCTTGTTTCCCACTTTCTGAAATTTCTGTGGGGAAGAAAACATTTAATTTTTGAACAACTTGTCTTGAGCTTCAGATGAAAGAGCAGTTTGATTTTTTTCCCCCCTTTGTTTATACAATAAAATACAATTTATAGAATTTTTATAGATTTTATATAGATTTTTAATAGAAATTTTGTAGAAAATTATAAGGTGTTAGAAATGGATTCTTAAATAGTTGCCTGCATCTGCAGTCCAACACAAGAAATTGCTTCTGTTGGCTGGTGAGGAGGCTTTCCTCCTACAGACGGGTCACTGAATTTTGTAATGAATATTGCCAAACTTCAGGCACAAGTGGATATGTTTAAGAGTGAGAAGAGCTGAACTGCCAGGTACTTTGGGGAGTGAGGAAAGCCTTGCTCTTTTTGCAGATGACAGTGACTTTTTATAAATGTTAACTAACGGAAGTTTGTGGCATGCACAGTCACATTACAAAAAAAAAAAAAAAAAGGGGTGGGGAGGAAGTGAAGTGGGAACTTAAGGAATAAGCCTTAGGTTAAAATTAGTGTCTGTCTTGCAGAGTTAGTCACCAAAATTGAACCCTGCTTGAGAAACTAGGAGCCCTGAAAATTAGGGCGTGTAGGTTTGTGAGCAAGTTTTAAACCTTTAGCAAGTTCAAAATCAGTCCAGAGGTTAGGCCAGTCTCGTTAAAGGTGTCCTCTGGTCCAGCTCCACGATTGCCAGCAGCAAATTGTTCAGGCTGATTTGCAGGGCTTTGCAGACCTGCCACTGAAACCCTGTTAGGAAGAGCCAGGGCAAGTACAGCAGAGCCCAGGGTTGCCCCACACCTCGCGCCATCCCCGACAAGCCGATCCAACCAGTTCCACGGTTGCTCTCTACTGCTGGGATGGTGCAAATGTGCTGACGGGCTGCCAAAGACTACACGGCGGCGAAGCCAGCTGGCTGTGTTCTCCTGCACTAGTTGGGTTTTGCGGCAATAGCGCCATTCTCCAGTTCCCTGTACCTAGAAATGAGAGGTGTAAGAAAAATCTTAATCCCGTTGCTTTTATACACTGCAAAATGTTAAGAAATGCCAGCAGCTGGGCAGCCTCATGGGGATTTATGCCCAGCCTTCAGGTGGAAATTACAAAAGAGAGCGAAGGACTTATTTCACTCTCGAGTTGGAAACCTGTGCGTGAGTGTATGCGCGGTGTCTGAGTTACAGTGCCGCTTCTGGTGTCTGACCACAAATAGAGAGCTGCAAGAGCAGGACTACACAAAGAGAATTGTCATCCTGTTGTCAACAGAGGGAACGTTTAACCTGGTTATTTGCCTGTGGTTACCTGAACCAATTTTCTTCCTTCCGTTTTTTTTTTTTTTTGTGTATATGTGTTTAGTTCTGGCCATTGGGCTGGAAAATTCATTCTTTGTAGAGGCTCTCCCCATGACTCTACGCTCTTTCCATACTTGATTTTATTATTAATTTTTTTAATTTAACGTAGCTTTAAATTTAAGGTCCTTTAGCCTATTTTTAGACAAAGTTCTGCAGCGGTCTGTTGGCATTGCTATATCTTTCCTAGCATTTGAGTTTCCTACTTGTTTTCTTTATTCTCCTTACACATCAAAGTCAGGGCTGGCTCTGTGTTCTTAGGTACCACTTGGCACCAACTCATTTGCAGATGTCTGAAGGTAGAGGGGGTACTGCTGGGTAGCCATAGCGGAGCCGTGATGATGTGTAGGCTGACAGGAAACAAGAA
The DNA here is from genome assembly GCF_013377495.2 of Cygnus atratus. Classification (NCBI taxonomy): domain Eukaryota; kingdom Metazoa; phylum Chordata; class Aves; order Anseriformes; family Anatidae; genus Cygnus; species Cygnus atratus. Next base: position 10,081,954 of record NC_066368.1, read on the forward strand.
TTTCCCCACTAGAGGAAGATTGCAGGACAGAGAAGTGCCCTAGCAGGGATTTCTGCTGTCAGTGTTGCCAGGTTGTAATATTTCTTGGTTTGAACTTACACACAGTCCTTTTGGAAGTGTGTTACCGGCATCCTGAAGGAGCTGTACTTACTTGCACAAAAGCACAGAAACCTGAAACAAGCGTAGATAGAAAATAATGTATCTGTCTATTTGCTAAGGATGAGAAGCTTCATCTTTGAAGACTTGTATGGATTTTGACCTTTTAATATTATACAAGAAGATAGAACTTAATAAGCTTACTAATAAGTCCCTTGTTGGATTTCTAATGCGAGACAGAGACCCCATTACTGATTATAAACTGTTACAAAGACAAACCAACCAACCAAACAAAAAACTACAAGCAAAGCCCTAACCACATGCATCCCTCCAAGTCCCTCCCACTGCCCCCAAATTTCAAGTAGCTCAGCAAAATTAGTTGGCAACTTTTTAAGTGATTCAGCAACCATGGTCTCCCTTTTCCCCCCATTTTCTCTAAAGCCCTCACATGATATTTCCTCATTCGTTTCTTTATTTAAAAGATAATTTCTCCTTATTTGCTATTTTTATTTGCACAAGTTCTAGCTCTAATTGTTACCGGTTCCTTGTTGCATGCAGTCCTCAGCCTGTAAACTTTCCCAAGTGAGGGGCTGCAGCCCTTTATGGGAAGGATACCTGCCTTTCTATGCACCTTTTCAGTCAAATTTGGGTAATACGAGAATAACCACATGGGGACCTGGGATCCTGATGAATCATGCTGCTGTATTCAGGGACTATAAGCAGAATAAAGGATTAGTTTGCTATGATTCCCTTAGAGCCATCCCAGACTGTGTGGAGAAGTGCAATGAAAGGATTATCACCACTTTAAGAGCTTGTTGGGATGAAAATGCAGAACAGACACTCATTTTCTTATTGCTGGTTGAGAAAGACAAGCCCTGAAGGGTGTTTTTTTTGCTCACTTGTGAATGTTATTGCCACAAATAGGCTGGACCTTTCACCTAACAGGTATCGAGGGTTTTGTAGACCTGTGGGCCATGCAGGAGTTTGTTCACCACTCAAATGCAGCTGTTCTAGAGCAGGGAAATAATATCTGCTAAACAGCCCACTGTGACAGTGTTAGGTGGCTCAGAGCAGGAAATGGAGATGAGTAATATGTAGTTGAAACTAGATGTCATGTTGGTTAGGCAGGTAACAAATGAGACCCTACTTCTTTTTTTTTTTTTTTAATTACTTTATTAGTATTATTTTTATTATACAGACTTCAGCTGTAATGGGTGACAGGGTGCCTCCTGTTAAGTTTTCTGTATCTCTAATCAGTACTGTCCCTTCTCATCCTAAATGTTCTTCTAATCTCTTCTTAAAGCAAAATAGAGAAGATTAATCTTGCTACAAAAAATCAAATCTTGAATTTTTATTTCAAAAAAGATATCAAATCAAAATAAGATAAAAATCAAAATAAGATAAAAGGTTAAAATGCATGAAAGTACCTTTCGAGTTGCTAAAAAGTACACTCCTCTGACCTCCCCCCTGCATCCCATCCTCTCAGGTTATTAAATGTTGCTTTTGACATCTCAGTATTTTATTATGTAAAAATCTATGATAGAATTTGGCCAGGCTGCAAGCTTACCGCTTTGCATCTTGCAAGACAGCTGTGGTTACCACTGTTGTTACAGGGGACCGTGAGATTCACTGTGCACATGCTCTGGTGCTTTGAAGCTTTCTGTAAGCAGCTGCTGGTGGTTACTGTCAGAGGGAGCCTTTGAATTAGGTGAACCAGTGTTTCAAGGTTATTTCTTCCATCAGCTTACCTTACTACTCTTAGTAGGGTGAGAATCTTAGTAGGGTGAGAAATGACTATGTAATAAGCAACATATTAAATTCTGCAGAAACATCCAGTAGAAGGACCAAAGTTTGATCAAACTATGAGACATCACGAAAAGGCCTGTAATACAAAATAGACAATTCTGTCCTTCCCCTGCCATCAAGCCCAGCCACCAGGAGGGAATTACTGGAGTCTGACACTGTACGCAATATGCTGTGTTGCTCGGCTGTTAATGGATGTGAGGAGGAATCTGCCAAAGAAAGGTGTGGCGTGGGTGATGATCTCCCCTAGGAATATGCCTGAATAAAATTTCAGTTTATACCAATGAAGGACCATTAAACAAGTACATTCAAAACATTTTTTCCCCATTTTTATTTACTTTTTGGAATATAGTCACTGTGGGAGTGAAGATCCAGTTTTATTTATATTTTTAACTTAACTATTGAAAATTTGTTTCATCAAATTATAAAGCTTTTTCAACTGTTTTATTCAATAAATTTGTTAAAATTAATTTCTTCCACCAGAAGAACAAATTTTTGTTTTAAACAATCAGCATCTCCACAATAATGATGAAAGCAAAGATTAAATAGGAGGTTTTTGTATGTTCATAGTCAGAATATTCTTCTAATCCTACTGAATTGCATGGCACTTACTTTCAAAAGCTGGTACACATTTAGTAATCCTTACAAAGTTCCCCTTTCAAGCCTCACTTAGCCCAAAGGTAAGCATAGGCAGAAGAAGCCCTGTGGAAGGGTCAAAGCCAAACCCTGACAAAATCAACATTTCCCTCTATGGGATGCAATTCGGACTCCAGACCACAAGGCCAGTAGCATTCAGTAAGACAGCACTGAATCTAAGGGAGAAAAGGCATCTTAACACCTGGTTTCATGTTTAGTCTGCTAGTCTGAAACACCCCTAAAATCGGATGAAGTTGTAACCCAACCTGTAGTGTATCTAGTAAGAGTAGTTGCTGTTTTTTTGCTTTGTTGCTGAAGGTGGAAACTGGTGTTGCTTGTATATGGTGGCTTGCAGCCAACCCATCCACAGTGGGATCAGCTGCAGTGAAGAAATAGCTATGATGTCTTTGAAATTCCTGATTGCTGAGATTTCTTTTGAGATAGGCCCTGTGCCCAGAGAGAAGCTGAGGCTGCATTATCGGCATTCACACGGGTAAACAGCCCAAGTCTGGCTGGGGGTGAGCCGGGGGCGGAGGTCTGGGCACACCACAGGTCAAGCGATTGCTACCACTGAGGCACGGGGACACACCTATTGCAAGTGCGAGGTAAAACCTGTCGGGGTGAACTTCCTTCCGGGTGGTTAACCTTTCAGTTTTACCTTTTGTTTGCTATGGATCATTGTGGTTAGTTACTGGGGATCACCAGATACCTCGTAAATGGTACATGGGAATTTTTCCATCTGTTGTCTTGATTTTCTGTATGTGTGGAATTGCTCTTTCCAATACAAACAGAATAAAATTTGTAAGTTTTCTCAATTCATATTTCAACCTCGGACATCAGATCAGGCCACATATTTTTCTTTGACTATTTCTGTTATTCAGTTGATGTTTCCCCTGACTGGGATGAGCAGGGATTTGAGTTGTCGCCCTGCTGTGCGTGACCTGCTCGCTTCATTCCTTCTGCCTCAGTTTTTATCAGCTTGTATAGGGAAAAATAAATCTTTGAGATTAGTTACTGTTTTTAGAGTACTTTGAGGTTTTCATGAAAAGGTGCTATAGAAAGTGTTGGGCATTAAGACAATGAGAAGTACTCAGAATGCCCTTATCAGGGCTTATTATCCCTGTGTAAATTTATAGTGCTGTGCAAACGGTTCACAGTGATAAGACCTCACTTTAGGCCTCAGCTTTAGCACTCACCAAGGAATAGGATCTACATTCCCCATTCCCATCACTCAGTACTGCATCATTTGGATGCTGCTGAATGTGCTTACGGAAAAGCACAGCACAATTTCAACCTGCAAGATCTCAAAACACAATTCAGGGCCATGTTACTGACAAGTCTGTGCTACCTACTGTGATTTAATTGTCTCTTTAAAAATTAGATCAATATGATACACAACCTGAATATCTGTCTGAAGAGTGTTGATGTATGTCACTGAGTTTATTCCCGGAAGAAAAATATTGATGTTATTTTCCAAATAGTAGAGCAGGTGAGTGTAAGCAGGAAAGCAGACTGACTTGCAGCAGGGTGGGATCCCCGCCAGTGCTGTTTTGTGTCACGGTCTGTAAACCCCCACGGGGAGCCAGCCTGTGAGAGGAGAGTGTTAATGTGGGTGAAACCACGAGAGGAGAAAATTTAGCAGGAGATTTAGCAGGAGAGGAGGCACAGTGTAGGAACCAGTCTGGGGAGACTGCAGACTGGTTGCACCACAGAAGAGCTGTTTGCATTGCAGGTGGGCTTTGGATAGGAACATTTAACGTTTCTCTCAGAACCGGAGCATGTCTAATATAATTGCTTTTGAAGAACAGGGTAAAAAGAATGGATGGAAATTATCTTTTCTTCCAATAACAAAAGAAAGTGTATTGGAAAGCATGCTGATCTCCATGCTTTAGGGTACAATGCAGCTCTGGCACCTCAGGAACCCATTCTCTCCCTGTAGTACCTAACTGCCTGTCTGCAAGATTTGTTATTTCTTTCTCTGAAGCCATTGGACTTGACCTTTGTAGGGTTATGATGTTATGCTATGTGAAATGGCTGTAGGGTCTTATCAATCAATAGTCATTTTTTCTTCTGCACCTGTGAATGACAGCTGCCCTTTGGATGGAGATAACTTGGACAGATTTGGTCTTCAGAATAGGGTGAGGAGATTGACTTCTAATACACACAATGAACTAGGCTATGTTTTGTATGTACTGATTCATGGTTCTTATGATACTATTATGAGATAAGTAGGGTTTTTTCTTGTCCCTGGCTGGAGCATTTAAACAAAATGTCATAGGTTTACAGAATAAAGAGATGATGATGGTGTCTGAATTAGGATTAAAGCAGGGAGTTTGTACACAGCTACATGTGCTGTCTGGATCTGAAACGTTACCTGTATTAATATTGTGCAATGTATTGCTGGCTCAGGCAGTGTAGGCAATGTTTACCTCAGTGTGCTACTGTTGAAATCCCCTACCAGAAAGGCTTGCAGTCCTGGTTGGGCTTCACTCCTTTCAGGGCCAAGCTAGCAGGGGATGTGCTCTGTTGGCATATCAGGTCAGACCTAGTCTGGCATCTCTGATCTGCACAAGAATCATTTGCATGCCCTCTGGTACTAGCTACTGAATATTCATTTGCAAATTTGGATTCGAAATTGTGGGATCCCAGCACGGGATATAAGGCATAATGCCTGAATATAACCCATTCTGATTTGACAGTCTTGGAACTTTTTTCTTCTTTCTCCCTGCAGGACCTGAGGTGGCAGGAGTGGAAGCAATCATAATGCCATGGCACTGTTTTTTGGAGACACCAAGCATAGAGTATCAAGGCTGGACAGTACCAGCTTGCAGAGGTAGCATGCTTGCTGGTTTGCACTACTGATCATTTTGTTAAATATGACCAATTCTTTCACTGGCAATTTCTGTTAGACCTTCTTAATGGTTATTTGCATCTGCAGTGCCTGTCCAAGGCCATCTAAGTTAATGGTGTTTACCATTCACAAGTGAGAAGAGTGACCTATTTTTAATGACCAAAGTATTGTGCAAATGTGTGTCACTGTACTAGTGCTATCATGCTGCAACCTGTGTTGTTGTTATCTTGACACCTGTGTGTGTTCATTGCTCTCCTTCCTGCCACGACCTTGGTGGCCTTGTGCTTCGGCATTACAGTCCCACACTGTGAGAAAGGAAGCGTGTAAGAACCTATGTTCTATTAGAGGTCATTCAAATAGGAGGAAGATTTAGGACAAAAACAAATTGTAATCTTTGGATAAAGAAATGTTGGGTTCTAAACAGATTATCTGTGTTCATTGTAACTAACCTTTCTTTCCCTACATCTTGGTTATTAGCCTAAAGTTGCACTTTCAGATGCCGAGATCAAGGCAAATGTCTTCATGCCCCACCAGATGAAAAAGATCCAGTGTTATAGCGCATCTGAAATTAAGCTTACCAAGCTTTAGTTTCCACCAAAATCTTTTGCAACCACTGCATTTTCAAATACTGGCAACATAAATATTGTTTAGCTAAATAAGTAGTGTAAATCTATATGCTGGTTAGGAAAAATGAGGGGAATGATAGTCCGTATTTTTTATGCAAGCTCTTTAGGATGAACAATTTGAGCTACCTTAAGGAACAGTAAGTGGCTCACTTCCAGAGGTGAAGCCTGTTCACATGTTGCTGTCTTCTGGGGCAGATGGATCTTTTAGCAGTCACTTCTGGGAGCTGTATTATTATATTAATTTATTTGTTAGTAAGAAACCATCCTTGTAGGGACATAGTGATCCAGATTTGGATTGGTGATAGGACTTTGCCCGTCCTGCAACCACAGCTAGCTGGCTGCATGAACTACATTCAGTGTGGTGCTGTAACGCGTGGAGGAGATATGTATGCCCAGAGGCTCCATCCCTGGAGCAGGGATGGTGGGCAGGGAGGCAGCCTGGGAATCTGGAGGCACACTTTGCAGCTGCTGCAATCATACAAGGTTTGCTCCAGAGAAACATTTATTGCGTAATCAAGAAGAAAATTAATCAACCTGGCAAGGAAACTCAGCTCAAGACTTTCTGCACAATATAGCTGTGACGGGGAGAACAGTGACTGTTGCAAAGGCCAGGCAAAAGAAATAAGCTTTGGAGAAGAAGCCAGTGAGTTAATATCATTCATCAAGGCCAAGAATTTGAAAAGGTAAAGCCACTGGGTAGGGTGTTTTTGAAATTTGGGGTGTTAATGGGGAGAAAAAAGGGAGGCAAAACACCAAATGGGGGAGAAGCACCTGAAGGGTCATTATCTCTGATCAAAATGTTGGGTGATGATCAAAACATTCAACAGCTCTGCTCTTATGTAGACACTTGTGCTGCTCAGAATTGCTTCAGTCACAGATCTAGTTCTCCTTTATACTCTGGTCTAAATCAGACAATTCTGTCAAGAGAGTGCCCTCTGTTGTATGCAACGACTAAATGCACTTCTGAAATGACCATTTTTCTGTAGGCTGTGTGGATGCTATCTGCTTATAATTTCAATTTCTAAACAGCCTTGTTGTTCTCAATTTTTATAAATACATTTATATTTTATAAAAACATTGAGATTACACCTAGAGGAGCAAATAAAGTCCTTGGTAAGAGGAATCTGTGTGTATTTGAAAAGTGTGGCTGTAATGTAATCATACTCTAGCTATGCATTATCTTCATAATAATGAGGTTTCAGAAAGAACAGTGAGATGAAAAACCTTAATTTAATATAACCATTTAGAAAATTTCCTCCCTAAAACCTATAGCAGTATGTGTTTCGTATGCTGGTGGTTTCCATGTAGTAGAATGACATTCACAGAGGGATATTCCTCTTTTCAAAACAGTCTGCTCTGTTCTGAGATAACGGGAGTAGAGAAAACCCAAGAAGGCAAAAGAGCAGCTAACATGGCTGCTTCAAAATGTTTGTGGTTCTCCTGGTTCCCATTTCTGAGAAGGCTGATTTGCTGAGATCCACCATCACTTTACTGCCTCAAGCCAGGGAGGGATTGAGGCAGCATCACTGTGTTCACCAGGCATCAAGATCTTTCAAAACCGAATTGGGGAGAGGGGAGAATAGATAAGCTTTTCTCAATAGCAGCTTGAAAAAGATATGAATGCTTTGGGGACCTTCCAGAAAAGTGATCTGGCAGAAGGGAATATTAGGGATTAAGCCAATCTGTAGCTTTTTAAATCACAGTAAGCCCCTTGCGTTGGGCATTTTGTCCCAGATCCATTCACTGCAGGTATATTTGTGCCATCCTTGACATGTCTAGACTGTTGGAGGGAGGAAACTGGCTAGAAAAAAACTGTGGGATGCAGCTGAGCAGTGCCTAGATGCCTATTTCTATAATGTGCTTATGCTGCAGTGTGTACAGACACATGTACACCCACTGAGTTTGTTAATAGGGACCAAAAAAAAAACAACAAGGTGTAAAAGCTGTAGTCATTCTTCTCTCTGTCACCTTTAGGATCCCAAAAGTTTCACGGAAAAAATCTAGAAATGTTTCTTACCTGACATTTTCAGAAATTTTGATGAATATTGTTTTAGTAGTTACTGAAAGTAAGGCACCTACCATGACTTGCTGAATAATTGTTTTATGTCCTGATACTTGTTGCTCTTTAGAAATCATGGTTTCCTTTTATGGTGATTTGTTCTTTATGGCATTTAATAGCTTTCATTACTTCAGATACAGAACTAACACCTGGACTCTGTCATACCTGATACTAGCTGTATCTCCAGGGATGTATCCTAAAGCTCACTACCTTGTATTCCAGCCTCGAATGTGCTCAGTTTGCATCCATACCATGCAGCTCTTCAGCACTAAGCCTGTCCAGTCAGCAAGACACCATAGTCCCAATGGCGTTGTGCCTACTGCAGCACGTGCTGAGCTCTGCTTTCCCCAGCCAGTCCATACAGACACTGCTGCGAAACAGGAAAGAAACGTCAGGTAATTCCAACAACCTTCTAACTATTGTTACGTACAAAGCACCCTTTTCTCCCATCCTCGAACTGTTAGGTTAGTTTTTGTCATGTTGGAAGGTTCCACAGATCAAGCTGAGGTGTTCAGGGCCTTGCAAGAGCAGACCCAGAGGGGAGCTTGATGCCACATTGAAGCTGACAGAGAAGGGGGAACCTGAAGGGAAATTTGGCATTGGAAAGTGCTGAGTTTCAATATCACTATGTTCTGTATAGAAATAAATGGAGTTGACATCACTGCTCTTTAAAAGCAGGCATGAGTTAAATACATAATTATTGGGTTTTCATTAGTTAAAACACCTGCAGAGATCTCAGAGAGGTGAATCAGCTTTGGGGTTCTCCGATACTAGAGGCACAAAGCTAATGGAATGGTTTATTTATCTGGTGAAATGGTGCACAAGGATTTTTTGTGACTTTCATTTCTTCTCTGTAAAATAGACATCTTCAGTAAAGAAGTCCAGGTCCAAAGAGGATGGGGAAAAGTTAAGAAACACAGCTAAGCTTCATTTTATAATAAAACAGCGCAAAATCCAATCGTGAAGAGGAGATGGAAGATGATATCTGCAAGAGAAATGAAGACTAAATGTGAGTATTTTACTGTTATTTACCTTTCCTGTTTTATGCCCGTCCCTACCATTATAACTACGTGCCTTAACATGGGTCTGTCACCATATCAGATTTTAGGAAAAAGGCTTTGAATAGACTTTTCAAACCCTCCCAGATAGAAGTGCTTTCCAAACACCTCTGTTAACACACTGAAATGTGTTTGTTCCTTTTTGGGAAGTGTGTGTAAAATTAAGATAAATTAATGTTCAGTATCGGAAGTTATTGGTATGATTTCATTGTCCAAGGTGAAGGATGTGTCTAGGAGAGGAAAACAAAATGTCTAACATTGAGATATAAGACTTTAAAATATTTTCTATCAGATTTACAAAAATTACCAGGTCTTTCTTCAAGCTTTGGGTCTTATGTTGACAGAGCCACTCAGGATTTCTATTTGGGATTGATATAATCATTGTTGTTTTTTGCTGTTTACCTGAGAGTGTGTAAAATCTGGATAAACCTTTGCCTGTGTAAAATAAAAGAAAAAGATAACACTTGAATGGCATGTTTAAAATAGGGCAAAGTGCACCAGTGTGCTTCGTAAAACCAGAACAGATAACTTTTGCAACATTTTGAAATTCTGGGTATTTCTTACTCTTGGCTTTACTCTCTGAAGTTGTAAAAGGATTCTCAATTCTTTTATTTTTTTTTAAATTAATGGAGTTTTACTGGTTTAACATACGGAATGGCAATAATGCTGCTCTACATATATTTTAATTTTAAATTGGCTTTCAGGATGGTGTGGATGCAGTTGATAAACTAGTATAAAGAGCTTTAGTGAAAGCATTGATTAAGGTATACTTTGTTCCAAGGACTTGTTTCAAAAGATGTGCTGGATTGCAGAATTGAACTAGCTCAGGGAGAAATTCCTGGTGTCTCCAGGAGGCAGCAGTTAAGAGGAAAAAGGTTTTGCTTTGTAAGGGGAAAAATTGATGTCTGTTCAATTTGTGTAGGAGGAGCAACAGGCACGCGGGGTTAATCAGCTAGATTTATGGTTATGCTGAAGAACCAACTACCTGTGCAAAGAAAACTTCGGTGCAGCTTTCCTGCTGCTCCTAAGCCTGGCCTCTTTCCCACTCACGTGCAATTCATCAGAGCTTGCCCAGGCTGTTGCTGGGGTCAAACGCGGGTGAACAGGGTTTACATTGCTAACTTGGTGCGTAAGTGGTTTGGGCATTTATCTTTAATGCCAAATGGGTGCAGTTACTCACTTTGTGAATGGGGAGAGTTTCACTGAGCTATTCTGTCAGAGCTATGAACCCGGAAGAGACCAAGTTCTGTTCAAGATTCCTGCTCTCACTGGGGAGCAGTTCTGCTCCCTGTGCTTGCTCCTGCTCTGCAAGCCACCAGCTGCTCCCCAGTTCATTGCTTCCCAAAGGAAGAAACACACCAGAAACCCAGCCACTTACTGCGGACAGAGATCTCAGCCACCAAAACACCTCCAGTTTGTTCCATGCGCTGTTTTCGTTTGTCACATGTCTCAAGAGATCAGAGAGAAAACTGTGTATAATGGTTGAATTATACAAAATTAATATATCCAAATATATATCCAAAGCCAGTTCTCATATTTCCAACTAAGTAAGTAAAATCTGTGTCAATTCTTCTGCACATTTTCTAGGGACTGTTTTTTTTTTCTGTAATTGGGACATTTTAGTGCAGGAGAGGTTCAAGAGCTTTTACTGCATATTTTACAAGGATTTTAGTGTGCCACAGCTTTTATGGTGGCTGTCAGTCTAAGTGCCCTTTTCAGCTGTGAGGTGGCGGAGTGCAGATGAGCATCCACTTGCTGATCATACCTCCTCCTCGGCTGCCCTTTCCATGCTGCCACAAACAAACCCCCTGTCAAGAAGGAATGGGGTAGCTGAGCTCCATCTATTTAACCCATGATCTCTGTGAAGACTTCTGTTGTTGTTTATTGCTAAGTATAATTGTTGCCCAGTGGGTATGAGCGTGAAGCACCAAAACCCTTCCAAACAGATCATCTCATACCCAGCTCTAATGACTCCTGTCACAGCTGACAAGGTCTGTATTGGAGGCATTGCTCTCTAGCTTAAAAGTCCTTGTCCATTCCCTGACCTTTGCAAGTCCCCAGCTGTGAGCATTTTGTACAAAACTGGTGTGTGATAATTCTGGTTATGCCTTGCTTGGTTCAGCCTTAATCGCAGTAGACCACCAGCTGCATTTTTGGGTTGGCTGTGGACTCCGTGGAGGTTGCCTGATAGAGCAATTATCCTATCCTGGAGGGCAGGGAGGGAATTCCACCCTGTGCCTGTAAGGGTGATGTAGATGTTTGATGTAGATGTTTGAAAGTAATGTCAGAAAATCAGATATAGAATACTTTTTTTTTTTTTTAAATCCTGGTCTGCGGCTGGATAAAGAGTTGAAAAAATCTTTAAAGCAAACAACAAAACATAAGCTAAAACATTTTTCTTTTGCCTTTGAAATTTGGAATTTCTAACAATGCATTTCTATCAGGTCTGTAGCTTTTGCATAAATCAGTCCCCCCTGCTTACTGCTGAGGCTGGGTAGTAAACTGTCCTCTTACAGTGGCTCCTGGACTGAGAAGGGGTTTAAAAAGAAAAGTTGGCTTGACCAGGAGTGATGTTTTTTCTTCTTCAGCAAGAATTAATTGTTGCTGAAATGACAGGATATGGGCAAAAGAGTATTTTGGGCTTTCATTTCGGGTTAAATAAAATTCAGCTTCACTTTATAGCAAATACGTATTCATTTAGTGAGAGAAAGAACAGTGAAGCCCCGACTTACTGAAGGAAGCGAAAAAGTCTTTAAAGAAAGACCCTTTAATAACCCTCACCCTTGCATCAGTTGGTGCAATCGGTGCACACCTCCCTCCCCATGCTAAGTAATTGCACAGCATCTCTCCTCTCATTCCCACCTAAGGCCACAGAAACCTCTCTGCGATCTCAGTTCCTGCTCCAGTAACAATTTGCACATTTCCTGCAGAATAGCACATCTTTGAGCAGAGCTTACTGCAGAGCTGCAGGATAGCAGAGGGGACTTTCCACAGGAAGGAGGACTGGGAGGTTTTATTTGAGATGAGGTGAGCTTTGAGCCTCAGCACTGAGATAGTTGGTAAAATGGGAAGTGCTCTACTTTCTCCCTTTTTTTCTCATGCTTTTGTTTAGCTGTAGCTAATTGTCAAACAGGAGTGTCGTCTGGCGTATCGACAAAAACCAAGTTTTAAATGTCTACGCTATTTCCCAACACATTTAAACAGATTGCCCAACGTGGCATGCAGTGCCCGTGGCATGACAGGGATCAGGGTGCACAGCCTACCACTCAGGTTCATGCCTCGCGGTGGCTCCATCTAATGCAAGCTCTGCTGCCGGCTCCCCACCCCAGGAGCTTCTCAACATCCTCTGTCCAAATTTAGCAAATTTTATCTTAGAGGGAGGCCTTACCACCGGGCAGGAGAACTTCTCACTGTCGCAGACGTGCGTTTCACAGTGCAGCCAGACCTTGGACAGCTTGGGGATGTTTCGGAAGCGGAAGGCATTAAACTGGAAGGTCGCCCGGCTTGTTTTCCCATTTTCGTGCACAAGAATGGAGTTGTCTGTGGCACACCTGTGTTGTGTGTGAAGAAGCAGTGTCAGACCCTGACCTGTGAATAATCACATCCTGAGGTGATGGTCTGATGAAGGCGTTTGCCCAGCTTTTAGATGCTTGGGGAGCAATAGGACTGTGAGGTGACTGTTTGGGCCTGCAGAAATCAAGACCTTTTGGCCTCTGGCTGATTAACAAGCATTGTAGGGTTAGCAAAGCCTTCCAGCTATTCTCAAGTCATCTCCTTTTAACTAGCGCTCAAAGCATTGTCTCCACTCCTGCTTTCTTTCCAGCCTCTTGTGACTGCAGGTGGCCCAGGGCCTGCTGCAGGTTCAGGCCCGCGGCAGCCACCGAGGGCAGCAGGCCCCAGTGAGCAAACGGGGCTGTGCCAGCAGCCTGAGAACTCACCATGGTGCCTGCTGGTGGGCAGAGGAAGGCGGCAGAGAGTGGGGACAAGGCTATGGCTAGAAGGGGCTGCTCCCCACAGTGCCAGTTACAGCTACCGACCCTTCCCTTGCTGCCTCGAGCACCAGGGGTTGCCCTCTCATGGCCTCCCACGTTTCTGTTGTCCCTGGGGCAGGACTAGGCAGAGCTGCTCCCCGGGCCCCACCGGCACCTACCCCTTGGTGATGAGAGGCCAGTGGATCTGATAGAAATATTCCGAGGAGGGAGTTGCCCAGCAGTTGTTGAGAACTACTTTGAACCTGGGGAGGCACAAGCATCAGATGAGCACATAGCATCCTGATTGCCAACTTATTGTTTCTCCTTTCTTACCTACCTGTCACTTAAGCCCTTAGCTTCCACTCCAGCAAATATGTCAGAACCAATTTCTGATGTTTCAACGACAAAAGGGGCTTCTTTTATGCTTGAAAACTTGGCATTCTTTGGAAGAGAAAAAGAAAAAGACATCAGACGCTACCAGTACCATGCGAAACGAAGGCATGTGGCAGCTTCAGACAGCTCTGGACGGACAGACCCAGAAGTCTGGGTTCTTATCGCCTGCAAGCTCCAAAATGTGTGTTTAGTAGTAGGAGTATTGTAATCCTAAAACACTTTTTAATAATTTCAAGGTTGTATTTAAAACAAGGCGTTACTCAGCCTGCAATTTGAGCTGCTGGCACAGGAGTCATTACAGAAGTACTGTCACAAAACTCATCTTGGTCCTTGTATTAAAATGAGTTGATCCTGGAATAGTGCACGAAAGAAAAAGATCATTTCGTTGAAATTAACATTTTCTCCCCAGCAAAATATGAACAAAATAACAAAACAGTGGTCTATTGGCTTTCAGAGCTTGTTCTGCTCATGTTCTCAATGGTAAAATGTACTATGCACAGTTCAGCTGCTCCCTCCTTGACTCCTGGGAGCCCTATGGACATTAGAACAAAACCATCATTTGGCAACAACAACAGCAAGCAAGCAAACAATAACAACAAAAACCTACCAGAGATTCATTGCTCACTGCCTATCGAATATTTTTGCAGTCATTCTGTCAGGAGTTCACAGGAACATTGGGGCACCTCCTGGGACCTTGCCACTATATACTACCAGCATGCTGTATGTCAGAAAACAAGAGCGCACGGGCTTTCATGTAGCGTCTAAAGGCTGCCAAAATGTTTAATGCCCTATCAATTGGTGTCCTAAATGCAGCGTGTGAGGGGAGAAACATCAATCCCCCTTGTGTTCAATACTCCCTCTACCTGACCTATCAATTTAACTCACTATGTTTCTAGCTGTGCTTTTTCTAGCTGTGCTAAAATAGAGAGGCTGCTTTGGTGCTTTTGAGTGTGCTTTGGTGGAAAAAAGACTGAAGGATCATGAGCTGGCTGCTCCAGCAGCACAACAGAGCTGTGGGGAGGAGATGGCTGTTTCTAAAGATCAGCTTGATATCCAGATACAAATGCTGGGAACAAAATTCCAGCATGACCTAAAGATCTCGGGGGAACATGAAATGTCTGTCAGATGAGAGGATGCAAACTGCAAGAGAGATGCATAGAGCTTTTCTGTATCTACAGAGACAATGTCATAGCAGTGGTGCCTGCAGGTGCATGCTGCTCTTTGAGTGGGACTACAAACAAGTTTTTATTTTTTTGTATAAAACCTGTCAGCATGTAAGAAATGTACTTCTCAGCAGAAGAAGCTGCCTCATGTGGAGGGATTAAAAGAACAGTTGGCATGTGTCTGCTCTGTTCAGTTTAAGTTATATGCCCGTTAATCAGTAGAAACAAGGACCTGTACAAACCCTGCTGTAATTATCTGTTACAGGCTAATAATGTACTCCATGACACACAAAAGTCAGGAGCAGCAGCCCTTTTTTCCAGCTCTTAGGCTGAAATTTGTGGAAGGTGAAGGTAAAAAGCTGGGTGGCAAAGAGCACTTACAGAGTAGAAGTTGAGGGATAGCTGACTTTCAAATGAGCCAGAGCTCCCATTCTTCACGTGGACGGTGGCCACCCTAGGGATATAACAAACACAGCTCTGCGTGAGTGAAGCATGGTGTTGAAAAAGGGGTGATGCTCACACCCAGACCAGGACTTACCTTTGGTCAAAGGCAGCCTGGTTCACCAGGTAGTTGGCATTGTATGTGCAGGTGAACGAGTAATTCACAGGCTGGCTCTTCACAATCACTGAGGTGTCATTGGAGACAATGGAGTTGTAGAAGTGATAAATGGGGTTCTTAAACTGTATATGGTAAGACAGAAATGTAACCAATAGTGAGCATTAGAGGCATTAGGATCAACCTGGTAGGTTGAAATGTAAAGATTCAATCTGGTGACAAAACACTATCCCTAAGGAAACGTGTTTTTTTTTTTTTTAAGCTCTTTCTATGCTGTGCTTCTTATATATATATACACCTTACTACATGTATATGTTCAGTTTAGTAAAGACACATGCAGATGGGTGACTAGCACACAGATTATTATCACTAAGCCTGTGAGTATTTTGCCTGCAGATGCAAAGCATGACTATTTGATTCTTCCTTCTTCCAAATCTAAATGAGCCTTGATACTGAAGTTTCTCTCCCTTTCAGTACTTAAAGCCCACTCCAAGCTGAAGCAAACGGGCTCTTTCAAGTGAGTACAGCTGCTTTCTGAGTCCAGCTTGGGCTGTGCTCTGTTGCTGCCTTTTAGAAATGATATAGTCTTACCTCTTTTAGACCTTGATATTCTTACCTCTGACTGTGTCCCACAGTACGATTTATTTTTCGGTGACAGGTCTGGGATTGTGAATTGGTAATATCCTGAATCGTGGATCCCATTGTAGCAAATGCCTCCAAGTGCCAGCTGATTAACCTCCCATCCATAAGGACACTCTGGAATTTTTGTAATGATGGTTCTAGGGTAGCAGTATACCAGAATTACATCTGAAAGGAAAACAGTACAGCTGGAGTGACATTCAGGGGTGTTTTCCTTTCAAAGAAGCAGGTCTGCACATCTGCTTTCCATGGGGATTAAGTTCCTGTGGGAAGGAACGAGTGCTAGAAGGTCCCCTGTTGTGAGGAGCAAGGGAACCGGGACTGCATGCGCTACACAGAACTGACCTCAGGGTTGTTAAATTCAGTCCTCCCTGAAGGAGTTTTGCCTTTGCCTTCTAATCAACGCAGAAATTCATGTACATTTATCTTTCTGGAATAGCTGATTAGGAAGCAAAGAGACTGCTGAGAAATGCAAGGCGAAGAATTGCTGCACTGAAATCTGTCATGTTAAGTTATGCTGCAGAGCTGGCTTCTGTTGGTGTAACGCCACTGACATTGTAGAAATAATATCGGTGAAGTTTGTTAGTCTTCAGTAATTTGCATCTTTTTGTAGTGGTGTTTGATCTAGGCCACAGCATGTTCTGCTCTTTCTTTGCACTAGCATTGCACTGCCAATGCAAACAGAAGTTTTACGATTTTCACATTAAAAGCTAAGATACAAAAATGAACTGAAAAGCCTGGCTCTGTTAACAGCAGTAGCTAATAGCACAATGGCACCACAACTTGTTTCCTAATGTGGTTATTGCTGGAACAACCACAAATATTCAACATCATAACTTACACTGATTGCTTTGTGATACCAGAAGAGTTGGGCCTTTTATCAAAGGATCAGGCAGTGTGACTTTGAGGGTTTTATGTGAATTTAAAGGGCAAATAATGACTAACCATTAGTGAACTGAAAATTGAGAAAGACTACTAATTACTACCTTTAAAAAAAAAAAAAAAAAAAGGAAAAAAGGAGAACCTCTGTCCAGAATTATTCAACTGTGTATTTTAAAGCTTCGGACACTTTCATTTTTATGATAAAAGCATTATTTTTCAGCCTTTCTCTGTCTGCAGAAGCTTAGGAAATGCACAGGGAAAGTCAAATAGGGAACTTAACAACTTGCTCCTTTCTGTTTATTAAATCCAGGCTAGTTCTGTTTGTGTTGGTGGTCAGATCTATATTGCTGGTGGCTTCACAGCTGTGGAAAGTCCTGCAGCTCAGAGAAACTGCTTGTGTAAGCGAGGACACTGAAACAAATGGATAGAGGGCCAAATATGTAAGTATACCTTGACATTACTGGCAGTATTGTACACCAGTCTGTTTTATAAACACATGCCACGCACACAAATCAAAGACTCTATATTGAGGCATATTCCAACACATTTCAAAAGCATGTTTGTTAATTTTAGTGAATTCTGCATTGAAGGTCTGTCTAGCACCAGAACGTTCTCGTTTCAAGGCAGAAATCAGGATGTAATTAGGTCCTTAGCTTCAATTATGATGATTATTTTTATTTTAAATAGCAGTGGCGTTCAGAAGTTCAGCCCAGCACATTCATTCAGCACGAGTCATCTGATTGCAGTCAGCAGGATTAAAGCCCATCTTGGGCAGCAAAGATCTGCAGCATCCAGCCTAGGCCATTGTGGCCAATTTCTAATTTCTGCTGTTTTCTTTGTCTTCTTATGCCTGAATTCTGCTCGCACCTAACCTTCTTACACTGGTTATTGCAGAGTTAAGCATATACCTAATTCTCTGTGGGGCTAGGACCTTGCTTTACTGTGCTAACTGGAAACAAATCATTAAAAGATGTAAAAGGATTAGCTCTCCACAACCAACAGTTTAACTCTCTGAAGAAAACCAGTTTTAAATAGAAAACAACCTTTTGGCAGCTTAAATACAAGGAAGGATCATAGGAGACTTGAGTTATTCTACCTGCTTTATTCGGAGTGCAGGGCCCTGCAAGAGCTTGAGCCAAGATGACCAGCAGATAAATAGTACCAGGCACCATTTCTTGCAATGATCTGAGGACACAGGGAATAAAAGCTGAAATTGTCTTTAAAACTGGAAAGGAAAAAAATATATTCAGTGCAGACCTGAAACTGTTAAACTAGCTACTTTTAAACAGAGAGAAATTAATAACATTGCTGGTATTCTGTCATCCAACCTAATTTCATCAACAGGACATATGTTTCCAATGCCATTATGGTCACTGTGTCACTACTGTGACAATTTTATTATTTCAGTTTAGTGTTGGCTTTGAATTATTCCAGGATTTCTTTGTTCTTGTAGATTCTAAACCCAAGGCTTTAGAATAACTAAATGAAATTTAAACAATGGGAGATTAAAAAAAAAAAAAAAAGAATTACTAGAAGAAATATGATGCCAAAAATAAACATGCTGTGTCTAATAATTTAATGCTGAAACTATTATGTGTTGATGGCTTTTCTGATGTATATAATATTAACTTCATGTAGATAAGTTTTGGTAAATGATGCAATTTCTCCTCTACTGCTAAGCTTAGAGTTTTCAGAATTATCATATTTAGCTGTAATTTCCAGTTCCACTGCAGGTCTCAGACCTACAAACAGTTTCCCGCAGGCAGAAGCACACTTTGGCACAGAGCAGCCTGTGGGCTTGGGACTGGAGCTCTTGTATTTTCCCTTTGTAGACACTCTTCAGTGTCTGCCCTCATATCTACATCACTGAGCAGAGTGCCAGATGTAACAAATATAATTTAGGTAAAGAAAAAAAAAGTCTTGCTGTTTAAATATTTCCAACAAAAGGAATCAATTTCAACATTTTCACTCAGCCTCTTTAAATATATATATTTATAAGAAGCTCTTACACTACGTTTCAGTGACAATTCCATCCAATTATAATGCTATGCATTCTACAATAAATGAAGTATAATACCTACGAGACAGGAAGGAATTAAGTATTTCAGCTTTTCTTTGCGGTCTTATTCCAGTAGCTGCGTTGTCGGCTCTTCCCAAGATGTCCTCTTTCAAATGAACCCACCTGGCCTTATCTTCGCTTTATATAAGCAATCTTGTAAAAGGAGCCCATCTCTGGTTAAATCTCAGCCTGCCAGTATTGTCCAGTGTGGGAGGAAAAAAAGTTATAGAAAAGCAGTTCTTAGATGTTAGTTCCTTAGATGGGGCTGTATTGCTGCTACTTGATTTTTTTTTTTTTTTTTAAGATTTTCTATGATGTTTTTTGTACAGATCTTGAAAATAACAGAGCAGAAACCTGCTAAAGGCATATAAGTGACAGATTTTTAATACATTAATTAGGAAAATGTAGAATTTCTGTAAGAGAAAAACCATGGCTGTCTTTTAGAATTCAGTGAAAGAAAATGTTTATAGGAATTAGATGCCTGTCTTGAATGGCTTATTGACAAGGTCAATGTTTTGTGCCGTGCAAGTGGAAAGTGGACAAAAGTGATTTCATCAGATTGTATACCACCTTTGGAGTTATCTCATTTATTTTTTTCTAGAAATTCGCAGGCATTTAATCTGAAGTACTGAGTTTAGGTAGGACCTTCCTTAAGACTATTATACCTTACAAGTACACTGTGTAATATATAATACTACATTTGTATAGGACTCTATAACATACCTTAAATATTACACTGTAGAAGTATATATTTATTACAATTATATATTAAAGATTATATTATTTTACAGCGTAAAATTCACCACTGTACAGAAAACTCCTGTCAGTTTGCCCTCCACATGACCATTGGTCATGTTTGCCATATGACAGTCATAGCTGGTAAATTTTTCATGTGACCTATTGCATCCTGTTTGTGTTAGCTTACAGTGACAGGCCCAGAAAAAGGGCTTTGGTATGCTGTTCCTATTTTACAGGCCTGCAGAAAAAACCTGGGTCATAAAACAGCCTTGCCATGTACGCTGGCATGGCTGATGCTTTGGGTAGCGTGTATCCACCCAGATCCAGGTGCCGTTAGCTATTTGTGCTCCGATCTCTGACTGGAGTCACAAAACACAGAGGATCTTGCTGACCTTGCCCCAGGGCACCCAGTCCTACGGGCTCTTCAGAGCTGACTTTGGTGCCTCCTTGTGTGGAGTTCTCCCAGCGGAGGGAGCCTCCTTCCACCTCATCTCTGGCAGGGTTTGATGTGGGTCTGCCTTCTCCCAAGCAATTTTTGGATCGGGGGGGTCATGCAGTAGTAAAGTTGTTCCAGTCGTCACTAGTCCGGCGTTTCTGAGGGAGGAGGGAGTGGGACAGAAGGCCACAGCAGCTCTGATCTTAACCTGAAGTACTGAACAATGACTTTTCATCTCTCTTGTGGGTGCTTTGTGTAGGAAAGGGCTGAGATTTATGGGCCCACCACCAGGAGAGCATTCACTACCCTAAATCCAGACTACAAGGAATGTTGCAAGCTGGATGGCAGTAGTTGATCATGTCTATAACTATGCTTTACATTATAAGGGATGCTAATGCTCTCCCAGCAATGATGGTGTGAGGGTGAATCTATCATGATATGAAAATGTTTATAAGTAATTAAGGTCACTTCTGCTTCTTGCAAACTGATTCAAAGCCCTAAAAAAAAAAAAAAAAAGGTTTAAAGCCTATAATGTTCTGTGCTTAGTTTCAGATAATAAACTTGAACCTAGACCTGAAGCTTTACAAGGACTGTAATACAGAAGACATCATGTTAAATAGGCTGCTCCTACTATTCCTGTGAGTCAGGTCCTGCAAGCCATCACATGCTGATTTAAATGAGATTACTTAAAGATGCACATATGGATAAACAGCCTCAGCCAGGGTTTGTTTTTATTTTAATTGAATTAATAATAACCCACTGAACAAGAACAGAAGCTCATAAATTATTTAGTTTGATCTTACTAGGAATTATGCTGATCAGAAATCCTAAAATCAGGAAAATTTGACTGCAGGTGTCTGTGTTATATCCTCACCCCAAATCTTCCTGCAGGAACTGAAGCCCACACTTGGTTTCCAAATCCCAGCTCTGGCTGAATACATGCTGTGTAAATATTCACTTGGTTTTGTGTGTGTGTGTTACTGTGTATTTGGTCTGGAACTAGGAACCGGGGACTGGTGAGACATTATGAGCCACTCTGTTAGCAGGTGTACACAGCCCATAAACAAGGGGAAGGCTTGCATGAGAAAGTCTTTCCTTGTGATGTTGTGCATGAGGAAGGCCTCATAGCTTTATCCAAACTGATTCTTCATGCTCAAGATATCAGCCTCAGCTCTGGGGTAGGACTTGGTCTCTCAGATCTGGCCATGCATGTCTGATTTGGAGCATAAGATATTTAGCTAACCTTGATGAGGCTTAGTGTAAATACCTTGCTAAAAATGCTGTAAGTAGCCAACTGCACCACAATACTAACATTTTCAATGCAGATTAGCTTTGTTCTGATAATTTTAATCAAAAAATGAAATTAAATAATCCTTGATGTAATGCTACAGGTTTCAGTGGAATTGCTCCAAGATGGATCTAATCTTATAATTTTTGAAAGAAAATAAATCTCTCGTTATCTTCTCACAGAAAAACAATCTCCATGTACATAATACCCCTTTTAGGTGAAAGGTAGAAAACAGACTGAAGTCCATGAAACAAATTTGGCGAAGGTGCCAGCTGGTTTATAGCAGTTTGCATTTGCATAAGAAACAAGCACAAAATGTACCTAAACCAAACAGCATTTGATACCTGCTCTGATCAAAGGTGAAGGCTTGGGGAAGGGTTAGGTTTCACTCAGTAACTGAATACACAGAAAAAGAGAAGCCATTAAATTACAAAGGATAACACTGAGGTTTGTTGTGTTTCCCTGAGTCTTTCCAAGCCCATTGAATAATCTCAGCGATCTAAGCATCTGCAGAGATTTTGACAAAGAGCAGATGAAGGCCTTATTGTGAATTTCACCTACAAGGGCAGCTTGTCTCTCGAGCTTTCTTCCTCTCTTTGTGATTGAAAGCCGTGCGAACATCTACTGTCTGGTTCTTACATGAAGAAAATGAGGTTCTGCTGTTTGAATCTGCAAGGGATATTGTGACATCCAATTTTCGTGGTTTTAGAGAAGACAATGAACCTGAAGAGTCCCTTAGCTAAATGGGAGGACTTTAAAGTGTAACGAGAACCAGTGGAGAGTGTTCACTGACTCTAGGAGGAGTGAAATCTGGCGGCACTTGCCCAGAACTAGCAATGTATTGGTGATGCTGTTTCCAACCACACCCATACTTAGTTTAGTCTGAGAGAAGGGGTGCATTTACACTGCAAGTGTGGAGATATCCTTGCTGGGTCTGGAGGCACGGTAGCTACATTTGTGCTGTGCTTGTTATGAGTTAATGGATCCTATCGTGGAAATGCAGCACTGGGTTGGTACAGGCAAACTTGTGCTGGATCCTAAGTCTACAGTGGGCTGTGCTGTGCAGACTTGTAGCCCCGAGTCATAAATACCTTATGGATGCCAGCATTGTTTTGCTTTTATAGAATAAATGTCTTTCGAATCGTTAGTTATTCATGGCACGTGGTTGGTCACTCATTTCTCACACGGTGTTTCAGGCTCGGGAGCAGATAATAGAACTGTGCAGTCCTCAGGTAGCTGACATTCTGCAGTAACTGCCCAAAATCAAAGCAGAAACAGGGAAAATTAGAGGAAATCACATCTGTGGGAGAGGGAGTCATATAAAAATCAGAAATGCAGGTTAAGACCACCGGAAGAGATGGTCTTCTGCTCTAAAATTCCTTGTGTATCACCTGTCTGTGTAACTACGCAACGCTGAATCAGTTTTTTTTGGAATCACCTGCAGCCATGATGAGGTAGGTAGTGCTTGCTGCTGTCAGTACATGCACTCCCTGGGGTGTGGGTGAGCACAGGCACCACGCTGTAGAAGCATTCCTGGGACATTTCTGCTGTCTGGTGCATGCACACACATTCACAACAGCAAATCTCAGGGTGCACAGAATTGTGGCTTAAGTAAACAGTCATATTTCATGTTCATTTGAATGCCTGTTCCTGTTGCTGTTTAGCCTTGGCAGCAAATTCAAAGTAATATTCTTTGGAAGCTTCTCCAGCAGCATTTTGCCTGGAATTCACAACTGTTGGAAAAAAACACCGGTTTCCAGCTGAACTTCCTTGAAGCCTTTGTGTGGGTAAGTGTTTTGTTTGGCGTTTCTTTACAGGCTGTCTTAGAGCTGCTCAGGATAAGGGGTTGGGGCTTGATTTAATGAAGGCATGAGACATATAAAGCAGGTCATGCGAGACCGGAACTGATGACTTAACCCATCACGTGAGGCCACAGCCATGCTTGGGCTGCTCGCTCTCTTGGAGGTGCCTAAACTTGCCAGGCATTTGATTCATTTGCCCAAACTGGGCATGTAGTGTGTTAACAGGCACTGTGAGGTGGCCAAGATATCTGCAGCTGGGCTGCGGGACCTGTAGGAGACTCAAGTGGGACATGGAGGCCAGGCAGGATACACAAGGGCATCTCAAGTGGGGCTGGGTGTTGTGGACATCTGGATTGAGACCTAGGCACACTGCTCTGCTTGGCTTGATGCTTGTTTTTTATTTTGCCTTGGAAACTGAAGCAGCCCTGTGTGCTCTGCCGTACATGTGCCCGAAGCTGCTGTGGTGGGCACAGCACCCTCAGGTTGTTCATCGAGAGCCCAAAGCTAGCTTCTACGTGGGAGTTTGAGCTCTGCGCGCTAGGAGAAGTGCATCTGGATCTCCCACAGGCCGGGCCAAGGGCTCTGACCCACCGGCCTGTCTTCTTCAGGGTGCTTTAAAGGGAGAGTGTCTGTGGCAGCTGGACTTGGCTGTAATCAGTGCTGCTGTGCCACTCAGTGTGTGCCAGAGCTGAGCTGCAGGCACCTCCTGTTGAGAAAACATGGGTTAACTGTGTTTTAGGCGAATGATGTTGTTGGGGAATAGCGTTCTGGAATCGCTTGAATTTGGCCTAAATGGCTTCTGAGGTGCCTAAGTGCTTTTTTGGATCCCAGCCACGCCATGCTGTATAACACCTTGTAAGCCTTTCAGGTCTTGTTATCTCAGCAACAGGTCTTCATCTCTTGGTGGCGTGGGGCGAGGGGGAGGGTTTTAGTGGAAGGTGAGAAAGAAGTCAAAATGGGCTCTTTGTGTCGTTTATTAGTTTAATTTTCTCAGGTTGGCAGCTAGCTCTGACACAGTAACCATTGCTCTTCCTGTTCCAGTAATACTCTTTTTTTCTGGACATTATCCCACCAGTGCTGGGAAGGCTGCAGTAATGTCATGTTTCTCAGCGTGGGTTGGGGTATGTCACTGGAACTCGGACAGACTCTGTAGTAGTTGTCTCATCTTCTGCCTGGTTTCTGGCCATGATGGGCTGGTCATAAATAACGCTGCACACCCAGTCTACATGCTTTGCTACAGAAGGAGTGGGGAAAAAAAAAAAAAAGAAAAAGACTGCAGTGCAGTGAGGCATTAAAGAAAATATTAAAGACAAATCACTCCTCTGGTGTCACTCAGTGGCAGTCCCATTAAACTCTGAGAAACTGACCCTAAATGTTTAAAAAAAAAAAAAAGTGTTAAATAAGAGTTCTGTAAGTTAGGTTATGTAAGAAAAAATAAAAAGGCAAAGAAAAACATAGAGGCAAACTGATAAAGAAATCTGAGAAGCAGGAGAAACACAGAATTATAACAAGACTTGAAGCACCACCTAACTTGAATTGCCTCCATCCACTCACATTGCCAGGCCTGGAATGATCTCTTCAGATTTGCTACCTGGATCGCCCTGGGAGCCTGAAGTACTCTGCTCCCTCTGTAACACCCTTAGCTGAGCTGCAGAGCCTAGCTCCAGCTGTCTCAGCCAGATGAATTACAAAGCTGTGTTGTGGGGTCTGAATATGATTGCACACATGAAGGACTGGAAAAAAATAGTTTCTAGAAATTGATTAGCACTATTCATGTGGCTCACAAAGTCTGAACAGAAAGCTCCTTTAACACATTTGGTGCCAATTACTAAACGTCTCATTATACAACAGGAGGGAGGTGTCTGGAATGAGTTTGGGGAAGGGTGAATAGACTAGATCGTCTTCTCCAGGTCTCTTCCAGCCCTCTTTCCTACCACACTGTGACACAGAGAAATGTGACCCTTGAGAAATGATGGAGCAGCTAGAGAGTAGCATGTGCTTCCATGGGAAGAGACCAACTTCCACCAAAGTACTGGGGAAGATTTATGGTGCCAGAAAAGCTAAGAGCATCTGCTTTAAAAAAATAAGTATTTTTGATGAGGAAAAAGCAGGCCTAGTTCTAGTCATGCAGAAAGTTTTGCATGACTAATTAAAACATTACTTTAGCTCCAGTCTGACAATATTTGATTTGGTTCTCATTTATTCCTTCAGTTTCTGAGCCTGTGTGCTTCGTAAATCTCAGCTGCAATATAAAGCTACAAGTTTTCGTCACGCTAGCCAACAGGAACTCTAAAAGCCAGAGTGCAAATAAACAGGACCCAAAACACGTTATATTTCTAACACTTTCTTTACAATTATCACATTGTTTTCCTTTGAAGTTGACCGTTCATATGTATAGAAATATGAAGTGTCCATGTTAATCTGCTCACTGTAACCCCTATCCTTTGAAGAGTTAAGATTCAGTCATTTTCTGTATGAAATAATCTTTGTAGCACAGCCCTCTCAAATCCAGCGCAAAACCTCTGCTCTTCTCTCAATAGCAGCTGCTGATTAGAATCACAGTTCTCATTTCCCAAGCTACATAATCCTGCTAGTTCGTTCTTAGACCTACTTTCTTAGCACACTGTATCCATTATACTAGTGTTGTCCCCATTTTAAAGTTTGTGATTTTTCATCACGCTGATAGCATCGTGCTCAGAGACAGTCTCTCTTGCTGTGAAGAGATCTGTTTGTTATAAGGAATTATGTGGCTTCAAGAACGACATGTATCTAACTTAACTGTATTAATTACCTTGTGCTGTGCTTGTAAAGTGATCATAATAATGCTTATCATGATCTTAGTACTATTATCGCTATTTTGCAGATAATGGAAATGAGTTGGAGAAGGGCAAAGCTCAGTGTAGGGCTCTGGAGCAGGCCATGCTGCTTTTATTTTTCCTGTGTCATTTAAACTGTAAGCAGCTTGGAGGAGGAGCTATCCAAGCAAACTTTGGATGTGTTTGTCTTGTGAATAAGAAAACCTTTCTGTGAAGTTACAGGAGGATTGCCTTAACTGTCAGGCCATGACTTCTGGAACAGAGGACTCATTCATCACAAAGGCTATTTTGCTACCTGAGGTGACAAACTCCCCCTGCTTGCCAGTTTACTATTCAAACTGGGACGTACAGCTTTTTAATGATGACTTGATTACTCAAATTCCATCATCAGTTGAACGTCACAGTAGATTTTCTTCTTCAGATGCTGTAAGCAAAATTTTTCTCCCCAGTTTGTCAAGACATATCCTTTAATGCATTCAGCCTCCAAAAAGGTTGCTTTCTGGGACTTCACATAGAAAAGACCATCTAAAGGATGTAGTTTTCTTCAAATTGCACCCAACACACAAATGTATCTCAATGATATATGCATTGAGATGATTCCTTCCATTCATCATGCTTTACAGTAGTAGAGAGATAGGTGGCTCACAGTGCTCACAGAATGATTAGTATTGGACAAAGTAATTGGACAAAGCATGCACTCTGCAGAAAGACACAATTTCAATCTAAACTAGTTGAACAGAGCATTGCATTCATCTGCAAAATGTTTGCACTTATAATACACTAGAGGCATTCATGTAATATTTCCCACAAGCAATTCCAGAAAGCATGACACTGCAGTTCTCTTCTATGAAAATCCCTCAGGAGTACAATAATCTGATCTCTTCCAAGGGATTCATAGAGTTGTTCTCCTCTGAAGCCCACTATAGCTCCAAGTACTGAATTCTCTAGGACAGGCTGTGCTGAAGACTCCAGATTGATTAGGCTGTTGATGACGCAGGAGGCTTTGCTGCAGTTTGTTTGTTCTGGGATTAGCTAAAATTAGAAGTTGACCCTATGTTCCTGAGCTAATTTAAAGGCAAAAATACGTTTTACTGATTCTGTTGATTTTTTTTCTGGATATGTGGTCTCTTAAGTCAAAACTAAGAAGGTATCTTCCTTGTGTTGTGAGTTAGGTCTTAAATGATTTTGAAATGAAGGTGTCTGGGCCAACTGATATACCTATAAGCAAAAACCCTGTGCAGTTTCCAAGGTAAATCCTTATGATGCTGTGTTGTACACCTAGAGAAAATTAAAATTTGACAATTTGAAAGACCAAGAGGATGTCAAAGTCTTGTTTCAAATGCTTGAAAACAGCTGGATAAATTCTATCAGTGCTGACAGGCCTTGGTCTTTTAACAGTTCAGCTGTACCAAAAGCAAGGGAAGTTGGAGATTGTTTGCATCTGTGGATGGTCATGATATCTGAAAAACAAGTAAAGGGAAGAGTGAATGCTAAATCTTTGATAACAACAGGTGACGAAGATCTATTATGGATATTTCAAAAAGTATCTGAGGTTTAAAATACTGAAATTGAGACCCTGGAAAAGGGTCTGTTTTCACAGGCTTTTCCTTAATTTCGGTTTTGTTTTTCTCAGTGAGCCCCCCAAAAACATATCCAAATCAATGGTTAGTTCTGAAAATGTAAGCTGATTTCAAACTTCTTTGATACCTCTTGCTAGAAACCCTTTAGAAAAAAAAAGAATGTAGTTGAAGTGCCTGCACCCTACATCCAAGCATGTGTGTCTGTGTTTTGGGAGTGGGGGGGGTGTTACTGTCTTATTTTGACATGTGAAGCCAGAGGTGAATGAGTATGAGGTATGGCAAAAATAATATTTTCTCTGTTTGTAGTACCTTTCTTTCCAGATTCTCAGATACCTTTAGAAAGATTTAACTCCAGACACCAACTGGCCAGGAGATGGTGTTAGTGGTGTGCTATAAACAGACAACATGTGACACAGGAAAGCAAGATGACTAAGTCATATGAAATTTGGTGATCATGTCTCACCCTCACCTGAGTGCTGCTCCATCCCTTGGACCTTCCATTGGCCTGTTCCGATTATTTGCATTATCTATAATGATAATTATTTAGTCTTTTTTTTTTTTTCAACACAGCAAGTGAGTAATAATATAAAGGCAAACATAATCTCCTTGAATCACTGGGGATACATTAATTGACTAGTAATGTAGATTATTATCTGGTAATTTACAATAGACTAGATCAAAGCCTATGTCACTCAGGAACAGCAGATGTGAGTGAGAGAAATCATCCAGACATTTTTGAAATTGGTTCCAAATCTTAATCTCATGGCTAGTATCAGGTAGTTTGGAAAGACGTTCCTCTCCAGCACAACGAATGCTACATGTCCCCTTCCTCTTTCAAATCCCCTCAGGAGCCAACTTAGCTGAGATCTCCAGTTACAGAGTGACCTCAAACCACTTGGTCTCCTTTCCTACCAGCATAATTGATCCATATGCCTTTGCCAGCTCATCTCTCCACTTTCCAGTCTTTATTTTCCTCCTCTAGTTGCAACCCTTACAGTGCATCCAATATGCTGCTAAAACCACATCGTGTGGAGTTGTTACTATGTAATGCCACCTTCTGGGAATGTGGGTTGGCTTCTCATCTTCACACTCCCTTTACTGTTCCTCTCCCACCACCCTTCTGTTCAGTTACTACTCCCATTGAGCTCTGCAAACACCGGTACTCGTGTGGTCTCCTTCACTTCTTGACTTTGTGCTACTTAAATGCACCTCTGTATAAGGCTCTGTTGGTAAATCTTTCCCTCCAACACTCCCTCATTTTGTGCAGGGTTTCCGTGGTGGTTTTCTCCTTGCTCTTCTGCCTCTGTTCATCTCACTGTAGGTAAGTGAGTCAAGGCTCTGTGGCCAGGGAGGCAGAAGTTGGTGTTGGGTAGTAGATGGCGATCAGCTATCAC
Organism: Cygnus atratus; assembly: GCF_013377495.2. Lineage (NCBI taxonomy): Eukaryota > Metazoa > Chordata > Aves > Anseriformes > Anatidae > Cygnus > Cygnus atratus. The sequence continues at coordinate 10,110,800 of NC_066368.1, forward strand.
AGCTCCTTGGCACCAGGCTTTTGCTGTGATCCCAGGTAATCCATGTGTGGTTTTGCACTTTATCAGCTATTTTAATCATTACCATCCAAAGAGAGAGAAATAAAGGCTCTTATTTGGCCCGTGTTGCTGCACAGTCATAGCCAGCCTGGACCCTTTAGTCTCAGTCCAGCTATGCTCTCACAAAGCGAAGTGAGGAGGCCAGGTACGGCCTGAGTTTTGCTGTTTAGAGGCCATAGAAACTCAAAGGAGAAAGAAGGAAACTGCATCTTGGTATTTCATTGCTTTACCTTCATCAGAGAGGTTTCCAGGGCTCAGTGTGCAGGGAGACCTACCTTGGCCTTCCCTGGTGCATGGTCTGTTCACCTCTCATTTTGCACGGGTGGCACAAGAAGGGGCAGCTCCTCTTGTCCTCTTGTCTCTTATTTGTCTGTCCACATCAAAGTTGGGGCATCCTGAATAGTGCACAATATAGTTATTGTGCAGAGAAATGCCTTCATAATTGTTTCTAAATGCTGTATATAGCCATGTTATCTACAATAATTATCTTTCAGATTTAACATACCGGACAAAGTGTCCTAGATGGCCTGGGAAAAGAGCCATGAGGATTAAAGGTCACTGAGATCAATCATGTCGATGGTTTATTTATGTGGTTGACTATTGTGATGGTAACAGCTTTTTCTGTTTGGCCAGTATAGTCTAATTTTTATATATATATATATTTTTTTTTTTTTTTGAAATGACATAGCTAATCTATTCAAAGCTCCATATTTATTGTCCATAATCTTAATTCTACGGGGACTTGGCACCTAAATATCTTTAAAAAATCTTGATCTAGGTGATTTAGATGGCTAATTCATATTTTTCAAAAGAAATTATTTTGGAGTTGAAATCTAGTGATTTACAAGATTGCAAAACTGATAGTCCTCTTGCCATTATTATTCAGCATGGGAAGCTTCTCCATCTATATTTGCCAAATAAATCTGTTGCACTTTGAGTTTCATGCAAAACAGCTTTTCTGTCTTTCAGAAAGTACTTTTTGCAATGAAGCTACTTTGCATGCAGTGAGACTGCTTTACAGTGAGGCTACCAAGCCCACCATCTATCCTTCAGATTGTTCTTCGTCCTGTAAGTACAGAGAGCCTCCACTATTCCTGAGGGCAATTTCTCAGGGCAGTTGCCCTAAAGGGTACTGGCAGAGAGGGCTATTATGAAAAGCAGTGTTTACTCCAAAGGTAATCTATAACCCTTATGTTATTTTTTAAATGAGAACCAACAGGGAAACAATGCCTCTGTTCCACAGGGAGAATATATCCATAGGATACATCAGTATTTCCATAGAGTCATTATTTCAGCTTTCCACTCAAATTCTGTACAGAATTAATGTAGAAATACTACAGTGTTCTTCAGGATGGAAATGTCTGCTTATTCAGTAAATGTCTTTTTAAAGGCTGGTCTTTAAGAAATTGATAAGGTATGAGAGCTTGAGGGACAATTGTGTCCAACAAAGGACAGTTAACATAGAATTGGATAGTAGTGTATGAAAATGTGGGAAAGCAGAAAAAAAGGCAAGTGTGGTTTGGGTACCTATATATGGAATCATAAGGAAAACAGTGATAGAATTCAGGAAATATTTAATCAGTGGTTTGACCATGTCTACAGCTCAAGCTTGGTAAATAAGTGACTACTCAAGGTAAGGATGCCAGAATGGGAATATTTTTAACAGGCTACTGACTGTTATGTTAAAGGGACCTTGTAGCCTCACGCCTCTTTAAAATTTAATGTTAAGAAATTGCTTGGGTGTCACAGTATCATGTTTTGTTAAAATAGTTTATTAAAACATCTTATTATTTTCACCAGACTGACTGTGAGCTGAGAAATCTATTGGTTACAATTTAATTTAATTGTCACAGGTACCCAGTGAAAACATTCAGGAGATTACCATCCTCATACCTGTTGTTGCAGTAATGGTGTTTTTCAAACATTGTTTTGAGGGGGGAAAAAAAAAAAAAAAAACACAAAAAAACCTAGGGTTATCATCAATATGTAATTATGATAATGAATTATGATGGCCTCAGTTTGCCTTCCTGTGATGCCAACGGAAGATCTTTGTGCCTATCCAAAATAAGATGAGTCTTTAGGTGGCATTTACAGTAATAATAATAATTAGACAGTTGTTAGGATAGCATTATTACTTTATAGCCCTTGGACCGATTATTTTAATAGTCCGTGTGCACGGACAATACTTCCCCTTATTTTAGAGAGTAAGGGCTATCAGAGTTACCCAAGAAGAGAATGGCTTGAGCTGGAGTATGAGGGGCACATCTGGCTGTGCATTGGTGAAACTGATGTCCAGTCATCCAAAAATACCAATTTCAGGGCACAGAAGCATTTGTTTTGTTTCACAGATGTTGAATGTGAAAAATATTTCTGATAAATTGGAAGAAACTCAGGAAATAAAGAACATTTTGCATTAGCTGGCTACATATATTAAACTGTGTAAGTGCCTGAGTAACACCACACTTATGTTTTGCAATCAGAACTTTTCTCATTTTGATTTCTGCATTTTGCTTTTCTTTCAGTTCACATACTCACTGAACTTAACATTGTTGGCTGCATCCATTTAAATATAAATTAATGTGAGAGGTTCTGGTTTTTTTGATTATATTGATAAGGGTTTTTTTGTCACCTTTATGGAGTGTATGTGTACATATCTACACAGAAAATACATTACAATTTTGGAATGAGTCCATTTTTTGATCATTTACCTCTTTTTGATGGTGTTTAAAAGCTTACAAGATTGGCATCAACATTGCAGTTGGCTAAATGGCCCCGGTGATACTTCAATCACAGTTAAACAGATTCTGTTGTACAAAAGGCAAAGAAAAGGGAACCACAGAGCTTCGTTTAGAGAAGGTTCTGAAGTATGTGTACAGATGAAGAATTTGGGTGTCAAAGCAAGCTGGACAATTCTGGAATGGTCTGGCAAGCTGTGAGGCAGAAGGGAATTTAGCAGTTGTGTGCAGATCCTGATAGCTCAAGCAATTCCAGTTTTAAAATTGTAGAAAAGGAGTATGGTTTCTTTTAATCATTGTAGAAGGCTCGGAGAGGCAGAGGTGAAGGAGAAAGGGGCAGGCTGGTCAGTTCAGGCACTAATTAGGGTCAAGGTCTGTTGAGGAAGTTAATGAGTTTCTAAATAGCCAACTAGCAGCTGATAGGGAGCGGAAAAATAGTCAGCCTCTGCATCCTGTTTTTATTTCTGCCCTAAAGTGAATGATACCTTTAGGAGAGCTAGACAGGTTCTGTAGTCAAAAGTCTACTAGGAAATATTTGCATCTGGTGTGAAAATTTTTTCTTACACAACATCAGAGAAAATTTGAGAATATTTTTAGCCTGCTGAGATTGGTGATTATTTACATGAGTATCCCTTGAGTCTTGCTGCAGTGCTCAGGATAGGACGTTTTGACTCATTTTTGCTGTTGTGGTCTCTCTGACCCTGCATTTGGCTGTGCTTCTGAAAGTGTCTGGCATGACTGCTCGTGTTTGCACTTCTCCCCCATCTTTGTATGCCAGATAGGTTTTGCCATCTTCCTGACCTTGCTGGGTAAACATTGCACTAGCACAACTTTTGCATGGCATTCATTTTTGAAAAATGTCAAAAGGTAAAAGAAATACAAGCAGGTAAGTGAATGAGGAAAAAAAAAAATATATATATATATATATAAGATAGGAGGTCAAGTTAGCACAAAGACCAGAAAATTACCGTGAAGGGGTGTGGGCTCTTCTTTAGTGTGTGTATGATGCTGAGAAGATATGTTATCCTGAATCAGGACATGGGTACATGCCTGCTGGGATGCGTGTTGTGTTGTGGGTGTAAGTACACCCATTAGCTAAGCACCCACCTGCGGATATCTGAATCAACAGTGCAGCAACAGTGAGGATTTACTCACTGGGGTTCTCCTCTCTAGAAGGGTCTGGTCTTTCCAAACCACTTGCACAGATAACTTGACTATATCAATTTTGTTCCCCACAGGACTGTATGCTACTCATGTCTAATAGATATTTAATAATATGCATGGGCTAAGAAAAATATTTTGTCTGCTGTGAGATTCCCTTTCGTTTTCACTGCCTTACCTCCTGATGGATCTTCATCAGGAAAGACCAGTACATTTCTTTCAAGTTTGAAACGTTTGTCATTCCTGTGGTGGCTTGTTTCTGAGTCATGTCTTTTCTAGTCACTATAAAAGTAACATTAATATAGCAAGAAGCAATTAAAAACCCCAGCATCTATTCGGCCCACGCTATCAATTGAGTGTGATTCCAGGGCGGTAATTAGCTCTGCAGTGTTTGGAAGTACTTTGGAACACTTTGGAAGTGTTTGGAAGTTGTATCCACCACCTGACTTCCCTATGCTGAATTTCTGCTCCCTGTATTATTCTTATGGAACTGAGCAGGTGCAAAAAGCAAGGCTTAAAACTGTGACATTTATTGATTGCACGTCAAGGAGGACAGGACCTCTCCTGTGGTGTGGTTGTATGTCTCCTGCTCTTCTTGAAACAACCTGCAACTGTGGCTTAAGTTTCATTATCCTACTATTGAAGGCGTTAACTGTTTTCAAAACAAATTGTCTGCCACCTTCCCTTTGAAAACATATCTCTCCCACCTGTAAATCAGAGAGCTGTTAATTCATTTGTAGATTATGCTCTGCTGTTACGTGATAGCAGTTGTTTTGTCATAGATGTAATGGCCTAAGGATACTGCTTTACTTGTGTCATGTTCATCATCCTCTTGTAACCGCTTTTGGTTAATAATCTTTGGCTCAGGAACCTGGTTAGTGGACAAAATGACTCAGTGCCAGCACCTATATGAACTGGCTGTCTAAATAGGATATAGCTGACTGTATGGGCATAATTTCATGAATTTCGATATTGTTCCCTTTAAATAAGCAAATGAAAGGGAATTGCCAATGAGTCATGTGTTATTTGCAGGTTATTGCCATCTAGACCCTGGTGCCAAGGAAACTGATTTATGCTCTGTTATTACTGTGTTGTTCTTGCATTGTGCAACAGATCAGTTCCAAACATAAATACATCAAGTAGCCCGTGCATAGGAATAAAACCTGTCACATTTAGGTATACGTACATGCTAGCCACCTTGCAGGGAATCAGAAGTTTCTTTAGATGTTTAATTTTCTGTTAGTAGTACTTTGATGCAATTTTATTTTCTAATTGCCTTTCTTTTTTTTTTTCCTCATTTGGCTGCTTCACATTTAAGGGCAACTTTCAAGAAGTGACTTGAACAGAACATTTTGGACTTGTTTTGAAACTCACCGTGCTCATTGGGGTCTCTTGTATATTTTTCAGCCTTGGGTGTGTTTGACAGTGGCATAAACTTTTGGGAGGACATAATTTCATCTTGACACCAGGATTCTGCGGTCAAGGTATGCTTATTTTTGTATTGGTTATGTTTTTTTTTAGATGTAGAAGGCCAAATCACTTATGTTCCATTGTTGAACCTCTCGGTTTTTGTATGGAACATATTCCTGTTTTTTTGTAGTTCCTTGTGTTCAGACTAGGAGCACTCTGAGAATTTGGTGTAGGTGAAAGATCTTTTTCAAAGCCTTTGTGTCCAGTTCAATAATTTTTGCAGTGCTCTGGACCTCTCCTAAGGCTCACTAGGTGATTTGCAGAATTGTTTCTGTAAAACAACTTCCAAGTTCTTCCAATTCACTTTGAGACTACTCATAACCAAACACCACTACTGGCTTTATCAGTTCTCAGACAGTGCTGGTAGTGTTAGTCATTCAGAAGCAGGTCCTGCCATTGGTTTTACAGAAAACTAGGCAGCTACTCATTCAGTATTGCACTGACTGAAAACTTTGGCTTCATATTAGCTTAAGGACAGTGTGAAAGACATCATTACATGCAGTTTCTTTTTAGTGGTCTCTAGAGGCTTTTTAATTTCTGCAGTCACTCTGTATAAGCAGTGTTGCAGGGACAGAGAACAGCCCTTGGGCACAGACCAGCGGGGTGATCACAGGCACAGCATACCACCCTGTGTGCCTTTGGCTGCCCTTCAGCCTCTGCCTTGTATTTTTAGCTTGCAGTCTCTTTAGTGGAAGAATTGTCTCTTCTTGCTATATTTGTAGCACATTGAGCACAGTGGGTGGATCAGCAGTTGCATCTGCTCCTCCTCTGGTCTGTAATAAAAAATAAATATTCAGAAATGATTCCTTAATTGTGATTAATGAAGACTTTGTTTCCTAACAAGTACATGACAAGGCCTCCTTGTTTAAGGGAATTCGTTTGAGCTGTTCCTGGCATGGATGTCTTTGTCACACAACAGGTGCTTCAAATCACTAATCTCCTGCAGTCCGAGCTGGTATTTATTACTGTTCAATGTCAGATCCTCTTGCTTGGCATAGCAGAGCATACCACACAACCTGCAAGTTGTGCTGGTGAGAATATTTAATCACATATCATCAGATTACCTATAATTAGCTCCATCACAGCTAGATCCTTTGAGATCTTCAGTGAGACGATAACATCTACTCCAAGGACTGAAACAACCCTGCAGGGAAGACCAGCTGCAGGAACCCAGCTGCAAATCTATTTGCTGGAATAGCTTTGAGCTGGTTAAAGCCTTTGATGATCAGTCTGAAGTTGTTTAGAGCTTCATATTTTGAAGTCCAGCTTTGACTTCCTTGAGCTGTTCCAGTGGGTAAATACAAATACATCAGGGCTTTATGCTAGTCCTGTGCATCTATATAAACTCCCCAATTATTTGCTTTGTAGTGTACGGTCAAGGTTTGCCAATTGGGTTGGGGCTTACCCTGCCCAGCACTAGAAGTCAGTGGTTTGTCTCTATTTTGGTTAGTCACCTGAAGCTAATTTTGTGCTCAGTGCAGAGAAACAGGCTCCTTCAGAGCCTGTTAGGAGCGATGCATCTGAATGTTCGAGTCATCTACTTTAGGATGAGATGAACTCTGCCCTAGAAATGAATGTTTCTTTCCAGAGTGAGGTACAGATATAGATGTCAAAGCTTAGCTGGATGAAACTCACCCAGTACGTATGACCTTCATTCCAGGTCAGCTTTTCCTTAGCCTTTCAGTAATCTCTCAGTATTAGCGAGACTAAGTAGGACTTGGGGTGAATTTTCTGTGTTGTAGGGGGCACAGAGAAAGCAGACAGAAAAGCAGAATTTGTCACACAACTTGTATAACTTGTTTGAACCTTTAAGTCCATTCCAGTTTTCTGTTATTAATTTTTCAGAACAACACCAAATGATCATCTCTTCTGAGTGTACTAAAGCAACACCTGTACCTCGTAGCCTGTTGGATCCCTTGTAGGTCTAGCACATGGCCAGGGAAAGAGAATCACAGCTCCCCTTGGGCTAGAGCTGTGGTTACAATATTGTGTTTACAATACGTGCAATATTGTCCCAGGTGGTTACCTCCTCTGGGTTAAAAACCCACATTGATTCTCTTCGTTGCTATTTCAGACTTTCTCACCTGATTAGCACCAAATGTGTTCTCACTTATCGGAATATCTACTAACCATACCATAGCAGCAAGTGGATTTTCCTGGGCACTGGTATGTAATAATCTAATTTCTTGTAAGGGATACATTTAAAAAGACTTAAAACTGAACCTTCTGATTTGGAGTAAGCTGTGTCTATATGCTTCCCACAACTGACAAAGCTGCATCAGGATCGCTTTTGTGACTTGAAAATCAAAGTGAAATGTGTATCAAAAGTAGGAGGAAAGAGATAGATCTGAGGATGAGAATGATGGTCAAGAACACAGAAATACAGTCAGGAAAGCTAAACTGATACATATTTGGGGGCTTATATACAAAGCAAAAAGAAAAGATTTCATAATGAAAATGTAAAGAAAATAAAAGGCAAGTTAGAAGTTCACTACTTCACATGGAAAGAGGTCACATAGCAGATGATAAGAAAGTGAAATTATTCAAGGCTTTCAAACTTTTTGTGTCCAAAAGTTTAGCAAAATTAATTCTAACTGTGTTGTAGGAGCTTAAGTGGGGGGAAAAAAAAGGGAAAAAAAAAAGAAAGAACAGGTTAAATAATATTTTATAGCATTTATATAGAGAGAACCAGAACGTGAAAAATATGCACTAGAATATTTTATTTACTAGCTAAAGCACTCCCTGAATTGTTATTTGCAGTAGTTATGGAAAATGGAAACACACAACACATTTTGGCCTTCTCAGCATTATTCATGAGTAGATTTCCATCTCCACTGAATGGTGAACAGTGGAACCTAGTTTTTTCTTCCTCTTGTTAATGTATAGATTTCCTTCTTTCTAACATGTAGTTAAAATGTATGATCCATGTGAGCCTTCCATTAAGAGAACTGAAACCATACATGCATAATGAATGAGTTGGAAGTGAATTTCAAGTTTTGCATCTTGGTTCCTCTGAGTAATATATACTGTCACAGGCCTCTTTAGCATCAGTGAGACTCATCTCCAGAAAGAGGACTGTTCAGCTGAACAAATGCTGAAGGGCAGGACTTGAATTTATGTCTATATTAACCTATTTATGCTATTTATAAATGCATAGTAGTTGTGTGTACATGGAATGCATCTCTATAAAGAGAACAGAGAAAAGTTAGTCTGTGTTGACAGACTTGTCCAAAGATTTCCTAAAGAGAAAACTGAAATGCTTGCCTATTCAGAAATATCATATAGAGCCCTGGAAGATACATTTCAGTGCCTGAACTTCTGTCTCAAGATCTCTCTCAAGGTGCACTAAGACAGGGAAGATGTTGCACAACATACAGCATAGCCGAGGCTCCTGGCACACTTTGGAGAAAGAAGACAGGAAGTATTCAAATTACATCTCTCCTGAAACAGAGCAACGTCACTGATAACACATTGTCAAACCATGAGCTGATTGCCCATCTCCATAGGGCAGTGTTGCAATATTTCTGAGCTAACATCTTCATTTTCCAGCGAGTCATTGGGTCAAAGTTGTTTGTAATTTGGTATGAAATTAGATTTGAACCACAATAAAAAGTCCCATAAAGGCTAACTTATATAATACTTGGTATCTTTCACGCAAAAATATCTTACTGGCTCTAGTGTTGTTAAAATGTGTTAAGAACATTTTAGAATTGTTTGGCTCTCAGATCTGACTAAACCATGTTAAGGTTAGTGTATTAAATTAATCTTAGAGCTCTTGTTGTTTGCTGATGAAATAGCCACAGTGATATTTCAGCATGGAGATTTGAGAGGTAGAGACCGTAACTTCCAGGAGCTGTTTGAATAGGTGTATTTTGTGAAAATATCTAGCATTGTTGTGCCATCAGTTCCAGTCCAAGCCCTTTGATTTTTACTAAGCTTGCATCATCACCAGTAAAAATAGAAATTTATTAAATACGTGCTGAAAACTAATTTCATGGCAGTGGTGCTGCTGCAGAAAGTGTCTTTGCCCTCTGGAATTTCATGACATTTCCTTCTTGTTTGCTTTTCCCTTAGTACCTTTACTGGTGACAGGCTTTCCATCATGAGGACTTTGTCTACATATCTAGAACTTAGTGTTGTGACTCTGAAATAAGGAATAAAACATAGAAGTTAATTTAGAAACTAAACAACTAAAAAAAAAAAGACATTTCTTAGATGAAATCTAAAAAAGATTACTGATTAAGCTCATTGAGCATGAACATGTATTGACCAATAAAATGATGAGAGAGAGTAATGCATTAGAAGGCTGATACAAGATAAAAAGAAATATTTAGATAAAACTGGAATATTAGGTGTTTTAAGGGAAAAGATGTCAACATACTGAAAACACTATTTTTCATAGCCAAATGTTGTCCAAACCCATTATTAATTCTGAGCAATCAAGCCTTGCTTATTTCTCTTGGCTACTAAGCAAAGCAGCTGTAAAGACCACAGAGGCGATGTCCTGAGTGTTTGTTAAACAAATGTCAGTGGATTATACATGTCTCTCTCTTCAAGGAATTCGCATTCAGCAGTCTTAAGGGCCTCTCCAAATAATAGCTAATCGTCTTTCCCAACATCCTACCAGGTAGGAAGGTATTTTGCCATTTTAGAGATAACAATAATTATAAACATGTTAATACTTTCTGACTGTATGGTATCATATGGGAATCATAAATGATTGTATAAAGAAGAGGGTCATTCCCTCATTCATGTCAAAACAGGTGTGTAGAGGTTATGGACTAAGGGGTGTGTAATGTGTTGCTTGGACAACAGTAGGTACCTCTACAGGAGAAACGACAGGTGACATCTTAATCTAATAGAAATAGACACAGTTTTATGTTCATATGGGAAACAGGGAAAATACAGTCTTACTAGGTGCTCTATGACTTAAATTATTGACTAAAATAGAAATTTAGAAGTCTTATTATGAAATATATTTATCTTGACAGCCAGAGCATTTGATGTGAACCAAAAGAAGCTGCTATGAGCCAAACACCTGTTCAGTAGAACCATTGGTTCCTTTCCAATAAAGCCTCCAAGATGGGAATTCTTGATGACTTTTTTAGTAGCCTAAATGTTTTAGGAATGGGGCTAGGTGTTGATTTATATAGAAATGGTTGATAAACACCTTCTACTGATCAAGTGCTTGTGAAGTCAGTGTAATGATCTGTTCTGCTTCAAACTTCTGACCTGAGATAACCCATATAATCTCTCCTCTTTACTTGGGTGTTGTAAGAATAGCTGTATGTTCCTATGTATTTGGGCACAGTAGTGGGAGCCATGTAAATGCCTCAGCAAGGCAGATAAAACAGCAGGGGACGGAGATAATCCCTGGCACATCTCCTGGGTACTTCCCCTCTAAATATGAATCATGCTTCATCCAGGCAGATGTAACTTCTGTCCTTGTTCGTGACCATGCATTTGTCAGCACTGGTCAGATGTGGTAAGATGGTGGCTATTTTGTCTGTTGTTTTGTTTGTTTGTTTGTTTTTCTTCTTCCCCTGGAGAGGAAAAGAAAATGTTTTCTTTTTCCTGAAGAGGAAAAGAAAATATAGCTAGAGGTGCCCATACAGTGCTCAGGATACTAGCAGGCAGAGTAAGGAGTGGGAAATTCATAGTTTGCAAGTCTCCTACAATGAGCAAAGGGAACTGAATTGTTTAGGACAGAGAAACTTAAGTGTTATTTATTTATCTTATTTAGAATTGTGACCTGCTTTGCAATTATCTTTTTGTATGGTCCTTTATTGTCACTTTTTAATCAAGGAAGGAAAATCCACAGTTAAAAATAAATCTGCAGAATAATATTTCATATCTGTTAGTTAAAGCAATACAATTAGGATGTTGTAGATGACAGACAATTCTGGAGTAACCAGTACAAACAAGCATTAAAAAAAATTAAGAGATGAAGATAAAAGGAATTCAGAAGACAATAAATAAATGCTTCATCACGTTTTCCCAGATTCTCCCGTACTCATAGATCCTTAGTTTGTACGCAGCAGTTAGGCATGTATATAGAGATATAGTGGCACTTTGCCAATAGTGGGGTGATTTTGCAAGGAAGGAAGGTAGCCTATATGATAGTATAGTGGCCTCCAATATGTAGGTGGTAGAAACCACTTAGCAAGCTATTTCATTAAGAAAAAAAAAAAGTTCCTGACTGATATAATTACAGTGTTTTCAATCACGGCTGAATTGGACGTCAGCTGTAGCAAAGAATACTATTTAGGAGAACACCTTGTTCAAGAAAATCATCCTTTGGTGATGACTCTGCTTTTAAGGGCTTTGACAAATGAGGGGCTTTGACAGGGCTAAAATAGGGGCTTTTAAGGGCTTTGACAAACTAAAATACTTTTCGTTAGGGATTAAATTCAAATATGTTCTGGTAAATTGAATTCTCAGCATACAAACAAAACTAAAAAATATGTGTGTGTATATATGTATATTTAAAATGGAAATTGAAATGAGGGAAAAAGCATGCTAGGAGTATTTAAGTTATTTTCCTTTTTTCACCCCCCAGAAAACAAAACTAAGCCTTAACCTGGATAATCATGTAAAGAATGTACTTTTTTTCAGCGGAGGTTTGACCTCATTCTCCATGAAGTCTCTCTTCCTCCTGGGACTCTCCCTCCCCCATCCTTATGTTCTGTTCTAATTCAATTTTACGAAACAACACTTCTCCCCACAAGAGGTAGGCACACAATTGCACATACGCATCTGCTAATGGCAGGGATACTTGGCACAGCTCCTGCCCCTCCCTGAGCTCTTCCTCCCATCTCTGTGCTTGGACCAGAGTCAGGGTTTTGCTAACCTCTTACTTTTCTTGTGGATCATCTCCCTACTAGCTCACTGTAGACCTCCCAGCTGGTCTCTTGTTTTTAGCATTTTTTTAACCAAAAACAAAACAAAACAACCCAATGTGCTGACACAGTTGTTTTCTGTTGAGAGAAGAGGGAAAAACAATGGGAAAGGGTGAATCAGGAGGGGGCAGGTTTTCAGGTAGTTCTTAAGCCTGGTCCTTGTTCTTTGACGACTAATTTTTATTTTTAGTGACAATGAATGTATTTAAGTATTCCCAAGTGGCTGAGGTTTTGGAGACACTGAAGCTTAAAACAAGGAAAATCAAAAAGGAAAATAAAAGACCTCAGACTAGCAGGTTAGAAGTTGGATGAGTTGATCAAGCTATGAAGAAAAAGGTAATAACAAATCTTTCCCTTCTTTCAGCATTCATGTCCCTTCAATGCAGCCCAGATCCATGTGCTTTAATCATCCAGTGCTAATGTTTTACTGCTCTTTGAATATCTTCAATGCAAGCATGTTACCCACTTCACCCATTGCAAACATCTCAGTCAAGGAAGCAGGCAATGTTGCATTAAAAAAGCCCTGGAAGTGTATCCTTCCAGGCATGATGGTATATAAAATACTTGAGTATTTTCTAAAGATGTAACGTAGCTAAACGCTGATAAAGTAGGCATCTCTCAAAAAGTATTTCTGACCATACAGTTATGTCTTGCTATGCATGTGAGTCTTGAATTTGAGTCTTTTATAGTGGCTGGGATTTTTTATTTTTATTTTTTATTTTTTGTAGAATACTACTAGAAATTTGGAGAATACAAGTATTTGTAGAATACCAGTAAAAATCTGGAGTCATCCCAGTTTCTACTGATGTCAAGTGACTGCAATCTGTCCCATCAAATAATCTGTATGGCAATTAAATCTCTGCAGTATAAAGTATCTGAAAGGGGTCTTGGAATGCACCTTTTGTAGAAAATGAGAATCATTTATCAAGAAATAGCACCAACTTCAAAAAGTATTCTGAAGATAGTGCAGATAGCTAATGGAATAATGTTTCTTGAAGTTAGATTACCTCTATCTACGGGCATGGCTGCCTGAATTTAGACATACCCTGTGACCTAAGCTAATGCCTGAGATGAAAGCATTGCCAGTTATGATTAAGGGGCACTAATAAACTGTGCCCAGAGAAATGGCATGTGTTCCTTATTTGTGCTGAATTTCAGAAAGCTGCAAGGCCCTGGCACCACGAAGACAGGCTCACACATCAAACTTGAAGCATGTGAACAGTGAGTGAAAGAAAGGGATCACAGGAGGAGAGAGGCCCAAGTAACCACAGTGCACAACAATATCTGTTTGCTAATGATCTGTTTGTTTTAGATCAAAAGTTTATTATTGCAGTCAGTAAAGATATGAGTTGAATTGCACACACGTTTTGTGTCAGTGTTGGTCAAAGTTTGTATTAGTAAGCTTTGAAAAACAAAAGTTTTACAATAAAGTGCCACTTTTTGGCAGACTGTGCATTAAGACTTACAAAGGTACTTACTACCTGCCTACCAGCCACCAAAATTCAGACCATCTCTTGAGGTGCACTTAACATGGAAAAAGAAAAAAAAAAAAAAAAGCTTTCTGCAGGTAGAATTTGCTTTCTGGCACTGCTTTGACTATTACTCAAGATCCTGTCTGTGCCATGGGTTTTTCATCTGTTGGTGGTGTTTGCATTAAGTTGTGTAACTGCTTCTTAATGCCTGTTACGAAAGGATGCATAGATTGCAGTTCCATGAGGTATCCTGGACAAATCACGACTGATAAATGTAAGCATGTTTTCAAAAGTTACTCTTGGTTGAAATAATTTTACCTTGATTAAATCATTCCCACATAAACCAAATGCTTTATTAAATCAGAAGGCCAGTATAAGTTCTAACAGGCACCAGAAAACAAGTAGCTGTGTTACCCTGTAATATAGTGCCTGTTATATTTTTAGCATGTAACAGTGTGATGCAGCTCTCCTGGTTTGGGTGGGAGTTTCACCACTGACTTTTGTATTGCCATGTTTTTACCCCAGGGGTTTCAGGCTAGATCATCCGAAACACAATAACATGTAGGCAGAGAAGACGTCAGAAGTCAACAGTCACAATGTTTTTTTCATTTTATGCATGATCTACTGTGTTAGGCCGTTTTCTTTTATTTAATCTAGTTTTAATTAAGCCAAGCTGGCATCTGTACCAGGGAAAGAGTCTAAACATGTCTTGGACATTGCACTAACTATGGAGTTTAGCCTGGAATGGAGAAAACTGAAGAGACTTGAGATTAGGGGGAAATCTGAGTTTAAGAAAAATTAAAAAATTATTTAAATCTAAATCAGGATTGTAGACAGGGTTGTAATTTGCAGTGTTGTTAACTATAGTAACACTTACCTCCTTTCCTTCTCTGACATTAATTTAACACTTTCCTGAATGATTAATTTGAATCCCAATAGCAAGCCCCACAAGTTAGATTTAAAGCATTTCTTTACTGCAGTGTCCCATCAGCATATATTTTCCGTTGTGGTCCTCTGAAAATGCACACCTTTCTTTGAGTGGAGCCTTTTTCAGTTGTGAATATCAACTGAACACGTGAATATAAAATGTGTCACATCTATGTTCAGAAGCCATCTTATATATATTTACCAGAGGGATAGATGGAACAGAGAAGTGGAGAGAGTGGGCTGTGCTACTGACAGTCAAGTTGCAAAATGGCATTCAGGCTCTTTGATCATTGGTTGTTCTGCTTCCAGATTTTGCAAGTACAGAGATATAGATAACTTTTTCTCAAGACCAATGTGACCCAGGCTGTATGAGATTTAACAAGGCCTAGATTAGAAAATAAATCACGTTTCAAAATATATTGGCTCTCACTTAGAGGGCTGATCATGAACAGATAACTATGTTAGCCCTTGAAATATTAGTTAAAATATGGTGTCTAAGATATTTATAGCTACAATTTGTGATCCTAATGTAAACAAACTATGAAATCTTGCTTCATCTTTCATCATATTGGGATTATTGATGATACCTCCTGGTCCAGATGCACTAATGATTCACCAGAGGAGCTAAAACTGAACAAAGAATGGCCAGAAATGTCTGGATGATCCCATGATAAATCTATTTTTTTGCACCACAATCCTCTTGAAAGGCTGTTCCAGAAATTACCTCTTAGCTGCATAGGAGCCTTTTCCAGTTTCCAATCTGGCCAGTGCTTACTCATTTGCTTTATGTTGTGCTGATTTTACCTTGTAGCTCACGCTGGCGTACTTCCCTGTACGGTGTTTTCCCTGAGGGATTTCTAGAAAGAAGCCTCCTTCCTGATCATTGTTTTTTTTAGAGTTAATCACCATGAACTTGTAAAGATTATTCTATTAGCCCTCCTCTGTACCTGTTACAGTAGGAAGTCATCTGCTTGGGAGAATGGTAGCTGCACTGAACGTGGTATTGTAGACAAGGTTTTATATCTTTCCTAATAACAACACTTTCCAAATAATGCAGGAATATATTCTAGTTGTGTTGGAAATACAACTAGATGTGGCACCATGTTAGTTGCTCATGCTATTGTCAACTTAAACCTCAAGGTGTTTTTTGTTTGATTGATCGTTTGTTTGGTTTACCATTTCTAACTTATCACAATGATAATTTATAGTGAATTTGTTTGTTTCTCGGTGCACTCTTTCATCCCTTTTATTTTGGTCCCTACGTACATCCAATTTCTGTATAACATTTTTATCCCCATTTCATTGGCAGTGCTTCCCATGGTGGTTGTTTGTTGCTTGTATTTTTTTTTTTAATTTGTTAACTTAGTTATCACATTCTTAATGTGTATATAAGAAATACTGAATAATAACTGCAAAAAAATATATATGAGAAATGTCACAGGTGAAAATGCACAGAAAATTCATCAACAAGAAAAGCTAGGGAAACCACTCAGCTTGAGTGGTGGAGCTCAGTTTGATCTGGGAGATGCTGCAGTAACTCTCACTGAATATAAGGTAAACAAAAACCCTCCAAAAACTTCTTTTGCTTTGCTCTTGCTATGGAGAGAGAAATAAAGAGGAAAGTGTAGAATAAACATGGTTCCTAAATCCGAAAGACCTGTGGAGCGACTCAGTCCTAAGCCCACAAAGAGCTTTACAAAACCGCCCTGTCACGCTATGCACCATGTAATTTTCCTGAAGCAATGGTTGACCATGTACAAAATACCAAGCTAGTAATATGCACTGACCTTTGATAAAGTGGAAAAGACAGAGCTGCAAAAATATCATTTATTTACAAGAGAAGATATTCAAGAATTCTGCTATTCCAAGTGAATATCCAGGAATAATTAAGCAATTTAATACTCTAGGGTACATGCATAAAAGATTTCTGATGTCAAAAAGGTATAAGGAGCTTGGGAAATTACTAGGTTATGCTTCAAGCATTTTAAAAAAAAATAAAAAATGAGTAGGATTTTATCCTGTTGTGAGATGAATATCTGTTACTTAATAACAGAAAGTTACACTTTTGCCCGGTCAATCAGTATTATTTTCATCGAATGCTTACTGATAGCTTGTGAAATCTGGCAGTAGAGTACAATTGGTGGCCTAGGCATAGAACTCAAGAATATTTTTCTGCAGTTTCCAGATCCAGAACACACATAAATGTGAGTAGGAAAAATGCTTTTGCTTGGGAAACAAACTGTGGGAAAATTTCTCAACGTGATTTGAATGTCAGAATAGAAATGTAACCAGTGAAGCCAGATTAGTGCAAAGAGAAGGCCAAAGGCAAAAAAAACACAACACAACTCATCAGTGTTCTTAGTCAATTTTGTAGTGCTGAAACAAAATGTATAGCTTCCTTTTTGTTTATTTTTTGTTGTTATAGATAAAATTGCAATAATGTAAAATTATAGATATATATGACAACCTGAAGCCTAGAGACCTTGTATTTTTCCGTCAGACTGACTTCCAAAAACAAAAAAAGAAATATGTCTAGACAACTATGGAAAGTTCAGGTTTACTTTTTGCAGAACCAAAATCAGTGAACTCCTTTTTTTTGCCCAGCTAAATTGGGCAGAGAGTTGTGGGGAGCTTGCATTTTGGAGATGGCTCTGCTCACCTGCAGAACAGATAATCAAACAGGAGACTGGAAAATATGGGGGTTATGACTTCTTCACTGGAATGTATCGAATCACAGAATATCCTGAGTTGGAAGAGACCCACAAGGATGATCAAGTCCATGTGGCAGTCTGCGTCAGGACCACTGCACCAGGTCAGAACAGACCCCATAGACCTCCCGAGGTGTTTGCAAAAGATGTCCCAAAGATTCTGACACAATCTCCCAACCAACGAGTCTTATGGCTTTCACGTCAGAAGCATTAAGCCTCTTCTGTGGTCACACGGCAGCACCTATGATTTGACACCGGCCTTGTCAGTGCAGTACCAACGCCTCTCCCATGCCTGGGGATGTGATGGCCAGTGGCAGCAGCTCCATGGCTAGTGTCCGACACTAGGGCTCCGGGCTGGGAGACCTTGGTGGCTAAGGTCCTGAATACCCATAACATAGGGCAGGGGTGTGACATCGTGTGATTGAAACCCCGTGTCATAATCTGTTGTAAAAACTCTTCTGCACTGGTGGTTGGAATGGCTGTCTGTGATCACGACTTCCAATATCCACAGTGCTTTAAGTTGTGAGATGTGAAAAGCCCTTCTAAAGGCACCTGCTGCAGAGCAGAGCCCACCTCAGCAGTAAAACCTACCTCGTTTGGAGATACTGATAAAAGATTTGTCTAGCATCACAGGATAATTAGGGGTTGTGTTATTCTAGAACAATTTGCCATCCCTCAAGGATTAGTCACAGCGAATTTGATAAGATCACGATTTTGTGATTTATTTTTATGCTATGCTTTTTATTTATATATATATATATATTTTTTTTTTTTCTTCTCCAAAATGGTCCTCACTGCCCTCAACTCCCAGATTTCTTTGATTTCTTTATTTCCATTTCTTGGTTGTTTCTTTGGAGGGTGAGAGTGCAGCTTTGCATTCTTAGAGATGCAACCAAATGAGAGGAAATTGGCCTTCTCACTGTCTTCTGTGGGGGACTTGGCAACAAGTAAAAGTCCTTTGGGCTTGACATAAAATAAAGCCCTTAGTGGAACTTGAAATATCTACGGAAACAAAGCTGACTTTATCCTTTATATAACAGAGTTCTACACACACAATGATTTTAATGATTTACAAATGCATAATATTTTTGATGTATCCCACAGTATTTAAGACCAATATACAATAAATCAATGTTTCATCTTTGTTATTTTTGAGATAAAATCAACTCTGAGATAAAATCAACTTTGCAAATATCCTCCACAAGCAAAAGCAGAGAACTGAAATACCTGCTCTTACAAAATGCACCCCTTATTCACCACAGGTATGGGGAAGCTTGAATTGTTATGCTAGAAAATTGCTTGAGGTCTGAGCGTGGGAGAATCTTGTTCCAAATTCTGTCAGTAAGTGTCCCTAAATTAATAATGCTGGCAAATTCATTTGGATACTTAAGATTTTCTGATTTGGAGGTAATACAAGTATGTGTGCAATTGCTTGATAGATAAATGGTGCTATGTTGTCTGAAAGTTTAAAAGCTAGTTATACTGGTTTTAATCCAATAATGCTTTCCGTTAGAACAAAACCCATTTTTGTACTATATGAATTCCAAATTCAAGGGAAAAGCAAGGAGCAGGTTGGGCTGAAATGCCCTTATCTTTTCAAGTAGCAAATATGATATTTGAATGAGAAGAAATTACAGAATCACAATGTGCTGTATTACATCGGAGAGAGTCACTGTGCTCTTAATGAATTTTGCTCTTGTTCTCGAGATAAGGGAGATGAAATAGATGAGAAGAAATCATTTGTCCTGAAAGGAGATATAAAGTATAGCCAAACCATTTCTATGTACAATCTTATCAGTCCATTTCATGGCCATTTGCCATTCTCAAATGCTCTTAGTATATTGTATACCAAAGAAAATACTGCTGACATCGAGTCCTGCGACTGCCAAATTGCATATTCATTATTGTTCATAGTCACGTGAGGTCAAGTCCGGTCGCTGCAAACAATGAATCTTTGTCTGTGTCTTTATTCCCTCCTCATGCAGTTTTTGGTTTCCTAACTTTTGTAGCGCTCCCTGGGCTGAAAGTTTCTTTTTAAAGAGGATGCTGTGTACTCTTTTGTAAACGTGTCTCTATTACTAAAAGTGACATCATGGGAATTCCTGAAGGCGAGCTGGGGTGCAGGGCACGGGTAGCCACGATGTAAAAGAAGTCCTCCTCTTCCCAGCTCCCCCTTTGCCCCCACAGCATCCTGTAGCAAACAGGTACTTTGTTGCACTCCGCTGGACGCTTCTTGAGGAATGTGAATGTTGGAAGGACTAACCCTTAGTGACAAAAAATGAATCCTACCAGCTCCTTCTCATTTGCAGGCAGCTATGCACAGTGGTATGCAGCTTGTTCACGGAGAGCCAGGGATCTCTTGGTTTGCCATAAAATGCAAATTACCTCGCTGGACTCATAGGCACAGTAAACACCTCAGTTTAAGTTTAAAAAGATGTATTGCAAAACTGAGGCGAGCTCCCACTCCTACAGTCAGTGGCAAGCCTCCCATTGACTTCAATAGCGGCCGGGCAGAGTCCCTGTTTTCTGGAAGCAAGGCTCAGCAGTACTTGAGTTTTTTGGAGCACATGCAGCCCTCAAAGCCTGTTCCTTTACAGCATTCCAAATTTTTTTCCCATTTGCCTGATTCCATGGCAACGCATCAGCACCAAGCCCTGAATACTGAAATGAGATTTTACTATTAAGCCTGAGGATTTATACAAGTGTATCCTGTAAAAAGATCTTGCTGAGCTGCAGTTGCCATTGGACTAATTCTTTATCCTTTTCAGATGAGTGATAAAATTATCTCTGGATTTATTTTACAATAAGCCCAGAATTTGCTAAGGTTAGAAAAACAAGGACACTGCTTTAAAATCATACCAGAAACAAATTATTATTATTATAATTATTATTACACACAAGCAGTATGTTTAAGTAAAATACAGTATTTATTTGCTATTTTTTCAAAACAGTTTAGAGAACTGCCTAAGCAGTCTACTCATAAATGATACTAACACAGACTCTAGAAATTGCAAAAAATGATGATAAGGCCATTGAGGTTTTGTTCTGTTATCTGTACTACTATCAAAGAAATAACCACTTTCCAACCTGAAAAAGGATCCATATTAGATTCTGAATGCACTACAGTTCATCTGTTAGAGGGATGCGATGCAGACCAGCCCTGTATACTCTGTGGCTGGGAGTTTGCTCAGAGTTACATCATAGCATGCCGAAACTGAGTGCACTGTTTGATCCCATATTTTGACACTAAAAACTGTGCGAAAGGGAAAAAAATATCAAAGCAATTCCATACCTAGAGAAGGTAAAATTGCATGTAAGAAATACAAATGGTCTTTTATAATGTAAAGTACCTACTAGGACGTTCCCAAGTAAAAATACAAATGCAATGGAGCAACAAAATGATTAGTCAGCACTAATTACAATTGTAACTGTTTTATGTTTGTTGCATTTTCTTGAACTCTAGATATAAGCATTCACTGCCATCTCTGTTTTATTCAGCTGTCACACGATCTAGCTGTTGAATCATTTCCTCCAGAGTGATTTTTTTAGATCAGCTCTGCCCCATTAGCCACAGCTCGGGGTGCCTCATTGCGCCTCATCCACCTAGCCCGGCCCATCCTAGACACTGTGATCAGAATGAGGCGGCAGCATTACACTGGGACCACAGCTGTTGTGATGAGCTCTGTATGCAAGGAGAGTTACCACAATAAGTGATGCAATGCTGGATTTCACTTTTCTGAGCAGTGTTCAGAGCCTCCCCTTTGGATGCAGCTTTTCCCCCTCAGGCCTGACAGCAGGACGTGGCCCTGCTGACCGGCTGGACCCACAGCACCCGAGGGAGGCAGTGAGGTGCTTGTAATGCAAGCGGAGCTGGGCTGAGGTCAGTAACTGAGTCACTGGTCTGACAGAAGTGCTCCGACTCGATCGATGAAATCCTTATGTATTTTCTTTTCATATAGACAGCCTCCTAGGCTAGACTCAGATTAGCGAAGCAGTTACAAATCCATTTAGCTTCAGCAGGCACAAACGAAAGCTGAATCTGCCCTCCCTTTCTTGCTGACCTTCAGTAAATCTATTCAAGAAGAAGTTGGTATGAAGTCAAAGTCTTTGTTACAAAGCTGGTCAGCTATGGGCTTGTAATTCCAAAGTGGCCAGACGCTGGCTGTGATGCTTTTGGGAGGCCAGAACTTGTAAGGGGGTGTTTGGCACTATCTGAACTAATCATCATGAGAACTGACACACACAGCGCTAACCAAGGCTGGAATTCTTGGCCTCGATGATGAGAAAACTGGGAGAAAACTTCAGTTGTGAATGTGCTGTGAGAACTACAATTGGGGATTGTTCTTCTGCTATGCAAAATACAACACCCTAGGAGGTGGTGCTTTTCTATATGCTGTGCACTAGTGCTGCACTGTGTTTTATTGCAGAAACACAATCTTTTTAAAAGAATTGTGTGTTTCATGAGATCATGTTATATTGTTGTGGTTTGAAAAGTAGGTGTAAACTCCAAAGTCCACCTTACAACAAATAGAGTATCTTTCCTTGCTAAGCAGGGATCTAAAATCTCTTCTGGCCCATAAGCTGTAGAATACTTTTAAGAAAGCATTATTTTTTTTTTTAAAGAATAGTAAACATTCTCCTCAGATACTCAGTCACGGGAAATGGGGCAATTTACAAATGCACGTAGCAGTTTGGTTTTCTGTCTATCGAGTTTCGCACATTTCATTTAAGTGTGAAAAGCATGGGTAATTCTCATTTGTCCTAAGTTTGAAGTGGCATCTAGAAGGAGAATATGTCCTTCGGTGACTTAAAAAAAAAAGACTGTAAATGGGATATTTGCATTAGCATAAAATGATTTATTATTTTTTGTCACTTTATACCTGTATTGCTCCGTATTAAGTATCAGTGCAGGCTCAAAGAAGAAACGTAGATACAAGCCTTTCCACAGGCATGTAGCTCAAACTAAGCCCCAGAAACGCTATCTTTAAATAGCCCAAGACTGCCAAAGCCAAGACATGCTATTAGTCCATGTTTGTTTATGTGCAGCAATCTCTATCAACATTTACTTTTGCATTCAGCAAAAGACAAACTGGCAGCGCTGCAAGGCCAGGTAGGCAGATCGATACCTGTCCCGAATTTTCTGCAATTGTTCGAATTTCAACAGCTCCGAGCCGCTGTACACCCATACAAACACGCTTTTACGTATTATTTTTTTCGGGGTTTTTATTTTAGCAGCCCTAATCGGAGAGAAAAGGAGCCGGGAGGAGGGGGGGTATGAAGGCAGCGTGGCGGTGGAGCCGGCTGCCGGGAGGCTGCCCAGCGACGGCCGGAGTGGCGGGGGGTGGCGGCGGGCGGCGACATTTGGCCCGAAGGGGACGGGACCGGGGACCCCCGGAGCCCCTTGAGGCGGTGCGGAGACGGGACGCAGCGGGGCTCGCTGAGGGGAGCCGCGGCGGCCGAGCGGGCCCGCGCCATGGCGGCGGGCGCTCAGGAAATCGCGTCAGGCCCGGCGCCGCCGGGCGGGCAGGGGGCAGCGGCCGCCGCCGAGCCATCGCCGCGGGTAGCGACCGGGGTCGAAGCCGAAGCCGGGTCCGGGGTTGCTCCCCCCGGTGGCTGCGGGGCGAGGGCGGGCAGCAGGGGGCGGTCCGGCGGCGGCAGCGGGCGGCTCGGAGCCGTGTGGGCGCGGAGGCTCTGCCCGGCGGGGGCCACCCCCGGCGGCGTCCCGGTGCCGGTGCCGGCCCCTTGGCAGCAGGCGGGGACGCGGCACCCCCGGTGGCGGCGTGAGCGGGAGCAGAGCTCGGGAGAGCGCCGGGTCCTTGCGCCCAGCCCCGCGGGGATGGCGGCCTGCGGGCGGCTCGCAGCCTGAGCCTGGCGGCGCGGAGCGTTCGGCGGAGGTACGTGCCACGTTGGTAGCGCTCGAGCAGGCTGTGAAATACCGAGACACGGGTTTTAAAGGCCGTTTACATACGCAGGTGCAGCTAAGGTCACCTTGAGCATGATTTGAGGACACGCTTCGTTTGAATTCTTTAGGTATTCAGGGACTCTTTTTTGTATTTATTGCGTAGTTTGAGTATTGATGTGCTTTAGTAAAAAAAAAAAAAAAAAAAAGGCAAATGAAACTTAAGAGTCAGCCAAGAAGAAGAGGTTCCCTTATGTACTCGGGTTGTGTAACGATGCCCGAGTGCGAGGCTGAGCGTGCTCCGGCTCCAGTTTGTGCTGGGAGCCCGCTGCGTGCACCTGGTGCGGGCAGGTACTGAGGGAGGGTCGGGGCTGCCTGGGGAGGGGGGCAGGGGAGGCACAGCGCTGGGCTCAAGTTCTGTTAGGCCTTGCGCTTGCAAATCTTGGAGGGGAACGGTCTCGCTTCTGGATGGCTTGTAGCTGGGCTGTAATGTGTCATTGCAGGGACAGATGCAGGAGGCAGAATTGCCACTCTATGTTTTACTTCTAGATAAAAGTGCTGGGATTCCTCTTTTGATAGGACATTAAAACAAAATAGTTTAACGTGTAGACTTTTGCAGATATACAATTCTAAGCTGTTTTGGTATGTTTGGCCTCCTTTTTTTTGTTTGTTTGAGGGAGAATTATTTACCTTGCTCGCTATACGAACGATAAAACGTCCATTTTAAAATAATTGTGCAATTTTAGACCTGTTCAATGCTTTTTAATCCAGCGAGCCCGTAACGTCACTGATGTCAGCAGCACGTTCAGAATTAGAGGTGTGCTTTGCAAGGAGCACTCCTCCGTCCGAGGAGGTTGTAAACTGGTTTGACTGCAGCTAGACCAGGCACATAAAATTTACTGTGGGATAGGATTGGGAGAGAACATAAAGGAAATTTTATCACATTGATTGGTGTCCTTCAGAAGCAAATGATGAAAGAATGAGGTCATGTAGTGCAAGAGAATAGTAAACTTTTAAAAGCGGCTGAAATGTCCTTTGTATCCTTGTTGCCAAATGGTTTAATCCATGCAGTGAAGAACAGTGGAAAAGCCTAAGGGGGCTGTGTTGAGCTGTAATGGGAAGAGGAGAAGGGAAGGAAAGACATGCACACAGCAGATTGGTATACCACGTTCATGAAAATCGAATGTGGTGGGTTAAATCCTGCTGGTTTCTGACTGTAGTGAAACTTCTTCAGAATCTAACTTTTACTGAAAGGTGCAAAAATACCTGTTAGCTAATTAATTGTTAGATGCCCATCCCTGAAACGATATATACATGAATATTTTATAAACAAGTATGTATTATTTTACAGCTTCTGATCTTCGGTTCAACTCGTGTGTCATGGATGAAACTGCGTTGTCCCTTGGAACGATAGATGTTTCTTATGTGTCCACCTCAGCAGAGTGCAGCGTTGGTAGATGTAAGCATTCCAATGAAGAATGGGTAAGTAAAAATTGTCAATGTGGCTGGCCATGTTTGCCTTTTGTTTTCTTGTTTTTGTATGCAAGTTGAAGGTGGACTTTTTTTAAATCATCTCTAGTGTGTGATACAGTTTTGGTTTTAATATAACTTGAAATGTAAGGAAGAACAGTTCAGTGCTGTGCCAAAGACTAATGTTGCTCGATAGGGAAAATCTTCATATTGAACTCTGTTCGTAGTCTCACAGTCTACTGGTGTGATGTTAGTAATCATTTTATATAATAGTAGATGTGCAGAATTTCATTCTGTAGCAGACTGAGGTCAAACAGAAAGTCAAACAGAAAGCTGGTTCCTGTTCCAAAAGAGGTACTTCTTTGAAACGTGCAAGGGAAAAGGAGCATGAGGCTAAAGATGCATGGTGATGTAACCGTTAGAGTTGGAGCTATTCATGCAGTACAGCAGGCAGAGGAAACTTGGTGGATATAAATAAAGAGCCTATTAAAACTCGGTGTCCTCTGTTGAGTGAGTCTGGGGATTTGGAGGA
Source organism: Cygnus atratus (assembly GCF_013377495.2). Taxonomy (NCBI): domain Eukaryota; kingdom Metazoa; phylum Chordata; class Aves; order Anseriformes; family Anatidae; genus Cygnus; species Cygnus atratus. The sequence continues at coordinate 10,136,130 of NC_066368.1, forward strand.
GACAAAGGGGGAAGGAACGGAGAGGGTTGGGTGAAGCACAAAGCCACATGGGGACGAGCTGGGTGCTGGTTGGTTTAGAAGCATAGGTCAGGAGGAATTAGGCACTGCTCTGGAGAGGAGGAGTTTGAACTTGGTACAGAAGAAGGGTTGGAGACATGGTCAGAGTTGAGGAAAAGGACAGATGTCCTCGCAGCTGGGTTTTATATCTAGCTAGGAGTAGGATACATTACACAGCAGGCTGCTGTGGTAACAGAGAGATCTGTGAGAGAGTAGTTATAGGCAGGCAAGCGAAAAAGATAGCAAAGGTTTTGTAAGAAAGTGGTGGTAAGTTTGGTCAGAGCTTGGAGGCAAGCAGAAGCATTTTTGCTGCAAAGTTGGTTAATGAGGAGTTAGCATTACTGAGGGTGATAGAGAACGGAGTGGGCCACGCTTAGCATTTTGGTGCATGTTTATTTCAGTTGAAGAGTTAGCCTTGGAATAAGTGCAAATTCATACAGCTTGCCAGATGTGATATGTGCATATTTTTATTTTCAGTCATCTTCAGCATTGCTTTTGACTTTCTGGTTGTTTCTCAGTGGGCTGGCTTTCTAGCTGGGTATGTGATAATCTGTATTTGTGTTTCTAACCCATGTGCTGCTGGTTTTAAGGTACTGGTTCTACCATGCTTCTCTTCCATTTGGAGGTGCTATTTTAAACATATTTCTGTTTATTTTGCTATCTTTTCATTTTGGTTTGTTTCTGTGGCTTCCCTTTTTAAAAAAAACTTTACAGTATTTGGTTTAGAAAATCTGAGTCCAGTGGACCTGATGCTTATGCTCAGGGAAGCAATAATGCAGTAGACTTTAATGGGAACAGCCAATGTCTTTGTAAATCATGTAGTTAAGTATATTTTTGTTGTGTCCTAACAAACAGAACGTGTTCTGTAAATGCACTTACTTTTGATTTTTTCCATTCTGTAATCTTATCCTAACACTGGAGAAAAAACTGTGGTTCCTTTTTCATGTTGCTTTGAATAAAACTGCTGAAGAACAGCCTACAGAGTCAGTGGAGTTAATGTTTCATGTATATTCAAATTGCAATTTTACAGGGTGTTGTCCAGTAAAAGCTTGAAATGCATTGCTCATTTTATGAGCACCTATACATCAGAGTGTAATTTACAGTTAAATTCTTCACCTTTTCTCAGCTGTAAATTTCATTGCTATTTCACATTAGAGTTATTATTTTAAAATTTCACACATCAGCAAATGCTGCAATGTTTAAGATATACAAGTACAACACAATGTTTTTGCTTTTGTTTTTGTTTTTTGTTTTTAAATCACATCATTTGGAGATGATATAATTTGTTTTAGAAAAAATCTTTAAAAAATAAGTATTGATTTCAGGATTTTTTTTTGTGATAATTTTGTGTGTGTTTCTGGCAGCACCTGTAATAAAAAGTTTTCAAATACCCATTAAAACATATATTGCTGGATATTGACATGGTGTTCTTTTGTTCCATAGGGAGAGTGTAACTCTAGGCCTCCTCTCTTCCGATCTGCCACTTTAAAATGGAAAGAAACTCTACTGAGCAGAAAAAGGCCATTTGTGGGACGATGTTGCTACGTATGCACTCCCCAGAGCCGGGTAAGAAGATTACAGGCTGGATGATGTTTGACAATAATGCGTAGTTACAGTGTAATGAAGTTTCAGTAGTTTTCTTACTTTCAGAATTAAGGTCAGAATGTTCTTACTTTGTAAAGGAATATAGTTTTTCTCATTTGTTTGTGGTTGTATTTTATTTGTCATGGAATTAATGGATGACACAGATCTATTGTGATGCTTTGTCTCCTGCTTTTCAGTGCGGACTTACTCCGTGCACAAAACTGTCCAGCTCTTCAGAATTAGTACTGTGAAAATGCATGGAAAAAATTATCTGCTCTACTGGATTAGTAATGGGAATTTGGTGCTTACAAAAGTGTTAAGGCTTATTTTTAGGATACTTAATCCTCTATCCACACAATAGGCACAGTTTTGAAAGTAAGCAATATACTTCCCTTCAAACTTGAAGAGATCAATCCTGTGCTTGAGAAGACAGCTTGGTTTTCTGCACCCAAACAGTTCTTGGCTTGTCTGCCCATCCTGGCAGCAAGACGTGCCAGTTACAATGGCGGGGATATTTGTCTGCTGGGAACAGCGTCAAGAGGGTGGCACTAGAGACATTGTGCCAGCTGATTTAAAATGTGACCTTTATTGAACTGCATTGAGCAGGTTTTCTGTAGGCTGAAGATGTAAAATGCTGATAAATGGCATAATGTAGTGTGCAACAAGTTCATCCTCTGGCTTGACTGTGTGTACACCGCAGGCTTTGCATTGCACTCAGCTACACCTGCACTGAGCTCCATAGTTGGCCAGACTGAAATGAAAACTTGCCTTTTCCTTTGACTAAGGAAAAGTTGTTATTTCACTTTATTACTATGCCAAAATAGAAAGCTGCAGCAATGGTACACAAACGTGGGATAGAAATCCAAATGTGCTGTGAAGAGTATGTACGATACGGGCAGCAAGACAGGCAATTAGAGAAACTGGGACTGCTTCTAACAAACAGTGGGGTGTTTTGACTTGTAAAAAGGTGTGTAGTGACTAGGGCCATTATGCATTTAGTCATTAGGCTATTAGTAATTAGGCTATTCCTCTCAAGTTGGGGATTACACTTTAAAAAGAAAAATCTTGTTCTGTATTTTGTCCGTTTAATAAGAAATTACTAGTCCTGAGATCTCACTTAGGAACGAGGCATGACCTGATAAAGTCCTTCTTTGCGTTATGCCCCAAGAAGATACCGTTCTTGCCACAGACAATAACAAACCAGATCCTCTCATTAGAGTCCGCCTGTTTCACTTTTTTTGAGCTGTCTGTTTAGTTAATTATCTCAAGGAAAAGGGATAGATGAGCAAGACAGATTTCCTTAGTGAGCTGGCCAAGCTAACACCTTGCTGGTGCTATAAGTGGCAAGTCTTTTCTCTCTTACATTCTTCCTGCTCTCCTGTGGCTGATAAAGTTCACCAACCAAGCAGAACTACCTGCTTTATTTATTTAGCCTGCGTCTCTCTTAGTTTTCTGCCTTACCTGAATGAATTTGGCTCATTAAGGGGTCTGATATTCATCAGTGCTAGTGGTGATGTAAGTTACGAGGTGGGGAGGTGGTGGGAAAGGGTAGGGCATGGCAGTGTGGGAGCTGGGCAGCTCCCTTGTGGTGCAGAGCTGGGAGATTAGCTCACTTCGTCTCACAGAACCACATCTTCCGCCTGACAGAGGATCAGAGCAGAATTAAACAAGGAAAAGCTGAAGTGTGACAAGGCACCTGGAGGATGGATTTCACAGAGCAAGTTTATAGCCTAATGGTTAGAGCATTGGAGTGGACTCAGGCGTTCATTGATGCATCCTCAGATTTGTTGCTGATTTTTGGGAGACCAAGAAGTTGTCGTAGTGCACAAAATTATGAGTGAACATTGTGAGAAATTGGTATTAATTGAAAGTTTCCATTTAAGTGCCTAAAGTTACAGTTTGTTGATTGTATGTACTACACAGCTGTGCTTTAACATGGGGTGAGAGTGTTTGCTCCCACTGCAGTGTGTAATTTCTACCTGATTTGCAAATGACAAAGGACACTCATGTTTTTCAATATGTGGCAAATGAAGTGTCCTAAACAAACTACAAACAAATAAGGCTCTTATCTGTCTCCCATTGCAAAATTGGTAATGAGGCTGTTCTGTAGCTTTGCTGTTGCTGGTAACCATCTTTCTCCTTAACTTCCCAGTCTTTGACTTCCTTGAAATGCACAATCCCAGTGACTTTACCTATAATTTCCTGTTGGCATGGTACCAGTTTTAAAATTAGTTTCTTTCTGCCCAAATAATATTTAATCTTTTGGTCAAGGTTCTTAGCTGGAAAATGGAAGATTAAAGTTCAGGTCTGCCTGCCAGGGAATGTTTGTTTATCCGAAGTGGAACTGCTCCCAAACTCATCCCAGAGCAGTTAATAGTCTGACAAGGAGAGCCTTTATGTAGGAGGCTGGACCGAGTTTGTTGTTCAGGCAGAGCAGGAATGTGAAGGCAGTTTACCACGTAACCATGGATATTCTCAGCCCTGGGCTGCTGTTATGTGATGCCTGATCCGCTGTCCAACTGGATGTCACAGGCTGAGTGTAAAAAGGCTCGTGGTTTTACTAATGCTGAGTGTGGCTTAATGAATTTCTGGCTCAAATAAGAGTTCTGTATTGTGACAAGTCCTGGTTTATGTTACACCAGAATATAATAAAAAAAAATCTGGCTTGAAAAAAGTAACCAGAACATTTCTCTTTTCTGTATGCAGTAAAGCCTAGAGAATACACTGAAAGTATTGGAGTTGGGAGTAGTGACTTTCTGAATTTTATTCTCATTTCAAAACATTTTCTGTATACTTTGTAAGGAAATTCAGTACTTCTTTGCTTTGGCTTTTGTTAATAGAGGTGAAAAACATTGCATTATTTTAAATGTTACTAGGAATGTAAAGACACAACTAATCTTATATAGAGAAACGGCCTTCCAATCTTCTTCTCCTTGGTTTTACAGGATAACTTCTTCAATGCTAGTATTCCTTCTTTGGGTCTACGTAATGTCATATATATCAATGAAACACATACCAGGTAAAGTAGCAAGTCTTCCTTTTACTTTTGAAATTCAGTATGTTCTGTTCTTATGGCAGGGAAATCTCTGGGATAGTCCAGAATGAATGAATGTACATTGCAGTCTTGAAATGCAGGAGTTGATGCTGGCTTCGGGAAAGTAAAATACTTGTAAAATTCAGCTGTGTGCATTTGGGAACAGGACAAAGTCCTTTGGGATGATTGGCAAGGAGTGTAAAGGTCATACCTATTTCACAAAAAAAAACAAAGCATTTTTTCCTTCATTGCAAATGGCAGCATCTCTAGTATAATGCTGAGAGGAGCTGTTTTATTCCCATACTTAAGAATGACTTTGGGCTGCATTTTAATTTACTGAGCAAATCTGGCTCACAATTTAGGCTTTCACTATTATTACCAATGACAGTTAAATCTGAAAATGTCTTGCTAGACTGTGACTCCTCTGCCTCAGTGGCAGAGTGCAGCTTCTGAAAGATGGTGTATTTGTCATAAATATGAGTATGTATTTTTGTGCTACCTGAATTATATCTTGTGTCCTGGAAGGAAGATGCTGGAAGTACACAAAAATCTTCATTTTGTTCTTTGGAAAGTTAATAATGCTTGCTGCAGTTTTTGCAGTAATCATTAGCATAAGCAGATTCTGCAGTGTTTGTGGAACCAGAGCAAACAAAGAGAGGCCAGCAGCCTGAAAGAAATGAGCCAAAGTGTCTGAGTGGAAGAAAGGCAGTATTGTGCTGTGCTTGAGAGGGAGGAAGCTAATGTTAGAGACTGTTCTTTCTTCAATTTGAATTAATGATTTTTTTTTTAAGAGTTGAGTCTGTAGTTTAGAATACAGAAAAATAACTGAAATAGTGTTTGACTTTTTATATTAGTTTGAGAAGTCTCATCCTTGGGTGGTTTTGAATAGTCAGAGATTCTTAAATTAGAAATATAAGGGCAACAAAATATGGGTTAATGAATAATTCTGAAATAAAATGCCTTTAGCTCAGAATGTTATTAAAATCCTCAATTCTCAGACTATAATGAAGTTCTGAGGTCCCCTGGGGTTCCACAGCAACAGGTGTCTCCATAAGCTTCCTAAGGCCAAGAATTATCAGCGGCCTTTTTCTGAGGAGTGAATATGTCAGTTTTGGTAATTCGGAGCAAGATTCTGAACAAAATAATACATCTTGACTGGATCTACTCTGTGTGTTTTTTCTTATGTCCTTGCTACATGATTAGAAAACAAGTTTTTCTAATTGTTTTGCGTTATGCCTGAGCTTTAAAATGAATACAGAAGCCTTTATACCTTGACAGGTCCCTCTAGTAGATGCATGCTGTTAGAATTTGTTCATAGCTACAAAAACTCCTGACAGAAAGAAGCGTATCTCCTTCGCTTTGCTTTTTTGAAAAATCAATAAAGCTATCTCAAACTCAGGTGGGAATGGGAAAATGGAAAAGCAATTAAAGCAGCATCACCAGTCTACTTTCCTGACAACATGGTTAGCAAAATTCTTTGTCCTTAGAGACAGTCTGAATATTTGTGTAAGTGTTATGTGACAGTATTGATTGCTTGTGCGTATGCACTCATCCCAATTACAGCAGTTGTGGCTAATTCTGTTTGACATTTTGCAGTATGCAAGTTTCTTCTCATCTTTTATAACTGTTTACAACATGTGTAAATACACTGAAATGTGGTAGGGAGGTGTCCTGGTTTCAGGTAGGACAGAGTTAATTTTCCTCCTAGTAGCTGGCAGGGTGCTATGTTTTGGATTAGAATGAGAAGAGCGCTGATAACATGCTGATGTTTTAATTGTTGTAGAGCGGTGCTTACACCAAGCCAAGGACTTTTCAGCTTCTCGCTCTGTCCTGCTAGTGAAGTTCTTTGAAGAACTTTACTTATTTTTGCTTCTTAGTATTTATTTTTGTTTCTTTTTTCTTTTTTTTTGTCAGTAGTTTATTTTGAGGCTGACACTCAAACTTGCTTCATATTTTTGTAGGTACAGAGGATGGCTTGCAAGACGGCTTTGCTATGTTCTTTTTGTGCAAGAGAGGGATGTTCATAAGGGTATGTTTGCGAAGAATCTGACAGAAAATGTGCTGAATAACAGCAGGTAAGATAATGCAAAATATTTTTTTTTGTATGACTGGTACATTATATTATAATCTACGAATTTGGAAACTGACGGCTTTGAAAACTATGCTCTTTAAAATACATTAGAAGATACAGTATCTTTAGCACAGACATTCAGGACTGTGGCTTGCAATTTCAGTTTGATTACTAAGAGGGGAGATTTGTAATTCTTAATCTCCAAATGAATAATGCGTAGTGGGTGGACAGCAGACTCAGTACACAGAAAAATAAATTGCTGTGTGGAAACTCTTCAAACTTTTGTTTATCTAATTCAAGTTAAGTCGTTATTAATAAAGCCATACTATTGTCATCAAAAATTTTCAGCGTTTCAAAAATAATGGGAAAGTGGCATTTCAGATTACCCTAGTTTATGATGCAACAATAGTGTGAGGCAAAATTGGAAAAAGATTATAGAGTGTCTATACCCATTCTTTGTTTTGTGGAGCTTGTTTTCTATTTCATCTACTGTATTTTAAAAGGCATGTTGATCCCCTGATCAGCTAGTAAGGTATCTGTTTTCCATGGACACAGAGAAACACAGCCACATACCCATTCCTCCAGTCTAGTCTAGTCAGAGTACTCTTGTGAATTTTTAATGTTCAAGTCGCATCTGAAGATGATGATGTTGCTTTTGTAAAACAATGCAGACTACCTCGTGCCACAGTTACGGTGTGTTAATCCACTTAATCTCTCTTATATATGTTTTAAATGGGGAAAAACAACCCATACAAAATTTAGTTACACTTTGTAAAACTGAGATTTCAAGTGGGGAGATCCTGTAGAAATGCAAAATAGCAACTGCATAGATCTGTCTAATGAGGTAAGTGAAATTGTTATGGTAGTAAAAACAAAGTATGAACAAAGAGGAGATTTCAGCTGCGCTTTTTGCAGTTTTAACTTTATTAATCATTTCTGAAATTCAGTGATCACTTAGTATCAGTACCTATCAAGTGTGTACATACTGTTTTATACACCAAATCTGAGTGCATCCATCCATCATCCACCTCTTTAATTCAGAGCTTAGCAGTACTGAATTAAATTGAATTCATTTGGAATGCACAAAATGTTGCCGTGGCTTTTTATCTTCTTTTATGCCTGCAAATTACTCTGGTAGTAGTATATAGATCATTCCTAGCAGTTATTGTCTGTCTTGAACTCTTCTGTTGCAGAACTGTCTCATAAGTTTTACTTTTTAATGTTAGAGTGCAGAAGGCCATTGTAGATGAAGCTTCTGAACCAAGCGTTCCAGGTAGTTTTGCTCAGACGGATCCTAAAGCTATCAACAAAGTGAAGAAAAAAGCTAGGAAAATTCTCCAGGAAATGGTAGCAAATGTGTCACCGGCTTTAATCAGGTAAGGAAAATGGCTCGTCATCATTGTCAATGGATAGAAGAACAGCCAAGCTGTCTCTGTTATACCAGCAAAGCTTGTAACATGTTAGTTATAATTAATGAATAATTATTCATAAAAAGTCCTTTTCCATAAAAAGTCCTTTTCACCTAGTGAAATGGTTGTTATACTTCATTTTCAGGTACAGCAGAAAGCCTACCTCTTTTTCAAGGGATAAATCTTGTGATGTGATTAAATGCAAACATGTTTTTTTCTCCCAAAACTAGGCTTGTTGCTAATGCTTAGACCAATATTGGTATCCTTTGTTGTTTGAGGCTGATACAGACAAGAGCAGCTAGCTGCAGGATCTTAGACTGTGAAAGATCTTTTTTCCAGTAACACATTGAATATCATAGCCTGTAGTTATAAATGTCTTAGAGTCTTATCTTAGATAAAATATACGATTTCACTACTAAAGATCAGTTTGCTTCTGTCATGTTCAAAATCCTTTCACTCACTTTCGTGATGCAAACCGTATCTTTTTTTTGTAACTATATTAAGTTTTCCTACAAGACCAGATTCGCCGTGTCACCTAACATGTTTATCCACGTGCTTAGTTACTGCAATCGATCATAGGACCTCTGTTAGCTTGCCACATACATACAGTAGTCTTTGTGGTGTGAACAGCCTGCACTGCAGTTGACACAACTTCTGTGTCATAATTACAAGAGGCTTTAGTTGATAGGCAAAGACTTGTTAAGCAATCTGATTTCATAGTAAGTTTTTCTGAATATGAAGTAATGAGATTTTATGGCTTTGTCTTTAGTTGTGTGGAAGCAATATAAAAGTCAAGGCAGCAACGAACGAAGTTCTTTGAATTATGTTTGTTCTTTTTTCAGGTTGACTGGCTGGGTGTTACTGAAGTTGTTTAATAGCTTTTTCTGGAATATTCAGATCCACAGAGGTCAAATAGAAATGGTCAAAGCAGCAACAGAGGTAAGGGTGGGGTGGGAAAGAATCTAGTAAGGCATATTTCTGATGGAATTTCTCTTAATGTTTACAGTGCTTTCTCTTTTCAGAATGGTTCTCCTAAGTCTATGTCATAGCAGATTCTAGATAGATCTGTCTCAGAGCTCGGAAATAATGTTTTTAATTAAATATTATGTTCTTTGAGTTGTGTAACCTAAAATACTATGTCAGCAGTGTCTTCATCTTTGCTTCAGGATCAGATTTTAACTGTAAGGTTGAATGGTTATCTCACGTAAACCTGCATCCAGCATTATTTCTTTTTCTGTGCTGAGGCAGCCAGTAATAAATTAGTAGGTATGTTTAGGATTTTCAGAATTGCTCTTACCTTAATTTGGAATAAAAAACTTTAAGAATTTGTCTTCCTTGTTAGCAATCTATTGCCAGTCCTTCAATATTTACTGAAATTGATTAAAATAACTCCTAAATTCAGCCATCTCGTTTACACTCAAATGACTCGATTATTTTTGCAGAGTTTACTTTATAAAGATGCATTAGATAAATTAAAGAAAAAAATGATTCTTGTTATTTTCTGTTACTTTTTGATTACGGTGTTGGGAAGCCCGCTATTCATAGATTCTTGTTGATGTCTTATAGAAAGAAATAGCAACACTTTGGTGATTCTGGTTTGGTCACATCCCTTGAAACTTTTTGATTGTTTTCTCAGTACTGTGAGTCTGAAGAATATCAATCATTCTGTCTGGTAATGCATACAACTGAAAACTACAGACCTTGGAAAATTAAAAAGTAGAGTTCATTGAAATGTTCTCGTCACAGCTGAATGAAAACCAGAAGTAAACGAAATGAATGTTGACATCATCAGTTCTGATAGTATGCTAACAATCTTGATGACAGATTTTAGAAAAGGAGTAATGTTCCACGGTTCTTATCAATTGTCTTTTTTTTTCTTCTTCTTCTCTCCTCTCCATAGATGAATTTGCCCCTTATTTTCTTGCCTGTTCATAAATCTCACATTGACTACCTGCTCCTTACATTCATACTTTTCTGCCATAACATCAAAGCACCCTATATTGCTGCAGGGAACAATCTCAACATCCCCATCTTCAGGTAATGATAATAAACTATGTGGAATCTCATTATTTGAAAAATAATGAAGTGGGGGAATGATCAGTTGACCAGTTGTGCACTATATCATACGTCCACTTGTAAGGGCATCAGTGTGACTGGGCAATTCTGTAGAATTTTTTGGTTCCTATTGCATGCTTGGAGAGAGACCATAACAAAATCCTTTTGAGAAATTAAGTGGGATAAGGAATAATATTAATTTCTTCTAGGAGTCTCAAAGTGGGTAGGTGAGTAAAGAAAGATTAGTACGTGAAAACCATATGTGAATAGGCAGCTATTCTTTATGAAGTTACATGAGATGACTATTGGGCAGTAACAGTACTGAGTGAATAGTACTTTGTGGGAAAGTACTCCAGTTTGATCTCTGTTTAAATCGTATTTCTGGTGGCTGAAGAACATCTGAAGATCTTCTAGGTATTTTTTTGCCAGTGACAAAGAACTTAGGAATACCTGATCTCTGAAGAGCCACTGGACATTGTGGGAAATAGCAGGAAAAGAAGGAGACTATCTTGACTCAGAGGGTGTCCTGTTGTGTGCCGGGAATTTTATACTGGCTGTGTAGTAGTTTGGTAAAATCTGAAACCAATGAGTATATTTCTTTTTTATTGTGTAGCACATTGATCCGCAAGCTAGGAGGATTTTTCATTCGTCGAAAGTTAGATCAGAGTCCGGATGGTCGTAAGGACTTCCTCTACAGAGCTTTGCTCTATGTGGTATGTACTTCTTGTCTTTGTGTCCATGGGTAGCATTTCAGTTGGATGGCAAGTAGAGTAATTTCTGTCAGCCTGGGGATGGTTTTTACTGCTTTGAATTTGTCTTGGGGTTCATGCTAGAAAAGCAGGATACATTTTTGTATCATGTCTTGAATGTGTGAAATAAGAGAGAATTGAATGCCTGGTACCTTTGAGGATGAGAAGATTCTCACCTTGCATAATCCTTGTTAAAATAAGTGGAATTAGTCTCTCTGAATTAATATTAAACTTTAATCTTGTTTCTCTGATTTCTTTTGTACTGGGGCCTATCTACACTGATTTTACTAACTTAATAGAAGTCTCTGTTTATGATACGTTGATGTAGTTCTTTGTGCGACTCAGTAAAATAGCTCTATTTGCATCTCAGAAGATGGGATGTACTGAGGAACCAGAAGAGACATATGCAAATCAGCTAGATCAACTGTTGCTAGAGATGTTCTTGAACAAATGGCAGTATACTGCTTGTATATTCACGCAAATTAAACTGCAGTTTGGTCTGGGTTTGTGCCAAGCAGTAATTATTGCCTTTTTTTTGTGTTCTTACAAGTATTCATGCCAACTCATGGTCTTCCATTGTTGTAAAAGGAAATGTTTGCTGCTAAGGAGCAATATGTTTCAAATGTGAATTTGCCAGTATATGAGTATATGAAGATATTTATTTTTTTCTTCTTTTTCTATCTTTTTGTATTCAGCACATAGAGGAATTGTTGAGACAGCAGCAGTTTTTAGAAATATTCTTGGAAGGCACAAGGTCTCGAAGTGGAAAGACATCCAGTGCTAGAGCGGGTCTTTTATCTGTGGTGGTGGATGCTCTCTTCTCAAATGCTACTCCTGATGTCCTAATTATACCTGTGGGAATCTCCTATGATCGCATAATTGAAGGTCACTATAACAGTGAACAGCTGGTAAGAGCAACTTAACAGCTTGTTTTGCCTTGGTGATTTTCTGCTTATGTGCAGGAGGATGTGTTACACAGTTAAATGATGTGCTAGTAGTTCTCTGTCACATGCACTTGGTGTTAGTGAAGAAGAATGTAGAGCCATGAATCACAGAACCTCTCTGATAGGGAGTGCCGAGGTATAGGTAACATAATTCTAAATGCAAATCCATGACATAAAAAATAATACATTCAAACGGTAATACGCATGGAAAACAGTAGTTCTCTAGACTTACTTGAAGTTATAAGGTGTGTCAGAAGATTTGGCCTTCTTGTCTGTTGGATGCATTTTTAATTTTAAACATAATTTTTTAATTGCAAATTGGAAGAAACCAACAACAAAAAATACCCAAAAACAAAACAAAAAGAAATAACACCCAAACCCAACTACTACTCATATTTTCCAGGGCAAGCCTAAGAAGAATGAAAGCCTTTGGAGTATAGCTAGAGGAGTCTTCAGAATGCTACGGAAGAATTATGGGTGTGTCAGAGTAGATTTTGCACAGCCGTTTTCCTTAAAAGTAAGTTTGGTATTTTGAAGATTTGTTTTGAAGTTTGATTTTGCTGTTTCAGTAATGGGACATTTATTTTTATTTTCTCACTGGGGGTAGTCACTATTAGCATAATCTGCAGAATTCTATTCCAGTAGGACACGAGTACGTAACTTCCCTGTTTCACTGACGGCATGAATCTTCAAACACAATTGTGTTAAGTTGAAATAGTTTCAAAGTTGACATAAAGGATCATGTTAGTTTTGAATTAGCGTAAATACTCTCACTGTTGTTTTTTTGTTTGTTTGTTTTAACAGCTTTTGAAGTGATCTGTGTACCGTGTAGTAATTTTTTAAGTTGTATAGACATTTGGAGTTGAAGGAAACTGGATACAGTTCTCCAGTTTAAGTAATTAAATGGTTTACACTATTGTTGAGGAACAGTATTTGTCTCATTGGATCTTTAAAGTTGTTAAGCAAGTTAGTAGTTATAAAGGCACCGTGGATATATCACCAGATCTACATATTCCATAGTTTATTATTAGTTTTCACCTGTTGCCTAAATTCACAAAATACTGTTCTGTGGTTTCTTGGGGAAGGGGCTGGCTCACTACTAGCTGCTTTCACTTTCTTTTCCTTATCTCTTTGCAGAATTTGCTAGTATTATACTTAATTTATCTGCATTTCACTAATCTGTCTTCTGCTACAGTATACCTTTTTTTTTTTTTAGTGTGACTTTAATAAGATTAACTGCTGTAACAACAACCTACTAGAACATTATTCAAATTAATTAGGCATTCTTCTTTCTGCCCTACTTCTCTCAGAAAAGCAGTAGGTTGGAGAGCTTTGGAGGGTTCAATTACCACAGCATGAAATTATTGTGACTGTCTGCACTGCATTATAATTAGTGTAGTAGGGAAAGATATTAATTCACTTCCAAAGAAGAAGGCTTGGGTCACTTCCAGGCTATTCTTGGTAGTAAGCTAATGATTGCTCTTGGATCAGTATAGGGAAAAGAATGTTATCTGCCCTCTTAATCTAGTGAAATACTGATCACTCTATACCTTCTTAGCATCCTCTGCCAGGTCTCATTTGTATGTGCATTCTTTCTTGTACTCCAGAAATAGAATAAGCGTGACGTAAATTGTTTAAGTATGCCTTAACCAAGATTTGCAAAAACATAACTATATCAATTTAAGCTGATGTAGTTATATCACTGCAAATTTTTCTAAGGTGAGTTTTTTGGGGTTAATTTTGAGCTTTTGAAGTTCTGTGAATACAGAATTAGAAGCAGAAGAGGGAGAGCTGGCTGTGAAAGCCTTTTAAACAGCTTTCCTGGGAGAGAACTTTTTCTGACCAGCAGGCTAAGTGGCTCTGTAGTTTCCCACATTAGTCTTCATAGGAACTGAAAGAACACAGTGTCCTGAAAACAGAGTAATGTAAATGCTAACCTGTAAGGAGAGTCTTCTGAGAAATTTGGGATTCAAGAATTCCAAGTATGTGGTTTGATGCCTGCTTTCTGGGCGCTTCAGTTTTGTGATGTCTTACAGCTAAAGCTTCTATAGTAGTGTTTACCTATGGAGATGCTCCCTGTCCTGGTGTTTGAGGAAAGCAGCAACAAGCAATAATTATAATCTCTTTGTGGGTTCTGAATGAGTACTAGACTTCGCTCTCATTCATGCTAATGAAGGCAGTTCTCATTAATTTAATCATGGAGAAGCTAGTCTCAAAGGACTTCTTCCCAGCAAGATGCTGACAGGGATTATGTATTGTTTTTTTGTGGCAGTGTTTTTCACCAAGTATGGATTCTTTGCGGTGGAAAGTTTTCCTTTACATAAAATAGAATTAAAAGAGAATAAAGTGTTGCAAACTTGTCACTTCTGTAACCTTATTAGTACTCTTTTAATGTAAGCTATTTTTAATCACTGTTGCATTTTTGAATAATTGCCTTTTTCATATAAATAGTGTTATCAGTTGAATGCAGAAGTAATGTGGGAAAAGTACAAAAAAAACCAACAAAAATCAATCCTTTTCTTAATAGGAATACGTCAACAGCCAAAATCAAAAACCTGTGCCTGCTCCTCTTTCTCTGGAACAAGCTTTGTTACCAGCTATACTTCCATCAAGGTAGAGTTTTTTTTTTGTTGTTGGGGAGAGGGATGACAGGTTGATTTTTATTTATTTTTTTTTTCAATTTTCCTTTGGCTTTTAGTATTCTGCATTACATTTCAAGATATGCTTGAACTCCCCAGTGATTATGCGATTATAACTGCAATTTATTCCAAGAGTTGCATTCTTTCTGGGGATTTTTTTTCAAATAAGCTTGAGGAGGCTTTTTAAAAAAAAAAATTAATTATAGTGACCTCTGTTGGTTTAATTTTAAATTTTACAGAATAATTTAGTCAGCGAAGAAAAATAACACTCTTAATGAAAAAGAAAGAATATGTTCTTAAAACCCACAAACATCTCAGGTGGATTTTGGTAGAATTCCAAACCAAATAGTGAGAACTTGTGAGTGAGTACCCCTTGTTCAAGGATATGACTCATTCAGAAATGAAAAACTTCACCATAGGGCTAGACTTGCATTTGTTACAAAGACTTAGATTTTAGTTGAAGTTTTGCTCGACTTTTACAAACCTGTGTGGTCCTAGTAAAGACGAAGTCTAGATATTTATCTTTGGAAAGTTTGAGGTCCATACAAAAGACCATTTCTAGCTTGTGGAGTGGCTGAGCTGAAAACTGCCTTCTAGGCAGATTCGCTTAATCTACTTCTGTCCGTATTCATTGAAAAGAGCTGTGGGGTGCAAGTGATGTAATAGCAAAGTCATGAATAGCCATAGGACAAGGCAAATGTTGTGTTTGCCCTTTTTCTTTTGGTGTTCTTACCTTGGATTGTTCTTTACTGTGAAGAAAGTGTCTGGAAAAGTTGTTAGACATTCAACTTCTTGTGGATCTTGTTATGCATAACATTTAGTGCCCTTACCAGAATTCATAGTGTATTTTTGCACTGTAGTTCAGTTAGTGTATCTAAAAAATAAAAATCAATGTAAATCTAAATGTCATAATACAACTTTTTATTCTGTATTTAGACCTAATGATACTGTGGATGAAGGTAGAGAGGCTTCATTGCCTAACACCAGGGATATAACCAGTGAGCCCTACAGAAGAGAGCTGATAGCTAACTTGGCTGAGCACATTTTATTCAGTAAGTGTTCCAGTATCACTGTCAGCTACTTATTTTGTCTTGCTTGTTGCATGAACTAACTTGCTGTTTGGTAGTGTCATACTTCCAAATTCTCTCCGTTCCAGGCGATCATTTCTTGACTTCACATGCTTTGTTGACAGTTCTCCCTCCTTTGCCATCCTCCATCCCTCTGGAACATTTAATAGACTGTCTTTCTGTTTGTACAGACCTTCTGTTTATATTGGTAACTTGTGTATTTTTTTTTTACTAGTATACTGAACTTGATGTAATTTGAAGTGTTTGCGTTGATATCAGTGTATCAATATGACATCATGACTTCTCATTGCACCATGTAAGAAGTTACTGCAGCGTCTTGTAGGCATTATTTATGTTACTATTCTCATGAATTCATCTAGCTACACGGACCACTGGCTTACAGGCTATGTGGTGTGCATTTCAGTTAGCAGATCTGTGATTTCAGATTTAAGAGATGCGTACGAAACGGCACTTCTAGCTTAGTAAATTTCTGAGTTTTACTCAGGCTTCTGAGTTCAAGTTACTGTAGTTTGATTACTTTAATATTTTCCATACCTGCAGGTCTCCAGAATTGTCCATGGTCTTTACAGTACTTCTGTAGGGTGAATATGATGATCATCATGTATTGCTAGAAGGAGCTGAAGCGCTAAGGGCTGCGATACAGTAGTGTCAGGGCATGCTTGAAATTCTATAGTTCATACCCTTTTATTGTTACTATATAGACATAATACACTTCGTATTTCATTCAGAATGTACAGTTCTCTGCCCGTATCACTACTTTTTTTTTAAGTAGTGGCTAGTGTTTCATTTGTAACGATGTTATAAACTTCTCTGATAGTTGAAGTGTTTCAGTTTAACTTTGTCTTGTTTACTTCTAGCTGCTAACAAGTCCTGTGCAGTGATGTCCACCCACATTGTTGCCTGTTTGCTGCTGTACAGACATAGACAGGTAAGGCTTTTGTGCATAAGTGGACAAACAGTGCTTTAAACTCGTTAATTAGAAGCATAGTATGCATTCTACTATTGTGTGATACTGACGAGAGAAGAGAGGTGCATTTGAGGTGGATTTTGTGTACTCTTGTATTTTGGTTAGCAGTGAATGCTTGGAGATAATCCATTATTGATGAGATAATAATATACATTCATATAAAATATAGATTTTTAAATTCAAAATTTAGTTATGCCTTTTAGAAAGAGTAAATGTTTTTTGTCCGTTGTGTTAAAATCACACTCTAGATGTCTGATGTTGAAACACATTTACCACTGAATGGTAAATGGCTAGCGCCTCTTCAGTTAATTTTCAAATGAGTTTTGCTGTTCCTTGGTACTAGAATATTGTGCCAAGTTGGCAAAATTATTTTAATGTTTAAATGAACCTTTGTGCATGGGGCTTGGATTTTTTTTTCTCCTACAAGTGTGTTTGGCATTTTGTCTGTAATTCCTTTTCCCTCCAATTTGAAGCTTTTATTGCACATAAATTGAAAACACATTGAAAAGTATTGGTCAGGTGTGTAATCTTCCCAGTCAAAGGCAGTATCACTATTCCCATCAGTTCACTCTTTCCAATTTCCTAAAATAATGGGATGAAAGAAGCATTTTATTATGTGATCTGAAGCTATCTTGCCAAAAAACAAGGAAAGCAAGCTCTTCCACATATCTCCAACCACTTGTGAGTTCTGTTAATTACACTGTGGCCAGATAACCAAGCATTCATTTTATAGTGGAGGTAATGGAAATATGAGATCTCTAACAAATCTTCTTACAGAATGACTTAGGTTTCTATCGGTTGTGAAATAAACTAAGATTCAACCAAAAATCTTGCATTCTCAAATAGATGCGTGGCTTTAATTGTATGTAATTCAAAACCCACGGTCTATTTCAGTGAAAAACAAGGCTTTTTAATATGACTGTTGGGCTTTGGATTATTGAAAATCAAAGTCTCTTATGTATTTGCTATGTACATGTAATGTACAGATAAACTTTTGTGCAGAAAATTATTTTACTTTTTGATTCTGTTTTTATTTCTAGGGAACTGATCTTTCCAGGTTGGTAGAAGATTTCTTCTCCATGAAGGAAGAGGTCTTAGCCCGTGACTTTGACTTGGGTTTTTCAGGGAACTCAGATGATGTTGTCATGCATGCCATCCATTTGTTGGGGAACTGTGTAAATATCACAAACACTAGTCGAAACAATGAGTTCTTCATCACTCCCAGCACAACGATACCTGCTGTCTTTGAACTCAACTTCTACAGCAATGGAGTTCTTCATGTATTCATTAAAGAGGCAATTATTGGTACGTGCTGGGGTTTACCATGGAAAGATATTCCTGTGACCCATGAAGTCAAAAAGTGTCTGCACTCAACCCCAAACCCAGTTTTCTATGTAATTTACTACTAGTATATATTTCTCACCTTCCTGTTTAAGCCCTTGTTTACCCTAACAAAGTTGATGGTGAAGTAAGTTTGGTTTTGTTTTTTTGGAGTGTTTCCCCTCAACTTTTCCACCAGCCTTTATCTTTCTTGGAAGTATTAATGTATTGCTCACTGCCATAGGCAAGGTACTGTAGGATTTTTGAGCCAATATGGCAGAACCTGTGCTTTGTTTAGCAATATTTTAATGAGAATTTGTTTCAACCTGAGATACATTGAAAACAAAAGAACAAAAAAACCAAAAACAAACAAAAGTAGTGATACAGTGATTCCATCTTTATTTTTCAGCTGCATGCTTGATGTTTGACTGTTTATAGACCTAGAAATAGACAAAACAGATGTTTAAGTTTCCTTTGCTGTAAATCTCTTTGGAAAAACTGGTTATGTGTATTTCTGCTCTAGCCTGCAGTCTTCGTGCAGTTCAGAGTAAGAGGTACAGAAATGGTACCAATGGTGCTTCCCCCAGTTTGATTAGTCAAGAACACCTTGTCCGAAAAGCTGCCAGCTTGTGTTACTTGCTCTCTAATGAATTTACTATATCTTTGGTAAGTGATTGTATTAATTGTTCACTTTTCTTTCTTTCTTTTTGTCTTTGTTACTTAAAAGAGAGTTAATGAGAGTTAATTCTTTCTTTAAGTGTCTTGATTCTGATATGCTCACTGCAAGTGCAGTCTGATGATAAAGGGCAGCAGGAAGTTGAACATCATTTGAAAAAAAAATAGTGTTGTTACCATTTGTTTCAAGGAAATGTCTGAACACTTGAATGAGTATAGTTGCATCAGAACAATTCAACCAAAGGCTGTCTGGTTTCAGATAAGGTGTGAAACTTGCCACATTGTTGTTGCTATATAGTTTTCTCGGCAAGGTATGACAAAATCAGTCAGTCAGGTTTAGGGGATCCATACTGAGTGTACGCCAGCTGCTTGTGCAAGCGCAAAGTGTGTGATACTGGGGTGAGCCTGAAGCTTTTCTACTCTGCTGCCATCAGGCTTTTCCTGAGAAAGAAAGGTTGATCGCTCTGTCAGCTTCCCACAACTGAAGGTTGGACTTCTTCATCTTTTGTCTTGCTTATGTCATTAGACCATTACAACTATTATCTGCGCTCCCCAAAAGCTATTTAAATATTTTGGTTTAAACAAATATAATATTTGAGAGTACCAAGCTCATATGAGTTCGCATGCATTGATTGAAATTACAGTGGAAACGAAGACTCTAGATTCAAAATATAATCCTAATTTAAATAGTTGTGCAAGAGTTGCACAGTTCCATACCTAATAGTTAGTGTAAATTTTAAATATGGCCTGACTGGTTTTTGTTTTGTTGCAAAACATTGAAGAGAACTCATGTTATCTCTGTATTGAAAGATAATCTGTATACCTACAATTTTCAGTGCTAGATTTTTTTTTTTTTAATATGTTCAAGTTACTTAGAATTCTAAAGATTCTTGAATTCTTTCTTAAATTTATAGACTAGATGTTTTTTTTCCCAACTCTCACCTTTTTAAGTGAAACATAAACCAAATTTAGTATTTTTATCCGGGCAGTATTGTAGTTCATATGGTAAAGTTCTTCAGTAATCTCATCTTTCTGCCTTCAGAGTTAATAACTGATTTTTTTTAACCTAAAAAATATTTCCTCCATGGTTATGATCAGTGCAAAAGAGGTGTCTTTTTTTTTTTTTTTTGAATTCAGTTTCAAGACATACAAGGCAATTTCTTAAAAGTGGAATTATCTTTAAATTCCAAAGAAATCACTGCTGTAAGTCTGAATGATTTTACTTTTATTATGATTTTTTTTCCAGAAAAAATCATCAGAAAGAAAAAATTGTCTGTCTGCCAGGATAGACGAGAGTGGTACATTTGGATTATGGTGATAAAAGATTAATAACTTGTTTAAAAGGAATAATAATGCTGTATCTAAAAAATTCAAACAGAGCAGGGAACTGGTGTGTGTCTGTAATGGGTATAACGGATGAAATTTTTTATTTTATGTTATTTAGTGCATTTTATTTTGTTTTGCAGCCTTGTCAGGTGATATATCAAGTCTGCCATGAATCAGTGGAACGGCTAATACAATATGGTATTCTTCTGGTTGCCGAGGTAAGATGACAGAGATAGTAAACGTGCCGTTTCTTGCACGTGACTTCTGCCGTGGGTAGTTTATGCTTGCTAGTTGTTAGTCTTGTTCTAAATATATGTTATTACAGAAGGCTTGTAACAAATGAACAAGTCTAGGCCTGATGCTGCTTGATTCTTATGTTTATAAGCATCAGACATTTGGGGATGGTCAAAGTGAGCCTACAAATGACTGTGTAATGTCCCATTCCGTTCCATTACACCTACTAAAGATGACATATTTTATACTGCCTTGTGAAATTGGAATTTATTTTATTTTTGGAGCCCTTCAGAATTGTAGTATAGCTACACAGATGTTTAATTTCTACTTGTAAAATAACAGATCTTTTGGCACTCTTGGACTCCTCTGCATTGATCTAGGAATTCCTGTAAACCTTCTCTGCTCACACGGTGTGAAGTTTTGGAGTTGCTGTGTGGTACAATCTGTCACCAGAGGCATGTGTTGTTCAGGAATGTGGGGATGAGGCAGCGGCTGACTCAGCATACTCTTGCTTCCCAGACATTTTTTGTGCACAGTAACCAAACCATGGAGCCCAGGGGAAAGTGACAAAAAGTAAAATAGCATGTAGAAGAGATATTTGGCTGCTTTTTTTCGCAGCTCTTTACAAAAGTGGTTAGAGCTACTTCTCGTGTGCTTGCTCATGGCTGTTACTCCTCTCCAGTCTTACCGCACACCTTTTGATACGTTTTTAATACATGTAATTGTAGGTAATATTTACTCAATACTCCTGGATATTAAACCTTCTCCTCCTTTGGAGTTAAAACTGCACGCTTTTTATCTTAATTACTGACATGTTATCATGCATTAAAATGTAATCATTATTAAATAAATCCAAAACTGAATGCTACTCATTGGATTAGGAAGATTCTTGTATGTTCCATGCCTGGGGACAGATGAGCAAGACAGGTGTGGACAGTAGCAGATAGACACCTCTGTCTACTCAAGCATGCAACCTGTGCTGGTGGTTCTTCTGTAAATTTTGGTTGCTGAGGCTGGTATTCGGCTGTTTAAAGCTGGGATGTACATAACTGTTAGGCAGTGTGTAAATACTCAGTTGTGTTATCTGACATACCAGACCAATGCAACATTTGAATGCTTAAAAAATAGATACTCCATCAGTAAACTTCTTAAACTTAGTGAAACTCTGTGCCTGCTTATTCTTTTAAAACATTAAGAATTTACATAATCAGTGCAAACACTAGCTTGGAAATGTTTGTGGGTTTTTAAAACCTGTTCTCTAAAAGGGGTAGCTACTTTCTGCACCTTCTGATGTTTTTGCTTTCCTGCTGAATTTAACACATCGGGAAGTTCCCTAATAAATTGATTGATACATGCTTTTTAAAAATTTAATTCTTTTCCTGTGACTCTACTGTCTGCTTCTACAAATAAGAAACAATCCCAACACATAGTAATCTCTGTAGTACTTTTTAAAACTTATTTTCTGGCCATTGCTTCATTCTGAATATAACATCTGATCATACCGTGAGATGAGAAGGATGTTATACTTCATTTACTACAGAAGCCTTTCTCTTTGTCATGAATATTATGACAGCAATCATAATGACATGTCTGTTATCCACTTGTTTTTAATCTTGCATGATTTATATTTCTAAGTGGAATATGGGGGACTTTCCAGAGTGACTTAGTGTTGGTGACCTTTGAGAATCTCTCTTCTGCTTCGAGCAAAACAAATAATCATGAATGATTGACACAAACGTTTCCCTTATTCTTCTGGGTGTGTATTTGCTATCTCTGAAACTCATTTCTGAAGGTGCATTGTTGAAATTGACTGTTGCATCAGTTAGTTGGAGTATTTCTGTTGCACCTGAATTACTGTGCACCTGAACTCGTGACATACTTGCATTATTGCGCAACAGGACTAAACCACTCTTTGAGTAGTTCGAGTATGTATGTACTTTTCGATTATGCTTATTGCCTTGGTAGATTACCTCATATTTTATTTGCAACAGCACTTTACAACTTTACAGAGCAATGTAATTTCAGTAAAACCTTTAATTAATAATTGTTTCCTAAATAGATGAAAAACAAACTATGGATATTGTGAGAAAAAAAGACTTCAAGGTGAAAAAATCTACCAGTGGTATTCTTGCCATCGTGCACTCATTTCAGAAGCCTTGAAATGTGTATTTACCTAAGACGCTTACTTGCGTCTTAGGTAACTATGAGTGTAAATCCATGCCCTGATATGAAGACAGATTATTGCTGGAGTATTTGTAGGCTAAACCTGGGTGGTGCCTGTCAGGGTGATTAGCAGAACAGAATTGCTGCAACACAACAGGTAGAGGGGACTAAGTGTCTTGGCATAATTGAGATTTAAACAATTTGGGTCCTTTGCAATTAAAACTGGCTCATTATATTCCAACCGATGTCTCACATGGGGACAAATACACGAACAGCATCATTGGAGGCAGTAAGTTATCACTTAAAAATAGGAACTTCTGGCATTCTGCATTAACTGAGATTTTAGCTCCTGTAATACAATAAAACGCAGTTTACTAATATGTCCTTAAAGTAACAGTAGTACAATGGTTAACAACATCCACATCCAGATCGCGTCTCAGCTTTCTATCCTAATGCAATTGAAAACACTTTCTTGGTAATTGCTGTTGCCTGGCTGCTGATGGGAAGGTTCAGCAACATTACAGCAGAGATTTTCACTTTTATGTGACAGGCAGGCTACAGAAGGGCAGTCTTCTTCACCAAATTTCTTTTCTGTCTGCATATCTCAACCCTGTCTATAAGGGTCTCCCCTGTTTTCGTTAATACTGCTTAATGAAAGGACTGATTTAGTTGGATGAGATTATAAAATAAGCCTGTCGGTTGCTTAGATTTCATTCCATTTATTTATTTATGTTACCTATTTAACCACCTCGTCTTTCAAATTTAAGCAGGATGATCAGGAGGATGTTAGTCCCACTCTTACAGAGCAGCAGTGGGATAAAAAACTCCCTGAACCATTAACTTGGAGAAGTGATGAGGAAGATGAAGACAGTGATTTTGGAGAAGAGCAGAGAGATTGCTACCTGAAGGTAATGTGAGGCTAAGGTACTAAGGCTAGTAACCTTGAAGCCTGTTACCAGAGACAGACTACTTCTCTCATTCTGGAGGGCTAAGGATAAAACCTTTTTCTTTTTGCTGGTTCCAGTATTAGCCTGTCATATTTTGCTACAGTTGGTAAAAAAAACTGTTTCTCTTTCCCATAGAGAAAACAGCTGAAGAAATATCAAATAATCCTATAGGGAGGTGGAAAGGCAATGGTGGTGTCATGAAACAAAAAGGCCTAAGCATCTTAGTGTCTAAATGTTTTATTCTTCATAGATTGATCATGTTGATTTTAGACTTAAACCAGTTTTCTCACAGAGCCGATACAAACAAACTGGTAAACTACTTTTTTGATATGCTTTCATAATGTACTGTCTTGTGCCCCTGTACTCTTAATTGTAGTAGGAATTATTTGGGCTGACGTTTTGCCATGTACTGCAGTGCCGTTTTTTTTTTTGCCATTTCTGCTGGTCTCTGTCTTTTAAGCTCTTGTTGCTCTTTCTTAGGTGAGTCAGTCTCAAGAGCACCAGCAATATATCACTTTCCTGCAGAGGTTACTGGGACCTTTACTGGAGGCATATAGCTCTGCTGTCATCTTCGTGCACAATTTTAGTGGTCCTGTTTCAGAGTCTGAATACATTCAAAAGTTACACAGGCACTTAATAAGCAGGACAGAGAAGAATGTTGCTGTGTATGGTAAGTCAAACAGTTTCTCTCTGGAACTGTACTTGATTCTGTTTGTCCTGGCAACAGGATAGCCCAAGTTCAATTGCAGTTTGTTTATTTCTGTGTTTTCTTTCTTGCAGCTGAGAGCGCTACCTACAGTCATGTGAAAAATGCAGTGAAAGTCTTTAAGGAAATTGGGGTAAGTGTTCTGTGGTCAAAGCCAGAGACTGTTAAGTTTCATTCTAACAAGGAGCACAATTTTGAAAACTTGTGAAATCTGCGCAACGTCAGTTTAAAATCTGTGAGTGTATCTGTGGAAATGTGTTATGGTTTTTGAACATTTTGCTTTCTTTAAAGCTCAGGGCTGAAGGAAAGGAACACAGAGTGCAGAACAGGCCACTTCCTGCACCTGTGAAAACTTGTCCAGATGCTATCTAGGGGACCAGGTGTTTTATTCCTAGCTAATAAAGTTCTTTGCTCTGCTCTGTGTCCTTGGTGCACATCAGTAACAATGTTGGAAGGCAGAGAGCATGCTCTATGCTGAGTGACAGCTATATCAAAGTTTGAAGGACTACTTAAATCTTTAAGTATTAGTTACTGAATTTTGTCTTAGTGCTGATTGATGTTCCAGGAGCATCATCTTACTGGACCTCCAGCGTCCATCGTGAGAATACAGATGTTCTTTATTTTTGAAGAAAAGGGTCAGTTTTGCACTATACCCCTCAGGCTTCAAATTTTAGATTTTCTATCTTGAATTTTCAAATAAAAAAATTCTTTCATCAAAATGGCATGGCTTCCTGAATACCAGATGGGATTTAGCATTAATTTTAAAAGCACCAGCATTTAGGCAAAATATTGCCAGGAGAGGGTTTTGTAGTCTTTGCTCTTGAGTTCTGATGTATTAAATAAGCTAACAATAGTTATCCTGGAGTAAAGCCTATGGTAAAGGCATTCATCATTTTAATTCTAGTCTATTCTGCTGTTGAAAAAGTGGAACTAGATCACATCTGCTTAGAGCATAGCATCTGAATTCTTGTTTTCAAAGTGCATGCATATTCAATTCAGATGCATTTTGAGTGCCTGTTTGATACCTCAATTTTGTTAGGAGTTGGCTGTTTATCATACATTGTGCTTATTTCATAGTTTCTTTTCTTAAAAACGGTGATTACTTGAATATGGTGATAATTACATATATCCATGCTGTGTTTCAGGTTTTCAGTCAAACAAAACAAAGGAGAGACACTATTTTGGAACTTAGCACTACGTTCCTACCTCAGCGCAACAGGCAAAAACTACTGGAATTCATCATGAGCTTCATGGTACTATAGAACACATACAGCACCTTTGTCCAGGGACATGAAGACAGGTTTTGAGACTGTGTCAAAGCCTGACAACATTTGCTAATCCTTCAAACTTTAAGGTGCCACTGTCTGGGTAAGGCCTTCTCTGACTTGAACTACTGGAAGACAAGTGCCTTATTATGTATGCATTTATTAGTTTCTTACAGTCCCAATCCTGTTATGATACTTGGATGACACTTCGGATACGAGTTAAATATGTTGCAAAAAATAAAATAAGCAATTAGGTTTAAAATGGAGAGTGAAGTTTTATCAGTGTTATGTTTTAAATAAATGTACTTTTGAAGACTGTAACAGATGCACAAATACAAATATTTGTGATCTGTAGCTAACCCTGAGATCTTGAGTTTAGTGGCAACACAGCTTATGGCATAAACAACTAACTTCCATTCCGATCCAGTTTTATTGTTTTAAATAAATGGTTTCTAAAATTTTGCTTAGGCAGGTTATATACTTCATGGATAAAGCCATAGATTTGCATAACTGCTAACATAAATGCCAAAATTCTAATGAGAGTAACAGTTACAAACATCTGAGAAAAACGATCATGTAGCAGATGATTGTGAGAAGTGTTGTCAGCAGGCACAGCTTGCACTATTAGATCTGAATAGTGCAGTGGTAAATTGCACTAATCACTGCTGTCTTGAAGAATGTGAGAGTAGCTTTTTTGTTTTTATTGTGGCATCTGTCCTTCAGTTAGTTGAAAGTCAGGAGACAGTTGCCGAAGTGTGAATATCTTGTAAAATCTTAGTTTACTATTTGAGAAAAGCTATTAAGATTTTTTTTTTTTTTTAATTAATAGGGTGTCAGATTTTTTTTTAAGTGGAGTAAAAGCTTGATTTGGTGAAATAATTTTTAATTTTGACCCTAAAATTTCAGCAATAACTTTTGCAATTATTAGGAAAACAGTGGTTCATATTGTATTCTGTTGCTGAACAGATTTAAATTAGCACAAAGGAGTAGCCTCTGGAAACATAGAATGTCATAAACAATGTCCTTCGGGCTCTAATTTAACTGGCTTGTAAGAAAAAAAAACAAAAAACAACAAATGATGAATAATTCTGTCCAATGAAACAGGACTCTAGTCTTGCAGTGTCATTGTTTTGCACAGAGGACTTGCACTGTAGATTTCATCTTCTCTTATGTGAGAGGAGGTTAGATTGCAAGCTGTGGTCCTGTGTTTTTAGTACAGCTGATCTAGTTGAAGCAATAACTTGGTGGTACATGAAGCTGGTTTGCTTGTGAAATGTGTTTTCCTCATTTAGATTGCCTTTGCTATGAGGGAAATCAACATTTCCATTACTGCAGTGTTTCACTTGATTCTCACATCATGGCCTTGTGAGCAGAAAATCCCCCCAAATTCATCATGTGAATCTCTGTTGCTTAGCATAAATATGGACAAACATACTTGAATCCCAGCATTTGCACTGTTATGCCAGCACAAAACTGATGCACATAATTTGAGTTTGTGGCCAAGGAGCTTGCATTCGTACTGCACATTCGTCAACAAGAATATTTCTGTAATTTTTTTTATTAAATGCTATTAATATTTGAAACCTGTGGTTTATAGTTTGTTAGCATTATACAATTAGCACTGTGAGATGCATGTGTTTTGTCACTAAACCAGGTGCTCTACAACACTTAAAAGAATTTCTGAACCAAAGCTACATTAATATGGATACAAACTGACCATAGAACTGCATCTGTTTTTGTACACTTCTGCTGTTTTGGCAGGGTAGTGACTAGCACATGATTTGTTTTGTGAAGTCTTCTATCTCTTTAGGAAAGTTTCATCTCATTCTAGCTAACGTGCACTGTTGGTTAACCCAATGAACGCTCATACAACAGTTGTTGCTGATGGCTTCCATTTAATGTCAAAAAAGACTAGGTGCTTCTGAATAACAAGTCTCAGTTTACTACATTTCAGTAAATCTGAAGTGTACTAACAGTGAAGACTGTATATAAAAAGATTTTTACAAATGAAGCAATATGAAGCAAACAAAACTTGAGTCATTTTATTAAGATTGTTCTGCCAACAATCTGTATTATTTACCGTAAAACCCAGGAGTACTAAGGTCACTGGAGTGTTCTGGCTAGGTGTCGCATCTAAAGATAACTTATGGATTACCTTTTAAAAAATAAAAATAAAAAAATCTGATTAATGTAAGTCAATGAGAGGGTAGGGTACTATGCATGTGAATACACATTAATGAATCCTTTTAGTATGCAGAGGGAGGGTACGCCTCTAAGACTGTGTTTTGTAAGAAAAAACTGCATGTGAGAAGTCATGTACTATGAATCATCTGCCAGTGGAAGCCTTTGCTTTCTGCAGCAAGTGTGTATGTATGCAAGCATGTATATTATGACACACAACTATGCTTTTTTTTCCTGAAAATAAAGCACAGAATAAAAATAATCAGACTGTAACAGTCAAGAACTATACCCAACACTTTTGCACTGTATTTATACCTTCAGTGTCTTCTGATTTTATTAATCTCTCATGTTTCCTTTGCTGATACAACACCAGGTTGAGTTAACCTTGGTGAAGTTAACTAGTAAAGAAGAAATTATGGACTCTGAATTACCACAAATGTATTTTAAGACTCTCCTCTTATAAAGGCTTACACAAGTCCCATCATTCTTACAAACATATTACTCAGGTGTGCAAGTCTTTTGGGCCAGGGTCTTTCATAAGAAGTGAAATGTAATGCTTTCATATGCATCCTATAGATCTTGTATTTTAGAGTGATAGAAGAATTCCATTTTCCATGCTGCCACAACTACCCAGTCCCCCAGGGATCATAATTTTGTTAACGTTTACTCTAATCACAGTGATGTATGAGGCATACCTGCCTTCTCTTTGACAGCATAGGGCTTTACTCACATATCTTCGATTAGGAAGCGAATACGCACACTTATGTTTAACGGAACTGACTGCCTGCTCCACGAAGTATTGGAATCACAAATTTAAAAGAAGGTTGAGCTGGAGGTGTTGTAAGATACTGTTGCTATTTTGTTTCTGTGCTTATGAGACTGGTACTGCTTCCTTGTGAATGTTACCGCGGTTTACTTGTTACGTGTAATGGGTGTCTATTGTAGAAGCACAGAGGTGTACTGGATTCATTTTAATAAATTAAACTGTTTGCTAATATGACATTTAATAAGTTCTTCTAGTGTGTTTTTTTTAATAACCTGCTAAAATAATTCATTTGATAACTTTGTCCCTTTCCATGTAGTTCCTGAAATTAAACCATGAAAAGCTTTCCTTACAGATGTGGGTGCACATGAAAGTTGGAGACCGAGAGGAATTTCTACTGGTGTATTGACTAGAGCAGAACCATTTAAAAAGCCAATTGAGATGACATCCTAACTCCTGAGTCAGTTCCATTTGGTCACAAAGCAGAGGTGCCATTTAGTTTCACTGTTCCCATCCTCTCAAGGATCTTGTATGTGGCTTCCATGTTTTTTAAAGGCTCTGAAAGTTCCTCTTACCTTACAGGGAGGGGTGGGCCATGCAGAAGTCTGATTCTACAGATTATCCCTTCGCATGGTGATTTCAAACCGACCAAGAGAACAATAAGCCCCTTTCAGCAATTCTGACAGCATCTGGCAAATGTGAATCAATTGGAGTGGGGCTCTAATATAATAAAACCTGCATAGATGATCATTACTTAAATCGAGAAGGAGGGATGCTGTTTCACCTTTCAAAAAAAAAAAAAATCATAATCAACTGATTCTTTAAGAGGCCTCTAGCAACGTTCACCTGCAAGCAAAGTTCAATTAGTTGACAACTCTTGGCTGAGGTAGGAAACTGAAATTTAATTATAGTGAATAGCTTGAATAAAACCCAATTTTTATTGGTGATGACCTTACAAGTTATTCTTTGTGTAAATGTCTTCCTATTGCTCAGTCTTCTAAAATCCCAAATGTCAGATAAAGCACTTATCTCTGTTTTTTGCTTAATTCAGTTTTCTTGTAATAAAAGCTTGTCAGGCTTATTTAGAAGGATCACTTGATTTGAACTCTCTGCTTTGTTCTCTCTTATGGTACATCAAGTTTTCAGCAGCCTTGCATTTTCAAGGTAAGATCCCCTTTGATCTGACTTGCTACTTGAAATGTTTTCTTTTCAGTCTTTTATAGATCTTTGTTGCACTTCGGATTTCCTGGGTGAGAAATATTGTCCCTGTTCATTCTTCTGTATGTTGTCCCACCTGAAACTTTCTGACTTTTGTGAAGGAATATGTATGAAATGTTCATTGCTGTGTGTTGTGCCAGAGTTCAGGCCCCAGAGACTGTAAAGCCTGAAGAGACTTTTAGACTTCATCTATGTCATAGCCATTGACAGTAACAGAAAGAAAAGCTAATTAATTAATTACTGTATAGCTATTAGTTACATGTGTACTTACAGATGCAAAATTTCAACGAAATATGCATGGAAAAATTTATATGAGTAACTGGCCTTAAAAGGACGTTCTCCAGCATAGTAATAATATGGTTCTTAAACTGGTAGTACTTACAGTCTCTAGGTCTCAAATGCTTTACAATCCCTGACGGTTAAGGAAACCTAGACATGGACCTCAGATAAGGTGCCTAAAGCCACACGTGACTTCAATGACGCCTTTGAACCTCTTCTTTTTTTCTTCTAATCCACGTCACTTCTGATGCTGTCTTCCATCTAGGAAGTGATGGAAGTTTGAGGAAGGCTGCATATGTACGGATTTTAAGAGTTGTTTTTTTTTCTTCTCTCCTTAAAGAACAATTCACAGTCAGAATGGAAAAATTATGGATTTATGGATTGAAATAATTCCTATTAAGAGTGGACACTTCCACTAGCAACTGTTCTAAGTCTGGTCTCTTCGGTGATTTGGGGAATGGTACAGAGGGTATGCTCTTTACATCTGTAGTTAACATGATCTGGGAGAGCCAGGTGGCACCCTGGAGGTTGTAGCAATTCTTTGGAGAAAACTCTTGAGTTTACTGGTAGATCACAAGCTGAACATGGGCCAGAAGTGGCATGATGTTATGAAAAGGGTAGATGGGATGCAAAATCCCTGCACATGAATGACAAACACAGGGCATAATTTTCCAGTCTTTTCAGATTGATATCAGCTGGGATACCATGTTTAGTTTGAAGAGCCCTATTTGGAGGATGATATGGACAAGAAAAAAAGGAAAAAAAAATCTATTTTTTGCCCTTGTGAATAAAAAAAGAATAATTTGGATTAATCCCTAGATATGGGAGCTCCTAAATTGGATAAGAGTGAATTTAGTCTTCAAGTTGCAATAAAAAGAATCAGGTTTGATGCAGTAAAATCTTTTTTTAATGGAGGCATAGAGAAACCCTGAAATAGATGGCCTGGTGAGGCTGAAGTTCCCTTTGTTCTTGGTGCTGGGTCCATGGCCTCTGTCCCTGTTTGTGCTGTAGGATGAGCAGAAGAATGGATGGTGAAGGTCAGCCTTCCACGTCCAGGCACTTTTCCTAGACATACTAGAACTGGATTTGTGCAGAAGCAGCTTGGTCAGGCTCCTTTGGCTGGTTGGCTCTTTATTCCTGAGCCCTGAGATCAGGAGCAGCTCTAATTCAAATTACAACACTTGTTCCTGTTACCATTCAAGACAACATAAATGAGGGCTTTATTAAGATTGTTCTGTAAAAATGTTTGCTCAGTGTCTCTCAGCTTGTCAAAAAGCACATGCAGTACCAGAATTCATTAGGAAAGGAATAGAGAGCAAACCGAGTAACATCACTGTGTCTCTGCACTGCGCCTTGCATCCTGTGTGAGCGCTTCCACGGGAGATCAGTAGGAGCATCCTACCAGCTGTAAAATCCGCAGTGACCAGAAAACTGAAGGAATCCTGCCCCTGACCTTTTCACCTTCCAGACTCTTCCTGGCAGATTACAACAACAAATTAAAAATTAACTCTGCAATCTGTTAGGTTACAGTTTAACTCTGCCCCGGTTTTGGGAATGTTGGAAGCCAAGTGGCATTTCCTGAGTTTTTAGTTTACCACTGCCTTGACTATTGCGTTATCTCAGGGCTTTGGGCTCCACCGATCATATCTACCCAAAGTCAACAAGGTTTATAAATGCCACGGAATACATGGTAGCACTATTTTAGCACCACGCATTTTCTCTGGGAGGCTTTCCTGAACCCCAAACAAATACTTAAGCAGCCTCTGTACGTGAGCTCTGTGCTGTTTGATGGCTGCCACGTGATGGGTACCCACCACGGCTTGTTAACAGCCAGCTGGAGTGCATCAATAAAACATGTGTCTTGCCTTTGATTTATTCTCTACCAGCAGATGAGGCTTAGGGAGGGCTGATTGATTGGTTTATGTTCTTCAGCTAAGTATTTTTGCATGTCTGGAAAACTTCACAGGCTCGCCTTATGGCTATGTTAATACATGGGTTACCTAAATTTAGCTGAAGCCTATTTTTAGCAGTGGTGCTGGGCACCTTGAATTAGACATCCCCTTACCTCTTCAGGGTGGAGAAGGACAATTTAAATGCTACCTGTCAGCTGTAAAAGCCCTTTTTCAGTGTTGATATCCCCCTTAATTAAACTCACAATTCAGCACCTCTGCCTACAAATTTCTCTCTGGCCATTTATAAACTGTTTTCCACAGCTTCCTCTTCCTGTATGCCACAGCCTCAGACACTTGTGATCGTTCCTATGTCCAGGTGTGTGTCATTCCCATTCCTTTTTAACAGCAACTCTTCAGCTTTCTCATTCAATCAGAGCCCCTAAAATGTAAGCATTAGATCCTTTTAAACACAGATGTGGAAATAAATTAATGAGTAACTTCCATCTTTTTTCTCCTATCAGAAAATCCCGTTTCCTTAAAAACCGCTGCGTTAGCAAGCAGCTGCTCAGTTTGAAATGTTGGAAGTGAAGGTAGAGCAAACCTTGTCTCATAAACATTTTCCTTAAAAACTTTTAAGAAAACAATTTCGATCAAAAAGTTTGTAATGTTTCACTGAGCTCCCATTGAAAAGTCATCCATCTCCCCTTCTTTTCGGCTACTAGCTTGAATCATTAAGTAATATTTGTTTTTCTGAATAAATGTTGCGTATCTTTTTTGAAAATGATCAGAATGACTAAATGAGAATAATTTTACTGCTATGCTGCTGTTCCCAGAAAAAATGCATTCTATGCAAAGAAATTATGTTTTGAGGGAGACACAGCACAGGACATGTTTTTGACCAATATTTTTGAAATCCCACATATAAACCATTACATGGAACAAAATGAATATTCCCTGTCTCTAGGAGATAGGAAAATTTAGATGTCTTGTGTCATATCTTGTAATGTTTAGGTATAATGTGAATTAATTCTAGTTCTATTTCCCATGGCTATGAACTAGATTCTGACATAATTGTAAGGAAACATCTTACTGTAAGCCCACCATTTTCAGAATTTTCAGTGTCTAGGAGGTGGACACTTTTCAGTTTTTCGTTCTAATTTGAAATAAAGATGGTGGCAAGGGATCAGCAGTCACAACAGAACAGGAGTTGCATTGTTTACCAGCTCCAGTCTGAACTCGTATTCCCTAAACCACTTTGTCCTCATCCCTCCCTCCTTGCAAACCCTGACCACAAGCACTACCTCCATTCGTTCTTCAACACTGCTAATTCTGTCCCTTTTACTCAAAATTGTTCCTCTTTTGCCAAGAGCCTGGGAAAACTCTTTTAGATATTAGGAGAATTTTATCCCTTTACTAGCTATAATCATTAACCCGAGTTGTAGTTTAGGGAAATCTGAAGCAAGGAAGCATAGAAATATTAAAGCTGGTATTTCTGGATATGCTCCAGAAAGTTAGGAGAGAGAATGCAGGGCAGGAGGTTGGCTGTTTTTGTCTTTTAATTGGTTTATACAAAGTTATCCCTTTGCCGGTGCAGAATGCAATAAAAATGAAAAATGTTGGAACCCATGACACATGTAGTTAATTTTCTGAACTAAGTAAATTAAGTACAAATTGGATATTAATAATTCAAAGCAAAATGCTAGATAAGAAATTGCAGCAGCTTGTCTATCATTTTCAACCATTAAAAGATTAGCCTGAGTGAGGCAGTCCGAAGCTCCCTTATCTCTTATTAAAGCCTCACTTCTTTGTTTATTAAGGGATCAGATCTAAATGATGCAGCAGGCTTGAGACATTGCAATAGCCTTGTGTGCCGTGCCCGGCTTCAGACCTGGGATAAGCTGGAAGGTGGCTTTGGTGCAGAAAGTCCTGGCTCTGCAGGACCTCCTGGAGACAGCCTGGGCACCTGGCACCTTTGGGTTGCCACAGCTTTGGGCTGTGGATTAAATCCTTGCTAAGTGGGTAGCTGACGAAACGGTTCATTCCTTGTGGATTATTGCTGGAGGTCGTGTGAGGAGGTGAAGTGGTTAGTAAAGAGACAAATCTCTTCCCTGGGTTGAGGGCTTAGGACTCAGCCCCTGGCTCTGAAAACATCTCCAGATGTTACCCTGGGAAAATCACTTAGTTCTCTTTGTTTGTTAGAAAGTCCTTCGGCGCCTGTGAGGCGACAGCGTGGTGCCCTGTGGTACCCAGGTCCTGGGAGCAGTGCTGGAGGCTGGACCGATGCCTCTGCAGTGCCACAGCTGTTAACGCTCATGGGCTGAGCCATCCTGTGCTAGCCACACCGAGGTGCTGGTGCTGGGCACGGCCTCACAGCTCCGCTCAGGGCACCTCTGCTGCAGGCGGCACCTGCTCAGCTGCTCCACGCCCATGATGGAGCATGTGGCCCATCAGCATCACGGCAGGTAGGAATAAATGGGGGGAGGGAGATGCTGTGAGACTCCCAACCCAACTGGCTCGGGGGACTTTCTTTTTCAATACCAAAATTCATTTCTCCCTGTGGCTGCCATGTGGCTATGGTAAGTTTTACGGCCTGCATGGGTTCTGGTACAGTGGTGTTTTTTGTTTTTTGTTTTTTTTTTTCCTCCCAAATCATTCTTATACAGTGGGCTAACCTTGATTCTGATTGCTCCCTAGTGTGTAAAACATACAAGAGGTTTTTTGTTTGCTTAAATTGCCTAAGAAAACACTCTTTTCCCGCTGTGTGTCACTTTGCATTCAGGCTGTACTTTGTGAGGTAAAAATTGCTTCTCCAAAGTATCAGGGCTATAATAAAATGAAATAAAAACAGGCTTTCCAAAGGAGATAAGCAGCTGCCACTTATGTCCATGGGTAGAAAAATTCCCAGTGCCTGGAAAACAAGGGGTTAAGGACTTTAGCCCTGGTCTTTTTCTTTTTTTCGTTTCTTTGGATGGATTTTGGCATTTGGCTAGTAAACAAGCAGGGATGAGAGCAGCTCCATCCTCAGTGTCCAGCAGATGGTGGTGGAGTTTCATCTACAGCTGTGATTCCTGCGGAGGGCCTGGACACCACCACTCCCATACCTCAGCCCCCAGGCTGTCCATTAGAAACCAAACATCATTTCCTTGGCAGTCAGATGAAATATTTGCCTAACATGGAAAGCACGTCTTTTAGAGCTGATTTTATCTGTGGTTGTGATTGATTTTTATAAACGCAGGAGTCAGGCTGTGCTTGTCACCCGACACTAACAACAACACATTGAAAGACGACTTTGATGCCTGTGGGCATGGAGTGGTGTTCATGCTGCTTCAAGAGAAAATTAGCATTAGGAGGGAGGCTCTGAGCAACACTTCACATCCCCCCAACCACACTAGTCATCCTGCAACCTCCAGTCCAGACAAGCTCTTCAAGGAAACAGAGCCATCACTCAAAGTCCTGACCCGAGCACACCTCAGCTCGGAAG
Organism: Cygnus atratus; assembly: GCF_013377495.2. Taxonomy (NCBI): domain Eukaryota; kingdom Metazoa; phylum Chordata; class Aves; order Anseriformes; family Anatidae; genus Cygnus; species Cygnus atratus. The sequence continues at coordinate 10,171,177 of NC_066368.1, forward strand.
TGCCCCAGATGCCAGATCTGCTTTCTGGGGTGTAGACCCACATCAGGTCCCCAGAGCCCATGCAAACCAAGGGCCCCCTACAGCTGATGGCAGCTGAAAAGTGGGTCTTCTGGAAGGTTGATGAAAAGGAGAAGCACTGCCCTTGGCATGTTTTGGGGAGCTGGACTGCCAGCTCAGCCCATCCCCCTGGAGATGAAAACCTTCCTCTGAAGCTGGAGGGCAACTCAAAGACCGTGGCTGGATGTGAGTACCAGGTGTTCCTAGAGCGCCTCCTAAATATTCTGCAAATCATTACAAGCATTAGTTTATTTTTAAAATATTCGGAAGGCCTTTCTTTTCCTTGTGAAGATAACCTTCTGAATCAAAGTGTCCCAGTGAACAGCTTAATTCTTCAGCCAACAGTGCTTTTTATTCAAAAATCTCCAGAGGCACTAGTGCAAAGCAGATTTGAACCTGCCCTAAATAAACTGAGGAGTCCCCTGATTGTGTTCTACACTCTCCTGCACAGTCCCTGTGTAGCAAGGTGAAGTAGGTGTGGGGTCTGGACAGGGAGATGGCCAGTGCCCTGCAGAGCACCTCTGATAAAAGTCTCCATGTCCAGCAGCGCTGTGGAGCACAGGAGATGTGACTCATGTGCGTTTCCAGCTAGCAGCACTGATGCTAAAAAATCCTGCTCTTTTGCTTTCCCCTTGTCCCAGCTGTTCAGGGGCTTCGGGTCTCTGTGGTGATTCAGGCAGTCTCCAGCTAGCCCAGAGAAGGAGGAGTGGGGAATGAAGCAACAAGGAGAGGACCCATGGGTCACCTCATGACGTGCAAGCAGCGCTCACCAGTGCTGGGCCTGCACCTGAGCAATTGCCTTAGAGGTGATTGAGCAGCAAGAAGGAACACGGTGGTGGCTGCCAGCCCAGAAACCATGCACCCAACAACTTCTGCTGAGACTGCTGTGTTCAACTCCCTGCCCCGGCCTGGGGATAGCTTCTGTAGAAATACTGCATTTGGTTTTCTGTCCCTAAATGGTTTGGGATCAGAATTTGCTTTCTTTAGTCATACTGGTAAGGAAACAACTCTTCTGCCATTAAGCTGCTTGTGAGAGGAGGAGTGGCCATGCTGGCACAAGAAAAAGTCTGAAAGGATTTCTTCCACGTCTGAAGTGTTAGAGAATTAGGCAGGGGGAGCTGGATGGATACTAATGTGGCCACCGGAGGGCAGCGTCAAAACTCACAGCTGCCCAGTACAATCCAACCTCTCCCTGCACATTTCATTTCAGGCTCCTCTTGTCAAACGTTTCCCTTTTGTTTCCCCGGGTTCTTTCTCCTCTCTCCCCACCGCTCGCACCCAGCAGCTCTTCCAGCACCCAGGACTGCAGCTCCCCAATTTTCTCCCCGCTGATGCCACCCTTACACCAGCCTGGTGTAAGGGTTTTGGACACACAACGGGCACTGTGGGTGTTCGGGATGAAAGGCGGCTGAGAGCGCCTAGCAGCAGAAGTGTTATGTCTGTGGCGGAGCTGGCAGAGGTCTCAGGGGCTGTAGGCGTATACTTCTAACTTTTTATCCTTGGAGCAGCTGCTTGTCCTCCCCTCAGCTGCTCACTGGTGGTGGGAGCAGCATTTGGGGCAAGAGGAGACAGTGGTGGGGCAAGCACGCCTCGGCCTGGCAGGCCCCACCTCTGGGACAGGGGGAGGGTGGCAACAGGGCCCTGCCCATCTGTGTGAGGAGGCCGCCTCGGTTACTCGCTGAGTTATGCTGTATGCCATTAAATCAGCCCACATGAGACAAATTTGTGCTCTGGATGATTTTGCTTTGCTGGCGTGGTTGAGCGGAGGTACAAACACAGACAAACAGCCTCTTTCCCTATAATTTTTCTCTGTGTGGTAGATGAGACCTGAAAAAATAAACACGCGTGTTTCCCTATGGGCAATGATGTTCCTCTAACCGGTGCTTTTGTTTGCCAGCTGTAACACATCCCTTCCGGCCCGCTGCCTTGCTGTAGTCACTGTGATCCCTATTGCATTTCTTCGGTACTGCCCTGCAGTAGGGTGGGAAGGTTTCCAGCTTGCTCCAGCCTCAGTTAAGCAGTTTTTGATTTCTTTGCTGGCACCAGCAGCTGTTTGCAAGAATGAGGCATAGGTAGAAGCCAGACACCATTGAGAGGCCTCAAGAGCCTCAGTCTGGTCTGCTTCTCTCTGCTTGGGGGTGTGCTTGGCAGCTCTTCAGACAGCTGGGATGTCTGTCTTCTTTTCCAGGCAATTTCAACCAACTTGCACAAGCCAGAGTAATTGCAGATGTAATAACAAGATACAATATCACCGCTATGCGGTTCAACTTGTTTGCTGTTTCGAGACGTGGCAGTCGTATGGCTGAGCAGCATGCACCAGCTGAGCGGCCTCGTGGCACAGCGCGGTGCTGGACCAGCTGCTGCCTCTGCTGTTGTGTGCCCCGCTGGAGATGTAAGGGCTGTGGGAAGATGTACGATGAGCTGGTGGTTAGAGGAGACAGGACGCAAATTCACAGGAAATAATGTTTAATTGGTTTTGCTGTTCCTGGGATGCCATTCTTTACAAGTAAATAGTTTATTCTCTTCTTCTAAATTCCCTGTATTATTGGCTTCGGGGCACTGACTATTTCCACACAGCCCATAGGGGACAGAATTACTGTAGGAAAATGAAAGGGAAAAATGAGTCTTTAACTTGACCTGCACCATCAGAGAGCTTGAAAAAAATGGAGTGTTTTTGTAAAGCCTTTATATCATCACCCTTTTCAACTGAGCATCCTAAATGCTTTATAAATATTAATTAAGTCTCATGTGGCTCCTCTGAATTACGTAAAGACAGAATTGTCTCATCCATCAGAAGAGAGGATCGAGAAGCTGCTTAACAATTTGAAACAGCATCAAATGACAGCAGCTCAGTGAATAAAAACATAACACCCACCTGAAACTTCTAGGCGGGAGAAAAATTTGAGTGACTTATCTGTATCTTTCCACCCTTGTAAAAAAGTAGAGTTGGGCTCAAGTGTAGTTGGAGGACTACATGAGAGCTACATATCAGGTGCTAGATAAATTTCTTACCACACCCAGCTGGAGAGTTTAGGTTTGGACTCTAATTCATTTGAAAGTTTAACTCAAAGTGGAGACTGGCATTTAATAAATGCAGAGAGGCATCAGTTGCTTACTCAAATTTATCATCTACTGAAATTATTGTCACTTTCTCTTTCAAATGCCCAAGACAAGCACTGGCTTAATTGTTTCTCCAGATAGGCTTCTGCAGATGTGTCTTCAAAATCTACTCTGGATCAATGGTTTCTAATAAGACGACTGCAGACCAGGAGAAAATTAAAGTATACCACAAATTCAGACATTTTTATACTATAGTGGATACACCAAGGCAATGTTGGAAAGTTCTAAAATTTCAGCTAGTACAGAGGATATGGTATAGATGTTATTTATTTCTCAGTGTCACCGACTGGTCTATAAATGTTGGTTACAAAAAAAGGAGCAGCATGGCCTGGTGGGCATCAAGGTGCTCTTGCACCAACAGTACTTCCCCAGGCCATGAAGGACAACTGCACAGGAAGTTGTGTTAGCTGGAGTGCAAGTGATTGCTCCTCTCTACTGGGCACTTAGGAGGCCACATCTGGAATAATGTGTGTGGTTTGCCCCTCCCACCCCCTACAAGTTTTTATTGTTGGCTGCCTGAACGGAGAGTATAGAGAAGGGCTCTGTCTTTCTTTCAAGAGGCAATGGACAGACTGCAATAAAGGAAGTTCCCATTAGATACCAGGAGAAAAATTCACAGTGAGAGTGGTGAAACGCTGGAGCAAGGGCTTAGAGAGGCTATTGTACCACTGTTCTTGGAGGTGTGAAATGCCCGACGGGGAAAAAAGGCTGAGAAACCTCTCCTAAGTTGGCCGTACTTTGAGCTAGGGTGCGGTGGTGTTGGACCAGGTGACTTCCAGATGTAGTTCCCAACCTAAAATATGCTTTTTTTTTTTCTTTTTTTTTTTTTTTTTCCCAGTTTCATGTTGGGAACTGGAACAAAATTCAGGCAACTATACTTTTTTAGCTGTCTACTTAAATAAATTAACAGACATGGACAGCCTTTGAGACATTATGGTTTGTGTTGTAAGAATTAAGATCATTGTAAGGTCATGATTTTTCTCTTTTTGAAAATGTAAAGTGGAACTCTTTTCTTATTTTAATTCCTTTCTTCATCACATAGGAATTCACTACTACTGAGTTTTAATCTACTGTGAATTTACTGGCTTTTTTTTTTTTTCTTGAAGAACTTCTTCTGAAGAGCCCTTGTAAAGAATTGCATGGATTTTGCATGAAAAAGAAAGGTAATTCAAAGCATAGATCTGCTAATCCTGAGACTCGCCGTGCTACCTCTTAGTATATATAGGTAAAATATGCAAAATTATAGCAATCAGTTATAGCATGACTGAAATGAATCTGTTACTAACTCATGCAAATTGATGGAGGAAGAGGGAGGTGAAAGTGAATTTATTTTGAATGGTCCCAGTTCAATGAATTGTCTGTGTTCTTGGCTTGATGACCCAGTCAGTGATTGCTTCTGTGAAATAAAATGATTGACACTCTTTATTTATTTCATTTACAATGAAATGTATTGCATTGTAATACATATTAATTACATATCTGCATATTTACAGTGTATTTCATAGTTGTTTCCCTATACACAATACGCATGCAAGAAAACTAATGGTACTTGACTAGATATGTGAAAATGAAATTAATTATTATGTAGATTTCTCTGTGTTCATCCTCTGACTTGTATGTCTTGGCAAAGTGGTTTTTTATTGTTGTCTTTTTGTTTGTTTGTTGTTGTTTAGCAAGACTATATCATTAACATCAAATAAATCCCAATTACATATTCCACAAGGTTTTTTTGCTTTTGCCTTTCCTTGTCAGGAAAGGAAAGTTTATGGCTGTACATAGCAAAGAAACAAATGGCACTCATGGCAAATCCCAGTGTGGGGAGCGGCTCAGTTGGTTTATAACTTAGTCCTCATCTGAAAGAGTTTTTGGAAAGCACCATTACTTTTCAGTGACATGAGGTAGGATTTCAGCAGTGCTTTCAACTATTTGTCTTTGTCTGAAGTAAGAGTTCTGCTTCCAGGTAAAATAACAGAAAATATGTATACTTACAGTACCCAGCACATTTTTCTCTTCATATTTTTCTCCTTTTTCATTTTAAAATTACCAGCTCCCCCTATAGTTAATGATGTGTCAGCACTGTCATTACAAATCCCTGATGTTCTGATTTTATATATGAACTACAAAATAATGTGCTTCAGACTTCAAATTAGTTTTCTAGGGTCTTGCTCATGAGATCTTTAAAGTATTTTATGAATTCATAAGAGTGTGTTAGGCTCTGCTCCAGCTCTTGGATTAACTCAGCGGAATCTCTACCACAAAACCTTAATAAATATGTTTTTAAAACACTTTTATTAGTGCATTTATTATAGAGCAAATTATAAATCTGTTATCACAGTTTCTTCATAGCTTTATTTCTGCTTATCACAAATTAAAAATAAAGCTTGCTGTTTTTTGCTGCTTTAGAATTTGATTCCTCATTTCTCATTGAGAGCCATTTTGAATGACATCAGCTAGCTGGCAGGGATTTTTAAGATGTGCTACTGTACCTACAAAATCTTCCTGGGGAGGATTTTAATTCTGCAAAGTGTCTCTCCAAAATATGTGAAAGAATACAGAGGAAGGGCAAGAACCCAGGATTTTTGTTTGCTCAGAAGAACTGAAAAAAAGGGAGTTTTCCATCGTATTGTAGGGTTAATAAACACAACTCTTAGCAGGACTCTCTAGTTTCTGTGAATTACGGAAATGCAGGATTTGTCCTGATGGAGGAAAATCTGGTCTGTGTCATCCTACCTCAGACAGCCGCCAGGACCATGTGCTAAGACACTAGTTCATTTCCAAGGTTTTTCTCTTCATGGCTGAGAACACAGGCTGAAAGGCAGTATAGCTTTTGTTGTATGATCTTCTGTATCCCTCAGTGCTGTGGCACCAAATGACACTGTTTGGTAATGAATTTCAAAGGCTCTTTAGCATCTGTTTGAATCATTTCTCTCCCAAACTGACATGCATTTCCTCTGACCATTCTGCAATGGGTTCCCGATTCTTGTTAACAAGACCATTGCCCTCCTTTCATGAGGATGTATGCAGGAGTGCTCTATTGCCCTTTCCATACCCAACTTGATATTTTACCTGTTTTACCACTGTATCTCCTGTCTTCTCTTTTAACTGCCCTTACATTCCTCTTCCTGCTCTGCAGCTGCTCCTTTGGATTAGATACTTGGGGTGCCTGTCAGTGTATGTGAAAGAGATATTTAGCATGGAATAGTGTGTTTGGTAGTCTATACAGATCAGGTGAAGTTTATGGTCTTTGCTGGTTAGATCTTCTCACAGGGTGCCGCTGAGTGTGTGTGTGGGGCACAGGATCACTCACAGTCCCATATTGCTTCAGGAATATATTTAAGCAAATGCCAATATTATCCTTTATTTCTGTAATAGAGAAGAATTTAAGTAATAATAGAAAGTGAGACTCACTCAGATAAAAAAGGCCTTATAGGAATCAGCTCTTGCTCACTAATGAGATTTGGGCAGTGTGGATGTTCCCTGCATGTTTTGTGTGTGCAGGAACAAACAGTCCCTCCTAATCCTCCTTCGTCAGGCTGTATTGTGGCATTTTAAACCTGGGTGATGTTGCATTGTATAACTTTTGATTTCATAAAGCAACACTATTACTTACTACCGGATTTAGGAAGGAATTAGGACTTCTTTCAAAAAACAAAGTTTAAATTCAGAAATATGTTGTTCTCTTACCATTTTATTCCCCTCTAGCTTTCCCTCAGAAACACCTGATGTGTTTCATCAGTCTAACAGACTGCAGAACTCCCTGCACTGCTTCACAGTAACAGACTGTGAGCCAGAGTCACTGGGTCAGGCTTTGCCTGGTGTCAGGCCACAGTGCTGTCAAAGGGCACAATTGATGTGTTCAAAGGTTGCAGTTGTCCATGTAGGGAACTCTGCAGATGGTCCAGGACATTTAAGGTACCTCAAACCCTTCCTCTTGCAAGGGAGCTTGTGAGACAGAAATACAGTTTTCTTATTACCATTTGTTCTGTAATAAATTCCTGTTAAGGAGTTTCATAAAGAAAGGGGATTTTATTTTTTTTTCTTGCAATATTGCTTGTGTAGGGAGTCATCTGAAAGCACCATCCAAAATGATCCCGAGAGAGAAAAGATGTGTGAGCAGATTTCTTGTCATCTAGATGAGGAAGAGGGCAGGACATGAGGTTACTGCCATGGGGACTTTACAATACCTGTCTGCCAAGGTCAACAAATGTCTCATACCACATCTGAAGTTTGCTCCGGTGTAGAATATTAAAAAGCACCTAACTGAATCATGCGAAGGCTGGGTCCTCCAGAAAGGCTCTTGTGACGGCTGGCTGCAATGAAGTGCTCTGTCCCTAAGGTACGATTACCTGGTGAAGGAAGGTTGGAGGGCAGGCATGGCACTGCTGAGCAAAGCAATGGGCTGGAGACCTACTTGTGCAGAACTGTGATGAAGAAGCCACCCCATGAGCCTCTTCAGTGTGCCAGACCTAAGAGCACTTTGAAAATGCCTACATTATGTAGGCACTACCACTCTGCTTCTGTAATGGGACTGAAAAAGCAAAATGGTCCTAGTGAATCCCTGTAACATCTCTTATGACTAACCCTGTAGCTCAATGGTGAATGTTGCTGACTTGGCTAATCCCCATCTTCAGGAAATGTTGAAATAAAATCTGAGGTTTGAACACCCCTGCTTTTTGTTGAATCATTAGGGTAAACATCTGAAGATAGTGGTGTCTTGGTCTATCAGTAACATAAATATTTGTGTGAGGTTGTGCTATCATCTGCTTAATTTCTGACAGCACTTCTCCTGCGGGAAGTAAGCAGAGAGAGAGAATGGCCAAAAGTGATAAACCGCTCAGTAACCCTCAGCGATGGAATCCTTCTGCTTGTCATAGGCAAGTGCTTTAAAACTTTTATCCCATAGCTTCTTAGAGCACATATCCTTCATCACCCCTCCTTACAGCTGTCACCTGCAACAGAGAGCCCAGAGATCTTAGAAAAAATCACCTCTACAAACAGCACCCATGAGTAACTAGAAAGCACAAAGAAAATTCATGTGGCCATTGCCTGTAGTGATCAGTTCTCTCCAGCAATAGCTGTAAATCAGTGCTTTCACACTAGCATTTCTTACCAAAAGCTTTCCTTGAAAAGAAATCTTAGGCATGGAAATGAGGGTAAAATGCTTGATGTTCCCAAAGGTTTTAGAGCACTCAGTTCCTTCTAAAATTAATGAATTTTGGGCCTACAAGTCCCTTATGTGGCTTTGAACATCCCACTTGACTAATATTTAAGCTGCTGAAGTTTATCGCAGACCCCAGGGGAGCACTGGGAAGACCTCCTGGGATTTGAGAATACCAGCAGCTGGCAAGAAGGAAGATTCATTCCTTCTTTACATATATGAAATGTTTTCATAACTGCTGATCCACTACAGTCACTGGAACTTGTAAGTCTTCAATTTCATAAGTTAATAAAGTCTTCAGTTAATTTGTTAAACAATTAACTTTCAATCGCACATTTCCCACCCATCATCTGCTGTGGATTATGTGCCTTAAATTTCACATATCCTTTTGACTGTGTGATGGGTAAATTTGTCCAAGGACCATATCTTCCATTTTTAACTTTGGCAATACCTGGAGACCTTATTCACCTCAGGACCACTTTGTCTGCACTGCAGACAGTGTCTACACATAGCAAAAAATGTTGCTTGTGTTAGTACCTTGGTCTGTGAGACCTAGTCCCAGCTGGGGGCATTAGCGGGCATTATGGGGCAATTATTAAGGAGGCAGTGGGGCAATTATTAAAGACACATTTCATGTAAACTTTGGAATGAGAATTGAGACTGGAATTATTTGGGTTCTGTGTTGCATTTTGTTGTAGCTTTTGTGAAATCTGCTTGAATACCCTCAATGCTGGCTAATACTAAATATTTCAACTTGTTCCACATGTAGAGGCAGTACTGCATATTCATTTATGATGTGTGCTTTGAAGATGTGACTGAACAGATTGTGTCTTGTTGGTTTCCACTGCTGGAAGCTGCTGCAAAAAGAAGTGAGATATTCAGAATCACTCATTGTGGCATGATGGAAATGGCAAAATATTGGGAAAACTTCTGTCAAAAATCATGGGCTGTCATCTCCAGGTTGAAATGCATTCAGTTTTGTACCAGGTCTGAAAGGTGTATTTTGAACTCATTCTTCAAAAAGGCTTATATTACTACTACATTACTGCAGATTTCGTGTTGGTTTTCTGTCATTTGAGGTTTAAAAATAGAATTGTTTCTATTTGTTACTTGTAGTAAATCCAGCTTGTTATTAAGAAGATCAGAAAAAAAAATACAACAGCCCTTGGATGGATCATGCTATTAATGTCAGGCTCTAAATAGGAATTTTTAAAATAGTGTATAGTGAAGAAATAAGTTTTGTTTAAAAAACTAATGTAAAGCAGGGAAACAAAAATTAGCATAATTTGGATTGACCATCCAGTTCCGAGAGAAAACTGTAGAGATGTCAGTGATCTAATTGTGCCTTAATTATCTGTGTAATGAGACAGGAATACTTTGGAATAGGATTTTCACTCCAGGTAGGCATCAGAAGTATCCACGTAAACGAAGCAAAGAATATAAAAGATGATAGAATAAATAATTTCTGTGTGTGCCAATACTGCGATGTCTTACAATTTAAGATCCCCAAATTAATGTACATTGATTCAAGCTGCTCAAAATATGCCGCAAGAGCTAATCAATCCAAAAGTACTTATGAGCAATAATTCAGTCAGCTGGTGAACTAACTGAGTGTTAATGATGAGAGATGAAGACTCCCTACTTTTGTGAGCCATTAGGTGGATTCTCTAATCTGGTACTGAAGGTAATTGTCTACCAATATATATGAAAAAATAAAATGTGAAAAAAAAAATAAAATCAGCCCAGCAAGTATTTGAGGGGAATTTCCAGAAGCTACTGAGATCATAAAAGTGTAGGTAATTAGTTGTTGACTTTTATGTTGGCAATGATGTTTACAAATATCGCCTTTTAAAAGAAGGGACAGGTCATACTGTCAGGCCCCTGAGGGCACTAATGGCCCTTAGTGTCCCTGCCCAGCCTCCCCTGGGACCTGCTTCACCCCTGTCCATGGCCCAGGAGGCTCATTTCAGATCGGCCCAGGGCTGTCAGTCTCTATCCGTAGACGTGCCTGTCTATGACCCTGCATCCTCAATGGACCTGGTTCTGCTCTGTAGGTAGTTTGTGTGCTCGATGGACTCACAGGAATATCTTGTACTCTTGCCTCTAGACCTGCCTTTCTTTCCTTGTCTTGAAATTGGAGAGACATGGATTTGTTGCATGGACCACTCAGTGGGTAAGGAATTGGCTGGATGGTCATGCTCAAAGAGTTGCAATCAACACAGTTGTACAAGCTGAGACCAGTGACAAGTGGCATTCCTCAGAGGGCAGTACTGGGACTGGTGCTGCCTAACATCTTTGTTGGTGACATGTACAGTGAGATTGAGCGCATCCTCAGCAAGTTTGCCAATGACACCGAGCTGTGTGGTGTGGTCAACACACTTTCTGGGGATCAGCCTCGTAGTTTAAAAGATGTATGGACTCTACAGCCAAAATCCAATGTGACAGCCAATGTGACGGGCTTTATAGTAAAAAAATCTTGATTTCCTTATCCGGAGGTGAGTTTTAAGGCATACAAAAAGACTGGCAGTGACCAGAATGAACAGGTCTGGATTCAGCCGGATGGATCCAGAAAGCTGATCTGTGAAACCATGGGAGCAGACGTGGCTCCGTGCAGACCTTGGGAGATCAAAACCAGGCAGAGGATGAATTATACACTCATTGAAACTAGTCCCTTCCTGAGGCATAAAACATGGGAAAGGATGCACACGCACAGACATTTGGTTTTGTTACACTGTTGTGCTTAAAATGCTTGCTGATAGCTGTGGTATTTACAACTGAGAGTACTGCAGAAGCCCCGTTTAAAGGTGATGGATATCTGTTCTATCTACATCCATCAGGAAGAAGACATCTGTTTGCCCATATTGGCTAAAGTGATAATTATCACCAATGCATGAAATATATCTTCTGCTTTATAATAAGTTTTTCCTAGAAGCGGTCACAACATGAAAGATTTGAGTCTTCAGCTGTATTTCAGATGCTGCAAGGTTCAGGTATGCTGAGGTCTGTTATTTACAGTTTGATCTGCTGCACCTGGAATAACAATGCACAAGGGCCTGCCATGCATTTAAGTTTCTCTGTTGAATGTTAAATTATCTACATCAGCTCAGGCAGTGTGTAAGCAACCTGATGCATTTCTATCATGTCATCAAAGCAATGCACTGTATTTAAATTCTGCAGCAGTAATAACTGACCAAAAAAACCCACACTTTTCTTAAGTAATGCATAGTGTGTCATGACTATTCTTATAACTGATGACATTGCTGTTAGTTTTGCTACAATATTAACCAGTTTATATTAATTTTCAATTTTGTTTTGTAGTTCTTAAGTGAACTTCATATTTGCCAGATAATATCCAGAACACAAAATGCTATTTAGTAGAAAACAGCAATAAAATTACTGTATAACTTCCTGCATGTGTGTTTTAATTAATCAAAGAAAATATTCTGAGTGGAACATAAAACAATTAATTCTGACTATGAGACAAAGATGAAATATTTATCTACTCTCTTAGGTAATCACAAGGAAAAAACACATGAAGCTGAAAGAGAGAGATAAAAGAAGATTTCTCTGGAAGCATAGGGAAAACTTCAAGGGGAAGTTAACTGAAAAAGAGAGTTGATGGGTAGAACCCAGGTGAGAAAAGATTGGTAACAACGTTTTGAGAGTTTAAGTGTTTTCTTTCTATGAAAAGACCTGCATATAAAACATGGAGATTGATCCTAAGCAAAACCAAATTGTCTGATGTTATTAAAATACTTGAGCTATTTTTTACTATATAGAAAGAAAGCATAAGTAAAAGAAAATATTTTGGTGGATACCAAGAAAAAAACATGCCATCACTCTCACAGGTGGGGGACTTGAGGTTTAATCTGAGATCCAACTGGAAGCAGGTGGGGGCCTGTGTTCGTGAAGGATACAGGGTCCTAGAAAAACTGCATCATTCCCAAATGTGTTTAGGACCTTAGGATGGTTAAATTAAAAGTACAGAAATCCTTATGGTTGATTTAGGTCTGAAGCACAAGAAAATCTGGAAATATTTTTGTTGTCTTTAGCAGACTTACAAGGACACATAAAATATTTATTCTGTAAAAACCACTCATGTTTTATCAATATTACATTATGCACTTCCCATTGTTGGTGTGCCTTGGTCTCAGATTAGTTCATTGTTCTCACCTGCAAAATGACACACACACACGTGCTCCAGGTGAAGCCAAGTTCCTGGCTTAACAAGCCAGTACACCACAAAGGATAAAATCTGAAGGAGGAAGCAAAAGCTTTTTTCAGACTGTGAAAGATGATTGTGTTTTCCTACTGACTGCCAGGAGAAGAATGTGCTCTTTAGACAAGGTCTGGTTAAATGTAAGTGCTTTACAGTATTGTGGTGGGATGAAATTAAGTAAAATTGTGGTATGGCTGGAATTTACCTAAAAACATTATAAGTCTGACTACTGTTTGTAGTTACTGACTTCTGAAGATGCGTGTAAGTTATACTTGTGAAATGTTGAATTCCTGAGATGCAAGTATTGTGCCTTAGCTAGGTGACGATGGAGAACTGTAGGTAGGTCATGTTTAGTCTAGAGGGAAAGTAGAAATTAGATTTTGCTGCTGAAATGCATTGGAAGGATTAGTTTGGGGATATCTTTACCTAGTATCAAAAGAGTAATGCGTAAGATTCCATGCATGTGTGTTTCCTACCTTGTTAAATATAGGTCTGGTTTGTTTCTTCCCTAATTACAATAACATTTTCTCCAGAAGCTGACCGAACTTGTAGGCTGTATTGTTCTATTTGGAGCCCTGCTTTCTTTGGGCTGTGTGTGCTGGCCTAATTCTCTTTCACAAGATACTTTGGTACCTATTGCAGAGCTTTAGGAGGCCTGCAAGGTAGATGCACCAAAGCTTTCAAGCACTGAGTTTTTTTGTTTGTTTCTTAATGTAGCAAAGATGCTACAATGAAAACCTACCATCTCTAGGTGCTCTTCATGGTCTACGTAAAATGTAATCATATTGTTGTAGAGTTACGGCTTGCCTCTCTGCATTGTTCCAGAATAGGGAGTGAAACTGCCAGTGACTTGAGGGAGTCCTAGTTTTTCTCCTGGAGAAGTTTTACCTCAGTAAGACATACCAAGGTTCATTGATGTAGCACTGAACCTCAGTAAGATACCCATCTGTAAGAGGCTGTGGATGTTACTCAAAGGAATACATATGAGTATTCAATTTTAGCTCTTTCAGATGCTCACGTTAAGGTGGTGCATCAGTGCCACGGAAGGGAGCTTCCTTTCAGATATGTTGCTTAGTGAAGACAGAATCAAACTATCTGCAAAACCTATGTCAAGAATGTCATAAGATGCTCCAGTTGTCCTGCATCCTTTTATTCTCTCAGAAAGGAAAATAAACTGTTAGAGAGTCTGTGCTAAATACCTGTTTTACCTGAGGACTATGGTGAGAGCTGCAGAAGATGCAAGCCTTGCTTCTATCGTCAGTGTTTCTTGTTTTTATTGCTGAATTCACACTTCAGCTATGATTTTAGACCTTTGTTTGGAAGGGATAAAATGGTGCAAGATGCAGGATGAACTCTGAGCTGCAGACTGAGTTGTTATATGCTGGCTGCTGAACTTGGCAGACAGATGTTGTAATTTCAGAGCGGTGGCTGTGACATGGACTAGGCCAAGCTCTGTAGGTCCTGGATAACAGAGCATGTAATAAACTACTTGTCAAAAAGTGAAGGTAGAGCTCAATGAGTGCAACTTAATTAGTGATAGGATGTCCATCATGTGATAGAGAGAACAGCACAAAATACACAATTTTTCTCCTGTATGCTAAATAACATTTTTTCTTGTTGGTGAATTCACGAATCAGTAATTCATAAGCAAATAAAACCTTTATTTTATCAACAAGCTAGTCATAACCATAGCCTGAGGATTTTGATTAACTATGTAATATCAGGAGCCAAAACTTGTGTTCAGGTTGTACTTCAATGAAATGTAGTACAGACATCTTTCAAAAACTTGTGTGTGTTGACTATTCAGGTGATTAATAGAGGAAAGGAGATATGTTGAACATTGGGCATAATTTATTTCATGCTTGCACTCCTCTGTAACCTGCAGAGCAGTCGGTAGGGTGCTGCAGCATACAGCCAAGCCCTGTAACAGGGCTCTCTGCAGGCTATGATAAATGGAGGGAGTTACCCAGTGGGGAGCAGGCCTTCCCCAAAGGACAATGCAATGCGGAAATAAGGCTCTGTGTGTGTGGTGAGTCTGCTTTTCACCTAGGAGCGGCCTCAGAAATAAGTAAATCAGTTAATCACATAAAATGTCAGCCTTATGCCTGTTCTCAGGGAAATGCTGTGCTAGGCTAAACAGGAAAAATGAGGTGTTGGAGGGGTAGGCTGACTGAATGGGAGAGCTCTGCTTGAATAATGTGGTTTTTTTGTTTGTTTCTAACAAGCACTGCTGTGTGAGTAATTCTGTGCTTGGTTGAAGATTTTATTCAGCCAGCAAATCTGAGCAAATAGGGCAATACTCAGCAATGCTTATGAACAAGGGTGTTGTATGAAGTGGATGAGTGTGAATATGGCTTTTGGTTTTGAACAGGAAGGTTGGCAGGTATTTAGGTATTGACAAGGAACAGCTTGCAGAGCTGCTGGGAGAGAAGTCTTCCCAGACCTCTTGCTGTCCAGGTGTGGAGGAGCACACCTGGAGCTCTCCCCTCTTTTTGCACACCATGCATCTGCACCTCTTGCTCCTGGTTTATCTAAGCTATCTTGCAATACTGTTTATTTGGTTGTGTTTTTTTCTGAAACATCTGTTATGTGCAGATGTGGGCTGTAAGTCTCATGCAGGGAATAGCTAACTTCTGCTAACATTTTGCAGGAATGTGGTTGGGAGCTACAGGTGGTTAAAATGAGTAGAAAGTAGTGAGTTAACAGCATATTGTTATCTAAAAATGAAATGTGGCAAGCTTGGGTATCCTGTTCTTTATTATGTGGGAAAGTACTCTTTAAATCTCATGCTGTTGTGTTAAACGTTTTGCCTTTTTTTCTGAAAGGCTTGATTTTTAACTTGCTGAAAGAAATCTGTTTCACCCTGTCTGTAAACAAACAATTCTACTGCATGGAAAAAACAAAACAAAACTCTTCCATTCGTGTCAGGTGTGATTTCTGAATATGTGCTTAATTGAATATTCCTTTAAAAATGTTTTAGCTTATCTCCCTCTGGCAAGGATTTGTTTAATGTGGTCTCAGACTTTTCTGTGTTTCTACCCAGATTTCTTCAGTAAAATATGGCTTCCCTTTGAAGTGACTCCAGCAGTGAGAGCTCTGTTTGGTTCTCATTCATTATCTAAACTGTACCAGGCTAAAAATCCTTCATTTGGAATCACAGGGTGTGTACATGTCAATAAAAGTCACTCTTTTTTTTTTCCTGATCTGCAGGAGGCTTGAACTAAATTCCTTGCCTTGTGTAGGTCTCCTAATAAATTACTTCTTCCCGATAGAAAATTAGATGGCAGAAGCTACATAGCATACACTATTAATTCTATCTCAAGCTCTTCAGGTTACTTCACAACAAGGAAGAGAAGCATTTTACTGGGGCCCTGATGATGTGAGGCCACAGTAACAGCCACTTCATGAGTTTCTTGTGACTGGTAGGTCCAACAGTGTCCCCAAAGTGTCTGTGGGTAGAATATAAAAGTGACTCCTACCCACAAGCTTAGTTCTTGTATAGATGAACTGATGCAAGTCTTCACCCTTATGGAAAGGTCCTGTATTAAGGATGCGTATCCTTACAGCTGGAGACCTTGGAGTGACTTGTGAGAGTATTCTCCTCTTGTCTCCTGATGCGATGTGAAAATTGGAGTGAAGAAAGGTGAGAATAAGCTGTAGAAAAGTTTAATGTGTTTCATTAGATTTTTCATCTTTAAATTGTTTACAACTATTATGCCTTTGTCCAATGACTTGGGGTTCTCAAGCTATCTATTTTTCCATGATTATCTGGCGTTATTCTTGTGTAACCTCAACCCCCAAGTTTGGGTTTCATATTTGTGTATCTCTGGGACGCTTAAGGTTTGCAGTTGATCTTGTCTTGAGGAGAAGCAGAATATATTTGTGCTCAAGTATGCTTCAAGGGGTGTGATTACATCTGGGAGGCAGTGTGGTGGTATTGGCAGTGACGTTTGTACTCTGACTATGCTGATGGGGTGTTTGATGTATAATTCTGTTGTATTCCTCTGTAGCAGGCTCCATTTCTGACCTCCCCCTCTTGTCTTCTGATTTCTAAGCATTTGTCTTGACTTCAGAAGTAGTTTTTGTTTGTTCATCTCTTAGTCTCTTTCATTGGTAAACACATGGTCTGTAGTTGTTCAGAAGCTACGATGCAGAACCCTGGGACATGTGCTTTAATGTGCAACAGAACTCTGCTGTGTATTTAAGGGACCTATGTACTGCTTTAAAGGAATTAAAGAACTTGAGGCTGGAGGAAGAGTTAACATGGCTGTGCAGGCATGGAAAAATGAGTCCAAAATTAAGTACTAACTGGAAGATGATCTGGTGAGGTGACCTTTTTTTTGAATTGTCTGGACTCTTAGGGTTCTGCTGGGTTAAATGTTTCTCTCATTGGCTGGCTTCCAATAAATCTGTTCATTTTCCTCAACCCCAATATGGGTTAGTGGTGGCTATGCTTTGATCCTAATTACATGGGTTTGCCACAGATGTGCAACTGCTCAGTATCCAGAACTTGCATTCTTGCTTCTGCTGTTTTCTAATGATAATCTGTCATAAATATCACAAATTATTTTCCCACACTTTCTCTTCAAGAGACTGGAAAACAGCTGCCAAAGAATATTAGGATCCTATAGGTGGAACTTAAAGCAAACAAACAAAAAACCATTCACACACACATTCATTTAGCTAATTTTGGGGTAAGCTTTTCTGCCTTTAGTATGAAAAATTGGCCAATTGAATGTTATAAAAAGCTTATCTTTCCTTATTCTAACCCGCCTCATGGGGAATTCACCTCCTTGTCTGTGGTGAACTAAATGTGATTTAGCATTAAGCAACCTAGTATGCTGTTTCTCAGTCTAATCTACAATGAGCAGATAATTGGAGGGGATTCTTAATTTTTAAGAAAGTAATTATCATGAGGTAGTCCTTACTGCTTGGCCAAGAGATGCGTTTTCACTGGCTTTCATTGAAACACTCAGCCTTTCTGAATAACATCCTGACGGAAATGGTTCTTGGTGAAAGAGTTCTTAATCGCATTCTATTTCACATTTATTCTACATTTTGATCTTTATAGCAGGCAAATACTGTAATGGTTTACTTTCTGAGAAACTGGCATTGTGGCCTGCCCCTTAGGGATGTCTGGGGAGGCACAAAGAATTACAGCTGCCATTAAACTTCTTGCAACAATTGTAAATGGAAAACACGAGAATCCAGGAAAAGTGTCTTGCAATTATTTTAGAGTCACAGACATACAGCAATGCTTAATTCACTTGTAAATTAGAAAAGATGCTCTGGTGTTGAGAAACATGCCTGCATATTTTAGCAGCATGATGAATTGCTTAGAAGCTTTCAATCTAGTGTTGTTTACACTGTCACCTCTATCAGCATACTGTATTTTAATTAGTACACACAATTAAATGATGGTGAAGTCTTTAGCAAGTATGAATCAGTATCTGTGTTATACAACTTGACGCTTGCATGGGAAGTAACATAGGAAATGCTCAATAGCTGAAGCAGAAGATGATACCTTCAGTTGGTACATATGTATAAGGCAGACAGGCATCGATGCAAAATGTGGATGATAGATGTAAGAGCTTGTCTTGAACAACTCTGTTGCTCTGCTGATGGAAATGCTTTCTTCTGGCAGCTGACTGGCATTACTTTGGTGCCTTCTACCACTGAATGCTGAAACAGTGCAATTTTGTGCTCCAGATTTGGCTATGGGTGTGGACATCAGCATCAACTTTGTCTTTAAAAAAAAAAAAAAAAGATGAGGGTAGAGTGGATCTTAGCAGTAACCTGGGCTGTCTTCAAATAAAGCTCATGGCTTGGTGGGGGTGGTGCCTCTTTGAGGCTCATCTTTAAGAATTGTCTTGTGCAAACAGTGGCCCTTGGCAAAGAGCAGGGAAGTGGAGTTCTGTCCTTGGGACCTCAGTTCTTGAGCACCAGTTTCTGCTGCTCGTGATCTTTGCAGCATCAGAGCTCTTGCTTCGTGGGCTCAATCCTGATGTGTGGAAGCATTACAACTCGGAGTCTTTGTATGTGCATAGAGCAATGAGATGATGTTGGGTGACAGGAACAGCTCTGCTGCTGAGTAAAGATTGAGTTTACTTGACTGCTGCTCGCTGGGGACACCAGGAAACAAGATAGACATAATGGTGTTTAGAGTTACTCCAAGATCATAATGTCAGCAGTCCTGCCCTTGCCTGAAGAGGCACAGCATCAATACTCATGGGAGGGTTTACTGTTAGTGTCTATCTGGAAAGACTGCTGTCTATTCCTGCTGGCCCTGTACTGTCACCACATTATTTTTATGTGTATGGCTTTTATGAAAGCTTCCAAAACAAAACATGGATTCTGTCAAGCATATATTGCCTGCGTGAAATAGAAAGACTTCATAGTGCTAAAATTGGAAAGAGTATAACTTCCTCATTGTCACTTCATGACCTGTCTGAAGCTTTACTGCTCTGTTTTTAATGTCCCTACATGAAGCTTTTTTTTGGAGTGACCTTCCTCTGAACTTGGTCAATCCTGTAAATTGTTGTGAGCAAAAGTCCTTTAGTGTGTGTGAGAAACAGTGTGAATGAACACTCATAGGATGGTCAGAAGCACCTTAAAGATCTTCATAGGAAAAGACTGAACTAGGCAAACCAGAGTCTTTGCAGATAACTTCAGCATCACTAGTGCCTTTGTGCGTTACTCCTCAGGAGTAAGTGATTTACTTCTCAAGTTAAAAACTGTAGGATAATAGTTATTACCAATTCCCTGGGTGACAGCTAACTTTAAGCCTGGATTTCAATTATATAAAACAGTACCTAAGCTGAAACAAATCTTCAGATTTACTCAGGGAGGAATATGTATTAAAGCAATTTCAAATAGAAATAATTAACGCTTTTGCCCTTTAAAACAAAACAAAAAACTCTGCATGCCCATTAACTAATTACCTTCCTGCCTGCTGATATTAAACTTAATACTGAAGCGTTGCACTCATATCCACAGCTGTCATTCTTGTCTATAAATAATTTTAATTATGCTCACAGAAAATTGTAAGGCACTTACATTGTGTGCAGAGCACTGAGACTTAATTATTACTTGATTGTGTATAAGAAGGGGTTGGCATAAATAACTCTGAAAGCCTAGACCAACATGTACAACAGTGCTTCTACAAAACAAGTATTTTCATACCCCTGGTGATTTAAGTGGGACTGTGACACTTGATTATTTTATTTACTGTTCCATTTTGACTACTTTCCAGTTAAAGTCAGGCTGTGTTTTCTGCTAGTTTTCTTACCCAAAGGAATTTCAGTAAGCTCTACTGCTCACAGAACAACCTGAGGTTGTTTTCTATGGGTTTCTATAATGTTTAATAAGATACAAAGCCCTACTTTAAGCTTCTGTTGGAGCTCATCTATTGTAACCCCTCTTCTGGGTGGATTCCAGAGTCCTTCACCTCAACACTAAATATATTTTGCACATTCCCCCAGTTTTTAGCAATAATTTTAATCTGCAAGGCTTTCAAGGGACAGCTGCTTTCCTTGGCTTATTTTTTAGGGGGTGTGCCACTCAAGGATGCTGGTCTGTTGCTCTCCTTTATTTGGAGCAGCTGAATCTGTGTACTCTGGCTCTCACCAATGATGTTACTGAGCTTCCTCTGATCCCTGATCAGTCTGTGTTCCTAAAGACCAGCCTTTAGTCATGGAGCATAATAGTCCTGGGTCTGAAGAGATTATAAGTGGTATGAAGGAAGGGGTTGCATTCAACTTGCATTGATAGTGTGTGCGTGTGAAATCCTGCTCCAGGGAGATGCATCATTTTCAGCCATCTGAGCAGTGGAGCTGCTGCAGGTGTCCAGTGAGAAGGAAGGATCGACGGGGATGTTTTTGGCTTTATTGCTCCTCCCTGGCTGTACTTCAGTCCCCCAACTGACCAGTTGGTCAACTAATATTCCAAGATGAAATGCTGTTGGAAAGAAAACTTTTTGGACAGCATCAACTTGTGGAAGATTCTCAGCACTCTCAACTGGTAAAGTGATGTCTATTTTGTCAATGGTAGGATTTTTTTCAGGTGGATGAGTTCTAGCTAATCTCACTGAGCTGCACCAGATCTGTTGTGCCATACTTGGATTAGGGCATAATGTCCATGGCTGGGGTTTATCTAGCATTGTCTCCTGACTCTAACAGAGGTCCAGGTGAATGCTTGGGTGGTGGTGGTGGTAAACATTTTCCTTGAGCACCCTCCCAGCTTCTATTTTTCAGCTGAAAACTTCTTGAGGTGGGAGTGGTTTCTGGCTATTTTTAACCCTTAATGAATTTCTCAATTTCTGGAAGAAATGTAACCTCAACATCCATCTGCCTAAAAAGGAATGCTTTGTCTTCTAAGCCTGAACATCCCTTAGAAACTCCCCCAAATTCTTTCCCTCCTCCACATCAAAACAAAGAAGGCTACAGAGTTAGAAGTTAGGCAGAGTTTACAAGTTCTGAGGCAATATATCCCAACTCCAAGAACTGATTCAAAGGTAGCTACTTACTAACGTGGTTATTGAGCAAGCTGTGGGGATAGGGTTGCTTGTGTGGCACAGGAGACCCTGGGAGTCTGTAAAGCAGAGGTCATGGAAGCTGCTTTTCTTTCTAGGTGTTTTTCTCAACATGAAACTGGAACAAGCTGTCACAAACAGAAAGATGAACAAGCCTGTGGCTCAGCTTTGGGGCTGAATGTGGGAAGGCACATCCTGCGTTTCCCAGCAGGAGACAGATGGGGACTGACATACATCTGCACAGAAAATATTGTACAAAAGAAAAGGACATTTAAGTGAAAAGCATCTTGTTATAAAAAATACATCTTCAGATTTGAAGGGAAAGAAAAACTGTGTGGGGAAAACTGAGTCAGGTACGGTGAGGCAAAATCATTTAAAACAAGAACAAGAGAAGTCTGTCCTTGTAGAGCAGCTGACAAAATGTTCTTGTGTCAGATCGGTTCTGTACAGTTTTTATAACATCCTGGAGGGTGAAAGTGTCGTCTTTCATGTTATGAGTGGTGCCTCCAGAGCAATGTTTCTAACTTTGAAGCTGTACCATGGATTTATGAACCTGCCATGCAGTATTGTCAGCCCAAATAATATTGGTCTATGGTAGTGTATGGCCCCCAGCATTATGACTTTGGGAGTACAAGGAAATAAAGATGTTTAGAAGACATCTGTATCTTGCTGTTTGGGACCTGCCTGTTCCTGTGGATTACTAGCACTGATTTTTGGCATATTGGAGGATCTGCTCTGGTGTAGCAGGCAATCTTGTTCCTATGTCCTGTGGTTTCTACTTCTCACTCTCCAAATAGGTCATGGTCCTCTAGATGTACTTAGTGTGGTGCTTCCTTGCCTGTCTTCAGGACCTCCAGATGATTCGTTGTCTTGATCCCTTTGGTCACCTGGGCTCCCCCCTCCCTTCTCCAGGTGTAAGGAGGCTGAATGCAGGGCTCCTGCCCAAGCCCTGAGGGGGACAGTGGGCTGTCCTGAAGGGAGAAAGGGACCACTGATGTTTTCTGTTGACTTTTCCTCTTCAGTGGAAATGGCAGCAGGTTGTTAGAAGAGTCTACAAGGCACTTTAATATTACCCTGTCAGGCAGGCAATTAAGGGAAGCAAGAAGGAATTCTGAAGGAATAAGCAGAACCTTGTTTGGGTTGGTGTTCTAGAGCTTATAATGTCTCTTCTGGTTTCTGAGTCAGTGTAGCTCACAGTGCATAGCTCACATGTTAGGAGCTCACTGTAGGCACAGGTAGCTCTCTTCTATGCTATTGTTGAATTACTGGCTAGATTCTGGAGAAAGCTAAAGAAATTTAAATGCAAGCTTTTAAGTCATTTTTTCACTTTCTCTGTAATAGGAGGAACTGTTTCTATTGTTCTCTATCCTCAGTGAAATTGTTTTGGGGCAGAGTTGGAGGGCATGAAAATCTTGAAGATATGCTTTCATTTTGAATATGAACGCTTTTGAGGTTCATAAATGTCTCACTATTTTGGCACTCTGTTCTTTTTCCTGAACGGTAGGGCATGATCATCATCAGAAATACTAGCTAATGATATTTCTAACCTGATAGAAATCATAAATAACTGGTCATTTCAAGGAGCAACCTAATTGAGACTTTTTAGAACCAAAGTAGGGGAAATAAGTGGGAAATTCTTCTTTATCTTTTATCTTAGAGATGCAATTCCTCAAGATTTTTTTTTCCTTTGAAATAATGTTTGTTTCAATGACCAACATGGAGTTTAGTTGCTAATTGTTTTACTGCTGATTATTCTTAACTATGCTGATCCTAAGCATCTTTAGAAAGTCTGCATTGCTCCTTGACTTATTTTCTAGCACTGTTCTAAAATATTCAGTTTCCTTAGGGTACTTTATGTTCCTGCAATCTTCAGATAAGGTGTTTCTAGGCAAATACAGAAAATAAGGTCACATTCATTTTGCTGTTCTTGAGGAAGTGTCTTAACATACATTTAATTTTCTAATAATGCTAAGACAAATTGTGTTCCAGTAGCTTCACAAATAAGAATTGAAATCTCTTGGCTCCCATATTGTCCACTGAGCTTTCTGCAAGTAGAAAGTATCTGCTAGCTGTTGAGGAACTACTGTAGATTTTTGCTACTGCAATACTCCAAAATATCACTGTGCTTCTGTACTCAAAATTGCCACAACTGTAAAATGGTACGCACCTTGGTTATTATCAATGGCCAATGAATTTGAAACAGTGTCATCATGACCTAAAGTATATTTGTAACTTCAGGTGCCTACAGGTAGGCATTAGGGCATGACTTTTATTAGACTTTATTTGATATAACTTTAGGCTTGTTTCTTGCTGTGGTCCAGAGCCCCTTGCACCAGATGTCGATGTATGGCCTCAGGGAGATTCAAAGACCTAGCTGACCTGATATGAGAACCAACTTGTTTTTCTGGGATAGACTTGGCCAATAAAATAATATGGTCAGACTTGTATCCCCTGGCTCCATATGGAGCACAAAGATAGGACAATCATGCAGACAGAGACAGAAACACTGTTCTTTCAGGCGCTCTCCTGTCTGCATCACTTGTTTTTGTAAAAATTCACATTTGCATAAAAATACATCAGCATTTCATTTGATGTTGCTGCTTTTTCTACCAATTGTTTTCTGCTCCTTGATTGTATTGGAAGAGCTCTTCCCTGGTGTTGCATAATGAAATGAGATCAGTTCCCAATTCAGTTCAAAGCAACTGTTTCAGTCCTTAGAAGGGGGTGGTAACTGGATCAGGGAAAGGGGTAGCTAGAGCCCTGACCCCTAAGGTGAGCTGGAGGGAGCTGAAATGAGGACAGCAGAGCTGAGCACTGAGAAATGACAAACTGCTCCAATGTGGGAGATGGTCCCAAAGGTACCACAGGTCTTGGTATGGCCTTATTACTCTTGGTAGCAACTCCTCCCTGTTTTGAGGAGTCATGGTGGGAAGTTTTCAGTCAAAATAAGGGACTGGGGTACAGCAGAACTTGCTGCAATGACAAACAAGTGAGTATTTCTTAGGAGACCCTGTGGAAAGCTCTGATAGCTTGTCAGTCCACGGTGTACGTTCCCAAGAGGAATCCTGTGTCTTGGAGAAATAGGAAGTGGTAGATGCTCCTGTTGCTATAGTGACTGTCCTCTTTTAATAATGGTAACTGTGCAACTGATCAGCTCATTAGCAGCTATTACAGATTTAACTTGCCTCTGTCTTGCACATAGTTCTTGCTCATTAGTGTTGAGGCTTTCCTATCTTGTGTTTGTGTTTTTTTTGTGGTGCATCAAGGCAGAGATTGGCTTAGCTATAAAATGAGCTTTTTCCATATGCTTAACTCATTTTCCTGCTGTGTAAGTATTTAGTGAGAAACTTGTGGAGCAGGTTCAATGTAACTGAATAGTAAGCGGGTTACCTCTTTGGGAGCTGTAGCCAGCTCCAAGAACAATCTGCCTGCAACATGGATGGCTTTGTGAGGCACTATGACCTGGAGAGAGCTTCCCTTTCCTGAATTACTTCCTGCCCTTATTCCCCTGTTCTGCTGGCTGCTGAGAGAGCCAAGTGATGGCAGAGTAGGGATGGTCTTGCTATCCCATGATGGCCACCAGTGTTAAAACCACAGCTGAGCCTGCTTCATCACTTGGGATATGCTCGTGGTCTGCAGAGAGTGCCCTGGATGTGACAGGCCAGTTCTGGTATTAACAGTTTTCTGACCCACTTGGTCAGCTGCTGTCAAAACTTGTGGCTGAAGAACTGTACAGTAGACAAAATGAGCTTGTTTCTGGGTTTGCTCGTTGCACAATGAGGTAACAGGGTGAAACCTGGTTCCTGAGCAATGCATCTCTGGGGATGCAGATGCCCCTGCAGAGCTATGTGGAAAGGCCACAGCTGCTCTGTGCAGCTGACCCAAATGACTCGGGGCACTAGAGTGCTCCCAGGGTACTTAATGGACTTGCTGTATGAATAAGGTGGACTGACTGTTCTTCTTCCAGTTCACACTTCTACTCAGTTGTCTCCATCAGTGAATTCAGGTCAGCATACAACAGTAGGCATGACAGCTTCCAGAGTGGGTATTCTCCCCTGTGGGAAGCAGCAGTATAACCCTAGTCTACCAACAAGAGGTTGGAGAGGAGGAATTGCTTAAGGCTGTATAGTGCTCTCTTGGCATTATAAGAACTGAATTCACATTCGCTATGGACTAGGCTAGAGCCAAACTTTTGCCCGCAAGCTAATGCAGTACCAAATAAATCATCCAGGTCTTGACAGCCAACTTCTGCTGTAACTCTTTTGTTTAATTAAATGAGCTGGGAAGATGGATGCAGAATCTGAAAACTTGAAACTGTGCCCTCTGTTTTGTTAGCACTTAGTACAGTATTCAGGAGCTCTTATGCCTTCCACAGGAAAATAGCTGATGTTATAGATGAGCTTGCATGCTTTGTTAGTGAATGTCGCTTCCTCTGAAGAGTGTAGGATACATCATGTGAGGACTCAGGAGGAATCTTTCACCTGGATGGTCTGAGAATGCAGATTTCATTTGTTACTGCTGACCAAATTACTTGTCTTGTGGCTAGTGTTGCGAAACCAAATCTTTTTCAGCATGCATGCTTTTTCTCTATTTGGTTTTATTATTTTGGCAATGTTTCCTGTCATACCTTGGAGTCTGTCCTCCAATTTCCTTTACAAGACATGTATACGAAGCTAAGAAAACTTTTTTTTTCCAAAATATTTCCATGCTGACAAGTTGAAGAGCCCCTTACATTACAAAAATGCACTTAAGTTTTGAACCGAGTTCTTGTGATCCCCTAGCTAATGCTTTGCTTCTAGTGCTCTCTCTCCCACTCCATTTTTTCTAATGGCAGCATTGGGGAGGTTCCTATCAGGATTGCTGCAGCTTAACTCACCTGTCTTTATGTATTTTACATAGTATCTTGGTCTAGTCAGGAAACCCTCTTCACTCCTTCAAACTGGGAAGGGGTTAATTAGTTGTCAATGGCTAGCGTGGCAGCTTTCACTTGGCTTCTAATGAAGCAACTGTCTCTGGGGTCAGTGGGATTTTCTCTGTGAGTCTGGAGTACATAATTTGAATATTGGTTTTAGGCTTTGGATGGTAAGGAATAAATTGGAAAGGGAGATTGCTTCTTCTAGAATCTTAGGTATAACCATGGGAGCTTGTGAACTTCGCTACCCAGTACCATAGCAGAAATACTGATGCAGACCTTAGCTTACTTTTTTTTTTTTACTACTTATAAAGTTAGTAGTGATTCAAGTGAGATAACTAGGATATAAGAGCAGTGCTTCACTTCCTCTCCAGTCCCACTCTTACTGATTTCCTTAGAGATGCCATCTGCCAAACTTTTCTTTCCTGTCTCTCCACTTCTTCCTCGCCCCTTGAAAATGGGCCTACACCTGAGGTGAGGCTTGCATCTCTATTGAGTGGGGAGAAAATCCTTTAGCAGGGAACAAGGAAAAGTAAAGTGACTCAGTAAAGGATGAAATTTTGAGCATGTCTTATCAGTTGCTGAAATATACAAAAGAACCAAATTAACGTGGTGTCTAAGAAGATTGATTCTCCTTTTGCCTTTGTATGAATGTCAAATAACTAATACCATGTTTCAATGCACTGTGCAAAACAGCAGTAGTTAATTTCACCCTTTTCCTGAGCTGAGTAGAGAACTGATTCTCTCATGTGGGATACCCATTGGCTTCACACATAACATCTATAAGGCTCCAGAGTTGTCCGTCTTTTCCTACAAATGGGAAAGGAAAAGAGAAATGTTATCTCCCATGCAAGCCCTGGTCTGTCTTCTCTAGCCACAGCCCTGTGTGCAAGGGTAAAAATCATAACTTCTGCTGTGTGTAAAATGACTCAAATTACCATAACCATCATGAAATGGGATAAGGCAGTGTTCTAAAAATATATTTTGCAAAATGGGACAGTTTTCCAAAGCATCAGGTTTGAAACTTTTTGTTGTATGTTTTATGGGCAGATTTGTCATTAAACTTGAAATAAGTACTTAAAAAAAATTTTTAGTCAAATATTATCAAAACAAGGTATTCTGATGCTTTTTGTTTGCATATCTATCATTTTTTTCTTCATGAGCTATTTTGCTTTTTGATGAAACTAACCTGCCAGTATGAGGTGAGAGTAATGTAAGGAGAAATTCAACCAATCTTTGGAGGCTGGAGTCTAAATAGAAAATTTACTTCTCTCATTGTCTGCCATGATTTGTGATTTTTAGTAGATAGAAAGAGCCTTTTCTTCCCTTCAGATCCCCTCCCATTCCCCTCTTCTTGAGTGACTATGCGAGTCAGGTCCTGAGAAAACAAATTGTTTTATACTGATATGCAGTATAACAGATCTGCAAACTTAGTCAAGTCTATCAGTAGTGACTCTTAGGCTTTAGGTGTTCCTAATAATAAAGATAGGAAAACATGTCAATTCAGGAAAACTTGGCATAAGAATTGTCCTGGCTACTGTGTCTGATAAAACTAATTTCTTCTCCAATGTTAGTAATAGGAGGGAATGGAACAGGCAGAGGTGAATGCGATCACTGTATTTCAAGCTGAATGTCATGATCAGTGTGGGCTCAAGGATCAGATATATTTTACTAGAGGAAAATATGATCAATCTTTGTAAATCTGGTGTTAGGGAATGAACAAAGAAACCTGAGAGCATGCAAATATTTCACTGGAGTAATATGTGCCCCATGGATGGGTTATCTAGCCTTGCCTTCATCAAAGGAAAGCCTAATAATAAGGGCAGATACAACCCCACTGCTTTCATTTTATTTGGCTTGAAAATAATGATAATCATGTGTTTAAATACCTTACTGAGTGAGAGGCCCATGTTAGTAGGCTGAGAAATAGTTGCCTGAGTCAGGCTGCTGAATGCAAGACATACTTTCACTGTTTGAATCCTTTTAAACAAAATAAATGTGGTGGCATGAGGTAGCTGACCAATCTCTTGTTTGCATGTAATTGTTTGAAAGAGAAGGGTAGCCTTAAGCTCCGCTGTTTCCACATGAATGTATGTCAGCAAAGACTCGGGGTAGAAGAAAAAAAAATGGATAAAGAACAGCTACGTGTGTTCATCCTGCTAATGCTCCTGTGACTTTGCAGTTGCTGCTGATTTGGCAGCACAACTCCCTTCTGTAGCTATCTGATGTCTGTTCTTCAAATATAAAGCACAATTTCAACTAAAACACATGAAAGCTGTGATTTCTACATCTCTTGCCTCTGATCAGGTGAGCAGCTTGATCCGCTGAAGACAAGTAATTAAGTAGCACTTCCAGATATTTAATAAAGGTCTTGTGGAGTGATTTGCAGTAATAGTGCAAAACGAAAAATAAAACCACTTGTTTAAAAAAAATAAAAAGTAACAGAAATGTCTCTACTTCTGGTGTTCAGGGACACCATAGCTTTAAAAAAAAAAAAGTTGAGTTGAAAGCTGCTGATTTGATTTGTGATCTAGGGGAGCTGGATTAGAGTGCTGTGCTCTGTTAGTGGTTTCTCACGTGCTCTTGGTTAAGGCTGTCTCTGACCCCAGCCCAAAGCTGTTGCTACAACTGGAATGGTCTTGCACTAGTCTTAAACTGCCTCACTTGTGTATTTACATGCAGCAGTGTTGCAGTCATCCTGTGCTTCCATAGCTACCATGCATGGTGTCTGTTCAAAGCTAGCTTCCTGGTGACCAGGAATGAGCTCCAGCAGTGACCCATGGTCAGTGAATTTCATCATGGTAGCTTCTCCTGTTGTGAAGTAGGCGTGGCGAGACTTTTCTCACTACTCAGATTGGTTCTCCAGGGCAGGGGTAGTTCTTCAGATGCGTGTATAGAGAACAGCACATTGTATGGACCAAAATGATTCTGGATACATTGGTAATACATGTCATACTTCCAAAGTAATAGTTATAGTTTTGAGTTTGCAAAATGTTCACACTGAAAACAGTTTAAAAAGTAGAAAAACTTTTCCTTCTCCCCAGAAACAAACAAACAAAAAACCACCAACTTCTATCTATGAATTAATGCGCTTAGAAAAAAAGCCTAATAGGTAACTAGGTTAGTAACAGACGCTACCTAGGAGCATACCTTTTCCTGTGTAGGAAGAAATTAAGCTTATTTTCTGTCTGTTGACAATCTGTTATGTGCACAGAATGTATCTGTCATGCAAAGGAATTTCTCAGATTCCTGTGGAAAATGAGCACTTTCAAGCTTTGTAAATCTTGAGTGAAAATCACAAACCAGGGAAACAAGGAAGAGATCTTATGTTTGGATGTTTTACAATGGTGGAAATAGTACCCTTCATTAGACCTAGTCATGCCAAGAAGGGATATCCTTCATGGCTGAAAGTAAGCAAGCAAACAGCAAGCTCAGGGAACACGGAAATGATTAGGGAACTGAAATGCTCAGAAGACAGTTGGTAAAATGGGTGGAAATGGGAAGTCAAAGGTTTCCATAACTGATGGAGACCATTCAGGTCAGGTTCCTCTGCCAGAACCTTTTTCAAATTGTCTCTAACCAAGCTTTTAGAAATCAGCAGATTTCTCATGGTCTGCTCTTCCTTTTTCTGTAGCCTCAATGAACCTGGTTTCTGTTCCTCATCTAACAATTATTGCAATTAGCTTTGGAACATAAACTAACATCAGACCAACTTGTGTGTGTAATGAGGCAAGCGAGGTTGTAGAGAGAGGCCTTAGAAGTAAAGAAAGGATGTTGGTTTTCCTCAGGCATGGCTTGGGGGTGCGAGTGTCTGGCAGCAGAGCAGGAAGCAAGTAATTGCAATCTACCAAAAAATCAATTTCTGACTTGCTTTTCTTTCTCAGTGGGGTGCGGTTATGGTGTGTGGGTTTTTGTACCCATCAGCAACAATAGTTGCTGCTGGTGTACTTTAACTGCAATGCTATCTTCCTGAAAGTTGTGGTCTCCTGACCATGCTGAGTCTAGAGGTAAGGTGAATTGACACTGATATTAAAGCATGTTTGAAACAAGTTCCTGCTAATCTTTTCTTAAAAAGGTAGATATAGATACTGGCAGACAGGAGAACAAAAGAGCAGGGAGTTAATATAAGGCTTTGGAAGCTGCTGGAGATGCAGGAAGTTTTTGTGAAGGCAGGGAAAGGAGGAACACCTTTTGTAATAAAGGGCTGGATTTAAATGCTGGGTGACTTAAGAAGAAAAGACTCTGCCCAGCATTTCCTCCAAGTCTTTCCCTTTGCCAGAGAGATTCTTATTTCCCGCGTGTTCTTCTGTTTGGAAGAATACAGCAGCAAACGCAATAGCTAAGGCAGCTGTCCTGGAGCAGAGCACCTGGCCTCAAACTTCTGTCTGTTATGAAGATATTTCATCCTTGGATGGGGTAAGTTGCAATACTGTTCATGTTTTCTCAACAAGTGTGTTAGTTTACCCTGCTGGAGCCTCAACACCTGCTTTGCAGTTCTTTGCGGTGTTGTGTTTTTCTTTCATCCTAAGTGGGTTTTAAGATGTTTGGATGTTCTTGTCCTTCACTTATATCTTCCCATTCTATAGGTATGTTGCGTAGGTTGTCACACATCCTTTTGGTGTACTACAAATGTAATGTACTATTTTTAATATTTCTATATATTATTGAGCACTTGAGCTCTTTATTGCTTCATTTACACAGCTTCTGTAATTGTACCTCACCCCTTGAATCTTTTTTAAAGTATTTTAGCATACAGAAGAGATTACTTGACTCGAGTAATCAGTTAAAAAAAAAAAAAAGCAATTCAGCTGGGCTGTCTGGTCTTTCAAAAGCTTCAAGTTGTGGATACATCAATTGTGTAACTCTGAGGCCAGTGTAGCACACTACAGAAATTGTACTCAAAACTTGAATAGTAAGCTGGAGAAGATCAATATGCTTTGTTTGGGTTTTTCTTTTACTATCTTTGGAAATATATTGCAAAGAATTCAAGAAGGTATAAAAACCTGTATACAAAAGAATACAGTATGAACTTGTAATACCAGAAGCTATTCTCTGAATCTGAAAAGATGCATAAAAGGCAGCCTTGCGGAGCCTAACCTCTTTCAGCAGAACAAAAATCCTGACTAGCTATCACAAAACTCAGTTTTTACATTAAAATTTTACTATTTGTTGTTCTAGTGGTAGTTGCACAGGTGGAGTGCACTTTCTGTTAAATCATTACCAATGGGACTGTTGCAAGAGTTTAATCTGGTTAATGTAAGTCCTTAGGAAATATTCTTCTAGTTGCTTTTTTTCATTCTACCAGTGATGGAAAGCAACCATACCCTTCAGCAGTAGCCCCCTTGCCCCTTTAACATTTTACTAGATCAGTTTCAAATGACCTTAGAGTTGAATGCAAGGGCCGTGTTTTCTAGATTATTTTTTTTCCTCCTTTGGAAAGCTGTGCTTCTAAATGTTGCTATTTGCAATCAGGTTAATGCTCTCACTTATTACTGCTAGCAGTTGCTCGATACAAGTTTTATGGGCTTTATTCTCTGTACTTTGCACAACAGCTTAAGTCTTACAACAAGTTCATGTGTACAGCCCTAGAGTTGATGAAACTGAAGCAGATTTCTTTTTTGTACTTAAGCCTGGGGATTGGTGTGACAGATGTTATGATGCATATCCTGCTGTGCTTGCTTTCAGTAACAAACTGGACCAGATCAGTATGTTCACAAGTTGTTTTTGCCAGGCTCATGTTGTCTTAAGTCCCTCTAAGTTTAGGGAAGAAAATAAAGTTACAATGTGAGATAGGGAATGCGTGAGTTCTGACAACTTCTGGTAGAAATGTGATACCAGTCTTGCTTTCTAAATAAGAATGTTACTTTAGGGTTACTGAAGCTTGCAACTGCTCAGTAGGATATTAATTTCTGCTCTCTCATGTTTGAGGCCAATTCACTGAAAGACTTGAGACCTTGGCATTAATGCATTCAGCTTTTCCTTGCAAAGCTATGGGCATAGCATTTCACTCAGAAGACCTCAATAGGGCTGGACTTCCCCCTGGAGCATTGATCCCATGTCTCTACAGCAGTTGATGAAAAGCTGTTCCAAAAGTGTTGGCCTGGATGTTGCTGCTGGCATTTCTAGATCTGGTTTGTTTGTTTGTTGCTCCTCTCAGCTTTTGAGAAGTACAGCCTGGACCTCACTGAATATCATATTTTAATGGATCTTTCAATGCTTACTGGAGCCTTTACCCATTTTTTTCTCTACAGCTAGCAAAAGCCACTTGTGATTCTGTGAGTTACTTCTTACAGTTTGTGGTGACTTCTGACATTGGAGGCAAGATGTAGTCTTTCCCTGTGAGTCTGAAATGGGTGAGGTGGGGGGTGGTCACGAGTAGGAGCAGTAGAGCAAGGAGGACTGGAAGGGGATGGGAGGGGGCATAGGCACAGAGAAATGACTCACTGAAATACAAAGCTAAGATGGTCAATGGTGATATGCAAGGCAAAAAGAAAGGACAAGATGACTTGCAAATGGAACTAAGGAACATTATGAACTTGTTATTCCCTGCTAACTAAACATATCCTTAAGACATTAAGGGCATTAAACAACAGAAGGAGGGAGTGAGAAAAGGGGTGAATATAAAGTACTGCTAATGGTTTAGTCCTCAGCTATGGATGTTCACATCCATAGAGTCATGCAGACTAGCATGAGGCTTCTCTGTCAAACTTAGATGTGCCTCAGCTCACTTGAGCAGGTCCAAGCTGCCTGCTTCTGTGGGAGTAATGGATGAGAACTGAGTTTTGCTTTTCATCAGGCTAAAACTGGGGTGTTTTATAGAACAGAACAGCAAAATTACTGGTACTCCTACTATGGTTTATCTGCAGGTTAGATATTAAATCAGTTGAGATTGGTGTTAGGTACTCTGTGTGAAAAGGAATGAGGAGTCGCACTACATGCAGAAGAGCATGATGTGCATTGAAGAAATGAGTCACAGAAATGTGACTTAGCCATCAGGCCTCTGTCTAGATTAGCATAACTTGACCGGATAAATACTGAAGGAGGAGGAGATGCAGGGAAGTGGAAGACCCATTAGTACTTAATGATTCCATATCTACACTCAAGTTCACGTGAAGTTTCATGCCTGCACTGTCTTAACTTGTGATATCACAAAGCTGAGAGCTCAAAGCCAAAGGTCAGTCACTTGAATTCAGTGTCACGATGACAAATCTGAAGTGATTTTTTATAGCTGGGTGGAGGAGAACAGACTAAAAGAGGCTTGTTTAATTTTTTTTAAGCAGCTGATGATCCCAGACTTGATCAAGTGAACAGTCAGTGTGTGTAGAGAACTTTATTCTTCTACTAGAAGAAATAAAAAATCATCAACTTTGGGGGGGGAAAAAGTGTATACATGTTGACTTCTGATCCCTTTGCACACTCCTGATACGCCCATGTGCAGCAGTGGGAACAGATCACTCCTCTATATTTAACCTGAAATAGTGCAGTGTATTAGTGGATCATTTTGTTCTTACTAGTAGGAGGATGGGGAATTGACTTTAAAACACAACAACTCAACTTGTAACTGAATTCCATATCTTGGAAGAAAAAAAAAACACTGTATTTGTCAGAACTGACAAGTCCATTGGCTTGCAATAACTCAAAGAAATAAGCCAGACAGTTTTCCTGTACCCATTAATACCTGTCTGAAAGATACAAAAAAAAAAGTAAAACTGAATCATTTAAAGGTGAGGAAAATGTTCGCTTCTGTCACAGTTTTTAGTAGGTCATTGGACTGTCTGAGGTTTGTAGGCAGTGGAGTGGTTAAGTGTCCATTTTGGCTTTGGTACAAATTGCATCAATTTAAGTGACTAGATACCTTTCAAGATCTATGGTGCCTTCCAAACTATAGTATAAAAGCCCTGAATTGCTTGAAGCTGTTTTAAACTAAGGTAACATGGATTTAACATGCGCTTTCTAGCTATTGATGAAGTTAGCAGTGCAACATTGCAGCAGACTCTCACACAGAAATGAGGGGGTGGCTTTGGCACTCTTGCTAGTGGCCTTTGCATTTCAATTATTTTTTTTCTCTCTCTTTTATATGGATTTTAAATGAGACCCAGTTACTGTGGTCTTGGGCACTGTTTTCTAATAGGAATAAATGATATGAATTAATCCAGTTACATTTAAAGAGGCCTTTTGCAGAGGCATTGTTTGCTGTACAGGGCTCAAAATTTAAATTATTGATCTAACATCTGTGCCAACTTGTAAACAGTTAAGAATCTGACAGACTAAAAAATTAGTACTTGCATGCCTTTGATCATAATCAAGTGAGCTTTAAGCATATCAGAGGTTCTTGGGAATCGTTCATGTAATTTGTAGAGTATTCTGTACTTAAGGCATTTTCCCCTCCCTGCTCAAATATACCCACATTTCAAAGCCTAAATATGGCATTAGCAATTTCTTATGACAGTCTGTTTTGTAGCTAAAGTCTCTCTGCCTTTAGTTTTGAGGAACAATGGATAAATACATGGTTGAGGCTACAGACAAGTCTGAACCAAATTTCTTGATCAAAACAGTTACATCATAGCCACCAAAATTCAATTCAAACTTAGTAGCTAAGATGTGTCTGTTACCATGCAATGCCCTCCAAGACCACTGTCTTCTGCTAGAAATTAAATAAAACCTCCTGGAGTGTTTTTTGACTGTCACTGCCAGAAGGGGAAAAAGAACAGTGTAGCTCTTGATATTGGGTTGATTTTAGGGGAGAGAGTGTAGCTTGTGTTTATATGGAGAGAAGCTGAACCCATGTTCACTGATGACACTTTGGAACATAGGGACACTTTTGTATAGAAATTTGTTCTGTAGAATGCTAGGCAGCAGATGCTTGAGTTGCTATTTTTTCTGTTTGCAAGATGAAGTCAGTGTCTGAACAACTCTCTACTGATGCAAAACCCATCAGAAATCAATTACACCTCTTTAAAGGATATATCTGTGGATAATGGTGTCTGAGCTATTGTGACAACTATTTCTTTGATAAGTTATGCCACAATAATTGTGACAAGATGTACATAGTTGTCCAGCTTTTCTTATGTAGAAATGGACTCTTATTTTTGCTGTTCAGCATAGCAATTCTGCATTTTGGGATGAAAGGATTTACCTTGCTATGTAAATGAGCAACAATAAGGGGAGCAGTGTATTGTCTTCGATTAAAATCACTTACGCTGGGGTCTGACAGGTCCTTGGACTCCAGTTCATGGCAGTCTGATTCTCAGTGATATTTAAGACAGGGTTGGCATTTGGGTGTCAAAGAATATCATTCTGGAGCTCTTTTGTTTGCATTGTGTTTGGGGACTGAAGAAGTAAAACCTTATGCTTGAGCACTGACCTGTTTTAACATCAGCCTTTCTGTGTTTGAGATTGATGATTCTGATGGGCTGCACGGCATGGGTTTGTCATTCTACAAAAATAATACAACCTCTTTACCCCATTCCTTTTAAACTTTTTTTTTTTGGAGCAGAGTTATGCATAAGCAGCTCTGTTGCAGGACCCTTTGATTAGCTTTCAGTTGCTCAGCTTCCCACTGAATCACAGCTGACTTCCTGAACTGACACTCTGAAACTGCATTACCTGTGCAGCTGATTGCTCTGCCAAGAGAAAAGATGAGCAAATGGTGCCTTTTGCAGGATCTCTGGCATCAGAGGCACACCAGAGTGAAAAAGCAGTGCATTCTGATGAACCCTGCTGAGGCAGCAGCTCCTAAATGGCCATTACAGGCAGGCACGTTAGATCCACCTTGCAGTAGTTCTGATTACACTGGGGAATGTGGGTGATGGGATTGGCGAAATGTCTGAAGATGTATTCTGGTGTTTTCTCTCCAGCCTTCCCAGTTCATCTGAGGACTAAGCCTTGCAAGTGTTTTGTCTGCAACTTTATCTTCATAAAATCTTAATTAGAGAACTTGCAAAAATGTAAATGTTCATTTCTCGGTTGTCTTTGGAAACTTTTTTCCTGGCTGCTTTTTACTTGTGGAGTTTCACATCTTTTCACAAAGCTTTTGTATTATTTCTTTGAATAGAAATGAGAAGTCAAATATACTTCTGATACTGCAAGGTGTGTGGATGAATTTGTTAAAGATTGGTCTTGTTCTTTCACTGAGCAATGAAATACTTGAGCTAACATCACAAATTCATTTTTTCAAAAACATCCTATGTTCACGTAACAATGAAGCCTTTACACAATGGTGTGTACAGGTTCAGTCTAAAGGCTGTGTACTGCATGCTCTTCAAGATCACCCACCCCACCCCAAATGCTCTTCGAAGTGTTCAATCTGTTGTGACTTGGAGAATTACCAGTTGGAGGTAACAGTTGTCTTCCTTGTGAAACCCACAGCCCCTAACTGGAACAGCTGTGCTCAGCCTCACCTTGTGAGAAGTGAGCTGTCTTCCTCTTGTCTGAAGTGGGTTATCTTTTGTGAGCCTCTTGGTGCTTTACAGCCTATGCTGTGAGAAATGTTGCTCTATGGAAGCAGCTCAGCTGTGTTTATACCTCTCTCCACACTCTCCCACGCTTTTTTCCTTTGTGAATATTGCTGCAATATTTGTCCTTTATGTTTTGAAATCAAAAGAAAAAGCTTTCTATTTTTAGTGCTTCATTTGGAAGTCTTGTCATACAGCAATGACACTTCTGTGCCTTTATGGATCAGAAGTGCAGTGGAGAAGAAAATCGGGGTGGGGGGACAACCACCACCTCAAGCAAAACAGTCATTATCCCATAATCATTACTGGACTCCTGTTCTTCATCCCAACAATGATTCATGCCGTATTCCAGAACTGCAGGAAATGAAACCTTTATTAGCTCCTTCTGTTTCAGACTTTGTTCCTGTAGCAAAATGTGGGTCTGCATGATGCTTTTAGGTAGTGGGGCTGTTAATCTACTGTAAACTAAGCTGTGGTATTCAGAGGTGGTATTCTCTCTGAATTGCGTGATTCTCATCACCAATTTTTCTCATAACATCTCTAACGTATGATAAAACTGCCTTTCTCCAGTAAAGCTTCTACAGAGAAGCTCCAGAAATGCTTCCCATAGCCATCTCTTTCTATTCTGAAAGTGACAACCTCTTTTTCCAGTGAAAGCGAAGTATTGGATAAAAAACTTTACTTGTGTGGACCATCTTCTTGTTTTCCAGTGTATGATCACTGGCATGATAGTTGTGCTGACCAGAAAACAAGTGCAATGACCAGTGCTGCCCATTTGTTGTTTGATATAGCTTTTGTCCTGTGACACTTCTACTCAGGAATACCATCTATAAGTAGATGTCTTTGGTATGAGATCATGCAAGCAGATTCCATCTTCTCTTGACTAGATCAAGTCTAACTTTGCTGTTTTTCTTTAACTGCCAACATATTTTAAAGTAGGGAAAAGCACAGGGTCCCTGGAGAACTTAAATAAACAGACTAAGAAGTTGCTCTGCTTATTATCTCATACTGATCTTTTGTTCTCTGAGTAGAGAAAGCTTTTTCCTGCCTGTTATGCATGGAAATAAGAGTGTGAAAATAAGCCCAGGTACTTGATGTCAATTATAGTGATACTATTTAAATGTAAATTTTGTTGTGGTTATGCTGATCCAATAAGACAAATACAGGGCATTTATGTGAATAAGCATATTGTAATAAAACAATGAAGTATTTAATTTTGGTGTCTAGCATTTTCCTCTTTCCCAGAGGATGTGTTGCCTGGGTTTTTAGGAACACAGGCAGGGATGGGAGTGGCACTTGACATTCAGTGTTGTGGGATAAAATTGTATGGAGCTGTAGGCCAGACTGAAACAGATCAGATTCATTAGATGCCCAACAAAGGAGAGGACTTGCAATTTTCCATTAGCATCATGCTAATAGGGAACTGTAGAAAAGCAATCTAGTCAACCTTTGGAGACAGGATTTTTAAAATATGGTAGCCTTTCAATTTTTAAGAGTCCATTTTTTTCTTTGAGAGAGTTAGTAGTAGTACACCCACTAACATTGTCACGTGAATGAAACATGCAACTGTGTGCATACAAAGCAAACTATTTTGCGAACTATTTTCATGCTGGTAGCTAAAATGTTTATATAATTAGCACTAATGCAAACATTAAGAAACTTCAAATGTTCTAATCTTAGATACTCAAAGCTAATCTTTTAGGCTCTGGGTATTCAGTCAAGGCTAGAAGGTGCCTCCAGAAAGATTTAAAATGAAACAAATTGCTCACTAGGCTCACTAGAGATGCCTTTCTATTTCCTTGGATTATAGAAAGAATCTGGATGAGTTGCTCAGATTAGATACCTATTAATTTAATCTCAGAAATGAATTAGAAATGTGACTTGTTCCTTTAGCATGTGAGTTCTTTCTTGCTGCCCTAAATATTAACTTGTACTGAGCTGGCTCATATGAATTGGCAGTAGTGATGTTGGGGATTCTGTTCTACTATTGTGAAATTCTCTTTGAAATGAATAACAAAGGATTTGTTCAGCAGAAATACAGGATGAACTATCTCTAAGGTGTTTTGAAGTTCTCTCAGTCCAAGGCAAGAAGTTAATGGGCTGTGGCTGTTGGTGATGTTCATGCACACTGAGAACAAAAGTAATTGTAGCTGCTACATACTTGAAATAAGTTGACTTTTTGTTTTGCTTCTTGGTAAGTGCTCTATATCAAACATCACTACTCTGAAAAGCATCTTTTTGGATATCAGGGTTTGGTCTGATATTATGTATCAAGGTAATTTCAGATATTGGACCAAAAGTATCTTAAAATCTGAAAGATACTGCAAGCAGACATGAATAACACGACTGGTATAACCAAAATGCTATAGATTCCAAGTGTTTAAGAATATAACTAGTACTTGGTCTCAATATTTTAAATGCTTCTGTTTTTAAATGTGACTTATGGTTTGTTTCAAGCTTTCCTCCTCCAATCCTGAAAGAAAATTTCTTTCTAATGTAAAACAAATACCGAGTTCTCTAGACAACTGCTGAGACAGGCTTATTTTACATTCTGGTTAAGAACATGGTCCCTCATGAGGTGGCTTATATGTAATCTGCAGTCTGAACACTCTGGTCTTCGTCTCCCTCTTCCTTCATAGGGATGTGGGGACGTGGGATTTGGATTTATACTTGTATCATGGGGTAGGAGGTGTGAGTCTAGGTCATGATAGCCAGATGTCCAGAAGTGCCGTAGTATAGGTGTTATACTTCTGTTTGGAGTATAACTGCTAGCGTAGTGCTGTTGGATAACTTATTGAGCTGAGGATAAAACCATTGCACTCTAGCCTTACTTCTTGATGCTCCATACTGGTTTTGTAATAACAATGGTAAAAGTTAGACTCCTGTTTCTTGATAATGCAGAGTGGTCTAACAGCCACTAAAACAGTAAGATAAGACTTGTTTTCTTGTCTCCTGCACGTGGTCAATATAAAACTGTCTCTTGATCTACCTTATAAGAAGAGTTTTCTTTCTTTGTCTGCTTTAAAGATTCTGCACGATATGCACTGGTTATGATATGCTCTGGCCTAGGAGGAAATTGCACTCCAAGAGTGATGTCTGGAAGTACAAGGTAAAGAACTAGCTTGTGTCCATTCACTTAAAGAATTGATGGATTTGATGCAACTCAGGTTTGGATATAGTGTGTGAGCATGCAATGTAAATCTTTTTTCCTCTCATCTACGTAGTAGGTTAAAGGCTGGTTATCTGTTTTTCCTAAAAGTTGCACTTAGAATGAGAACGTAATACATTTTTCTTTCCAACCCCTTAAAGAAAACTCTAAGCATTAAATAAGTTTAAACTCTGAAACTTTCTACTGCTTTTCTGTTTCTGAAGGGGACTGTCTGATTGAATTTGTTAGAGAAGTAAAAAGTAAACTCTCCCATAACTCAGTTATAGAAGCATGTGGGTGGTTCAATAGATCTACAAAAGAGAAGTAACTACTAAACTATACAGAGATTTAGAATTGTGATATAGTCCTATTCCATTACATTTTATACAAACTTTCTACAGAAGTATGCTGAACAAATAACTTGCAGAAAGTAATATACAGCAGGCCTAGCTTTCTACTTGCATTCCTGAAACTTCTACTGCTACATCACAATTTTCTCAGACTATTTACTAGAATTGTATCATCAATGTTCATGGTTAATTGAGAGATTTATCACAGTCATAAGGATATGACAGGCAGTTCAGACACCTTGTTGGTATTTGAAAAGTGCAGTAAATTTTGATTGCGCAAAAGTCTGGAATAAGAACATGTCAGGAAGACAACCATGTCCTTCTCACAGAACCAAATAACTTAAAGCCTTCTTTTCTGATGTTTACCAGCTGATTCTCCCAGCTTCTTAGCTTCTTTCCTAATTTAGTGAATTATCCCTCAGGTCAATGGCAATGTTTGTACCAAACAAAATTAGATCTTATGATTCCCAGTTTCTGGGCCTGCTGAAGACAGACTAGGGGGATTTTGTGGAACTAGATTTTTTTTTTAGCCATTCAGTAAACATAGGTACAAAAAGTCTATTCTTGCATGCAAGTGTTTGAGGTAACTGCCTAATCCCTGTTCTGTTGATTGTTCCTTTTTACTCACACTAATCCAAGCCTGTTGCTTGTCAACCTTGTTCATCCCTCCCTGACAGAGCTGCTGGGAACTCTCTCCCTCCTCCATTGTTCCTAGCTCAAAACCCTAAGAGCTATTGCTGTGCAAATATTTGGCTCCTTGGAAGTTATCTGTGATTTTTTTTTGTATGGTGAAACTAGATAAAAGTGCAAATGGAATTTCTTGGTGTAAATAATACCTGTTCAATTTACAGCTTGTACCAAACATCCTTTGCATGTAGGAAGGAATGAATTCATTGTGAAGAATTTGAGAAATCAGATTTTAATCATCAAATGAAAGGGAGGACTTCTAAGCTTCTGGAATTATTCTAAGATGCGGGTGCTCTGAGTTAGAGTAAAACCTCACTAATGTTTTTTGCTCATTTGTCTGCTGTAGTTTAAAAGTGAGCATGTAGCTAACTTATTGCCAGTAAAAGTATATGTTACAGTTCTACCTGGGTACGAGGAAAGTGTTTTTAACGCATTAGATGTTTAATGGGCTGTCAGGCTTGTGGTAATGCACAGAATTGAGCTTTTATATAGGCTGAACTTGGACTCCAATAAATACTCTTGAGTAGACTTCTATGGCATGGATAAAATGTTTACAGGCAAAATTATTTCTATGCTTTTTGACATGTTTTTACAGTTCAGAGACATTACTCAAGTCTGACTTTTCCAAAGTTATTGTTTGGCAATATTTCGTTGTTCTGTTTATCTTTGGCTTCTGGGTCTATAGAGAAGCTACTGGAAAACATTCAGACCACCTTCTGGAAAATCTCCTATGTAGCTACATAAATCCTCATCTTGAAGATCCTGGGAGCAACAAAGGAAGACCTAAAGTATGACTTTTCTTATATATGACTGCCTGAATGCAAAGCTGCTGGAACTATGGGGCAGACTGCTAGCCTGTGGCTGTGCTGATAGTGTCAGGAAGCCCATAGGTGGAGCTTGGTAGTCAATCGTTTACCTGGTGGAACTAGAACCAAATAAAATCCATTAATTGTGAGCTGGCTGGAGGCGCTAGAAGAAAATGCATTTGTGTTGCAAAATGTCATTCTGGGGTAAAATCACACATGTGCTTTGTGAACTTTCGTAAGTGGTATTTGAACAAAACATTTTGGTCGTATCAAAACATGTTGTCTTAAATCCCTTTAATTTTTAGCATTTCAAGCACTAGATGCTTCAAAAGGCAACTAAATGCAAGCATAAAACCTACGCAAACTGTAGTCTTAGCTTTTTGTTTGCATACTCTACCTGAAGCAAATGATTACTTTTTTTCTGTGCTATGACCTACGGGTGCTATGGAGCATGCAAATTCAGGTAGGAAATGTGAAGGCTCCAGCTGTTTGCTGCAATTTTATGATAATGGTTCACATTATTGATTTTATGGTAAGAGCATAGGTTAGTGCTTATTCCTCCACCCCCATTACAGCAATTGCTGGCAAACACAATCCATGGGTGTTAATTCATATATGTGCTTTTCTCAGCACTTTGAGTAATCATAGATGGAAAATCAGTTTCACTCCTGATCTGATCCTGAATGCTCATAATCTTTAATGAATTTAATTAGTCCCATCTAATTTAGTTCTTCTGCAAACATATCAGTAAGAAGCAACTGCACGATCAGACTCCAAGTAGGGTAATTACTTTGTGAAGCTTGTTATAGATAGACTTTATTTTTCTGGTGAACATGCCTACAGCTTCCTCTAGAGAGGCAACCAAATAGATGACAGGATTTGGGGGTGGGGAGACAAAATAAAAATGTTCTATTTCCCTGTTTTTTCTAGCCTTAATGAGAACAGGAAATGACATGGCTTTATCACTATTACTTGTCCATTTGTAAAGTACCAAAAGTGTATACAACACAGCTCAATAGGTGGGAAAGGGCTAAGAAAACATGTCCTTACTATAGACCTTATAATTTAGAAACAAATCGCGTATTCACAGGACAGTACAATTCACTGAATGTTCTTATTGGGCTAATAATTAGTTGTCTAAAAAATGAGCTTGCTTTGCATGTTTAAGTTCTATTTGAATAGTTACCTTGTTCTTTTTGTCTTTGCCTTTTGTCAAGTGTAGTGTGCTCTTTTCAGAGCAGGGTTCATCTTTTGTGCATGTACAAAATTGAGTGACAGATCTTTTTTTTTTCTGAGCAGCCCATTCTATCTTTTCTGCTAGAGAAAATGGCATAGAACAAAGAAAACTATTTTCTCCATGATAGAAGATCTACAGGCTGTTTTGGAGATGGGTACTTCTCAAAATTATCTCCTATTTGTGGGATTAATTAAATATCTTCAAGCTAATAAATGTGTATGACTCTTATCCAAGCTCTGGTTGCAGATCAGGGTCAGTTTTTTTCTAAACCCTGTACAGTTTTACTGAAAGTAAAGCTGACAGCTGTTGGCTTGCATCTGTTATTTTTGTATTGCTATAGAAGAGCATGCAATAATATCTCTAGGGATGGGATGAATTTTTATGCATTATTTCTACTGATCTCTAAACTACTTCAATTGCTTTTAGAATTGCTAAGGAAGGAAATGTTAAAGCAAACAATTTCCTCACCTAACAAGCCTAGGAAAACATCCAGGACCAGCTGGATAAAAAAAAATCTCCCCAATGAAGTGTTAATGGTTGTCCCACCCTGCACCTTGCAGGCATTGTAATATTTCTTCCAGGCACAGTAAGCTTGCACAAGAGTGTAGCACACTGCAGGCATCACATGATCCTGTGAAGCCTGGAGACTACTGGTGATGCTTTGGTATGCACCAGACGGGGAATGCATGGGCAGGTAACTGTCCAGGATCAGTCACCGGTGTATTTAATATGGATGCTGTTGTGACTTATTTTGTGTGCGCTGTGCAGGGAAGTGCCTGTAATGGAGATAACATGGACAACTAGTGTATTTTCCAGCTGAATCTTTCTGTTCAGACCATTGTGCACTAGTGATCTGTGTGCTTGGATCCTATTCTTCTCAGAAGAGGAGAACCTAAGTTTTATACTGTAGGCAGAAGTCAGTGCTTCTCCCATTACTTGTCATCTACTATAAGTTAATGTGTAAAAACCATTCAAAGTTATTGCAGGGAATGCTCTGAGAGCAGTAACAGGTGTAAAGCATGAACTCAGAGCTAACTACAGGGTGCTTCTGTTTTGGGGAACTTTGAGGTTCTGCTATATTCATTTCTTGTGGAAAGAACCCAAAATCTGATTTTATTTTCCTTGATCTTACTTCCAAGGGGAAAAAATGTGGGGAGCTATTAAGCTGGAGGGCAGAAAAGTCTCTTAAGGAGAATTCAGTAGCCAGCAGAAGCAGGGCAACTTGAGCAACAATCCTATTTACTACAGAAGTTTGACCTGCAGATTGATGGAGCTAATTAGAGTTCAAGCAGAACATCTGTGAGCTGTGAAATGAGACTGGAGTGTTGAGCTTCCTAATGAAGCTGTGGGTATCCATCCTGGGCAAAGGAAAGCAACTCCTCAACAGACAGTAATTTGCTGGTTCATGGACTCTGTAAACTGCTGTTAATCTATTTTACTGCTGCTACAGTTTGTTTTGCTCAGGTGTGTGTGTCTCAAGTTGGTAGTCTTTCAGGTGTTTGCATCAATTTATATAAGTTGGGCAGCAAAGCAGGACTTGCAGAAATGCAGGTCATCAAATGAGAGGCTCTAGTTGATCAAAAACCTGGGCTTTGTAAGGCCTCTACCCCTTTGCATGTTGAATGGCCAAATCAGGCTGAGTGTTTGCTATCTGTGCTTCTACAAGAAAAAAATGAGCCTGCTGAAATATGCTGGTGTAAATCTACTACAGCTGAAGAATAAAAGCAGACCTATAGTACTTTATACCTGTTACTTTGGCATTTTAGTTAAAAAGCATCTGGTTTTCTCTACCTTGAAGTCTAATGCCTTGTACCTGGAATTTGACTGTACTATATATCACAACAGATCAGTGTCTACTTATTTCCATCTGACAGGGATTGTTATATATGTCTCAGGAAAGATGTTCCTCAGAGCAAAGAGCATGGTGAACAACTCCCACTTGAAGCCTTGAACTGTGTGACACATGTATTTTCCTGATTATGTAGGAACTGATAAAGTGAGAAGTCAACTGAAATGGTATTAGTATGCTGTGGTCTTAAGCTCGTTTGCAAAGTACTGCCAAAGATCTGGTTAATAGTAGGAATTTCAAGTCTTGGAATAATGTTCTAGACAAATAACAGATGCTCAGTGGCTGCAGTGGCATCTGTACAGCTGTCAGAACTTAGCTCACAAAT
Organism: Cygnus atratus; assembly: GCF_013377495.2. Classification (NCBI taxonomy): domain Eukaryota; kingdom Metazoa; phylum Chordata; class Aves; order Anseriformes; family Anatidae; genus Cygnus; species Cygnus atratus. Next base: position 10,216,029 of record NC_066368.1, read on the forward strand.
TCTTGTGATATGGGAGGTGTGGTATCAATTAACTTGTCATTCAGGTCAGGCTCTTCTCTCCTATCAACTCTTGAAAATTGACAGTTTTAGCTGTTAGCCGTAGAATACGGATTCTGTAGCCTTGTATGTGTGCCATGTGTGATCAACATGTGAAAAGTTAAGGCAGCATGCAGGTGTTGCCCAAATATTCATCACTTGTATCTGCTGCTGCTCTTTGTGGCTGGACCAGAGGTGTATAGTTTGGGAAGCCCCATTCTAGACTTGCTAAGCATATAATCAGTTACAGCTATTTTACTTCACTGAAAATTTACTGTGAAAGTGTGTGTCTCTAGTGATACAACTACCTTCAGGTACGTAAAGGGTGTTTCCTGGTTATAATGCACTGAAAGTGGAACAATGGAAATCAAGTCAACTAATTAGTGTCCTTAAAAGATAGGATTTTTTTTCCCTAGTATTTTCACTGACATTGCTGAGACTACGCCAAAGCCAAGAGTTGTAGTTGTTAAACCGTATGGTATGTTTCTCAGGATCAGGGCTGGAAGCGGAGCTTTGCCTTCGCTAGTCAGAGTAACTCAGTGAGCAGCACCTCACGTTTGTGAAACATGAACATTTATCCTTTTGACTTAATGTGATGTGAATGACATCCAGCATGAAGAAAAGCAAATGGCTCTTGTTCAGAATAATACTCAACATCACGCTACTGAAAACATTTCAGCTTTCTTCTCTCTGCTTCATTAACTTTCCATCTCTTTTCAGACCTGATTGTATGATGCATCTTTGTCTCTTTTGCCCTGCTTAATTTCTGTCTTTGATAGCCTTATGGCTCAGTGACCTAACTGAATCATCATGCTATGTCTTACTATGTATCATATGCTACTTGCTGGTCTAAAACCTCTGCAGTAGAGATGACGAAACATGCTTCAGAACAGTTTTATCCAGCTATAATTGTATCGGCTATGTAATGGGATGACCTTTAACAGCAAAAAGCCGAGCACGAGCACATGGAACTAATATTGTACTCTCATGAGATGTTTGGTCTCTTCAGAAAAGCTGAAAAATCAAAGTTACTATTAAGCTTATCTGTTCTTATAGAAAACCCCAGTAAGCTTCAGTGAAATATGGTAATTTGTAGCAGGTGTTGTGTTGACATGTAAAATTAGTATGCTGCAACACTGAATATCTGGGATATAATTTTATTCCCTCAATTCTACTTGATTTAAGAAAAAGTTATAGAAACAAGATTATACTCTACAAATTTCTGCAGGTTGCTATCGCTGTTCTTATAGGATCTGTTATTTCTTTAGAGCCTATTTGTTTTATCCTTATTGTAATTTGGAAAGCTTTTTTGAGGGAAAGTGAAAATATCTACTTGTTCTAAACAACCTATGCTTACATTTTTTAAACTGCCTAATAATCACAGAAACACTTTTAAATGTATAAATAAGTTATTACACTGTAGCCATTGTATGTGTGCTTTTGAAGGTCAAATCATGAATTTGGATGAAAAGTGGAACTTGAACATCCTGTTGTTTTTTCTTGTCTAAAATAAAAGCAACAAATAACTTTTTTTCCTTGCATATCTCTAAAATTTACTCTGAAAATACAAGCTTCCTTGTACTCATACCTGGGTTTTACTTTAGTCCAATGCTGTTCATGGTGAGAGTTTGAAAGTATTGTAAGTTGTCCATGCTTAAGCAAGATGAATACACCCTAAATTCTAGCACTACGCAGGTATATAGTGACCTCATTTTCAAGTTTGTTGTATAGGTAATTAAATGACTCTAGATAAAACAGTTAGGTAAACTGCTTAACTCTGAGGTAAAATGAATTATACCCTGGCTTTTCCAGGCACAATAGATCAGCCAATGAGAATAGCAAATGTACTTTGAATCTGGGTCCCTCTCATTGCTGTAGTAAACCCCATGTAATAGTGTCTAGAGTGAAGCACAGTTAGGTAACGGGCTCTGGAAATGGCTATTTATTTAGCTGACTACATCAGTGCAAAAACTGCAGTGGTTTGTTTCTGCTGGGGTTTGTTGTTAAGGTAGATGCCCGTGTACTTAAGACTCCAAACTGGCTAATGTCCTTTTCTTCGCTGGAGTTTCCTTAGTTTAAAACATGGAGAACCATGCAGAGGGGGACTTAATCTCATTCTAAGGGAGGTATAATGGGTACTGCTTTTATTGCAGTATTTTAAAACTTCAAGCCCCAAAGCTTCTGGGGAGCTGAGAAACATGATCAAGGACAGGTCAATTCAGTGTCAGCACTGCTGGAAAAATGACCGCAGGATCAGTGTGCGATGACAGCAACTCTCAGGCTGGAGGTAGATACCACTGTAAGGGAAAGCCAGTGCCTAGAATCAGTGAGTTGGAGGACAACTGTTAAGGACACTGGTTTAAAAGGCAGATAAATGTGTAATTGAAGGCTGGGACAAGAGTGGTGACCATCTGCAAGGCCGAAGATGACCTTACATGAAAGTTGGAAAGTGAAGGCCTTGCAACAATACAGAGTACAATGATACAGAGCTTCTGCTGAGGAGCACAAGTGACTGCATGCAGCTGGACAGAAATTTAGAATTATGTGATCAGGTTTGGGCATGACTACAGCAAAGATCCACCCATGGGATTCCCCACTGTGCCTGGAGGATGTGGTAGCTACCAAACCAGTGACATGATACTATCCCCTACCCTGCTCTCTGAGGAACTTGTCTTGAAACCCTGCACCCTACAAATCCTGCACTTAAGGCAGTCTGGAAAGGAAGTAATTTAGAGATAGTGATTTATGAGCATTTCATGTGAGGAAGCTGTTCTGAGGTCACAAACCTTCCTGTCAAGCTGCCTGGCAGACATAATATGCCTGAACTTAACAGCAGTTCCTAAAAATCATCAGATTTCTCCCTGCTTGGGCAGAGACTTCTAGAAGCTTTTCTTTTTTTTTTTCAGCCTTGTTCAATATGTCTAAAGTTTGTTTTACTGCGATCTCAAGCTCTGTCAGGTGGTGATGGTTCTCATTTTGACTGCATTTATTTTGCTTAGGACAGTGGAGCACAAACTAGACTGACTGCCTTAAGACCTCTCAGAAAAAAGGTTAGGAATTATTCTAGACACTTAACATGTAAGAAAAATGACTTACACTGAGCATAAAGCATTTTGGGGTTGGTTTGGCACAGAAAGCGCAGACTGGCCATTGTAAGAATGTGAGTATTTTGTGCAGATGTAGAAAGAAGCAGAGAATGAAATGGTGACAGTCCGTGATGAAATTTCATTGGTGCTGTTCCAAAACAACTGATAGCATTGGCTACTGTTAATTTGCTGGTTAAGTTTAGGAGATCAGGAAATATGGAGGGATGTTGGCTTAAAAAAAAAAAAGTAGCTGTTTACAGTGTTTGTATCAGTGGTGGCTTGTTGCCCTTACCTCTTGGGGAGTTGTTGTCCTGGCTTTATAAGCACGAGTATCTCTTACATGCAATTCGGGTGTTTGAATGCTGCAGCAGCAATCATTATATTCACCAGTCACCTTTTTGCACAACAGGAAGTTAAACTCTAAACATTGATTTAGAAACTTAAAGCTCTTCCGTAAGACTAAAATAAGCTCTAGAGGTTGTATGTGAGATGGGACTATGCTGGATTTTGTGCAGGAGGCAGTTCAGTTGCAGACCTGTTCAGCTGAACTTCAGATGTGCACCATGTGAAAGACTTGAAAGCTCTTTAAGTAGAGTTAGCATTTGGAAAGCAATTTGAATCTAATGTTTGCTAAATTACAAGTTAAATGGCATGGTTTTAAAAAGAATTCAACCTACTGCCTTTTCTCTGATGAATAACTGAGCTTGTGTTTGGGTGGGAATTGAGACTGTAGGCATTTAATTGATCTCTGTAGTTGCTAGAAAGCATTGAGGTGCAGGGAGCACAGGCTCCACTTCTAGAGGCAGAAAGATTAGTGCACCTCAGTGCAGAGCACTGCTTTTTCTGGTACTGCTTGCAAATAGCTTTAACATCATCTTTGTGATGAGTGTTAAGTGGGAACAGGGACTGAAAATTTGGCTCAAAGAGGAAAGCTGTCGTTGCTTTGTACTAGTGTCATTCACCAGGATTACAGGCATCTGTGGTGAGGTTGGTAAATGCAGTGCTTTTCTCTGAAGGAAAAGAAAGGACACTGGGATAAAGTGGGTGGATGAATAGGTGAAGCAAGGAAGAGTGGAGTCAGCAAAGCTTGGAGGCAGGAAGGGGATTAAGTAGGAAAAAAAATGTCAGCACATTGACAACAAAATCCAGGTCTGTTTGGAGTAAAGTGCAGGAGTGTCAATGGGAGGTTCACAGAAGCTGTAGGAAGTGCAATGTCTCTATCCTTGTTTTCTTAAATGATCCTCATTGGTACAGTAGGAGCATGGGAGATCAAAGAGGGATTAGGATTCACCAAGGTGAATCTTTGAGACTATCCATCCTTTGGAGGCACTTAAGTGCAGTTGTAGAGGAGAGCTGTGTCACAGTGTTCACCAGGCACAGGGAAATCACCCACTAGCTGGGAAGGAGAGTTTTTACCCAGGTACAAATGACCACAAAACTGCAGAGGTTTTTGAGGAGCTCGGAGCCATTCAAACTGTGCTTTGTAAGAAATGCAGAGCATTGGTATGGTAATGGAAAGGTAAATCAGTACAGGTGGGGAAGATCTCAGAAGAATGAAAAGTGTACAAAGAGATTGATTTCAATTTTCTTGCTGGTTCATGCTGTGCCGAAAAGCTGTTCCTCTCGAAAACACCTTTAAATGTCTGTGTTCTGTTCTCCTATAAAGCTGGCTTTTATAATGATGTATCTCCAGAAGTTAGGACTCTAAGAAACAGTTTTTGCAATACCAGACCCACTAAAAGCTGTGGGATTCCTGACCATCTGCAGCGCAGCTAAGTATTAGCCTTTAGGATTACAAAACAGCAAGAGTAAGCTTGGCTGAAAACCCCTCCTTTCATCTCCTCTGTCAATTCAGCCTGAATTCAAGACTAATAGGACTGTACTTGCAGCTACAGTTTGAGCTTCCTTGTATTCTATAAAGAATTGGTATTTGTAGCAAGAAGCACATGTGGAAGGGGAGACTGAATTCCTCAGCTGTGTGGATATAAAGCTCCTGCTGTGGTGCAGTGAGCCTGATGTACAAGAAGACTGGCTCAGTGCTGAGAAGCTTTTGGGTTTGTGCTGGTGAGAAAGATGCCTTGGCTAAATGTGCCTCCCTTGAGCTTAGAAGGGCTCAGATCATTGGAGGTGTCCAACTACACCCATGCCAGCACCCCTGAAGGCTACTAGTATGAAACCAAGCAAGAGCTGGGGTTGCACGGAGCAGCAACCCGTGGACAAGGCAGTGATGGTGTACAGTGGGGAGTGACAACCCACAGCAGCTGAGGTGGCCAGGCTCTGCTGGAGGAGTTCATGGTAGTACCCCTCATCTGTCACTGCTTCTCTGATGCGTGCCGGGCACACAGGATAAATCCCCAGATCAGGATTAATCCCCAGCCCCCCAACTTGAACTGCTGTTCATTGAGAAGAGATTTGGAAATCTTGCTGTGGCAGAGGGTGTGAAAGGGAATTGTTTAGGTTGGCTGCTGATATCAGTGGATTTTCCTTTCTAAGGGGATTACAGTCTGGCCCTTGGTGATGTATGTTTCACTTCATATACCTCTGAATTTAAGCAGCAGGGAAATCACGAACAGAAGAATATTTTATTGCTGAACTACAAGGCGTGATGTGCCTTACCATGAGATAGGACTGTTGGCTTGCTCCTAGAGCGTGAATAAACACACTTTTTTCTCCCATTAGGAATACAACTGCTGTGTTTTTCTGATAAAGGTACAGAAATCTGGAGTGTTGCCTGCACAGAAATGCTTTCTTTATATCTAAGAAAACTTCCCTTATGCTGCAACCTGAATCTGTTCCCCCTGCCCTGTGGTACTACAGTAATATACACAGTGTATAAGATGTCTAGAAAAACATTGGAAATGTGATTAACCTCTAAATTCTTTATGGAAAGACCAGAAAAAGGAAAACACCCAAAAGAGAAAAAACAAGTGGAGGGAAGAGGGGAAGGATATAGCTTTATTGCTCTTGTGATTGGGGAGACCCTAAAAGGCATTTATTTGCTCCCCTTTTTCGAGTGGGTGGATTCCAGCTTAGCAGCAGCTCTCTAGGCTGCTCTGGTTTGTTCCTTACCACAAATTCTGAGTTTGGAAATAACATCGTTATCTAAAGTTGTTTCCAAGATATCGAGGGAATTAAAAGGGAGCTATCACTGAAATGATAGGTTGCTGTGCCACTCCTGCTTTGCTGACATAACACATCCCCTGGCTTCCCAGAGCATTTGCAAGCACTGCACACTGAAGAACTAAATGCTTCTTTCTGAAAATACTAATTTCCTGATCTTTCTCAAGATCAGGATTTACACTGCTTGGCTGGCCCCACCTTAGTGCCTTGAATGCACTTCAGAAAATGGAGAGAGGCTGAGTTCAGCTGCCTCAGTTCTAAGGCTAACACTCGTTTCTGATGTAAGTACTGATGTGCACATGTGTGTCCCTGACAGAAATGTCCAAGATCTTTATGGATCTATGGATGTCCCAGTTGCTCATATTTCTGACACTTTATGTAAGACCAGAAATATTTCACCAGAGATCCTCAGGTACTGACTGTCTATTCTTTCCTGAATTTGAAAGAATTTGAAACTGTCTTAAAAATGCCTTACTGCAGCCTGTGTCTACAGCAACTGGCTGTGCTACAAGCTGTTTTAATGTCTATCTTTAATATTGTTGATCTTAGTGCTCTGGTCTAAATACCCAAATCCCAAACAAACTTATTTTTTCCATGACTCACTAGTACTCCAATTATCAGCCTGTAAGAGGAAGATTACCACAAAACACTTGTGCTGTGTGTGTTCAAGTTATCCAAGGATAACTAACATTTCTTGCCTGTATTTCACCCCGTTCCTCTAGAAGACAGCTGTGGCCAGGCTTAAGCCACAGGTCTTAGATTTACCCAATTTCGGGTGCATCAGAACAGGACTGAACCTCCTCCAGTTAATTACAACTGAGCAATGACTTTGCTTGGATACAGATAGTCCTACCTTTAAAGCTAATAGAGATTCTATAACCTTAGCTTTGTACTTCTCAAGGATTAAAGTGCTTAGTATTTGTATTATTTGTATACATAATATGTTATTTGTATCTGGTGAATAGCTACTAAGCACTTTATCTAGGGAATAATTTCCTGGCTTTGTTTCTATTTATTAGGAACTGTGTATGCATATTGTAAGGAACTTGGGGGGGGGGGTGGATTTTATATATTTATTTTCTTGGTGTTAGTGAGAGGTATTACTTTGTTCATCTCACATATCTTGTTTTTGTCTTAGTGGATTCCTGACCTCATGCCAACAGCGCCGTATCACCCTTGGTCAGGAACTTTAGTTGCTTTTCAAATAGTATGGTCGTTATTTTTACAAGTTTGGCTAAGCATCAGAGAAGAGCACACAAAATAAGAGCAGGAAACTAAAAGTAAGCAGGGATAACACACTTTGACTTAGATTTGTGCTAATAACAGGTCTAAGGATATTAAGGTCTTTCATTGTGACAGCAGCAGTATTCAATCTGCAGCCTAGCAGCTGGAGCTGAGCTGGATGCTTACCCTGCTGTGGGTTAGAGGTTGACTGTGTTTTAAACTCCATATCTATATTACAAGTGCTATGAGGACACAATGATATATTTATCTTTCCTGGAAACATTGTGGAGCCCACCAACTCTTTCTGGAACAGGATGAATGGATGTCAGTCCTTGTCAAGCATCAGAATCTGAGCTAGCCAGAGAAAATGCACCAAAAACCCCAAACAAAACAGGTTTCTACATAAAGCTTGTCAAAAGTCACCATCAAAGTACACGGAAGTCATTTAAACAAGCTTGTGTTGCTGTTCCTTTCTACAGCACACATCTTTATCTGCTTTTAATTTACTGTCCTCCCCTTTTTTTCCTGTCCCACACAGGATTTTATACTTTAGAAAGAACAGTCTGTTCTTTAATGGAGCTGGGAAAAAACAGGCTGCTCTTACTGGAAATGGGAGGTAAAGGCCTAGCCCCCATTCCCAAAAGGGAAGTAATCAAGTTCTTAGAGGATGAATGTAGCAAGTGCCTACATTAGGAATGCTCCATCAAGATTTCTAAAAGAAAAGGGTACAAGATTATTGAATTACTAATTCTAATATTAAAAATAGAACCTAGTGGAAGGAAAATGCTAAATTTTTTGTTATCAAAATGTATGCCTGTTGATTTTAATGTTTTTTTGTGGAGAAGTTAAGTCACATTTTAAGAACTAGTGTATGAGATGATCTGCGTGCTGTAGTATAACTGGGTTTCCTAAAAAATAAAGCTTTTGATTGGTTTAGAGCAGATTTTTGTAGAAGCAGATTTACATTGATCATGTAAATGACACGTTGAAAGATGGTTTAAAAAAACCAACAAAACTCTGTTTCTGTAATATGGAAAGCCATATGTCCATAACGATATGGAAAATGTGAGCAAAAAGAATAAAAAGTTGTTTCAAAAAAATTAAAACTTGCAGAAAGATTTCATGATTCTGATTTTCTGGACAAAACTGGCAGAATAATTGTTAGCAAAAGCAAAGTAATGAATGCAGGGAGTAATATTCACCTAACTGTAAAGTGCACAGTGATGGGCTTGGAATTAGCTATTGTCATTCAGGAAAGAGATCTGTGAATTATGATTTTCCTCAGGACAAGAACTTGGAGGTCAAATGAAATAAAGCAGAAGGTCTGGATGCAAATAACTTTATAATGATGGTTTTGACAATATAATTACAAGCTACTTATACTTCTGGTGTTCAAAACATATTCTAAGTGGTTTCAAAAGGCAGATGGTCATGTATGTAAGCTTTTTAAATGGAGGATAGCTATACAAACTCATTCTATCTAAGTTCCCAAAAGAAAATCTGGGAGGTACTCATAAAAATGTGCTCTACTTTGTTGTGTGGGACTGCTCAAAGGGTAAGAGACGCCTTTGTGAAGGTATGTATTTTTTTTAATGCATGTGGTCTCTGGGAGACGTGAAATAGCCGGTGTGTTTATAAGCTTAATTTTTAAGCGTTCTTTGGCAAAATCACGTGCAACTAAAGGACAGGTCTTCAACGTAACTGTTTCACCTAATGATTTGTCTGAGCTTTGCTATGACCACTGTGTAAGCAACTTTTCTATGCCCTAAGGGGAAGGGAAGGGCTGCATTCAGTCCCCAGTGGCACCTGGTACAGACTAGCAGCTTTCTGTTGTATTTCTGTGCAGATGATGATCATAGGAATGTATTAACTCTTCATATCAGTGATTATCTAGTTCCTATCAAATAGCATGTCATCAGTATAAGATGTAGAAATATGCCCAGATTCCCAATACTTTGCTTGGAATAATGAATTTTTGAGAGGTATGAAGGTGTTTAGGAAAACTTAACTCTTACCCAACAGTAACTTGGGGGAAAGCAGAAGAGGGAAACTTGGGGAATGAGGTTCAGGAAAGGCAGGAAAAGGAAGAATGTAGTTTAAAAATGGTTAATAAGCTGTTAACAGAAAGGTCTGAAGAGGGGGGTCTGAATAAGGTAATCTTTTGAGGACATTCCCTTAGAGGGGGAAGAACATAATCCTTTAGCTCAATATTCCTTCTCCTCAGAAACAAATGAAAAATACAATCAAAGTGGTTGATGCTGTTGAATACATCATGGATAAAGAGCCTCACAGTTTAAAATGCCAGAGCTCAACTGAGAAAACTCATTTTAGGAGCAAACCTTTCCCCGTTCTCTGCCACGCTGATGCAGAAAGTTAACAATGTCTTCCTTGACAAGAATGACATGGAAGTTTCATGAATCCTGAGATAAATGGAGATTTGGAGGGAATCTTGTTAGTAAGAGATGAAGAGAAACATCTGAGAGGTTATCTATAAACGATGAATATTCTTTGCAAGGAGGAAAAAAAAATCTACTGTGATAGTGATAATGGAAAATGGTTTGAGTGGCAGAAAGCTACTGTCTGCAAAAGAATAGGGAATCCATTTAGTGACTTCTTTCCTTTATTCAAAATTCTCTCCTGTTCTGTCAAATGTCAGTAGAAAACTTTTACAGCATGGTCAGCTTAAAAAAAAAAAAAAAGGCAACTTTTCTTTTTCTTGGGAGTATTTCTCAAAGCTTTCTAACTTGTTTAAAACGTGGGAAAATCTTCCACTGTTTTCTGCACTCCCCCCGCCTCAAGTTGTGTGGCCCGGTTCAAGGTTGTCTGAACCTCCTAAGCAATATGACACAGGACTTCAAAGCACTAACTTCTGCTTGGGTCAGAGCATTTGGTTGCTTGGGGGTGGGAATATTTACTTTGATTCTAAATGTATTTTGTTGAAGTGACTGTAGATGTTGAAACTGCTCACCAGATTAATCATCCTTGCTGCTGGTCAAAATAAAAATTAAATTTTATTTTTAGAACTTTTATTTTTAATCTCTAGGTTCTAGTGAAGTAACTTGAGAAAGTGAGTTGAACGTTAAGAGGATATCCTGCCTTTTCCTGATCATACCAAGAAACTTCCCTTTTGGACAATCTTCATCTCTCTATTCTTAATTCATTCCTCTAATTTCAGGAAGGTCTTCTTCTGGCACAGTATTATTGCTTCTTTCTTTTCAATTGAATGATGAGTGGTGAGCTCACTCCTTACCTCTATGCCTGCCCAGTACCTAATCTGTAGAGGGAACTCTAAGCACTGCTTTAGCAACTGAAATTTGAAACACAGCACTAGTAGGCTGTGCAAATGTACAGCAAAACTTGTTTGAGACTGGTCTAGGAAGATAATTGCTTCAAACTGTGGTCAGGTTTACTGTATCATTGCTGCCTTCCTTGCTGCAAAGCACTATTCCTGACTCTGTGCCTTCAACTGCTAGAAAGCTATTTAATTACCTAGCTAGAATAACTATAAAAATACTTAATCACTTGTAGGTGTTAGGCATGTGGGAAGCTGGGAACCCAGTCAGTGTAGGAGTGGCTTACATTTTCTGAGGGAGAACAACAGAAATGAAAAATGTTTGTCTCTTAGCTAGTGGGCGGCATCACAGCTCATGGCAGGGAGACTGGATCTAGATGATCTTTAAGGTCCTTTCCAACCCCAGCTGTTTTATGACAAGATAGTTATGGGAAAATATGCTTTGAAAATGCTTGAAAACCAAAGCATTTTATTAATAAATGAGATATCATAGTACCCCTGGTCAATTAGAAGACACTGTCCTTTTGTACACCTCACATTATAGAATGAAGGGGAAGCTTAAATCTCTATCATCAGAAAGCTCTATTTATCCCTTAATGTTTTAACTAATTTTTGGAGGAATTTCAGAAAGTTCTCCTATACGTTGATTTTATTTGGGAGCAGAGAGAATGGCGAAGGGAATCTTTGCCAAAACTGAACTTTTCCACTCGGAAATTTCAACTAACTCAATTTCAAACTCTCTAGGAGAGAAGTCATGATTTCCCCTTGTCCTGGTTTTGGCTAGGATAGAGTTAACTTTCCTCCTAGTAGCTGGCATGGTGCTGTGTTTTGGATTTAGGATGAGAATAATGTTGAGAAGTTTTAACTGTTGCAGAGTCATGCTGGCACTAAGTCAAAGACTCTTCAGCTTCTCATGCTGCCCTGCCAGTGAGGAGTCTGGGGGTGCACAAGGAGCTGGGAGGGGACAGAACCAGGACAGCTGACCCAAACTGGCCAAAGGGATATTCTGTACCATGTGATTTCATGCTGAGTGATTAATACAGGGTGCCTGGCCAGGCTGAGGGGACCACTGTTTGGGGATGGGCTGGGCGTTGGTTGGTTAGTGGGTGGTGAGCAATTGCTCATCATGCATCACTTGTTTTGTATGCATTATTTTTATCATCATCATTATTATTATTTTTCTTTCTCTTTTGTCCTAGTAAACTGTCTTTATTTCAACCTACTTCTTTTTCTGATCCTCTCTACCATCTCACTGGGAGGGAGGGTGAGTAAACAGCTGTGTGGTGCCTAGCTGCTGGCCAGGTTAAACCACAATACCCCTCCTAATTGTCCCATCTGCCTGATGAAGAAAGTTCTAAATAATATTATCTGTCTTAATGGACATAAGTTGTAGAGCTGTGGGATCTCTTCCTGTCAAATTTCATCTAGCATTTTTCTTAGAAGCTACTTAACCTTGCAAACCTTTCTGTCATCTCTTATATTCTCCTTTATTTCAGGGAGAAAGGGCTTTGAGAATTCAGTGACCCATTGTGTTGGCAGGTGGTTGACTTTCTTTAAAGTAAGCCTGAAATTGCCTTCATTTAAAATACCAAATAAGGACCTTGGTGAAGCTTAGGTTATACTGAGCAAACCACCAGACCTTTGTGAGATCATTTGGATAAGGTGAAACAGGGTAGAGAGGAGTTTTCTTAAAACTGCTCTATCTTGGAGAATCATCCTGTATTCTTGTGCAGCCAATAATGCTGCCAACAAGAAACCCTTAAAAGCAAGTAATTTATTCTACTTCTCCATGCCCCAAAGTTCTGTAACAGCGGTCTGGAGTTTCCCAGTGAGGTCACAGATGATGTTTATGAACATGTAGCTGGAGCCTGACAAAGTTAACGATGAGGTTATGTCCAGTTCAAGAACTGACCTTTCACAGATTGAAATGTAAAATACAGTAAAAAGTGTGTAAGCTACGAGAAGCTGAGATTTAAAGCAAAACAACAAAAATCACCTTGGATAATACTTAGGACTAGGATTTATGAGACTTTTGAACTGAAATGTTCAATAATTAGGCTGTGGAAGTAGTACTTCTAATAATAGGTGGCACGGGTTTTGAGTTTTAAATACTTTTTTTTAGGCTTTTACCTGTAATTAATAATGATAGAAATGCTTAAGTCTTCTTATGTATGTTGGAGTTACTCTGCTCCAGTAATTTCTACATTTTAAGAGTATAGAATTAAATTTTCTACTTTCATATAATTTGGGATCCTGGAGATGCATTAGGATAATATTTTAATAGAAAAACTGAACTCTAGTGACTGGGTGCCTTTTCCTGGACAGTTAATGTTATAAAAGAAACTCAAATTCTGCTCCTTTGAATTTCTGCTCTCACTCAAACAGACCACCCAGCATCTAATCTGACTGCAGATACACAAAGTGATTTTTTTTACCTGTTTGCAGAATGCTGCTTGTATGTATAAAGAATGAGAGCTGTAGGTGAGATCTCAGTGGAAGAAGCAAACTTGGTCACTAAGGGATATATATTTCCCTTCTAAATTGACAGCTGACTGAATTATCTTTGTATGGATGTTTTTTCATGTCTTGGAAGTGGTGCAGGGACTGTAAGACTAACATGCTGTCAATTGTAATGGGTTGCTTGAACAGTCTCTGCTGAAATCAGGGATAGATCATGATCCGTTTCTGGAGAAACAAACTAAATTTTCAAATTGTGGACAACGAAGAACTGAAGTTGAGCAAACTGCAGGGTCCTTGTTTTAGATTTGTGGCTAACTTGCTGCATGAGATTAATCTGTGTGGATATATGTGGCAGGAGGTCTGAACAAGCCACTGGGTATGACTGCAGGATGGCTAAATGGTGCCAGTATGTGGGATAGATATTAGCATATGGGAAAGGGAATCCTGTGTTGTAGCCAGCAGTGTTATAGCTCTTCTGGATACAGCTACGGTGTGCCCACACTTGGCCCTGACAGAGCCAGCATTGAGGTGTGCTGGGTAGAGAGAGGTCACTGAGAGCTGCAGAAGGTCCAAAACCACCAACGTGTTGGTGACTTCTTTGCTCAGTCTCCTTGTTGTGAGCACGGCTTTGCCCCAGGCTGCATGGTCATTTGGTTTCCAGCAAGCTGGAAGTTTAACTGGAAATGACCTCATTTAAGTTACAGTCAGAGAAAAAAATAGCACTAGAAAGTTCCATTTTCCTATTTCGTAAATGTAAGAGCTCTGTTTAGAAGGACTGAACTTTTCTTCCTGATGTTTATAAATGGAAATGATAGCCTGGGTAAAAGTTTTTCCTCTAAGAAAAGTAAAAGCTTAAATAGTAAACAGAAGAATGAAAACAAACTCCTCTTATCAGGTTTTCTGTTTCGTTGGAAAAATAACCTCTGAAAAACACTTTTTTCCCTTCCTTTGAGCCTTGTAACTAATGAATATATGTGTATTAACCATCCAGTTACGCTACTGCTAACTTACGTGGCTACTTTTGTAGGTAAACAAAGCTAATGAATGCATGGTATACACTTAAAAAAGCTATTTTCAGTAGTGGGACATTCTCTCCTCCTCCTCACCCCTCTACATAAATAGAGATGATCACCCTGGTAATCATTTTTTTTTTTTCCTTTTGCTTCCTTTTTAAATGGGCAAGTAGATGGGCCCTCCTGCTCTGTTGCCTAGGTTTGCCATAAGATATCAAGCAATCTGCGTGGTACCTGGCAATTATGTGGCAAAGCTAAACCACAAAGGGGGGGGAAAACAAGTGGTTTCAATGCCAGGAACAGCCCAGTCTACAGTACAGGCTGTCATAAACAGGAACTTCTTAAAAGCCTTCTTTGAAGGATATTTAATCACCTCTCCCCCAGTAGTTCATTTCAGTGTTTGAAGCTTTCTTTATTAGCACACTTTTATTTATGTCTTGATCAGTGTTTTCCACGTTGTTCTGCTTTCAAATTTATCCAGGACTGTTGCATCTTGACCTGGAAGAGGTGTGTGAACCCGCTGGACAGTCACTGCTTTTGTGGGAAAGGTGGCCAGCAGTCCTTGTGGTGGTCCACCTCTTTTGGGTCATGTTGTGACACTGTGTGTGTGTGAAGAACAATTTCATATAAGAAATAACAAACTAGACTATTGTTCGAATATCTAAAAGCTGGATCCAGTCAATCAGAGGTAAGTGGAAAAGGTCAGATGCCAAAAAGCTAGTTAAATTGGTAAGAATAAGATCTAAGACTTAAACAACATACTAATTTATGCTAGAATATTCAAAGGCCTATGAGGTTGCTTTCTGTCCAGGTTTAGAAACAGCTAGAACTGTCCTGTTAGGCTAGGTATTTGAGGCTGTATAAAAGGGTAGAGTGAGGCTCTGAGATTTACTAGTATTTGCCAGTTTTTAATGAAGCTTGTAGAATTGAGATGAGAGTTTAAAGAAAAAAAGGGGGTGGGGGGAAGTGTTCCTCACCCAAGCCATCTTTCCTCTCTAAATCCAGTAGTCCAGTTACTGATCTACCACCCTATCCACCCAGTGGAGTAACAGTTGGAGCCAGTAATGTCGGTCAGTTATTTTGTTGCGTTGCTGCAAACACTGGAATTTTTGCAGAGCTGTGTGTGAACTAATGCCATTTATAATTAAAAAGAGAAACCTTGCTAGTACTGTAGTTCTGAGTAAAAAAGACTTTTGGCTTAGTCTTCATATTTGGTGTGTGAAGTTGCAGTGTATCCTTAACAACGTGATGCAATCCTTAACCTGTATATAGTAGTAGAGAGAGCAGGTGAATTCTAGCTATTTTCCCAGAAATGGCCTCTCCCTGGGGGTAAGGTATCTTTTCTGCAACAAAGATGCAAACACTGAAGCATTGTGCAGAGTATAGGGATAAGCTGGGAGGTAAGAACAGCACTTAAATTTGCAGCTCCCAGAAGGGAGAATTCTCCCACCAGGTGCTATCAAAATTAGCTGTCTACAATCAGTCCACAGAAAAGAGCAGTAATTTAGACTAAGGAAAGTCAGTCCCTGTTTTCTGTATCCTTTTTCATAGCTCTGCTCAATCGTTAGGGTGACAGTTAGTGAGCCTTTGTTCTAGTTTTTCTTCCTGTGGATGCAACCTTTTAGGAATCTCTGGCTCATGGTGAAGTAAAGAGCTAAAATAGCAGCCCTTGCTCCTTAAGGTCATCTATTTGCCTGGTTTAACAATAGACTAGAGTGTGTTCAGACCTAAATATGTGTGAATGTGGGATGTGTGTATAGCTGGACAGAAAAAAATGAAATGTATTGGATGTTCATGTTGCCTTTTTCTATTCTGGACGCAGTCAGTGGGAATGTAATGACTGCTTTAGAAGATTGCAGGAGACAATTGCTAAAGCAATCAGCAAATATGATTATAATGTCTCAGTTCAGCGGACTTTGTATTTTAAATTGAGATGTTTCACGTCCAAATCTATTCAAAAACATCAGAAAAGGAAAGCAAAGTCTCTCATAAATATAGACAGCTATTCCATTGTCAGTTATCTGATGTTTCACTAATAAATGCTAGCTTTTCATGTTTGTTTATGTTTTGGTTTGCAGCTGTTGTTAGAGAAGCTTTGAAATAAAGGAGAAGGTATATGAAAAAGGTATAGGAAACAAGTTCGGGGGAGACTTCTCAGATGTAAATCGTATAAGGCAGATTTCAGCAGAAGTAGGGATTTCAGAACCTGCAGAATCAGTCCCCTTTCATATCATTAAATTGTTACGACAGCCACAGTGCTTGTACAGTTACAGTAAGATAATTCAGTAAGAGAAGCTTTGCTTTAGACAAGTGAGTTTTTTTATTAGATTGGCTGCTAACTATGGGTTTGGCTCGCTTTTTAAAGTGAGCAAATGCCTCTGGACTTGCATATGCAAACCACTGTTAGCCTGCAAATACTTAGTCCTGGTTATACGTGACTTATGTTCATTACCCTTGCATACAGAACAGATCTGTGAAGAAAACAAACGCAATCGCTAAAGGTGCGAAACTAGCTGGGATAGGGAAGGTGGTCTATGTGAGGATCATAAATAATACAAGGGGATGTGACGATGAGCAGATGTTTTGGCTATTCCATATTCCTGGGCTTGCTAAGTCCTTCCCCTTCTCAGCGGTTCTGAGTCAAGAACTGTGGGGCTAAGGCCTTTCTGAAACAACCTGGCACCATCTAAACGCTTTGAGAAAACTGCCATGAGTGTAAAAGCCATTCTCAGCCACGACCATCAAATTTCTATTGCATTAGTTTAAAGGCAAAGTTCTGGAAAATGCTCCATAAAGCAGTATATGTGTAAATGGCTTGAACACAGCAAAAGCATATCACACAGAGCTTGCTGTGTTGTATCCCAGCAGTCCTTCCTTGGGTTTTATGTAATTCCTAGAAAGCTTTCGCGAAGAATTTTGCATCCTCCATCCCCATTCTGTCAGAACGATCTGACAGAACGATAAAAAGAAACTTTAAGCATTTCTCTTTCTACTAGCTTTGTGCTATCAGATCAGTGCAAAGGAGATGAAACAATTGCCCTGCAGAAAGTGATTATCACATTTATAATATAGTATTTTTTTGAACTGAGTTTGACAATACAGATATTTAGGTCAACTAACAGAAGCATCATATATTCTTTTAACAAGAGACTGTAGAGGTGGTAATAAATAAACTATAAACAAAAACCTACTTAGGAGCTTTAAAGCATCGTGCCTTTCAAATAGAGTACTTGCTTTTGTTAAAATACAAATTTTGACTCATCACCTGGGAGAGCTGTGAACACCAGAGAAAGGCACCAGAGGCAACTAAATGCATCTACTTCATTAAAACACATCCTCTTCTAATAAAAAAAAAAAAGTACTGTCATCTGGGGGGGGGGTTGTATAACTGAACTTGCTTCTCTGTGAAGAAAGGCTTGCCAAGAGATTCTAGCTAAACAAAGGAAAATGGAAAAAGATTTGCAAATGTTATACAAGCTTAGACATTTTATGACTTACATAATAGTCCATATACTGTCCTGCACAGTTATTTTAGTAAGTATTCTGGGCGGTGACTATTAAAATTATTTTAACTGCCAAAATAATTGTTTTTTACTTATTGTTTTGTCTAAAATGAGCTTCAGAGATAAATTTTCTGAATCTTAAAAATAACAATTTTAATACTGGAAATTAGATTTGCTTAGAACAGCTTTTCTCAACGAAAACTTCGATGGGTTTATCAATGCACATATGCATACACATTGAAAATAGTACTTTAATCAAAAGAAATGGTAAATCTTTTGGACTTTAAGATGCTTTCAAAAACTAAAACTATTAGGTTTTCAGATGGAAGACTTTTTAAAAGCCCTTAAAATAAGAAGACAATTGAAAATATTAAATACATAAAAGCCTTTAAGTACTTTTTAAATATTAATTGCTTTAAAGCCTTAAATACTCTAGCAATAACATCTTACATGACCACTTGCCATTCTTCATTCAGATTTTGGTTAGGCTGAATATGTACTTTGGGTCTTTGTTAATGGAGTGAGGTCAATGGTGTTTGTTTACTGTGTCACATAACAGCTTAATGTAATGCAACACTATGACCCTTTCTATACGTACATGAGGGGGCTTATGGAGGTATTCTTGATATGAAAGACTACTTCATTCTAAGATGACATCTTCCCTTTTCCCTTTCAAGTGACATCAGTTCAATTTGTGCTGATCTAAAAACCTGTTTAAAACTGTCTTTTCCCTGTAAACGTTGTTGCTCAACCACAACTTAAATGGCTTGAAAAAGGGGACAAATTTTGTACCTAGAATGTAGCTCTTTATGTTGTACCTAGCAGTGAACAAAATATGTTCTCAATGCTGATCTCTGAAACAACCAAAGGCTACAATAAAACATAAAAGGAGGAAGATTGATGTAAAAAATATCCCTTGATGTGCTTGTTCCCCATCCAATACCTGTAAGTAATTACCTGTCTGGAGTTGTACAATACAAGCACTTCAGTTTGGCTACAGACAGCTATTGATTTAGAAATCAGATGTTCTTGGGCAGGGTATGGAAGAGGGAAGTGGGGGGAACTTTTTAAATTAATTTTTTTTTCTCAGCCTGCTGTGGCCATGAATAAGCATCATTCATTTCATGCAATTTCCATCTGAAACATTTTTGTATTGGGAATTGGTTTACCACTTGTGGCCCGCTAGTCTGAAAATTAGCTTTCTAACCATGGCATCTAACCAGGCATTTGAAATGCTCCATTAAATTTTGTAGGTTTTTGTGTCTATTGCTTATGGGAGTGTTAGCTATCCATCTTTATGTGCAGAGTAATATGATTTATTTTGAAAGAGGCAAAAGCCTAGATTTTTATGTTCTTGGAGAGTTTGCTTTGATTATTTAGGTTATTTATAAAAGGCTGTTGTAAGAGCTATAAAGATAATACTAGAAGAGTTTGGGTTATTGGAAAATGTAATGGGAAAATATGCTTCTTTCTCCCACAGATATTTCTATAACTAATTAAACAGAAACCTGAGTAGTTGAAAATGTTTTCTATAGAAAACACCTGTAGAAAATGTGTCAAGTATATTTATATATATTTAAATTTAGGGCTAAAATAACATTTTATAGAAGTCACCAGAAGAGGCCAAGTGTTACAAGCTCAGATATGACCTCAAAACTAGCAGATGTTCATGTACTGCATCATAAATGTCATTAGTGAACAGTTTTGAGAGAATCCAACAGGCAGGTGCCAAGAACAGGGAGGTCATAGACTGATCTCACATTATGCTTAACGTCTCAACACATTTGATGGCTCTTGTGGTTTAAAAGTAGGGGGGAATGTGTGATGGCATGACATTGACTTCTACTGTTAGCTATGGCTCAAATGGCTACCAGCAACTTGGTGGTAAAGTTGGTTACACTATTGGAGATAATCTATGGACCTCTGTCACGTTTTTGGACTACATATTCATTCTGTTAACCATACTTCCCCTGGATTTTCCAGAAACCTGTTTTTAGTGAATTAACCAGGCACTGATGGAAACTCATTGTGAGCAATGTTTTCTGCTGCTGTTTTGCGTGCTTTTGGGTATGTAGAATATTACTAGAGCATGTAAGGCAAACTTCTCAGTGAAGTTTGTGAACATCTGTGAAGACAGTCTGAGGTCTGGATCAGAGGAGTGTGGGAACAGAGATAGGGAACCTCTATACCACTCTGACTTAAGCAGCTGTCATTTTTTTTCTTTTTTCCCCCCTAGTTGTTTGTTGTTTCTCCAGACCTCAATTCTTTCTCAGAAAAGTAAAGGTATTGTTTTCAAATATACCTCAGGAAGAAAACTTTGTCCCCTTCTTCAAACTGTAAAGTTTGCAGTACTGGAGGAGCTGGAATGATCTGAATATTCTCTAGCAATTTATGCTAATTGTCTCCTCCTCTGTAGTATCGAGAGATTCATGTATGTATCAAGAGAGTTTATACTGAGTTAGAAACTGTTGGACTTATTTCAAGGTTTCTGTCTAGAAAATAACAATTATTAAAATATATTGCTGAATTAAACATGGAAGTCAGAAAACATCCAAGAATCTTCTGGAGGGCAAACACCACCACTGAGGTGGAAGAGCGGAGGGACCCCTAATGTAGGAGCTGGGCTGGGTGAGGAGGGGTTGCTTCTTACCCCTGTGCCCTTGTGCCTGAGTGTTGAAAACATGGAGTAAAAGATCCTGGTATGCCTGGTATCAAGCCATTTGGGGTTGTTCTCAAGCCTGTTTATGGTTGCAAGAAGCCCTCAGGTGCTGTGTTCAGTGGAGGCAGAGTTTGGGGTGCGGCTGTGCAGGGCTCTAGGGAAACCCTAATGCTCTTTTGGGGGCTGTAGTCAGGGCAGCTGGAGAGGGAGCCCCAATATTTCACAAGCTCATACTACTTATAGATGAATATTTAAAGTTACTCAGGCGCATGTTTTTACAGTCTGGAAGGCATGAACTGACTGTAGGTCTGCTTCTGTGTCTTAACCACAGTACTTCCTTCCACTTTTGGGGCTGCCTAGCAGCTATAATGAGACCTTTTGGGATATCATTTCTGGCTATGATGTTTCCAGCACAGTTTCCTTCGCTCTCTGGAGTTCAAAGTTGACTTACATCAAGAGTTGAACTTCCGGGCACTTACTCCTTTTGCAATTGTAGCACCCGCAACCTGAAATGCTGCCACAGACGTGGAAAATAAAGCAACAAAAACAGAAGTAAAAGGCTGAACTTCTTGAGAGGCTTCCCATCTACTGATTCTTATTCTCTTCAAATTGAAATGAAAATATTGTACTAGGTAGCTGTGGTATACTTCGTACTTGTTCTTGGTGAGACTTCTGAATTACCTACCGCTATTATACTGAGAAAGATAGATAGTTTTCAGTGTAGTACTGTCAGATATGTTAATTAAACTGCAAAATGGGCTGGATTAATTATTTTCAATAAATTCCAGTAAAAAAAAATCTATGATCTTCAGTTTTACCAGGACTAGAAGTAGGAAAGAAAATGTACCTGCTGAACTAACTTTTTTCTGATTATACTTTTATATTTGTCTAAATCACACATTACTGCTGAGTATTGAGCTAATTGATGCACATTATCATATGCTTGCTGTTTTTGTGGCTATTATAGGAAGCCTGCATGTGTTCTCCATGTATTAAAGTATCCTAGAGCAGATAATGCTAATATGGAATCTCAGGTCCTGCTGACAGCTGAAAGACCAGTTAGCGTTACTTGCTACTTGTTTATGTGATGTTTATGGGAGAATCCCACATAATCAGTAAAACTCAAAGGCTTCATGAGTGTAACTCTCATGTTGAACCTTTGAATTACTCAGAGGACTCACTCCTCTGCTGGTTTGGGTGCTTGTTTGGGAGTGCCTGTGGCAACACACCTCTGCTGGCTCTGCAGACACCACTTTGTTGCCTACAGTCTTTGTCCCAGTGGGAGTTTTGGGATTCCTGAAGATAGTCACATTTGTGGTTTGTCTCAATACCAAAATTACAAAGGAGCTGGCTTAGTGCAGACATTTACACACTTGAAAATCTGCTGTTGTTGGGGGACCTCGCAAATGAAACGGCATGTGAACCTCAACGATTTTAAACTAGGGATGAGGAAAGTGACTTTATGCTATGTGGCTTCATGGGGTTGTGAGGAATTGCATTTTATTTCTCATACCGGGGCCCATGAACTTGTTCTTGAAGTTAAGCATAATTTCAAGTATCTTGTGTTGAAAATCTAAAAGCTCTGTTACTGTAGCTGCTGTGTGAGACCAGAAGACTAGCATACCCTGGGATGGGATGCGATTGGGAAAGTTGTCCAGCATTTCTGCATTCATTTCTTAATGATATGAATTCTAAATTTCTACAAGTTCTGCAGGATTTCACAGTCAGTGAACCTTGCCAAAGGTGGGTTTCCTAGGACTCTCTTTTGCTTAAAGGTGTGCCTGAAGGAGGGGAGGTGACAGAGTTGCAGGAACTGGATGTCGGACCTAGAAAAGCCCTTCACCAGCAGTTAAGGAAATTTGTGCAGTAAGTGGGAGAGAAGGGAGGGAAGTTTATACACTCCCTAACACCACCAACACCAGGCTGGAAGGATGCACGAGAAGGCAAGGAATAATGTCTGCAAATGGCAGTGTGTTTTTATTTAAAAAAAAAAAAGGCAAAAAAAAAAAAAGCTGGCCTGGCAGTTGGCCATAGCTGCTGTATTTGCTGCTTGTCAGAAACAAAAGTACTTGCAAATAGTGTGATTTTTTTTTTTTAAACCAAATAACTGTTCTATAGCAATCCCTACAGATCTTATTTTTTTCACCAGATGGCGGCTTAATATTAAACAAACAATAACAAAACACAACAAAAAACTATCACCTATATAGCTTGACTCTTTTTTGTTTTTAAGAGGCTGCTGAGAAGACTTGTTATCAATTTGCTGTGGTGGCTGAGAAGACTTGTTATCAATTTGCTGTGGTGGCAGAAGTGGGAGGAGAAGCAGATTACTGGCAGCAGATGACTGTCTGCCATCTGGATAGACTTTGTGGCTGATGAAAATATACATAATTTGGACACAGATGTGTGTGCTTGATTCTATGCCACTGCAGTGACTTATTGACAGAGTTGTAGAGAGATGGCCCCTCGGGAGAACGGGTCAAGGGAAACAAGCAGCTGTAGAAGGAGGAGTTGGTCTCATTGCCTTACCTTGCAGAGGCTAACAGAAATGGATAGAGGCTATGCTTTGGAAAGGGCTTTCAAGTGATTAAACTATTTAGTCAGATCCCCCAGAGACTTGGAATTACTTCCTTCCTCAGAAAATAAACTGTAGATCTCTCATCCTCCCCTTGTTCCTCAACCTTTCTGGTGCTGCCTGCAGCCTAGCTCTCAGCAAGGCATTGTTATCTCCACAGCTGCCCTCAGAGCCTCTCAGCTTATCAGACCTGTCACACGTTTTGGGGGAAATCTTGTCATATGGCTTCCTTTCCTCATGAGATGACTTCTTTCTTGAGGACCTTGCTAATTCTTGAGGACCTTGCTAATAAGGGGTAGGATACCTGAAGTGTGATTTCACTGGAGCATCTGTCTGAGCCTTTCCTACTCTCTTGCAAAATTGGCTTTGGGGCCTAGGGTTGTCACAATGTCAAAGGCTCCTCTTGTTCCCAAAGTATAAATTCCACATTCCTCCAAACCTTGTGCTCTATGGAAAGTTGTGTTGTATAGTTTTGTTTCTGTTCTGGGAGTATCTATGCGCAGACAAGTTGTTCATTCTACTTACAAAAATAATGTTGCATTGTAAAAGCAAAAGTACACACAGACTTTTTCTCGAAGTATTTACCTTCATTTTTAGCACTAAGTATCCTATTTCTTTATGGAAAGGAGGAGGTTTAAGCAACTATAATTGGCCGTGGAACTGCCCACGGTGGCTTTGTCAGGAATGGAAGGATTTATAACACTGTCAAGAAGTGCGTCAGCCTTTGCAAACCCTCCACAGCCTTTGTTCTGAACCAGAAAAATTCCACATATGCAAACCAACCAGCTCAGATTTCTGGACAATTCACCAGCCTACCACCCTGTACTCTTTTGCTCAAAATGCTTTGTTTCTGAAATCTGGACAGAGATGTGTTTTAAATCATCTGCCTTAGCTCATGTATTTTATATTTTGACTCTTACGAGGCTTTTCAATTGACTACCTAAGTCATGTTAAATATTCAACAAAAATACAGTTGTTGTGAACCTGACAGGGAAAATGGTGTTATGCAAATATTCTCTAGTTTAAGAAAACATTTCTAACAGGTTGAATGCAGACAGATGTATTTCTTTGAATTGTGAAACAGCAATGAAAATTTGTGTGTGTGGGGAGTAAAACAGTAATAAGGACCCTAGAGTTAGATGTGGTTCCATATATAGCCCTTTTCCTACCTCATATAGGATGACATATTAGTGCATTTCTTTTCCTTAGGTGTTTCATGGTATGTCATCCTGGTGTGCGTGTGTATACGCAATCCTTCAGCTATAAAAGACCATGAGAAAGTGAAAGAAAGGTTGTTCTCTCCTCTTAATCGAACAGGAGTTGGTTTAATCCTTCCTAGTGATGCAGGGGTGTTTTTCTTTGGAATTTGATGTGCTTCACTCCTGTAGGAGTGAAGGATTAGGAAAAGGAAAAAAAACATATGCTGTTTTGAAACTGTGTTCAAGCTTATGAACTACCTCTTCTAACGTACTTTCAAAGGGATGTTTCATCTGAATAGGAGACACCTAAGTATGGATCAGCTACAGTGGCTGGGTAAAGGTACATATTCGTTTTTACACTCGTCTCTGTATCTGACCTCTTCAGTACATCAAATCTCACCAGAACAGGTTTTCCAGCACTTCTTTCTGCTGAAAGGGAAGAAAAAATGTAATTTTTATATTTCAACTTAGCTTAAAAGGAAGCACAACTTGTTCTGCTGTCACACATCCTACCTTGCCATAAAATGCATGAGATAGTTAAAGCCAGAAAGTGGCTGGCTTTCTGACTAACTTTTCAAAGCTTCCTTTTGTTTACTATTTTAATCAGGTTCCTGATATAAGGAGGACAACTTTGCTTCTACACTACGCCCTTTTTTATTGCCTGGCAGGTAGTGTAGTGAACACTAACTTCTGTATCTCTTTTAAACATGGTGTGCTAATAGCAAAGGCCACAGGATGCCTGAGGAGTACTAGTCACCAGGGTTCACCCAGAGATATTAGCAATTGCCAGTATGAAAGCTCTGCTGTACATTAAAGGAAAATATCATTACAGCAAACAAGAAGGTTCAGAGAAAAATCCCCTCATTCCTGTAGAGTCTTCATGTCATTACTGACTTCTGCCCTTTCTGTAATTTCTGAAATAAGCTCTCAGTTTTTGTTTCAGCCTTCATCCAGGTTTCCTTGCTATAGTATTTATTTTTGCAGGGGTAATGCCTTATCTTTTCAATTTTCCATCAGCAGAGAGCTACAGTCCTGCATCTTGTTTCCTAAAAGCCCGGCTCATTCAGCTTTCACAGCAGCAGGTATGTGTAATTACAAGCTCCAGGACAAGATAGATCAGTTTTGAAAAAAGTGCTTTTAGGGCTTCAGCAGTGAGAAATCAGAGCTATTTGGCTGCAGTCTGTGATTCTGGTACTGAGCAGTAGGCACTGCCATATATTTGATTTCTTTGATAGATACAGACCCTTCACCTTCAAGAGGCTTGTGCTATCTGAGCACAGAGTTCTTGTTTGGAACTTCTTTCTAGGCAAACTTCATATTTGTATTTCTTTATCTGTCCTATGTGGGGAAACATAACTAGAAGACTTTTTTGTGGGGCATAAAAAGAGGTACCTTCTTAAAAAAAAAAAGTGTGCCCTGTTCCAGTGCCTGCCTTCTCCACACCTCTCTTCTGGGAGGGTGGCAAGGATCTCTGGTGTGTCTAGGACTAAAATCTAAAATGATCAGTGGTTAATAACATAACAGACATAACGAGGCTGAGGGTTAAAAAAAAAAAAATCTTTGCGTTAAGGCTTTCTATTGTCACTAGTCAGATTTGATAATCCTAGTTAAACTCCAGCATTTCCTGAGCTCAGGAAGCAGTGAATCAGTCTACCAGTAAGTTGTCATCCAGCACCCCAATTCCCTGAATTCCAGTGGCTCTCATCATTTCCAGGAGTCTTATGGTTAGGTTCCACCTCCAAAAGACCTGAACTTGATGTAGAGCCCTTACTTCTGTGACAGGCAAAATTTACCTCATTAAAAATAGCCTGGGGATGAAAGCTAACAAAATGCAGGTAAGTTAGACTGGAGTTATAGTTATGTCTTTGGTTTATTGTTTGGATAGAACTAATGTGTGTTTATTCACTTTTTTGGTTATAGTATCAGTGAAAAAGAAGGTAAAACCAAGAAGAACTTTCTTATTTATAGTTACTAGTTGCTCTGCATGTGAAAGCAGTTCAGTATATAGTCCTGTAGTAACTACAAAGTTCTTGTCATCTAATTCCTCTATTTTTCTTCTTCGGATAAAAATAAAGCTTCTGGTTTGAATGATGATCTTTGGACGCACTCTAATAAGGATCAAAGCATCTGTGGCAGCTCTTATTTTTTTTCCAACATTAAAAAAAAAGTGGACTAAAAGTGTTTAAAGGAAAGATGAGGCTTATTTTGGAGGTAACAATGGACAGGCATCTCATTATCAGATGCGTGAAATAAGAAAAGTGGTGGCTGACTTCATCATCAACCACTTGTACCAGCAATCTTTCAGCTACCACCCTGTTTTATCTACTTTTTCTCTGGCAGAAAAGCAATTGAGGAGAGGTGTCAAGCTTTCTCCAAGCTCTCCTTGATTGCCTTAGTATCAGAGTGGATGGGGCAGCTGCTGGCTGCTTGGGGAACTCAAAATGCTGTGTTGCTGCAAGTGTTCTTTGTCCTGGCATTGCAAGGATGAGCAAACCATTTCTTGCCCAGCAAAGCATTTCAGGCTTGGACTGTCTGGACTGTGCTGAGCAGCTTTACCACTGTTAATAGAGATGTTATCTTTCTTCTAGCTTATAGATTCACTACTTTTGCTTAAGGTGCCTGTATCAATCTCCAAGAGTGCACACATAACATTTACAGCATATAAAATGCTTATTGGAAGCTGCTTTGTTTACTAGAACTAGCACATCTGCTGAAAGTACTAATGCTTTGGTATTTGGATACTACTGCATTTGAAAGCATGTGCAGTAATTGGTGTGAGTTTGTGGGTTTTCTGTACCAAAAAGAAACTACAGAAGTGAGAGCACAGCTAGCTGCACAGAAATAGAGCTCTTAGTGTGGGGGGAAAAAATAGGTGCAGAACTAAACTTCTTTCCAGTATATGAATTTGCATTTTTAAGTGTTTTGTTGAAGTACCTCTGGTTTGTTTTATTTTCAACATGAAATTTATACGATGGATTAATCCGTTTCATCCAGAGTACGCATCACCCAAATGTTCTCTCACACCATCCCCTAAGTCATCTCTGAAGATGTGTTTTTATGAGTCACTCCAGACTTGAGGAAAAAGTAAGAACACAGTACAAATGCATAAAAGAAGAATAAGCACCAAGTACACTTTAGCCAGCAGGCATGACATTTAGGCCCCAGAGCTGGTGAACATCAAGAGGGCTTGCAATGCAAACAAAAGGCACAGGAAAAATTGAGTTGTATTTACCAAGACATGTTATTGTTACTTTTTATGACATTCATGGCCAGATGATTCAGCTTCTCACAGCTAGACCTGGATGACATTTCCCCAAAGAACAGTAACTTCTTTATAAAGAAAGGGGGGGGGGAAAAGTCAGCATCATAAGGACTGAAAGTACCTGGGAAGCTGAGTCACATGCGAACAGCTTTGCATAATATACAAATAAATGGTGAAGATTCTGTAAATATTAAAACACTTCTTTTTGAGGTTTAAAAATTCATTCTTTTGGCAATGTTCTTATGTTTCAATTTATGCAGTTCTGAAATTGATTTTTTGGAGTTGGGTTTCAAAATTCCTTTCTCCCTCACTTTTAAATCAGACCAATAAAAAAGGTCAAAATAAAATGAGCTGACAAGAAATGTTTCAACTTGTAGATTTTTTTGGGGGGAGGAGGAGGAAAAAATCAGCAGAAGTCTATTGAACTTAACTTCAGATTGACAAAAAGAGCAACTGAAGATTAGGAAAGATCTCAGGATATTTTTTTAGTTTAGCTAAATTTTGAATTCTGAACTTCCCATTTTCAGTCAGATATCTAAAACATTGGCTCTTCTTTTATGACAGACAAAATTGGAGAAGTTTTAGAAAATCATAAATTGATACCACATAAAAATGAACTATTTGTGCTAGAGTTGTATTTTAAGTCCTAAAGCATTATATTGGTTAATCTTGTTTTTAGTCAAAAGTTAAATAAGAACTTAGTTATCTGCAAACCTAGTCCCTCTGGAGAAAGAAGTTAAGATTAATGACCAGATATGCAGATCTCTTTACTGTCAAGGCCTACAGAGCATATAAGTATGTAGTTGGAGTAATGATCTTTGAAGATCCCTTCCAATTGAACTGTTCTAAGAATTAAGCCATCTGAAGATTCAGAGAGGTTCCTGCTGGAATCTTTAGGTAATTCTTTACCTTCAGACCCATTAAAACCCCGTAAATCCATCTCTAGGGCTCATATTAGATCATGCTGGAAAGTATTTGTTGTGCACTTCACTTTTCTTCTTCTGGTATGCCTGTTTCTCGTTTTTAACTGAGGGACTCCTGAAACTTGGCTGTACAGTGTATTTCTGATTAATCTTTCCCTGCACCCGCTGACCATTTCTAACATATCCATAAGAATTTCTTCTTCCAAAGCTGAGTTTATGTAGCCCTCTTACCAGGGCGGTCACTGTTTGCCCATTCCCACTGCTTGGCTTTCATTTATCCAGACCGGAGTGTTTTTTCACAGTGTAGGTAAGGAAAGGAAATCAGGGAAGAAATTGTGTGAATATACTAGTTTTAAGTATTCAAACCAGGTTATTTTCCCAAGTGTCTCTCACCTACCTGGAGTCTTGCTCCAGGGCCATAGGAGAAGACAGTTGAATCTGTATCCTGAGCTGTTCTCAGCTCTGTTCCTCACTTTGTTTACTAAAATGAGTGTGCTGAAGGTGCTGGCAGAGAGGAGGGCACTTCTCACTGAGTGTCTATGTTAATTTATGCTCTCTTTATAACTCTTCTCAACAGATCCTCAAGAGCTCTACAGCTGTAGAATAAAAATCACATCATTAGGTTAGATTGCTTAACACCCTTTCTTCGCCATCAACAAAAGTTTTGAGTCTTGTGTGATGAGTCCCCAAGTTGAACAGAGATAGAGGTGAATCATATCTGCAAAAAACTTCAGCAAAAACTTATATAAAGACTCTGACTTAAATAATGCCCTTGTTTCAGCAGAAAATAAGGCTTTCAGGATCTGAGGAAGGACTAGAAGGTACATAGTCTTGCAAGTTCCTTGGCATATTGAGCTATCCCATGGCACACTACAAAATTTGCATTTTTACTCCTGTTTACTTGCATTTACACATCTCCCACATTAGTAATGAGATTTCTAGGTAGGATGGAGTTCTCATGTTGTGGGAGCAGCTGCCTCAGAGGAAGCCAGCAGAGGATTGCTAATTAAAGAATTAAGAATACTAGTGCAGAGAGGCACCAAGAAAATGTCATTATTTTCAACCTGACATGTAAAGCAATGGAGAGAAGATCACCTTGTCCAGATTTTCCTCAGGAAGGAGTCTCTTGGCATATTTTATACAGAAAGGTTTTAGGAGTTAACCAAATAGTTTCTCACATGGAATGAGAATGGAGCAGATGCTAATGCCAAACTCCATAGTCATGTCTATAGTCATATTTTTGCCAAGGCATGCAGAGAAAGTCACAGTCTCTGTAGGAGATAAACAGCTAAGGTACCACACCAATTTCTGCTTCTCTATGTCAGCTTGAATCAAGAAGTGCAGAGTAATTTCCCTCCTTTCCTCTCTTCTCTTCTTTCTAGTTTGCAAATGTGAATCCCCAGTGAGAGAAGGCAAGTTGTAGCTCACCGTGACCTGAAGTGATGTATGGGTTATCTTTGCTTAGGCTCCTCTGCAATCTGTCACTTCCTCTGTGCCAGGGTGGCACTCTTTATTGTACTAGGACTAGATCTAGGGACTTTGTTCTTCAGGCTGATGGGACTTGCTTGTGGCCAGCTAGGTTAGTACCTGGGGAAAAGCCCAGTGCTCCCCAGAGAATTATCTCCTGCCTGTTGCCTGCTTGTTAATGATCTTGTATAAAACATTGCACCTAGCGATTACCTAACAAGTTATTTTATCTAAATTAATACTAGTTGACTGGAGTAAAAAAATCTAGGAATAAAGGGGATCAGGAGAGAAACTTAATGAATTTAACAGACTCCAGAATCTCTCTGAATACTGAACAAAGGTTTTGTTTCAGTCCTTCGCCTTTGTTAGCCTATTTTCAGAAAACTGCCTTTTCTAGCCATGCTTTTGTCTCCAGTGATAACATCTAGGAGCATCCACTTAAGTAGTAACTGGTTTTTTGGCACAGACACGGAGACAGTTAAATATGCTGTACTCAAGCTGAGCTGGAGAATTCTGTTGTGTTTGTTTTCTGGAAGATGAAAACACAGAACAGTCAATTAACACTTATTTCTCACATTCCTCAATCTGTGAAGAATGTTTGTTTTGATTTGGTAGGAAATGATTTTTTCTTTTTTTTTTGCTAGGTTGAGTTTTTAAGGCCAGATTTGTCAGTTGTTTCTTCTTTTTCTATCTTCGTGCACTTTATCATTCCTGGTTTAAGAGCTTAATTGTGTAAGTATTGGAAGATGGGTTATCTGAAACACTTTCAAGCAACCAGCTATTTGTGGCTGTAACAGTACAACGTGCCACCAAGCTCTGAAACTCTGTAGGAAATGCAAAGATATTCACACTGAATGCAGGGATGCTGAGTTTGAGTGCCTTTGATCCTGAGCTTGTGGGGGTGTCAGAGGGAGAGGCCCACATAAACAGCATCCACTGAAATGGGAATACCCACGCTGCTTCTGAACTTCGTGTGTTGGGTGTGCATCACAAAAACAGACTTCATTTGGATTTCCGCTATTCCTCTTTGAGAAAGAAATTTTAGACTATCAATGTGTAAGGACACACTTTCCTTTTGTACCTCTGTTTCTGTTACTGCAGTTCTCAGATTTATTAAGGTTTTGTCTGGTACTCCTTTCCTCTTCAGTACTGATTTGATTGTTATCTTTGCAATATGGTACGTCTTACCATTTTATATCATGCTTCCATGTTAAGGTTATTCATGCAAAGAAGCCATCTCAAATGCACGCTTTGAGGAACATGGCCTTTCTTCAGGCCAGCATTTTCACTTTAGAAATAAAATGTCCTTTTTTGTCATTGTTTAGTCATTTTCAGTGAGTGTTTTTTGGTCTTAAAATTATTTTATACAGAAACGTACGTAGGCAAGTCTCAGTGTAGCAAATCATCTCTCTATATATTTAACCAGGTTCATGATTTCAAAATCCAGAGCTCTGTTGTAAGAAGTTTTCTATTTGTTTGAAGTAGCGACAGGTTTTTAATGTATAATTCCTTTTTAAAATGTAATTCCTTGCAATAGCTTGATCAATCCAGACGAATGAAATAATGATAAAAAGCTTTCCACAGTTGCTGAGGAAAAAAAAAAAATAAAGAATTAAAATTTTTCATATAAAAAATTCCTTCTGAAACTGCAGGTGTCAGCATAGGAAACGTCAGTAATATCTGCAAAGCTATGCATAAATGGAGTAAGCACGTATGTACTTTATTTCCTCACATACCGAAGCACACATCACTGGTGAGCAAAAATGATGTAAAAAAATGCACGCAGCCTTAGGCAAAACCAAATTTTTATCTCTTGTATGCTCTGATCTGTTGACTTTCTTGGGCACTAGATCGATTTCACTATACTTTGAATTAGATGTTGAAATTGTATTGAGGTTTTCAAATATACCACAAGAATCTATTTAAGTAGATGTTAAGCAATCAAATCTATTATGTATCTGCTTTGACCATCACAACTTCAGTGTTCTTCTCCCCCCCCCACAAATGCCTTCTGCTTAGTTGTTTCTTTTCTATTCATTAATCTTCTGTCACTTCATGCCTAATGTGTTTGATTGAATATGCTTTCTGTCATATAGTGTTCCCAAGGTAGGTCTGGATGTGTAAAAGATTATGTATTTGCCTGTCAGAGTAAAGTAGAGCATTGACAAGCTTTCAGGGCTTGAAATAATACTCTCTTAATTCAGGGTTTGATGCTGTGGATTCAAACAGCAGGCTGTACCCATGTCCTAGAGAGATGCTGCACAGCCTATGAGGTCTAGAGATGTCTCCTGCTCACTCAGCTGGACCACAGTGCCTTCAGTGTTGTTATTAAAAGCTGGATGCACATTCTTCATTCCCAGTAGGTTTGTGAGCTTTGTAAATGTCACTATCATTTTTCTCTCTTGATGCTGGTGTTTAACAAGTTAAGGCAAGACAAAGCAAGATTCAAGCAAGCCAAACTGGAGCTGTTCTGAAATTGTTATAAGAAGCTGCTTCATGCTGTTGAGCTTTGCACAACAAAAAAAATTAGGAAAGTTGTCCTGAAAACTTATCTTTTTCCTGTATATTTTTCCCCATGTGGTTCTCTAGTCATTACCAAAAGAGATATTTTAATTATTTTCTTCCAAGTTTCCGGTCCAGTTCACATTTCACCTAGACTACGATGAATCAGGAGGTGCTCTTCAGTGTTGAAGTGACAGAAGTATAAAATCTTTGCAGGATGACACATCTTTGACAGAGCAGTATGTCATGTAACAAACAATGGGAGAAGGCACTTTGAAGTGTGGGAGATGGGTCCATTTGCATGTCTGTCTCTGACCAAAAAACTGGTGCAGCTGGTGGAGCTTGCGTACTGAAAGATATCACTTTAATTCCACAGTCTTGCAAAGAGCAACTGTTCCTCAGATTCTACTGAATATTGTAATTTCTGCTTTTTTGTTTTTGGAGGGAGATTTAGACGATTTAGATGAGTAGTATGTGACTCTTCTTTTCTGAAGTATGTTTATGACGGATGTGTTTATTCCCGCCTGTTTCTTGTCCCTTTTCCTGGCTAGTCCCTCTATGCATCCCCCCCCCCCCCTCCCAAAAAAAAAAAAAGCCACCTATGTATGTACCCAGTGAAGGGCAAAGTAGGGGTATTTCATGTCTTCAGAGACTTGTGTTGGTCTGCCAAGCATGTGGATTCGTTCCACTCCTGTTCCCTTGAATCTAGTTAACTCTTTGGGATTTTCTGAAGATCATAGAATTGTAGAATCATTAAGGTTGGAAAAGACCTCCAAGATCACTGATACTCTGATTTTGCATGTGGGGTGGAGCAAGCAAGGCAAACCACATTCAGAAGCTGGAGTCCAGATGAGGTGTGCCTATAAATGACTATTTCTGAAAAACAACTATTTCTGAAGTTGCTGTGCTCTGAAACGTTCTTATCTGACTGAACTGTCTCTGCTCCATTGACTCAGAGATAAACTCAACAGGTTTTAAGTCAGGATTCTCGTGAATGAAATTCTTAATGATCTGTTAAAGTTTTTGTCATAGAACTTTCTGAAAAATGAGAAATTATTTCTCTTTCCCCATGAGTCATTCACTGCTGCCCTCTGACCAGTGGTGCTGGGTGGAGGATTGCTTTTGCATCCTCAGAATGGGATGCTAATACTATCCTATTAAATGGATGACCTTGTGTCGTCTTACTCTCTCAAATATTCAGCAGGTATTTTCTAAAAGATACCCCCTGGAGATCTCAAAATTCAGTAGTGATATAAAATAATTAACTAAAGGTCAGAGACAGTTCCTGCTACATCTAATCTGTAAGCAACTGTTGAGCAGAAGCTGCATGTGATATACATGCTAATGAAGATCCTCATTTGTGAACATATTTTAAGAGTTATAAAAGTCCTTGGGGATACAGGTGGCAGAAATTTGAATGTTGAGAAAATTGTAAATACAAGGAGGCTTCAGGTAGGTGCTTCTACTGATGTGCTTAATGTAAAGCTTGTGCTTATAACTAGTGAAGACATTCAGTGTTGCACTTGGGTGTAAGCAGATGTCCCATTCAGATCAGATGCTGCAAGTTCAAATGTGGCTTGGTGGTTCAGGATGTAGTTGTCTGTTGAAGAAGGTCACTTTATAAGCAGCAGAAAAACGCATTCCACTTCAGGAGAATGGAAGGTCCTCTGCTTAGTTGCAAGTTTCCCCACATTAGATTCAAAGAAAGTAATGTTTGCATTGACCAGCTATGTCCAGCTTCTAATTAAAATTCCTCCAAAATGTGATATAAAGGGAATAATAAATTTAGATTACGGTACTACCAAGGTTGAACAAAAAAAGTTGTTAATATAAGAATGTTAGTCTATTTGGAATGTTTTGTCAATCAGCATGATTCAATAATAATTTATTCTGGTACATTAAAAAAAAAATCTCTATACAAATGCAGGTGTCTTAAAATGTCCACTAGGGAACAAAATCTGAAAGCAAATATAGCCGAGAATATTGCACACTATAATTTTGAGAGAAGCTAGACAGCAGGAATTTTGTAAGACTCAATTTTGTATTAAACGCTTAAAATTAAAGACACTTATACTGTGCTAATAAAGACGATTTGAGCTGCCCAAGAAGACTGCAAGTTCTAAAACACATTGCTTAAGAGTGAATTTGATTAAGATTTTGATTAATTAAAAATGAATTCGTTGTTGAACTGACTAATATTTAA
The DNA here is from genome assembly GCF_013377495.2 of Cygnus atratus. NCBI lineage: Eukaryota > Metazoa > Chordata > Aves > Anseriformes > Anatidae > Cygnus > Cygnus atratus. The sequence continues at coordinate 10,250,553 of NC_066368.1, forward strand.
TTTAGAGTTCAGCCAAAGAGACACTAGCAACCCAGAAACATTTTCTTTGACTTGTGGTCTGTTGAATTATTTTTTTCATGTATAGAAACTCATCGGTGTGGATGAACAATTTCAACCATAATTTGTCCCATTGAGTGTCATCAAAAGTTTTGGTGCTTGCAGAAGAATTCTTATGGAATGATGTTAGAATTCTATCTCTATGTGGAAGTACCTAGGTTACCAAGTATTTCCTGTATGTTTTCAATAAACCTAAGTATTTATATAAAACACCTACAATAAACCACTAGTCTAATAAATTTAGGTTTTAGATACCACCCACCTGGTTTTCCATCTCTGATTCTTTGCTCAAGAACAAACTGGTTATTGATTTCCACCCAGGAACTAAATCTAATCCTTTTCTGAAAGAGATACATGGGGATGATGAAAAAAGAGCTGAAATCCAAGGCATTCTAGATCAACTTAGTATTGGACTGTTTATCTGCAAAGCAAATACAACAGCAGAAAAAGAGGGTTTTCCACTATTTGATTTCCAGCTTTGTGATCTTTGCCTGTAAAGGTGTACACAGCAACTAGCTGAATACTATCTGGCAAGTAACGTAACCTGAACAGTTTTAACAGGCAAGCAGCCTCTGTAAGTGCTGTCCTATTTGGACAGCACTGGTTCACTCAGAGATGGAAAACATCAGTGAGGTTGTTTTGAGCCATGCAGCTTACAGGGACACAACACCAAGTTCTGCTGCTCCCAGTTGTCCCCAGATGGGGCTGGGATTCCCAGACAATATAGAATGAGGGAGGGCAATGGGAAATTGCTCCATATCAGTTGCCAGGTGTTCAGGAAAAAGATGGGTTTTTCACAGGATAATCAATAAGAACAAAAGAAAAGAGGGAAGGACAAGGGTGCTCTGAAGTGAAGAGCCAGGTGGAAAAGAGGATAAAATCTGACTGCTCTTTTCTAACCCTCAGCAATGCTTTAATCAGACCAAGATCCTACCAGATGACTGACCTAGGTTTGACTGAACATTTCATTTCTGAATAAGTAACCAAAGGGAAAGTAACAGATGGATTAGTTTCATATTTGATTCCCGGTGTGGTCAACATTTGAACAGCTAAAAGTTTACAGGGGCTAATCCAAAACATACATAGTTTTCTACCTATCTGTAGGAATCTTATCTTAGTCTTACTGATATTTTCAAAAAAAAAAAAAAAAGTGGAAGGAACAGTCAGTTTCTTTCCTACTGCTTCTTTTCTTGCCCCAGATGGCCCAGGAAGATAAAGCAAGCAGGGATAAAAGTGCAGGAGCTCCAGGCCAGTCAGAGAAGACACTGTACTTTCTGACAACGAGGCAGTAAAAATGTCTGTGGAGTTGTTAGTCTTTTATTTCCTTCTGTTGAATGTAATTTGAAGTGAAGGCACAGGCCAGTACTAGTTAGCTCACTGGCATGCCTTTATAGATATTTGTGCACTGTGTACAAAACAAGGTGAAGAAGTGAAATGTTTCCATATCTTAAGTGAAAAACAAGTCTGTGTTTAATTAAGCACAGACCTTTCCTTTGGTTTCATTTAATTTCCTTTAGGCTTTAAAAGGACATCTGAGCAAGGTCCTTTTGTAGGAGTAGGAGCAGAGCTGTGAATCACTAGGCACTCTTGGGAGCCTGCCACCCAGTTGTAACAAGATTATTCTGTAACATTTGATCAGTTTCTGTAAAACCCGTGTGACAGTGCAAATGAGATTTGGCTCAGAACCCCGTTTCCTGGAGTGAGTGGGCAAAGGTCTAACATATCTGGGTGGATGGGAGGTTCAAAACTGAATGCTGGTTTGTATCCTCATCACCATGCTGGGGTATAGGGAGTATTGATGCAGGATTTTGAAATCCACGCCTACAAGAATTTATTGTTCAGGGTTTGCTCCCTACAGTGCTGATGCTGTCTGTCTTTGGAGGAAAAAGTTTGTTGTGCTGATTCTTTGTTTTTAGTGTTTGTGCAACAGAGGTGAGTTGAAAGAACAGACTCTGCTTCATCCTGCTAAAAGTGAGAGGAGTGCAAAGTGATTTGTCAGTTAGCCCAGACCAGTTATCTTCCCCATTCAAGGAATTATTTATATTTTGTCCATAAAGCTGGCACGATATTGCTGTTGAATCTGCCTCGGCCAGCTGTGATGATATCTCTTTGCCTGGCCAGCAGGTCAGTTCACCCCAACCTTCTTCAGCACAAAGGCAGGAGTTAACAGCTCTCCAGTAATGCTTGTAAAGCCAGAAACAATCAATAAATGTTAATCCCTTATTGCATATGTCTGAAAAATATTTATTGATATACATACAGGATAGCTTCAATGTACATAGGCAAAAGCATGAGGAGGTACAAAAGGTAGCTTTTATCAAGTTTGTTAAAAGTTGGGAGCTTTAAGCTGAACATTCAGAAAAGAAATGAGTGGTATGATTCAACTTTCTGCAAAAATTAAGTTGCTATAACTACTTTGTTTTAGGGGTTGTATTTTGTTAATAGTTGGAGATCCTTTAGTGGGATCCTTTAGTGGGCTACTGAGAACAGCCCTGTACAATGCTCCTACTCGGATGCTGAAGGTCTTTAGGGAGTTAGGTAAGAAACTCCATTTCAGAGATTAGAAAATAAGGCTCGCTAACACTGAAACCAGATTCTCAAAAGAGCTGGAGGGGTTTTTACACTGAAATTCCTTTGGAAATCAAAGGTAACGGACACCTATTTCTTTAACAGCTTTTGAGAATTACCCCTTAATGATTTGTGCAAGATCTCTTGGAAAATGTCAGTCAGTAAGAGACTGACCAGTCTCACAACTCCTGTTCTGCAGGGTTTATAAGTATTTCACCATGTTCACAAGTTTGCCAAGTTTTATTTCTCTTATGTGGAATCTAAGCGGTAGGGCACAGCCTGTTTCCTGTCTCGGTCCTTGACCCAAGTTAAACGTGTTATCTGTTGATTGAATACATCTCTTCTTTCTACCTCTACAGAATGAACTGAGGGATTAAGCACAGGGAAAAAAAGGTTTTTATTTAATGCGTCATTTTAGTTATCTATTTTTCAGTTAACTTAGTAAATTCTTTACTAAGGAGAATACACCCTCCAGTAGGCACCAGTGGGTGCATGGCTAAAAGAGGTGATCCTGTCACCAGCAGCAGCAAGCAAGCAATGCTGCACACCTCTTTAAATGTACTTTGTAGTCTTTCTTCATGGCATGAGAGAAGTAATGCGGTTCTGGCTCATACAAGCAAGCATCAAAAGAGTAGCCTAAATCCTATCACAATGTGGTAAATAACCATGAATTACTTAGGATGCTGGAGACATCAGGTTGTAAACATGATGCAGCACCAGGAGAAGTAGGGAAAATTCATCTGGCCCTGAGCTTACGGCTACCAGAGACCTGAATGTCTACCCTGCAGAGCTGCTGGCTGACACAGGGAGCCTGGTGTGAGATACCTGCCTGGTGTGAGCCCTGTGGCTGTACAGTGCTGGTAGGAGAAGCAAAGCAACTGGCTGGAGCCAGAATAAGTGGGGAAGAAAGGGGAGGGACAAGAAGGCTGAAGCTAGAGGAAAAGAGAAAAGGAGGTAGCAGGCTTTTGTACTTGTCTGCTCCCTGGGGAACAGCTGACAGCTGGCAAAGGGAGAGTGGAGCTGGGAGAGCTGTACTTGGAAGATGCCAGTCAGTGCTAAGGGCACACATCCTGGGATGCTGGGGACCTGCAGGGATCCTGCTCTGATGACTGTGCGGAGGAATTCAGGGTGGGACTGGAACGGAGCTTCTCCATGAATAAATCAACACCTACCTATTGCTGCTCCCTGGGAACGGGATGATGCAGCATGATAGGGAACACACTGTGCTGTGCTCCCTCATAGCGAGGACTGTCATAGTCCCAGAGCCCAGCAGACCAGCAGTCTATCAGTTCCTAACCAGAGCTAATACTTAATGTCAGTTCTTGAAAATGAATGTAAAAGGAACACAGCAATTACCATTTTGGTTTAGACCCAAGGTCTGACCGGCTGCTTGTCTGTAGCTATGCTGGTTATTTTCAGAAGCGGTGAGAAAGCAATAAGCTCTGCAGATGATGAATAGCCTAACAAAGCTGGGGAAGCTGCATAATTAACCAAGTTTGGGGTAAATCGTAGCTGCTTTGCAAGAATTCTGAGTAACTTTAACAAGGTCAAGATTTTACCTCAGGTCTTCATACAAGAGTTTACCATAGAGAGGTTTTTTTTTCTTAGCCTTGAAGGATGGTAGCTTATAGCCTTAATTTTATTTATCCCTTCTTACATAACCATGAATGCTCTCATTAGCCGTATAAATGTCTAAAGCTCTTTTGAATGCTGGTAAATCCAGCCATTCATTAGTAGCCCAAGGGCAGAATAATTCTTTTTAACAGTGCTACAAATTCATAAAGTTTGAGTCTTATAATGTTTGCCTCTTAGGTGGGCTAGGAATATGCTGTGTCCTGTATCATAGTCAAAAAAATAAAAATGAATGCATTCAGAAGTTCAGCTTTTGGAAAAAGTTTTGAATTCTCTAGAGCTTTTCCCCAGGAGAAATTGGGAAGTAGATTATTTGTCAAGATCAGTAGATTATTTGTCAAGATCTACTCGGTGTAGGGGTTTATGGCAACCATTTCAAATTTTCTCCATTTTGAAGAACATACCATTAATTTCTGTGGGAAAGACTTACTCCCATTCCACACAGATCCAAACACCCTCACTGAAAACTATTTCTGCTGAGAATTTACGAATAAGGTGGCAGAGTTTCCACACCAAAGGAAATGCCTTTATGTTTCTCTGTGACTTTTTTGTGTGTGTATTACTTGGAGCTTTTATTACATGTGTTCTCTTACATTTAGCCTTTGGCAGGTTGGGACGTGTGACTTATGATATAGCCAATGCTTTTTGACCATACTCCAACTGAACAAGAAAAAGCTATTTTAGAAAGAGAAGATGGTTGAGTACAGCAAAAATAATATTTCAATTCCTATTTTAAGAATAAATTTGAGGGAAAGGTTGATAGCTTAGTTCAGATATTGCGTTGTGAGGGTTCTTGGGAGGCAGCTCTATCATTGGATGGTTGTGTGACAACAGGCAAATTACTTTCCTGCAAATATTGTTTTTCCATAGTCCTTCTCATGTCTTCCTTGTTGTCCTGGTTTCAGGTAGGACAGAGTTAATTTTCCTCCTAGTAGCTGGCAGGGTGCTATGTTTTGGGTTAGGATGAGAAGAGCGCTGATAACATGCTGATGTTTTAATTGTTGTAGAGCGGTGCTTACACCAAGCCAAGGACTTTTCAGCTTCTCGCTCTGTCCCGCTAGCGAGCAGGCTGGGGGTGCAGCAGGAGCTGGGAGGGGACAGACCCAGGACAGCTGACCCAAACTGGCCAAAGGGGTATTCCATACCATCTGACGTCATGCTGAACAATATATAGGGGTGGCTAGCCGGGGTGGGGGGCGGGCTGCTCGGGGATAGGCTGGGCATCGGTCAGCGGGTGGTGAGCAATTGCATTGTGCATCACTTATTTCGTACACATTATTACTATTAATATTATTATTGTTATTATTGTTATTCTTTTCCCTGTCTTAATAAACTGTCTTTATCTCAACTCACAGACTTCACTTTCCCGTTTCTCTCCCCCATCCCGGAAAGGGAGGGGGGAGGGTGAGCGAATGGCTGTGTGGTGTTTGGCTGCCAGCCGGGCTAAACCACAACACTTGTCAACACTGGTATCTTTGCAGGCAAGATGGCCTGTTTGTCCTTGCAGTGCCTAATATGAGGTTCAGGACCCAGGACACAGCTGAGCTGAAATCACTGCTTGCTGACACCGAAGAGCAAAATCACTCTCCATCCCTCCTTAGCTCTGACATTTTACCTGTGTATGTGGAGAGCTAATTTGCCTCACTATCCTAACTGATTCTATTTTTTGCCAAGGTAATTTTCTGCTGGTTTAGTAAATTGTATTGATGCACTGTGCAATCAGACCTGTGCCAGAGCTGGCTCAAGGTAAAGCACTGGGAGCATGTGGCAAGAGAGGGCTGGACGGAGAACTCTGTTTGGTCCCAAAACTGCTGTAATCCATGTAAAGGTGTGAATTTGCTGCCGTTCTCTACCACATGATAAACTTCCTCCATGAGCTTGGATAAGCAATGCAGCACTCTTCAGCTTGAGATCCACGTTACTAAACCAGTGTAAGAGCAGAGTGGATTCAAAGTCAATGTAATGGTATTTGTTGACAATGAAAGGAAGTCAGAGCTGTTTGTTACTATATTAATGTAAGCCAATATTTTCAAAAATACCTGCTCTAAATTCAGGCTTTTAAGTTGGTATTCAAGCTTCCACGTATTTAGCTGTTATCCAACTTGCCTCCCACTCTCTCACTTTGTTGTGGTTTCTAGATGTTGGGCACCTGTGAATTCAGACTGTTTCCATATGTGGGTCAGCTCTATATGGATTTTGAAATGTTATGTCAGGCTGGCAGACTTGACAAACTGGGCCATCGTTCTGACAGTTCTGGCTAGAGCTGTCTTTTTGTCTTCCTCTCAGTGTGATCTGGGCTGAAATTCAGTGCTTGTCACAGGGATTCTCCCCAGCAGCCTCGGAAAGGAGCAGAGAGCTGTCAAATAAACAACTATGCTACCAAACCTTTGTGCGTGCCCACGTGTCTGAAAAAGGGAGTGAGGTGTCTTGGCAGCAGGCATTTCTGCCCCTCTTACAGAGGATGTTCACTTGGCTTCGTCCTCTCCTCGTTCTCTCTGCAAACAGCTGCCATGGATGAAATGCTGTGTTTTGGCAGATGGCAGCGATACAGAGGGGTGTGCAGACAAGAAGCACTGTGGTGCTAACCACAGATATCAACATTTCATTTGCTGCCATCCTTTGCAAAGGAGTTGTAGAATCATAGAAGGGCCTGTGTTGGAAGGGACCTCAAAGATTATCGAGTTCCAACCCTCCTGCCATAGGCAGGGACACTCATCCTCTGCTTTCTAGTCAGCAAAGCAAGGCTTCCCTGTCTTTCCAACACCTAAAGCAGTAGCTAGTCTATGACCAAAACTCACATGGGGATCCAGAACAACTACTGGTGCAGAGGCTTGCTAAGTAAAGACACTAAAGACACTTTTGAAAATGTGCAGATGTTGTCAAATGTGGCGGGTGCTTGGTTCAGAGAAATGTCATGGTCAGGGTGGATATCCTTTACTGATTTTGGCTGTACTGTCTGGAATACAAGTGCCTCTGCCTCTTCCCTGTCAGGTGGATGTTGCTTGCCCACCATTCCCACCATGCTGCTGGTGGAAGGAGAAGGGCAGAGCGCTCCCAACCCTCCCTCAGGAAAATCAGCTGGGCTATGACCAGCCTCTGGACCTTCCAGAAATGTACTGAGCATGTCTGAAGTGAGTCCAGGGATGCTTGTGTGGCCCCTGTGGCTGGTAGAGCTGTGGGGATGCAGCCCCAGGCAGGTAGCACTAACAGACAGAAGGGAGCACTGCTCATCTCAGCGAATGACCATCAGCTGCTGCAGGACTCCCTTGCCTTGTAGCTTATCCAAAATGTTTTTTCCTTTTTTTTTTTTCTTCCCTCCAGAATGTGCATCATAAGAGTTGGGCTACATGTCCCATTAACCTATCTCATGGGCAATCTCTATTGCATGTTTGAGCTGCAAAAGGTCCAGTCTTAAGCTTGGAGAGGAAGGGCTCATGGAATTGGGCAGAAGGTTCTCAGCCCAGTGCTGATGTTTCAATGAGGCTCCTCTGACACCTCTTTTTTCTCCTTTAGGGACTGCTGTGCTCCAGAGACCATTTCCCCTTTAAACAGAGCCATTTTATTGTATTTTTTTCTGGCAGTATATATTCCAGTTCACAAAGGCATACCACGGAGTATTGGCCATTATGGTTCCCCTGAGTTTTCCTCCATTAACCATAACAAAATGTCATTAACTATTTAGGAAGTGCAGCCTCTAAACACACTTCTAGTTTCACAGTTTTTTGTTACATCCTGTAATATAAGGGTTAGAGAGAAATGATTATTTAAAAAAAAAAAAACGCTTTTGAGGTAACACATTACTGAAGTCATTTCAAATGATCTGAAGGAGTCATTTGGGATGACAGCCTTTATTATTTCCTCTGGCAGTAAATTAAGGAGAGGGTGTGAAATGCAAGTGACTGAACTGAAGCAAGAAATATGTTTCCAGGTGTTTGCAGATGACGTCCTAAATAATTTAGTAACTGGGAACAGAGTGTTATGCAGTCATCGAGCAGAAAAGGGAAAATTGAAGGTGTGCAATTCCCTCAGCTACTGTTTTGGTCTCACTGATGTTTACATCAGCAAAGAGCAATAACACAGTGACGAATCTGGCCAGCATGTCTGCAGTTTTATAACAGTATGCGTTTCCCACTGAAAAGGGTAAAACTGAGAGCCACTCAGATCTCTCTTCACTGTTTTTCTGGTGCGTGCTCTCTCTCCAAAATAATTGCAAGTTCCTCTAGATGGCTAGCTATGCTTGTGACCCTAGTTTTTACTTTACTTCTTAGAACCCTTGTCTTTTCCTGAGCATGGGATGTATGTTTTGTCCTCCTCAATATCCCCTTCTGTTCTTTGTGTCAGTTAGTGCATCTACTGTAACTTGTTTGTGACTCCTCCACTGGGCTGTGACAGCTGCTTTGAGAGGTGCCACTACGAGCACGTGAGGGTGAGATTTTCATTGGCACTGTTGTCATCAAGGAAATAACGTGACACTGTCAGTGCAGTTTCAGTGCGGGCTCCAGCCTAGTGCAGATACAATATCTTATGGTTGTAGAGGCTCACATTAATTCAAAACTGCTTGATTAATGAAGATAAAAGAGACCTTTGTTCACTTGCAGTAGTAGATGGCAGCGATGTTTCAGACTGAGTGGGTAAAACAAATTAATTCATATATATGTGCAAATTACTAACTCACTTCTAGTTTGAATGGCTATACAGTTCATTTTACTTTGATACTCTTTCTCCAAAAAATTTCCACGGGTAGAGAAGATAGTTCTCAAACATGAATATCAGTTGCCATTTTTAGTCAAACAGATCATCTGCGTATGAATTTGCAGATGGATTACGAGCAGTTTCTTATAAACAGACCTGATATGGAAGCCTTTATTCACAGAAATGGGGACATCTCAGTTTGGCTAAAGGTGTCAACATTAGATTTTACCTTTGGTTAGCTTCAGAGAATCTAAGCCACTGGCAAGAATGGGGTATCAGGCTCTGAAAAGAAACTTCTGTGAGATGATGGGAAGCTTTGAAAAAATGTAGTTTCATATCCTAGTGATTTCCTGCACTAATGGGACAGTTTAATGAGAAACGTTGTGTTATATCTGTTCAGGGAGGTTTTCAAGACAGTCCCCTTTGAAGTGGGAGGTTGGACTCCAGAGGTTACTTCCAAACAGTATTTCCTTAGTTTTGTGACTTAAAATATCTGGGATTACCTCAACTGTTGGTTCTTCAGAATCTGAAATCCAGAATTTTTCTCTGCAAACCTTACCTACTGTGATGAAATATTGAAAACTACCTGAAAGAGAAGTTCTGAACTTTGCTTGTCCTTACCGTATTCTCTATCACAACTAGTTTGATTGCATAAATAAGTCACGTATTTATATGAAGTATATACAGCCACAAGAAGTTTTGGTGCAGTATGTTAGAAAGGCCAGGAGCGTGGCAGATTTTAGGAAAGAATTAGATTACGTGTAGGTGTTTTGATCATTTGATAGCTTACAGTAAACAGAAAAGAATACTTGAGAAATTTAGTTTGCTCTATATTATTGCAAATGTTTGAATATCATGATACGCAGCTCAATAAATCATAAGGAAGGATTTAAATTATATATTTAACCTATCTTTTTTGTGTGTTAATTTTGAGTTTCTGAAATTTGTTTTTCTCTCCTGAGCTTTTTTAGAAATGCTCTTCCACTATAAAAATTACATTGCATGGCTTTTCCTTTTTTTTTTCTTCCCCTAATTGTGAATCATTTAGGCTACCATGAAGTGCGTAGTGCAGTCGTTATTTTGATAGTTGCTTTATTTTACAAGGCCACGTAGGTGCAGGATTTTTTGGTAGGCAAATTGCATACAGATGACTGAGTATAACAGCGAGAAAATACTCTATTCATCTGGTACTCTGTTCCAGTAATGCCTAGTGTTTTTCCTTGCCGATTTAAATATCTAATGATAACCCAGTGTTTGGAATAGGTAGGAGTCCCAGCCTTCACTCTTCCAGTGTTGTAATTTGCACCACTACCAGCAGGTTGCGTACATGATTGTTTTCCCATCTCTAGAGCACTTTGTTTCTGACCTCAGCATTGACAAAATTTCCTGGAGCGCTGCTGGTGATGGACTTCTTGAGGTTTAAGTGCTGCCCTTTGACTTGTGGGCACAGAATTTGCACTGAGTACTTTGAAGCTCTTGGAAGAGAACGGTTGGAAGGTCTGTTTTTGGAAAGAGGCTGACTAAAATCAGCCTTGGTGTTTGTGCCTTCACATTTAAGGAAAATAGTTGTTTCTTATGAGGAATTACTTGGACTGATATTTTCAAAGGCACCAATATGATTATTAAGGTAAACTTTGAAAATATTAGACTTATATACAGTGGTTCCATTTTCCCCTCTGAACTCTGTTTTGTTAAGCATGCATTCCAGTTTCATGGTTGGTTGGAGAGAAACAGGCTCCTTTTCTACGTACTGTGATGTTCCATTGCATGAATTTCAGTTGATTTTGGAACTTCTTGACCTAAAAGGTTATCTTTCCAAACCATCTGCACAGAGAAAATATGTTAATGTATGGAAAGGGGATATTGAGGCTTGTCTTACTCTGGTCGTATGCAGTTTGAATTTTCAATTGTACTTGTATCTGAATGCATATCTGAATAATCTGTCACTTATATAACAAAATCTGGTCCTGGATCTAAATGGAAAACTGAGGTCCCTGTTTGTGTTTCCAGTTTGTTGATTAGTCTGAATCTGTTGTAATTTTAGGAAAGTATGATTTTCTTCCTCTGATCTAGTGCAATATTTTGAACACCAACTACAATTCTGAGTATAATGAGCGAGCAGCAAAAGCTGCTGTTGCCTTTAAAATGATAGAAGTCTGTTTGCAGACAAACTACACTTGTGTACTTGAGTTTGATGTTTGTTTCCTTTCATGACTGTTACATGTCAAAATTTGACTTTAAGAGTTCTTGTATTGGTGACAGTGGCAGACTTGAAAAATACTTGAAACACATAAAGTGGTCTGATGTCTTTGCTCTGCGGAGGAGTCAGGCTCTGAAGTAACTTCTGAATGGTGAAAGATACCTCAGAAATGAAATGCCCAGGCTGAGAAGTGCCCATGAGATAAGAGACTGTTTCTGATCTATATAGATCCAGTGCCCTCTTAATCTGACCCTGCCTCTAAATCCATCTGCCTTATTTTTTCAGGCTTATTCTTTATATGGATCAGTAGTTCCAGAATGTGGATATCTGACAGACTGTTTCAGAGGAGTCCCTATTTTGCCTTGACAAAATGAGAGATACATGCTAACCTGAAATGTGGCAGGAGATGAGGCAATGGGAATATAATGCTGAAGAGAAAGAGTGTGAATGTGAAAAAGAGGGTTAATAATTAGTGAATAGTTACTGTTGGTGTGTACGTGACAGAGGGGATCTCCCAGTAAGGATACTGCATTGTACTTCATGAATATGGCTCAGCTGTAATAAATTCCTGCCTCACAGTTAGTTATTCAATACTAGATAAATAAATAAATAAATGTTAACCTGCAATGTGCTTTTAACTTAGTGCATTTTTTTTTTTTCTTTTGGGAAGGACAAATTCAATAAAAATATTTCTGAAGTAGATTTGAATTCTTTCCTGCTGCCTATTATACCCAGATGATAGAAGGACTTTTGCAACCTTTAATCAAACAGGAACAAGTAGATTTATTCCCCCCCCAAATAAATAGCTGCTGTTTTGCAAGTTCCTTTTTGAAGTGGTAGTATTCTTTCAAACTTAGCTCATTAGGAAGTTGCTTTGGGAAAAAGTACTGTTCTGTTCACTCCCCTCTGGGAAAAGATCATAAAACAGATAAATCCAATATTTCTTTTGCACTTCTCACTTACGAACTAATAATTTTTGAATTAGGATGAAAGTTGCTGCGTCTGTGTTCTTCATGTATAGTATAGAGCTTTTCACAAAGAGGGGAATGTAACCACCTCTAAGGTGAAGATTAGATGTTAGACAACATATTAGCAAGCCTGTTTCCATCCCAGTGAATGTTAGTATACTATTCCCTGCCTTTTGTACACCTCTTGTAATCTCCCTCCGTTTCCCCACAGTAGGACAACCTGATTTTTAGGAATGCTAAAACTGGGACTTGCTTGAAACAATATGAATTGAAGGAAGTAGATCTTTCTAGTTGTCCTGGATAAGGAACTGTGTGTGTCTTCTGTAACCAAATGTTACATGCTTGGTAACCTCTTCTCTCCTCTTGTTCTCTTGCAATGGCAAGACAGGGACATAGCACAAGTTTACCCTGGCAGACTCATATGAAGAGTCCTAGGGAGCGTGGCTAACAGTCCAAGTACTAAGCAGGCTTTCGCTGTTGATTCAGCTTCAGAAATAGGCTCTATGGGTTTTCTGATGCTGAGAAATACTTCAGTCCAAGTCCTGGCCACAGTCAATAAGGAGCCAGACTGTATTTGTCCCCACTAAAGATCACTTTCTACCTCCGAAAGGTAGCACTGGACAAGAGCTCTGTTTGGGAAACTGCTTATAGGAACCCTATTTTCCTTCTCAGTTATGATTGTTAAACCCATAAAGACAGTCCTCCAGTCCTCTTGGTCACTCGGCTCCAGGGCCCCGACGTGCGAGGGGTTTCTGGCACCGAAGCAGGCAGCGGCTGAGGAGGCTGGGGCGGAGCCGGGGGCGGGGGGCGTTGCTCCCGTCACGTACAAAGGCAGCCCCCCAGGGAGCGCGGCGGGCAAGGCGGACAGGCGGGTCGCGGCGCTTCAATCAGGCGCCAAGAAGGGAGGGAGTCGGTCCCTCTGTTCTTGTAGTGACGAGGAGCAGGCTGATCCTGAAGTAAAAATGGCGTCCACCCGCCCTACCGAGACCAAAACCCAGGCGGAGCGGCCACGACCCCACATGGCAGCTGCCTATACGCAGACAGAGCAGTCTGATCCTGAAGTAAAAATGTCGTCCACCTGCCACACCGAGACCAAAACCCAGGCGGAGCGGCCACGACCCCACATGGCAGCTGCCTACACGCAGATAGAGCAGTCTGATCCTGAAGTAAAAATGTCGTCCACCTGCCACACCGAGACCAAAACCCAGGCGGAGCGGCCACGACTCCACATGGCAGCTGCCTATACGCAGACAGAGCACTCTGATACTGAAGTAAAAATGGAGTCTACCCGCTGCACTGAGACCAAAACCCAGGCGGAGCGGCCATGACCCCACATGGCAGCTGCCTACACACAGATAGAGCAGTCTGATCCTGAAGTAAAAATGTCGTCCACCTGCCACACCGAGACCAAAACCCAGGCGGAGCGGCCACGACCCCACATGGCAGCTGCCTACACGCAGACAGAGCACTCTGATACTGAAGTAAAAATGGAGTCTACCCGCTGCACTAAGACCAAAACCCAGGCGGAGCGGCCACGACCCCACATGGCAGCTGCCTACACGCAGATAGAGCAGTCTGATCCTGAAGTAAAAATGTCGTCCACCTGCCACACCGAGACCAAAACCCAGGCGGAGCGGCCACGACCCCACATGGCAGCTGCCTATACGCAGACAGAGCACTCTGATACTGAAGTAAAAATGGAGTCTACCCGCCGCACTGAGACCAAAACCCAGGCGGAGCGGCCACGACCCCACATGGCAGCTGCCTACACGCAGATAGAGCAGTCTGATCCTGAAGTAAAAATGGCGTCCACCTGCCACACCGAGACCAAAACCCAGGCGGAGCGGCCACGACCCCACATGGCAGCTGCCTACACGCAGACAGAGCACTCTGATACTGAAGTAAAAATGGAGTCTACCCGCTGCACTGAGACCAAAACCCAGGCGGAGCAGCCACGACCCCACATGGCAGCTGCCTACACGCAGATAGAGCAGTCTTATCCTGAAGTAAAAATGGCGTCCACTCGCCACACCGTGACCAAAACCCAGGCGGAGTGGCCACGACCCCACATGGCAGCTGCCTATACGCAGATAGAGCAGTCTGATACTGAAGTAAAAATGGCGTCCACTCGCCACACCGAGACCAAAACCCAGGCGGAGTGGCCACGACCCCACATGGCAGCTGCCTATACGCAGACAGAGCACTCTGATCCTGAAGTAAAAATGTCGTCCACCTGCCACACAGAGACCAAAACCCAGGCGGAGTGGCCACGACCCCATATGGCAGCTGCCTATACGCAGACAGAGCACTCTGATACTGAAGTAAAAATGTCGTCCACCTGCCACACCGAGACCAAAACCCAGGCGGAGCGGCCACGACCCCACATGGCAGCTGCCTATACGCAGACAGAGCAGTCTGATACTGAAGTAAAAATGGAGTCTACCCGCTGCACTGAGACCAAAACCCAGGCGGAGCGGCCACGACCCCACATGGCAGCTGCCTATACGCAGACAGAGCACTCTGATACTGAAGTAAAAATGGAGTCTACCCGCTGCACTGAGACCAAAACCCAGGCGGAGCGGCCACGACCCCACATGGCAGCTGCCTACACGCAGATAGAGCAGTCTGATCCTGAAGTAAAAATGTCGTCCACCTGCCACACCGAGACCAAAACCCAGGCGGAGCAGCCACGACCCCACATGGCAGCTGCCTACACGCAGACAGAGCACTCTGATACTGAAGTAAAAATGGAGTCTACCCGCTGCACTGAGACCAAAACCCAGGCGGAGCAGCCACGACCCCACATGGCAGCTGCCTATACGTAGATAGAGCAGTCTGATACTGAAGTAAAAATTGCGTCCACTCGCCACACCGAGACCAAAACCCAGGCGGAGTGGCCACGACCCCGCATGGCAGCTGCCTATACGCAGACAGAGCACTCTGATCCTGAAGTAAAAATGTCGTCCACCTGCCACACCGAGACCAAAACCCAGGCGGAGTGGCCACGACCCCACATGGCAGCTGCCTATACGCAGACAGAGCACTCTGATACTGAAGTAAAAATGTCGTCCACCTGCCACACCGAGACCAAAACCCAGGCGGAGCGGCCACGACCCCACATGGCAGCTGCCTATACGCAGACAGAGCACTCTGATACTGAAGTAAAAATGGAGTCTACCCGCTGCACTGAGACCAAAACCCAGGCGGAGCAGCCACGACCCCACATGGCAGCTGCCTATACGCAGACAGAGCACTCTGATACTGAAGTAAAAATGGAGTCTACCCGCCGCACTGAGACCAAAACCCAGGCGGAGCGGCCACGACCCCACATGGCAGCTGCCTACACACAGATAGAGCACTCTGATCCTGAAGTAAAAATGGAGTCTACCTGCTGCACTGAGACCAAAACCTAGGCGGAGCGGCCACGACCCCACATGGCAGCTGCCTACACGCAGACAGAGCAGTCTTATCCTGAAGTAAAAATGGCGTCCACTCGCCACACCGAGACCAAAACCCAGGCGGAGTGGCCACGACCCCACATGGCAGCTGCCTATACGCAGATAGAGCAGTCTGATACTGAAGTAAAAATGGCGTTCACTCGCCACACCGAGACCAAAACCCAGGCGGAGTGGCCACGACCCCGCATGGCAGCTGCCTATACGCAGACAGAGCACTCTGATCCTGAAGTAAAAATGTCGTCCACCTGCCACACCGAGACCAAAACCCAGGCGGAGCAGCCACGACCCCACATGGCAGCTGCCTACACGCAGATAGAGCAGTCTGATCCTGAAGTAAAAATGTCGTCCACCTGCCACACCGAGACCAAAACCCAGGCGGAGTGGCCACGACCCCACATGGCAGCTGCCTATACGCAGACAGAGCACTCTGATACTGAAGTAAAAATGTCGTCCACCTGCCACACCGAGACCAAAACCCAGGCGGAGCGGCCACGACCCCACATGGCAGCTGCCTATACGCAGACAGAGCAGTCTGATACTGAAGTAAAAATGGAGTCTACCCGCTGCACTGAGACCAGAACCCAGGCGGAGCGGCCACGACCCCACATGGCAGCTGCCTACACGCAGATAGAGCAGTCTGATCCTGAAGTAAAAATGTCATCCACCTGCCACACCGAGACCAAAACCCAGGCGGAGCGGCCACGACCCCACATGGCAGCTGCCTATACGCAGACAGAGCAGTCTGATCCTGAAGTAAAAATGGAGTCTACCTGCTGCACTGAGACCAAAACCCAGGCGGAGTGGCCACGACCCCACATGGCAGCTGCCTACACGCAGATAGAGCAGTCTGATCCTGAAGTAAAAATGTCGTCCACCTGCCACACCGAGACCAAAACCCAGGCGGAGCGGCCACGACCCCACATGGCAGCTGCCTATACGCAGACAGAGCAGTCTGATACTGAAGTAAAAATGGAGTCTACCCGCCGCACTGAGACCAAAACCCAGGCGGAGCAGCCACGACCCCACATGGCAGCTGCCTATACGCAGATAGAGCAGTCTGATACTGAAGTAAAAATGGCGTCCACTCGCCACACCGAGACCAAAACCCAGGCGGAGTGGCCACGACCCCGCATGGCAGCTGCCTATACGCAGACAGAGCACTCTGATCCTGAAGTAAAAATGTCGTCCACCTGCCACACCGAGACCAAAACCCAGGCGGAGCGGCCACGACCCCACATGGCAGCTGCCTATACGCAGACAGAGCACTCTGATACTGAAGTAAAAATGTCGTCCACCTGCCACACCGAGACCAAAACCCAGGCGGAGCGGCCACGACCCCACATGGCAGCTGCCTATACGCAGACAGAGCACTCTGATACTGAAGTAAAAATGGAGTCTACCCGCTGCACTGAGACCAAAACCCAGGCGGAGCAGCCACGACCCCACATGGCAGCTGCCTATACGCAGACAGAGCACTCTGATACTGAAGTAAAAATGGAGTCTACCCGCCGCACTGAGACCAAAACCCAGGCGGAGCGGCCACGACCCCACATGGCAGCTGCCTACACGCAGATAGAGCAGTCTGATCCTGAAGTAAAAATGTCGTCCACCTGCCACACCGAGACCAAAACCCAGGCGGAGCGGCCACGACCCCACATGGCAGCTGCCTACACGCAGACAGAGCACTCTGATACTGAAGTAAAAATGGAGTCTACCCGCTGCACTGAGACCAAAACCCAGGCGGAGCAGCCACGACCCCACATGGCAGCTGCCTACACGCAGATAGAGCAGTCTTATCCTGAAGTAAAAATGGCGTCCACTCGCCACACCGAGACCAAAACCCAGGCGGAGTGGCCACGACCCCACATGGCAGCTGCCTATACGCAGATAGAGCAGTCTGATCCTGAAGTAAAAATGGCGTTCACTCGCCACACCGAGACCAAAACCCAGGCGGAGTGGCCACGACCCCACATGGCAGCTGCCTATACGCAGACAGAGCACTCTGATCCTGAAGTAAAAATGTCGTCCACCTGCCACACCGAGACCAAAACCCAGGCGGAGCGGCCACGACCCCACATGGCAGCTGCCTACACGCAGACAGAGCACTCTGATACTGAAGTAAAAATGGCGTCCACCTGCCACACCGAGACCAAAACCCAGGCGGAGCGGCCACGACCCCACATGGCAGCTGCCTATACGCAGACAGAGCAGTCTGATACTGAAGTAAAAATGGAGTCTACCTGCTGCACTGAGACCAAAACCCAGGCGGAGTGGCCACGACCCCACATGGCAGCTGCCTATACGCAGACAGAGCAGTCTGATACTGAAGTAAAAATGGAGTCTACCCGCTGCACTGAGACCAAAACCCAGGCGGAGCGGCCACGACCCCACATGGCAGCTGCCTACACGCAGATAGAGCAGTCTGATCCTGAAGTAAAAATGTCATCCACCTGCCACACCGAGACCAAAACCCAGGCGGAGCGGCCACGACCCCACATGGCAGCTGCCTATACGCAGACAGAGCACTCTGATACTGAAGTAAAAATGGAGTCTACCCGCCGCACTGAGACCAGAACCCAGGCGGAGCGGCCACGACCCCACATGGCAGCTGCCTACACGCAGATAGAGCAGTCTGATCCTGAAGTAAAAATGTCATCCACCTGCCACACCGAGACCAAAACCCAGGCGGAGCGGCCACGACCCCACATGGCAGCTGCCTACACGCAGACAGAGCACTCTGATCCTGAAGTAAAAATGGAGTCTACCTGCTGCACTGAGACCAAAACCCAGGCGGAGCGGCCACGACCCCACATGGCAGCTGCCTATACGCAGATAGAGCAGTCTGATCCTGAAGTAAAAATGTCGTCCACCTGCCACACCGAGACCAAAACCCAGGCGGAGCGGCCACGACCCCACATGGCAGCTGCCTATACGCAGACAGAGCAGTCTGATACTGAAGTAAAAATGGAGTCTACCTGCTGCACTGAGACCAAAACCCAGGCGGAGCAGCCACGACCCCACATGGCAGCTGCCTACACGCAGATAGAGCAGTCTGATCCTGAAGTAAAAATGTCGTCCACCTGCCACACCGAGACCAAAACCCAGGCGGAGCGGCCACGACCCCACATGGCAGCTGCCTATACGCAGACAGAGCACTCTGATACTGAAGTAAAAATGGAGTCTACCCGCCGCACTGAGACCAAAACCCAGGCGGAGCAGCCATGACCCCACATGGCAGCTGCCTACACGCAGATAGAGCAGTCTTATCCTGAAGTAAAAATGTCGTCCACCTGCCACACCGAGACCAAAACCCAGGCGGAACGGCCACGACCCCACATGGCAGCTGCCTATACGCAGACAGAGCAGTCTGATCCTGAAGTAAAAATGTCGTCTACCCGCTGCACTGAGACCAAAACCCAGGCGGAGCGGCCGCGATCCCACACGGCAGATGCCTATACGCAGATGGAGCCCCTGAGGACCGAAAGAGCTTCCCAGATCCCCAGTTGTGGGGAACTCCAGAAGCTGGAAGGCCCCCTAGGGCCTAAAGGCAGAATTGGGTGTTGTGGGTGCAAGTGTTCCCAGCTGGATGAGCTTTTTGAGTAAGCTGGTGTCTTGCGAGAGTAGCTCAACAGGCAGCGAAGGATCTGGGAATCCGAGCGAGAGATTTAATGCGTGGTATCGAGCGCTGGCACAGGCTGAGTAACAGCCCTGCCTGAAGTCCTCACAAGGGACTGGTAAGGGAGCCTCTGACCCTGAATTGGCACAGTCAATGGACTCACAAGACAAGGGAAGCTGGACCCCCATCTCTGCTCAGAGCAGAAGGAAGAATCTCCCCCTTGCCCCTGAAGTGCCCCTAGGCAATAGATATGATGCTCTGGGGCTCAAAAAAGGAGAGGATAATAATAACAACAGTGGTAATGGTCAAGCCCTAGGAAAGGGCAACAGGATAAAGGTGGACCAGCAAATCACATGTATAAAAACCAGTGCCACAAAAAAAAAAAAAAAAGCATGAAGGGTGTTGGTATTTGGAGATTCCTCTCTGAGAGGCACCGAAGTACCCATTTGCTGCCCAGACAATCTCTCTTGAGAGGTTTACTGCCTGCCTGGGGCCTGCATCTACAACATCACAAAGAGGCTACCACTCTTGGTTAAGCCACATGACTACCACCCATTCCTACTCTTTCATGTAGGGACAAATGAAGTCACAACAAGGAAACTACGAAATATCAAAAGGGACTTTATGTCCCTTGGAAAGATGTTGAAGGGATCAGGAGCGCAAGTAGTGTTCTCAATCCTCCCAGTTGGAGACTGGGACCCAAGGAGGAGGCAACATACAAATTAGATGAATGATTGGCTGCATAGCTGGCACCATGCTCAGGGCTTTGGGTTCTATGATCTTGGGCATTTTTCTGAGAGAGTAGGAATGCTGACACCAGATGGGCACTCCTGATGAAGTGGGGCAAGAGCGTCCTGGGCAGCAAGCTGTCTGGACTTGTAAGTACGGTTTTAAACTAGACTCATTGGGGAAAGGGGATGTGCCTGTAAGAGACGCAAAGGAACCAGTGAATGCCAATACTCTAGAAAACAACAGGGGTACGCCTGTGATTCGTCCCTTAGGAGTTGGGAATGACTCATCTAAAAAGGTAATGTGGCCCATAGCCCAGCTGAAGTGCCTCTACACCAATGCACCGAGCATGGGGAATAAGCGGGAGTCAGAAGCCATGGTGCAATTAGAAAACTGTGATCTAATTGCTATCATAGAGACGTGGTGGGATGAATCAGACAACTGGAACACTGGAATGGAGGGCTACAAGCTTTACAGGAGAGATAGGCAGGGAAGGAAGGGTGGCAGTGTTGCCCTCTATGTTAAGAAGCAGACAGATTGTGAAGAGTTGCTGCTGAGAAACAGCCATGAGCAGGTTGAGAACCTGTGGGTGAAAATCAAGCATCAGACCAATAAAAGGCACCTTGTGGTAGGAGTCTACTACAGGCCGCCAGAACAAGGGGAGCCTTTTGATGAAGCCTTCTTGATCCAACTACAAGAAGCATCGCGCTCAGGGGCTCTCATCCTGCTGGGGGATTTCAACTACCCAGATATCTGCTGGGAAAGCTACACGGCAGGCAGTAAGCAATCCAGGAGACTCTCAGAGTGCATTGAGGACAACTTCCTCATCCAGGCATTAGACAAACCAACCAGAGGAGAAGCGTTTCTGGACCTGGTGCTCACCAATGTGGATGACCTCGTTAAAGAGGTTAAGATTGGAGGCAGTCTGGGTTGCAGTGACGATGCCCTGGTTGAGTTTGTGATCTCGAGTGATGTGGGCCTAGCAAAGAGCAAAATCAGGACCCTCAATTTCAGAAGAGCAAACTTCTGGTTGTTCAAAGAATTAGTGGATGAGTTCCTATGGGACGCTGTCCTTAGGAACAGAGGATCTGATCAGAGCTGGCAACTCTTTAAGGATATTTTTCTTACACCACAAGAGCTCTACATCCCCGTGTGCAATAAATCAAGCAGGGAAGGCAGGAAAACAGTATGGCTGAGCGATGACCTCCTGGTCAAACTTAGGCAAAAGAAGGAACTGCACAGGCAGTGAAAGCAGGGCTGTGTGCCCTGGGAAGAGTACAGAAACACATCCTGGACGCGCAGGGATGGTATCAGGAAAGCCAAGGCGCTGACAGAGCTAAACTTGGCAAGGGATGCAAAAAATAACAAGAAGGGATTCTACACGTACATTGGCCAGAAAAGAAAGATTAAGGAGAGCATACCACCTCTGAAAAATGTAGGTGGAGGAGCAGTAACAACAGATATGGAAAAGGCTGAGGTACTTAACAATTTATTTGCCTCAGTCTTCACTGGCAGTCAGGCTTCCCACATCTCTCAATTCCCTGAACCTCTAGGTGGGGGCTGGGGGAGCAGAGTCCCTCCCACTGTAAGTGAAGAGCAGGTTCAGGACCTCCTGATGCAACTGAGCAGCTACAAGTCTATGGGGCCTGATGACATCCATCCCAGGGTCCTGAGGGAACTGGCTGAGGTAGCTGTCAAGCCACTCTCCATCATATTTGAAAAGTCGTGGCAGTCAGGTGAAGTCCCTGGTGACTGGAAAAAGAGAAACATCACTCCCATTTTTAAAACGGGTAAAAAGAAGGACCTGGAGAACTACAGACCGGTGAGCCTCATCTCTGTGCCTGACAAGATCGTGGAACAGATCCTCCTGGAAGCAATGTTAAGGCACATGCAAGACCAGGAGGTGATCTGAGACAGCCACCATGACTTCATCAAGGGCAAAGCATGCCTGACCAATCTGGTGGCCTTCTATGATGGAGTGACTGCATCAGTTGACAAAGGAAGACCAACTGATGTCATCTACCAGGACTTCTGTAAGGCTTTTGATATGGTCCCACATGACATCATGATTTCTAAATTGGAGAGAGATAGATTTGAAGGGTGGACCCTTCAAGTAGACCCTTCGGTAGACAAGTAATTGGCTTGATGGACGCACCCAGAGAGTAGTGGTCAATGGTTCTATGTCCAGGTGGAGGCTGGTGACGATTGGTGTCCCTCAGGGGTCTGTCTCGGGACTGGTGCTTTTCAATGTCTTCATCAATGACATAGATGATGGGATTGAGTGCACCCTCAGCAGGTTTGCAGATGACACCAAGCTGAGCTGTGCAGTTGATACAACAGAAGGAAGGGATGCCATCCAAAGGGACCTGGACAAGCTTGAGAAGTGGGCCCACATGAACCGAATGAGGTTCAACAAGTCCAAGTGCAGGGTGCTGCACCTGGGTTGGAGCAACCCCAGGCATGAGTACAGACTGGGAGAAGAACTCATTGAGAGCAGCCCTGCGGGATTTGGGGGTTCTGGTGGATGAGAAGCTTGACGTGAGCCAGCAGTGTGCGCTCGCAGCCCAGAAGGCCAATTGTATCCTGGGCTGCATCAAAAGAGGGGTGACCAGCGGTTGGAAGGAGGTGATTGTCCCCCTCTGCTCTGCCTTCGTGAGGCTCACCGTGGAGCACTGCATCCAGGTCTGGGGCCTGCAGCACAAGAAGGATGTGGACCTGTTAGAACTGGTCCAGAGGAGGGCCATGAAGATGGTCAGAGGGCTGGAGCACCTCGCCTATGAAGAAAGGTTGAGAGAGCTGGGGATGTTCAGCCTGGTGAAGAGAAGGCTCTGGGGAGACCTCGTTGTGGCCTTTCAATACTTAAAGGGTTCTTATAAAAAGGATGGAAAGGGGCTCTTTACTCGTGTAGATAATGATAGGACAAGGGGGAGTGGTTTTAAACTGAAAGAGGGGAGATTTAGATTGGATGTTAGGAAGAAGTTCTTCACTCAGAGGGTGGTGAAGCACTGGAACAGGTTGCCCAGAGAGGTTGTGGATGCCCCATCCCTGGAGGTGTTCAAGGCCAGGCTGGATGGGGCCCTGGCTAACCTGATTTAGTGGGTGGTGTCCCTGCCTAAGGCAGGGGGATTGGAACTAGATGATCTTTAAGGTCCCTTCCAACCCAAGTCATTCTATGATTCTCTTCTGAGTGTCTCCTCTATACCTTGCAAAACAAAGCATCTGTTCAATTTCTGGTCTAAGCACGTTTATGTTGCTTGTTTGTGCCTCATTAAAGAAATTTCACGTATACTTTTCCTATTTGCTGGATTCAGCAGTCCCATCAAACATCTATTTAGATCATTAACATAGGGTCACCTGTCTCTCAATGAGTTTGATTATAACTCAGTTTCCATAAGGTAGAAGGCAACATTTCTTTCCCATAGTATCCTACTGGACAAAATGTCCAGCATACAGCTAAACAAAAACATCATACGATGGGTGAGCAATTGGCTGACGGGCAGGGCTCAAAGGGTTGTGGTAAATGGGGCCACATCTGGCTGGCGGATGGTCACTAGTGGGGTCCCTCAAGACTCCATTTTAGGGCCAGTCCTCTTCAATGTTTTTATAAATGATTTGGATGTAGGACTAGAAGGTGTTCTGAGCAAAGTTGCCAACGACACTAAACTTGGAGGAGTTGTGGACTCGGATGAGGGTGGAAAGGCCTTCCAGAGAGATCTGGACAGATTGGAGAGCTGGGCGATCACCAACCACATGAAGTTTAACAAAAGCAAGTGCTGGGTCCTGCACCTGGGACGGGGCAGCCCTGGCTATACCTACAGACTGGGCGATGAGATGCTGGAGAGCAGCCCTGCAGAGAGGGATCTGGGGGTTGTGGTTGACAGCAAGTTGAATATGAGCCAGCAGTGTGCTCTGGCAGCCAGGAGGGCCAACCGTATCCTGGGGTGCATCAAGCATGGCATTGCTAGTCGGTCGAGGGAAGTGATTGTCCTGCTCTACTCTGCGCTGGTGCGGCCTCACCTCAAGTACTGTGTGCAGTTCTGGGCACCACAGTACAAAAAGGACATGAAACTGTTGGAGAGTGTCTAGAGGAGGGCGACGAAGATGGTGAAGGGCCTAGAGGGGAAGATGCATGAGGAGCGGCTGAGGTCACTGGGCCTGTTAAGCCTGGAGAAGAGGAGGCTGAGGGGAGACCTCATCGCAGTCTACAACTTCCTCGCGAGAGGGAGTGGAGAGGCAGATGACCTATTCTCTGTTATCACCAGTGACAGGACCTGTGGGAATGGTGTGAAGCTGAGGCAGGGGAAGTTTAGGCTGGACATCAGGAAGAGGTTCTTCACCGAGAGGGTGGTCGCACACTGGAACAGGCTCCCCAGGGAAGTGGTCACTGCACCAAGCCTGTCTGAATTTAAGAAGAGATTGGACCGTGCACTTAGTCACATGGTCTAACCTTTTGGGCAGACCTGTGCAGTGCCAGGAGTTGGACTTGATGATCCTTATGGGTCCCTTCCAACTCGGGATATTCTATGATTCTATGACTTGCATATTTCTCCAAGTTAGGTACATCTTTACTATTTACATATTCAAAGAAAAGTATATAAGAAAAATCAGAAGCTTATTGAAATCTTTAACAAAAAAATCTGATAAGAAGTCATGCATGACAAATTTTCACATGTATAACCAAGTATTTTTTGCCAGCATGCTCCCTTTCAAAGTAGCTAGATATGATAAATGGTTCCTAACTTAAGCTACAGCATAGGGTTGCACATACAAAATCTGAGATAGGTCAGGAAAAGTGGGAAGTAATAAGCTGGTGTCACATTCCTGGTTTTTATGCCTTCAGTGTTGACTTTACATCCAAAATGGATATTTTCAGTAACGTTTTTGCTCCTTCGTTGCTGTCTTCCTGCTTCAATAGATTTGAGTCTAACCTTAAATACACTTTGAGGAGGAAACATAATACAGGGAAATTCTGGTAAGAACAACTTGGTATATAATCCTGTATCCAAGCATTAACATTTGAGAAATCTAAGCATGCATAGACATATGGAGAACCTATATACAAATTTGTGGTTCTATCAGTAGACAGGCTGGAGAATTTATGGCTACTGAAACCGGGTGGGATGGGTAAGATAACCTGAACTTGTTTAAAAAAAAAAAAAAAAAAAAGGACACTAAAGAAAAAACAAACATGGTGCTTTATATCAAAGGCAGTATTGTTTGATTTTTGTGTCAAAAATAACATGGCATAACAGGAGCTTAAATCCTTATCAATTAAAGCTCTTTCAGGACTGCAAGTAAACATTTGTTACTTCCACAGGAACAGAAAAAAGTAAATCCTATAAGTATTTGTCTGTGATGTTTGGGAAGAAATTCTATATTACCACAGGTGATACTATTCAGGGAGATATTTGCTTAGCATTCTTAAAAGAAAAACATTACAAACACAGATGCTTTGTGGCCATATAAGCTGACTTTGAATTGGGCTTTTTCCAAAGGTCAAAGTCTCATTACTGACCCTAAATTTACTAATAGCTGCAGGGGTAACAGAAAATATGATTTACCTTATGCAAGCACAACATAATATCAACCTGAAATGTGTATGTTTGGAACTGGATGGTCTGCTTAAGATTAAATTGTCAGCATTACTAAAAAGAAATGTGCATTAAAATGGAAGCAGTAACAAAATTTGTGAGCCACTGCAGAATAATCTAGTGAAAGTTTTAATCATATTAACAGGGAAAAAGGGGGGGGGGTGGGGAATTGAAACTAAAAGAAGAAGAAATGGTATCTAAAGTTTGAACAAGTGAAAGAAGTGAATGGACACGAATTAAACCTTTTCTACCTGAAATATTTCCAGTTTCTGGGAAAGGAGAGGGCTGGAAACGTTGGATATGCTGAAATCCACATTTTCTAAGTACTGTGCTCTCTCACGCTTTTTCACATACTTTCAGTATTGTTATGCTCCAGTAGCTTATATGATAGGTGAGCAACCCTTAGCTATCATTGCAAATACTGCCTCTTAAGCAGCAACTTTTATATACTTAAAAAGTTACCACTTGGCGTGTGTGTGAGCTGCTTGGGTTTCACACTGATGAGTAGCGTAGTGTACTGGCACTTCAGAGACTGGGTATTTTTTTCATTGTTGGCACTGAAATTTGGTAAGACCCTGCACTTTCCTTTACTCTGAATCCTCTGTTAAGGATTGTGGGTTTTGTTGTTTTTTAACCTTGTGTTATGGTCTGTTCTATGCCTTAAAATGAATATATAGTGGACCTTGATCTCAGCAGTGACTGTTATCGTGTTTCACAGAACAAATGCTTGATAATGACTACAAAAACAAGAAATGCACCACCCACCAATATCCATTTTGATACCCTTGAGCAGAACATGTTTTTCCTGACTGTGCTGTCAAGGGCAGAACTTCCTTCTTTCAATTCCACTGTGCTAGAAGGAATCTCAAAGTTACATCTGAAATGTGAGAACATGAGGTAAAAGTGGGTGTGAGAGGTGATGAAGAAAGGGCAAATTCATTAATGTTTTAAAAACTACATCTGACTCTCCAGACCTTTGTGTGATGAATTTGTGTCTTGTGATTTTCATCCTGGCCTTTTCCTCTTCAATTTACAAACTTTGATGTACTCCTTTACTCTGAAGAAGAAAAAGTGTGCAAATGATTTCACTGCAGGTTTTGTAATTTCCCTGGCAGCTCTGCTGCAATTGTGCTGAGACATTCAGCTAAGACCCTGTGCCTAAGACCCTTGCTTTGAGGATGAAACTGTAGGAACAGAACTTACAGGGCAGTTGCACCTAAAGAGTGTTCCTCCTTTTCCTCCTTGTTCTTGATGATGCCTCATCCATATTTTTCCTCTCTCTCTCTGATCAGCTTCCCTTGCCTTCCTGCCAAATCACAAAATCTGTACATTTTCTTTCTTTACTATGTTGTACAATATTGATCTACCACATTACTTCAACTCTTGCAATCATTCTTCTCATAATTAGGCATACTTTGTCATTAGATTAATTAGAATAACCTTGCAGTAATTAGACTTGCTGTGCAATTACCACTGGAATTACATAATCCAGTTACATGCCAGGTTTGCCTTCTTTTTCACGTTGTAGAAACACACTGTACCTAGGCACCCTCTCCTGTCACAGCTGGTGCTCCTTGTACAAGACGAGCAACACAGACAGATGAATACGGCAAATTGTTTCTAAAACTTTGTTTCGATAGCTGCTTAATGTGTCAGTTGTAGGTACCATATTGCTATTGCCTTTGCTGTATTCCTTATTTCTTGGGTTTAAGTTCAGTCTTGTTGAAAAACTTCAAAATGTCAGAAACTTGGACCGTCTTCTGCCTTAGCTGTTTTGGTAGAGGAGATATAAGGCCTCATACAAAAATGGCTCCTGAAGTTGCTCACATGGCATTGGTCCTCAGGCAGAAGAGCTGGGTGGAAGTGTCCAGGACAGGCATGGAGTGCCAACATTAGGTGAGGGTGCTCATGAGTGTGCTCAAGGATAAAGCTTGAAAGTACAAGTGGTTTTATCTTCAGAACTTTCTTAGTAGCAAAGTCACTTCAAAGCCAGTTTCACCCAGGCAGGTGGCAAATCAGGCTCTGGAGCTGTTCTTGCACATAAGAACCCAATGGTTTTTAGTTGAAAGCATGGCCCTGAAGGGCTCTGCAAAGCCATCTTGCCTATGCAGGTTTCTGCAGGGTAGAGTCAAAATTGCACTGACTGTCCAGAAGTTATGCAACCATGGAGACCACAAGGCCATTAAAACACCTTTAAATGAATCAGAAATGTTTTATCACTGAAAATAGGCTTCCGAAGAAATAATATATCCTGTTAAAAATGTTACATGATTAATGCTCTTTGGACCTGACCCTGAAAAGTGGTATAGATGATTGAATCTCTTCTACAATGAATGATCCAGAACTATGAGAGGATGCAGAATTTCTTAGTTCACGAGTCGATTGTGCAATAGAATTATCTTTCCCAGTCAATAAGAGTGTTTGCATGATTACGAATTATTACTGGGAGTCAAGCTTGCAAAATGTGTGGACTGGGTGGGGAATGTATCATGGCAATTTCTGCCATCTTATAGTTCCTGTCGAACTCTGAATACTCAGTCTAGCATTACATTTGATTTCAACAGCTGTTACAAGCAACGACTGAGCTTTTCCACATCACTGTTCCCCATTCTGGCACTATGACCAGAAGAGCTAGTAAAGGCTCTATCAATAATACAAGCATGTTAAGTTGACCACCCATTTTCTAATCATCTTAGCCTCTAAACAACATTGCATTGAAATGTCTTTGGCCTATGCAATATTTATGCTACAGAGCTGCACTGGGTTATACAGAAAATAAGCTTTTGTCTTTTTTTTTTTTCTTTTTCTTTTTTTTTCTTTTCTTCAGAGAAATGCTGGTATTGCAAGCCTGGAGAACAACTACTATGAAGGATGCTTTCTGGAAGGGCTCAGCAATGAGCTCTCAGTAGTGCTTTTATGGTTCATATCAGAGTAGGGTTGTCAACATCTCAAAGATGTATGGCTTTAAATTTGTATTACGTTAGCTGGCAATGCAACATTCTGCTGGCTGCCTGGGGTTCTGGACTAAGGGGCTCCTTTTCACCCCACTTTTGCTTGTGTAATTTCTATTTAGCTTTGTATTTTGTTTAAGATGTTAGTCTCCCACACTGCTTTGGTATTATTAAGAAATTATTATTCTAAGCACAGAACTAACTTTTATTGGCAGAAAGAGCATCTTCAGGGGTTGCTATAGTAAATATGATGTTGAAATACCCTTGGCAGCAATGAAATTAGAGCACTGTTAGCATGCACAGAGTATACTCTAGTTCAGAAAATAATGCATTATTTTGGTTGATTCTGTTTAATGCTCCAGCATATTTCTTTTTCACCTTCATGAGCACAGTTGCTCAAATTTGCAAGAGTCAATGAGGAAACCTTTTCCCCTGTTAAGTTGAATTATGTGTAAATCCGTTGGGAAAGTGGATTGTAGCCTTTCAGGCTGGTAGAATTACATGGGTTATAGGAAACAACAGAAAGTCATTTGTGTGTTTTGTGTCCATTACAGATTTGCACCTCCATTTCCTGAAATCAGTGGTAATAACTCAGGCCTTGCTGTCCTGCATCTCTGAAATGGTGGTAATTGTACAGAAATTTGGGAAATCCTGGACTGTGCCAACTTAAATTCAGTACTGAGCTAGATTTAGTCTGGTTTTTGTCTATTTAAGCCTAGCATACTGTGGAGGGTAAAATGACTTTCTGCTTCTCCAACCTTTTATTCCTACCTCCTCCCATTTCTTCTGAGCTAGGCAGAAGAGAAGATGTAGCAAGCAAGAGCTGATGCAGGCATCTTGTTTGGTAGAAAAGCCTGTGTTCCAGTAAGGCAAGTGCCTTTTCTTGTTTGTGTAGCATGATGATTTGTTGGTAGGGTCTGCTTGGGGACTTGTAACTTGCGGATGAATGTGTTTTGGACCTCACTGAACCAGTGAGGCAAAAACAAATAAAAGGAAATGAAAAAAAACAGTTGGCTGCCAAACAAATGCAAAATGAGGACTCCATGTACACTTCTGTAAATGAAAACTTTTTTTGGGGAAAAAAAGAAAGAAGTACTTTTCATGAAAGATTTAGCAAAACATTTTTCGAAAAGCAAATTCAAAGTAAATGGAAAGTGAGTGAAGGCAATAAAGATAAATGATCATAAATTAAGCCAGCCTTTTCTCTGATAAACTTTAGACAAGTGAAGTACTTTAGATGTATTTCTCTGTGCTTCTGTAAAGTGTTCAAGACTGACAGAATGGTAATTATTAAAACCGGAGGAGATGGGAATCAGGTGTGGCGAAAAGGGAAATTAAAGTGTTGAGCTGGAAAGGAAACTGTTGGACTGAGGGGTGGTTACTATTGAATTCCTCAAGCATAGGCCTTGCTTAGTACGTCCACTAATAAACTTGATACGACGTAGAAATATTTTAAATAAATTTGTTGGAGACAGTATTAATACAGAGGGTTGAAATACCATGCCGGAAGAATGAGATGACCTTGAGAACTGAAGCAATAGAAATGAGATAAAAATGTGATAAAACTGAATAGAGCAAAGTACAGGGTCATGCATAGAAAGATTTACAAGCAGAATTTTTGTTACTGGTTCAGGTGGCATCAAGTGGAGATGATAGCCAGAAGGAAAATCCAGGTGTATTCAGTGAACATCATTTGACTGGGAGCCACCAATGCATCAAAACATATGCAAAGAAAGTCTGAGAGGATGAATCAGGCAAATGCAGAGTCTATTGTGCACAAAAAGACTAAGGACGCTTATTGTGCACTCAGAGAAAATGAAGGCTGAGAAGGGGTGTGAGAATACTCTGCTGGGGATAAACAGAACAGAAGCAATTCAAGGCATAGGAAGGCCAGAACAACAGAAACCATAAATGGATCAGGAATAACTGACAATCGAGAATTGTCATCGTCATAGTAGTGATAGGTCAGCGTCCTGGAAGAAACAATGAGTGCAAGAAACATAACTATTAGACACAATTTATTAAATATGTGAATGCGATGATAAGGTGATCGGGTTGATGACTGTAGTAGTAAAGAATTGGACTGCATGTCGTTAGTCTTATGTGCATCCACAAGTACTTTTTCAGTAAAATTAAAGCCATCAGAATCAAAGCAAAACAAAATCTGTCCTGAGTCACCATATGCACTTAGGTTGCTTTTCCTTAAATCAACCAGTTGGAGGTAATGATCCTGTGTGACTCCTGCGTGGTTGTAAAATGGAAGTAGTGATTGTACTACAATGTATTGATTACTTTTATTCTTTCTTTCTCATTCTATCATTTTGGGAAGTGTACATATGTATTCTGCAAACAGTTTTGATGCTAAATATTACAGCAGATCCTTGTGTCATGTCTGTCAGTGTAATTTAGTTAACTTCAGTGCAGTTTTATGAACCGAGGCCTTGGCTTTCAGGTTCTGCTGAATCATCAGGAACCACTTCTGCTACACTACTAATGTGTAAAAGAGAAAAAAAAAATTTTTTTTTAAATGTCAGGTCTACAGATTCCCTGCTCTATTCCTAAGGAATACTTATAGGACTCCATGTTTAATAATCCCCTTTACAAAGCTGAAATCTTGCTGTTGATGTGGTTGGGAGATGGATGATACCACAAGTGACCATCATGAACAGTTGTCAATGAGAGTGAAGTCATTAGCTCATGTTCATCTGCCTTATTCTCTAGACGTCTTTGAACCTACATCAATTTACACCCCGACCCCTAATCTGAGACTCGCTGCCTGTGAATAGCGTCTGATACATCCTTGATTTTCTTGTTGCCAGGGTCACATCATCACTGTCAACTTCTCTGGCAGAACATTTATGATTTATAGATACCGCACAAGCTTATTCAGTTTCTTAATTCAATCAGATATTTACAAAAAGCCGTACAAGATATTTACAAGCCATATCCTATCTCAAAACACGATTATATAATGTCACCGCTGTTATGATTTCCTTGTCATTTTAAAACCACGTTTGCAATAAGGGGCTGATGAAAAGCTCATTGAAGTCAATGAAGGCCAATGAGTTCTACTTCAGCCTTTAACATGCTTAATATAATGAGAAATATACTATGTTGGTCTTGGCGTTCACTGCTGCTGTTTCTCCCTTTCTATTTATTTTTTTCTTGTTTTCCATGTAAGTTGATTCTCTAAAGCTGAGAGGATCTGCACAGAGCTCAGGTAGGAAACTGTCCCAAGACAGGTCAGCAGCTCCTGAGTTACTACTTAGTGGAGACATGGGATGCTTTCTTCTGCCCCTTTCTCCAGGCTTGGCAAAGGGGAACTTTCAGGCACTGTTTTGCCAGGCCGCATTTCATATGGCAACAGGTTAAAGCCGACTGTCCCTTTCCTGCTGCCTGCAGTGTTAGCACTGTTTCTCATAGCTACAAAACCACCTCCAACACCACTCATGCTTGATTCCAGTGAAATACTTCGTCTTTTGAAATAATTATTTCTGGTCAAGATCTCATGCAGTGACAAGCTACAGAAAAAAAAAAAAAAAAAAAAAAAAGATTTTCACTCCCTGAAAAAAAAAAAATCTATAAATTACCACTTATTTGCTCTTTAAAGTTTCCCTTGTTCTCAAACATGGAGGGCTGGTATTTTTGTATGGCTTTGAACCTACTGACTTGCTCCTTGCAATGGCCACAGATCACTTTTCAAAATAGATGGTGTCAGACTTTGTTTTCTTCTTTTTCAGCTTGTGCCTGTGAGGGACTGTGTGTGTCGATCACCACCTATTTTGTGCTGGGCTCAGGTAGAGCTCCTCAGTGCTCTGATGTAGCAGTGCTGGCTGAGTTATTGTATTATCCTCTCTCAGGTGATGAAACTCAGAATTTTGGCTTGGGCCTCTGTGTAAAATAAGAATTTCAAAGCATTTTCATAAAAGTATGCGTCCCCAGTCTGCAGGCACTATTTGCTAGATGAAGACAGGCATCATCTTGGAGAATGGTTCTTTCGCAGACCTCCAGCTAAGTCCAGCTCTGCTTGTTTTCATGCTGACTTTCAAAGCTTTCATGTGCCTCATTTTCTCATACTATCTGCTGTGGTGACTAATTTCGGGATGAGCTCTTTTGTTCATAGCACAGTAGGAGATAAGCAGTTTAATGGAGAATAGTAAAACCTCCCTGAACAAGGTGATAGAGCAGTGTCAGACAGGAGGAGGTGGCTATGACCAGCTCCCCCTTCCCCTTCTGCCCAGTAAAAAGGCAGGCAGGGTTTTGAGTAGGGAAGAGAAGAAATCCAGAAATCTTCAAAACGAAGAAGACTGAGAGACGTTGTTCTGTGTAAAATAATCAAAGCAAGGAGAACAGTCCCTTTGGGAGGCAGTGGCAGTGGCGTGGCTCCTGCTCAGCACCACCTCTCCAGCCCGAGGATGCGAGCAGCCTGTTGTTCAGTCTCACTTTCTCAGGAAAAGGCCATGTCCTCACCTGGCGAAGAAACAGGACAATCCATTCTGCACCTTGGAAATATTCGTTTCTGTACTAGTTTATTTTCCAAGTATTATAACGCTGCCACCTTGCCTGCCTTTCCTTCTCTTCATGTTTAGCTACTTTACTTTTCATCTCATCTCCTTTGCAGTGGAGCAAGTTTGCACATTATTTTTGATAAACTGACTTATAAAAACATGCTGTGGTGAAAAAGAATGCATCTCTTGTTTCAGGAAATAAAATGCTTTAGCAACAAAACTGATTTGGCAGGGTTCACAATAACCTGATGATGACTTTTGTGTTCACAGAAAACTATCTGTCAAAGCTATCTGTTTGAAAATATTTTGTTGTTGCCTTTACGACTTTTCACATTGTTGGTCATACGGTGCTATGCTCAGCCTTAGGCACCATAAACATTTTGAAATGTATCTAAAAGCTATTGGAATTAACAGAAAAAAAAAAGGCACATTTATTTGTCTATTTATTCATGAAAGGTTAGTAAAACAAGGCATGTTGTCCAGCTTCCCAAACCCATAATGTAAAAGTCCAAGAACAGAGAAATGTCTCATGATTATGTGCAGTTACAGTCATGAGCAGCCTCTACAAAATTGCGTTGTTACATGAAGCCCCTGCTAGCTACTCTCTATTGCTGCATACCGTGAATGCTACTTGATACAAGGGGATATTTTCAGAGCAAGCTTTTGCTGCCCAGCACAAGTATGAACCAGTCCATGGCCAGCTCGCTGGTGAGCAGCAGTGGAGGATCTAAGTCCTTTATGCACAGGACTCCACAATGCAGCTGTTGTTCACCCCAGCAACTTCCAGGTGTATTTTTGTTTGGTTGGTTTTTTAAATTCGTTTGTTTATATGAGTTTCTAAATGGTTGTCATTCTGCTGCTTGGATGAGAAATTCTGCAGAAGTGGAGGTCAGGAATGCTATTGATGCAATCTTCTTTTTATTTTTTTAAATAAAAATTTATTTTTTTTTTTTTCCTTGGACACATCATAGAACCATAGAACAGCTTGGGTTGGAAAGGACCTCAAAGACCATCTCGTTCCAACCCCCCTGCCACGGGCAGGGACACCTCCCACTAGATTGGGTTTCCCAGCCCCTCATCCAACCTGGTCTTGAACCCCTCCAGGGATGGGGCATCCACAGCTTCTCTGGTCATACTAGACACAGACAAAAGCAGACAGTTCCCTTGTTCTGAAATCCCCTTTTTGCCACGTTCTTTTTGCCACGTCAGAGTAATGTTTGTCACTCCTTCTTTAGTCTGTAACTAATATTCTACCACATATCACGTAGCCCTAAACTGCATGCAACATCCCAAGCCCACAGACATTTATAGAGCATGAGATTCACATATTCTTCCCCCAATTTGTTTCAACATGTCATTACTTTTGAATGTAAGACATCTCACCTGGTAACCAGTAATATTTCTCATCACGTTATTAGCCCTGAGATATTACAATATTTGTAGATTGAAGCTAATTGCTGTAGAAGAACCGGGAGAAGATCTAAAAGGAAAGAGACTGAGTTGTCAAAGAAAATCTCTTTGACTCTATTAGATGGCAAGGAAAAATATGCAGATGGGCCAGAGCTGTCAATTTATGTAGGCAACAGTTTGTGGAGATCTCTGACAAAAACATGGCTGTGTGTTACCAGTAAATTTTTGACACCTAGTCTTAGTAAAATTCCCATCAGATGTGAAGTATTACTTCACAGGTTGAAGGTGTCAGCTTGACTTTCAAAACTGCAAAAGTGAATCTGGACAAGACCACAAAAAAGTGGGAATGAGAAGAGAGAGTCTTGGAAATGAAGGTCTATGGTCACAGAGAATCTGTAATAGCTCTTTTTCTATTTCTATTATCCTGAATTGTCTACCCTTCCTTTATTTTATTTTGTTTTGAGTCAGGTAGGTACAAAAAAAGATAATTTCTTGCTTCTGACCTGTTTTTTTTTTTTTCTTTTTTCTTTCTGGGGTGAGGAGGATGACAGGTACAGGGCCACCTCAAAACAACACAAGAAAAAAAGTACAGCTCAATTTCACTTGCTTCAAATCTAAAAACTATGATTGTTAAATAAAAATGTGAATTATTTTGCTCCATTAAACAAGGAAGTATCAAACCAAAAATCACACAGATGATTCCTATTCATTTTATATTTACTATTCTCAGCTTCCTTTGGGATGCTGCTGTTTTTGTATGAAATAAGTTTTTTTGTTTTTGTTTTTGTTTTTTTTTTTTTTTTTAAGGAAAAGATACAGGTTCTCAAACTTGTGTTTATTATTTAAGTATTTGTACCATTTTCCTCACTCTCGGTATGTCAATAAAAGGCAGAGAAACTGATCACTGAGAAATGCTACTCTGCTTTGTCAAATGTAATATATATATGAGGAAATGAAAAGGACTTCTAAATTGTCCCCAAAGGTCGCTGCATCATGGCACTGAGGTGAACCACTGAAATAACACTGGTGAAAGGAGACGGATACATTTAGTCACAGATCAAAGACACATCCATTAGCTATGGGTGGCAGAAGAGCTTGACTGTCCTTGAGGCGTGTGAGGTTTTCTGAACTGTTTGTGATGCACTTGAAACATCACAGCCAGACCTGAAGGCACTGACTCACAGCCAGGGAGAAAGGCATGTGCTGACCTCAGAAGTTCCCATTTTCCCCCGCTTATGTCTGTGTATCTGTGCCTGACCTGGAAGGTGCTTTTATGCTAAGGTCAGCTCCTTGTTGGCTTTGATCTACAAGGTGCAAGAAGATGGCAGCTAAGTGGTTTGTTTTCCCTCGGTACGTGGAGTAGATGAAGGCTTGTACATGGAAGGCATGAGTCTGCCATGTCCAAGCTTTGCTGTATCAGCGCGGTGTAAATCATATATGGGAAAGGCTGTGTTTTCCTTTTGACAAATGTTGAGCAAATTCCAAAACCAGACAGGGAAATCACTCAAGGAGTTTCCCTGATTATTTATTAAGAAGTTGCTCTTCTCTTTTGAGCTGCCTGCTTCACCTCGGTCCTAAAGTATCAGAGTCAGGACAAAATGCTGTAAAAGACTTGCATGGACCTTTACCAAAGGCAGAGACACCTCAATAGCAGAAACAGCGTCACAGTGACTGATCAAACTGAGAAGAGTTCAGTCCATGGTTTGGTTACTGCAGGGGGATTCAGGGCTTTGAGGTCATGAAGTCTCTGGTAATGCTATTTCTTTTATAAAGTCACTCCAAAGGTTTCATTTTAGATCATGCTTAAGGCACTCTTCAGTATTTCTGCAGCAAGCAAACTAGAAGCTGAGTGAAGGTTTCCCAGTGAATATATTTTCTTTAATCCTGTGCTTCTCAATTTCTTATGCTATCTCCAAATGTTCCCAAGTACCTTCGGCCTATGAGAAGTCCAGTGAAATATGGATGTATGTATGGATTCATCTCCTCCTTCTGTTTTCCTTTCCAGTCACTGTTCAGTATGTTTAGCCATTAGAACTACTTATCATGCTTGGCTTGAAGTTTTTGTTGTTGTTGTTGTTGTTGTTTTTATATAAATATATATTATTCCTACACTCTTGTATTTCTCCATCTGCCAGAATACCAACTCCTTGGAAGCCCAGCCTTCGCCCTGTCATCTCTGCAGTAACAGGCAGATTTTCTGGAGGAAAACAATTGTATAAGCTAGGTCTTGTGTTTCTGCTTTATAATTGTGGAATCTTAGATTCCTGGACATAATATTCCCTCAAGGCTACAACTATCTTCTGCCCTCATACCAACATCTTCAGTTTCATTTTCCCCGTGTAAGCATCTTTTCTTGAGAGAACTACTAGTGTGGGACTGCTCCACTGCCTACTTGTCCCCTCTGCTCCTACAAGGGATGCTGCATCCCCACAGCCAAGTGGACCAAACATGCTGGCTTGCAGATGTTTTCTGTCCACCACAATGGCTTCTCAGTTTTGTGTAATTCCTGATTTATTTTTTTTTCTGTTATACTTTAAAACCCCTGGAGCATCACTGAAGATTATTGACAAAGGGGATTTTAATTTGAAACACATAGAAGAACTTTTCTCTGCACACAGCATTTATGGGAAGAGAAGTGGCAATGTGAGTACTCTAAAAAGCCTAGTAAGTTTGGATGGTTTCAACAATAGCAGTGATTTTAGATATGGTAAATGCACCTTATAAATGAGAGATTAAAAAGCTCAAGGTCTTTGTGTTATTTGGAAAGAAATTATGAGATGACTAACAATCTCTAAAATACCTATGTGAAGAGAAGATGTATGATAGAAACAGGTAAAGATGTAAGATAATTTAGTGGCTGGAATCTGAAGATAGGCTTAATCTAGAAATAAAGTGCAAATGGTTGCTAGGACAATTTATGAATAAGTACAATTAGTTTTTCATCGCTTCAAGACCTCAAAAAAAGGATAAGAGGTCCTTTTGAAAAGTCAGGTGAATCAGAAATGATGGTTTTCCCTTGGAAGAATGGTCAAGTCAATTTAAGGTAATAGTAATCTCTATCACTACAGCTTATGCCCTGTTCCTCCACTCTTTTTTCTTTCTTGAAAATAAGAATGTCTGGCTGAGACTTTCCATATTGGATTTAGCGCTGGAAGGGAATTTTGAACTGTTATATTAATCTCCATGGGTAGCAGGACAAAGCTGCGGAATGGCTTTGTGATATGTCCTCATCACTGTAACACTTCAAAAAGAACAACTTCCATTGTGGCATGACACACAGTGATCATACCACTACATTGTAACATGACGATGCATTAGAGCTATTGAATTTACTTAAGTACACAACAGTGATCCTTAAAACTTATGACCTGACCCACATCAAAACTGGGACATTTTTTTCTATGTTTTCTATGTGAGTCTAGAGTTACTTGAACAGTAAACTCTTCAGGGCAGGAAATAATTGTGTTCTATTTTTCTAGAAACAATAAGCACATACCAAATGTCTATCAGTTCCAGTGTAACACAGATCATTTAGGTCTTCCTGTAATCAATCTTAAAAGGCATGAGAGTGCTCCCAGGATTAGAAGCATTAGACAGAAATATATTGTATATATTTTTCAACCAATATATTAGTTGAAAATAGCCACATTGCAAAAATATTCTTTTTTAAATTATACAAGGTACTTTGCCAAGTAAGCAAGCGTTAACAGTTTCATAGTAAGAATATGATCTGTCACAATATTTTCTTCTCTGGAAGAGAGAGGGGCTTCTCAGTAATAATGAAGGATCCTGTGCATCCCATAATACTGACTAATAGCTGAGAGCATAGCCACATCCAGAAAGTAGAGCCACGTGATTAACGCAAGGCAGGTAACAGAGCAAGCTTCAAGGCATGCAAGTCCAGAGAACTAGAAACTTAAAGGACCTAAAAGTCATTCTAAAATATAATTAACATATAGAAACATGAAATTTATCACAATATTTCAGAGTAGATTTTTAAAGGATTTGTTAGGGTTTTAGCATTACATCTGCAAAAGTGTTCCGGTTTGATTGCACTCAGATGTGATAACACTGAAAAAAACAGTTAAATGATGCAGATAGTGGCTGAATACTGTCATTTCCTTTCTGATTAAGGACTGCTCCTTAAATAGTACCTTACTAAAAATAAAACCAAACCAAAACAAAAACAGCGGTAAAAACAAGAAAATCCTAGTGATCTTATTAGTTGTTGGCCGTGAATTTGTTAAATTGATAACATTGTGTCCTCAGCTAGGCTGGAATTTGCTTTGTCATCTTCAATTTCCTTTTGCTTAGAAAGAAACAAAAAGTCAGTGAGTTTTGGCGTGATAACTTTTTGTTTATTTTCTGTTATTATTACCAGCTTGCAGTGGGTAAGGGCTAGCTGGTAACTGCTGAAAACTTTTGCAGCAACTGAATAGAGTCCGCGTATTTTTGTGGTGCATTGGTTCACTGCAGGTATTAGAAGCTACAACCAGTTTGTATTTACATTAGTAAACTGGATTAAGAGCTATGATTCTTGATACCTGTTGGATTTTGCTATGGTATCTGACAAGGTTAACATCGTCAGCTCTAAGGCTGAATAAGGGAGCTAGTAGTGTGGGTCTACGTAGCTAAAAGCTAAATACAGTTGTGGCTTAAAATCAGAACAGATCATTAATAACAGTTACAAGACCCAGTACATCTGGTGTTGGCAAATTCATTATTTTGCAGCACTATGGCAGTTGCTACCATGTCAGGTGCTGTTTCTAGGTTTTATCTGTAATGTTGAAATGATGATTTAATCCACCTTGCCTTTTCTTTTCTTTTCTTTTCTTTCCTTTCCTTTTTTTTTTTTTTTTAAGGAAAAATTTTCTTTGTTCAAGGTCTGACTTTGAATTCTTATAGCTGTTAATATAAAGATCTTCCTTCCTCAGCTGCGTCTACTGCTATACAAATTAATATAATTGACAACAATCTGTCATTTTTTATGATAACTTTTGAATTATACATAAAAGTGAACTTCTTTTGGTGAAGAAGGCAAAAATCAATATTTTATGAGCAAAATTCTTCACTGAGGTAAATATAGCCATTGGCTGTAATTGATTTTGTCCTTGCGTGTTTGATTCCTGCCACAATTCCTCTCAATTCAACTTAGTTTTTTGGTACTTGAATCTTGATCAGCAAATTTCTCTGACTTCATTCAAATTGACTCAGACTTTCAGAGTATTAGGAGAAGATTGGTTTTCACCTTTCTATACTGAACAGCCAGTAACTTTGAGGTATTTATCTTACTTTATAAATTGTTCACATAAGGCTTACAGGAAAAGGCAAACATACATTCCTCTTTGTCCTTCCATAATACCTCAGACAGTATTGTTTTATTATATGTGACGCAGGTAATGTTCGAAAC
This sequence comes from Cygnus atratus, assembly GCF_013377495.2. Lineage (NCBI taxonomy): Eukaryota > Metazoa > Chordata > Aves > Anseriformes > Anatidae > Cygnus > Cygnus atratus. The sequence goes on from NC_066368.1 coordinate 10,290,343, forward strand.
AAGATCCTGAAGAAGTTGTACCTGGGCTTTTATATTACTAAAGGAGGTATAGAACAACCTCCAAACACATCTAAGTACCAATTGTTACACACCCCTGCTTCTTAAAATGTAACCCTTTTGGTTTTGTGGAGTGGAGTTACTAGGGTGAGGAGAGGTGGTTTCATCATTTCTGTGCTCCCCTTCTCCAAGAGGGGAACAAATTCTGAATGGCCTCTGTAAACTTCTTATACCACATTTCTCATTCCGTCTGCTCTGCTGCAAGAGCCAATCTGTTAGTAAAAAAAACAAAAACAAAAACAAAACAAAAAAAAAAAAAACAAAAAAAAACCATCAGTTGTAGTCTATTACACATCTAAGCTGAAGGGTTGATTACTTTTTCCTCGGAGCCAATGGGAGCTTTGTTACTTCACCATTAAAACTATGACTTGCAGGCCAGGCTTACCCTTGCAGTGAAGTAACCTTGAAAAGTCTTGGACTGAGGAATCAGCTGAAATACTTGATTATTTATTTGAATTTTTGCCTGATGCTGTAGTTCTGGGATCTGCAACAAAATCACACAAAGCTCCGTGCTGTTTCAGTCAACCTGTTGGTTTCTTCCTAAATCTTTCAGGTGAAAAGGATGTCTCTCTAAATCTCCTTCTCAGTTTGGTATTTCAGTACTTATACTGTTCCCTGGTGTGTGAGTAGACTAAAATCTTATGGACCCTGGAGTTTTGTTACCAGTTCTGAGCAGTGGACTCTGCCAGAAAACTGTTTTGAAAGTGAAAATCCCATCCAGTGAAGGATCTTAAATGTTGTTTTTCTCTTGTTCAGGAGTAATCCCAAATTCAGCTGGAGATAGATTATTTTTTAAGATTTGTATTTTATTTTGGATCTTTTGGAACTGAATGCTTTGTTTTGTGCTTCCTAGTATACCGCTTGTAAGAGAAAGGGGGGAAAAAAAGGAACAAAAAGGCTGTGATTCATCGGGGGTTGTTTAAATATATTCCCCTCTCTCTTCATCATCTAAAAAAAAGAAAAAAGAAAACTTGGCTAAATCAGTTCTTTTATCCAAAGCATTTCTTTTGATTTTTGATTGAACTGTGTTTTCCTCTAAGAAACAGTTACAGTGTTCCAAATCAGTTCTTTGTTATTATGCTGTGGACTTTGATTTTAAGATCTAGGTTTAGATCCTCACTTCTTACAATCTCAAATATAAATCCCATATCTGATACTGGTTATTTTTTATCCTTTAACCTGATGTATGCTTTTAGGTGATGAGATAACATTTTCCTGATGCATCCACTGTTCAGACGAGCATGGAGAACATGAACATGACGTACCCTGAGTTAGTACCCATTTTATAAGTGCTATTACTGTCATCCAGCTACTGTTTCTGTATTAAGTGGCTTCTGTTCTGATATACTCCATTCATCTGTGTTAGAAAAATAACAGTGGGCAAGAAACTTAACAGAATCGTTTTCAACAAAATATATATAAATAGCCAGACATATTAGGTCAGGTTGGTAATGATAAAAATTAGCACATATCTTGAATAAACATGTGAGATGATTTCAGTATGTGGCAGATTGGTCCCTTTTTAGTTAACTTTGAGGGAGGAATTTTCAAAAATTTTTTCCAAAACCTTTCCCTAGCCCATCTCTCTTTCTCCTTTCTGTTACACAAACCAAATTGCTTTGGAAGATTTTTTTTTTTTCTTGGCACACTTTTCTTTCTATATCTGAATAAGATTATTCTTCACTAAAATTTCAGCCTCTCACTCCCCCATCCTCATAATATAGGGAAAATGGTATCACACAATCTGTTTCTAAGGAGAACATACAACACAAGTCATTCTGATAACTTCACGGGAGTGAATAAGGGGAATGGATTTAAATGGAATAACATTTGATAGTTTATGAAGCTGGCAGCGTAGACAGAGCTATGTCTTGGTGCACTACTGTGATCCTGAAACATTCAGGTGAATGCCGCGAGGCAAAGGAAAGCAGTTATTAATGTTTGTCAAGTATTGGGTTTGGTTCTGGTTTACCTGTTTACAAGTGGGGAGCAGGACAGTACAGACCACAGTAGAAATAATTACTTTTTTGAAAGGGTGGCTGCTTACACTGCAGTCTTGTCTTCAGTACTTCATGCAGAAATAAATGGAGTGAATATTGCTGACTGCCAATGATTCTAGTGACCCACTCTGTCTTACTTAACTACCAATTATTGTATTAAAATGTGCATCAGAAATTTTACTGTCAGGCTCTAATCTTTGCCCTCCTTAAGCTCAACATGCAGTGTTATTAGAGAGTATCTTACCTTAACCAGCATTAGAAAAACATCAGAAAACAACAAAATGACACAGATGCAGAAAACAATATGGTAGCTATAAAAGTAGTTATTAAGAGTCCAACTACTATTGATAGGAAAAGAAGTCTGAAACAGTCTACTTACGACATAGTCTACATTGTTAGGTTTGTTACAGATAAAGTAAGTACAAAAAGATGCTAGCATAACATGGACATAGTGAGCACGTGTTCACTTGTGCTCAGAATTATCCTGGCCCAGTAATTTATTTTCATCTGCTAGTATTGGGAGCTGTCACTTTTGTATATCTAGCCTGAAAGTTTGGTCTTGCCTTCCTTCCCATCCTCCTGTGAGATCTCACTCAGTTACCAGTTTGGTACTGCTAGAGATATATGAGAAAGCTAAAAGCAGCAGCCAGTCATCCCAGGCAGGGTGACATGACAGAACTTCCTTTGGAAATACTTGCCGTGTTCAGGTGAAGATTCCCAGGTGGTCTTGGGCAATCCACTGACTTCTGAATTACCAAACCCAAGAATGAAATGCTTTGTCCATTGGAGCAGTAGTATAGCTTGTCTGTGGAACTTGCTTCCAGATTGTTTCTATATTGACCAGTAAGCAGAAATACTAATTTTAGGGTCTAGAACTGTCATTATTTGCCCCCTCCCTCATTCAATGCAAATAAGAGTAGTGAGAGAAGCATTTTAAAATACAATAGTTTCTTCTTGAATTCACCTGTAAAAAAAAAAAAAAAAAAAAGGTGATGTCCTTGTACTACCAAGCCTATCTGAATTTTATTTTGGCTGATTAACTAAACAAGAAGCTAATTAATTTTTTTCTTCTGATCCTTGATCTCATTGTATGCATTGATTTCAAAGCTGGTTTTGATTAATGAAGAATTCAGTGCCAGCAAAATCCTGCCAGAAGCCAACTATGTCCTCCAATTTATCACAGGTCCTAGTTCCCATTTTAAGCTGTGGTGGGATGGTGTGACTGAAAAATCACAGGCCTGGTGTAGAGCAATCTGTAAAGCAATCACAGAACTATTAATGGTTAACCCTGGGAGTTCAGAGTTGATAGGGCAAATCCCAGGTGACTGGGAAAGGATGACCACAGTCCATTCCACAGAGGTAGAGTAGCAAGGGAATAAATAATTCCGTGTAATCCATGTAATTCCGTGTTATCTTTAGATAAGTTATGAAATAAATTATTAAGGAAGCAATACATAAAAAGCGTGAACATAAGAACAGACAGCATACAGGATGAATAACTTGATTTGTGAAGAACAAGTCATGTTGTCTAATCTAATTCATTTTATGGGCCATATGTTTTACTAGGTCAAAGCTGGCATCCTAAAACTGGCCATCAGGCACCAGCTCTTCTGTGAGAGGAAAGATATTGGGTGGAGCCCAGATTTGACAAAAGTGGAGACATGTTTGAGGCTGAGAAGAGAGCAGTGTGGGGACAGGCTGCCCTGGGAAGAGAGGTGGATCCTTGAGGGGTAGGAAAAAAAAAAAAAAAAAGGAAATGCTAAGGGGAGGGCTGCAATAAGACCATAGATGCTGTGAGATGAGCAGTCTAGGGCTCTGGTTGGGATGGGGACGCTCTGTGACAGCAGGAACAGTGTTTCAGAAGCATGACAGATCCTGGAATCCAAAAGATTGTGTTCTCTAATACCGTAGCAGCACTCTAGCTTGGGACTGAAACATTTGCTGCTTCCTTTGCTGTATGTTCTTTTTGCTTTGCCAAGCCTTAGCAGGATGATGAAACTATTGCAGCCCTGAGTAAGACAGTTTCAAGCATTATCATTGTATAATATTTCTTGGACAGCCAAGGGAGACAGTGTTCTTGTTTGTTTGTTTGTTTGTTTTACCTTTTCATTAGATAGCTCTTATCTGTTCTAAAGATAATGAAAAAATCTTAAATTGTTTTTCCACTGGAAGATGTTTTCCTTGAACAGAAGCAAACAATCATTTGTTTTCGAAATTGTTTCCTGCCCTGTGAAATACTGCCTTTTTAATGCAAGAATTTATGGAAAACATTAAGAAAAAGTCATGTCACCTCTTGGTTATGAATTATCATTTCACAGTCAGTCCCTCAGAGGTGTTACTGAAGAGGTAAATACAAAGTTCATGTCTTCACAGAAGTCAGTATGTGAGCACAGTATTCTACGTGGGGCTGCCCATTTGCAAGAAATAACTCACTGGAAGCGGACACAAATTCTACAGCCTCCGGAAGGAAGAAATCTGTCTTTGAGCTTTCTCTTAACAGACTTCTAGGCCCTTTGAGAGTAGTAAACAGTAAAACTGAGCTTGTCATGTGCAAAAAAGGGCTGAGAGAGTGGCATTGGACGGACTTTGGTTGCAATGTCTCATAGAGTTTCAAATACTCCAGACTTTCTGAAGAATCCGAGGTAGTCAGTCCTCACTAACTGCTGCCAGCCCAGTTTTTCCCAAACGTCATGCCCCAGATACTTTCTATAAGAACATAATCCCATTTTTAATGATTCTCTTGGTTAGCCATTCCAAGGAGGAAGACAGCACATCAAACAGAATCATAACATATCCTGTGTTGGGAGGGACCCACAAGGATCATCAAGTCCAACTCCTGGCTCCACACAGGACCACCCAAAAATCAGACCCTATGTCTGAGGGCGTTGTCCAAACACTGCTTGACCTCCGTCAGTCTCGGTGCCATGACCACTGCCCTGGGGAGCCTGTCCCAGTGCCCGACCACCTCTGGGTGCAGAACCTTTCCCTAACCGCCAGCCTGACCCTCCCCTGTCCCAGCTCCATGCCGTTCCCTCGGGTCCTGTCGCTGTCCCCAGAGAGCAGAGCTCAGCGCCTGCCCCTCCGCTCCCCTCGTGAGGGAGCTGCAGGCCGCCATGAGGCCTCCCCTCGGCCTGCTCTGCTCTGGGCTGAACAAACCAAGGGGCCTCAGCTGCTCCTCATATACCTTGCCCTCTAGGCCCTCCACCATTTTCATAGCCTGCCTTTGGGCACTCCCTGATAGTTTTACCTTCATGGAGTATTCGAGGTGAGGTTACTCCATGCTAGTTTTTTTTTTTTTTTTTCCAAGTTCCAATTGCTCAGTTTCCAGGAAAAGGTTACTTTTTTTTTTCTTCTTTAACAGAAAAGTAAACCAAGATGAATCTTGCAAGAATAATGTTTCCCAAAGAATACAGTGTTAATGACATAAAATATGATAACACAATTATACTGAAAACCTGTAGTGAGTCAGAGTTCTGTTGTGGTGTTCCCTCAATTTGGATCCATGTGTTTTATAGTTCTGCTGGATGATATCCCATGGGAGATAAAATAAATATCCTATTTCTTAAAGCTTTATGAAGCACAGCAGGAATTTCTGAAACTACAGTCACGTTTTAGAGAAATAACCTCATTCTCTTTCTGTCATCTCTCTGATAGTCCTACAATCAACATACAGATTATCTATCTCCCTGGAGGAATGCTAGCACACGTAAATGCTTTAGACAACAGTTGAAACTCTCTTTTCTGAGGACTTTGTTACAAGCCTTCAGACAGTGAGTCTGATGGATGTAATGCAAATAAACACCTATCTACTGTCAAATAGATTTTGAGAAGTTTGCTACCCCAAGAAGCTATTTTAGTATAAATAGAGGTTCATCCAGATTATAGTTGAGGTCCCTGTAGATGCATAAGGGAGGCAATCATTACTTACACGGTTACTTCTTTAAAATTGTTTGGAATCCCCAAGACATACTGCAAATATAAAAGAGAAAAGGAGAGACAAAGAAGGAAATGAGGTAGAAAATCCTGGCCTAACTTGTGGTTTTAGGTGCCAGGGCTTCTGTGCAGCCAGACAATATGTTCCAAGGGTTGTCGTGTATTTGTACAAGTCTTGCAAGCTAAATGTCTTAAGATGACAATCCACCTTCCTTCTGTCTTATCTCTATCTTAGTGTCTTCTTGCTCTTTAGTGTATTATTTCTTGTAAGAAGTCTTTTCATCCAGGAATCTGAGTCTGATGTCATAGCATTATTCTCTTTTGGAATTATTTCCTTTCTTCACCATCTTTGTGTATCAGTACAGACTGGCTTTTAGTCAGAAGGGCAAAGTGCGGGATGCAATGCACCAGGTTTTAGGGTCTAGGCTTTTATAAAAGTTAATATAAAATCTGTTTCATTCTAGTATAGGGTACTCACTGACATAGGAAAGAGCATTTCTTTGCTACAGGAACTGAGAAAATTCTATTAAGTTAGATAAAGGGCTTCTGAGCTTTTACCTCTGTTGGCTAAAATCTGGTTTCCTTTGAATTCACCTCCTATAAAAGATTACAGAGTGCTTGGTTGCTCTGTTGATATGAAAGGAGAAGGAGGGTGAGTAAACTTCCCAGCAATTATTGTGCTCAAATGCCCAGTCAATGCACACAAACTCAGTTACAGTTCCTCCATTACAATTTACCTAATCTTGTCATGAAACTATCATTGTCATAAAAGAGCTCTCAGTCAAGACCAAGAAGGGAAAGGAAAGTATTTTCTCTTTTCAGAGATGGGGACTGGAGGTTTCTGCATGCCGCTTTTGTTTTTTTAACACAGGATTATATGCAGAATTTGGCAGTTTTCCTCTGCCTCATCTCCAATCTAACCAGTTCACCTTGTCACCAAAGCCAAGACAATCTACTGTTTTATTAAAAATCAGAGTTTAGGACAGCAGGTATAAGAGAGAAATTTCTTTTAAGGTTAATTTCACATTTGGGAATATCAATCTATTCCCTTTTTTACTGGAAAAGTAAATATTCATATGCATGGTTTATTTCTATCTCTATTTAAGATGCGATGTTTGGAAGATGAGTGCTCTATGTAATACCCAGAAATTCTCTGAGGTAGCTGTTAAATCTTAAACTGCTTATCAGATGTCTGTCTTTGCTGTTTGAGAGTCTTGCTCACCATGATTAATTTGCACCTAAGTTCCGTTGAAATGTCTCAGGATCCTTGAAAGGGCTCCATCTAATAATGTCCTACAAACACAGTCCTTTCTCTTTAAGCTCAATATACCTTAGAACTTGTTATAACTGTGAAATAATATATTTCTGGAGTGATGCTACACAAGCAGACAATTCAGTGATGATACAGGCTTGACATAGAAAGTTTGTAGTAAAAGCTGCATTCGTAATGATTAAGAGAAGTCTTAACGATATATATATATATTTTGAAAACATGCTAATTATATGTTTTAATCTTATTGTTTTAAATTACATTTGACTACTGATATTTATCAATACTCTGAATTATATATATCAAAAAACAACAACAAATAATTGACAGTTGAGAGGTTAAAACTTGGGTCTATACATTTATGGGTAGACAGGCAGGTGAGAATCATAAATACTATACTTTAGTTGTCAGCAGCTACTTGAAAGTAGCTTGATATAATGTAATACTAAATAATTCTTGTCTCAGCACAGTCTTATTCATCAGACTTTTATATGCCAGTGTATGTTGGTACCAGCCATAGTGCTATCTGGTGCATTTTCCCCATATTTGTTGACTGTTCACTTTACCTCTTTTGCTGTTGCAAATGTCAGCAAAACAATTAAAGAGTCTAGAAAAGACTGATGTAATATAGTTTGCCATTATAGAGGAAGTATTAGTCAATTCATTCTTGAGGCACAGATTATAACAAGGAAAGGAAACTGCAAATCCAAATCAGATTTAGTGAGACAACAAGATTTCATTCATTGTCACCATATCTGGGAACTGTAATGTAGAACCACGGAAGATAGAACTGGAAAATAACCAGTTCCATTATCTCATGTTGTTTTTAAGAAAACTCTCCTCCAGCAGAAGCTGAGTACAACCTAAAAAGAATATTCCTAGAGACCACCTGAGAAAGTGGCCATAAACCTGACTTGTTCACCAGGAGGATGTACCATATGTTCATCAAAATCTTGCAAACCAGACTGGACTGATTTCTTATCTTGTTTTGTTCAAATGTTTCAGTAAAGTTAGTAAGCTAAAAATATTCTGTACTAACCAGGGCCTGGTACACGCCGTGTACTTTGCTTGCTATCACCAGCCTCATCCATTTCTTTCCTGTCTTCTTGGTATGTCTTGACAACTAACACAAAGAGATGTTACGATTTCTGTGCCAATTACCTTAAGCAAGGTTGGGCTCTGCTCTACCTTTACGTCCTTTTCCTTAAGATAGAAAAGACTTTCATGTCTTTCCATATGTGAATATTCAGACTAAATTTCGTAGTATTAATTATTACAAAGACTTTTAGGGCTGAAGAAGACGCAACATAAATAGCTCAGTATCTCTTTTTCCTTTAGCATCTGATCACTGCAAGGAGAAAAAGAAAAAAAAAAAAAGCTTTTTAGCTTTTCTGATAGTCAGTGATGTCTGTGTAGCAAAGCTGTAAGATTCACCTTTGAGTTTGCTCTGCTGTAGATATTTCAGCAAACTTTTCTGTGAGAGATTTTTCTGTGCAGATCCTAAGTAAACATTTTTACCTTTGGCCTTGTAAGTTTGAAGTAAGACAGGATCAGAAAGTCCAGTAGCAGTCTGTGGGTTTGATGGTGTATGTTTTAAGTAGTAAACGTGGAAAGATGAAGGTTTTGAGTAACTCCCTCAGTGTGGTTGTACTGAATGCTAAACAAGAAAAGAAACAGCTGCAAACAGTTCACTGAAACATATTTTGCACTCTCCCTTACTCTTCACTGAACTCCATGGCAAAACACAGCTTCTTGCTTGGTCTGGTAAGAGTCTAATCCCAAGGGAAGCTGCTTTTAAAAAATTTCAGTAGGCCATCTGGCTAAATACACTTGTCTTGACATCTGTACACAGTTTGTAGTATAAGCAATGATTATCACACATCTGTGCACATCCAAGGACAACAGTTGGCTTCATCTTTAATTACAGTCAATGTACATTTAATGCTTGAGGAAAGCAATGGATTGATATTTCTGGACTAATCTGTTAAAATAATAAACTTCCTTGAGCTGTAATGCTAGTGTGATTTGACCATACTATAGTGAGAATGCTGGTGAGTGGGTAGCTTGCTTAAAAACAGCATAAACCAGACTCAGTTCATGTAGACCATGACAATGTCAGCTTTAGCATCATCTTAGGCCAGATTTGCACCAGTCCCCAAATAACACAAACTGTGGTAGCAACTTTGTTGAATAAATAATCACCTCTGAAGCGTCCCTGATCACCAGAAGGTGCTAGGATCTTTCAGTCCAAGTGGCTTTGATGAGGTCTGTGCCCACTTAACTCAGGAGGTGGGTGGAGGTAGTTGGACTCTCATCATGAGTTCACAACTGCCATTCAACCTCTGCTGTTGTTCAGAGGTCCACCAGCCTGGCTGGTGTATCATCAGACTAGAGAGTTGTTTGTTTCCTATCTCCACTTCCTTGGTTAATGTAGACCTTCGTTTTCTCCATGATTTCTCACTCTCCATGAGTGTGTTTGTAACTGTATATTTGCACTTCTAGAGAAATAGAATTGCTTATACATTAACATGCACTGAAATCATTTTGATTTGTTTGATGTATGAAAAATGTTCTATACGTGCACTTTTCATTCTGAGTCCATCATGACTTTAACTATACTTCAGCGAGCTTTTTAAAAATTACTCTTGAGAATAAAAAATTAATTAAAATAGTAAATAATTGTAGGACTTATGCATATGAGCTCCCGTTGGGTCTCTGCAGTTCTACTTTAAGACTAAGATCCCCATTTGAATAAATGAATGATAACAGGGATTTTTTCTTTTTTTTTTTTTGAATCATATTGATTCCTTCTCTATTGCTTCAGCACAGAGAAAGTTTATTAAAAAGAATGGAGTGATTCTGATAGATTTTTGGTACTTGGCAAGTGTAATTCGTGTTCTTTTAGAAGTCTAATTTTCTAGATTAGTGAATCACATCTGATACTGCAAATGAGAAAATATTTATTACTTGGATAGCATAGCATGGAACACAATGTGAATAATGCGGATATTTTTTCTGGGTCAGCATTTCAGTAGTATTAGTGCCTAATATGCTGCAGCCATACAGTGCTTTTGAGTACTGTGCTTCTATTTAGTCAGAGTTCTGTTTTCTTATCAGAATGAAAGGATTCTTCATAAGATACAGTAATATCACCAAGCTGTGATTTGTAGCAGATAAACCTTCAAGCATTTGCACTTGTTTCTTTACAAAGCTGGTTACAAGAAATAGTAGTTGAACTCATAAAAGAGGTAACAGAATCAGAAATGGAAGGAGAGCACTACTTTCTAGACAGAACTGGAATGCCTTGCTTTTCACAGATCTACCCAACCTGTGTTTTGAAGTCTGACTGTTGTTTTTTAGATCAGGTTGGCAATGTTTTTAATACCATAAGGTTATGTCTACCCTACAAGCTGTCACTGTTTAGTGTTTGAGTATATTAAATATCAGAAGCAGGCTACCTTTGAGCTAATTAACCTGCGATAAATTAGCCAGCAGAGAGCTCTATATTTCTGCAACTAGACTCCTTGAGACTAATTTAGATATTCTGGGCTGGAGCACAGCTATTTGCTAAGAAAACTGAAAGGCTGAAGAACCACTCTTACAACTAATTTTGTTTAATATTTCCAGATTTCACATCTCAAAGAATGAACAACCAAGTCATTGGATCTCTTTTGCGAACATGGCTTTACAGCTTTATCTCAGTGCTGAGACAATGTTTTGCTTGGTTATAAGCTCATTTTTCAGCTGTTAGTGTTGTCACTCCTGTTGTTTCCTATTAGTACCATGCAAAGCAGTGTGCATACAAGTTAGATATAAAGGTGCTGGCTGGTACCTCCTTTCTGCTTTACTGAGCTGAAGTGCATTGTTGTGGTTGATCTGTTGTCTGGTCATTTACTTTTTAATATTCTTAAATATGTCATAAAATGTTTTTTTCCCTGTTTTCATTTATTCTTCTAGTTTTTTATTAAAAGCTGAAAATCCTTCCTTCTTCCACTCTAAAACCTTTCTAATAGCCAGTCTCACATGATTATTCATTATAAATGTTAAATCTGTATTACCAGTCAGAAATCCATATAGTCAAAATTTGACGCCTATGAATGTTCACGTAACACAGTAATGATAAAGTATCTTCATAGAATAATCTACACATACAATGAAAAGAGATTTAAATTATTTTACATTTAGAAATGAGCACTTAAAGAATTTAGCTCTTTTAACAGGGCTGTCACAGCACACATGCTACAGCAAAATTCATTGAGCTGATAGGAAAGAGATAGGATCAAAGGAGAATAGGACCGGACAGTATTTTAAGAGATCAATCCTGACAAATGTTTGCCTCTAGTGTTTCAGTGTTCAGAAGATTTTCCTACTAACTCACCTCAATCTTTCTGGCTTGAGATTGCATCTTATAAAAAGAACAGAGGTATCTTCTTCACAAGTACCTTTCATTTACCTCAAGATTTACCCTGTCCAACTTCATGCTAAACATCACTAGTTTTTTAGGTCTTCAGAGGTCGTGTTCTCTAGACCTGCAATAATTTTGTGATTTTCTTCTGGCATCTTTCTAGCAGTTCTGTGTCTTTAAGATATTATTCCCTGAACTGAACAGAATTCTAGAGCTGCAGCTCTGTACAGTAAATAGAGTAGAAGAATTATTTCACACATCCTGCAGCAATACTCCTGTTTAGGTGTCCTAAAATAAACTTAGAAAAATAAGCTTTCCCCAAAATATCCTTTGGTTTCATCATACTAAATCCAGTAAAGAGCATGGAGACAAATGGCTGGGAGGGATTGTGGGATTGTTTATGGTCTTAAATTGATGAAATGTGTTTTTCTACTATGCAGATGCAAGCATAATTTTTTCTGTGATTGATAGCTCAATCCTATGTGCCTAACTTGAGATGACTTTTAAATTTTATTGGTGCTGGTGGTTTTGTTTTCTCAATAAGGAGAATTACTTTTTTTCCTGTTTCTGCCAGTTTTTTTTCTTCTTAAATTTCCTCCTCTGTTTGCTGTATTTCATTATGAAAGAAGAGAAAGGGAAAAGCTAGTGCTTAGTATGAAATGAGCTGTAACAACTAGCTTCATAAGAAGAAAATATGAAATTGAGACTAAAACTTTCTAGACTATGCAGATAGATTAAAAAAAAAGATTAATTGATTTCAGTGGTCAATTTTTTATTTTTCTAAGTGATAAATTTTTAATTTTTGTGTTGGTTCTTGTAGCCTCAGTAGCTGTATTCAAGAGTGTTGGTCATAGAGTAGTGGACAGAGAAGAAGAGGATGAAGTGCCTTTCTGGGGGAGAAAAATATACCTCTCTTTCTGCAGTAACCCTGAGGTGATTAAGCCCTTGGAGTTCCCTCATGCCGAGATATGCAATCTTTTACTCCTTGCTTACTGCAAGACACAGGAAAGAACGGTGGCAATGAACAGTTGAAAGAGGGAAAGTAAAACAGTTTAATCTAGTGAAGCAGATTCCAACATGAATACATAGATGGAAGAGATAAAGTAAAAGGTAATAAATGCAGATTAGAAATAAAGGTGACATTTGTAACAATAAGAGTCAAACCACTGAAAGAGAGGAATTAGATTTTCAGTCTTTTGACATTTTCGCATATCTAAGCATCTTTCCATAAGTGGCTTTGCCACAGTCAGGCTCTTGACTGAATTAAATGTATGACCTGTGCCATAAAGCTGGTCAGCTCCTGATGAGGTAGTAGTATAGGTGACTGTCTGGGTATACAGAGGTCAGAGTCAACAGACTTTCTTGGTCACTGGTTGGCTTTGTCAGCAGGTCTGTTTAGCTTCAAAGGTGATACTAACTGCTAATTAAAGGCTACCAAAGGCTAAATATGTACTTCCAATGGGCAGCATATCTCAGGGTTCATCACATTATGTAACGTTTTGCAAACTCAAAACTATCTTGGTGGGGCTTATTGTTCCTGTGTTTGCTCCCTGTCTCAATCTCCATACTCTCTGCAGCACCTGAGCTTCTCACACTGCCACTTGCACACTGGGCCACTGAAATCAGCAGGGGTCCCATAAGGTGTCCTTGTAGTGGTCTTTTTATGATCCTGGCTTATGTCACATAGTAGGTCAATATAAGCAGTAATTAAAAGCTTTTCCTGTTCATGAGGTTCTTTAAACATTTCTCCTTCATTATCCTACCTTCCTGTTTCAACAGCTATTGCTGTCCATGGGCTAAAGTTTATCAACTCCTTTAATTGCCTCTTTTTTTTTTTCTTCTCTCTGTAAAATTTACTTGCCTAAACATATTTTATTCTTTATTTTCTATATTTATGTGGGGTCAATTCTGGTCACTTAGAAATATTGAATTACTAATTGGTATTTGAATGTACTGTGTGGAGTTATATATTAACATTTAGTACCCTAACAGGAATATGTGGATTAAAATGTTGAAAGCATTACAGAGATGTGTAGTTTTAATCAACTGCTGATCATTGTCATCACGTTAGCATTATTGAACATGATGACACTTTGCTTTGAATGGTGGACTGTATCCCACTTTTGTAGTTTGCAGAAACTTAATAGCTCTTTGTTGGGCTTGAATTTTTATTGGCAATAAGAAAGTTTTGAAATGTTATACAGCATGTTTTCTTGAAAAGAAAACCTCTTTTACCCAGCTAAGAGTAAGAATAATCTGGTCTTTATTACCTTGGTTGAAGTATATTTGTATTTTAGTTAAATTAGTTCTCTCTTTTTCTTTTATTATTATTATTTTTATTTTCATGAATGCATTTCAGAAACCAGTAAGAAATGTTTATTTTGGGATCTTACATACATATATAAATCCCAGAAAGACTGGTATCATCTTCATAACTTTTGCACTACTACTTCAGTTTAACAGCTATAGATCAGACACACCAGATTCAAAGCTACCTATCTTCATTGCTCTCCACTCTGTTCAAGTCATATATTCAGTATAAGTAAAGGACCAAGATACAGGCTAGGAAATGAAGCTGTGCTGGTTTTATAATGGCCAAAAATCTGGTCATCTGAGACTCAGACCCCTTTCTGAGTACCTATAATGTCACAAAGAAACGACTTTAGAACATAAGGGCTGCACTGGTGAAACTGATAGTCCATCTAGTCCATATCGAGTCTCTTACAGGGGCTGCAGGCAGGTAACTAGGCTGGTGTAAATACAGGGCAAGCACCTATGATATTTCCCCTTGTCTCCTCAGCAATTATTTATTTTCTGATCAGGGACTTCCCTAGCTGGACATGATTTCTGTGAATGTAGTAACCCTCAATGCTTTTCTCTTCCATTAGTTAATTCAGTATCTCCTTAAACTCAGATAGACTTTAAACACCTACAGAACTCTTTTGCAAGGATTGCCACACACCTGCTGTCATGTAGTGATGCAGAGTTGAAGAAAATGTAGAAATTCTCATGCCGTCCTTCCTGACTTATGGTGTGGATTCCCTAGTGTATTATATTGTGTAGACAAGTGACTATCCCATCCCTAAAACACTAGAAAGAGATTAGAGAGAGGAACAAGAAGGATACAGATTAGAAATGCACTCTTTAATTCATAATTATGTATAGGGAGAATGTGCAGAAAGGCTGCAAACAGTGCATGTTTCTATATTGCCTTATAACTCCCAGATTGGACATAAAATAAAATTACTGTGTTACTAGATCGTGGAATTTGCTGGAATTTGCAATGAGGATTGCAAATATATCTGGAGTTACCAGATGATTACAACTTTGGTGGAGAATATTAAGCTTTTAATTCCGGGACTTGAGCTAATTTCTTGTCTACCCCAATTCATTCCTTTCCCTGATGTGATGGACAGATTGCACCATATCAACAAGGTTCTCGCAGCTTCTTCAGAAGCACCCATGTGTCTGGTGGCTCCTATTAACCAATGATAAATCCTTTGCTCATTCTGTCACACTTCATTTGAGGTCTATTTTTTTATTTTTATTTTTTAAATTAAAACCCTTTAAAGATGCTGCCTTTTAAACCCTTTGAAGATAATGCAAAAGAGTTTTCAGACATATGCATTTAAAACTTTGGTGAAAAATCTCATGAAGTGAAATTGCCAAAACTTCCCCAGCTACTTTGCATTTGTTGCCAGCAGAGAAGAAGATACTTCTCTACTAACTCTCAAATGAGAAGCAAGTTTTGTAGGTATGAAAAAAAAAAAAAAAAAACAACATAAAGAATCCAAATTTTCAGGTCACAATACATAACGTGCAGCAGTGCAACAATTTGAAAAACCTATTTAAAGACTATGAGCTTACTATTGCTATTATTACCTTCCTGCTAACCCTGGTCAGAGATGTACAACAGGTACTGTGCCTGAGATCAAGAATGTGTTTATTATTCTATCAGTTAAAGCTGTTTTCCAGCAATTTCAACACCCCACCTGTGTAATGATGGCTTAAAAAAAATGAATAGCAACAACAAAAATGCCAAAATACAAAAATACCTCCCTATTTCCTCCCCCAGGGAATAATTTCACTGCCCAGAAGAGCAAATTTTCCACATCTGTTTGCAGTCATCCCATCTTGCCCTTTGCATTTACAAAAGCTATTGCTGCTTAATTAGCTACATAAGAAATTACAGGCAAGATAAGTTTAGCATAATTTATTGTTGAGCTTCATTATGGAAAGATTTGGGTACTGTGAAGCACAAAATATTAATCTCTTTGCATTGATGGAGCTGCATCTTATTTACATAGAAGTAAAGGAAAAGAGGGTTGGCACTGGCTTCTACTGTAAGTATGAAAAATGAAACCATATTCTGCTATGATGTAAATCACCCTAAGTAGGGATTTAGACCAATATGTATCTCCAAAGAGCTGGTCTGAAGAGTATTTTTTTCCCAGTGCCTTTTAAATAAATAATTATGCTAAGACTTCAAGTTTCACCAAAAAGGTGCATTTATCTTTGTTCTGAACTTTATCTAATAGCCTATTCCTCTTAATCATATTACAGGAAGACATATGAAGTTCAACCATACCATTAATCACAACTGGGTACACAATGTGCTAGTACAGAAGCTTTATTGGTCTGTCTAAACAGGCAATTAATGCAAATAATTTTGACAACTTGGAAATACTGTTTTTTGAGCAATTAAAACCTTACTGCCAATGCAGTCCTGTGCTAAGTGAAGTATCTTTAGAAGTCTAATATGGGAGTCTTTTTTACCTTAAAATATCCTTTTTTTTTTTTTTTTTTTTTTTTTTTACAGGAAAGACATTTAATGAGCCCTATGTTCATACCTCTAACATCAGATTACACAAAGCTAATTGGCTAATTGTAATGTTGAAGCTACCATTACGCACAGAAAAGTCTGCATACAAAAAGCATCTGTTTAACTGACGGAAATCTGCTCATTGTTTCTCCTTCATTTCAGAGCAAGCAGAAGAGAGAATGAGATAACCTGAATCATTGATTCAATGAAAGCTTCAGGAGCTTTAAAAGGTGCTTTCTCTCTCCCCCTGCTTATTTCGTTTCCTTTGATGGAATGCTGAGGCTATACCTTCAAAACAGTCTTTAACTTGAGGGGCCAAAAAAACTACCTTTTTTTTTTTATTGCTCATTCTGTATTCGGCATTTTGCTCATTCTCAGCATTTTGCTCATTCTGTTCTTTGTGTATTAGAATACACATGAACACAAAACATGAACTTGTGCTAATAAATCCCAATGAAGTAGATACAAATTTGTGCATGTGGACCAGAAATATGGTTACTCAATGATGGACTTAAATCACTCAGATAGAAAAGCAGTGCTTTTAGTTCACCTGGCAAATGGGTCTGGGCTATTGACAAGGATTAAGTGTAGGTTTCAGTACAAATTCAGACCACCAACTTCAGATGTTTTCAAATTTATAGGTTTAGATTGAGATAATTTGAAAAAAAAAAACAAAGCAGAAAAACATATTTAGTGAGCAAAACTAAACTTTGCAACAACAACAAAAAATATCAAAAACCAAAAACACAACCACAAACAAATAAAACATCTATGACCAATGCCTGCTTGTCTAGTGAGTAATTTCTCTGTTATCTTTAAAAATTGCAGAACCTGAGGGTCTAGCCATTCATAGATTAGCAACAGAAAAGAGCTCTTGGATTTTTCAGTGTGAGTCTATTCTGCCAGCAAAGTAGAAATAATAAAAAATCAAAGTGTATAGCTGCTACCAAAATGAATCCATTATCTTGTCATGTTTACCCTTTTAATGGGATATAATGAGCAGGTCGTACTGTGAATGAAAAAAGCTAGATGTTGAAGGCACCAATTTATAGTCCAGTGGTTTTCATCAAATGCTTTAATTTTTAAAATGTGATAAGCGGGGAACATAAGAAGTGCCATATGTAAAGCAATTTTCTGTTATCAGAAAATTGTCG
The DNA here is from genome assembly GCF_013377495.2 of Cygnus atratus. Taxonomy (NCBI): domain Eukaryota; kingdom Metazoa; phylum Chordata; class Aves; order Anseriformes; family Anatidae; genus Cygnus; species Cygnus atratus. The sequence goes on from NC_066368.1 coordinate 10,307,984, forward strand.
TGCTTTGAGGCTATCCTGTTTCCTGTTACATACCGCCATTATGAAGAGAGTCCCTGAGCCCCTTAGCCTCTGGATTTCTATAAGATAATCACATAAAGGATATTTCCATTTCATCACATAATTGTCATATTCCAGTTGTCTAAATCAGCTATAAGTATCTATGATTAACTTACAGTGGTGCTGGATAACATACCTTTCCTAGTGCATCTGTGCATTGTTTGGGGTTATCCAATAGCCAGGCCCCCAGTCCAGGAGGAAACGCGAATGTATGGCTAAGTGCTTTGCTGGATATGGGCCACAAGTGAGTGAACAAAAAATGGTGTTTTGTTTCTCCCTTTGGTGAGAATCGTATGTAATAGAGTGGCAATGCTTTTCAAAAATGCATAGCTTATTCCTATACTGGTTGAGAAAGCGGTATCTATTTACAGGAAACACGTTATTCAAATACTGCTGCAAGAACAGAAGTGGAGAAAGTAATGCACGATATTACACACAAGAAAACTACCAAGTAAATGAGGTCTTAAGGTGGAATTGTTGAGAAAATTCAGCTCTGTATTTGTGTTTCACATTACACAAAAAGTCTGCTGAATAGACTCAGTATCTGATTAGTGTGTACAAAATGAAGTCATGGTCTGAAGTTGGTAATGTAGCCTAACTTCTGATTGCACTGAAAATAGATTGACAACGAGGACTGTGGGAACAAAGAGATTAATTTGTATCTGGTTTTACACCTGAGCAGATCTGTCAGCTCTATTGATGTAATGGGTTTATGCTGTCATAATCAGGCTCCAAGGCTTGAAAATACAATAAATTCATGTTTCATAAGGTAGATCCAGATGTATTTTTCAAAGACCCAAAACTGGGAGTTCTTTTTCACAGAAAGACATATGTTTATGCTACAGACTGCCAGACAGCATGTAGCAGTGGGTTTCAACATTGGATGAAGGAATCTGTGTTACACAGTGGAGAAAAAAAACTATTGTTAGGAGTGTAAGCTTGCTTTACATGGGGAGGAGGGAGGTTGCATCTCTGTTGAAACATTTTAGGAGTTTGCAAGTCAGAAAAGACTGAAAATCACCGGCTAAAAGTCAACCTAAGTTAGTTTAAGAACCCGAGACAATTTATCTGTGACTACACAGAGCTTTGCTTTATCACTTGTAAAGAAAAAAATAGTCATTTAGGGAACTAGATTAATTGAAAGCCACCCAGGAGGAGAGATGGTTCTACTCGAGGTAGTAAAAAACCCAGGGCAAAACTAAAGGGGAATTTGTACTTCCTAGTGGTAGACAAATCACCTCTTCAACATTCAAAAATTGTCATGGTTGCTCTGACTTTAATGAAGCAAAGGTAATCACTATGTGTGAAGCATATTCCTTCTTTTGTTTTTAGAACAATGTTTGTATTTCCCAGGGCTCTGAATTTTAAGTCTTTTCCCTCCATAAACCAATCTGTAAAATTCCTTTGTTTGAACTGCAGATTAGTTATTATTTATTGGCTCCTTCCAGGATCCAAAGCTAGCAGAGCAAGTATACAGCATATTTGAAAATGACACAGAAAAAGTAGGAGTTTTTGGAAGAGTGGAGTAACTTTCTCCAACATCTCAAGAAAAGGTCTATAAGAGGTGGGGTTAGAAGCAAATCCTTGTCCTTCAGGTGAGCCATTACCTGAGGAGACATGCAAGGAAATAGAAATGTTTGGCTTTCTTCACACCACCACTGAGATCTGAAGATCTCTGTTGTATTTCACTGGGAGACTTCAGAAATTTAACCTCAATTAAAACCCCTCTGAGCTGTAGCTCCGTGTATATTCTGGAAATACAACACCTACCTGTGCACTGATTTATTTGGAGCCTGCTCTGCTTCTTATTCCAGCATTCTGTAAAGGAAAAGTTTCGTTAAATATATTTATGGGAAAATGATCTTTACAGTGGAGGCCAGCAGGCCAGCGAGCATCCTGAACTAAATCACTCCAAAAACCCTTAGAAAACATTTTAAACAAGCAGTTGAAGTCAATCCATTCATCTGTTTTCTGATATGTATTCTGTCTGTTCCTCTTATTCTTGTCCTGTATTTCTTTACTGCAGATGCCCATCCTACTCTGACTTTGCATCCAAAACATCTCAAAATGTGTTTGCATCGATCCTAACCCTGTAGAAGTGATGAAAAGCCCTAAGGGTAAAGAGACCCACATGGTACTTGTGGGTGGCTTTGCTGTGGGTTGCAGTGATAACACTCTTCTCTATGGCCACTTGAGGGAGCTGCTATGAAGTATGTGAAAGAGATGGAAAGAGCTGGACTTTGCAGAGAAACAGATGTAGAGAGGTTCCCTGTAGGATCCTGACCTGCGAGTTTTTACAGGTGTTATGGCATTTATACTACACCAGCTTTTTTCAAAGTTACACTTTTAAACTTTATATGGCTCTGAATTACATCACTGCATGTACATATATTCTACAAAACCTACATCTTACTGATATCTGGTTTGGATTTTATCTGAAATGAAACAAATATCTGTTTCAATTACCTAAGCAAATCAATTAAAAGGGGCGATCCATTTTTGGCCACAAAAATTAGAGATTTGTAATAGTATATGGAATGGGATTTATTTCTTTATGTTTGTTTATTTTTAATTTCTAGCCATGCCATCCCACTTGCAAAAAGTAATCTTGTTAAATAATGTAAATATGAAACCATTCAGCATAACCTAAATCTAGTTCTCTGTGGTTTGCTTGCAAATCAAGATGATGACTGCATGCTCCAGTAGAAGTGGTAGATGTCATGGCAAAAACTGTAGACTCTGAATCTTCAAACCTAGAAAATGATTATAGAATAGTGTGTAAATAGTGAGTAAGGATTCAGTCCTGAGGCAAACCTGTTTGTGCTATTAGGCACAAAAAAAAAAACCAGGGACATAAGAACAGGATTATGTGTTGTCAGGTCAAAAATGCAGCTTACTGAGAAGAATGAACAAAAGTTGGGCTAGAGACCATGTTTCTTCCTTCTCTCACAAGTTCATGCCAAGCACACAAGTGATCAGAAAATTAGGTGAAACAAGTCTGCATGAAGTTCTTGATATTTTAGGCTCTTTGTGTTTGGGAACTTAACTGGATAAACATTCTTATCATTTTGTTCAATTTCAGTAGGTGGTTGAAGAGCACATTACCTTCAGTGTTCACTCAAGGTGCCTGCAGAACCTCAGTGAAATAACTTTTAGCTGTCCACACCAGTAATGATCTCTGTTACTAATCCCATAATATATTTGTTTCTGCCAGATTAAATTGAACCCTTAGAGCTACAAACCAGCTGTGGAAGTAACCACCTGAGATATCTGAGAGGTCTTTCTGAAGTATCAGGTTATGTTGTCTCCTTCCTTCACAATATCAATTTTTTAAGATTTTCAAGGTGTCAGGAGAAATGCTGCTTAATAAATATGTATGCAAACCATAAAAGTTTAGATTTGGTTTTAGCGATCCCTGCTTGCTTTTCTTTTTTCACCTCTCTGCAACTTTTCAGGCTTTCTTCAGCTTTTGAAATGCAGGTCAACACAAATGCAAAATGGAGCCCTCTGATAGTCTGTTTTCCAAACTTCTCCAAGAGTATCAAATTTTACAGTGGGGGAAGGGGAAGGAAACTTTATAATTTAGTGCTAGAAATATAGAAAACAGAAAATGTCTCAAAGTTTACAAAATATCAAAAATGGTGTGCTCTTCAGAACTCTAAAAGAAAGGAAGATTACACTGGGGACAAAGCTACTGTTATCTGTTCTTTCTGAGAGTCTCTATAAATTGTCAAAAAGGCATTTCTAATATAAGGAATTGCATTCTTTATCAAATTTAATTTTGAGACATTAAGTCTTTTTGTTCCTATTTTCATCAACAGAATTTCTAGATGTGTCTATTTACCACGATATCTTGATTTTAGAATTATCAACTTGTGAGCCTGCATATGGGAAACCTGGCAGATAAAAGATGTAGTTGCTGAGCTTTTTTTTCAAACTGGAAAAGTTTGTTTCCCCTTAGACAGTTTCTTTCAGCAGACTGAATCCTCCATGACGCCCTGTGTTCTGTCCTTCAGGAGGCACAGGACAGGACTCATGAGAGCTCATGAGCATGGACTGGGGTCGTGCAGCAGCTGTGGTAGCACTGGGTATGGACTGGACTGAAGAGGGAACCAGAGATGGGCAGTAGCTGAGCTACAGCTCTTCTGAGGCACTTCAGCGGCATTACCACATGGAAGAGCGAACTGTTTTGAGTTGTGGGTGTTTTGGTTGTGGGTTTTATTTGGTTTTGGGGTGGCTTTTTTTTTTTTTTGTGGGCAAAGAAAAATTTTTTTTCTGTATGTGGTTAGCAAGCATGGACAAAATAATAGTGGCAATTCAAAAAACAGTATGTAGCTGTGTTTTTCTGTAAACAGCTCTAGCAGAATGTTTATAAATGCCCCCAAATCCCACTTCGATACATAAGGAAATTAGCAGAAAGCGGTGCTATGATTGGAAATAAACAGGTCATCTCTCAGCTGTCTTCATGTGGAGGAGGCCAGTGCTCCCCATGACCAGCACCTCTGCTTACTGAAGACGTGGTTGCAGTGGGAAACACTCAGCTGTTATCCATGCTGTCCACATTCTGGGGATTAATGAGAGATTTCATGCTCAGCAGTTGTCAAACCACATGTTTTATAGGCATTAAACTTACCATGCAAAACTTCTTATGGTTTTGCATTGTTTCTCTGCAGGATGTGCTTGGGCTTAATTAATACACCAGAGGCTGGTTTGTTCTTCAGAAAATATGAGCCTGTTAGTGTCCCTAAGAGCTCTGACATTGTGGAGATGTGAGTCACATCACTGAAAGCTGCCTGAGGCTACGTTTAACCTTGGGCACTCAAGCTGAAAAATAATTAATAAAATACTCCCAAGTGTTATGTTCCACACCCCCCCCCCCCTCACATCACCATCTTAATTACAAGGGAGTAGGTACAGAGAGAGCTGCTGTATTTGTAGAGCCATCTTGCCTTTCTTTCATGTCTTGTGACCTTTCTCACTGAAAAATGCTTGTAGTCTCAGAGCAGAATACCTGCAGAGATATCACCAAATTAATCCCAGTACTTATTTACATAGGAACTGTATTCTTCTTTAAGATGCAAGCTTAGGGGGATTACATCTTGCTCTTTATACACTGCCTGATATAAGTAGGACCATGGTCCCAAGTGGAGCCTTAGTCACTATAGCAATACAGGTAACTATGTTGATAACATTATGCTTACTAACTCCATACGGATTATGTTCAGGCAGCCCAAATTCTACTCAAGTTCCCATGTCTAGTTAACGGAGAGAGACAAACATCTGTAAAAGTGACTTGGAGGGTTTAAGTGAGGTGGTAAGAGGGAGACACTAGACACAAGAGCAGAGGTGGAATTTGTAACTTTTTTAGTTTAGTTATTGTTGTTGCAGGACAAAAAAAAAAAAAGCTTAAGAAAAAATTAACATGAATGAAAATCATGGGGCAAAAGGTAGAGGTTTTGTTTGTTGGCTTTTTTTTTTTTTCAAATACTAAAGAAATTCTGATATTTGTAGAATTGTCAAATTTAGTGAGTAATCACAATTTCTACAAAGGATCAGGAAAAGAAATTTCTGTTTTTGTTTAAAAATCACCACGTTTCTGCATGGCCTCAAATATAAAAGAGAGAGAGATGGAAATGAAGGTGTATAACCACGGATCTTTAGCACAGCTAGTTGCAAAGTTTTTAATCAAAAAAATTAAACCAAAATACTTTTTTCATTAAACGAAGGTGTTTCAAAAAACACATTTTTTCATGTGTTTACAAAAAAAGCCCACATTTTTTCATAGAATTGTTCTTGATAGAAGTGCTCGTACAAAGGTACATTGTGATTAATTTTTCACTTTGGAAAACATGTTCTGGAATTTCAAAAAAAAATAGAGGTCATTGAAGGCTGTGTTTTATTACTCAAATCATAATACGGGGTACACAGTACTGAAATATTAGTTTCTATTTGAAATTACCAAGGACTGTTGCTGATGACTGAAATGTGCCTTCTGCATCAAATATCTTGTATTTTATGTTAGTCTGACATTTAGGATACTCAGATTTTCTTTCTATGATCTTTGTCTTAGATACCCAAGTATGGAATCTCACTCTACTTGAAAGAGCCAAGAGAGGTTATTCAAACCTCTAAATGAGGTCTCTGTAACTCTTCATGGATTATCTGGAGGCTTCAGCCTAAATCCTTACTTAGATTACATTGCTGAAGTGGGATGATGTGAATACTCCCTGGAGTTCAACTACAAAGGAAATATTTTGATCTAAGTGCCAAGTGATTTCAACACAGCAAGGGGAGATGCCTTGATTTGTTAGAGGAAGATGTTTGAGCTAATTCTAACTAGCAGCTATCACTAATGCTTTTAAAAACAAGATGGGTTGGTTCAATATATATGCTGTCCCAACACATGATGTCAGGAAGAGTGTTTGTGCTGACTCAGTTGTTAATGTGAAAACAAGAGCAAAACAAGAATGAAAAGACCGCACAGTAACATAAGTTGGAACGAAAGTCTGAAACTCTGAAGTGGGACCTTAGGAGACTCTTAACCAGTTTGTGAAGCTGCATTCCCCCTCAAGTCCTTTTCTTGGAGAAATCCTAGGGGATTTCATCCTGATTAGGAGCAATAGAAAGAAGGGGTTGAGACTTTCTGGAAAAATAAAAATATATATATATATTTGACAATTCTAATTTTTAAATGTGACATGACATAAATTGAAATTTCTTTGGTGCAGAAAAGCCTTGATTCAAAGTGCTGTACGTATATTTAATACTGCTCTGTGCTTGCCATTGGTATATTCTTCCACAGACATCTGCTGCCACCCATTTTGGAGATAGGACCATAGGGTCTGACCCTATAGGGCTATTCCCATACCCTGGGTCTAGAGGGAGAGGGAAATTCAGCCCACCAGGTGAATGGTCATAATTCAGTCTAATAAACCTGGTGCTCCACTGTTGGCATGTCATCATTTCTCTATTTTAGAGAGATTTAGATGTGAAGGATATCTGAGAGTATTTCAATTGGACAAAGATACTGAAATTGCCTGTTTGGAGAGGTCAGAGCCTGCGCATGGAGTGAGGGGATGCATCACCAGCAAGTAGCAGAAGAGATATGAGAAAGAAACACAGATGAGCTCTAGAGTTGCTGTTGGAGTAACAAAAAGGATAGGAAGAGAAGTGACTGAGAGCAGTAGTGAAAGAAGAGAAGAAGAAGACAGCTTAAGTGTGCTAGCACTAATTTCATGTGTTACCCTATAGATTTGTTTCCATGATTGGGTCACAGTCATTAAGAACAACTGAAGTTTTAATTATTCTAGACAACAGCAGAATGTTTTTCTTGCACTGCTATCTCCCAGAGATATCTCCTGGACACTGGTGAATGTCATATGTCTCTATGGTTAGAGAAATAAACAAACAAGCCTGACAAATGTTGAATAGCTCATCTGCTATTTGCAGTGGAACAAATAAAAGCAGAGTGATGCCTAAGGGGAATTTGGGTTTGAGGATAGAAGGGAAAGTTGTTGAATACCAAATTCAACATCACTTAGGAAGACATAAGCAGGACTGAGAACTGCTGAGCAAATATTTAACCAGTGAAGAGAGAAGGATATTTAAGCTGAGCTCACTTTCCTTTTCCCTTCATTTACCAAAGAAAACAAATCCAGAAAAGACATCTTCATGTATTGATTGATTGATTGATTCCCATGGCCTACTATAAACCTGTGTGGAGTGCTCCTTGTTAGAAAGCAGAGCAACCCTGCTTTGAGGTTTTCATCCTTACCCCTTCTCTGCCACCAGCTTGCTGAACAGCCCTGGGTAAGGCTGCTCACCCCCTGTGATTCAGTGGTCTAATCTGTACAGATCTAGTAGTGAACTCCTCTGAGTGTCCCCAGAGAAGGGTCACTTTGTAATTAAGGCAGCAAAATGCACCAATTGTAAGAGTCAGATGAAGGCTTTGCAATATGCAACAAAGACTGTGAGCATTGTCTGCTGTAGGGTGAGGGCATGACAAGCTGTGGCACACGACTCAGAGCAATTCTCTGGGGCTGCTGCGCAGGGTCCCTAAGAGCGTTCAGTGCCCTTCTGCTCCTGCAGAAGGACACTGTAGACTCAGCAGCCTACCAAAAGTAGGGCTTCTTGTTAAAAACTGTATTTAGCTGCAACTGTGGAACATCCTGCTGATAGCAAAGAACTCTTAACATTGAGAAAGCCTGATCCAGAACTAAAACTTAACTTGCAGATACATAGTCTTCAGCCTGTGCGGTTGAATTGGCAGTGATTTTGCAAATGATTCTAGATAAATGTGGTGGAAAACATTTATGTTGCCAACGCAAGGAGCAGGATTCTCTTGACTATAAAAGGAGTGGAGAGAATTAGCTCAAATGCAGATACTGACTGTGTCGGTATGTAAAATTGGTCAAATGAATCTTGACCTCTGTGTTTTGAAATAACAATGATGATGTGTGAGGTTTCCAGGCTACTAAGCTTGGACTTTTTATATGCTTGTTGTGGTTTCCATGCACTTGGGGCTCACATTGCTAACCTTTCCTCTGCCCTAGGCTGGGTTGCAAATCCCTGCAAAACAAAATCAGTCTTTTGTAATCACCTGAGACCAAGAGCTAGAGAAAGTAAAAAAAAATGCCTCACTCAGCCAAATATTGAGAGACTGTATTATAGCCACAAGATCTGACAGTGCTGAAATTTTGGCTTCGTTTCAGTTTCCCTCTGCTGCATCTTTCTCTCTTGCTTGACTCCCAAGCTCCATTCAGAGGTAATCTTGGAAGCAGCCACATCTTACACTAGTGAATAAAGATGACATGCTGTCTTGTTTTCCTTCTTTCCTGACTCTACCTTCCAGTGATTTATTAAGCCCCTGAGTTTTGATGACAAACTGTTTTTCACCATACTTCTCTGAAAGGGCATTTATTATACATAGATTGTTGATGTTGATCTGTGCTTCTTCTTGAGATCAGTGTCTGTGAATGTTTTTGCTCAGATTTATACTTGTTTACAAGCTATTCTGAAGTAAACAGTACTCATGCCAAAGTTTATTGACATGATTTTCATATGTTTTTTGTTTGTTTGTTTTCCCCCATTCTTCAGTGAAGTGTTTTGTCATGCTCCTGATGGGTATTGGTTGAGGTATGAGTCATAGAAATAAAACAGTGTTAGTGCACTCTTCACTGCTTTAAACAGATCACACTTAATAGAACAATAGCGCATTATGTCGCGTATTGTTCTATAGACCAATTACTTAATCAGATAATGTCAGGGAAGCAAACTTGTAGCAGACACTAATTATCAATGCATGGCCTGGTAGCAGATGGCAGTATTTGCAGTGGAGAATAAGCTGATGGTTCAGTGGATTAATTAAAGCTTACACAACTTCATGCCCTCCTCTCAAAATCCAGTGTAATAATAAATGTGTTTTTTAAAAAGGGAAAACAATATTTAGCTGTGGTTCTTTAACTGATAAAATTTTCCCACTAGCAGTAACAGAGAGTGAAAGAAATAGTCAATTTACCCCAAAAAAACTCCAGCAGTTGCCATGAGCCTCAGGAGTGCTCAGTATGGATTTAAAATACTGTGTATTTATTGTAAAGCACATCAACAGTTCTGGGAAGAGGGACTAGATGTAGCTGTGTGCTTTGCTTTCTAGCTATTGGGCTATAGAATCCTACTTCATGTTGCTCTGTCTGTTGGCCACATTAATGGACATAGCTTTCCTCTGCATCTCCCGCTGGACTACATGAGAATAATGGGGTATCCATGAGATGTGAATGATCTCAGCACAAACAAATGAATGCAACTTTCTACTTGCCAAAACCTAAGTAAAAAATGTTCCAGTTCAGATCTCAGAGAAGAACAGAAGTGTCCACCTCCTATAAAGGAGAGCGTTCTTGGCTGGGGGAACATTGACCCAATATCCTGAATAATCCTTGGTGTTTTAAGTGACTCTGAGAACCATAACTTTCCCAAGGGAGGATATGTGGGGCCATGGCTCTTCCCAGGAACCTCAGGAGGTTTCTAGAAAAGGCCAGCTGGAGCCTTCCCAAGCCATGCTGGCGTGGGAGGGCGTTTGCCAAAGCTGGCCAGGAAGCTGTGAATGAAACATCATGCACCAGTGTGGAGGTCCGAGGGGAAAGGAACACCAGAGCGGTTTCCCACACCCAGATACCAGGGAGAAAGCTGTATTAGAAATAAATTGATAGGCGTCTAGACACGGTTGGGTAGCATGCCTCGTCAGAAGCAGGTATTGAAAGGAAAAGGGTTACAGAAAGAAATATCCTAATTCTGTTACAGCCAAGTTTGCTGTGATAAATTGGCTAGGAGTGTAAGAGAGAGGCATGCTATCACATGGTCTATTCATGAAGGAAGAAAAAGCAATAACTGCTCTGACACTAATGAGGTATAAAATATCTCACCTGACAGCCACCAACACATACAGGTCTTGATTTTTCTCTCGGCAATATGAGCTCAGTCTAGATTTTATTATCTCCTGCTGGCTGTAAACTTTATCGAGAGACAAAACCGAGACACATTATGCTCCCTCTGTAAGGTATAAATAAGTTTAAAGATGCAACCGTTAAGGTTATTGTCAATTTTTGAACTTTTGACAGTGAATATCTGATTTGGTAAGCAATAAACTCATGGTACCTGGCACTTTCATGCACACATCTCAGCTTTTGTGGCTGCTGCTTTTGCATAGATCACATCTGGAACCAAGTGCCTCAGCTTTCTGCCAACCCCTAGTCCTCCTCCTGAAGACACTAGGGTAAATCAAGAATAATTTTACACAGGGTAGTAATTCACTGCTATAAATTTGTTCAAATGACTGGATAATTTGCCCAAAATGTATATTCTTATTGACATAATCTATGCCCCATAAAACCCTGTGCCTGGTCAGTGGGAAAGAAATCAGCATTTTTCCCGAGTCCAGAAGAATCCTACACAGAGATTCTTGCCTGATTATTTAACAAACACATTTTCTTTTTTCTTTTTCCATTTGTAATTCACTTTGAAGTCACTCTAGAAATGAAAGATAGCTTTCCCTGAGTAACAAAAGATTTTTGGTTTCCCTGTCTTGCCCCCACCTCCCTGCCCCATTACTTGGATTTCTTGACTAATCAGCAAAATTTCCATTTATAAACCACCTTCAATATAAAAAATATATATTGGCTTGCAAAAGCCTGACACAAAATCTAGAAGGAACTTTCTATACTGAAAATCTGCTCTTCCCAATTCAAAACCCTGCTCTTCTTTCCTCTTCTTCCTTCCCTAATGACTAAAGAGAGAGAGAGATCAAACTATCATGATTTAGTTTATTCATGGAAGTTGCAACGTTTGGGTTGGCTTTGATTCAATATTCGATCAATTTTTAAAATTTGTGTAAATATATATGTGCATGTACAAACACATGCACATAAGGAAATGTGCTCTTTCAAGCACTTTTATTAAGATCTCCTTCCTCTAATCACGACCTGAGCAATGTAGTTACGTTACTGTCTTCGTGTGTCTGTACAGGCTGTATTCTACAGTTTTGGAGATGGACTGCAAACAGTTTCCCAGGAAGAAATAGATGTGTTAGTGTGAAGACCTAAAGCACGCTGCTGCTCTCTACCTCAGGCAGTAAAGATAGGTGTAGGGAGTTTCTTTGTAGAAGGAATGACTTGGGGGAATAAACATAGGGATGAAAACGGAGGTTACTACTGATTCAGATGGGAAGAGGAAGGAGTGGAGGAATTTTAAACATCTTCAGAGCTTAGAAATCTCAAAGGGGGGGAAATGTTATATAATCAAGATTTTATTATCATTATTATTATTTGGGTGTTTAATCAATCTGTAATCAAAATGATGGAAAACTAAATCTGAACTACCACAAATACATTTTAAAAACTTCTGCTCCTTTGGAAACTTTTCCACTTCCCCAAATCTCAGCAATATGCAGCATGGAAAATCTATTTTCTCTTTTAGTGCATTCAGTGAAACTGAGGGATAGGTAATAACTTTATTTTAAAAATTGAAAAAGAGAAGTCATTATCCTGCAGGGTCTGGCACTGTTTCAAGTCTAACCTCTGGAAGACATGGTTAGGGGTATTGAGCCAAACCCCTTGTTTGGTTTTTGAATGATATTGAGCCCATTCAATTTTTAATCACTTATTGGTAGTTGGGTTATCATAAGTTGGAGTGACTTTTTGAACATGTTCTGTTTGGCCAAGGAATTAAGAAGAAATCCTAGGTCACTTAGGTGGTCTGTGCATAAATCAAACTACTGACAGCTTCACAGTCATCTATTCAAATGTGTTCATTGCCAGGAAGAGCAGCATTCAGGTTGTTTGCCCGCATGCATTCCAATGCGATAGCAAAAGCTGCTGCAGTCACCAACCTGCATATACAGATCTGTCCTTATATCTTTCAGTAAACTTCTGGAAAGTTCAATAGTGCTGCATGACTAAAGGCATGTGGAAAGCTTAAGATTTAAAAGAGGTACTTAAAGGACCAGGGTCTAGATGGCTTGATGTGATATGGCTGGATTGCTTGGAAAATATTCACAGAGAGTAGGAGTTATTGCCATCATGCTCTTACTCTCCATTGCACCCACTTCTGAGAAAAGCTCTCTAGCTGCAAGAGCACTAGTTTGATTAGTTGACTCTACTTTTATTTTCCCACCCTATGAAACAGAGCTAGTCCTACAAAATCAATCCCAGCAAGACTCATTGGAACTTTCCTGCTGACTCCTTTGTGTTTCACAACTGGCTTGAGGCTAAAATTCTCTGACGTGGCTAAAACCAGTGTTCGGCTTTAATTTTAAAATATTGTTTCTCAGAAGTTCATTCAATATCTTTCTCATAGCTTTTTGCCAGTCACAAAATGTGTTTCCACAGTAACAAATAGAGCAACGTAATTGTCTATGTACCCTGCCATAAATCCTTCTGGTGGTGATTTTTTAAATGTGGATAGCATAAAGATTTGGACAACTTAGCTTTTTCAAAGTAAACTTGTAGATATCAGAGTGTTGGCCAAGAGATTTCCTCCTGAGTTTTGCTCAGCTGGTGTTGTGAGTATGTCTCTGAGATTACTCAAACTCTGATTTTTCTGTTGTTGAGTTTATATTGTGTTTAAAATCCTTCCTATTCCCTCCAATTGTAGAAGTGGGTCAAGTAGAATCAGATGCAGGGAAGGATTTGCCAAATCGTTGGCATTTTTTTTTTCTTTTTCTTTTTTATTTTTTAGTGTCATGAGCCCCAGCAAGGGCAGGGTTGATTAGAGAAGAGCCGATCTTCCTAAGTGTGGGAATCTAAGTGGTGGTCATAGATTAGGGATGGGAAATGGCTACAGCCTCACCAAACTCCTCCATATGTTATAATCTCCTCCTGCTGTGCATATTTCTGTTTAAAGAAATGTGTGAGTGACCCTGTGTATGTATCAAAAACAATCAGCAAAAATGCTTACGTGTTTTTGAACAGATTTCATTAAAACATAGAGAATAATGTTGGACAGACCCCAGAGCAGTCCCCTAGGCTGACCACAACCTCCATGTGAAATTTGCTCATCATCATGTGTCTAACACGCTCCCATGAATGTCTAAATATGGACAGTCGTCAGCCTTTCTGGGTGATTTTTTACGGAACTTAAATATAAGTAAAGTCAAGGTGTTTTTTGTTGTTGCTGTTGTTGTTTGTTGTTTTCCCACTCACATCTAACATAAATTTCCTCTCTGCATTTGAAATAAAGCCATTGGGCTGACAAACTATTGTGTGTATTTGTGCCAAAGACAGTGGGTGATGTTGCCAGCATGCTGGGTAAAAATTGGGTAGTTGAGAATCAGCTTCCATAAGGCCCATTTCAACCTTTGCCACTGAGCTCCTGTAACAGCACAGTTAAGACACGTAACGTTCAACTGGGAACTCATGCTACTCTTTTAAGCAATTGTATGTTGTTCTGGCAGCATGGAGGTTTGCAATGTTTAAAAGTCAGGAGGACAAGAAGGTTAGAGCTGACTTCAGAGGAGCATGATATTCCAGCCTTCATCTCTATCAGGTGTCTCTGCTATATCAAGGTGCTACATCAGCCTATCCTTCAAAGCTCCTTTTTGTGCAACAGGAGACCAATGGGCTGAGGCGAGTTGCTCCATAGAAGAATTTGACATCAATGTGATAATATATATGGGAACAGCATTAAGTCTAATTTTTAGTGCATTAACCTGTCTCCTGCCCTGATTACTAAACTCCTGTCTGGATCAGTAGAAATGTTCATATCAAACAGCTACATGAAAAGTACGTAGATTAAGGAGAAATGTATGCTGGTAATCCATTTAAATGCAAATAACTGGCTGTTTGACCTAAGATGGAAACGTTGAAATATGTTCAATATTAAATTCATAGATCCAACTATCAACAACAGTATTTTAAAAAGTACGTGCGTATGCTTACTTGAGCAAAGTACTTGAAAGTTAAATTCAGTATGTTTCAGCTGCTGCTAAGGGGAAAAAAAACAGTTTCTTTCTAATTGGATTTAACTAGAACACTGCACTTAGGTACAAGCAAATGTTTTCTCTATTTAAACCGCCAGATTTTCATTTTGTTTTCCTCATTCAAAAAAACAACCTCAAATCAAGGCTGCAAAAAGGATGACTGTTTCATATAATTGTTTAATAAACTTCTAAAAATAGTGCTACCAAACACAGATACTTAGTAGTCATGAGCTGAACTTAAAAATCACAAGTTTTTTTTGTTTGTTTGCTTGTGTTTTTAATACTTACATATGTGTGTGTGTGTTTATATATATATAGTATATACATAATTATCTTTTGGGATAATTCCTGTATCTTTTTGATTTTTTAAAAATATTTATCCTTCACATCCCTGGAAAGTAGAGTTTATTTTTCACTCTAGATTCTCCAGATGGCCTCAGGAACTATATGTTCAATACTTATTTGTTTATTTATTTATTTATTTATTTCTCTTTGTATGAAAACTCTACTCATAGTCTATCCCTGGATGATGAATAATTCTAAAATTTGAGTTAGTTTCTGCTTAGGGAGCTCAGCTCTCAGGGAAAAAAAAAAAAATCAAAACTTAGGCTAGATGCTTTCTAATCTAATTGCAGATTGAGAAATTTTTATTCTTGCAAATTCTTGCAATCAAGTTTGACCATTCTCCAGCTGCTTTGAAATAAGCACAGTGCAGGTGGGTGTAGGGAAGGTTTTAGCTACATAACTGTTCAGTAGCAATCTTGCATGTCTCTTCAACGAATGTTTCCAGCCTCCCTGTGATGCTCTGTCTGTGGCTATGCTGACTATCCCCTGCAAATGATCTGCTCTATGAGCACCTAAGTTCAGCTTCTGGTGCTTTTTTTCACTGGAATTTGGAGTCGTACTGCATCTTAGAGCCACAGATTTGTCAGATTTAGTCAGTCTGAACTCTCTCTTTGAGCACAGTCTGGATGGGATTATTACTGCGTGCCCAGCCAAAATTAGGGGCACCTTTCTCCATCACAGCCCCAACTATACACCTCTCATGATCATTTTAAAGTCTGTTACTTCTGCTACCTTACTGCAAAATGAGGTTGCTGCTGACAAGAGGAAATAATGAGGCTTACCGAGATGCTATCAAAAACCCATTTCTGTGAGTCTTCTTTGGCTGTGAGAAATAAATTCACACAAGAATTTCACGTGACTGTATGAGCACACCTGGACAAGAAAACATATATAATTCTTTTTCCACAGTTCTCTTTGTTTCTGTATGTTAGACAGTGGGAAGCTGACTACCAGAGAAAATAATTCAATGCAAGTAGTTTCTGTTATTGTAAACACAGCTTGTCAGTAAGAAGTGCTCCTGAGGCTCTCCTGGGAGCTGACTGGCAGTGTAGGTACACAGACACCTTCTAGTTTATAAACAAAATACAATAAAACATTCTTAGCACTAATGTCATTTCTGTACCCTTGAGGATAACATGAATATCAATTTGTATTCTTATTGGTTCATTAATTTAAAATCATCTGAATTCTTCATGGCAGACTGTGAGATGCTCTGGTCAACAACAGGTCTCTTTCAGAATATTTCCTCTATTGTTCACCTCTTTGTTCATTTTAAATGGATCCAATTGGTTTGAAAATGGGATTATTTTTTTTAACAAAGTAATCATCTGATATAAATGATAGTGGCTGAAAAATCACTGCAGACACATTATTTGTATAATTTTCAAAATCTTGAAGGTAATGAATTTGACCATGGATGGAGGGGACGTGAAGTAGAAAGTCATCAGCAAGGAGCTCATTTGTGTTTCTTGATCATGTGGAGCTGGAAATTCTCTTGCTGAAACCTCTTTGAATCTCTGTTTTCTTATCATTATTATGGAATATTTCACTCGCTCTTGTCAAGTTAGCTGCATTCCCACTTGCTGAGGTTACAGCTGATGTGCATCACTTTTGGGGCTGGATGCTGCCTATGTAAGACTCTGAGAGATTAGTGGTGTATCATGTTAAATACCAGTAACCTCTCAGCTCTGCACCGGCTGGTGTGAGCTGTGGGAACAAAGCTCTCTTAGCAAGCATCTCCACCCCTGATCCCTCTGCCTGCTGTAAAGCCTTCTTTTGGATAGTTTGCCATATGGCTTGTTTTCTGAAGTATCTTTCAAATGGTGTCTTATAGCCAGGTATCTCTTCATCTTGTGAGAGTTATCTCCAGACTCTTAAGGACCATGAATGTGGAGCATAAACACCAATGTATGCCAGCCTGGCAATTTTTTCAAGTTAATTTGACAAAACTTGCTTCCCTAAAACACCGATCACATAAAAGCTATAATTTCTGGATCACAAAGGATGAAGCTGTCCAGAGATAGACGTTGTAAGTCAGGCCTAATCAGTCTACCTGTGCTGATGGCACTGGAGCTTTACAGGTTCAGACTAGTTGATCAGCCAGCCAGCAGTGATGGTAAAGCTGGCCATGTAGAGGTAAGAATTATCAAAACAAACACCAGGAAGGATACAAGGCCAACAGCATTAGGAAAGCAGGTACATTTGTGGCTCAGGAAGTCCTTGAGAAAAAATGTCCTTACAGTTAAGCTTGTGATAAGGTAGGATGGGACTTTGTTTCCTCTTGTAATGAAAGTGTTCTTGTGAAAAGAGAAAATTGTAGGTCAGAAAGTCTTGTTGTTTCTATATAAAAAATTTAATATAATCAGCTGTCAAATAACAAGTTGCCATTCACATTCCCTTGCACAGAGCTTTCACTCTTCAGGAAAGAAGCTTTTCCTCCCTCTCTCCTTTGGAGGAATCATCTCTGATAGCAGCTTCCTACCAAAATAATGCTAGGGTCCATTAGTATCTAGAGTTTTAATCAGTATGTAGGATGTTTCAGTGGTGCAGTTTTTAAGGTAAAAGAGGAGAAATGCTGTGTCATATCTTCAGGAAACACGCTGCTAGCTTGCTCATTGCAGGTGCCAAATTACAACAAAACTGGATTTCAGATATGATTTTTTTTTTTACATCATTATGATTCAGAGTAGCACGTTGCTCTCCAAGCAGAGAAAAGAAGTTGCTAGAACATGAAGAGCTTTTATAACTAATGACTTAATCATTGGTTTTGACTGGCTTTTTTTTATTAATGCAGACATTATGACTCTGGTCATATTGCTAGGTGTTTCTTTGGCCTTTGATTTGCATGAGTAACCCCTGTTAGCCCTGACACCTTTTGAACTTTCAATTTGAATGTTAATTTTGGGAAGGGGGAAGTTGTGAGTGGGAGAGACAGAGAGGGAACAGACAAACATTTCTTCATACCACAGCACTGAGCTGTGCTCTCCCAGCCCCTCATGTACCGTGGGCATACAAATGCACTATCCCCAGTGAGAACGCCACGTGCAGGAACAAGACTGGAACAACTCAGTATACCTAATGCTTGTCAGCTGCTTGATCTTTTTCCCTTTCCACTTTTCCTTCTCTTGTAGATAAAACTGCCTACAGAAGTAATTACTAAAGAGACTAGAGACAAAAATATGCCACTAATTTGGGGTAACCAGACTCACCAACCTGTAATGTGATTAGTCATTGCAGCTCAGCGTGACAGCCTCCCAAACTGTTCCTCACGCTCTATTCCTCATCCACTGATGGTTGTCTTCCTCTTTCTAAGCTGTTCTAGTATACCTACAAGTACAGGAGCAAGCTTTGCCTGTTAATACTGAGGCAAGAAAGGCAGGGAGCTCTTCAGCTTTTTTTGTCATCTAGTACCATGCTGTCTCCCCATTCAGCAGCAGACACACATTTTCTCAGAACTTCCTTTGAAAATATCATACCTCTTGAATATCTTCTTATAGCCCTGGACATCCTTAGCTAGCTTTTGGTCCAGCTGGGCTTTGGACTTTTTCAGCCCTGCAAAAGCAGTTCTTTCATATTCCTGCTGCCTGTCTTCCTTTCCACTTCTTGTATACTCTCTTGCATTTAATTTCAGTAGTTTGTTAAGAAGTTCCTTACTTTGTCAAGTGGGCCTTCTGCAAAAATTCCCAATCTTCCTGCAAAGTGAAATGATATGTTCTTAAGTTGTCAGTAAATTTTCTCTAAAAGTCAGCCAGCAACTCCTTCTCTCCCATAGCAGCTTCTCAGTTGATTCTGGCTACTCTAGATGAGCCAACCCACCCTCTGTACTTAGCTAATGAGTGACTCATGGTGGATCCTAGTTCTTCATCCTTTATATGGACCAACATGAAGCATCAGTGAGACCGTCGTTGGCCAGTGTGTTTCACAGGTGGTTTCTTATAGAGAACAAACAGATGTGGAAATTTTGGATGCATTTTAGGGTTTGGGGGAGATATTTTCTGCAGCGGATGGAGAAGCTCTTCTGCAGAGATTGCAGGCTCTTCATTTTATTCCCTTAAAATTGGCTCTCATCTTTTTTCTCCTCTGCGTTTACTTGTTTGCCTAAAACAGTGTGTGATCACATCTGGTTAACACTTATATCTGTTGAAGGAATTCATTTGAATTCAATTTGATCAGGTTGATTTATTTAAGATCTGTTACCAAAGCGAAAAAATACTGTAAAAGTATTATGCCTGCAAGTTTCATAGCCTAACTTGAACCCAGTTATCAAATAAGGCAAGCAAACCCATGTATACAGAAATTGCAGCTATGGTATTTTGCCAGTCCCAGAGGAGAGGATAAATGAGGGTAGAATATTTAAAATCTTAGTTCAGGTCTGTTAGTGCTGTTAGTTCCTCTATATTTTTAGTGTTTTTCTTAACATTCCCCAATAAAGTGCCTTCATTTTGCTACATAAACGTAGCAAAAGGTGAGCTTAAGGAAGGTGAAATCTTTGGAGATTAGAGTGGCTAATTATATAGTCTACAGAATGTGTGATGTGTAAGTTGTATTTTTTCCAGCCTTATTGCATGATCAAATTTGGAGAGCTTTTCACAGGAATGACAAAAGACGTTGATAAGAGTTTATTTTCTCCCCAGACATAAATAGCTGCTCCAGAATGTAGGGAAAGATCACTGTTCAGAGAAATGAAGACCAGGATCTTACAAGTCAGTAAAGCCAGTGTTATATATTTTCCCTTCAAAATGATTTCAGCAATGACAAAATAATCATTTCATCTGAAACTACCCACAGTTTTGTCAGTCTTGGATGGTCAGGCGGACAGACCTAATATGCAAAAACTTCATCTCCATATGGTGGCCAAAATTCTGAATAAGTGATAATGAAGAATGAGTTTGCACAACAAATTCATTCTCTGTACTGTCAACTGTGCTTGCTGTAGGTATGATTGTGTAGAGGACACTTATCTCTCTGTATCTTCAGTTAGGGTATTACCGACATATATTACACAAGTCAGGGTGTAACACAATTGCCAAGAGCTCTGACTAAAAGCTTAAATCTTAGATTGTTTTTCAGAACAGAAAATCAGAACTAAAATTTTGTGGTAACACATGCGTTAGTCATTTACATTTCATTGCTGCAAGGACTGCAAGAAAATTCTTTTGCTTTCTGGCCTGTTGATGTCCCTGTATAATTAATAAGGTACTATGCTCCTTTAGATCTCTTTCTTGTTCTTCTGACTCCCTTTTCCATGTAATAAGAAAGATGAATCAACTAAGACTGAGTTGCTGAAGACATGATAAGATGCTTAGCTAAACCAAATAGTTATAACTTCAAAGGACAATAGTATCTGAGAGATTTTTATGAGAGTTAAGCAGGGATTTGAAGATATTTGTGGATCAGAAAATACCGAGGTTGTTGAAATTCAACCTGCTCCAAGAAAGAGAAGTTAGCACATTTTTTATGTGAAAATTAAATTGATAAATTTTGCTATGTAACTCTGGCACTGGATTTCCTTAAGTCACTGAATCCATTTCCAACATAAGTAACCAACCAGCTGGTAGATGCCTGGTGTATAAAAGTCCAAATTGTGTCTCTGTATGCCATCAATGTGTTGGCCTGTAGAACAGTCCATCAGGTTTGCATCAACTTTTCTCACACTAACATCACATCACTGCTCGTAGTCATTCCCTGACTGAACTGTCTGTCAAGGTATATTCACTTCATCGTGGCATTCATCTGAAAAGTCCCATTTTATGACAAAGTTACAACTGATCTTGAGGCAACTTGCCTTCAATATTACGTGTCAGTTCTTTGAATAAGCTGATGTGGAAATTATCCACAGCTTGATTTTGACACACTGAATAATCACTGATTTTCTTACACTTTAGAGGTTCTTTTTGCTTTGCTTTTTGTTTTAAAATTTCTCTTCATTTGAATAAATAGCTCTATTTGTAGTGGAAAAAAAAAAATATATATATATATAAAATTAGGCAAAATATCTATTTTTTTGAGGGATTTTCAGTTTCTGGAAATTGTCTTTTGTGTCTTTATTCAGAAAGAAGAGACATAAGATTTCAAAATCTTGTAAGTTTTATTTGGGCAAGAATATGCTTTCCCTCTAAGTTCTTGTTTTGGTCATGTATTGCATAGTGATCAGGGGAAGCAGAATAAATGATTAGGAAGGAAAGGTGACATTTTCTGGACTGTTTTGACATATAATGTGAAAGCTACACCACTTTTCTCTTGCTTTCAATAGGACTTGAGTATTATACTGCAATTGCTAAACACAACAGAAGTGTCAGCTTGGTCATGGATTCTATATGCTCAATAGCAGTATAGACTGCTGGCAATTTGCATATGCATACAATTATTTTCTTTTCTGTCTTCTTTTGCTGTCATGCATACAGCATGACAACTCTTGGTCTTGGTAAGAACCACTCTCTTTTCCAATGATGTGAGTCACTCGGTCTTCGCAATGTCAATCCGATCTCTCAAATGTTCTCCAGCTCCACTGCAGCAATCAGCTCACTCGCTATTGCCTGCTCACAACATGATGCCTCAATTGGTCCAATTTGTTGTCCTTGTAAAGGGCTGACCCTAGCCCTGGAAAAAAGGAAAAAAAAAAAAAAAAAAAAGGAAAAAAAAAAGGAGTAAGTCCACTGCTTTCAAATGAAGGAAGTAGATCTGGTTTGAAGTTTCTAATTCAGTCTTTCTAGTGGAATCCATCATTATTTTGAATTCTGTCCAAGTCTCTGGCAGCTCCAAAGATTGTCAGGGACATGCAGTGCAAAGGTACTGCTATTCAGCCCAATGTCTGATATAACATATCTGAGAGGAATATTGATTTTTCACAGAACATGAAAAACAGAAAAATAGGAAGACACTTCAGCATGACCTTGGCCTTCTACGTGAATAACCTAATGTTTATGGCTCAGCTTACTTTCCTTGTACTTGTCTGAAGTCCTTTGTGGAGCTTTTCTAAAGACAGTAATATCAGCTGCAATACAGATGTGATTTTGCAGTTCTCTGTAGACTTAGGTTGCTATTTAATTTTCATGTAAGATTTTTCCCTAGATGAACTGAGATGCCTTCTGGAGCACTGAGGGATAGCGTAGCCTAATCAGAAACTCACTTTAACATGACACAGTCAAACGTTTGTCTCCCACTTGAGTACTGTTTGTTCTGACATCCTGCTTAAGGGATACTGGGAAAGAAGAAAAAGGGCAGGAAGAGAGGTAGGTCTGGAGAAAACAAGTCTTATGAGACATGATACTTAGAATAGCCCTCGAGTACTGCCATCACTAGGCTCCTCAGGCTGCAGTTTTGTGATGGCTTTAAGTTAATCTGTGTACGGTTAGTTCCAGTTCAACCCTGCTCACACTTTTGAACCTACTGGAGGCCATGGGAGCAAAATCTGGCTGCTGGGCTGCAGGGAAACCTGCCTTATGTCTTCAGAAAGTTGACATGAGAAATGGAAAGCCTTTGGGCAGTCCAGATGTCTGAAAAGTGATTGGAGATCTATCCATTCTTGGCTCAAAAAATAGCTAGCTGTCACTGAAGACAAGTTATGGAGAAGTAGTTGCATAATTGAAGCAAAGAAAAATTATTTTCCTTGCTTAGAGTTTAGCATTACCAAAACAAAAACTTCAGTTGCATTATTTTCAAACATGATTTTCATATATTAGCCTGCTAAACTCATAATGAGAAATGTAGTCAAGAGAATATCATGCTTTTCATTACAGCAAAGCAGCCATAAATATCATGACAGTTAATGATGGTGAGTCCTGGAGACCCTTCCAATATTATCTAAGGTCATTTTTATTTAGGTCTCCACGGACACATCCAGTTATTGTTATGATGAATGAAATGGGCATTCTGGACTTTGTGTTATGGTGCTCCTGATGCATGGGAAGAGGTATTCCAGCTGTACACCAGCATGCCACAGGCATCCCCCAGTAAGTCAGAGAGAATGGCAGAAAACCATCAGAACAGAAGCGTTTCAGGAGCTGAGGGATCATTTAATCTTTATCTGGTTCAGGAACTGTTTGGCTTCTGCTGTCTTCATTCTACCAGAGAGTACAAAATAAGATACTGTCACGGCATATAAAGGAGTAAGATTTTGTATAAATTTGAGTAAGATGAACTTTAAGTTCTGGGACACTACATTGATTTTTCTATATTGAATTAATAGAAAATATATTTCTTCTGGATGCTAAATCAATAGCTGTAGTTGCACAGCTTAAATGCATTGCATCACTTAGGTTTTATTTTTTAACATAAAGAGAGTATAAAGAAAGAAAAGAGGTTTACAAAGTAAAAGCTTCCTGTAAGAGTTTCAAAAGGAAATGTGTTTGTTGTCAAGGTTGGATTGGGAGCACAGATTTAACAGCTTATGTTGGCTGTGATTTAAAAAATAAAAAAAGAAGAACTAATTATTTATAAAATTAGCTTAAAATTACAAATGGAAAAATGGACAGAATCAAAAATTAAATGTGCTAGTACCATTTCATCACTCGGCTTAGGCCCTGATGATAAATCACTGGCAATCCCTGATATAAACAGATGCATTAGAAAGAAGTGTAAGCTGAGTGGAAGATGGAGAGAATGCTGCTTCTGAGATTTTCTTTTTTAATTTGATTCTGATACCAACAGAACAAATGTGCAGAAACAAGTAACCTTCTCCACCTTTTCTGCCCTCCTTTCAAGCTTTTAAGACCCAGCATCCACTGGAGTATGACTCAGCCTTTATTTCTCTGACCTTCCGAGGAACCCTGACCAAAGTTTGCCACACAAATAAAATTAGTATTTCTCACCTGGAGCATAATTTATCCTCCCACTGCTGCATACCTCTCATTGCGTGCTCTTTCTGTTTCCAAGTCTGTTTACTTTCTTCCTTCTTTGCCTTTAATGAAATGAAAGAATCTGGTTTGACCAAAAAAGACTGTATCTTTGTCTTTGCTGCTCTTAGTCTGGGGTCAGGGAGGCAGTTATTTCTTAGAGAGAGCCTAACAGCAATGTATGTTTAACTGGCTCTAGGCAGCTGATAAGGATGTGCAGAGAACCCATTTCCCACTTACATAGCCACTTTGAGCAAAGATCATAAGTAACAGAAACAGCGTATTTATCTTTGCTGTTGTTTCTTCCTCACTCTCTGGGTATTTGTCTTATTTTGTCTTCAGGAAAACTTGTTCATACTCATTAGAGATATCAACAAAAACAGCCTCAGCAGATCATTTTGGCTTTCTTGAAGGAGAGCAATTAATGTCACCTTCATTACCAGCAGAAAAGACTGTTGAAGAAGGGGCAGCATCACAAAAATGTTTCTATACCCAAGAGAAAGGGAAGAACAACTAGTGTTAAAACAAAAGCTTCTCTTATTATTTTAAGTTTCAAATGTTTGAATTATCTGGAGTTTTGTTAGTTTGCTGGAGATGTACTCAACCTTGAATTAAGGATGAGATATGGCATCCAAAACTTTTGATCCTCTGCATTTTTTCTTCTAATTAAATGAATGCAATAATTGACTCCACCGGATTAAAAATCAGAATTTGAGATTTAAACCCCATTTAAACTGTTTTTGTACTTTCAGATGCCTGCAGTTTTGAACATTCCGTGACTGTAAAGCAGAGCATCACCTTAAGAAGAAAAAATTTGCTCTTGCAACTACTGCCACTATATTTTAGTACCAGTATGCTGTCTCAAACAGCTAAAAATCAGCCATCTGGATTTCCTCAACAGCCTGGCTAACTGCTGTTTAACTAAAATTATCCTCAAGTCAAGGAAATTTTAAGAGCGAAGCAGTCATACAGCAGAGTTATATGATACCATTAACCAAAAGTTTACATTATCTCCAGTCTAATTAATTAAACACCAACAATATCTAAAAGATTATTTGCATCATGGTGTCATCTGGTCCTTGAAATTTGAAGCCAATAGCAACAGGACCAGATTTATTAATTCTTCCTAATACTTAATTTCCATCACTAAAAATCTGTTACAGGGACTGTTGCCGTCCATGGGAAGTTATCAGTAAGCTTTTCTTTGATTTTTTTTTTTTTTGTAAACAAAGACAATTAATCTTTAACTAACATACAAATCGCGTATTTAAGATTTTTTTTTTTTTTATGGCTGTTAAGTCTTGAAGATGAAGGATAAGAAATAAAAAAGCCTCATGCTGATTTTCTTGTCATAGACGTTGCAACTTTGACATGCTCTTGACAGTCCCTGCATGATTTCCTTTTCTTGTCTCCTTCCTTTGTATTTTGAGTTATTCTCTAGTTAAAAATAGCCACTGTGCAAAGAGTTCAGCCCTGTGTTTCTTCTTTCATTGAACGTGTCAGGTTGTGATAGTTTTGTATGTTTCTAAACCAAGTCTTGAGGACATAGAAGTTAGAAGCAAATAGCCTTAATTACACACATCATGTCTGAATACGAAACTCTTTGGCAAAGTAATACTCTCCCAGCTTTTATTATTATTAATAATATTATTATTTATTTATTTATTTCTCACACAGGCATAGAGATTTGGAGATATCAAAATTTCTGGCTGTCCTCAGAGGTGCTGCAGACACCCAATGACCACTGAATTCAGAAGTATTTATCTCTGGATGATCAGCTGGTAGCTGCTTGTTATTTTGAACACATGCTATCCCGATGTGCTAGCTGCACGCATCCCCCTCTGGTTCTACTGGAAGAAATGCAGAACTTTTACATGTGTGTCAGCTTTACGTTACTTTTGATGGTAAAGGTAACTCCCCTTCAGTTTCCCAGGTAAGAAATGTTTTTTTGGGGGAAAGGCCACGTGGCATACAGAGATTTAAAAGTTTTGCAGTCAGCAAATCTACATGCCTGACTGTTGTTTTTCATCCACCGTTAAAAGCAAGCCTAGTCTGCATTTGAACTAATAGTGAGGGAACTCTCAGGTTGTTTTCTCACTTCTTGGACAGTGTAATAGTGTTTTGTCTTTATTTGACTTATGACTGCTTGTAGTCAAGTCAGATGCAACACCTTGCTATTGAGTCTGCCTCCCTAGGCTAGCTATTAAGAGTGGTTACAAGCTCTGGAGAGTCTTAACTGATACCTAGCACAGTATTGCTGTGTATGTGTATTGCTGTATATCAGTATGTGTTGTCAAGTGGGCATTTAATTTCTTCCATGAAAATGGAGAACTTTTTTCTCATCACGACTGAAGTTCTGGGTTCCTCCTAAGATTAGGAATGAAAATGATAAAAATATAATGTGATTTAATCCTTTTTCTGGTGTTGTGGTCTGAATCTACCAGATGGATCTTGTTTTTCAAAGCACAGCCTGCACAGAACTAAGATTTGGAAACTTGGTTGAATGAATCAGCCAAGCACAATGCAAAGAGCCAAAAATGCAAAATCAAAAGAGATTGATATATTTGGCTTGAAAAATTAATGTTTTAAATTTTCACCAATATTTTTGCATTGAAAGTTCAGAAGATGTTTTTGGAATTTAGGAGATCTTGTATTTCTTTCCTTTTTTTTTTTTTTTTTTTTTTTTTTTTTTCCCTGGTAAAAGTCCATTTAATAATTATTTGTAATGAATATCTGAAAAACATCCTGAAAATATGAATTATTTTATACCTGATGTGTTATTATTGCTGGGGACCTTCACATATATGTACATAATTTGTGTTAAAACATCATGCTTTAAATTATATGGGCTTTTGTACAAGCCATCCTTAACTCTCTGCATCTCTGCAGTGGGCTCTATACTATGGATTAGAATAATCATGCGATGTTCCAGCTGGGATTAAGTTCTTGGTAAACTCTATACGATTTTAATGAAAAGAGAAGTGCAGTTGAAACAGCGCAGAATATGCATGAAGAATACTGCAGAAGGACTGAAAGTATTTACATTTGCTGCATCTTGGCTTGTGTTCTCTTGCCTTATTTGTTTTTTCTTTTATTAGCTTTTATTGTTGTCACTTGTTCAGTCCTGGGGTTAACTGCTTGGGTGCCTTAATACATTAAGCGTTTCATAGCACAGATTTCACTCTCTGTGACAAGTCGGTACAGAGTTTTTACAGTCAAGTGTAACAAGTTAAACCATTTTGATCCAATTCTACTTTAATATGATAGGAAATACTGTCAGCCCTGTAGCACCTGCTCTGACTTGCTCTCCAGAGGAGCTTGTCCTACTATATCAACTAAATTGGGTGTCTTGGTACACTACTCACCCAAACTGAGTGCCTAAAATGTGTGTCTAAAGTGTCTTATGCCCCTTTTTAGTTGTTTTGGGCACACAGAAAATATTTTATGAAGTTGTGTCATAAATTCATTGCCCATTAATGGTTTACCCTATGTGTAAACGTCTCTGGACAGTCCCATATTTTCTATCTGCTTCCTCTGTCCTTCAAAGATATTACCTCTGGCTCAATTTTCGATTTCTGTGATTAAACTGAAGCATAACATTTTTTTCCCATGACATTTGTTTTGTAATGAAGGCATTGAAAAGAACTCAGCATTTCTAACACATTGTTTCCAAATCAAGCTAGAAGAAGGGCTATACGTATAAATGAGAGGTTACAGAATAGTAGTCCATGTTGGCCAAGCAAACAGGATACCTTGAAATACAAAGATGGGATTAACAAAATCAGATAAGATGTGAAGACTTTAGGTGTAGGGGACTCATTATATGTTGTCTTTAGATTAGAGTTACTATATTTGTATAGGTGTCATCAAAAAAAGTTGAACTAAAATAACAGTGTCCTGATGAGTAAGTTTCAAGTTTGATCAAAAGGCAAGAAATTCCTTGCAAAGGCATCTTTACATCCAGAGGACTTTAGATTTCCCTTTTAGAGAGATGCTCAGAAGATATTTTGTCACAGCTACAACTGTGGGAACAAATGGTCTCTGGAATAAAATTACCAGTGTCAGAGATGTCAAGACTTCTGTGTAACAACAAGGAAGCAAATAACCCTGCTTTGCTTTAGCTACACTTATGATTATTTTATTCAGATGCATTGATCTTGCAGTACTGCTGTACTGACTTCTTTTGTGTTGCAAGTATCTCAGCCTGCATTTATATTATTTTTGAAAACCAAACACCTTTAAGAAAGAAAGAACCTGAAAAAGATAACTTTATTACTCTAGTACTAAATTGGACACACTAGCATGTTTAGAGAAAAAAACAAAAATACAGGATTTCTGTTACTGAGAGAGTCTGCTTTTAAAGTCTAAGTCTATCCAAAACAAAGGACTTCAGCAGTGGACTAGATATCTGTGTACAAAAGCCAGATAGCTTTTTTTAGCTGCAGCCAAAACATGAGGGCAGTTAATATTGTTCAAATATCTAGATAAGCAAACAAAATCATTATGATTTGATTATTTTGAATCAAAATCATCCAGGAACAACTAAATTCACTTACCCATTTTATTCTGTTTTGGCAGAATAGTGGAAGGAATATATCCAGCCAGTTCCCAAGTTTCAGGAGCACGGTTATAATTTCCAGATGCAGGGTGTTAATTCCCTAAGGCATACCTACTTTATCACTTGCAGCCTTCCAGAGTTTTCTACTCACCCTCTTCTGTAGTTGCACAGCTACATACCCAAAGCATTTAATGCCTTCCCTGTGCTTTTCTGACTGTAATCTGCTATACCAAATAAATTGTGGTATTTCATGACAATTAGGACTATCTCTCAAAAAACTTCCTGACCATCTTTCAGTTGGCAGGACAAGCTTGCTTACATTGTTTCTCAGTTATTTCTTCATTTTTTGACAGCATTTGGTAAATTGTCCAAATTACAGTTTGGTCCTGGACAATAAGAAAGACTAAGAATGCATGATCAAACATCAGCTCAAATACTTATTTGCATAGATAAGCTATTTACCTCATTATTCTAACATTCATTCAACCACTTGAGGGCTGATACAGTGCCAGCAGTTCTCAAATATCAAGCCATAATAGTTGTTTGCAAAGGGGCAGGCACATTGCTTGATAGAGTCATGGCACCTGTTCCATTTCCCAAGGCAAGATATAAAGGTTCTCACAATGCAATCACATTTGTCTTCAAAGTTACTGTAAAACAAACAATAATAATGTAAAAGAAAAAGATGGTGCATCCCAGAAGAGACGAAAAAGAAAAAAAAAAATTTCAAAACTTAAAAAAGAGAAACAGCAATCTTCCTGCATGAACTAGAAAAACATTTGAGAAAAGTAATTGTTTCTTCCTATGTGAATTCATGAGCTCAACAGACAATAATATTTTAAAAATATGCTTTAGAAGCATTTTTATTTAGTGTTTAAAGGAAATAATTAAGTTGGAAAATTTTGGCAAAGTGAGACAGTGTCTGTAACAGAACATTTTCAGCAAATTATATTAATGGAAAAAAATCAGAACTCTAACATTTTTGAGAGTAAACTTGCATTGTGTTTGTCTGAAAAACCACAGCAGTATCTTTGTTTTTTTCTTTCTCTCAATTTTCTGGTCACATTAAGACGTCTTTCTAGATCAAAAATATTTCTACCCTCTTTCTTTTCAGACAAAAATTGTTCTTTCTGATATTTTCATGTTTCTTCAGAGAACAACACTAATTGGCTTCCATCGCAAGAAAATGTCCCTCTAGAAGGAAATAAATGACGGCTGCTGTGTCTTTACATCACTTTTATGTTTGTTAGTTACATCAGCACAGTGAATGAATTTGGTTCCTTTTTATGAGAGGGGCTATGGTTCCTGTCTGACTTTTTTATTCATTATTACTTGTGGCAGATAAGAAACAAAAAGAGGCAGTTCAAAATATTTGATTTGGAGGTTATACTGTGTTTTATTTCCATTACTCTGAAATAAGTTGTTTTTGTAATGTTTTCTTTGGCTCCTTCAGGCTTTGTTCTCTTCACCAGTCACAAGAAAATGTTTGTGAGTCCAGGGACCTGACTGAATGACTCCCATACACAGACAACAGGAACAGGGAAATCCACATATATAGCAAACAATTATTTTATTTTATATTTTACTTTTTTTAAATTTACCTTGGACACATCAGCGCTGCTTTGCATATCAAATGTTTTCTGAAAACAGTGGCTTAGAAGTGATTCAGCCTGAAATTTTTGATTTGGAACACTCAATTTGAAGATGATATCCTATATCCATTTTTGTGGGAAACCCCCAAATCATTACTCTCAGTTTGTGAAAGAGCTTTCATCTACCCTATAGAGTGCTGTGCTGGGGTACTACTATGGGTCCAGAAAGCATGGAAGCTGTGTCAGCTCAACCTAATCTCTGCCTAGACTGAAGAGTTCTACTGTAGGCACAAAAGGATATGATCTTGGCATTCCCAATAACTAGAATTTTCCTCTATTCTGTTCCCTATTTGGATAATGGGATAATAATAACAGCAATCCATTTCTCTACATGCCTTTTGGTATGTCTCTACTATTTAGATTTGAGGTGGCCAAACAGGGGCTTGTGGCTTCATGGACCATCCTGGTAAGCTGTGGCTCCTTTTTAGGCTCATATCACATGAATGGCAAAGAGACTCCTTCAACATGGTGGTGGTGGAGTAACCCCGTCACTAACCTCAGAAGGAAGTGAACCAGGAATGGCAGATGAGGCCAACAAGGTTCCCAAGTACATGCCCAGTCGCATCGAGATGATGGGACACAGCAGGGGCCAGTCTCTTCTTCTTCCAGCTGGAATTGCAACACAAGCAATACAGTCATGATGGTATGGAGAGAACAAACATCAACCACTCAGGCTTATGGTCTGAACTTTCAGCTTCCCAGCTCTTTGCTTCCCAGCTAAGGAAATATCAAAGCACTTGTGTCTTACTTATCCTTTGTGGTCCCCCCTAATTCTCATAGCTGTTTGTATTAAAGTTGTTTCTTCTCAGATTTTCATGCCTTTCTCCAAACACTTTTGTAGAATGTCCCTTGACAGACTCTGGTGTTCAAATTGTACCACTTATTCAGAAAAAAAGACAAAGATTACTGAACTTTTGGCAAGACACTATGGAGGTGTTTTGTGCTGATGTGATGTATTTCAAAGTAGTCAGCAGACAAATGGGACTTGAGGTACAAGCAATAAAGGACCTTCTTCATCCATCCATTCTGTGCAGGGTCAAAATTTCAGGTAGCATAAACAGGAGTACCTTTGATGAAGTCGCCTACTTTTGCCACGTTAGGCTCGGTAAAACTCTGCTGGTTTGTGCTTGCCTAATAAATGTAAAAGTTTGTAAAACTGTTTATTCCAGGGAAAATTAGATGTTCCTAAAACTTTCATATTTCTAAAAGAAGACTTGAAAGGTGGTGAAAAGCAAAGATTGAGCTACTTCTAAAGTTTGTACCTACCTAAATCCCTCAGAATATGGTGTCCTGGTTTCAGTTAGGACAGAGTTAATTTTCCTCCTAGTAGCTGGCAGGGTGCTATGTTTTGGATTAGAATGAGAAGAGCGCTGATAACATGCTGATGTTTTAATTGTTGTAGAGCAGTGCTTACACCAAGCCAAGGACTTTTCAGCTTCTCGCTCTGTCCTGCTAGCGAGCAGGCTAGGGATGCAGCAGGAGCTGGGAGGGGACAGACCCAGGACAGCTGACCCAAACTGGCCAAAGGGGTATTCCATACCATCTGATGTCATGCTGAACAATATATAGGGGTGGCTAGCCGGGGTGGAGGGGGGGGCGGGCTGCTCGGGGATAGGCTGGGCATCGGTCAACGGGTGGTGAGCAATTGCATTGTGCATCACTTATTTCATACACATTATTACTATTAATACTATTATTATTATTATTATTATTATTGTTATTCTTTTCCCTGTCTTAATAAACTGTCTTTATCTCAACTCACAGGCTTCACTTTCCCGTTTCTCTCCCCCATCCCGGAGAGAGAGGGGGGAGGGTGAGCGAACAGCTGTGTGGTGTTTGGCTGCCAGCCGGGCTAAACCACAACATATGGTCAGATATATGACTGTACTGATCAAATTCTGAAATTTGGGTACCGTTCTATTTGGTAAAATGATGTGGAAGCATCCTTGCTGCTGAGAACTGTCAACAGGCTTTTCTCTAGGCAGGACCAGATTGATATTTGTTTTTCCTTCATGTAAGAAAGTAGAGCCTATCAAAACAAGAAATTTTCTAAATCACAAGGTAACACAGGTTTCTTTAATCTTTGAGAATTGTCAATGTCACTTGCTGCAACGGA
Source organism: Cygnus atratus (assembly GCF_013377495.2). Lineage (NCBI taxonomy): Eukaryota > Metazoa > Chordata > Aves > Anseriformes > Anatidae > Cygnus > Cygnus atratus. The sequence continues at coordinate 10,340,013 of NC_066368.1, forward strand.
AGATAAAAAATTGCAGCCATGTCACCAAATATTTCAATTAGAATAAAATTAAAAGGTCTATCACTCTTTGTGCTCTAGGGTTATAAGCTGATCAAAGGAAAAACTTCTTCCTCAACTCATCTGGTATCCACTTCATATCCTGAAATATAAAGTTTGATAACACTTATAATTTTATCCCAGCTAGTATAACTGCACCTATCCAATCCTTTTATCTCTAGTGACTTTTTCATATCTCATTATTTTCCCAGACCTTCAGAGTCACTCAGATCTTCCTGCTCCAGTTGTACGGCCATGTAGAAGCCTTGTGACCAGGTAAGTTATTGGATAGCAAACCAGAAACCTTGTTCATCATCTCTCTAGGGGGGAAAAAATGCTTTGGCAAAAAGAAATGGGGCTGCTATTGAGTTTGGTCTTCAAATCGGTAAAGTATCAGAAATACTATGAAGTGATTATAGCTCTGCTACAGATGATGATTTATGTAGGGTAAATAACAGGGAAAAACTGCAAGCCAGTAAGTATTTTGTAGTTACAAGCACACAGATTGCTAACATTCTTGTGCAGCAAAGACCAGAAACATTAAGACAATGACAACTTCTCAGCATAATTTTCTTGGAAAAACAAACAAACAAATGTGTTGGACCTTTGCCATTCCAAAGATAAGGGTGAAACTGGCAATGAAAATCAAAAGAGAAAAGTTTGGACGATCCTTGGGAAATTATCTTAATCGCTTGGAGCGAATCCTCAGGCATACGCTGCATGCTGGGTGATTAAAATAAGCAAGACCAATTACTGTGGAAGAAGTGGATCAGCAAGAGGTTCTTTTACAGGTCAGTCTGAAAAGACTGCAAAAAAAAAATGTCACAGAACAAACAGTATCACTGTTGCAGTAGTACTAAATTTAAGCAAATTCTGTTCAGTTCAGACAAGCACTGGACAACAAGAGACAAATAAATTGGAGTGCGTTCAGAAAAGAGCTAGCTGAAATGATGAAGTGATTCACCTACAGTGAAAGATAAGAGAAAATATTTTAAGGAAGATCTATACCTCTGAAGACCATGAGCTCAAAGAGAGGTATGGAAGGGTTTTCTGAAGTACACCAGGAAACAGCTTGAAGCAAACAAATACAAACAAAGAAAAGCAAATACAAGCCAACTCTTAAAACCCTGCTGGCAGTGCAGCATTTGACACCAAATTAGCCTCCTCAAGCTAGTGAGAATAACAGTATCATCTGGATTTTTTTATAATGAGCCTAGGTAAAGAAGAATAATTAATAGAGACTAAAAAGCTAAATAGGTGCATAACTACAGCCAAAATAATGTTTTGATCTTTTAGAGCAAATTCTCATCTGACTTAATAATGAGGGGAGGAAACACTGTTCATATTATTACTCGTGTTTGGCAGAAAGTTTTTCCATACAGTATGGTGAGTACTTTAAAGGCCCCATCAAGACAGTAGTAGAGCTGGTAAAAAATTCATGTGGTCTCCTGTGTGGTGCCCCTCCTCTGTCCCCTGTGCTTCTGTTCCTTCGGAGCTTTGCCAAAGGACATGAGCTGAGTTTGTCTCTCTGCATAAAGGCTGAGATCCTCAGATGGTTCCTCTCTCTATATATAATAGGTAGCATTTTTCAAGGAGATCTAAATGATTCAAGAGGCTGAGTCCTACCACTCTCTTGAATCACTTTGACGCCTTTGAAAAACATCCTGTTTTCTCAATGTTCAGTTCCTGCATAGCACATTCAATAGCCAGCAAAGTTTGCAAAGCCTATCTCACTGTTATTCTTTGACAGAATACATTGCCTTTGTGAGCAGGCTTTATCAATGTGTGGTTGAAGGATACTCAGGCTGTCTAAACTTCACCAAACTCTGTGTGGATAAAGGATGTCATCAGATTTTCACAGGGAGCTGACTGCAAACTGGACAATTAGAGTCATGGGAAAATCATGAGTACAGAATTTGTCCACGATTACAAGGTTAGAAGCAGTATTTGTTAGAGAAAGATATTCAATAGGAGTAAATGAGAGAAGGTACTGTAGAATAAGTGATTTGCAATAGCTTGATATTTGGCATGGAGTAGATTTCATCCTTTCCATTCCTGGGGCCACTTACATTAAGTTCCCACAACCACAGTTAAGATGTTAAAAGGAGCAGAAATACATACTGTATCTCACAGTGCTACATGAGGCTAAAGATCAGCCTCTGAGACCCAGAGGAATCCACATACCTGAGAATGCTGGTGTCAACGTGCTGTGGACAAAGCCACATAAGCCACCTGCACATGCTGTCCTAAATCAGTGATTCTGCTTGTAGTCATTTAGCCCATTTGTATGTAAAGCACCTACTTTGAAACTGAGGAAGGAACGAGCCCAAGATGTTCCCAAATGCTAGGCCAACGCAGTATACTCTGTCTCCGTGCCTTTGGATCATGCTGTCATTTCTCACTCAAGGACTGAGATATGGAGGTTAACTGCCACTCTTAAATTCCTCTCCTCCACATTCAACTCTATTCCTGTAAGGTGGAGGCATTATTGAGAAAATATGAAAGCTGTTCTCAGGGGTATGTGTTTATTTAACATTGTCTGCAGATATAGCCATATATTTCTGACCACCGAAAAATTCAACCTCACATGGCTTTGTGCTAGTTGTTTCCCCAGCCACTGTCTGGTTCCTGGCTGCCTTTCTAAATGAAACGTCCCAGTTCTTCCATTGTAATGCTGGGCTGAATGTGCAGCTGACTGGGTGATATTCTCCAGCTTGTAGTAAGAGTAGGTCAAAGATCAGAAATTTCCTTTCTGCCCTTAAAGAAAGCTGTATCTCTATCTCCACAGTGTAATGCATTCTTCTATATGACTCTTGAATGTCAAATAGTGGTTTTATTTTTATTATTTATATTGTGTTAGAACTCCAAACTGTAGCTGGGTTTGCTCAGTTTTAAACACAAAGTAGAGCAGACAGCAAGGTCTCTGCTCCAGTGTGCTTCTGCTCTGCAACCCTGGTTACTGGAACAAGAAGAGAAAGTGATCCCTGGATGATAGACAGAATGACTAAAGGGAAAAAGTAGGGGGAAAAAGATCAGCTCAAGAGTGAGAAAAACTGAAGGAGGGCTTCAGGTGAGATGAAAGTGATAGAACTGTTCAGAGATAGATGAGTAGAAAAGAATATGATGAATAGTCCACATTTCATATTCTGAATCAACTTTATGAGACTGGAGTGGATGACTTCTGAAACATCAGTCTTGCTGACTGACTTCTCTGAAATCGGCACGCGGCTTATTCAGTTGTTCTTCTTGCGTGTGGGTTGGTCTGTTGAGGAATATTTACAGGCCCAGGTTTTTGAAATAGCTTATCTCCTATTGAGTCACCATTACAAGTGGCAGCATTGGATGCATGTTAAATAGATGTTTTCTTGAAATTCTGTTTAGTGGCATTACAAAAGAAGCAGCAAAGGTTCTGTCTCCTGCTTGAGTGCTTGCAAAGGAGCCTCTCTCTGTGGGAATAAGAAGCAATATGCAGGTACTTATTATAGCTGAAAAAATTCTGAAATGCTTAGACCTAAGACGTTTCATAAGAAAAAGAGCTTTAGATTTTCTTCCTCCAAGAAAATCCTTGTAGAGGATAGGGAAAAAAAAAAAGTGTTTTATTTTATTTATGGAAAAGTTGTCTAACAGTGGTTAATACTTTGGGGTTTTTACCAGAAGTCAAAATGGCATGAGCCCACCAAGCAGGGAGAGGCATCACTTGTATACTTCTTCTTCCTTAGTAAAGGTTCTCTTTCGCCATTGCACATCAAGCTGCATAAGATGTGAACAAGTGATCAGCAGAGAAACAGACTACCTAGTAAAAAAGAAGATTTTAAAACTTACTGATTTCTTCAAGTTGCAGCACACAAGAACACTTGCTGCTTTAATGAATTACCACTACTAAGAATACTGTTTCTTATCCCTTCTTTGCATATGGCTACATTCATCTTTTTCATTTATTACCCTTTCAGAAAAGTTGGCATCAAGCTGCTCACTTGGTTTTTTGAAGTCTCAAGGCTGGTTTTCTGCAGGGTGCTGGTTCCAGAGCTCAGCTAGCCCCACTGAATATTGTGGCCCTTGCCTGTTCTCCTTTCCCACTGCTTCTCTATTTTCACTGTCACCTGCATAGTTGAAGATATCAAATAAATCCCCTCTCAGACATCCCTTCTCCAGGTCAAGGAAACCTATTTCCCTCCTAGCTTTGCTCAAGGAATACCAAAGATAAGATTCAAGCCATAACTCCAGGCCAGGCATCCTGACTGAAAAATACTGATGTGTTTGCACTGTTCAGCAAGTCTGAGCCCAGAAGAAACAGTTGAAAACCAGTGTGGCGGTGTGACAGCCATGAACCATACTTTATGGCAACTGCCAAAGGTATCGTTATTAAGAAACATAAACACATAGTTCAGACAAAAGACTCTGCCACGTGCTTTTCCATCTTTTGTGGTGGCTGGGGTGCCAAATGTTGTTTCATAGTTGTTAGGAGAATCTGCTTCAGTGAATTTATGGTGGTGTGTCTCACTGTTTTCCTCAAGAAGGAGACCTTGTTGGAAGTATTCCAGGAGCAGGGAGACCGACCAAGAGAGAAATCAGATTTTATTACTAGAGATCAGTTACTGCTCAAGTTCTATTTGCTGTTGTAATAAATGGCTTGAGATTTATTCAGGCCTACAGTGCAAACAGCTGCCCCTTGCTATTTCAAAGGACTGCTACCAGGTTTATTGTTCCCATGCAGGTAAGCAGGGTGCTGTGAAAAATACCAGCATTTCAAACCTGGACTACTCAGATAATGCACATTACTGCTTCTGAGTCTTCTTATTGTCTGTCTTTTCAACCAGCTGCCTAACAGCTCTTCTTCCCACCCATAAAATCAGGGGGGGTGCGTGCACCTGTAGTGAGCAATTCAGCAACCACTTCCATGCTGGCTTTACGTTGTCTTTGTGTTTGATGTTGCTGCAGCTGCTGCGGTTGTTATCATGGCAATCCTGACAGCTCTGTTTGAGGGACTGACCTGAGCCACCTCGGTTTCAGTAAATCCTTCTGTACCAAGATTAATTGCACAAACATGAAGTTAGCACATTGTAATCAAACACTTTGGGTCAGTAGAGTATTGCTGGACTGCTCATTGGCAGTACTTTCCCTGACCCACGGGTTTCTCTGCACAGTAATTCACAGCAAGATGTGTGACAGGGGGCACCTCAGGAATGGGAGCTACTGAATTTTGGTGAAGAGAAAAATATAATTAGCAGGTTTGCCCAGTGATAATGTACTTCCTTAGGTGTATTCCTTTGGTCTCTTTGGCAGACAAGACCCTCAGCTAGGTGGACTTTTTCTGTTTAAGTATTTTTCAGTGTGTTTTGTTCTTGTGCAGTAGTGGCACAATACTAGGCAGCCCCATGCCACATGGGGCTGAGTCACTGTGGCTCTGTCCAGAGCTGCTGGAGAGCTAACAAACACGTCAGGAGGAGTGCTGGAAGTCACAGCAGCCCTGCTTGGCTCTCTGGAGGTGCACACTGGTGTGCCTGTCTTTACACACCTCAGGAGGTCCTGAGGCACGAGGACCATGCAACATACCGCCCCACAGTGAGTTCAGCACCGTGCAATCCCCAGAACCCAGTGGCACTGTTTCTCCACATGCCTCCTTCTGTTAAAGGTGAAGTCCAAAGAGTATGTTTGGTGAATTATATCATCTTGGTGAGTGTGGGCTGAGGGACTCCCAGGGGTGCAGAAGAAGGGGTTCTGTACCCAGCTCAGCCATACACTCCTCTTGGTTTTGCCATTTTCTCCCTCCCTGCTTTAGTTTTGACTAGATGAGAGAATGATAAAGATTGCTGCATTCCTTAACCAGTGAAGCATGTGCTGACTACAGCTGCATGACACCTCTTTTGGCCTTTCCAGGACCGTGAGCAGGATGGGCAGCTAAGGACACAGTGGCACTACCTCATTCACATTTTCATCATGCTCAATTTTGAATTTCGTCTCCTATCGCAGAGTTTTTGTGGCAGCCAGCATATGGTGCTGTAGTACCTCACAACCCAACTGCTGTACTGGCTGCCTGGCAAAGCTGCCGCTGCTATGGCTGTCAGACACACTATTTTTGCCCTTTAGCATTAGGTTGTTTAAGAAATCTGACAGGCTGTCACCCAACAGCTGGTCTTTTCACAGGAGCCAGAAAATTAACCTCCAGAGGGAGCCTCATCTTCACCAATGATTTTGTAACAAGCAAGTGTTTAAAGCAACAAGACCCCAAAGGGAAAGTGCTCCAGCAACAGGGAGACCATGTGTTCAGTGCTCTCCTCAACTACGCAGCCAGCTTCTGCTTTCCATCATTTTGCACGTCAGTCGTGACCAGTTTAAAGCAAATTTATTAATCCTGCTGTATAATTAAAACCCCAATGTTGCAGTTGCGTATTTACCCACATCACAACTTGCAGTAATCACAGTGCATGGCAGAATTTCTGGTGATTGCTTTTTCCAATCACAACCGTGATTAGCAATATGCAGATTTTACAGGTATCATTGAGACTATGGGACATGGAGGGACTGAATAAGATGTAGCACAGGACCAGCCTCCGACGAGTTTTAGCACGAGGCAGCAACTAATTGACCCTGGGCAAGTCAGCCTCATTCCAGGCATCTATATACACAGTGTTATGTACCACAAGGCAGGGTAGAAAGCAGTCAGTTCTGTGTTACACACCGTTCTGACCATTGCCAAATGAAAAACCCTAGGTAGTGTTATTTCAGATTCTAATAAATATTTATGTCAGCCAGCAAAGCTGGGAGATACAGAGATATGGATACTAATGAATTTAAGTGTCCACAATTTCAAGTCTCTCAGAAAGTGTAGTTTACAGAATGTCACAACGATTTCTCTGGTGAAAAACCCAGCCTTTCTTGCAAGAGTGACACGTTCCCCCATTTAACTTTCAACTCATCTTCTCACTTTTTACCAAAAAAATTAAGGCAGGGTGGCTTTGCAGTTCTCTCAGCCCGTCCCATAAATAAAAGCAACTGGACAGAGGAAGCAAATTTCCTCCTGCTCCTTCATATCAGGGCCACCTTCAATTTTGTATCTATGCAGTGATACAGGAATGTCTTTTCTTGGGCCCAGTTTTATCACTGCCACAGAAGGTGTCGTCATTGCCTATAGCAACAACTGCTTCCCTCAGCAATGGGTATGGCAAAGTGCCTCAGGGATTTACTTTGAGAATGAAGTTGGAGCTTGAAAACAAAATCAATTTATGCTCTCATGCATACTCCCAGATTATGAGAGTACTGTTATGAGATCACCCATAAGAGTTAGGAAACAGATCATTAGAGTAATTCACTCGATATTGTTATGCTAAAGTTAATTCACTTTTCAGCCATGTAATAAGATCCCATAGGGTCATTACTTCTTTGCTACATCATCAAAAATAATGAGATTCATTTTTCTCAGTTTATGTGGAAATATACACTGTCTCTTGTCATCCTCAGCTGAGTGACACCAACTGCAACAGTTCCTTTCTTGAGGTTTTCCAAAGGTGAAAAATCCTTATTTAAAATGTGAGATCTGGAGCATTAATACAAGGGGTTCAGATTGTCTTTTCCTGACAGTTAAGTCTTTTATCACTAGCAGGATGTGTAGATGGATGAACAACTGCGATAATAAGATTTCTTGTATATTATTTCCTGGGTTAAAAAAAAAAAAAAAAAAAAAGAAGAAAAAGAAGAAGAAGAAGAAGATATTTGTCAGGTTCACTAATAAGGAGAAAACAGAACACAAAAACTGTTGAAATGGAAATTGATTCCCATCACATGCAATGTAATTACGTTTTGCTTATGTGCTTTACAAGCACTATCTTAACACATGAATCAGGGCAGAGAGAATATAAGTTACTTGAAGGGTCTATCAGTTTAGGAAGATGATATGTTAGGCTCTCGTTAATGACGCATATGCAGACAGTAATGAAGCTTCACCCATGGAAAGGCTCACTATTTCATCAGGCATCCCACTGGATAATAGATTCCATGCTACACTTCGCATAGAGCTGAACAAAGACATTTTCATAGTAGTTCCAGGGACTTGTGCAAGCATAAACAAGAAGCTTTAGAGTTTTAGCTGATGGGACAGAAGATCCAATCATTTATACAGCTGGCTGCTGAAGTTACATTTTTTTTTCCATTTTGTCAGTTGCTGGCCCTTCCTTTGTTATTTGCTCTCCCAGCTGGTTTGTTCACATGAGAGGATGGACTTGCAAAGCCTTTCTCAATTTTCACACACCTCAGCATGTAATGAAATGTTGGGAATTACAGGGAGAAACGCACCATGGTAGCTTTTTATCTGTGATATTTACGCAGTTAACCAAAGACTTATCTGGGATATAGTCTGCACAGAGGATAAGATAAACTCCATATATTTCACCATGCGCAAGAACAGAGGCCAACTTGCAACGTGAAGGAATGATTTTCCCTGCCATACTCCTCACAGCAGGCTCAGAATAACACCTGTTAAACATACTGTCTCAGTTTGTTGCTCGCGAGCCTCAAGCTTACAGAAACCTTACAGTCTTGGCATATCTACCCAGGTGTTTCACCTCTGCCGGGCTCCAGTCAGTACTCTAGTATTATAGTTGGCTGCTGCTTTGGACAAGGTTCTGGCAGTGTTTCTGTTATGATCCTCTTGCTTTTCTAATCAGTTTGCCTATCCTCTTACAAAACACATTTAGGGGCAAACTCTGGCCTACCCAAGGCCTTTTGGGTTTTGTGACAAATATATGACTCTACTGTGGTGCAGATAGCTGGTTAGCTCCTTTCCAGTGGCATGCACTGTTTATCTCTTTGTTATCTCTTTTTCCTAAGTTATATTAGCCTGGCTACTGTGTGATTATTTTATTTACCAGTAATGATCAGCCGATTCACTGAAAATAGAGGAACCGAAAAAGCCTGACAATTTCAGTTAAGAAAAATATCTGCTAAGTACTGTTTTTGTTATAACAGTACCTTTTTTTTTATAAAGTTTTGTACTGCATGACACTGTGCTCAGGATCCTACAAGTCAGCCCAAATGTGTATAGCGTCTGACACCAGTATTTATTTATATTAAAGAAGCATCCTGAAATTCCAATCACTGTCAGAGGCTGTTTGCACTTAAGAGAGAGAGAGATGGTCCTAGTGCAGAGAACACAGACAGCCCTTCAGTCCACATAAACAGATGGGATGGTGCAGGGTGTGAAAACAACAGGAAATACACAGAAAATGTGTCTTGTCCAGCAAGGTCATAGCAAGTACGAAGATAAATTCTTGGTTTCTTGGCTTTTGTTTATTCTTAGTGTTGTAAGGTCTAGATTTCGGGGCACTGCGGGCAGAAAGGCGACTGAAGGAGAATAACAATTAGAGTAACAGTGAAAATCAGAACTGCCTGAACAGAGGAAGGAGGTTTTACAGCAAAGAGATTTGGGAGATCCCCTGTTTCTGTGCGGGATATCATTTGCAGGGACTCCTCAGAAGACCTCGCTCCCTCTTTGCCAACAAGGGGAACCAGGTTGCTGGTTCTGTGGGTCTTGTGCTCATCACACTCCTTAATGTTGTGTTAGCATGTACTCAGGAGGCTGGTTAATAATGTGTCATGCTTGCTGTTTACAGTCCTGCTCTAGGACTTGTGGGAGGAACAAGGGTGCGTAACTTCTGAGATAGTTCTCTAGGAAAAGTACGGTACACAAGAACATTACTGTTCTCCTTACTAGTAATGCTTTTATGGAGCCTCCATTTTACCATTCAAATATTGTAATAGCCAACTTCCTGTAATACAAATCCAGGAGAAAAGCAGCTGACAACCAGACCCCTTTGGTAGAATCCATCATGTTCCCAAGGAACTCCGTCTCTCTCCGTGCAACTCAGCCTGCATTTCCCAGCACTAACGACAACAGTCTGTGCACCCAAGATTCCTGTTAGCAGTAAGATAACCTTGTGTAAATTCCACTTTCCTAGACATCTTTGTGACATATTCATTGTGCACGAGATCGCAAATAAGGAAATCTGCACTTGAATGGCAAGTGTCTCCCCTCCGCTAAGTTTGCAAAGTCCCACTGATTTTCAGTAAAGTTGTATCAGTTTGTACTGATTAATAAACAGATTGCTTCAGTTTACTTAGTATATTTCCTAGCCTGGACAATAGCTGAACCTAAAATACACTCCTCGTATGTCAGCTTAATTAGAAGTGACTAATTTAATGAGCATACCATGATTAATGTCTATTATGCCATGAAATATCTTATTTCCACAAACTGGATAGATTTTTGTTTCTTCTGTAACTGTAGCAGCCTGATTGCATTTGATCAATGTAATAAAAGGTAGAGTTGCATTATATTGTTTGCAGACCTTTGCTGGGAACCTTAATTGCCTATTTACTAGTGCTCAGTGCATTGGCCATGGACATCCTTAACTGCAGTGTTCAGCACAGTGTCTCAGCGGAATTTTACATGATGTTCTAGTTTGAGGCCATTTCTCCATTTAGTTCTGAATTCAGATGATTCTTTGAAGAGAGAGAAAAGAATACAAAGAACAGTAAGTACAGAGAGCTTGCAGTGCATCAAGGCCATTCAGCCTTCCCTGCAGAAGGGAAAAGAAAGGCTTTAGAAGGGAAAAGAAAGGCTTTAGTTTACAAATGTTTTTCAGTTGTGACCTTCGCTTTCAGAATAACTAATTTTGGACAATGTCAAATATAAGCAAAACCACAAGGTGATGAGCCCTATTGCTGTTGAGCTTAAAAGCCCAACAAGCAACTATAAATATGGGACTCTCAGAGGTAGGAGCTAGGGTCGCTTTTTTGAAATTTGAATTCTGGATTTTTCTCCAGTTGTGAGAATAATGCTGTAGTTCAAACTCAGTTCTCAGTTCTCTAATTTCTTCTAGACTTTATATGTGTTAATAGGCTAATTGGCAATGATTTCTTCTAGGCCTTATATCCACAGTCTTGAACAATGGAAAAACTGTAGAGGAAATCCCCTTTAGAAAGCTGAGTTTCCTAAAAGAGAGCTTCAGGGCTATGACGCTGAACATATGCTGTTGACTTTCAGGTTCTTTTAACAGAAAGGTCTTGTGACAAATTCAGAACTAACCCACACTTAGACCTGATTCTCATTTAAACTAGAGTAAGGAAGGAATAGTTGTGTTCAAGATAAGGAAATTTCATCAGCATACAAATATTAAAAACAAAGAAAGAATCAGATCTTGCTGTCTCCCAATATTTCACCTTGATTCAAAGCATTCAAGTACATTACTGGCAGTATTGAAACATGAACTTATAGTGGGATGAGGAACTCCTTGTTTTCAGATGTGGATAACAATAAAATTTTGCAACTCAAGCAAATCATAAATACCTCCAAAGACCATAAGATTTCACAATGAAGAAATGGACTATAATAATGAATCATGTACCCAAACACCATAGAGTATAAATTGAATAAGTATCAAGGTCATAAATAATAAATAAGAAATAAATTTACCCCAAGTGTTTTCTTTTCAACTAAGATGAAAAAAAGAAAATATTTAAACATGCATACAAATATAAATAATGTGGAGAAGAAACTACCCCAAGTTGTACATGATAAGACAGCCTGGATAGCTCAGATAATACTTAATTGTCTTCATTTTCAACATTATGAAGATGTCTTTCAATATTTAAGGACAGCTACTTTGCTGAACCTTGACAGGATGTTCTTGGAGGCATGCCCATCTTTTTACTGTTCTTATTAGTTATGCTAAATTTAGTCTCTCTTAGTGTATTAGTAAGCATTTATCATTAATGTACATAAGGAGGACATTTTGACTTTTTAAATGGAACATAATAATAATCTCCAAAGTCATAGTTATCCTTGTAGACATAAAGACTCAAATCTTGAGTTTTGTCAAGGGTTCAAGTCTTCTTTTAAGCTCTTCAATTGCTTACAATTTTCTCAAAGTACTATCAGAACCAAAACAGCTGCTAAAAGTCCTGCCAGTAATTTCAACTTAATTATGAATGTAATCTTTGTGAAATAACCTATTTACACCTAATGTGTTTGCAATGTTAGTGAAATATGAAGCTCTCCATGCTGCATAGAACAAAGTAGCTCCATATCTGATCAAAAAACATAGTGTTAAGGAAATTTCTCGTCTCTTCATGAACATGACATTTGATCAATTCCACTTTCCAACCCATATTCCCCTACAGATAGTAGAAAAATTTATAGTAACTGCAGTAGAATCAGATGTGGCCTTTTATGTTTGTAAGCCCTCGTTATTAGAAATTGTGATGGCATGCTGGGGAAGGACTGGTGATAGGACATCACAGAACTGCAAGATCCAAACCAATTAAAGGATGTTATGAACAAAAGATGATTCTACTAAAACATGTACCTTCTTGCTTTATATAGGGCCATAACTGAGTCATGTCTTTCACCAATGAACTCAGTTGAGTTTTGATACTCAACTTATTTCATACCTTTCTCACCTAAGCGCACATATTTAACATTACAGCTATAGCTCACTGTGTAGCAGAGATCCCATCAGAATTGAAATCTCAGTACCAGTCACCTGTTTCATTTATTTCTTGCTGTGAGCCTAATGAGAAAACAGCCAGAGCTACCCTCAGAAACTGAGAGAAGAAATATCACTTTTCTAGAGTTACCAGGAAATTCAAACTGTTCTGAACATGGGAGCCAGTAAGAGCAGCTCAACTATCAAGAAATGTCATTGTGAAACAAATGATCATCTCGTTCTCAGTGTGATGGGCTTAGATTGTGAGTGTCAGAGCCACGGGAAGAAAAAAGGGAATTAGGCAAAAAACTTACCCAAAACCTGATGAAGTGAATTAAAGCTTATCTAATAGCTTCAATGGAAATTGCATCACAACACTTTTATGCCCACTTTCCTTTATGAACAAAATTCTCTCAGAATGCCCAAATAAAGTACACCCTCAAGGTTTTTGACTAATTCCTGAATACGCAAGAGAACTGGTATCTTAGAGATGAACAGTGCCACAGATGATCATTTTGAGAGGAATATGTGATGTCAAACCTCATGTTAATGTAGAAAGTTGGAAGTTAAGATAATGGCAAGCTTTGGTTGAGGGAATAGGGTGAGGAAGTAGTTCTTATTGCTCAGCAGATTAAAATTTCTTTGGTCTGCAAAGCCAACAGAAGCCATTACAGGAAGAGATGGTTGAAATTTTGCATTAAATGATCAGAATAGTTGGAAAATGTTTATGTTTGCTGTAATTTCTGTAGAATGGTTGAATTTGATAAAAGTTTTGACCACTGTTTATCAAATCTCAGCTTCTTTTGGTCAAGCTTAACATACTAAAAGATAAACAAAACATCCTATGTTCTTCTGGCAGAGCCATTTTCTGACTGTCACAGAAAATTAGGGATAAATAGCTGTGTGTACCTGACTAGTGATTTTTGGTACTTCAGATAATCTAGGATTCTTGAGAAAGTTTTTTTTTGTTTTGTTTTGTTTTGTTTTTCTGAAAAAGCAAAGCTGCATGCTTCCTACAAATACATACAGCTCTCAAAATGGTTCTTCACATCAGCAGAACTCTCTGAATACTCCCAGCATTAAAAAAAAGAAAAAAAAAAACCAGCACGTACTTTGGGGAAGTACAGGAAAAAAGATTAGGATTTTTCATCCTTTTGACTCTTTTAAAAGTACTGAGATTTTGTCATTCTTATTAATATAGCTGTGGTGTTGGTATAACTTGGAAGGCACTCAAACACAAGAGGATGGTGGCCATGAGACTCAAAGGCAGCTTAATAGCTGAACTGATTTCATGATTCCTGGGTGGAAAACATTTCTCATTTCCTAACTGTGCCATTGTTTGCATGTCAGCAGTACTAACAGTCGTTGAGCTTGATTAAAGACCACCATGCTGGATAATGTAAAAACACAAAGAAGGGCTTTCAGTCCTGCAGAAGGTTTGTGATCACATTAGCACTAAGAGCTGGGATCTGTCAGATCATATAGCATGAAGAAGTTCAGTAATGACATTTTTTTAAATGAGTGTTTAAGTCAAATTGCAAAGTGGATATAAAAAGTCGTTTGATTGTACTTGCCAGAAAAAATATCTTATGGCAAAAGGCATAATGACCAGCTGTTCAACTGCAGAGTGGAAGGAATATATCCAAGCATGGGAATCCTCATGAAAACAACATCCAGTCTGGCACTGCTCCCAGGGAGAGCAAGCTGTGTGGTAACTGGTCAGGTGTGTAATCTAAAAATCATTATGCTCTGCTGTTACAAGCCTGGTGGGTGATCAAATAATTCTATTGCTCCTCCCCTACCTGCAACTGCATCTCTGCTAACATGAAACATTTGCTCTTTCTTGTTGTGACCTAACCTTATGACTCAGTAACAACAGGCATTGAGCCAAGTTAGCTTCTTGCAACCCAGCTTCAGAATGCTGTTTGGTTATGTTTCCACATGCATTTCTACTCAGCCTGTGGTGGGTACAGATGCAGGTACATTCTGTCCTTGCTGTATCACTGACCCTCTTCAACAAGCCCTTAGGATTGACACCATAGACTCCTGAACACATGCCAAGATTCCTCTTCTTTACAGGACAAGGATGAAATTAACATCTCTTTACAGAGACCAGAGGCTGTGTTGTGTAGATATGAACTTACCTGTCTGGTTTCTAGGGACAAATTGTATTATTTTTTTTGCCTTTGATAGTTTTGAGAATTGTGAAATTGTACAAAGGTTAGGGAAGGCAAAATTGAAAACCTGGCCTTAATTATTTTGAGTCCATTTATCATGTCTCCTCTAGATAGCTTTTGGACCAACAGGCTGCAGCTTCTAACACATCATCTAAGATGATGTGGTACTGAGTGGCACTTGACCAGGTTACAATGACCAAACTACAGGGAGAGATAAGGATTTTTTACATTTGTGTCACACAGGAACAAAGGAAACAACTTTTTTTCACTTATTTCACTTTCACACACTGTAGGATGTCAGGCTGTGCTTCATTTTAGGACTTCCAGTGAAAGAATTGAGTGGAGAGTTAATGGAACCTCAGTGGGAGATGTGCCTCAGTAATAGACGAATAAAAACTGATTGTGGACACTAAGGTGTATGTCAGCCAGAGCCCAGGTTACAGCTGTGGATGTTTGGAGATGAGGGTGGGGGTGAGAGGTTTCCTCTGTTCCCAGATGCATGTTGTGCAGCCTGTCTTAGGACTCCTACAGTTGTCATTTAAATCCTGCGTGCAAGAGTACCAAGAAAGGATGAAGAAACCAAAAAGTGCTTGAAGTGGTACATCCACCTGCATATATGTCCAAGCCTTAAAATATTTTGTAACATGAGATTATTTCACCCCTATTCTTATGACCCTTAGAGGTATTCTGAGAATTTTCCCCATTTTTTTGTTCTCTGAACCAACGAACTTTATTAGCTCTGGCAGAATATCACAGCTATCTGTTTAAAAAAAAAGTGAAAAGTTGAAGAAGACAGGAGTTAGTATACTCGTCAATGAATAAAAGAGAAGATGCAAAAAAGAAAATTGAGGTGAACAGAGGTCCTGCCTTTCCCTTGGGAACATCAGAGCACTGGGATATCCTGGGCTGTACCCACTAAAATAGTGCCATTAGGATTGGTTTGTTGGATAGTCTTGATGAAACTGCTGTGTGACAGTTTTCCTTCAGTCTCCAAAGAAAATGAAGAGGTTACTGTGAAGGACATATGCCAAAGGAGTACCTTGGACAGAAAACATGTCCTCCACCCTAAATGGCTAAGGAAGCAGGTTATCTCCATGTGCGGTTTGCCATGTCTTTCATTGCAATATTTGCTATCAGTAGTTTCTACTCTGCCTAGTTAACAGAATACTAAACATGAAAGAATAATCAGAATAGTATACCTGACCACTTTCTTGCCAAGCACCTCAGTACTTTGTTTTGTTTCCTTGTTTTTTTTGTTTGTTTTTGTTGTTTTTCCCCACAACCACTTTGAGAGGAACCAGATTGTGAAGGAGTTAATGTAGTTTATAAGGCAAGTGCACGAAGGACAGGCGTAAAGAATGGTAACTGCTAACACATTTAGGGTTTGATGACTCCTTTCAGTACACTTTAGTTCAGCTGTGTTTTGCTGTTATTAACTCACTACCAATCTCCATTATGGTAACATGAAAGGCAAATCCTCACATAGTCTGGAAGAAGTCTTTAAAGTGTGACAGCTTCTAAGTGGTCCTGATGAAATTTTCATTTATTTTTTTTTTCCGGCAGTTTCCATCCAAGGATTAGAATAAACTTTTAAATTCTTAGATACCCTAGTGCCTAGGGCCAGAAGGTCTCACGGTCCTCCCCTCCTTGCAAACAGCAGTACAGGTTTTCAGTCCAGATCTATTGCTGAATACTTCTGTACTCCTGTGATCCTGCTCAGAGGAAGTGCCACAAGGAACAAACTTCTCTCCACCTCCTTTTAATAGCTTTGTTTCTTCACCCTTATCCTGCATGGGCGTGAGCCCTTTCGCCACATGCTTAGCAGGGGTGACCATCTAAAACCAAAGCCCAGAGTTTTGAGTTCAACCCCAGGTTTCCCTAGAGGTCCTCCCAGTTGTCTGCCTTGCAAGACCACCACCTCCCTGTGCCTTCGTGCAGTACTTAGCGTGCTGGAGGCCCACTCTCTGCCCTGATGCCTCCAGAAAACATTGTGATAAACTTATACAAAAAGAGCTTATTATTTCAAACCTTAGAGCCATCCCAAATGACGGATGTTTTTCAACTGCACTATCTCATTATACGTAGGTTTTGAGGAAAAAGAATAGATTTTCAAGCATTCACAATAAAAGTAATTTCTTAAAGCAAAATGGTTCATTTATCCTGCACAGGGTAAAGTCATATACAAAACAATAACAATCTGCCTTTTGAGGTGTCTTGTATTTTTGACAGCCTTAGCCCACAGCCTTTGATTAGATAAAGACCTTAATATTGCATTACAGCAGAATTACCTACATTATGGTAGCTGCTTGTTGCAATTGTGTTGACATGACTAGCTTCTCGTGTGAATGTATTCTGGTCTTTCTAATCTCTTTAGCATCAGCAGCAGGACATTTTATTTGCAATTGATTTTTAAATTTAGGAGTAATTGAAGTTTAAGCGCAGTTACCTTCTTGCAACAGGGACAGGTTGATACTGTTTAAATCCTAATTATGCACTGATTAAAAGTGATTGCATTGCCAAAGTGAGCAAGGGCTACAATTTGTTTCATTCTTAAAGGCTCAGCATAGAGAATTAATTGTATTTCCAGGAAAACAGATCAACATAAAGAGGAAGCAATTAAGAATTTATTGCTGAATCATAAATTTCCTAGCAATTTTTGAAAGGTAGGCAAGGTAGACCTAACTTTGACAGCAGATCTTGTTGACAACAAAGATAAACCATTTACTAGCTATGGTATTTGATGATAAAAGCTTTGTCTACAGTCAGTTGTACTGCGTTTTGCTTAAGCTCATAAGGTAGGTATGGGTTTGCTTTCATTTGGAACATCTAGTCTTGCAGTGTTCTGGTGTTTGCTTTGTTTTCAAATTTAATAATGAAATGACAGCCTGCAAATTATTCTCATATAATAAGTAGGATAAACAAAACCAGTCACACTTTTTTTATGAGCAGGAGTCATTTCATAAACAGCATAAAAAATAACAAAAGCGCGAGAGGGAAACCAGAGCAGCAAAATACACTTGTACCTTAGTGACAGGGAAAAGCCTGGGGTCTAAACAGGTTAGAGCTGTGCGTTCTGGATCTGAGTTTTCTGAATGTCACAAGCAATGTCTGAGCTAGGTCTGAATGATCCCAGATTTGGGGAAACACTTAATACAGACCTGTGTCTGCACAGTATTACTTTTATTATTTATTTATACACAGGATATGTCTGTACAGTGGGCTCTGATATTGCCTCTGATCTCTCAGTGGTAGAATATCAGGATTCCCCAAGACATGTGCAGGCTACACGTGCCACCCTCATGTTGGAATTTGTAAGTTTCTCTTAATCCCAGTTATAGGGTTTTCTTTTTTCTCTCTTTCTTTAACAATAGCAGTGGTTTCCCTATTTTCTACCAGCCTGCTAATAGGAGAAATTTCAATCACAGAGAACAGGACTAGAAAACTAAAGTTGCCACATTGTTTTTATGGTTGCATGAGCTACTTGGTGCAATACACACAAAGCCGTTAAAATAATCAGATGCAGAGAATTCAGTGAACAAGGGATGTTTCTGTCTCTTAGACACAGAGAGTTAAGACAGAGAAAGCTGACATTATAGGGTGGCTGGAAGCAGGGAAAAACAATATTCTTTCTACAGCAGTAGAGGAGCATGAGGTGGCATGTGTAACTTTTGATTGCTTTGGCTTTCTCACCATGTTTTCCTGCATTCATTGTTCAGACAAAATGGCAGCTGAATACCACAGCAGCCCACCCAAAGCTTTGTTATTTTCAACTCCATTAATCTTCTGTCATTTCTGAGCAGAGTAACTCCTGGTCTATAACCCATGAAAGCTAAGTGGTGCCTGGTGCCATGGTGATCAGAATTGTCATTCAGAAGATGAAATTGTGCAACATTCACCACAAGCCAAATAAACAGTCACTGGAGGCACCTTTTGGCCCTTAATTTTCTTTCTGATGAATGAACAGAATTTTCTGGAAGAGGGGAGAATTGCCCAGGGCACCAACTCAACTCAGTGCTGTTTCAGAGAAGTGCCTCACATCACTGTTAAGTTGCTAATGCTGGTCCCTGGCACACATGGCTCTCCAATTTTTGACAGACTTCTAAGAATCTCCCAGTATTTCAGTGAGAGCAGTGGAGAGAACAGTGCCACCACTGGGTTAGGTTGGAGTATGCCAACAATTATCAGTAAAACATAGATAAAATTGAAAACATCAGGAAGGGCATACACAGTTTATTAACACCTCTTTTTAGGATATTAATAAATATATATATATATTTCAATCAGTGTAAAGAATTGTCACTGGGAAACCACCGTGGTACAGGAACTATATGAATTCTGAAAACTTTACCAAGTGATAGATACAGCCAGCCCATTCAGTTCTTTGTTTTTTCTGTGACCGCAAAGAAAGACAAGTTAATGACAATTGTGGAGATTAAGGTTGTTTCCAGACTGGTTTCATAGGAAAGCAAGGCTCACATGACAACTCTGAATGTCATTTTAATGACGGTTGAACAATTCTAGCCAATCTCTTCCAAATGTACCAGAGGAGCTGGGTTCCCAAAAAATGTACGTCCTACATTTACTTTTCCAGCTCAATCAAAAGGAGCAGCCCAAATGTCATCCTCAGCATCTTTCTGCTGTAAAGAGGAAAAACGACAGAATTTTAAAATTGCAAGAATAGACTATATAAACTCTAAGTTCTATTCACTCAGTATACATTCACTGAGAGATGCACATGTATAAGAAAGCAGGTATACAGAAATCCATGTTTTTCTTATACTTGTCAACTAGTAGATAAATCAAACCCCAGGGTTCAAGTCAAAAGGAAAATCTTTGATTATGGACAAAGGAAATTCTCAACCTGTAGTAAGAACATGAAAAACAGTTATCAAAAAGATTAGATTTAGTGAGGTGAATGCAAAGCAATTCCACTGAAATAAAAATCTGGTTCAAAACCTGAACAGTTGAATAGCACTTGCTGCTTCAAATAGTCCTTCAAAGAGCTGTTGTCATTTTGGGTCACTCCCTTGAAACGATGGGTTGTTTCCAGACTCATACTGGTGGCATTGAACTGAAACCTTCCTTAATTCTGAATTCTGGCCCTGTGATTACTTTCTCCCTAGTGACTTCCTATATTGGTTGAAACATAAACCACTTCAATGACTGTACCCAATACTTATTTACTGTTTCTAGTATAATAATTTTTTCCCAAATCATTCTTGAACTGTAAGGATCACCTGGGGAGCTCTGAATGCTGTCTATCCTGGGCATTGGCACCATACATTACCAAAAAAAATTTTTGATTTTGCCATAATTCTTCTTATAAGTGTTGTTTTCTCAATTACATGATTTATAGACTATTTCAGACTCAATTTCTGCATTTAAGAAGATGCAGAAAAAGAGCAGGCCTAAAGCAAAAGGAATATGTGAGGAAAATCAAAAAGCTTTATGTTACAAAAGCAGTAAAAGAATATCAAAATCTCTTTCTTAAAGCAGTCTTTGTTGTAGCCATGAACACAGTATGTTTTTGACTTAACTTTTTCCTACCTTGGTTATCCAGGTTATCTTCATTTTTCTCTGTCTCTGGGGCAGCACCCTGACACCCAGTAACTAACAATTACAATTAAACCAAAGGATTTATGATATCTGAGGTCCCTGAGTCCTCCTAGATGTTCAGTTGTACCGAGAGATGACTGTATATAAGGGTATTTCATCTGCCCACTTTCTTAGTTTATGAAAAGAGGTTTTGTGTTGTTTTTTTTTTTTTGATGCTACCGACCAAGAATTTTAGTGGTAAACTTCCTATAGTATATATCTGATAAATATAACACAAAGTCTTATAATTGCTGATCATACACTGGTTCATAAAGAAAGTGAAATGTATGCCTAAATTGGTTTAGGGATACTAGGGGGGGGGGAGGGGGGGGGGGGAGGGAAGTAGACCATTTTTTGCACTTTCTTCAGTGGGAGTTGTATCAGGCTCAGAGGACATTTACAGATCACAGAATATTGAATTAGAATCATGGAATTGTTAATGTACGATATATGCATAATAGAATAGTGGTTAGAAATCAACATTAGTGTTCACGTCATGTAAAAATAATAGAAATCTGCTACTCATGCAATTTAAAGCAGGGTGAATACAAAAGAAACAGAGCCATGCTCTGAGAATTGAGGGGATTCTAACACAAATCAAAACCTTTCACACACTCTTTTTTCCCACATCATAAATGGATCAAAGTTTGAAAATATGACTGAGATTATTATGTTTTCATGAATACTTTACAGTGTATAAACAAGACCTTTACTTTGTAAGCAGCTTCTGTATGGAAAAAAATCAATTTCCCATAAAGAATTCACAGGAAGAGCTGTATGTTCAAAATGTACTTTCTATTTATTTCACCCCAGAAGCTCATCTAACCAACTTCCTTTTCAGGAAGGATAAGTGAAAACACATGCTTGGTCATTCAATATATTTTTTTAACTTCTTGAATTTTAGTAATAAGGAGATAAACTTGACTCAATCTAAACTAAGGATGGATAAAGATTTTTGATACAGCTCTGAAACTTTCCACTGCTTTCAGAACAGAAGGTACAAACAGGTCTGTTTCTGCATTTTTATTTTTTATTTTTTCCTGTGTTATACCTAGAATATTATGAAGCATCAAGTATATTAAAGAAAATGATCTGTGGTCGTGGTACCTGTTACCATCACTTTTGTTTACATTCAGTTACGGACACTGGCCTAGTACGGAGCGGAGTATTCAGTACAGTGCCCTTTTGCAATATTCCTTCCTTATTCAGAAGCTTTTGCTTCTGTTCAGAGAACCTGTTTCTTATTAAAATGTTTGAGCGAAGTTCAGTTTCCTCAAATATTGCCATCACACACCAAACATTTGAAGAACATCTGTGGGCTTTGCAAGACTTTCTTGGATTGATGGTGGACTCCCATGATTTCCATGAAAATCCACGCAACTGTAAAAAGCGGGGAAAAAATAATAAAAAAAAAAAAGTCTTGGACTTACAAGGACATTCACCAACAGTTTTGAAATGTGAATTCCCATTGCTGCTTTGAAAATGAGCCAAAAGAGCATTTTATTTTTACTTAGTAATGTTAGAGAGCTCTCTACTGAGGCTGTCCAGATCTTTTGAATTATTTGAATTTAGATAGGATGAAGTAAGAAAAGCAAGCTCCTGTTCTACAGATTTAATATTACAGAATAGTAGGTCTTCCATACAGCTGAACCTAAAGGCAGAGTTTAGCTCAGATACTTTATTGTAACATCGTCATCACCTCCTTTAGATTTTTTCTATCACTGTACATCCCAGCTGAGCAGACTGTGTTAATAATTATTCTTTTTTAAAAAACTATGAACGTAACCCCTGTTTGCCTTCTTTCAATTTTATATTTTTCTTTCTTTTGGTCCAAAAAAAAAAATTGTTGAACTAGTCAAAATGGTGCTGAAGAATTATTTTCTCTTACACAAACTATGTGTTTCTGCTACAGATGAATTTCCTCCCCAAATTCTGCAGGTGAATTTACTCCCAAATCAAACTCTTGCTACCTGACACCAGCTGCACAGAATTCAAACCAATATAAAAGGCCTCATGCAGAGTTGATCTTGTTTGGGTGGTTCAGCAGTTGTATTTAGCTGCTATGTGCTGGTTTATAGAGAATACCTAGGAATTAACTTCTTATTAATGAGCAGCTTGAGTTACAATATTCATGTCTGGCTCATCAAGAGAAGGTAAGCGCTGTGGAGTTCCTTGGGCAGCCTGTAAACTGTATTGTTTAACAGAAACTTCTCTCAGAATTTTCAATGACAAACTTGATGGTCTTGAAAAGATCTGAGCTTGTGTCTTTGCAGTGACAGTGAAATAAATGTGTTAGTTTAAAGAAGCATATGTATTATTATTATTTTTCTGTGGTTAAATGGGTAGTGTGTACTTTAAACATCAGTAATGAGTGATTGAATTGTACATTGCCTGACAATGAAACTATGCATTCAAAGTCTGTAACAGATGGTATGTACTGTTTAGTGCATACTAGAGCCTTAATCAACATCTTGGAGATAATCTTCATTTCAGTATTTCCTAACAAATGTTTAGATTTGGAAATGTAACCAGTTTTTTATGCTGGGATTTGTGTCTGTTTAGGTACGTTCTTTCAGAAATCAGCACAAATTCTCCCATAGTTTTTGACTACTGACATCAATTCAGCAAGAAGAAGCCACAGGGCAGTGTTTTCCATCTGTACATTACATAGCGGAACAGGGCTTGGGAAAGGAAGCATACATAGCCACTCACTAAATCTAGCAGAAGAATGAAGAATTCCAGTGCTAAAACTTTGTAATTAAAACCTTGGCAAGATGTTAGAGACACTTTTATTTTCCCATCATTTTAAGCAATGCAAGAAGCAAAATATTTTACTGATAAAAATGGTTTAATAATTTAAATCTCATAGGAGATATTATTTTTAGATGAGTTTTGTTACTAAATCCATGAAAAAGAAAGTCAAATATTTTGGTACATCACCCTTTAAACTGATACAGGAATATAAACACAACTTTGTTTCAAACCATTTATGAAGAACTGGTAAGTTTAGGAATAACAGTGGTGCTGGGCTTCAGCCTTGACTTCTGGCACCACCATTTGGAATGAAAGTTTATTTGAAATAAACAGGCAAAAATTCCTTTAATGCTTATGCCCATGTATGACAAGGGAGAAGTCAGAGCAGTGAGCGTATGAAATGAGATTACTGTTTAGATAAAATCTACAGAGTAAAAGTGGACCCTCTATTACTGTCTTTGTCTACTCATGAAATGTCAGACTTTTCTTGGATTGTTTTGATCACAGAGTGGCCTGCTTATGTATAACCTGAGAAGCTGAAGATAAGTTATTCTTCAATAATTAAGTCACTTTACTGATTAGGCTTGACTTTTCATGCTGTCTCATTTCAAAAGATGATGACAAAGGCCCTTAATCTCTTGAAAATTATGAGAAAAATAAAACCTGCAGTAAAATGACTGGATCATTGGTTTCTAGATCAAGGTGGTGTACATCTTCACCTAGTTCTGCATTTTGTGGTGTGCATGAAGCAAAATGAGAGTGAATTCCAGGGACAGCATAAGGGAAACACACGAGTAAACCACATGAACGTGAAATTTATGTTTAAATAAGCCTTTCCAGACAGACTAATGTTTTCATAGCAGGGTCAGATAAAGACAAAGTGATTCCTCTCCTGAAATAGGAGTTCTGTCTTTATTTTCAATGCTTTTGAAGTTTTCAATGCTTTTGAAGTTGTCACCTGAACTGCTTAAAATTCATGGGAAGGCCAGAATATTGCATTATCTGAACTCATGGTTTCACATTTTTGTCTTAGTTGTGGAGTGCTGAAAGTCACTTTGGTTCGTCTGGTGAAGACCATGGGACCTTCCTTACTAAGCAACATATCTAGGCTTGAGCAAATCCATGTGTTCAATCAGAACAACAAAGGTAACTCTAGAATGGTGGCTCCTGTCTTCAAACATCTGACTTTAGAAGTAGTTTACATTGTTGTTTTTTTTTTTTCTGGCTAATACAGTTGTCTGTCTGGAATATCCCATTATGGGAGCTAGGAATGGGTGAGGTAGTGTTTTCTGCTGCTTAATGTAAGAGTAGCGGAGTGCTTGTTTTGTTCTAAGAATCATTTTGAAGAAAGTGTTAAATAATCAGGCTGGGAGGAAAAGTGGTGGGCAATGATGACAAATTACTTTTTAAAAAGTTTTCATAGAACTTTTAAGACCCAAATTGCAAGCTTTTCCTGGCATTTTTTCCTTGTAGAAATACGTGGTGATTTACAATTTGATCTTGCACCCAGGTACACAATCTTGTATTTTGTATTAGATGCTGCATTAAGGATGCATTAAAGTGGATTTGAAGAACTTTAGGTCTGTTTGTATTTTATTCTGAATCAGTAAAAGAGAACTGGTGAAAGCAGTAGCTATGCTGTAAATTCATTGTTGTATCCCACAGAAGGCTTTTAAGTTATTCAAGCTGTCTTTTCACAAATCTAATAATTTGTGTTATGTGAAAAGTGATTACATTAACTGTGAATTCTTGTCTACTTGGTGATAAGATTATATTATTTGCTCTACTGCTGTGGTGAGCATCAATTGCTACCTTTTGTTACTATACATGAAATAAGCTAACTCTAGAGATCAACAGAAAAATGTCCTTCCCACCGAAAATACAACTAGTGCTTTTGCTGGCAATAGCTATGGAGGGACTGGTGATTAACTTTGCAGGCATGCCTTTGTACTATTTTAAGTTTCCCCTTCCCGTGGGGAACTCTGAGCTGGTTGACCTAGTTGAATCCTAAAGACCTCGTATACAGCTAAAGAGTCAAAATGGAGCCAGTCAATTGACACAAAAGGTCAGAGATGCCGTTAGGGATGTCTTGATGTACTAGAGTCTTTTGTAGAAAAATGTCTTTTACCAACCTGACCCAAGATGAAATTTCTCATTGAAACAGGAGAGGTGTTACAGAAATACTCAGGATTAGAGTATTTGTTTAAGAAATTGAATTACAAGCCCATGATTCAGACCAAGAATATGAACTTGAGTTTTATAAATCCTGGAAAAGTATTGTCCTTACTGCTAAGTTATCAACAATAAATTTTCTGTCACTTCTCATTGCAATGTTTGATTTGCAAATCACACAACAAATCCAAAGTATCTTCTCATGTTATAGTTTTAATAGTCAGCCTATACATTAATGTATTGCTGACCTATACTTTCTGTATTTTTACAAATGATTCTGAATAGTCTCAATTTCATCCTGTTATAGACTTGGACAGTTTCTGCTATGTTTCATTTTTCACTCCATTCGTAGCCTGTTACCTGGGAGAGTTCGATGCTATAACCTCTGGTTTTTCAAAACATTTCAAAAGAGAAGTGTGGTGTGCAGAAATGAAACATGAATGTAGTCAGGCAATATGTTGCTTTTACTTTGTGATTTAGTGGAGAAAACACTATTGATTTCAGGCATCAATGACAAAATTTGTTGACAATAAGTCACCTAAAAGGTATGGCAGGAATAATAGGTAGGTCAGGAACAGAACATAACTTGAGACTTAACTTGGTTCTTGTGTTTAGAAAGCAGGTTGTATCTGGTCATCTTGTCTCTGTCTGAAGTCTGGATGAAAATAGGTGGGCACCTGCAAATGATCATTTTAAACTTCTGCTAGCTTGATATAAAATGTATCATTGCCTAAAAATGTCCATTTCTCTCCATTGACTGCAGCAGTATGTTTTTCAGAAAACTTTTTATATTGTCATTAAATGTGGCTGGAGTGTTTAATGATATGGCTTTATAATTCACTAAGTATTCTGAGGAGCACTGAATTAATTTTTCAATTGAAACAGTTCATTTACCGGAAAGTATCTACAAATTTTACTGCTGCTACAGTTTCTGGTGAGAAAAACTATAAATCACCCAGCTATGTTATTTCTCTGAAAGCTACTAATCAGACTATTTGCCCATGCCCCCTGTATCTTGAGGTTATTTTGTATTGTCCAGCTCATATGGAAGATTTGTGGTATAGAATGGGTCAAATAACATAAATCCATTACCTTTTCAGTAATTAAAGGTGAGGTTTCTTAACTTAAATCAATTATTTTAAGGGTTAGCTTCTTTAACTTACAGAAGCTGTCTATCTGTACAGCTACATTCTGCTGGAAGTCACTTTGGAATATTTTTTCCTTTGCCTTGAGGTAGTTAAAACAACTAATGCTCTTCATGTTTTTCACAGCATAGCCTTGGTAAGTCCTTTTTATGAGGTGATAACTTCGGGTCTTTACAAGGTCTAGGGAGTCTTCTCTCTAGCTCTGTGTTCAGTGGGCAGTGTTCAAATAGAATGGAAACATCTCTTTGGCTCGTACTGCTGCTTCCACAGCATTTCAAAGTGTTTTTCTGTTGCAGAGTTTTTTTAATTTCTTGATTCAAAACACCACTTCTGTACTGAAAGCTTAGCTCTCTATACAGGATATTTTTGAGTGATGGGGAGATGGAAAGGGAAGCAGAGGTTTAGGATCAAACATAGCAACACTGTGGAGCTGAATTGGACGGCTTAGTAGCTCTTCTCTATAGCAACTTCAAGCTTTAGAGTAAGTTGAATTTGCATAACATGTACTGGAAAAAAAAAAACACAGCAGTCTTGCTGTGTTTATTACTGTCAAAGAAATTTTGGGCTTCTTTTTAAAGTCCCAACCATAGAAGCTTCATGAATGATTATACAGTCTTTCTTCTAGAGAAAACAAATTCCTAGTCCTTGTGTTTGCAGTGAAAAGATGAAAGATGCCTTAAAGGTTCAAAAGCCAGAAATGCTGAATTTCCTACTGTTCAAGTTAACTACAGTGAAGGAAAGAATGCCTATGTATTGTACATCTGTCAGAATATTCAAGATAAAAGAGAAATCATTGATTGTTTTCCACATAGGAAAAATAAGACATTAACATAAGTTCTTTGCTCACTGTGCTGGCATAGGATCTTTAAGAATTCCAGCAAAGACCCCTTCCTTAGAGCTAGAAAAGCTTCTGAATTGCCTTTAACAGGAGAATTATAATGGGATTTTTTTGACAATAATGAGCTGCCCAAGCATTGTTAAATAGATAATTCTGAGAAGTCATTGAAATCCTTGTTTTTACTCAATACAGATTTTCACGTTATGGTTTGGTTGTCTGAGCAGGACTTCCTCTACTTCTGTCTGCATCCCTCTCTTGCTCCACCTCTTGCCCATCTTTTTACACAATTTGCTTATCTACTTATTTCTGTGTTCCTTTGCTTTCTTCCATGCTACAAAATAAATGAACCTTTGTTTTTCTTAAACCATTGTAGTCTGGAATAAAAACTATTTTTTATTGATATTTTGTGAAACATGAAAATTTCTTACCTGCTGCATTTACTAGTAGCTCTGAGTGGGAAGAACATTCAGCTAGCTTTTACAAGAGATGAGAATTTAGTGGCTATGATAAAATTGAGAAATCTTTTTTTCCTTAAGTGTGTTTTTTTTTTTTCCTGGAGCAAAGGTCAGAAGTCTGTATTTCAGCACAAAGGGAATTTCAATTAAACCTGCTCCAACCATTTTTTTTGTTATTGCTTTTTAATACTTACCTTTTAGCATGCTTCCTTCTCTACTCTGACATTTAGCTTTAATCTGAGTGTAGCCATAAACATCACTTCTGTGCTCAGATTTGAGTCTGCCCTAGTGCCCTTGAGACAACTTGTAGAGGTGAAATGCATAAGAGGAACATGGCAACAATGTCACTGTGTCATTTAAGAACAGATCCTTTAAAAAAAAAAAGGAACAAAGTCACAAGTATTTTATTTTTGCTATCTAAAATATTAAGATCAACCCAAAATTCCCTGCATATGAACACAAGATTTAAACTAGAAAGAAATTCAATTCATACAAATAATTTTTCACTGTAATTACACAGGAAGAGATCTGTATAGCAAGCTGCAAATGTCAAGAGTTCATTTGGCTTTTTGTTCCCAGGAGGGATGTGTTGAACACAAGTTATTTGAATTTCGTTCTGAGGTAACTTACATCCTGATCCTCTCAACCAGACAATCAGAAAAGTAGGACTAGAATTGATCTCAAGAGCTCATCTAGCATAATTCTTGTTGTCAAACAGGATCAGATGTTTCTGTAGCACTACTCTTTGATGCTCATCTAGCTTGCTAAGATTCCAAGATTGGAAGCTTCACCAAGGGTTTTGAAGAGGGATTACTCCTTTCTTCTTTGCTACAGTGTATTGAGTAAATGGAGATCTGCATTATGTTCATTAAGCTTCTTTATGATCATCCTTTTCATCTGTCTACTCTGCATGAGTAGATACCTGGAATATGGGTGGCTTTAGATATCTAAATTCTCCTCTGTAGGCCTGATGGAGAATTTTACCTTAAAACAGTCTTGTAGGTGAAAGGTGCAAACTGCACACATCAGAACCGTCTCAAATTTTTTCAACTGAAAAGATGAGCTCTTTAGACCCATGTTTATTTAATGCTAGAGTACTTATATTTAGGCCATTTTTTTAATTAGATGGGTTTACTGTAAGGCCAAGACAGTGGTGACTATTTAGTACAACTGTGTAGCCTTTCAACAGGAAAAGTATTTTGCTGGTGTAAAGCAACACATCCTAAAAATCCTGCCAGGATGTCTGTTTTCAACATGATTATGGAATAAGCCATATTGGACTGAATGTCTAATAAGGTATAACCAACTTCAGTTTTTAATATGGATTGGGCAATATGAAACACTTTGTGTTTTGTCTCTTCCTTAATAGACTCTTGACTATGTTCAAGTAGGAAACACATAGAAAAACTTCTCATCCCATTTCTAGCTCAGATTGCAGAAGGAAAATAAGTGAAGAGAGCAGCAATGCTGAAAATCAGAAAAATAATTAGCTATTCACTTTTGAAGTTCTATAAAGACTACTGGGCTTTTAAGCTGGAGAGTCTGTAGAGAAATTTTGCATGAAAGTACAGATTTGCCAAAAAATGTTCAATGGGAACATGCCAATTTCAGTAGGCTTCCTTCAGTACAGAAAAATAATAAAAATTGTCAGCACTTACTATCTGTTACTTGAATAAAAAAATTGAAAAGTTATTTTTAAATTAGAACAGTAACAGTACTAAATAATTTAAACTAACAGTAGTTAGTTTAAATACAGTAAAGGCCAAAAGGAAAGATGGGGAAGTTCCATTATCATTCAACTTTGGGAGTGGGGCAGGGAAGGAGAGCATTTAGGTCTACCCCTGAAGGCTTACGTGTGGTCACACAGTGGAGCATCCTGCAAAAAAAAAAAAAGGCGCTTTTTCTGAGTCTTCTACAAGCAGAGTCATCTCTGCTCAGACCATAAATGTGACTTCCTTGAGGACCACCTCAGATTCTCCTTAAAGGAAGAGTTAAAAATGCACAACTCCCACAGTTCCTCTGTGGGTCTCAGACGATCTGAAGTCAGATTGAGATGATGCCTATGCTCTCTGGAGTTGTTGTGATCTGGAGAGCTTGTTTGGCATCTGCAGCTGCTCACATTTGTTGTCAATTTCCTGCCAATTCAGGCCTTCTAAAACAACCAAACTCCATTCAGAAGATCCAGGCTGTAATACAGTAATTTCTAAGTGCTAATATTATCTACCATGAAAACTAATTAGGCTGTTTGATTACACTGGTCACTTTTGCTCTGGCTCAATGAACTCATGACTCAGCCTCTCAGTACAGATGTAAGAGGAGACAGCTTAAAGCAGAGATGCTTTAGTTTTCTTTTCCTGGAACTCTGTAGTGAAAATTCCATAGTTTACAAAGTTTCATGTTACCTGCAATGTTTTTCCCTCTATGTGAAATCCCTTTAGGACCTCATTCAGGAAAGTATTTATGTGTACACTCAGCTGGAGATACGCAAGGGGTTCTACCATTTGCTGTAAGATTTCTTAAATGCTGACATTTAAGTGGATTTAAAGGAGCTGAACACTTCTCAGTTATTTTGTGTGCCAGGAGACTTCACTATAACTGATTTATGGTCCTCTGTCCTGAAAATTAGTCCATAATCCTCACTGGACATATTCATTGTGAAACCTTAGGGATTTTATAGAATCTGAGTCTTCATTTAGAGCTAATCTTTGCATGCATAGGACTCTCTATTTTGATTTACCTGTTCCTACTTTGTCTTTTAAGCTGGGGGGGGAGGGGCGAATGCTGAAATCAAGGGGACATTTTGAAGAGGAAAAGATTGCCACTTTTCTTAACAGTGGCCAAAGCAGTGTCAGAACACTTTACCACAACCTCATGCTTTGTCCTAGGGAATGGGATGATGTTATAGGAGGATGACCTTTGTGGTGCTCCATATGTATACTTAATTTAGGGAACCAATGTGTTACCTGTTTTAAATTAAGGAAGCCAAGAACTTCAGGAAAGTCTTCAGTAGAACTGTCGTATGCACCATAGTCTAAGCTTAGACAGCAGGCAAGCCCTCTTCTACAGTTGTACCAGTCTTTATGATAATCAACAAGTGGCTCGGAAACCCTGCTACCCAGCTGATTTTCTGGAGGGCTCCCTCCTGCAGAGATCAACTATGTACCACCCAAGGAAAGAAAAACGATGTACTGTTGGACTGATAAATGCTTTTGTCATATTTAATTGGGATTATTCTTTTAGCCCCTTCCATTTTTCCCCGCAGAGGTTAATCACCAATGCTCACACAGCCTAAAATGTGATCTGAGTGGAAAATACAAAATCTTTGAATTACAGCAGTTAAGGAGCCCTCTGATTTATCGTTTACATTTTTTCTACAGTGCTTGAAGGACTTTGCTTTAAAATTACATTAAAACAAAAACAGCCAGAGAGCTGTCTTATTCAAAATGTATAATTAAGACTCTATTCAGGATTTATTTTAGTTTTTGTTGTTGCTTTTTTCCTCTTCATTCCTTGTTCTTTCAAATTCCATTTCTTCGTAGGAGAACATTTCCTGTACTGTAAGGCAACTTGTGCTGCACCACACCGCATTAAGAAAATACTTCCTCTCCTGCCAAATGGGAAGAATTTGAGGATTTCAAGGTTGAAGTTACCTTTTGTATTTTCAGTGTATTTCAAAGATATACAATATTCCTATTATTTTAATTTATTACCTGATAGGTCACTTCTACCCTGAGTAGTAATTTTTAGTTCAGCTCTCCATGATGGTATCCAGGCCGCTTTTAAGTCCTTTGTTAGTTTTTAGGCCAACAAGTATATATATCTAACGGTATTCCTTCAGTGTGTGATTGAGTCACAGTAATCATCTGTAACCACGTGGTCTTCCCCCTAGGCTTGATCAAATCCAGACTCAACATTCCTGCATAACCATTTTTATTCTAACCATATCTAATGTAAATTGTTCGGTCTGCAACTTTTCTTTAAACCAGGTCAGGACATGTGCTACAACTTTTGCAGCACTATGTGTTGAGAAATGAGCGTCCACCTCTGTCTCAAGATCTAAGCCAATAGCCCCATACTGTAGCCGTCTATCCAATATGTTATGGCCATGTTTTCATGTCAAAGGTCAGCATATCTTCACATACAGCTATCTGCTCAGATGTGAATGTTTGAATGTCTATATAGGTTACTATACCGATATGCCTTGGCTAATATCACTGAAGCTTCTGGCTTTAAGCTTGATGTTGTAGCTTAGGCTCAATGTGCTGGAAGAGTTGTGGACTGTGGTTCAGGTTGTGCAGGTCTGGAGTGTCAGGCTTTGCCAGCAAAGTTCCCTTTCCTACTCCATCAAGAAGGCATCAGAACATGGTGTTGTTTTCACAACCTCTTCTCCAATTCTCTCAGCACTTTCTCAAAGTGTACTTCTTATAACTACAGCTCCCCATTACTCACTCAGGTTGATAAGTAGAGACATGCGCTTCATCTGCTTTTGTGTTGTTCCAGAGCCTCTCCTGAGAAGGTGGCTTCTGGAAACATGTCCTTCCTCAGCACAGTTGTCATCTTTCATCAAATCAACTGTTGTCCTGGCTGCTGCTGTGATTTACAGATTTCCATCAACTCTGTAGCAGTCAGATGCTGTTTATTTGATTTAGCAAAATGTTTCATACATATAAACCAGTCTTTTCAAGGTAGCATGGAAAATACCTAACATCACTGATATGAAGTAAATTTATTATTTTCTCTGAGTAAAATAATTAAAAGGTCACCCCATGGCCCACTGTTGAGCACCAGTGACCTCATTTCTGCTCTGTACATAGAACTTCATGTTCTGGTCTCCAGCCACTTCTGGGCTGCATTGCATTGATCACCTCCATAATTCATTTTTCCGTGAATGAGATATCACTGCTTTGCTGCCAAAGGAATTGAGTGATATTCCTGGTGCTGATGCTTAAGAAATATCTTTAAGATCTGAACTCTTCCTAACCAATGGATAATTTATTTCCTTTGCTGGCTTCCAAGAAACTCTCTGACAATAAAATACTGTTTCTGCCTTTTGATATTAAACACATCTTCAACAGTTTCATTGCTTTATCAGCTTCATTATGTTACTCAGTGAGCTGGTAGCATATCGGAAATACAAGGGTGATCTGTATATATAACAAATTCTAAACATCCTCTTGAAGTTCAAGATGAAGAAAATTGGTTAAAGGAAGTTACTAAGTATGCATGGTTCAATTTTTGATAATGCACAATATGCAGTCAAGAATACAATGAGTCTCTTCTGTTTTTTCTAATAGTCACTTTTTTCCAGGCAGAGCTGTTTGTCTTGTATGTGACATATTCAGAAAGTTTTCTGCTATCTACTTATTTCAGTGAAAATGAACCATAAATTTTAATGTAAGTGCTGATGAATTCAACCTCAAAAGTGCAGGTACTTTTTAGTTTCCTAAGAAATTGATCTTGCTCCATCTGCTCCACAGTTCAATAATGCTCCAGGATTTTTCAGAAGGTTAGGTGGACCACAGGATTGTGGCTTGGAGGCTGGTAGCACATGTTGTTCTCTGCAGACCCACATGTGTCAGGGTCTGATCTAATACACATCTGCAATGAATGCAGGGGACTCCATGACTGACAAAATTCCTCTGAATTCTACATCCCACCTGAATCAACCACTTTAAAAATAATCTTTGGTTTATTATTTGTGTGTGTGTGATACCTGACCTAGACAACCTTCAAACAGGGAAACAAAGGAAAAGTGTCTTCTCAGTCCTTTAGTGAGATGCTTCTGTCCTTCAATATCCTTATTCCTTTCTTTCTGGGGTGATTTTGTCAATCCTTTAACATCTAAAGACACAAAATTCTGAGGTTTGCTAAACAAGTGGAAATTTTGTACTGACTTGCAAAGCTGCAGATTTAATACTGCTATCTAGAATCCAAGCTTTGGGGTATTTACCATTGTTCTTGAAGTCATAAGCTTCTTTTCTCCAGGGGCAGAAAAGAAAAACATTTCCTTCTGAATCATTACATTTAATAATTGAAGATCTAACGTGCTAAGTAGAGTTTCTTTCTCTGGAAGCAAAAACAATTCCTGCAGCCAATATATAAGGCTAAATAGCAAAGTGTCTCATTCCACTTACTCTAATGCTTCCCTGACTGAATTTTCTCAGATTTTACCATATTCTGAGTGGATTATGAATGTGGTTAAAGTTATGGAAGGAAGCTGTCAAGCAAAACCAGCAAGACAACTTAATTTCCCAAGTGTGTTTTTTTATTTAATACAAAATCTTTAAAAAAAAAAAAAAAAATCAAGCTATACAAAATTCTGAATACCAAGTGAAAAAAGAAAACTAAGTTCTATCTCTTGACTATAGTGCTTTTGGAGGTCTTCTGGATTGTTCTGGTATTTTTGTCCCACTAGCTATATGTAGTTTACATAAAGAAGGAATGAAAGGGTCTTTTAGCTTTAACTTGGGTTATTCATGGACCACATCAGAATACAAAATTATCCTACATAGCCCATATAGCAGTAAGCCTGATTTTTTTTGGACTTGGTTTAAAAAGGTTTAGAAAATGCCTTGTAAGAGTTGCTATAAAGAATTTTATTAAAAACTGTGTCCTCCAAGAATACAGCAGTAGGAGGAAGAATAACACCCTTGCCTTGATAATGTACTCAAATCTTTACACATTGTTATGCACTAGCATCTCAGTCCAAAGACGCTTGGAGGATAAGAAATTTCCTGTCCATTAAGCCAAAAGCATGGACTCTAATCTAAATATTGCCAGAGTCTAAGAGGGTTTAAAGGTCTAATTTTCCATTTGGTAATAGTAGTTCTGAAAGGAAAGCTATTGAGCTAGAGCCAATGGGCCAGGGGAAGAACGAGAAAACCTTCATCACCATCACCAACCTGATTCTGTGTGGATGTCTGTTTTTGGAAGAGTACGGGAACAGTGTCCCAAGAGGCAAAGATCTTTTTTGCTTGAAAAAAGATGACATAGCTACCCAGACAATAAAGCTCCTGATAATACTCTTGTGTAGAAATTGTTAAACCTTTATAAATTTAGTTGTATGCCCATCACAGGAATAAGCAGCTATGTACATCTGAGTCCTCTGCTCTTTATAAAGTTTTAACTGTGGGGGGGGTGTGGGGTTTTTTGTCTTCGCTTGTAGAAACTGCATTTCCAGTGCTTGGCTGCATCTGTCTTTCTCCAAGTGAAAGATAGGTTCAGAGCATGTATACTCTTGGTCTTGCTTAGCATAGCAAATCAATCTTGAGACACTTGAACAGACATCTGACCGCAGGAGAGAGGTAGAACATGAATAGGCTGCTTTTCTGGAAACATTTCTTCTGTTTCCAACGCATAGTTATGCCCAAGCACATGACAGAGAAAAGACTGCTCTAGAACCATCTGACTCACATTCACAGGACCTGATTTTAATTTAAACATCTCTGAGATGAATCTAATGTGAGACTTTCCCTGATGCTGAATGACAATATTTAGGACTGTTACCAGTCCTGCTCCAAACATCCTGTGTCTACAATTACATCTGAGACATGTAATCACCCACATACTTGTACCTCTATATGTAAGAGGTGGAGATGGAGCTTCTGCTTCTCAAATGAGCATGGGGCTGCTGAGCAGGAAATGTATTGTCCAGGCACAAGTTATCGGTTGGTCACTAACCCTCATCAATTCATTAGCTTAGGCCAGCTGTGAGTGTAGACTGTCAGAGCTGAACACGATTGGTTACACTAGGGCTGTGTGAAGGCTGTCCTGTCAGCTCTCAGTTTAGTGCCCTCAACAGAGGAATAAAGGGAATGGATCCCTTCCCAGGCCAGCATGATCTCGTACAGTTAACATGGAACAGCTAACAAGGTCAGTGCTGATCCAGGACAGAGGTTTCCTACCATTCTGCCATCTCCTTCCTAAAGCAGAAAAGAATGAACTCTGCAGCTTGCTGAGCCAGCATCCCTTTTCTGTGCTGTGAATCATCACAGCAAGTGTTTCCATCTGCAGGGAGCAAGAATCCTGGCACAAGCTGGCACCTTGCAGTAGTAGGTCAGTGTGCAGGGGCACAGAATGGAGAAGGGACAAAACAACACAGGAGACACAGCAGCTCTTTACCTGGGGGGGTGGGGGAGGGAGGAAGGAAAAAGGAAATCAGTCTCCCATCTAGATGTAATAATATATCACTGGAAGAACACCCAAGAGCATTTCCAGCCTGTACCCAGCTGAAAATGTCCACTTCACTATCCACTTCATTATAGTCCCATAGATAAGCCATGAACAGCTAATGGTCAGAAGTAGCCTAGTATCTACTTTTGCTTTTGATCCACTTCTTTTTCTTGCCTACGTCCTGTGAAAAGAAGTCTGCAACTAAGCAGCCAAATATTTTTACTGCTGTGGGTTTGTGGTCAGCATTTACTGGAGTTGATAGAAAATCTCCCCTTCACTTCTGTGGATGTTGGATGAGACTTTGAAAAAGTGGCATTTAAAAGAGGTGGGGGGGAACACAGAAATTAAGAGTGTCTGAGCTAATTAGATGTGCTGGCATATGTACTCTTCCCTCCATCTGCCATGCTTCAGACAGCTATATGACTAGGAACAATAATTCTTCACAGTCTCATGGCAGATACCATATGGCTTCAGAAAAATCCTCTGGCTCTGACTCCTAATGGTATTGGACTACAAGTTTGTGTGCTCTAACACTTTTGTTACATCGGATTTCACATTAACTAGTTCAAGTTTTACCTGTGATTCTTTCTGAATTCAACAGCGGATTGATTTTAATCAGCTTTTGGGTTCCAAAGTAGCTGGCCAAAATGTTATAAATCTAACATCTGAACAAATTGCCTGGCAAAAGAGATGTAGGAGATATCATTATATAAATAACATCACTAGAAAAAAAGGCCCAAACTTCTTCAGGAAACATTCTCCACTTCCTTTCCTCTTTAGATGGTCCAGTTATGAAACATTGACATCATTTACTTGGTTTAAGTTTGCACAGTCATTCTCTCTGTGCCTCAAAGGATAATGCATAGAACTTGTCAGAATATGCACATTCAGAAGATAATAACAAAACCTGAATGTGGATATTCATACAAAATTTGTTCAGAGGTTTTGCATTTAAGACTCCTTTTCAAACTTTCTCTTTCAGCAAGGTTGTAACAGACACAGAGGCTGTAGACAACAATCTGCAAAAGTTATAGTATCAAAGATTGTTAAAATCAAGCAGTAATCAGGTTAGTTCATCACTGCTAAAGAAATGAACCCAGAAACTAGTCAGATTAAATGGTATTCTTACAGTGATTAAAAGCTTTTTTTTTAATCCCTTTTTGGCTCTGATACCAAACAAAGGCAAATAGCTTCATGGAGGTCTTCTTGGAGGAATTCTGCCTTAAGTGCAAGTTGACTCAAGGGCAGCCTTTCCTTCTCATGACTCTGCATAAGCCACCTGAAAATAAGACAAACTGTCTTATTTGTTCCAAGCTACCACTGTGTCATTCTGTGTCTCTGTCAAGTGGCTTTATCTTTCAAGCCTCAGTTTCCTCAACAATCTTTGAATACTTGGAGGTTAGCGATAGAAGGACAACTGCGAGGACTTTTGTTTAGAAATGGATTGTTTACCTTTACTGCAAGTGAAGTGGTCAGATCCAGGCCTTTCTAGAAAGACCTTAGAATCCAAAGCTCTGTGTTTTCCTGCACATTTCTGGCAGCCTTGCTAGCATCTCACTGCTTGTTTTTCTGTCATTTATCAACCAGAATGCAGATCCATAAAATCATTTTCCTTTCGGTGAGCCATTTCAGGAACCAATAAAGGAAGAAGACAGTAACAAGACTATACCCACCCCTACGGCGACCTGCAGTTTCCTAGAAATTGGACCCAACTTCCAGCATCTGGTATTTAGTCAGGAAAAGAGCTTCATTAGAGTTTTGGTTGAGAAACAGATGGGATGGTTGTTTATCTGAGGAGCTGGGGGATTGACAGAGATATAAATGCTTGATCAAGGCAGGCAGGATGCTTAGGGTGGAGACGAGGGGCTCTCAGGTGGGATTCCTATGCGAAGGGATTTAGAGTAATGAACACTGAAACAGGGAGAGGATTTGTGTGCCTCATGAAGGTATGATGGGAAAAGAGGGGCCCAGGCGGTCACCCCAAGGAAAAGAGGAGATGCCTTGGTTCAGTGCCACCAGGCTGGGGACTCCAGGGAAGCGTGGAGCTTCTTCCCTCATCGTAGCTGTGCTCATGCCTGAGGGATGAGGGCTCTTGCAAGGGGGGAAAGGCTTTAGGCAGCTCAGTGGCAATGGCAGTGGTAGCAGCAATGTGAACCTGACAAAGTAACTCCCTATCCCACGATGAGGGTAGTGGTGGGAGGCAGCAACCATGGCAGTGGCCACTGCGGCCTTCCCAGACTCTCTGAAGCTTTGTAAGCACTAGGAGCTCAGAAGGAGAGCAGAAGTTTTTCATGTGTCACTGAAATCCTCAGGGAAGAAAGCTCTCCAGGGGGGCTGATATGTCTGAATAATATTTCAGCATTTCTTGCTGTCAGTGGAATGGGAGTTTTTTTTTCACTGAGGCCTGTTGGTGCCTCATGATGTAACTGGTAACAAGTACCTGGTGTCAATTAAGAGTCCCAAATACTTCCTTTTCTCCGTGGAGGAGGTATGGCAGGTACTGGCCACTGCAGTCTTGGAGGTTCACTTTGCAGAGAGGAGTAAAAGGCAGCCCTTTGTAAAGGGAACTGAATGCCTTGCCAACAAGCATGCATCTTGATCTAGTCCATGCTGCAGTTTGAGTCAGTCAAGGACTGATTTTAATTTTAAGGAATTATGTTTGCTTCAGGGATTTAGCAAAAGTCAGAGGCAAAGCAGGCATGCTGGTTCTCTGATCTCTTCACCAGCTTTCAATGCATTCCTGCAATGCCTCCTCTCTGACAAAAGACATTCATAAATTAAATAGTAATGTCAGGGAAGTTACAAGTGTCTGACTCTGCCAAAATCAGAAGAGAAATTACAATGATATAATATCTCAGATTGCGCTCTAGTTTATGCTTTCCTTGACACACATGCTACTTGGACCAAAGGATGCAATACTGAGACCACCTCTGCTTCATCTCTGAAGCTCTTTTTCTTTGCCTTGATTTTTTTTTTCCTTTTCATGAACAAGGTTTTCTAGACACTGATTTATTTGGGCTGTTGTCTCCCAAGTAGATGCAAGCATAGGGAAAAATTATCCTCAGGACAGTTTAGCAGAGGTTTTTCTCTGTGAGTAAAAGGGCTTTAGAAGACCTTTCCTACTGAGTTTATTGGTTTTCAGATGGAATCCAGGGGCCATTTATAAGGAGACTTGTCTAGAGATTGCACACTGAGAAGGGACTGTCACGTAGAGACCGTGTTTCACTTCTCTGTCAGTTTGCTGGCTGGAGTGTGCTGCATGGAATAACTCTTAACCTAGTTGTATCATTCACAAATATCAGAAAAACAAGGCAAAACTAAATACTCCCTCCTGAGCCGTGGATGCTAACAGAAACTGGTAATAGATGCAGAGCTTTTTCCCTTCAAAACTATGCATTTCTTATGATCAATGATTAAAATCTTTAGACTCTATTTTCAGTCAGTACATTAAGTTTTCTGAAATTCTTATTTTGAACACTAAATGTATTATGTAACATTTATTTCCTGTGTCTGGTGCCTCACATCTTGGAGGTGAGGTAAAGAATCATAGTAAACTCTTAAAAAGAGGGCTTTCTTTGCCTTTTTTTTAACTAAGTAGAATTCTAAGTGCATGTCGAAAGAACAGAATGTATTTCACTTGTAGAGGTGGACAAACCAAGGCAAAAATAGTTGATGAGGTTTACCTGGAAGTGATACAGTACAGAACAACAAGGCATAGCTAGAAACAGAGTCCAGGAGGCTGCTGGCCTGTGTAGTGATAAAGTTGTATCTCCTTGTGAGGCTCCTCTTGCTCCTTAGATTTACAGGTTACTCAGTAGTATCCGGTGATATTGCCATTTATTGGCTTAGCTTCCAACAGTGGGAGAGTGGGAGGTATTTTCTGCAGAAGGATAGTTTTAGACAAGTGAGAAGTGCAACTGAGGGACTGAGAGAAAGGGTCTTTAAAAAAGTTCTGCTTACAAAGAGTCTGTGTACGTTACTGCAGAAATAAAGCAGCAGACTATGGACACTAGATTGTAGCATGAAATAGCTAATAATACGCTTGCAGCTTGTAACTACTTTCTTCTATAAAGAAGAAAAAACTCTTCTCCAGTACTGCACCTGAACCACATGTAATTTAATAGATCATAGGTCAAGAAGAATCAGCAGGACATATGGTTTGGAAGGCTAGAAAACAAAGACTATCAAATTTTGTCCTGTTTCTCCTGTTGAGACTAGTAGACTCAATTTGACAAAAATTTATCTTTTCAGAAGACCTGTGGTGCTCAGAGGAGGATTTCAGAAAGAAATAGGCTAGCCTTTGTAGTTTTTACTCTACCTGAAGTTTTATTCTGTATTTAAAAATGTTCTAAATTTAATATTAAATATGTTTCAAATTCAAATATTTCAGATTTAATCTTCTGTATTTGAACTTTCCACATTCAAAATACTATTATTTCAGTGAGTAAATATAGTTTTTCAGATTGCATCTATATATGGCTAAAGACATCTGAACTTCTTTTGTTTGGCAGTCAATTTTGAAATTGTCTGCCATTTAATCTTGCAGGAAGAGATCCTGAGATTTTTGCCACTCCCAGATGAGGTTTTGATTCATGCTTATGTCCTGAATCTAAAAATTAGCCAGTCTCTGAAGTGCTCATATTCCTGTCAATTCATCTTCAAAATTACCACGGGTTATACTATTTTTTATCTTACTAAGTTCCCTTATGCCTTACTGGAGAAAGATGGATTTTGTATATCTACCCATCTTAAATGCATTGTTTTCATCATTCCCTTTGTTGATTGTTATCAGAAAAAAAAATCACAATGTTTTCCAGGAGACTAGATATTTGATTTGTATTTCAGGAATAGAAATAACTAATAGAAAAACAAAACAAGGCAGATGTAAATAGTCCTGATTGGAAACTGCATACATCAGGGGAACCATAAAAGCATAGAGTGCATGTATCTCTTAATCATGGTTTTATATTCAATTCAGGTCAGCAACAACTGGAAGTCTTTGCTGTATGGTAATTCTTTGGACATCTTTTTTTTTTTTTTTTTAAATGGCACTGATCTCAACTGTCTTATGGTGTGCATTGGTCAACAGTACAGATCACCCCTAATTGACACACATTAGATTATGAAGTTAATCTTCAGGTGGCAATGTAGAGAATATTTTTGTCACTATCTTGGCTGTATTTGTTCTACTTGAGACAAATGTTTCATACAAAGGCAGTAAAGCTAATATCACACTCCTTCAGGAGGGCATCTCAAACTTGACCTATAAAATGAAAGAAAAAAAATACTTGTGCAGTTGCAAGGAGAAGTCAAACAATATGTTTAGCCATTTACATATTCTGAGGGGAGGCTTGTCAGGGTACACAAGGGTCAGGTTCATAGACCTTTCAATCTCTGTTTTTTCCTGGGAATTTATCAGTATTTATACCATTCAGTGATAGCTGTAACAGCAGTGGAGATGTTCAGTAGAAACAACCTTGAAAGCCTGATCTACAAATTTTAATGATTTTTGCCTCCCCTTGTGAAAACTGATGCTAGCTTTCAATCGGATATTCAAAGCATTTTCTTTATCAATCCTCTGTTTCCAGGGTTGTAATAGAAATTTGATAATTTCAACTGATTATCCTTTCATGGAGGGAAATAAGAGATGGGTGCCTCTATCTTCTGTCCCAGACCGAGTCTGAAGCCCTTGCTCTTGATGATCAGCCTGCCATGAACTGGTGAGCTTGGTCAATCATTAGTTTTCTGTCTCTTTGCTACTGCTATTACATCTGATTTTTTTTTCCATATTATCTCTTTTCTATGTTATTTTCACAAGAAAGTACTTCTGTGTCCCCCAGTGCTATTCAATAACACTGTTGTTCTTAATACGTTCTGAAAAGCAAATTGTTGGGAGCAGTTCAAAGTGATAATTAAGTGGAGCCAAATCTGAATCAGTCTTTTAGAAGGACAAGCTTATGTTACCTGTCATTTCAGCTATATTTCCCTGACCCAATTATATAGGAGAGTAAATAAATAAAGTGAGAAGCTACAACAGAATTCAGGAAATTAAAGAACCAGGAATTGTCTTCAAGCCAGGTATAATTTCCATGTGTGTGTATATATATATGTAAAAATTATGTTTTTCCCTACAATTAAGCAGACTTTCTGAAAGGGCATACCAGATCCTTTCTGTCCAGGGCAGAAGTTGAGCATGTCAGCACACATTCAAGGATCTTGGCCAAGTGCAGAGGGCAGCTGGAGTTGAGAGGCAAGTTAGAAGAGCTCCATGAGCTTACAATTGTCAAATGGTGATAAAACATTACTTAGTGCTGTGAGTTGTACAGCTTAGCAGGAAACTGTGAGGTGTCGTCATCTGGGCTGCAAGAAATGAATGGCAATTTTTTTTTTTTAAGTCTGAAAGAGAGTTGATAATGTATCAAGGGAAAGTGAGGAAAAGCTTGTGTGTGTGTGCGCCTCTACCTGTGTTATTATACCTGTGGTGTGTGTCACTTCAGACTTAAGCTGCTTTGACAGCCTCAGTGCCAGAACACACCAAGTGCTGGACATGCTCAGTCCTGACAGCAACAGGGCAAGTTTTGAAATGCCTGGAAGGACAGCTCTTCAGATCAGCTCTTCTGCCCAACTGGATTCAGCTTTTCAAGGGCTCTTTGCTCCCTTTCAGGCACACAACTCGACAACTGGCATCTAATGAACCAAAAGCTTCTGAAAATCTCACTACTGACTTTGCCAAGCTGAACTCTACCCATGAGGTCTGTGAGTCCCACTACCAATGTCCTTACTGAAGCAGACCATTTTTGCCAGTCTTGGAGGTTGTTTCACCAATGTGAGCACTTAGCCACCAGAAGCAAAACTGAGAAGAGCAGATGTGTTCTATTAAAACTAGAGTGCAGCCAAAATAGCCTTTTGAGTATGGCTTCATTAAGACACAGGTGACTGAAATCTTGATCACAACTCTTCTCAAAACAAAAAAAAAAACTCAATTTCCTATTCGTTGCCTGGTTTCAACTGCAGGTTGCAAAGCTGGTGCTATTTCACAAATACTGTGCATGGTATCCATTTTCACAAAGTGTATTAGATCCAGTATCCACTCCTTACAGCCCCAAATTGTTTCTATGCCCTATTTCTGTATGCTGTTAGTAGAGAAGGATTAAACCACTAAAACAAACAAAAAAAAATACAAAAAAAGCCTCACATTGTATAAAACCTTTCTGGAACGCTATTGCTACTTGTAGATTGTATCACTAAGTGGTAGAATACTTATAATGGTTGTATGTAAGCAAAAACATTTAAGATTTTTGTAGAGGATGTATTAAGGGGGGAGAAATCTGATAAATTCATAGGTGTTTTTTTTTTTCCTTACTGGGTGCAAAAGCAAAGCTTACTGAAGTCATGGTATATTTCTTATTTGAAGCCGGTGGAATCTTGGTTCTTTCATGAAACCACAATTTTTTTTACAAGCCCTAATCAGAGACAGAAAATCTCTGTGGCTGAAGAAAAGAGCACTAAGGTTTTTTTTTGTTTTTTTTTTTAATAATAATAATAATTGTGAGTGTGACCCTGAATGAAGACACTCCCAAAGCCACACTGAAAAGACTGCAAGAGGGCTAACACTAAACCTGAAGAATCCAATCTCTTGCACTGTCTCTAAGCATTTGACAGGACTGCTATCATCAGTATACTTGGTTTTAAAAGATTAATTCCTACCTACTGAGTATTATGCTACCTTCCTGCCATTCATTCATTATGGGACAGACAGCATCTCATCATCTTGTTAATACAATCATCGCCATGGTTGTGGCATTATGGTGAACAATGAACATGAAATATATGAAGAGGGGTTAGATTTGATACAAACACGGACAGATTACAGTCTAATCCATTTTGCAGAATAGGATCTCATGTGGAATTCAAAATTAAGAAGATACTAAAGCATAAATCACTCTGAGCCTGTGCATTGTAAATAAGTCTTCCCTTAAGAAAAAAAGTTAATTGTATCATTCAAGATGTTTGTTTTTCCATGGAACATATATTTAAAAAAGTGAATATATTATTATTATCTCTGTAAAATATATATATATATATATATATATATATTACAGGTAAAAGGAAATATAAAATATGCTAGCCTAAATTCCTCTCCCCAGTGGATAATACCAATTTCCTACTGATTTCACTGGGGTCTCAATTCTCCACTATATAAATTACTGAATTCTGTGGTCACAATCAGTGTTGAAAAC
Source organism: Cygnus atratus (assembly GCF_013377495.2). NCBI lineage: Eukaryota > Metazoa > Chordata > Aves > Anseriformes > Anatidae > Cygnus > Cygnus atratus. Next base: position 10,384,076 of record NC_066368.1, read on the forward strand.
TCTCTTGGGGCTATTCCAATGGCTGTTGGTGTGAGAAGTATGTAACATCCTACTGAAGCACATGGCATCGCTTTTTGAATGCTCTAAGGTAGATGGGTGTTAATATTGGGAGAGGGCAAGAAAGAGCTGTCTGGAAATGGGGACAGCTCTTAACAGGAATTTACTGAGGCAGCATGAGCTGCCTGGGCTGGTTCAGAGTCCTATATCAAGATCTGGCAATTTTTATAAAAAAATGAATCCTTCAAAAAGGCAGCTGTTCTCCCTTCTTTCCAGCTAACCTCCAAGCCTAGAGAGCTGACAGTCACTACGTGTTAATTCCTACATCTGGGACTGGTCTCTCCTTTAGACAGCATGGTCTGAATTATTCCTAGTAGAAGAACAGCTTTAAAAAGCAACCAGCCAGGAACTGCTTTATATTCATAACAAATTTAAATCTAGGGAAGAGTATGTACTGTACGCTCAGTATCACAGCAGACGGTACCTATAAAGCATATACACTAGGTGTTGATGTCAGAGACGTGCAGCAGTATACGACATGAGAGAGCTTCTTGGGACGGTGGGAAGAATTACACTCTTTTGACAAGAGTCTCTTGTTACATTGAGGCTGGACAAGAAAGTCACAAGAAAACTCATTTTGGTGCAGACATAAGCAAAGCCAACCTTTTGCAGAGCTTAGACTTGGATTTTGCTGGCCATGTGGTTGGGTATTATGCATAATGGCATCCTTTCCAAGTAAGAATGTGACTTCAGTGCTTAGGTCAGAGATTTATTGGTTACCTCTTTCCTATTTGGAGAGAAGTGACTATTTGATTTGATAAAGTTGGCAGCTATTTCTGGACACTAAAGGAGTTTTTCTGAGCTGGAGATATTTCAAAGTTATTTGCATTTATCTTTTATAATTAAATGTCACTAGTTTAAACAAGAGAAAAAAAATGTTGTTTTTTGGGTGGCCTAAGTGACTGTTAATATCTTCCAAATGACTCATGGGGAACTACAATATGTTTGGGGGCAAGGGAAGCCCTTCCTCCTGCAGTGGCTCCAGCTGTTTCACCCTCCCTGCCCATGCTTTGCTGTCTGTCCAGGTTTCCTCTGGCACTCAGAATTAAGCATGGGACTTCCACAGGAAAGTTGTTCCTGTGGACAATATATTTGTCAAAGATTAGGTGAAGCTGTTTTCTCCAGACTTTTCCATGGGGGGTTAAGGTGACGAAGAACATTAATTTTTCAGCTTTAAAACAAGACTAATAGCACCTGTCAATCTCGCAGGAGTGTTATGCAGATAATTGCATTAGGACAGGCAGATATACTGTGGAAAGGGAACTTGGTATCTTAAAGTTCAGCCCAAACTAATGGTTGCAATATCAATGTCCTGTTGATCTTATAGCTCATGCTAGATCTTCTTGCCATGTCTCTAGTAGTATTAGCAAACTAAAGTCAGCTCAGATTTGCTTACCCAGGCTGCAGACATTCCAATGTAAGTTCAACTTTTTCCACTTACCTTTATTTCTGAGGTTCAGGGCAACGCAAGGAACCTAAAGGAGATTGTATAGAAACCTATGTTTCTCATTTTCTATCTTATTCTGGGCAAGTTCTTCCTTTGAAACAAATGGGAGAGACACACAGTATGTTAATATATACAGCCTAAAAATTTAATTTTTTGAGTCAGTGAGGGAGCAGGTTCAGAGATTCCCATAAAGATACAACTGTGACTACAAAACTTGTGAGCAACAGAAGTGAGATCATCCGAGACTACTGATACAGGAATGATTCAAATAGTTCAGGTTGACCTGAGTTTTTAGAAACGAAGATAAAACGAGATCGCAGTGACAGATGCTTTAGGAAGGATTTTTGGCTAGGATTTTCAGTGTTTTCATATTTCTTTTAAAAAAAAAAAAAAAAAAGCTTTCAGTATTTTCTAGCTGCAGCATTAACCCTTTTTTCATGTCCAGGTCTTTATAATTTACAAATAAAAAGGCTTGTGAAGAGAAGAGAAACAGCCAATATCAGAGAAACTCCCAGCAGAACTCTCTGTAAATAACATATTTCTTAAACTGACTCATCAGTGTCTCTGAAAAATCTCACTTTTGTATCAATAAAAGGTTCAAAGATATTGAAATAGAGAGAAACTTGACAAAGATATTAGCACATTGTCTGAGATGGCAGCCTTGCTCAGAGTGTTAAGTACAGTGCGGTGTGTGAGGACAGGCAGGGATGCAGCTTTTCACCACTAATTAAGAAAGATGTGTGGAAATGAGGACTTGTTGGCTTTTAGTATCCCACACAGCACTTGCTGACACAGAGAAAGGGTGCTATTTTTCACACTCTATGCTGGACTTACCAATAAGAGAAGATATTTTAAAGTCTTAATGAGAGACCATAATTTGTATTCCTCATTGGCATTTTTCTAAGGCAGAACAGAACAAGATTTGAGTAACTAATCTTTGTTCTTGTTTTAAAAAGAATTGTCACTTGGAAAATCTGTTCTGACACTAGAGACAACCTGCAGGGCAACATGAGATAAGCAAAATCTCTCCATGTCTTCCTGGAATGACCACAAACTCTTGAAACTCTTCATATCCTATGATTACATCTTGTGGTCTAGAACAGCTAAAAGCCAGGAAGATTTACCAGTAACCTAGCCGTGACCTTATAGAAAAAGTTATGCTCTGATCACAGAAGTTTGCTACAGCCACAAACAAGAAATTCGCTTACCTTTCTTCTCTTCTGAGACACAAAGCTGACTGAGGAGCCTGATGAACAATGCAGTTGTTTTTCAAGAACCCCTAAACATGTTAGATTTCTAGGCTGTGCTATGTGAGAACAAATGTCCACATAGCCCATCTTAAGCAGTGCCCAAACACAACTGCCTAGGGAATAGAAAGGACAGAAGAATATCGGTTAGAAAACATATAGAATTGCCCCCCTAATATTCTTCCATCCTCTAGAAAATTTCTATTTCTGAGCCTCCCTCAGTCAGGCATGATTTTTATATTTGTAGTTTTTCCCAATGAATTTTTATTCTGTGAACTTACCTAGTTGTTCTTGAATCCACCGTTTACATCTTGTTACTGTGGAATAAGTTACAACCAAGTGGTGGGAGCTCCCTGTGGTCTCCTGCCTTGTGTGTTTTACCTGAGGACTGAACCTACCTGGAGAAAAACATGTACACACAAAAGGAGATTAATCTGACTAATGGAAGGCAGAGAGCTCTCCTGATTCCCAACAAACCAATTTAATGAATGTAAGCACTGATGGCATTTGAGTCAAATGGGGTAACCTTTGATATGTTTAAGGAAAGCAAATTGTGAACACACAAATTCTTGCACACCAACAATGAAGTTAGGCTATCAGTATATTTACTATACTGCATGACACCTGTCTAGTTATTAGTAGTCATATGCTCTGTGCCTTCACCTGTCATCTGTAAAATAAGGTAAAAGTTCTCACTTGATAGGCATTGCAATGATAAATAAATATTGAGAACATTAATATGCTCAACTACAGAGCTGATCTACAGATAGAAGATGTTGAGTTTTTCCCTAAAGAAAAACGGTGGGCAAAGAGTTGTCAGATACAGACTTTCATGTGACCACTATTTACCACGGAGACCAAGGACCATAGTGACAGAAATGGCATTTGTGTTATCTATTATTTAAATATTAGTCAACATCCTATGATGTAACTCATAATTAAGTAACAAAACATTCTTAAAAAAAAAAAAATCTGTAAAACTTTGGCCAGAAAATGCCATGCTACCGTAAATTACAACGTATTTATGGGTTCGTCATACATATTAGTAACACAGCAGGTTCTTACAACCCTGTAAAGTCTCATTGACTTCACTGTGGTATGAATTACCACCTAGAAATAATACTTGCACAGATATTATTATTACTGCTCCACAGAAGTATGGCCATTTTTACATCCCTGCTCTTTCATGCTTTCATGTTATGTTACTCTAATTGTTTTTGGTATTAATTACCTGTCAGTGCAACTGAGCACTAGACAAAGAAAGGCTGATTAGCTTCTTATTCATTTCATGACAGTATTCAGCATTCAGGAATGATTTTACAATAACAATCTTAAGGACACCTTCCCAATCAAGTGATTTTATTTTATTTTTTTTTTTTATTACAGAAGGATGTGAATTCTGTCCTCTCAAAGATAAGCAGTGGCCTGACACTGCTGTGAAAGTGATGCATGTCCAACCCACAAAAGCAACATGTACTTAGAAATTATCATCCTTTCACATAGGGAATTTGTGTGTGCCTCTCTTAACACTTCCATCTTGCAGACGGCATCCAGAGGATATCAAATGTACAGTATCAGCCTTTTTATGCCTTCTATGATGATTTCCAAGAGTAATTGGTGCTCATTACCATTCAGCTTCTATAAAATTGTACTTAGAGTACATGATGAACTGGTAGGAGGGTTTGCTGTTTTTTGTCTGTTTTTATTATTTTTCTTTTATGGGTACTACATGGCACAAAAAATAGTGGAAGAGAAAATAATATAAGGGTGAGGAGACCTTGGAGTTGTTTTATTTCACAGGCTTGCACAACACTTCCAAGGAGGACCTATAAATGGCAGCAGTATGGAATTGGAAAGAAAAAAAATAAAATAAAACACTCTTTTTATGACTCCATGCACTGTTTTAGGCAAGAAGCCATAAATCAGCAGCAAGGTCATAGCAACAGGTCACACTACAGGTCAGTCCAACACAGGCAAGAATTTACTCTGGCATGGACGTAGGCAGATTTTGATACTGCTGTTTTTGCTTAGTGTGGAGTGAAGTACTCAAGGTAACAATGGCACTGAGTAGCATGCACAAAACTGTGAACGCCACAGACCTTGAAGGTAAAGTCTCTTCCCCTTTCTCCTTCCCTCCTTGTGCCTGTTCTTCCAGGTGTCTCATGATCATACATTACTGACATGAGGAAGGAAGGCAGGCAGGCAGGCATAGGCCTGCCCAGGTTGAATATACCTCTTTCCTCTTTTCTTTCCTTCCCTTCCCTCTTTCCTTCTCTCCCCTTCCTTCCCTTCTCCATTCCTCTCTCTCTTTCTCTCCTCCTTCTTTTTCCAAAGTATCAAAATCCAAACATTGCAAAACAATATTTAGCCCAACTGAACCTAACATCCACGTAGCACCCCACCGTTGCTCACCACAGCTTCACCTGAGTCCACCAGTCTGGATATGTGGGATCACTTGGAGTATTCTGAGCTAAGACACTTGAGGTCTCCTTATAGCCTCTGATCTACGTAGTCTCCTAATTCTCACCAGAAGAAAAAATTTTACTCCCTCCTTTGCCTTCTGCTGTAAGTTAACATGACCTGTGCTAATCTACTTTCTTTCTAATGCAGTTTTTATGGGGTATTATTATTACTTGCTTTCATAACGTTAATTAATGTCATGTATTTTTACAAGTGTTCTAAGTCTACTTAACCTGTCTAGCTTGTTGTATGCAACTTATTATTGATTCAAGCCCTTTGCTAGACCTTCAGAAAATATTAGATAATTAGTTAGTGGAATGCAGCCTTTCTAAAAGCCATTTTCTTCAAAGGTCTTGTAGGAGTAAGACCTTATTCTCTTCTCTGCATGGGCCTATCTTTCTCAATCTGTTGCTACCAAAAAGAAAAAAAAAACTATAAAAAATGTATTTTCCAATTTTTATCACTGAAATGAAATTTGACATTGTCGTAAAGAAGAGAAAGAAGCAGAGCATAGGCTGCTAGGCAACAGTCTGTGGGAGAAGCATTAGTGAGAGTCATCTGAGCTTGACCTACTGTGTAAGTTCCAGCTATTCCCAAGCATCACTTCCTCAGACTCCTCAGGGTATATCATCCAGAGTTAACAAAGGAGAATTTTCCTAGATTCTTGACTCCTCCTTGGCTCCCCTTCATTTGGAAACCTCATGCTCATACTAATCTCCTTAGGCTTGGCTGGTATGTCTAGGACTTTGTCTATGTCTTAAAGACACTCCGCAGCACGTACTTATCTAAATTACTTCCTCAGTTTCCCTGATGTGAGAGCGCTCCTTCCCTAAGTACTATGAAACCTACTGCACCTAGGTTCGTGTCTGTGAAGGAGACAAAATACATCTACAGAGCAATGTTAGTACCTTCTTGAGCATACTCCATCACCTAACTTGTGGTCACATCTGAACTTGTTTCATATTGGCTAAAGTGGGATAACAGCTGGAAGATCAATCAAATTTCTAGGTGTAGCACAGGCAGGGTTTCATACCATCTTTTCATAATGTCCAGTGTCCATTGACATCTCAGTGCAGAATGTGTTGTAATTTCAGGACAAAACAAAGTTGATTTAAACCCTAGGGAGATTAGTTCATATTAACTTGTTTGACTGTTCTCCAAGGCATACTAGAAATGTTCAGCTAGTCAGTAACACCTAAAGGTGCCTTAAAAATAATAATAATAAAAAAATACAAAGCAAGCAAAAAACAATCACACAAAACACCCCACCATCTGCTATTGTCATTACAGATGATGAAAGATGGGTTAGTTGAGTCTTGGATCTCTCCTGCTTTGACTTAGGATATTCAGCATATCCTCAAGCACCTTCAGCATTAAGCTAAGTTACACTTTCTGACTTTGTTATGAAAACACTTGTTAAGTTGGCCATAGCTGAGAAACTATTTAAGAAGTTGTCCCATAGGGACAGCAAGCGGCTAGGGACTGACTTCTAGTTCAGACCCCAAAAATGACTGTGTTCAGAGTCCAACAAGGTGCTGCTGTAAGTTGTTTCAACCTGCTCATTTGACTTCATGGTAGAGGGCTTTGATTACAGCTGGGAGGTGGGTTAGGAAGCCATTGCATCAATGCTGCAAGGATGAATCTGGTTCAAAAGCATACATATGATTAGGACGTGCTGATTTCTTAAACAGGAATGCAAATTTGATGTAATTGCAAGTGTAGTGAAGAATATAATCTAAATCAGCCAGTCATACCTGGTGTCTTAGCAGCTATCATGGCTGGGTGGAAATGGTCCCTGCTGCTGGATGGGAGGGGGATGGGGCGTAGCAGAGAGAGATTGGACTCAGTGCTATGGGGCATTGCTTCTGGATGTGGAGGCACAGATACTACAGAGCTGAAGGGAGAGAAGAGTGAATCTACATAAAACAGGCTACAACCTGAGAGAAAAATGAGATGTCACAATAAATTGTTCAAATCTCTCCTTTTGTGAAGAATGAAATAGTTTACAATGGTGACATCACATTATTATCCCTGTGTATCTGAGTTAACGTCTCATTGAAACAAATGGGACAGTTCACTCGAGAGTTATTGTGCAGCTGTCTGCAGATACAGGAAGAACATTATATCTTTTGTCTTCAGTTCCCACTTAGGGGCTTGTCTTCACTATAGTTACCCCCTAGGACACTTATTTTTAAGGAAAGCTAATGATAATAAATAAAAAAAAAGAATTTTAAAAAATTCAGAGTTGTATCAGCGCTGCCCACCATTGTATGTTCCAGACCAGCCCATACTTGGCTTACAGGTATCAGTGGACAGAAAATAGTAGACATGTTTTTTCCTAATAGGTGGGAAATCAAGTAAATTTCAAGTAAATGCTTGCAGTAGAAGACAGAGTCCAATCTTTCATGACAGCCTGGAACTCTAATAAAAATCTTCATCACACCAATTCCCAGAGGTACAGAATGATACAATTGTGAATGATTGATATTCATCCATCTGCAATATTCAGACTCTGTGCCAGCCTCCCAAGCAAGTTAGATTAAATAACCACATTTCAAGTGCAGTCAGATTGGTGGGGTTTTGTTTTGTTCTTTTTGTTGTTTCTTTGTTTGCTTGGTTGCTTGTTTTCATTAAGTAGGTAAGGCAGCCTGTGGAAGGCAGTGAATGTCAGGTGTATGCCTGGAGCTTTATAAGTTTCAAAAATTTGTCTTAACAATCATCAAGTATAATAAATAGCTCTCCTTAAGAAACAGAACCTTTGTCCAACATGCATTCATGATGCATACATAAAATGGCACCATCAACATTCCCCCCACTCAATAACTTGTGTTATTGAGATGAGCTGGCTATGATAAAAAGAGAAAAACTGGCAGGAGCTAAAAGACAAGATGGCCAGAGATGGTATCAATTGGTGCACAAAGTTGTGTTTTCTGTGACAGAAACTTCCCTGCAGAGGCTGAATGGAGGGTATCATGATTAGATAGCTTCCCAAAAATAGTTTTAAGAGGAGAAGACTTCTCTGTCACCTCTGTCTTGTTCAGATGTTGTTAAAACTTCAAGTGTGATGCAACATGCAACCCAGCCAGCTGGTTTCAGAAAGATGCATTCAGGGTAAAACAGGCTCAGATAGCTATTTCTAGAAGTAAGAGGAAAACAAACTCTATCTCAAAAAACTATAAAAGTTTGTCTTATTTAGCTGAGCCAAAGTGGAGACTGAGGAGAGTTAGGTGGGTACTGCCAGATAAGTGCTTTAGAGATTAAAATGAATATGAAGGAAAAGAAATAGTAGAGCTAAAAGAAAAATCTTAACATGGGATGAGTGTGTGGGAAGTGATGAGTGGGAAAAAGCTGGACATGAATGTATGTTGGAAGTTAGAAAAATATTTTCCATTTACCAGAGATGTGTTTTTCTGGAGAAACCTTCCAACTAGGTCAGACAACTACACATTGTTGATGAATTTTGGATCCTATGTAATGATTTCTTGGGGTGGTGGTAGAAGACTGGAATCTTAACTTTCCTCAGAAGGTGAGAAAACCAAAGCCATAGGTTACAATCAGTTTGGAGATCAACTCCTTTTATGAACCAGGCATTTTCCTGCAAGTGTTTCATAATTTGTGATTCAAAACCACCAAATTCTGATCTTATTATAAAGATCATAAAGATTATAAAGGTGCTATATAAGATGAATGCACATTCTCGACACATTGATTTGTTCAAGTGATACTGGTTTCAAATTAGACAAGTATGAAGAAAAGCAGTGGTACATGCAGCTTGTTTGCTAGACTTCCAGATATGGTGGAAATATCGATTATATTCAGTGGTGTTTTGATGCTGGATGATAAGGTGATTCGTAAAATTGGTTGAGCAATATTTTTTTCTCCTTTAAAATATATTATAAATGTAGTTTCTGTGGTTGCTTTGAATATTTTTCTCTTTTATTTTTGCCTAAACGTTCATAAAAGCAAGAACAGACAAGGTAATATTTGAAATTAAAAAAGCAAAAAACCACTTTCTACCATGCAGAGATTTAATTGACTTTTAATGAGAATGTCTATGATATTTAAAGTCAAGTTTCAATCAAAGCACAGTTTCAAAGAACTTTTATTTTTTATCATTTTCAGTCAAGCTGTCTTTGGGAGAGAGTTGTCGCCAGAGGTTTGCTGCCTGTCATCTGTGAGTTTTCAAAATTTAATATATAAGGTTCAAGGGAGCCCTGACCCATTCAAAATACAGAGATGTGCTGTGCTTGTGCTAAAAAGGTAGAAAAAGTGAATGTGTATACTACAATCACACAGACAGCATCTGCTGTATTCGTTCATCATTGCACATAGAGTTATAAACTACAATGCAATTCTTCTTTTTTGACACCTGGGCTTGCTTTAAAACAAAAACTGCACTTATTCCTTCCTTTGTATCAATCAATTACTAAAGCTTTTTTTTTTTGTCTTCATTTTTTTCCTGTTCTCTTTGTCCTTTTTCTGCCTGTCCCCAAATAATTTATGCTTGAAACTAACAGGTTATTGTGTTTCTTGTCTCCTAAGAGTGAGAGGTGCAGCACGATGGACTGCTGTGGGGGTATCAAATACAGAGAAGTGAATTTTGGCAGCACCCTTTATTGGCAAAGTGCAAACCCTATTAGGATTATTTGATACAGTGCAGTGATAAGAATAATTTAAGATTTAGGCAATAATTGAAGAACAAGCCATTCTGAATTCCCTGACTACATGAAAGGATGGGGTTCAGGGAAATGAAGATGAATAACTGGGAGAACGGGTATTATCTTTCTCGTTCATTGCCATACAAAGCCAATCTGTTTAAACTCTTTTCAGATAGTGGAACCATAGGGTCACTTGACTTGCGTTTTATAAGGATGATGATTTATAAAGGGCACTGTGGTAGATGGTTCTTTCATGTGAATCATTGCAGCCTTTTTAAGAAATAGATTATACTGATAAAGAAATAGCTCTCACACACACCAAAAAAAAAAAAAAAAAAAAAAAAAAGGATATTGCTGATATACTGGTTTCTTTCTTCTTTCCTTAGAAGCAGGAAGGGCTCTCACAGACAGCCTGAAGTTTCTGCTCCTGTAGTTAACATGGAAAACATGTCATCTATAGAGGGGATGTTTTAATTAATTACTATAGTTGCTTCAGCTGTCTCTGAGGATTTAATAGATAGCTGGCAGCAATTCTTCAGAAGCTTTTCAGGAGTGAACTTCTATACATTTAATAATATTTTTTCTCCCTAGACTCTAGGACATGGGTGCAATTCCTACTTACGCAATGTAAAATTTTAGCCTATATAAAAGGTGCTGTAAAAGATTGCATCTAGGAATAATTTATTCCAATGTACTCAGTGATGTTTTTGGAAACAGTGTCATATATTGTGGAGCATTAACTAATAGAAAGAAAGCCAGGAAAGAGGTCAAATGATGTACTGTGAGAGTAGTCAGGCTGTGCAGCTCTCATGTATTAGAAATGCACAACTGTGCTCTTTGAAAAGGAGAGAAAAAAAAAAAAGAGTCAAAGAAAGGTGATTTAATCATACCTTTCATTTTTGATGAATGTCCTACACTGCCTGGTTCTAAAGAACAAATTCTTTATCAATGAATCCCTCAGGATGATCAGGTTTTCTGTGGTGAAGTTAAATTAATAGTTTCAGAAGTAATTAAGTTCTGGCTTAGCTTTCCAATTTGCTCCCCAAATCATGCAATAGAAGCTTGACAAAGAAATTGAAAGTCTTGTATATTTGTTATTGAGTTGATTTAAAAGAGTGAGTCCCTTTGCAGATTTAATCTGTCATCAGTTTATTAATTACTATGAAATCAGAACATTCTCACGTATGAAAAATGGGGAGATGTGTGTTGTAAGTAAACTACAACTGAGCTTGATATGTAACGATGAAGTTGTTCTAGTTCAAACGGAAACTAATTCAGATCTTTTACACTTTGCTGTACAGGGGATAGACTGGATGATAACACCACGTATTCTGGTTTCTTAACATATGAATCTTAACATATGAATCTCTACCTTGTTTATGATGAATATATCAAAAGTTTCAAATCCATATCACACTTTGTTAGTACAATAGCAGTAGTGAGTATCCTAATCTATTTTATTCTCTTTCATTTTTCAGTCAGATAAGTGGATGTTTGTTACAGGTAAGGCTTAAGGGGAACAGCGTGCATACAAAGCCCCAGCTGTCAATATGGGCAATTCTTATCAGTGGTGTGAAATTTCCCCCACCCACACACAGAACACATCTTTTTCAATCCTGCTGCCTGGACCTGATAATCATATTTAAGAGGTGGTGTTATGTTCCCATGCTTCACCTCTTTATTGATATAACATGGAGGAAGAGGAAAAACAGCTGTTTTCTGAGGGAGTTTTGGCATATTCTCACTGGGTGCAAACTGAGATATTCAAAATCAAGGCAATGGTGCATTAACTTGGGCATGTGAGTAGTGATGGTTTGTTGTTTGTTTTTTTTTCACTCCTTGTGACAACGACTATGACAGGAACTGGAGAAACAACTGGGGAAAGGGAGGAGGAGATACAAATTTTTACACGTATCAAAGTGAGGATTATTTTTGAAAGCCTGTGTTTAAGACACTTGTCACTCTTGCTCCAGTTATTTCTGAGAACCCCTCTGTATTTCCAGGAGTTTTCTTGACTCAGAACAGCTGAAAAACAGTGTTGGCAGCATGTAGGTTTTCATATACTGCTCTCACTACTGAGCTTCACCTCTCCCCATGAAATGCTGAAGGAAGGTACTGTTACTCATGGTGAATGCCTAACAAGTGGAATAAGACAGTGATGTTTGCTCTCCTCCAATGACTTCCTGTTTATGAAATACTTACTGAATAAATAACCAAAGCCATCATTATTTTATTTTATTTTATTTTTTGTCTTTTTCTTCTGAGCATTTAATGTGGTGGTTTTCAAGCTGATTGCTGTCTTTCATGGAAAGATTGAGATTGAGTAGTACGAAGAGAGTGCAAGAAATTATACCAAGCTGTATTTTTTTTTTTTTTTTTGCTTCCATTGACCCTGATTGCCTTTACAGATATGGCACTAGCATTTTAGCTGGTAAAGGAGAAGAAACAGATTCTTTTAAATGAAATTAATTCACTTTTATTCTCCTCTATGGAGACTCTCTTGTTAGTTTGGATGTAGGGAGGAATAAGTGTAATAGGAATGTTCTTTTACTTCCAAGATGAAAGCTAACAGTCAGTGCCACTGCAGCAGAGACATGTAAGGTTAAGGAAATAAGTCATACCATTATTCAACAAAATAGTCTCTGATTAAAACAACTGGTTTCAAACGTTGAACTTGTCAAATGTCAGCAAAACCCAGCCAGGTGACTTGAAAGAGTCTCATTTTAATGAGCCCTTTTTAAAGAGCTCTGCCAATTTGTGTCAGGTATATATTTACTAGTTTATGCTGGCAAATGTAGATTTCCAGGCTTTTAGATTAGCAAAGACAATTTATTTATTTATTTGTGTGTGTGTGTGATTTGGAGGCAATAACAGCGTTAAAAATCAAGTGAATTTTTACAGAACAGAGCTGGTGAAAAGAAATGCCTTTGGTTTTAACCTCTGCCTTTCTCCTTACTTAAAACCTGCTGACACTCTCTCATCACAGCACACAAGTTTGGCAGCTGATTTTCACAACCAGTAGAAGCATGTCTCATACAAAATTTAACACCTTGCTAAGCTAGTCAAGTACAAAATCATGTTGATTACATGACTTTGTGTCATTTGTTAGCTCCTGATAGTTCACTGCGATATATCAGTTTAGTCATAATCTGTACAAATTGCACGTGCAAGCAAAGCATCCTGTAGATCCCTTTCCAAAAATGATGAGCTACCAGAATGAACTCAAGACAGTAGGCAAAGGATGCAATAATTTTGCCTGTGCTGGCAGATTTTGCTGCTTCAAACACAGAAAGAGGTGGAGAGAAAGAGACAAAGGTTTCTTCTAGGACAAATAAACCCTGTTTAGTCCCTCTTCATCTCTCACACCTGACCTCCACCAAAACCCTGCTAGCTCCTCCCAGCTTTTCTGAAAAGTCTGATATGCCTTAAGATGGCCTTGAAGACCCTGATAGATAATTATGTTAGAACAAAGTGAACATTTATTCATAAGCTGCAGTGGACTTACATAATGCATCTTTTCCCCTGCCAAATGTTTTTCCCCCTAGGATTAATATTGTTACTGATTGCATTAAAGGAATTAATTATTTCTACTTCTTTTTGGTAACACTTTACAATAAATTTGATGTCTGTTTCTTGCTTAAGTACCAGTCATTAAATAGGACAACATCTTTTAGCCACTGAATACTAAGCTTTCATTTCAGCCACATATTAGGACATATGCCAGGAGTATTCACAGACTTAAGTTAAGCAAATGCTTAAGTGTTGCTTCTTGGATGAGAACCACTGATTAGAATTTCAGAGGACTGATGCATTAGGACACTAATACACCACTGGAGAGGAAGATATAATTGAACAACAGTCATGATGATGTCTAAATTGCCTTCTGGATGAGATTCCCCATGTTTTGAGTGGGTGTGAAATAATTAAACTTTAATCAGCTACAGAAATGCTTAAAAAAATAATACATATTTACCAGGTGACTGAATGAGATAGACTATGCTTGTAAGTATTAATTTAAGTTTTTTTTCTTTGTGAATAAGGAAATAATTTACTGATAACAGATCTCTAAACTAGTATTTGGATCAAGAGCATGCAAGTGGACTGCAAGAAATACTAATAAATGCTAAGCAATCTGTCTCACAAGCAGGTGATGTTAGTGTTTGGGGAACTTTGCCACAAGATTATCCATCTCCTTTCTGCTATTATTGGGGGCCCACTGTGATAAACCATCAGCTTCCAAACTCAGAACCTTAAGATTTCAGGGTTATTCTAACTTGTCACTTTACTCTGAAACATTAGAAACAGAAAGATAATGGGAGATGGATGCAGTCTGTGAAATATAGATATAGAATCAGATTAAATACTTCTTCCACATTTGGGGAATATTCACAACTGGGGTTGTGGTTCCAACGTCCTTCCAGCCTTTACAAACTGGTCCCTCAAATTAATTCAGGCTGTCCCTTTTCCGTACGTCCCTGAAACTCTTGGTCTTCTTCCAGAGACATCAAAAAGCCCAGACTCAATTCTCACTTTGAACATTGGTTTTAACGAGCTGCAAGGACACCTACTTCAAGCCACAGTTACACCTGTCTCAAGGCCCCCAGGAACACTCAATGTGCTCCCAACTACAAAGAACCACCCCCCTTTATTTTTTGGATAAGAGATGTACATCAATACTCCATATGTCTATATGTCATGTACAGCTACAGATGTAGTTGTCAATATAGAAAAAATATCATCAGTCATTTTATGTCTGGCTTTGTTTTTCTGATAGAATCCTGACTTTTCAGAGGTAAAGTAACTCAGGTTATGTTCCAATGGGCCTTTTGTTCACTGACTTCAGTTGTCAGTTCTTGCCAGTGGCTGAGGGATTTGGCTTTGCTCTTCACTGAAGCATTGTTTGTAAGGTTGCTTCATTTCAGATTTAAATGTTCCATGCAAAAACACGTCAGGAAGTTATATTTCTTATTCTTTCTGTCTGAATTTCTGCTTATGAATCTTAATGTCATTGTCCTAAAACTTTTATCACAAAAGAAGGATTGTGCTTAAGTAATTGATGAATTTGGGGTTTTAATATATAGAAACAAATACATTAGCTACATTAAGACCTAGCTTTTTGCATGTATTCCTTCATGTATCCTTCCAGTTAGTGCCATTTTACAAGCAGTCAAGTTTTAGAACTATGAGCTTTACCCAGTTCTGCCATGGACCATTCTACATAATACAGGCTGTGTTAGGTCAGTCGTGTAGGACTGATACATGCTATATTGGCCCAAACCAAAAGAGAATATTTATTCTAAATAATTGTGAAGATATTTTATTTCTATTCTATCCAAATACTTACCTGGTGACTATTAGAAGAATATCCATCTTTTGTTCATTTATCTTAATTACACACATTTAAGTAAGCATTGATAGCCTGCTTTCTTTCTTTCTTTCTGCCTGCCTCTCCCTCCACCAGTGTAACTAAAAGAGGAGAATTAGAAGTCAAATCTGAAGATTTCAGATTTTATCTCATCAACAGTGAATTTGATGGAAATTGTCCTCTTGACTTCAAAGAACATTGAATTGTGCTCCGTTATATAAAATGTCTGTGATAAATCTGGGAAATTAACCTACTTACGCTTAATACTCTGTTCAATATCTTAACCACTCATTGAGAAAATACAAAAGCACCATCACTATTATATATCTTCATTAAAATGGTTGGGAACAGCATCTTTGATGATCATAACTTAACCAAAGCAGTAAAAAAAATCATGTCTAAAAATAACCAGCCTTCTAATACGGATCCTGGGTGCTTGCAATTTTGACTCCCTCACCTTCAGTCCTTAGCCATTTATTAGCCAAGATTCTCTTTTTGCATGTAGTCATTTAACTAAGCATCAGTTTTGTGTAAACAGAACATGCCATTCATTAATCCTGCAGTAACAGCTAGTGTGTAACCTTAGGTTTCTCAGCAATGTACAAATGTTTGACAAAAGACTAACTATGACAATTAAAGCAGGTTCCTTCATCAAAATAGAATGGTTGCAAAGAGCTGTTTCACTATTGTATAGCTATCAATAAAACAGCTGAATGTGAGCTAATAAAAAAGTCATTTTCTTTCTGCGGCCTACAGTGAGAGAGAATAATAGTTGAGAAAGGGCAGGAATGGGAACACCTGGAGTAGATAATTGCATGCTGTTTACTGGACTCTGGCTCTATTTTGAAGCTTGATACAGTAATAAGGAATAATGCAGCAACTGTATAGTCTAGGGGAAAGCAGGATCAGCAGGGCAGATTATTTTCCCTTCTTCCAAGTCCATTTGCTAAATCTTTGTATTTTGAACTGCACTGAAACATCCTCAGAACTAGAGATGCAGCAGGAAGCTAGTCAGAACTGCTGAGTGCCTTCCTCTTTGTGCCTTGGTCCTCGCTTTGAATCCTTCTCTGAAGGTTGCAGAGAAAATAATAATAATAAAGTTCTTCATCATCAAAATATGCATTTAGACAGTGCATCCACAATTGCTGACTCTTTTCTTGGAACAGGTTCCAGTTTATAACCAGCACAGGTTGTCTGCCCATGTTGGGAGTGGCTGCACTCTGTGGAAGGACTTGAGGACCTGCTTTAAGACTTCTCTGAAAGAAGTCATGGGCTATCTTGAGGAAACCGGGATAACACTAGAGCTGGTGAACACATCCAATTTGCTTTGATCAGAAGTTAGGAGATAGCTGGGACAAACCGATCCAGAAGGTTAGAAGCATTCCTGGATGCACAGTATGTCCTTGATGATCAGGGACAGTTCAGTTGACCCAGTGTGCTTTTGGGAATCTGACACACTTCTCTGGGGAACTGTTTTCCACATACAGGTGACAACAAAAAATATCCCAACTGTTTCAGAGAAGACAAGTCCGTGAGTTTTAATTAAAATCCACGTCAGTGACTCACCAGGAATCGCTGTCACGCTCTCTGAATTGCGGTCCTGGCTAAGAAGGATGTTGTAGCCCTGAGTACCATTCGCCCAACTTGTGTGAGAGAGTTTTCCCACAGAGATTTCACAGACTTTGGGTTAAGGTACAGTGGGATGTGTGACTGAACTAGGGACCTCAAGAGAAGGAAGGATATCACCAGGATGTGTTATCATGGATCATCTGCAATAACTGACCCAATATAAGGCAAGCATAGGAAGTAGCACACAATTAGGAGTATTTTAAGTTGGCCAAGTATGAAGTTATAAGGGAGCAGAATACTGTTGGAGTTTGCAGGACAGCTTACTTCAGGGTGAGTTACTTCCCCTGACAGGACAAGAGCATAAACCTTTACTGTTTTTTTGTCACTCAAGCTTTACCTACTATTCCTACAACCATTGTTACAGTGTCTTTGAGCTCCAAGAGTCCAGAGGGAAAGGTATAGGCTTTGCAGCCTCTCTCAATGCAGAGATATTTGGAACAGCTGAGTTGTTGTGGGTGAGGAGGGTAAGACCCCCACCACTCCACCTGTTAGCACATGCAGTCCTTATTTCTTCCCTAAAATGTTCTAGGACTTCCCAGGCAATTCGTATGTTGGCTTGCTTCCTATCTGTAGGTTTTCTCTGATTGGTATCAGTGCTGTGACACACTATATATGCTGATCTGTTAGACTGAGACCCTCCGTGTGATGCTGCATACCCTATAAATTTTAAATTTAAGCAATTAGAGACACTTTCTTCATTGGATTAATGGAGAATAAAATGAAACACTGACAAATTTATTGTCTCTCCTGTAGGCAAGAGAAGCAGAAAGGAGAAAAATAAAAAGAGGAGAGAAAAGAGAAAAAATAAAAGCAGACAAAAAAGGATGTTCACTAGCCTTTCATGAAAGCAAATAGCAAAGTATTTGGCATGTTGATTGACCCTCTATCAATCTGCTTTCTATGTACTGACCAAATCGCTGCAAATATTTGCCTCCTGGTGACAGGCAAACAGCAGGTCAATGCTGAAAAAATGGATTATATTGGTTTTTAACTCAAAATTGAATACCCGTTATTTTCTGGCTGAAAAAAAAAAAAAAAAAAGGTAGAAAAAGAGTCATGGAGGTCAAACAATAATTATTTTAGTAATTTAAACAGCTGAGATTGAAGGAAAAGCTTAGGGAGAATCAAGAATATCCTGAGCTGAATATCCACAAGAGTATCCACAAGCATCATCAAGTTCACACTGATTCAAAGCTGGGTTTGTTATGAATGCTAATACTAGAAGTAGGCATATCTTGATTTTGAGGAAATTTAGTTTGTGCTAGAAAGGCAGGCTCTGCCTCGAGAACCGTTCTGCACAGTCTAACCAGCTAGCTGGGCTCTGATCTTCTACCTATAGTGACTCTTGTTTGGACAGAGAGGATGTATTCCTATGCTGCTGTCTCCTGCACTGTGCTGAATTTCCATAAAAGAGTACCATGGTCCATGTGGAGTTTGTGGGAGGACAAGATGCTCAATTGTAAATTAAAAGGGAAGAAGGAGCTCTGGGTAGGACAGTGGTACAAAAAAAAAAAAAAAAAAAAGTGCACCACTCTTGGGATATTTTGTTCTTAAAAGAGAAAGAGAGAGAGAAAGAAGACCTTGGCCCCTCTGGGGAGGAAGCTTGTCAGCTCTTCCTCTCTCTCTCTTGTTTCTTGAGAATATTAATATTTTAGCACTTCTCATTTACTAGGTAACCTCACTCATATGTATTTGACACACTGGAAACAAAACTTTCCTCAGTGCAACAGGAACAGCTTTAGACAAGCCTGCTAAAGTCAGAAAGGGAGCTTCACTCCATGATGGGAGATGGATGATACTGGTGAAGAAAAACCATGTGAATAATTCACGCAGCATATTCAGATGCCATGTGATCCTGAACTAGCATGAACACACTATTTGCTTTGCATTCATAATGTTTCATTAACCACTGTAGAGATGAGCAAGGCAAAGTCATTAAGTTTAGTGTAATGTTGTTTTAACGCTAATTCTTGGTTGTATTACTATGCAAAGATTGTGACTACAAGGGACTTGGGCTGCTTCCATGAGTTTGCTTTCAAAATCACTCCCCACTCAGGGGAATATTTACTGGAGAGCGACTTCATCCTCCCATCTCCCAGCTCATAAAAAGTGCTTGAATCATCTGAGATTTCAGAGCAGAGGGATATCTAAGTTCCTGTAAAAGAGTGCTGGCTTGAGAGATCCTTTTCAGGTAAACACTAAGCAACCCTTTCCCATTGCATGCCAGAATTATGTTCAGACTGAATCAAGTTAGAGAGAAAAATAGGCTCCCATCTGTCATTTTTAAAGACATCAGTTGAATTTATTACTGGAAGGTGCAACATAGTGAAGTCTGAGCAGCCAGGACCTAGTTGTAGAGGGGAACAGAACATGGCCACGAGGAGTTGAGCCCTCTCAAACTCTAGGGGATTCTGCTACACAAAGAGAAAGCCTGGATGAGAAATTCTGGCTGAAAAAAAAAATCCAAATTTTGAATAAAAATTTCACCCTGATGTTGATTTATTCATACCCATTGAGACTACTTTTAATGGTTAACATTTTCATCTGGAATATATTGTGACTTTTGTGAGAAATATGTTTGTAAATAACTGTTTTTTCATCCATTCTTGCAGAGCTTATCCCACATTTGCTTAGCTGTTAGCATATCACCCAGGTTTTATATGACTGCTTTAATATTCAGCTGACATAACATCTTTATCACAGGATCCCTTAGTCCCTGTTCTGTCTCTCACTCTATCTGAAAAGAAAATATTTTTTTTGTCTTGTTTTAAAGGGTTATATCACAGAGACTTGCATGAGCTGCAGACTTGCCTGAATTAATTTTCAAGAAATCTGGTGCTGTGTTAAGTAGCACATATTAAGGAGAATCTCTGATTCTTGATGATGGCTGAAGGGTGAAAAGGACAGGTGATACTTATTCATTGAAACCTTATCGAAGACTTTTTCTACCCAGGGTTTCACCTGGTATGATGCTCTCCCGACTGTTTTTTTCTTGCTTCCTGCTGGCTGGAGTGCAGAGAAGTTCAATAAGGCTCTTGCTGCCTCTAAGCAATGAACCTGGTGGTTTTAGCTCCAGTCATAGCGGATTATAATTACAGTCACAGAGTCTGTGAGTTCAGGCTCTGCAGATGATTCAGCCCAAAGCAAGTTGTCACATGAGCCAACCTTGTAACCTCAGTGGGATGTAAAGTGGACTGGAGCGGGGCCTGGTTATTTTCTCTGTGTACAGTGTGCCATTAAACATGAAAGGTTCCTGAAAAGTCATGCCAGTTCTTGTGACCATTTTGCAGCATTGCTCCAAGATTAACTGTGTAAAACTCACAGCAATTCTGCTAGCAAAAGCTATACAGAAATATCTGTGTTTTTCAATAAATGAAATAAACCGTTTGTCCAGGTCCACACTCAGCTCCATTTCACCATTAAGTAACATAAAGCTAGACCAAAGGTTTGAAAGTCTCTGACCTAATTCAGAGTTATGATTGTAAGAGAGGAATTCATTCAATGGAGAACACAAAGGGCAAACAATTGTATAGAAAGCAGAGAAACATGGGCAACACACGAGCCAAGGAAGGCTGCTAGCTCTCATGTAGTGCATTTCATCCCCAGAGATCTCAGAGCTTAATAAAGGAAGGCAACACCATTAACCACATTTTACAGATGGAAAAACTGTAGCTATAATTTAATGTCAGCAAGTATTCTTGAAAGGTGGGGACAATCCCAGGACAGCTTTGTCCCTTGACTGAAGGAAAATTTCCAGCATGCCATTTTGTCACAGATCTCAGAAACTTATATTCACCATAATTTTCTTTTAATGAACTATGATGCCCAGCAGGCATCACTTGTCCCCATTCTCATCATTTCCCAAGCAAGGTGGGAAATCACAAGGGACAGAAGGAGCTATTGAAGTGCAGGACCCACGACTCTGATTGGTGTTTTTCTTTTTTTCTGCCTGTCTCCCCTTAAGACATTGGGTGAGACAAGGGAGACATGTGAAGCTGTGACCATGAGACTCTAGTAACTTTATTTTTTTCCCCCTCAGGAATTACTGTCACCCAAATACATAAGACAAAATACAGACTGGCCAGGATGCTGCTGTGGGCCTTATGACTGCTCCCTCATTACTGTATGCTGTACAGAGTATCCTGTCTTGGGCGAAGTTACAATCTGAAAGCAACACTATATTAAGCAAGTGGGTGAGTAAACAAGCAAAACTTGGGTTCCCAGTAGGTGAATACCATTAAAGCTATTTAACATTAATATACAGTCAAGCCTGGATCGTAAATGGGAATCAATAGGAAACAGGAATCAATAGTGAACAGGGAAAGGAGAGAGCAAAGGGCTCAGTCTGAATCTTGCTCAATCAGTGGAAACTAGGTCATGTCCAGGGAGTGGTGATGGAGGAAGGGAAATGGCAATGTCACCACATCGGGGACACTTAAGCAGAAATCTGGACTATGTCTAAGTCACAGGAACAGAGCAACAGGCTGGGGAGAATGTGGGGGCAGAAATGTTGTACAGAATTGACTGGAGCAAATAGTCCTGATAAACTTTTTAGAAATAGGTAACCAAATACTTCAGCACCTCACGTCTTTGTGTAAACATTTGGGTCTCTCCTTGCTGAACCCACACGCAAGTATGGTATTGGTATAGAGGTGATGTCCAAGCTGCCAAGAGAATGCCAAGAGAACTGCTGCCTACTTGCATCATCAGGTTTCAAGACTATCTTTGTGGCCTTCCTACCAACATTTACATCAGCCAAGAATCTGCCTCAGAAAAATATCATTACTTCTGTTCCTGAACTTTAGTTCATGGAATCACTTAGATGGGAGCATAGGTAGTTTATTATGTCTTTTGCGATATCTTTGGGCCCAGCTATCTCCCATCTGAAGTCAACAGTAAATTTACATAAATTTAAGAACTGTACTCAAGTAACAGATGCACATCTGCTTTGGAATGCCATAAACATTATTTTCAGCTGCATTAGATCCTTTAAAAAAAAAAAAAGAAAGAAAGAAAGGAAACAATATAGGAGAACTAGATCATGTTGAATCTAAAGCAATTGACCTTTGTTTTTATGTACTTGAGTGCCTCATGCACTGAAAGTAGAGGCAGTGAGCTGCTTCGGTAATAATAAGTTTGTTTTCCTAATTTTGCTCTTGCGGTCGTATGAGGAATCTTAATGAAAACCATATGCTAGGACTAACCACAGTTTATTTACATTTAGGAATGGAAAACAGAGATGCATGTCAAGCACCTCTTCAAACAATCGTACCCTCCAAAATCTGGGGCTTGTTTTATGGATGGTAGAAAATTCACTGGATAGATTTATGTGGTGTATGAGAAGGCAGAACAATGGGTAAAAGGAAAAAAATGTAAAATATGGGCTGGACAGCACTTTTATGGGAAAAAGACTATGTTGCCTGCTCTTTGATACCTGGGTTTTCTTCCAATAACATTACTTGACTGGTTAAGCATTCTTAAATATCTGATTTTTTAATCATTATTATTGCTGCGAGCATTGCAACAGGAACAATGCTATATATCCCCAATCGTTTTAGCTGCTATTGGACTATGTAGGTTTAAAATTTGATCAGAAACAGTGACCTCCATGTAAATTAGAGGAGGGTTCTCTTTCCAAGTACAGTCATTTGGGTGGGTAGGATAAATATAATTGATTTCAACACCTGGGCAATGAAAACATTTATTATTACGCAAATTTTATACCACAGACAAATTACTGAGCAGATGTCCTCCCACCCCAGGGATCTTCTTTGTTGTCCCACATCTCTTGAAGAATTCTTTATTTGTGACTGTGTCTGAATGTGCCCTAGGAGAGGCAAAAAGCCCTGGAATACTTACTTCCCCTCCTAAAACTGCACTTTCTGCTTATTTTCTTAGCATAGTTCTTGAAGCAGGTGAACACTTGACTACAGCAATGATTACAGAGAAAGTATGCACCAACACTACCTTTAAACTACAGGGGATGCTTTTGCACTAGCAATGCTTCCTACAGATCCAACAAGACTGGCAAATCTGGGATTATGCTTCCCATAAGTGAGGGAAATCTCCATGTAACAGGACTGGTTTACATAAAAGACCTCAGTTTAGCATGAAGATACCCAAGCTAGCTGTGTATGAATGAACAAGGTGTTGGAAGCAGTCCAGCCATAAAAGCATAAATCTAAGCACAAACACCAATACTTTGATGTGTTTATTTGGGAGAACTTTTACTTAGGTAATGAAATTTTGCCATTGTGAAAACAGCGGAAGAATTCTTTCCCCACTGAGGTGTTTGGTAAAAACTCCCATCAGTTTCATTATATAAGAACAGCAGATGTGATTTACGTGATACATCCACCTGTCAACCGAGAGACACCAGTCTCTCGGTTCCAGCAGTGGCCAATAGCAGATGCTTCTTGGAAAATATAAAACAAGATGTCTGTATGATGATACCCTCCTAAAATACTCTCACAGCCTCCAGGAAATTGTGGTTGAGAGACTTCCTGTGCCAGAGGTATATTTCTGCATTTAATAGTCCTCCATGGGTTTGTCAACAGTGCCAGGGTTTAATCCCTAAGTAGACATGGAACGTATTCTCACATGGGTATTTTGAGACTTATAAGTATACAGTACATTCAGTTGACAGTAATAAGAAGTTAGCCCCCTTTGGGGACTATACTTTCTATTACCCACAAATGAGAAGAGGACAAAACTCAAAAAAATTAAAATAATATTTTTTAAAAAATTGATCACATCAGTCATGCATGGGTGGATGTGGGGATTGTAGAAGCAGCAATAGCAATCAGCTTGCCATGTGGCTGTTTCTGCCTGTCTGATTCTGTTGTGGTCTTGCAAGTCACTGTTAGGGCTATCACAAATTGTATTGCACAAACATGACTACAGTTGACCAAGGAGGTGTTTCTAAGATGGGGGCCATAAGTGAAAGAGACGGATGGTCAGAAATGCCCAAAGGAAAGCAACATACACAACCTAGCTTTTACCTGGAGTCAGTGAGAGCTGGAATGAGGTGGGAATAGTGAAAAATCATTCTGGGAAGGAGCACTGTAACCTCTCTGAAATGTTAATATTTAACTTAATAACTGGGGAAGGTTGGAATTTTAAACAAATCATTTTTTAAAGTCAACCACAAGGTCAGAAAGAAAGTTGTTTGTTCATGAGGGAACACAAAATTAGCAATAGCAAACAAGTAATGAAAATTAGGAAGGGAGTGGGGGGGAGGAATAAAACACAGAAAAGTGAGTACAAGAAAAATAAGTGTTTGACAGCAGAATTTTGGATTGTCTCTAATATCTGTTTCTGAATGAGACCATTCTTTCAAAGCAATTCATTCAGGATGGGTAAAACATTTAGTTATTATAAGACTTGTTTTTCTTTCTCTTCTTTTCAGTGCTAGTCTTCATTCATTGAAGTCTTCCTATCTATCCTCTTTCTCTTAGTTTTTATGAATTATTTGAATTATTACAATTATTATATTCATTGATGAGTTAACAAGGTAGTTGATCTTGTTATATGTTATGCAGTTGTTAGATAGTTGAGCAGGCCCTCTCGGGGATAAGAATAGCCTTCTTTGTCCATTCTTGCTATGTATTAGTTACAATGCTCCCATCAGAATGCTTCTCACGTCACTAAAGATGCAGATGCTGAGAGTATCCTGATCTTATAGCTGAACAGATGTAAGACATAGGACTTTTCAATGAAGATCGATACAGCCAAGGGGAACCTTATAATTCAAGGCTTTTCTGTCTTTGATTTCAAGTCAGTTTTGTTATTTTAGGGAGCAGAGGATGGAAGTCTCTTTTCTCTGGTATTTTCATATAATTCTATCATACCTCTCCTGAAAAATCATGCTACATACATCTGTTACATGAGTTTCTTCTACTTAACATTCTGTAATTCACATACTCTTTCTCTTGTTTGAATGATATGCAATATAGAGTTGTTTTCATCATAACATTCATAGTACTAAATTAGTTTTTTTTTGAATATGAGGCATTGCAATTTTTTTCTCTTTTTTTTTTTTAAATAACTAATGTATGTGGTCGTATGCATTATGAAACACTCAGATTCAAGTCAGAAAACAAAATAATCAGAAAATTTGGTCTTTATTGAGATGTCAGTGGTTCTTCAAAAACAGAAAATTCAGACAGAAACACAAGAAATATAATGAACAGTTCAATGACAGTTTGGAATTTTAATTTTTACATTTGTCTAAATAAATTTTAAACAATTTTAATTAGCCTTGCTTGAAACAAACACCTAAAATAAAAATAATTTTTATCTTGCTGAAAGAACTATCCATGACTCCTATCTTTGTTTTGCAAATATATCTTCCTTTTTGTGCTTACACCCAAGCGTATTCAACAAGACTTTGGGGCTGAGGATAGTGTCATAATCATGATCCCATTACTACTTTGTAACTTTCAGTGTGAGGACCATCCAGGGTTATCTGTTGCTGTGGAGGGGACTTCGGTGTGCGGGTTGATAGCAACTGCTGTTTATTTTCCATCTGACAGTAGAAACATTAAACTCAAATCTTTATTCCTCTTGGACAGACCCAGCTCTGTTCCTCTTCTTCTACATGATATCCTCATCCTGACCAGGACCTGGATCATCATCTTCAGGATAGCAAGTTTTAGCTCTGGAGCCCAAGAAGCCTTGAGCTGGCAGTTTTTCATGGTCACTGCTGGAATAGCTCTGCAGCTCCTGTGAATGTATTGCTATATTGACTAAGAAACATTTGAACAGCGTTATCTGTTTCAGCAGGACTTTCAGGGCTACCAGATGATATTTTTTTTCTCTTCTACCTAGTGAGCAAGCATGATTACAAGTGCAACTGTGAGTCACTTACCATTAATTGCTGTGGGTGTACATACAGATGGAGATAGAGACCCACCTCCCTTGGGAAACACCAGCTTCAATCTCTTCTTCTTGTGACACAAGGTGAGTAACAAAGTGGAAAATGCCCTTTCACAAGACTCACAGCTAAGGGGATTCTGGTATCCTGTGCAGAAAAGACTACATGCAATTAACAAACCCATACACCTTCCAGCCAGCTGAAAAAACTCAGGAAGATTACATCAACTGCTTCATAGATTACAGTTTTTAGGAACTACGTTTTCAGTAATAAACTTGCAGCCTTTGTAGCAAGTGACTTTTTTCTCCCTCTATGTTGACTTCAATTACTGAATCATATCAATAAAATATGGCTAAAAAATATTTTCAAATATAAAAGTAAAACAGAAAAGGAGAAGCAAAAATGATACAAATAGTACTACTTAGAAATTACTTTCTTAAAAATTAATTCTTTTCCCTTGGAAGAAACTTAATTTACTCACTGTTTTTATATGGCATATAACACATTAATCTTCAAGTCCGCATATGAAAACTGAAAATGGGTAATAATAATTCAGATGCTTGTCACTTTGGGGACTTGGAGAACAATTTGACTGCCCATGAAAATCTGATCTGATCAACAAGCTGAATTATAAAAGCAAACAAACAAAAGAATATTAGTAGATGTCCTCTAGTTTATGATACAATGTGTGTAATGAATAGTGAGGACTAACAAAAAAAAAAAAAGAGAATATTTTTGTGAGGGGGAGGGGGAAATATTTAGCCTCTAACACAAATGTATTTTCACAAAGTTGGTTCACAGCTAATATGAGAAGTTCAGAAACAATCCACTGTCCATATGCTATGTGAGTATCTGTAGGAAAATAAAATTGCATAACAAAAACAAGATCATAGGCATACAGTTGTCTCTCATGGGCTCTTGATCTGTCTGAGACTTTGATCTTCTTACCCACAAACTTTACTTTCTGCTCATGTCTCTCTTTCCAGCAGTCAGGGGTGATTTGTAGGCTGTTATTATAAGAGGGAGGCCAATTCTCCAACAACACGTTGGCGTATGAATATGAAACAGACAACTGTTCCTCACTTTCCCATGTCATGTTTTGTTTCTATAAAATGAAATCTACCCATTTGGAACTTTTACTTAGATTAAGAAGCTGACAACTATTTTAACCTTTTTAAATAATAGAAAAGACCTGTCTTATTAAATAATTGCAACTACTCCTACTGTTTTTAATGATCTTTGAATCAAGCTGTAATTTTGGATCAAGATGAAAAGCCTGATGGTATCTAGCTGGGAGTAGATGAAATTTCTTGCGGAGCAAAATGAAGATTCTTCATTTCTACATCTGAAGGGATGTTCAAATATGAACAGCTGAAATTGAAAGACATTTTTAAATGTAATGGGTAAGGAAGTAAGAAAAAGGGACGTAATTAATGTCAATCAACATTGCTCTGTGGAAAAGAGGTCTTCTCACACAAAACTTAATTTGTTCTTTGACAAGATTGCAAGACTGGATGATAAAGGTATCTCTGAAATTGTAATATTCTTAGAACAAGATATTGATACAGCCAGTCCTGCCTTGGGGTATGAGATAGAATTGTTCATCCCTTGTATTTTCCCCAGCTGTACTTTCTATTAATCTATTATGTTACTTTTTTTTTTTTTTTGGATGTGTTTGAAATAGAATTACCACAAAGTTTCATTAAATATCAAAACTAATAAAAAATACAATATATGGACAAAGAAGTGGCTGACAAGTCTTAGAACATATCTACCAATACAAAATCATTAGCAAAAGGTGTAGCTCTCAGGTAGATGTTCTGGAAGTGATTCTGCTTTGGGACTACACTGTTATATATATTTCATCAAGGAGTAGCAGGGAAGTATGAAGTAATTTTTGAGTATGGATGAAGACTGGCAGTCTGCTAAGTAAAGATAAGGGCAGAAGAGTGATATAGAGGGCTCTAGCATCATTTGGTTATCTGGCCTATTTAAATGACTTCAAGGTACTCAGCAGAAAAATGGTATGTTGAGACATCATGGAAAACAGGGATTCTGAAAAAAAGTTTTAGGAGTCATATGCAGGAAACAAATTAGTGTAATTGCTTAACAAAGCGATCTGATCATGGGAAGTTTCTTTAAGAACAGTTTACTCAGATGCCTTTGGAATTATACAGGTTACATCTGAAGGTGATTTGGACAGAAGAACAAATTACTTCTTGAAATCCATCTCTCCTTTTCTATGAATCTTGGCTTCTATAAACACAAGAGAGAACAGAAAACAGGAAATGACTTCAGAATTTGTAAGGTCAATATTTGTAGTATGGTGAATTTAATCTTGCAATATATTTTACACAGAAAGCAGACTTTTGCTGTGCAATAGAGCCCTGAACTAAACCTCTCTTGACCTGCAGATTCAGATCATATAGCAAAACATTTTACAGAAGTATAACTTCAAGCCTCAGTAGCAAATAAGAAGTCCTACCTACAGGGGAAGATCTCCGAGGAGTATTTTCTACAGCTAAAATATAGTATGCAGTAGAAGTCTCCTTAATCTGGAAAAGTATATCAAGCCAGACATAGTCAAGTGAGAAATAAATGATAATGTTTGTTTAAGCTTTGGAATTAATTAATCACTTAATGAACCATCCAGAGACATGATGACCTCTCTAGTCCTTGAGGTCTCCAAATCAAATTATGAGCCTGATACTGACTTACTAAGCAATGCTAAGACCTCTGGCATACCTCTGAGTGGGAAGACTTGGCTAGTACACTCTTCTGGCCATAAAATGTGGATCTCACACAAATCTTTTGAGCATGAGTTCCCAGCATTGATTCACTCATGTTTCACAATCAGCTCCCTCAGCCCCCATTTGTGTTCCAGACCCTCTCAGGTCAGGGGAAGCAGGGCATGGAGAAGCCCAGAGCATGACACTCCATGGTTGAGGCAGTGCAATGCTTTTATGGCACTGGCTTCTAGATATCATCTCATGAAGAATTTGATCTTCCTGTAAATCACTGACTTATGCAAAGCACTTGAGTACTTTGACGCAACCAGATGAGATGGCTGAAAAATGTCCTTTTTTTTTTCCAGCTGTCAACCAAAAAAAAAAAAAAAGAGGGAAAGAAAAATTTGAAAAGCCAAAAAATAGTTTGGATTCAAATGAGGAGAAACTGAATATCTTTCACTTTCTTCTGAAAGCTAAATAAAATAAAATATGAGCTCTGGAAATATTTTTTATGGAGAAGAAAATAAGATATTTCTCATAAAAATTCATTCAAAATCCAAAATAAAAGAACTAGGAGCGTAATCTTCCAAAAATCCCAAGTGAATAATGAATTATGTTAGAAATACAGTAAAAATAAGACTAGGAGTATTTTCTCTTTTTCTCCATATGTATGGAGGTATATAAAGGAAGAAATGCATACATATTTTGTATGCCAGCTATGCATTCACATCCAAACCAGATATTCTGTGGTACCGTATGGACTTTCTCTGGCTTTCTGTAAAGTTCCCAGGGCTTTAGGATGTGTTCAGCAGGTGCAGAAACTACTCTTTAGCCAGAAAATTTCAGCTGCTATCACTAGTGCACTGGAGAGTAGCGCAGCCTCTTAGTAGCAATGTTAAATGCAATACAGACAGCTACATTGTAATTGCTTCTGTTATGAGAGAGAGCATTATTTCATCTGGAAGCTTTTGGCTTGTGGCTATACTCACTTGCACTTAATCATCCATTTACCTCTGTGACAAGCTACAGCATGCAGCATGAGCCTTCAGATAGCAGGGATCGCAGGCTAAGGTTGTATTTGGCACCATCCGACAGCATACATACCTGTGGGTCTTTTTTCATTTCAGCCGTGAATGCCATGGAGAGATAAATTCAACTACATTCTTTCCTGTAATGGGAATGGTATTTCACTATGCTGTTACCTCCTCCCATGTAGCCTCACATGTGCTCAGAAATGCAACAGATTCTACAGCAGTTTTAAGATTTGTCTTCTGAAAATGTCATTTTGAAGCTGTGAAATCAGCTGTGCTCAAAATGAAAAGCACGCTCAATGGTATGGAAAGAGATAAAAGCTAGAATTTCTTCTTTACGCCATTTCTTCTGACCCCAAAAAATGCTGACCTCCTGCATCTGTCCATTTTGACTGACAAATAAGTGGTCAGTTTGGATAAAAACCAAAGATCAGAACTAATAAATGTGTTGGCAGGAACATCCATGGAAACTAGTTTATTTAAGACAGAATTAAAAAACATTTGCCAAGGGGGAATTTTAAATATATTGCCCTCAAACGCATGCACTAGGAAATCTGGATTACATTCAACCAAATAATGAACAGATACATATTGTATTACTTAAGTGAGCAGTCACAGCAATGAAATTTTGATTGCACAGTATTCTCAAAATGGTTATAAAGTGATCTACCAAGCAGAAGTGATTCACATGAATAAATCTGAGAATTCAGCACATTGATCCTAAGGATGAAAAAAAAAGAAGAAAAAAAAATGCTGTGAAATGTACAGATACCATGTCTTTATTAGCAGTTATTCAGTCCCTCCAAAGATTTTGTTGTTGTTGTTCTGTAGAAATATTACTTCAGCTGAATGAATTCATTTCTTAGTCTTCAGTGGACAGACTCCAGTGTGATGGAAGATACTCAAGACTGCAGATCTTCAGAGAGTTTTCATTTTTTTGCCATCACCACAACCGATTTCCTTTGGACATTTTACAAACCTTACAGCCAATGAAGGCTCAGACATAACTGGTCTGTCCACAGCGTGGCCAGCCAGAATTGGTTTTGACAGAATTGGTTTTCTGTTTGGCAAATGAATGGAGCTTACGAGATGACAAACAAGCTTCTTAAGTCAACATATTTACCACAATTTCCCTTCATTAATTCTCATATGGTTGAACAGAAGGCAGGACAATTGGTTCACCTGGTGCAAAGGCAGAACAAGCTGATTTATGCATTGAACAAGAGAGGGAGTATCGCATGTGCTGCTGCCAAACTCTTGCCCAGTCACAATTTGTTTGCACCTGGCTATCAAAACCTCACAGCTTCAAATGGGCCTGGTAGTGATCTGTAAGGAAACAGGACAGCTGAGAATGGTTATCACTGGTTGCCCTATTCAGCAGTCACTGGTTCTTCAGCTGATTGCGGCTCCTCACCCTCAAGATCCTATCATACCTCTGGGAATTGCCCTAGGGAAGGCTGGGAGTGAGTGAACTTGGGCTGCAAAGTGCAAAAGGTGCAAAAGTATTTCTTGATGCCTCAGAGAGTTTTTTTTTTTTTTTTTTCCCCTTTGTTCCCACTGGCTCTGACCCTATTTTTGCCTTCTTGTTTGGACAGAAAGAGTTAACAGAGCTTTGTGCCTCCCCTCTTCTGCATAAAAGCAACACTGGACCTGGCAAAAAGTCATGGCTTCATTTTCTTTAATTTTTCCGGTCCTTTCCTGTATCATCTGTAGATTTGAGCAGCCACAGAGTTGTGGCGTCCCCAGCAAGGAGTTCTGCAACATATCACCCAACTGTTCCACACATGCCCGCTTTCCTCCAATTTTCAGCTTCTCTTCTCCCATCTTCTTAGGGGATCACAGCGGGCAAATAACTGCTGCTCACCTCACTGTGCACAGTCATCACACAAGCAGTGCCAGTGGTGGTTACAGCAAAGTCTGCTCTAATTAGCAAAGGTAAAAAAGGACTTGTCACGCTTGTGCACTGCAGTGTGAAGGTGGGCAAGGCCAAGTTATATCCAAGAAAACACACAACCATTTTTTGGAGTGGTGGCCAAGATCATTGTGTTAACTGCCAAGAACTGGGGAGCATTGAAACCCCACTGCTTTTTTCTCTCTGTATGAGGAACATTGGTTTTGACCTGCCTTTTCCAATATAAACATCATTCTTTGTGCGTATCATAAAAATGCACACACACAAAGAACCGCTTCACTGCCCATTCATCCCATGCTGGGAAGAAACAAATTGAATAAACAAATGGCATATGTTAGTCACATTGCTTCATGCACTGCTGGAAATGTGTTCAGATACTCTGGTGTCTTCTATTACGATCACTGTAGAATTAAATGTATACATGTTTTTTTTTAGGATTGTACTGTGACATCTGAAATGAAGTATGAGTTACTTGAATTTGGATAAATGTGATATCTATTAGAATAAGCATGTACTAGCCCTCACAAAATAAATGTGTGTTGTGAAAACACTCTTTCATCTGGCTAAATTGTAAAGAACTGTCTGAGGTAAGCTTTGATTTTCAGTAGCATCACTATTCATATTATTTGAGTAACCATAATTTTAAAGTGGCTTTTTTACAGATAATGTACAACCTCCTCTGGCACAAACGGCACTTATAATATTCTCAAGTGGCTTCACTGAAGTTGGGCAGTCAGATAGCAGCTGACAAGATTGAATGGAAGGGTCTCAGACTGGTCAAAATCTGTAAATAGCTGTGTGAGAAACAAAGTTCCCAATTTCAAAATTATTTTCCTTTTGAAGGATTTGTACCTATTTCACTTTTAAGATTATTTTTTCGTTATTCTTGTTCACAGTATTTGACTGAACACTTTACACAATTGTTAAAGGTCAGTCTTCAAGGACAAGAGTAGTATCAAATCAAGTATTTCATTTAAAAGATCACTTTTTGTTTGTTTATTTCCAGATGTCGTTATATCCTTTTGCTTAAAATAAAACAAAAAATCTATCCTTTCATTTCAAAACTCTCCAACAGGCATTATGACATTTTGCAAATCTCTCGACCATTTCAGGGGGATTAGGAATGGGACCAGCATTTTTACAGTCAATTTCCTCAATGTGCCCAGTAGTTAAACGATTGTAATCCTCTCTCAAACCAGAAGGTGGCAAGCACTCTTAAATTATGAGCTGCACTGAAACGAGACAGGCTCTCTTCCGATAAAATCTCAGCCACCATTGTACTCTGCTTGAGCATTCAGCCTTGGGTTTTCCAGCCAGAGATTTGTGTTTAACAGTGTCCAGTAAATCACAGCAGGACAGGACTAAAAAGGGAAGCATGAAGAGATTGAAACATATCTTCCGTTATAACTTAAAAAAAAAAAAAAAACTCCCTGAGACAAAAGTAGAAAATAATTGTGTAGAAAATAAAGCTGACCGGAAAAATGAAATTTCCGCCCCACAGCAGCTCTGGCAAAGGGAAGGCTGCGTAGAGATCGGGCTCGCTGCCAAGCCTGGCCACAGAAGAGGCACAGGGCACCTGGAGCAAACCATGCCACAGCCTGTGCCTGTATGCAAATGTTGAATAATCTGCTAAATAATAAGTAATGTTTTGCATGTATTTTCACAGAAGGAAACTAGCCCCAAACTTTATTTACTGTTTTTCAGCAACAACTAAGCTGCAAAATTTCCTGCTAATCTGTCAGTCCTAAATGATGTAATTTGTGTGTACACATAACAAGAGTAGAAAGCTAATGTATTCTTGGGTGCCAAGTTAGATGTATCAGTAGGAATTTACTTCCTTTCTTCTGAAAAATTTTAAATTCCAGTCTGTAACTTAGCTGGGGAAACAGGTCACCCAGGACGTGCTACACAGGAGAGCCTGAAAGGCAAATTAATGCATATAGGTAAATATGTAATAAGAAAACCAATATAAGCTCCAGTTTTTAAATGTTTACATCACAGCTTGATTTTGGCATTTGGGCTGAAGACTTCATGTCAGTTGGATTCTTTCTCTGACAGGCTATTTATTTTAATACTATGTTTTAAGAATTGGTGGGGAAAAAAAAGGTTTTCAGGTAAAGGAAGTAATTTCTGAGCTTCTTTTTCTGAAGGCCTCAAAGCATCAGGAGGGCAACGCAGCCTTCAAATGCCCGTGACAGCTGACAAGTGCTGACGATTTGAAAGCAGTAATGATACAACCCTCTCTGCTGTTGGTCTTGAGCTGAGAGTGAAAGGCTGTTCCTGCTGCCACTCGTGTCCTCCGCTATTCACAGCCACTACACAGGTGACTGCAGCACTGAGAAACTGTACTTGTCTGTACCAGCCTACGGCAGGCACTCGGTGAAAAGGTGATCTCTGCCCTTTGAGGTTCCACATGCAAGTATGAGAAAAAAAAAAGGATAAAAGGGCATGCCAGGGAGCAGGGAGGACAATACCTCTGTCCTCATGGCAGGCCACAGCCTCAGCTTTCCCTTTGTCTTGACCCTGCCAAGTACTGGGACAGGAGCTTGTTGGGGTCTTCTGTTTTTCAGAGGTATTAAAATAAAGGTGCAAATTCAATCACAAATGGATATGAGGAAGAACAATGATCCTGCATGCATTCAGTCCATACTCAGAACACGCTAAACTCTGTGTAAGACTGATTTACCACGTCTAAGTGGTCCTAACGTGTCCATCCTGTACCTCTGATCACCAAACCCACACCCAGGAAAAAGGAAACAACTGCCCCATCTTGCAGGTGTGCTTCATGCGAAGCTCACTGCTTTACCATGGGGCCTGGCTTTGCCCTGGATCAGAATAATTACAGCATGTTTCACCCCTTATCCTCTGGTTACCTTGCCCCAAGCTGCAAGCCAATGCTGTTTGCACTTCTGACTGAGATCAGCAGTGAAAAGCCTTGTGTTTACTGAGCCTGAGGGCTAAGGAAGCTCGGAGTCCAAAGTCCTGCTACTCTCTGCAAACTTCACGCTGACCTACCAGGCTGGTAACAAATCCACGATAGCAGGAGGAATGAAGTGGGATAACACCTGAGATAATGCCAAGAGATACAGTGCAGTCACAGAGGAAGGCTGTGATGACTACAGAGGAAGTTTGAGGCAAATAGGTTTTAATTAGAGTATCGTTCAGCCCTTTGGATATTTGTTGAATACTAAGCCAGATTTAACAAGGCATTTCCTTGTCAATCATCACGTTCATTAAAGACTGCAAATAATGAAGAATTAAAATCCTAAGGGAATCCTAAACAGGAGAGACCTAAATCAGAGTTTAAAGGGCGAATTGTATCATTTACCCCGCTTACAAGTATCTACCAAGGCAGCAAAATGTTGTTGCCCACTCAACCCAGCTTCTGTTTGATTTTGCCAACTGCCCTTATTAGCCTGGTTTTAATAGGTGTCACTGCAGAACAGGACCACTAAATAGGTGCCTTCTTCTGGACTGGACTCAAAGTAAGCACAGAGCAAGGACCAGAAAAGACAAGAACCAGAATAAGGAGCTAATTAATTGCACCTGTAAGTAAAGGCTTCTGCAAACAAAAGACTGAGGCTGAAAACTGAAAGCTGCAAAGACTTTCTGACTTTTTCAGAGAAAGACACTGCTTAATCTTTTCTCCTGATAGACACTGGTACCCTCTGCCTGCAAAAATGGATGGGTGCTCAAAGCCTGCTCTTTTTCTGTTGGGAGAGTTGCACTAGACAGCTCAGCTTCCTCCAGGTACCACCCATAGCACATCTGGCCAAGCAAAGGAGACCAACTTGTGTCTCTGAAGGGAGAATAATGATCAGGCTACGCACCAGAGAACTTATCTGTGATACAGAATGCTTCCTACACAGGCAGATAAAGCAGGAGCCATAAACCCAATACCAGGTGAATCCAGGTGAATACCAGGTGAATATCAAATACCTCAGTGAATCCTCTCAGATAAACAGAGGATTCACCTAAAATAATGGAAGAAGTGTCAAGTTGGGTGAAGTTGTCACATGGAGCTTTTTTTCCAGGTGGGCAAAGGGGCATGAAGGGACAACCAACAGGGACACAATCACATCTTATGTCAGCATTCTTAAGCTGGAAATTTCTCATTTTTTTCTTTGCCTTCTAAATGGCATTTTTACCCCATTAAAATTAAACTAGTTTTTAATATTAAAATAACTGTTAAATAATGTGAAAACAGAATAGGTTCACTGAGATTAAAAATTCATATATACATATATTTTTTTTCTTTGCTCCATTTCTCTGGATTCTTCCAGCTGAACTCAAACAAACTTCTTCGCCTGCCTCTTGTCTGCCCAATCTGACCATGATTTATTTAGCCCTAAGCTTATGTTTAAAGATGCTTCTGAAGCTTTTTCCAGCTGTTAGTATCACAATACCATCTGACACTGTGCTGTGACTTTCCTGTGATTGTGCACTGTGACCCTCATACTTGCAAACCTTCCCTGCCTTAAACTTTTGGAGAATAAAGAAATATCTACAGTTAGTTTGCTAGGTCAAAAGCAGTCCATTTCAGGGCTATCTGAAAACAGACTATATGTTCCACCTGACTATTGGCTTCAATTGAAAACAATGGACTTTCTTTTCAAATTTCATCAGCTTTCCATCTCTTTCAGGAAAGAGATTGAAAGGGAATAGAAAGGAGGAAGGAATATAATCCTTAATGTGCATACAAATGTGGTGGGGAGTGAATGCAGGGAGAATTCACACTCCAGTTGGCATCTTCTCCCCTGTAGCCCAGGCTGACACAGCCCCTGTGACTATTGTGTCTTTGGCGGGCGTTCAGTGGATCGCAGCTGAAGATGCTCATGTGAACCCATGGGAATCCAACCTGCCAAATTCCTTGTGGCTCCACTTGGTACAGTCTCATCTTTATTTAACGCTCTTTCCTCCCCTGCTGTGGCTTGGTGCAGCTCTTTTCTGCAGCTACCCTTAAGATGCGAGGGCAAGAAGTATCACATACCTAGAAGTGTAGACCTTTCCACCACCCTGTCAGCCTGGTCAGATGTGAGATTCAGACTGGAAAAAAATGGAAGATTCAGTCAAAAGTGGCCTGAGAGTCTGGTGAGAAAGGAAACATTGCAGCAGAGGAGGCAGTCGCTGCTCATTGCTAGCTCCAGCCCCCAGAGAATGCACAGTTTGACCATGGTGCTGACAAGTCAATGAGAACTATTGAGTTTCCAAAGCCCAGTGAAATCCTGAGGTACAAGACAGCAGGCTGTCTGCTGGGGATTTTTTTCAGAACAAAGAGGCCCAAAAGTCATGATTTACCCAGGATTTAGGATGCTCCGGGGTCTGTATTTTCCCCTTTTCTGCCTGTCACTGTTTGGAAAATGTGTGCAATCACTTACTGCAACACCCGCTTACCATCCATAGAGCTGCTGAGGCAGAATCAATATTGCATTGAGTTCTCATTAACTTTTGGGTGAAATGTGCATGCGCCTGGCTCCAGGAAGAAAATGGCTGTTATTTCCCCTTTCTACAGCTGTCCCTATTTGTCACTACATTTGCAAACATGACCCTGGAAGTCAGACTTCATTATAGCAACAACCACCAGTCCAGAGGGAAATTAACCAAAAAGGATATATTTTTTTCCAACAGCAAACAAGCAAACAGCAACAAAATGCATCTTGGCAAGGTAATTGAAAGAAACTCATCACTTTTAATGAAAGTTAAAGTGATTGCATTCTAAGCAAGTTAATTATATCACTGTATTATTGCTGCCTGACAGATTAATTTCATTTATAGTCAGTGGGGAGGTAACCCAAACTAAAAGTCCATTGCAAAGCTTTTCATTGATTTTTAATGGGCTTTGGATTGGATCTTTGGAGAATTTTGCCTTTATGCTTCTATAATGCTGATCCATGTAAGAATGGAATGTCTAATTCTACATCTTTAAATTTTTTTTTCAGGAGGAATTTCTTAATGATCAGCAGTAATCATATCAATACTGTAAAGTGAACTAGATTTCTCTTCTGACAAAACATTCCAAATCAAAAATGTTCCAAAACATGACAAAGTATTCCAAATACCCAAAATATTGTTACCAATGTTATCTTCTTGCTGGAGGTGTAGTAAGCACATGTTGAAATAGGTGTTCCTAGAAAAAGGTGTTTTTTTCTTGCTTCAAACACTACCATTTAAATACTGCCATTTTGAAAAGGTCATTTTCTTCATTATTTTTCACTTAAAAGTTATTATAAAACCTGTATCATACAATAGCTGAGAGCAGCACCTTCACAGTTAAGTGTAACTTTTCACTTTTGAAGTAACATTCCCTCCTTTGGTGTTACTTAAAAGTGAAGATAGAATTTTCAAAAAGAAAGCGCTTTGTCATTTATTTTCTGACTATTTTTCAGCTTTTTAAATATTAAAGAATTTTCTGTGATTAAAGAAAGTAGTAAAATTTTTACCTTTTTTTTTTCCTATTTAAAAAAAATACTTTCTATGGGGAAAGCTTCAAAGGAGACCTTTTTCTGTTAAACTCTCTTTGGGAAAAATTCTCCTCTGCTGTGTATGAGATACAACCTTTTTCTTCTTCATCAAACATTGAACCCAAACTCTTCCCAATTGAATGATGAATGCAATGTGTTTACTGGTTTTACTTCTTTATGATCCACATAATAACTGTAAACTAGAAACAGTCTTGAGACAGTTAGATATATCTGTGCCCTTCTAGCCAGATTTTCAATTCTGCAGCTGCTCAGCAAGACCTGAGCCATTTTCAAATTAAATCAGTGCTGTTTAATCTACAGCATTTTATTTATATTTGCTTTGAGTCACAGATGTGGACTGTACATCCATAGAACATGTCCTATAAAAAATGTGTAAAGTAGGAACAAACAGTCAGAATTATCTATATACAGAGATGGGCTGAATATTACAGAAGAGGATTGCCCTGAGATGCTCAAATCAGTATTTCAAACCATATATTTCAAAGTACATTGTGGTTTTCATTACTATACAGACAGGAGTATTTTCCTGCCTCTCAGCTACTTTTTAATGACAAGTGTAAAAAAGTGGAAAGTTTCTTGTTGTTCATGTACTTGCTGGAAGTGCAAAAAAAGTAAACTTAAGCAGCCTCTGCACTAGTAGACAATAGTTGACAGGGCTAAACATCTGGTCTAAACCCCCTGGAATTTTAGGTTCCAGACTCAAAAGCATCTGGCTGATCCTTTATGTGTTTACAGAAAGCAATGTCAAATATCACAGCTTAAATGTTCACTCACTGAAATGCGCACAGGCTCAACAAGGTTTAAAGTTCTCTTTTCTGTATAAAAAAGCATAAAAAAGCCATAAAAAGCACTGCAGCACCTCACAGTTCCCCATGATGAGGGTTTGTCTCATTGTTTCTAGTCTAACTTTCCATCCCACCTGCTCTGGTTTAGCAGGGCGCTGAGTGGGTCTCACTCCCTACCCCAGAAGTGGCTGCATTTCAGTGAGTGGTATTGAAATGTAAAACACGCAGCTGCAAGGCATAGCTTCTCACTTGAATTTCCAGTCCTTTTATGCTTTAATTTTATATTTTCATTTTGCACTGAAGAGATTCACTTACCAGTCCAACTCATTGGCTCAGAGACTGAGGAGTGTCTGCTCCTTGTTGCTAGATCTGCAGAAAGGGAGGTCTCGTGAGAATAAATGTTTCAGTAGGGTGAGAAACTCAAAGGCAGACCAGGCTGTGAAGTTACAGACAGCAAAATGTGAAATGTTAGAAGATATAATTAGTTCTAGCTCATTGAAAGAAAAGTCTGTAGATGCCCTGGTGTGATCAGGAAGGCTCATTCAGGCTCTGTGGGAAGAGGATCTGGGAAGCCCTCAACTCAGGAGCAGATCCCTTAACCTATAGACTCTGGAGTATCAGGCAAGTCACTGATGTCTACAGTGACAGGCGCAAGATTGTGTCTTCCACATGTTGTAAATCTGCAAGCATGCTACTCACCATGGCTAAAATCACCTTTCTCATGTGGGATCACAGTGCTGCCAATGGCTTTGACCCATCTCAGCAGCCACAGTAGCTATTAGGTGGCCACATAGCCGGAAGAGAATCAGAGCTACGCAGGAGCTCCTCTAGAGTATATTCAGACTGCCTTACACTTAAGACATGGCTAATTATTCACATGGTGGCAAACACAATTTATTTGTTTATAACATTTACAAGGTTCTCTAGATATGGACCATGCTCACTGTTGTTTATGGTTGAACTCACCCTGACCTGGGTAATTTCACAGGATTTCAACACTTTTATGGAGTGATAGAGTAGTTTACACACGAAGAAGGGGAATATATGTTCGGTGACTAGTCTGGAAAAGAGATGAATGAGGGAAGGGAGATGCTGTATGATAGAGGTCTATTAAATCTTGTGTGGTATGGAAATGGTTTGCCTCTGGCAAAACACCAACTAAGATGCATTTATAGTTTCTTCACAGAAGGCAGGTTTAGAACAAAGTATATACTTCACACAATGCAGAGTTATGGATCTCTGCTTCAGAATATGTTAGTGGGTACTAAAAGTTTATGGCTTCAAAAAGGGACTGGACAAATGCATAGTGGAAATATCCCTTGGGATCACCACCCACTCCACAAATACACAAACTCACAACTGAAGGTTGGGAAAGGAGCCTTCCCAAATTTGGACAAATATTTGCCTTGTTATACTCTCCCATAGAAACAAGATCTTGGGTAGGGGGGAAAGTTGGCCTTACCCAGTGGGGCTGTTAGATTCCACGTTTTCCCCACATTGCAAGCTTGAAATTCAAAGAGAAATTTACTTCTATAAAACAAATTATAGAGCTAGGTCCTCAGTAGACATGTGGACTTAGTTGTTAGTCATGAGGCTAATTTGCCCCAAACAAATAATTCTGCCTCCAGAAGGCAGTTCTGCCTCCAGAAGGTAGCTGTTTTCAGATAACAAATATGGTATCAGCAATTTTGATAGCCTTTTAAAATGTTTTCTCTTATGACAATGTTACATGGAGAATTGCTCAATGTACTAAATTGCAACAAATTTTAGCAACCAAAAAATGAATTTATAAGGCTGGTTAGTATATTCAATATATTGTCACTTGCCAGGAAAATACCACACTGTAAGCAGAGAGAGCAAGACAGCATGTTTTCCTTACAGTGGGATTGCACTTTATTATTTGCAAGGAAATTTAGTACAGAAAGGAGCTAAAGTCTAACTCAAGGTATGGTCCTTCTATGACAATGCGTAAGTGGCCTTAGACAGGGGAATAACTTTCCCTGAGACAAGAGTTAGCCAACTAACCTTAAGGGAAGCCAGCCCATACAGTAAAGTGACATCTGGTCAGACTGAGCCTGTAAACTCTGTGAGGACTTGACAAAAAAAGAAACCCAAGGCCTGTAAAGTACAGCTACAGTGGGGATCATAAGATCCAACAATCTCAGAAGTTGACAAAGAGAGTTCCACAGATGTCAATGTGCTTTGTGTCAGGAGTTCTGGAAATGCCTCTACATTTTTCTGCAGAAGTGAACAAATTTTTCAACCACGGCTTCTTCCTGGTTTCTTCCTGTCAGTGAATATAGATCCACGATACCACTCAGGCCAACCAGTAACACGGGACTCCCTCAAGTCATGCAGTAATTGTCAGCTCAAAATGGCCAGGTTGGGAAGGGAGCGCTCTGAGAACAGCATTGTGATTTGAGTGCAGCCTGGGGCTCAGCCACAAGAAAACCCTGGTGCCTACAGATCCTCAGCACCCACCTACAGAGCAGCAGATCCGTAACAGGTAACACCAGGTGAGCTTGCCAAGGGAGAGCAGTGTTAACGTACGATAGCTTCCTGTGTTTGAGGCAAGAGTCATCCCGGTTCAGCTGTCACACAGCAAAGCTGTCACATGGCTGCAACTTGCTTCTCTGAGAGCTCAGCTAAATCAATCACTGCCATTATTAGCTGAATCACTGAAACG
Organism: Cygnus atratus; assembly: GCF_013377495.2. Lineage (NCBI taxonomy): Eukaryota > Metazoa > Chordata > Aves > Anseriformes > Anatidae > Cygnus > Cygnus atratus. The sequence continues at coordinate 10,425,439 of NC_066368.1, forward strand.
ACACGTCTCAAGGCTTTCATTCTAGGGGAATGTTTTGAAAAGCAGCTTGCCTGTTCTATGGTTTTCATTTATACAGCCAATGCTAAGTCCCATCTTGCCCTCAAAAGGACCACAAGATTTCAGCCAAAAAGCAAACCACCAATGACTCGTGATTCAAGTGCAGGTTCCAAGCCCAATTGTTTATCAGTTTCCTTTATCATGAGATTCGCCCTCTGTATATCACCACAGAAGAAAAGTTATATGCAATTTCTCTTTACAGGAGTAATAAAGACTAAGAAAAACAGTTCCAGTCCAGGACAACATGGTAATAGATCCAGATTCACGTGGAGTTAGGGACATATTCCATATTATATTATCTAAAAGGGCTTTACTGTAATATTTAGAAATCAACTATATTGTCAAGAGGTTGCACAGAGTACCTGCAGAGATAATAAGTACAATGTGCAGCACAGAAATTAATTATGAAGCCAACCCCCTAATTATTTTCATGCAAATTGAAGACTGCTTGCTTAGTTCTTGGGAAAGTTTCCAGCTAATATGCTGTAAAATATCAGTGCCTCAGCAGATTTCCAGCTTGGCTCCACATTGGAGCTAAGCCGTGAGAGTTCTTTCCCATTTTGCCTGCGAATGATCCCAGGTATGAAGCAGTACATCAAGCTGAACTCTAAAGAATACTTTGAGTATAGCAGTCTTTGAGGGCTGTAAAATGTCTCATAACTAAGCTCTGGCATTTCCCAAGTGTGCAGAACTGTACCATTTAACAGCCTCTCAGCAGTTTTATGTTTCTGCATTTCCAGCTGTAGTAAAAGCATGATGTCTTTTTTTTATTCCTTTGTGGCCGGTGCACACCAGTGATTTCCCTGGGACTGCTCCTTGCCTGAAATCTTCTCCTGCCTCAGAAGGACTTTGTCTCTCCTCGTGTCATGCACCAGGAGCCCTTCCACAGGCTGGAAGTTATGGGCTCACCTGTGCAACTCTGTAATGACAGATGTGTGAAATGAGCCAATTAAAAGAGCAATTACAGAGCAACTTTACAAAGGGAATTAAGGTTAGAAATCACTAAATGACCTGCTGCCCAAGGAATTTTAACATGGAATCAGTGCCAGTGCCAGAGATGTGCTTACCCCAGTAAGGTTAGCTAGATCTCCTGGTAGGTATAAGTTTTTCCTTGCTATTCAGTATCCTTTGCAGCTTCCATAGTCCAGAAAGTGAAAAAAAAAAAAGAGCTGAACAAGATCAAGATTTCTCTGTGAGAGTTTTTTTCAGGAACTTTGGGGATTTTTTCTTTCCATTTAGTTGTTTTTGTTTGCTTGTTTGTGTTTTTGTTGTTGTTTTGTTTTATTTTATTATTTTTTTCCCAACTGTGAAGGGTGTGTATCAAGAAAAATAAACCAACATTCTTGAAAGGTATGAATTCAATCCAAGGCAAAAGGAGCTGTGCTTCAAAGGTTCCAACTCAGACTTAAAAACTGAGGTCTTTTTTGTTCTTTCCAGTAACTGTTTTACTATGGTCATATTGTTTTCTGTTCCTTGAATCTGTTTGTAAATGCTCTTGTCCCATTATTTTAAAGTCCCCAGAAGGAAGATCTTGGTTTTCTGTACATTACAATCCTTTTTCTATAAAAGCTTTGAATCAAACTGACCTAACCAGATTACCCTGTAATGCAGCACTGTGTGAGAAAACACTGACCAAATTGTTCGCAGCAACGTATGGCATCTGCTGTGCCACCCTGTCAATCTCCAACAGGAATGGGGCACACATTTCACTTAAACACCTATAAGTTAGATGATATTCTCCTCCAGCTGTCTACAGCTTGGATAGCTGGCCTAGCTAGCCAGACTCTCTACAGGTAGGATCATCAGTTACAAACTGGTGTTTGTCTGTCAAGGATTTCACCATCAGTTAGCAGTTTATTCTGGTGGTGATGACACAGAGCTGACTAGGAAGGAATTTCTATTGCAAGTAAATGATAGCAGAATCTCTGCTAATGTGAAAAATCATGGAGCTGGGGGCACACACACTTCACTCTTATTCAATCTAGTGCAAACAATTGGCTCACACTGATATTAGCTAAGTCACTGCATATTATAGTACCTAAAGTAGTATCAGGGGTCAGAAAAACAGCTTAACTCCATGATCCCTAGAAATACATAAGCCATATATTTACTGTGAAATCTTAAACTACAAGATTCCACCCTTTCTTATATTTTGAAAAATCTTCCTTTTTAGACTGTAAATTCATTGTTGCAGAGACTTGATTAATGCCTGTTACCCACACCTATATAAATATCTAGATCCCTGATGTCTAGCCCCATGAGGTTAAGTACCTGTGTGGCCTGCTTCTAATGTAATAAAGAGATTTACACTTATTTTTAGCCCTGCTTGTACTATCAAAACTTCACGGGGTGGCCTAGCCCAAAAAAGAATGGGCTGCTTGTTTTCAAGGCACTTTTCCTTTTGCTGCGTACTCTTGGGAAGTCTTATGTCGCTGAAAATTATCCACCCCTATAGACAAATTCTCCACAGGCATTCACTCTCACTGACCTTTCCCAGCACGTGGGAATGATTCCAGCTGTGCTTTATGAGCAGCAGTTCTTCATCCTTGATCTGAGTTGTCCTAGGGGATTCCTGCTTTCATAATCCTCTTCCTGCCCTTGTATGCGTGTTTGTGGCAAGAAGAAGATGTAAAGAGAAAACAATAATAACTCTAGAGTAAGGAGGTGGGAGACATCATACACAAAGGGGGACACACCAATACTCCATGTTCAGGAAAAGAAAACCTATACTTCCATTAGCAGTGTTTGTGTCTGGGGACTTATTTGCACTGCTGTAAAACGGTACTTAATTGTATGCTTAAGTTTAAGAACACGTGTAATTGTGGTCTGAGAGCAGCAAGCTGGGCTTATCTGTTTAACAATTTTCCTACAGGCAAACTGTCCCTGCTTTTCAGAATCACAACTTAAGAAAGCGGCTGGGAAAATGAGCCTGGGACAGAAAACAGACCAGCAGGCTGGAAAGATAAAAAGCAGAACAAAAATATGTCACAGGCTATTGTAAAAAGACATTTCTAGTTAGGAAAAAGTGACTTGCAAGACTAATTTGAGAATATATTTGTCATAAGCCAGATAAGATGAGCCAAGATTTTTAAATCAGCCCATCCTTGCTTCCTTTGGCTGGTAGCAAAGAAGAAGAAACTTTGCACAGCAGGGAGAATCTGATGCTGAGCTAATCGAATGTGCGTGCAGAGCGAGCAGCAGATGACAAGGACGGGGTTGGCAGGATGTCGCCAGATTGTTTGATTAGCAATGGGATGGTTCAAGAGCTCCCTGTCCTACCAGGGACTTGGCACAGATGCTGGCACATGACTCAGTCCTCAAGTAGTTGTTCGCTGCAATACTGTTTGAGAAATTGCTCTGCTTCTCTGAAAACAGGAAGGGTATTAACAAAAACAAAAACAAGGATGAGAAAGAAAGGCTACGAGACTTTATAAATGTTAGATTTTGGCTATTCTTTCTGCTAATACCATTCAAACTTCAGATGAAATGAGATATTTGACTTGGGATAAAAATCGGATAGTCTGAAATTAAACCCGGCAAGAGTAATATGAGGGAGCGTTGATGAGTGGGTATTTTCTTTCCCCTACCGTTGATATCCATGTTATTGCTTTTTTCTGTGTGTCAGTTTAGACCAAACATTTTATTTTTTTCTTTGGGACAAACATGGTGAGAAAAGCAGCAGCACTTTCTTTTGACACACCGAAGTTGCAACTCTATTCTGGGGGAGCTAAGTGAAAAAAGTAAACTGATTTTAGCGATGTGTTTATAGGGATAGGAAGAAAGCCCCAAACATCAAAACTACCTATCAACACAGAACAAGTATAGCAATTGTCTTTGATTACTAACAGCAGGTTTTTCAAACTACAGACAAAATATATATGGATTATGAGTAATTTTCTGAGCCGTCCAACTAGGCATCTTCAGGTAGAGTCAAGATTTTTGATAAATTCACAACTACAATCCAATTTGTGTTGCCCAGACCCAGATAAATATAGTCCTTGCACTAAAGCCAGCTCAGAAAAATTAGGGGGTCTGACATCTTCCCCGAGATTTTTAAGATAGTTTGAATTATAAAATAACTAAGTCCCCCAGAAAGAAGATGCACATTGTTGTTATCTTATATATTTATCACAATGCATAATCAGCTGTCATCAATTTGGATAGCTCTGTTAGCACCAACTAAGCAGAAATATATCTTTTTTCATGGGATACCTAATCTGGAGTATATATGAGACTTGTATGTAATGATTATACAGATCTATGGAGAAATATTTTAACACAGCCAGCAGTTTTATAGTGGGCTTTCATATGCCTCTATACTTCCAAATCACGCATGTAACTACATTCCTGTCAGTATCCAGCATGTTCAGATGGCTATATTGCTTCTCTCCAGCACGTCTTCTGACTAGCCTGTCATAACAATCTATGACACCATTCTTTGACAGCTTACCACTGCTTTACATGAAATGTGAGGATTTTTCTGCAGTCACAAGTTGGATTCATATTCCTAAATAAGAGTGTGGGGGAAGTGTATATAAGTATAGATGTGTGTATGTATGTGTACGTAGACAGACACATACGCAAATCCAAAATATCTGCGTGTGAATCATTAGAATTACAATTAGACAGAATCAAGAAGTGCAAGGTCGGATATCTCTCCTAAGCTGCATATCCTTTCTTGGCTTTGTGGAAGACTCCTTTGTATTTTGTGACAACAGATGATGCACTCAGTGGAGTGTTGCCACATTGCTGAGAAAAGAACTGCTTGTTTGAATGGACTTTGCATTTGTTTTAGAAGAGACTCCAGTTTCAGTCAGATTCATTTACTTTGTATTACTTTTAATAAATAAGGCTAAAGGACATAACATATAGATGTCGTATAGATACCTATAGATTATGATGACAAATCTCTGTTACAGGTTTTTCTACTAGATGAATGTGGTTAATTGGTCAGAATGGGAAAACTCATGGGGAAAAAGGAGTCAAATTAAAATACAAAAGATAACATAAGAGGTTTTGTCTGTGCTTCTGACAATACACAGCTGTTCTCTCTCCTATTCTTGGCTTTGTGTAAGGGCTGGCAAGAAATCCAACATAACCAAATGTACCCTTTCTGAGGTGCAGCAGCCTTCTGGAGCTAAGGAGAGGACCAGTGCTATGGTGACTTAGTCAATTAAATTAATAATTAAACTCAGAAAGAATAACAACTATTAAATATCTCTCCAACACATCAACCAGTAGCTGAACAGCTACACAATGCTCTCTCTGACCTCTCAGCCATGAACACAGTGAGAGCCATGGACAGGTTGAACCTTGGCTCCATTCCCTAGAAAGTGAGCAGGACCTTTGCCATCTCTCTGCAGTGCTGTGCAGACCCACGAAGTTCAAATCTCCTGCGCTGCATGGTACCAACATACCAAATCCTCCTCAGCAGCTTGTAATTAAAGGAAAGCCTTCAGTTTGGAAGCTTATGGACATCAAAACTACATGCTCCTGCCTACAGAAGAGATAGGCAGCATTGCCAGTGTCCCTAGAAAAAAAGGAAATTTTTGTGGGACCTGAGAGAGAGGACTGCATCCCACATAGAGAGAAAAACAAAAACAAACTCCTTGTTTCCCATGAACTTCTTCATTTTTCCTCCTTCCTGCTTGCAAATGAAAACAGTCCCTGCGGGTTGGATCTGGGGGAAAAATCTTTCCTAACAAATAGCTTAATCTTATATATTTGAAAGAGAAAGCAAACAGGTCCCTGAAAGGCTTCTCTGTACCACAGAGAACACCAACTTACCCTATTCCTCTCATCCTAGTTGAATCTAATCTTGAATGTTTCAGAAAAAAGATGAAGAAAAATAGCCCAGAAGATAAGCTTTGTATAAGAAGGGTGTAAAACATATTTCTAGCCTTTATACTCATTTTAAGCTACCATCTCAAAATCTTTCCTTTGTTTCTGGGCATCCTGTGTGACCCTTGTAATCACAATGAATGTCTCTCAGGCAACCTTTCCCCCTGCACTGATCCATTTCTAATAGTGATTGTGCTAAAGACGTTTCTGTATCTGCAGCTCTTTAATAGTTCATTGCCTGGAAAATGCCACTGCTCTATGGCTGTGGCCATTAGCAATGACTAGCAAAGTCTGCCTGAAATGAAGAATGGGTCAATGTGAACTGGCTTAGATTCTGTCTTTTACAGGCACATCCAATAAAGAAATCTTCTTCACATCGGGACTGTCCAAAGCCCATTGACGTCAGTGGAGAGACCTGATCTCAGCGGGTTTTAAATCAGACTCTGTAGCTGAGACTTCCAAAGCAGCCTGGGGGATTCAGACACATATCTTTCATTAAAGTGAGGGTGTTTTAAAGCAAATGGAAGATATGTGTCTGAAATCCCCTAGACTGCATTGAAAATCTAAAATACTGTGCAAGCTATACAGCTTTCCCCATAAAAATAGCTGCCAAATCTTGCTTTGGTAAAGGCAATAGAACTGCATGAAAAGATCCACACAAAGGTCTGGTCCCCCTCATCCTTCAGGAAAACAGGGAGAAGGATGGCCAGAGTGCTTCATTTTTACCATTAAACCCTCCCCATGTCAAAGTCATTTGGTGGAGCAATTGGGTTGCTCTGGACCAGCAGGACTGTCCCGACAGGGACTTCAGCTTTCCATGTACAAGGGGTTTTATTTCAGCCTACCCTAGCCTGGCTGGGGAGGATGAAGTAATCAGCAAAATTATTGCAGGAGGAGGATGATATGGAACAAGGAGCAGGCATGACCAAACGACATTTTCTCCCATTTGAGGGTCAGCAACTGAAGTTCCTAGCCATGAGAAGACGATTTAATGTTCACATTTAACAACAGTCTTACCAAAACAAAGTCTTTCAGACTTTTGAATTTGTGATTTGTATTTTCCAGTGGGGGTGCTAATCCAGGGCTGCCATTACTACAGAGGGACTTAGACCTTGAAATACCCAAATACCCACAATAATTCTTCTGTCATCTGACCTTAGGCACCAAGGAAGTGCATGTCCAGTCCAGGTTAGTTTCCTAAGGCAAACTGTGGAAGAAAGGTGTCTATGGAAACGCATTCATCATATGCTGTGAGGTTACAGAACACTCTCCCACCAGAGCTGCCTCAGTGGAGGAAAAGGCTACCTCCAGCTACCTTGGAGACGCCTAAGTCTCTGATGGCTAAAGCTGGCTGAAAGGAAGCCATCGCCTTTTAATGTCATAATACCCGAATTAATAATACCATGCTTGAGGGGCAGCAAACTGTGAGCAGGCCTGCTACATCCCCTCATGGACATTAAGGAATATTTGACATGGAGTTCCCCGTCAGCCTATGTGCAAGGCTGGTCTGTCTGCACACTCAGTGTTGACGAGGCTGAGCCCTCCAGAAGAGACTGCCCCGGAGGGCTTCACCACCATTCCAACAGCCTCTCGCAGGACAGGTCTTGGTGCACATCCTTTGCCCCCTGTCTGGCCTTGACAAGGACACAGCATTGTACAGCTCAGCCCCACAGAAAAATCACCTCTGTTTTGTGAGAGGTGGTGAGAAAAACCTTCCTACAGACCATGATGACAATCTACTTACTAGTCAGACATAGCCTCACCCAATTACATTATTACTTTGCAGCAAGCTAGAACAAGGCAACACCATTAACTCTTCATATTAACAGTCCACTGCCTTCACATCCAATTTAGAAGGTGGAGGGTGAAGAGTATGTTCAGTCACACATCCCGTACGGCTCAGGTTGTCATGCCACTAGCATGCCTCAGTTGTGTGGGTGCTTAAAGCCTTTTCCCTTTATTTCTTGCATTTTAGGACTACTGAGAACAGGTCACATTCTGCTAGAATGACAAAGAGTAATTGTATTCAAGGTGTTATTTCTTGGTGGCAGAGATACTTCAGACCTCGGGTTGATTCCAGATTTTAAATATCAGAAAGTTTGAGGCAGTCAGCTCTGGGTTTCCAATACTGACCTGTCTCCTGTAAACAGAATCAAAAACTTATTATAAGACTCACACTGGACAAATGTTAAGCCGAGTCCAGGGATCTGCACATAGTTCATATTTTTAGTGCAGAAAAAAATGACTCAAAGGGAAAATTGATGTACAGGAAAATTTGATAAAGCTGATGTCTGGACAGCTTTTGCTCTGGAGAGATGTTACAACCTGTGCAAGACAATCTCTGAAAGAGGTAATTGAGCATTTGAAAAGAAACTGTTAATCACAGTTAAGATAACCTCAATGAGCTACCTGTCAGGGCAAGTGATGAACTCAGCTTCTATTCTATGTTTGCCTGGAGAAAACTCTGTCGAGAAACTAGAAGTATACTCACATCTCTATCTAGAGAGAAAGTTCATGATAACAGAGGATTTGAATAGACAGAAAATTGATTTTCTTGGAAGGTGAACTATTTGTATTTCTTTTTCTTTTTATCACACAGCTGAAATGTTTTATCTAGCTTAGCTTAAGAGGAATGTAAATAAATTTATGTTGAATGTTAAATAAACCTTTTCTTTCTTTTTTTCAATTTCCTTTTCTTTCACTTTTTAATAAATCTTATTTGGGCTGAGATTATGCTCATAAAGTCAATTCATGCAGGAGCCGCAGAGAAAACAGATGCTGTAACCTTTGAACAGAAGTGCTTAGAAGCAGTGCAAAAGAGAGCTTGGAAATGAAAATTACCACTTTTGTCTGAGAGACTTATAGAACATAGAACACAGAAGTAGCTCATATGAGAGGCATAAACATTTCCCTCCTGATTTATGGTAGAACTGACCCAGGATACTGAACACAGCCACAATGTCATCCATGTTAAAATACTGGCATCAAAATACCCGAGGATGATAGCTTATTTCTTAGTTCCTAGGGGCACCCAAAAGCAGAGCTGTGCATCCAGTGCCGACAATGGCATGACGGGCAGAGCTGTGACGGATTTGTTCCATCTAGAAATGGAGACAGGGAAGCAACAAGGAGCCAATGACTCTGAAAGGAGTTGTCACCCACCACAGCCTTGGAGATATCACCTCCTGCAAAAGGAGTCAATAACACCTACTCGGTAGCCACCAGAGGAGCTTGGGATGGCAGGGAAGGAGGAGAATTGGCCCCATGAGAGAAGCAACTGTGATTATAAGGTAGCTTGTATGATGATTACATATATCAGCCAACACATGCTGCATTAAGATATCTCTTCTATCTGACTTTGTGATAGCAATAGAAAATACAAGCACTGCTGTAAATGGCTCGTGTGGGGTCACGTGTGAGACAGAGCACAGTTTCATTTCCACAGGTTAAAGGAAAGATAGAGTTAAACTGCAGCAGATATAGCAATCGTATCAGAGAAAACTATACGAGCCCAGCTTAATCTTAGCTTGGCAAAATTAAGAATGTGGTGCAAAACTGGGGGGAAATTAAAGAACACAGCAGAAGAACAAAAGTGAGATGATTTTTGGCCTACATAATATTTCCAATAAGGAGAAGATGAATAGATTTATTATTCAATATATTGTTTTCCTCCTTTGAATTGATAAGCAGCACTCATATGCTATAATGAGAGCCACTAATGATAAATTAATTAATTAAATAAATAAAAACAAAAACCTCCCAGCTCTTTCCTTTCTTTTACCAAGATCAAGCTTAGCCATTTCTCTTTCGCATACAAGACTAGAAACAGAATATTTTGGAGATTTGGCTTCAGCCTTTGTTTTGAGACACAAAATGGGATGCTGAACCACACACAGCTTATTTGGATCTGCTTGGCGGTTTCAGCTACCATCATCTGGTTCCTATATGCCCCTCATGCTTTCAAAGCTTCTTCAGCACCCTAAAGATAGATGACGATATGTTTATGCTCTGTTTGCACTTAAAATTATCCCACTGCTATGTCACGCTAAAACCTCAAACAAAAGCTGCATCTCTTCCTCTCCCCACCCAACAGAGCCACAGCTGCAGAGACTCCCTGTGACAGAGAGCAACAAGCCAGCCCACTCGCGTCACCAGGCCATTACGCATCGCTACTCTGCATCATCAAGTGGCAATGTCACCCCCACACATGAAATAATAATGGCCTAACAGATGTGAAAGTCATCACATTTTTGTCTAGTGCTGTTGGAAGAGAAACTAATAGAATAGAAGCAGATTTGTAGGGAAATCATTCGGGCAAAATTTCTTCAGAGAGCTTGATGCAAATTAAAAGGATTGTGTGGGTTTGTTTATTCATTTATTTATTTATTATTATTATTTCTGTTTTTAGTAGGTTTTGCGGCAACATTTCTGATTTGCATTTCAGCCAGCATTAATAAATATGTGTTGGGCTCATGAGAGCTGCTAAACAGACCACAGGGTTATTCCCCTATTACGGAGGACGAATACATTTACCTCTTCCAGACCATCTCTCCGCTTCGCTGTTGTGATAGCTCTGTGCTGTACAACTTTCTTCAGTTAAAAAGATTTAAAAAAAAAAAAAGTTCCTTTTATCTTTTGCTTTCTCAAGAACATGTCCACAATCAGCAGCAAATCCATGGATGCCAAAACACAATGGACAAACTTTGCCACTAGCACTGACTAATAATGGGAAACATTCACCATAGCAAAAGGCTGAGTTTTATTCAATGTCCCTCATAAACACTTTATGACTGCTCTGATAAAGCCCTGGTAACTTCTAATTAGAGAAGTCAGCCTAATTTAAAAAAAAAAAAAATCTTCAGAGCAACCTATTCAGAGATTTTTAGTTCTTAAAATTTTGGCATTTGGGGATGATGTATGTCTTTATATGAGGTGGTGGTCATTAGAAGAGGGGTTTTAATCATGAAACATGATGTTTTTCAAGCTACCACGTGCCTCACAGAGACATGACGGCTGACATAACCCAGCCTAGGATCAGCTCCTGACCCATGCTTTGAACCTGCTTTGTGACCCCAAGAAAATCACTTAATGTCTCTGTGCCTCATTTTTCCCCCTACAGGGAAAACAATATTCAAAGAGTAACGCATTCTCAAGCAACTTGCAGCCTAGTCACAAGAACATGAGAAACATGCATTTTTAAGATATGCACGTGAATCCACACTTACATATGTTGTTATCCAAAGTTTTTGCTACTTCCCAAGTTCTGCTAAATGCCATGCTTTGCCTGACTCATGCTGTTTGCTCCCACTTCACACTTTTCCCGTGCCTCTCATGCCTGTGGGACGGTGCCTCAAGGACTGAGCATCAGCCCCATGCTCGTGTGTGCGACAGCTGTGTCCCGTGCCACCACCAGTGTGTCACCCAGGGGAAGTCCCTCTGCACATCTGTCACCTGGGTGTTTTTTAATGAATACGAGGAGTAAGTGCTAAGAGTTACCTTTAGCCTTAGTGATGGGGTGACAAATTACATGCTGCTCTCTGTGTCTGTATATCTCTACAAGTCAGGCTATGGTTGCCCTGGCTTGTCGCCTCTCCAGGTCAATTTGCTCAAAGCTGCAGTACAAACCAGTGGCAGACTGCAAACAAAACCCCAGCTCTCCTGTCTTTCAGACCACTGGCCATTCTTCTGGGCTATATTTCAGCCCATTACATTAATTCTGCAGAGCACACACAAAATTAATTACAAAACAAAGCAGGAGGGTCCAACAGTACTCCCTCAGGCTGACGGCAGACTCCCTGGAACCTCTCTGTTTTTGAAGTTGTTGTTCTTATCGTGACAAGAGGCAACTTGCAGCCCTCACACAAGACATTGGAAACAACAAAACCAACAGTATTCGACATTAACACTGACAAATCAATAGTATCTCAGTGCTGCTCATAGTTCCTCCGTGTGAAACCAATGTATGTCAGTGGTGATTCATGCACCCCTGCAGAAACAATAACTCACACCACACACCCCAACAGTGCTCTATAAAATAACCTTGGTTGGTAATTATAGCCAGCCCTATATTGACACAGCTGCTGCTCTTCACCCCTGTTCAACCATTACGTTTCCATGCTTCATGCAATGTTCTTTCAGCCTTTGGTTGAAGTAGATTATGGCTAAAAAAAGACCTAAAAAGTTATCACATGAGGGTTAGCAGGCAGTAGGAGCCTGGTGCCCTGACTTCAGATGATGTGACCTGTGACACCGCCATCTTTTCTGAAGAGCAGAAGCAAGGATATTGACTTCTGAAAAATTATGTGGATCCTTTTTGGCATGGTTAGCTGGTCACAGCATTGGATGGGAAGAAAGTCAGAAACAGGAACACAAAAGCAGTAAATGGTGTTACCAGCTTGGACAGTGGTGGATGCTGCAAACATAGGGTTCTGCCAAGCATTTCACAGCACTTGAGGAGAGCAGGAATAGCCCACGGAAACACGTTTGTGATTCATGCTGAAAAAACAATCCCAGGGGATGCTCTAGAGTATTAGCAAGTCTTTAATTTGGAATAAAGGCAAGATAGGTCATAGTAATTCACATAAAATAGTACCTCTAATAAATCTATGGCAAGTTTAATTTTGTCTCCATGTTGCGGGCCGAGTACCAGCATCTGTCAACAACTTTAAAGGGATTTACAGGCAGGCACTTTGTACACTGGAAACCATCCAGCATGGCCATTTTGAGTTTCTTGATGCCAGAAGGGAAATAACTCAGATGGGCCTTCCTGAGGAGATTTTCAGTATACATTCTGGCCTGGATCAGATCCAGGGTATACAGTGCTGCACCAAGGGAAATCAACAAGGTAATCCATCCTTTTGACACTCAGGAGAGATTTCAGCAGGGTTTGAAGGTGGAGAATATCATTTATATTTTATCAGTAATGTGTTTCCCCTTCCCATTACCCAACAATGCAGCAGCAAAGAGACTTTTTAGGCACTATGTTCTTAGCCTGTTAGACTGCTTTAAAGCTATGAGTTAATTTCACAATGAAAACATTTGACATCATGTCTTTCTCCAGGTAAAGTCATTCATACTTCCATGTTGCTATGACCAGACACTCATCACCACAGACAGTACCTAAGAGATGAGAACAAGTTATTTCATCTTCCTTGAAACTAAGAGAGGGTGTTGGGTGTGAATTTGGGGAATACATGGGGTGCCACAAATTGCCTTGTGGACATCAGTCAGTAGCATGGCCCATCACTGTCATGTATGTAATCTCTGCTTTGACAGCGCATGTCTCCATGGCTGCTGTTCCATTCAAATCTGGAGGTGAATGAAAAACATTTGAGAACTCTAAAATTAAGAATCTATAGCATCCTTACAAGTAACTTACTTAGCTCCCAAGAGATGCTGTCGTCTGGAAAGAAGTCACAGTCTATTGCTACCCTCAGGGAAGAGCATCAATGACTTCTCTTGTTATAAAAGAGACAGTATTGCCCACTTATCTCCACTTCTGTAGCACCAAGAACAGGACTTTCCTGGAGGGGAGGATTCAAGAAATCTGAACTTTCCACTTTAGTTAATAGAGAGGCACACAAATAAGCAGAGAGACATCCAGCTCTCATAAAAAGTTCTCTGCAAGATCCCAGCTTGCTCCATTAACTCAATAGAAGCCTATTACTGCTACAGTTAAAATCTTCATTTAGGCATCTCATTTAGAGAGATATTAGATGATATGCATAGCCTTCCTTACCATTTCTTATCACAGCAAGTGTCAGTGTATTTTTTTTCAGATTGGTCAAAATATATCCATTAGAACATTTTTGCAGTGGAAAATTACTTTGGAGGTATATATAAATATATATTCTTTGAAAGTATATTCATTTTAATGAAAAAATAGAAGATAATTTGATGAAAAGTGAAACAATTCTTTATGATTTATTGAGGAAGAACAAGGTAAATTTTAAAGTTCAGAAAGGGCCCAGACTGCAGAAGCCAGGCCCAGAGGGGAAGTTGCATTTGATTCCAGATCTCTTAAGAAAGCCTGGGTACAAGAACTGAAATCTTTCAAGGATGGAAGGATTTGCACTCTGTTTATCTGGACTATAAGAACAATAGGAACACTGAGGGCAGAGAAAAAATAAAATAAAATAAATGGATTGCGTGCGATCCTTGACAGAAAAGAAAAAAAAAATAAAAGTCTCAAAATGTGGATCCTCCTTTCAATATTTTATGTCTCATCCCACAGTATAGGCACATAATTGAAATCCATTCTGTTTGCACAAAACTCACTGGAAATCTTTTAGTGATCTTCAGTCTATATGTTTTAAAGCTTACCTCCATCTTTTTTTCTTCCCCTCAGTATCTTGGCTTCCCAAGTTTGGCTGCTCAAAAAACTTTAAAGAATGGGAACAAGAGTTTCTAAGCACCCAGAAAAGGATTCTTTTCTAACTTCACCGTTCTGATCCCTTTTAGACATCATACTACTGATAATGGCATGAGTCTCCTCTGCTGGTTAACAAACATCTCCTGCTTTCTTTGGTGTTCTGCAGAGTGAGACAAGCACATCATCCATAATCTCATCAGAAATATTACAGCTTTAACAGGCTACCAGTTGTACACAGAGAAGCTAAGAAAACAGTGGTCTCCTTCTGGCACAGTCTCCAAGAAAACCCATCAGTACTGTGCAGAATTCCCAAACCATTTCCTAGGTCTGTGCCACGAGTTCTCCTTATCAAGACATTTTATTTTCACAGAGAAGATGGTATGAGGTGAAAACACTCTTTCCTGATCTGGTACATGCTGGAATGTCTAGGAGAGAGTAGGAAAATTTGCAGAGCTCATGCTAACAGTGGTATCTTCACTGGGTCCTCATTGGCCAAAATTGTCTCTGCAGTATTAGTTGACATGGTTGCAATTAAAATCTATTCCCACTTCTAATAAACTTGTATTTCTTCAGAAAGCACAGTGGTTGAAGTTACTTCTTTACAATATTTCAAACAAGGATTTATTTATTTATTTAGGCAGGTTTCCCAGAGAGTCAAAATTAAATGTATCACTGCGTATGTACACACATCTTCATACCCAAAGTGCTTCTGTAAGTATACATATGTGTATGTGTGCATGCATAGACACACAGGAAAATACAAAAAGATATAATATTAGAGATTTGCAATTTTGTACCCTGCTTTTGTGGTTTAAATAACTTTTATCTAATTGGTTAGATCTAAAGAACACTACTTTCTAATAGAGATTTATTTTCAATGTTAATGTGATCATTCCTCCTCTTTTTCCATAAGAAAATTCTTAGGCACTACTGAGAAAAAAAAAAAAAAAAGAAAAAAGATAAAACCTCAAAATCTTTCCCAGCAGTCTAATCTAACCCATAATGACAGATGTGTGTGAATCCTTTTGACAGAGGAGGGAGAATGAGAACTCTATAATAAGAAGGCAGCATCTACATGGAGAGTCAACCTCCTCTGACTCATTTCCTGGGTGTTCCTCTTTTAGATTATTAATGGAGACTCTGTTTATAGATTAATGGCAAGACTCCATCATTCAGCACTGATCATCAGCTACACAGTTCCCCATTTAGGACTCAGACTGTTTCTCAGTTTGACAGACTGAATTTTGGGTATCATTGCTCGGTCTTGGAACTTGTTTTTTAAACTTCACCCAATTAAAAGATGTGATGGGAAATCAGAAGAAGGTAGGTTCAGGTTCTTTCTCAGCTGTCAGTTTACACTTTCTTGAGCTCTGTTTACCACTTTCTCATAGTGGTATTTGAGATAACAATTTCAGAGTTAGAACCCATGGTCACACAGACCTTTTGGTTACCCCTTCACCAACAGATGGTAGGAAAAAAAAAAGAAAAAAAAATACACCAACCCCCAGACTCTTTGTGAACTCAGAAATTAACTTTTGTGAGGTGTGCCATTTGGAAAATGTCACATTAATAGAGAATAAAGCTCAGCTCATGCAACTTAGGTTAACATAAATGTCTAACTTTCTGAAAGAGTAGTTTGTTTGCCTAAACACACATTTCCATGGGCCTAGATTACATTTTAGGATTTGAAAGCAATATTCAATAGATACAGAATCATTCTAGTCATTTTATTACACAAATGCAGAAGACAGTATTGTCTTTGTCAGTATTAAAATCACGGGGAAAAAAAATAAAAGCAGAGTTCAATTCTTAAACTGCAGAAAATGATCTATTCTTTAATTATAACAGAAATTCAATTATACAGTTATCTAAGACTCTTATTACTAGATATATTCTCCTAGAGGAGACAATTGCCTGCAGGCTGAAATTCACAGCTAAGCTCCAGCTAGATCATTTTAGGTCAGTTTTTCAAAAGTCTCTG
Organism: Cygnus atratus; assembly: GCF_013377495.2. NCBI lineage: Eukaryota > Metazoa > Chordata > Aves > Anseriformes > Anatidae > Cygnus > Cygnus atratus. The sequence goes on from NC_066368.1 coordinate 10,441,689, forward strand.
ATCTTCAATGAGCAGGCAGTGCAGGGACATTGTTTGCTACTATCCAATTTCTTTCCCTAAAGAAGCAATAGTGTGGAGTTTTGTGAGAAACTTCTAATAATGTTTTTTTTAAGTGGAGTTTGCAAACAGTAATATGAAATACACTAAACTTGAGGCCAAAGAGCTTTAATGAAGATGGAGGGTGTTGACAGATGCAGGAGGAGGATAAAGGAGGAAAGCTGTGAATCTTTACAGCTGAACCTGATAATAAAACAGCTGATTTTTATAAAGGGTAGGGGAATAGGTATACCTGGAGAGGTTGGTGAGAAATATTTCTCTCTCTCTTTTCTCAGTGATTTAGATATTAGATGAGGTTGAAGTTTGAGTCAGGAGGTATTTCTGAAATAATAATGATAGCTGTCTTCTAGCAAACGTGTTTCCTTCTGTGCTGAGACAAGAAAGGCTTGAGAATAAGAAGCTCAAGGGCAGGAAAGGGAAGGAGCTTATAAAAGCAGAAGTGATACAACTGATGCAGCATCAGGATTTGTGACTGCTGTTCATGAGCAATGGGAGTTTGGGATACTTTGTAAATCATAGAACCATAGAATAGAATCATAGAATATCTGGAGTTGGAAAGGACCCATAAGGATCATCGAGTTCAACTCCTGGCACCACACAGGTCTACCCAAAATTTCAGACCATGTGACTAAGTGCACAGTCCAAATGCTTCTTGAACTCCAACAGGCTTGGTGCAGTGACTGCTTCCCTGGGGAGCCTATTCCTGTGTGCAACAACCCTCTCGGTGAAGAACCTCTTCCTGATGTCTAGCCTAAACCTCCTCTGCCTCAGCTTGACACCATTCCTGCGGGTCCTATCACTGGTGACTAAACAGAATAGATCGGCGCCTTCCCCTCCACTCCATCTCGTGAGGAATCTCTAGGCCATGATGAGGTCTCCCCTCAGCCTCCTCTTTTCCAGGCTGAACAGGCCAAGTGACCTCAGCCGCTCCTTATGCGTCTTCCCCTCTAGGCCCTTCACCATCTTCGTCGCCCTCCTCTGGACACTCTCCAACAGTTTAATGTCCTTTTGTACTGTGGTGCCCAGAACTGCACACAGTACTCGAGGTGAGGCCGCACCAGCGCAGAGTAGAGCGGGACAATCACTTCCCTCAACTGACTAGCGATGCCGTGCTTGATGCATCCCAGGATACGGTTGGCCCTCCTGGCTGCCAGGGCACACTGCTGGCTCATATTCAACTTGCTGTCAACCACAACCCCCAGATCCCTCTCTGCGGGGCTGCTCTCCAGTGTCTCATCACCCAGTCTGTACGTATAGCCAGGGTTGCCCCGTCCCAGGTGCAGGACCCAGCACTTGCACTTGTTAAACTTCATGCAGTTAAAGGTAATGACTATGAAGGCTGACTCTTTTCTATTTTATTTAATTAGAAAAGTAATGAAAGAAGATTCTCCCTTGTATCTGTAAAAGAAAGCTGACATGCTTTCATTTGATTTTTTTTTTTTTGTGATAACTCTATATCATGCCTGTCTTAAACCTCTTACCTGCCTTCAGGAAGCAAGTTTAGAGGAGTTGTCAGTGTCTCTACAGAGAGCAGTCAGAAATCTTGCTGGTTCCTGCAGCTACAGATCTCATGACCACAACTGTGTTTGAGGGTTCTCAGTTGCAAAACTGTATAGATTTGGTAAAGGGGGAGAGGAGCATTATGCTTTCACATAAAGATATCTTTCTGAGGATATGGCTGAAGTTCGCTGCACTCAGGCCCTCTGTCATGGAGAGACACTGATGTCTGCCCAGTCATACAAGGGTGCATCAAACATTCAGATCTTTTAGCTAGTTAGAGCTGTCAGCAGGCCTGCTGCATCATCTGTCATCACAACTTCTGCAGCAGCCATTTGATTTCTTCTGTACTATATGTGATCCAGGTGTGAGTGATTCCCGTTAGTTCCTCTGATAGGAGTGATGAACAAGCAGGTCATAGCGATTTGCTTCTACTATGGGTCTAAAAAATAGCAGGTAACCCCCCTAAAATACTGGAAGAACTCTGACAATAGGGGGGTAGCACCCAGCTGCTGAAGGGCTCCAAAATTTCATCTTCTCCCTGTGGAGGAAAGGAAAAGGGCTGTTCCAGGTTGGACTTATCATTGTTAGCCCATATTTACTTATTTTGTCACGTAACTGCCTTCACAACATCAGCACCATGAGATTAACTTTATATTAACTTGCCCTGACCTTCCTTCCTTCCCAGCCTAACAAGAGCATAGCCATAGTAGTGCTATCCACCCCTCTGTTCAGCTTCCTCATCCACAGTGTTCAGTTGGATAATTTCAAGGTTTTGTACAAGACCGCTTTCACAGTAGGATGTAACTCTTTCTCAAACAAGTGGTCATCTCTTCCCATGATTTCATGCCTCCGTGCACAGTACCTTGAGCTGTTGTGGTTGCCACTACTGCTCTTACACTGGCAACACTTTCAGCATAGCCAAGGCACGACACAAGTTTCTGTTTGATAAAAAATGTTGTCATTCACCAAGAAAATAGCTGACTATTTCTGTGAGCATTAAAAGCAATAGAGCTAGGAAGACACTGACACTTTTTTTCACACCCCAGGGACATATGAAACTGAGAGTGCTGTCTTGTACGTTGAATATACATTAAGCATTAAGTTTATATTTTTATTTTGTCTAAGGGGAAAAAATGTAATTAATTTATAGTCCTTTCTGAGTAGAGTCATGGGTACAAATTAATAAAGTACCTGCATACTCTCCAGTGTTTTCATGAGAATTAGAACATGGAGAGCAGGAAATCTCTATATTGTTATAGAATAGAGGCAGGAGCAGATGCTGGGCTCCCTGACAGTTTAGTCAGTCCTGTATGTATAAACAGCTTGTGTGCAGACAGAGCGTATCAGGAGGAGTACAAGACACATTTATTGTAAAGATAAGGGGGTTGATTTATTTCACGTGGCTTTTGGGAGACATAATGTAAACAGGACAGTGGTTAGTTTATTTAAATGGTTGCATATGTATAATTTAATAAGGCACAGTTGAGAGCAGTTTGTTCTTGGAGTTAGCATTCAATCTCTGACCTTCTGAGCAATGCCTAGGAGACAATTTAAGGCTACTGAAAAATTAACGTGTGGATGGAGGCTGTTTGCTACAAGATCCTCAAAGTTGAAACATGTGACTGGGATTTTTTTTTTCCAACTTCTCATCTGGCACAATTTCTAGCTCCCCCAAAACTAAAATGTATAGGATGTTATCTGCTTGCTATCATTCGTATGTTAAGCCTAGCTATAGGCCACATAAACTCTTGGACTGGTGGCTCTCTATGCCATCTAATTTTATTTATTTATTTTGTATTTAAATTCCTGATAACATCCAAAGCATTCCTTTGTCTCTTGAACTTCTGTCTCTATGCTTATTTCCTTGGTACAACTGACTGTTAGGTTTATCACATCTTCTGATCTTTTGAGAGAGAAATCTAGATGCTGAACCAACATTTTTATTATTATTATTTTAATTAAATTGTTTGATTCTGCCCATCTTTCTTGGGGTCATCTTGCATGCTGCAGCCGATTAAACTGATGTTGCTCACAAGGTTACTCTTCTTTCTCACTCTCTGAGGGTAGCAACCAAGTCTCTCAGGAAGACAGCCCTGAAACTTCTGTGGTTCACAAACTTCCATAATAAAGTAAATGTTTTTCTTACATTTATTTCTGTTTCTGTTCTACTTATTTCTACAAAACTTTCAGACTTGCTTGTCTGCTGTGCTTGGCATGCATATTATGTTATCAGATTCCCAGTGTTCAAAGATTTTTGGCTAATGATTTTCAAGTTTGAGCATCTAAGGCTTAGTACTGAATTCAATACAGGCAAGTAAATAGTTAAGTTGTTTGTAGAGGCGAGAGAATGAGACCTCTCTGAGTACAGTAGACTTACCAGTCTTTGACCTCTTCAACTTCATTTTAGATCCTAGGGAGGTGTGATGCATAGAAGTGTGTATGTTGCAGGCTCCAGCATATTCTATCTAGCCATTCAATGATTGCATTTAAGTAAAAAAAAACCACCCTAAAAAGTGTATTTTTTTTCTGTGAGTACAAGAGTACTCAGCTACAATCAGTGGGAGCTACCAGGTATGCAATGAATGTGGAGACCCAAGTGAATGTATCATGTGGCATGGATCCCAAATCTTAGCTTCAATCTTCTTCTTTTCTTTTCTTTTCTTTTTTTTAAAAAAAAAAAAAAAAAACTATGGACGTGAAGAGCTACTTATGTGAGTGACTTTATTCTCAACCTCATGGGTACCTTGTCCCTTTGATCTTGTGTGACACTGTGAAGCAGGTATGATGCACTTGTATGGAAGAGGCAATTTGCTCTTCTCTATCCAGGATACTTGTCATCAGGTCTAAAGATAGACTCCTGTGAACTAGAGTAGTGCATTTGTTCTGAGTACTGGAAAGAGGACAGAACATTAAGCTGCTATTCATGGGGATAAAACAGGAGATGCAGAGTTGAGCGTTGTGATGGCTGATGAAGAAAATGCAGATGAGATGTTATGCATGAAAACAGTTTGAGCTGATGCAACCAACTTACATAAGAGATTCTACAAGGCAAAGGACCTGTTGCCAGGCTAGTAAGGAAATATCCATGATAATAAAGTAGGATTGAAGGAGTAGGAACATGCTACGGAAAGTCTATTTATTAAGGCTAAGAAGGGGTAACCATTCAATGAGCAGCACCTCAGCTGTCTCACTGTTCAACAGAGGAAATGCAAATTAAGTTTCAGGTCACTAAAGGTTCTTAAAATAAATAAAAATCATCAAATTCCTCCCTGAAGTCGGATTAGAAGAAGAGAGATTTACCTGAAACCACCTTACTTGGCAAAAATCCAAATATGAAATGATTTTGTTTTATTACTCTTGGGAGGCTCTTTTTTCCTGTTCCAAAAGAAAGTAAAGTTTTCTCTTAATGTCTTTGATTAAATGGTAAATAATAAAAATCTAGTCATGTAAACAAAGCAAGACTTTATGAAAATACTTTATGAAATAAATACTTTGTGAAAATACTTTATGAAATGAAAAGACCCCAGAGATAGCACCTAGAATTAACTTCTCATGACCCAAATAACTGTTCTCCTCCAGCAATTCTGCAATTTCCATAACAATGACAGTATGCTATGTGAATGACTGGTATTATCCTTGGTCTCATAGAAATATTCAGTAGCAATCACTGTGCATCTTACCTTGACTCCCTGCTGGGGCTCTGTAGTCATGGAGTGCTTGTGTCAAACTGCATCTTAAATTACAGACTACTTTTGCAGCTGTGCTTTGCCAGTCCAAACCACCTTTCCCATCACCGTGCACATAAAGCAAATGTTTTTTATTCCCAACCTAGACTATCTTTGGATGTTTGATTTGCACAAAATTGGTGATGTGAACAGCTGTTTATTCACTTGCTCTGTTGCTGCTGTTTCATTGTCAAACAAACTCTTCTCTCTTTATCATATTGTTAGCAAAACCTAATGTAAAATTAGAATTGATGGCAAAGGTCATCCCACATGGCAGGGACGTTGGAAGTAGATAATCCTTAAAGTCCTTTACAACCCAAACCATTCTATGATTCTGTAATCTGCTGGTGGCATTCAGTCCTTTCATGTGTTACTTTCATGACTACAAACACTGAAAAATTAATCCTGATGAATCTCTATGCCTATGTGTATCATGGAAGTCAGCTTGGAACAGTATTCTGACATTCTAGCTGCGTTCCTTCCACAGGGGTAATCACTTTTAATCTTTGCAACCCAGGTCTGAAGAAATTATGAGATTTTTCGTAGGTACTTGTTTATGGAGAACATATTGGACTTCACTATGTTCAGAGATGTGTACCCTACTTATTCCCATAGCAGGATGGTTAATCACTACTTTTGTATTGAAAAACACAAAATTAGAGATAAAAGTAGTTCCTGTGGAATTACTCCTGTTGCATCCCTCTGACAACACAGCCTTCCTTGAAAGCTACATTCATGAACCAGCTAGGTCTGATGGTCTGACCTTGCTCTGCCTGAGACCTCTAACGACATCAAAGCTGAAGGTGGTATAGCAGTGAACACTCAGTTATGGGAAAGCCTCTGGAACTATTTTCAACAGAAGCAGTAAGCTTGCAAAAATGTGACGTGAGCATTGTGTTTTCAGTACTTGAAGTTCCCATCTCATAAACATGTGGAAAATCTTTAGCCATGTAGTATCAAGATCTTTGTTAATTTCTTTTCCCAAACTGTTTGCTGCAAAGCTTTGTTCTATATGAGAAGCTAATGCCACAGTCGAAGGTCATGGAAAGCAAGGGGGAAAGAGTTGGCTGGATACACTTAAGTGTTTCATTTTTAGATTGTTTTCTTCTTCTGTAGCTAATTTCCAATATGAAAGAAAGGGAAAGCTTATACAGGGATTGCAATGGGTAACAAGATTTCTGTTGTTTTCTTCATTTTTTTTTTCCAAAATAATTATATTCCAAAATAATCATTAATACATGGAGTCTGTAAAGGAGAAAAAGACACCTTGTTTGCTGAATATGCTCCCACAGTTTGTTTCCCTTTGAAAGAATGGAAAGAAAAATAAAAACTATGGGTTTTGGTAGACTTAAAGAACCAACTTGTGATTTCCAGAAGAGAAGATCAGTTAATGATTCAGAAACCAGGGCAATTTCAGGGGTCAACAGGCAAAATTAGAGTGCACTCAAGCGAAGATGTCCTATGGACTTTGATACCTCTTATTACAAGACACATGAAATCGACTACAGGTGTCTCCCTGCCACAGGGAATCCACGGTTTGTTGTTTTCATTCCTAAGAAACCTAGTGTGCTTTGAAATAGAAAGAGATCTGGGGCTTCCCACAATAATTTAAAAATGTCATATATTTGTTAGCCAAAACAAGGCACTCCTTGCAATTAACTAAATAAATCCTAGGAGCAGGGGAAAGAAAACATCTGAGAAATCAATTTATGTTTTGAATTATAAATTAATGATTTTCACCTTGCCTGTAAATGGAGCAATATTCAGGGGTGGTGGACTCATCCCCTCTCAAGCATTTTGCAAAGCTACCATGTAACCTAGTCCTAAATTCAGAACTAGGACACTGTGTACGTCAATTCTGAAAAAAAAAAAAAAGGAAAAAAAAAACCAAAACTATCAAGTTTTAGCCTTAATCCAGACCTTTTTCAGCCACTGTTATTGACTAGAAATTCTTTTTAACCATAAATAGTCAATCCAAAGATCTGGGACAGATCTGGGAACAGATCTGGGACAGATCTGGGACAGAGGACTGCCCATTGGATGTTGGAGGAGCAAGTTTCATGCCATTTTTCTTTAGGATAAGGCTCTTGTTCTTCAGACGTACACACAGCTTCATATCATTTTTCATATTGAGTGCAACAAACTCTTCCTTTGATGGGCTATAGGTTAATAACCCCAGATAATAAATACTGAATTAAGACCTATACATATTGTTTTTCAACTGTGAAAACATCTGTTGTTCGTGCTTTTCTGTCACATGCATTATCATCACCTTTCAGTTTAGCTCCAGTTTTTCAGCACATCTGACACAGATCATAAGGGACCATTTTCTTCACTGTGGTAAATCGCATCTTCTCTTTGATTATTTCATATGAATGATATGTCCTATCATCCATTCAAAAGATAAAAATGAATGTCAACTTTTGAGTTGCTTTGTTAAAACTGTTGGGAAATGCCAACATCCATCAAATGCAATCTATGAAATATTCTCCTCAGTTTAATAAATTGCTTCACCACATTTCAACAATGCCAGCTAACAAAATAATGTACCTAATAAGCATTGGGTGGGGTGGGGGGGGTGATGACTATTTATCTGCATCAAAAGCACTGGTTGTAAAAGCCTGTTTCAATAGTAGAAAGCCTGGCTTTCTACTTTTGAACATCTTAATATAAACTCTCCTGCTGGTTCCTGTTTCACAGAATCTCTGGGCTCTCTGTGAGACAATCCTATACATGCACTCCAGCAGCATCAGTCTGCAAACTGGCAAGGCTTCCCACTATGAGGAACTTTGCATCTTTTATTGCATTTACATTTAAATTTTTTCTGTTTAATATTCAGTCTTTGATCACACTATCCAAGACTATTTAAATCAGCATCTTTCCCTAAAATGTTATGCATAATCTATTCAAACTAAAAGACCAGATAGAACTGGAGGGAATGACATAAAGCTGTATCAGGATGGGTGTTTGGAAAAGGTTCTTCACTGAGAGGGTGGTTGGCCACTGGAACAGGTTCCCCATGGAAGTTGTCACAGCACCAAGCCTGCTGGAGTTTGAGAAACATCTGGGCAATATTTTCAGACATAGGGTCTGACTTTTTTTAGGTGGTCCTGTGTGGAGCCATGAGTTAGATATGATTTTTATGGGTCTCTTCCAACTCAAGTTATGTTATGATAAAATGCTTCCAGTCCTGTTTGATTTCTTCAGAATTCAGTAAAGAAATCTATGTAGTCTTTAATGTTGCTAGTGACATTTGTGCTGAGTTTCTAATCTGAAAGTTTTGTCTGTTAGAATGAGATATTTCCTAGTAACATCAGTCTAAAAAATATCAAAGAACTTTCAAGTTGTAAACAGTTCTGACCTTGGGTGTCTTTACAAAGCCACATATGCAACTCCAGCAGAGTGTCTTCAGAGAGGTGGTGAAATCTGCATCCTTGGAAAGTTTCAGAATTCAGCTGAATAAAGGCTGAACCACCTGATCTGACTTTGAAGTTAGCTCTGATTTGAGCAGGAGGGTGGACTAGAGACCTCCAGACATCTCTTCAAACCTACATTTTCCTGTGATTATATTACTCTTCCTTTTATTGAGTCTCTCGAATCACTTCATATTTATTTCTATCTTCTTCGAACATTGTAGGTCTTTTAGTAACTCTGCAGAAGACAACTGTTTTCCCAGACCTGTTCTGTTTGCCTTCTATAGCTACTTTTATTTCCTACATTAATCAGTCTAGCTCAGTCCAGTCCCTTCTACTCTGCTGTCCAGTTCCTTTTCAAATAATGTATAAGAATCTTAAATTAATTTCTCTTAACACATTCAATTTCTCAACCAGATTCTTTCATTTAAAACTGTTGTCCAAATAACTTCTCTCCTCCCTATTAGAATTTCATTTCTCTAACTTTTTTATATATGCTGATACTCCTAACTGTTACTACATTTGTGATTTCTTTTCTGTAGTTTTAAAGAAGTCCTGAAAATCTTCTATTTGGTGGAAACAATCAATTCTACCAGCTTTGCTTGGATTTCAGTGGAGTCCATCTACCTGCAGTCCTCTCTCCATGAATACTTCCTGCTGGTCAACATCTTAAAACTTCAGAATATTAAGTCTAGGAGCCACCTGTTAATCTTCCTGGTCTTTTTGTTCATTCTATAGAGTTAAAAAATCACCCAGGACCATCTCTCTAGGACCACAGTTTGCAGTTAACTTTGATCCATTCTAGTATGAGATTGGCATCATTTGCCCCAATACGAAGTGCAATCACAAGCTTGTATGTTGTCTTATCTCTATTCTCATTAGATGGTTCATATGATCTCTGACACTGGGAACACGTGTTCTGATTCCTCCCAGACAAGGAGATCATGATCCCACAGATTTAATTTCTTTTAAAGTCAAAATGAATCAGTGTTCCTCTCTATCTGTACATTATACTTTCTTCTTTTCTTTGCTGTGTCTCTCCAGAATGCTTCTGTCCTTTCTACCAGCCTGTTGTCTCATCTTTTTGTCACTCTCTCTCACCCTTTGCCTTACTGTCCTGGTCTCACTCTTTCTGGACACTAACAGTCTGTCCTTTTCATTTGTCTGTAAAATATATTTTTCAAACATGTAGGCCTTGAATTATCTCCTTAACCTTGTCACATTTCAAAACCCAAGACTGTCACCATATCCATCTTTAGTTCTCATGCCTTTTATTCCATCACTCTTCTGCTATTTCCACTCATAAATCACTCTTACAAGTAACTCCCTCGGGGCTGTGAACATTCTGTGCTTCTGCATCCTCATCACTGCCTTGCTTCTGTCGGGACTCAGCTTTGATGCTCAGTATCCACCTCACCCTGTCTTCTGACAACAATCTAAGTAAGGTATCTAACTAAGTGCACAGTTCAGGGCTTTATGTAACACAAACAAAAGTATTCAGTTATCCTAATAATCGTATTAAGACCATTATGAGTCAGAGGTCCATATCGACAACAGATGAATGCTATAAATAGAAAGTTCTTTGGCAAATTGATGAATATTATTGAAAAAGAAGGAATAAAGCGATGAATACTCACCAGCTTTTTAAGTCAGGGCTCATATACTATGTTGAACTTCTGTAACTATTCTTCCTGGGGCAGCTAGTATTGTTCACTTGTCGATTATTTTATTTCATTTTATTTTATTTCCCCATCCCCCTAAATTAAAAATATTTAGTAAAATGTCTTGTGAGGGCATAAGGGGGGGGGGGTGGATTGTAGTATTAGAATTGAACATACAGTGTCAAGTATGTTTAACAAGTTTATGATACAGGCTTTCAAATACCATTAATCATCATTAGGCTTTCTTTATTATTTAGAGAGGCAATTGATATTCCAGAACTGTAATTTGGTGATTATTTTATTTGTAATAAAATGGAAGATAATGGTATATTTTTCCCACCTGATAGACATGGAAGGAGAAGAAATTATTCCCTGATGTGTTTGAGAAAAGGAAGTGAGTAAGAAATGTTTCAGACGTACACATGCACTGATACACGTTCACCCACCAGCAATCCAACTAATCCCACCAGGGTATTAAGAGAGTTTCAATTCCCGAACATTAATATATGCACTCTGATTCACAGGGTATTAAGAGCAAGCATGCAATAGATCTCTGCCAGGCAGCTGCTTTTTTGTGTTTAATATCTCACATTTTCAATGCAAATTATACAAGCAATGATATAACATATAATTCACTAGTTCCCTTTTAACTTCTTACTGCTGGGACCTTGTCCTGTTTCCTTTGAAATCAGTGCTGGATATCCGTTTATTTCACCCACGTCATCAAGAAAGATAGACTATATTCCTGAAACCTGATGACACAGTCTTGATAAAAGCAAAGAGTGTGGCTGAAAGGACGTTGCTATTACAATATCATCAGAACTGAAGAAAAAATCAACAGATAAGTCCAGACAGCATTTTTTTTTTTTAATAGCTTAGGAGGCTGTATTGAAACACAACTTGTGGTGGTGATTAGGTGGTGGGGGGGGGGTGTTTTTGTTTTGGGGGGTTGCTTGTTTTGTGACAATACTATGTGAAGTAAAATTTCAAGTAACTTGATGTGTTCTAATTGACAGACCAACAAACTGATTTCTGGAACACTCCACTGACCTGCATGTACCTTTTTTCCTTGACCTATTAGACTATAGATTAATGCAGTCTTATTAGACTGGAGGTCATACAAGCAAGGACAGTCACCAAGCTTGGACTGTTAGGAAAGTACTAACTGGAAGCTCTTGGGCTGTTTTCTGGACTAAAGATTTACATTTTCCTGCCTGAACCTGGAAATTTGAGTTGTTCTTCTAATTAGAGTTCTTACTGAGTTATTTAATAAATTAAATGCAGACATAACTAAATGCAATCTGTAGTCCATCTGTTACTTATTTAGTTACTAAATTTCCAAGTAGAGAATTATGAGAGGCAGCTTGTAATTTGTCAGGTAAAAGGAGCTGGATCAGTTTTCATCTTCAGTCTCAAGCTTACAGAATCACAGAGTTAGTTATGAAGTTAGGTAAGAAGTTTAGTTAGGTAAGATGTTGTTACTTTACAAATGCTTGCTGACCACTCTCAATCACCTTCTTCTAATTAATATGTTTGAAAATATCTTTCTCTGATTATTTTTGCCTGTCACCTTTCCAGAGGTTAAGGTGAGGTTGACCAGCCTGTAGTTCCTTGTGTCTTCCTTCCTTCCCGTCTTTATAAGAGTGACATTTGCTTTCTTTCAGTCCTCATGAACCTCCACTGATTACCGTGATCTCTTAATGATAATGAAGCGTCTTCACAACGACTTCAGTCAGATCTTTCCGTGCAATCATGTCAGAGTAACTCAAGAGCAACTCTGCTGAAAGTTGTGAGCTTAAGTGATATTAAACATAGTGCAAGAAGTGATATTAAACATAGTGCAAGTGGGGGGGGGGGGGGGGGGGGGGGGGGGGGGGGGGGGGGGGGGGGGGGGGGGGGCTGGAATCCATCCAAAAAGCTGAGCAGCTGAGCTGAAAAGAATTAAAGAACAAAGGACAGTTATCTTTTACATTCTTCAAGGTAAGAAGACCCAAGCATAGGTCTTCTGTCTGATGTACATAAGGCTTGTGAATGGGGGTGCCTAATGCTCTTAATGTGACTCAAAAATGTCATCCTGAATAGTGAATTAGGAATGTTCTACAAATTTTTATTCCAAGAATTAAAATCATTTCTAAGTTTCCAACATAAACCATTAAGAGATGAGACAAGTATATTTCATTCACTAAAACCTCCCCATGGCAATAGCTTTTGTTTAAAGGCAGAAATGTTGCTAACAAACACCCTCCCACTCTCCTGCACCCCCCAAAAAACCATTTTCTTTAACCAAAAAATACATAGTGATATATTTCAATAAGTACAAAACAAAACTTAGACCAACTTAGATATTGATTTTTATTCCTGACATAACTGGAACAGAGTCTAAGGGAGGGAAATTTCATGGCATTCTGAGTGCTGTATATATTGATTCTTTTCTTATCCGTGACCCACAGAATGCCTCCAGATACTTTGGTATTTGCAGTTATCATAGTATGTCCTGTATCCTTCCACTAGTAGATAAATCAAACTTCACATTTGCCCAGAGTTGTGTTGCAAGAGGTGGTCACTAACTGTAAAACCCAATGTCAGTTGGGATAATAACAACCTGGGTTTAGATTTTACATTACAGGTTGAACTTTAGTTCTAACTCAACTTTTTTTCTCAGTGACAGGAGAGTTATCTGCAGTGAGGCCAAAACTATCTTTGCCAAGAAATTGAGTTGTTTATGAGCAGATGTCCTGTGTTGGCAGGAGCACCCAGACTAGGGTGGTCACTTGAGACTGTGTGATATGCTTTTCTTGAGGAGCGAAGTGGTGTTGCTGTTTTAAGTTTGTCATCCTAGGCAAATTCTATATTGGGTGATGAATGTTATGTGCATTCAACCCCTTAAAACAGCAAAAAAAGACTGTTCCTCTTTCTCCCAAGTGCTGCTCTTTTACATGTCCATGGATTGTTGAGTAGTGTCCTTTCTGTACCAGAGAACCAACTGTTCCTTGTACCTCAGTGCAGTAGCTCCTGAGTAAAGATTAGTCTCTTTAGTCTTTAAATACATGGCTTTAACATAAATAGTGTCTATAATCCAACACCTTGCAGATGGGAATGTTATCTGTTTATAGATGGCTCTCAGGGCATCTAGAGCAGATGTTTTGGTGGCTACAGGCAGTTTGTTGACTGGTTAAATTCTATAACAAAACACTTCTATAAAATATTAACCCTTTGGGAACATTTTCAAATTTATTTTGCAACATAAGGTGGACACTTAAAAGACAGAATCAGAAATGCACAGAAAATCACAGTGCATAGTATTTTGGTTATACTGGAATTTCCCTCAGGAAATATAATATAAATTCCCTGGCTGCTGTTTAGGGGAACTAGGAAAAATATGAGATACATGTGGCCAAGTTCTGGCCATCAAGCCAAGTGCAAAAGCCAAATACTTGAATTGTGTGGGTCTCAAACTGGAAACAGGGCTGTGCTGGCATGGGAAACACTGAGTAATTGAAATCCCTGATGACAGGATGAAATGAAGCAGCAAGTACTACTGAAGCTGACATTGCTTCCTGGGGACCAATCTGTACATCCAGCCTCTGAAGCTTCTTGGAGCACGGTGAGTTGATACTCTGAGACTCTCCAATTTCTTGTCTCTAAGTGTTCAGCTCTTCTTGGCCAGGCAAAGACTGTGTTATGGAGCTAGCAGCTTCAGGACTTTGAGTCTTCTGTGCTTAGCATATGCCTGTTGTAAGGCAGGAGAGTGTTTGCTTTTACCTCTACGGATGGTCAATGAGGAGTATCACCCAGCACATATGTTCCACTGTATCCTGTGCTGTGACCTCTCTGAGGCATCATTCTCTTTTACGGCAGCAAGCTCTGACCCTTGCAGGGACGGCACATAGTGCATGCTGGCAGCACAAACTGAATAGCATCCGTAGCCAATCCATCCTCATTTACAGGTTGACTTTTCATATTTAATAGCCTACTCAGATGAGCTGCACAGGGCTGTGTATGAGAAAGGCTAGAAGCTGCTGTGTGCCTGCCAACCAGCTTCCAGCTGGAAAGAGACCTGAGTAATTCCACAAACTACATGAAATGAGTTTAGAATACATTTCCTGCTGCTGCGCCTCTGAAAAGGCAAATAGTTGTTTCATTACTAAGGAGCATTGAATGCCATTCAAGGAGTGTGGAATGGCATGCATATTCAGTTAAAATTGCATGGGGCAGTGAAAAAATTTATGCAGATGTGCATAAAATCCACATACACTCCTACAGGCAACCCAGTTGCAGCAAATTAACCGAATAAGTTAGCTGTTTCTTAACAGTAACTTACTGTCCTGGCTGATCTCTCAGGCTTTTTATCAACAAATACTGTCAATTTCTGAAGTCCCAAAAGCATAAGATCTAGGAAATCTGGCTAATGGGGCTCATTCACATTCCTTTCCTCTTCTCAGATTTGTGCTGCTCAAAGAAAATGCCAAGTGTTGGTAGGCCAGGAGCTGAATTTAAAGTGGAGCCTAGAAACCTGGTGTAAACACCTCCATTGGCATTTGCAATCTCTTCATACTGCTCAATTTTCCATCATGCTTTCAAAGCCATTTAATGAAATGCAGAAGCTTTTCTCCCAGTAGCTGAGATGCTCTATGTTTCAACTGTCAAAGGCCTGTGACACTGTCCCACCTAAAACCTTCAATCAGAAGCAGGAACTAGAACATTGTCAAATTAATGGCTGTGATGAGTTCATCACTGGAACAAAATCAACGTCAATTTATTGACCCTAGATTTTTATTCTCTTTGCCTCAGGTGAGCAACATTACAGCTGACACAGCAAAGGTCTTCCCATATACCAGCTTTCCTTTCACCACGTTACAAACCTCACTAGCTTTTTTTCCACATTTTACAATCATTAATGAAAATTAAAAAAATATAAAAAAAAATACAGTCCTCATTACACAAAGCTTCTTTCCTTTCTTGTCACTTTCCCATAAAGATCTGAATGCTCAATAATAATAATAATAATAATAAAAAAAAATGTCTGTCATAAGCATCATAAAATAGGCCATTCTGTAATCCATATAAGCTCCACTTTTGGGACACTTATAAACGTCTAATATACAAGATCCTAAATTTCAGGTCACCAGTAAAGGCAAAATACCAAATGGTCTTAATGTACTTCTATGTAGAGTAGCTTTTGGAAAATTTTCCAGTCAAACATAAGTTGCAAGTGACACTGTAGGAGGTTCCTACAGAACACAGGCATGGTGATGAAACGGTTCCTTCTAACCCTTTATATTGTAAGGATGCCTTACAATATAAATTTGTATATATGTAAAAATCATTAATCACCAAAACAGATCACTGTCTGTAGCTTCTGAATGGAACTTTCTCCCATCTTTGGATACCATTGTTTCTGTGAAGTCTTCATGTCCCACGGTCTTTATGTTAGGGTTACTAAACAAGTTGTTCATTTAGATAAGCCAATGCTCTGGGAATCTCTACCTAGCCCCCCAGCAAGTGATTTTCTGAATACTCTTTATGCCCCTTTATCCCAGCTGAATAATGCAGTCTGTATAAAGCTTTTTTCTTGCAATACCATTGCTAGACTGAGCACTAAAAATACCTTATATAATCACAACAGGGTTCATACGATAATATAAGCAAGAACAATAGGGATGATCTCTGTTTTGAATTGCATGAAATCATTTGGCATCTAAACCGCTCAGTTTTGAACTATGTGAAAATATAATTTGACTTTATTTTTTCAACAAAACATGCTGCACACAAGAACCATCTCTGCCATGAATTAAGGAAAAAATGTACTTACATTTCAATAGACATCACAAAGTTCCCACTACAAAAGTTTTCTCTTAGGAGCTGCCTTGTAATACTAGGTCATCCATCCCACCATGAAGTTCAAAATGTATTCTTATAATTGTGTGCATATATTTTCACTTATGAAGACTGCTGCTGCAGAAAGCCCTATAACTTTGTTGAAAAATTCACCATGCTGAGCTGAAACCACAGAACTTTGTTTCTTCTGTTTTGTGGGAAGCCATGTCATACAATGGCCTTTCATATTGTCATCCAGGCAGAACCCTTTCCATGACAATGAGATAACAATGCCCTTGAAGCTTTTCTTGTTTGTCTAAGTGAAACATTGAATATTTAAGAAAATGTCAGACATATCCGCAGCTTGCAGAAAGGAACAACAAAGGAGTGTTTATTATTTATTACAGTAGGACACAACTGTGATGCCAGGACTTTGTTATTGTAGATGCTCATAAAACACTGGCAGAGGAAGTTGGAGGGATAGAGCTGTTAGTGACCTAAACAGGCAGCACTGGGGGTTGCTAACATAAATAGAGACAGGAAAACAGTGGAAGGGAAGCTAAAGAGAAGCTTTAAAAGGTGCATAAGATATGTAAAATGCAAAGGGAAGTTCAAAGTTTTGTGGGGTGCAGTACTCCACCTGAAATCTGTGCTGCATGTTTATCACACAAGGGAACTGTGTTAGTGTTATTAAATGTTATTAAATGCTAACTTGGTACAGGGGTGACAGAAATACAAAACTGAAAAAAAAAAATAGGGTCTCAGTGAAGAATGAGCTCCAGTGAAGAAAGCATCTTAGGGAACTCTGTTTTGCTTTATAGTATTGCATGAGCAGAAAAGCAAGTTAAATTATTGCATATATTATCTGTGTGTAATGACTCATTCTTGTTCTGGAGGAATGCAAGCTGACTTGCAATGCACTTAAACATTACACTAAAAATATCTCTTTACCATCTATGCTCTGTCATACAGAAATATTTCTTGAAACATTTTTTAAAACAATGACACATATTCCTGCTCAGTTCATCAGATCAGTAGGCTCTGACTGCTTCTAAAGCTAAACAGCTGCATGGGGGCCTTAATGATTAAACCTTAGAATATTAGGTGGCCTCATGTTCTTGCTAATTTGATTTTAATATTCTGTTTTGTGCATCACACTGAACCTGATGTTTCCAGCTAACTACAGAAGAACAGCATGAGGAGGAAGGGAGGTAAATGGAGAGGGAAGTATGTATTGGTAAATGTCTTGTATGGTAGACTCTATAACCTAAGGCTGTCAGATTTGGTAATATGCTGGGCTGCACTTTGTGTCTTTGTGAATTCCAGCCTGACCATCTTTCCCCAGTAACACTGGAATGAAACAGTCTATTGATTCTAAAGAAAGGCAGTTGTCTCAAAGGTCTCCTAGACTTGTGAGAAGCATAGCCCAAGGAAAGGTAAGAAAGAGGCTCCAACCACCAGTATACTCCTTACTTTAAATGATTGAGGCCACAAAGGTGATCATTTGTGAGACACAAATTGTTAAGAAGCCAGACCTTCTTAAGTCTACTGCTTGTGGCATTCTTTTAAACTGTGACAGATACTGATTTGATAAGGACATGTCCTTTGAAAACCTTTTCTGTTCTGTTGTGTTTTTTTTTCTGTTTGTTTGTTTTTGTCAAAGAAATGCCAAGTTAATCAAAATGTAAACCTTTTCTGACGCCTATGTAGTTCATCTGTCTGCATGTTAACTGACTCTTGGCATTTTCTTTTAACCAGCTTGGCATGCTTATTTCAAGAAAGCCTGGATAGCCAAGGTCCGTGTCTGCTCCTTTATGGGGATTGCTTTGGGTCTGATCAGTCAAGGACCCCAGAGTCTCTCCTCTGAGCCTGACAGCCCTAAATTCTCAAGAGACCTGAAGGCTCCCAGGCTGCAGTATGTTTCTTCCCTGGTGGTAGAGTCCCATGTTCAGTTCAGGCAACCTGAACAATGTTCTTCAGGAATTAGTTAAGGTCAATAAGGAAGAAGAAACCTTAAAGCCTTGGGAGTCAGATGGCCTAGACGTTTTGGGATTGCCTTTAAAGGAAAAAAAAAAAAAAAAAAGAAAAGAAAAGAAAAAAAAACTGATTAGAAATCATGATTAAAAAATAATAATAATAATGTTTTAATGATCTTTTTGTGGCTATTTGTGAGGATCAGAATTTTCATTTTACATTCTAACATTATTTTTCCCTTCAAAATTCAAAATAATGGACTTTGTTTCTGTACAGAAGTTATGATAAACCAGGCACTGGAATAGGCTCCCCAGGGAAGTGGTCATACTATGAAGCCTGTCAGAGTTCAAGAAGCATTTGCCAATGTTCTCTGACATAAGGTTTGATTTCTGGGTGGTTCTCTGTGGAGCCAGGTGTTTGACTCCATGTTCCTTATGGGTCCCTTCCAACTTGGGATATTCTATGATTCTATGGATCCTTTCAGGGAGTTAAAGCAATTATTGTCTGAACAATGCTGGGAGAAGGCTGTGTGCTCAGACTCTATTTGCAAAAAAGCACTAAATTCTGTTCATGGTGTTTTGCAAACAGGAAGCACAGGATCTGTTTATAATTTTGCCGTGTTTTAATTTTAAAATCATTATTGCCACTATAGAAGAAGCCAAAGGCCTGATATGAACCCCTTTACGCTACCATATTTGGTCATGTCATGCTTATATGTATATTACATGTGGATATCAGAAAACTTATTTTTAGATGACAAATGAGACTTAGGTAGTTTAAAAATAGCCAGGGGTAAGGACTATACTGTCTTTTTAAAAGACAAAGTACAGCTGTTGCATGAGCAAACATGAACAAGTCTCTCCCTCAGAAAAACTGAGTTCTATAAATATGTAAGCAAGGTCATAAAAACAAACATACTGCAAAGAAAAATTATTCTGATTTAAGTATGTGTGTCAGCAAACTCACTGCCTATTCTGTATTCAGATTGGTACCATAAGAAAAGAAAGACATTTGGCGGCAATGTTAGAGAGTTGCAGTTCTGCAAATTTTGTTTAAGAATTTCTCCTCCGCTTTGCAGAAATGAAGTGGGAAAGCAGAAATACAGAAAAGCACTGTAACAAGGGCAGGTCCTGAAGCCAGTCAGCCACTAGC
Organism: Cygnus atratus; assembly: GCF_013377495.2. NCBI lineage: Eukaryota > Metazoa > Chordata > Aves > Anseriformes > Anatidae > Cygnus > Cygnus atratus. The sequence continues at coordinate 10,460,988 of NC_066368.1, forward strand.
AGCAGAATTGATCAGCACTGGAAGATCTAGTAGAGAATGGATGGTTTGGTTTGGGTCCTCTGATGAATGAACAGAAAGTGACATGAACCAAATGTTGTTTTCTGTGGAAAAGTTTTCATTTAGCAAATATACTTGCATTAGTTAAAGAAGAATCTATATTTAGAAGGTGGTGGCCCCCAAAAATAACATCTCTGGAGGTTTCTAGGGTAGTAAGATACCTGAACGACCTACCTTTTCTATAAAAGTTACATGTGTTTTGGTAATCAGGTAGTAGGGTACCTTCCAATCAGTTTGTTACTATATGTTTTGACTAACCGAATGAAAGTCACTTTGATGGCAAAACTGTTGTTTCAAGAGAGAAGCCCTATGACTTTTAAATTACTTGCAATTACAATTTCATGCCATTGTGATGTAAATGCATGGGAAGTCATGCTGACTAATGGAGATGGCACCTGAGTCACGGAGTCACGATCTAATAAGCAAGTAATTACATGGGTTGTAATTAGCTCTTTTGGGGTATGAAAAGGGCTAAAAATGGGAGAGGACACTTTTTAGAGTCATTCCACAAGAGATCATCTTCATCTTCCTTATTTCTGAAATCCGAGTTTTGAGTGAGAGAGAAATCGTTCCCTGTTGGAAATGATTTTTTGATTTTAGCACTAAGGTTAGTTAGCTTACTGGAGGAGGGGGAATTGCCAGGGAAACATAGCTCTATAGTAGTTTTAATGTGAGGCTTTTTAGAGGAACACAAGATATTTTACTGAAACCAGCACATTCATTAGAAACTTAGCTAAGCTATCATAAAGAATGAAGCAAATGGTGATCAGAAAAGCAGTATAGAAAGGAAATTAAGAGTAGTGAGATTTTGAATAGAATTTATAGGATCAGGATTGCTTTTCTGACATAAAGTTAACGCTACAAAAGCTAATTGCTAATACACCTCCATCTAACCAAGAGGAATCCATTCCCAATCAAACTATAAACCCCAGAGCCAGCTGAATTTTGATGCCCAAAAGAAAGAATTTATTTCTCTGAAACACTGGCTGCTGCAGCACTAGCTTCTAGCTTAAAATCCAGAGATGTCACAGCACACATTGCTAATCCACATCTTTTCTTGTCTCAGAACCAAAAATACTGGGTTTTTAGCTTGTGAGAGGTGATGAGATGCTCTTTTGAAAATATAAGTAAACCATTTTTCACTTCCAGACTGCAGAGTCACATGTAGCCCATGAAGCTGTCAGTAACCAAAACAGTTACTTCTGACAGATGACCATTCACAACCACCTTTATTGTACCTCTTGACTACAAAAAGTTATTGTGAGGCTCACTGACAGTTTTAGTGAGAAACTCTAGTCCAAGCCCAACTGGGGAGAGAAAACCACAGACCTGAGTTTTTTTGATCAGACAAAAGACAAAAGCTTATTTACACTTGCCTACATGAAAGAGAGAGGGAGAAAGAGAGAAATGGCCTTCAAGTCTAACAAGCTGATATTTTTCATAAGCTATTCAGTTCAGTGTGGATACGAAAGAGTTTTCAATACTAAGTGATTCTTTTGGTGTTAAGAGTGCCTCAGTGCCTTTTCTCCTGAGAATAATGCATTTTAATAAATAGCCTTTTCTGGAGGCAAGATGAGTAGTACCATTTGTAATTCCAAGCAAATAGTAGTTTTAATTAAGAGCCCAATCCCCCCATGCCTTAATTTGATAGTCCACAACACTGGTTTCACTTGCATTTGTCATGTTCATTATTAATCTGCAAAATGAGCACTCACAAGACAAATGAGAGCAAAATACTCATAGGGTACATGTAATTAGCACACGACTTATTATGAATTGTGATGATCTCCTTGATAATTAATCAGGCTTACAGTTGATGTTTGGAGACAGTCCAGCCACGAGATATTTCATCAAATAAGACCAAATTCCTCTGGGACCATACAAAGACATACTTACAAACGGGGAGGCAAAAACTACAGGTTTAAAAGAAACATTGTCTAACATTTGTTAACCAGGCTTTAGCCTCCACTAATCAAAGCTGGAATTGTTTTATCTCAGGCTTCTGCAGAGAGGGCAGCCTTGTGCCTCTTGGCGGTTGAAGCACTTGAAGGACGCGGTGGAGCAGCTCTCCTGATGCATTGATTTGCTTTCAGAAGAAAAATGCGATAGACCACCTGCAGAAGGACAGAGTGCAGTTACCTGTGAAGGGATGATAGAGCTGTGCAATAGTAAGGACTTGGATCTTAATTCCATAGCACAAAGTAGGAGCAGGACCCAGAGCCCAGTTTGTAGGGATACAGTCATGCTACAGAAAGAGGTCTCAGATAGTCAGGCTGCCGAGAGGCCTGGGATCACCTGTCTATAAACAGGAAGAAGGGGTTGAAAGCAAAGCTCAGTATTAACATGTCCCCATCCACCTTAGCCTGGGCTGTTTTGCAAGCCCTCATTTTCTCCCAAGTAGAAGTGCATACCCTTCTTGGGTTGTTTTTTTTATTTATTTATTTTTCCTCTCTCTCCGTTAAAATGCAGCTGAAGAAGCGTTCAGAAGACTTCTCAGCAACAAGCTGGAGCCATCAGCCAGGAGAAAGGGGCTGAGGCCGGTGTGGATGCAGCCCCATGAGGACCCTGCTACCAGAGTGCCTTTGGTGGGGTACACGCCTCTCGGAGCTAGACCATTACGAAGAGAGACCTCCAGTCACCTTCAGTCACCTCCAGCCTCTTGTAACATCTGGCCTGGGCATCAGAACAATGTAAGACTGGTCTGAAGGGTATTTCAGTTCATAATTAATTTTCTGGTATTCAACACATGTTGTGCCTTCCCACTGGCATGAGGAAGGGAATTTGGCCATACATGGTTTTGTTCCTTTGGTTGGTTGGTGTGTTCCTTCATTTGGCCTCTGCATGCTATCAGTTAACACCACAAGTGTCGTCAGCTCCAACGGTAATACAAGACCCAGGCCATTTAGGAGCAGTTAAGTGATGTCAGTCTGTGCCTTTGCTGGGATTAAGAGTAACTGGAACTGACTTTAATTTATTTGTTTTATCTTCCCTCCTACCACACTCTTAAGCACCTGCCTCATAAAATCCCTGCATAAATGATTAAACACATAAGGCCCTCAAAGCTGTAAGAATGCTACAAGATGACAAAGAAGAGAGTGACAGTAACTGTTCATGTGTCATCAAACAATCCTCCATCCAGGGCACACAGATACGGATGAAAAAGCCTACCATCTGTCACTAGCAAATACCCAAACATTATCCAGTGGTGCAGCAAAGCTCTCTGTGTCTCTGTTTTGTGATATTCATCAGCTATTCCCACTCCATTTATTATGTACAATACATTTTGAGTGTGTAGGTTGCAATGCAATGCTGAGCCCATAGAAGCCAGCCAACCTTTGCCTTATCTCTCACAAAATAGATTAACATTTTTCTGTATTATGGCTTATTTACCATAATTGCTTTATACATGTGTGGCCAACACTGAATTGCTTTTCTCAGGCTTCCCTTTAGAAAAGTAGACTTCTGATGACTTGTTTCTCCCACTTTGCAAAGTCATTAAGACAAAATGTCCTCTTCAGTATTTCACTGGTAAATTTGCAATCTGTCTCTATTACCACATCAGTGTAGCTAAAGACATGCTACAATTTGTATTCAACCTGCATGAAAAAACTGAATGTGAGGTATTACAGGTTGTTGCATTCATGAAGCTTTTATACCTGGAGAGAGAACAATGCTCAGATTTGATTAAAATTGTATTTTCTGCCCTTGCCACATCAAACTGTTAAGCACTTTAGACATGTCCAAAGCACATTAACCTGCTAAAGCTTGGCACAGCTGCACCTAGCTGCTTCTGCTGAAATGATGCTAATGTTTAGTTTGCACAGCACATACTGTAAGTGACTGTGGCAGGACACCTCTGCTTGCTTGAGGAGATTTTCATTTTACCACTGTAGGAAAGAAGTGGGGAGGACCTTTGGACTTGACTCTAGACTGGAGGTCATGTCTCTATGCCTGGCTGCTGCAAAAGCGCCTGATGGAGCTGTTGGACAGCCAGTAAATGAATTCAATAAAGCATAAGCCAGCTTACCAAACAAATTATTGCTCCACCTCTTGTCAGAGCTGTTCATGTGCTTAATGTACTTGTAGTGGAGTGATTTCTCTTCAGTTCCACTGGGTACAAACAGCCTTTCAGGGCACCAGAGGTTTGGCAGCAAGCACAGTCTGTGAATTATAATGCTCCAGTACTGAAAGGAGGACATCGGTCCATGCAAAGCAGCCAGGGACAGCCAGAAGGAGGGAGGGCTGATGGTCTGGTCTTCTAGAAATGCAGCTCCAGCTCTCTGCCCTTCCACACAATGCCTCTTGCTTCTTACTTGGGAAAGCCATGCAGCTGTCTGTGCTTCAGGCCTTTACAGAGGACATCCACTGAGAGAGCGTGGGGCACACTGAGACCCTGGAGTGAGGCCCAACTGTTCGCACATTTGTGATGCTCCTCCTTAGCAAATGCTGCCTCTGCAATGCACTTGCTGAATAGCTGAGGCTAGCAGGCACCACTGGAAATCATCTACTCCAGCCCCAGTCAGAGCAGGGTCAGCTACAGCAGGCTGCTCAGGACTCTGTCCTGTCAGTCCTTGAATATCTCCAAAGATAGAGACTCAACGCCTCTCCAGACAACCCACTTCAGTGTTAAACAGGAACCCTGCTAGCAAGAACCAGTGTTAACAGGAGTGGCTAAGATGAAGCATGAGACAGGCCTGGGCTTCTGCCCCCTGTGTTTTCTTCTCCAAGGCTGGTATACCATCAGGCTGGTATCTTGACACTTAATGGTAGTAGTATATTTTATATGTTGGTCACTCCTCCTAGGAAAGGAAAAAAAAAAAAAAAAAAGAAAGAGAGGGAGAGAGAAACTGTTGGTTTTAGTGAAGATTACAGGAAGATGAAAGTTAGATTTGGTAAATAGTTTTTTAGAAATGAGTAAATGATTTTTTTTTCCCTTAAAATTTATTACTAATATTTATTCCAATCAGTTTTGGTTGGAAATAATTATTTCAGTATTTTGATTTTTCTTTGTAATTTTTCTCAACTATGCAGAATGCATAGTTGAAATAGAAATATTGTCCTCAGCACAATTTGTAAATTCAAAAAAAATAGCTAGCTTTGAAAAGCCAAATATAAGGTGCAGCTTAGTGGTTCTGATTGGAAAGTACAAAGGCTTTGAAAAGCCATAGAGCAACAGAAGGACTAGAAAACATGTGGGGGCAGAATGGGGAGAAAAAAAGTCACAGGAAAAACAATTTGATTAATTTCTTGGTGATCTAGAATGATTTCCTTTGTAATATTTTGTAAAGGCTGAGCAATTCTTCCTTTGGAAGATGGAAAATTATGTCCACAGTGTCTGTCTCCCTGCAAAATCCCTAAGAAAAACCCAAGCATGCAGTTTCATTGAACTCTAGCAGTAGGCAATGGTGTTTTCCTTCCACATACTGTCTGTGGGAAAAGGTAAGGAAAGTCATCTCGGTTCCTGGGACAGCAAAGGAGGCAAACAGGGCCTTTGAATCCCATGGAATATGTAATGACCATATCTGAGAGGAGATTATGCAGCAAGCAAGGTAGAGAGTGTCAACTGAATCACTGCCAAAGTAATGACAAAAATAAATAAATAAAGGTAAAAGGTTACAAAGACAGAACAGGACTCATTTCCTCCTTGAATGTGAGGGAACAGGCAGTAAAGTTAATTAACTGCTTCCGAGATGGATGGGCTCCACAGTGTAGTCTCCCAACTGTCAGGGAAGTCACCCTGCTCAGCGTTTGTTCAACTAATTGCAATTAGCAAACAAGTGATCTTTCTCATCAATTGATTAGGCTTCCTTAGTGTCAGGGTACTGATGGCTACCTGACTTTCCCTGTGTTTTTTTCCCCATGCTTTGTTGATAGTTGCCTCATTTCAATAGTCACTGAGCTATACTCCCATCCCTTCAGTCAGCAAAGGAGCCTCCTTGGGCTTTGCCACACTCCAGGCAACAATTATCAGGAACGAAGTTGCTGTCCATTCTGGAAGTGGTGATTAGTGAGATTATCTTGCCTCAGAGGCCCTTGTAGGGATGCGTGGATCACTTACACTGAGAGACTGTGAACCTCATATGTTGACTGAGGATATTTTCTATTAACCACTACTAGAAATAGTGGAGAAGACTCACAGTAGAAGAAAGCCAAAAATTACGCTGCTGCTCTGAAGTGTTTAACAGCTCATCTGTCAGTGCCACGCCAGGTCTCCAGCTCCTCTCTGTCAGTGCTGTTCCATGGACTTAGGTTGCACACTCTCACATCAGTGAAGCATCTGACACCATGACAGCTTGTATTCTCTCTTCCACTGAGCACATTTTTGTCCATTAAAACTGATAATGGATTATAGATTGAGATCAAAATTCCTTCTCAGCATTAACAACTCCCTTAATTACAAGCCGATAATCCAAAATCAAATCCCACCACTAACGTCAAGTATTATACTGAACAAACTGTCCTTTCCAGGGAGAACTGAGGAGGATATGTTTCCAAACATTGCTCTTTATGACTGTAAGTAAACATGTAAAGACAGCTTTGATAAAGAGCTTTATCATATACCCTAAAACAGTTTGTCACATCAACTGTAAATACCAGGATGCTGTATTTTATGGTACCAGGAGCTTTATACTTAAAAAGGTAAAAGCTACTTGTCTGTAGATGCTCTAAAATCTTCTGTGAAACTTAGTCTATGAATTTTGTTGTGAGGCAGATTTCATCCTTACTGAAGAGTCCATTTTTTAGTGAAATTCCGAGAAAAATTTAAGGTCTGAGTCAGAAATCAAACGAGAAAAATGTTTTTCTCATTTGTTATATGCAATCACCACATTCACCAGCTTTATATTATTGTCACACACAAAGTCATCATGTCTCATCTGTCTATATTTACTCATTTATCACGTACTTAAAATCATAAGTATGATTTTAAGGAGCCTACACTCTGGCACAAGTTCCTCAAATTCTCATGATTGCCAGCTCATGTCTGGAGATCTCGGTACAAGACAGCAGGTAAATGTAAAACCAAAAACTGTCATGCCCTATACAACTATCTGTGTATTCCATTTCACACTTTACACATCAGTTCTTAGCACAAAAATTAGGTAATCCCTTTCCATTCAGCTAGTCCACTTCAACAAAGATCTATAGTGAACTCTATGGACTGTCAAATCTGTTTCATTACAACACTTTTCATTTAAGGAAAAAATGCCTTTGCTCATTTCAACTCTCAAAGCAGATTATCTTCACTCAACGTGGAAAGCAGTAATGATGGACTAGGAGAGGAATGAGGACTGGCTTCTGTATTTCAGACCAAATGCTCTCTCTTCATTCCTATCCAGCTCGTCAGCCAGTCCATTCACCACACTGCTATCGAATGTGTCTCAGCCCAGAGACTCTCATTTACTGTAGCAAATGAGCCAATAAATCTAACATGTCATAATCCAAAGCCAAGCAAAAAACACGGGCCTGAATCTTCCACCAGAGTAAATCTGCACAGCTGGAGTATATCCTCTACTCAGTTTTGATTAATATCAGCTGAGGATATGACCAAATTAGTATAGATCTTATCACTAAAGCTGTATTGTGGAATTTATATGGGTTGGTGTGTTGGTAGGTTAGAAGAGCTGGTCATAATGCATATCAAAACTGGGACCTCTTCATAATGACACCCTCTTTTCTTCTTCCTGTAAACATCAAATGGGATCTTGTGTGCCTCTCCTATTAACATGTCTCCTGTCCTTGTAGATATCTAAGAACAAATTCCAGGGAGTTCACAAGGCTCTGAGGACCTACTGCTTCAGCCTGGACCAGAGTTCAGTTATTTGGTGGGGGGAACTGCATATGAATGAAAATGTGTCTTGGGAAGTAATTTTTTTTGCTTTGAGTAAGCAGGGAAATAAAATTTTCCAGATAAAGGCAGATCTACCTGCCATATCCCTTCCCAATGTCCTTTTCCCAGTCATCTGGGACTAGTGTCCCAGGCCATCTGCTTCCTTCTGCTAGCTTCTCCACCTGAAGATAGGAGAAACACAACACAAGTCATCACAGTAGAATAAATGACTCCACAGACTCTTTGTGTCTGGTTATAATCAAACTCTAATTGCTACAGCCAAGGGAATGAGAAAAATATTGTAGTAAATAGGTCAGGGAGAAAATGATTTCTTCTGAAGATTTCCTACTCTGTTTGAGCAAAGCCTAAATCATGATCCTGTCATCCTTCATGTGATTTAGCTTCTGGAAGTTCTTTACATCCTGGAGCTACAATGTCAGCACATCCACATATGTTCACGTTTTCTCTGCGAAACTTTGCTGTAGTTGCTTCTTGCCTTCATGCTGGCTACCATACGCAATCAGGCTGCATTGAGGATGAAAGGTATTTTTAAAAAGGGAGAACCTAAAAATCCATTGAAAGTCTCTACTAATCTCCTCTACACTTGTGTTACAGCTGTGCAATAATTTCCTGGACTCATTACTATGGAAACATTTTGTGGCCATATTATGCAGTCCAGCAGTTACCAACATCGAATCTTCATTCACTTGTAAATGATACATCATCTCCATTTCCACATGCATAAGAAAATGATTCTATTAATACGATTACAGTTCTGACGTTTCCTAACTAAGGCAGCCTGTCACAGCATCTGCAAATCCCAGAAAAATGTGCTGTTTCTCTTCATTTTCACACATGTAATCTGCTTTAACTCTATTGTTTGTGTTCTAGCTTCCAGAGAGTGGTGTTGTGTGGAGGAGGAATGTGGGTGAGATGAAAATTTGAGGACTGTAACAGCACCTGTACCCTATCAGATCAAGAGTCACTCCAGTCAGAGTCCTGTAGGTGTGGTAGGTAGCAGAAACCTAGGGAGGAAGCAGAAAAGGAATGTGTAGGGACATCTTTCCAACAGTACAGTTTCAGTTTCCCACGTAGACTTGGAGACTTTCTGTGTTGGAAGATTCATTTGTTCTGTCATGTTTAATAGTTGTAGTTAAACCTTTCTTCCACCGGACCTGTTCAAATTATTTCAAGACCATCTCTCCTTTTGTCTTGCCTTCAGCCTGGAGTAAAAGTAGCCTTTTTCTCCAGCTGAAGAGATCAAGTCTATTTAATATCTCTGTATAAAGAAACCATTTGATATCTGTGATCATCCTTCTCTTTTTCTTTGTACTGTTGCATACATCCTCTTTCAGATAGGGGGACTGTTAAATATTATAATGAATATTCAGACAATATTCCACAGTGACGCTTCTCTTGTCCTTTTCTTTCATTGGTTATCTTTTTCTAATACTTCATACCACTTAATTTGTCATTTGTAAACAATCAGACTGAATATCAGTAATTTATTCTCTTTAATGTTGGATGCAGGACTTGAACGTATACTAAGTACATTTGTGGACAATATTCAGCTGGGAGGAGACACTGACTCCCTCGAGTGTAGAGAGGCCTTATAGAGGGATCTTGACAAATTAGAGGGCTGGGCAATCACCAACCACATGATGTTCAACAGGAGCAAGTGCTGGATTCTGTATCTGGGGTGGGGCAACTCTGGATATATGTACAGACAGGGGGAATGAGAGCCTGGAGAGCAGCCCCACAGAAAGGTGTCTGTGGGTTCTGGTTGATGGCAAGATGAGTATGAGTCAATATGAGTGTGCCCTGGCAGCCAGAAGGGTCAGCCATATCCTGGGGTGTAAGCAAAGCATTGCTAGCCAGCTGAGGGATGTGCTTGTCCCTGTGCACTGGTACAGCCTCACCTTGAGCACTGTGTGCAGTTCTGGGCACCACAATATAAGAAGAACGTAAAACTATTAGAAAGTGACCAAAGGAGGGCTAAGAAGGTGGTGACAGGTTTAGAGGGCAAGAGGTATGAGGAGCAGCTGAGTTCCCGTGGTTTGTTCAGCCCAGAGCAGAGCAGGCCGAGGGGAGGCCTCATGGCGGCCTGCAGCTCCCTCACGAGGGGAGCGGAGGGGCAGGCGCTGAGCTCTGCTCTCTGGGGACAGCGACAGGACCCGAGGGAACAGCATGGAGCTGGGACAGGGGAGGGTCAGGCTGGGGGTTAGGGAAATGTTGTTCACCAAGAGGGTGGTCGGGCACTGGACCAGTCTCCCCAGGGCAGTGATCATCGTCCTTAGCCCATCAGAGTTCAAGAAGTGTTTGGACAATGACCTCAGATAAATGTTTTTATTTTGGGGTGGTTCTGTGTGGAGCCAGGAGTTGAGCGTGATGATCCTTGTAGGTCCCTTCCAACTCAGGCTATTTTATGAAAACACTATGGTTTCTTTCTTGAATAGTAATTTCAATTCCATAGCCCATCATAGTGTTAAGGGCTTGCTTTTTCCGTAACTATGCAGTCACATTATTAACATTGAATTTCAGCTTTTCCAGACCGCTTAGAAATATGCTGATGAGCACAGATGCAACACAACTCCCCTGGTGGCTTCTCCACAAGAAAGCAGTCCATTTCCTCCCTCATTTGTGTTTTTTTTACCTTTTGACAGCTAATTCAAGAGAGAACATCCATGTTCATCCCATGACACCTTAGCCTTTGGAGAGATGCTTCAACAAAAAGGTTTGGAAAATAGAATATACTATATTAATTGTGTCACTGTTCCCTGAGTATTGTGAGACTTAATGTCTCTCACAAAAAGATGTTTTAACTCTTATCTAATTAACTCATGTATATATAATTCTTTTCTTTATTATAACTTCCTTCAATTTCCCTGCCACAAACTGAATACTAGTTTGTAGCTTCCTAAAATAAAAGAAGATTTTTAGATTATTTTTTCAGCAACTTAAAATATTTTCAATTTATCTTGGATTTTCCAAATTATCTTTAAAAAGTAAAAATAATATTTTAAAACATTTTTAATATCAAAACATCCCTTTGCATAATGGGAAATAGGTGGCACATTCACCGCACTTGAAGGATACACATAGGATAGTATTATTGAAATTAAATTCATTGATATCTCCTGGCACAACAATGAGAAACCCTTCCCTCTGCCATTCAGTTTCACCAATATTTACTCAAGTGAAAGTCAAATAGAAAGGAAAAAGAAAATAAGAGGAGGGAACACCTACACTTTCTTTTTTCTTTTTCTTTTTGTTTTTCTTTTTCTTTTTCTTTTTCTTTTTCTTTTTCTTTTTCTTTTTCTTTTTCTTTTTTTTTCCTGAATAGTTCCAATCCTAACCTATCTTCTGTTCCCATATAAGAATCTCCTACCACTGCAGGGAATGGCGAAGGTTATTATCAACTAGGAAAATGTGCCATGCCCTAGAAAGTTTCTTGGAAAGGGACCTATTCCCAAGTTCCTTTCTGTCTTTGAAACTGCTTGTTACTTTTGGAACAGCACTTTGTGATGTCCTTGAAATAACAAATCTATCAGGCATTGGAAACTATTTAGAACCCATCTTTACTAGCTATGTAAACAGAAAGTTGATTCCTTTTGCTCAAAGCTATGTAATGAGGAAGTGGGCAAGGAAAGTAAGAGCATTTCAAAGGACTAGAGCAGAAGTCTCAACACCCATGAACACTGGAGTGTTGCACAGTGCTACATAAGGTCTTTTTTACATTGCAGCATCTGTTGTCCTGTGCCTTGGGATGCTGCAGGCACTGAGGGGATGCAGTGTCACTCTCCTTTACGCATAGTGTTGGTCTGAGGCAACCACTTCACTTTCCTGATTTGTCTGCAAATAAGAGAAGGGCAAAAACATTTTAGGTGAGGGCAAGGTGAACTTCAATACTGCTTTGTTTCAGAACTGCTTTCTTGCTTGTCCTTTATACTCCCCTGCTCTGTTGATATTTTTCCCTCAGCCATAGCATGAATATCTCATTTTGACTGCTTATTCCCTGAAGCTAAAATACAAACCCTGCCTTCTTGCCCTTGTTCACCTCCCAGCCTTGCTGGCATTTCTCTCTTTTTGCACAAATCTGTACCAACAATAGCTGCTCCATCCTCATATTCCTTCATGTCTACCTCAATGCCTCTCAATCTCTCCACCACTGAATGTCAATAATGACATTCTTTTGGCATTCCTCTTCTTTTACATTCTTTCTGCTGCTTCTATCCCTCAAGAACTCACTAGTCTCTTCTCCTTTCCTACCCACTGCTGTAATTATAATTTTTCCAGTCTGTCAGTTACACCAGTTTCAATGAATTGTTTGTTTGCTATACCAAGAAACACTATTTTCTTCCCTGTGCCCTATATGAGACCTATAATTACCACAGAGAACTGACAGTCAGCTAGCTATTCCTGAAAACCCCACAAACCATAAAGTAGGAAGATTTAAACAGGCAATAATAGCTAGAGTTTTTAAAATATTTATTGAATTATTCATTATGAGGATGGAGTCATGAGGGCTGGGGGTGGCAAAAGTCAAATAGTTGAGGATAAAGACAGAGACTGATTTATCAGGCTGTGAATGAGGTAATGAATGCCATATTTGACTTTCTTTCTCCACCAGCAGTCATACACCAGCTCTATATAACGTGCCTAACACTGATCTGCACTCTGTTCATTCCTGCCTCCATGTTCTGCCCTGACACTGGTGGGCCACACACAAAAACAGGGCTGGAGCCTTTTTTTTTTTTTTTTTTGTGGCTGAAAGTAGTAAAGTAGTATTTGAAACTTCCTTGTGCAAAGACATGCTGCTTAGGATGGATCATGTTGGCCAAAATCCTACTAAATTCTGGTTTGTAAGCTTAATTCTTGATTAGAAGAAAGAGAGAAACACAAATACTTGCATGATGTGCAACAGTAATCCTGAGAAAGGAAGTCTGGATGAAGAACTAGTCCAAAGCTCATTTTATCTAATGGGCTCCAGAGCAAGCCATCAAATGAGCACTGTGGTTACATTAATTCCTCCTTACAGCATAATTTGTTATAGTACAGAATCACTCTGACCTTCAGTCTGGGACTGTCCTCCATACAGTCTTGAGGGACTTGGACGTTTAGAGACCTTAAATACAGGCAGCATGACTCCCCAAATATTGTCACACAAAAAATATTCTCTTAAATCTTCAGGGACTTTTTCACTTAGAGAAGAGAGTAGTTGATAAAATCAACACTAATACTACATCGCTCCACTTTGCTCTTAAAAGAGAAGTCCTAATTAATTATAGTGTGAAGCCATCTTCATTTTATCATGTCTTAATATCTGTCAGGAAGTTGTAAAGACAATTTTTATTTATTTTTTTAATGTGGAAAAAGAGTTAATAATTTATAGGATCTTAATAGAGACTATTCCACCTGGCATTTAAATAAGACAATAAGAGGCATTCTAACCATCTCAGTATTATTCTTGCTTTACTACTCTGTAAGTGAAGAGGCTTAAATGATGCCTAAAGATAGTGGCACAGGGACATTTCCGAACCCATATCTAGAAATCTCTAGGTGTGAATATGAGATAGATAATAGATATGAGAATAGATACTGAAAACGTCTGTATTGACTGCTCTCTCCTCCATAAATTAGCAACAGAGCTTTGAGGGATGCTGGACAGCCCCAGAGATGAATACAGAGCAGCCTAGGAGTTAAATGGGTTGTCCAAGGTGATTTTTCAGAGATTACCTTCTCCTTTTCACTCCCACACCCTGCAGCCATACAATGAAGTTGCTCCAAGACACTCAATGCCAAGAAAGAGACAATGTTTTATCTGAAGCAAAAAATATATATAACTCTCCTCTTGCAACACTCTCCCCAGTTTCAGGCACAGCTGCTAATAATAAACTCTGCAAAGCAAGTATTGGGGTTTGAAAGAGAAATGACAAGAAAGGGAATGAAAGGAATGGAGCCTTTGACGGTTACTTGTCCCCAGAGTGATTTGCATTTGTTTTCTGTGCTGGGAACAAGCAGGAAAATCCAGTAAAGTCAGAAAATACATTGTAACCCCTGTGTCAAGTTTCTGTGGAGATTAAAGTTAGCATTGTGGTTTTTTTTCAACCTCCTAGACCTAGAAAGATGTTTTCATCAGTGTCTTTTCTTTCTGAGGCTGGATTTTTTTGGTTTTGGTTTCCTAGATGACCTTTAATTTCTAACCAGTTCCCTGAATAACAGTCATAATTACTGTAGAATGCTGGTTTCCCATTTCACAGGTGGTACATAACAAAGCTGGACACATGGAGATCAGCACGTTGACCAGCACACTGATTACTCTTGAGACTTTAATCTCAGAAACGCTCAACAGCCTTAGTTAATATACAGTCACTGTGTGACCCCACAGCTCTCAGTCTCTGTAGCAAATCCACAGCCTACAGACAAAGAAGTATACATCTGTTAAATAAAGCACAGTCACCAACTTTCACACCTAAAACATGACTGCAAGGGCCTCGTTTCTTTTAAAGAGATTTTAAAAGAGAGAGAAATCTATGTCTTTTAGGAATAAAAACTAATTTGGCTAAAAGGGAACACAGAACAAACTTTCCCTTGGGCAAGGTACCCTGTAACTATCAGCCTCTTGCAGTTTGCCTGCTTACAGACCAGTCGCAGGGAAAGACTGGTCCTGCTGCTCCAGCTCTCCTGACTTCCAGAGGATCACACATGGGTGAGATCAAGACCTATCATGGTGGAGGGGAAGGTAAGCATGCAAATACTGACAGCAGTGCAGGAAGCACAGAAACTCTCTGGCTCTTGCTGCTGGGCTTCTTGGGGCGAACTGGGATGAGGAGTCCCCTGTCCCTTGTGTTCTCTAGGAACTACCTTCTGACACATTCTGGACACTGGGGACTTTCCTCATTTGAACGCGGGGCAGTTTTTCCTTCCTGTCTGTCTTTCAAAGCCTGTCGTGGCAGCTGAAATAGAAAGCTTCAGTTTCTCCCCCTTGGCTCCCTGAGAGTAACCCTGGGGAGGCTGCCACATCCTCCTTGCCTCAACCCTGGGCTCCACCACAGCTCTCTAGTGGGGCTCTCGTAGCCCAAGTTCACCACTACATTGTCACCCCCCTTGCAGATAACTACATTCTGCCTCAAATCTGTAATACTCCTGTTCTTCTGCAACATGCCAGCCCTTCAGGTAACCCGGAGCCTTCTAGCAGCCAGAAAAACACCTTGTCCTGGAAAGGGTCCAGCTCCGTGCAGGCCTGCAGCTCCTGCCCCAACAGAGCTGCTGCCATGGTCCTCAGTGCCCACCTGTGCCAGGGGATGCCCCAGCAAAGAAGACCACCACATCTGAGATACTTGATCCATGCAGGCAAACCGTGCTGAAGAAGGGAAAAACCAGAAGGTGAATGCTGTCATTCTGTTCCCTCTCCCTCTTCACTCTGGTCCAGCCTGCTCATCTTTCAGGATGTTGCATTATAAAAGCAAATACCTGGAAGCTCAGCATGAAACACATCACCTTTCTGGTATACGTGATCACTAGCACAAGCCCCGAGCTGGCTGTTGAAATAGAGATTTTCTCAGACAGATTTCCCAGTCTGTTTCATGCTTTTTTCTAAAGAACAATAGACTCATGCATTAGGTTTTAATTGTCCCCCATAACAACACCACTGTTTCCTGCTCCAGACTTTTTCTTTCTGTGCTCATTTTTTTCTCCTCCCTACTGTTGCAAATGATACCCACTGAGCTCTGCAAAGAGAATCATAATGGACTGCTGTTCAGCTTCGTTCTAGAGATAAGCAAAGAGCAGGAAATATGCCAAAAGGAACAACCTTGAATTGTCTGAATTGGCCACATTACCTAAGAGTCATTTTTAGGAAAGTCTGTCGTTCAGGGTCAAGCTGAGTTCACACCCTGCAATTCGCAGAACTGGTGTCATTAAAGGAAAGAATTCCTGCTCTGGCTGCGCTCCACAGTGAGCCAGCAGATTGCCATCCTGATGAGGCTCCCAAGGGACAGGCTTCAAGCAACCACTTTGGGTAGTTTATTAGACTTTTACTCTGAAATAAAATGACAGAGTGATAAAGAATGTACAGTTATCTCTTGCTGCTGCTGTATCATTGGAAGTGTTTCTTTGCCTGTACCTTACACAGAATAAAATGTTGTTTCAGAAACTTCTTGTAACTGATGTAGGATACTGACATTGAAATTTGATTTATTTAAAGAAAAAAGAAATTCCAGTATGTGATCTCCAGAAATACTGCATAAAGATTTCTCTTCTAGCTTTCAAAGTTTCGATTTGACTCTAAATTCCAGGGTGATCATTTGTAATGCAGAAACCTCTCTATGTGATTAGGTTAGTTCCACCAAGCAAAACTGCAATTTAGGAGGTCACAGACAAAAGTACAAGGAAGGAATTTTAAAAATCCTTTCCTCTCTCTGTTAGAATTCATACTTTTAAAATCTAGGGAAGTTTTGTGTGTGTGTTTTTGTTGTTTGGGTTTTTTTTGTTTGTTTGTTTGTGTGGGTTTTTTTATAGCCTTGAGTCGTGATTTTGTAAAACTCCAAATTCAGGAGAAAATCCAGGTTAGATCTTCGAAGACGCGTGACAAGATAGAAAACAGCTGCTCACTGAAGCTCAGTTTTCTGCCAAAATGCTGCCTTATGACAAATGCATCGTCTTTCAAAATCATTAATCAATCTTATATAAAAATATTCTATAACACTTCTTTATAGGCTCAGACACTAACTTCAGTGTTTTTTTGGCAGGGGGAGAACATTTAGGAACTGCAAGGAAACCATGATAGAAGGCAATCAAGACCAGATTCTAAAAGCTAGAAAAATGGAAAAAAAAATGTTTTCAAGACTGGAAAGCTTCTGAAATAATGGAGGACACGCAGGAAAAAAAAAAAAAAAAAAAAAAACTCAGAGCAAAAAGGCAAAGGACTAGAAAATACATTCAGACTGTTAGTTTGGGTTTTCAATAACAGAATAGCAAATTGGTCATTGCTTTTGGTATAATACCATCTGTCAGTATATACATATACATTTAAAATAGCTTGTGTATTTCACCCTTCATATGTTCTTCTTTAGAGCTGTGCATTTTCAATCTAAGGACTTCAAAGCATTGGGTAAAAGCTACCTCATTTGTAATGCCCAAGGAAAGATGCAACAGGCATATGAGTAGTAGTTGACCCACCTAGGTCTGCCCTGGCTGATCTTTATAGTTCCTTCTGGTTTTGTATCTCATCGAAAGGTTCTTGTTTTATTTTATGTCACAGTACCAAATGTAATTCTTGCTGTGGGAACGTATGGTCAATGAGATCTCTTCTTCTTTCACCACCCCAGTGATGTCTTTGGTGAGGGAAGTTTACCTGTAGAGGTAATATAAAAATAATATTTTTGGTGATTTTTTTTTTCCCAATGTAATATAATGTAATTCTGTTTTCAATCAACTGCTGTTGGTCCTTTTTGGATATTTCCCAGCAACCCTATGCCAAGTCCCAAAAATGTCTCAGGGCAGGAGTTAATATTCTCCCATTTGTTTGACAAATAACAGTCAGAAGTCGTTGGACGAATCTTCCAAAGCAGTTTACCAAACCAGGAGAACTGAAAACAACTCATTCCCGAGAGGATTTTGATTTTGGCTTTAAAAACGTAACAAGAGATTTTTGTTTTCAGTTTTTCCAGGGCAAGGATATTCAGTCCAAAAAAAATAGATAAGAAACTAAAACACAACTAATGTCCTTAAGAAGTCAACAGTCACATCAAAATGTATGGCTAACTCAGCTCTTGATTAACGTCACGTGAAACTCATGGCTCCATAACTAAGAGCTCTGGGCAAAAGCCGAAAACTTTCTAGAGGTGTTGCCAGCTGTTTTGTAAACGCCAGAAAAAAGTGCACTTTTCCCAGATGAGGCAGCAGCATGTCTGCTAGTCACAGAAGTGCTTACAATTCAGAAGTGTCTATTTATGTTGCCCTGTGACTAATTGCATTATACATACCTTGCAGGGACCAGGCAGCAGCTCCACACCCTGTCATCTCTCTGTAAATCACAGTGCTCAAAACTGAAAAACCCTTTTCTTACTGTTTCTTTCTTTAAATGAAGTTGATTTCTTTTTTTTTTTTTTTTAAGTAAGAATAAATACTTTTTTTGAGTAAGAACAAAATATGAAGTGAGAGAGAACTGAAGTGGAGATGGTCTGGAGCCACAGGCTCAGACAGTTTAGAGCAAAACTAAACTGCTGGATATAGAGGAGAAAATTATGGTTTGCAATGGGCAAAAGAATCTGGTTCACTGAGGTCACCCAAGTCAGGTGATGTTCCAGTACCATGAAAAAGGGTCCTTGTGCTAATGGCCATGAAAGTCCTCACTCAAAGCTGAGGTTTGGGATGGGTGTTCCAGGACTCTCTCCCCTTCTCCCCATTGCCAAGCCACTCGTTTGAGGCTCAAGCCAGTCTACCTTTACAAAATACTACAATTTTGGAAAAGGTCCAGAAAGACAATGAGAAAAACTGCTGAAGAGAATAAAAGTAGGTTTTTCTTTTTTCTCGGGCTATTATTTACTTAGCCATTCACAGGACTATGTCAGTGCTACGGGAATACACAGGACTTCATGTGTGAATACCTTTTTTGGGCTCTGTCCTAGAAGCCTCTTATTTCCTGAAAATAGGCCAATGGACCTCTTTTTGTTTTGCGTTGTGTAGTAAGGACGATGCCCAGCCCACACATTCAACTAAATTCACCTACCCTGAGTGCTGTGCTCCTGCAGCCCTCATGGCAGGGAAAGCCAGGGCTGTCCCACTGTGATAGGGTGTGATAGGAAGGCAAAGGGTCCAAGCAGGGACCCTCCATGGCTGCCACCACTCCTCAGAGCCATGCAGACCCCAGGTGAGTCCATGAGCTTGTTTCCCTGAAGGAAAACTAGAGCAGTTCAGCTACAGAAGTGAGCTGTGTAAGCACGCTTCCCAGAGCCACCAGAAGCAGAAGTCCATGACTATTTCAGCTGATTCACAGTCTGATGCCTCTGACCCCAGCCTACTAGCAGTGTGAATGTTCTAGGTAACACATGAAAAAATATCAGAGTATGGGGAGAGACCACTGTGTTATTTCTTATACTGAAAGCCAACAGCTGGCTTTGGCATAAAGAAAAACTGGTTGTTTCCTCACAGATGTCCTACCATTTTTTTTCTGTGTCTATGGTCTTTTTCTTTCACCCCCATGGGTAAAAAGGACCTTGTTTCTTTGCACTTAGCATTAATGATTCATGTCTCCAAGGGCTGAACTGGAAAATTTCCTAGATTATACACCTGCCAGTTCTAGGAGGACTAAATGTACCAGCAGTGGGTGGACTTACTCAGGCTCCTATTAAGCAACATCTGTGGGCGGTTTTCAGTCCAGCTGTTAACACGTGACTTATTCTGCAGTTAGATCAGCCATGTCAATGGAAAGAGTAGGCTTTAAGCCTCCTACCGAAGGGACAGATTACAGTAATTACTGCCACCATGAAATATCTTGCAAATGACAATGGATAGGCTCAGGGCCCCACATGCCAGCTGAATAAATGAGATCTTGCTACTCACACGCTGGCAGGTCAAATGCTGCAAAGTGTTTTAGGGCAGGCATTCATGGCCTGGAAACACCTACCAAGATATCGGACACAATCACAAAGCACAGCTGGCAGAGCTGCCACACTGAGTCGGGCCACAAACACACTCCTCTCTAAATGGGAAGAAGAATAAACCAGCTTAATATGGCCATGAATTAATTTACCCAGAGTTTTTTAAAGTTTGCAGTTACGAGGCAAGAGAGAGGAATGAACAACAACAACAAAAATCAGTGAGAGCAAACTCACCAACAAGACCTAAAATTTGATTATGTTTTAACAAATAGATGTTGTTTCTAATTAATCAATTAATCTAATTATAGCGCATACAAATTATGTAACTACTTATCAATCAATTAATCTTCAATTAACTTGTTTTTAATTACTCCCATTTTAATTAATCGATCTGCACTTTGTTTGCCTATCTCAGCCACGTACTCCATGACCCAGGAGATCCCTTCTTATCTTCCTCCTCCAATCTCATTTTCCCTGCCCTGCTTTCCATTAATTTCACATTAACTGGTCTTCTTTCCCTCCGCCTCCCCAGCTCCTCCTCCCGGCGTGCAGCAGCCAAGGACAACACATCGCAAGCAGCAGGAGAGCCCTTGGAAAGCATGGCCATTAGGCAGCCCGCTCTTCCTTCGAGCCCAGAAGGATGCCAGGCACATTTGCATTGTCAGCTTCTCTGCTGGAACAGCAAAAAGCCTTCTCTGGGTCTGTGGCAGCAAGGCTGAAGGAGCCAGGCAGCCTGCCGAGCTGAGGCCAGGGGTGCACAGCTCCTGGGCACAGAGCAGCTCCAGCCTCAGCACTGCTGCACGGCCGCAGCACTGCAGGCAAAGAGCTCATGCCAAGCCCTAACCCTTCTCCTGGCTTTTTTGAGGGGACTCTGCCTGTGTGATGTGCAAGGTGGAGGGCAGTGCTGTGAGGATCCTGTATTTCCCTGTGAGATGGGGAGATGATGGACTGAGCTGATGGACCTAGTGTGTGGCTACTCAGGGTCAGCATAAAAGTAGGAGCAGAAATGCTACCCAGAAATGCTAAGTCTCCCTCTCAGGACCCATACACAAGCAAGCAGAGTGGCACAGCCCAAGCAAAAACCTCTTCTCACCTCTTAGCTCTGTTAGCTCCTCCAGCAGAAGGCCCTCTGTTTCTCACACTGCTCAGCGTTGACGCCAGGCTTCCTGCTTTCCTGCTGCTGTCAGGCAAAAGTATTTTGTCAGGCAAAGTATTTACCTGCTGCTCAGGAGGCAAGTGCAGGTTTGGGAATGGTTCTTCATCATGCTCACTGATTTTTGCTTTTTCAAAACAAAGTACTGCACTTGTCCATGAAATGGATCTGATCGGATGTTGCCTTCACTCCCCATGCTCCTGGCTGGTTTTTGAGTACTCACAGAGGGCAACAGGCACTAGAAAAGGCCGTAAGGATGCTACTGTTTCTGTGTTTCTGATGCTTTGTTAACAGCCATCTCAATAAACACAATGACACCCACACTTTGAACACACAAGTGCACTCTGAAGAGCCTTCCCTTAATCATTTCTGCTGTGAGTAATACTGTTTTAAGCCTTTCTACCCCTATGGAGTTGCCAAACTTGCAAGTCCCTTTAAAAAAATGAAGTAGTAACACAGTTTAAACATCTACTTAAAGCTAACTGAAGGGTGATATGTATAAACAACTCATTTACTGAAAAGACCGGCATAAAAATCTGACAAGCAAGGAAAAGTAATTGAAAAGATCAATTTGCCAAGAAGCAAGTCTGAAGATAAGTCCTTGAGATGCAGCATCTTGTCTTCAAGGATGCCTCAAAAAGCGACATGGCTCTAGGAACTTTTTTCAAATTACACAGATTATGTATTATCTATGTTACTTTTTCAATCAATACTCATACTTTTGTATTCAGTTGCAGACATTGCAATGTAGGGACAGTCCGAAGCATCGAACTGAATTAGTATTTCGAGTGCAGTTGTTAAAGTCTAGTGCAACTCTAAATGGATACTGTTACCTCGAATGAGTGGCTGAATTTCATTTGAAAAAACTTAACGTAAAAAAAATATTTTGTTTGGTGAATATTTTGGAGGAGTTAGTCCCAAAATGTCGAAAGGAAACTTTTCAGAGGAAATTGTAATTTCTCATTACTACATTTCCAGGGGGTGACAGTGCTAAAGCCAGAGGCACAGAGAGTAGTGTCAGTAATGATGTCAAGTGGGCAGGAGCCCTGGACATGGCTAATGCAGGCA
The DNA here is from genome assembly GCF_013377495.2 of Cygnus atratus. Classification (NCBI taxonomy): domain Eukaryota; kingdom Metazoa; phylum Chordata; class Aves; order Anseriformes; family Anatidae; genus Cygnus; species Cygnus atratus. The sequence goes on from NC_066368.1 coordinate 10,482,697, forward strand.
TATGACTAACTCCACATGTCTAATGTACCACGGCACATAACCCATGAATTCACCCTCCTTGTCTGTAGGACATTTGTGCACAGCATACAACAGAAGGAACAATGATGAACAGAACCAGACTACAAGGTTTTTGAGCTGAAAAATGCGACGGGTTGAACAGTGACATTTCACTGCAAACACTGCAAATCAGTTTGATATGGATTGAGAAATTCCTGATGGAAACTGAACATGTAATAACACAGTCTTATAGTTTCTAAGTCTTACAGTTATAGTCATTTCTTCTGATAATAATCACTCCTTCCAGAAGCACTAAAGAAAATTAAGTATTGCAGCAAATGAACCATATAAAATTATTATACCACCACCAGTGATAGCAGAAAGCATTTAAAACAGTTTTAAATGGTTTATTGTATGGGCGTAATGACACATGGGGCAATTGTTCCGGTCTGAGCACTCCACTGTGGCAGTATTATTTATTATTATTCAAAGTTTTGGGGAGCATCTCTTGCCACAGCAGTTAGGTGCTTATTTATTCATTAAAGTTGGTAAATTACATGCACGCATAAATACCTACAACGCTTGCAATTATGAATACTGTAATTTCATCAAATTGGGTAGAAAATCATAAAAATGCAATAATCAGACAAAACCCAGCCCTTACCATCTTATCCACCTCTTAAAATCCTGATAGCTTCAGACAGTGGCATAGAACTTCAGTGATCCCAGTTCACTGGCAGCTGTACTCAGCCTTATGTGCCAACTCAGATAACGACCTTGGAGATGCAGAAATAGGGACTGCAGCATTCTTAAATAACAAGGGGTCCTGTCAAAGAGGCTTTTTCTTACCACATGATGGTGACTTCCACATGCAGGGACCTCCACTGAGTCTAACAAAGGTTACAGGCAGGAAAGCAGGTGTCTTCCCATTTGAAGCTCATTACATAATATGATCTTCACTTTATAAGAGCCGGATACACCCATAGGGTACCCTTAACTTCTGATATTTCCAGCCCCAAAGGCCTTGGCCCAGGGACTGGGACCCTTTAGAGAGCACTTTGAGCCACTTTATCCACTCACAAGAAATGCAGATTTAAGACACAAGGGATGCTGGATCAAGCACAGAGTTGCTGGGGCACTTCTATAAGGCAGATAAAGGCTCCTTTGAGAACATCATAAAGGATAAGCTATATTCAAAGTTTTAACCCATGGAAAAACAATTGAGTACCTCCAGAACCAACCCAGAAGGCCATGCAGCAGACAAGTGATGAATTTGGCCTCAAGCCACACAACCACTCTCGCATGACAGGCTGTGCAGAGATGTTATCTCCTCCTCTCCTTTTGAACTGGTTCCACTCAGAAGAAAAGCTTTTAAAGATTCATTAAGCTATAAAGTGAGTAGAAGAGACAAGCTAGAGATCAGGAAACTCACCTGGGACTGAAAAACCCTCAGTAGCACACCATGTTTTAAGGTCTTTGGAAAGCAAAGTGTTTAACAGAAGTCCTTAAGCAACTCAGTCCAAGGCTATCCAGGGTCTGTGGGCGTACAAAAGGTTTATTAATGCAAAAGCTGTCAAAATGTGATGATGAAAATGAACACCAACTAAATAATTCAACACATATATTTTCCTGCTAATTAAAGATTATAATCAAAAGTGGTAATGATTTTTGCAATCATAAGTTAAGTGTGTGGAAGGAAAAAGAACCCGCAAAGGGATTTTATTAGAATCAGTTCTGGGTTGTTGAAACAAGCCTGAAAGAACCAGCATATAAACAAGTGTTAATTAATCAAGCATGCTGATAGCTCAGTATCTGCACTTTCATAAACTTCCAGGCAACTCTGTCATTCCCTGTGCAAAACCTCCATCATACACTGTGTCTCCCCAGTAAACATTGTCTTATTTGACGAAAATTTCCTAAGCTGAGTAAGGATCTGTTCATAAATCAAACGTTCAAGGCAAGTGATTTTTTTTTTTTCCACAGAAATCCAGTTTAACATCAAGACAAATAAAAGATTTCTTTGATTGTCTGGATTGGGTATCTAGCTAGAAAAGCAAAGCACTTCTATTTTGGGTTTTAGACATAACATCACCATGCAAAATAGCTTTGTAATGGAAGGGTAGGTTCAGAGGAAGCCTGAAAAGAAAGGGCAGGTTTCTCCCTATCTTTGGCAGGTTTTATGCAGGGTAATTGTTCTGCACAGTGGCCATGAAGAAAACAAAAGAGTAGATAATAATATCAATCATTCGGCCCTTGAGTTCTTCCTAGGCTATAACATGGCAACATGCAATTACCCAGAGTACAATTACACAATTTATGTTTGGAGTATAATCCCAAACAGTGGTTTCAGCTACCGGTGCTTGCTATCAACTTCTTACACCTTCATACCTGAGGGAATAAGTCCATATGTCCCTATACTGTTGCAACAGCCTCCATACTCAACGGCAAAGTTTCATAAGCACACACAGACCCACACCTCAATTAATCTATTCTTGGGAAACCTTTTCCTACTATCCAATTTATCTCTGAAAATCTAACAGCTTGTACTTCATGTCACTGATTCTATTTAGAAAAACACTTTCTAATGAATTTGAAAACCACTTCTTAGTCCACATGAGTGTTATGAGCAGTTCTGAGGTCATGCTATTTATTCAGTCTTGGCTGGATTATGACTTTTTTCTAAATGAAGGTCCAAGGTGGCAGTACTAAGACCTTGTAAACAGAGAAGAAAAATGCCACACAAATTAAAACAAAAACTAAACTAGCCAGTCAGCTTGTTCTGAGTCATTACTACTGTTTGGTATTATTCTGTGTACCGTTTTTTTCTAATGTTCACGTGTAGAGGTGTTTTAAAGAATTTTTAAGGTCAGCATGTAAATGATTAATAGCTTATGAAGAATTTATATACGATTTTTTTTCTGTTTATGTAAAAGCTTAATGAAAGTTAATCCTAAAATATCATCTCATCAGACAGAATACAGGGAAAATAACAAAGGTCTTTGTTAGGCTTGTGTTTGCTCAAGAAGAGAAAAAATATTTTACACCAAGGAAATGACAATTTAGTTTTCTGTGGAAGTATTTCCTTCTTAGCTATTCAAGATGAACTGTAACTGAAATGCTAAGAAAGCTGGAAGAAGAAAGAATTTAAATGGGCAGAATGAAAATAACATTGAGCTACAGGAAGAATATTTTAGTGACTGTTTTAAGCTTACTCATCAATTAGTTTCTGGATCCAGAATATATCAAATACAAGATTTTCTCATTAAAAATCTGCAAAGCAGCATACATGACATCAAAGTCAGATAGTTTTCAGGTGTTTGAATATCTTGAGTCCTAGTAGCTAAAAATGGGCCTGATCTGTATGCAATAGGGACTGACTCCTCTATTGCAAGAAGCTGGTGCATTCATTTCCACCCATGCAAAAAGAATGCAAATCACTGCTGATCTGAGAGAGCAGATTTTCAAAATGTTTTAGAAGACAAACTAGTCTGGAAAGGATCTCAAGACGTCACCTGGTCCTTCTTACTACCCTAAGGCAAGATCAACTCTACATGAATTATTTCTTGCTGACATTTGTCCCACTTAAAAAATGTTCTTAATAATATTGCAGTGACGGAGTCAGCCAGCAGTAATGGCAAAAGAATTGGGAAAGATTACCAATTTTCATGATAACTTAATTGATTTGAAACATTAATAATTTTCTTGTCTTTTCTTCCTTTTTCACAGTCTTCACATATAACTCTTTGTCAATGTGTTAACAACCTATAGTCTTGAAGAAAAACATGCACCTGGGGAATTGTTAGAGGATATTAACTGTGTTTTCATTGCATGGTTGCACTTGTCTTGCAATGATGAAGCAGTCCCACAGTTACAACACTGAAAACCTGATCTATTTCCTGGTTACTCATGATGCCTCTTGGTGAAATTAAAAGCACAGCGTGGTGGTTGACAGGCCACTACCTCCCAAGGTGCAGTCACTCCTGCAATCAGCTTCAACTCAAGGTAGAGAGGGGAACCACAATCACCCACAAAGCTTTGAGCTATAAGAACCTGCAACAATGACAGCTGCCTCCTACAAATGCTATGAAAGACAATAACACCAATTCCTCCCTGGAAAGCCTGTGCTGACCCAGTAGTCCTTGTACGCATTGGCAGTCCCATTCACATCGCTTAGGGTATAGTATCAGTGCCTCAACAAAATAGCTTTTAGGGTATCCTGTCAGCAAGGGAGCATCCTTAACTCCCATCTCATTCCACAGGGTAATACAGCAAGTATTTTCTTTCCTGTGGTTGACTGAGGTGTCGAACATGTGAACTTTCCACTGTCAGATTATTTTATCTCAACTAAGGATCAGTGTTTACAAATAAAAATGATTTACCATCAACTACTGAGAATGGAAGACTGAAAACAAAACAAAAAATTGACATGGAGGCTGATTGCACTGGTTTAATTGGTAGTTATATAGACTTCTTCACAAAGGTCTACAGTGATGTTTGCTTCTTGTAAGGTTTCATGGGTCCCTGAAGCTTCATGTGCAGATAACAAAGCACACGGTAAGGACAGAAATAATAATTGGTGGTAGAGTGAAACACAGCCTGGTTCCAAGTCACTGTTCTAGTTAGCACATGCTATAAGATGGTAAAGCAGGATGCAGTATGAAATCAGTCAAAACTGTATGCTGCAAATGAAGCTAGTATCAGTACGTCTCACCTCAACTCAGACTACAAACCCATTGTTCAGGGACAAATGTTGGGTAAGCAAGGACGTGTTCAAACCCACGATAGAGAGATGTAGTTAGACACCCCCCATAAATTTTAATAATACTACAGTGGTGGGTGCACTGATATGTGCACAGATACAGTTATGCTGCTATTTATCATCACCTTGGTAAATTTACTTAAAGTGGTTTTGGATATTTTGAATTGTTATTTTTTCCTGAGAAACCACTTTTAGGATCTTATAAAATGCACAGTTCCTTGACTGAATAGCAAATGTTGTTTCACTTCAATTCAGAGAAGCAATTTACTACCTGCTCTGTTGTTATCGTTGGAGAACTGTCCATTAATGCCTGGGACACACTCTTCTTGAAGTTGGTAACATTTTTTGCTTTCTCAAAAGCAAGGTGCTAATCAAATTCCCTTTTCAAAGGCTCTCCTTGTATGACCCTTTTCCACCCTCTCCTTGTCCTCCCAGCACTCCACAGATCTTTTAACCAGGGTAATCCACTTTCTTCAGGCAAGAGCCATCATATCTAAACCACAATTTCAGCCTTTTTTTTTTTTTACCACTGTTTTTACGGAACAAAGTTCAGGGCAGGTGTTTCAGGATGGCATAGGAAAAAAGGTGAGCAAAGCTGGGAGAACTGCTGCTTGCAAGCAGGAGGGAGTAATGCTGGTGGAGAGGAGAGAGTGCAGGAAAATCCTACCACCTCCCTGATTTTTCCATGTGTTAACTCAAGTCTGCTCCTCCTCAGGCATCTGGAACAAGCAGACTGTGGTGGGACGTTCAGAAAGATGCCTCATTCGCTGCTCTGGAAGTGGGCAGCCATAGTGATGCACAGACAGGCATGGAGCTGGCTTTCACTGCCTGAAAAGAGTTTCTCTAAAATGCTCTTGCTCTAATGAATAATGTTTTACTTAAGGTAGTTGTCCAGTCTTTAATTACCTCTTTCATTACTTCCTAGGGAACTGACTGCAAGCCAAATCACATTCATTGAATTTAAATTGCTTGGATCAGAGAGGTTTTTTTTCTGGGCTCTTTTGAGGTCTGGTACTTGCAGTGGAAGGTATCCTGTAAGAACAGAACAGGCGTGCTTTCCAGAAAACGTATCTTCTGATTAGCACAGCTCTTTTCCAATTGATCATTACATGAAGAAAACAGAATTGAATGCAGAATTCTGCTTGACACTTACTGTGTGAGAGAAAGGTCTTCTCCACTGAATGCCATCCACAGTTTGTAACTAGATGTTCTCTTTCCCTTCTGTGAAATCTGGATCTTCACTCTCTCATCAACTGTAGTCTCTACTCTAAATTGCTGTCATTTCAAATCACATCAATGTGAATATTTCCCCCTTCTGAATGTCAAGTGCTTGAGCAGTGTTTGGATCCTGGCTTCGAATTCAGTGACTCCAAAAAATAGAGAGAGAGATCAGGGTTCAAACCTAGAGAGAGAAGCTTGGGAAGCAGTTCAGTCTCATGGTATTGAAATGCTGAAACAGAGAGTGTATAGAAATGCATCAGGCTCTCAACCTTCCCACCCCCCACGTGCCTAGGTGTCGCATCTTGTGTCAAAAGAAAACGATAAGCTCTCTGGCACAAGGACTGTTTTTAAATTACTTATTTGTACAGTAATTAGCATGATGGGCCCTTGATGAAACACCACGACAATCCATCTGTCTTTTCACTAAGAAAGCTCTGCATAACAACGCTGATCCACTACAGTCTTAGGTACTGCACAAAGGGAGACCATGGCTCAGGAAAGAGGGACAGCTTCTAATTTCCATCATTCCGTTAGTTTTGCTCCAATTTCCTTATACACGAGTCAAGTGCGACCGGTTTCTCTTGCCTGACTGAACAGAACAGTTCAGTCTGACCCCTGAGTTCAAAACAATTAGGCAGCAAACTCTGCAAACACAGCATTACTGATAGAAATGCATGTTTCCTCAGAAGGCCTCTGTTACTACCCACTGCCACAGGCAGTGCTTAAACAGCCAAAAACCTCAGTGAGGAGATGGTATAGCATTTCCAATTGCTTTGCATGGGTATAACTCTCCGGTACTTGGTGGGCACATTTACACTAGTAATAGACACACATACACATGAGCAAACATTTTTCAGGGTTACTTCCACTTTAACAAGATGGAGACAGGTTTATAGTAGGCTTACCCTCTCAATTCTGACTATATTAGGTGTATTCTCAAATATCTTTATACCTCTGCTTTGGAGACTAGGTTTAGGGCTAATTCTGCCCTTACATGCCATGCTAACCATAAACCACTGCTTTGGTTCCAGGTTCCCCTTCAGCTCTGTGATGGAAGAAATAGTGCCTCAGCTCAGTGGAACTTCAGTTCTGCCAGGGGCAGGGAGAATGACACAATGAAGCTGTGCCCCTTCACTGTTTACTGCACAGGTAGTGAAAAAAAAGCTGCCTGAAGGGAATAACTTTTCCTCCAGGGATGTGACCACAGTATGGGGTAGAGGAGGCAGCAGGAGGTACCGACTCCCCCTTCAAAAAAGAAAGCAAAGCTATGGCTCCTGGGACCTGTGAAAACATCCCTGATGATCTTACAACAAAAACAGGTAAAAAATAAATAAGTAAAAGTGCTGGTGTCTTGAAAGGTTCTCAGGCAGCAGCCCCTGCTGCTTAGCCTCATGTTATGCCATTAATATGGAAAGCTTGCAACATACCCTGTGGCACTCCGCTAGCAGAAGGCAGCCTCTCAGCGGCGGCCTCGTGCAGCCAAGGATGAGCTCTGTGATTTTGGTGGGCTAACAAACATCACCAGCCCAGCAGGAGTCCTTTTTGAAGGAAGGGAGAGCAGCAGGGACTCCAGGCTGCAGTGAGCCTAACATCAGAAAGCACAAGTCATCAGCTGCTGGCATGCGATCTGTCTGTCGGTGGGCTGAGATGCCGGCAATTTGGGTTTCTGTATTTCGCAGCCAGTGAAACAGCATTGAGCTCTGAAGCAGAGCTGATCCTCCTTGCTTGAGGTGCACAGGTCACCTTCGGTTTGATTTAATTTTTTGAGGTATCCTGCTCACAAGCAAAATTTGGGTCCTAAATCCAGTTTAACTCTCGGTTGCACCCAGTTGTTGCTGATTTCAGGACTGCATTTCTGGCTGCTGGCCAAAAAAATAAAAACAAAGGGGAGGTTGTCTTGCAGAACAATAACACTGCCTCCAATCAGTGGTAAATCATTACAAGAAGCTGATATGACCCTGGTTCATTGGGACTGAAATAGTACGTTAAACATTTCAGTAATCTGCTCTCTTGGATTAACAAAAGAAAGTGAGAATGGGGAGACTGGAAGTTAACAACAGCTGAAATCTTTCTTAGGTGTATGGACGCAGACCCACACAGAATCACACACAGAATCACACAGAATCGTCTAGGTTGGAAGAGACCTCCAAGATCATCTAGTCCAACCTCTGCCCTAACACTAACAAGTCCTCCACTAAACCATATCACTAAGGGCTACATCTAAACGTCTTTTAAAGATCTCCAGGGATGGCGACTCAACCACCTCCCTGGGCAGCCCGTTCCAATGCCTAACAACCCTTTCGGTAAAGAAGTTCTTCCTAATATCCAACCTAAACCTCCCCTGGCGCAACTTTAGCCCATTCCCCCTCGTCCTGTCACCAGGCACATGGGAGAATAGACCAACCCCCACCTCTCTACAGCCTCCTTTAAGGTACCTACAGAGAGCGATGAGGTCTCCCCTGAGCCTCCTCTTCTCCAGGCTAAACAACCCCAGCTCCCTCAGCCGCTCCTCGTAAGACTTGTTCTCCAGACCCCACACCAGCTTCGTTGCCCTTCTCTGGACTCTCTCGAGCACCTCCATGTCCTTCTTGTAGCGAGGGGCCCAAAACTGAACACAGTACTCAAGGTGCGGCCTCACCAGAGCCGAGTACAGGGGGACAATCACCTCCTTAGACCTGCTGGCCACACTGCTTCTTATGCAAGCCAGGATGCTGTTGGCCTTCTTGGCCACCTGAGCACACTGCTGGCTCATATTCAGCCGACTATCAACCAGTACTCCCAGGTCCTTCTCCGCCAGGCAGCTTTCCAGCCACTCATCTCCCAGCCTGTAGCGCTGCTTGGGGTTGTTGCGCCCCAGGTGCAGGACCCCGCACTTGGCCTTGTTGAACTTCATGCAGTTGACCTCAGCCCAACTGTCCAGCCCATCCAGATCTTCCTGCAGAGCCTTCTTTCCCTCGAGCAGATCGACACACGCACCTAACTTGGTGTCATCTGCAAACTTACTGAGGGTGCACTCGATCCCCTCATCCAGGTCATCGATAAAGATATTAAAGAGGACCGGCCCCAGCACTGAGCCCTGGGGGACTCCACTCGTAACCGGCCTCCAACTGGATTTGGCTCCATTCACCACAACTCTTTGGGCCCGGCCATCCAGCCAGTTTTTAACCCAAGCCAGTTTCTCGAGGAGAATGTTGTGGGAAAAGGTGTCAAAAGCCTTACTGAAGTCAAGGTAGACCACATCCACAGCCTTCCCCTCATCCACCAAGCGCGTCACTTGGTCATAGAAGGAGATCAGGTTCATCAAGCAGGACCTACCTTTCATAAACCCATGCTGACTGGGCCTGATCGCCTGGTTGCCCTGCAAGTGCCGCGTGATGACACTCAAGATAATCTGCTCCATGAGCTTCCCTGGCACCGAGGTCAAACTAACAGGCCTATAGTTCCCCGGGTCTACCCTCCGGCCCTTCTTGTAGATGGGCGTCACGTTTGCTAGCCGCCAGTCAACTGGAACCTCCCCTGATAGCCAGGACTGCCGATAAATAATGGAAAGCGGCTTGGCCAGCTCCTCCGCCAGTTCGCTCAGTACCCTCGGGTGGATCCCATCAGGCCCCATCGACTTGCGTACATCCAAATGTCGTAGCAGGTCGCCAACCATTTCTTCATGGATAGCGAGGGCCACATCCTGCTCCCCATCCCCTTCCACCAGCTCAGGGTACCGGGTATCCAGAGAACAACCGGTCTTGCCACTAAAGACTGAGGCAAAGAAAGCATTGAGCACCTCAGCCTTTTCCTCATCTTTTGTAACTAAGTTTCCCCCCGCATCCAGTAAAGGATGGAGATTCTCCTTAGTCCTCCTTTTTGCGTTGATGTATTTGTAAAAACGTTTTTTGTTATCTTTAACGGCAGTAGCCAGATTGAGCTCCAGATGAGTTTTGGCCTTTCTAATTTTGTCCCTGCACAGCCTCGCAACATCCTTATAGTCCTCCTGAGTAGCCTGCCCTCTTTTCTAAAGATTATAAACCCTCCTTTTTCTCCTAAGCTCGAGCCACAGCTCTCTGTTCAGCCAGGCCGGTCTAGTTCCGCGTCGGCTCGTCTTTGGGCACGTGGGGACAGACCGCTCCTGAGCCGTTAAGATTTCCTTCTTGAGGAGCGCCCAGCCTTCCTGGACTCCTTTGCCCTTCAGAACCTCCTCCCGAGGGACTCTGCCAACCAGTGACCTGAACAGCTTAAAGTCAGCCCTCCGGAAGTCCAAGACAGCGGTTTTACTGGTCCCCTTCCTGACTTCGCCAAGAATAGAGAACTGAACCATTTCGTGGTCACTCTGCCCAAGACAGCTCCCGACCACCACATCTCCCACCAGACCATCACTGTTCGTGAACAGAAGGTCTAGCGGGGCACCTCCCCTGGTAGGCTCTCTAACCAGCTGCATCAGGAAGCTATCTTCCACGCTCTCCAGAAACCTCCTAGACTGCTTTCTCTGGGCTGTGTTGTGCTTCCAGGATATGTCTGGGAAGTTGAAGTCCCCCACGAGAACAAGCGCTGACGATTTCGCGGCTTCTGCCAGCTGCCTGTAGAACTCCTCATCCGTCTCCTCATCCTGGTTCGGCGGTCTATAACAGATTGTTTAGGCATTTAACATCAATGAAAAAATAAAAACTGTGATATAAGCACAGATCTGTAAGGTCATGTTAGCGTGTCTGACATGGATTCTTATGCCTTCCCATGTGCAAACTTAAAGTCATGATAGGGCAATGAAAAGTGCCACAGTGGTGTAAAATGATAGTAAAGGAGATCAGCCCTGAGGCAACACCTCTGAAAAATTGCTTATTTAAAGTGGGACCTTGATAAAGGAGTTCCCTCATTTCCTGTGTAAAAAGCACAGATCAGACATTATTTTAAAAGAATGTCTGGCTGAATTAGAGCTTATTTTAAAAATTGAGTTCTGAGGTGTATTTATGTCCTGAAGTCTGAGACTACCAAGGTTGCAGACACCACTGTCATGCTTTCTCAAGCAGAGACAGCTCTCAGAACTCAAGGTCTGGTTCCCCAAAGTACAATGTGGTTGGTTTCCCTGAATGCAAGCCAAGACAGAAATCTAAACCACCACTGAGAGAAGAAACTGCTTTAGTGGAATTAGAAGTATTAGGAGATCCTTTTCTGACTATCAAGAAATATGATGGGGAAACAAGGACTGAGGAGAAAATAAAAAAATAATGAAGTTTCCTTGTGCACAATGCCACCAGAAGAAAGGTGTCCAACTTCTGGCTTTGTGACCCAAGGAAGCATTTACCTGTCTTTTTGTGATCTGCACACACACAGGGACACGCACATGAACATAAACATATTCTGCTTTCTGTCTCTTCATCACCTGCACCCCAGACTCCACCCTAGATAATTTAACTGAATAAATATCTCATCACCCGTTCTGCAGCCAGGAGAGGCCTGCCCCAGTTCCCAGGGAAGATTATGAAAGATGACACTAATCTGGGCTAGGTTGTTCTTGAGAAGTTGGGGTGGGAGAGAAGACTGGTGGACAGATTTAGAACCTCATTAACTCCTTCTTCAGAAATGTACTCCCTCTGAGCAACTTACAGGGATAAAAGCACCCTCAGAAGCTGCTTTTTAAGTCACTTAAAGGAAGAAGCTGCAAGGGAAAAGCGAGACTGAAAGTGCTGTATTATTCTGAAGGAATACTGGTTAGTTTTGATGAAAGCACTTGGTTCATTAATGCCTTTTATTTTGAAGGACTGCTAATCTCTTTTAAAGTTTAACTGTACTCTGTGAACAAGGATCCTTTCACCTGCCAACCAAACAGAGAAGTTTAACTGCATTCATCTACTACAAATGAGGCTTCAGGGCTGAAAGCAGGAGAAACTATTAGCCATGGCGAAAACTGGAGAAGAAATATAGTATATACTGTCATGCAAAACTGCAGTCTTAAGAACTGAGCTGATCTATCAGAGGAAGAAAATCCTGAGTGTAAAAATCATATGAAATTTACAGATTGGCAAGTGTTTATCACCTTTAATTGACATTAACCAGACAAACACATGCTTCAGAGAAAGGTAGGTGCGCAAATATATCCCCTTTAGGCTTCTCTCCACTGACTTCCTCTAAGCCTACACAGATTCCTGTACCAGACCAAGGTCCTGAATCACAACAGAGCAGAAAGCAGAAAGCCTCCTCCTTAACTTTGTTTCGTATCATGCCCAAGGGCCAGCACTTAATTTCTCACCTTACAAGACTCAAAAGTGTCACCATGTTCTCTTCCTGGTCTTGCCCTTTGTAGGAAACAAGAACTCAGAAAGACTTAGGAAGATTATGTAATTGAATGATCATTGTGTATTATTTACCTTCTGGTAGCAGCCAGACATGTATCTGTTTCAGCTGTCTTCTGGCAGGGCACAGGATTTACAAGCTGGAGTCTGTGGACTTAGTCCCCTGTGTTGATGGCTCTTATAGCAAGCCATGGGCACCTAGCTGTGAGACATTATTGTTCTATGTTCCAAAATTATTAAGAAACTGTAGGATCTACCAAACAAAAGAGATGTTGTTCGCTGAACCATAACAACTCAGGCTGTTTAACTTCCATCCTGAACTCTTCTTGGAGGCTTTCCAGCAGCTCTTTATATGACAGTTGCTCAAAATGTTTGCATAGAAAAAAAATACTGGAGCACGAAACACATAGTCTTTGCTTACAATACAAAATATATATGTTTTGTAAGCAAGAAGGATTTTCTCATGATGTTTAAATGATAAAATTAGAAGAAGGAGCAGATGCTGCAAATATAACACTATATGTTTTAGACACTAAGACATTCTGAATTCACCCTGCTTCACACGTTCAAGTCTCTGTGACAAGAGTGAAGGTTTTCTTCTGCAACACCCTGATCCAAACAACAAGGAAGGCAGAGGCTGATGTAGCGTTTACCATAGTTCAAGGGTTAGTAGATTGGCCATTGCATGGCAGATTGCCCCATCCTTTCACGTAGATCAAAAGGCAGAGATTTTCACACCGTCCTTTCTACCTGCATTGTCCCTGTCGGTCTTGACCAGTAGCTGCTGAATTAGCTACCTTTAAGGAACTTTGAGCAATTCCTCTTAAAACAAGAGTCTGACATTTTCCTTATTCTACCCTCCAGCTGTGCTTCTGGGTGCTGTGGTAACTTGGTCCTCCTGATACTTATAGTCAGTTTTGCATAGAACACACTTTTCGTGTTTGTAAATAAGGATTTTCACAGGTCTGAAAAAAGTTAGACATTCAAAATCCTTACCAGCCATATTTGCTTGCTTGAACTGTGGCTTGGATACTTAGTTATATACCTTGCACACATATGCATTGATACTTTTACAGTCTCTATCCAATTATGATCAATTATTTCCTGATTCTGCTGGATGAGCCTGATGTGCAATACAACATGTTTTGTGGCAGAAGGAGCTCTCTCTGCTGGAGGAAGGGAATGAGGAAAAAATAGAGAAGGATATTACCAAACGTGACATGTTAAATTTGCAAACACTTTCAGCCTACTCATACAGTTAATTATGGACACCTGATGATTCTTGCAGAGAATATGAAGCTAGTTTTGTGGTGGACTTTTGTCACAACACATAGACAAAAATAAGCTTATATGGTTCACCCAGAACCCAGTGGTCTGTGCAGGGTAACATTGCTTCGTTGGGTTTGGAATCTGGCCTTCACACTACAAAATCCACCAAAATTCATTGGCAACTCTGTCTATACAAGGAATGCAGAGCAACAGTCCCTGTCCCTGGTTCTAGATCCTCTGGGATGACTTTGGAAACATAGTTGTTGACGTCTGTAGGAGAAGGTTCATGTCTTCTGACCTTACCAAGTTTCCTATGCTGCTCATTCTCGCCTCACTTAAAAGCTGCTTATGAGGTTTTACTCAAACTTTCCAAATAATTTTGCTCTTGGATATAACCAAGCCTGGGAAATTTTCATAATGCTAAGCTTGGGAAAGCTGAATGTGTGCGAAAACAAAACAAAACAAAACAAAACCTCCACCACCACCACCAACAACAAAACCCAAGAAGGTATAATGCAAGCTCTTACAAAATTTAACTCTAGTGGTTTCTATTAATAACGGTTACAATAACAAAATAACACAAACAAGGAAATATTGACAGGAGATACCTGCAGGTATGAAACAGGAACATAACAAGGATGTTGTTCACATTGTTTTTTGTGTAGCAAGGAGCATAGACTTGTTAGACTGTGAGGAATCGTTGTGACGGGACGTGAGGCATGGATAGATGTACAGAAAATGGCTATCTGAAAAAGAAGCAACTGAAATAAGCGGCATGAGAGGTTTCTTCCAACACTGTACAGCTTGAAGGCAGCTGTTAGCATGCTGGGTAACTTACAATACCATTGGTTAGACACAAGGCAAAATTAAGGCCCCACATTTGATCTCCAAATTCTAAGATGTTCAGGTTCTTAGGGATCAACACAAGGAGTAATACAAATAGCCTTGGAGAGAACAGTCAGTGCTTTATCTCCACATGGGGAAACTCGATGGTTATTTGAAGAGCCTTTTTTTTCATTTCTGTTTTGCTTTTCTTTTGGGAGAAGGCCTTAATCCTGCTGCAGCATTTATTTAATATAACTCTTTTTAAGGTGGATTCTTGCAGTTTGCAGGTTTGCTTGAGATTTAAGATGTTAAAGAAAACAGTGTAGTCCTTTATTCTCTTTGTCAGCATGAGGGAAAAAAAATCATTAGTTTTAGAATTCTAAATGAGAAGATATATCAAGGAGAAAATAGGCCCTGAGTCTAAAGAAAAAGAATGCTTACATTCTTGAAAGGACTGTGGAAAAGACTAAAAGCATTCCTCATACACAAATGTTTTGAGGCATTATAAATTGATCTTTAACAGTTCATCTGAGTTGAATCCAGGTGCTCAGATTCCAACCCAAGGTGACTTGGATTTCTTAGTTAATTACACTTAAACAAAAATATTTTTTTACATTCTCCTAAACTGACAAAAATGGGGAAAAATAGAAATGTGAAATTATAAATTATTTTGACCCTGGAGGTCTTCAATCCTATTCTTACAAAAAATCTAGCAAATCCTTTTCCCCAAAAGAGGTGGAATGTACCACGAAGAGAACGCCAGCAGTACCAGGAACAGTATTTTTTAATAAACAGATGACTCTTCTGTCATGAGTTTTTTATTGGTAGCTCAAACTTTCTTTTCCACCAGGACCAAATGGAGTGAAAGAAGCTGAAGTTGTTATTCTGACCCTGCAAGCCCTCTCTCCCCAGATCCCCATGGTGCCTGGCGGGGAGCTTGTATGCTGAATGCAGACCATGGCAAAGCCAAATGGACTAGAAATCAGGAGCCCCTGCCTGGGCTCTCCTGCTCCCCAGCCAAGGCAGCTGCAGTGGGGCTGGGTGTGTGGTGACAAGTACAAATTCTTGCACTCACATAGCCAATGAAGGCAGTGTGATCCCATTCACAAACTGTCAATATAGGCCCTGAGGTTTGCTCCATCCTTCCCCTCAAAGCTTCTAACCTTCACCTCTCAAAATAACTAGCATAGTACTTTGGCATGTTGCAGCAACGTGTCTAACCTCTAACGGTTAGAAAAGGCCTGTTCATCACCTCAACGTTTGTGAGATTGCTTCAGTCTAATCTTATCCTGCATAATTCTCCCCAAGATGAAAGATTTAGGGTGGGATTTCCTGGTCAGAGATTCTATGCCACCTGAATTTTGACTGCCAGAGTCCTTATTGCTTCAGTCCTGTACTTCTTCATTATGTCATTGCCAAAATCAAGAACTAGGTGACAGGGAAAGAAGACAAGGTGTCTGAAGAAGGTATTCTCAAATCTCAATCTGCAAATCGTTCTTCATCAGTTGCTAGATCATATCCGCACAGTCCTGGTAGGATTCAGAACTAAACCTTAACTTAAGCCCCAAGTTAAGACTACACAGTGAGACCCAAGTCTTGCGCTGAACCTACGCGAAAGGCTAGAGCAATTCAGAGCTTCATCTGCTAGTGAAAAGCAGAAAAACATGAAAATAAAATAATATTGGATTGCTTCCAGTTTCCAGCACAATTTAGAGCAGTTAAATGAACAGACAACTTTTCCCGTGGAAGAAGACAACTAAAAAAATTAATCATGAGTCTCTGTAGAGCACATCCCCAGAGGGAGCTGCAAACCAGCAGCTATTGGCCTTCCAGTTTGGACCCAGAAGGAATGGTGATTTTGATGGGGTTATAGCTGGATTCAATTAAAATGTTTTCTCTGATATTATCCTTCCGTTTGCCACATACCAAGAGGTCCACTGAATCCCACTAGCCCTGGATCTTTTCTGGACAATTTTGCTCAGATGTAGGCAGGGCCAGGCAGTAGATATGCAAGGACATTTTTTCATGACTTTCGGCAAGATATTGTAACAAACAAGCCCAGCTGATTGAGAGAGAGAGAGAGAGAGCGCTATATTTCCCAGTGTTTTCCCTTTTATTTCAATGGATAGCATCAGTTTTGAATTGTGATCATTATTATCGTAAGAATTTGGAATATTTGCTGAAAAGAATTGAAATTCAAGAATACAGTTGCTTAGAGGTTTTTTCAGTTCTTTTTTATCTTTTTTTTCTTAAAAGCTTTCAAAGAACTTTGCTTTTGAAATGCCTTAAAACAATTTCATCTTCTTCTCATACCAGACATATGAAAAAAAAAATCTTTCAGGATTTAACAGCTACTTTACTTGATCCTTCCTTAATGTTTAATCATATTTTTGTTTATTTTGTTGATTAAAATAAAAAGGGTTTTTAAGTACATATATATATATATATATCAATAGTCATATAGGTGTGCTTTAGTTTCATGGAGGTAGAACATAAAAACAAATACACTTTAACAAACCAAAATTTACTTTACCTGCTATTTTGTATGTGACAGCAACAAGTAGCAGATCCTTGGTGAAAGAGCATAAGGATTTTTTCTCTGTGATTCTGTCTCTGGCAACTCATCCCCAGAGTTTGGGTCACATCTCCCTGTAGAAATATACACAAAGAGAGGATGAATCTTCATTTTTTGCTGTTTCCATCCACTGAGAAAGTTTTAATTAATTTAAATTCTCTGAAGGACTCGGAGAACTGAAAGGAAGGCAACATCTTTGGAGGGCTTTTCTCAGAGGCAGGGCTTAGTTACTTCATCATATCAGGATCTGCTTACTATCTGTTTGATAAGGTATTATTAGGTACGTCTGAGATATTAATTGTAAGATACATATATTATAGGTAGTTTGTTTATAGATACTAGTCTCTTACCTCCTATCCTGCATGTTCTGCATAGTCCCAGCTTTCCTCCCCCTTGAGCCTTCATCCTAGGGAACATTCAAATTCATTTTTTCAGAAGGAAGCCCTGGTTGTATGTATAACATTTTAGCCATATCCATGTACAAAAAACGTGACTAATACCTGGTGATACCAATGATAGATTTGAAGTTTCATCACACTGATGTATCATGGTTTTTTTTTTACAACTTCTGTGATTGCATCAACTTTTCTCTAGAAAGCCACTACGTCCTCTGTCAAGTAGAGGGCTTTTGCCCCAGCCTCACGAAGACTGTGATACTATTGTTTCTTTTTATATTTAACATAAGGCATTTTTTAAAAGAAAATCTAGATGTGCTTTGTTTACAAGCAAAATTGATTTTCTTTTAAGCATAAAGAACAAATTGAGGTGCAAATGTTTCGAAACTTAAGAGAAATTTTTAAAATACTATTGAGAAGCAGGGCCAAAAAAATAGAAATCAGTCATTTTTAAATATATATATTATACATAAAAATTCAAAGACAAACTTTATTAAACAAAGAATTAATTCAAAATAGAGAACTGTTTGATCTTAAGGTGAAAATTAATATAGTAAGGATTACTGTGATATTCCTTCAATATGCAAGAGGCATAGTTTGAGCCAATCCATATTTATGGATGGACTAATTAAGGCACTGAAAGAAAATGTCTGACATTAAATAGAAAATAAGGAAATAAGTCAAGGAAAGTGCCTCAGAAAGAGATGTTGAATAATTAACTGGCCTGAGATTAACCCAAAATCCTTCTTATTTTGTCAGCTTTACTATTATTATTTTTAGCACTTCCCATTCAAATTGTGCTAAACTCATGCACAAAGTCTTCTGACGGGAAGTGCTACTCTTCTGTTTTAGGATGAGATGAACAAATCCGTGGAGTTGTCATTGTTGAGAGCCTAGATGGCTAGCTCAGAGCCTCTGAAACATCCAGTATGCTGTGTCTCCATAAATCCTGATGGGATTGTAGGTCTTCACTACTTTGTGAGCTATGTCTGGAATATCAGTGGCCCAATTACATATACAAACACTGCACATTTAGGAAATAGGCATGGTAACTGCAAGCAAAGTAGCCATCTGGGCACTCTGAACGCTTTGCAAGTGTGATGTTATTTGTCTGCGTAAGTGCAATGAGGAAATGCAGGTGTACTCTATGTTCATGACGTGGATACACACAGCACCAGGGACACTATTTCATTACTTTGGTTATTACATTTGAGAACAGCTGTTGAACAAAGCACATGGCATAAGGCTAGATGTACAGAGAGACGTATGCACCCAGGTCTTCCGAGACACGTCTGAGATGCTGCCTAGCCCAACATTTCTTGTTCCTGTGCATTCAAAGTTTGCATAAAAGAAGTTCTGCCACTTCTCTAAATACAGGTGCAGGTCATGTGAGTTGCTGAACAGGATCAACTAAACCAACAAATTCCTGTCCTGGCAAGCTTAGGACACCTCACCCAAGCTCTTCCATTCCTTACAGCTCTCGGCAGGAGATGGGCTCAAACCCTGTAATTACAGCAGGCAGGGCAAAATGTTGAATCTGAGCCTGGGTGACTTTGCATTCCTGGACATGGGTAGAGAATGGGAAGAGCTCTCCCCTGGTCACTGCATTTCACCTGAGATGAGAAGAGGACAAGTTCAAACAATGCTCTTCAAGAAGCTACATATGCTGAGTAAGCTATAGCTCTTTCTTAGCCACACAGACATCTGAGCTACTGGGAGATAACACTGACTCCACACTTACCTGCTCAGTGTCTCTACCAGTATATGGTAGCTTCCCAAAAAGGGTGTTGATTTGTAACTCTCATTATTTTTTAATGCATTTTATAGACAATTACGTGCCTAATTCAGGAAACTAGAAGCACAAGAATAACACTAAACAAAATTCATGGAGCTCTACCTACAGATCCTTCACTGATTTCCCACCTGAAATGTTCTAGACACACCAGAAATAATCTGCCTGAGCTGGCTTTGGGGCAGGAGTTCTGGATTTCGTCCAGATCCTGCCCCTAATCACAGCACATCCCAGTACTGATCCTGAGCTTATTGCTGGAACCAAGTAATGCACTTGTGAAGTTTCACAGCCTGGTCTTGCAAAGCCAAAATCTGTGCAGATCTGTTCAGAGAGGGGTCGAGTAGTGGCCTCAGACAGAATCACGGTATTTTGAGATCTTTAATTCCTCCCCCATAAAACAGCAGTGTGCAACAGTACACAAGTTCTCCATGTTAATTTGCTCTTTGAAAAATGGACTTGATGAGAAAATCAAGTGTTCCTTCAGTGGAATTACATTTGAAAATGGAAGCACCACAAGGCAATTTGCCTCAGTAACTAATTTCTCATGTCTGTAGTTTAGAAGCATCAATACTTTAGCAGCCACTGGGTTAGATAATTGGAAATAAGGGTGATTCTTTCACAGAAAGCTGATATGAAGGCTGACTCAGACTGGATTTCCACTCTGTGGGTTCATTTTCAATGTCAAACTGAAAAAGGGACTGGAGGAAGTATTCTCTACCCATGAATCAGAAATCATTATTGTATCCAACCTGAAAGAAAAAAAAATCTACTCAAAAAGTAAGACGAGGGAGGGGACTGTGTTTAATCTGAGGAAAGGTTGCTTAAAATTTGTTTAAAAAAAGTCTAAACTGGTTTTGACTTTTCAACAGTTTGAAGTTCATTAGTGTTGCCAAAGTAGCCTGAAATCTTAAGGGTGCTGTGTCTTAATTTGGTTATGCCTGCACACTTCTGGCAAGCTACGTTATCTCTCCGTGACTTGCTCTGTTATCATTTATTACACAACAAGTGGAAAACATTACACAAGCCAGCTATGTGTGAAGCAGCGTGAGTCCAACAGTGTTGTTTTTCAGAGCACATATGAACTCATCCCTCAGATCTTAGTATGTGGAAGTTCAAATCCTTGTACTTTCAGAGGAATTTCATAGAGGGAGGCTGAGAGAGCTTGCAAACTGTAGAAGACTATTTGCATTTCTTTTCCTTTCTTAAAGCATAGAGAATCCCTTAACAGAATAAGTCATTAATATTAAATGGCGGTAATCAGCAACATAACTGCTAGGAAAACTGCATAGTCAGTTCATTAGTTAACACATTCAAAGTCCGATAAAACTGAAACGCTTACTGCTTTTACAATTCTGTCCTTCCCATAGAGCAGAGCAGAAGTGTACACACCAGGCTAGGTAGTTGTTACTCTATTGCAACCCTGAATACTCCTAGGAGAAGAGAATTTTTCTCCCTAGTTGCATCTATTTTCCTTCAGACTGTGGTTGTGACAATGTCAACATATCTTCTGCATAGAGGCCGACGTGGAAGCTGGCTCCAGTGTGACCCTGTTCTCTGAAGATCAAGGCTGTGTTGCTGGCTGTTTCAGTGGGCACTTGCAGTAGCCTCAGCAAGGAGTAATGGGAACCATCAGTACTGTTCCCTCTGTTCTCCTTTTCTACAATTCATTAATCACTTCTATATTACACTGTGATTTGCAGATCTGCAGTTTGGCCCAGGGGACTCTCATCTTACTGCTTTGCAAGTTAATGAAATTTTGCACATTGAGAGTTTGCATCTTTTGGACCACTGAGTTCTGTAATATGCAAACGTAGATTTAGCAGGAGAGAGGAGGCACATTGAGGTCAGAGTCCTCCACACTAGCTCTCCTTGAGGCAACATGTACTTCAAGTCACATCGCAAGGAAGGGGCTGTGCTAATGAACAGTGCTCCCCATCAATAATGAAACTGGCCCCTCACCCCAGTACAGCTATTCTCATACATATAGACTCAGAACAAATCACCATTCAAATACAAGTGACATAAAATTGAGTAAGTCATAGCTGAAGTACAGGCTGCACAAAAAATAATTTCTGCTCCTTTTTTTTTTTATGAGCATTATCTGCATGAATATCTCTAGATGTCTTTAAAGTAAATACTATTTAATGATTTCTTATTTATTTGTGCAGCACTACCTTTTATATCTTCAATGAAGACTTGGTGTGTTTTTCCCTTAATCATATCATGTTCAAGAAAGATCCAAGAGCATGTATGAGAACTTAATACTCATAGCTTTGACTCCAGCAATTTCTCAATCTGTCTGTCTCCATCTGAGTATCTACAATACTTTAATCAGTTCATGCATTTTTGGATCATGTGTTTTTCTAAATTTAAAACCACTTCAAGAATAAAGGAAACAGAAGTCATGTTCTTTTAACTCTTTCTTGTTCCTGTAATCCCTGTGATTTTGCTAGCTATCACATAAGCAATCTTTGATGAAGCTGAGGTAGGAGAAACAAGCCAAAATGCTTAACCAAGGACGATGCATGGATAGGGAATGTTACCAGCAACAAGCAAAGCAGGTACTCTTTGTAAAGAAATGTAACATCATAGGTGGTGGCAGGGCTCTGGTTTGGTGGGGGTGAGAGCAGACCTTGCTGTAGTTAACAAGCAGTTCTTCCCCCGAAACAATAAGATACGCTCCTTCTGGTATCCCAAAGGCTAGATCCTCTGGTCTAAATGAGCATGTAGTCCATGTGCATTGCAGCACTGTATTAACACAACAGGGTTGCAACATGGACCAGATTCCACGTCGGAGTTACAGAGATGATGAAGGGAAAATGGCATTATCCAGATTCAAACTAATGTACTCAAGCCTTGTATGTGCTATTCAAGCCTTGAAAAAGCAGTATTCAACCTTCTATTTTGCAAGGAAATTCTTAACAAAAACACATTTTTTGCTGAAATTTTACATTGGGTGCATCATTGTTGCATCCTGATAGAACAGCTCTCACTAAGTGAAAGCGTAAAGGGACAGATGCCCTAATAATAGCTTGTTTTGAAGTGCAAAATGGGTTTAAGTACTCAGCATGTCATCTTCTAATCAGGAATGAAGGTTTTAATGCAAGGCTTCCTGACAATCTCAATTTTGTAGTGCTTATATAAATGAATATGTAGATATGTGTAATTTTTTTTAAATTTACTGCGTAGGTAAAGGAATGCATTTCCTGGTGATACAAAATAAGATCTGATTACAAATGCAGCCAGGGCTATCTGCTCCAGTGAAAAAATACTAGGTGATGACATTAGAAAGCTCCCCCAGTTACAGAAATACATAGCACTCTGGGAATTATTTGTCCCACCAGAATGACAGCTGAGGATCTGTTGCCTTGAATACTGCGTACAATAATCTGTGCATATAGCAAGTCAACACTCTGATTGCTTGAACCCTAAAGTAGCCTACATTCAGCTTGAACTCTTAGGAAGAGTTCACGTAAAGGCCCTCAGAGTTTAGGTTTCCATCGAGCTTGTCTCCTCAGGAGACAGAAGGGTTGGAAGTACTCACAGGCCTAGGAGATGGTCTTAGTTTCTCTCACTTTTGAACATGTCCACACCTCAATCTCCAACTGCTCCACCATTCTGACACCTCTGTTTATTCACTACAATCTTTATAACTGCCACCAATGTCCTTTCCAGAAGACCTATCAGGTTTAGCTGACTAATCTTCTGGAATTCCTCTAAGGATGGAGGAACACGCCGTATGGTCAGCCTGTTAAAGTAACTCCAGAAAAATCAATGGCAGCTCCACAATGTTCTTCCTGGTAAATGATTAGTTAGGGGGGAGAAGTCTGGCTGCAGGGTCTTTGATCCATGAACATATCTTTAGTAATTGGGGTCATGGTACTTCCTGTAGTTAGTGCATTTTGAAAGGCCAAAGTCAGTAACCCCTGAGTAATTGGGACTGTTACTGAGCAAATGACATGCTTTGAAGCAATCACTTTATGTTAATTACCTGGGGGCGCATCTAGAGGTGAAAGTTTGTAGCAACAAAACAGAGCTAGAAATAAAACTTGGGATAAACCATTGCAAATTCAGTCCAAAATCCTGTCTTTGGTCTGTTTGTGGTTCATCATAAGCTGGGTTCGGGAATGAGCCCCCAAAGAAATCATTTCTGTCATCCCAAGCTGCCAACCAAACCCCTGCCATGGTGCTCCTGACTGTGTTTAGTGAAGTCTTGGAGCAGTGGGGCAGATGGGGACAGCTTTAGGTCAGTGCCTCTACCACTTCAAAGAGCAGATGCTGGAGCAACCAGGACAAGGTGTGCAGCACTAGTGGTTTACCTTCATCTTGCTTCTGCATGCCAGAGCAGGGAAATAATCCAGGCTTTAAAAACCAACGCTCCGAAAGAACAATTGGATGTCCAAGAACATAGTATTATAAAGAAAATATGCATGTACTTTCATTAAGAAATTTAGTCAAACATGCCTGCCCAGCACTGCAATAACAGTATGAACCAGCATACATTCCCATCCCCAGATCCTGTTTTCCTAATTTTTTTGCAGAGTGAGAGATGACATGGTGCCAGAGCTACTTTGACAGATGATAAAAAAATCTGGTATCACCTTTTTCAAGGATTAATTGTTCACTACAGCGAGGAGAAATTACAGCAGCCAAAGATTGTTTTAGTCTCACAAGTCCTATTCATAGTGAAGATGATACTGCATGGAAAATTTGCATGTATAATAATAGGCACATGCTCTCTCAAAGGGTTCCAATGCACTTTGGAAATAGCATAATATTGGCTCAGATATGGGCCAAGCCATGCCCCTTCTGCATCTGCACAATAGTCACAATGCCTTTATGGCACTATTCAGATATACCTCCCTCTGAAAACTATTTGAAGCACTGGCAAATCTACAATGCAGTGCTTTATACAGAGAACTGTTGCTCTGGAGCCTCATGCATTTTGGCCCTGCAGCACATTCTGTTGTGCTGTAGAAGGTGAGTGCACAATTTGACAAGCCATTCCCATCTCTCACCACATGAAAATCAACCATTGCTCCGTGGGTAGCTAATTCACAGAGATCATATCAGGCATGTGATATAAGTTACACAAGATTTCTTGTTCAAGGGCTCCAGTGGAGATTTTTTCCTTCATCTTATATATTTCTCAGTTCACTGGAAACTATCAGGCAGATGCTAGAAGAAAGATCACTGCATGATGTGCAGTGAAAGGATAATGGAATATTAGATATTTAAATACACAGAAACATAAGCACATGAGCTAGGAGTAGTGTACAGATGAATTTCTCTGTACAACATGGATTGTGAATATTTTGTTGGCTGGCAATAAATTATTGATTCATTATACTTTGAAAGAGTCTTTCTTACATTCATTGGTTGTCCTCTTTTGACTGAGACTGAACACCGCGTTCATCCTTCCCAGCAAACACAGGGCTAAGGATAAAAGCAGGGTGGACCATCCTGGCTCTGTCCTTGCACTGACCTTTCCATGTCAGTGTGCTTTACAGTGTGCACAGCAAAGCTGTGCTCTACTTTGGTCTTTGCCTCAACAAACATACGCTTTAGTGGGGTTGGTTCAGAGCAGACCAGATGTACTTTTCCTCTTTCCCCTCCTCTTGGCTGAGAGACTGACCTGCTGACACTCACCGGAGGAGGAGCCAGCTAGAGATTCCCCACGCTACAAATTGGCTCGTCTTCCTTTTCCACTTCCTTGGGCTTTGGCATCAGAGTTGAGAGAGCAACAGTGATATCTGCTTTTGCACATAAAAGGAATGATTAGAGTAAGATCACTTTTTCCCCACTTTTCCTTACAAGAAATTGTTTGAAGGTAGTAAAATTATGTCTGAATACTTAATATTCAGATGAGGTTTAGTCCTCTTTCAACAACCTTGAATAAATGATAGAGAACATGATAACACCATAGTGGCAGTTTATGTTAATGATCAAAGCAGTCCGTCATTGGGGAATAAATGTTCTACCTAAGAAAAAAAAGTCATTAAGCCCTAAAGAAATGTATTACCTAGAAGGAAACTTAAAATTGTCCCACTTAGTCTGTTAAAAAGAAAGAAGGCAGTTCATATCATATCATGGACTTTCTTCCACTTCTGCAGTACATTTGGCTGAAACAGCTCAAGTGAAAACTGGGAATCAACATTAGTTTCTGCTCTTTGAATACCACTGAGGCATTTTCCCAGCTGTACAATACAGGGAGCAATATACCCTGTTCACTCTGCACTGCAACCTGCTTCCCTCTGAAACAACACAAACTGAGACAAGAACTAACCTTCGGTTTGATTTACATAGAGGATTGATTCACCTTCTCCACCTCAAATCCTTTGTATTTTGATCTACCAACCCAAACAGATCATTTTTATATTAATCAACCCTGCTACTTCCCCTCCAGCTCTTCAGTGAAGTCATTTGTCATCTTTCTGAAGGCGGCACGCTCTGCAGATTTCGCTCATCCCGGTGAGTCCTTTAAGCTGCACTCATACCTTAACAAGCATTTTAGAGCTCTTTGTTCCAGGGAATCCCCTTTCCCAAGTGGTGACCCCCAAATAACAGGCTCTGTCCTCAGCCTTCCAAGATCACCTCCGAATCTCCTCTTCGGAGAAACGTATCTCACAGTGGTCCAGCTATAGAGCCTTACAGAAGTGAACCAGATGAAAAGGCTCATATTTTCTTCCTACTTCTACCTATTTAGATGGGGCATCTGCTTTAGAAATACCCCACTCTTCTGTTTATGATCATGCCTGCAGCACCTGGCATCAGAGCAATTTCTCCATGTATCTCACTGTTTTCTATAGTGAGGCAGTACACTTTTTTTTCTTTCTCTCATAACCCATATTTTGTGAAGGAGAAAGTTCTGCTACAGAAAAGAGCAGAAAAATATGTCATATATGTTATTTATTTTATACATTTATAATGTATAATACTTATATATGTATTTATAAATGAAATATCTGAGATACCTGGTGCAGATCCCTAATCACATGAAAAAAAAAATTTACTGTTACTGTTCTGGATTTTAGGCCTTATTGATAGGGACTGAACTAGACCCAATTAATTTTACACAAACTGCAGAATAATCTGCAGATGATAAATACTTAAAGCTCTTTGATATGAGTATGGTTGTAGGCAGAAATGTTTTTAATTAGCAAGTGGATGGTTGGATAGATGGATGGATGAATAACATCATGCAAAAACCTATGAGCTTCTGAAACTCTGCCTAAACAAACAAACAAACAAACAAAAAAGATAAGCAGATTTTTCTCTTGCTATGATAGCTTTCTAATCCATGTTCAATGCAGCAGAAATACCAAGCAAAATCCGTACATTCAGAGCTTGTTCTTTTGTTCTTGGTACACAGAACACATCTAACTACCCATAGCAAAATACTATGCTACTGAGGCATTGAGTGAATTAAGGACAAAGTGAATTTATACATAGCGCAGTTGTACAGAATTTCCATAGCACAGAAGATACAATGCATGGTTCTTTACCATTCTTTTTCTAGTCTAACCAAAAAGCTGTCATCGTTGTAATTTGTACTTACCTGGTACCTTCCATTTGATTTTTATTCTTCTTATTGTTCCTGATGTTGATATAACTACTCGGTGTTTCTGTTGGAAGAAAATATGGAAAGAGAGGAGCTGATACCCAAGAGAACAAAGATAAATTACCAGGAATAAATTATGCAGTTTAATGTATCAAAGTCTATTGGAAATAATAGAAAGAACATTTATCAGAAGGTCTGGAGAACACATGATCCTTGATTGTCAGTCTCTATTCATTTAAAGAAGATTTATCATTCTCAGGGACATTAATGCATTTTATGGGCACATGACTAGCTAGTCATTTATCACCATACACATTTTAGATCCTAAATAGACCAGATATTTAAAAAGTAATAATTAAGAACTTTTAAATTATATATTTATACATGTTGATTCATAGGGCACTCGGGGACATGCCATAGTTTGTTGGTTTAATAGGATTGCTTATCTA
This sequence comes from Cygnus atratus, assembly GCF_013377495.2. Taxonomy (NCBI): domain Eukaryota; kingdom Metazoa; phylum Chordata; class Aves; order Anseriformes; family Anatidae; genus Cygnus; species Cygnus atratus. Next base: position 10,509,818 of record NC_066368.1, read on the forward strand.
CCTGATTAGAGTTAATCACCTTTCTGAAAATCAACTGTACCTTTCGATTTTATTACATAAAAGCAAGCTGGATCCAAAGACTCATTGAAGTCCCTTGTTCCTTTTCACTGAGTTTAATTGACTCTCTGGTGCCTTTAGTACAGCAAGTGGTAGAACCACCCATCTCACAGACTGTGTAGTAGTCCTAGAAAATGAGCAGAAAAGGCTGAGAAGGATGGATGATTATCGTACACAGAGAGGACAAATGACCCAGGGACTGACCAGCTTGTAAAAGAAATGAGAATATACCTAGAGCTGCATCAGACCTTACAGGCACTGTTGTTAAAATGCTTCCTAAGAATCCTTCCCTTGCTCTCATCAGAGACATGATAGATGGACCTCACTGACCCTTGCTTGCATGTCTGTAACCAGCCTTCCTGCAGAAATCCACAGGTCTCCTTCTGGACTGACCCAGGCGTTACCCAAGAAACTTTCTTTTTTTGCAGCACGCTTCTTGATTGTTTTGTTTTGTAATAAATTTTTAAGAGCAACAGGAAGATGTCTTTTCTTATTTATGTATTTTCAGTATTATTTCTCTACCTTTACATTTCTTCAAAATGCAAGGAGTATTCCTATGAAAGTGACATAATTGTCTCATTATCTTCCCTGATGCTCAACCTTAGCAAATAAAAAAGAAATTAATACGAATTATAATCATTGCTAAAGACAAACGAGAAAACTGCTCAGTGTTACACACGGATAAAAAGTCACTAATTAGTTTGCAGTGCAGAGGAGAAGCAAAAATTAGAAAAAATACAGCAAAGGGACTCAGAAATGAACAAGACACAGCATGTAATGATGTTTAGGTGCCAAAATCCTTGCAGAAGGGATCTTTCTGGGCAGAAAGAAGAGAATTGGTGCACTCTTGCATTTTGTGTAGAGATGCCTGCAAAAAGTCAATCCATCTGTTCTTTTTCACTCTTACTGATATATGAGGAGAAAAATACAGGCTTCATCAGAGTCCATCTCTTTTGGAAGATGCAGTTAGAAAGCTATGCACCCAACTAGCATTAAACCTGATATAAACTTTAAGCTTTCTACAAGCAGTTTTTTCATGTCAAAGCCAATTCTGGGTCAAGCGGCTTATAAATCTCCAAGGTTCATCTGAAATTCTGGATTTTGCATGCCTGTGCTTGTCAAGCCAATGCAAATTAGAAGCACTTTATGCAATCTTTAAAAGCCACTTCATAGAAAACTTCTGATTGCCTATTTGCCAAACTGCACCTGACAGAGTTACATTCCTGAGCCATAAGGCAACAGTGGGATAGGAATTCCTTACCTTTTGAGGGTTTTCTAAAAATTTAATGTACGTGAACTGATTTCCATGAACCCAACATGCTCTGGATCCTGTACGAAGGAGCACAGAAAATCAGTGAATTTCAATTTTGTACAAGTAACTGCCCTTATTATTTTTGAGTGTAATTGCTCTGCCTGATTGTAATTGCAACACACACACCATTTAGTATCCTTACTGGCACTACAAAGAGCCATCTTTTGGATCGCTTTTTGATTAATTACATGTTTTTTGCTGAAGTCTAAAGCTAGTTAAAGATCTAAGGAAACATCTTTTTGTCATAAAATGTGCCAAATTAAATTTCTTCCATGAGAACACATTGATTTCAGTAAAACTGAACATCAGAAATGGAAATTGAGCATGGAACATCTTGTACAATAATAAACCAAATGATGCAAAATGTAAATTTAAAGGCAATGTTGGAAAAGCTGAGATCTGAAGTAATAGATTTTCAAAAATACTGTACTTGATGAAATTTTGAAATCTGATAGTCTGCTGTGATTCAAGACACAAAAGAAGCCAAAATTTTGGGGCTTCTCATGAGGTAGACATTAATTCTTTTTTTAACTTCTCTTTTGCATAGTTTATCATGTCTCAACATCATTAAAGTTCCTGCATTCAGTGCCATCTTCACACTGCTTGGGGCTGAAGGATAAGCAGATCCACTGCAGATAAAGTGGTAGTACTCTGGAGTCAACCACATAAATGCACTGGACTCTGAGAAATAATTTAGCTTCAAGTCAGACATAAGGGAAATAGCTTAAATTATGTAAACTATCTTCCTTGTATCTCCCCAGTTATCCCTCCTTTCGTCCATTTTGAGATTTAAGTGCATGTTTAATAAGTATTTAAGCATAAGCATTACTTTACCCACAAGTAATAGTGTGAACATCTACTTGTGGGCTCAAAGGGATGCATATTATTTACCTAATTAAATCAGAAGGTCTTGACTAAATGACTGTTTTCCAGTGTTTTCCAGAAAGCGCTACAGGTGATACACTACGGCTTGCTTAAGGGACCTCTGCACTGGGATGTTTTTAACTCAGTAATACTCCTTTATGAAGATGAAAATGCAGATACAATTTTATGTTATTTAGGTTCTGTGCTTTTCTTTTAGATTCTGTATTTTCCAGTAACCTTGGGTTAAACAGGAATTGTTTCTGCCTAACCAAAGTCCTCACTGTGACAGCTTAGCTGCCTAAGTTTTGTTCCCATTCTCTCTGTGCTAAGCTGCTGACATCTACAGGGAAGGAAAAGGCTCAGATTTGCAAAAGACAACTATTTGAAACTCTTTACATTCTCTTTCTCACAACCCTATTATACTGCAGTCAGTTTATACCCAGCCTTTACTATATCTACTTTCCAAACAAAGGTAATTTTTAAGGAATATACCCAACTGATAAATGTGGAAAATGAAACACTCTGTCCAAAGGACAAGGTTAATGGTGTTACGAGCTTCATATATTTTCGTCAATTAACAATGTGTCACCAGCCATAATGGGGTAAACACCCCAGGTCTGGGTGAACCTTAGGAGCTTGATCATTCTTGACTGCCCTGCAAAGACTGACCAAAAATGCTTTTTCCATTTCTATTGGATCCTTCTGCCATCTGGACAGATTTTTGTCCACAGTAACCAGAACAGTGCTAACCTCATTGCAAAATCACTCACGAAACAGGCAGTGGCGTCTAATGATCTTCTAGTCATTGAACTCACAATATTTTTGCTGCTAAAAACAGCACTATAAGAGAGCACTCAGTATCTTCCATGACCCAGTGAGACATTACTGCATTGGAATTGAATTCACATGATACAGTACTGGGAGTGTTCATCACTTGTTTCTATACTCTTGAGCCAACCATGTCCTATATCTGATCGCTCAAAATATTTGGCAGTTCTTCGTCACAATATGCTTAACAAAAAGGCCACAATGGTGCTAATCATCCTGCTGTGACTCTGGTTTGGCTACATAGCAGTTTTGCTTCCAGCTCAAGAAGAAGGAAATTAAAAAAGTAATGAAAAAAAATGTACTTAATGAGAAACAAAAATGTAAGCAGTACTTCTCCAACTCATAAGAAAGTTATGTTTTTTTACTGGAATGATAGCTTTTGCCTGCTTTTATCTACACACATTAGGATTCTAGGATTTATTTTTTTTTCTCAGCAAGATTAGTGCTGTACTTTCTGCATCTTTAACCTCATTAATAACATTTTTAATAACATCTTTAACTTCATTAATAACCTCATTAATAACATGCAGTATTTTATACTGAACTATATTATACAACCTGACAGTTTCTGCCGATAGAAATTAGTCCTTCATGCATTAGGAGAAGCAGGAGCTGGCTTTCAGTGTGTGTAGCAGTCTGTGTCACAGCTGTATTTCCATTTCAGTTATTTCTTTCACTTAAAGTTAAGTACAAATGGAAAAATCCCCCATTTTCTGGCTGTAACTAATGGGCTGCTGTTGCATTTTTGCATTGCTAAAAGTGTTTACTGCATACTGCCCCAAGTGCAATAAAATATTGTAGAACCTGAACTTTTAGTACAAACACATCCAGAACATAAATACACAGAGTTGGAAAAGGCCAGTTAGCAGCTCTCATCTGTCCCCTAGGCACTGGGGAATTTCCTAGGAGCAACGTCTTTCACTGCCAGCAAAATTAAGGGGGGCAGTACCCTGTTACAGCTAAACCAACCTTATGGCTTATTTTCCCAGCCAGAAGCTGTGCTCATTGTGCCTCCTGCTTACCACTCTGTTGACCTTGTGGCAAGTCAGTTTGGGCACAAATCCAGCATAAAACTACTGAGAAGGAGCAATCCAGATGTTAGGTGATATACTGTAGACTCTTAAAACAATATCTGACATTCTGTGGACCAAGGTAATCTGCAACAGAGTTTGAATATGGGATGTTAATATACAGCCTTTTCTTTTGAGATGGATGCCAATTGTTAAAAGTGACATAAAGCACCCTTGTGATGTCCTTTCTCCACAGAGCACAACAGCTCCCGTTTCTGTTTGGTTCTTCACCTGAGGTGTGTTCAGAGAGAAAGAAATCTGAGAACTCAAATGAGGTGCCAAGGTTTCTCTGCAAACACATTCTTCCTCATAACAGTGACATTACAGCATGCAAACAGCACTAGGAAATACAGGACCATCAGCTGTCACAGTACATAGCCGACATTACCTCACAAATATATTTGCTGTATTTGTTAACAGTCATCTCCCAGAAGGATCTGAGTTTCCCTGTTTTAAATGAGGAAAGCCAGCAGGAAGGGACAGGTGAGACTGAGGCAGCCTTGACCCTTTTCGTAGGACAGAGAGATTTCAGACACCTGGGATCTAACTGTCCACCCACCCAGACAGAGGGGTGTACACCTCCGTGGCTAATTTTGCAACCTTTCAGATAATCAGGGGAGACCCTGTAACCATTTACGTCATATAATCGGTGGGAAAACTGAGCACAGGATGGAAGGGGCAGAAACTTTTCTCTCTGGCCTTTGTGGTGCCATCTCCAGAGGCTCTTGGCCTTTCCATGCAAACAGCCACCCCCGAGTCCACTCCACATTGCTTATGAGGAGATGGCCCCTGAGCGGCTGCTCAGTCATGCTCCTGAAGCCATCTACTGGGAAGGTAGATGTACTCACCAATTAAACCTGCTGCAAGACAGGGAGCGCACTCAGAGACCTCTCAGTATCCTTTCAGTTGACCAGTCCTGACTGGTCTTTTGTACTTGAGGGCAATGCTGCCCAAATCAGTTTAAGATGCCCCTCAAAACACTTCTGCCAAAGTAACAGAGAGACAGTTCAGCAGCAGATGAGAAAAGCCAAAGGCTGTAGATGTGGTATTGCTCCTGGGGAAGTGCTTGTGGCACTGCAGAAAACAGAAAATTATTTTCTTGTACTTCTGTAGTCAGGTAAGGATATACAAGGAAAAAATCATACCCCTATCCTGAGGGTAGCTGGGAAGGGGCAATACCTAGCAGGTTCAGCCAGGTTCAGTCTGCAGACTGAGCAGACTTAATACTTGGAGTATTTTACCCCTTTAGGTAAGGGAGGGAAATAATCTTCCTTCCCCTAGCCCTGTTCACGCTCTCCATTTTCTTTCAGACCTCTCACTAAGAAACACAAACCTTGCACATCGGCAGCATATATCCCTTGGTAGATCTTACAATCACAACTCAGCAAACACCTTTTCTACTCTTTTGCACTTAAATGTATGATATTCTTTGTGTTTTATAAATTTATGTATCTTCAAATGTGCATGTGCATATCATAAAGGTTTATTTCACCTGTCACACAAGAAGAATTTAAGAGACCAACAGTGAAGGAGCCTGCTAAGAAAACACATGAAATGGGAAGAATCAAGGCTTTCCTGTGCCGGTGGAGCCCTGGTCCCTAGGACATGACTTAAGATCCTTGTTAAGTCTCTTGGCCTTGCACGTCCCCCTTCCTATGCTATCAGTATCTTTGCAGATCAACCTACTCTGCATAGCAAAATATGAACGTTTCATCAAATATTCCTGGGGAAAAAAAATATTCTATGCCCTCTCTACCAAACCTGCTCAATAATTTACACACAACAGCCCCAGTTTCAAAGCACGATCTTACATACTGTTCAGCCACCAGAAACAGGTATTATATATTGAGTTTATTTTGGCTGCAGTTTTTGTCTGCTTTTGTGTATTCAAAGTTATAACCCTTGGCCAAGCTATTTCATCAAATACCTTAAGGATCTGATCCTTCCCTTACTGAATGGTGGCAGATCTCCCACTAACACCATGAAAACAGGATCAAGCTCTTAATCTTTTATGCAAAGTAGGAATGCATTTTTCCAACTCCTCAGCCACAAACACCACCCATGTCACTGCATTTTTCTGTTAAACACCTGCTTGTTGTTTAGTATTTTCCCAATGCTGGGTTTTCTATAGCTTGCATTTAACTCTTTAAGAAAGAAAGAAAAATGAGGGGAGGGGAGGGGAGGGGAGGATCTGTAGGATGCAAACAAAAAACATTTTTACAAAGAAATTTGGAGGCCAGCACGAGAAGTTTCACAGAAGAAAGAAAAAAAAAAAAGCAGGACAGCATCACATTAAAGGGAAAAATTTGCCAGATCTTTTCTAAAGTAAATTGGTCCAAGCTCAATTGACTTCAGTGAAGTTATTACACTTTACCTCAGTTTTGGCCCATCTACTAACTGTTCATCTTATCAATAGCAATGGGATTTGAACATATTATGTTTAAATGATGTTGTTTACACAAATATTGGCTGGATTTTGAAATCTAATAACAATTTAATTCATACCTACCCTATCCAAACTGTCAACAATTCAGTATAAATACTTAACTCTGTCTGGAATAAGGAAAAAAGCTGAAAAAACATCTTTTTTAAAAAGTCTCTTGGAATGGCATATGCAAATTTTTCTTACTAGAAAATAGAAATTTAGTTTGGATTGTGAACTCAGTTATAAATCTGGAGTAATATCAATAAAATTATTTTAGATTTTCAGATCAAAGTCTTTCTCTGGACTTTCCAATGTATTAAAAGCAAAATCTTTTTTTTTTTTTTTTTATTTTAATCTACATTTATGAAAACTCAGGAAATTGGGCCTGAAAGGAGTTGATCATTCATTTTAAAAGTAGTACATTTTATTATAGCTGATGTTCAAATTACTCACCAAATAGTATTTTATTTCCTTTGATGAATTTTGTTCTGAATGTTTAATTTAACTAATCAAGCACCAATTGACATTTCCTGGCAAAGGATAGAAACCGTCACAGCATATAAGCAACCCATCCCAGCTGCCTTGGAGTGGTATCTGCTCGATAGCATATGGGCCCATCCTGTGGCAGTTACAGTCTTCTCACATCTACGGCTACAGAGACAGTCAGAAATATCCAAGGAAACAGAATTTGCCAGTTCAGTAACTTTAAAAAGTTGTCTGAGGACACTTGGAAGAGCAGCAAAATCAGAGAGGAAAATACCCAACAGATGGCTGTGGCTGGTGGCGTACTGGGAGTGCCCAGATATGGCGTACCCCACCTCCATATCACATCACGCTGGAGCAGGAGCTCAATCCCCTGCAACAGCCAAGTTCTCAGGTTTCATTCCTGTCCCCTATGAAATGGGCTTTCCTATCTCCATCCCACTTCACAGCCTGGCTCTGATTTTCAGCGAGGATAACTGCCCACAGATCTTGCCCACAGTGCTGTCAGCACTGTGCAGAGGGTGATATAAGGCCTACGTGTTGTTATCATGCAGGAAGTACTCCACAAACAGTACATCAGCACCGTGAGTGCTGATAATGATTTACCTGGGAAACTGAATCTGTGCAATTTCTCTCCAGCTGTCAGAGGTTTATTTTATCCACCGGAGAAAAATATGACCCTAGGTATTCCAGGTAGATCTGTGAAAACTCACATCAAATGCCACTATCACCATGCAATCATTCCTGGGTTCTGTGAAGTCTCAGGAATGGGACACGAGGTCACTGTCTGCTCCTGTCGTACCACCATCCGCCTCATCTCTTCAGAGGACCTTTTCCCACAGCATTATTTTAGCCATCATATCCACCTATTTTCTTGGCATTAAGGAAAAAAGAAGTCACTCCATGGGAGCTGTTCTTTCTTCTCCCTTTCACTGTATTTCATGGATAGGTCATGACTACTCTGTGGCCAGCTGCTGGGCTTTTAATCAAGCACCTGGCTCTTCTAAAACTGAAATCATAAAAATAGTTCTTGGACATCTCTTCTGCCTCTTACTAATTGATTCGTTATTTCTGTGAATGCTCTTTCAAGGCTTTTTGTATCCAGACAGAAGGGAGCTCCCCTGGGCAGGCTATGGATGCACAGTAAAACTTGGGGCATGTTTGTGTGATGTCCGGTCACTGATGTTACTGCTGTGTCAACTCATTTCTGACAAGAAAGTGAGAGAAAATACTAACCCAGTCCCAAAACATAGCTGTAGCCATTCTTTATATGGCACCTTAGGTCAGTACTTGTCCCTTTTTTGTGTAAATTGGCAGCGTTTAGTGTCTGACTCTGTGAAGACAACAGGATATTCCCTAAAGTCACCCGTATTCCCTTAGAATAAAATTAGCAGGGAGGGTGAACAAGGCCTGCAGTGTGCTTTGAAAAGGGAAAGCACAGCTTTGTTTTCATTTGCACTGGTACAATAATTCACCCCAGCTCAGTAAACACCTCCTACCCTTGTTGATACAAAAATAGAGAAGACCCAGCCTGTGTAGGATTTGCACCTGCTCAGCTGCAGAGACGTCAGGTTGGGTGGCACTCGGTCCAAACAGGCTTCTCTGCTCCCCTCCTCTCAGAGCATTCCTAAAACGTCACAGGAGCCTGTATCCTCCTGGTGACTGCAGCATTCCCTCCGAGAACAAAGACACCAGAGGCATGTGGCTGCCTTTGGCAGGACAGCAGGGTTTGTTTCTTTCCTTGTTTGTCTTGTGGAGGCTGTTTCCAAAGTCTTGGATTTAATGCTGAGATCCAATGTCCTTAGGGTATTTACTTGCTTACTGGAAAGGGAAGTTTATGTGTATTTTGGGAAAATGTGTTTTGATTTAGTTTGCTTGTTGTTTCTCTTTTAGGGTCTATTTTTTCCAAGTGTTAGAAAAATAAAATGTTGCATTTCAAAAGGTCCTACAACTGTACCAAACATGATCCAGATGCTAGGGTAAGGAAAACGTCCACAGCATTAAGCATCCAGCTATGGTTCACTCAGCCACAACTGCCTCACCAGCCTTCTCAGCAGTCCCCTTTGCCCTCAGCCGTAGGAAAATAAAATGCCTGTGGGAAATGATTTGCTGATAAGGTAATAGCAATTCTTCTTCCCAAAATATGCTTGGCAACACAAAAAGCTATTCTGACTGCTGTACTCAGGTTGCTCCTGGCATTAAAAAAGGTTGGGAGCAGGAACCTTTAAGAAGGTGGCACAGCAGAATAGCACCCACCCCAAACAGAAAGCAGCTGTGATGGTGAAGTTATGGGCCATTACCCTTAGGAGCTGCCTGGCACGCTTCTGAGGGCCCTGCCCCAATGTGCCTCTGCTTAGTGATTAAAGAGAGCCAAGTAGGAGGTCATAACTTTAATCACCCTTAAGCGCAACCACAAGAAACACGTGGCAAGCAGAGTGCTTGGGAAGGAGGGAGACCGAGCTATGTCCCTGTAGAAGGCTCTTATGTACTCTTCATTCATCTAGAGATGTCCCAGCATTGTTTAATTTCATCCCACACTTCTGGAAAGCTGGAGTTCTGATAGCTTCCACCCTGATTATTTTACAGAGACGGATAGATGAAAAGTGAAGTTCATTGTGTGCAACCTTCCCTGCCTGGCTCTGTAGCTCCCTGCCTCCAGCTGCAAGCTCAGCAACACGAAGTCCTCAAGCACAGCTAAGCGCTGTGCTGCAGCTGTGCCCAGCAACATAGGAAAACACTTCCACTAACTTTTCCTGTCAGTCTCAGCACTTACGCTGCTGTTGCTCCCCTCCCCAGGAGAGCAGAACTCCCACTCAACCTACAGCAGCCATCTCCTTTCCCCTCAGCAAGCTGTCCATCTTCTCTAATGCATCTCCTTTATAGAGCACGTTTGGTCCCTCAGCCCTTGCTCACCCAGGTCGGCTTGCATTGTTAGGATAATGAGCTACATTTCAGAAGGATCTTCCCTCCAGATGGATCCAAAGCATTTTGTAAATTGTTGCTTAATTAAGCAAGCCAAACTCAGCAGGGAAAGCTCTCCCTAACACTGTACAGCAAATCCCTTTTGGATGTTGGCAAGCAGATATTCCCAACTTAAGAGTGGGAAGGCAATATCTGAGTGTATCATAGGTACCAAGTCAGAAAATTTATGATTTCATCTAAACAAGGAGCACTTTAAAAGGGAGGACAGCTCTTTTCTCCCACTGCTCCCATGAAGTGGTTGCTCCAGAATCTCACTGAGCTGCTGGAGATGAATGTCCAGGTTCTTGCCTCCATGTGTCTGCCACCATGTGAGATCAACCTTGCACACCACAGCAGTATGTCACTTATGAAGTGCTGCTGAGACAGAAAAGTCGATGGGGAGTAAGTTAAAATAAATCAGTGAAATGATTTTCTTGTTTTCCAATTTTTCATGCTGTTTGTGGTCTGTCTTTTCCCCATAGATTGAAGACTCCTTCTTATAGGTCCCCACATCTAGACTTTGAGAAGGTGATGGCAGCCAAAACCCCTGAATCCTACATAAGACTTTGAGACTGAAGAATAAAAATATCAGGAGAAGAAAAAAGATATTTGCAGAGGTAAAACATTCTTGCTCCATTGGCTTTGGTCATGGCATGCAAGTTATGCAAATGCAGGATGTGTCCTCAGGTTATTTTCTGACTAATTCTTTGACTTTGCTGTTGGTGAATAAGGCCCAAGCTTACCAAACACTGCTGTTACCTAATACAATTCCATGAACAAAGCCTGCCAGGATGCATGTCCTCATTCAGGCAAGTTTAAGAATCCACCACATGGAAAAACATAGGCCAAAATATCTATCTACTTATTTCATGGTCACATCTCCTACCACTCCCTATGGCACAATCACATGGACTTGCTAGCCAGGAAGAATGACTCAAGGTCATTCAGGTAATACCACACAGCAGAAGAGCAGCAAGAGTACTGCAAGGCAGAGTGCAGACGTCATTTACCTTTCTAATGCTGAGGATGCACTCATCCAAACTGTCCCTGACCCAAAAACTGACAGTGTGGAGACAGACCAGGACAAATGGAAGGATTTAGCTGGTATCATAGCCTGGCCACCAAAGTTCAGCTATGGAGATAACCAAAGATGTTTTACCTGTGCCATGAGGTCAAGGACAAGTGGAAGTAGTTGCAATTTCCCTGTCTAGGAGGAGTTACAACACTGCCAGTGCCAAACTGAAACAAGGATCCTTTCATGCCGGGATGGGGGTTAGCTTACGATGTTTCTATCTGATTGTGTTTAACCTCACGTTTCCAGGCACACTAAAAAAATATGTCTAAATAGGTAACTTCAGTGTGGAAATTTCCATTTTAAACTAACATCCTTCCAAAAAGAAAGGAATCTTTCATCTTTCCAAAGAAAAAAACTTTGGAAAATAGACAGCTGCCCAAAGGCTATCTTATTTGCATAACGAGTGTTCCCATCAAACAGAAAAATTAAAGCCCTCTGAGTTCAAATTTAACATTAGCAACATTCTTGAAAACTGCCCCAGGGTGCAGAAATACACTTAAGTGTTTTTACTCTGGTGCCAGAAGTGATTGTACCTTCAGGAAATGCTTTTTAAACCAGTTTCCGACTCTCACTCAAACTACTTAAATACCTTCTTACAGTTCCCATGCTGGGTTTTGTTACAGATTCCATCACAAATGCTGAATCCCCAAAATTTCACAAACTACATCCTTGGAAAAGCATGGGAAATCATACAGGGATAAGGGACACTAATTTCCAATAGGATCTGCCACAAACCATAGACCCCATACCCATACCTGATGGCTTTCTAAAGCCCCCTTTCTCATTCATATAATAGTGGCATTGTAAATCAGATGCCTGGAATGCTTGAAAAATGGTTAAAATCTTTTTTTGTCTTCTTAAGTTTCTCGCTTTTGTACTGTTAAGCTTTGTATAAATGTAAGGTAAGAAACCTATTCTTTGTGTTTCATTATTGAGAATGCAGCCACCACTGTGAAGCCACAATAAGACTTTCCTCAGGCAACAGCCTACTAGATAAATTTAAGTCTATTATTTCTACATACTTCCCATTCTTAAAGAATATTTTCAAATGGTCTTATAATCACCAACTTTTAGAACAAGGTTTTACAATATAAAAGAAAAAATTGTGACTCCTGTCTTATTTCCCTGCAGTATTGTTATTTTTTCAATAAAAAAGAATACAAAAAAAAAAAAGCTCTTATTCCTGCAAGGATGAAAAAGAAAAAGAAAACAATAAAATAGTGGTTTGACTTGCAATTTACTCAGGATACTCTAAATATAAAGTATAGCCAGTAGGAAGAGAAAAAGAAAGTGTTTTCCTATGAACCTTGTTGAAGAAAAACACATGGTCCTCTACTTATATTACATCCTTCACTGAAATGGTACACAGAAATCTGAGCACACAGTGGTCACTTCCACCTTTTGCTTTGTCAGCTACAACAAAATCTAACCTGAATAGGGTCTTTTGCTAAAAACATGGGTTCTTATCTCCCCACAAAACATCTGCTGAATTAGGAAACAGTATCTTCTCACTGGAGAAAAAAAAAAGTTTTTTACAAACTATAAATATGGATCAAATGTTCTGTTTTCTAGTGGTTCTCCATTCTCTCATTACTAAAATATACTAATTTACTTAACAGTAAGGGTGACCTGGGATAAGAACAATTAACAAAGGGAATTGGTGGTCTCTCTCTTGATGTCTTTTAGTTAAGCCAGTAGATCTAGAAGGTCTGTTTTGATGAAGACATGAGCTCCTGGACTCCAGACAGGTGTAATAAGAAGAAATTCTGTGGCTGATGTTACGAAGATCCTAAAGCTCCATTTTGATCTTAAAATCTGCCCTTGATGCCTACACTGTTGTGTTAACTCAGGACTCGCACCAAGCTCAAGCTCTAAACCTTTGGTTCACTTGATGGCTCTGGTCTGAACCTGATAGTCACAAATAGATGAAAGGGATTGGAAGGAACTGAATTTGCCCTGTAACTGGAATACATGCACAGTACAGAGGATTCATGGAGAAGATCACAGTTTAAGAAACCCAGAGGCTAGGAAAAGATTTGCCTGCACTTTATAATCAGCTCTGCTAAATAAACAGATCTGCTCCAAACAGACTGTATTACTCATTGATATTCTTTAACCCCCAGAGTTAACATTTCTATCACTTGACTGAGGAGCAAACTTACTGTCCTGTGGACTAGGTGGCCTGTCACACCCCATGAGTAACAGCTGAGAAATGGGAGCAGCTGAAGATTGGCAACTATTTCATGTTTATTTCCACAAGATGATTATATAATTATGTGCAGTGAATAGACATGGAAAACAACCACAGCCTGAGCATGCAGAATTTGTGGATAGGCAAAATGATTGCATTTACAAGGTATATTATTAGTGACACCTAATTTAGTCTGTCAGAGTGGCACTAGGAGGGACAAATTAAAACAAAACCATGTGCTCAGGAAAAACATCAGGGACAGACTTTACCGATCTGCACAGAGCTCATGCCTGTCAGTGTGAAGTGTTTCTGCAGTGGTACATTTCACCTTCTTTAAAGCAGAGCCTTTTCCACTAAGATAGCTCTTAGTTTCAAAAGACCAGATCACTGGCACTCACTAATTGCCTAGACTTGCTTCCTTGAACAAGTTTAAGATTTTGAGTTTTGAGCCTCTAATCACAATTTTTAAAGTTTTCTTCTGCTTTTCATGGTCCCGGAAATCTACTTCACAAATCTGACAAACAAACAAACTAACAAACTAAAAATAACAGGCAAGATGAGGAGAAGGAGTGGAAAGAGAGATATTGTGGTATTCCCAGCCATGACTGATTGTGGGACCAACTCACTGTCTGCTTCTTGAATGAAATTAACTCACCACCCCCACTCCACACCCCCAAAAAATAGGTATTTTGCAGGGCATTAAATTCATTCAGCATAGGGCTGGTGCACAGGGAGAAAGGATGCTCTCAGTATTTTCCAGTATGAACGTCCTTTTGTGGGCATTCTTCATAGTGTCTCTCTCGTTCTTATCCACACAACCCTACACCACACAGCCTCTCTCTCTCAGTGATGATGGAGACAGCAGCCAGCACAGACTGCATCTCCAGACTTCCCCTTGCTAAGAACTGGATGAAAACCCTGTAGCCACCTCATAGGAACAGTCTCGTATGCAAGGAAGAGAATACAAGAAATCCCTCAAGCTGAGTGAATTGAAAAGGACTTAAGAAGCATAAATTAATGTTTTCTCGTGTACTTTTGAGCCCTGCCCAAATTTTCAGTTTTATCACATATACTTGCATGTTCTGGCATGACAAATACAGTTGTATTGACCAGATCAGACAGGTCACATTGATGGTCACTTAATGGAGAAAGGTATACATGCTGCACATCAGGCAGGGAGAGTTCTGCATTGCTGAGGCTGTCACATGCCAAGCACTGGGTATTTCAGCAAATTAGGTGCTTCCTCACCAGAGGCTGTTATTTTGAGGATGCCCTGAAAGAGCCTGGTTTAAAATTCACTGAAGTTACAGAACTGCAATACCTCTCATTTCAGTGGGAGTTCATTTAGTGACTGGGCTTCCATCCACAAATGCATTTCTGACCATTGTCACGCTTGTCTTCACTGTTTCTGGCTGGAGTCGAGTACTGCAGAATGGCTGTTTAGTGTTCACAGTAATATGCAGAGAATAAGAATTTGAAGTTACTCATTCTCAGTGGCTAAAATCACCTCAGTTTTGCTATCACCGGTTTGGATGTGGAACCTACTAGGCCTCAGGGAAGACAAATTGTCTCTGCTTTATGATCCTGAGGTTCAGGCAGGCCGCAAACCCAGGAGACAGAACACAAAGCTGCATCCCCAAATCCACTACTTCACTACATCTACCAGCTGTGTGACATTCAGTGATCACTGCCAGCACAGGCTTTGGCCACACAGCAGTTCAGAGGTGGTGAAAGCTCCATGTGAGAAGAGCAGCTGGGTTAGGCCCTAGCAGAGGTAGCTCTGTCCTTTCCTGTGGGCAGACCACTTGGATGGCAGAAAATAGGCCATGTGTGGTGGTTCATGTTAGGGCAGCAACAAAGACTTCTGGAATTTTCACAGAAAGGTTTTCAGAATTGAAGTATGAAAGAAATTACAACAGAGACAGCTTGGAGCTTAAAGAAGCTGGTCAGCCCACTGCTGGCCTTCTTCCTCAGCTCAACTGCAAAATATTTTTCAAAGTACATCCCCTTCAAATGATTCCTGCTGGCCCATGTATTCCTTTAGCAAGACAAAACTTGCCTCCCCTGCTGTTTCATTCACACAGTAGTTCAGAATAATGCTATTCCTTGGACAGTTACTGGATCACATTCCTCCACCTTGTTCTGTGTGAGAGCTGCACCTAGCAATCTCTCTGGTCAGTTCAATCTGTTGCTTAGACCTCATCAGCCTTGGGTGGTGTTGGTAGGGTTGCTCTAATGAGATTATCTTCCTCTCTCAGAAAAGTAATTCAGTGAAAGCAGACAGCTCTCATAGTAGTCAATGGTCTTGGAAAGACTCTACAGGCACTCATCTATTCACCAGCCACACTGGCTTTGTAAGACCTGCCCATGCTTTCCTGATGCAGTTCACTCAATGAAGTAAGTTTGTATCCAAACCTAAATGATTCACCATGTTTCTGGCTCAAGGAACTTAGTTTTAAAGCTGGAGAAAATAGAACAGGCTAAGATGAACATACATACGTTCAATTTTGTCACTGCTCCTGGCATCCTGAGGCTTTTTGATTCCCTGATCTTTCATTTTTGACATGACATGCTGTCAAAATCTGAAAATGTGGGAAATGCCATCAGCAGATAGCAAGGTCCCTGGAGGTCAGTATGAGAGGTGGGTATAAAACATACGCATCCAGGTAACAAGCCTTCGCTTCCAGCCTGATGGGGCAGTGGCTGTTTTCAGAGCAACACAGTTTTTATTCTTCTTGAGATGGTTTTCACAGAGGCAGGAGGTGAGCTGTCTTAGAATAATTGTCAGAAGCTGCTGTACAATTGCACCACACCACCCTCAGTCAGATAAATCACTTTTGGGGGAAGAGGTTCATAACAATCCCAGACATGCCTAATGGTTCCCCCACAAGTCTCTGGGTAAAGCCTAGGACCATAAATAAAATGAAATCATTACATAAAATTATTTGTACTACTACAGGGCTTGAGATCCCCAGCTGAAATGAGACCTTACTTTCTAGCAGGTGCTGTGCAAAGCCAGCCAGAGCTAGCTCCTGCCTGAAGTATTTGTCATCTCAGCAGAAAGGAGGAGGGCAGAGGGGGCACTTGCTCCTTCTCTTGCCACAGGCTTGGGGCAGGAGGAGATCTGGGGCCAGCTGAGGCCAGCACATAGGGCAGCACAGAGCAGAGGTTTTGCAATACCACATGAAGCAGGTAATTTGCTGAGCCTTATTTTTATCATTGTCATTATTAAATACATTACCAGAGCCTCCTCAAGCAGCGCAAAGCAAGACAATCTCCTCAAACTGTGCTTCAAGAGGCATATTATACCCCCCACCAAACATTGATTTAAGTGAAATATGCACGCTATCTTTACTCTATGGTTTTCAAAGCTCATGAATGCTATTGTAATTGTTTTCATAACACAGATCAATAAGTACAGTCAAAACAGGCCCTGCCTGCCTCAGGGGACAGGCATTAAGAATGACTGGGTAACAACTATTTCAAGAGATCTTTCTGCCCAACAAACAAAAGGAGCTTGCTTTAAGCTCTCACCTTCCTGGGAAAAAAATCTTATTTGTAACTCAGTCCTTGAACTGGTTTTGAATCAGAAGATGGCAAGAGCTTTCACTTGGAATTAGGGAATTGTGTTAACCTGACATTTTTACTTTTTTTTTTTAAGTTCTAAATCTTAAAGCATTTGAAAATTATCCATAAGAAAATTATCCATATTTAAAAACATCCCACCCCCTCGCTGGTGGGGAGTTTCATGTATCAATCACTTGGATGCAGAGCTCTGCCCAATACTCCACAAAGCTCCTCGTAGAGGTAAAACTTGTATCTGGTTCACTGATGGACCATTTGCAGCACAAAAGATACCAAATACCAATAAAATAAATGAAAAATCCTCCCTTCTTGCTACATTGGAGAACTCTCTGACTGTGTTTGTTGC
Source organism: Cygnus atratus (assembly GCF_013377495.2). NCBI lineage: Eukaryota > Metazoa > Chordata > Aves > Anseriformes > Anatidae > Cygnus > Cygnus atratus. The sequence continues at coordinate 10,527,015 of NC_066368.1, forward strand.
TTGCTCCAAGATGAAATATGCCTTGTTATTTATGCAGCAAACTAGCATATTTCTGAAGACATAAATACAAATATCAAGGTGAAACACTGAGGAGTTTATTAGCTTAGTTATTAAGAGCTCTTTACACTTAACAACCTAAAGCATACACAAGGCAATTTGTAATCAGCACTTTTCAAGCTCTGAATAATCCCTTCCGTAAGCAAGCTCTCCTGCTTCCTTGAAAACATCTTTCATATCTTCAATCCTTCAGCGAGGAAAGCCACATTCATTAAAACAACTTCTTAGCTGTGCTTTTCTCTCTTCCCCTCATTCCTTAATGTCTCCCATTCTTGACTGAGTTAATTAATTTGAAAGACATTTGGAGCTGCAGAGCCTCCTGGCAGGGCAAGGCTCAGCCCAGGGAGAACATTTCATGCAGATGGGATCCAGCAGGGTAAGGGACCAGCGTGACACAGGGATGTGACCACTAGCACAGCAGCAGACCTTTTAGCAGGAGCCCAAGATGCTTGTGACTCTTTCCCAGTTGCACTTTCTGCTCTGATCAGAGATCTCCTCCCTCTCCAGGCATCTCCTCTCTCACCCAGGCTGCATTCCCCATCTCTGTCTAACACAGCATCTCTCACTTTCAGCCATCCCCTCGTGCTCTGCTGATCATTGCGGTACTTGAGTACCTTCTCCCTTGTCACTAGTCTTTCTTTCTCCCTTTCCTTTAGCTTTATTGGTTTTCTCTCCTTTCAACATAACCCAAGTTGAAAAATATTTCTGCTGCTAACTAACATTTATGAGATGGTGCCGTGCTTATTCAAGCCTTGCACACACATCAGATAGTCTAGGTTAATACATTTTTACCATGTTGCTGAGGGGCTGCAATACATCATTTCAAAGCAAACTAACAGTATGCAGTGCACCTAAAGATATCTCACAGCAAGTAAACGGACCTACAATTTTTTGCAATGACCATGCAAGTGAGACACCTTCTGGTAAGGGTAACATGGAACAGAGAGAGAGTTTACAAATAACACTTCTTTTATGTAATCCATGAAAACATACCCAAGACAAAGATGACTAAGATCACAGAAACAAAATGCATGTTCAGACATAAATCCTGCAAATCTGTGCCATTTTTTCTGATCTACCTTTCCTCCGAAAATCATAATGTAGGCAATTCAAATTATTTTCCTGTCCATTTAAATGGCAAGTCTCTCTTTTTCTGAATGTTCCTTAAGTTTATCTCAAATTCAAAAGGTAAAGAATATGTGTCTGAAATACCCACCTGATAGCTTTCAGGATAGCTACAACACCATCTGGCACAACAAGATGTTCTGTGACCTCTCCTGTAAGCTTTGCATTTGCTCTTTCTTGGTGTCGTTTCCATTGATCTCAAATAAATAATATTAGACTGAGAGCATATGGTGAATCTAAGAACTTAATACAGACAGCCAGTTCAATTACTGTCAGTAGAAGGGGTGGCTTTGAAAGAAGACAATGAGAGAGGTAATCAGTAAACAGATGAGATATTAACTGTAGCTACTGTGGGCCAGACTAAGGATCTGTCCCTTGCCAAAAGGCACAAACAGAGCTATACCAGGGAATGCTCTGGGCAGCACCTTGTTTGCCTTGGCACAACAATGCAACACCAAAAGGTCATGCTGTAACACATAGCTACTTTGATTGTTTTTCAAAGCTGTAAGCTTGCCAGCCTTTTATGAGCACATGTTCTGAGGATGGCGAAGAAAGAGACCCTAGAGTTTTGTTCTGAAATCAGGCAGTATTTCCCAAATTTGCTATGAGTAAAAATATTTTCATGAATTAACTTAGATTTTGAAGGAATGATCTTTAAAAAAATAAAATAATTCCAATCCAAATATTTTGGTAGGGTGCTAATGCAAAAGCTCAGGTTAAAAGTGTCATCAGTATAAACTAAAAGGACTGCTAAAACAGATCTTCATTCTTACATTTCTATCGCCAACACAGATCAAATAGAATCATGCTGTCAGCAGTGTGGAAAAAAAAAAGAGAGAAAAAAAAAAGAAATTGGTATCAAAAATCCAATCCTAAGCAGCCAAAATACAGAATACATTATTCAAATAGAAGCTGATACATATATAGCATCACAATCAGAATCATTTTAATTCATTTGACAAGATCTTGTACTATTAGAAAAAAACTAGTTCAGTGGATAGGAAGTTCCAAGACACATACTAGCTTCCTAACCTCTCATAAACTCCTCCTAACTTTGTGCACATATTACACAGACTGGAAGAGTCTATTCAACAGATTGCAAGCAGGAAAAGAACAGATTCTGACACACAGCTCACATTTATGGACGTGACTGAAACAAGACCTCCCTTGCACTGTAGTTGGATGACTGAGTCATATGATCCCTATTTGTATTCTCAGGGTCTTGGAGACCACTGGACCTGAATGCAGGAAAGAATTTTATCCTTCAGATTAATTGGAATTTTGTGCAGACAAAAGGAAGAACAACACTTACCTTTTTCTGCAGCACAGGACATTTTTTCATAAGTATTTTCTACCCATTTTTTCCCCCGCAGTAGTTTTAAAGCATTCTTGCTTTGATGGCATCCTTTTTCTTTGCTGGTGGTATCTGCTTGGAGATTAATGCCTAGGTAATAGAATACTACACAAAACCATCAGAAAGCAAATTAAAATGATGTAATACTCCTTTCTGGCTTTACATTTTTTGAAACCATTAGAAAAAAGAGACAGAAGCATACCTGTGCCATTGTAAAGAAAAATCCTCTGATCTTTAAGCTGGTTGTGATTCCTGGAGACTTATACAATGGTTGATGAATGTCAGGAGAAGATTGCATTGTGTGTCTGGGGACTTCGCTGGAGCACGACTCGCTGGAACTTCAACAGCCTTCACTACAAAAAGCCCTCATGTCTAAGGTGGCTTCCCTTAAAGGAAATAATGCAGTCCCTTAAAGGGATAATGCAGTGAGGAGGGTTATTTGCAGCCTTAAACTTGGGCAGATACTTTGGTGTTCTGCAGGAGCAGGGGAATAGCTTAGAGCACTACAGAAGGGATTAAAGATAACTCCTGCTTTACAAAAGAAAAAGGTGGCTGGTAAAACCTTCTCTGCTTTCCTCTTCTCCACTAACAATTTTTCCTTTTGTAGCAAAGATCACGAAGGTCAGAATACAAAATGTTGGGTGGAACAGCCTGTTGTGGATCTCGTGTTGCCCAGAGAAAGGCAGCCTGAACTTTTAGTCTTCAGAGATTAGACAGTTCAGCCAAAGGGTGTTTTTTTTACCTTTTCTTTTAGAAAAAAAGTGTTTGTTTTCCACAGGAAAAATATGAACGGAATTTTTGTAAGAAAACCAATTCTTTATAGATTTCTTTTGGCTGAAGCAATAAGTTACTGAAGCTTGAGTTTCTGGCAAGAAGCCGAATTATTTTCTGGGAATTAATAACAGGTAACACCATGGGAACAGCTCCAGTGCAAATCCCTCCTCCTGATGTACGGGTCCTTGGAAGATGGGCAAAGCATGTTCCCCACTCCCACAAATGAGGGGAACTTGGATCATTTCATTCCTGTCATTCTTGCCCTCTAAATACACTCACAGGCTGAAAACTTCACAGGAAAAGAAAAAAATAAAATAAAAGCTAAGCCAATAATTTTTTACCCTCCTTGGTGCTGCAAAAGTGAAAGACTGCTCTTCTGGCTGGTCTGCAGCCCCGCAGACAACACAAGAGGGCTCTGTGGCTGCACTCAGGCAGCCCCACCACACACCAGTCCTCTCAGTGATGGATTTCTCCTGACCTGGTCCTTCTGAACCAGCCGCCACTGCTGTCTGCTTGCTGGTGGCACCCGTCCTCCCTGAAATCTCCCCTCCCCAGCCACCTCCAGCTGCTCCCACCTCTCCATGCAGCTTGGTTTGGGAACCAGGATGCCCCCTCACAGCATTAGCTGGAAAAATTAGCTGGCGTGGGACAGTAGAGCAGGCAGCAGACCTGCCCAGGGGACGATACGCTTCGCAGGCAAAGAAACATGCCGTATGTTAAGTGCTTGCCCTGGTTTTCAAGTTGTTTGCATTTTTCTAAAGAACCTCAGAGCAGACAAAGGTTTCATTTTAGCTCCTCCTCCAGATCATTAACGCTTTGGCTGTGGGCAGAGCCCACTACGTGGCTGGCATCTGCGATGCATGACCAGGAACAGTCCCTCCTGGGTCTGATCCTTGTCCCCATTCTCACCAGTGCCCTATCACACCCTTGGGTGTCTCCCTGGTGCTTCAGTCACTGCAGTAGCCACAGCCTGAGCAGGAACAGGGCAGGGCCTTCATCTTCACGCTTCTGCCACCATAGCTCAGCTGATTTTTCTGAGGAGATCTTTCCAGACACCTCGGTTCTTAGGGATTTTTGCCTTTTTGCTATGATCATTCACGCCCTGCCCTGGCCAAGGAGGGACACTGGGTCTGGGATCTGGGCACATCCCTGAGAAGGGCTGGACACACAACTGGGCATGTCTGTCACGTAGGACTGGACATCGGTGAGGGCCTTGTTTCATTGTTTGTGCTCCTGGCCAGTCCGTTCTCCTTCTTGTAACCAGTTTTGGGTTCCGGGAGTATACAAAGAGAGAAAATACCACACTGGGTTCATCCATCCCATCTGACTCTTTCAGGGCCTTCAGGAGATCTCGCCACACCTCAAGGTTTGGGTTAATTTCTGGCAGAGGTAACCTGGCTAGAAGGTCAGACAGCAGCAGGAAGGCTGCAGGGCACTTCCAATGAAAATGTGCACTGAATTCTGCATGGGAAAAATAAAAATAAAAATTTGCCCACTTCTCACTGACCAGTCTGGGACAGCACAGTGGTGAGTCGTTCCTGGGAAAATCTCATCTCAGTGGGGTTTGTTCCAGTGAGAATGATCTTCCCTCCTCACAGAGGAGCTCTGACGTTCACTGAGGGATGTACACAGCCCCAGGTACGTCAGGCAGCTGCTGACAGCATTACAGCTTTGTCGTTGATGGGTTTTTCCCGGTACCTTCGAAAGCGTCACAGACACCCAATAGTCTTGATATGAATTCTCTCCTGAGAAAGCCTGCTGCACAGCCACGTCTCTTGCCTTGCTAATCGGTCTTGCACATATATGGCATTGTTTCCAAACTCTTTCCTTTACTTACTGCTCTTTTCTTTGGTGCCAAAAAAAAATGCCAACCTGAAATAAATAAATAAATAAATAAATAAATGCCCTGAGTAGAAGCTAAAAGTCCCTGGACCATCTCCTTGGAGCACTGGTTAGAGAGCATCATTGCATTAACTGTCAAAGTTTGTCAAAATCTCTTGGCCTGCCCCAGTGTAAGAATTTTAACCACCCCATGTCGATGACTGGGCAACCCAAGCACCATAAAACAGCACCTTGACTCAGACCATGCGCATACATCTGGCCAGTCACGCAAGAGCAGCAGAAGCCTGCAGTGAGGAGAGTTAAAGCTCTAACATCCTCAAAGGACAGACAGCCCATAACCACAGGGCAGGGCATGCCTCTGTAAATACACTTCAACTTTTGCACTGCACATCTGGCAAGAGGATCACTGGAACTGCTGCACTGCTAGGACAAGTGCATCCTTCTTGCAGTCCACAGCATCCACTAAAACTGTCCAGCAGGTCCCTGAGGGTTGAGGTCAAGGGGTATGTTTGCCCTCTGCCAGCAGGTGACCAGTGCAGAGACTGGAGCAGCTGGAGGAAACAAAAGTCTGGCCCCTCTGCAGACACATTCCCAGTCAGCCAAGTCTCCAGGTGGCAGATCAGAGGAGCCAGCTGCATTGATGTAAATTAGACCTGTTTTCTCCCTCTTGCACACAAATACAAGCTACAGATGACATGCTGGAAGCTGCTATTTATGAGGAGCAGCTTAACACAGATGACTTATGGAGCAAATGGAAACCAAGGCTCAGACTGAGACCCCAGATAAGTGAGGCAGGGGGGCAGTCAGTGATTTCTGCATACATCTCAGTGCACGCTGATGAGAAAAATGCTGAGGCCAGCTCAAGGCTATCAGGAGCAGAGGCAGCATTGAAGTGTCTGGAAACAGCCTACTGTAGGACAGCAAGGGGAGATATGGGACTGCAATGGGATACAGGGAGGGACTGGGGAGCCTCCCATGGCTAACCTGCCAAGAGAAAGGCAAACATTTTGTCCTTGCCTAAGCTCCAGCCCAGCCAAGATCCTCACAAATATTTCCAGACTGCAAGAGGAAAAGCGAAATCCTTAAACCTGAGGAAAAGAGCCTGGAGGATGGAGTAGGTTTGCTCAAAGCCCAAGAGGCTGAGCAAAAGGTGATTGTCCTCATGAACAGAGCCAAGCGCACAGCCCTTGCCACCCCCGGGCCCAGCAGGTATCCTTAGGCATGGAGGCGTTTGGACAGCAAAAGCCTGCAAGAAGCAGTAGGTTCTTGCACATGCGTAGAGAACAGCAATGGAGCTCCTTTTCCAGAGCAACATCAGATAGGAAATCCCTGCCCCAAGGAACTGAGACCCCACAACCTACCCTCTCCACAGGCACGGCCTCCACAGCTCCCGACGCCATGTCCATGACAGAGCTCTGCCTGCAAGAGACAATTCCATTTCAGTGCAACAGATTCAAACTCTAATTGAGTTTTGCCATTTAAATCAGGGCAGGAGCAGCTCTGCCAGCCTGCAGCCACGAGAGCTATTTTTGAAGAGAATTGTGAAACTGGCCAGGAAGTCAAATATGACATTTTTAAACCATTTTTAAGTCTGTGTGTGTATGTGTGTGTGCATGCAGGTGTGTGCATTTCCTTCTGCAGGCAAGAAACAATTACTCCCTGTGCACAAGAGGAGCCTGGGTTACTTTAATTGTGCGGCTGCTAAGACAGCTTCTTTATGGCTGTTGAAAAACAAAGGAAAAAAATCTTCAGCTTATTTGTGTTTCCCTGCTTTACGTGACTCACCGCAATGGAAAAAACCTTTTGCTTCTTCTCTTCTTTTCGCCTCGTCTCGTCCCAGACACCATCTATCTTCATGCCAGTCCACAGCTGCTTACATGGTGCTGCTCACTCCTTTATGTTCCTTAATTCAAGTACATAGTCCAGAGGTTATTTGGAATATAGCTTATTCCCCTCTCTCTGTGTAGCACAAAGAAAGACTCTTTTAGCATGAAGACATCAGATTAGGACTCAGATCTGGCTTTTATAGTCAGTACCAATTCAAATTTCTGGCATGACTCAGTTATTCCCCCTCTATTTGGGCAAAAGTGCAATAAAACTTTGTCTTTCATCCTGTTCTCTCTCCAGTCAAAGTCCAAGGTGTTTTCTCTTCAGCAGTATTTAGTACAATGAGCCCCCATTACACTTCCATCACAAATTACATCATAAACCTGTATTTTCTATCATTTTCTTATATTCTATTCTAAGTACTCTATGCTTTTACAGAGCTAAGTGAACTCCTTGGTAGATACTTTAATGTCTATTTTAACAGGCCTTTGCAGTTAAATCAGTGTAAGGAATAAAAGTCAATACACGCATACTGAGGTAGTTTCAATTTCATTGATTTTTTTCAGTAAGAAAATAGTCATGAGAGTATTTTGCTGTTTTTTACCTTCTTATAGATAGAATGACTCGCATGTTTTGAAGATTCAAATACTTTAATGAATGTGTTTTTCCTAGGAAAAACATGTTTGTATAAAAGCTTGCATCTTGGTGAAGAAAAATTAACATGCGTCCAATCATAATTTTGTGTTGCAAACAAATATTCTTAGCTACTGTAGAGTCTTGCTTTGAATTTCTCTCAAAACAGTATTCAGGATTTGTCTGTTCCTAATGGCCTTGACAGTGCTCGATATTATGTAATGTATTTCTGGGCCTGCCATCCAGCCAGTTTCTCAACTGCCTCAAAGAGAGAGGACTCCATGGCTGAGCTTCTGTTTTCATGAATCACAGCATAAAAACCAGGCTCCTTGAGGTAGCTGAGATGTGAAATTGGTCCATGTTTTATGCCAAATGTAGTTGATAGCTTAGCTGAAAATTGGATTGTTTTTAGAAGAGAAAGCAAAGTGGGCAAAAGTCAATGGGAATACTCTTTTTGGCATCCCTGGGCCTTGGAGCAGCTCTTTGAAGACTGACTTTTCAAGAGGAGAGCTGTAATGTTGAACTAGGCCTTGAAATTACTTCCTTGGTCTAAACTCTTAAATATTTTACAGTCACGTTAAAGAGGAAGACTGTCTGCCACACTTAGCCCTTCAAAGCCATTTTTCTGAAGAGATGTGAAAGAGCAGAGAACAGCTTATATTGATGTAGACTTATTTGGAGATCTGGAAAAAAATGATGCATGTTTCTGGATCTGGCCAACATTGCTCAGAGCTCAAACATACCAAAAGTTATCAAAGATTACCACACCTGTTTGTCACTTGAGCCACAGTAAATGTCCACACTCATAGCTGATGGCACCAATAAGATGCAACATGGTTTGCTGACATCCTGGGGAGAGCCCAGCCAAAGGCCATCAGCATGACTGGGTGCTGAAGCACATGCTGCATGCAGAGATGCTGAAAGCACTGGGGATGTTCAGACTGGGGGTGAGAAAGCTAAGGAGACGTTTGTTGTCAAAGGAGATTATGGAAAAGAAGCCAAGCTCCTCCTGTAGAAACATAGTGAAAGGATGGGGGACAGCAATCACAAAGACATGGAATAAAAATCATCACCAGGAAAGAGGTTAAGCACTGAAACAATGGACCAGAGAGTCTATGGACTCTCCACCCTCAGCCCAAATCCCTGAGCAACCTGACCTGCATTTGGTGTTGATCCTGTTTTGGGTAGGAGGATGGACTGAATGACCTCCAGAGGTCCCTTCCAGCCTGAATCGTTCCTTGCGTCTGTGGCTTACAAGGATTCAGCATACCTCGCATTACTTCAGGCTAAGACTGTGTATCCAGATATTGAGGTTTAGAGATGCACGGGAACTCAGTGAGCTCAGAAAAGGGACTGAAAACTTTGGTTGAAGACTATCAGCTGGCACTGAAGTTTCAGTAACATTCTTGAATTAACTATATAACTAATTAACTCCAGTGCTCTTACTAACAGTATTTGAACATTTCAGACTATGAGCATTTTTAAACAAGCAGAAAATTTCAGAGCCTGTAGTTGACTTGACAGTTTCTCTGTTAGCAAAGCTATGCTTCCTAAACATGCAGGACTTTTTTCACAGAAGTATAGTCTGGATACATTAGTATATTTTACTCTTGGGAGGTATTACTAACAGATGTGTATATTAGTTAAGGATATATTTTGAGACAAAATGCTAATTTTTCACAGTAGTTTGTGATATCACATGAAGCAACAAATGCTAGATAACCATGGATTTATTTCAGAAAAGTGAATATTAAAAGTATATATATGTGATATTACAAATGTGTCTGCTTGAAAAGCCTCTCTTAGATATAGAGCACTCTTCCTTTGCATCTGCTGGTGTTTTGTCAATAATTTATCTGCAATTAATTGAGATACTATTTTTCTAAATATAAGTAAAATCTTGACAGCACAAAGCATGGAATCATAAATCCAGTGTTGAAATGTTCAAGCAGAGACTGAGAAGAAAAGAATTCTTATTAACATACAAATATATGAGATAATGTTGAAGGGAATATGCTGCTCAGGAAGCATTTTTACAAATGTTATTTTTTAAGTGTTCTACAGGATGGAAGTCCCTTTTTAATAGTGGCATTTAAAAAATGTCATTAAGGTCTTAATCCTCTAATGTGCCATGTGTGGGTGGCTGCTGTCCATATGCTGACTGAGGTCAGGGAAGAGGTGGACTTTGTGAGGGATGGGAATATCTCAGCTGAGCATCACACTGGCTTACAGGCTTACAGATCCTGCCTGCCTCAAACCCCAGAGGCCACAGAGAAGATTTTCAGCAAAGTGCAGTGTGAGGAATTCAGAAAAATGAATGGGAAGAAACATCTGAAGATCATTACTTTCACCAACAAACTCCGATTTCTAAGGGTTCTGTATCACTGGCTAGCAAAGGGAGGGTCAGAGGTTTCAAGTAACCAACAAGCACTTTTTATATTAATGTATGTTGAATTTATGATGATACTAATACATATTTAAAGAACTTACCTACCTTTAGCTGAACTGAAGAAATTCAAAGCTACTGTGCTTCCAGCATCTTGCACTGCAAAATAAAAAGGTTTATCTTAAGCAACCTTTGCTGGAAATGGTCTGTGCAGGAAGCTGTCTCCTCTCACATGGGAGATGATAATTTCATTGCTTGCAACTATCTGACCATAAATTTAAGGAAATCCTAGTGGACTTCAAAAGAAAGCTTGCATTGCACTTTTGTGCCAAGGCAGTGGATAAAACTTGAAGAAGGAAAATCCTCATTAAAACATTTATTAAAAGGAAAGTGCTGCAAATTCCACCTGATACCCTACATCCGTGGCCCAGTCCAATCAAGTGTGGACAGTATCTAAGTCTCAGGAAACTAGAGATGGCTGAGGGTGAATGTCATGTTGGCAATAACAAAACAAAAAACAAAACAAAACAACAAAAAAAGAGCTATTCACTTTGCAGACTATTTTGTTGTTGTTGTTTGTTTGTTCTGGTCTTTTCTCCACATACAAACAAAATGCTTGAAGTCAACCAATGAAGTCATTGTAATGGAGTTCAGTAAGCTTTGTTTCAAACACAGAAAGTTTACATTATAGCTAGGGCTCTCAGCATAAATAAATATATAAAAGCATACCTGAAGGACCTAAGTGCTGTATAATCTTTGAAGAAGAAAATTTTTGGCAATACACTATAAAGAATGAGTACTGGAAGACAAATAGCTGTACCAGTACAAGTCATTATCCGTTTAATTATCAGAATCCAGCTGACACAAAACTCAAGTCAAGCAAATAACGTAAGCTTCCCAGAGAATACATCCGCATATGGGGTTCATCCTAAAAGTCACTAGAGTGATTGACTCGTGGATATCCTGATGTCTGTTAATTACCTCTTTTCCCAAAGAGCAGACAGACATTTGCAACTGGGATGCTCATTGCTTAAATTTTGGTTGGAAGATGAAAAGAAAATTGGGATGAACGGAAGGTTCAGCAAAATAAGTATTATATGTCGCTGGCCTGCACATCTACCACTGCTCTACATCGGTGATTTAGTGGGTAAAGCCCAAAACAACTCAGGAATCCTTGATCCTACCTCTGGTTTTAGCATTAACATCTTTGTTAGAGTTAGCAGGTGCTGTAACCTAGACATATAAGTACTGACATTTGAAATTATTGTTGCTATTTTACCTGTCAATGCTACTTTACAGTTGATATCAATATAAGAAATAAAACCTGGTCTAGATAGACTGAGCTACTTGAAGAATGACAAAGAGAAGCTGGGAATGTGCTGGGAACCTGAGAGAGAAGTTATTTCTGTGTTTCTGGATAATATGAGAACATTCAAAGTCACCTCTCTTCGTGTACAGATACATCATTTTCACTCCTGCTCCAGTTTCCACCTTCCTGTTGAAAGATTTCTTGAGCTTGACTACCCCAAAAAATATGGGAAAAAATCTGAAAATTATGTACTGAAGTTAGTCATCTATGCTTTCTCTTTTGTCAATGGAGAGACATCCTTACTACTTCTCCCCATGGCAGTCTGGAGGCAAACTGGCAACATGATGTTGAAACTCTCAAATTTTCCACACATTTTCACTCATATCAAAGGTGGCACAAGCTATGCATTATACAGATTTGGGGTCTGTAACGAAGGAGGCCCCCAGCTATATATCCCTGATGTGCTGCAAAACAACAATGCAACAAGACATCCACCAAAACAGCCTGAAACTAGTGCTGGATTGAAAAGGAGTAAATAGGAGAAAGCAACAACGGAAGCAGAAGAAAAAAAATATATATAAAGAAAAATAAACAAAGAAGAAAAAAAAGGAAAGGAATGGAAAAAGAGAAAAGGAACTCAGCAGAACTTCTGAGTCTGAGTCATTCTTTTAATAAAACTTTCTGTAAAGTTCAAAAACGCAACTGCATTTTTATCTCTGAGCCTGAAAAGATGAAAGGAGCAAGGAGCAGAAAGGTTGTAACTTTCATGTTTATACACAAATACTCCGAAAGAACCTGCTTCTGCCTCACACCTTCATTCAGTACTTAGAAGTGCAAACACAAATTAAGCAGACTCTTTGAAGTCCTCAGCTATGCAGAAGCCCTAGCAGAACAAGGAGTTCTGAGCTGAGGCAGAGGAAGAAAGGTACACACAATGTTGGAGAAGGATTACGAGAAGGAGACACAGACAGAAGAGATGTGCATTTTAGTCCTCTGAATTTTCTTTGTACCAGGAGCCACATCGAATGCACAGGGGAATTTGGCATGGAAGGACAAGAGAGTCCCTATCCTGGCTTGGCAGCACTTCACAGGCCTCTCTGACAAACACCGTTTGCACCATGCTCAGATCAAACCCACTTGGTGAGAGCCCACTTCCCAGGGCTGAAGACTGTGGGAGGATGCAGCAGGCAGGTAGATGGCAAGAAGAAGAGCTTCTGCTCATCATCATTATCAATGCTGCTGTGCATAGGAGGAAATGTGGCTGCAATCTAAATGCCAGTGGCATCAGTTGCTCAGCTGGAGGTACCAGACACCCTCAAGAGCAGCTCATGCTGGGCAAGGTGCCAGAGGCCTAGCAATCCTCCCATAAACCCACACCTTCAGCAGCTGGGCCCCATGGTGTCCCAAAAGAGTCCTCTGAACAACAAAGCTCAAAATGCATGGGATTCAATGCACACTCTCCATTCCTCAACTGTCTCCATGGGCCACTGTCCATCCCATCCTTACTTCACAGCCCCTCTGGCCATGCTGCTTTGTCTTCTTCAATTAGATGGTTTGACATCAGCTATTCTTTACCACTGCTCCAGCCCTGCACAGTCTAGACAGACTTCAACAAGAGTCCTACTGAGCTTTCAATGAGAGTCAATACAAGAGAACTAGAGGACGAGGAGTTAACCTCTGATCAGTGGAGAAATGCCACAAATACCCAATCTGATAGAAGAGAATGTCAAATACCAGTAGTGCTAGCGATGCAAGAATCAAAACAATCCCAGATGGAAAGCTAAAACAGAATCCTTCAGAAAGTGAGTTCTTGTTTTTGGAGCCTGAGGGTTCCTTGTTTTGTGTACAGAAAGGCAATATTGACTTTGGCAGCACAGTGTACACCCTGCAGGGCTCTGAGTCTCTTCCTGCTGCCCTTAGTTTGCTTCTTCCATAAACTCCCTTTAGGAATGAAAGATCTTTATTAAAAAAAAAAATCCACTTAATGAATTTTCTCACATATGTCCAAGAGCGAAAAGAAAATGCTTAACCTCTGACCTCAAGGCTAAATTACAGCATGGCAAGTGATGAGAAGCCACTGCTTACTGTTTGCTTTTAGAACAGCAATAATGTAACCATTTTAGATGACCTGCTGGGTTTAGCACTGAAGCGTTTTTTCTTGGTGGAATCAAATAGTTAGGGTTTTTTCCCCTCAGGTTCCCTTGCAAATGCAAGTCTGCAGATTCCTGCTGATGTCCCAGATGTTACTGTTAAAACATATGGTTGTATATACATATATGATATTTTTTATATTTTAATATATATATACATGCATATATATAATCTATATTTATATAAGAATATATCTATGACTATGTGCGTACAAATGTGTGGAAGAAAACTTGGATTGTGTTTTTCTACCCAAAAGCAATTATTTGTGCTTAAGTTGGCTGTCTTCTACTGGTACCCATCTCTGGAGTATATGGACAATTTAACACCACGTTTATCCAGTTCCTCAGGTCCCAGAAGGAATCTTTTTTTGCATTTCTTTGTTTTTCTTTTTGAGGCCTATTGTGAAAAGTTCATTGCTTTACTGCTAATAGATCAATGAGCTTCAGACAGGAATGCTATGCCCAATGACAAGTTAAATACCCTTACAGTCAACAACTCCGTGGAAGACTTTAATCTCTAAAGTGAAAGCCCTCTACCATTTTGCACAGGATGACAGATTCTGCAAACAGATTTTATGAAAAGTTTTTCCTCCACTCAGTGGTCATTATAACTGTCTCTAGGTCAAAATTAGTCGGAAGAGAAAACTTTCCTAAGCTTGGCGTGGAAAATGTTGTGTCCCAGGTTACTGAGAAATGTTAATAAATGTACTAATGGATAGAATAAGGAGCTTTAATGACTTACATCCAGCTGGCTGGAGCCTCACAATCTATGAAGGACTGAAGGAAGGCTCCCAGAGGGTCTCATGATGTGCTGATTCTCAAATAAATCCTTGGATGTGTTTCCTGGGAGCGCTCACAGACTTAGTAGTTTCAGGCACCAGTTCAAGAAAATTGTCTTATTCACTATTTGCCATTGCCAGATATTCAGAAGTTTTCAGTACCCAGCAGCTAGAAAAAGGGAACTCCCAATTCCTAACAATTTTGCAACATACCTAACTGTAAACACAGGTTTTAAATCCTTGGATTTGGTAATTTTTTTTTAAGTGCTTGAGTGTGTTTAACCATCTTCTAAACTGGGTTGCCCAGTTGTAATCTGGTATATTACACCACATAATCAAGTGTAATCTAGATTCTTTCTGTTCCATCTAGGAAGAGATGATAGGTTGATTTGAGAACCACAAGGAGCTTAATCACACAAACTGCATTTTATGTCTGCACAAAGTCCATTTCAGTTTTAGTCTCTTTGTAGATGCCAAAGAAGATAAGCGATTGCCTTTATTTGCTATTGACTTCTTTAATTTTACTGCCCTCTGGCAATAAGTGCATCTGCTTAACCACCGCAGAAAAGAAAGTTGCCAGAAGTTTTCCAGAGCCCTAAAGACATAAACAACCCCAAAAGAGATCAAGTCCAGTGGACACAGGAAGGCCCTAAGGAAACACTTGTGTTACCATTACAAGATGCTTCCAGCCATTGCTGGTTTCTTACACATAGTGCTGTATGAAGACTCAAAGTGTCAAACTAAATGAGTCATCATATTGCCATAGATCAGCCATCGCATTGTTACATCGGTGTGCCACAAAATACAGTTTAATTATTTTTAGTCATAATATTCTGCCAGAAAATGGAAGATGCATCACACCAAGTCTCCCAGGTTCCTAATACTGGATAAATGTTATGCTGGGGAAGTATCACTTCTGGTCCTCTGACGCAGCCTGCACAGCAGAGCAGCAGCGAGCAGCAGAAAGCCCTCTTCTCTCCCCACTACCTGTTCCAAGCAAACAGATCCAGGGGAATAGTGTGCCTCTGTCACTGCTGAGCCACTATTGACCCCAGTATTGTTGCAGGAACCTCTTCTGCTGGACCAGTGAACATAGATCACCTGGAGCCTGCAGACTTTCCAACTCCAAGGAAATGGAGGAAATACCTCATTGTGGGGCCTGATGTGGCCACCAGCTCAGGACAATGTCATCATGATGTGAGAATACCTCCCAAAGCACATTTCTATAATTTTCCCATGTACTGGATGTGAAAATACACTGAGTATTAAGAGTTCTAAAAACCTTAGATGTTCATTAGCTCCTTTTTCCTCTCCATTCATGCCACAATGATCTTCTCTTGTTGGTTGGCTACTGCAAGCCACTGTGAGATCCAGATGGCTCAGCATGGTGGCTGAATATTTAAATGCCCATTGTGCATGAAGTCCATACCCCAATGCACACAGAAAAGCTGCACAAAGGTTTCAAAGTAAAGCCTTCTCATACTTTTGCACAGGTTTTTTTTTGCAAAACCAGAACAGGGCCTAAAATATTCAACAGCTTGTCTCTTTAAATTAGGTCAGACTTGATCCCCTCTCAGGTTGTCTATCTCACTGGCTGTCTGTTATTAACATTTTTTAACTTGCCTTAGGTCTTGACAATTCCTGTTCTTACATAGTATTAAATACAATGCACTCAATCAGGGAATAGATGTGATTAGTTATCTGCAACGCACTACAGCACTCGCAACGTGACCACCCACCCAGCAGGCAAATAGGGACAGCATTGCTCAGACCCTCATCCCATCAGGCGCAACAGCTATGATTTAAATCAGTTTGAACACATGGCATAGGCTTCACCAAAATAAATAAATAAATAAATAAAAGATGTCCTGAGTTCCTACAAGAAAGCAACCTTGATGGGATACTCAAAGGTAGAAAGCCAGGTAGTCCCAAATGTGTTCTTGCAGTGAGTGGCAAGAAACAAATTATGCAGCTGAAAGGAAACCAAGATAATCTTCATGTGGCTTAAAGGATCATAAGTCTGGCACCAACTGCCAGAGAACAATGCAATCAATGACAACATTGGCCTATCCAAATGGAGAAAAGATTTTCATAATGCTGCATAATGATAAAAGACTGGCCAACAGTTGGATTTGACATCGCTTGTGGTTTCTTGTAATGAAGAACATAAGAAATACAACATTTTCAGCAGCAGCAGCTTTCCAGGTCCTGGCAGACAACAACTGAGCTAATTATGAGAAAGGTCCGAAAGAACAAATCAGGCCCTTCCCAGCATGACAAAGTTTTTCTCAATCAGGAGTTCTTTTGTCATGAAGTAGGAGAAACAAGGAAATTTTGCTACCTCATGTCTTTCTGCTATCTAGTCCCTTTACATCTCTAGCCTTAGTCTGCAGTTCTAGTAGAGGGTCAAGCCAACCCTCAGTTTCACTCTACGGCCTTCCTAAAACACCTCCTGTAGCAAAGTAAAGGCACCATTCACTATGAGAAAACTTCAGCATGCAGCCATTATTGCAGGTTTGCTGCAATTTCAGCATCTGGCTTGCTCGTCCATTTCTGGCGATCAGAGTTTTGCAGCCTCTGGGAGAATCACTGGAAAGCTCGACCCCAGCACTTCCCTTATTCCTGCTTCTTACCCTCAGGGAGACCAGATGAGCTCCCCAGGCTTCACTCTGGTTTGCCTTTAAACCTTTGGCTCCTCTGAAATCCACCCATGCTGGAAAAGGAGTTCTTAGCTCAATTTTCAATCAACAGTTGAAATCTCTCTGTGTCTTTCCCCATACCCTGAGGGATCTGATACTATTTACCTAGAAAGAACCAACTCTAATGGCTCGTACTGAGGTGAAAATATCTCTGGATTATTCTCTCTTGCCTAAGATGAGGTATTTAATATTTTCCTTTTCTCCCTGGAGGCAGTAGACTAAAGGATGAAGAAACAGTGACATGTGAAATGAAAATAAAATAAATAAATAAATGAACAGCAGAATGTACTTACCTCCATAAGGTGGAATCTGTTGTTTTTTTTTCAGGTTTGCACAGTACAGACTCAAAGGATCTTCAACTACGACTGAGCTCCTACATGGACAGATTATATAAATAAGAACAATTGCAGAAAGGCTGTACTGCTCGCTGACCAGCCCACCTCCCTGTCTGCAGTTTAAGGACCGAGGATATGACTCACCATACTAAGGCTGTGCTCCACTTCATTTCAGTGTTTCGTAGTGGTTTTTGCTCTACCTGGACTTGGTTTCTAATGTTACATACATGTCTCCAGTGGAGACCGCTCTATTGTTTTACTCCATGTTTGTGATATTTTACCAGGAAGAATGTAGGCAATACAGAAAAGTTTGGATTAAATCATCTTACAAGTAGCATTGCTACACCATCAAAGCACTCTAAAGCGACTTTTGCCCATATCAGAAAGCTAACACGGCTCTAAGCCTCCGGCATATCAGCTTAAAAGCATTTCCTGTGGTCTCCTCATTTCTTTTGAGAATATCCTGTAAGTGATGCACAACCAAGGAACAAATACAATTTCTCAGAGTGCTTAGTTTTCACTTTGGCACAATCTGTAGTTGTTGTGTTCCAAAAACCTCATGGGAATTGAATTATCCGAAGTCCTACAATCCTGGGCCCCCTCATCTGATTTAGCTGAAATTGACTAATATACTCAGAAGTATAAGACACACACACGCACACACACACAAAATGTGACTGTACAAACTATACTGAACCAAGCAGCTGTGAGTTTTTAAATTTAATCATGCAAATTGATATTTACATTACCATGAACTCCCAATGCTAGTCGTGATAGTTTTCTGCAAGTCTCCTGCACAGATTCTCTCTCTTTTTTTTTTTCTTCTTTTTCTTATGTGAACTGCCCTATGTCTTTCTAGGATTCCTTTTTGTTACTAAGATCTAAGAGTAGGGAAGTCTGTTGCAGAAAAACAGCATCTTAGTGCTTCCTGAGTGGTGCTCAGCGTTTGCCACAGCCTTACCACCTGTGAAACACCCTGACACCCTGACTGACACAAAGGATGGGTAAGTATGTCCTTTGGATCAAGGCGTACTACAGGCTGAATGTGTTTATTCCAATTCTTAATGCTGTTGATTATTAGAGTTTATTAGTGAATTATCTTCAACCCTCTCAATCCTTCCCAAAGTGTCACCTCTCACTGGAAGGGCCTTGCATTATCTCTGTAGGAACAATCAGGAGACATAGAGTATGACTTCAAGAGGGTAAAACAACACACACACACACACAAAATGGAATAACTTTCTGATAGCTTCTGATGAGTCTGGGAAATGTTTAAGGTTGTTTGAAAAACCTCTGCCTATAACAGCAAGTTCGACCTTTCCCAGTCTGTCTTTTCCCATACTTCTGCCAGATTTGGTTAGCACCTGGATATTACAAAATATAATGTTTGCACCAGCATTGGTTTACCTTATACCTGCTGCAGGCATCTTAGTCTTTTTTTTTTTTTTTTTTAAGAATTGGCTGATTTAAACTTGTTTATTACTTATTCAATTAGGTGAATTCCATCATAGAAATAGAAAACAAATTGAGTCTTGTGTTTAATACCTCATAAATTGTAAGAAAGAAACAAAAATTCTAAGAGAGAGAAAACTCAATTTCATTAAGCAAAACTTCCCAGATTCCTTGCCCACTAAGAATTTTTTTCCCAGGAGAAAACAGAAAAACTTTTATTTGATCTCCCCTAATTGCACAGAATTGATGTGGATTACCATAAAGCCTGCTCACTAGTGGAAACTGGACTTCTGACAAAACAGTCCAGATTTTAGCCCCAATAACACATACCTGATGTGTCCCTTTGGATTCCACGTAAACGCTATTGTCAGTCTTCACGAATTGATGTCAGGATAAAGACCTTATATTGACTTTTAACAGTTCTGAAGGCTCAGGGGACACATGGGATTTTAAATGATAGCTGTTTTTGGTAAGAAGTACGTCATCATCATTCATTTCACCAGCCTCAGGAAAAATGACAAATTTCATAGAAACCCAACATGATGATAGTTTAATGGTCTAGTAGGATGTGTACTACAAGAAACTGAAAACACAATTATTTAAACATGGACTGATGAATATGACCTTGACTTACTTGGGAAGAGTCAGTACAACTGCATCCTGATGCCAAATGTAAATTACAGCAAGGCAAGATATGCAGTAAACGATTTGGTTTGGCTTCTCTGGAACCAGGTGGTGAAAGTAAAGCTGAGCAGAGACTTCAGACAGTGAGGAGGCCCTGACCCATCTCTGGAACAAAAACAAAGACAATATTTTTTCTTTCCCCAAACTTTTTTACTCATGACAGCTTTGGATACACATAGATTAATAGCTAGCTTCATGTTGCTCTCTTCCTACTGTTTAATTTCAGTAGTATACTTATAGCATTTGTAATAAACCGGCTATTCCAAAAGTAACTGCAAATGTTTATCAGAGGAAATTCATATGCATTTACTTGTTTGACAAGTTTTGGTTTGGTTTTGCTTCTATTCCTTATACAGTGGATGTCCATGGGATTTGGCTTGTTGGTTAAGAGTTGTGGGGAATTTTGTGCAGGTGATTGGAGCTATTAAAATAAACAATTTGCATCTTTAATATCTAAGGGACAGACAGAACCAATCTGATAAAATATCTCATCAAAGAAATAGAAGAAAAATATTCAAAATCCAGCTCAGTTTCCCTCCACTATTATATCTGTGTCACAGATCTAATATAGCACCCACACTTGCCTAAACAGTGAAACAAAAAAGTCTGAATTTGTAAGAAGATTAAGAGATACATAAAGGGATATCCCAGGGAAAGAGGAGCTAATGCTCTTTTATGTTAAATTCCACAAAACGCCCAGCTTTACAGCTTCATTCATTTTTCATCAGCAGGAGGGTATAACTGAGGTAGATCCATAGATTTCAAAAGCACTATGACTGTCAAGTCAAATCTCTCCATAGCTCCATCCACATCACAACTTCATCAGCATAGCTTAAAGTGTGGCTGAATTTTTATTTTTTTTTAAAGGAGGGTCTTAGAGTATTTAATCTTGGAAGATTCATAGTGACATTAGTATCTCCAGTGATTGGGTGAGCTCTATTACCAGGCAAAACACATGCTGACTCCACAGATGAAGAAGAATGAGATGCGAATAAAAAGCTTAAAACTGAGATTTGTCTGTGATTTGTGTATGGACATGAACTGCTTGGATTCTGTCCATCACTTCCCCAATGTCTTTCATGGTGTTCTTCAGCATGGTACAAGCATAAGGCTTAGGTTAGAGTTCCTATCCTGATTGAATCTATTCTTACTAGTACTTGAAAAAAAAACCTCAAGTTCATCGTTAAAAGAAACCATCCTGGGGATTTCATAGGGAATGGCAGCTGTGATACAGAATGCAACAGAGTGATAGACATATGTAAAATGTTCCCATAAACCTGTACAGGGTGATCAATCTACAGGGTGACTGAGCTCTATATGGCTAAAGATCAGCTTTATCCGTGGTCTGTTCGGGTTTCCTTACCTGGTAGGAGATACCACCAATGAGCCATATGTTCATATCAGACCAAGGCTAAACAAGATGAAATATTCCAGAGAGAAGGATGTGGGCCAGGAGAAGTCCATCCACTTACTGGCCTCTCTCATCAGTTAAAAGCACAGAAAACTGAGAGCTGCCTTTAAATGACCTGACCTGTAAAAGAGCTCCCTCAAGAGCAGAGGTTCCCCACTGCCATTCCCACAGTGTCTTACCTAACAAGTCCTTTCCCCACCACAAACACAATTAAATGTTCCCTGATTTTCTCTTATTTAATTGTTTATGAAAGAGTGAACTGAAAAGCAGGAAGAGCAGTGAGTGCAGAATCAAATTCAAAGCATTTTCAACATAATACAGACACCAAGAATGTGAGCCTTTTTAGGAAGGAGGAAAGCAGAAGGAGATGATTTAGGAGAATCTGAACATCCTAAGAAACCCTAGTAGAAGAAAAAGAAAATTAGGACATTCACCAAAGAATAAGTTCAGATATCAGGGAACAAAAAATTTCTTGGGGTCTAATGTCAGAGCAGGCTTCTGAGAGATCTCTGAATCAGACAGGAGATGTAATCGTCATTTGAGAGACAAGCGCTCTAAAGAGCCTTGAATAGAAGAGATTTAGATACTGACAGGAGATGCACACAAAAATCCTACCAACAACAACAGCTCCAAGTCAGGGATATTTCCTAATCAAAATGTTCAGAATGATGCCATAAGCTAAGACTTATGGGGGAACAGAATGATAGACAGCACAGAGCCAAAGATAAATGATGAGTCTCTAACCACCTAATTGCAGCTGAATATCTGAGTGCAGCAAATCACACCAAATATAGTGAATATAATCAAATGTACTTCCTGGGCATTGATGTGCAGGAAAAATCTCTCTCCAGTGCTCCGACATGCCCAGTTCCCAGATGAATACAAGTCAAATGCCCATTTCACACTACTCAGTCACTCCAGACCCAGTCGAAGATGCTGCCTGTGTGAGGGTAATTATTCACAGAATAACAGTCTGTTCACCTAAAATGATCCTACACTGAAGGCTACTTGTGGTCTTGCCTGATCCCTGGCAGAGGCCCATGTCCTCAGTGTTAGGCAGAAGGGGAAGCTGCAATGCAGGCCTTTTTAACCAAAGCTTTTCCTGCCCTGCACCCTGCCTCTACGCTGTTTCCTCCAGCAGTGTTATCACTACCATGAATCCACCTGTCCACTTGTGCCACCAAGCCCTCTCCCTGCTCGCCCCCTCCCCCCCCCCCCCCCAAAAAAAAAAAAAAAGGAAGAATGGTCCTGTAAATAACCTGACCTCTGTAAATATTATCCCTTATGCAGGAGTGAATGGCTTTCCTCTGGGGAGGGAGGGGAGGGAGCAAAGCTCACACATTCTCACCACTAAGCCACACACAGTGTAGCAAATTAAACCTGACATGGGCTCCTATAAATCCAACCTGCAGTTCTTAGCTCAGGGTATCCAGCTGGGCAACTGACAAGATAGACCTAGAGCTGATCTTCAGCAAAATTTGGCTTCCTGGGGATCTGGTAGCTCACCTGGAGAAGCGGAAGGGCAGAAAAGATGCTGTGCAAAGTGCACATGCAATTTCCATTGCCTTGGGTCAGTACCGAAGTTTTGAGCACATGCTCCTAATCCAGAGAAAGGTCTGTGGCTATGTGGGTGCAAATACCTACCACGGGTTGAAGGAAGGCTGTATCAGCACTTGGTCTCTCTGAAAATAAACAAATCTCAATAGTCTTTGACTTCAAGGTCAAAAAAAAAAGGATGGCATGGCATGGCATGGCATGGGAGCAGCTTACCTCTCCTGTTCATTGTAAAATTCATGTGTCAGGAGGATTACAAGCAACTTTGTCTCCAGGTTAGCCCTTGGCTTTGGGAACAAAACTGCCTAGAAACCATGACTCTGTTGCCACCATTTGCAGTACAGTGGTAAATGCTAAATGATGAGGTCTCAATTGCTCTCAGGTGCTGAAAGACAGTTTAGTTACAGTACCTGTCTGTTGTTTTCTAGGGACCTAAGAAGGAAGCAAGAACAGCTGTACTGGTGGATGTTTCTTTTAGTGCAAATATTCTTGCTTGTGTTTTCTTCATCTTTAAAGCATTTTAGAGACAGGCAATGATCAGATTCAGCCCAGAGGTATTCTATCTGGATTGAGTAGGCTCCTTAAGTGTTTCAACACTGTTTGTATTAGACTCAGATCTTCATCTAAGACTCCTCATATTCTGGATGAGCCAGAGAATATTATATTCCAGTTCACACTGCATATCTAAGGCTCTTGCTGACAATACTCCGTGCTCTGCTCCATGTGTGGCTACAAGGTAACCCTGATTTTTGAAGTCCTTAATTATTATAGCTCCTCTCTTATGAAAAACAAGAACCACTGAATTCCTCCAGGTTCCTCCCAGTTTCCCCTTGGCAGTATTTTAGACCACCCTCAAAAAAGTTACTGCAAGACTTATATATACAGATGCAAGGGTTTTATTTGCTACTGCACAATTTTATGAGTGTGTACCGCAGAGCCTAACTTCATGGCAAGAAGATTTATGGTGTAATTACCTTAGTATATTATTGTACAATTTGCAACTAATGGAAAAGAAATTTACTGGCTACACTTCAGCTGTCAGAAAGTCTGTCTGCAGAATGTTATGAGAGTGGAAGAAATAAGTGCTTCTCTGTGAGTGGGAATGTTAAATGACAGCCATCGCTTAACCTGATTAAACATTTTAAACTTGATCAGCTACCCATATCATAATAAGAAAAGTTTGCTGCAAAGAAAATTAATTATGCCTCATAAAAGAAATAGAAACATTTGATCTTAAGAGGCAAATAAAAAACTGCCCAGTACACCCACTCCCAGGAGAGTAAAGCCTAGTCAATCATCTTTTTAGATAAGTGTAAGAATTAAGAATTCCACATCCTCTTTTAATTGTTTTAATTGGCAGTTTTTCCCAGTGGACTTTCATGTTTCACTTGGCCTTTTTTTTTTTTCCGAGTTGAAAAAAATGCATCTGATTAATAATCCTGTAATTATATTTCCAGTTCAATTATTAATGTCTAACATCCAGTACTTAAGAAGAGCAAAAGCAGAGAGCTGTCTTCACTTTTGACGTAAGACCTTTTGATGGAGAAAACTTCATTCATATCAAATGATTTGCAACTACATTTCTCAGCAACTTGCCAGATCAGTTCAAGTTAGATGTCTGGTAGTAAACATCCCTTTCATTAGAAGCATAGAAATTAGAAGCATGAAATTGAATGGAGGAGGATGGAAGAGTTCAGTAACAGTTTTCAGAGGCACTAACACTCTAACAACTTAATTTAATAGGAAACCAAACTCAAGCTCCTTGGAAATCAAATGAAAGTTTCCCATTGCAGTGGAGATGCATAAACTGCTACAATCTGACGGACATCTAAGTGAATTTAACCTATATCAAAGCACCCTGGCTGTGATTTTTTTTTGGTTTTGTTTTGTTTTGTTTTATCCTTATATTTGGAAGGGACAAAGGGGCTGAAGAAAAGGGGGCAACTCTGGCTGTGCCGGTTCCTTTCATCAGTTTCTACCCACAGCTCACCGAGTTTGGGCAATCATAGTTAATAGCTCTGAAATCTTACCACACTATTGCTATATAAATGGTAATAAAATACAACTGCACCATAAAGCTTCCCCTCACATTAACAGAATTAGATCTATAAAAAAAACAAAAATAAAAATACAGAATCACCTTTGTTACATATTGAAAATGCTATTAAACGAAGGCAGACTTGGAATGATGATATGTCAGGCTCCCCTCCCAGATTATGCACTACTGGCAGGCCTCAGTATCCTCTACTTCAGCCTTCTTCTTGTTGCATTTAAAGTATGTAAGAGTGTATTAGACTACTATTAAGATGAGGCAAAACCTGGAGCCCTGTATCCCTACCCATATCAGTAGGAGCCAGTGGTAAATTTTTCAGTCCCACATATCTCAGAAGAATTATTCATGTCACTTTAGATAATCAGTTATCATCTCATTACATGTTCAACAAATAGGAGCTGAAAACTCTTAAGTACTGCCATGTTTTGAACTCAAGTGTAATGATGACTATCTGCTCTTTGATAAAATCCTCACCCTACACAGTAGAAAAATTTGTATTGCCTTCAGTAAGTTTTCAATAAAGACCCTTCAAAAAGCAGTGAAGTGTTTACCTTGACTTCTTTTTGCTTGCCTACCACTCTCCAAGCTTCTGATCTCTTCACACACACAGACTATCAAGCAGCAATCTTTTACGCACGCCCTGATATGATGGACACACCTGCATGGGAACACAAGCAGTCCAGAAATAGTCGTTGAATTATTCAGCCACAAAATTCCTAAGCAAAATATATTGTTATTAGGTGATGATGATGATAATGGTAATAATAACCATAATAACAACATGACTTTTGATTGTCTCTAGGCTCTGGTGTATTCCCTTAGTATATCTTGTAGGCATATTTTGGTGGGATGTGCACAGGTGACTGTGCTTCTACAACTTCTTGTCTCCTCCCACTGTAAGTGAATTCAATTTCATAGCATTTTTCTGGAGAGGGATCCTAACTAATACAGAAGAAACCAAGGCAAGTTACGTTACCCTGCGGTCTGAGACATGCCGGGCATTGAAGCGTATTTTAGCATACCCAGCAGATTGCAGGCATGTAGGAGCCTGTGATCCAAGACAGTCCAAAGTTGTGTAAAACACAGCCTGTTCTCTCACGCTTGGTCCTCCTCCTCTGCAGCCAGGCAACTCTGGGGTGCCCAGAACATCAGTGTCCAAGGTCACATCTGCCAGCATGCACATCTCTCATCACTACCCTGACAGAAACCAAAATAAATCATTTAACCTCTTCCTTGTCTGATTTTCCTCTGTGTAAAAAGGCAACGGCAGCAGCGTCTCTTCTAAAACAATGAAAAATCTTCCACTCAAATATTTATGCAGAAAAAGAAAAGTCTTTTGTGGCAAAAATGGAACATATTTTAGAGAGAAGGAGCTCTTCCTCTGTAAGCTTATTGATGATGATGATGGCAATTACATAGAACACTTATTTTATCTATCAAGGCACCAAAACATTACATAAGCCTAGTGGCTGAGGCCAAATTACTATAATTTAAAAAGCCAAATTATTTCCTAACTAATTAGAGTTTTAACAGTTACTTAAGGAAAATATTTATGGATCTGTTATAAATCCCCATGGCTCTATAAACTTACGTGTCACAAACATGTACAGATATATGAAATTCTTGGAAAGGATTGGGTTATTAATGTGGGCACAGAGATAAAACCATACATTTCAGACTTTTATGTGCTGCTTTTCTCTGAGTTAGTCTGCACATAAGTACTTGGGTTGGGTTTCAGGGAGGGAGTGGATCCTTTTCACGCTCCGCTGAGCTGGAGGCAAAGAAATCATAAACAAGTTAGACTTCCCAAAGGGTTAATTTTGTTTAAACTGCATATTGCTGTGGGGCAACCCTTCACATGAGCAGTCTTCTCTGCTTCCTATGAATTTAAATATGGCTCTTCAAAATAAAGTGAGTTTGGGGGTGAGTAGATCTAAATAATCTTGCCCTGCTGAAAATATTCACACAACATTAGCCCATTCCTGAACATGACACTAACAAGCACTGTGCTAAGACAGGGAATATCTACGTATGGAATATTGACCTGAATGTCAAATACCCAAGCCTCCTACTTTAACAAGCTGTACCCTAAATTAGTGCTATTATAATAATTATGTCAAGTAAACCAAAGCTGACTTTGAAGGTCTGATTACAAAATGAAAGCACAGAACGTGATCAATGAAGTTTGCTCCTGCGCAGAAGCTTATTCTGTGTTAAACCCTTGTTACCCTTTTCTTTCAATATGGCTTATGGAATATCTCAAAAGCCAAAAAATTCTGCACTTCCACAACGCAGAGCACTCTGGCTAGGAAAGGTCATCTCAGACTGTAGAAATGGGGAGGCAAGTGGGAGGGCAGCTCTGCCCCATTTGCTTTTCATGCCAATGTGGTTTCTGACACAGATTTCAGGAAGACACTGAGGTCTCCCAATTTGCCCACACCTACCTTATTGTATTATTTATAGGGCTCCACATCTACTCAGTGAGCACGGAGCACTTCTTTATTAACTGCCTCTTGGGCTACCCTGAGCTGTATGACTCAGAGAGGGCGTTTTCTTCCTCAGGAAAGGAAATAACTTCCTTGACTCCTTGAGTTCCTTCATGCAGACTGCTTGGGAAGTCAGTGCAGCCCTCGTACAAACTCCATGAGATAAAACCTGAAAAGATGAAGAGTTAATGTATCTCTTGACCAGAATGGCTATATCTCTTTTGGCTAGCTATAACCCAGTAGACAATGCTGTGCTCCTTGGGGCCTTTATTCTGCCCCATCCCTGATCCAGGCTGACTTACTAGGAAAGGAATAAATCTGACTCACATTCAGAAAACGTTGCCCTTTGAAGAGCTCATTTCTCACTGTATCCAATAGAAAGGCAGACACGTTTCCACCAATCTGCATTGACAATAACCTTTGGCAGGAGCGCTTCCAGATGCAACAGACCACCTAGAAGACCTTTTTGTTTATCGTTATATAAACTAGGTCATGATCCAGATTGTTATTGTTGTTGTTGTGAAGACCATGTCTTCACAGTGAAGACTGTGCCCAGTAAAGACCCTAGTCCTCTTTCCTACTTGTGTCCCTAAATGTCTATGATATACTACAGTTTCCCATCTGCAGTCCTCTCCTACACACTCCTCTCTCCTCTTGGAGAAGTTGCTTCCTCTGATCACTTTTATGTCTCTAACATCTTACCTTACAAGAGGATGACCACTTATTTACATCCCTGAAAGGATGATCATCAGCTTTCAGTCCTTCTCCTTCACTTCTCCAGGACCTCTCTGTGGCACAGCACCAATAATTTAGACCAGTGGCCCCCAGGTTATTCTAGTATCTGTAACTGAAGCTGAGGAACCACCTCCAAGAAGTAAGTCTGTCCTCCCCCCCAGCAGATGTGAAGCAATATTATGTACCAGCCTGCCCCCCTCAGAATTGTGTTGGTGGGACTGGTTTAATTCAAGACAAAAAAAAAAAGGGGGGGGGGATGCCAGAGACAGACAATGTACTTTCTCATCCTACATGCACTTGTACTTTCATTTCCCATCCATTATTTAATCAAGTGACTCCAGGGCAGCATATATATGCTATCCAGGAAATTCAGTTTCCCCATTAGATGGCTGTAGTTTACAAACAAAGGCTGTCAACTAAAAATTATCATTTTAATCCCCTTTTTATTTATTTATTTCTTTTCCAGATTGCACTAAAGTCCCTTCTGTTGCCTTTCTATTTTATCTGCCCAGAGTGAGTCTGGTTCATCGCAGACAGCCTTCCTCCATCATCTCGCTCATGTTAGGCAGACGCCAATACGTAGCAAAGGAAATTCTCTCTCTGGACAAATGAAAACCAGATCTGACTGGCTGTCTTCCATGAAGTCCCCCATGCAGATTTCTTCTTTATTACCAGCTTGATAATGGGAGATGACCTATGTCTCAGTGCACTGGGAATTTGCCAGTAGCTGCAGGGCCAGCACCTCAGTAGTCTGAAACAGAAGATTAAAACTGTCCCAGACTTTTGTTACTTCCAATGCAAGAACCCATGAGGCCAGATTCCTTATCAAATTATATCTGTTACACTTTTGTTTGATGAGTATTCTCTTCTTGGTCTTCTACTTGCTCTCAGCTGAGCATCCCCCGTGTTGTCAGAGACCTGCCTGGCAAAGTGATCTATTGATTCCTACTCTACGTTGAACTCAAGCTGATCCATATGCCACACTAAACCAAAAGGTTTGTATTATTTGAAAGGAAATCCTGAAGCCATCCTTTTACACTTACCTGGGGCTCATGTAAACATCCAGAAACATTAATTAGGCTTATTTTTTTTAATGGAATAACGAAACCATACTAACAACTTGTATGCACATTTCTGTTCAGAATCACTATACATTTCACACATTGAACTTATAATATTGTTTTGGAAATGGCATAAGTGAAATCAAATCCAGATCTGTGTAGCTCTAAATTTAACTGAATTTGCATTTGCAGTCCTTTGTTTCTGCTATAGATCAGACTCTTGATTCCCCTTCAGCTATTTTGCTGCTGTCCAAGAGAAATGGAGGCTGCATTATTTTCTGCATTACCTGTACACAGGAGAATATGATGCACTGAAATGTAAGTGAAAGTAAGGCAGGAGGAACTCGACTGATACTTCATCCCTTCTCTTTTGTACATGATTTGCTTCATTTGCAAGTCTGGATACTGCCCATTGGAGTGTTACCAGGATCCTTGCAGATTTTGCATACTTAATTGACTGAGACCAGATTTAAACTAGAAAAAAAAATGTTAGCAGTATGCCATTTTTCCCTAGTCCACATACTCAGAGAAGTTGTATACCAGAGCCAAAACTGAAAATGAATTCTTCAAAATGTCACGGTCGCTGGGTGTCTGACAGCCGTTTTGCAGGAGATCGCTAAGCCCTGGGGACTGCTTGTACCCTCATTACATGCTCTCTGTCAACAACCCCCAACCAGCATCAAACACAAGCTGCACTCATCTAGCTCCAAATGGTTGTTTAGTTGGCTGTGCTCCATTAACCAGGTGTAGTCTTCCACCTTGGAACCTGCTGTATTCAGTTCCACCTGCTGTATTCAGTGAATAAAGTGATCCCCATTGATAAGCTGCAGTTTGGAAGAGCTTTGGGAAAGGAAGGTGCTATAGAGATATGGCTATACTTCCCAATTATTCAGCAAGACTTCATGATCTGCTGCTTTCTCTCGTGTTTCTGAGTCACTCCCTTTCCTAAATCTCTTAACACCCATACAGAAGAGCTTTGTGATACTTCATGTGACAGAAGATGCAATAAGAGGGGCTCAATTGCATGCAAATAGTTTGCATCTCCAGTTGTTGGTGGTTTTGTGTTTGTTTTTTTTCCTTTTTTAACCACCAGCCTTCCCTCTCCTTTTCACAAGGTTAAGAACATTCAATATTAACAGCACTGATGGTCATTGAACCCAGAGTGATCTGAGATGGCAATCTCATTCCCATACACACAACCTGACTCTTTTTCTATAGAAAAACCACTATCAGACACTATCCTATCTTCCCACAAGCATCCCCAAAATTCCCATCTCTCCAAACCCAAGGAGAAATGCCATCTCTTCATGAAGTGACTTCTATTACTTGTTCTTGACAAGGTAAAAAACGCCTTTGAGTCATCATTTGTTGCATGTCACCTCTTCCCACATCCCACCATGTCATTCCTTCCAGTTATTTGAAAAGTCTGTCCCAGGAAAAAGGATCACAGAGCTGCCAGAGAGGCATGAAATTGGTTTACCAGTGAAAACAATGGCTCCATGACAACTTAGCTGAAGGTCTGCTCTGGTATGTTTGCACAGCACTCTGCACATGACCTCTTTTAACACTAGATACTAATGTGATCAAAAGAACAAATAACAAGAATCAAAATGTTCATTGGTGTTGATCCATAAGTCTTCCAGCCTGGTAGTATAACTATTATTACAGGAAATCCTTTTTCTTTCTATTGGTTTCAAACAGCATATATGTGGTAAAGGTATCAGCAATATTGATGATAGTATTGCTATAAAGCATAAAGTAGGTCTTTGACATATTACACACTCACCAGAAAACAGGAAAGATAATTTGTCCAACGCCTTTTTCTCGAGCCTAGGTCAGTTCACATTGCTCTCTCTGATTTCTTCATTACCTTCCCATGAAACATCCCAACTGAAACTGAACTGCAGCTCCTTCAAGAAGAAAAAATAAATAAAAAATAAGAAGAAGGAACCTCTGGCTTTGTTCCTGTACTCACTCTACTTAATTCTACTATTACTTACCTAGCCAAGACAGCTCCAAGAGAAGATGCTTCTGCACACTGCCATGCCAATAGTCACTATAAGCCAAAGTCCTGTCTGCACTAAGTGGCCAACACTGGATGCCTCAGAAAAAGTTACAAAATTGCCATAATTGTGTAATAATTTCCCTTACGGGAAGTCTGTTCCTAGTTGAAGGATGTTAATAGTCAGCTTAAGAATTCACGTACAGTGCTAATGGAAGTACGGACAAGAACATCCACACTGTTTAGGAAGCAGCAGGCAATATGATGAAGAAGGAATTAAAGAGACGCTTAAAAAGCTTCTTGAATCACAGACACATTTTCTTGTTTTTAAGCATTTGTTCAGTTCCTCTCAATAATTCATGCCAAGGTGATCAGGGTCTTCAGAACATGCACAGCCAGAAGGCAGAAGAGCTGTAGCATGTACAATCTGAGCAGCATGACGCAAGTATATGTATTTGGGGCACTTATGTCCCCCATAAAAAATCACATTTTTCTCTTCCCGAAGACATAGTCTTCTTCTGAAGAGTGATTTTTGCATTGCCAGCACAGGCTTACCCAGATCCTCCACTTGGGAAAGTGCTCAGCCAGAGTGGGGCCAACTGCCCAGGGGTCCAGACAATCCCACTGTGCTCAGGCAAGGCAGAGGACAGCCAGGTAGGTTGTTTCTGGTGGTCCCTTCTCAAACCAGCAATATTTGATGAGATGGAACCAAGACATATTTTTTAGCATGGGGTGCAGGTTTGTCAGCAAGCCCTCAAGGTATCTTGGGTTAGCCTGGAGTCCTCTCCAACTGCCCTATGAAAAGTACAAAACAAAGCTGCTGCATACTGTCCCCTGGGCTGTCGGCTGTGATACAACAAAAAAAAAAATAAGCACAGACAAAGTGGGCTGGACAAACAGCCCATCTGAAAAACTAGCCTGTCACCAACAACCACTATGATGTTTCCCCAGCACACATTGACAGCCTCCAGCAGTTTGTGTCCTGCATGCACACAGACTTGCAGCCCAGCGGCACCTTCCAGCAGGGAGCCCAGCAGCAAACATTCCCTGAACCTCATGGCCTTTGCTTAAGGTGATGGTAAGTAACTAAGCTAAGACTTTCAAGGGAAATTTGAAAGGCTCAAATTACACACAAACTATAAAATGAGTAATATGCACTTACGTATCTTAATGGGACTGCCAATGGCCAATTTGGTGCACTTTAGAACCCTATTAATAGCTGGACTCCACAGGCGGATGAATGAAACACACTTCCCTGGAGAAATACAACAGCAAGGGAGGACTGACCAGGGATGAATCCTGCCTGTCTACGTTGCTCAGTAACACGTGACTACTCCATAAACATTGCTGTTATTTCACCAGTTCCTTCTGGTTTTATCTGTGGCACAAAATGTTAAGCATATTGACCAGGTGATACATTTGTTTTATTAGTACGTCCTTGAACTAACGCTGTATTTCACGGGCACCTGCCAAGTGAGTGACTGAGGCTCAACCCCACAGCCAAGGACCAGGTGGGCTCAGCCCCACTCCAAAGACCTGTGAGGATCCCTCAGAGTCAGCACTTCCTTCATCCTGCCTCTGCTCTTTCATTCCTGACTTCTCCTCGATCTCTCTTCCTTACAAACACAGCTTCAGCAACCCCATGTGGCAATGGTGACTGCAGTTCCCCCAGTCCTCCATTCCCTGAGTGTGTTGCCAATGTTAGAGCAGCAAGGGGAACCTTGTGTGATCCCCATAGACATCTCTGAACTTATATCGCTGCTTTGCTGTAGAATTAGCAAATGCCTTTTATTTAAAACAAACAACCAACAACAACAACAAAAACCTTCTTATCAGATACATATTTTAGAGGTCACTACACCACATTGTAACTGTAAATGGTGCTCTCTGCCTGCACAGAGAGGGCTAGCAGCCAGAGAGATTTTCCCCATCCATTTTGCTGTTCCTCTTCCCAACTGCCCCCAGCTAGCTTCCTCACCCACCTTCACTCCCATCTTTCATCAGTCTGAGGGCTTGGCATCACATTTCTCCAGCAGAAATTAAAACTGGACTTGAGCAGAGCAATTCAGTTGGGAATCTCACTACTGGTTTTGTGGCAGCTTGCTTCTGTTAGAAAATGGGCACAGTGGCCACTAGCTCATTTCTCATCACTAAACATCTCAGAAGGAATAAAACCTTCCCTAACAAGTGCTCTGGAAAGTGCTTTCAATCCCTAAATGCAATTGAGGATGAAGTTTGATGCTTGTTATAAATCTAGTGCAATTAACACACAGCAGCCATACATATCCATGATTCCGCAGCATCAATATCTCCTGAGATTTTCTCTGGTTTCTCTCTTTTTTCGCCTCCTCCTCATCCTCCACACTAGCCTTAGAAGATCCCCTCTTTTTGTTTTTCTGTCTACTTTGTTTTTCTTTACAAGGGATTTGCCCTGCTCCTCCCAATTCTTTTGGCTGTTCCCCATCTTCCACGTGCTAGCCAAGAAACTCCTGACAGCTGCGCTTCCCATCTTGTGTTTTGCTGTCATCACCACTTTGTGTGCATGCATGCGCACGTGTGAGAGAGAAATCCAGACTAGTGACTTGAATCTTACACTAATTGGAGGCAGAGCAAAATGCACCATCCCCACTTGCAGCAGCTACTCCCCCAGGGACCGGTGGCCATAGCGCAGTGGCAGAGAGCAGATTCACAGCCCGAGAGTACCTGGGAGAGCCCCGAGCTGTACTGTGACACACACACATACACACTCACACTCGCCCCTGGATTTAGCGACGCCGCACAGCTGCGCTCCTCCTTGCATGGTTCTGCCGTTGATCTGTGCCGGTTTCTCACTTTTATGGCAGACAGCTGTGCTCCCTGGGCAGGATTTAATCAACAAATGTTAAATTTTTCCACTTTTGCCCTTATTCACTCTCCAGACTCAGCAGATCTTTTTCCCCTACACGCACTGACTGGTGTTACAGCCTGTCTCTCCCTCTTGCCCGAAGACCTGCATCAGCAGCTGTACAGCTGGTGCCAGTGCTTTGCCAGGGTCAGAAGCTCTCCCACATCGACCAGAAATTTTATCTGACAGTGATCTTGGGCAAGCAAGAGTCATCACCAACATAAATCACTGATTTTTAATAAAAATAACTACTGAGTCCTACAAACGTTATCCATAATCCATTACCTCTGAAGCATCCCTCTCCTTTATGACTCAGCATCTGGTAGCCAGCTGAATCCAAACTCCTATAGTATCACATTAAAGCCTTATCCAGAATGATTTCTTCACATATTTCCTAGAACTGAACAAAACCACAAGAGCAGTTGAGTAAAAAAATGCAATAATTCACAGTATCATAGCAACAATGATAAAATATGTGCTTCCTGCTTATTCATTTTGATTAAGAAAATTATTCACAAGGCATCAGATGTTTGGAAAGAAATCTATCTTGTGGTTTGTTAATCACAGGAACAATATACTCAAGACTGTTGAGGGAAGTAGCTTTCAAGGCTGGAAGGCACTGCCAATTGGAAGCTTCCTATAGGAAGCTGATAAGACCCTACACGCACTTGTTGGCCCGACATTTGACACTACCTATCAGTTAATGTTCCCATCCAGAAAGGTGCTTAAGTATACACTTAGTTTTAAGCATGT
This sequence comes from Cygnus atratus, assembly GCF_013377495.2. Taxonomy (NCBI): domain Eukaryota; kingdom Metazoa; phylum Chordata; class Aves; order Anseriformes; family Anatidae; genus Cygnus; species Cygnus atratus. The sequence continues at coordinate 10,561,360 of NC_066368.1, forward strand.
GAGCATTTAATCCAAGATGAGTACTTATGCCCTTCAAGTTGAGTGCATTTGTAATACTTTTAATATTTTTTATTGCTTTGTGGAAACCCAGCTTAGATAAGTAACAATGTGCTTACCGGCTTAGCAGCTGAAGGAGACATCATCTCTCTTTTCACCACCACCTCTTTGCTCCTCATCCCACCCAGTCCACCCCTGAGACCACTGGTGTTCCCTCCTTCCTTAGGATCCTGTGTTGCCACGATTCACTTTTCAGCACTTTCTCAGATCCTACCTTCCCACTCTGCGATCTCCCCATAGCACTGTGTCCTTGGGCTCGCTCCCACACATTAGCACCATGCCTCAGAATTTTTGCTGAGAAGTTTTACACTGAGTCCTTCTTTTTTACCTACTCTCAAACATTACACCGATATTTTGACTGTATCATAAGTGCATACATATGATGTCCTCAAGCACTATGATGTCTCAGTTGAGGAAAGGCTGCATTTCAGCTGTCTGTGCATAGCTTATCAATTTGGTGTTACTCTGGGGTTCCTGGTAAAGTCATCCCATAAATGTTAACTGTTAATAATTTAATATAAATTATTCTTTGTTTGCACACAGGTAAACAAATGTAACACACAAGAGATGTTGCTTGCTGTGCTAGCTGTTCATTTTAGCAGAACAATCAGCACAAAGTATTAAAGGCAAGTATGTCTCTGTCCTACCACATGGCTGGATCAGCATGAGAAAAATGCATATTTTAGGTACACTCTTTGCATTGCAAAACAAGACAGTTAAGGACAGGGTGCAGTCATAGAGGCATGGTGAGCAGATCAAATCTTTCTTTTTCATTGCTCGGGGGATGGAATAACTTCAGTTCTTCTTCCATCTTCTGGGAGATCCACTGGAACAGAGTATCATCAGAAAGACACGTGTTTTATAAATAAGCAATGGCAGAGAGAAAGCAATTGAATTAGATCCCCAAAGCTTTACTAAGATAGATGATCCTTGAAAGTACAGCTAGGATATTAAATGTAGCGAGAGTATAATTCTTAATTTCTAGGCATCTGTGAGAATAGTTACCATCCTTCGGGGAGTATTGTAGTGACTGTAGCTGGTAGATCTCTAAATGAGACTATATTTCCTTTTGATATTGCATCATTAAGATAACTGATTCCTATACCCAGCCAAATATTTCATATAACTCTTTCCTCCCTTTTCTTAATGTGTGCAATTGTGAAAGAGCAGCACTGGAGGGATTTAGTGGTTGTACCTCTTTATGAGTCTGAACTGTGACATGGAGGACTCAGTGAGTTTATTGATTTTAATTTCTTATATTCGGGATTTATCTTCTCAAATTTTATTTAATGGTTGAGAATACTTACAGTGTTGATATAGGAGGTTGGCTACCCAAGCGCAAAATTTCAGATCCTCATTTCTTCACCTGTGCATTTGTTTGTTTGCTTCTGGATACCAGCTGCCAGACTTTGATCAAGAGTGGCTAAGGGGCGTACTGTGAGACAGCATTCCTCTCTGTCAGCCTCAATAGCCAGAGCTGAGAGTAGCAGAGCGCTTAAGTGGATTTCTATGCCTATCAGAGTGAGACATCAGGCATTCCCTTTGAAGATCCTTTGCTACTGAAATCTAGATTCTGATCCCTGATTTGGACTGAAGACCCTAAGCCACAAGGCACACAGTAGGTCTCCCAGAGGGTGGAGGGGTTTGAGAGACTAGGATTGTTATCTGGGTGGCTGGGTATTTTCTTTGTTTTTTCCCAGGAAGACAGCTAGAATGGCCACAAATGAAAAGGGTGGTAAGAAAATCCACTTTTCAGGCTGTTACATAAATACCAGCATCCCTCTTTTCAGTAGTGAAAAAAAGCTTATAGCGTTGTTGGACTAAACCAGACTCAGCATTTCTTGGGCTATTTCAATGTAGTAGGGAGAGCTCAGCCAGGCTGATTTCCTTCCTGGAGCATTTAAGGACTAAGCAGCTAATAAAGTACTTTATGGCTGTGAGTACCTGTGGCAACATAGGGAAGATGAAGAGCTATGAAACAATAGATGGAGAGTATCTGTCATCCTTGGAAGAGGCGTTTTCTCCTGTGGATGCAGCACTGAACTTCGGTGCCAGGAGGAGCAATCTCTGTCAATGATTTGTTGTTTCACCTTTCCCACTTAACTGCTCTGTTTCCCATGGCACTGTTTTTATCTTCTTCAACTTCCTTAACACCTATAAGGCGAGTATTTGTGCCCTATTGTGTCTCTGCATTCCAGCATGCAGAGCTCCAGCCACAAGCTGGACGTTGCCATAAGCTTATGTATTGCTGCCAGGGAGAATTAATCACCATAGGTTGCCAGGGGTAATGAATTCTCATCGTGACTTTCGCACTTGACTGTCTTGGTTCGGAAATACAGGGATTGATGTAAGCTTCTCTTTAAGGAGTGCTCTCCTTCTGCCCTTCCTTGTTTCTTTTTGTCCTTCCATCCTCTCTTTCTTTCTCTTCTTTCTTCCAGTACTGACAAGCCTGGCAGTTTGTTACAGCTTTCTCCATCTTCTATTTTGAGACAAGACCAACAACAGCCAGCCGAAGGGCAGGGCTATGTCCGGTGCCCATTTCTAGTTCCCCCACCCACGTGAAGGACCAGTACACATTCATGCCCATTATGGGTGCTACAGTGGGCTCATTCATGGACTCATTTCTTTCTGCTGTGAGATTCCCTTGCCCGAGCACTCTGTTTTCCTTGGCGCAGGGCGTAAGACAAGAAGGAATCTTTACATGGAAATCTCTCCAGCTATGGGAAACATTTCCCCTTACACATGTCCTCGCAAGAGATCTACGACATCCGTAATTGCAGACAGCACTTGGAATGCGGTGACGTCTCTACATTTCATGACCAAACACAGTCTTTGCCATTGCCCAAGGGTAGAGTAGACTCTAACAGCATTAACCTATGGTCCCTTATCTACTGCTTTTGTCACTCTGTCCATTTGTATCTATTTGGAGAAAAGTTGTGTTGTCTGATACCAAGTTGCTTGGCAAACTAGTTTTGTTGTATTGGTGGCATTTCTGCCCTTCTCCTTTCCGTTTATACTTCAGGCAGCAGTGAGTCAGTCTTTTGCTCTGGGGTTCTCACCTTGCTAACCCTTCCAGTCTTGGAGACTTTCCTAAAATTCACAGATGCCCAGTGCAAGCTGATCTACAGGATGCTCAGTGTTTCAGCTTTGCTTTCTTCCAAGGACCATTTAAATGAAGACAAGCCACCATTTTATCTGAAGACACAATAATGCACATGGAGACAGTTCCACAATGTTGCCTTCCAGCCCAGATGTCACAGCTAACTGAGACCCGTGTCACATTAAGCTTATTGTCAAAGGTGCCAGAATGTTCTCTTTGTACAGTAGCTTTGGATTAATCCTGCTATTAATGAATCCTGAAAACAACAACAGCATATTTTAATTAAACAAAGCACAAGCAGTTCTCACTTAAAGTGGGAGGGGAAACGATAAGGGTGATTTCATCCCTCCGTGTCTCATGCAGGCTATGACAGATGGAGGAAGCATGGGGAATACTAATGAAACAGAAAAGGAAGAGACCAGTGCCTTCACTGCAGGGAAAGCTTGACCTCTCAGTTTTGTCCTTCACCCCAGGTAGATCCCAAAGCTGCTCTTTTGCTTTTTCAGCCATGATCTCAAACAGCGCCTCCCACAAACTGGTTGTGTGCTGTCTCCTGTCCAGCTCAGCACTTCTCACGCACACAGATTTCCTTGGGCAAAACTGTTTTTGGTCTCCCTGTCCCCCAAAACAGTACTCCTATTTCCGTATCAGACTGGGCATATTCATTGCCATTGGCTCCAACTACCACACCTGTATGCCCACAGTGAATAGCACCTGCTGATTAAACACAGGTGCAAAGTAACCTTTTAGCTCTGAGGCTACAAAAAAAATGCAATTACGAAACAAGAGCCTTCTTTTCACTTTACCCTTTTTTTTTTTTCCTTACTCTGTAGATTAATCCAGGCTGTTTGCTTTGGTTTCTTCTCAGAAGTGTAACTCAGCTTGAGTTTTGGACGAACATCCAGACTGCACTCACCAGATTAAGATTTGTCTCTGCTGATCTGCTCCTAGAGGGGGTAAATTAGCCCTTTAGTAGCCCCATGGTAGCTTAGCTAAACTACTTACTGTGCTGACTAAATTCATCTACAGTTAGTTTGATAGCTCTCCACTACATTGTGCAATATAGATATAATTCAAGACAATGGAGCATCATTAGCCTTTAATGATTGCACTTGAATCAGATCATAGGTGGTGGGTTCATGGGCTGAGATCCAAGAGAACCAATTTGTTCCAGGCATCTCTGCAGAGAAGCGGAGCAGGCAGCTGAATATGGGGAAAGGGACATAATTCTGGGAGGGTTCTCAGAGGGCCTTCAGGCAGAAAGAAGGAAGAAGTTTGGTAGCGGAGAAGAGAAACGGCAGAGGGATGAACAAAGAGAAGAAAGCTACTGTCAGGAACATTTCCATGGCCCAGAAAGTCAGGCATCCTTCTAGTGTCAAGCCCCTGTCCCTTTCAGCACACTCTTAAGACACACCTGAGAGAAGAAGCCGTAGATGTGCACCAAGAAAGACATTTCCCTGCAGGGCCCTGCTTGGGTACGCCAAGCTCTGACTCCTCCACAGGGGCTAAGCCCTGCGAGATGTCTGGGGCAGCCCAGAGGATGGAGCAGAGCATCTGCCCTACAGGGAAGACTTTTCCCTGCACACCAGACCAGCAGTCATGCTGCAGGTGTATTTAAAACACTGTGCAATGACAAATAATTGCTTAAAGAAAAGAATAACAAACCAGCTCTGGGAGATATAAATCTAAGGAAAAACAAATAACCCATTGGTGCCCAACCTGACACACACACAGTCCCCTGCTATCAATGCACATAAAAAGAATTCCTTTATTTGTCCACTGTTTTGCCCTCCCCAGCACTTGGAGCTGTGCATTTCATGCACTTTCCAAGCACCCTGCAGCCCAGCTCCACATGGTGCTGGGAAGGAAATGTTCAGTCCTGCATCCATTTGCAGTGATAAAATACTCTCTAGACAGAGGCGGCAAAAGGCATGAGGTTCATTTTGCAAGTACCTACACTTGTCAAAAGGAAATCTAGGACAGAATGGTTCAGGAGATGAGATAAAACTGGATATGAGAATTAGTCCCCACTAATGAGCTAAAAGGAGGTTTCCTACTCACCTATGGAAATAAAACCAGGAGCGAAATCAACTCATGAATTCGGCTTAAAACAAAACACTTTTTTTTTTCCTGCTGTAGTAAATTTTCTGCCATGTTAGTGAGTTAAATCAGCATAAAAAGGGCCCTACAGGCGGCAGAAGTTGCATAGATAACTGGTAGGTTCTTAACAGTTGGATTGGAGAGGATGGAGGATTAGCAAGCAATAGTCAACAAGAAGATGATCTTACCTCATCTTATGGCACCCTCAGCCTGTAAATCTGTTGAGACTGGGACAATACTTTAGCACTTCTGTTCACTTCTTGATCTGAACCTACAGATACAGAAAACAGAATTTATAACACACCCAGAATGAAATATCATCTATGATCTATAAAGTACAGTCTCTACATATAGGAGTATAATATAATCAATACAATATATTGGTTATATATATGTGTGCGCAAAAAGTGGTGATCAAAGGTATCTACAGGAGCTCCTGGTTTCTAAGGGACTCTTGCTGTGGACTGCACGTGGCTTCTCCCGTGAGCAGCCTGTGTAACACCAACCTCTGGTGGGTTGCCTCTAGCTGAAGCACAAACTACCACCATTTTCTGCTGCCTTGGTTAGAGCCAAATCCACTGGACATGGAACCCCTCCAGCCTTCAAAGCACTCCACGAGGACTCCTGGTCTGTGCAGGAGGTGGGCTGGCAGAGCCCTCTGGAAGCACTCTCCCATACACCTCAAAGTTGCATGGGGAAGAAAGGGCTGGCTCTTCTACACCTGCTCTGCATGCTCACGGCAGTGCTGGGCTGGCCCGTGGTGAATGACACAGCCACATGGCTGGTCACATCTGAAACCCAGCCAGCAGCTTCTGCAGTGCCATTAGCCCCGCTAATTAAGGAGTGAGTCACAGCCTTGGCTGTGGCTTTCCCCTCTTCCAGAGAACCTTAGCATGGACATTTCACACTTGCCAATGGCATGCTTTGAGATTTTCTCCCTTTCTCACTCTTTTTTTCTTTTAACTAAACAGCGAACCATATGGTGTATCGTTGTCTGATTAGCTAACAGCTTCCTGATGCCTGTGGGAATTGCTGTATCCAAAGCTTTTAGAGCAGGTATGTGCACCGCCTTTACCTGCCACTCTCTGAATTGATCAATTCCTGCCTTCGGGATTTTATTTCTGCCAGATTACAAGGATCACTTTACATTAAATCCACTCTATCTCCTGGGCACACATCAGTGAGAGAAGCATGGGCTGTGCTGTGTTCTCTATAACTTTTATTATATATTCAAGGAAGATTGATAGTAATGACTCTGCTTAAAATGCTGTGGTGCAGCAAGATGACTTTCAGTTCCCTTCAGATAACATACTTAGGGCTACTCCTGTTGTCTCCTGCATTTGCTTTTCTTGTATTTTTTCCCTTCAGTAATATTTCTTTCCCAAGAACTCTGCTGGGTACCAGCCCTGAGCCTGCAGGCTCACGTCTGCAGACCAGCTCTCCCCCGCTAGCCACTCAGAAAGCGTCCGCTCGGAAGGGCACTGCCGATGGGTGCAGTTCCTAGAAAGAGGGTTAGCTGCTTCCTCTGGGCCAGGACCGGGTCCCAACCCTGCCAGCAGAGCCAGGCTTGGGCAGAGATACACGGGCTATTCCACACAGGCAGGGACATTCAAAACAAGCCCTCTGCCAGGTAAAAATGGTAAAGAACAAGGAACGAAAAATCCTCTCTCGAATATAGTAGAGAGAAGAATATTTGTGCATGATCTTATACTGTACTGAAATAATACAATATATAGTCTTATACTGCATGATATGTAGGATATTTCAATAGGCTTTCAGTGTCCAGAAATAAAACTTCAGCAGAAGTAGAACGATTTTCCAGTATTTTCCAACGAGTCACGCTCTCACCCTTACAATATCCCTCACACCTACTGTCCTAAGACTCAGTCAAAAAGGATGGTGACTTTACTCCAAGCCTGCTTCTCAACACATTCTAATACTGAAATTTGTAAGCTTCTGTTCAACTTTAAAACACTAATAAAAATTCAAAAGCCTCATAAGCACGGCCATTATTGCTTGGCTGCTTGCCATTTTAGACAGAAAGTCGTTCAGGAGAGAAGACTTAAGCATTGCAATCATGCTAGTAGGAGATATTTGTCCAAGTCAGGATTGTCCAAGGAGATATTTGTCCACCTCCCTAAGTCAGGAATAAATCTAATCTTTAGGAAGAAGAGCTTGACAGTCCTAGCAGCCACTGGCTGGGAGCTCCCAAGGACTTATTGCTGACCTAATTCTTCTCCTGTTTGTATCAGTGGTATTTCTAAAATACCATGCTCTTCACAGATTGGAAAATGGAAAATTCCTGGCTTGGATTCATTTCAGAAGTTGTTCAAATATCCAGTGTCAGCAAACATCCAAATTCTGATGGAAAGCAAAAAAAAAAAAAAAAAAAAAAAAAACAACCTCCTAACTGATGTAAAAAAATATGATATATATATATATATATATAAATAAAAATATATATTTATTTTTAAATGGAAAAGTCCTAGAGATATAGTAGCTTCCAAGCCAGTTACTGCCAAGAAAGTGAATGTTGTTGACTGCAGAGTATCCAGGATATGTTATTTTATTTGTTGATATTAAAGAAAAAAAAAATCCAACAAATTGGGAGCATGGTGCAGAGAGAAACTTCCTGGGTCATAAAGTCCAGACTTCTAGTATCCCAGGCACCACATAATTGACTCCTTTTCATCTGAGTTATCTCCGGTCTTCTAGATGGATGCCAAAAAAATATAAAACAGGAGAAGCAATGAGAAAATAAAAAATTACTTTTTTTTTCTGTATCATAAACAAAACCACATTAGCAGTAGGAGCAGCTGTAAACATAGCAATCTGTAAGGCTCCAGCAGATAAGGCAAAGACTAAAGTGTCATGAAGGATCTGATTAATTTTTAAATAAACATGTTGTAGTCTTATTACACCTGTATTACAGGAGCAGCTGAAGATCCCTGGGAGAGAGGCACTGAAGGAGAGGGCTGCAGGCTGGGGACTGTTTGGTGCCTCATTCCTGCTGTGCTTGAGGTTTTCTCCCACTCCTGCCTGATGGGATGCAAACATCCCTCACTCACAGAGGAGTGATCTTGGGTTCAGCCCATAGTGACAAAAATCCAAGAGTAAGGAAGCCAGAGTGACAGTAACACAAATGGGAACACAGCTGTGTCCTATAGGGTTAAACCATATCCCTGGCAGAAGAGGTACAAGGCTGGTAATTTATTGGTTCTATAAAGTGGTTTAACATCTTTTTTAACGACTATCAGCACCCACTGTCTCCTTCTTGGCATCAGTGCCAAATACTAGGGCCATGTTTCCTTTCAGTCTTTTCGTGACGATCAGCATTTAACTGGTCTGTGTGAACTGAGATCTGGAGGGTCAACTCTACCTGGGCAGAGATGGAACTTAAAGTCTGGTCTCTCTTGATGATGAGCTGTTGAGTGCAAATGGAGGCACCATTTGTATTGTTGTTTGTAAAGAAAAGTCTTGTATCCTACAGCAGAAGGTTCAAAGGTCCAAAAGCTAATAAAGAAGTTTCCAAACTAGAGAAGGTAGGTGGTGGGTCTTACAATAGACTCTTCCGTCCGTTTTCCAATAGCTTGGGAGATTGCCAGAGGAGTATCCCAAGACTGGTTGCTCTGACCCTCCATATATATTGAATGAACCCTAAATAGGTGATGAGGTGTTTATAAATAAAGTTCTGAAATATGGAGCTTAAATATCATGGGCGGGTGTTCACCACTAACAGCCAAATCATATCGTCATTCTAGAACCCCAAGAAAAATCTCTCAAAAAAGTGACCTCTGGATTTTTCTGTGAACCCGCTGCTCAATAGGAATGAAAAACTGATCCAGCAAAGCACAGAAGCAAACAGCTAGTCACAAGGAGGTGATCAGTCCCACCCAAGCTCAACCAACAGCTGCAGTCACCAGTGTCTTGAATAATGGCCTTAATTTCCTAAAGAGACCTGCTAATGATAGTACCAGCCTGTGCACCTGATAAAAGGGATTTGTGCTGGATTTTTGTTTGACATGTTTAGAAGCAAAGGATGAAAAGGCTGGTATTAATAACCTTGATCTCTTCACCAGGGGAAGGAGAAGTTCATATAAAGCTTTCTGCCTTACAAAGCCTTTCCAAACCTGTTCTCTGGACAAAAGAAAAAAACGTTTTTAAATATACAGTATTCTTAAACAGGCATTTGCCTGAAAGAGACCAAGCTTTGGAAACCATTTTTTAATTACATCCTAAGAGATAAAGCATTGCTTTGGGCTTTATGAAAACTAGAGTCCAGTCCCTCTGAAAAAAAAAAAATATATATATATATATATATATATGGACTATTTTGGCAAGTAGAGTCATCATTGCTTTTTCTAATCCAAATATTCTGAAGTTGGCACATAAACAGATTACGGCAGAAAAATAGGGAAGGTCCCTGATCTCTCTCTTCTTTAACCTGAGCTTAGTTGCATCCTCCACACTGTCTGTGCACTGCTTGGGGCTTTTGATGAGAGTTCATTTCCACAAGTTGTTCCTGTTCAGCTGGTGGGTCCATGTAAGAGCTGGCAGTGTCTCCTCTCCCGCCCACAGGAGAGATGAGAATCAGCCCTGTGTCTTTTACAGGAAGGGAAGGGAAAGGAAAGGAGAAGCAGTAGCAAACTGTATGAGGCAGAGGGAATTGATTGCAACCAGCCAGATATAATTACATTGTGGAGGACATTTAATATTTCATCTTGATCTTTGCTGTATCAGGAGAGTAAAGAAAATCACAATATGAGGGAGAGAGAGGCTGCAACTGCTCTTCATTTGAATTGTAAATTCCCACAAGCAAAACCATGAGTTACTTGCAGACAATCTGCACTGAATATATCTGACCCAGATTGCAGGGAGAACCAGAGAGCTACTCCACCTGCTTGGAGACAACAGTGGCACTAAGCCATCATGGCAGGTCCCCAGCACAGCAGGTATTTAATCCAATCACACTAATGAATTTCTCTCCTCCCTTCACTCCTGGGTAGCTACAGACATGCTGGCACAGGGCTCTTTGGTTAACCACTGCAAGAAGGAAAGAGCTTTACATCCCACAATCCTAAATGGCTCTGTCCTCAAAGCCAGACCTTTAAAAAAACACAGCATACATTTTGGTAATGACTGCTGTAATTAATGTACACACACACACACACGTGAAGAGACAGTTAACGCTGAAAACAAACTTTACAGTGTTGAAAGGAAAAGGTGGTCAAGAGGCTCTGGACCAAGGTCAAACAGAAAGACAAGAGGCAGACTAGAAAAAAAGGATGCCTGCCATATATACATATACACACACAAGGAACGCCCATCCCATGCAAATTCTCCAAGAAAACATACCAAATCCCAGTAAATCCACTCAGACTCTACTGTTTGCTACTCCTGGTGCCTGCTGCCCCCCCAAAATGGGCTACACATTTGTTGTGGTGGGAGAAAGCCCAGCAGCATCAGCTACCAGGCACCTCAAGAGGGGAATGGAGGACGAGGCATTGCTGAGCATCTCTGCAACCAAAACATCTCCTTATGACTCTGACTGGCCCAACGTGTCTCTGGCGGTTCTGACACCCACCACTGAAATGCAGCTCCCTGAGGTGGATCAGAGCCAGCTCAATCCAGACCTCATAGCAGGGAGAGAAAAGTTGCCCCAACAGCTCTGTGTGTTTGTCCTCCCGCAGCCTCAAGCTGCCAAACACATCTCGGTTTGCCATGATCACTTCCACACTCTCTCAGACGACTATGATCCAGCTCTACATATTAATTATCATAAAAGAGGAGGAAGATCCGCTCATTGCTCCAGATGATTAATCAGCTAGTCAGGCATAACACCACCCATGCTATTGTAATTGCAGTCAAATAATAACGCTACAACACACGCTGCAATCATAACCATCATCAAACACCGGAGGAGTCTGATAATACAAGCAACTTTGTCTCTTCACAGTCCACACAAGATGATCTACAATCTGGAACAAGTTGTTAAAGACAGCTCATGAGGTGCAGCCTGCTCACCCGAGGTGAGGGAGGGAAGCAGACCCTTACCTCTGTTCAGAGGACAGATGGGGAGAGGAGGGATGAACTCGTCTGTGTTCAGCGCATCCACGACCTGCTCTTGTGAGCACCCACTGCAAGGGGCTGCAGCAACAATCTGGAGAGAGAAGACAGATTTCTTGGCTGATGGCTCTTTTAAAACACACCTCACTACTACTTTTGTCATCTGCTCTGGTTTCAGAGCAGTAAAGGCAGAGAATTTGCTTAACAGAATTGACCTTCTTTGCACCCCTTCTTTGCAGCTCCTCCTGGCCAGCTGAACCTGTACCCCAAAGCTTAGATAACCCTTTCCAGTTGCCTGGTCAGTAATTCTCCATGCACTGGCCCTGGTTTCTCACTGAACTTGTCACTTAACTTACCTCAATGCAAGGTCTCTGCTAAACTTGCTGTTAGCCTTGCCCAGACCTCAGACCAAGCAATGAAGCCTGTACTCCCTGGTCCTACTCCCCAGCAGCCACAATGCGCTTTTCTCCTCATTCTCCATTTCATACAGGAGCAATTTTCTCCACCAACTTTCTAAACTAGCAACTTCTGACAAGGGTTTGGAGGACTGGATCCTGAAGCTGGGCTACAGCAAGGAGCAGTTTTCACTAGCTACAAATTCACCATTAACCAAACGTATATTTGCTGTGGAAGGCAAGTGAGAATGCTCCCAAGCTGGGGGCTGATAGTGCTGTCCCCAAGGCCTTACACATAGGTAGGCAAAGGTACTGTCTGCCCAACAGCCCTCTCAGCCCACAAAGCTGCTTTAAAACACCTTGTGCACTTGCAGAAAGATCTTAAAGCCGCTCTACGTTTGAGCCAAGCCTTTGAGACCGACCTCACCACTCGAGACAGGCTATACAAAGACTACATAGCTATTAGCCTCGTAGCACTGAATCCCACCTCCTAGCATGAAGCTGAAAATGAAGTAGCCAGAGCCCAGAAGAAAGGATATAACATAGAAGCAGCATGAGAACTTACAGTCATTATATCAGCTGTAAAAAAAGTGTTTTGCTGGGGGGTTGTTTTTTTTCCCCAGTGCACATTTTGCCCAGTGCTGGTGGCGTTCACTTGTTGAGCTGCTCTTTGGCAGCCTGCGGGAAGCTGATCGGTCTTCTCAGTGGGGCAGTTTTAGTTCAGAAGGGATAATTTAAGACAAAGGCTATCAACCTGTTGTCCATCTTAGGAAAAGTGGCTGAGCCCGCTCGGGGGCTGCCTTCCAGTGGAATGAGCAGCTGCTTGACACAGGGATCTTTTCTCAGCTAAGTAATGAGCTGTATTGATTTCCCTCAAAAAGAAAATTGGACTTTTACAAACAATGCAACAAGCTGCTTGAGTCAGGATGTTGCTGAAGTGATCTTGTGACCACCGCAGGCTCTTTGCTTGTCATGAAAGAGAAGAAAAAAAGTCAACCATTTATTCTGCAAGGGCAGGCTTCACCAGTAAAAAAAAACAACTCTCCCTTCTGATATATTGGGCAAGTACCAGAGCAACATGCCCTGCAGGGATGGTGAACATTCATCCATTTGGAAAACAGCTCCAGGAACAACCCCTGTACTTGTTCTTGTATGCCAAGGCCTTAAGTCTGCAGCAGGAGCCCACACCTCTCTCCACGGGGATGATATGAACGCTATCACCGCCAGTCAGATGCCTCTCTGTTGAGGAGCTTTGAGATACATCCTCCAGGCCACCTGGTAGCTCATTCCTGTCAGCCTGGGCAAAACAACTCCAAGGGCAGAGCCCCTGGAAATGTTTTTCTCAGTCCCACATGTTTCGGGGCAGCTGAGGAAGGACGCAGGTCCTTCACAGCCCCCACCCTGCTCTGCAAGCAAGGGGAGCCTGCAGGAGCCAGGATTAGCACCCTGATGGGCAAGGATGGGTCAACAGCAACAGAAAGTTTCCACCCTCTAGAAAAAAGGGATCACGGCAGAACATCTGAAAGAAGAAATCTAACCATGGTGTGACTGACTGCTGCTCTCATGTGCTCAGGCTGTCCCCAGAAACCCAGCCACAGCAGGGTTTGTGCTGTGCCCCGGCCCCCCGGGCCTGCCACCTCCCCACGGCAGCAGCATCAGTGCCACAGCCAAATCTCAGCTACATGCTCGAAATCCCCCTGGGAGCCCCACCAGCACCATGGCATGCAGGATGCTGGTGGGAGTGCTCCCTTGATGTACCACTCCCAAGGCTTTGCCGTGCCCCAAAAGGCAGCGGGACACCCACGCTACCTCCAGCAGTACGGCAAAGCAAGAGCATCGAGACCTTGCACTCAGCTGGGACAGGGCCAGACTGTCAAGTGCCACAGCACCCACTTGCTCTCGGCAGATCAAAAGATCCCCGTCTGTATTCTAAACGAGATCTCTGGACTCTGCAATTAAGCACTTTGGGGCACTAATTTCTCTGATCAGGCATGGGCACCCATAGAAACATACCAGGCTAAAACCCTAGCCAGCGTTTGCAAAATTAGGAAGCTGAAGGGAATAGCAGTAAGCTCAGCAGGGACAAGAAGTGTTAATTTTGTGTTGGTAAATGGGAATTACAAGAAATGGAAAATAAATAAAAATGCAAATTCAAAGTAATAAAAAAGCACAATTAAAAGAAACAGCCAGCATACTTTCCTGTATCAGAAAGAAATGCAATTATCATCACAGAATAGGCTTTTCTAATATTTTTCATATCAGTAATTTTTGTGTTTTATTTAGTGCATTATAAAATTTGGAGAAATATTACAATCTCTCCAGTCAGTCAATGTTTCATTATTTAAAGATATGAGGGGAAGAGAGATTTATAAAAACTTCAGCCTACAAAACAAGATTATGATTTCCTTTCTAACTGGAAAGATAGTGCCAATAAGTGCTGAACTCACCAGCCTCAGGAACCGTCAGCAAGATGCTCTTGCTAAACATGGAGACACAGCACAAGCAGCTAAATCCAACCTGGGTTTAAAGGAAATAGATTTGGTGATGAGTGTAAGGACGAGGGGCACCTGGGCACTCGAGGTTGCCCAGCTGACCCCAGTACTTCAGCCTGTAACGAAGCAGCACTGACTGAGAGCAGATGCATCCTGCCCTCTTTAACTTGGGGCTGGGATGCATAAGTCAGCAGTGGCTGTGCAAAGGCCAGCACTGTTGTGATGTGCTCAGCTCCAGCAGTCTGCACGACCCAGCTCAGACACTGTGTGTTTTGCCCAGGAACCAGCAGTGATTTGCTGTGGTCGTCCCCTTAATGGCTGAGCAGCACTTGGAAAGGAAAGGGAAGGGCTGAGAGGTGATCACCAGCTCAGGGTAAGGCATAACAATCCCAGTTTCCAAAGCCCCTCTTCCTTTTAATACAGACTGTGACGGTTTAATGATGAATGCTCACACAACATCCGACCTCGTTCCTAAAAATGAAATAGAAAAAAGAAAAATTAAAAGAAGAAACATCTCTCCTTTCGCCTTCCTCTCATTCCTTTAATAATTTTGCAAAATTAAGCCAAATGTGCTGATTATTTTCCACGTGCATTAATCATAGCCAAGTCACGTTAGCGAAGGAAAATGCACAGCCTGCTGTTTCCTCTCAGCACCCTCCTCTCACCCTGCACTCAGAATAGTCTCAGCCTGTAGGGCATCCTGCCGGTGCAATTAGCAGTGTGAAATGGAGAAGGGGAGGAGATGGGAAGATGGAGGAAAAAGAACTTTTCTTAAAACTTAGGCACAGCTTTGGGGTTAACAGAGCAAGCAAACAAAACCTTAAGAACATCCTGCTTTTTTCTCAGCTCATGAAGTCCAAGCAGGTGCGTGAGCAACTGCTGTCATCTTCTGCACTCTTACTGTAGTCCCTGTCCAGAGGTGCACTCCAAACTTACATGTCCAAACATTAGGTGCATGAGAAATACCTGCCAAGCTTTGCATGTTTTCAGATGTTTTGTGCTTATTTAAATATTCTGGAAAGGCTTATTAAATTATAAAAAGCTGCAAATGGTCAGCCTCTCATGGTAGATTGGGATGGAGCCCACCAGGACAAGAAGTAGGAGGAAAGCAGGTTATTCCCTCCTTGATGGGGTTTCTCTCTGCCAGCTTGGCAGCTCTGCAGAACAAGCATCCCCCAGCAAGCTGGCCAGAAGGTTCCTTCACCACCAACCAAGAGAAAGTGACTGCTCCAAGTGATTCAACTCGCCTTCGTGCCAGCTTCTGAGGCTGAATCCCTCAAGCCCTGGATTGACTGGTCGCGTCACTAAAGAGGTTCCCAGACCACCTTGTGGGAAGCCGTGGAAGAGCATCGCCAGCTTGGACTGGATGCTGGAGACAAAGTGAAATTGCACGTGTCTAATTTAGTGCTCTGTCACATTTCAGGCTTGATTTGGCCATCACCACAGGGAGGCAGCTTGTGCTACCAAGCAAAGAATGAAGCACAAACCTTGATCCTCAGCCTACTAACTCCTCCAAAGTGCGGCCCTGCAAGCTCTCCTCCCCAGCAGCTGCTGCATCAACCAAGAATGGTTCTGCCAAGAAGATTTAAAAAAAAAAAATTCAAAAGAAAGCAGATATGAAGTGGAGATAACCTGGCAGGAAAGATTTGGTGACAAGGCCAGGAAGTAAGCAGTTAGTGCAGGGTTATTTCCAGATGCACTGTGGTCGTGCCATACATTAAAAAGCTGTGACGTGCATAAAGATGAGCAAACATTTGCCTTCAAAGTCAGCTGCTTCGTGCACAGATACAGCCACTGTAGATAAACCCACTCTTGGGAGCAGGTTTCTACTCCTTGCCTTTGCAGAACAGGGCTAGACAGTAGGGATCCAGAAGAGGGGAAGCCTAGAGCTTAAATAAAAAGCCATCAAAGGCTCCTAATGCACCTGAGCATCCAGAAACACACACACATTTCATGTGCCAGGGCAAAAAGGTTAAGATGTCAGTGAATGAGAAAAACTGCGGCCACAACTTCTGGGTTCTTCCTAGGGAAGTGCAAAAGTCTCTCCTCATGCTGACAATGAGAAAGACAAAAACAGGGCCTTGCAGGTGCTTCTGATGAAGGATGTTCCTCTTCCTCCAGCCTGGAAATCCAGATTCTCGTAAGAATCAGGCCAGCATTAGGTAAGCAACATGGCCTGAAAGCTCAGGCTTGCAATTGTTTTGTTCTCTGGGAATACAGAGACACACAGCAATCTGCTGTGACAGCAGGTGGTTTGAAGAGTATTTACTGAAAGATGGATTTTCCTCCCCACCATGCCCCAAGCAACACAGTTGGGCAAAACAAAGTGATCACAAAAATTACACATAGTGACAGAAGCAAAACCTGTCACCAGAAAAATGCCTTCTGGTGCTGTTTTGTTGTTTTTGTGGGGGCATCCCAGTTGGGTTCTGAAAAGCTCCCAGCACTCCCTTCAGTTATTTATCTGTTTTAAACAGCTTGAAGAAATATCGCAGCTTTCTTCCTATGATAGTGATCAGGCGTGTTTCTGGGTGAAAGGACTCTTCAGAAATGAGGATTTCTCTTGATATCAAGCTCACGGGACATGGCATGTTCCAGCTTACAGGGTCTATTTAAGTCCCTTGAAGGCTAATATGTTCCTGGGCAAGCCAGCTGGGAGACCTGCCAGGCACCACAGAGGGTGCTCTGAGCTGCCAAGGTGAAGAGCTTGCCTTGCTCACCCCCCTCAACCCAAGGGACTCGATGGCCCTCCCTGTGCCACCTTACATCTCCCTTGCTCTTCTGCATCATACCAAAGGATTTGTGTAATGGTCTAATGAAGGTGAGACCCCTACAAAGCCCCTCGGGACGTGCAGCTGACACCTGCTGACCTCCTCTTAGATCACACATTGCTGACTGCTGACGCGATCCGGACCTCTTGGTCCCACCGTGACATCACCCATGCTTTCACATAGTCAGAGGCAGATGAACTGAATCTCACCAGGCAGGTCCAAGACAGATTTTTCCCTGTGGAGCCATACTCTGCCGCAGACAAGTCCTTTGGGGAAGCCCCCAGTGCCACACGATGTGCGTGCTCTGCAGGCTGATGGCCTCAGTGCCCTCTTGTCACCGCACTCTCCATGCTCTGGTGGTAAAGGTAGCAGGCAGGACTTGCCCTGACACACTGAGAAGATGAGGTGAAACCATTAGAGCTGGGTGGAAAAGCATGCAATCTGTCTATTTTCAAATAAAATGCACTCATGCTCATCAGCTCCAAAGGAAAAAAAAAATCCCCTGTAAGATCTTAGGAGGAGGCCCAGAGGACTTTGTGATCACTGCTTGGAAAGGGCAAAGCTGGAGCAGAGATTAATATTATATCAGTGAGAGGTTTAGATGGAAAACACTCCAAGACTACTTGCATGCTGAGTTACTACCACGGAGTACCCTGCAGGTTTTCAATCATTCTCAGGGCTTTGGCACCAGCATCTCTGTTTACAACCTGGATTCACTCTGAACACAGTGTTCGCCGAAGCTGTTGGAACTGCTGGCTTGAGAAAGAAACTGCTTGGGAAGCTGAGGCAAAGAAACACGTGAAAAGGAGGGAAAAGCCACCTCGTTGCTTCTGGGAGTCTCAGAAACCATGCCAGAGAGGGAAGGATGGCAAAAAATTAGCGTAAGGGGTTGAACAGAAAGAGAGCTCTGATCTTGCCTCACTTGCAAGTATCTTTCCTTCTTCTCCTTCTGTGATGTCACTCCTGCTTTAACAAATAATGATAATAATTAAAAAAAAAAAAAAATAACAGCATGCAACTCCTTTCCTTAGAAACCCTTGCACATTCTCAAGATGGCTGCCAGCACAGCAAAGTGGGAACCTGCAATTCAGCTGCCCCTGGGCAAACCCTGCCCACCTGCGTTTCTCTCCGAAGCTGACAGCTTTGGATTGTGCCCACCCATGCCTCTGGGTGCCTGCAAGCACATCCCCTGCCACGGTGCGAGGTTGCCTTCCCTTCTCCTCTGAAGTGGCAGGCCGTGTTAGGCTGCTCGGAATCACATTTGGTTCTCATTTTCTAGCAGACATCCAAGATAATATTTTTAGAAGAAGTTATACTGGTATTTGCAAAAAATAGCCTTCTTTGCTTTTATCCCAAATGGGGTCTTTTCCAAGTTTCTTTTCCTACTTTAGTCATATTTTTAAAGCTGTTTGCGTTAGACAATCCGATCCTGGAAGAGCATTAATCAGACTCTCCATGGGCTCCAGTTGCATGTGTGTCAGATGGCAAAAATACAATCAGCTCAGCCGTAACCTAATTTTCTTACCGAGTGGATGAAGCCCCAAGCCGAGGGCCATATATGGGTGATGGCGAGATCAGTCAGCGTTCGCGCGGTGCCACTGACATCCCTGCATCAAGAGGAGCCGCTTCCCGAGGCCTGCCCACCACGGAGAGTACCTGTCCCTTAAACCACCACGGCTCAGCCTCGTGCAGCCCATCGGATGGAAAGGGGAGCCACCAGCAGGACCCACAGTGCCAGGTGCTGACCTGCCCTCCCCGCTCTGTTATCTGGGGGCACTCAGCAACCTGTTTGGGGAACCGTTTTCTCTGCTTGGCTACGTTTTCAGCTCTGCTGAAAGCCTGGCAGGGCGAGGGGGAAAAGATCCCTGCTGGCAACCGAGCTGGAGGCAGTTCGGCAGCACGGAGATGAGCGATAGAAACAAAGACAGGTTTCGTGGGGTTTTTTTAAGAAGATTCCTGGAAAAAGGGCCTGGGTTAAGGAGGTGCTGCAGCAGCATCCAGCGGGAAGGCGAGCTGGGGGGGGCTCGTGTCTGCGCCGAGTTTCGGGCAGCCTACATCCACAGGAACAGGAGCACAGAAAAAGGCAGGGAGTCACTGGGCTGGGCTCCTTCCCCACGTGTCTGCAGGTGCCCACACAGGTCCTGCAGTGTCCATCACTGCTCTGGTGATGCTGAAGGCACTGGGGATGCCCCTGCCCCAAGCAAGGACCATCTCCCTGGGCCATGTCAGGGCTCCCTTCCCCACCATGGCAGGTACAGATGTGGATCCCGCTAGGATGTTGGGCATATTTTTAAAGTAAGCTTAGTGTACCCAAACCCAAGTACGTATCAGCTAAAATACTGCCATAGGATGGGATAGTGGAAAAAGAAGGGAGCTATTCCTTCCATAAAGGGCCAAACACCAGCACTGAAAGTCTGGGCAGTGAAAGGAACACATCCCAGCCCATCCCCTTCCAGCACCCTGGGCTGTCTGCTCGGGGGGCACCAGCTCCCCTGGGCACAGGACAAGCTGCTCTGAGGTCCCCAATGAGGGAGGTGGCAGAGAGCCCCTATGCAGCTGTCAGGGCCAGGAGCAGAGGTGCCAGGAGGGCAGAGCTTATGCCCTTGGGGCTCAGGATCTTCATCTCAGACCTAAATCAGTTTTATGCCACCGAAATTCCCTCCAGATGCATACAGGCTCAGAAAACTCAGGCTGAGAAAGAGTTTGGGAATAATCTAATCCAGCCT
The DNA here is from genome assembly GCF_013377495.2 of Cygnus atratus. Classification (NCBI taxonomy): domain Eukaryota; kingdom Metazoa; phylum Chordata; class Aves; order Anseriformes; family Anatidae; genus Cygnus; species Cygnus atratus. The sequence goes on from NC_066368.1 coordinate 10,581,067, forward strand.
CTTGCCCCAGCAGACCAGCTCTAAATCTTTGCCATCTGACCTTCTGCAAAATGGGGCCCAGCGTGGGTGCTGGGCTTGAAGGTCAGCGACTTCAACAGGGCCTTGTCAATTTATTCCCGCTGGGGAACTGGCCCCAGCCATTCAAAGTCCCCTTAAGAGCTCAGACAGCTCCCACAAGCTAAGCACATCCTACTCTTTCTATTCCTTGCATGCCCTTTTCACACCGACCTGTGCAGATCACCTGCTATGGCATGTAAAGGGACATTTCCATCTGAGGTGAGACAAATGAGACCTCACAGGCCTGGTACTACCCCCGTGTCAGCCACATGGAGGTGGCACGACCCTGAGCGTGGTGCAAGCACGGTCAGACACGACCCAGCAAAAGAGGGAGCAGACCTGGTAAAGGTGCCCTTAGGACAAAAATCCTATATATCCCACCTCCTGCTCGAAGTGCCTGGAGAGAGGCCCCAGCTGCCCAAGCCTGCTAACCCAACGTGCTTTAAGTCGCATGAAAAATTCTAAATAATTTAACTAAGTAGCCTTGTGAAAACAAATGAAACCCTATCTGCTGCTGCAGGAGCAGAGTGGATTTGTCACTCTAGGTTATAAAGCAATGCTCTAACAGATAAAGCAGCGTGCTGCAATATTTATGAGATATCTGAACGTGGTTTATAAATGTGACATGAATTCCTCTCTCTTCTATAGGGAACCATACTGAACTGCCAGCACACGGGTAGGCAGCACCATCAGCTCCAAAGGGACCTTTGGTTTGCCCAAACCACGAGCCCTTTTTTCAGTTTCTGCTCACTGGCAGGTGCATTTTGGCACAGGAGACTGTTTCTGGTTAACATCTATCCCCAAGCAGCTGATTTCTGGCAGCTCCATGCAGAGGCCTGGGCAGGGTGAAGGTAGGGATCACAGTCCTAATACCTCCAAAGGCGATAAACCACCCACAAAATAAGGCACACCCTGACCAAAGGAGACCTGTGCAGAGCCACGGAGGGAGAGGCAAAGCTCACGTTCATCAAGAAAAATAATCAATCAATAATCCAACCAGCACCAGCTGAGCAGCGTGGAAGGTGCTGGGGCAGGCTTCAAGGGGCCCATGCCTAATTTACAAGACCATATTTGCAGTTCACAATGAATTTCTGGATATTCTGGTTTATTGCTGGCCTGTTCAAAGTGTGCTGCAAGCAAAAATCAAGGTCTGAGAGCTCAGTTTTGCTGTGGTTTTCTTCCTCTGATCTGACACAGAGGGAAATGCCAACTGCATTAAGTTTTATTACGTTTTCTTCCCCAATTAAGCCACGACCACCCACACAGGAGGACCTTTCCTGGGGACCTGCTAGCTGGCAGCGATGCTACCAAGAGCAGCACAGCCATTCAAGTGACCACATCACAGTCCTGCACTGAGATCACCAGCAACCACAGGGGAAAAAAATGCCCAGTGCATGTCCCAGGATTTCTTAACTTATGGAGAAAGCCCTTCCCCACGAAGCCTCCTTGCTGGTTCAACACAGACATGGCAGGAGAGCAGAGTGCCAACCAGCACTTTGGGGCTCAGTAAGCCCAGAAGAAGGACTGCCACATTCCCATGCAGGCTGGTAGAAACAGGGGCCCAGAGTAATTTAATCCCCATCCATCTGCAGATGATGCTCCCGTGCAGCTTGGGTCTTTGAACACTCTCTGGTGCTCAGAAGATGTTCTAGCGTTACTGCCCACACAAACATCCACTGGGGCTGCTATGTGGGGGAAAGAGGGAGCTAAATGTTTAATTCCAGTCTCTTTCATCAAATATTTAATCTATTTAATATTAATTAAATCTTGGTCTGAATAAACAACAGCTAAAAATTCACCTCTTCCTCCAAACATCTGATAACGTGAACGTGACAGTTCATGCCATTCCAACTGAGATGGCAATTAAAATAAGGGTTTTTTCCATCTTTACAGTCCCAGTTGTTGCAATTGCAATGGCAGGTTGTTGGTCTCAGGTTTACACCAACCATTATCCCCACAAACACACACTCCCAGACAATGCTACATCCCCAGCCACGGGAACCCATGAATCTAAGGTGATGGGAACAGGCCAGGAATGGGCACTTCTGGGGACGATGAGTGAGGGCTAAAATAGGAACAGATCATTTCCACCACAAAGGATTGAAGCCAATTAACACCGGGCCATGAAGGCAGCTGCCACCGTTGCATTTGCAACAAGCACCTTACTTTATGGCAGGAAACCCTGCTTGGACCAAGCCTCACTCCTACCAGTCACACCAGCCAGAACTCATTTTCTAATTAGCCCCGGTAGAGCCAGCAGCGATGAAGGATTGCCCTGCACACAGCACTGCTTACCTTGCTGTCCTCAGTGCACGGCCGGTTTAGCAGGGCAGCACTGAGCACTTCTGTTCATCTCTGCTGAGCTGTTTTAAAGGCATCTCACCCAGATGATGAGCGGCGGTGATGAAAGCAATTATGCTGCTCTTCAAAATGTATTGGAAGCATCTTCATCATCCTGAGGCAGCAGTGCTGAAGCCCTGATGGTAGTAAATCCTTCAGTGTGAGCAAGTCAGGTCATTCAGTTTATACTGGTTATTTTAGCTGTTCTGGCCCCACAAAATCTGGGGCTTAAAAGCCAGTCTTTGAGAATAATAAGTGCTGGATTGATTTTAAGTAACTTTTCTTAAAGTTTAGTCTTTTGTGCGTGGGTTGCTGGTCAAACCCACAACCAAGGGGATCAGAAGCATCTGCTTCACCCCATTACCTGCAGCAGGCTCCTACCCCCCAGCACCTCTGCATTTGGGGTGTGAGGAAGCCCCACAGCCCAGCAGCTTGATGGACGAGGGGGAAGTGCTGGGAGGGTGACCAGGACCCCGCTCAAGCAGGACCCTGCACAGCCATGCCTGCACCAGCAGCAAGCTCCTTCTGGCAAACCCAGCTCCAGAAGCCATCCCAGGTCACATATCTGCTTCACGCGGAGGTGCCCCGTAACTCGTGTACCCCTGTGGGGTAACCGTGAGGTGAGGGGCACGGATCAGCCTCACTGCGGCCGACCCTGCATGCTTGGGTCTGGAACAGGAGTCATTTGTCCACATTTTCCTGATGGCAAAAGTCATCCCAGTGATAAAAGGCCAGAATTCAGCATTTCACTCTTTAAAGACATTTGGTCGATGCAGCAAAGCAGAAGGTTGGCTGCAGTGTTTTCAATATTGATCTGTACATTTATTTTTTTTACTCAGGGAGCTTTTCAGTAGCACCTTAAGGTTGCAAGCTTCACACAAATGCTTTTCAGCAACTCCAAGCATGCAGCTGAAGGCAAAGCAGCCTTCAGCAGGCATTATTTTGTCAGAAATGTCCAGTGGTGTCTTTCTTTTTTTCTGTGGAGACCAAATGAAAAACAAAGAGGAAAAAGGCCATAAAGTCACAGCCCAGCAAAGCACAAGTGTTTCGACCAGCAAAGGAGCAATCAATTCTCTCACGTAGAATTTGATTTAAAACAAATGTTTCTTATTTCTGGGAGTAAACCCTACAGCAAGCAGGTCACATAGCTCTGGAGGACTGCAGGGCTACTCCTGCAACTGCAATGCCCTGGCTGGGCCTGAACCGATACAGGCCAAATGCTGCAAGAATGGCACACAGGGAAGTGGGGATGTTTAGATCAGCTCACCTCAACTCCTGGTGAACCTCATTTACCCCATAACTCTTGCATTCAACTCAAAACACATTTTTGAAAACCATCCAGACCTCCTGACACGGAGGACTGCTGAAGGGAAACACATGTTAGTGGAATTTCTCTGTTCGCGCAGAAGGCACCACCGGCCTCACGAAGTCCCTGAAGATCCATCGATCACCAAGGCTCCCAGGAAGGGTCCTTGCTCCTCCGTGTTCCCTAAAATCTGCTGCTGGCCACTGTCAGAGCCATGGCAGGAGAGCAGAACCTCAGACCCGTCCCAGCATGGATGGTGCCTCCTAACCTGGTCAATATGGAGCTGACCACCACACTGACAGACTATCCCAGAGCCAGCTTAAGCAGTTTGAAGCCAGTTTAAGCCAGCAAGTTTATGCCTTTACTGGTAGACATATATGCCTCTGCTCAAGTGAAAGAGATGCCTTCTTGCTCTGTTTTCTGGTTTGTCCTCACATTGCTTTGTTGGATTTTGCGTGCTGCGACCCACCTGCCTGGCCATGAGATGTTGGCCTCACACACTGGTGGTCTCCTGTGGGAAATCAGCACTCCTGTGAGATGGCTCAAATGCCAAGAAAGTCCCCTGAGAAGGAAGGGATATTGAACGACCAGCTAAAACATCAGCATTTCCATTCAACACCTCCCACCATCCCGTACCCCACAGCAGCAGGTCTCCTCCTCTGCTTGAGACAAACCTCATGCTCAGGTCAAGGCAGTTCAGAAAATCCAGGAATGGCAAAAAGTAGGAGAAAAACCAAAAGCTGTCTCTGTATCACCAGGGCACTGCACAGCAGAAATAAAGTGCCTAGGCCCAGCTCCCTCCTCACGCAGAGAAGCCCAAAGCCATGGCTCTGCTGGGCCACGTGGCCATCCACCCCCTACGTGGGCCCACACAGGGGTCTCTGCTGTGCTCTGCCCCTGGGACTGGCCAGGCTCAGGAGCCACGGTGCAACCCGAGGAAACATGATTTAAGGCACTCCCCCACAGCTGTAATTTCACCTTGTCTTCCTGGGGCTCAGACTACAGCCCTCGCAGTTCACAGAGGGGTCAGGATCTGCTCGTGGAGCATTTGTGAGCTGATCGATGCTCTCTGCTGACCCTGCTCTCTCCTCACTCCATTTCTACCACCGCAAGGAAGGCACAGTGGCAGCAGCTACGGATACCTGGCACATCACAGAGACATTACCACAGACCAGCTGCACAGTGAGGTCCAGAGCAGAAGCAGTGCCACAGCTCCACGCAGAGCTGTCTGCCAGGGCACTGGCTGTAATCAAGGAGCAATCTCTGCAATCTTTGAACTTTTCCAGCAGTGAAAGACCGGGGAATTTTCAGAAATAAAATAACACGGAGAGCCTCAGCTGAGGAGAGCCTCCAGGCTGCGCCACTGCTGGGCCGGCCACCCAACCCAAGAGGGACATCATGGGGCACCAAGCCCTGGGCGACGGGGTGCTGGGTGGGGGGACACCCACAGCATGGCACAGCTGAGGGACATGGGGTAAAACCCACAGGGGCTCCCCCAGGCCTGCAAAACGCATGGTCTGTGAGCAGAGTGACTGGGGCCAAGCCCATCCCTCCTTGGACCACCCTGAAAAAGGCTCTCAGTGTGACCAGCTCCTTGTGTCCCAGGGAATGGGGGCAAAACCCCACGGAAATAAATGTGAATGCCAGCAGGATGAGGGGTCAGGGACAAGCCCTGAGCAGGCTGTCATCAGGCTCTGCAAGGACAACCCTGCTGCTCCTGCAGATCACACATGGGGACATCTGGGGACACTTGCCATGCCAGGCCTCCTCCTCATGGCCGCACATCCATGTCCCTGAGCTGGCACCTTCTCTGCCCCCGCACGGTTAACATTCCAGCCCCGACATAAAAGGTTATTAAAAAACAACCACAGCTCATTACATCCCATAATGTGGCATTTGCATGGGAATGAGCCGGAGCGCTGAGGCCGCTTTCTCCAAACTGAGGGAGGAATTTAGGAGAGGGAAAACGAAGGGCCAGGCACTGGGACTGGGCCTGGGCTGCAGGGCCTCAGCCCCACAGCAAGATGTGGGGCAGGTGTGGAAGTTTACCTCAACATTTACCACCACACAGGGAGAAGAGCAGTGGCTTCACCCCATAACCAGCACAACACAGCCCACAAGGCCCCTGTGTCTCGGACGTGCCCCCCCTCAGCAGGCAGAAAGGGCCCAGGACAGAGCTGGGCCAAAATGACCAGAACCAAAATGACCAACAGCTCAGGGAAATTAAACACAAAAACGAGTCAGAAGGTGGCAAAGGCAGCAGGACGGTGGAAATTCAGACACTGGCCACGGGGACGGGCAGGCAGCTCCATGCCAGATGCAGGGAGTCACTGTCCTCACCTAACATAGCCCCTGGGGTATTTTATTGGGCTGGGCTGAACTGTGAGGACACGGGGTATTGGGAGGGACACAACCCCAAAAGCACATTGCTTTTATCTTTGATGGAAACTGGGAACATTGCTTTTATCTTTGATGAAAAACTAGGAATAATCAGCCATGTTTCAGTTGTGCACAGCTTCACCAACAGCCCGTCAAAGCCACAGCCCCCACCCCCAAACCCACCAAAATATGCTTTTGTCTGTGCCGGAGACTCGGACATGAGGACAGCAGAGAGTCATAGGGATGAGGAAGGCACCGACCCCTACATCTCCCCTGGGTCTACTTTGGAAAACCCCCCAAGGCCACCAGAGGGGACAGCAGGACACCCTGCCTCCATCAAGCCCTCCTGGCCTGCAAAGGCCACCACGCTGGGCGGGTGGACACTCCTGCATATAGAAAGGAGTACTGCCTTCCACCCCAAGCACTTCTAATCCCATCTGCAACCTAATTATCACCAAAAAAAAACAACAAAAGAGCTACAAAAACTGCACCAGCCTGGCATTCCCAGTGAGGGCCAGGCTGCATTTCCAAGGAGCAAATCACACCTAACCTCTTTCCTTTAAGAAGCACGTGAATGCTCTTACTGTGGCATGAAAAGGGGGGGGAAGAACAAGAAACATCAAGGACTCATTTGTTATTCTGCCCTTGTGCAATGAAGCAAGCCATTGTTCCCTACCTGGGGTAAAAACGTCTTTCAGAAACCGCCAGTGCTTTTCCCAACGCGCTCTTGAAAAAAAATGTCAAGACCAAAGCTGCCGGAGAATCGGTGAACGGCTAGAAAAAAATTACAGCTAACAGATTATTCAGAGGGTTTTCACACTTGATCTGTAAACGCTCTTTTATTTAATAAAAATAATCATCCATTATAGCAACTTCTGCTTGTGTTTTCTGTTGGTTTGTTTTACAGTAAAGCACAGTTTATTTATTTGCTTTCCTCACGTCTTGAGGATTCAACTCTGAAAATGCAAGTGAATGTAAACATTGCTCTCCAGGTCCCAGGATGCAGCCAGGCACCCTCAGAGTTAATTACAAAGCCAAAGAGAGAGCAAAATCAACAAAACACTTCCAAAAGTAAAAAGGTATTGTTTTAAAGTCTCTTCCTTGCACCACAAAATTCCAGAGAAGGCAAATTCATCCAATACAAGAGACTTAAACTTGGCTTTCTCAAACAATTTCTATGATTTGTCAGCACTTGATAAAGCTATTTTCATAACATTTAAACTCTTGCCAATGCATTTACTGTGATATATCAAGAATTTTTTTTTCCTTTCAGTATTCTCCATAAATTTCTTCATGGCACAAAGATGTTACATTTGTTCTGTTCATTTTTTTTTAATTTTTATTTTGTAGCAGAAAAAGCTGAAAGACATTTCAGGAAAGGAGTGTAAAAGCAGTAATAACTCTCTCTCCTGCTCCAATCTCACAATATGTACACATTTCTTTAAATAAAAAAAATAATAATACATTATAAAATCCAGGGGAAAGTGTCAGTAAGTTTCCCATTTCAGGGTTTTGCCCTGTGTAAGACTGAAAGAGGGATGCTTCAGTATTTCCTAGGAAAGGTGAGTCTGGCATATTAAAAACTTAACTCTCCTCCGTTAATTCAGAAAGTTGGAACCACCTCTGCAAACAAACCCCCTCTGCTTCTGCAGGAAACCCAGCAGGATTTAAAACATCAAAAACAAAATCAATACAAACAAGATAGCATGATATACAGAGCCCTGATATTTGCTATGAAATGTTATCTATTTACAGTTGGAGGTGGGTGAAGTAGCATGGTAGTGCTGAACACGTTTCGTCACTGCAGTGTGGTATAATATCAGGCAAGATTAACTCGCTGGGAGCTTGGCTGGGTCCCAAGCCTCACACGGTGTGAGAAGGAGCCCACCTCGCAGCCCCCCAGGACTGCATGACAAAGCCACCACTCCTCGGCTCTGCTCTACCTCCTAACGGCTGGGAAGTTCCCAGCTCAGCTGTATCATAGCACGGGCAACACAAAAATTAAATACAATCAGGTATGACACCAAAAGAAAAAAAAATGAAAAAAGCCAGTCTGGCAAGATGTGTGATACTAAGCTCTGTAGTTAAAAAAAAAAAAAAAAAAAAAAAAAAAAAAAAAACAGACAAACATAAAAACAGGACAGACATCGGAAATTTTGGTAATGTTGTCAGACTGATGGGTAGGGGAAATGGCTCTAATTTTTCAGTGGTTTTAAGTTTTCAGAGGGTGCGAAGAGAGGGACTTTTAAGGTATCAAAGAAAATTAAAGCATTCACAGTTTCAAAGCTGCTTGCCTTACAAAACTTAAGACATTCAGATTCAGGGATACAATACTGTACTTTACACGGGGGGGGTTAATATTAATTACATATACAATACAACAAAATAAAAAGCCGACACCTCTGAGGTGGCATACTCCCTCTTTGTTGTTCATCTCATGGAGCTGCACGGAGCTTGTCTTTAAAGAGTCAAACTGAGCAGTCATGAAAATATCCACTGAGAGACTCTGGCAAAAGAAAAAAAAAAAAAAACTAACAAAGTAAACCAAGCAAGTCAAAAGCCATCCTCCCCTGGAAAGCCGAATGCCACGGCTCGGACTTCCACTTGCCTGCTGCTCCTCGCTGCTGCTGTCTGGCGTGTCGATAGGCTCGTCTCAGGTTTTGAGGGTTTCCTGCTCACAGGCTGAAGGAAACCATCCCATGCAAGCACAGCCCAAGGGAGCCATGCCTTACACTCCTACAAAGTCTTGAATGATTAGTCCTGCCCAAACCAGGGGGTCCTTCAAACAATCCTTTTCCTCTCTATCCTGCAGAGGATCCTTTTGAAGGCCCGCCTGAAGTCGTGGTTGAAAATTGTATAGATGACGGGGTTCAAGGAGCTATTGCAGTAACCGAACCAGAAGAAGAACTTGAAGAGGGTGTCGGGCACGGAGCAGCTCTGGCAGACGGCAGTCAGCGTGTAGGTGAAGAAGAAGGGGAACCAGCAGATGACAAAGACACCGATCACCACCGCCAGCACAAAGGTGAAGCGCTTCTCCCGGTTCTGCCTGCCCCTCCACCGGGACCCTTTGGTGGTCCTCTCCTCCTCCACCTTCCTGGGCAAACTGTCCCCAGGCTTAATCTGGCTCAGCTTAGTCTTGGCCTTTCCCCTTGACGGTCTCTCTGACTTCTTGGACTGGTTGTTGTCCTGGTGCTCGGAGGAGGAGGTCTCCTCCATGTCTATGCCATTGACCTCTCCCTCCTGCCCATCACCACCTCCGGCCGCTTTCTCCCCGTTGAGCTGGACTGTGGCTGGCAGGTCCTCCTTGTCGGCCAAGCCGTTCTGCTTCTTCTCAGGGCGCTCTGCCCGCTTGTTCGGCGGTACCCTGGTGCGCCTCTTGGCTATCTGATAGATGCGCACGTAGACCAGGATCATGATGAGGCAGGGGGCAAAGAAGGAGCCGATGCTAGAGGAGATGATGTACCACTTCTCGTCATTGATCTTACACCCCGCGACCCCCTGGTCTGCCTGCTGCCCGCTCTTCTTCTCGATGGAGATGAGTGGTGGGAAGGAGATGACGGCCGAGATGACCCAGACGATGAAGATGATGCACTTGATGCGGCGCGGGGTGCGCTTGAGGTTGTACTCAATGGCTTGCGTGATGGACCAGTAGCGGTCCAGGCTGATGGCACACAAGTGCACGATGGAGGAGGTGCAGAAGAGCACGTCCAAGGCCAGGTAGATCTCACACCACACCTTGCCGAAGTACCAGTACCCCATCACCTCGTTCGCCAGGGAGAAGGGGATGACCAGCGTGGCCACCAGGATGTCGGCCGAGGCTAAAGACACCAGGAAGAGGTTCTGGGGCGCCTTGAGCGCCCGGCTGGTGAAGACGGCGATGATGACCAGGACGTTCCCGAAGACGGTGAAGAGCATGAGCAAGCCCGCCAGGCTGATGAGGGTGACGGTGGTGTGCAGGGGGTACGGCGTGCCCCATCCCGGCCCGGCCCCGCTGTCGTTGAAGCTCCCGTTGGCCGCGGGAGGCGGGTAGCCCTCCTCCTCCACCAGCTGCCGCTGGTACTCCATGGAGGAGAAGAAGTGGCCCCTCTCCGTGAACGGGCGCTCCCGGTTAAACATCAACCCCGGCTGCTCGGCGGCCCTCGCCCTTCGCCCCCAGCCCCAACCCGGGGGGGGGCTCCGGGGCGGGGGGGGGGAGGGCTCCGCGCTCCTAGGGCGCCGCGGCCGGGGCCGGGGCTGCTCGGGGGGCGCGGGGGGCCGCGGCTCATGCCGGGCGCTGCCGGCGGAGGGCAAGCGGAGCGGGGCCGGGGCTGCAGCCGGCGGCGGCTGCCGTGCTTCGCCCGCCTGCCGGCCCCTTTATAGCCCCGGATCAGGCCGGGGCTGCCGCGTCAGCCCCACGTGGGGAGGGAGCTGCCCCCGGTGCGCGCACACGGACACGGACACGCCGCGCACACGCGTGCTCGGCCCCCCCCCCCCCCCCCAACACCAGCCCCCTGTGCTCACCCCCATCCGCACCCACCGCCCCCCGACCCTATTGTCACCCCCCCCCCATCCCCAAATCCCGCCCCCCCCCCCCCCGGGCAGCGCAGTCCCGCTCCGCACCGCTCCCCCCCCCCCTCCCCGCAGCCCACCCCACGGGGGTCTCGCCCCGCTGCGGAGCCGCGGCTCCCTCCGTGGGGTGGGGACACGGGGGGGAGGGGGGCTGCTCCTGCCGCCCCCCCCCCCCCAACGGGGCTTCGTGCGCCCCCACGGGGGGGGGCAGCTGCGGACCCGTCCCGCGTGGGGTCCCCGCAGCCAATGTCCCCGCGGGGAGCCCCGGGGGGGGGGGGGGGGGGGCACCGCCGCCGCCCCTCCGTGCGCCCCCCGTGCCGTGGGGATGCTCCGGGTGGGGTGGGATGGGGGGGCCGGGGGGGGGCCGGGCGGCGGCGGGCAGCGCGGGGGGGCAGTGGCACCTGCTGGCCGCGGCGCCTCACTGCACGCTCCGGCCCCCGGGGCCGCGGCACCCACGGGAGCTCCCGGCCCACGGCCGAGCCCCAGCAGCCCCCCCCCCGGGGCTTGTCCCCGCTGTTTCTCCCCAGCCCCTCAAGCATGTGGATGGGAGGGGGCTCCGGTCCCCACACCTGCCCCGTGGGGTGCCCGGAGGCTTTGCCCAGCTGCAGCAGCAGCAATAAGGGACATTTCTGATCGGAAAGCAGAGGCGACGTACCTGGTGGCCCCAAGGATGCCAGCTCCCCGCACACAGCTCGCTCACCCCCCCGGCACACGGGCTCCAGCTCTGACCCTCACGGGCTCCTCGCTCTCATTTTCAGCCGGCTCTAACGATGCTCACGCCGTGCTCCAGAGCCAGGCAGCTGGTAATTAATCGGCGCGCCGGGCGCTCGGGCCAATGAACGGATTTGCTCTGCGAGATGGAGGAAGCCCTGTCAGCTTCGTCCCCGCACCATGCCAGTTATAAGCCAGGCCCAGGAGCGGCGATGCCCGGCAGACAGAGCAGGGGTGGAAAACGGGGTCAGGGAGCTGCAGAACCTCTGGGCCTAGCACAGGATGGAGAGGTGGGGGACTGTGGGACCCACTGTGCAGTGCACCTGGGAAGGTGGCAATCCATGGGGAGTGACTTAAAACCTGTACATTGAACCCAAAATGATGTGCATGCACCTTTCCATGCACGTTGGAGGGGTCACCATCAGAGTGGCCGTGAGCTATAACCACTGAATTCACAACAAGGGGAAGGTGTGGACACACAGGGTACAGGGACTCACCTGGGTATGTGGAAAGGCCAGGGAGGGGGCGAGGAGATGCTGGGCATTGGGGCCATCTTCTGCTTTCTGCTGGCCGCCGGGTGCTGCGTGCTCTGCAGGACATGGGGCGCTGTCTCCGACAGCAGGGCTTGGTCTCCCTTGGGTACGGGATCAGTGGGGGTTTCCAATCACCCCAGCAGAAGCTTGGGGACAGCTGGGAGCATGCTGTGCTCATCTCCAAGAGGAAACCTGGCACATCAACACGCTTTCCTTGCATCACCACCACAACCATGTGTGTGACATCCTGGTGACATTATTGACGCCTTTGGAGCCCCAGCAGCACCCAGCGCTGCCTGCAAAGCGTCTCAGCGACGTCACATCTCCCCTCTACCTCCTCTGCAGGCCGTCCCATAGCTCTGCATGGCAGGCAGGTGGGAATGCCAGGGCTGGCGAGCACCCCTAGGATGCCCCACAGCAGCCTGCAGCTCCTACAGGATGCTGTATTATGAGCTCATCCCGCACTTTATGGTAATTTGTAATAAAGCCTCAGCACTCAGAGTCCTGGGATTTGCTAAGAACTGTGAATTTGTAGCCTGTGGAAGACTAGAGAAAAGCTTCAGGGGAAAGAAAAACAAAAAGTAAATAAATTTTTTATATCAATCCCCCGGCATTTGCATCCAGATGCTCAGCTTCTGAATCCGAGCTGCTAACAACGCTGGTGTGAGTGGCAAGGTCTCTGCAGCTCAAACCCCACCACCAAGTGCCTGATGAGAGGGCCCAGCACACAGCTCGTCCTCCTGCCGCATGGGCCGCAGCGCGTGCCGACCAGGGGATGGGAACAGAGATGGAAACAGGATGGATTCAGACCAGCAGGGGACCAGGGGAAAGGGGCAAGCAGTAGCCACGGTGCAGAAACACTTCTGGAAGCAGCTCCGTGTGGGCTGTAGCAGGGAGCTGGAGGTCTGGGCTTCGCTCGCTCGCCCTGATCTCCATATTTGCATACACATGGCAGGAAGCCCTGGTTGTGGCTGTGGGTTTTGATTGTGCTGCTGGCTTTGTCTGAATAAGTCAAAACAGGGTGTTGTGCAGGGAGGTTTGCTTTAGTAACCAGGCTCTGTTGGGGGTAATGCACTGAGAGCCCATGGCCTGGGATGCTCCGTGGACTAATGGCCAAATAGCCCCTCCTATTAGCTTCCAGAAGGACAGCTTTTCCCCATGACAAGCAAACTGCACCCAAGCCACACCAAAAAGATAGAAAAAAAAATATCAGAGAAGAGGCAAAGATCGTCAGCAGGCAAACCTGGCATGGTTGGGTACATCACAGTGCCACTGCCCTGTAATACCGATGTCAGCAAATGCACCATCCATTTCCAGGGAGGCAGTGCAAGTGCTATGATTCATCTTCTTCTTCTTTAAAATAATAATAATAATAATAATAATAATAATAATAAATACTTTTAAAAATCATCAGAACTGTGTCTGGTCTGGCCACCCACCCATCTGTCCCCACCAGCTGCTCTGGGAACCCAAGCACTTGGCCCTGCACGTGCATTCAAACCCACAGACCTCCCCTACCCCATCCACCACTGCACTGCAGCTGTAGATTTAGCTCTTTTCCTCGACCTGACAGCGATGCCTTCCCCAGAAGCTGTGTTTTTCAACGGAGTTTGTCTGGACTCAGCTGCTGGATGTACTTTCCCGAGTTATTTGAATAAACCATCGTGGAAGGGATAGCAGCAACGGTGTCCTGCGCTCGCACCTAATCCCCCGGCGAGCAGAGGGACGCTGCCGTGGTGTCGGGTGTTGGGCAGGGAGGAGAGGAGCACGCTGAATATTACCGACCCTAGCAGATCTTCCCTGCCCCGTGTCTGGCCCAAACCAGCGCGAGACAGATCCTCTGTGACCACCTGCTCCTTCAGTATTTTTTTCACAAACAGCCTTAAAGCCCTGCTTGCGTTTCCTCATCAGCTGCACTGGGGTTGCCTGCCCTGTTTGGCAGGATTGTAGCTGCCAGGTTTGATTGCACAGCCCTAAATCAACAGCCAGGAGAAGCATTTCTGTGCTACAGCTCACAGCGCGGGGTGAGGCTGAGCACAGGCACGGCGCTCACGTGAGCCTCCCCCAGTTACCATTTCCCTTCCTTTGTGCTGTGGTGGCCCCCGTGCCGCTAAAGGCTCACCTCAGGAGCAGGATGCACACCTCTTGGGCACCTCATGCCAGGGGTGGAGAGAGAAACAACAGTTCGTGTTGTCTCTGTTGCACCTGTGGGTACAGATACAAGTTCATTCTGATCACAGGTTTTCACACAGCCTCTTTATCCAGTTCCCCCCCCCACCCCCCCCGCCCAGGAATCCTCCATCCTTGCTGTGCCCTGCAGCGTGGCCACAACCAAAGGGCTGTGGGGCCAGCCCCAGCCCCGGCCCTCCCCCGGCCTCCCACCCCATCTGCCCACGGGATGCATCAGTCAAAATGGGCACAGAGGGGATGAAGCACGAACCCGACAGACCATGAGCAGACCCCATACCAGGCAGCTTTCCCAGCCAGCACCGACCCATGGCCAAGGGCCCGGCTGTGGCAGGGCACCTGGGCCAGAGTTGCCTTTCGGAGGGCAGGCAGGCCCGGGCGGGCAGAGAGGAGCCAGGAGCACAGCTGGGTGCCGCTGCCTTCCCTTGTAACCTCCCCTGAATGAAAACAGTCCAGGTTCTTGCAGCTCAGCAAGTTACCTTTCATCAGCAGAGCCGGCCCGTGTTTAAAGCAAAATTGAGGCTGCCTGGCTTTAAAGTGTTTAATTTCACAACTGGGAGAGGCTAACGTCCAATTAGTCAGCTGGGAAGCTGTAACTCGTTCGCTCAAGCTGCGCACCCCGGGGCCCGACCGCATCCCTGCCCTTTTCCCTCCCTGTTCTTCACCATCTCTGTCTGAGGCCCTGACAGCGACGCTGCCTCGGGGCCAGGGCTGCAGTCAGCAAGTTTCCCTCCCTAAGAGTGCCCCAGCTGAGCCGTGCCCTCATGTGCCAACCCCGAAAAGCTGCCAGCAACGCGAGTGACTGGGCACAGAGAGGGCCCAGCAGGCAGCAGTGAAGGCAGGGGCCTGCAGTGCCCACCCGGCAAGGTGTGGGTCTCACAGCAGGCTCAGGTCACCATGAAGGGGGTCTGGGTCATCCTCCCCTCTTCATTAAACAAGCAAGCTCCCACAGAAAGCTTTCTGAGATGGCTTTCCACACACACCAGCATCAGGCAGGCTTGCTCTGTGTTTAACCCAGCTCGGCCTGTCCGAGTGAATCTGGAGTTAGAGATCAAAGGGCTTGGCATGGCAGCAGCACTGCTCAGAGGCCGAGCCACATAAAGCATCCAGGGGATAATTGCCTGAAATTGCCGGGTTCCCAGAAAGCAAAGCACACTGGCGTGATTCCACGAGGAGGGAGGCCGCTGGGGAGCACAGCAAGACTCTGGGTGTTCTCGCTTATTACTTACTTCACCATCTAGTGGCAAAAGCAAATAACGCTGAGAAATCATCCAGAAGCCGTGGCTGGATCTGCTAGGAGACCCCTCTGTGTGCCAGCTTCTCCCTGGTGTCCCCACAGGTGCCTGGGAGCATGTCCCAGCAGCAGGACACGTCCCAGCAGCCCTCCCCGGGCTCCCACTCTCCCACAGAAGCAATGACGGGGAGGAGGATGCCAAAGGGCACAGGGCACTACCCAGAGCTGCTCAAGTCTCCCAGTCCTAAACCACAATGGCTGATATTTAGGCTGGCCACCACCTCAGGACCCTCTGTCCTGCCGCTGTGCCCCCAAAGAGCCCCCCTCACCCCCAGCAGCAGCCCCGACCTCCACACGGAGCACGCCTGGCCCCAACAGCCGCAAGGGCAGCCCACCCAGTGCCAGCAAGGCCGTGGGCAACCCTCCCATCGAGGAAAGCTCGCACCTCGCTGGCAGCTGCCCCTGGTCCAACAACACCTTCCTTCCTGCTGGAGTGTCGGGAGCCAGGCAGGCAGGCAGAAGCATCCGACGGCCACGCGAGGGAGGCTGCTTCTCTCCAAAGCTGGGGCTCCCATCCTGGTGCTGGTTTGCAGATGCTGCCTGTACGTGCCGCAGAGGGAAATCCATCATCGTGACTGCGGCCATCCCCTCCTTGTCTACAATACAATTAACTCTGTACGGATTACAAGGTACTTTTTTTTTTTTTTTTTTTTTTTTTTTTCCTGAGAGGCTCAAATTAAGTTTAAACACCAGCTTCTGATTTATTTGCTTATTCGGCACTATGACCTGCTTTTCAGCAACACGCAATAGCTCTCTCCCCAAGAACCATTTATCCTATCTGGGAATACTACACCGAGGGCGGTGCTGTGTAACCAGGATAAGGCACTTAGAGGAGGCAGGCTGTCACACTGGATGCTGAGAGCAGAGGCATAATGCATCCCCACTTGTGCTTTTTTGATTCTGGTTTTCCTTTTCCCTTGAAACACCACACGTAGCAAGGGAAATTTGCACCAGACAGAACTCACGAGCAAAACAATCCATGCCTTGCACTGAAGCACCACAGAAAACCAAGCACATAACGTCAAACACAAACCTCTGCTGCTACAAACAAACTCTCTTCGCTTTTTCCTGGGAAGTAATTTCCAGCCCTGCACAGGGCAGCGCCAGCGAATTCCCCCGCCAGGGCTCCGCCTCGGCACTCAGACAGAGCCTGCAGCAGGTCAGCGCTCCCGGCAGCACCGGTGCCACCGTCACCTCTGCCCCTCGGGGAGCAACTGATGGACACCGCAGCCAGGAAGAGGGAAAGGAGTGATCTCCTCTGACAGCCCCACTGTTCAGCCCGCCAGTGTGAGTTAAACGAAGGGCAGGATGGACAGGGAAGGCAGCCATGGTGGGAAATGCCTGAGCTCCCCCACAGATAGGGAGCGTTGAACCCTCCCTGAAATCCGCTTTCCACTTGTAGAGTCCAAGCAATTTGCTGGGTCACAGCCACAAAGAAGTGGAAATTGCCAGGCGGCACCCAAGCGTTACCGGAGGCACGGTCCCAAATGCAATCAGATGCACTGACAGGAGAGCAGAGTAACCGAAATCAGGACTCAGCAACACCCTTTCGTTTCAGCCAGGCTGGAAATAGCCCCCAAATCCTCAGAAAGGCAGCACATCGTGGATTTCAGCTGGCTATAACCAACAGCCCTGCGAAGCCATTTTGGGGACACGTTGGCCACACAGCAGCCAGCGTGGGGTTCTCCATCCAGCCACGAACCAGGCTCGGGGCCACTCAAGAGGGCTCCCAGGTCTTGGGCATCAAGCCAACCAAGTCCTCTGGAGCTGAAAACCACCACTGCTCCCCCACCACGACCCACTCTTAATTGTCCTTAAGCTGAGCTAAAGACAGCAGTGGCAAGGAGCAGTCACGGTAGCTTTAACACATACCTTAAGAAAATCTCTTTATTTACATTTCTGGGGAACTAAATGTCTGTGTGAAATGAAAATATCATTTTCTCATTAATATTTCACAAAAGATTTAATTGTGGGAGGGTGGAGGTTTTCCCCAGCAGAAGCGATGAGTATTACTAAGTATTACACCCATTTCAGAGCCCTTTCAGGGCTGCTTAGCGCTCTGTGTCACTTCAGGAACTAAGACATTCATCCTTGTTCCTGACAGGTTTGGAGCAAAGATCAGCCGCAGAATTACTTAATCAAAATTCATTCCTCCCCAAGCCTCGGCACACACCCCAGGCCAAGCCATTTATCCAGTGAGTGCTCAGACATCAAAACCTTCACAGGGACTCAGGTTCGCTCCGGGACACCACGTAAAAACCCAGCTGCACTCCATAAATCACGTGTACAAGGAGCTAGCAGAAAAGTAAACCAACACACGGCTGAGCCAGATGCAGCAAATCCATCTTTTATTTTCCTCCCTCCCAGCCACCTGTTCCCAAATCCTGTTTTCCTCCTGGTGTCTCCATTCAGCAACAGCTCTAGAGAAAAGGGGGGTGTGATGGTACGAAGCAAATTCAGACGGGGATCAGGATGCACCAGCACGTATATGGACCAGAAACCGCTGGGTACCCACTTTTTTTTTTCCCCCCTCTCTCCCCCCCTGCCCTTCTCCACTTACTTCCACTCAGCACAGCATGGAAAGCACTGGGCCAAGACACCAGGCTTGCTGCAACACGTGGGAAATCTGGAGAAGGAGCGATGGGAGGTGAGATGACGACACCACAAGTGGCACCGAAGAAGCTGGTAAGGTAAAAGCAAGCACTGCTGGAAAAGCCCTTCCTTTTCGTGCATGATTCTGCTGCTCTCATCCCATCCACGCGTTTTAAGAATTTCTTGAAAAAAGTGCACTTCTATTAAAACTATCCAGACAAAGTTTGGCCATCATTTGAGGCCCCACAACTGTAACAACACGGGACAACAAGCAGCGACGAGGTCAAGTGAAGCAACTACCAGGTTACAGCAAATTAAGGATTCATCATGAGTTTTAACAAAGAAATACTTTACCAACAGGAAAAAAAGAAAAAAAAAAGAGAGAGAGATGGTGATGTGGAAAGAGCTTTTAAAAGGGAACGATTTTTTTCTTTCCCTTTTAAAAGGGAACAAGTGTGCAATTTTGCAGATAGCATCTTATTCAGAGCAGTGGGGTAGATTGATCTCTAAAGACTTTTAAAAGGTTTTGCAGTGGAAAAATAGTTGCAAGGCACAGTCAGACAATTAACCGTGCAGCCCAGGCCGCCAGCTGCTCACTCGAATGCTCCAGATGGCTCCTCCTCTAAAACATCATCATTTGATCTTGGTAATCAAATTATCTCCCACTCTTACAAGCCTAAGTGAGGCAGGGCTTGTACGAAGAGATGATGTATTTTATTTGACTGATGGCTTGCAAAACCAAAACAAATTAGCTTTCAAGGCACTCTGTCTCTTCTAATTGTATCCAAGCTAGCCATCTCCAGCTCTTTAACACCTTTTTCTCTGGCATAGGCCGCTCTTGCCACCACCTCCAACTCAAAGCACTAGCTATAATCTATAAAGCTGCCTCAGGTCCAGGTTTCATACAGTATTTGCACACCAAACACCTCAACGCGCACTATGTGAGTGAGGACCTGCCACTGGACAGCAGTGTTGGGAGACTCAGGGTCCAGAAGCACTTGAGGCTGGGTTAACTACACCAAAACACAACCCATTTGTCTCACCGGGTACCCAAAACGCCACCTGTACATTTTCGAGGCCTTAATACAGGCTTTAGGACACAGGGTGCCGGGAACAGGCACGCTCTTCACTTCTCACTCAGATGAAGCCTTCTTCCGAGGCCAGGCTCATCTGGGGATGTTCCTTTAAAGCATCTGAACAGAAAGTGCCCGTGGCAGGCAGGGGCCCCCTGGGGAAAATCAAAGCCAACCAGGGCAGCGTTGATCTGCAACTAAAAAAAAAAAAGAAACAATAACACTAGAAATTTCCCAATATTTTCAGAAAATGTTACGCTTGGGCTGTTTAAAACGGGCAGCTGAAATATTCAAAAGTCCTACCTTCTAAAACCATGCACTCCTGCTAGCACAAAGATAGCGTTTTAAGTTCTGGCATTATTTAAAATCAGTACACTCGCACACAGTAAAGTTTAACACCAATTTTGTCTCTCAAATCTATTTGCAAGAGACAACGAGAATCAGTGTTACAGCTAATCAGAGGAAACAATTTGTTATTGCAGTGGGTGGCTTGCCTCCGAAATCTAAATCCCAATCTGATCGGTTTGGAGTAAAATTATTCTCCACTGAAATTTAGCACTACACTTTATCCCCCACTCAGCTTCAGTTTTTCATGACAGCTGTACCTTTATTTCACAAACTAGAAGGCAAAGAACAAAATAGCCTGCTGAAAGCCATGAATTAGGGAAAAAAAAGTCAGAGCAGGGCTAGAAAACTACAGAGAAAGGCAACAAGAACTACCCCAGAATGGAAGAGGTTTTGTTTGAAGATAAAAAAGGCAGAGCTCTATGACTTGAGGAAAAAAAACCCTCCCCTTTATGAAAAGCCCTCAAGAATAGTAAAAAGCAGATGAACAGGAAAGAGATTCTTGATAAATATCTCAGAATATAAGAACTGGGAGTCACCAAATGAAATAAGGTGGTGTGGTTTGAAACAAACAGAAGGAAGTCCTTTTTCACCCAGCACATAATCATATTGCAGAATTATTAGACACAGGATGTTGCAGAGGCCAGAAGTACAAATAGATTTAGGAGGAAAAAAAAAAAAAGAAAGAAAGAGAGAAAGAAAAAAGCACTTCTGTGAATTTACCAAATCTATCAAGGGCTACTCAATGCCATGATGCCGATGCTGCTTCCCGCATGGCGAGCCCTTCAGACTCGGCGGGTGAGCTCCGGGGCAGGGTGCCAGAGGAGCTGCAGTCCCTGCTGCTGTCCTTACACGTCTGCTACTCAGCACCATGAGATGGGGAAGGATGGTACGTGGCCAGCACCGTGGCACAGCACAGCTGCCCTCGTGGTACAACTGCAAATCCCTTAGAGTTGCTGCGTTCAGGTCGCTAGGCCACCGATGCTAACAGGGATGTCCTCAGCTCAGAGACAGACCACGGGGCGGTTTGATCGCATCCATGCTACCGCAGCAAGTGCTTCAGTGCCCTCCTCAACACCGTATCTGAACTGCTGTGGCCTCTATATTAGGATTTCAAAGGATATCAGCACGTTTTTGTTTGTAGGACATGATGCAAGCCATGACCTTCTCGAAACAGCATCTATCCTAGGGAGCTTCCCAGAGCTAAAGGATAGCACTTCAGAGCTGTCAGGTCAGCTTGGAAACACTGCCTTGTACATCCCAAGTTTAAATGCAGATGACGTTCTTGCAGGCAGCACAATTCTGTACCTACTTCAAGTTTCTTGTTGTTGCTGAAATGCATTTTGCACTAAAATCTAAGACATTCTCCCTTTCAAAGTTTTTTGTTGTTGTTTTACTTTATGCCTTACTGTACTGCAAGAAAATGAAAGCAAAATATTTTACCAACATTTGCTTTATGAAGGTGTGCAATTTACACGTCTCTTTTGAGTACAGTAGTTACTGTCAAGCAACTCTGAAGTTTCCTGTAATTGCTATACATGAAAAATCTGTATTTTACTTGAAAAACACATCTTTTCAAGAGTGACAAGTATATAACAAGAAGGCAGTTCTTGATAATTTGGGGTACTGCAAAAGTATGACTTACATCCAGCTCGTGTTAGACTATAAATACTAGAAAACTTTCAAAAGACTCAGTGGCAGCTCATTTACAAATATACTATTTATAACGAATGCATTGATACAGAATGACTCTTATAAAAAAGCAAGGCAATCTTTTATATAGACATAACAATCAACATTACAATAATTCAGATTAAAAGTACATTTTTGTAGACTGTTTACACTCTTGTTTAGCTTGTAACCACAAAATTAGTGTGGTCTGGTATTTTTCCACAGCAAAAGTCCTGCGCAGTCCTGGTTAAGACCTAAACATCAGAATACTAAACATAATTTTCTGATCTTTGCCAGCATAAAAACAAAAACCGCTTGCAGATACTATCATTTGTTTGTAATTGTCCTTATTGTGCCTTGAAGTTCGTGTTGGGCAAATTACTGCCAACTGCAGATCTAATTAGAAGCTATTCTGGCGTGCTAATTTGATACAACTGAGGTGTGATACTGACTATATGAAAATTCTTTGTTGTATCCAGATACGAAGACTCCCCAGCCACGAGTTTGCACTGATTCAGAAATTTAAATTGAAAAAAAAAAAAAAAGCTCTGATAAAGTTTTCTAATTTTTAAATAAAAAGTACTTTTCCAACTCCCAAGATTGGAGATGTTTGAATTTCAGGTGACACAACGGGTTTAAGTGCTAACCAGCCAGCCAGTCTGAGTACTACTTTACTAAATCATGTACAAACACGACCTTCAAGAAGTCTGAACATGCACTCACACAACATCAGCAAAAGATGGACAAAATCGCAGAGAAAACCTAAAATCCAGAAGAGGCACTGAAGCAAATATTCTACAGCACGAATCTCTTTCTAAAAAGTGGGCATGAATTTAGAAGTGTCCAATAGCATCTGACAAACTACGAAGTGCCAATCACATAACTTTGTGACCCCACCTTTACATGCAGCACTTCCACTGCATTTTTACTAGACAAATTTGTTTAGGAAATTAAATATGGGATAGCCAGAGATATAACTTCAATAGCTTTATATTAGTTATACTAAAGGAAGTATTTTTGCAGAGAATAATTACCAACTTTCTATTTAGCAAATTTAAATGCAAGATGTGACCAAAATGAGTCACGATAGCATTTAAAGCTTCTTTTCGTTATTTAACAAATCCCTAATCTGCTTTAGACCTTATCAAAGTTCCATAATACCGTATAGTCTATAGTACAGTAACTCAGCTTCTGTGAAGTCAAGGCGTGATTCAGGACAGTGTCTTTATAGACCATATGTATATGCACTTTTTTTTTTTATGTACATAGGCAGACATACAAAATTGACATTTTGTCCATGGGCAAGCAATAAAGGTCATGATTTTCACCCAGAGTAAAGATTGTCACACTTCTCAATAACCCTCGTAAATTATTTTGAAGATAACAGTAGGGCAAGGAAGATTTAGAATATTTATTGTGAGTATCTGGGAATCGCCTGTTTCCCATCCTTATTTGAAAGGAGCCCTAAAGAGTTCATTTCACCACCTTGTCTACGCTTTCATACACATATAGATACGCATATACATGTATGTATGTACGTATACATACACTTGTCAGGATGAAGTTATTTCCATTCATACTTTAATTGATCAGGCCCAACAAAATACTTAAATGTTTATAAACCAGCATGTGTCCAACTGAATGTCATCAGGCATTAAATACAATTTAGAAACTGCACCAGTTAACAGTCCAGCATCCTGACAAATGCAGAAGTCTTATGTCAGGATATAAGACTGTTCTGAATGGTCAAAACAGCTGGATTTATATGGATCTGTGAATAGATCTGGATATAAATCCCCGTATGTGCATACAGAGATCTATATGCACATACTCCTAAGCCATGCCACACATTTAATATCTAAACTTTAGGCTACTTTTAAGAACTTCATTTTTTTCTGACTTAATTTCTCTTGTACCAGAACTTCTCTCACACTGCTTTTATTCAAATCTCTCTTGAGACACTGAAAAAATAAGCACTCACCTCAGAATGTATAAAATTAAACTTCTAAAACAGGGTTCAGGATTATCTGGCACTGCAACAACCATACTAGTACAAAGATAGTTTGAAAAAATATCCTGTTTTTAATATAGTAATGAATTAAAGCATAGCTTTATTTATTCCTATAAGTGTAATGAAAAGAATACTTTGTTTTTAAGCGAGTGTAACGAGCGCTATTTTGGTAGCCAACTTCTCCACAAGAACTTATGTGAGAGAGGGTCAGCTCCAATCATACAGTCATTAACCGTGTACCTTAACAAGGTGAATAATCAACATATTTACAAACTAAACAAATTAAATCCCGTCAGCTCTTATAAAAATGGGATTGAGAAGCAGACAGGGAATGAGACCAAGATGCTTTAAAACACAAGGGGTCGCCACTTTAGTTTTAAGGAACCATATTACCCAAACCAGTTTCCCCTAGTGACCTGAGGGCACAAATACGGGTTTAGCAGTATATTCAGAAATTAGATTACAGTCTTGAAAATATGCACTTCTGCATCTTCATATTTTAACACCTTAATGCTGAGAAAGATTAACTTCAGGCAGAACCGTAAGAAAACAGCCTTTTATAAACTAAAGTCTAAACTGAAAAGCTACAGTAGATGTAAAAAAAAAAAAAAAAAGGGGGAGGGGGCAGAGAGAGAACATGTGAGAAAGAAAAAAAAATTACTTAGTAAAATCCAGTGACATCTACAATAGTTTTACAGCATGTTTAAGCCCTCTAAGGTTTTATATCTCCACCTGCCTTCCATTTAAAACTTACTCCTTGTTAATGAAAAGATGTAAGACAAAACAGAATGCAATGCCAAAAAAAAATAGATCAAGGCAATATACATAAGAAAGAATGCCTGAAAGCCAGAAATAACATTCCCCAAGCTTCTGCATGTGAAATAGATTTCTCATGGCATTGGCTGATTTTATTTTGTTCAAAAGATACAGTCCTCTAAGCCACGCTACCCCAGCAGCAACTCCAATGATTACAGACTGGACAGCTCTTCAGTAAACGTGGAATGCAACCACCTCAAGCTCCTGCCCTCCTGGAAAAGGACAACTGGCCCTGCAAGTGCAGCAATAGTGTATATTTCCCTGAAGCATCTTCTGCCTTTTGAGCAACCAAGAAAGTCGTGATAAAACTGAATGTCCACTACTTACAGTGTTTCTCTTGAGCTATCAACATCTATGCACAAATGAAAAAGGTGCCTCTTTTTTAATAGATCAGTTTAATACTGAAACAGATAGGATGAAGTTAAAAAAGAATAATCAAGATACTGAACTGAATATTTTGAAGCAAGTGCCCCAGCTGTGGGGAAAAGTGCATTTAGTTCAGCAGCAAAACAGCACAGTGTGAAGATATTGTGCTTGGACACAGAAGTTCCATAATGGAAGGAGGTACAAGGCAAGTCAAGATATAAAACCATAGTACATTGTTAACCAACCTTAAAACTTACATATATTGCAGTGTTTAAAAGTAAGACACATTCATTTATTGTACAAGGACTAGAAGGAATCCTTAAAATTGCCTGTTGTAGTTTATGACTCAACATTGTAATAAAAATGTACATATATATTATTTCCTTGCCACTTAACTGTTCTGTTAGACCTCATGGAATAGTTACTTCACAACATGAAAACCGCTCTTCACTGAGGATACTCAATGATTTTACCAATCTGAAAAGGTTTACTTGTGCTAGAAAAGACCAACCGCAAAAGGCTCAGTTCAGATATGTTATGCCTGCAACTGATAACTCAGGGAAGCAAGACTTAGAATTCAAGCTTTTTTTTTTTTCTTCCTTTTCTTTTTGTTTTGACTGCATCCTTTTCACCTGCCAGTTGTTCTGATGAGAATATGTCTTTAGTATACAAACCAGTTGATAAAAATTCATCAGCAGAGGCATACAAATTCTAGATATGATTGATTAAAACAGAGCAAATCAAAATAAAACAAAATCCAGTGATTTACTCTGACTGTAAACAATATAAAAACACCATTTGCTTCAAATCTCAAAATAAGTTAAAAGAAAATCCCAACCTCAGGACACATGACCCTTTCAGGCTTTGACACAAAAAAAAGAGGGAGTAAAACAGAAAAGTTCATTATATAAAGGTTACATGTTTCTCTTAACTGAAAGTAAATCTAAGCAAAACTATTTTTGTCCCTTAAATTTGAGTTCATTGGCAATTGCTTTAAATGAAATGGCATTTCCAGATTACTCAGACATCCATCCATCAAATTCAGCAAAGAAAACTTAGACAAGCATTTTTACAGAATAAAAAAAATCTAAATGGCTATGATTCCTCTATTAGCAGAAACACATAATGCAGTCTTAAATTCGCCTTTTTATATTATTTATATATTTATATATATATAATATAATATAAACCACATATATTATATTATATTATATATACATATGCAGACAATTACAACATTAATGCAGTTTGTATTTTGTACAGTGTATTGGACAATCCGATTAGCATCAGACCATGGCACGGTATGGTCCCTGCATTTTTAGGAACTGAATGATGAAGGAGGGTCCTCCTGCAACAATCTGAGGTGGAAGGTGGCTGAGCGGGCAGTTCTCAATACTCATTATTGACAGTTTGCTGCAAAGAGCCAGCTCAAAGGGAAGGCTGTGCAGATTGGGGTTGTCATTCAAATACAGTTCTTCCAGATTCTCCAGTGTACCTGGTTAAAATAAAATAATACAAAGAGGTATGGTTTGGTTCATGCAATTTTTAACTTTTAGACAGGAGCTCTTAGTCCACTTGGAGACTCTTCACAATATAAAATCTAGAGTCAGTTTCTCATGTAAACTTCTAAACTGCAAGTTTTCTTTTCACCATTATCTAAACCAGAGCCACATCTACATTAGTTTTCCCATGAAAATAGTGATTACAACATCTCCCTCAGAGAGCAACTGAGAATACAGAGAATAAAACAACTGATTGTGATTTTACCTTAACTGTTCAGCTTAGCACTTTGAAATTGCAGTCAACATTGAATAACTCAAATTAGAAGGGCCTAGAAACTACTCATGCTCTAGGTATCTATTATCTCTAATAAAATATCTATACCCTACCTTTTACACAACCTATTTATTACAGACCTGAAGTGGTAACTGTAATGTGCCACAGGAATATATACTTTTGAAATACACTCAAAACATACAAGTCCTCCTTACAACACACCCCACCTTCCCATCTTTCACACCATACACTTCTTCTATAATCTAACAAAGTATTTCATTCCCCCTTGAGAGAAAGAGTAGCAGCCAGGGCAGGATGTCTCAAGTAAACAGAAAGAATAATTCTATTTCTCCCCTGCTTTCTGTAGATCTCCTTGCTTACTTTTCTTATCTCCTCAAGGTGAAATACAGCATGATGCTTTAGAAAAAGAAGTGTGTGCAGAGGAACTATCATCAGAAACATTTGCTTCAGCTGTCTACACCTTACACAAGGCACAAGGGGCACAAGGTTTTTACCTACACCATGGAATTGGAAAAGGACTTGTGTATTTTCTAACACTGACCTCTTTCCAAGAAAAAGAATACTTTTATGAGGTGATCAATAGCATGCAGCTTGTGGAAGAATTTGAGGATAAATGGCATCTCACCATTCCAAGTTAGCGTGCATTTGGCAGCTCTCTGCAGAACAACTCAAAAAAGCTAGACCATTCATTTCACTACAGCTTGCTGAGGCGAGATAAGTATCATACACTTATAGTGCTTTTTCAGTGGCACATCTTTCACATCAGGTTGTGTATATCTGGAAGTTTCGCATGAATTTTGTATCTCTACTTGTGAGCACAGTAGATGCCTATCTTCTGTGTCAGTAACTACTTTTGCTCAGCCACACTGCATAAAACAATCAAAAAAATAGGTCTTACCAATTTCCTCAGGAAGGTGTGTGAGAAGATTCTCTCCAAGCCCAAGGTGCGTTAGATTGGTAAGGTGACCAATACCTCTTGGAAGGGTGGTCAACTGATTATTAGTCAGAACCAATTTCTAAGGAAAAAACACATTTTTAAAAGTTAACTTGTGCCTTAAAATAACAGCAAAAAACAAGATACATGGCTGATAACATGGTGGTTTCTATCTCCAGCATTTGAACAAAAAATTTCTACATCTCAACATTTCAGAACTCTACTAGGCATCACTAAACATAACAAAAATATAACAGTACATAATATTAAAACACACGCTTTCCATCCTAAACATAAAAGTTTTCATGAACATGACTGAAACCACAG
Organism: Cygnus atratus; assembly: GCF_013377495.2. Taxonomy (NCBI): domain Eukaryota; kingdom Metazoa; phylum Chordata; class Aves; order Anseriformes; family Anatidae; genus Cygnus; species Cygnus atratus. Next base: position 10,608,354 of record NC_066368.1, read on the forward strand.
AAGCTATTCCTGTTGTAGTATCGTACTCACGGTGCACCACAGTAAAGCTCTTTAAAATTTGTTTGTTCGAAATCAGCTGATGAATCTGGGGAAGAACTAGTGGGGGCAGATTGGGGAGGAAGTTGTGAAAGATTCTTAACTTTTGGTTCTATATCCATCCAGAATAGTTTCCCTCACCAAACTAGCTGTAATTAAAACAGTATGGTGTAAATAAAGGATATAAGATGTTTATCTCTGCCAATTATTGTTTCACCTGCAGATCCTTGAGGTAAGCTATTTCATTTGGCAAGGATTCCAGTTTGTTTTCCTCTAGATCCAACTCTCGGAGTTTCCGTAGATTTCCGATTCCATGGGGAAGTTTTTTTAGGAGATTGTTTGACAATATAAGAACCTTCAAAAAAAAAAAAGAATTTCAGCAATGCAATAAGTAAACAGCAAGACAGGCTATATTATAATATAATAAGACAGGATTGTTTAAATTCTCAAGTAATGAAGTCCAAGATTCAGACAAAATTATGGAAGCAAATTGAAAAATCTAAAAAAAACCCAAATCACTGATTATTTTTAAAAAGTCTGTAAATGGTACAAATCCATAGATCAATGGCAGAATTATTTCAAATATTATTTTACAGAATAACAATAGATGCAAACCAAAACCAGAGAACATTTATTTCTGCAAACAAAGAAAGAAAAACTATTTTTTCATGGGCTTTCCTATCATTTTGTAATCCTTCCTCATAGCTATCCTCAAATTCATATTTTACATTGTTTGCTGTGCTTACAAGGTCCCCCTTGAAAAGCTGAGTACTTTCTTTTCTCCCTGTGTCCTTTTGCGTAGGAGTAGCAGCGAGTGAACGTACAGATCGGAGCACCTAAGCAGAACACTGGGTAGATATCCATTGGCTTTCTAAAATGGTCTCCTACCACACACTCACCCCTACTAGAGTATTATCTTCTCATGTTTCTCCTTCTTTCTAAATTGAATTATAAATATCCTACATTCAGCAAATGTATCCTCATTTGCAATGTCAACTAACAGAGTTATTCATTGAGTCACAAGTTATACTAGTAAACCATTTTGCTTCAGACGAGCCTAACAGTCCTTAGAAACAATCAAGCCTCACAATAACACAGTGAGCAGTAAGGTAATCACTGATTAAACAATGCTATTATCTAGTTATTTAACACAGCAGACCAAAACAAAAGTGTGGAAGAGCACCCAGTGCAGAGGCTCATCCCTGCTAGGCTGGACAGTTTCAAATGGCAAGGTTCAACAATCTCACTCTCACTAGCTTCATGGAGCCTGGAAACACTGAAGGCAGAAACAGAATAGAAAACAAGGATAAAATCAAAAGTGAAAATCAAAATGAATAAAAGCCAAAAATTTAGCATTGGAACATATTACAGTGGCCTTCCTTTATGTGTTGAGATACACAACGGTAAGAATAATAACGCTCTAATCGCATATCTAGAAACAAAGGCAGGAACAGAAAATATTACCTACACACAAGGCAGCTGACTTAGCACTGCTGTGGGAACCTTCACTTTGTGTAAACACTGCCCAAATAGCTCTTTGTATGTGATTCTTTAATTACAGAGAAAGATAGCACTAATGGTTTTGTGGACTGCGCAGCTCCCTAGCTTTGGCAGCTAGCAGACCACCCACAAATCCAGCTGTCAGAGATTACCAACCTCCCAGTCCAATCAGCCCAAGCTTTAGCTTAACGCAAACTGGGCTACTAAAGCACTATAGCTCTGCCATTATCAACTTTGCCTCAGACTAAACAAGTGATTAATTATTCAGAGCAGCAGCCACACTAAAAACTTGCAATTTCAAATATACTATTTGCTGTTGTACTTTAAGAGACTTTTCCCATTGGCTCACAGAGGTTGTGAAGTCCCCTAATAACATGTCAGAGCTGCCCCAACAAGCACCTCTATTCTTATGTCCCTCCAAGGCAATTAATTTTGACCATCTTTACCGATGGTACCTTGAGGAAACAGGTACAGGGGACAAGACAGGTGTAGTTCATGATTTCTGTCTACAGAGCTCTTACTCCTTCAGGGCTGAGGAGAATTCCCACCTGGCTGCTTACAAGGTTCACAGGGCTGTGTTCAAGACACTTCTGACTAAAGACCATTTCATTGTGTTTTTCTGATGCCCTCTGTTTCCATGCTGGTGTCTCCAAGAATTAAAACTGAGTTCAGAGCCATTTAATTTCCAGCAATAACTTTCTGTTGAAAACTTTTCTTTCTATATAATTAAAAATATGTATGCAATAACCCTTAGTGCACATTCATCTACAGTCTGAAGAAGTTCACAACAACCATAAAGAGACCAAATAGATCTATTTAAATGCCATACCTACACGCATTCGTTTGGCCTTATTTGACCCCAAATAACATTACTTATACCTGGAGTAGAAAATGCTTATTTGCAGGGATTCAAGTAGCTGTTCATTTATACTCTTCTCACCTCAAGAGAAACAAGCCCAGACACATCCTCAGGGATTTTTGTGAGCTGGTTAGTCGCTAAGTTCAGTTCTACCATACTAGTCCAAGTTCCAAAGTCCAGCGGGAGAGAGGTCAGCTGATTGTCCTGTGATTTAACATATCAAACATTTAGGGTCTGCATTTGCAGGATGTCAACAAGGCATCTGAGAGATTAAACAAATGGCTTATAAAATACTTCACAACAAAATAGTAGATAATTAAATCAGAAGAATAAAAAGGTGACAACTCCCTCCCCCTTTTTTTAATTCCTCAACATAAACAAACATAATAAGCAGTCCCAACCTACAGTTACAATCTACAGTTGATTCTATGTTACTAACGTGAAGTCAAGTGTTAAAATCAGAAGTATGTATATCCCAAGATCGCACGTCCCAGTAGTTAAAACATTTTCCCCTTTCATTGCTGAATACAATGGAGACAAAAAAAGGATGGAGAATTCACCATAACTTGCAAAGTTGCTATCAGCAATGCTGAAATACTAAAAATATATGGAGCTTGATTAAAAAAAAATAATAAAACTCCAACACCACCTCTTCCAACCATTTAACAACAAAAAAAAAAGCGAGGTAGTTACAAAACAACGAAAGCAAAGACATTACTCAAGGCTCTGACTACGTGGCTGTGCGAGCTGGGACACAGGGAACAGCCAGCAGCGCTTCATAGCTCAGTCTGAAATCAACAGATACACGTGGTTTAGGGGAGGTGGGGAAGAAAAAAAAGAAAAAAACAATGGAAATATACCTTAAGGGCCCAGAGTAAAATCATCTGAAATGAATCTAAACATCCTACCACTCAAAATGCTCCTATGATTTAGATCAGACACCATATATTCAAAAAAAAAGTCAAAGTCCTGGTAAACATGCAAAGTTACAGATGGGTACGTGCTACAAGAAAATAGTAATAATGAAAACTGAGAACGCATGTGTGCCAAAATTTTTCTAAGATAGTTGCTGAGCTTAATTTCTGCTGAAACTTTTTTTTTTTTTTAATAATTTGTTTCAAGAACTTAAACCCATTTATTGAAAAATATCATCTCTTTTCCCTGGTTCTCTTCACACTCTGTTCTCTACGTGTTCATAGCACAGATTTAAAGGTCCTTTTTCCTGCATGTTCTGAAACTACTGCAAACATCCTCCAAACTTAGGTTTTGAAAGAAAACATCTTAAAAACATTACTTAATTTTGTTTTAAATAAGTTGCAATACATGCTCACATCTTATTTGATTATTAGAAAACTTTGCAGCCCACTTTGTTACTGTTCAAACTCCAGCAAACGTGACAAAAGATTAACTACCAAAACTAAAGACAACTCAATAACATTTTGACAGTACATTTTTAAACCAATCCAGAATGGTTTCAATGTCTAACAGCAGCAGTGCCCACTTGAGCATGATAAATTCATTCCTTAAATCGTTAGGCTTGCCAGAATTCAGGGAATAGGGAACAGTGCTCCTCATTGATTTTACAAACAGCAGCATGTTTCTGTGCCTCACCTTCATGTTCAGCTTACTTAATACTTTAGCTCTAGAGAAAATTCCAAAGGGGATTTTATTGATGCGGTTGTGCTCCATATTGAGAGAGTAGATTGTGGAGAACTGGGACGGGCCACCCACAGGATAGGACTGGAAGCAGTTCCTGGCCAGCGTTAAACTAGTCAGTTTGACAAGGCTGGATAAAAGACCCTGCAGAGAGAAGAAAACCACCCGGGAACTTAGGACAGATTTATTTGAATACAGCTCTTTTCCTTCACGGGTCTAATTAGAAATGCTTCCCCCCGAAGTCTATCCCCCAAATACATGTTGCAACACACAGAGCAGGGTTAAATTTGATAAAACTTCCATCAGCAGCAATCTCCCCTCACAGTCATCAACCTTTACGTTATTTCCCCCGTTTTCCTTATACATGGATATATACAAAAAAGCAAAGACGCCACATTTGAAAGCACAAGTTGAGTAGGTTTTGCAACACTTTTATCCTCAGAAAGGAATTTTTCAGTCACACCTTGCTACCACTTGGGCAACTCTGAAGCCCACAGGCAGCAGGCCCAGCCAGCAGCATGCCCCCATCAGACGTCCTGGCTCTGGGGGATGCACAGCCCACGGCGCTGAGCCGCAGATCGCTTAGCTCTGAGCTCTGCTCTCAACTCAGAGCGGGGCCCAAAGAGGTACCAACTGCACACGCTGCTCTTCAAACAGGTATTAGATACCACCTTTGGAAATTGCTTTGAAAATCCCTTTTTTTTTTCTCCTATTTCCAAAATATTCCTAAATAGTTATTACTCCACCTTTTTCTTCGTCCCTCTTCAGAAAGGAACAGCTAAACTGGAGCTAACCAGTTGGCAATGGTTGCCCGTTGAGTGCACAGCCTCATCGTACCCCTCCTCACCAGCTAAGCTGACTCCGAAATCTCAGCAGCACGAACCACAGGGTTTACCCGCTAGTTACACGCCAAGCACGTTGCTGGAACCACGGGGATAAATAATGAGAGCTAAATTACTGCTGAAAGCGTCACCTTTGCTTATTACCTTGCCAACTTGAATTCAGCCCTATTTGCTTAAGTATTGCAGGAATCGGAGATTTATGTGTGGCATTACGTACCATAAATAATGCAACATCAGCAATCAGGAAAGAGCGGTAACAAGATAATGATTCCGACCGTACTTCTAGTGCCAGTCTTTCTGGATGGCGATTACAGTGCTACATGCACCATTAAAACTTTAAGAACATGTTTTTGCTGCCTTCCCCAGGAAAGCTTTGCTCAGTTTTCTCTTCTAAACTCTTTACTAACATTGCTGTAAGTAAAACAGGATTAAATAGGGAATTGTCTACATGTCACGGCTAAAATTTTTAAGCATCAAAATACAATTCTGGGGGCATCTCAGTAAGCATCATTAAAGCAAGTTTCCCCCTGCAGACAAAATAATGGATCTATAAATCAGTATTAGTCATTAAAACCTTATCATTTACTAATACAACCTTTGAGTAGGAAATACTGCTTCTAGCTATACTTTATTTAACTGATACTCTTTGTGCTAGGGTTAGACAGTCCCTGAGCTCTGTTACAGAAACACTTTATGGCTTCAAATGCATCTTGGCATTTCCTAAAGCCATTTTTTCAAGTCTGCATCCATACAAAAAATATTAAAAATGTTAGCTAATATACTCTAATAGCCTAGAGTAATTAAACACATTTGAAGGGAAGCAAGAGAGCTTTGGCAGTACAAAAAGAGCAATGCTCTTATGTCTGTGAAAACTGTGGCAGTGCTGCCTTTTCCCAACCCACCCTTTTAAGATAAAATATTTATTAGGCATTGTGTCAGCAGCCTCAGCTATGTTTTGAAATTCCTAAGTTTCTTCAACAAATACAGTTCTTTGTATTATAGCAAGGAATGCTTTATTTTAAGCTGATTACAGTATAAATGATACACTTCTGCAAGGTAGCTGCTTAGGTGGTAACAAATTATTGGCAAATACGTGAAGAAGTCAGCACAGTCTCAAATAGTTTTGTATTAGGATTGAACATATTTTAAAAACAAGCAATCATCTTCACATTATCTTTTTGTAATTACACCATAGTTGCTTTTATAATATGTCTGGGTGGGAAGGGCTAGCTTAGTTCTCATTTTAAAAGCAGCCTGGTGGCTTTCACTCAGTGGCATTTCCTTAAATGATAGTTTTATCCAAACATTTATTAAATTCTTTGTCTTCAGTCTATCATTGCTGAGTTTAAAAATTTATCTGAAAGAAAAAGGTCATGACATTTTGTTACTATGAATAATTTGCCTAACTCCAAATTTAATTATAAATGTATTTGTTTTTTTTCCTTGTATGTATAGTTTTTATATACCTCTTTGATGCTAGTGATTTATAGAAATCTCTCTTTTTTTTCAGCTTAGGAAAGCAGTTTGGACCACCATTAAAACAGAATAGAATGTAAACTCTATGCTTTGTCTTGCAGCTTTAATCTCCAAACAATTCTAAATCAATGGAAGAAACATCCAAGATAAGAATAAATCACATCAGATTTTTTTCTGTTGTCCAAGCAATTCTGCCCAGGCACTAACGCTTCAATTCAAACGTTTCCTCTAAATGTTTACTAGCACCAAAAGCATGCAGTCAAGCATCTTACTATCTGCTGCCCTGATAAATCAGTCTCAAGAAATTATGAAAAGGAAAAAAAAATCAGGATGAAATGTATAACCCAGCAGTATAAATAGTTTGAAAGTATGCAGACACCAAAACTGTATTGAAAAAATGGTCTGTAACCAAGTACCACACCTATCCAGGACTGTGAAACTGAAGGCCAATGAGGCGAGTTTCAGGGAATTTCTGAGAAGGAGTACAGCCAAATATAAAGATGCACTGGGGACTAGGACTTGTGTCTCCACCTCAGCGTTAACAAAGCACTCCATTCAGGAAACGTGTTGCTTGAAGAGACTGAAAAGGTGACTCCAGAACTTCTAACAATGAACTTTTTCTTTGCTCCCACACTAAGCTTGAAGCAAGAGACCAGGGTAAAACAACCAAGTGCAACAACTATGAAAAGAAAAGCATGAAAACCGATTCTCTTCCCTGTTCTGTGATCCTTGCAGAGTCGCTGGAAACTGAAACATTATGCAAATTTTTATTTTTTTGTAACTTATGAAAGGTGCATCAATGAGTAGCTGGATGATACCCCATCAGTGCCAACAGCATATGGTTTTCCATGTTAAAATGAGAATGCTAAAGCCAAGTAAGTAGCTGTAAGACACTTTATTCACTCTCTTAAAGGTCATTCTTGCCTCAATTAGGGATAGTTATCCTTTTTTCTTTTTTTCTACTTCTACTTCTTCCACGAAACACCTCTTACACAGCTCAAATGATGGGAACCTGGGCTCCTTAGTTAAGGTTTCCTGAAGAGACTCAGGACAGCCAATTCAACCACATGTACTGCTCCTACTCCTGACGGAAGTTGTGTGACATAGGCATATCTAACTACTATAGAAGAACTTAACACGTACAGAATTGCAGTATTTCATGTTACACATGTAGATTAAAACAAAGGGTATTCCTCAGAGTTGCGAGGCAAAATGAAATGATTTGACATGTTGCAAATCCTCTACAAAACAAAGACGCCTTACAACGTATTCCCTCCCAAACCCACTCCCCTCTAACTCTCACCTCTGGTAAAGTAGAGATGTTGTTGTTCTCCAGATTCAGTTCATCAAGTTCACTGCATTTTGCTAAAGACTTCGGAATTGCTGACAGCCTATTGTACCTCAGGCCAAGACGACTTAGACTGGACAGATTTCCTAGAGGGAGGAAACAGTTATTAATACATCATTATATTAACACCAAGGAACAGAAAATGGTTTGGCTTCTGATTCTTCTGTAGTCTCACACTTTACACTTCAAACTTTTCACAGGGTGAAATGGAGCTGTCATCCCTGAACACAACACTCACAGCTTACCGTGCTTTCCAATGCTGACATCAACAATGCAGGAGAAGTAATTGTACATGCCACACATTATTCTTAACTTGTACATGATACAGTAAGCAACGAAAGGAAAGCCTACATCCTATTGGAGAAGTATTCCATCCTGATCTTTCTACCAAAGAACTCTGTCATTTTCAATATCCCCAAAATAACTTCTGTTTTTCAAAAAAATGTACACACAGCATCACTGAATGCCATGACTCATATTACCAGAATTTGGGCATACTTCACACAGCTTAGGTTCTGGCAAAACAATTTCCTCTACAGGGGGCGAAGGGGGTGGGGAAAAACCACACAACACCAAGACTTTACTATCCTCCAAAAGCAACACAGTCTTAAAAAGTGATGATGGGAAAAAAAAACATCTTCCAAGTTTTTCAAATGATACTGAGGGAAAAGTCTGGGAGAAGTCTGCAAAAATCTGGACGACAGTGCTTTAAAAATATTTCCCAATATTGCCAGGCTGACAGTCCCACCTGATCTGTATTTCTGTCTAAAGAAAAAACCTTGAGAAGCTTGCATCTTGAAAATTTCCTATGTGAAGATCCTTTTAGCTCCAACCTTTAACAGATAACAAGCACTCAAGGCCAAAATCAAGTGCTTAAGGATGTCTTTGACCTATACAGTCCTGGGGCATTTGGTACTCTCCTGCAGGTAATAAGGCACGGAACTTCTCTAAGAAGTCATCTGACAAATAGTATAAAGAACAGTGCAAAGCCTTCTGTCTCATCCATGTGTTTAGAAAGCATGTTTGTGCACATGTACGTTTCAGCATCAGAAGCTTAGGAACAAATTCACATGCTTAGTCTTTGCAAAACATTCACTATTTTAGACTGTTTTACATTTTTACAACCACTCGTGGGACAACCTATTTCTTCTGCATATTGAAGTACCAGAAAGATACACTATAAAAGGAAGAGAAGATTCAATTGTAGCAAGAATAACCAAAAATATTTTAAAAATACTAATAAAAAATGAAGGGAGCCTTATATGTATAGTCTGAGCAATTACTCATGCACTGAAGGACATATTAATATCTACACATATGAACTTCTACAAAGGTTATCAGAACACAGCAAATGAAGAAGCAAATTAGCGTATGAAATGTGCTTGGAAGCAAGAGATGAATCTAAAAAAGAAATGGAGAATGAAAATTAATAGGAATAGCATAGTGAAATTCACTAGACAGAGGAAAAGTCTGAGCAAAGGAAATGGCAAAATACCTCTTCCTTGAACTCTCTGGACTGGTCAAAATATACTGTTAAGAATTGACCCTAAATCATTGAGCAGCTAGACTGGGAGCGTACCTAACAAAAACTGAAAACTGGAAATGCTGAATGATTCACTGTAGTTATTAAAAAGGAGATTCATAAGAACAGTGAGAGGCAAAAGTCCAAAAAAGCTTTCCACAGAAAAAAAACGTCCAGGTCTTACAAATCAAGAAAGAAAAGATGACAAATTTTCAGTGTGTTATCTACTGTCTAGCTAACAAGCTTAGCAACAAATTTCACTTGGTATTGTCAATAACAAAACAAAAGTTTAAACAACAGGTAGCCACCTGGAGCTGCTTCACTAACACCATCTCCCACTGGGATTTTTATAAGTGCTTTCTTTCTGAGCAAGTCTACAGTTTACTTTGACAGAAGCAGCGAAATAAGTCTTCCCCCTTAACCAAAAAAGGCATTTAAAATCCAGGGCTATCAATATTGCTCTCTGATGCACAAACTGTCATATTTTGGTTTTAAATCCTACAGCACATATACACACACTAAGCAGAATACGTAAGACCTGCTTTGAACCTACAATCCACTAGTATCAAAATGCGCATTCATGGGCAAAGCAGCTATTTCATGCCATACTCGGCAAGATCTGTCCATACAGGACACCGGCCTCGCTCCACAGGACGCACATCCTATTGCAAAGCACCACGATCATTAGGATTCGCTGCTCTACGACGAACAAAGCACACCCTGCTTGTGTTTCTCTGAATTAGTATTTAACACTTTACTTACAAAACAAGCGATACACTTTACACAACATAAGATACTAATTTATTTTTTTCCACTACTTAAACCTTGAGCTGGATGCTGATCTTGATTTTTCGGGCACTCTCAAGGAGAACAAAGAGGGCCTGGCTCGAGCAGACAGCGTGATGCCAACTGTTGCTTAGCAATACAACGTCGCTACGCCGATTCCAGATTGCGAGCACAGGTTGGATGGCTATGGCTCCATTCCCACCAGCAACGTGGCATTTGAGAAAAACAAAACAAGGCAGCCGTTACAGAGAGTCAAATTATGCCTTAATTTTCCAGGAGAGTACGATACACATTGGTTGTCTTCATAGCGTTGTCAGAAAGGAGGCATAAGTAGCAGCTCTCAATACAATTTTTATCATGAATAGCATTTCTCAAATAAACTTTTGTTTTCTCTTTTGCAGAAATCTTTCTCCTCCACAGGAGAGGCATACCACAGGAAAAACAGAACACGCATCCTACGTGTCCTACCTTTTCGTGACTGTTTTACGCAGCACAGCAATAATACGGTTAGCTCTTCCTGGGAATGGCAACACAAGCAGCATGATTTCAACTGGAGCTTCATCTCCAGCACCTCTCCTGCTCCTGGAAAGGCTGTCCTGCACCCACCGACCCAGTCAGCACAGGCCACCTTCTGATTTCAAGCCAGTTTTATGGCCAACTCATCGCCATTTTGTCTTGTGTCAACAAGACTCAGGTATCTTTTCATCCTCTTCAGCGTTCGTATTCATGCCTCACTGTGAACGTATCATAGTCGGCAGCCCCGATCGGCTTTTATTTTGGTAAGACTTGGCTTGTCCAGCATAGTCTTCTCTTCACAGAACAGGATGATCCTTATAGCTCTTCCCTCTGCTCAAGATGTTAAAACTTCTCCCCATGCTTTTTTTTTTTTCCCCCCAAAAGGGAAGCCTACATTCTTCAAAACGAGGGTCAGATTTATTAATTTATTTACTTATGCGTGTGCGCGCCATCAGGAAGTTTTGTCACCATACGTTTGCTTTTGCTGCCCCGAGCCGCAGCGATACCGCCAACCAGCAGCTGTCGGGGGGGGCCCGGAGGGGGCAGTGCCAAAGGCCCGCAGGCCCCGCAGCACGGCCTGCTGCCATCTTCCTCACCCCGCTCCCCAGCCACCTCACCGTCCCCGTGCTCCCCTACCTCTCCTCCAGTTTAGCTACCGGTTTGTGATATGGCACCACATTAAGCCCTCAACTGGCACGCTGTCAGGCCGAATCTACCGCGCCAGAAGTGAGGCGCGGAAGGTACCAGCTGATCACGATCAGTTCGGGCAGTCAGACAATCAGGATCATCTGCGGCTGTACTTTTGCCACCAAAACCATACCTCTGTGGTTCCTCTCCAACAGCCCCTTGCAGGCAGGGTGACTCAGAAGATGCAGCACTAGATGTTCACAAATGTGACAGTTTGATAACCACAACTGAAAAGCAGCTACTGGCAGAAAAAGCAACAACTAAAAACCCTTCCAAGAGTTTTTCTTAGGAAGCCCATTCCAAAAAAAGAGCTCATAAACTCAATCACCTCGTTCATAGGTAATTCTCAACATCATACTAAAGCCGACCTAAGCCCTGAACTCATGCCAGGCACAAGGAAGTCACTGTACAATTGTCTTAGCTCGACTGTTTGCATGAACAGTCACTCTTAGGAGTCACTTTTCACACAGCCACCTTTGTAGCAATTGCTTCAGTCATATTTTATTACAGGCAAGACGTACCGACACCCATCAGCAGGCTTCACCTCGCCCGGCGTGACACCCATCTCGCTGCACTCAGTTCTGAAGCGCCCTGAGCGCTCCCGGTCACCTCGCTGAGGAGAATACGGGTCTCTCTTAATTTACACAGAAATTAATTAAAAGTCACTTGGAAGCACGTAAATCTAAAACCATTAAATTAAATCCTGCTACTACAAATGGGACTCCAGTTTAAATTAAATTCTTTATTAAAGATACCTCACAAACGTTAAAGAAAAAAAACCCAGTGCAAGCTACTCCCCAAAAGAAGGGAAGACTGAAATAAAGCGGAAAACCATGCTCACCTAAACACGCTTTTCAGAAAGACCACTTGAAGCAGTTCTCTAATTAGGAGCAACATCTCTTCCTTGAATATTTCAAAATCAAGAGAAATGCGATCCAAAGCATTAAATAATAGAAAGAAATCCAAATTCCTATTTCAAAGTCTTACCAGCACCATCTAAAGGGGGTGACAAATGCTCTTTTTTCTGAGATTCATCACACCTCTTTCTCCCTTCTTCAGTTAAAATAATCCTTCAAATTCACTATCCTTAGATGAAGGGTCATTATTTACTGCAAAATATTACTGTATCATTACTAAAACATGGAGCAATTAGTCTGATTTACGCAACTTAGTTCATCAAGCTAGTTTGCCAGTTGCTTTTTCCTAAAAATACCGGAAACATACTGATCAACTTAAAATATGTTTGCTAGAGAAAATCCTATTGCAGATAGCATTAACATGCAAATTTAACTAAAAGAGCTGCGCACATCAAAAACCCTTCCCTTAAAGATTGTGATAAGTATACATGAACTTCAGCATGGAACAGATAATCACAAGACTGAACTACAAACATGGCTCACGAGTATTTTTGATGATCTAGCTTTGATAAATATTCTTAGATTTCGATTTGACTAAACTCTGCATGCTATAAGTAGCAACCAAAGAACTTACTTTACATTACTATACATTATTTCATACATACATACATTATTTTCATACATACATTATTTTCCATACATATTTCAACTCACTTAAATCACTAAGGAATTTTCTTCTAAGGGAGATAAATTATTTTGCCCACAAAAGGTACCAGATGTCATTGATTAGCCTTAAAACACCGCATATCCTTAATGCTGTATAAAATAACAAAGATGACAATACGGAAGAAGAAGTCACAAGAGGTTCAAAAAAAAATAAATTAAAAATTAAAAAAAAATTAATTAAAAAATAAATTTAAAAATATATTAAAGAATAATTATAAAACCCGAAGAAGGTAAGACCAAGGGCCTTAAGAATTTAAAACTTTAAAGGAGAGACCAGGCAAACTAGATGTGGCCAACTATGGATAGAAATTAAACACTGTTCAAACATTTCAGCAGTGCTCATAGCCTAAAATAGCCGTAAGGCAAACTACAAGTCGCCTATATCACACTTTGTGCTTAGTACGTATTAATTTTTCCAGATGTCAGCCATACTCCATGACAATTGTTGAACAGTTTCACAGATTTTTTTAGGTGAAAGGAGCTGTTGACATGTTGACATCATTGTCATTGACAATCTAACCTCTTGTCAGAAAGGAAAAGATTTCCCCTGGTAGGTGTGGAGTAAAATGAAAGGCTTTAGATAAACCATTTTGATCTTCACTTGCACTCCTGAAGCACAAACCATGCCTACGGACATCCAGCACTGCTAGAGAGAGAAGCCACTGGCCAGGCAAGCCATCCTGAACATGATCTCAGTAAGCATGCTGCAGAGGAAAGCAGAACAAAATCCTACAGTCATTTCTCATCCGATGCTCATCTGAGATGTTTCGCACTCCTCTGCCTAATCACTGATGTTTCAGGAGAACTGCGGATGGGAACAGAAAGGTGATCTGGAGGACAAGGGGAGGCAACAAATCAGAAAAACTATAGAAAAGAAACCCCTCCTGATTAGTGCTACCAACTGCCAAAGCCAAAGCATGAAATGCAATCATAACAACAATTCAAACAATTGCAAGTTTTACTTGCAATCTCTGGATATTACTGCCTTAATAACAAAATTATTCAAACTTTTCTTTCTGACCACCAATATACCTCTTGATGCATCAGGCCAGTGTAGGAGACAGATTCAGACTCTCCAATTACGAGGTCAATAGCGCCCACCATTTTTTGTTCTGCTCAAACCAAAGTGCATTATGCTTCTTATGCAACTCTCCGGAGAAATTCTCCTTGAGAAATTCTCCAGTAAGATGTTAATCTATTAAAAATCTATCATCACTTTAAAATGAATCTCTACAACTCTTATCAAGTTAAATGCCATTTGAAGAGAGCAGAGATTCCTCTATTTTCAATCTAACAGTATCAACTAAAGACGGGTTTCCTTCATTATTTCAGGGAGACGAAAGCATGACCCCTACTTGTTTTTCCAACTGTGATTCAAGACCAAAATCATTGCAGAGTACATGTGTGAAATATGTAAGATGCTGGCAAAAACTGAGTGGCAGAGGCTAACGTATCTGACATGTACCATACACAACACCTGTGCAAGGCAAGAGAGCACAAACAAGAGCGACGTGTTTCTGAAACCGTCTCTAAGCCATGAAAATTCAACTTCCTTTAACATGTGTTCATCAAAATGCACTTAGCTAAGAGACCTGCTTGCCTTGATTCCTTTGAATCACTCTTCCTTCCTGCCTGCTTCTTACATATAAGATTATGGGCCTTTTCTTCCTACAGTATACAAATCACCCTGAAAATGCTGAGCTGCAGTTATAACGCATCTCTCCATACCGGTCTCCGCATCTCATTACCGTGTGATGGTATGCACATTCGCTAAAATAAACAGTCCCCATCCTAGTCTCACCAGAAAGAATATCCAACCAAAATACAAAATAAGAAGTATTTTCATAAATACAGATCAAATCAATAAACTCAGAATTAATAAGCCAATAGAAGCAGGCCTAATTTTTACAGAAGAATACATGTGTATCTAATTATATACCAGGCTTGCACTGAAGATTATTTATTGAAACAAAAACGGAAATTATAATTAGCTGAAAATGATATGAAAATGATACAAAAACACTTGACTGCAACAGTCAAAAGCAACAGTTGGGACTTGCTCTGGATTATCAGTGAAATTGTTACATTTTTCTCAATTCATGTTTCATACGACAACACAAAGCACCTGAAATTTATTTCACTCATTTTTTCTTTGGCAGTCTTACTTTCCTTTTCAACTGAATACTAAAAACATTTATATAGATCTTGAATTTCACAAAAAAGTTGATCACCAAGAACAACATATACCTAACTCACAAGTATCTTCTCTCCGGAAAGAAAAGCTCAACAGCCAACACCAAGAGAAGCAGCTAAGGAAAGGGAAAGCACACCCTGAAACTTCCCCTGGAGCCTGGGGAAGATTCAACAACGTGTGGCTCGCAAACTTCCTGGAGTTAGCAGCAACTGATAGTTTTCTTCTGTGGGACTGTCATGCCGTCCTGGGAGCCCGCGAGCTTTCAGCACCCACAACAAGCTGTGCAAACGCTGACACCTAAGCGTTACCCACCCATCGCAGTAAGGGCGGGCTGCTTTTAGTCCTTTGGGGGCTGGCGACTCACAGCTTTGCTCCATACCCTCCAGTTCAGCCCCCAGGAGGCAGTGAGCAGGCACTTCCCACCTTCGTGCCACCCAGGATTTTGGGACAGTTTCACTGCTTTGTATTTACTAAATCTAGAAGCGAAGACGACACGACTTCATCCCTTTATGAGAACACCCTGAAAACCAACAAAGGTTTGTAATAACCTGAAAACTGAAAGAGAAGAGTGGGAGCCGCTGCTTTCGAGGAGGTAGAGAAAAGGCAAGCTTATTGTGATCGCCAAATAGGAACAGAATCTAATTTAAATGCTCCATTAACAGCACAGTCCAAGAACAATAAGTGCTGACCAGATCTCTCCTCTCCTTTTGAGACTGGAAATGGGCTTTATCCTGAAAGCACTGAACGAGTAGACCCCGCCTGACCAAAGCACTACGTGTACATGCTCCAATGTTCAGGACATGAAGATTGCCATCCAAGCTGGTGCCTATCCTCTGCTCCACCAGGATGGCAAGAAATGGAAGCGATCAGCTGCGCAGTTCCCGAGCAGCAGCCCTGCCACCAAGGGCTGGCGGTGCTCGCCTGCTTCTCATCAAGACCAGAAGTTTCAGACTGAGACTTCTCCAGCTTTTGCTAAGCCTGCAGTACTTTAAAAACTAAATAAAGTAGTTTCACTTTTCTATAGAAATATCTTTATGAGGAATTCTAGGGACCTAAAGGTGTCACAGCAACAAGTCGTACATCCCGAGCTGCATGAGCTGTGCTGCTCTGTTCCCAGGTTTTATCAACCACGTGCACAAAAGCAGAGCAGCGCTCTGAAGGTAAAGCAGCTAGCAGCACAGTTTGTAGCTCGATGTCAACAACAAAAGCAGCAAAGCTTCTCCCCCGAGTATTTGCTTTCGTGAAAGTTGTGATTTCAGCTCTGAGCTCTTCTGTCGTAGCGAAGGGCACGAATTCTAGGCTTTGAATATGCCTCTCATTCTCCTAACCGTATTTTAGGAACAGTGCCATGTCAGACACTGGAAAGTGTATCCAGTGACAGAATTTTTTGTGCTTTTAAAGCATCATTTTGGAACATTTACAACTGACTATTCTTTTTCGTATTAAAATGTCTGTTGCCTTAAATGTCTATGAATATGCCACATTTGACTATAATCAAGCTGCACACGTAAACACATGGAAGTGGAAAATTACAAAACAGTTGAAGAATCTGGTTCTTTAAAAGCAGAAATTCAACAGAAACAAAATTACATTCTCAAACAAGCATTTCTGAGCTTTTAAACAAGAAATTGCAAACATTTATACGGAATGCTATAATAAAGTCTTCAAAAAGAGCGAACGCTCACAACGTGGTATGTGCAGCACAACACTTTCTAAGCTAGTTTAATCCAATGGTCACCTAACAGAAACACTTTCTTCTACCCCAAATTTGTTATCTCAAAAGTCCAATTATTAATTTTGATAATTCACTTCCCTATATATTTTTTCGATAATCCCTCTTATTAGTGCACCAGGTACTTATGCAGAGATAAACCCCTGAAAGTAAAACCAGGTTTTAATTCCCACCCCAACCCCCCCCAGAAAACACCCAGGGCAGGGGGGCAATCTGCAACTAAAGCACGAAGAAGCTAAGATCCCACTATGATTTTGACTCTAGGACTTGAAACTCTTGGAATGTGCTAAGCTGCTCCACAAAGCTCATTTTTCTTGCAGGAAGTGACCTAATATACAAAGTACTTTACAATTTTCAATCAACAGAGATACAGATATGAATGTATTAAGCCAATATCTGTAAAGCAAGACATTAGGTCACTTCCTGACAACTAATATCTAAAATTGACATTTGCTACTGCAAGAAGGCGTGCTTATGAAGCGTTAGTTGAACCGAGAACTTTGTATTTTTACAGAGTGGATATATTGGCTCTGCTACCTCTGATGCATAATCCCCTCCCGGCCACTCCCCTGCGTGTCACCCTTCGGCGTCCCTGCCTTCCAACGCCGCCTCGGTTCAGGAGGCACTGGTAGTTAGAAAAACAGCTTCTTAGTAGTATTAGCTTTTTATTTTTTTTTATTGGCAGGTCCAGGAATCTTTCTGTGGTAAAACCAAAACTTGGTTAGACAGAGCAACAGTAAACGTAAGCATTTTCCAAGTTTGTTTGTTTGTTTTTCACTTTCTTTTCTGTTGGGGTGTCTGTTTGGGGGGGGGAAGGAGAAGTAGAAAACGAAAGGGGCTGCTGGTTTTTCAAAGCAGCTTGACAAAAACATCCCTCACGAGCAAAACCAGGCCTCCATCAGAAGGGTGTCAGCGGGGGAGGAGGGGACAGATCTGGCAGTAATGGAAAGTCTCTTCCACAACAGGAGGATTGTAGTGCGTTAAATATTTATAACGAGCAAACGTGTTTGGTCTTTTTTGTACCAAACGTGCGACCCCCACGCTGCTTCGAGTAAATTAGGGGAACACTGACAGTGCTTCTATACCAAGCATGCCAAAACCTGGCAGAGGGAAGGCGCTGCAAGACATGGCAGCTATGCCCAGCGCCAGGCAGGCATCGGCGGGCGAGGGAAGAGGCAGGAACCGGCGAGAGCGGCCGAGAGGCTGGGCAGGGTGTCCTGCAGCCCAGCCCCTGCATCTCGGGGCCAGGAGACGGCCTCGGTGTTTTTCTCAGTACTCAAATTCTCTCGCTGAACAATCCTAACCGCAAAGTAAGCTGTAATCTAAAAATCAAGCCACAACTTGCTTTAATGTTGAACCAAAACTGTGATGACTAAGAATTAAAGCCAATGCTGCTGAACTGGCTACGGCTGCCTTTTCTGTAACATGCATAAATGTAGGTTGATCATTATCATTTAAGTTGGAGCTCAACTTTTTTGCCTTAAGTTTCCAGTTCTGGCCATTTGTGAGCTACACTTTATGCGACACAACTACTGATCTCTGGTTTTCAGTTTTCACTTAAATGTGGTGCTCAGCTACTAGACACATTCATCAGCACAAACGACAGGGATTTTCCAGTGGAACAAAAGCTTAACCAGTGCGAAGTTAAAGGCAGAAGAGTGCACTGTAATTATTCATCTGTCTTTGGTGGTTTGTTGAGCTACACAGCGCTGATCTTCAGCTCCGATAAGCAGTGTAAAGAGACATCTGTGTGCATTTAAAAATAAATGACTTCAAAACACTGTAAAAACAATGCAATGGGAAAACAAAACAAAGAAAACATGAAGAAATCCAGTTTGACCAGGTATAAACTCAATGCAAGCAACCTACCTTTACAGTAACTTCCTAGAGAAATAGAAGAGTCCAAACTGTCTTGATTGCATAGTCAGCAATCTCCTATCTATCACGAATGGCTTAACAGCTTAAGTAACTCTGCGTCTCTCACACCCAAGGACCTTTCCTTGTAAAGCAAGGAAGCTCAATGACTGCCAACCACTACACAACTCGGTACATCTTTGGCACCATCCAGTACAATGGAAACCAACTTGCCTAAAGACTTTTTTCCCTAATTAACAGCTTATCCAGAGAACTCTCTTCCTAAATATGAAATTTACAGTACATGTAAATTTTTATTTAAAACAGTTTTCAGTAAGATTTACAAAACAGCTGTAGAAATAAAGGCTGTGCTTACAAACTGTGTAAGTTAGATGCAAATTCCAGATGGAAAGAGATCTCCAGAGTTTAAAAATACCATCAAACCAGGAAGGAAATTTAGCTAGAGTGGATAGTTCATCAATGTAAACTCCGCTCAAGTCAAACTTTCTAATCAAAAAGCCACAGCAACTACACACAACAATTTACTGCTAAAAGAAAAGCTGGAGTGTTTTTAAGTGGTTCTTCACTCTTCTGTTCATTCACTTCACTACGCATTAAAGAACATTAAACACTGCCTAAGTGATAACGTATATTCTTTTGAGTATGTTGTGGTGACAAAGAAGGGCTTAAAATCATGATGGCCTTGTTTTTTTGTCTTTTTTTTCTTGTCTTTTTAAAATCACAGCATGCATCTTTTTCTGCCATCTGTTTAAAACAGATTAAATTAAATAAGAGAATCTCCTACACGAGATTCTGAAACTGACCAAAAAGCCTCCCAGCCTCAGTTCACAAACCCTCTGTATTTCATTGCATTACAGAATAATTACTTTGTTGACTTGAAAAGTTTTTTTTTTAAAAATCTATTTTAATATTCTACCCAAAAGCATAAAGTAAACAGAATTCATTGAAAACATTTACCTTTTTGGTTTTATTTTCTTTTAGCCAAGGGTGTTAGTTAAAACTATCTGTCCAAGTATTTATCTTCAGCTAATACTCTTTTAGCCTTTTATTCCTTTACATGCTTAATTTCATTACAGAATGGACAAACAAGCTGCAAATACTTAGTCATGCTCACAGAACACCTTAAATCGGAGTTAGAAGTGAAGGATTTTTTTCTATATAAAACTCTCCTTCTCATACAATGCTGCACAGACTCTGTGACACAGCTAAATTTAATAACATAATTCCAAAAACTAGAAACTACATTTAAAGTAAGATGCACAGTTTGCTTCTAATCTCAATGATGAAGTTGCCTTGAGCAGAACACCAGTCATTCCACAGCTGCCAACCAAGCACTTATTCGTAAATTTGCTCCTCTTAATGAACATTTTGAAATAGTGATTTGTTTTCCCTTCCCCAGCCTCCTTACATACCTATGGTTTCTGGCAGGTCCAAGAGCTCATTGTGCTGCAAGTCAAGGTTGGTGATCTGCGTGCAACTTCCAATCTCTTCTGGAAGGTGTTCAAGCTGATTGTGCGCTACATCCAGCGTTATGAGGTTACACAGCTCACCTAGAAGTACACAAGAAAATTAAAACATCAAGTTCTTTAATGTACAGGTCTGGAGAGATTTTTCATGATGATCTGAAATATATATATTGCTACTCTAATATTATAAATACAAACTAAGGCCTTAGAGCATCATAATTTTAATCAGTAAGATTTAAAATCTGATTGACAATTTTTTTAAAACTTGGATAAAGCTTTTTATAGATTCTCTAAAGAAATCTTATTTATTGATTTTCTTCTAGCACTTCAAGCTGTGGAATTTGAGGAGTACAAAATCCATTCCTCACACTTGTTTCATGCTGACCAGAAGTTTAAAACCTCATGGAGTAAGTGGATTGTATTGAATTATGAGAAACCAAGATCTGCTTTTATAGCATAAATTATGTTCAGGCACAAAATGAATGCTTAAGAGACATCAAAATTATTTGGCTGACACCCTACAAAACTCATCCAAAGTCCAGCGGAATGTTATTTTTATTCATTTTTAGTCATCAAGAATAGGCAACATATCATAAGAAGACTGTAAAAACTATTTATACAGATTATGATATAATATATATGTAAGCACAGGTATTGCCAATAAAAGTTTGAAATAAAAGACTCATCTGTTAAGCCTTAAAAAGGATAAAAGGATTGTACTTGCTTAGAGTTAAGAGCAGCTTTACTGCTGCTCTGTTTCATTCCTGACTCTTATGTACCAACTGAAGAGCACAACTAGGCACAGTTCTCTCTGTGCAGTAGTTCCACCTATTTTAACAACAAACGCTGCATTCTGAGCAATAGGTCACTGGGTTTGCTTGAGAAAACGTGCATGCATGCATGAACGCAGGTACCAGGTACACGTGCTCATATTTTTTGGATCTAATGGAGGTGAAATTAATGTAAATGATTTGAACAGCTTCAACTCTATCCAGTAAAGGTCACTGTATTTGTGTATCAGAGCATCACTCAGTGAGTAACAAATTTGGAAAAGAAGCAAATTCCTTTTGAGGGATGACTGTCTATTTTTAAGCTTCAGTATTGTATCTTTGACATGATCCTTTAGGGATTTTCCCACAGGCTTGGCTTGGGCAAGTTCTGATGCGTAGACCGTCTATATATTACATCATCAGCGGATCACAAATAATTTATTAAATTGTAATATATTTATGAACTCAAGACTCTATCTGAGCTGCAGGTGGCACAAACTCTTATTAAGGATCAGAAAACAGTTGTGAAAATCCAGCCAAAAAAAGTCTATGTAAAAGTGACCCTGTTTTCAGCATTTATTGACACACATTGGGATGTTTTTCCTTGAAAATAGGCACATGAAAATGTAATGCTTAAGCACCACCTCCATGACTGTGTGTGCTCACCTCTCAAGTCAGCATTCAAGTGTATTTCAGGCAACCACAGAGTCAATATCCAATCATGCTGCATAAACCACATGATTCAATGCCATTAATAGGCAGAAGAAAGCAAACTTAAGAAGAAGGCTGAGCAAGAGTTAATGTTCTGTGGTAGAAGCATCTGCTTGATATTCATGAAAACAAGTGGGCAAAGTGTAGAAGGCAGTAGAAAGAGGAGAAAAAGCTAGAGGAAGACTTCATTCTCCCTTTAAACAAACGAAAGAAAAAAGAACCCCATATTATCTTTAATAATAAAACCCTAGAATTTTGATAGCACTTTCGGTCAGCATTTTTCACCTCACGACTGCTGAAGTTCAGTCCTGACAATCTTGTTTTCATTTCTTTTTCCCTGCATACCTAAACCAATGACGTCAAACTCAATGTGGCACAAATTTCATTTCATCACATTGATTTCTCATTTACTTGACTCTTCCCACTCTACATCTGCTAAAGTTGAGGAAAGAGTTGGATTTCTGCAGTACCATTTGCTGCATTTCCCTTTTGCACCTGCTGAAAACTTTGACAACAACAAGATACGTGTTGCCACAAACATCTCAGAGCTAATTCTGGGAAAAAGAAAAAAAAAAAAGAAAGAAGCTCAGGTTTATGTAGCCAGTCAAGCAAAAGTTAAAGCCCTATCATGAAGTACAGTGACTTAAGGGAAACAATTTCAAGTGATACTATTCAGTATCTCCCATTCAGCTTTTAGTTCACATTGCTCTGTAAGGAATCTTGCTCTTGGATGTAATAATACTTGTGGTCTGACAGCAGCTCACCAAAATGTCCTTCCTAGCCTAAAGGCAAAAGGAGAGGGGAGGGGAAGTGAAATTCTTTCAATACTTTAATGTGGATTGTTGAGGCACAACACCGAGACCCTGCAAGTCAACAGAAAACACGCAAGGTATACTTATCCTGCTGTTCTCCAGGGCAAAGAAAAAAATTCTTCCATCAGATACGCTTCTCATAACAAAGGGAAAAACATTTGGATAACGTTGTGGGGGCTCACCTCCAGGCACAAAGAGGAAGCCCAGTGGGGCTGTGACGCTTCCCATGGGATGCGAGGAAGAGCACCTGGGGCCTGCAAGCCTTACCGCGGGATCTTCAGGGAGGGAAAGCAGAGGAGTCAGTGCGCTTTGAGAAGAATAACCATGGGAAGAGTGGAATTGGGAAACCAAGGGGTCCGATCCTTAATAAACCAATGCTGGCCAGGCCCTGTGCCTGATGAGGCCAACGCGGCCTGCCTCTCATCAGCCTCTGCTTCTAACGCCTCCCGGGCACGGGGCCCGCGGCCTGCATGTGCTGAGGGGCGAGCTCCAGCCTCAGCGCCGCCAGCACGGCCCGGCCTCCGCGTGTGAGGGCAGGGGCTGTCAAAAATCAAAAAGTTTTCCTGAAGGAAAGGTTTGCACAGGTACAAAAAGAAAAATGGCTAATGAGTGAGGAACTCATGGTGGTGTTCATATTGAAGACCACCCCAGCTAGAAACGTGCTGCCCACAGCTGGAGATAAGTCTTACCTGGTCCACAGAATCAGTTCACCAGCGAAGGTCAGACACCAGAGACCACTGGAGGAGGGCTGGCAGTACTTTAGGGAAAAGCTAATCACAGGTAAAGTGAAGGAAGCCGTTTTTTCACCACAGGTAATGGCCAAAATTTTCATCTCGAGGTAGTGAGCAAGAAATTCTTTACAAACTGCTCCCAACTGCACTGCAGAGATGAGCAACCTCAGGACAATCAGAAAACAAACCAGGAAGATCTGGGGGGTTGGAGTTGGATTTATATATCTTTTTAAACACTATTGCTCTGCAATCTACACATAAAAGGCTATTGAAACCCAAAATCTGCCAAGAAAGCGGACAGAAATTGCATGTACTAGCAGGCTTGGTAATAGGAAATTTTAAAGTAGAAGTAATGTCCATATGAAATACATAAAACAGCTTCTCCATAAACAGAAGGCTTAATTATGTATTTTTTTTTAAATCTTACATTTTAAAAGTGCCTACAAGACAAAAATGTCGGACAATTCACATGTACTTTTCAGAGAAAATAGTTCTTGAAGATACCCAACTACTTTCTAGTTAAAAACATCGCTAAAAATACAGCAAAGTACACTGCTCAAAAAAAAAAAAAAGAAAAAAATGTGAGAGGAACGATTACTTGACTGCTGTTGAGAGGTACACAGAGACTAAATGGTATGGAATGACAGAGCTAAATGTGCGTGCTGGAAAAACACAGGGTTACGAGGAGACTGGTGTCTTCCACACGCTGCGGCAGAGTTACAGTCCCATTACACGGCCAACCTGGGAAGCCTGTCATGACAAGAGGGCCAGGCTACGTGCTCTGACTTACGTAACTGAAAATTCCTCTTGGCCATTTAAAAACAGCACACAGCTACATTAAAACAATATTAAAGGCTTCACAAATTAACAGTAATATAGGGAGATAGCATAGGTCAGCATCAAAAGGGCTGTGGTGTCTCCCACCACAAATTCTCTCGGTGGGCAACTCTCTTGGATGGCAAGGAGAATTTGCAATACAACCTGTTTTCCTCTGGATTAACTCTATGCCTGCCCATGCTTAAGCAGATTGAAAATTGTGAAATCCTTCACAACATGACAGATCCTGGGCCAGATGACACAGCAGGAGGATAAAGACTCCTACAGAAAGCGCGAGGAAGAGGAGAATGCAAACAGAAGTGGAACTTGACTCCGGTGCGTCAGCACTCTGGTTGCAATCTAATTTGTAAAGAACAATTATCTGAAATCAGCAACGCTGTGAACAAACTTCAAGTATTTCCCACAATCATAACATTCACCTCTCACTAGGTTCCCTGATGGGAGGGGAAGCAACCCTTTTTGTTTTTTTTTTTTAGCCTGTCTATAAAGGTATTTGAGGTAAGAGCTCTGATTTCAGTAAAAAAAAAAAAAACTGCAATTTCAGAACCTTATCCCTGGACACAAGGGTTGAGTACATCATTGTAACAGACAGGATGATTTTTTTGCTGTGTATCACCAACAGTTAGAAATGAGCTATTTTGAATTATTACTGACAAAATATAGCCTATACAGAAGAGTTACAGAGTAAAAAGAAAGAAATCTTAATATGGTTCCAAATTACTTATGTATCACAATTACAATATTCATATAAATAAATAAGCACAGTGCAATATGTAAAATTTGCAGGGTGTAAAACAGAAGCTAGTTATGGGAACCGCTCAATCACGCAGAAGGCTAAGCGCACTGAAAAGACTAAAAATCAAGCCTAAAACAAGCTTCAACAAGACAACAGCAAAACCACTTTTTGTTACTTTCAGTTATAAACAATGAAGGAATACAAATAAAAACGTGTTCAGACAACCTTTTAAACATATGACACAGGCAGAAGAAACAGCCTCAGTGAGGGCTGCAGACAGGGACGGAGACGGGCACGTAACTCAGCAGCGGGAAGCTCGTGGAGCTGGGGGAAGGCAAGCGCAGCCTTGCAGCCCCATGAAGCCGAGCAGCCTCGGAGCAGCCTCGGAGGACTGGGGTTCTGGAGAGGCTGAGCCTGGGGTCACATCTTGGCCCCCATGCCTTTTGAGGGAGGAACAGCAGCGTGCACAAATAATAAAGGCTAACCACACACCGCTGCGTTAGCGAGGGCAGGCTCTACTCAGCGCTTATGAAGTACTCCAGCAGTTAAAATAACTGCAGCATTGATATTAAAAAAATGCTGGACTTCTAACAAGCTGTCAGCATTCACTGGAATACCATCAGGACATCATCCCAGTAAGCTCCGCAAGCAGACCAAGGAGGCAGAACTACTCAATCGTTATCGTAAAGCCAGTCTGAAAACATCTCAACCAGGACAAATTTGCCAAATAGCTGACGAGACAAAACTGAGTCCCCACATGAGCTCCCACAGGAATCAGAAGCCAGGCACCAAAGCTGAAGCTGGCCAAAATCAAGTTCTTCACCCTGCCTGAAGCTCAGGAAAGTGACCAGAACTGCATCAACTACGGAGTCGTGTTGTGACTTCTAGGGAACAGCACACGTGTATGGACACCCGTATTTATTACACTTTGGTTCCCAAGGTCAGGCTTTAACCACGTTAGACCACAAACTTACAAAGATATTCTCACCCACTGGATTCGCAGATATTAGCGTGACAGCCGAGCCCAGGAACACAACTTTCAAACTGCTGAAACTGAAAAAGAGGTTCTTACATACAAATAGTATTTCTCTGTATTGTCAGGTCTGCTAAGAAAGGGGAAATGAAATTCAGAGCACCGCTGAGAAGCTTTGCAACCAAGCAGTCACTGAGTAAGGAGGCACCATATTCAGCACGGAGCAGCCACGAAGTAACGCAGCTGCACGCATCTGCTTTGCTGTCTATGCTGCCGAAAACCAAACAGGTGCAAGTGTTATGAAAAAGTTTCAAAGTAGTGAAGAAACCACAAATGATCTAAATATTGGGTAGATGGGGGAAGGGAAGAACAGACGAGAGTCTTAGAGACATTCCAAGTCTGGTGTAGGCAGATTCCCTGAATTACAATCTAAAAATATTTCCCTTGCAGAACAGCCCTGACCAGATTCTCCACAGAATAAGAGTTGCATTCACAGACAGAAAACACAATATTTGGAGTCTTCAGAAACTTACAGAAACTAAGCAGATGCAATTTCAACTGTGTTGACTATATTATTTTTATTTGATCTGTGCGCTAAAGAGAAAAAAGTCAAAAATTGTATAACACGCAACACTGCCTTGGTAAAGAAAATATCAACTTGAATGTGCAAAACAATTCCTTCAACACAATGTGAAAGAATGCAATAAAACTCTAGATACAAGAAATGCAAAAAGCTAGCTTAAGTAGCAGACTGCAAATCGAAGCATTTGCTTGGCCTCAACCCAGAAGAGTTCCTCTGGTTTTCCTCCTTCTCGTGCTCTCTGTCTGACTCACCATCGCGTTCGCATTCTTCCATTCTAATCTTCAACTTTTTGATCTTGGAGGAATGGAGAATTTACCAGATATGGTGATGAAGCCAGAGTCCACCTTGTGCATTCATTTCCACATTATCCCTGGAGATTGTTTTGGCAAAGCTTCCACACGGAACCCTTCCCATTAACATTTTTTTCCATGGATGCCACCAGAGACTCAACAGCCAAGCGAGCAGGTAGGTTCTGCTTTCACGCTTTCAATGTACGCGTGTGCAGCGAGTGCACAACAGTGAGCTTTCCATCCAGGGCTGAGCAGCAGCAGCAGCAGCCTCCTGATTGAGGCTAAATTATTCATGACCTTAAGGACAAGGGTAGAGCGAAACACTGCAGAAGAACTCAAGTCTAAGTGACTGAGCAACAAAATGACAGATTAAATTCCCCTATATACCTTAAAGCAATGCATATGGGGGACCAAGAAAAGAAATGTATCTAGCTTTGTGTATGAAGTGATGGGTTTCAAACAACCCATCAGTGTTCAGAAGCAAAACTTGGGGAACGATATCCAAATTGTGAATGGCAGAGAGATCAGGATGACTGCTGACCATCTCGGAACATGAGAACCGTAGCTCGTTAAATGAAGCGATCAAAAGCTGTGTTCAAAGCAAACCTGTGGACCTTGCCAAGGATGAGAGAGTTTATAAAACTTTAAGGGAAAAAAAAATGGTGAAGCCCTTGGAAGAGGAGTCGATTGAGAATTCTTAAATAGAAAATCTGCGCCAGACTCAGGAAATCCCCGATATGAAAATAGCTGGGATCTGGGAAAGGAGTCAGGTTAAGCCTTGTATACATCTGCATAAAAGCAGGACAAGCATATTTGTTTAGGGCCACAGTCAGGAGCAGGATATTGGGCAAGATGCACTCTTACAAGAAAAAATAGGTACACAGAGCAACGAAGAGCAGCTTTGCCATCATGAAATTTGCGTACATAAATTCTCACAAGTATTCCGATAAATAAATAAATTAAATGATGCTTTAGGAAGGTGGGGCTAAGCTGGTGCTACCAGAACACCCATGTCACACAGGATTTTGTGGAACATGCGATGGAAGGTGGGGAGGAAAAAGGAAGAAAGATTCTGAAATTATAAAATGATGCATTTTCAATGGCTCTGTAGAGAGTAGCTTATCTTTCCTCAATTTGCAATGCATTTCACGTGCTTTTATACAACATAAGCAATGCTACCTGTGAGATTTTGCAAGTGAGCTGCAGCGAGCCAAGCTGATTTAACAGCTCAGCGCTGCGAGAAGCAGCAGTCCTGCTCTCCCTGCTGCAGCCCGTGCTGTCCCACTGCTCCTCTTACACCGGATCCTGTTTTATCTGAAATTTCGTTGAACTCAATTAATGTAATAGAAAACAAAAGTAGCAAAATCATATCCTGTCAGTTTAGTGAGAAAAATCAGCTCACCGAGGAACAATTCAGATGCACGAGGCAGACGGACTGAGCAGCCGGGAGGACAGGAGGGGATACTGCCCTTTTCAGCATCATGAAGTTGTTGCACATCAGCACAGCCATTTTATGAAAACTCTCCCTAATTCAGCCACTCTTGAACAGATCTTTTAGCTAAACATTCAAGAAAGAATGGATTAAAATATATATATATATATATATTTTCAGTTAAATGTATTTTTATGGATTTTTAGATCTTATTCAAACAGATCTATTTATATTTGAAAATAAAACAACACATCAGGATTTCAGCTTACTATGCAGCCTATCAAAATCATTTCAGTTGCATTAAAAATGTAGAAACAATACATATGTTGCTGGAAAAGTGGTCAGGAGAAGTCCAGTAAAAGACTGGCAGCAATGACTTGCTACCTACCTAGCGCCTAAATTTGCTGAGTTACTAAAAATCTTTTTCCAAAGTACAGAGAATATCTTCTCCATTCTTTACTCAGTGAGCTCAGTAAGCTGCTATTTAAAGTTAGGAAATCCAAATATCGGAAGACTCAAAAGTTACTGTCATCATCCTACCTACCCATAATAAAGCAAGTGGAGGCATGGGACCAAGATGTACTGCATTCTGGGGGAAAAGAGAGACCAGAAACACACACATCTGTTTACTAGCTATAGATAACACTTCCTCTTTCTTATAAAAACTTTAAATGCAAAGCAACTTTTCCCCCACTGTAGTCACCTCATCCAAGTTTGTGTTGTTTAACTACTGAAGATGCTTTAAAGCCCAAAACAGAACCAAACAAGTATCAGAGTGCTTCCTGACAGCTGAGCGCTGGAAGGTTCATCTCTTCCAGTCTCTTCAAGGCAATACATACAGTAACAGCTCGGTTGTTTTAGAGCAGATTCCTCTTAAAATCTGATGAGCTACAGGTTTTGCCAACGACATTCTGTAAGACACTTTACCTTCACTCAGTCTCTTCAGAAATGTTTCAGGTCCCCCAAAAGGCATCTATTTCTAATATTAGCACTTGCACAGCAAACAGCGGATGTTCTAGGTAGGCAGTTCTAGACACTTATTTTGAAATCACATAACCAGTAGTATAGCTTTGACAAGTCATCTATCAAACAAGGAATGCTGCCACAGGACTGAAAACCAATTCAAAATTTAAGAAAGGAGAAAAACCAAAGAGAGATTCTGAAAGGGCATCTAAACACTACACAGAGCACCAGGTTTAGCAGGAGACATTAACAAAAGGCATGAAAGTAGAAAGAGCTTTCTACAAAAGTATGGCAGATCTACTTATTCTGTCTAGTCCACCAAGACTCTGCCAAGATGTCTGATGTAGTAGCACGTAGAAAATAACCAGGAAACTCAGGTGGCAACTGGTAGAAGTCAAGATAGCAACTTGCTATGGATGTAAAATGACTGAAGGTTAAATATCAGCTCATGACCAGTCTTCTTGTGTCTTCAGTAAAGACTAGTCAGAAAGGAAGGGTCTTCTCAGAACCTGAAGGCACTGGAAGAAACAGGTAACTAAGAACTACAGAAACTGTATGAAATGTAATAGTGTCAAAAACTAAGGCTATACTAAAATGCTACTTTTACCCTAGGATCTCAGGGCTGTCTTCTGGCAGAGGTGAACAGCGAAGGCAGAGTGCAGGTATCTGAGGTGACCACACAAGCACCTGTATGGTGACAATCTAAAAGCTGCAGTATGATCCAGATGCAATGAGTTACCTTCAGCACAAACAGGGAAACGCTGACCTGGAACCACACATCCAAACTAATCAAGCATGCACTCCATCCAAAACAAGAGAAAATATAGAAAATGGATAGCGGGGTGACAGAAGGGATGGAGATGTTACGCAAGACTTAAAACTGAAACCTGAGTAATTGCTGGGAGAAGATACGACTGCTGTCTGCAAATGCAATGGGGGAGCAAATATTAGCAACAGAGGAAAAGCGCTGCATCTAAAACCAGCGCTACACCGCAAGCCCAGAAACCAGCAGCTCACAGACTTACCGGCTGTTGGCAGAAAGGTCTCAAACATCAGAGCGTTAAGGCTCCAGAGCCTACTTTCAATTTCTTCGATTGAGAGCAGAAGGAGAACAAATTGTATTTAATAAGGCTGGAGACTAAAGATTCCTAGAAAAGTAATTAAATGGGATGACTGCTTGCAAAATCAGGCAACCCTTTATTTAAAACCAGCAAGCCCCTAAAATTGGGAAGCCTTTTATAGCTACGCAGGACTGATATCGCGTGGTCAGTGATAACAAAAGCCACCAGAACTCTTCAGCACCGGCGTAAGACTTCAGTCAGCCCCAGCTCTGTGAAGGGACTTCTCGCTACGGGACAGCAGCAACATCCCACGCCTCAAGCCTGGGGTTTGCATTTTTTTTGTCCAGGGCAATGTTTTTAGTAAGCATGTCTACCACCAAACGTAAACCAAGGATTCTTCGCATACTTGCATACCAGGGTAGCTACACGAACAGGCTGTAGCCAAGCGCTGCCAGACTCTTCCTTGCCGGACAAGTCAGCAGGTTACATAATCTGTGAGTTTTTAGATCTACAAACGAGCACACCAGCTCACCATCAGATATGTGAGCCTTGGGCCTCAGAACAACGGGGTATTTTTAAAAAGAATTTGAAATGTTCCGCGTGATATTGCTTTATAAAAGATAATGGCCTCGTTTTTCTTCCTGCTTTGCAGCACAAAAATTTCTGTGTTATTTACAAGTCGATACTACAAGAATGTTTACTATTAAGTTCAGCTTTGTATGTAATATTTGGGAACCGTATTACAAATGTACAAATTAAGATCACTGGGGCTTAAAAAAGACTAGTATTTTTTGAAGCGTGCATGCAAAATGTAGAGAACTAACAAGTGTTTAAAGAACCAGAGAAATTCCATTGGAAAGTAAGAGATACATTTCTTAGCAGTTTCATTTCTCAGCTGTGTCCAACTCAAACATTTCATCTTCGTACCAAAACAAAGAGATGTGAAAGTCAGCACACAGAAATCAATTACAGAAGTGAAACCGCCTTGTCTGTTTTCACTACTTAGGAAAAAAAAGATTTTCAAATAGCTGTTTTGTATGTTTTGACAGTTGAAGTTTGTGTTTCTTAAACTTCAAAATCCTTTAAACTCATTTTTCCAATGATTCAAGTACAGGCAACCTAGTCAGAGAAATGTGCTTTGCATGAAGTCTGCTGTTAAACGCGGTGATAGCCCTTCCAAATTCTTCCTTGGAGTGAGTCTTCTTGCACTTGTGCTTCTAAAATGCCTTCCACGGTGAGGTGCTGAGCCACGAAAGGAACAGAACCATTACCGCAACACAAACATGGGCACGACTAACTTCTGGATACACAGAGAGAAGTAAAGTAGTTCGTGTTCTCAAGCTGGAGTTTGATAAAGAACCAAGAACTCTGCCAGTACGCTATCAAGACAATGAAAAAAAAAAAAGCAAAATGAAATGCAAATGAAAGGAGTAACTGATTTTCTCCATGCAACTATTACACATGGTCTCTTTCAAGACTGCTTTGAACACTTGTATGTAGAGAAACCACGTATTTTAGTGGAAACCTAACCATGAGGTTCCGCAAACAAAACAGCAGAGAAACAAAGCAGCTCCACCAGCAACAATATCTGCAGTATCAAACACACCTACTAAACGTTTGGAAAGGGCAACACCAAACACTGGAATGCAACATCGCAAGAAAGCTTTTTCTTCACAGACTACTATTAATTTAAATATATGCAGAACTATCCCCAGATGAACTTCAGAGGCTGACTCTTTGCTAGGTTGTATTTAACAACAGCCACAAAACAGACACAGGTAAAATACTGACAAATGCATAACATAACCCAGCCAACTGAATCGGTCACAACTTCTTCGACGTCTGTAGCAACACGCAGCACGTTTCAGTATGGGTCTTTGATTCATGAAAGACCCGGGCCGTTAGGTTGAAACTGAAGTGTCAAATAATCGGTCAAAATTATCATTCCTTAGCTCTCCCAGGGGAAATTCCCAGGACTGCTATGATGCTAGTTGCCAACTGAAAAATCACTTTATCAGCAAACATACCGTATTCACTGTTCCATTTCTGCCTAGCAAAAATGAGTTTCTGTGGCTCCAACAGAATCCACTCCAACAGCACCTGCGGGGAGCCAAAGACTGACACCACCAGCAGACAGCTTCACCACATTTCTTCACTCCCTGATGAAGCAGAAGCCATCTGCATGTCAGCATTTAGGAAGTGCCCAGGAGTTCTTGCTATCCAGCACACGTTACTTTATATATCTCAAATATCAAAGTGATGAAGGAGGCAAACACTGCTGGCTTGAAAGAGATCAGTTTGGGATCCAAACGAGCATTTCCCAAACTTTGCAAAATTAGTGAATATTGAGACAACTTCAGTAGTGCTTAACTGAGCCAATGCACAAGTGTATTGACAGGAAAAAGTGCCACATCATTTATAAACACAGGGCTTAGGAATTCTTACTCAGTGTTACAAGGAGTAAGGAACTGCTAGAAGATTTTCCCCACACTTTAAGAAACTGCTTCAACTCTCTCCAATTCATGAAGAAGTTTCTGTTCCCCCTCCACCTAACAGCACTAAGCTATGCTTGTGTTTTAAAAACTGAAGCTACCTAGAGAAAAAGCTTATGGTACACCTTCCCTTTTAGGAAGCACATAAGTTACTGAAACACTGCTTGAGATCAGTCTGATGAAGAGACGTTTTCCATGAATCAGAACCTACTGGGAACAACTTAGGAGTTACTGATATACAGCCATTCCACCACACTTTTTGTAATAAACTATTTAAATCAATAAGCCGCTTTTATATCGTTTCACGTAACCATCTTTCAAACTTTTGTAACAACACTTGGAAAAACAAATATTACTCATTAAGAAGTCATAAGAATCATCAACCGTGCATACAACATTTGGTCACTTTATATTGCGATTCCATGTATTAATATATTCATGACTGAGAAAAGGTAGAGGCTTTCACGAATCATTAACCTGCATTATCAGCTGTTAGAGCATCCAGCAGCTTGCCCATGGTAATAGCACGTAGCTACCTTTTCTACCTTCTACTGCTGTGGTCATACCTCTCTGTAACATGCCCATAATGTGTTTATAAAATGCAACAGTTCGTAAATGATTTATAAAGAAATCCGAAAATAAGATGTGCCCCTGTATCTTTTCTTTTTCTTTTAAACCATCTGGGCTCCAAAGACACAGTATGTGAAAGCACAAGGCAAAGATGAAAACAAGATATAGCTGGGTTTAAGATGATGGATTAAGAAGAAAAAAGGGTGTTGTTTTGTTTAAAAATATACATCTAGGGTACTGGTTACTCTCTGTACAAGCTAAGATTGCAACAGTATGATCAAGACCATAACTGTATGCACATTTTAGAAGTAGCAGAGCACCTGAACAAGCGGCAGTTTACGTATACGTAACTGAATTGCAAAATTAACTCAAGCATTGAATGAAGCCCCTAATCTGTGCAATCGCTTACCAATTTCAGCAGGTAGTTGCTTGATTTTGTTCTCTCGTATGCTAAGCATGGTGAGTTTTGACAAGTTTTTGATATCCTTTTCCACAGTAGTTATACGATTAAAGCGTAGGTAAAGAGTGGCGAGAGAGCTTAGCCTGTACACCACCGACGGGATCTCTCGCAGTTTGTTATGCCGCAGGTCAAGCATGCGCAGTTTCTTCAAGTTATCCAGAGAGTCGGGCAAACTGGTGAGTGAGTTTTCACTCAGGGCCAGTGTCATCAGGTTCACAAGACAGCCCACCTCTGCTGGTAGAGACTGCAGTTTGTTACTGTATAAATAAAGTTCTGTTAACTGCGTTAACTCTTTGATAGCGGATGGAAGCATGTGTATAGACCTCTTGGACAAGTCCAAGCGCATTGAATTCTCTTCCCGGCATTTATTTAGCTCTTTGATCACTTCAGCATTGCTGGATTTTTTGCGGGTACCTGTGGCTGGATTAGGTCTTTTTATCGTATTGTCCACTGAAAAAGCTACCCCAGGCTGCGTGCTACTGGAGTCTTTCTTTCCGTCTTTGGCATCTTTCCCTTTGGTCTTAGGCTCCTTCTCTTTGCTGTCTTTCCCAAATCCTCCAGAGGCTTTGGCCTCCTTCTCCCTTTCTTTTGACGACGGGACTTTTGGATCCTTCTCTTTACAGTCCTTTTCTTTTCCCAGGTTACTACTCATGGTGACTCAATGTTTAGCAAGCACCACATGAAATCCGTTTCTGAAGTTAACAAGAACAACTCACTGCTGAGGCTACAAGGATCCTTAAAACATGCACGTGTTGAACCAAGGGAGGAGCTTCGGAGGTGCGATACCCATTTGCTACATATTGGTTCTGAAGGCACTCTTTCCCAATCCTGGTCTCAGGAGATTCAGCTGTTAGGGATTAGAAGGTCAAGCACTCCGTATTAGTATTTCTGTAACACAGGAGAGAAAAGAAGCCAAAGTTAGTGTAAATACAAAACCTCCCTTCCAGTTAAACCTTGAATGTTTCTACTTCCAGCCAGCACTCACTCACTCAGGTTAATGATTTGTCCTTCTCTTTAAACACCAACAAAAAACCCCTTGTTAACACAAAATACTACACTTACTGCTCAGAAGACCCACTGCAGTAGAAGAGCTACGGTAACTAGTACACACGAGGAAAGAAAAGTACAACTCTTAAGCGTAACACTGCCTTCAGTTCTCCATTTGAGTCACGAGCTGCCACCTGATGTCACAGCTAGAGCTGAGCATAACACCCTGGTCACCAGCATGAATATTCTCTCCCCTCCGTGCCCAATCAGTCAACAAAGGTCCGCTTTAACTTTAAGTGCCTGTCTCTTCAAACAAACTTATGCAGGTTTATTCTTTCAACACGAGAGAGCCTCAATTCGATCTACAGTGAAATCTAACACAACGCTGTAACACGAACACTTCGCTTTGAGGTCTCCCTCCTGACCCGTTCTGAACCACAGGTCTCTCTGCTTCTAACACGAAACAGCGTGCTGTCACCAGGCCCATATCCCTCGAAGACACAAACGGAAAGATTTTTAACTATTTGAAGAAGTTCATTAAAGAATAAACCAAATGAAAAGTCAACTGAAAGCTCTGAAGGAACATAGCACATTATGCTTCCAGACAAGCAAAATTAGGAAGGAGTTTTTCATAAACGTAGGATATAACATCTTTGAAAAATATCTTGACTTTCCCCCCAGTGAATGTAATGCAGCCTAATAACTGAACAAACGTCTGAAACCTACAGAGCCCCTTTTACATTTTCACAAAATCACCACGCATCATAGGAAGCGGTGCGGATTCACTTTTCAATTCAAAACACAGGACACAACCAAGAACTGCACGATTCTGAATACTCTGAAGAGGTTTTTCAAGTTATCTTCACGGAAGAAAAGAAATGGAGAATCAGTTGCAACAACAATTTCATGTTCCCATGTCAGTCCACCTAGCCCTAACCTAAAGCCAACCTTCCCTTGTTGGGCAGCACCCATTGACAAGGAGAGCTTTGTTTGCTTTTCAGAAGAGCACCTTGCTTTTCCCAGCCACAAGAGCTGTTGAAGTCTCCTTAAAACCACCGCAGGAACCCTCTCTTTCATGACATTCCATCTTCTGCCCCAGTTCATAAAGCTGATAATCAAAATCAGTTAAGTAATATTTTGCATGCTTGAACCATCATCAAGAACTAGAACTACAAGAAACTTGTAGCAAAGCCTAAGCAGCTATTTTTAATTGCACGGTTACACTGTGTTTGCTTACCTTCAAGTATAAACATGTGCTCAAAGAACACAGGAACACACTTTGCTCAATGTACTCCTTCACATAAAAACAAACCTAATAAAAAAAATCTATTTAGGGACAGGGTGAGGGGGGCAAGACATTTCACCTCTGCAGCAAATCAGGCTGTTTACTGCCACGGCTCACAAGAACCCTCCCCAGGAGGCAGCTTCCAGCCTTCCGCCCTGATCCATTACTGCTGCAGCATCACAAAGCCTGTGCTCCAAAACACGTACCAAAACCCTACTGCCTCCAGTCACCGCGTGCCGGAGCGCTCTGTTGTAAAGGACTACGGCAGCTTGAGAGCAGCAGCTTTTAATTTTGACATTTACACCAACAGAGATTTCCAAAGCAGCACAAGCTAGTTCCTTATTGTATGATTAAGATTTTACGCCCAGCTTTTACAGCATCCATTAACCTGCCCTAATCTCAAGATTACCAACCTCACCACGTTCTATTTTAAAACTTGTTCTCGGCACTGTGTAATCTACATGCTTGCAAACCTCCAGCAGTAGGAAATGCAATGACTCCACATGCAAAAACACAGCTGACTAAAGGGTAAGAGCCTCAAATGTCTGCCAGCTGGTTTACACTACTAAAGGTGGCAAGCAGAATCCAGTACTAACACAGCCAGGTTCTAAATCCTGGTAATATTGAGAATATTATTACAGAGCCAGCCCCTAAAGTGCCCCTCTTGCCCCCCACAAAAAAGGCTGCTGCTCTCGTGAGATTTCAATTCAGTCAAATTTAAGCCTTGACAAGAGAGACTTGGTTAATGTCTTCAAGGCACCGCAGAAGCAGGTTTTGAAGGAGACTCAGAAAGGAAAGCCAGTGGGAGACCAGTGCTGGTGAAAGGAGCTCAGGAGGGCAAGTGCTCCAAGCAAGCTGCGTGCATTTCTCTGGCTTCACCAGCGATGACTTGCAATCTGAAAAAACAAAGTGGGTGGGAGGCGCCCCCCGTTACAGCGTGCCAGTTTAACGTTTCATTTGACAGTAAGGGACGAAAAAATAAAATTTCGCCTATACGAAAGGATCAAAATTGAAAAATGAGGATTAAAATCAGATCAATACAAAGTGTCACTACCAGGTATTTCAACCCTTCCTCAACGTTAAGGGTGTCAGGAGGCAGCTTGCAAGCAAGCAGCAGGCAGAGGCAGCTCTCTAACGCACAGAAATGAGAGCAGAGCTCAGAGCGCAGCAGGCCTTCAAAACGTACACCTTGTCCACAATGACAAAAGGCCAGCGAATAAATGTACTGCACCTGTCTCTTACCCCTGTACTGAGGATTTTAATTACTGCCCGAGACCACAAAACACATTCAAAATAGTCTGAGAAGGTTTAGTCTCTCTTTCCAAACCAAATAGCTCTCTAGTCCGTACAATGACCAGAACTAGCGCTTCCAGGAAGGAAAATAAAAAGCTTCCCATGAGGAATTCTGCAGTCCGACTGTCCCAAAACTTGACACAGCAACTCTGCTCAATCAAGCCAGCACTTACACAACTGAAATGCTCAGCCTCACGTAAGCGTCTCTACAGAAATTTCACTGCTGTTGCGGATCACTCAAGCTAACAGGGTTACTCGCAGATAAAGTTCAGCAGATACCCAAACTTCTGAAGGACACGAGCATAACTTCATCTAGCACAGAGGAAGCCGAATATTTTTCAAAAGGTTATTCATATTTTTCAAGCCCTTTTCATTAAAGGACAAGAGTCACCATCAATTCTACACTAGAGCCCAACAAGCACTCATTGTATTTCAAAAGGAGAGCTTCTTTTAGAGATATTTTTAGCAAAAGGAAATTCAGTGAAATTAGCCAGTTCTGCCAACTACTTCCATTTTCCAATGCTGTTCAAACTGACTTCCTGGCAATATTAATTGACATAAAAACATTTAACCATGTGCTGGAGATCTTGGGAAATGGAGCGAGGCTCCTGGTTGGTGCAGCGTATGAAGGAAAATACAATTTTTAGAGAAGCTAAAGAATATAACCCCTTTCCTGTTCCAAATATATATATTTTTTACGTAAAAATACTTGTAAATAGTTATAAATAACCAGCATCAGAATTTTGATTTGCTCTTCCTTATGTCTGGCAAGCAGATCAATACACCTGGGCTGTTCTCCTGACAGCTGTACCTGCCAAAGCTTCAGAAACAATTTCAGCCTAAGCTGTACCATCTTCCTGAGCCGCCTGACAGGGTACCACACCCACCTCGTGCACACCGGCAACCTCAGTAAAGTACCCAAGTAATTGGAAAGAGATTTCAGCTGCTTTGAGGAACAGAACCCCAAACATTCGTGCAATAAGAGCTTTGTAAAAAACGCGGTAACGTAAGAACAGCAATGTTTCTAACTCCAGGAATACTACTAAACTAATGAGCTGCAACTTGGCAAATAAATGCTGGTGCTCGCGGGTCATTATCTAATAAAATCTTGTCCTGAGATACAGGACTCACAGCCTTCCGTGAACAGCAGCTGGGTGAAAAAACTTAACTGTCTCCTACCTGCTACCGCGGAGCAATTTTACTTCCCCACCCACCCCCCCAAAACAAATCCGCTGCCAATATCACCTCCCAGCTCAGTAAAGCCTTTCCCCCAGTTATATCTTTTAAATACGATTTTAAGTGAACCAAGTAATTTCTGTGTTTAATAAGGCATTTAAACGCAAAATTCTGTTCCCAAATGCTCCCAACAGACTTCTATACGATTCCTTAGGCTCTGAGGACCTCCAACGGGTTTTATTCCGGGATGACCCAGACCCAGAGGCCCACGGGATGGGCCGAAGCTCCCCACTGGGAGCTGCAGCAAGGCCCCGCAGTGAGACCCCATAGCGAGACCCCACTCTGTGCTGCTGCTCCCAGCCCGGAGCGTCCAGACCCGTGCCAGCCCCTCGGCTCTCAGGGGATGCACCAGGCTCTGACTCACAGGTAGCTGAGTTTCCTCTGGGTTCACCCAGGCAGCCTGAAGATGTCTTTAAGTGAAAGAAGTGCTTCCCCGCTGCTGAAGCACCTCCTCTCTCTCAGGTGAGGAGGCGAAGCAGCGGCAGCCCTTCCTGCCAAGGGGCACCACCGCGGCACGTTACCTTACACGACGGTCGCTTTGCAGCGCCGCTGAAACACTGCTGCTTCCCACTACGTGTTTCAGCAGACAAAGCAGGTGCTTCAAATCACAGGTATATCACACACCCAGAACAATAAAACTTTAAGGCTTACATTCACTAAAGCCTTACACCCAAATCGTATGTGATTTTGCTTATTTTATAACGTAGCAGGAGGCCTAAAGGCCTGCGTTTAAACTGAAAATCCCTTATTACATGTATAGTTTTATCTTAGGGAATAGAAATTATTTTTTTCTTTATTCCAGTTGTGATAGACTTAACCCAGAGGCACCCAGCATGGCCTGGGCTTTCCAACCCAAATCACAGGTGAGGATCACTGAGCATCAACCATGCCAAAGAAATAAGGAATCAGCTCACACTGACACTCCGGAGTAAGCAAACAGTGATTCCACCACATAGTAATAATAATAATAATAATAATAATAATAATAATAATAATAATAATAATAAAAGTGTTTTGAGGCAGCAACTCTGATCGAGGAAATTCTTGGTCAGACCTAAGTGGCTTTTAACAGCAAGGCAGAGTTCAAATGCTATCTAGGAATTGCAGCAACACCTGCGCACATACAAACAAGTTTGAGAAAGTTACCTCTTAAAAGTGCTTACCTTTTACTTAGAATAGTGTGGGATATCTCAAAAACATTACGTAGTGCACTACCACACAAATAAGCAACGGCTGAAACTTAAAGTCTAGCCAAAGACCTTCCGTTCTCAATACCACATATGCAAAAAGCGATGGTCACTACTCTCATTTCAAAACCCCAAAAGCTGAAGCCAGGCAGTCACTTGCAAACAAAGCAAATTCTCTCCTACAATTTACTAGCTTCAACCATCTGACCTAACAGAGTTTTCATCAGTGTGAGCGCAGCTGAGCTCCTGCTGCTGCAGCCACCAGCAGCCCAGCCGGGAGCAGAGCGCTGACTCAGTCACCGAGCGGTCGCGTTCCTCCTTCGAACACAAAACCTCACTCTGAGGCTCGCAGACAGCAGGAGAACGGCTAGCCATCACGTAGCCATAGATCACAAAAGTAGCCTGATCCATCCGACAAAAGGAATGCTCCCGGGACACGCCGGCCAGACACTTCGTGTTTTCCTTCTTTGGGCAGAAATCTCCTTCAGCTCGGAGCTCAGGACTGTGAGCGGCGGCGTAACGCTGCCACGGGGTTCATGCCAACTGGACGGCTGGCTTGCTCTGTTGAGAAGGCAGGCCATTAAATTCACCTCGGTCCCGTAGACGAACGGCCAGCAGATGGTAGTTTGCAGACTGCCCATCTCGCCTGATTTCAGTGCATCTGCCCGTGGCCCCACTCCCCCCTAATCCCCTCCCGCACGGAGGGAGCAGCCTGCGTGCTGCGGCGCTGGGTAAGTGAGCGGGCATGGAGCCTGACAGCCCGCTAAGCCCTTTAGGATATCTTCATCTGCCAGAGGACCGCAGCCAAGACCACGCTGCCTGCTAGCTGCAGAAGGGCCGAGCACGACCTGATCCGGCATCCCAACAAAGCCTGGAGGTGCAGGGAGCGACTGCACAGCCTTCACAACAGGGCAGGGCCAACAACTGGGCCGTTTTTTGAAGGCTTGCTTATGTTTTACTTGGGGTTTCTTCAATCTGGAGACAGATTTGTAACTGTAAGCATGTAATTACAAATCTATGTGCATTTACAGCTTGCGCCACTATGAGCGAGTCAGCTTCACCAGGTGTTCGGATGCTGAGCACCTTGAACTTCAAGAACCAGGCAGAACCTCCAGGACATCCCATTCCAGATTCCTACACAGCACTCGATTCTGCAGCAAAGACACAGGCACGCAGGTGTTCCCGTCCCCTACAAAGCTTTTGAATTCATCTTTCATCCCCTGATCTCTGCGGGTTCTCCAGCGCGCTGCCATGTCACACACCAAAGTCCAGATCCATCACGACAAAAAGGTCACACGCTAGCAGACAGAGTCACCTACACCCCAAGTTCCTGGGTGGTAAAAATAAACCTTTGTGCCCTGCCTTTGAGCACATCTAGCAAATACAAACATGTACATAATACTGTGATTCACGCTGTATGCTCCAACATTATCTTTATGAAGCATTTGCTCTTTTTCTCCTGTACAGAAAGGAAACCAACCCTAGTTCTTGGCCAAGTTACACCACTTCATGCGTCTGTAGAAAGAGACTCTACGAGCGAGTACAAAGAATCTTGCTAACTCCCTGAGGCAGCCTGTTTCAAACTGTGACGAGGGAGTTTCTGCACGTGTGGTCCC
This sequence comes from Cygnus atratus, assembly GCF_013377495.2. Taxonomy (NCBI): domain Eukaryota; kingdom Metazoa; phylum Chordata; class Aves; order Anseriformes; family Anatidae; genus Cygnus; species Cygnus atratus. Next base: position 10,649,457 of record NC_066368.1, read on the forward strand.
CCAGCACGCACCTCTCGGGCTGCATCTCTCTGTTTGCATGGGAGCTCGTGGGATCAGCAGGCAGCCCAATCCCGCGTAACACGTGGAATTGGAAAATTGTAACCTGCTCCGTAAAGCAAATTTCCTTGTCTCAGTACACGTCCTGGTAACTAGGCTTGCCTAAAAAGAGGTTATCCAAAATGGACATGGCTCTAGGGAAATCCAAGAACAAAACCAGAATGAATTAAATTAATAGAGACTAGGACTGGCATGCAGTTAAGAAGAAGCAAAAACCAGCATCTCCTTGACCCGTATGCTATTTTATTTCGTGGCTATACAAATTGTGCATCTGCAGTGATACACCGCCTTCCACACAAGCACGTGGCAGAATCTACCTGTTACCCTCTTTTGATCACAGACTGTTCTGCCGCAGCAAAATCTTACTTTCCACCACAAGAAACTTCCTTATGACCAGCACACAGCACAGAGAAGAGCCCATTTTGGGTCCCTGCACAATTCCTGGGAACAAAGGATGCAGCCTGTCACTCACTGCTCTGTCACAAACTCCCCAGAGAACGTCACTGGTCTCAGCAGAGGCGGTGGTGCAAGCTCTAAGCCAGCATCAAGTATTTGTCTTTTATCCGTCATCTCCTCTGAGCAACAGAAGCAACATCTCAGAACAAACCAACCAAGCAGGAGACAAAACAAGAATGACGGGCAGGAGAGAAAGTAAACACACAAAGCAACAACGGAGTAAGAGATTCTCTCCTAACGTTACGTTGATCTCACAGAAACAGGGACAAGCCACATGCTGAATCCCAGCCCAGCTACACAAACATTTCTCTATTACAATCGGGGGTAGCATCCTACCCAAGTTTCTACCAGCAACACCGTTACCCAACACAAAAGCAAAATTATTGGTTACTGCAGCAGTTCTCCTCATTTCGGCTCTGAACGTGGTCCAGTAAGTTTGCTCATCTTCTTCACCACGCTTTTACGTAATAATTACGACCATTTTGCAGAGTTCAGTGCTGGCTGACTCTCAGTCCCTGCATTTTCTGACCATAATTAGTGACTGCAAGTCACAAGATCCCTTTGCAGAGGGTTACTCTGCTAGGAAAACAGCCTATCTGAAAATCAACTTAAAAGGCAGTTTTAACATAATCCTGAAGATGAAAAGGAACGAGGTCTGCTGCAACACAGAACACGAAGAGCCAAAGCCACAGTGCCTACATATGGCAGCTCCTCACTGCACGGAGCCTGGCCCTTGTTAACGTTTTTTTCTAGCTCAGATTATTCGCAGTTCTTGATCTTCAGTTAAGAGAAAAGAGAAAAGTCTGGATTTGTTTCCTTGAACACCTAGTTTAAATATAACTAAAGGACAGAAATGGACATATGCAGGAAGATTTACTTTCCAACCAGCATCCGTGAGTCTGGAAGATACGCAATGTCTGGTAAAGACCAAAAAAACACGTATTTACCCACAAGCTTCCAATTATAAATCTCCTCAGTTTTCAAAGTCATTAGCATATCTTGCAGCTAACCTGCTCTCAAAAAATAAATCTCTTTGAAAAGATTGGCATTCTTCATAGAGAAGAGATAACAACCACAATCGGAATCAGATTTGCTCTTATTTAAGCATACATTTCCGCTTCATTAAAACTAAATTAAATAAAAATGAAATTTATTTGAAAACTGCACAAGGACGAGCTGGAGTTGTTTCCTCCAGGAGGACATTTTTCAAAAAGTTTACGTTATATATTTAAATAATACCGGGAAGCAAAACAGTTCAGAATATTCTAAATGAAAAATAAATAAAAAAAAAAACATACAAAGACCTACACGACTTCCCCCATTACTGCTTAACCAGAGATTTTTGCAGTACGGGGTTTTGTCTGTTTTTGTTACCTGACCATTTCAGACACACGCGTTATACCTGCTCAAAGCAAACTGGTTGAGGCCAAGTTAGTATCCAGATAGAAAGAGAGGGCAAAGAAGCTGCTGTGCCTCAGAACGTACTTTGTAACGCTCTGATCTCATTTTCCAGCACCCATTTGCCTAAACAAGATGTGACGGACCACTTCTGCCTTCCAAGCGTTCTCACTCAGACGCAAGAAGCAGGAATTGCCCAGGAGAACTGCTGCGTTCCCTGCAGCCCGGGCGTGCTCTCCGGCCAAGTTCTCGTTAGCGTCTGCCGCGTGTATTTCTAACACCGAGCGCGGCGTGCCTGCACAATTCCCCCTGCGTTGGGGTGCTGCATCAGTCCCGTCCTGCCCTTACCTGGCTGCACGTGGTCGAACAACTCCCCTGTCCCAAAGCCAGCCCGGCGTCCTGCAGCGCTGCGGGAAATGGTGCTTAGCCTCGGCTGGGGAGAGGGAAGCAGCCTGGAAATACCTTGGGGAACCCCGTAAATTAGCAGCACCACACAAATGCGGGCTCATTACACGCCGTGATAAGGCGATGCGGAATAAAATTGCTCCCAAGACTTTTTCAAAGCTTTCAAATGTTTTCCCCCAAGAGCAAAACAGAATTAAAGATAAATGGCATAAAGCAGTCAAATATCATTTAAGCAAATCCATGTACATTACAGGTGCTTCAGGTAGCACTGTGTGTAGCTACACGCAGCCAGTGCACTGTGGTAAAGGCTCCTGTAAACACACTGAACTGTTTTAGACTTCACTCCTCAAAACTGATGTTACTCTTGGAGGGGAGGGGAAGGTTTCCGTTTGTGTTTTTCTTCCCGTTTGTTGGTGGTGGTGGTAGTGTTTGTTTTGTTTTGTTTCTTTCTTTCTTTTTTTGAGGGGGAGGTGGCCTTGAGGGCCAAGAAGATAGGGAAAAGGTAAGACAAGTCATTTAGTTCATGTGTTTATGACAAAGCCGTTAATAGCATGCTGCTTTGTTCATGTCGAACATAATCCTACAATGCTTTCATGACACCTACCACGTACTCTTGGTTTACACCAGGGACCTGCAGTCTGTTAAGAAGCTGTCTTGGGCCGTGCCGGATTTTGTCACATTCACTTCTGGCCACTTTGAAACCTCTAATAAGAAAACTGCGAGGAATTCCTCTGGCAACACAGACCTGAATATTTCATACGCCCTGAGCCTGTTTCACCTCCTCAACTCCTACACGCCAACTTCTTTTGATATAAGGCATTCCCACAGAGCAAGTCAAACGCACCGTGGCCGAGCAGGCCCTTCCTATCTGGATGAGAAACTTTCTCTGACAGCCCTGTGCTCCCCGCGGGGTCACAGCGGCCGTGCCGAGGAGCGGAGAGCTGACACACAACCTGCCTGGAGCGCGAGCACGGCGAGAAGCGTGGGGCAGGCAGCCACACGCCGCGGCTGGAGCAAGAGCAGGGACAGGAGGCAGCAGTGGCCAGGGGCTCCATGTAGAGCCCAAATACAAAAACACGGAGGCAGCAATCATTGCACGGGTGGCGTTCCTGCTCCTTCGTGGTAAGCGAGGGGGTCCTAAGGAAGGCAGAAGCACGTAGCAATCAGAGATGCACTGAACATATCTCAACAAGCACAGCACCTAGAGCACTGGAGGCTATCTTCTTCACACCTGGCTCATTTTGACTGCTTTACGCTGCAAACTTAGTTTTCATAACCTCTTAGATACAGTATTTTTATTGTTTTCGTTTAAAAAACTCTTCATTTAATGCTTAAAAAAAAAAAAAGAATGACAACATTTGAATTTCTTTTAACTTCCTTCACACTCTTACAGATTCAACTGGCGATCCCAGAGATCTCTTTCCCAGGACAGAGGATAAAGCCAAAACAAACAAAAAAAGAAAAAGAAATCTCTGTTCACCTTCCTGTGAAAATCCACATAAAGCCCAGACCTGCCACGAACACCCCTCGTGCTCATCCTTCCCCGCCACGAACCGTAAGCCCCAGCCCGACATCCCACCACGACTGCCCCCTAACCAGCTGCGGGGACACGAGACTGCGAACCCCCCCGAGCTGGAGGAAGGCTGCTACCCGCTGCATTACGAGAGGGCAGGCTTAAGAAGGAGCTCAGCTTCCACGAGCTTTTTCAAGCAGAGGGGATGTACTTTTAACAATCTTAACAAACAAGTTAGAATACGAGCTGCCTGTACGCCAGCTACTCCATAGAAGCAACCTGCACGCATACATTTTGCTGATAAACGCTAATTAAATGCTAATTAACTTAGCCTGTCAGTCAGTGAAAGGGTGGTATCTTAGGTCACTCCACACTGATTTGATAAATCCTTCCTTTTTGGCTTTGGTTTTTACACAATCTTATTTAACAAGGACACTCTTGCAGTGTAATTCTTTCAAACGTTAGCTAGAAGTTTACACAAGCGTAAGAAAAGCCGGACAGCCTAAATTACCTGTCTTTACAAACATAAAAATAAAATAAAAAAGCAGTTTTGCACGACTTAGATTCTGTTTTTTGTTTTTTTTTTTTTGTCCTGATGGTCAAGACATCCAGCAGCTGAGCTGAACAATATTCTGCTCCTAAGTAGGAGCCCGATTAAAAGATGTCAATTCTGGAAAACGCATGATAAATTGGGTATCTTCACAAGAACAAGATGTTTTCCTTCACAAGGGAAAAAAAAAAAAAAAAAAGAAAAGAAAGCTGTGATCCCTTGCAAGCAGATTCTTCAAAATCTGTTCAGATGAGGCATCTTTTTTTTTTTTTTTTTTTTTTAAAAAGAGGTCTTCGGTGACATTTTTACTAGAAATAGTGAAAAACATGATTTCTGCTTGCCAAAAATCAACAGCATGATACGGTCTTTAGCACGCTTGAAAGGTTTGTACATTGTAAAAGCACAAAGTAGCAGCAATGATAATCCGAAAAAAGTCACAGAAAAAAATTCAGACACAAACTGAATTAAACACCACCATACAAATGTCATGCCATAAGAAGCCTTTTACCTCATCAATTTCTGATCAATTAAATAAGACAACGGAAATTTAAAAAAACTGATGAAAAAGCAGAACAGCTTAGAGCTACAGGGAAGGTCCTACCACTACCCCAGCAAAATAAAACAGCACAAACTTGTACTGTGTGCCTATTTATAATGAACGACAGCCTTGCAGCCTATTGTCCTTCGCTTCAGACAGAAAACAGATGCCATTCACACATGTGTAAGTCAGCAAGGATTCACCCGAGCTGTCTGTGAACATTTAGAAGTTATAAAACAAATGACTAAGAAAAATGCCGCCTTTACAGCAGCTCAGGCACGGCAGTGCCTCCCCGGGCGGTGACAGCAGCCTGCAGATACTCACGTCGCGCAGTACCTGCCCAGACTGGAGGGCTGCACTAGGCAGGAGACGATTCGGGGCATTCAGAGCACCCACATCTGCTCCTCTCTGGATTGCACAGAGGGAAGCAAGCATTGCAAGCAGATTAAAAGAGAATTAGCCCTTCTCAAAACAAGCGTAACCCAAGAAGTACTGCACACATGCAGAAAGCGCTCAGAAAAGGTACAGAGACTCACAAGCCTGCTAGAAGGACTGAACGAGTTTTATTATAACAATATGCTCCAGAACAACGTGTTCAAAATCAGGATACCATGTTTGTAAATGAACACCCTGAGGACGCAAGAGAGGGCCTGAAGAAGTGCGAAAGAGCTCCTGAACAGAGAGACAAAGAAGCTAGAACACTGGATACCTGAACCTCTAAAAGGAAAAATAAGTTTTACGGTGAAGCTGATTAACCAATATTAACAAATACTCACTACCCATCTGTTCCTTTTTCACTTAACCATTCTCAAAATGAGGGGAACAGAGGAAAAAAAGGCACAGAATGACACTTCCAAGGAAAACACAAAGGACTAGAGGGAGAGTGAGGGCAGGTACAGGCAGAGGAGAAGCAGCCGCCAGCATTTGCCCGAAGCCAGAGCAGGAGGCCTGGGTACGGTGTGGCTGCCTGCAGGGACAGCAACCAGCAAGGGGTGGAACAGAACCAGAGAAGCCGTGGCACGTAGGGCGGCAGAGAGCAGGGAAGGCAGGGGAGCCAGTCCCTCCCAGGGCAGACAGCCAGTGCCCCCTTCCCAGCACCCGCTGCCTGGCAGCAAAGCACCAGGGGCCGGTGCGGGGCTGCCCCGCGCTGCCCCAAACCTTTCTCGATCCCTCCCTTTGCCGCAAGGAAAGAGCCAGACAGACTACAGCGAGCCTTTGTTCCTCTGCAGGGCTGGAGGATTAGCATGTGTCTGATGAATCCTCCTCCTCGCTGGCAGCCTCCAGCTCCTGTGACTCTTGGACGCGAGGTGGTGCGAACGGGGGCAGCTCCGCTCCCCCACGGCTCCTCCTTTCTCCCCTTCTTCCGTTCTCCGGCAGGCACCCTTCACGCGGAAGGTGGAAGAGAAGCTGCCATCTAAGAGCTGAACATGGCTTGTCTGTATCACACAAATTCTACCAAACCAAAGCCTTCTGTAAGTCTTACACCGACCACGAGTAACGTAACTGGTCTGACAATTCTTGGTATTGGCTCGGTGTTGAAGTGTAGGTCAATGCTCTAAGTGTGTTTTCCTTTTCTGTCTTTAAATGAAGAGATACCTAAAATCAGCTTATATTAAAATCAACGTCCTATGAGGTTCGAACCCCAAAACATTTCAAAGAAGGAAGTTTCAGCTGAAGGGATTCTCACTAGGGCTCAACGTGACCTGTGGCTGGGAGGACCAGCAGTCAGAAGCAGGACTGGGAGTTTTAATCCCATCCTCAGTTGTTTGCCACATTTGGGGCTGTCTGTAACTCCTGAACTCTTCACATCAGGTCTGGGGAATCTGCTCCAGCTCTCTCTTCTCTCACAGCCAGCCTCTTAACAGAGCACATAACGTTACCGCTAAATCCGGGCCAGCCGATCCCCACCACAGCCAGGCTCACTCCTGCAGGCAGCGTTCAGCGTACTTAATCCTATACCATATTGTCTCTTTCCCGCTGCTAGCATTTATTAATAAAATTTCGGTTTTAATTCAGGAGTTCTTAACTTAAATCTCTCTCCAGAAGAACGTGGTATCTTCACGAGATGCTTTTGTGGGACAATTGCTCCGCTTTTATTTACAGTCACAGCTTAATCCCGCAGGAGCCCACCAGAAAGCCGCCTACACGTCATCCATCTGTCCGTCCACCCTTTGGCCATGCTACTGCTATGTCCAGCGAACTGGATGAGGCTGCAGAGGGGTATCTAAGGAAAAGCTCAGTGCTTGAAGCACTTGCGGCCCCAACAGCCCTGCCACCTCCCCTTCCAAAAAGACGAGTCCCTGATGTACCCCTCAGGCCAATTCCGTGGATGGCTACGAAGCTCCACTGCCCTGCACGCCAGGACGTGACGTTCACGCTCGCATACCCAACACATGAAACTGCTAAGAGAGACAAAAGCTTGAATGTCACACAGAAACAAAACCTCTAAAAAGGCGACAGAACTTACCGCCTTCCACCACTGAGCAGATGACATTTTTCTGTGTGAATCAGATCAAGACAGAGATCCCGTAAAATAACTTCAGCAGAAACGAAACAAAAAACCTACATATTTTAAAACTAAACTTAAAAGGTTTGGGGGGTTGTTTAAGAAGAAACCCTTACAGATTTCATGTTACCATAAATCAGACACTGGATGTCTGCACACACCACCACAAATGTGAAATTTTCAATACCTGGGAGCGAGCAGAAAAAGCACGGAGTGCTTCACCTGCCACACAACGTAAGGTCAGCAGAAAGACAAACTAGTACCTAAAGCATCGATCCATCAGAGTTTGATCTCTCTCTGAATTCAGTTTTTAACTGCCACAAACCAATTTAAATACTGTTACAATCCAGAATACTATAAACCTGGAACCCTTACAGACCCCTATGGCGAGAAACAACTATTTGGGGGTTTCCCCTCTGGAATCAGAAGTAATTGCAAACAGTAATTGCATTTGATCACTATTTTTGGGACCTCAATTCCTATACTTATAAACAGCTCCCAAATACAGGTGCAGAACTAAAGAGCAACTCAATCAACAGTGAAACAAGATTATTTACTGTAGTGCTAAAGTAAATTGAGAGTGAAAATTTTGCATGCTTCAGATAAGGTACAGTGCTTACTCTGTTTTTGTTTGTTTGTTTTTTAATATTTTCAAGAATATCAAAAACTTGTACGTATCCTTACACTAAAAAATAAAAAAAAAAGCAAGCATGAACCCAACAGAGGACAACCAAATCTTACCATTAAAGAAATTATGGTAGGAAGCACAGCTGTTCACCACAGTTAACTCAAAGAATTAAGACTTGCAAGAAAATACGATCACACTCGGTTAAGTGTTTTTTTGAGCCATTCAAATCTGTACTTCAGCTGAAATTTAACAATTAATAATCTAGTAACTAAAATGTCCTCTTCAGAAAACTAAACCAACCACAAACAAGAAGCAGAAGGCACAGCCACATCCCAACACCTCCCCGGCACCTCCTGGAGTTCCCGTCCAGTTCTTCAGCCACTGAACCAAGAGAACAGCGCTTCGCTTGAGGGATGCGTCCAGCCCCGCGTCCCTAAACACGGGGGGAAAGTTTCTGACATTTCCAGAGAGCAAGACGGTTCCAATGAGCATGCTTAGCTCTTAAAGTCTTATTTTAAATAAATAAATAAATAAATAATTTAAGAAGAGATAAAAGAACAAATCTGAATGGAGCCAAAAAAACCCACCATCTGTTCTAGTCAGAATTTCTTTCTTGCCTCTATTAATGTCAGGAGCTCTCATTTCATTACTTATTATTTCTGGATTTTTTTTCAAATATTAAAAGACTTGCATAAAAGGCACATTACTCCTTCAAGAATCACTACATGTCATCAGAGAAGGAAAAAAAAAAATCAGGGAGCAATCCACAAGTGAATTTGGCAAGCTTCACAAACCACCATATTGCAAAATAATCTTCTTCTTCTCCCTTGCTTTTTGTTTTATAGCTCACATATAATGGTAGAATTACACCAGTGTCAGCATATGAGAACACCTCATACCGAAGGGCAAACCTCACAGGCAAACGGAAAGCTTGATTCAAAAGAATCAAATGCCTTGTACCGGCAAATTAGTCTGCCCTACGATCACGTGTTTAAGTGTACACATCCAAAAAAAAAGAAAAAAAGCATTTCAATTTGTCACTACTTTTCAAGGTTGGCTATTTTATTTCCATTAGCCTGTAAGCACTAGGCAGTGCTAGAAGCTGCGTGTTAATAACACTCAGAGCCAAACGGTGCTCTCAGATACAAAGTGCCCGTGGTCACATCGGAAGAAGAAAAAGGATCGTCCAACCTGTCCCCCTTGATCTGCTGGTAGCAGAACTCACAGTGCTTACATACTGATCACAGTTTTGACAGCAAGGAAAATCGGAATTCAAACGAATCCTAAATGCTAGAGCTGTGGAATTATCATCTCTGTGATGGATTAATGTAAACCTCGTACTAAAGCAGCCCCCCTAAAAGCGGTCGAAGTCTGGGCAAAAAGGAACATTTCCAGCATCAACCAAGTTCTGTCCACGTGCTCCTGGTATCTGAAAAGCAGCACGGCTTGCAGTGAATGAACAGATCACACACCTGCTGTGCATATGGACGAACCATCAAAGTACAACTGCAAAAATGCAAACTTGTTAACAAGTTCCTTAGTCTCTCATCTCGTTCATAAAACACTTTCTACAATGCTGACTTTAATTTAAAAATCGTAACTAAACCAGATAGCCCAGGCTGTCACCCATCTCACCCCAGATGCTCAGATCGAAAGCTTACTCCCGACAGGCAGGCAGAGGTCCGAGCACTCTGCACTTCAGTGGGCAGCAACCTGAAATTCAGCCGACGACCTTTTACAACCACACACAGCCTATGCAGAGCTCTCTCTGAAGTCCATCGTCGCCAGCCATGAAAATGGCTTTGCCATTGAAAAAGCCTACGAGAAAAGTTCACATCCTTATCCAGCGCCTTCTCTAAACAGAAATCTAACGACCAGCAGTATTTTGGAACTAGCACTTCTCATACAAACCTTCCGTACTCACTCTCCCTACTTCTGTTTGAAAGCTTTACACATCTAGCTAGGCTCCCAACCAGGAACTTGATGGTTGAAGGCTCCCACACACCAGTTACTTGCAGAAAGCCTGGCCATGCACACACGCGCTCTGGGTCAACGCGAACAGAGGCCGCGTAACTCGCGTTACTCTGGGGTAAGGGAATGCAGACAGGCAGTTACAATGAGTAGCTTTCATGCTCCAAATTCACACCTCCTTACCTGGCACTAACTCATGCAGGTGTCACAAAATAAGATATTTATTGACAACAAAGATTAGAGAAACTTTTTTTTGGAGCATTTCTTATTTGTTGCAACTGTGTGCTGTGTTTTCCCTGTTAATTAAGGGGCTTCAAAGATGAAATGACCCGAAGTGAAATTGTACAAAACACGACGGGAAAAAGTAGGAGATGCAGCGGTAAAAGCACGCTGTTGATCACCATGGGACACAACTGATCAGCTTCTGTTACGGATTTCTGAAACCCTGCCATGAAGCCAACTGGACCAAAACCAGGAGTCACTTACGGACGTACCACAGCCGCCTCAGGACCCTTGCAGGCAACACGCTCACTTGTTGCCGTACCCCATGCTCAGAGATGTAGCACGTCACTGCGTGGCTCTAACCGCTGACAAACATTTCAGTGCAGCAGCCGTTTGGCACCCACTGCTTTGCCCTGGCAGCAGCGGGGAGCAGGCTGTAACCCACCTCGGTCCTGGCTCGGGGTGACCCGGGCAGGCTCCCACCAGCTCACAGCATCGAGTCTCCGTTCCTGCTTGTCGTGAGCTTCCCTGTAACTTCTGCGCCCTGGCCTCTCCATTCTAGTGCAAAAGGGATAGTATGCATATCACAGGGAAAGGTCAGAAGGTTAATTCAAAGCCATGAAAGCCTACAAGGTATTTTTGCTACTGTCACAGCAAGTTTGCTTTGATTTTTTGTGCGCTTTTGAAGCGGAACACTGCATCAAAAGCCAACGTGCATCTTGAGATATGCAAGAAGTTGTTACAGAGGAGGAAAACTGGTTCCCTATTCTCATCTCTTTCTCTTTTATTTTTACACAACCCGATTTTGAGAAAAACGTTTAGGTTTTCGTTGCCACAGGAGGGCAGGAGCACGTAACACTACTACACCAGTTTCTTAGAGAGAGCAGAACAAGCAGCGGGAGCTGGAACGCAGCGAGAGCCAAGCCAGAGACCCGGAGCGTGATGGAAACTCAGTCATACCAGCGGAGTTAACTGCCTGGTAATGAAGGCGTATGCATCCCATCTGCTTGCTGCAGAAGAGCTGGAAGGGGTTCAAAAACGGGCCAAGACAGACATACCGGCAAATACATGATGCAAACATGTGATCCGTGCTCAGAAGTTTACCCCATCGACTCGGACAGGGGCGAGCGTGCCGGCAGGTTCGCAGCGGGACGCGAAGCGTGTCCTCGTCACGGCCTGACTGCCACTGCCCATGGAGAACAGACAGCTTCCCCGGGTAATTTGTTTATTCATTAATTCTGATTGCAGGAGAAAGTTCTGGCCGGCACCCAGCAGCTAATTGGTTCAATAACCAGAATCTTGGTTTAGGAGGAGGAGAAAACATAATGCCGCAGTGACAGCATGCAAGTGAAACCTCGCTGTCTGGGTGGGTACGGCTCAGGGCTTCGAGAGCTGGAGTGCAAAAACCATTTCTGAAAGACAGCGTACAGCTGACGTGCAGGGGACAACTACCAACACTTCTCTGAAGACTTCCGGCAAGTAAGAGGGGTGACAAATTACTCTTGTAAAGATGTACCTAATGGTGCCCCTAAAGCACAGAAAATACAGTTATGGACGACGTCGTGAAATAAAAAAATCCAGGTTGTTGTATCCATTTGGTGAGTTACAACTCACGGTGATAATACTTGAACTTTTGTTTCCTTCCTAACTAGGCCTGCCACACACAATATGCTATCAAGAAAGCTGCCAAACAAGCGTTTGAATCTTCAAAAACAGCCAAATATGCAGCCCACCGCACACAGAACAAATATGATAGCCTGAAATCTGCCTCATTCTGCACGCTGTGCAAGAGTTCAAAGGAATCAGAGGGACTTGCCAGAACAAAATTTGCTGCACAACCACAAGTCCCCATGTACCTTAATTCCCATCATTTACTAACAGAAATTTCCCCTCTCGTGAAAACGGATAATCTAAAACATGAAATTCACTGAAACTCGTGTAACTGCTCTCATTATAAAATTCCCTTTAATAAGAAATACTTTAGGTTTTGCAAATACTGTACAATATGCATAGGCATTAAATTTTAAATTTTATTAGAAAAGTAATTGCCACAGATTGAGTGCATTAACGAGCACATTTGAACTACGGCTTCGTTTAACCCATCCATCCCTTCAATAAGAAAACTGTGCAAATCAACCTGCATACTTTATAGGATTTTTCTTGGCTTTAAAGCCTTTGCCTGTACAATAATTTGTACAATCAATGCACAAGAAACAGCAAAACCAAAGCTCGGGTACTCCAAGTGCAATGTCACGAGCAAGAGCAGGATGGGTTTCCATTACCAGTCCTTCCTATTCCGCTACCATCAGCGTTTTGCAGGACTACAGAGATGGATTCTCTGGTAGCCCCTGACTTCCTCGTTCAGGAGGTGACTTTTTCGCACTACTTCTTTTTATGAAGACCTATTTTAGACTGCTGTGTAATTGTGTTTACGTATCTGGCCACCTGATGCCTCCAGGAGCCGTATAGTTTGCTAGTGAAGTCATTTTCTCTCTGCTACCCTCCGTGCCTCCACGTAACCGAACACTTCTAAGCAGAACCGAGCGTGCAGGGAAACGTGAAGAATCCTCTCGGCGTGGTTATCCCTTCCAATTAAAAGAAACGCGTGCTTCTGCTTTTCTGCAGCGGCTGACTCGAGGCGGGGGGAAGGGAATACAGAAGCCCTGTCCGAAAAGCACAAAACTATCAGCAGGATTTCAGCAATACGGCAGTTCACCTAACGACGAGAGTAAGGGTTACTCTCCGAGGGCTGACCGGGGTTTTTCCTTGTTGAGTTGTGGGGAGAGAGGGAGAGATTACAGGCTGGGTTGTGTGTGTTTTGTTGTTGGTATTGGTGGGGTTTTATTTACTTGTGTTTAAATGAGGATGAAAATAAACTCCAGTATTTTGCTGGATTAGCTATAACACAAAGGTAAAATAAGACTGAAGCTTAGTTACGAACCCAAACCCTGCCACAGCACCATGCTCTTAACTCGGTACCTGCAGGTGCACCGTGTGTCGCTTTGGCCAATTATTTACAAATTTACTAAGACTTTCACTGCACTGCTACACAAGCTTTAACTTACAGTGACATTCTGAATGCCTTCTTTCATTCCAGAAATATATATATATATATATATATATATGCAATGGTTATAATTGCTTTTCTTTTTGACACATGAAAATTTCCTCCCAGGACAATGATAAATCAACATGATTAATGCTATGCATTACAAACCAGATTATAACCTCACTTTCAGCACTAAAAAAAAAAAAATAAAGCAGTGGAAAAATCTCACTATCCACAAGACCAGGCAGTCCGCACGCTGCAATTTCACAGGTTGCCATCGTGGCAGGCCACAGGAGAGAAGCCTCAGGTGGAGCAGAAGAGAGCAGTCCCCCGGTCTGTGACATTGAGGTGACCGGGACACAGACGAGAGGAAGGAAAAGAGCAAAGCCTGAGTCTCCACGATCGTTGCTGCACCTTGCCTGTGAGTAAATATCGGGCCCTGGGCCTTTTTGGCTACCAGTCAGGCAATTCTTCCTGGAAGTAATAGATGTGTTTATTTTTCCTTCCCAGTCAACACAAGACGACAGACCAACAGAGAGCTCTGACCATTTAAACTGTCAGGAGCCACCCCTTCAACTTCTTGATTTAATACCGATTCCTATTAGGATGGAAACAATGAAAGCACAGATCGAAATACCACAGCAAATCCTGAAGTTTTGCCAATATTCTTTGGAGTACTAAACCGACACGATCTGCAATACTGAACGGATAACAAAAACGCAAGCCCATCTGCAGTATAAGCGTTCTACATCTGAAGGTGTCAGGGTTTCGTGATTTTTATTCTTTTATAATGTTAACTACTTCACCTTGTATTTCTGTGTTCTTGGAATACTTCCTCTAAACTTCTGGTAGAGGAAACACAAGTTTTTGACGCTCTAAGTGTTAAAAAGCTGGGTTGCAGTACTAGCTATACTGTTTGCAGCACGGCACGCAACGCCCAAGTCAATGACTATGCAAGTTCCAGGCAAGTTTAGGGCTTCTCGCAAGAGCATCGCTTGCTGTTTCAGAAACCTGCGCTGTCATAACTTCAGTTCCAACAACAGGGTCCTTCATCACATCGTTAACCTAACCAACTACTGCCACTTTAATATGTGCAAAGAAGTAAAAGAGCGACAAACTACTGACATCAGATCCAAATTAAAAAGAGAAAGACCACAGCCCCGTTTGATTTCAACATCTTCCTTGCTGCAGCCTTTGCAAACTAAACCACGTCAGACAGAGCGAACGCTCGGACCACAGCTGACAGGCCAACAAATCCAAGTACTAGTGTAATACATCACCCTCCCCTAAATCTGACACACAACGCGTTAATAACAAGGTTGTGGCTACGTGCAGTGAATTCAAGCCCTTAACGATTAAAAAAGAGTCACTAGGCACCTACTAATCGCTGCGAGTCAGGTAAGGGTCACTACTCGCTGCTCTGGTTAACAACTCTGTAAAGCACGCTTAGGACAGGTAGGTGATGGCAATCTGCCACCGGTTCCCAAAAACAGCCGCTGCTTTCAGTCACATCGCCGTGTCGACACTCTCAAAGGAAGTTTATGGTGGTTTTGGTGAAGTTAGTCATAAGTCGCTGAACGTTTCAGCACCAAAACAATGGTGGCACAATATTTTGCATTCCTCGTGAATAAAACATTCCCACAGACATCTATAGGAAATATTCTGGAGATAGAATAAACGCAAGAGCAAGTCTCGAGCAAACATGTTTTGCAACCCCAAATGTAGTCAGTTTAGAAATAGTTGGTGAAAAACTGCTAAACTGCTTGAGGTCGTGGGGTTTTGGTGGGGTTTGTTGTTGTTGTTTCCCTCCCTCTGAGCGGCTCTATCGACCTGTGGGCTGAAGGAGTGGGAGACCAGAACACGGGCAAGGTAAAACTGCACCTCATCATCACAGAGGGAGTTTGCCATTTAATAAAGATGGGTTTCAGAACCCCTCTCCAAAGCAATCCCAGCCGCGAGGAGGATCCAGGCCACAGAACGAGCCTGCTTTAAAGCGTGGCAGCCAAAGCAGCGAGAGGGTGAACTGAGATGTGCTGCAATATTTATGCAGCCATTATCATGCAAATGCGCAAGGTACCAGAAAAGCTGTTTGCATTGGTGCCCAGCCCCTCCAGTCTCCGCACAATGCCAGCAGAAAGAACAATCAGGATGCACGCATAACAAAAAGCCTCCCACCACAGGGCAGGCAGCTCCTCTGAACCGGATACAGAAGCTATGGCAGCATCAGGGCTCCGTGGAAATACCCTCTCGTGGATCACTTCGGACCTCCTGCTCCTCCGTAGGCCGTTTCCAGGCAGGAAAGCAGGGGGAAGACGAGCACGGCAAAGGTAGGAGCCAGCCACAGCCCCCTGCCCGGGCAGGCAGGGCCTGTGGGCCACGCCAAGGGATTGACAAGCGAACAGCCACAGACCTTCCTGGGGCACAGCAGTTTTTGTAACGAAAAGGGAGGCGGGTGTGCAAATTAGGACCTGGTGTACGTACATCCGCTCAGAACGCGGGCTGTCCTTCCGCAGGGAAGCCAAAAAGCAAGCGTGGTCAAGGCCGGCCTGTGCCTCTCCACGTTCACCTCCAGTAAAGCATCACTAAAAGCTGCGCAGGCACGGCAGGTTGTTTTAAGAAGTTGCGTGACCACACGCAGCAGTGTTTATCTACACCAGTTCCCTGCCTCTTCCCGTATTCTCACGCTGATCGGCACGGCCACGGCGCTAGATACGGACAGGCTGCACGCCCGCGTTTCCCTCCTAGAGCAAGCGCTTCAACTGCGGCCATCTTCAACCCGGCTACAAGTAACTGCGTGGTACCAAATTACTTTTTACAAAGAAATCAACGCTGCACAATTACAAGGCATATCCATTACCTAGGGGGTCAGCGATGGAAAAATCCTCGGTAATTAAAGCCCTCTTCCTGCGAGATCGTTGCTTTGCTATACCCCAACTGCCTTTCCTGAGCCAAATTCAGTGTCAGAGAACACCCAGATTTAATAGCACGCTATTTGCATTTCACAACACAGCCAAGCCAAAGCAACGCAGGGGAAAAAAAAAAAAAAAAAAAAAAAAGGCAAATTAAGGTCAATGGGTAATATCGCAAACATTACCCTCTTTTTATACAACCTGTTACATTTTATCTCGGGAGATTTTGTAACACACCAAGACTACTGTATGAAACAGACCAGAATATGTCTCAGCCAGTACTATTTTAATGTAAACAAGGGCTCTTTTTATCTCTACAATCTAGCTACAACTGACTGTTTAATCTTCACTACGGTGTCCTCCCCAGCCCTCTCTCTCTCTCTCTCTCTCTCTCGCATACACAAACCCACCAGAAAAAGACAGAAATACCTCCTCCAAGATGAAGAGTTGCCTGCAATAAAAATAAACAGCAGGTATTACAGTGACAGAGGAAAGCAAGCAGCGCTTTTAAGCAAAGAGCGTCCACAGAGCTGTCCCACAAAAGAAAAAAAAACAAGAGCAAGCCAGGAGCCTCGAATGATTTTGGGTGGGAAAGGCGGAGGGCCAGGCGGGGTGGATGCGGGCTGCTCAGGCTCTGGCCCCGCTCTGCTCACCCAGGAGCGGGTCTGGAGCTGGGTCCGCGTCTGGATCCAGGCCCTGGCACGCTGGGCAGAGGGGTCTGTGCGGGGCCGGAGCGGAGGCAGAGCAGGCAGAGCTGGCTTTCAGGCGCACGCACGGACACGCAAGTTTTCGTCTTTCCTCAGACAGGAAGGAAAACCCGCTGGAAGAGAGAAACGGCTCCTTTTTAGCACCTACCCAAATTCTCCACGGCGACACTACATCTGAGATCTCTCAGTGCACTCTCGTCTCCTTATCGCCTGCCCAAATCGTCCCAAAAGGGAGCTCGGTTATTTGCACGGCTTCCTTAGCCCGATCAAGAAGAGATCAAATTTGATCTTCTCAGCCAGAGCAAACAGGAGATACTTTTATGGCCCTGACTCGATTAATACGCATGAGCATTACGCACGCACACAAACACACGCCTGCACCTCTTTCACGGGCGTTGCACACCGGCGAGGAGCAGCCGGCCCGCACGGCGACGAGCAGGATCGCCACACTCCGCTCCAGCAGCGCCACGCGTTTCTAGAAAGCCACAGCCAAGCAACAATAAATCCAAGGGTTTCCTAAAAGGCACACACACGGCAATCCCCGGAGAAATTCACCCCTGTACAAAAACTAAGAGAGCGTGAAGACAGACAGAGAAAATATCCATCCTCGGAAGGAATCCCGGCCACGGAACGAAATTCCTGGAGGAGCACACACCCGTCGGGGCGATCGGTGTCACCACAACAAAGGAACGCCCCTCCCAGCACCTCCTGCCTCACTGACATCTCAGCTCGCAAGGGGAAGGGAAAACTACCCCGGGAACGGCAGCCACTCGCCGCCAACGCTCTTTACAGACCCTACCCTCGCCGTCACCCCTGGGAAAAAAATCCTGGGGGGTGGTTAACATCTCTAGAGAGCGCGGGAGAGAGGGACGCGGCAGGAGCCAGCATCCTCGCTGAGGATGCCTCGGTATTCCTCAAAGGAAGGCTGTGGACGCGCGGAGAGCTTTGTCTGGAATCATCTCTCTGCGTTACAAGATTATACCTAAAATGAGTTTTGCCCGATGTACGTGTTTTGCCTTGCCACACGTACAGAAATCCTGATGACTGACAAATATTAGCCTACATTAAAAGGAATCCAGCTTCAAATTATGAAAATAACCCTTCATTTTGCTCACCCAGAACAAAGAATAATTACATAGAAAACCAAGACAGTCAAGCCCAAATCATTCAAAAGGAATTAAGAGGATAAGGGTGTTACTAAAATTAAAATGTATGCACAACAGAGTATTAATAAATTCATGGGATACAGTAAATCTCTCCCAAAACCAAGCTAGGATTATATCAAGATCACCATACAACATATGCCTGAAATATGGCTGTAAATAAGTGTGACTTAATTTGACCACCACCTACTTTAAGCCCTTGATTTTATAAATAGAAGCTCCCAATAACGCCTAGTGATATGTATATAAAAAAAACAGCTTAGAAGGTAAAAAGGGAAAATAATAAGTAGAAAGCCGAACGTACAAACAAGTAGACAGCAGAAAATTAAAACCTTGAATCTAATTACCAAAACCAGCTTAATTTGTATTTCAGCAGTCACAGAAATCTCTTCTGCAGCCATGACAATACACACAACTACAACTCCTCATCTTTACTATTCTGCCTCAAAAGCGTCTTTGTGCGTGCACGTGTGCAGAAGCGCACAAAACGCAGGCTCCCACAGCCCCATCTCAGATACACCCGTCAAAAACCGCTACTGATACTTTAGCGTTAATTTAGCTTTGTGATTGTTTTGTTACACATGGTGATTTTGTGTTCCCTTCCCGCACCTGCTCCCGACGAAGCCCGTCGGGCCGAGGAGCTCCACACTTTCACGCAACTTCAGCACCGCCGAATTTCTCCACGGCTCAGGCGCCGTCGCGCTGGCAGGCAGCACACGCAGCCGCTCACCTTACCTGAGGTTACCAGAGCCTTTCAACCACCCCGCAGGGACAGACACCAAGAGCTGGGCGAAACCGAGCTCCAGAGCCACGGGTACTCGCGGGCAGCTGTCACTCGGCTCCCTCAGTGCCACCTCTAGATCCCGGGCACCGCAGGAAGGCGATGACTGCTGGAAGGGGACCCTGCCTGCCTGCCTGCCTGCCTGCCTCCACCACAGCCGCCACGATGGGTGCGGGGGGCGCAGGCCGGGCCCCCCCGGCCGGGCTGGGGCAGCGCACGCAGGGTGAGGGGGTCACTGCGCTCGCCCCAGCTCCTCCGCTCCTCCTCGGGGCCGGCCAGGAGGAGAGGTGAGGCGGCGAGGCTGGGCTTCCTCCTTTCTTTATTTATCCCCCCCCCCCTTCCTCCGGGCTGTGCCACCCCGCCGCGGCACGGAGGAGCTCAGCACCCCGCCGCGGCGCCCCCACGGATCCGGACCCCCCAAAATCCCCTCATATCCCCCCATATCCCCCCACGGGGCCCCCCACCCGCCGCAGCCCCTCCACCCCGCCGCAGCCCCGGGAGCTCCGTGAGGGGCCCGAGGGGGGGGGGACGGGGGGGGGGACGGGACCAGGACCCGCGCGGGGCCCTCCCCGCCTTTGTGCCCGCGGCCTCCCCGGGGCCCAGCCCGCTGTCAGCCGCCGCCGCCCCTCAGCCGGCCCCGCCGCCCGGTGCCCGCTCCCCGGTACCCCGGTGCCGTACCGTGCGGCTCCGCCATCCTCCCGCGGCGCTCTCCGCACCCCCCCCTGGCCCCGGCGGCCCCGCTCCGTGCGCCCCGAGCCGTCACGGGACTCCCCGCCCACGGCCCTCCCGCCCGCCGCACCACGGGGGCGGGCGCGGCGCGGCGCGGCCCGGCCGACGGCTTCCAGGTCACGGCGCCGCCGCCATCTTGGCGCCGGGCGGAAGCGGCCCCCGTTGCCCGTGGAGACGGCGGCGCTGGGGACGGGGCCCGGGTCCCGCTTTTCAAAAACCGTGATTCGAAATTAAAAGTACGGCTTTGTGCTGGTTTTGCTGTTTTCGTGATGAAACGTAACGCTGAGAAGCTGAAGTAAAGCACAGCAGGGCAATCGTCGCTCGGCAGGGAATCAGCCAGCAAATACACGCTGGTAACTGCACCTTTCTGCTGCAATTCCTCAAATATGTCTTGTAAGACCGACGCCACAGTAATGCTTGTGCCAACAATCCAAACTAACAGGCATTTTTGCAACGGCAGAGTTCATCCGTGCAAGATTGTTTTTTAATCTGCACAAATGGAGCTGTTAATTTTATACCCTCCTACTGGGTGCTGGGGAGCTGAGCTCCAGCCTAATCCTCCAGCAGCACTGCTTCTCTCAAAGTCTTCCCAGACACAGACCTGTCCCAGCGTAGAAGACAGCCGTGAGAGTCAGGATCCTTAAAAGTATTAGTTAAGGGTCCCTCAGCTTCAGGGGACTACAGTGACTGGCCCATATTTTGAACCTGGTGGTACTGTGGCTGAGTACTTCTCCTTAAGAGAGATCCACAGACAGTAACTCAGAAGTTTCTTGGTCTCCATTTCCCTAAAAACCTGTAGAACCATGAGAGGATCTTGAATTACTGCCATTCACGCTGAAATGAACAGCAGGTCAAATAAAATTAATGAGCATTTCATAACCTACATCTGTAGACAATCTGAATTAACGTTTTGCAGGCAATTTCATTTGGATATTGCCTAACTTAAACACTTGGCTTTGCAACCTTAATAATGGTCCTTCAACACATGTAATACTCCCTGTCTTCCCAAAAAGGACAGCTGTCATTACAGGATCACGCAGCATCACAGCCCTTCCCTGCGTCATCGGCAGTGCTGGTAGGTACCTTTACGTGCCCAACACAGACCTCTGCCCCTTTCACTCACAGAGGCAGAGGACAGCAGACTGTTATCCTCTATCTAGACCAGCACTGGAGAGGGATGAGTCCTGGAATTTGGATTATTCAGTGGGTACATATGACCATTCCTAAGGCTATTTAGTATTTACACAGTTGTTTCAAGCACGTTTCTACAAAGCAGTGTGATTTATTAGGAGCTAGATCTTAGACAATGAACTAAAATAAAGTAATTAATTAGTTAAGCTTGCTTAAGCTGACCACGAGATCAATACAGCAACTTCAGAACCATCTTTGACTGAATTCAGATACCTCTAATACAACAGCCCTGCTTGCCTTTTCTTAATTTAGTGGCTGCCAGACTAATGAATCGACCCTTTCTCTCTTGTTCATGTGGCCTTTTTACTACCTCCTCCCAACTGTAATTTTTTTCATCTCACTACAAGAAAGCTCTCTCTCCTCCCCCAGGCAGGCAGCTGCTGCCGCCTCGTCCCAGCGCACTAAATTCTAGCTGTTTCTGGGGCAGACCGACAAGAGGCAAATTCTTGGCCAGCCATGCCACAGCAAAGGCCAGCCTCAGGGAAGCTCTGCCCCACTGCCAGGGTGTCCCAGCAAGCACATCCCCCCGTGCCCCCATCCCCAAGCTTTCCCTTCCGCCAAGCCCACAGCTCTCCCTGGTGCTCCGCTCCCTCTCCTCTGCCTGTGCCTGATCAAGGCTTTCAGACTCGATCACCTGCCTCTCCTTTCTTAGCCTCCAATGCTGCCTTCAGCTTCAGTTCCCCATGCCTTGCTCAGTCTCTTTTGTCCAGTTCTTCATCCGACTTCCTATCCCCCCTGACTTTCGTTGTACTGACAAACTGAAATCTGCCGTGACTTCGGTCCCTCCCCTGCTGTCGGTTCCTCGCACAGCCAGTCTCAGCATGAAACCCCTCTAATTCCCAGTTTCACTTTCTTCGTGAATCTCAGCCTCCTTCCATCACATCAAAGCTCCAAATTCCCGGTCTTAGGCTTTGCCTTCCTCCCTTCTACACTTTAGCCTACACAGGCCTTCCTGCCTTACCCTATTCCTTTCCCTTCTCTTGAACCATCGGTTTACCAGACGTTTGGCTTCAGTCTCTTACCCAAGGCTTGCAACGTGTCCCGCTGTTCTGTGGGAGAGAAGCATGCTTTGAAGGCTGATGGCATGATGAAGACCGTTTCATTTTGTGAGCGTCATACTGATCACAGAAATAGCGTATGACTTCAGCGCTGCTTTTCTGTCTTCACCTGGAACATAATCTTGGCTCTACTGCCTTTATCACGGGTATACAGAGTGTGGGGAGGCTGGAAGAGCTGGCACAGCTGAGGAGCTGAAGGGGACAGAGGAATGGTGCAAGACACAGGAACCGTACCTGGGGGATGCACACGGACATGCAGAGCCATGCCCAGCGACCAGCACTGTGACAGAGAGGCCAACGACAAGATCCGTCACATCGAAGAGAGACTCTGCCCCGCCAGAGCGAAAGCTTCTGCTGTTGCAATACAAAGGATACAAAGAAGGGGAACCTCAAAATGTGGTTGTTAGTTAAGGGCTGCAGTACTGTAAGATGTTGCTATTTTTACCACCTGTTCCTTTTCTGTGTTCAGTCAGGTCTGCTCACTTGAGGGACGAAAAATTATTTTTGCTTTTTTCCTCCCATTGGTTCTACAAAGCAAACACGCACATGAGAAAAGAATGGAGTTTGGCTAAGGTGCCTGTGTTCTTAAAACCAAGCAGCAGCATGACTTAGGGTTGCAAAACTGTCATATAAAAAACTGTTCTGGGCCTGCCAGCCTTATCTTTGAACTTGTTAGCAACCTATCTGGCAGCAATTTTTCAGACGCGCTTCACAGGTCCTACAAGGGCTTCTCCGGGTGGAAAGGCAGGACACATCGACCCTGAAATGGCACATCCAGAATGCCAGGCAGGAGATGAGTTTCCCATATTTACCAGTATGTTCACCAACTTTTTCAAGTATGCGCTGTGTCCTAACTGCCCCAGGCTGGCAGGTCTTCAGTTTATTCAGTGCAAGGGGAAACTGCAAATCCAACCGCCTATCAAGCAAGCTAATCTTCACTTACACAAACTGAGAGTCAACCAGTTCAAACAATTTATCTTTCAAAGTCAACACTACAAACAAGAGAAACAAGCACGAGCTTTTTCATTCACAACAGACAATAAACTGTATTTCTGTAGTGTAGATTTCTAGAAAGGATAGTATCGGCTGTTAGAAACTCCTACTTTTCTCTAGTGAAAGACACGGCAAATTAAAGGCTTCGGTTGTCTGTACTTTGAAAAAGGAGAGAGGCTGGAATGAAAACTCGCTTAAACTGAAACAGATGCTGATTATTCCAGCTCCAGTCAGGCTATCCATAAAGAAACCGACATTTCTTGACTTCATTTGATTCTTCTGCTACTTGCAGATCCATTTCTGACATCCCACCAGAAGCCAAAAGGACAAAGCAGGATCCAATAGGGCACGCTGTGCTGTAGTGGACAAGGCTGTGGGTCTGCAGCACCTGAACTGTGGTAGGCACTCTGCCTACCACTAACCCCCAGCATAAGTCCCAAAACTAGGGGGCAGGAGGGGATGGGTACTCACAAATCCAATTTAAAACTACAGAGGTTAAGCTCCATCCATAGTCAAAACGATAAGCCTCTGTTCAGGCACTCTGAATCATTCTGAAGAAATCACTTTTTCCATTGACCTCATAGGGACCCTGGGGAGTTGAGCTTTCCAAGGGAAAAGCCACTTCCTCCCCGGGAAAGTGCATTCGAGCCTGATGTGGCTGTGGGTTCCCCAGCTCCTCGCATGCCGCGCTTTGCTGTTGGGCTCCGATGCTGCGCGAGCACCGTAGGTCTGCGTGCCTGCAGGTGGTACATGGCATCTCCTGCCACTGTACCTGTTTCACTTGGCTCCCGCGTCTGACTTCTAAAACTGGCTGGCACCAATACCCTGGCTGAGCTTTCGTTTGCACTGCGTGTCGTTTCTTGCCTTCAAAGGTCCGTGAAGATTAGCACCAGGCTGACGGGTAGGGCACGGAATGCAGGAATGCGAGTGCGAAAGCCCGAGTTTTCCTCTGCCGAACTTCATAAAAGGCCAAGTCCTGCCTCTGCTCCACACAAAAGAGGGAGCAGACTTCACTTCCCCATTGTCCTCGGTGATCCTCCAGTCCCCCACAGGCACAATGGTGCGGCAGCGCAGCCTGTCCTTCAAAGCGAGAGCCTGGAGCCAAGCAGTTCTGGACTCTTATCATTTTCAGCCGATAAAGGTGTGAAGCCGAGGGAAAGAAGCTCTCGCAGAAGCCAAGAAAGGGGAAAGGTCTCAGGGAGTGGTGGCCCTGGGAAGGTCGAACATTTTATTACATGTTTTTCTTAAGAAGCAATCTTAAGAAAAACAACTCGGCTGTGTCCTAAAAGTGACTGGGAGTGGCAGCATATCCATGCTGAGCTGTGTAAAAAGCCAGCTGCCCCATGCCCAGGCAAGTATCACTGCCAGCAGGTTAACCAAGGCCAGAGGCAGCAGCAGTTTTACTTGGGATTACATCGTGTCAGGGCTGAAAGCTCTGCTGTCTGAAATGTGGAAGAAGATGAAGATCAGCAAGAACGGGAGAGTACCCAGAAAAACAAAACAAAACAAAAATCTACAACAACCTCTTCTCCCCTCAAAAAAACAAACAAAACCAACCTTAATTCACGTTCTCTCAAAGAGAAAGATTTTCTTTAAAAGGTATTTGGGAAGGGAAAATTGAGTTGGAATAAAATATGTGCCTGTTGGTCTTAATAGCTTCAGCTCTGCTATCTATTTTCTCTCCCTCTTCCAGACTGTCAGCAGGGACTGAGTGTTCTTCTGGAGCCAGGGATGGATTTCCTGAATGGTGACAAATAGCAGTAAAGCCTGAAGTCAATTCCACAGTGAAATCATTATATAAATTGCTCTTTCCTGCAGGAAAGAGATGGATGAAAAATAAAACAAATCAGAAAATAGTATGAAATGAGTAATCTTACGGTTATGGGAAGCCAAAAGCACAGCCCCAGAAACGATGCTGGCTCCGTCAGGCAGCTAGGCATTATACAGAGTACACCTGTGAATGAAAAGTTTGGTTGAGGATTTATGAAAAAAAAAAGAGCCCTGAAAGCTAGATCTATTCAAGCAGACAGTGATCTTCCAAAAGGACATCATGAAACTCCCTCTGCCTAGAGACAGGAAAACTAGTCCAGGGAGAGTGCCAGCAACCCTAATATTTACCGTTAGTGTAGGAGCACAGAGCTGCTTGATCCCGATCGTGTGTGCTAGGTGCTGTACAAAAAGGTTGCTCTGGTTCAGAGACGGAAGACTGAGAATAAGACCAGAAAAATGACGTGCGTTTATTTGCCGCAGACACGGGGAGCATGAGGAAAGGAAAGCAATCAACATGCTGCCAAGTTTTTTTATAGACCATACGGACAAGGAGAGTGTTGGAGAGATCTCTGCAAGATGATTTCTTTATTTCAACACACATTAATAACGGCTTTGTTGCAGGCTTGGAGGAAACAGAGAGGTGTTTAAAACTGTAAGAAGTGGGCAGTGGGACTGGTCAACACAGGCTGATCCCAGGACAGAGCTGATATCCCGGTAATAAGCTAAAACACATCAGTCGGGATGGGCTAGGGAAAGAAGGCTCTTGGAGATGAAGGTGTTTGGCATAGAAGAAAAGAGAGAGCTAGTAGCCAGAAAAGGAAGAGGTGGCACAGACAAAGTGACAGGCTAAGAACAATCCTGCATTGTGAGGACAAGGGCTTGGTTATTCGCGGGTTTTCTTTCCCCTTCTTGTTTCTCAAGGGGCAGAGCAGAGTTTGAAAGGAGAATAATACAATCATCTGACTGTGTTAAGAGATTTATGGCCCGAGTTTACCATGTGTTAAAATATTGATTCTGTTTCTAACATATGTTTTAGACATTTACATTACTTTTTTCTGCATAGAAGGCTGGCTTATGCGTACAAAAGCTGGGACTTCAAAGTAGGATCCAGTGATGCTGGGTAAATACAAAGTGACGTAAGCGAAGCGCAAGTCTCGGATTTTTTCCACTCAATTAAATAAAGATAGCAAGAGAGACACTAAGCAGTGTGTGGCAGTGAGAAGCTGGAATAATTAAACAATAATATGACAGACGGTGCATTTACGGGCAATTACAGCATGCCTCTGCTGGCACTCGAAGGCACCAGGCCAAAGACTTAAGCGATTCAAACCACACAAGTAGAGCGGTAACCTCCTGGAAATGCCAGCCTGGGCCTGGCAGCCCAGAGCGGGGCTTTTACGGAGCAGTAAGACAGGCAAGGGGCTCCGCTTTTACCGGGCGTTATGGCTAGAGAGAGAACAGAAAGAGCAGCCGACCAGAAAGCTGTTTCTGTGTCCCTTGGATAAGGCATTTCCAGGCACTTGTATGTACACAGCAGTGGAAGACAAACCTGCACGCTGAGCAAGGACGTCTCCTTCTTGAGGAACTCGGGAACAGCACCGCGTCACACAACAGATTTTAAATCGTTACATTCAGCAAACCGAACTAAAAGAAATTGCTCGTCTGTCAACTGCCTTCCAAAAACAAGGACTGGGTTAAACATCATGCTCTGAAGGCATTTGTGGTTCCCCCGGGGAGTCACCGAGGCTTTCTGCTCCCAGGACAGCAGCACCACCCTCCTCGTGCTTCCTGGACGGTGGGCTCTGTACCCTCCGGTACCACTCAGCAGCTCTGGGGGACAACGGCATGAAATCTACGCACCTGTACTTTTTGCAAGCACTTGTATGAATTATTTGACACACGTTAGCCAGGCTGATGCACTGCATTTCTGACCCCATCGGCACATGCAGAGGTGAGACAAGCTCTAAATGTTTAGAAAAGAAGAGAGAGAGCTGCCTGGAAAGCAAACACAGACAGGTGTTGTTAAAAGCATCTTAAACTGTCAACATAGCACTTACTTAAACTTAGCACTGAAAGATGGGCAATTCTCATGAAAGCAGTGATATTTTTAAACCCGCCGTGTCCGGAGTTACATGGCTATATGGGACTCTCAACCAGAGTTTTGTTTTTAAAGGACTCAATTCCAGACTTTCTTGTTGTATGAAAAAAAAAAAAAAGGAAAAGGCTCAAAAAACAGAATACAAATAAAAATCATTTAAAATGTATAAAGACAAAAAACAAGCCTTGTAAACAAATGGAACCGGCCATATTGCTTCACCTAAATGTTTTGGGTTCTTTTCTTCTACTTGGTAAGAGAAGATGTTTCTCAAGACTTAAAATAAATGTTGTTTTGTATCTGCAGGGCTTTCAGCAAGCGTCTGCCACGTTATGAAACTCTCCGGATTCCAGCAATGCACATCTCTGCTGCCTGCTGTACTCAGAATATCTGGGAGGAGGAGGAGGAAAACAAGCTTATCATTTATAAAATTATTGCTGGTTTTGTGGTTGTGAGGCTTTCTGCAGCATACAAGAATAACTTGTTTGCGACATCAGTAAAACGAGGATGGAACCTAGTGCGTTGTCCTTGTCTGGGGGAGTGCTCTCACACTGGCAAAGAAGGTCTTTTCCAACCAACCTTAATGATTCTACGATTTTATGATCTGAAGGCCGAGTCTCAGCACTTTAAAAAGCCGCACGCAGCGAGGGCACAACTTGAGACCTGGGTATCACCACACAGCCCTGCTCCGAGTTCCCCAGGCACCTGGGTGCCACCTATAACTATGCTTCCCTTTGCAGAATAAGACTGGGCCCCCCCATGTAACTGAAAAACTCACGTCTTGTGTTGTTGTTCTTCCAACAAAAGCAGAACTAGGTCCTATGTGCCGTGCTTTCCCCTGCTGCCGACTGTGGTTGTCACTACTCTAGTGAATGAACGCTGGCCTGACTCAAAGCTAAGCCCATCACTGCTTGTAAGGCACCTTGAAAAGTGTGACACCAAGCTTCAGACAATGCCCATGCCTCTCTACTCTCTCTCATCCAGTCCTTCCAGTCCTGCAGATGGCAACTGTGTTTTTTCCCCAATGGAAAAAAGGTGTCTTAAAAGCAGACTTACCAGAGACTGCTGAAAGCAATCCCCACAGCCACTCCTCTCTCAGTGCTATCAGCTTATAGACAGGCTGCCAAGCTGGCATTTGACTAGCTAAGAAAATGGATTTAGCATGAAGCCAGATTCCACTCCTCAGTCACTAAAACACTCAAGTAACAAACCGAGTTGGCCATTATCTCTTGTCACCAAGCAAACAAACCTCGCTGGCAGGAAAACTGTAATGGGAAAGTGATTCCCTACGTGACCGAGGGGGGTTCTGGTTGTTACCAATGCCAATCCTCACATAATGCTGGACTCCAGGTGGTCATCAACTCTGTCAAAATAACCATCTCGCAATTTAATTCCAACATCTGGCTTTCAGTTTATCTTCCGCTGCTCCGCAGGCCATATTTGTTACCACAGGAGTAACTGTTGGTTTTACAGTGCAAGACCTTCATTTGTAACTGGCCTTCTTTTCCACTCATTTCTAGCCAGTTGAGATGCTAGAAGGGTCAGTCTGAAAAATAAATAAATAAATAAATAAATGCATGAACAACCAAAATAAATAAATAAATACATACATAAACACACAAAGCCCATCGACACAAAAACAAAAAACAAACCTACCAAGTTACTAATCTGCAAACTGCACGTACTGTGTAAAATGTCCTGGTCTATGAACATCCACAATTTTCATAAATCAGTCTCCAGTCCCTTGTCCTTTCCTCTCCCAATCAGTAGGAAACGCTAATTGGCACACACCGACTAGCACAGCAGACAAAGGAGGCAGCTATTCCCACCAAAATCTGCGGGAACACTTCTGTGCACTTCAAAGGGCAGAGAAGGATGTCCCAAGCAAGCACGTCCATTTTATAGTCTCATCGATGCCAATCTTTTGACCTGCGAGTGGAATAAGTGAATCAGAGCACGGACGGGCCCGCTGCTGGGCTGTGCTGGCCCAAGCCAGCGGTGTTGTCTTTGGCCGGCTCCACAAAGGCAGGAAGCGAGGGACCCGTGCGCAGCGGCTGCAGGTTGCTGCGGGCCTCACACGGAGCGAGGGAGACTTGGAGTGGAAGCGGGCTACCTGAGGGACCACCAGCTTCCTACCGCAGGTTGCCTCAGAGGAAAAAGGAAACAGCGCTGGAACAATGCAGACGGGGGCTTTACATAACTGTCCGAGAGGGGCTGTTACTGGAAGCTGAAGTTAGCTGCAGACCCCAGAGGGGCTGGGATCCTGTGGCAGACAGGTCCGTGGTTCAGGAAGCTCGGGGCCGGCCGCACCAAGCCAGAGCGGAGAGGCACAGCTGGCCGAAAGCTGCTTTCACACTCATTTTCCTTCTGACTCGTGACTTATTGGGTTCATCCGCGGTTTTCCTCACAGTCCCTGGAGCAGGAGGCCAAAGAGAGCTCCCGGAATTTCAGAACAATTAAACGCAACTAAACAAGTCCCCACCGAGGCCGGGTCAGCAGGGTGCAGGCGTTCACCACAGACCCAACGCACAGCCCGGGGCGGGCAGGGCGCGGAGGCCATCCCGTAACGCCTACAAGGACCGGGCGGGGCCGGGGACGCGCACACACACTGGGCGGCCAGGTCAACCTCGGGGCACTACCCCAGGGCCTTGCTGCCGGCATTTCTGCCCGCGCGGCAAAGAACTACATTTCCCAGCATGCACTTCCCCAGCCCCGCCCCGCGGAGGACTACAACTCCCAGCATGCACTGAGGGAGAGGGCGCTCGGGCAGAGCGCGGCGCCGCGCGGTGCGCGCAGGGAGCTGTAGTTCTCCGTGCGGCGGGGGCGCCATGCCGGAGGGGAAGGCTGCGTTCCGCGAGGTGCTGCCCAAGCAAGGTAGGGGCGGCGGGCACGGCTCGGCTCGGCACGGCCCCAGCGCGCTGCCCGCCGCCGCTCACCGCCTGCCTGTCCCCCCCCCGCAGGGCAGCTCTCGGCGGAGGACGTCCCCGCCATGGTGCTGTGCAAGCCCAAGGTGCTGCCCCTCAAGTCGGTGGCGCTGGAGAAGCTGGAGGAGCTGCAGCGGGCCGCGGCCGAGGCGGCCGGGAGGGCCTCCGGGGGGGCGCCGGGCACGCAGCGCTAGCGCCGGGAGCCGCCGAGCCCCCAGGTAGGGCCCTAGGGACAGGGGCTGGGGGGGGCCGGGGAGCTGCGGCCTCCCTGGGCTCCTCGGCACGGGGGACAGGGCTGAAAGGGGGGCGGTGTCAAGTCTTACCCTTGGGACACTTCACTGTTCGGTATCCGGGACATAGCCCTGTCCTACGCAAGCCCCTTCTGTTTTAAAAACATTTTTTTTTAAGTTATTACCCTTAATTTAATTGCTTAGTCACTGCTCTTTTGCATATTCTAACTAGTAGTGTGATAGATGTACACCTTAACCACACACCCGTCGGAGATTTGAGCAGTTCAGTTTTAAAAAGACGTTTTAAAAAAAAGAAGGCAGAAAGCAGAGCTTCACAAAAAATACTTTTAATATGTTTTTACCAGAACGTTTCACTTTTCCAGTTACATAGAAAAAAACATATCGACCGGTTTGGTATGTGGTGGCTGGAACATCTAAAACCGACCTGCGTTTTGCCCCAGAACAGGTGAATTTGTCCCATGACCCAACTCCATTTTCTCGGGCTCTTTACAACAAAGAAATAGCTATTTTTTCCTCCCAAAGCACAGTATTTCTTCAGCAGCAATGAAAATGGGATCACAGCAGCTTAACTTGACCCTTCTATAAAGCTTTGTACAAACCAGTGATTTCATGACGAAGACACTGTCCTTGAAAGAAAGAGCGGCAGGCAAACATCGATGCAAACATGGAATGATTAGGTCAGAAACATGGCACTTATAAAAAGGTAGCTTATCTGAAGGCACCACCACAGCGGAGTGGCCAGTTGTTCTACTATATGCCCCCCCAAAAAAAGTTCTCTCTGAAATTTATAAAACTATTTTTAAAAAAATGATTTGTACCCAAAAGATGTGTTTTTAAAAAAATATGAACTGTGCTAAGCAACTCTTAGAATTCTGGTATACAATATATGTGCATACATATATACATACACACCAAAAAGCACGCGTGTCTGTATATATATAGATATCTCTTTTCCCTTTAAACTTCAGGCTTCAGGAGTCAGTTCCCACATTCAGTAGCTTTCTAGTTTAAGCCGGCCTCCATCGCCTTCGCTCACAAAACGCTTCCTGCCCCTGTAAGAAAGTACAAAGTATATTTTCAGGACGTTTACAGTAGCGTAATTTCTTTTTCTCATGTATCACTGTGAAGAATCTTCTCTTGATCTTGGGAGTCAAATACAAGGTGTAAAAGATTCAGCAAGATAAAGCTGACGATCACCCTTCAACTGCTGAAAATTCATCTGCATCTTACATCTCGGTTCATTTCTAGGAAGCTTTTCAAAATTTGCATTGTCAAGTACTTTCTGCTTTGCTTACCTTTTTATATTTATTTTTGTAATTCGTACTTGCAAAAAATGCTGGCTTGAAAGCCTAGAATTGGCTTTTTTCTACCCAAAACTGAAGTACAGAAGCCAAAAATGCCTCTCGGTATATTCATGAGAATTGAAGTATAATCAAGCTTTTGCTGCAGCGATGACTTTCAACCCTCCCACTCCCCAAGCCCACAAAACAGTTGGTATCAGGATACAGACTAACTCAGTATTAAGCCTGAAGTCCACACGTGGAGGCTGCTTTCAATAAAGTCACTAAACCTTCAAAACCTGATTGTTTTGCAAGCTGTCAAGATGCTTTAAGAAGGCTAACGAAACACCCAGACTGGAAAAGATCTAACAAGCAATATTCTCCATGTGTAAAATTGTGAATCATAGTTTTAACATCAAATTTAAATTTTTTACACACATTTCTCACAGGAAATGAAACTGACCAGTAAGGAGAGAAAAGAATACTGATGACCTGCAGTTCGAACAGACACTAACAAAACAAAAAGCACGATACAAAGCCCACGATGGGCAGATAGTAAAGGATCAGGTACGTGGGGCTTACACCACAGAAGTATCCCGGTTCCTTTTGAACAAAAAATTGGTTGTCTACTCCTAACTCTGTTAATGCTGTTTAGTACGTTTAAGCTATTTCTCAAGCTTTTTTTTTCCTTCCAGCTTTGCCTGCATGGATCGTTGTGCCATCTGACTCTTGCGTCTCAGTGATGCACTGCTCTCTGCCCAGGAAATCAGCAAAGCTGAGAGGAGAGGCGGGCCTTTGTCCTCCGCAGAGCAGACAGGCATGGTGCCTGGGATTCGACAGAGGCCCTGCTTTGCTCAAATATTTATCCCAGCCTCCACATAAAAGGTTTCACATTAGTGCAGCTTTTTAATAAATGGTTTCCCAGTCCAACCCTTTCTGTTCTTCCATCTTTCCTAGTTTCGGGTTCCAATCTTTAGTACCCGGGTCATGAAGATCCTGCTTTCTGTTACCTACAGCGGGGATAAAAAGCAGCCTCTCTAGTAAAACACGTACCTTGAAGGACAGAGGTCTCTCAGTGGTTTGGAGATGATTCCGGCCTGAAAGCATTCCTCTACAAACCGCTCCAGCACAGAATAGGAGTGTGGCACATCCAGGTTAATGTCGGGGATTTCACAGTAAACTCGTTCGTAGCCCTGCCGTGTAAGAACACAAATAATCATCTGGTTATTCTACGATTACATTATTTTAAAACACCCTTCTGCACTCAGAGAATGATTTTTGTGTAATTTCACGTATACTTCAGAGTTTCAACAAACTGAAAGCAGAGCGCCTGCAAATTAGTGGTAAAGCAAGGTATAATAGCAACCAATACCACGGTATTATGTAACTACCCATCTATATAAATACACTAGCTGAATTTGTAAGCTTCTTAAGAAGTCATGCATTCTGTACTATCTGGATTTCTGTGATAGCCAGGCTGCTTTTGCACAGGTAGTAACAGAAGGAAGAACATATACTTCTTGATTGTGAAGTTCACTGGATAAGAAAAGTAATTGTAAAAACATGTAGCTATATTACCTCATGCTAAATGATTACTTTTTATCATTTAATTGCATAAAATCAGTTGAAAATCTTTGAGTGAGGATTCAAATATTCTGTACCCCACAGCTGTCCAGAGAACTGCTGCTCAGAACTGCTTTGTACTCCTTCCAATACATGAGAAATAAGTATGAGGAAAATGACACGGTCTGTATGAGATAATGGCATTATCTGTATGGAATACAGAGTGACTGTGGAGGGAGGGGAGGAAAAAAGCAGAGTCAGCAATAGACTATAAATACTTCTTAAAAGCGGGTAAAAACTAAGCGAGTTTCTTAAGACCTTGCCCAGTATTCTGTAAATGCCACACTTACTCTTTTCATTTGGTCCACGGTGATGACAGAAGATCTCCAGAGAGATTTCAACAAATCCAGCATCATTTTAAAGGTCTTTTCTCCAGTTGACTCCAAAACCATCACAATTGCCTAAAACAAATCATGCAAGCATTTTAACTAAAAAGAAAATAGTGGTTCAAGTACACATGTAAGCACATGAAGTACAAAATGCAATGAACGCGTTACTGTGCATTTTCTGGGGAGACAAGTCCATTTGTTACAAGCAGGCACAACTCCAGTGTATTATTATTTGAAAAGAAAGACTGATGAAAAGTTATTTGCACAAAGATAAAAGGTATTAAAAAAAACAGAAAGGACTAGACAGAGTGAAGAATATTTCCTGGTTTGAGAGGTACGTGGCTGTACCCATATAGTTGCTGCAGCACAGACGAATTTTGTATCTGTGATTTTTGTATCTAGGACTTCAGAGGAAAATGTACAACTTTACAATTTACCAGTCTCCACAAACCCCATCAACCAAGAGGTATCTGTTTTCCTATCCTAAAAGGATTTTCTAAAAGGTGTCAATTTATTGAAAAGTAAATGTTGTAGTTTGTGGGCGTTTCGCCTTACTGGTAAACAACCACTTCCCAGTTTGGCAGGTAAGTACAATTCAGAGCAGTCACCTTACACATAAAGATCCTTCTCTCATATAGTCTGGTTCTAAAACATCTCAAAGCTTTTTACAGATGTACTAGAAGGAACAATTCCACCCTAAAGAGAAAACTTCATAACTTAACAGAAATAGGGAACACCCATTAGAATACTCAGATGTCTAAAATCTGTTGTAGTACGCAATTAAAACAAATCAACACCAATACAAACTATGGCTTTTTGCTGCTATTCCTCAGCAGAAAATAAGCTGACCTCTTATTTTTCAGAGATCTGTAATAATCTGAACACAACGAACAAAATTTAACTCTGGATCTTCCCAGAGAGACCAGAAACTTACTTCTTGCACAACGTACACATAAATGAGCACATAAACCATTAGCTTTACATGAAATAATTTAGTTATTTAAGTAACATCAGAACTTGCAACCTCAGCTTCAAATTCCAGTTACGTTATATGCATGCCCACATCAAAACAAAATCTCTTGGCTTTACTGGCAGTCAAAGGGACTGATTTCTCCTTACTTCATACACAAGTTCATGGTGAAAATGGGGTACTTCCAGTTCCTGAAGGCAACGTTCAGCTTCCAGTACATCTCCGGAAAGCAAATACTCTTTCAGCAGCATATCAATCTATTGAATTTTAAAACAAAACAAAAACAACACTAATTAGATACAAGATTTAAAACCTGTCAACTGTTTTGATGATGATGTTTTTTCATGCTCTATAATCAACCTGGCAGCAAGTTAGTTCCTGAAACTTGCAGCTAGTGTTTTTATAAATGTAATTAAATTGAGACCTGAAACACAATGTAAGCCAAATACCTGCCCATAGTGTAATACAGATATGCAAGCACATTGTGTTGTAAGATAGCTATGGAAATTTATCTTCTCCCCTGAGCCCGTCACCTGCTACACTCACAACCCAGAAATTACAATGTGACTGTTTCCTTTAAACCTCCCTGCTTCATAGCACAGACCGCCAAGCTTCCCTGTTTCTGCCTCCTCCCTCTTTTTTGAGTTATTACTGTGCTTTTAATCACTGATGCCCAAAAGATAGGTTAGTTTAGCCAGTTTCATGTTGGCTCCTCTATTACTTCACCATTTTGTACTGTAAACTCCTAAAAGGTAAGTGCTTAAAATTTTGCTTAAAGTAAGAATAGGTGTAGTCTTGCAAGCAAGAATATTAACTAGTATGTTCCCACCACTGACCACCACGGACATCCATTTCCATCCACAAAGTGATCTACGTTAGTTTTTAAAACCTACTTTGTATAAAAAAAAATAAACAACACTCGAGACATCATTTTGCTGTGGGCTGTATGCATCTCTTTACTCCATCCCAAACAATGTAAGCTTAGACAAACAGTAAACTCTGGAGAGAAGTTTTGTAGAAATCAGGTACCTCTTTAACAAGGTGTTTCACAGACTGCTGGCCACCTCCTGACCCCCACACGTTGTCTATACGCTTTCCACCCTTTGTCACACTCAGCAACACAGTGGCTCTGTCCAGAGCCGCCCTAGAAAGAGAAATTCAAATTTTAGTAAATTTTCATAATAATTCTCTAAAAGACATCTGTAGCATCTACACCCTCACCCCCTGCCATTCTTCTCTGACCAAAGTGATCCTATGTCTGGGAAAAGGTCAGGTTCAGTAACTTCATGTGGCCTTCTGGATCAAGAAGCCAGCAAGAGAACCCTTCCTGTGCTCTCCTTCTGCCACCCTTACACTTTTGGTTATGCTGTGCCCCGGACAGGGAACAATCCTGCACCGGTAGTACATCTGCGTCATCAATGCAGAACCTGAAACAGTCTCACAAGAAAGAACTTAATAGTTTCTTTTGTAGAGAGGAATTGTATCTGGGCTCCTCCAAAAATGCAGGTTACCATGTGTATCTCAAAACAAGAGGCTTGAGCTGCTTCCGTGCTGAAAAGTGGCTTTTGTACTGAAATGTTTTCTGTTAAAAGAATTGTGAAACCTTTGGAATTAAGCCAATACAGCACTTCAGAAGGCAAATACGTAGTTGCAAAGATGTTGTGAACTAGGGAAGTTTGTCGGTTCATTGAAAAAAAACAATGGAAAAAAAAGCTCCAGTTAAGCACCATTAGAAGTTGTATGAGTTTAGCATCTCAGTAGCAAGCCTGAAAGCCACTTATGGGGAAAAAATTAAAAATGCATGGCTAGTTATTAAAATGCCCCTCT
Organism: Cygnus atratus; assembly: GCF_013377495.2. NCBI lineage: Eukaryota > Metazoa > Chordata > Aves > Anseriformes > Anatidae > Cygnus > Cygnus atratus. The sequence continues at coordinate 10,685,350 of NC_066368.1, forward strand.
TTGCTCAGAGATTGCTCCTTCAAACTTCCTACCCTGAAACTGAAAACAATTCCATTTATTGATAAATAAAATGTTACAGAGGAAGTCTAGGAAAGCACTACACAAACCGTTTTTGAGGCAAAACACTTGATCTTGTGTATTTCACCATGTATTTACAGCAGCTGTCCTGATGCTATTAGTCTTTAGTTGCATTAAAGCTTTTTCTCTATGTAAGACATAACCGATAGTCACTTCTAGTTTCAGCTGGGGTTATCCCCCCCAAAACATAAGCCAGACAACAAACCTGACAAGTTGAACTCCAGTGCATCAAATATAGTTTTAAGGCACTTTCAGTATTTCTCCTCCGACCTCAGCAATTCTGGATTTTGTTGTTGCAGATGTGGGGTTTTGATAGTTTGAAATTAGAAAAGCAATTACAGAACCACATGGTTCATCCTGAAGCCCCGTATTCCTGATTTCCTCCTTAGGCATTTGGAATAGAAAAAACTGTTGCTACAGAAAGCAAGAAACTTACCGAGCTTGGATGCAATCCACAGTGCCTTTGTAGCCGTCTATGTAAGTACTGCTTAAAATCCCATCTCCAACAGCTCTAGCAATAAACTGCCCCACCAACTATAAAAAAACAGAAGCATTTTTTAAATAAACCTTGAATTTCAAAACGGTTTTAAGTAGAAAGTTATAACACACATTTGGTTTTCAGATTTTATTTAAATGAGACAGCTCAATTAAAAAAAAAAAAAAAACAGCCTGGGAAACTGGATAGGGGATTACATACAACAGGATAATCTATAGCTGTTTTTCAAACTGCAGAGCCTTGTTTCGATTTGCTTGATCAATTTTAGCCATAATTTAAAAGGAAAAGGTTTTGACTACTACCACAAAAATTTGCAGATATACCTGGGGTGCCCTGGGAGAATCCAACACCAATTCAGGTAGATCTTTAAGCAGTCTGTCAAATGATTTTTCCACATCAGTTTTGCTTACTACTGTCCCGCAAAGGTCGGAGATAAGCTTAGATGTCATTTCCCTGTGACTAGCCTTCCCCTCTAGCGCCAAGGAAACAGCCAGCACTGGCACGCTGTATTTCATTTCACCGAGGTTTAGATCCTTCAGCATCTCCTGAATAAGATTTGAAAAACAAAACAGCTTAACATTTCATCATTTTAATATTAAATGTATATTATAAACAAATATGTATACACACGTACACGTACGCTTCTGCGTATGTAATAAATAAAACTGCTTAGCTATTTTTACTGCACATTTCTTGCCAACACTCATTTACAGCTGGCAGTTGGATTCCTTTGTGCGCTACAGGTTTGCCCCCTAAAGTAAATAAAGGCATGTGACATACCGAAACCTCGTTAGTATCTCCGTGTTCAAAATATTCCTGTATGATCGGTGTTAGAGTTTTTTCAAACGCTCTTTCATCCAGAGGTAGAACTACTGTTTCGTAGACACAGTTCTCCTATTTCAAAAGAAACAAAAGCATAAACTCTTCTGTAAACAGTAGTCACTTCTTAAATCTTCAGCAGCGTTAATAGTATCAAAAAACACCTTCTACATCCCTAATGCTTTAGTCTTGGTAGTAAATATTCTACCAGAAAACATCAGATTATGTCTGATTAAGTGTGGATAAGGCTGGCTAAATGTCACGTTTCTTATATTTTGAATTTACTTTCAATGACAGAAAATAGTTCAAACTCTGTCACTGGATTTCTGCTGACACCACACGAACACAGAGATCAAGTACCTATGTACTCAAGGGAGGGTGACAGAAACTCCTGTTAAAGCCCAGCTGAGTTATCTGTGCTGCAACAGAAGATTTAACTTCTAGCAGCCTTCCCTGCAATGGCACTTCTGTCCCTGACAGCACAACAACAAGCCTGCCTGTTTTCCCTCTTCCCTGGAGGGACTTTGTGATCAAACAGGTGATAGCATGACAGAGAAAGGCATTTTCAGAACATTTGTGAGCGAAGATATTCCCTAAAGAGAAAAAGGAATCACACAGCAGCTGCCTCCTGTATAATCTGGTCCTGAAGAGTTCTAGTACTGCCAGATCTCCCCACCGCAATTCAGTTCCTCACAGACTACAGAAGTAATACTCAGAGCAATACTAGAGATCAAAGCAATATTTAAAAAAAAAAAAAAAAAAAAAAGAGAAGCTTCCAACTAATATTTATCAAAAGGAAGTTTTCCATGGTCAAGAATTCCAGCAGAAGGCCAAAAGCCTGTTTTCCTATCGCATCAGACTATGTTTACAAAAAGCTAAGCATGCAGGTATTCCTTGGAATATTAATTCTTCATAAAACTTCATGTTATGGAATCATCGGGTTCATTTTCAATAGCCACGTCTGCTAATGTCAGTGTTGAATTGCAGGAAGAAATGATTCTGAAAGCAGGTTCTGACATACCGAGATAGCATCGCCTCAGCAGCTATGGCTACAACAAGCAACCTCTGCTCAACGGATTCCTCCACCACTCTGGGGATGTTACACACACCTTACTTATGGTCTCACAAATGTATTCGTCACAGAGACCTCAGAAATCCCTGCCTGTAACCTGTGTTTCTCTTCCTCAGCGATTTAACTTGATACAGCACTATTTGCCCAACGAGCTTTCCATTTTTCTCCCCTGATAATATGGCTGTAAGGCACACTGTTCCACAACATATCCTAAACAAATACGGAGCAGATACAAGAAATGGGTATCTTGGGAATATTAGGAAGAGAAATATAAGGAAGAGAAAAATCCCTAACGGATACTGTCACAGACTAAATTCCTACCTTAAAAATCAGCGTGGCATTTTTAACATGGTGCTTGCTTGCAATTTAGAGCAGCGTTGCAACATTCACCTCCATGGGAACAAGCAGTGAAAGAACACACCTGGGAAAACCACGCTGCCTCGTCAGACACAGAAGGAAGGCTTAGGTGTAAAATCTATAATGTTACACTGCCACACGTCTACATCAGACACCTTTAGCTAGCCAATAATCCATTACTGAACATAAAAACGAGCATTTAGTACAGCCAGTCCAACACCTGCATCACTTGTGAGGTTAAACTTTCATTAATATAAGCATCACAGCAATTGTAATTAATAAAGGAAATCAAAACAAGCATTGTGCAAGGAAATTATTTGCCCTACCTGGTCATCATCATAATTAGGATCCTTAATATCTACTTCTTCTACATCATACACTTGACCTGGTGTTCCCCAAACTCCTTTACCACCTGCTCCACCTGGCGAAATAGAGGACAGTAAGCAAGGGCAGCCCGTTTACATGCAGTACTTTCAGTTCGACCCAATATTCTTTGGCCCAACATGTGCTTGTGGCCACCTCCTGACTCCAGCCACACTTGCTGAAAAGGGCAGAAGTGTCTCTCTGACACGTTCCCACTTCAGCAACTAGTCTTTTCATTACTTTCCAGTAAGACACTAGAAGAATAAAACCGCGTAAGAATTACTGAAGTTTGAAACAACTGTACTTTTGAATATAGCCATGCTTTCAGTTTACATTAGTAACAGTCCTGTGAACCACCTCAACCCCAAATAGTTCCAGTTTGTCTTCAATTTACTATTAAACGATACCTAACTCAAAGACCCAAGTCACTTAATGATACACAGAAATTTTTGACATAAGATTCCACCTACTATTAGCTCCTATCACCACCTACTAACTAAACAAAACAAATGCCTGCACAGACTGTGGGCTATGAGCATGGTTCTCAATGACAACAAAATCCCTATGTTCTTGACAGAATCGTCATCACAGTGCTGTCTTCACTAAGCTACACCAACCTTTCTTTGGCAGACCCCTTCCCTTTCCGGACCGGGACCGCCTATCCAGGAGTTTCCCCTTTGGGCTCGTTGGAATGACAACTCCAGTCTTCTGTGTCTCTCCATTCTCGCTGACAGAGTCTCCTCGCCCAGAATCTCTAGAAGAATTTTTCCTCAACCGTCTCTTGGCTTTAGCGTTTATTTTGGCTTCAGTAATTGAAGTTGCAGGAATCCAATTTCCATTGATTTCAGTCTTTCGTTCGTCAGACCCACCATTTTCTTCATCACCGGAAAACGGAGCATCACTTAGATTCTCAAGTTCTTAAAAAGGAAGCAAAGTGGAAATTTTGTTACTGTTTTAAACTGTTTTACATTAAAATACCAAAATGTTGCATTTAAAACGGATTACAGCATTTAATAGCACTCATATTCAACAGGCAAACGGTGGTGTTTTATTTAAATATATCCACACATCACAGTAATAAGGAGTTCCTTATCCCCCTCCACATACTACCCACAATCTAAACAGAGCATATGTCAAGAGACAGACAGCAAATGAATAAACCATTTATAAACAGGTAAACCGCAAAGAGTTCCACCCTTGTTAAACAATCTATCAGAATTCCTTAGCGCAGATCTAGGTGCCCAGTTATCACCCCACCCACTCATCGCCTGACTTGGAAACAAACAGAACTGCCAGTGCAGTAAATTCTGTAAGAACTCAGCAACGTTAACAGAATAATCACCGAAGTGAAATTAATTTCCTACATCATCAAGCAACATTCTTCTCATTCACGGAATTTCAAACAGAGCTTACCATCTGGAAAAACCAATGATTTACACTTGACAGAATACAAGAATGAGATCACTGATTTCTGTTTTTAAAGGTATGAAAAAAGTGCAGTTTAATACAAAATCTGGAGAGGTTAGTAACAAAAACTCAGAATAAAGTATTTTGAAACGATGTGATCTCTCTTCTTTAGGGATTGTTCCTTACTGTGGGGTAGGTCAAGACTTTTTCTAAAAATTACCATGTTTTTTTCCCAGTACAAAAATATGTAATAGGTAACTAGCCTTGTTTCCTTTTAAAACACCCTCTGTACAATGAAAAAAGCCCTCTCACAACGTAAGGATCCAAAAATATCTCAGAGCATTGAGAGGTGCAATAATTTCACTGAATTCCACAATTTTCTCAAGTTAGATACAAATTTTAAATGTGCATTAAAGTCTTATATTTCAGAGAGTTAGACTCTCCCCCACATGAACTCTATGGTCCAGCAGAATGTTTTGTTTTCTGCGAAAGCCCCTGTAATATTTTCTTCCCCCTCTTCTTCCTTCTTTTCTTGCAGTCAGTTGAGTCTCACAGCCACAACCTACAGCCCCAACCCCAGGATGTACACTGATGAGGCACACAGAAGAAGCTGCTTTTCCAGCTGTGCCAAACCTGCTTTACAGAAAAGTTCGCAGCCCTAAACCCAGAACATGAAGAATATTTTAAACTTCTATTTGAACGTAGCCAAATATGTTAGTTTACCATTCCAATACATTCTAATTCAAAATGTTCATTTGGCAATAGTTCTCAGAACGGTATTTTTTTTTCAATTCAAAACAAGCTCATGAAAATGTTTTGAAAGCAAAGTGCACTAATAAAATATTTCCAACCTCAAAGTATTTACTCATATCAAAGAGGATACTGCACCACAAAATGAAGAAATCCTGACGCAACTGCCTCCTTCATGATCAAAGAAACAACATTTAGATATTAGTGCTCACAGATGTGAATGCTATAGCTGAACAATAATGCAGTCATTCCCATATAAGCTTCATCTTTCCACTCATTACTCCCACAAAAGCATTCCCTTTATGCTTGCAGCAAGCTAAAAAAAGAAAAGCATCCATTATGTACAGAAAAGAATTCCCACAACAAGCATTCTCTACTTTATAATATTTTAATACCACATTGAAAGATTTGCATAAAGCTAGCAGAGGGCAAAAAAGCAAAACTGAACAGGTTTCCTTCCTTCTATTCCCCAGGGAGATCTCGTCAGCAGAACCAGCTCGTCTCAGATAACTGAATTAAGATTCTGCACCATGCCCAGTCTGCCATGAATTTCTCCAGTTTAGACCTGCAACCAGGCTATACAGGATCTACACTCTTCAATGACCACTTATTTCTCCCTGTTTTCAAAGAAAATGGTCAACAAGTAATTAACACAAGTCAATCATGACTTTGGCTACTAAGGAAAAAGGGGGAGACTACAGTGTAGCCTCTACACAGTCCCAATCTCAGGTTCGAGTCTAAATTTAATCATCCCCAGGAAACGTCCAACCCATAAGACTCAGTATTTCACGCTGCATTACTGATTTCTTACTACATTTTTTTTTATTTTTATGTAACACCACGTAAGTTCCATCTGTAGCCTTTCTCCACAATACTATGACCTACTGGCCCTCCACTATTAGTCACCTAGTTAGGTTAAAAAAAAAAAAAAAGATTAAAGTTAAACTAGCTTTGAACAATTTTATAAAATAAAACTCTTTCATTAGAAGTACACAAAAATGACGTGGATCTTTTCAACGTCTCATTTTTACATCACATATACAAGCAGGAACAGCATCCTATAAACTTTAAGACTTTGCTTACCATATATTAAAAAGTTATCCAAATTGATCTAATTAACCTGCTATTAAGCCTAGCAGGCATAGTTGAAACCTGTGCTTTTATGGCACTACTACTAGACAAAAAGAACATTCAGCAAATACTTACCTACCTACAAGTTTCACTTGACCAAATTAGATCAATTTAGCTATCTCGCAGCTTCCCATCTATTATCCAAATGTCATTCTAAAATGCTGAGAAGCAATGCATCTTATGCAGTGAACTAATTCAGGCTTGAAGTAAGAGTTCGTATGGAGAATGCTGCCACTTCAACTGCATTACATACCATCTATGATATAGATGTAATTTTTTTTTCTGAAAAACATCAAAAACCTACAAAACTAATTGATATAAGAAGGTTGGTACAGATCATCACAACTTTGGAAGACACATAAAACAACATGAAACTGCATTACTTTGACTAAGCATGATAAAATGTGCTTGCAATATGGACAAAGCTGTCAATTTCAAGGCAGTTTCACACCTGCACTACCGAAAAATCAGATGACAGAGTCGAAAGTCACTACTTACTAACTTATGGGAGAAATGTTATATTCGTTATTATTTTCAGAGAAGCTTCAAAATAAACATAATCAAGCAGGATACTGTAATACACACTTGAAAGAAATACCCTTTTAAAAAAACTTCAACACATTCTGTAAATATGTGATGAAGTTTTTTTCTTAAAGCAGTAGTGTTAAAAATTAACAGGCAATACGATTTACAACAGAGAACACTTTAGGTCAGCTAAGCAAATATAAGTAAAAGGTACTGAACCTATTACTTACCTGTTGTGTTAACATAAACGTGCTCCTTTTCTATTTCCATAGCTGCTTAACAGAAACGACTGTGAAATGTAAAGTCTCAAAGCTTTCCCTTCAGGGCCTAAACAGAAAAGGAGAAGCCCAGGTGAAGAAAAGCACTAGACTAAATCCGAAAGGAGTACAGAGCTGTAAAGGCTTCACTTACAAAATATGTTGAAGTTATACCTAACTACCAGTAGCCACTAAAAAATTCCTGAGAAGGTAAAAGATGTAACATGAGACAGCACCACCCTTAAACACATCTATCTAAGCCTTTATGTCTCAGCAGTTGTCAGTTCTGCTGCTTATATAGGAGGAACCAGGATAAAAACCGTTATGTTAAGGGTAGAAGCCCTCTGTATGCAGCCTTTTTAAGTTGATAAGTCACCTCTATCAAACTAGGACCATCCACTTCTGCAGAGCAGTTATCTACACAAGCACACAATATCAATGTAATAATTGCATCCACAAGAGAAATGTTCTTCAGGTTGAACTATACTGATAAAATGGTACCACTTTATCAAATTCAGACAAATCTTTAAAAAACAAGACATTTTTTGTTCCTCCCCTCAAGGACACAGTCTTTATATTTGAACGTATGTGTGTATGTACAACTGTCAAACTTTCTGTGCCAATCAGCAAGGGGTAAGTTTGAACATTTCACCTTTTTTGTTACTCTCTCTTTTCCTAGCAGCTGCTATTCCACAAATCACCACAGGTCACTGTGAAAGAGCTCATCCATCTTCCCTTTATCTACACAAAATTAAAGCAGCCTCACAACTCCCCATACACTTTTTTACCTCTGAGATTTTCACAAATCACTTTGTAGCGCTGTGACTATTACCAGCATGTGTCTGTCCCATGAGAATACTTTCTCACCTGTCGCTGCCCTGAAAACAGCTTACCGTTGAGCGGCAAGATTGTGACACCAAACGGCATCGCTCCCTTCCGCTTTTCTTCTTTCCTTGTTTTCCCCTCCTATGCCCACTTTCCTACCACAGACCTATCAACTGCAAATGATTCATCACAGAGCGCTGACAGGAAAGGAACTAAAGGGTTAGGGCACAGGGTATCAAACTGCCGTGACCTTGTTATTTCCTAACGTCCATCCCAACAGTTAATTTAATGCAATACACAGTCCTCCCTGTCCCCACACCATTTTTAATCATTGAACATCCCGAATATCCCGCGTTGGAAGGGACCCATAAGGATCATCGAGTCCAACCGCTGGCACCACACAGGTCCACCCAAAAATTCAGACCACTGAATTTTGCTTAACGTTTGCTTAATTCAGACACGTTTGCTTAATGTTTTAAGCCAACGTTTCCCCGAGTTACCTCAAGCAGTCATCCAGCAGCTCCCGAGCGTTCCCAGGTACCGCTGGCCGCAAGCCTTGCTGTGTGGGTCCCGGTGCAATGGGTCTACACGAACCGCCCGGCGAGCACAGCTGGGTGCCTCCCAGCGGGACGTCCCATCAGCTGGCGCACCTCTTTGAAAAAGCAGACAAAACCCCGTATTCAGCACCAATTAAGAGAAAGGCATCATTTATAACAGAGCTCTAGGTTTTAGGTGGGATAATACGTTTCCGTTACAGAGCCCTGGCTGGAACTCCCCACACAGGGCAGCAGGACGCGCACCACCCCCACGGCTCTCACCTCAGGGGAGCCCCCCCGGGGCCCGCCGGGCCGGGCGCCTCCCCTCAGCCCTCAGCCCGGAGCGGGACCGTTAGGGGCGGGGCGGGGCGGGGCGGGGCTGGGCTCGGCTCGGCTCGGTTCGGTTCGGTTCGGCTCCGTTCGGCCCCGCTCGGCTCGGCCGGGCCCCGCCCCCCGGCCCCGCTTGTTTTGGTTTTCTTCCCCCCAGCGACACGGCCGCGAGCGGCGCCGCCGATTGGCTGGCTCCCGCCCGCCGCCTCGGCCAATCAGCGGGCGGGACTGGCTGGGGAGTTGGGGGGGAGTTCGGCCCGCTGGGCAGAGAAGGGAGAGGAGGGGGGCGAGACCATGTGGGGCGGGGGGAGCGGGACTGAGCCACTAGGGCGGGGAGAGGGGACGCTGCTGGGCAGTGCGGCCTGTACCTACACCCCTGCAGTCCTACACCACTACAGCCCTACGCCCTACAGCCCTACACACCTACACCCTCACCCAGCCCCAAACCTCCACCTTCCAGCCTTATGTGCAGGTTTTACATGGACGCAGCCTCACAGCCTGTCCCCCCCAGACCCACACACGGCCCCGCTGGGGGGTTTCTGCCTTGGAGGTTTTTCAGCTTCCACAGAGAATCCCCCTCAGCTCATACCCTATGAGCTGGCTTTTACGCTGTTTTTACATAAATGCCCTATGAGCTGAGTTTTATGGGGTTGTTACATACTATTCCAGCGGAATTCTGCTCGAAATCGGTGTGGTTTTGAGTGAGTTAAAAGCCAGGCTTCCCTTGTGTAAGAGGCTCTGAATTCATTTGTTGGCCCAGCTCCACATGAATCATCAGAAGTAGGGTTAAGAATCAAAACAACAGTGATCTGGTAAAAGAGCGTGCGGCGTGATTGCTGTGTTTCTAGTGATAAATGCTGCTCCCACCGGGCAAAGGACAGGAAGAAAATCTTTCTTGTTCCTGAAGGCTCCAGGTTCCAGGCATTTTTTTCCAGGCATTTTCAAGTCAGGACAGTTTCACATGCTCACACAAGGCTTTTTTCATAAGCAACCCAGAAGCAGCCTCCAACTATGTTGTTCCCCCCCATCAATCAAAAAATAATTTCTAGTTTGCTCTTTCACCCTAACCGAGTAGTACATACCACTACAGCTCGGAAATCTGGAAAATAATCTCTATCCATTAGCCAAGATCAGGGAATTCAGCTTTCCCTGCAGCAAGACAGGAGAAGAACTTGAAAGAGATTGTGCAGGTAGGAGAAAGGAGGTGGCCGAGAAAGCATTCTGAGACAGTGACAAGAAGGTGCCACAAAACACATCAGTGCACCATGGCAATTGCTACTAACTGGTGTAAAGCATTGCAGAAAACTTGGGGGGAGGATTTTTCTGGTTAAATTTTGGACTGGGTCACTTCCAAGAGGCCCAAAAGCAGGGTGATTAAAGCAAAAGAAGATGAACACTCCTGAACCAACCAGCACACCTCCAGACAAGAAAACAGCGTGGTTTTCCTTTCTTCTGCTGCATGTCACTGTTAGCAGCCCAGTTATCAACCACTGAAAATCTCGTCTAGATTTGACTGTCCATACTTTCTGATTTCTAAGACACTGTGACATGAAAACGACTGATGTGCATGCAAGATTATTTGTATTTTCCCACTGTTATCTACCAGCTTACTAAAAGATATCACCATTTTGCCTTCCTAGCCTCAAAACCTTAATATTGAACAGACAGAGCCAATCACATATGAATCTCTGAGCTGCAGAGAGCTGCTTGCTCCCTCCCTGCCTCCATCCCCCAGCTGTATTAATGGCCAACATACCTCCCAAATCCCCCTCGAAACAAGACGGCAGAAAACCCTCCCTCCTGCCCATGCATCGCTCAGACCAAACTCAGTTTTTCTTAGGGAAAAAAAAAAAAAAAAAAAAGAAAACAGAACAAAAAAAGCCTTTCTGAGCATCTGTGGGCAGCCCACAGCTGCGACGCGAGGTTACCTGTGCCAGGAGGTCCGCCACACCGTGCCACACCGTGTCACACCGTGTCACGCCGTGTCACGCCGTGTCACGCCGTGCCACGCTGTGTGGGGAGCCGCTGGGAGCCCCTGCTGCCCTCCACCTGGAGCAGAGTGCTGGAAGAGAGGCAAGCAGGTCACTTCCCAGCTCTCTTCCTCCCTTAGCGCCTGCTGGGTTGTTTTCAAACTCTCCCCTCCCTTTCTCGCTCGCTGGCCAAGCCCTCCCATAACACCCAGGGGAGGAAACCATTGGCTGAAGTTCCCCAAAACGCGTGGAGCAGCCCTTCCCAAGCCAGGGTCCAGAGCACACGCACCCGCGTGGGCGTGCTGCCGGCCTTTGCTTTTCATCCCGCCGTGGCTCGCGTTGGCCATCGGCCCTCCCGCGCCGCAGAGAGCAGCAGAAAGCTGAGAGGTTGCCTTTCGTTAAACGCATTGCAGGGCATTTTCTTTGCGCTGCCCACTGCGGATTTCTGAGAGTTTTACTTTCTGTTCTAAGCGTTTTCAAAAGGCAGCGTCTGCGATCTCTAAACCTCAGCGGTTCTGTTTGATCACAATCTAGTCTGTTGCAGTGTCACTTAAAATATAGATTTCTATCCATAACGCAGACAGCAAAAATATATCGTATCTGCTAAATCAATCTGCTCTGTTCAGTTCCCTGTCTCTTGGCCTTCTGGTTTCTTTGCCTTCAATGCACTTTTTATTTTGTGTCTTCTGCATGGGCTTTAAGGTGCCTTCATAAAATGAACTGCAAGCACAGCACTCCCATTCCTCACCAGTCAGCGTCAGCTCCGGGTTGAAAGGATGCTAAAGCACGCCTTTGCTTTTTTAATGCTCGGTAATTAGATTTGCTTTTGAACATCCTCCTGCAGCCCCGTGTGTGAGCTGGGACAGGGCTGCCCTGCATCTGCAGCACCTGCTGGAGACGGGCACCTCTGGGAGGTGCAGGGGAATACGCTCACGTTTGTCTGAGTGTGGAAACTCAAGAGTCACTAGCTGAGATGTCTTCGGACAAACACTTTCCCAAACCACAGCTTGCCTGTGTATTGTGACTTGTGCACCCTGACAGTGCACAAAACCCATCCCTGTTCGTGTTTCTGAGTGCACCCTCCTGGCATACACGCTAGGTTTGGGTTTGCATTGTAAAACTGTTCCAGGCATGTCTCCTCTGTGTTACAGTTGTCATCTGTTCATTCTTGCCTTAACAAAGATGATCATGCCTCTGAAAAGACACTTTACAAGAAAGGGCTGAACTTGTGAAATGTGCAGAAAAAGGGAGCCCTTGATTTGCCTGTAAAGACTTCCAGACAGTGAGTTCATTTAAAAACTAACAACCAGAAACATGTAATACTGTCCTTACCTCAGCATAATTGTCCTTTTTTTACTGGTTTACTGTGGGAGAAAATCTTAGGGAGCCACTTATTACAACAAGGTGTGTTATTGTCTTGTAATTATTATTTGACAAGCTGAGGTCTTGTGATTAATAAATCACGTGCCCGCTTTCTGTGTGTGTATAATCACATGCTCCATATTTATATTGTCAGAGGGTTACAAAATATTTACCTATGTGCATAGGACTGGCAGGAACTTCTGGGCTACCATGTCCCATATCACAGGCACCATGTGATATAATCCTTCTCACAAATTTATCGTTCCGTCTTCAGAACAATTTAATATTTTGCATGCACGACTGCAACTGGCAGGCTGTTCCTCCCAGATTGTCAAATGGCTAGTAACAATCATCTGTTCAAAATGTCTGATGACTCCTTTTGCTCATTTTTATTATCTACCAGTACTGGCCTTTGGTACCACTAGGTCTTCCCTTTCCCTTCCTGGGAGATACTTCCATGATGTATTGACAGAGGGAAATCCTCTTGCACTGCAAAATCAAGGAAAATAGCCTCTCGTTGAGTACACCTGTGCTTTCACTGCAGCCTGGGCTGTGCCTCTCCCATTGTATTCTAGGATTGCATTGCTTTCTTCACATTTCCACCACTCTGGCAACTCAGTTATTCTGTGATCAAAGTGTGAGCTGCCAGTTTGCTTGTAGGAAAGGGTTTGGTCATCTGTGCCTACGACCCTCCCTTTCTGCTGATTTCTCTCCTTGTAGCTGACTACTTTTTTTCTGTATAATACCTCAGGCCTCTTTTGTCCTGAGGTTGCTTCATATTTTCTGTCATCAGCAATTTCACTAGTTCTCCACCAACATTTGTGCCAAGCTCATTTACAAGAGCACTTTGCCAGATCTCCAGGAGTGATGTTTAACACCCCCCGGTAACTTCCCTCTAGCCTGGCAGTCTTGCACTCTTCTCATGGCAGGTCTTTACTGAAATTATACCTTGTGCTAAAATCTCTTCTCCCTTTTTTTTTAGGACTTTCCACATTGCACCATAAGGACTGTGTAATTTAAGCCCAGATGGATGAGATCCACCCCAGTTCCCTCACTAAGCAAATGCCTTACCTTACCCAAGAAAGATAAATGGGTTTGATAAACCCATTTAATCTCACGGCATTTACCTCCCTCTCTTTACCTATCCTTTCCTTCACACTTTGCTCTGAAGCTTTTCATATACTATTAAGCTGAAACGTTCGTGCCTGTTCTTGTCCAGATCGGTTCACTTCATACACACAGGCCGTGTGCTCGCTCTGCTCCGGTCCCTGACTGGAGGAATCTGCTGAAGACGCTGGGGCCAGTTCTTCAGGAGCTCTGGCATGTGGATGAGCCCGTTCCTCTGCCTTCGGTGCAGGAGGGAGCCCGGAGATTTGCTTCTGTCCTGGCTGTGAACATTTCCACGGCCCCATCCCATTCTCCTTCTCAGCTGCAGCCACGTGGTTAACATCCTCGCCGTCAGTGAAAGTTCATATGAACTCAGGTTTTGCACACACCTAACATAAATTAAACTCTATCCCAGTCTCACTGCAGAGTAACTGCTCTTTTTCCTGCTTCCCTGTTTTCATCAACCATGTGAAACCGGGAAAAATGCTTTATTAATATCCTTTAGAAGACCAAACACTGCCTGACATATGAGACATAGCTTTTATAACCAATCAGTTATTTTACCTTTTCAAAATGATTCGTTGTAATGACTGCTTATTCTCAATATTATTTCTGAGGTTGACATTCATTTAACTGCAGCATCTGCTTGCAAGTTTTTCCCCTTGCCTGGGTTTTATCCCCAGTGAAGTTATGTCTGATTAACTGGAGTTTTATTCCCAGTCCTGGAGTCTCATCCCAGTAACACTGAGACATGTAAATCCCCAAGCTCCTAAGAAAAGCTGATAATATTGATTAGTTACTGCTATTTGTTTAAATACACCTTAGAAATGTGTCAAGCTTGCCTTGATCACAGGGATATAATACTTTAAGCAGGATATTGTTTGTCATTAAAAAGCCTGAAGCGTCTCAAGTCTTTCAGGGAAAAAAAAAAAAAAAAAAAAACGAAAAAAAAAAACTTGACAAAAGTGGATTTTTTTCTGATATTTCCAGGGTAAATATCAGCAAAACAGAATGGAAGAGCAGAAGTAGATTTGTTGCCCTTCTTAGAGATATTTTTTTACCTTAAAAATATAACTGTGCAGGTGAGCTTTCGTGGTAGTTCACCCAAGAGGTATTTTACCTCAGCAGGGCCAGGAGACTCAGCCAAGCCCTTCTCCTGGCAGCTGAGGCCAACCTGTCTCTCACCACATCTCCTCTCTCTTTTTCTCTTCAATCCTTCCTCCTTGTTCCCCCCATGCTGACATGCTATCCCAAAGTCCTGACACTGAACGGAAAGCTAGAGAAGGGGCAGCCTACAAGGGCTTGACTCTTCCAGCTCAGTTGCTGCGAGGCACATGGGTTTGGCACCCGGTGTGTCCCTCTCAGCACAGCTAGCTTGGCCAGAGAAGGAGAGGAACACTTTGGAAACGTATTTCTGATCTCCTGGCGGGTGCCTGAACGTATATCCTGGCTGCTCAGCAGCCTTGGACCACCTGGTCAGGAGGCAGCCTGTGCTGCCGCACCTTTGCTGCAGTCAGCGCAGTGCTGACATAAGCAGAACCGCTTCTGGGTGCCTTGGGTTCCTGCAGAGCTCGTTCTGGGCCATCCAGCCTGAAGTGGCTCTGGAGAAGACAGCCATAAAGGAAAGTCCTTTTTATGGCCAGCAGGCTTCCAGGGAACATCCTGGCGACAGGGGCTGAGGTGGTGGCATTCACCACACCGCATCTCACCCTGCAGGGCCTGCACTAGGGGCTGTGGCTGCTGACTGCACCTCAGCAAGCCAGACAGCGGCCCCAAGCACGACAGACCCCACAACAGCCCCTCGGTGTGAGGCTCCTTCGTGGGGAGCACAGCTCAAGCATGGCAGTACTGCTCCCAGCCGGGCAACCCCTGACTGAGCTGTGCTGACCCTCGGGGGGCTCCCCCAGCTCTGCACCCCCAGGAGAAGGCCCGGCACAGAAAGGGAGAGGTGTGGCCTCGTGCTGGGGCATGAGCAGCAGTGGAGTCAGCAGTTCGGGGCCGAGTTCCCACCTCTGACGCCGACTTACTGCATGACCTAAGGCGAGTCACTTAGCTGCTTTCCTTCATTTCCTGACTCTGCTGAATGCCAGGGATAATAAGTAACTTTGTGAGTGCTGCGAAGCTTTGAAATCTTTAGATGAAAAGACGCTGTATAATTGCAAAGCGTTTTTAATAATGCTAATCATTCGCTTCACTCTGCTTTGCCCGTCAGTCTCAGGCTGGAGCACTGCAGAAGTCACCAGCGTGCAGGCAGCGAGCATCAGGCTTGGCTGGAGCAGGGGATTTATTTCTCTGAGCTCAGCTCCATTCTGCCCTCATGCTGGGCCAAACGGGAATCTGCCCTGAGCCCGGGACCTGACAAAAAGCCCCCAGCTCAGAGTGGTGCCTGCTCCTGGCAGACAGGAGCTCTCTGGAAGGCAGGAGAATCTGGGGGAAGGGATTTAAACAGCTGTGTTGACAACACAGACAATAGTGATCTGATTCAAGCTGAGGGGGGCTACGTGAAAGGAGGCACGAAGCTGCAATTAAAGCGGCAGTGAAGAGGAAAGAGAGGGGAGAAAGGAAGATTGCTCAGGCCGAAATGTGCCCGGTTTGGGAGCACGTGTCCTAGAAGTGCCCGGCCAGCACGTCCTGCCCTGCATCCCGGGGAGGGCTTGTTGTACTCTGAACGCACCCTGCCAGGGGTGCCGGGGCCTTCTGGGGAGAGATCTGGAGTGGGGAAATCAACGCAGAGGTTTACAAAGGGAGCTCTTTGGTGACGCACTGCAGATAAAAAGAGATGAGGTTGTCTTCTCAGCTCGGCCTGCAGAGCTTGCATGTAACCATGAGGTTATTTTTATTTGACTCACTAACGCAACAGGAGCTGGAGCTGATGCCTGCAACTCGCTGAAGTCCAACGCCTCCTCTCCCCAACAGAGGAGACTCTGTGCGCTGCTGGCAACTCCTGTGATTTTATCCCAATTTTTAACCTTTGGGGACTGTATTGTAAAATCCCAGCTCCTTGAAAAAAGGGAGCTGCAGCTTCCATTTATAAACAAAGTTTGTGCTCAATGTTGTGGGTGAAAGATTTTAAAATACGAAACCAGTGTGACTTAAATGCTCCAAAATACGGAAGTGAATAAAGATCCTAAAGTTCACTAGCTAATAATAATTTAAGAAAAAAAAAAAAAGAAGTTCGGAAAAGAAGTAGTTGGTAGTTGGCAAATAATTTCTTCTTGGGAAATTGGGCAAGGCTCGGGCTGAGTGCTGGCTTTTCAGGACTTGGGGTTACCCATATGCCTTTGAACTTTGTGGCCATTCATAAATCCTTACATAACAGCAGCCGCAACACGCTGGAGCTCCAGAAATGCTGACATGAGGAAACTGGTGGGAAAAAGATTATTTTAGCAACCTATGATAATGCACATTGAAGCATTAATCTTTAAAGACCAAAGACCCGGAGCCCTAACAGCACAGATCCCCTCAGAAAGGAGTCTTTTCGCTCCAGGAACTCGTTTTGCACCACAGTAAATCTCTTGTAGGTAAAGAGGAATTCAAAGACTCCACAAGATCATAGAAGGGCATTGAATGAGACTGAATACATCTTGGTCCCTTGCATTTCAGGAAAATGATTCTTCTTGTTTCAGTGGGTGGTCTTTGCTGAAAGCCTCCAGGACCAAATAACAGCAGATGTGAGTTTCAAAAACCTCATAAGCACTGCTCTGCTTTGTACTGCCTGCATCCCCAGGCATGTTCACACAATCACCAGCAATCAAGATACCACAGCAGAGCTAGTTAGTCTGTACCAGCTGACCCACACCAGCTCCTGGTGCATACATACCTCGCCTGCTCCTTCTGAGGTAACATCCACTTGCTTAGACCACCTGCACGGTGGTTTAAGCAAACATAATTCATGTCCCACTTTGCTTGGATGACAAGGAGTAACTCATGAAAGTGAGTTCATGTCATTCCTTGCCATGCTGTGAACATGCCCAGAGTGCAAAGAGATGGAGCAGCTCTGAGGAAGAACATGACTGAATGGTATTTCTGATGGGTTTCTTTCACTTCATGTTTCGTGGTGGTTTTGTGTTTTTTTTTTTTTTTTTTTTTTTTCTCATTTTACTGGGTTGCTTGAGCCCAGTGCTTTCTCACACTGCTAGGCACTGCTCACCTTCAACGTTGTTGTAAACAGGTATTTACTTAACATTAAGTCCCAGATGGCGATTCAAACAGGCTCTCACTGCTACTTTTGGGATCAGAGTCTGCAGAGGAGGTTTGGGAAAAGACGTGCTGATGCCTGAACAGTGGCAGCTCGTGAATGAGAGGCAGCATCTGCCTTTGCAGGAGGACAAAAGCAGAGCAGCAGGTAACACACAGCCTGCGAACGAGCAGCCACAGAGACATTAGCTTGCTGGTGGGAAGTATCCATGAACATCGGGCCTACCAACGTCTTTCAGATCTGTTGGCTCCATTTCATGCTCAGCTTGGTGTTAGCCACACAAGGCACTGCCAGGTTTTTGTCCACCCCTGCAGCAACAGGGCCTGGCACAAGAGGGAATGGCCGAAGGCTTTTTCCTATTCTGCCTTGCCCTCCCACCCACACCCCAGCCTGACCTGTGAGAGAAAAGGAAAGAGAAGGCTTCTGGGATCATTTACAGCTTCCTGGCTGCCTTGTTGACCAGCTGGCCATCTAATATCTAGCATATTGTGCCTAACTGCGTTAATCTTTCCCAATTTCATTCAGATGGAAATAGGCCCTGGAATAGCCCAGCCAGAGCAGTGCTGATCCCTATTAGCACCAAGACAGACCTGGGCTGCTCTTCCTGGCGGTCTCAGTGCGCTTCCACTCAGCCAGACCTGCGGTGGGCATGCCTGTGTAAGGTCTGCTTTGTTTCCCTCCACTTTTTGGCCGGGGCACCTCAGGTAGCACAGAAACCAGCCCCCTCAGCAAGCTCTCCAGCACAGCGGGTCCCTGTGTTAGGGCAGGTAACAGCAAACAGGGCAGATAAGGAGGTTAGAAACAGCTTGGGCACACACCGAAAAGTTATGGCTTGTTATTGTAACGTTAGCAAAGTACATCTGATTGCCAACTGCTTAATGCTAAAGTCCAGGTGAGGCAGCACAAGCCTTGCTCTTGCACACACACACACACGTGCGTGCACCCTGTGCCCTATAAAGTGCCCACCTCTTGGGGCCATGCGTGCTACGAAGCACTCGCTCATAGCTCTGTTGTGGAACTGGTTTGAGCATCGCAGCAGTGATGCAAACAGGCAAATTTCTCCTAATTTCCCACCACAGGTGTGCAAAACATTGCCTGGCTACGCCCCCTGAGCTCAAGGTGAAAGTTTGCTGCCAAGAACACGTCGCTATCTGCCACAGATAACCCAGCTGCAATGCAAACACAGCCCAGCCAGAGAAGAAACCCACAAACAAAACAGGCTTCCTGTGTCCTCTTAAAGACACAAAGGCTGTGTTTGAGGAAGGTGGAACTAATAAGCATGCTCTCAAACAAGGCTCAGAAATAAGGGGAGGACAGCTTATAAACAGGATCCCTCATTTCCAAGGCACTGGGAAGAAACCAGGCCGGAAAAGCTGCCTCCCGTCGGGGCTGTGCTGCTGGTGCTCACTGTCTTACCTGAAGGAACATTGGCCAAGGCCCTGCCTGGCAATTATTTAAACATTTAACAGGCTGGATTCAGCCTGCCCTATGGAGCTTTCTACTTCACAAAAAGCTTTTGGGCATGCCCACTCATTTAGATTTGACCCAGTTAATTAAAAATTGATGTACGCTCCCATTTCAGTTTAAAAGAAGCTTACTTCAGGTAGCTAAATGCTGCTCCTGGCAGACAGCTGTTCAGCCAGTGTAAGCCCGAAGTGAGAGCTTACTGGCTTTAATCACCACGGGTATCTGGTTAGAAATCTCCCCCCGCAGTAGGCGGATGCAATTGTGTGCAGATGAACCCCAAGAGTATCCGCAGCGTGCCAGGTGGGTCCTGCTGGCCCCGCAGCTCCCCTGCCTGCTTCCAGGCCCTGGGCAGGGCCCTCCAGAGCCTCTGTTATCAATAAAAGGGGACAGGTAGAAAGAGCTGGACACTGCTGGTTTCAGTGCAGCCTCTGGGGAGCCGTGTTTCCATGGGGCTGGGAATTCATTAGGTCAGAGCGAGATGGCGCGCTGCATAAAGCTGCCACGCACTGTAGCTTGGCGGAGGGTGAGCAGCAGGGCCGTGAGAAACACCAGGGGATTCCTGCTGTCCACACCAGTATGGCCAGCACTATGTGTAGCCCTGTCCCTCTGGTGAAAAGGTTGATGCTTACGGGTTTTCCTTTTGTGTAAGGAAAAGGATACTTTCTGTTTCACCGCTGCATTACCCAGTTCCACTAAGGACAGCCCAGCTGGGGTAGGGAAGACCCCCGGGCTTTGCCCAGTCCCCACCTTCTCCACAGCGGGGGCACTTTTCCCCCAGGAATACATACTCACGCTCCCGTGGCCTCGTGGTGCGGTATTGCATCAGACACGCCGAACAGATGGGGAGTGCTCACTGTATTGACAGAGATAAGCGAGGGCTGGCGGAGTCGGAGGTAGGCAAGCAAGCAAAGGCAAACCTGTTCCTTCAGGCTGCCCTCGCTGCCACCTGCACAAACACGGCAGAGTCCCAGGCTGCACCGGCACGGCAGGCAGGGGAAGGGAGGCTGTGCCCCTGGCAGCATCCCAGCCCCTGCATCCCAGCCCCGTGGCCGCTCACAGCGAGGTGGCTCCTGCCCTCCAAGACCACGTCTGCACGGCGAGTGTAGCAGCGAGCCTGCCGCCAGCCCAGCCCCGCGTCTGTGCAGGCAGCGTGGCTCCAGCTCCCTTCTTCTGGGAGGGTGCCCATGTTCGGATGGCCCTGACCTCCTCAGCTCTGCTAATCAAGGAGGACAGCCGGGTTACGGGCCAGATATCAAAGGGAGACCCGTCACAGCCTTGTGTCAAAAGGCTGAGCCGGTATTTGGGTGTGTGCTGCTGTTCATCTTTTGTTGTCTTTCACACCTGCGTTCCCCTTTCCGCCAAGAAAAGTGCACGTGACAAAATCTGGATGGGAAACTCATTACATTTTGAACTCCACAATCTGGATTTTTTTTTTTTTTTGTTAGGGATATATGATGCCAAAATAACACATGACATCGACTTTCCTGATTTTTAGAGCAAGATAGAGTTGTAGCTGTCATGAGATGGTATCGAAATCACGAGTTTGAAAGTTTCAATACATCCGGGGCAGAAGAACTGAAACCATTTGTGCTTAAAATACACTACACGTGTGCCTCAGCTGCAAAACACTTACTTCAAAGAGACTAAAGTGCTGATTTAACAAATGGGAGAGTCAGAAAACCCGAGTGCCAGTCTTTTTGCCCATGACCCATTTCCACAGCTGTTCTGGGGCAGTGTGCTGAAAAGAGGAAAAATCGGCAAAGGGAGAGCAAGGGAGGGAAGGGAAACAGGCAAACAGGGGATCTGAGGTGGAGACAAGGTGGGGAGGGGATGCTTAGCTTTGCTGGGGACAATAATTCTATATGGTGCTCAGAAGGACAAGAAGGCAATCTGGATAGAGACAGAAAAGCCAGTGGGGACAGCCAGCTTGCCTAGTTCATTTGGAAATAAAAAGAGAAGTGAAGATAGATCTAGAGAGGCAAAAGCAGTAGTAACAATAACAGTTACAGAGTGAAAGACCAAGATGTGTTCACTTCACCTTCAGCACCAGATGACTGCAGTCACCCACAATCTGCGTGGCAGGAACTACCTGGTAGTAGTACACAACTTCCAGTAATTATATTGGAAAGCAAACATTTTGGCCTCCTGCTTTCATCTTACCTCCCAAACTATCTTTTGTTCATTTTGGTTCTTAATAGATCCCCTGGGAAGCTAGAAGCATGTCATTGCTGGGACAATTTCCCACCACTGCTTATGCTTTTAATTCTCTTTATTAAAATCTTTCTTTTTAAGAAACACAAATTGAAACACTTTGCAATCAGTTACACAGATTAGTTAATATTGGTGACAGTTCCTACATAATTAAACAAGTACTAACAAATTCCAACTGTTTACAAGCCAAAACTTAAATTAACAAGATTATATAAGCTCAATAAATAATACATCTGGTCCAGTTCAAGTATAATTCAATAAATCACAGCCTTAATCCTTAGAGAATAGAAAAACCCTGAATATAACCAGCCTAACACTAATTTAGTGTTAAAGCCAATATGAAACTGTCTAATCTTACGGGGCAAATGTTTATTTATTTTACGTTTTACTTCAAAAAAGTAAATTGCAGATTGATATTAAAGACTATTTGAGATCAATACAGATTTCACAAAGATGAAAAGCATAGTCCCTATTCAAAAAGTGCAATCTTTGGTTGAGATGTCTTGAAATGGTTTGTATATATTAAGGAAGCTCTTTTTTAAATATCAATAGTTTTTTGGCTAGACCTGAGCCTGCTTTGTGCTATATATATATATACGTATATATATGTATTAATAAACAGCGTGGATTATAGTGATGATGAATTATGCCAACTAAAAAATAGTAAAGATTTTAAATATAAGAAACCAAAAGAAACAACACATTTTTACACACGCTGAGAAAGGAAAGCGTCTGCCTACAGTGTCCTTCTTCCTCAGCAGAATAGGTAGTAGAGAGAAGTTGAGGAGCTGAGTGCCTGCCAGCATTGCATGATGGCCTCTTGGAGAGGGAAGGAGATTATCTCTGAGATCTCAAAGCAAATCAGGCTGAAAATTGATCACTGGGGTCGCTAGGCATTAGTTGAGACTTGGGGTTGCTTTTAACTGCTTTAAAGCGTTGCGTTCTAGGGAGAAAGAGGACTTTCTCAGAAGGGAAACTGAGAAGAGAAACATTTGGCTGCACCCTGGATATTACAGACTGCTGCTGCGTCAGGACAGAGCCCCGAGGAATGGGGCAGCCAAACCACCTCTACAAATGCCTGGGTTAGGTCACATAGGGCAGGGATCCCATCTTGCCTCTGGAGCCTCCTCCTTCTGCAGCTGCAAACAAGCGCCTAGACCACGACCCAAAGCAGGTATCTAGTGAGCCTTGGTCAGGATTCCAGCTTCTGAAGCCCTAAACAGGGACTGAAACGTAAGCGAGCACATCTCAGTCAGGCATTGAGGGATACTGAGCGCCGCTCTCTCAGGAAGGAATTCTGCGTGCCTAATGCAGCTGGCTAGGAGAAAGGAGGAGGTTAAATATGCAAGCTATGAATAATGGGAGTGAGCCTGATTCAGAATCAGAGGAGGGGGGAAGTAGTTTGAGCTACCTCCTGTAAATCCCAAGATAACCCCTGGGCAAACACTCATTTTAATAATTCTGCTGCTGCCAGTCAAAAGCTCATCGTTGCCCATTGCTTTCCCTGTCTGCCTGTATCCACCTGCCGTCTGTTTTCTGAAGGTCTGATTTAAAGCTTTCTGGCCTGGGAAAGTCTTTGTTGTGGATTTGTGTTGTGCCCATAATAAAGGCAGTGGACCTGTAGCTTCTACTGCAATACAAACAAAGAATAATAACAGTGATACTTTTCTCATTTGAGGTTACCTGGGGATAAAGTTGCTGGAGGCACATGGCTTTGATATAGAGTCAGCTACGTCTCACATCCAATTAAGCTTAACCACATGGTCTAATAAGCTCCCATTAGGCCGGTGAGAGCCCCAGTTTGATAGCAGGGTTAGCTTCAAAGATTTGATGCTTGCATTTGGAGTGATTTCCTTCCCTTGTGCTCAGATTGTGCTGAAGGGCATGAAGGGAACTTCATATTCAGATGATACATGACCAGCTTGAGAGCTGTGCTTTAGGAGACGGTTGCACAATCTTTACTGCCATTTTCGTAATCTTATGGCTTGCTATATAAGCTCTTGCCCTAACAGCCCTGTGCTCAAATTTCACTGCAATGTGAAAAACAAACAGTCAAAGGCAAAGCCCAGCCCTTGAAGGAAAAATACCTTGTTCGCAATTTTATTTATTTTTTAACATAGGGGAAAACAAAAGAGCTGTTTTAAATGACAGATGGACCCCAATCTTAAAATACTTGAAGTATGGACAAAGGAGGATTTATGCTGCAATGCTTTTCATTTCCCCTCTTCTTTCAGATAGGCCACATCTGAATGTGGGATGCAAAGAATCCCTCAACTTGTAAGAAACAGGAATTCCTAATATGACATCTGAATCCACCTCTGGTAAAAACAGCAGAAAGCACAGGCCATGAAATGGAAGAGGGCTTCAGGCAATAATGACAGGCACCTCTCGGACACCTTGCCTGGCCACAGGGCACTTCAGAAAGCGAACACGACTACTGGCACAAGAAATAATGGAACAAATACTTTGGTGGAAGCAGTTTTGGCAATTTGGCCACTCTGCAATATTTTGCAACATTCTTAGGGATGGTAGGAACCTTCTGGGAAACTGTTTCCTCTGCGCAACATCTCAACAGGATATCTAGCACCAGCAACTGTTACAGAACGTACCGTGGTGAATATTAGAGTAAGGCAAAGAACGGAAACACGCCTGCAAATCCCCATCTGTCTAAATTGCGTGGTGCATTTTATAAAAGCATAACTCTGGGATCAATTCTGGCAATGGTTTGCATACGTATTCACTTTACAACACAAAGCCCCATTGAAATGAACCAGAAACTCGTACAGTGCATTTCAAAGGGACTTTGCAAAATACTAAGCAACAACTGTGCAGAAACAATAGCTCATAATAATTTCAGAGCTGCTGGTGCATCCTGTGTTCTCAGCACAGCACTGTGAGCCATCAGTTGTTGTATTCACCTTAAAAATTCAGGGAAATAAAATACAAAAACAATATTAAAAGTCTGGCATCTCTCCATGAAAACCAGGAACATTCAACATTGCCAAGCTGAGGAAAAGCAGGTTTGAAAGAAAACAGAAAGACCCTAAAAGTCATTGAATAAAATGTCTAAAAGTGACGTGGTCCAAACACACAGCACTTCAAAAATCCTTTTGTGAGAGTTTCAAGTCTGCAAGACTCGAAGTTGGCACCCTTTAGAATTATCAAAAAGAAGAGTCTCAAACACAACAGTACCTGGAGAACATCCTGATCACACCATGGAAAATGCTGAAAACCCGAGCAGGTTAGCTGTCAGCACACACATTTGAACTGCTCTCGCTGTGCTGGGTTCAGGCTCTAAGGTCCCTGGGCAGAGACTGCGGCTCCCTCTGCATTCATACAACACAGTCAGTGCTTAACAACACAAATACCTATCACTTCAGCAAGCTCTAAGACACACGGAGATGGATGCTGATGGGGTTTACATTATGCCATCTACGGATTAGTTTTAGCACAATGGCTTTAGATATCCTATACAAATCCTGCTCACTGGGTTAATGAGTAAAATGGCTGAAGATATTTTAAGCAACATTAAAGCCTATTTATAGTCACATCTCCTTTCCTTCCAGCGTCCACTGGAGGATGCTGAGTGCTTCTAAATACTCCGCCTGACCTGATGTGTCACATCAGAATTAAAACTTGAAGAATCCCTGAGAATTCTGATTTAATCTAGGAAACCACTCCCAGCATGCAGAGTGTGAGAAAGAATTGCTCCACTTGTTACAGATATGCCAGTTTTGCTTCACCGTGGGAAACAGTTTCAGGCATTTTGGTTTTTAATGGCACTCTGGGCATAGATGCATGGAACATGCTCTTTATTTCCCCTCCTCTGTACAGTGCAAATTGACAGTTATATCAGAGAAATTAAAAAAAAAAAAAAGTATCAGCATTCACTCATTATAGCTCTTCCAGTTCATCCGCATCATAATTTTTTCTTTGCAAAGTGAGGAACAATTCCAGTGTCATCCTGAAGCAGATGGCTGCCTTCTTCCTTCATTTTCAGGCTCTCTTCTGCAAGCTGTGATAGATATTTCTGCAAGCACATCAGAAACAAAGCATCTTTACCAAAACTGAAAATATTCAGCACAGGATGCTTTACTCCTTTTCAGAACTCATACACTCTCCTGGCACCTCACAATGGAAGAAAACACACAGAAGCCCCTTTTTGGTGAAAATTCAAGCCAGGAAAAATAGCTGTGCCAGGCAAACTACCTTAATGAGAGATACTCTACTACACGGAGAGCCTCAAAAGTTGTGTGATTTACTCTGTGCCACAAGGAGAATTGGTGAAAGAGCCAGGAGGACCACAGCTCCCCATCAGCGAGTGAAACTAGACCCCACCTTTTCTCCTTACAAGCAAACTCGCTGCTCACGGCTCCTGTATGGTATAGCGCAGGAACTAATTCCACTGAGTCGACAAAAGTATTCTAGTGTAAGGCTGTTGTGTCAGAAAGTAGATGTGGTTTCTGAGTCATAAGTAAAAGCATATATATTACATTTTCAGCACATCCAGTTCAGACATATACCTTGTACACAAGAACATTTATATTAAGGGATGAATCAAATCAATAACAATTAACAAAATTTAGCAGTCTGGCTAGAGTATTTACATTTATTGTATTGCTCTAAGACAAAGCATTTCACCATTATATACAGACAAGGCCAGTGAGGCCTCCAACCTTTGGGAAGTGCTCTTAGTAGAGGTGCACATAAAATGGAAGATGAGCTGATGTAGGTATGACAATGGTGCTCAAAGTATTTATTCAAGGTCAACAGACCTAGAAATAGATGGAAGAAACTTCTTCATCAACAGTTAGTTTAGACAGACGCTTGTATAATAATGTAGAGATGGTCTTATTACACATACCACATGCAAGAATAACTGCCCTGCACATTTTTATGAATGTAAAACTCTCTTTTCTAGCTTATTATTCCTTTGGACTTGTTTCAAAAAGATGCTGGCATGTCACTGCAAAACCTTATCTAGTTGCAAGATTCCTCCAGAGTAAAGTTCACTCTTGGTCATCCATGGGGAAGAGATGGAATGGGAAATGGGTGTAAAGAAATGAGGGGCTGTGTTAGGACTGCCAGGTTGTCTCACATAAATACAAGATTTGGATTTAAAAAGTACATCTGAAGGGGAATCAGTAAAGGCAGAGTAGGCGTAACTGTAACAAAATGATGACTGCATCCCTGTTAACCTGAATAGAGAGATTTGGCAGTGGAAATTTTACAACTCTTAATTGTGGTCCCTGGGTACAAAATTCCATGTGGCAGAAGGCCAGAGTAAACGTTACAGGAATATATAGAGATATAGGATCCATAAAGATGGGGAGAAGTGATCTGTTCATCATGAACTGTAATAAATCACTGACGCTTGTCGTTGGATCAGATAACCCACACATTTTTGGTTTTTAATGATTGCCCACCAAAATAAGACTGAGATTTAGCCACCACCTTTAGTTGATGTTAATGTCAGCTATCATGACTAACATGAACACCAGTTTTGAAGCTCACAAAGCAGACATTCAAATTCATTTGCAGGAAAATGAGAGTCAAAAATATATTTTTTTCTAAATACAAGTTTTGATGAATATTGCATAAAGCCTGTGGAAAACAGGATAAAATGCTGCACCAAGTTGCCAAAGGTAGCTTACACCAGATGAATCTGACAGCTTTGTGTGGTAGTTGTGGGAGGGAAGGACAAATGGTAGATCTTTTGGACATGGAAACAGTGGTGGATCTGTAAATATAAATACCACCTGGGAAATTATTTATTAAGCTGAAGAGAATGGAAAATCACAAAAAGTCTGCAAGGCGGATGAAGAAACTGAAAAGTTTTTCAGTGATTGGTGTTCTTCAAGGGACAACACACCCAGGTGAAGGTGACTATTTTATTCATCGCCTAAGTGAGGCTTTTGAAGAAAACTGTTAGACAAACTATTCGGTTTTGTGTTCAAATCCAAACACCGAACACACATTCTGGATGTGTCTCCAAACAGATCATGTGAAAGACGACATGTAGCAAATAACTACAAAAGACTCATAGCCATGAAAGAATTTGGGACAATGTTGCTGGTATTGGACAATGTTATTCCTCATGGAGGCACAACAGCAGAAAGACAGTGGGCAGCTGCAGTGCCACAGCTTCAGATACAGCTACTGTCCCTAGTTCTCATATCGGTGGATATGCTCATTAAATTGCACCATCCTAGAAGACTGACGTTTCTTGCAGAGTGCATAAATTAACAGTACTGCAATTAGAACAGTTCTAGAAATACGGAGCAATTATTTAAAATTTGCTGAGTTTCCATTTGAGAGGGCAAAAGTTGGATGGGTATTTATCAGACACTTACTTCCTCCATTTAATAAGATAAGAGGTACAGCTCTAGAGAACAATGTTTTCGTTACCATGTTTGACAGATTTAATTTTAACAGCTTTTGCGGTCTCTGTGCTTTATCTCAAGTCAGTGTTAGATATCTACCACAGTGCTCATGGGAAATGTCTTACAGGGGAGAAAATGTGTGGTGTGTTTGTTTTGTTTTCACGCTGGTTCAGTTTTAATGGACATATTTTCTCTATGACTTTGACAAAATAACTTTGAAAATGAAAAAAATGCCTCTGCTTCCCATGAGGCTAGTTACCAAGGGCTGAAGTTGCAAACTTTCGTGAAGCACGGGTTTCTTTGGGACAGACTTACATGGGACACATGGCCTGCACTGAGTGGTGCTACCTTTGGTGAATCCTTCTGGATTTTCTTGTACGAAGCAAAAAAAGACATGCAAACTGGGCACCAGTTCGTCAAGCTTACACTTGGAGGATCTAACATTAGCAAGCATAGCAGCTCTGCAGGCACAGTCTGTGAAAGCCAGAGGCCTTTGTATGATTACAGCTGAGTAAGTTCAGGAAAGTCAAGAAGAAAATTCTCCCAGAGAAATGATTTGACTCTGAGCGTGACTTGCAAAAAACTGTTCTCAGAAAAGCTGATGTCTACTAGCCAGTTAGGGAGAGATGGGTATTACTTGAAGAGAAGCAGTGCTCCAGGAAGTAAGACAGAAGGAACAGAAAAAGAAGGAGCAGCCTTGTTCTTTCATTCCTTTGGCTGGGAGTGTGAGAATGCCAACAGCATTTTGATAAAAGCATCTCCTGCAGTACATGTACGCTACACACAGGCATGGACTCAAGGGGATGTGCGATAAGGTTACCTCCTCTAAGGAGCTCTCAGCACTGGGCAGTTGATGCTCGTGCTGTTATGACTGACACTATCAACCATGCATCTCAGAAGTGGTAAAGGTGGGGACTTCTGATTTAATGCCAAGCACCCATGGTCTCTTTGTGCTATTATCAAGTGCTGAAACCACGCAAGTGATTACATGCTTCTGCGGATCCTTATAGAAATTATTCAGTAGCGGTGTTCTGCGTGGCTGAGCCCCTGTGCTGTTCTGCAGCATAGCAAGGTGATTTCAGCAGGTCACAGGAAATGCCTCGCAGAGCCTGTGCGTCACAGAGTACTGCTTGCTGAAACATGCTGCAGAAATATATGCTCATGCAAAGTAGGAATGGCAACTTTATTAAACAAGTGGCATATTTAGTGCTCCTTAAACTAAGAAATAATAAAGGTTGTTGCTGGGCTCACTCCCAGTGATGCAAATGTCTGGGTCCTTCAAGAACAGACAGCTAAAGGTCTGAGTTCTTTCCTGTGCTGGTGACAAGGACCAAATATGGATAAGAAGATAAAATTGTCACCTGGCCCCATCTTATTTATGATCCAGAAGTAGACTGCAGAGATATGGCAATGAGAAATTAGTGTGCTAACATTTGGAACTACTGAAAAGTTTTATCTAAACTTCACTTTGTCTGAATTCTATCTACAGCACAAAAATCAATTTTTTGGTAGCATCATTATCTTATACATGGTCCACCCCATGAGCTAGTTATTAGCTAGTTTCAAGCATGTTTTTACCTGGAGATTTTTGTAGTGAACGGTACTTCTGCAGTGATTTGTCTTTGCTGTCTCTTCATTTGTGTAGAAGAGTCCACAGAGCTTGCAGTAAAAGCCAGTCCTAGGCACCACGAATTCCACACCTATTGAGAGATTCTGAATTACATTAAAACGTCACTTGAAACCCTTCCCCTCCAGCATAAACTTGCTTTCAAAGAAAAAAAAAAAAAAAAAGGTGCTGCTTAGTTAAATAACACAGATATGAAGACTGATCCTGGATTCACTTCTCTGATTTACCTAATTTTGCAATACTGAGCTGCAGTCTAAAATCTTGTGCATTGCAAATGCACTTTGCAATTCTTTTTTTCAGAAATATTATGCATATGTAAAAATGTACCTTCTCTCACATAATATTGACTGGAAACTTCACTGTGTAACCTCACGGCTGGAAGAGCTATAGTAGTTATTAGCAGCAAAATTCGCACTTGCATTATGCAAATTACTCTTAAAGGTGTACCTCTCCCAGGTGTTTTCCTCATGATCAGTGTGTACACAGTAAAGCCAATACTTCTGTTTACACTTAAAGTATAAAAAAATACTTTTATAACAAATACTTTTAAATTGCTAAGTATTTCTCATACCATATGTCTTAAGAGTTAAACTCTAATTCCTGGACAATTCCCTGAATGATCCTTCTACCCAAGCCTCACCAGCTTCCTTATGAGGGCAAACATCCCTGCTGGGGCTCCCAGCAGGCTAATTTATGCTTCTTCTTGATTACTGCAGAGATTCCCTGAATCAGTCAGGCTCAGGTTTGAGACAAAGAAGTCCACAGGAACTTATTTCATCAGTGACATTAACAGCTATTTTTTTAGCCATTCATGTGGAAAGAAATTAGCAATGGACTGTAATGAAGTCCGTTTCTTTCAACAGCTACCTCTCTGCTGTATACCCTGTTCCTTCACCCTCCTCACATCTGTTCTGAGAAATAAATATAGCAAGTAGCCTTAAAGTGACATCTTGTTGTAAGCTCTAGGAATTGCAGTGGGTGGCATCTCAGGCCAACCTCGGCCTGGGCGCCCAAACGTACCCAGGGGAATGCTGAGTTCGGTGAAGACGTCCTCCTGTTCCCAGCCTGGCGGAGAGTGCCTTCTTCTAGGCTCTACTTCTGGGTACTCGAGAGATCTCATTTCCAGGTACCTAGAATTTGCTTAACAAATGAATAAATGTATTGAATGAAAACACTTTATTAGTATAAAAAGACACTTGCTGACTTCTTGGAAACACATTCTGGCTGGAGCTATGAACGAAGCAAAATGGATAAAATGCTTTTCCATTGAAATAAGAGCCTACTCGGCGCATCCCCTGCAGCTGACAGTCACTCCTATTTCACCCAGTAGGCCATTTTTTTCTATTTCTAACTTCATGTTTGTTATTGTTTTTCATTTCGTATTTTAATCTCTAAATAGATCCGTAATATTACACAAGCAATAAGCACAAGCATGGCCAGCTGCAGCTCCGTAACCACCTATGGTATTGCACGGCCAGTGATGGAGCTGCAGGACCTGCTGAGAGCAGCTCCCAAACGGCCTCAGGAGCTGCATGGGCAGAGCAAACCCTCCTCAATAGGACCCCTACGGCACTGCTGCCATCTTCTTCCTGGAGCCACTCTTCTCCCATCCTCAGCTCCCCAAGGGATGGTTTCTGCTTTATGACTCTGGGCCATTTGAAGATTTCAGTTCCTGGCCAGGGAGGGGATGATTGGTCCCTGCTGATCAGCCTAAATGGACACAGGCAGGAGATGAAAGTATGGAAAACACTGGGTTGGTTTGCTGAGGTGGATAAAGCTAGTTAAAGGAGCAGATGCTCTCCCTTCCCAACATGTGAACTCCTTTTATTAGAAAAAGACTTTATTTATTTATTTATTTATTTTCCCACAGAGCATCAGAATTTCAGGTACACTGGTGTGATTCCTGTTCTTCAGTTCTTACATCAAAGAACTGGTTCCCTTACCCTGACACCATTTCCACTGTGCTGCAAATTTGCCTAGATAAGGGATGTATTTTCTCATAAAACAAAGAGATTTTTGCCCAAACCAAACGCTTCCTGCCTTTCAAGTCTGCAGTTCAGAGATCTGCAATTTCTGGCTATGAAAATGTGTCCTGGTTTCAGTTAGGACAGAGTTAATTTTCCTCCTAGTAGCTGGCAGGGTGCTATGTTTTGGATTAGGATGAGAAGAGCGCTGATAACATGCTGATGTTTTAATTGTTGTAGAGCGGTGCTTACACCAAGCCAAGGACTTCTCAGCTTCTCGCTCTGTCCTGCTAGCGAGCAGGCTGGGGGTGCAGCAGGAGCTGGGAGGGGACAGACCCAGGACAGCTGACCCAAACTGGCCAAAGGGGTATTCCATACCATCTGATGTCATGCTGAACAATATATAGGGGTGGCTAGCCGGGGTGGAGGGGGGGCCGGCTGCTGGGGGATAGGCTGGGCATCGGTCAACGGGTGGTGAGCAATTGCATTGTGCATCACTTATTTCGTACACATTATTACTATTAATATTATTATTGTTATTATTGTTATTCTTTTCCCTGTCTTAATAAACTGTCTTTATCTCAACTCACAGACTTCACTTTCCTGTTTCTCTCCCCCATCCCGGAGAGGGAGGGGGGAGGGTGAGCGAACGGCTGTGTGGTGTTTGGCTGCCAGCCGGGCTAAACCACAACAAAATGATATTTTCTTCATTGTTTTAAATACATCTATTACATGGTTTAAAAGAAAATAATATGAAATCCTGGCTGGTTGGCTTTCAAGTTAACTTTAAGACCATCCCAGGGCCTTTGTGGCAACTTTAGTCCCACTGGAGTTGATTTCTGGCCTTCTGAGCTGGCAGCTGCATTGCAGAGAGCCTAGAGCCTTGCACTGCAGATCCCAGATACCAAGTCCATGGCAGAAACATAGGGCACACAAACTCCCCTGGAGTTTCTAGGCTCTATGCTGGCAAGTTGGAAGCTGAGATGCTGAAAACATCAAAGCAACTATGCTACTGGACCTGGATGCCAGTGAAGTGGGCAGCCAGGGGAGCCAATCTCACAATCCCCAGTCGCAGGGAGTTCGCATGGGAGCATTATCTCTGAATACACGAAGCCTGGAAAGCTGTTTTCAGGACAGACAGGTGAGTATTGAAAACTGAGCAAGTTTCAGATCTGTTCTGGAGGAAGAAGTTAGTTCAAGATCAGACATTCTCATTAAAGGTTCCAACATTTTCTGGTAGAAAATGGCACTCATAAAACTTCCTCCAACTTCTGTTCACCAGCCTTTCTCTACCACATGAGCTCCAGCAGCAACCAAAAAAGAGCATTCCTGGCCTGCATGGTCTATGCTTTCCACTTCCACTCATTATGCACAACCCATCCGCTCGAGTTTCATTTGAAAGTGTGACAAGGAACTGAACTCAATTTCAGACACTCGGGATCTCTTTTTTCCCTGACAGTAAAATATTAATAGACAGCTATGATTACATTTATTGGCACCATCTCACAGCAGTCCTATCAGATATATTAAAGGCAGCATGCATTAGATAACGGGAGATGATAAGGCAAGTCCTGACAAAAGGCACGCAGGGACTGAGAAGTAACAATTTACAGATAATTTCCATGTTACTAATGCCACCGTACAGTGTGTAAGAATACCCACCTTGTCCAGGAGCCAGCTAGACACTACAGATACTTTTCTGTTGACCTTCAGAGGCTGTCACTCGTTTCATTGACAATTCAAAATAAATTTAGCAGGGCACCGAAAGGGTTCAGCTAAACTCATGTGAACCTTGACATGACAATTATAGCAGCTTATGCCTTTCAGAAAGCTTGCAAGCTGCTTATCATATTTCCTCTACACTATTCAGCTAAGAGCCTCTAATGGTTTAGCTTGGCGAAAGGCACTGGAGTTCTTTTACTGAGCTGCTCCAAGGACAAGTCTTGATACTATTAGCAACATTTACTCTTGTTAGCAATAAATTTCAGTCTACTGTCAGAGAAAACATGCAAAGCTCTCTGCAGGCTGAAAAGGAAAAAAAAAAAAAGAAACAGTAGTTACCCTCTGGACACTCTTGGCTTCCATGTCTTGTTTCTTCACTAGCATTTTTAACAAGCATTTCCATAACTTCTCTGCTCTCAGATCCTTGTGATTCGATCTGTTTGTAATCATCTATAAATGTATCCGGGAGCTGGAGACCCTCTTCTTTCAGATGAACAGAAGGTATATGGTGATCTTCAGGTTCTAAATGAGTGTCAGAGGTTTTATCATTTTTTTCTTCCTTCTGCTGCTGATCCTTAGCAGGTTGGTCTTCTTGCGACTCCTCTTTCTTCTGCTCAGGGTCCAGATTTAGGCTTGATGCTTCAGTTACAGCATCATCATTGTCATCCTCCTCCTCTTCATCCTGACAGACGCTAGAAGCTACACTACCCTTTGCTGATCTGAAGTTTGTTTCTAAAGCTTTATGGGCAAATTTGTCTTCACTCCTGGTTAAGTGGCCATGATCATTTTTCAGTTCTAACATGGTTGTCATACAGGGACACATTTCTGAAGCAGCTTTACTTTTTTGATCAACTGGTACAATTTCTTCAAGCTCAGTTATATCAGGCTCCATGATTAAATCATCTTCTCCCACTTCATCTACTGTCACTAATTCCTCCATGTTAGCAGGATACCAGGTCTCGCCTTCTATCTCACTTCCACTCTCCCAGTCTTGGTCCTGTCACAAAGATGTAAAAAATTTGAGATCAGTGATTACAGATCAACACTGATAAACAGTGGGCTTTGAACTTCAGTAACAAGGAAAAGCTTTGATCTGACCATGTCTAACCCATTTTGAGTTTTAGTTTCAATTAATGGCATGCCTTGGTGCTATGATTTTAAACCTTATGCACGAGAACAAGTAATATTT
Organism: Cygnus atratus; assembly: GCF_013377495.2. Classification (NCBI taxonomy): domain Eukaryota; kingdom Metazoa; phylum Chordata; class Aves; order Anseriformes; family Anatidae; genus Cygnus; species Cygnus atratus. Next base: position 10,719,496 of record NC_066368.1, read on the forward strand.
TTATGACAATCATATAAACTTCACTTTTGGAAGATCCTGTAACTGCCTTCGGCATTAAAGTCTCCACTTCTCGCTTTTCTGTAAGCAGCAGAACAAGGCACAACATGTTATACTTTATTATGTGACTGACAGCTGTGGGATCCCCAAGGAAACTAACCTCGCCCTTTCTCTAACTCTGTCCCAGGGTAGACAGAAATAAGCACTACAGTGAGAATATACTGAACCCTAGTCTAGCCACTGTGGCTTTGACTTTGCTAGATTAGGTCCTTTAAAATTCCTACAGTGACTGAGAATACATGTCTATGTTTTGTAGTCATTTCCTTCCACCAGCAAGAGCCCTCTGCCAGGGACTGTGTTGACAGAGGTTGGCTTTGACTTTGAGAAAATTCAGTTTTACTGTTATACTCCCATGTTTATAATCTGAAGTACCTCATACACACAGTTGTAGACATTTAGGATGATCAGAATTATAACATATTTGTTCTTTTCAATACATACTTGGTGCAGTTTAGATTTCAACTCTCAGAATCATCGTGAGCACATAATCTATTAATAATCTGTATTCTCCTCCTGTTTGGTCATTCCCACACTTCCCCTCCTAGAATCCTAAAACAGCAAGAAAACTCTGGGAGTTGACGCTGTTCTTGCCAGGAGATCAGTTTTCTGCAGCAACAGATATCAATAGCTTCCATATCTGACCATCAACCCATGACCCTACAGATATGAAGCTGGAGAAATTCCAAGGACATTGCTGTCTCCGACAGCGATGCTGCAGTAGCGGTGCTGTAAAGACACTATTTAATTAAAAACAGAAATAATTAAAGAGGCTACTATCCATAATCCATCTAAGGCCAATACTCCAAAAAGTTTTCATCATTACTTCCCTCGTTTTCCACTGACTGACTGCATCTCCTATTTTTGGGCACAGTTCACAAAGTTACATGGTTCACTTGGGCATACATTGCAGCTGTCAGTGCCAAGGGCTATGCATGTGAAGCAATGTACATGGGCAAAGAGCAACTAAAAAAAGAGTTCTGGAGACTTCAGGAAAAGGTCAAGATAAGGCAAAGTAATTTAGACACCCATTCTACAGCCCCTCTGCACGCCCTTCCATGGGACTTTTAATATTTCAGTTGAACGTGCTACCACACCTGGGTTTTCACTTATTTTATCATGGAAGCTGCCACCAACATGTCACCAACCTTCTCTTTTCTTGCGTTTTCCAGAATCTCTCCAGATTCTCTTTGTTTATTAGCTGAAGGCGAGCTCTTCTCTGGACTTTGCTCCTCTTTTCCAAGCTAAAATAAATACAACATATACACATATAGCAATACACAGTGGTGCTCTATTATGTTTCTATTTTGGCTTTAGAGAAGCAAAGTCACTCACAAGGTCACATTCTTTATTTCTAAAGTTAATGCAAGTCAACTGGACTGTGGGAAAAGACCCAAGAATTTGATTCCATTTGCAAAGCTGCACAAATAAGATTTATGAAAAAAGAAATTGAAACAAAATTAGAGATATGTAATTTATATCATACAGTTAGCAAGAAGACAGGTTGGGGAGAATGTGAATTCATTAAAATTTCCAGTCTCTCCCCCGTTCTCTACTCACATCTGTTATGTTGAGTCAGAGGTGGTAAGGAGAGCAGCAGTGTTAAAACCCTACAAAAGACCTTAACTGTTTTGTTTATTGACGCAGGATCAGTCAAGAGTGTGACTGTTTGCACTGTTCACACTTTGGAAGAACAAAACCACAGTATTACCTGGCACTTAGTCAAAGAGGGGTGGAGCAAAAGTATGAGCTGGAGAGCATTCAAACCTATTTCTTCCTTTTAAAACACATTATTAGCAGCAGTCCCTGGAGGAATGTGCCTTTTACAAAGCCAGTTTAAAATGAACAGAAAAACATGCAGAGGGGTGTGCAGCACCGATGATTCAGGAAGCTGTCTGACATTTCCGTAAGTGAAAGAAATCTCCCAAGGAACCATCCATCACGGTGAAATGTCGGCCCCAGGAGAAAGATGACAAAAGGCGGTTACAGAGACACATATCTATGGCATGAGCTAGTGCTGCCGACTGTTACAGAGACTCGCTGAGTTACAAGATCTAGACATCTCCACCAACCTTGCCCCCACACAAGAAGAACAAATGCAAGGTCAACTAAAAACAGCCAGAGACAGCCCTGGCAGCACAGTCACTAGCCAGAGATGGACCCCTGGTCAGCAAAGCAGCTCCGCAGCCTCCTGTGCCAGCGTCCCCGTGGGCGGATGGAGGCCGGGTATCACCAGGGGGCTGGGGGAGGCAGGGTGGCCGAGAGCCAGAAATAAGATCCCTGCAGGGAGGGGATATGAGCATGGGCTGTTCTGAGACGAGCGAGGCATCCTGATCTGTTCCCTCTCTATTCTTTCCCAGTTGAGATTCAAACCCACAAACACTGCCACTTCACCGACCGGCAGTATTTCTCCAGCGATCCCATAGCTTTACAGGTGAGCTGATCCAGTGGTTCTGCCACAGGAAGAGACTCCTGCCAGCACATTGAAGGGAGTGGTGTGAATTATCCTTGCCACAGCTGAGGGCAGGAACACAGATTTAACAAACACCAATTGCTTTACTGAGCTGACCAAAGGAAAACGTTCCTCATGAAAAGTTCATTCCCCATTTTTGCAGTATAGTAACTTACAGCGACAGCAGCATAACAATATATATTGTGCATCCCTGTAACATACTACTTAATTCCCAGACAACTTGATCCACATCACACGCAGCAGGAAGGAGGTAATGATGCTGAAAGAGCAGCTGGAGCGAGGGCAAGTCACAGATTTGGGAAAGAGAACAGTAGGCCAATTGCCCCTGCATGTGCAACCTGCATGCAAACAGCAGATACTCCTTTGGTTTTGTTTTAGTTGCCTGTAACTCTTCCCCTCACTGGTTACCCAGAGGTTCTGTGGAGGACAGCGAAAGATGATGTGCAGGTATTTAACACTGCAGTGGTGTAATAGAGTTGCACAGATCTGGCCAAAGACACGGATGAGGTGACCTCCGAAGATCTCTTCTAGGGCTATATTCCCTAAGCCCATCATGGCTTTTACTTCACTGTTTTACACTGTATATCACCAACACCACACCCAAAACAAGTGACCTAAAATATTTCAGAAAATACATCACATCATCATTACCTTCTTCTTACATTCAGTTTTGCATCTCTATTTACCTTATTCTCCGCGGGTTTGGTTTCCTTCAAGTCACTGCCTTCAGCAGTAGCATCTTCTTCTTGGTCTTTTTCTGCTTTCTTCACTTTATTCTTCTCGCTTTGTTTCTGCCTGGAGCCCTCAGAGGCTTTGCTATGCTTCTGTTCAGCCATCTCCTCCCTAGCAGCGTCCTCACTGTAAGAATGCCTGCGTTCCCTTAACTTTGCCTCTTCCTTTCTCTTAGATCTGCCAGGCAACTCCTGCAGCTGCCTCTGAAACTTGTCAGATTTTGACTTAGAGGCTTTTCGGTAATAGTCATCTTCCCTACTCTTGTAGCCAGATATAAGGTGAAGAGAGCCAGGAGAACCACTCCTTAAATATTTTTCTCTGTGCCCTCTGCCTCCTTCAATCCGTTCATCCAAATCAAACTTGTCCAGCTGTCGGGAATAATGTTTCCTCTCGTGTACCCACGTGTCAGTCCTATCCCTCTTCTCATCCCCATTCTCTCGCCATTCTCTGCTGTCTCTTTCCTCGTCCCGTCGGGAATACGGGGACTGATCCCACGACTCTCTTCCATTTCCCCAGTCGGTCCTGCTGGTCCCCATCGGGCTGTGGGGTGAACTGCAGGAAGTAAAGCTGGGAGTGTGGGATCGGGGTGACAAGGAACGGCTTATGGGGCTGCGAGAGCGGGGCCTCTCCGTGCCATACCTGCTGCAGAAGGAAAAGGCAGCTGTAACTGGCTGACCCACCGTGGTCCGCTGAGCTCTTGTGCACTGCAAACATACGGGGGCTACCCCTGCGTGCCTGAGACCTCAGGTCTGTCACAGACATGCACTGCACAGCTGCAGACACAGCAAACAGGGGAAAAGGCAGTGCTGTATGCACAGAGTTTAACCAAGTCCCCACAGATCTGCCAAAAATATGTTAATTCATTCTTTACAATATCTCATAGGGGTTTTTATGTTAAAAGCTTATAATATGTTAACACCCTTACAATGACCCTAGTGTTAGCATCCTTACTACTCACTCCTTTAGGTCATCTCTGAGACAAAAATGAAAATGATCACCTGTTTAAAATAGGTGTTTTAAGACTGTGAGTCCTCTCCATTTTTTTATTTTTATTTATATTTTTTTTCTGGAGGGTCAAGAAAAGTACTAATGAAGCTGCCTGGCCGAGAAGGACCTGGGAATACTGGTTGATAGGCAGCTGAATATGCGCCAGCAGTGTGCTCAGGTGGCCAAGAAGGCCAACAGCATCCTGGCTTGCATAAGAAACAGTGTGGCCAGCAGGTCTAGGGAGGTGATTGTCCCCCTGTACTCGGCTCTGGTGAGGCCGCACCTCGAGTACTGTGTTCAGTTTTGGGCCCCTCACTACAAGAAGGACATGGAGGTGCTCGAGAGAGTCCAGAGAAGGGCAACGAAGCTGGTGAGGGGTCTGGAGAACAAGTCTTACGAGGAGCGGCTGAGGGAGCTGGGGTTGTTTAGCCTGGAGAAGAGGAGGCTCAGGGGAGACCTCATCGCTCTCTGTAGGTACCTTAAAGGAGGCTGTAGAGAGGTGTGGGTTGGTCTGTTCTCCCACGTGCCTGGTGACAGGACGAGGGGGAATGGGCTAAAGTTGCGCCAGGGGAGGTTTAGGTTGGATATTGGGAAGAACTTCTTTACCGAAAGGGTTGTTAGGCATTGGAATGGGCTGCCCAGGGAAGTGGTTGAGTCGCCATCCCTGGAGATCTTTAAAAGACGTTTAGATGTAGCCCTTAATGATATGGTTTAGTGGAGGACTTGTTAGTGTTAGGGCAGAGGTTGGACTAGATGATCTTGGAGGTCTCTTCCAACCTAGATGATTCTGTGATTCTGTGAAGCCAGTCAGATCAAGAATATACCAAAATAAACTTCCTCCTCTCTCCAGGTCTCACAGCAACCTCAGCCTTTATGCTTTTCACTCAAGGGTGAGGAGAGGGGAATGGCTTCATTTGTATGTTCTTTGCATGCCAAGCCTATTTTCTGAGTCATTATCATCAGTAGTTATGAGTTAATTTATTTTCCTAACAGTCTGTTTCAATCTGATCTCATTACATAGGTTCTGCACCTACTATCATACTATTTTTACAGTGATTTGAAATGAAATCCAAAATAGGAAAGCAAATGAGATAAGAGAGGGAAGCACACAGACTATGCTTATTCTACCTGCTGGCTTTCAGACTTATCCAGGTCCCAGTTCCAAACTCTACAGAAATTTTACCTGTCTGCCTCACGCAGCAGGTCTCTCTCCCTCTGCGAGTGGATGTCCTGGATGATAGCAGCCACGTTCTTACCTGGTTTCTAAATAAGACAAAAACACTGTTTAGCATGTTACACCACTCTCCAAGCTATTATACGTGATTTGTCCTTTCAGAAACAGCATTCATGCATCATTCCATTTCACCACTAATGAGAAATACTTGTTCAGTGGTCTGGTTACAGTCTTTTCTGCAACTGGTATCTCAATAAGCATGATCAAAGCAGTCAAATGATACAAATGGAAAATTTGCTTCATTATCTTGTAGCACTGTCTCCTCATACTTGGCTTCTGGAAAGTCGGCTTAGACAACTAGCTTGTACTTCCCTGATACACATTTGCTATGGAGTATTTTCTAGAAGTGGATGCAAGAGGAAACAAACCAGACAGCTTTTCTAACACCCAAACTAAATAGATGCATCAGCCTGTCCCTGCCCACCTAGGAATGACCTGCCATTCTGGAGTATGGCTCTGAAAGGCTATGTTTAGGCACAAGAGCTCCAGAAAAGCTAGGCGCAAGAAAAACGTGTGCAGGAAGTGCTGATTACTTGAGGTTCAAGATCATCTACAAAAGGTGCACTACTCCAGGCTGGAGCGTGTGCGATTCATCAAACACTTGGAGCATGCACAGCTGAGCAACATAATCATGCAGGAACTCAGAGCAGTTCATAGTGGTAAATAGCTCATGCATATTCCCCCTTTCCTGATGTACTTTTGTTCGTCTGTATGTTTTTAACAAAGACAAAGGTCTTTTGCTCATGCAGGGAAAAACAATTCCATAACCTGAGAGATTGCCATTGGAACTGCTGAAAACCTTCCTGAAGTCTAAGCAAACTCCCACACTCTCTTGGGTAAGTCCAGTTCAGCCTCTATGTGTAGCTGTGTAGTCCCCACCACCTCACTTCTTGGTGCCTCACAATACCACAGCAAGAAAGAGCACCCTGATTTATGGGCTTCTGACAACTCCTTCAAGCCTCCCTTATCTATTAAACACATGCAGGATAGAAACTTTTCCAAAGGTCAAACCAGACCATCTGAGTTATTCCTTTTCCCTTAAAGCTCATAAAAGGCCTCTTAACTTGGAACACAGCACTTATTTTATAAAATAACTTTGTGCTGTGTTGGATAATACAAAATAAAGCTTTCCAACTTTGCACCATTGGTTCCAGTCCAAGTCTTCATGAATTTTTTTCCGTTAGCATTACAGCAGAACATAAGTTCATGCCACTACACTCTCAAGAGTACTGATTTTTGGAGATCACTCAGGTGTCTACATCAAAAGTATCATACCCTGCAAAAAGTACAAGGACCAAATATTGCTCTGTTCTATATAAATAATAATAATAACATAAATGACAATAGATCTTATTTCTAAGTGAGGTCATTCTCAAGAAAGAAAAACTAATCAGTGTGATGTTTATCCCTGCCATTGTTGCTCAGTATAGAGAATGTATTACAGTTCAAGCAAGCAACCAGGGAAAAGCACTGCCTCAAGCTTAATGCCTGTCTAAAAGGATGGCACCTCTTATTTTTGCTGACATGTGGTATCTTACAACAGGGCTGTGCTTTAGACCTTTGTTAAATCAAGCACTGTGGGGAGCCTGCTCAGAAGGAAGCTTGCAAGGGATGTATGAAATAATGATATGAGGGAACAAGAGAAAACATGATCTTCCCAAGGAATTACAATTTAGAACAACAGCAAACAGCTAAGTATAAACAATCTTTAACATACATTCATTAATTTATCTTTCTTCATTTCTTTTTCCATAATTTTAAAATGTTAACTAGAAATCAGCAATCAGCAAAGGTTTTTTGATGTATTCTCATGAACATGCTATGGAAACCCAGGAAATCTGATCGGGAATCTGATCTTACCTTCAGCTGCAATTCCTTGTATCTTTTAGACATCCTAATAAGTAACTTGTCATCATTTATCATAGCAGGTTTTTCTTTGTAGTACTGCACCATGGCTTGTGCTGCTTCACTGTAAGCCATTTCCAGAAAGGCCTAGCACAAATGGGGAGAGCTTTAAAATCTACTACAGAATTAAAAAACAAAGTATAAGACAGAAAAGGCAGCACAATAACTTTCATTTGTATTCTTCTCATGCAAAATATCCTGATAGTACAGGAGTGGGTAGCTCTCCAGCCCTGCAGCTGAAATAGCAATACTCAGGCCATTCATTGTTTTTAACAAAAAATAATAGTTTCAACCCAGCTATGAAAGCTGATATGCAATTTTAGAAGCCACTTTAAAAAAAAACGAACAAGTGACTGGAATCCAATCTTTCGTGATACATGAAAAAAAAACCACCTTTTCCCCACTGCCTCACTGGTGCTTCTTCAGCTGCTGACAGGATGCAGAACTGCAATGCTGCAGCAGGCACCACCGCTCCTGAGACTGCCAGCTGTCTTGCAAAGTGCAAGGGAGCTAATCAAAAGCAGAATATCAGGACATGACCAGCCAAAACAAAGTAAAAAAATATATATTTATTTTTTTAAGAAAGAAGAACAATGTTTTCTAGCACTTCTATTTGCATGAAAATTGCATTTGATGTGACTGTGATCTAACTGGCCAAGGAGAAAACTCCCAGCTGTGTACTGAGCACATTTTGAAATGTTACCATCCCACACCCTGCTCACTGGCGTGGCTTCCACATCCATCTGCACTGTCTGCTATAGTTATGTGAGAGAAAATATCCCAGTCTTCCAAGTCTACCACTGGTAGACATAACCTCCTGGATTCTAAAATCACCTTGAAGACAGAGCTCTACTGCAATACGGAGCAGATTACAAGGGAGAGAGGTGTTGGTGCCCCGTAAGGGCACAGCCTCCCTTTAGCACGTCAGTACGTCTTTGTGTCCATTTACATCACTGCTGGTGACTCCACACGCACAGTACCTGATTAGTGGATTTCATGAGGATATAGTTGGTGACCTTCCCAAATGGAAGGCCCAGGTTAATGACATCATTCTCTGTGCAGCTTCCCTCGGGGAGGTTGCAGATGTGAACAACTCGACCCAATGTAGATTTTCTCTGGGGAAACTGGAAAAAAACCCAACTCAAAACCAAGTTTTTATCTTAGATATTCCAGCTATTAGATTAGACCTTACATTTCTGAAAAAAAAAAAAATGAAATGTTCTGTTCTGCGTACCTGTTATAAAAGACAAATATCCTTATTTAAAGACATATTTTAACATCCAGGTTTAAACATTTCCCTTCCCATTCATATTTTTAACTGAAGTGTGACTTGCGATGGAGTCCCCATCTCTGGATATGACAAAATCCAGAGAAGATTACTAGAAGAGATGCTCTTCCAGTAGAAAGAACTCTCTTCTAGAGAGAGTTAAAACAGGATTAGTGATATTGCTGCAGAAGGTAAGTTGCCACCTCAAACCTCATAGAGTCAGCGACTTCATGTCCCTGGCACATCGCAGCAGAGAGCCAGGCTACATGCACAGGACACTGGACTTTACCCAGCACCAGAGAGAGTTTGGAGTACTCAGAGATGGAGGGGGTGTCTGCCATGGGGAGGTCTCAGACCCTCCAAAAAGCTCCCTGAGAGCCTGGTACCTGTCTGGTTCACCACCACAACCCCCACGGCTCTTCTGCCAAGTCACACAGCCTTCCTTTGTCCTGCAGCTTTCTGTCCAGTGAAAGTGCCTTCCCCACACACATATATTGTTGCTGAGTAAAAGGCCCTTAACAAATAATTTGCCAGCAATGCACAAAAAAAATAATATTTTCAATGACTCAGTGAACACCTGTTGTCTGTGGTGCCTACAGATTGAAACAGATGCTCACTGCAGTCCCCTCTGGATTGACAGATATTAGAAATCAGTTTAGGTGACTGCAGAGGAGTTCAGGATAGCACTGGCTGAATTCAAACCCTTCTTCTGCCCTTGTGGAACAGATTGAGTTGGGGGTAAAAGCAACCCCATTCAATTTGCAGGAGGACACAACAGGTGTACCTCAGGCTGGAAAACCTACTGCTTTCCCTTCCCATTGCAACAACACCCAGTAGGAGGGACATTTCTCTTGGGAGTGTGCTGACCACTGGATGTGCAAAGGGGCAGAGGTCCCAAATTGGCTGGCACAGACACACGCTACTGGTGCAGCGTCACTTCCCGAGGGTGGAAGTCTATTTTGGAGTGCTGGGGCAGTTCCCAAAGAGCTGCCCATCTCCCTGACACGGAAAGCAGGGTCTATGCTCCTTGTGCAAGCAGACATCAGTGTATACTGAGAGTAAAACATAATTTACCCCAGCTAATGATATGCAAACATTGCTCACACAGGATTACGTCCTCCCAGACTACTTCCCTGTTTATAACTTCTGCTGTTAGGGTTTTATTGAAGAAGTAACTCTACCTTCAGTTAAAATTGTGCCATTCAAGGGAAGATGCAAATCATGTAATCTTGTGGGATCAAGTTCACCAGAGCCATCACAAATGTTTGGCTTGTCAGCAACTTCACAAGTTACAGAGCTAATGTTATCTTATTTACACCTTCATCCCGTTACCTTCCCTCCAGGCTTTACCACTTCACTGTTTGTGTATTTTTGCTGCAGTAAGACCCTACATCACTCAGTGGTCTGCTCTTTCGCTTGTATCTCACAGAGACTGCCCAGGTGCATAAGGTAAATCAGACAAGTGCCATAGTCCAGCTGAAAAGTATTTTCTCTGGCAGAAAAATAACACAGACCTGACCCTGATAAAGCTGGAGCAACTCAGTTCCACCTGAATAGAAAAGGAGTGATGGCTGAGTGCATCTCACAAGGCAGCATGTAGCATGCAACAGGAGAATACAACCTACAACTAGCAGGGGAAAAAGAAACCTTCTGACAGCAAAGGAGCACCTCAAGTCACCTGGCACCACCTGTTTGTTTTGTCAGATCTGTTAAGAGACTGTCTGTTAAGCAGATATAGGTCTAGAAAGATTTAGCTGTTCCCTACCTACGTGCCAGGGCCCAGGTTCAGACACGCACTCAGCAGTACATTAAATCAGATGACTGTGAGATGTTACCACCTCCCCCAAATTGGCAATGGCTTGAATTGAAATGCTACATCATAAATCTACTACAATTCATGATTAAGAAGTGGTCAGACACTCATACCAGGAGTGGATGGGCTGTACCGGGCAATAATCTTGACAGCTGATTGAAGTTAAATAGGATCCATTCATTAAGTGAGCTGTAAAACACAGCCAGAAAAGGAATACACGCCTTCTATATCCACACTCAGGAAGTTAAAGTAGCTGTTGTGCATCAAGTGTGGAGTGTAAGACTTCAAGTTAACTTTCTTTGCAGCTGATGTCTACAGGGGTTTACTAATGCAGTTGGACAACTACTAAAAAACCAATTTGCTCTACAGATAACTTGTTGAATAAATTATTTGATGTGTAACAGTGAAAAGCACTTCAGTTTCCAATATTATTTCACCAAACTAATTTACTTATTTTTATTATATCTTTTTTTTTTTTCCCCCCCGTTTTGGGGATTTCTTGCTTTTCAAATTCTTTATCCCTTTCTTGAGCTTTTCATGAATCTTTTCTAAAGATAATAATAAACTGGCAGTCCTGTCCCTCCACTGCTAATGGCTCTCCAGGGCTGAGGGAAGACTTGTTGCACTGTATTTGCCTTTTGAAGAGGGATAGAGTTATTTACAGACAGACAGCATGTATCAAGCTCTTCCAGAAATCTGAACACTTTGTTTATGATTACATGAAGGGTCAAGTATAATCTCCCGCTGCTCAGTTAAATGGCAGCAGCTTAGTTGAAAATGAATACTGCTGTGCAAAGGTGTAGTAAATTATAAATCACCTGAGTTGTGGGGTGAATGACAGCTGGTAAACTCAAACCTCTAATATAGCTCCCTGTCCACCTTATGAGCTTCTGAAGAAAAAGGGATTTACAGTGCCCAAGGAAAGTGAAGTTATTGGTTCTTATCTCTCTCCTACTGCAGGTCATTCAGAAGAAGGACTTCTGCAGGCAGCTTAGATGACAAATAGTGACAGATTCTGAGGAGAAACGATACTGGTATTAGCAGTAATTTCATTTGTTGCAAGGTTGACAGACATGATGAAAAGGAACATTCCTCCACAGCCGCTGCTACTCCACCTCTGACCTTGGAGGCAGGCATCACAAGCAGCTCCACTCTTTGCTGCCCTGCACACATGGTGTCTGCGACGGGCAGAGGCTAAAATCTCTTCCAATAACTCCTGTCATAGCAAAACCCCACAGGAGAAAATTGATTGGATTAAACGAATCTGGGTGATGTTTCTGTAAGCAATGCCTGATGTGAGCTGGAGTGGCACAGGGACACAACTCAGCCTGGCTTTCTGGAGAGTCTGAGACCACATCAGGATATAAACACAAGGTGAAAACTTGAACCCCTGGATTACTGCTGCTATTCGATGAATGTCCTAACATTAGTTTTTGATGTTTCCAACTCTAATCATAGCTTTCTTATATATTTTGAGCTTCACTGTAACCCTAACAACTTTGTATATCCATACTGCATATGATTTGCTTTTCTTGCCTTCTTTTAAAACTTTTTTTTTTTATATTTTTTTTTTTCTTCTCCATTTTAAGAACTACTTAGAACTACTTCTAATGTTAGCTTTTTTTTTTTTTTCCTGGCACTTTTTGCTTATTAGAATGGTTATTCAGTTGCACACTAGAGGAATACAACTGGGAACCCGTGATGAGTGCTGGGGTAACTAATAAACTGAAACCACAGAAGGTTGCACACTGAAGCAAACTTGCTGAAATGTTTCCAGTGGCAGCAGATGATATAAATAGTACATTAAAATAAACTGAGAAAAAGCTAGTCCAGTACAATGAATTGAATTGGGACCCCTAGGCGAAGCTGCAGCCACTGTCTTTGCCACCACTGCTACCTGGGAGAAGGACCCCAGCATGGGAGAGGCAGAGTGATTGCTACAGATAAATATCTGGAGAGACTTCTCACTGGAATTGATACATAGCGTAAGTAAAAAAATAATCCTATTCTTCATTCTTAGCTGAAGCTGATTTTCCTGTGTCAAAAATGCTCAGAATATGGGTGAAAAAAATTATGGGATACACACAGAACAGTCCATCACCCTCCCCAAATCTGTCTATCAAGCAAACAACTTTTAGCACTGAGAAAAAAAATCTACAGTCGAGTTCTGATTTGACCAAAATCAAAGGCCTAAGAGAGCTGCTGGAAGGTTTAAATAACAGACTCAATGTTCACATCATTGCCTAAACTGACACATTTTAAATTCCAGTAAGTAGAAGTGGCTTCTACAAGAATCTCAGCAAGGAGATCAGTTTGCTTAGATACTCACTCTTACCCCTGATGGAAGAGAAGAAAATGTAGGACCTGGCTGGCCAAAGGATCTTGCTGACGTTGTGATAAAAGATGAGCCGACATTTGGAGGATAATCTAAATAATGGATTACACACATTTCATGAAAATCTTGACTCATATTATCATCTTGACTCAGTAAGCAATGCCCCATTTACATAACAATTCATTTCATAGTTTCTACACCAAATTATACACTGCTTCACATTGTACTGTGAAAACAACTAATTGAACGAAAAATAAATTGACATTTTGAAAGATAATCTTGCCTTTTAAGTCTCTCTGTATACAACATCTAAAAACTATTCTCCTTGGAAACTTGTATCATATGTCATTTGAAATGTCCACTTTTCCCCAAAGACTGACTTCCCCTTTCATTAAAAAAAAAAAAAAAGTTTTAAAATTATTGCACATACAACCATTCACCTTCAATACTAGATGGATTGAAAACTGCTGCATTATTTGGTGATAAATGCAATGTTCCATCTGCTGAACTTAACACACACCGGATACCAGTGCTGGAAAAGAAAAAAACAACTTTAGGAGCATGCATAATGTGCCATAAATATTAAAGCATTATTATTAGACAGTAAATTCCTGGTGTAAAGCCACTGAAGTAAGGGATGCTCTATTAGAAATTCAGTTGGAAGACTGTCTGTGAAACAATACTTACTTATCTGAAAAAGCCATACATTTTTGGATGTGAAGACTTCCCTTAATGTGCTGATCCCAGTCCTATGTTGAAACAAAGAGATGATGAGCACAGGAAAAAATCCTGAAACAAATCTACAAGAAATTGCTTCTCCATTCCATTTACCTTATTCTAAAATCAATACTGAAACGCTGAAGATCAAAGTGTATGATACTGTATCCAAGTGCACTTTTATCCAATACATTTACTGATTTGTTATTTGTAGGTTAAATTACCTACCAGTTACTTTACACATGGACAGCTTTTCTGTATTAGTTTTTAAATCTAGTATGTTTATTTCTATTAAATCAGTTAATTTATTATATCTGAAAAGCTTATCCTGAAAGGCTCTGAGCATCCTCAACTCCCGCAATGTCCATGAAGAGGGTACTCAGCACACAGAGCAGCCAAGATAGTGATTATTCATTTCAGTAGATGAGCAATACTTGTAAGAGAAGTGCATTTAGTTATTTACACTTCTATGAATCAAATGAGGCAGTGCATTAAACACCAATGAACAGATCAACTAAAACTCATTGCAATGACATCTACCCCCACTTATTAAATGTTAAAGAAAAAAAAGAAATGCCCAACATGCCCTAGATGGGGGATAGTTCAGACCAATCCTGTAGCTGCAGTAGCCATAGCAAACCCTCTTGCGAGCAGCTGCTCAAAGACTAAAAGAGAAACACGAAAAAGCAAATGCATTCAAATATCCCAAAGCCACAAGGCATGTACATATCAGCTACTATTTCATTTGCTGGCCACTGTTCCTGTTGTAATATTTTTGTCAGGCCACCATCAGCATGAAAACACATGCCTTTGCCATTAGGTGCCGGTCCTGCGATGTGATGGAAAAGGCCACAACAACTTGTGGAGCTGGGCTCACCAGGCAAAAACAACCCCAGGCAGAGCCCATGGGCAGCAGTGGGCTACGTACATAGCTGTCTCCAGAGCTGACCTATAACGTGATCTAGCACACAGGCTCGCTGGACAACCAGGAAGTCTCTGCTCAAGGGTCAGTTTGAATTGAAGGCTCCTCTGACAGTATAAACATGGCCAAAAAAAGCTGGCTGGGCCCATGACAGATAAGAACTGGGAGCACGGTCTGTACCCGATATGCTGGGTAGCTTCTTGCTCCCAGGCCAAAGCCACTGGGACAATGAGATCTAAATTTTCCTTAGAGCTACTAGGAGGTGGAGGACATCCCAAAAGAGAAACTAGCAAAGCCATTTGATGAAAAAATGCTATTTTTTTTAATCAAGTTTCCACACAGCTTTTATCAGGAAGGCTTTGGGATCAAAAACACAAAGAGAAAGAGAGCCAGACGAAACTGCAGATGTGCAATTACAGTACTGGGAGGAGAAGAGGGGAGCAAAGGGGGGAAATCAGGTTCAAGCTCCTCCTCCCCTTGAATTGCACCCATCAGAGATGAGCAACAACTTGAGCCTGGATCTGGCATTTCTCACGCCGGGACTATAATCTCCCAGCGACAGACTGCTGCGCACGCACATGTGCTCCCCCTCACATTTTCACAGTGAAATGCGGAACAAAAACAGTTCCTGAAACCCCAGTAATTTCCACAAAACGTATTTACGATGCTGCAAGCCAGGCCTATGAAACTCTGTCTGTATTTCTCTCTGGGTACCTCCACAGCAATCGATGCTGACTTGGCTGACGGACACAGCTACGCCTAGAGCTGGACAGGCAGCCAGATAAATCACCAGACAGACACACAGACAGACAGGGCACCCCTTCAAACACTGCGTGTCCAAGCCATGCCCCTGCGTGCAATAAAACCACTCACCTTCAGATCAAAGATCTTCTTGTCACAGAGGGTGCAGACATGGGGGAAGTGGAGGGGGGCCGCGCCGTGGAAGTCATTCAGCTCGTGGGGCTGCAGCGGCCGCATGGGCAGCTCGGGTGCGCTGGTGCTCAGCTCCTCATTCTGCCTCACCCGGGGGCTGCCGAAACTCTGCTTGCTATTGTTGAGCCTGCCGAACGCCGGGGCCGCGGCCGCGCTAAACTTTGTGTCAGGTGTCGGTTCTTCGGGGTTGTACAGCTCGTTTCTTATTTCATACGGCTGCTGGCTTGCTGATGGCCACATGCTGTCACTGGGCAGGAGGTCAGGCTTGTTTTGGCCGGAGAAATTAGGGATATTTTCCCACTGGTTGCTTGCACCAGTGCCATGCAAGATGGGGCCGGGATCTCCCTTTGGATGAGCACTGGTGTGCGCGTCGCTGGGGAAGGACGGCGCCGCCCCGAAGGCCTCCTTCTGGAACCCCGCCGGCGCCTCGTGCTTCAGCGGGCCAGCAGCGCTGAAGGGCACCTCATAGCGAGCCCCTGCTGCCGAGGGGAAGCCATGCTGGCCAGGCGGATCCCCCTCTGAGGTGTAGGCTTGTGGGGCGGTGACATTTTGCTTGTTGTACTCATAAAACCCCCCCGCTGCTGCAGCGGCTGCAGCGGAGGGTCCCGCCTTGTTGAGGCCCACGACCACGGGCTGCTGGCCAGAGGTGGGAGCCATGACGCCTCCGAAGGGACTCATGACGATGGTGTTGGGGGCCTGGGCCTGCACGGGCCCCAGGCCGCCCCCCGGCGTGGCCAAGGCCGGGCTCTGTGCAGGGAAGGCGATGCCGCCGGAGGGGAACCTCGCACTAGCGATACCGGGCCCCGGCGGAGGGCCCCCGGCTGTGTGTCCCGGCGGGGCGTTCATCACGGAGGGGTGCCTCAGCTGGTTGAAGAGTGGCTGGGACATGGCCACTTTGGAGAGCACCTGGTTGAGGACGGTGGCGGCGGCCGGGTTGTTGGTGACGGCGGTCTGAGCCAACTTCAGCCGGTGCAGCGTGAGCTGCGCCTGGAGCTGGGCCAGCTGCAGGCTGGCCGGCGAGGGGAGCAGAGGGCTTGGGGTGCCGACGGAGAATGGGCTCTTCTCCAGGAGCTTGGCAGCGCTGCAAGGGGTCAGGACATGGGTTAGCTGAATTCACCCGAAATCGAGCTGCTCTTGCCTCCTGCTACAGCCTGGCATGGGGCAAGCAGTCACTTTGAGAGATTTACTCATCTAAACCCAGGGAGAGCAAGGTGGTGGCTGGCAATGCAGCCATAACCCATCGTCTTTGCTTAAACCTCTGCTGCCAGGTCCGTTTCAATCAAAAAGTTATGAGGAAGACAAGTATATCAGAGATCTCTCTTGAAAACCCCCATTTCATTCCTCACTGACTCTCTGGATCAAACCTTCAGCTCACTTTAAGTATCCATGGGATTCACACCCATAATGCAAACCAGGAGCAGAGGCAACATAAGCTATCCCAGACCATCCCCAAAACTCTGTTCCCTTCCACCCCCCTGCCCTTTTTATGCAATTTTCAACCTCCCAGTGGCGTTTGTGGATTTTGTGGTGATACTGTTATGCTCAGTAGGACCCAGCACCACCTCTTCCCACAGAGCAGGGAGAAGTGAAGAAAAGGACATCAGATGGGACATAAAGCCAACCCGATAAGTACTACACAGCTAGCAAAGCTGGTGGCATCAAGGAAGATGCAATACATAACACATTTTTTTTAAATTATTCACAATTCTCATTTAATTACATGGCAGCCTGTTCTGTAACAAAATACATAGCTTCCCTGTTGGGCAGATGGGAATGTAGAGGAGGAAAAAAAACATATGATTTGCTGGAAAGCCAGAGCAGAAACAAATGTTGGGAATGTGAAGAAAAATCTTTGCATCAGAGGTTGTGCAGCTACTTCAAAAGCCATAAAAAACAGAAATGGCAGCAACAAGGACTATGAACAAAACATCCTAAAGAGTTTTCATAGTTCAACTGGAATGTAAGGCAAAATTTCTGCAGTGTCAGCTGGTGAAAATCAAGGTCTTTATGCTTTCTAGAAATTACAGGTGCATTGAGTGTTGTCCCTTAAGCCTTGTACATGGGATAAATAAAATGATAACTAAATTGTTATGCTTGAATTCCAGAACTAAGAAAATAGGAGATGATACTTTCAGGCATATGGTGGTTCCTGGTGTTGGGAAACACCTTTGGGAGATCTCCCCAGCTCACACCACCACCAGCAACCCTCTCCCTACCACATGAAACCCTGTCAACAGAAAACAGGAGAAAAAATCATCCCAAATGGGTAAAGACTAGCGAATTCATAAACAAGTAAAATATTATAATGGAAAATATTAGGCAACACTAGCTTCCAGGCAGCTGTACCCACCCTGCTTTTACTGCCCCCCTGCATCCTTCTGGTATACTTCCAGCATCACCCATGGCAGAGCCAGCCTGGTGTGTGTGCGCGTAAACTGTCCCGTGGCCACGCTCCCCCTGTAAGTCATGCTGCCTGCACTTGGATACCAGCAGCCATTTTCACACCCATACCAGAAAAAATGTTAGCCTTCACTTCTTACACCAGCAGGAGCCCCTGCTCACAGATGGCACAGCTACTCAACACATTACAAATGGCTGCTCATTCTGAAAATGAGAGCGGAGAGCACTCCAACAACAGGGATGTGGTCCAAAGCTCAATTAATTTATATTGTAAAAATGTATTGAGTTTCAACTTAGGCCTTTCAAAGCAGCAGGAGCTACGCATCAACCGCCATGCAACATTCACTGTTAATAATTGGCCAATTTGCTAAACTGCATGGATGAAGTTGTAGTTAATGATAAATGTCTTGTCAGCATGCTACATTTGAAAACCACAAATTAGGAAAACATCTGCTTAAATCCAAAGTATGACTAAGAGAAAATGAATGGGTTTCATATTTAACATTTAACTTCCACTAGCAACTGCACAGCACATCTGTCTCCAAAAATACAAAACGCTGTTTGGATAAGTGCATCATTATGTCATGACGAGATTCCCTGCCAGCACAAGCTGACACCAGTGAGCTTCAGTGCTGGGGTGCCTTTTGTTTTCCTGCACGGTTTCCATCCCTCGCTCTCGGACTTGCATTTATAATACAGTTTGCTGTAAATTTGGTTATGGATGAAAGTCAGCGTGCAACTCCAGTCAAAACAACACAGAGGTTTGCAGAACCCCCAGCCTGCAAGCTGAGGACCCACAAAAGCTGCTGAGAAGCCCCACAGGGGCTCAGCGAGCGGAGGATCCCACACCAGCATGCGTGCTGGAATTAAGGCTGGGGAACGTGGCGCAGCCCTGTGCCCAGGCTGTGTTTTCTGTGCCTCCAGCATCTGGACCGTCCTGGTTTACGATTTGCTGCGCGGCACTCACCGCAGTCAGAGCTACTGTTTCATTTTATAGCTGCTTGTACCTTTTGTACGTTAAGCAAGCTGTAAAACGTTTTCAAAAGTTTTATAGAGCATGCAAATAAGAACTGCCTGGTGGCCCTAAGAGAAAAAGAAGAGCCAGCATGTAATGTTTGCAGGCTCAGGAGTCGTGGATGACTGCTGTTCCCAGCAGCCTAATTGTGCCATGCTGCAAGCCCGTGCAGCAGTGTGCACATCCCAACAGCTGCAGCCACTTGCAAGCTCTCACAGTTACCTGCGGGATGTGGGCATGGGTCCCTCCCAGGGGAACCACAACTCTCACACTGTTGCTGCAAGCCCTGAAGCTCCCTCAGAGTTGCTGTTCTCCTCGTATTTTGTCTGACTATATCTGCCTAACTTGTATGTCCCTATAACCCACCCCAGCACATAAACAGTGCCCTGCCACAGCACCTCCAGCTGTGAATACCCAGCAGTTTGCTGCCCCCCCAGCCCTGAAATCATTTTTGGGCTCTGCAGCGGGGGCAGGCAGCGCAGGGGCGCCCAGCACAGCTGCACAGCAGGACAGCCTCCAGCCTGCTCGGGCTGAAAGCTTTAGGGCTGAGGAGCAGGGCAGCACCCACCCCACTGCCCATACCCGCTGGCTTCAGACCCTGGCCATGGGCTGGCGGTGGGGAGTCAGGGACTGCAAGGAGCTGCCTTACCTGGAGAAAAGCAAATGCTGTAAGGAGAAGCTGCAGCCCCTGAGCCACTTGCAAAGGGACAGAATTAGCGAGGAGGGTCATTCCCATGCACTGATAGGTTTGGGAACGGCAACAGCTTCAAAATTCAGCTGTCTGGTTTGCATTTCCAGATTTCAGGGTGCTTCAGGTTGCAGGCTTTATCCTCGCACAGCAGAAACTGAATATTTTATCATCTAATCAAGCCAAAGAAGGAAGGGCATGGTCATGGGGCAGTGGGAAAAACAGATATGCAGATGGGAGGTTGGGAAGAGGGCTGTGTGTAAAGCATCTCTTAGAATAGCATCCACATTCAAAGATTTCTGTTCTGTTATGAAATACAGACAGTAAGAGATATGCAGGAGCAGCATGCGGAGCTTTAAAAATCTTTCCCTTTCTGTTCTACAATCATTATATTATATACTTGATAACATCACTTTGCAAATAAACCTGTTACATATTTACTAAACCATTGGAAACTGCAAGCATCAAGTGAAGATGGGGCTCAGCTAAGGCATTTTGTGGGGCCATCCACCTCTCGTACACACACACGTCCCACCCCAGCTCGTCCTCAGGTTACCAAAATGCAGCCCTGGCTGCTCGTGGGGGGTCCCTGCCGCAAGATGATTCAAAGCAGCTGAATGAACTTGCTCTCCACTGAGTGCTCAGGGAATTAGCCCACATCAGCCAAAGTTAGCTTGATCCCTTGCAAAACATTCCTGATTGTAAGGTCGTACTGTAAAAAGTAAACAGGAGTTGTTCTCTTCGTTAATTTATTTAACATTAAGTGCACAGCTGGGCTACACAAGTGCCTCTGCTGCACAACTAGGAAAGCCAGAGATGATCTTTCTTTTCTAAAATATCTCACAGCCAGGAGCGCTGCTGTAAAGTTTCCACGAAGAAAGCCATAAACCAGGCAAGTTTTCCCCCAGCTCTAGGAGCTAGGAGTTGAAGAGATGCTTCACCTACTGCAGTATTCGTAACGAAATTGCAAATGTTGGCAAGACCCCATTGCTATAAATAAATTCTGCCCATCTGCTACCCCTGTAATCCTTATTATGTTTTTAGCATCCAGGAACATTGAGCAACACACGGTGTCGGAGGTAAGGTATCTAGACTGCTGGATTATTTGAGTAATCCTGGCTACAAGAGTGATGAAAAGGCCGAGCACGAAACACATCTATTAGAACAGGCTGACAACCCACAGCTAGATTTCTATGATTTTAAAATGACAAAATTAAGGATGTTAAAGTGCTGCCTGGCACCTTCCAAAACAAAGGAATAATTTTTTGAAATACAAACTAATAATGTTATGATCTTAGTTACAACTATGTATTTAGGAAGTATTTAAACTGAGAAATATTTGAACTGCTGCATAGGGAATGAATTTGAATTCTTTAAAAAATGACCAATTCAGAGCTGTGCAGATTTTTTCTTGCATTTGCCATGAAACTTGCACATCTTCTAAGATTTTGCATTCCTTCTGCCATGACACTTTTGCCTTTATGCATAATTATATCTACTTGTCAAAATTTTTGATAGATATAGTTGTTAATATTTTTCACTGCGAAATAATTTGAAACATGCATTTTTTCTATTATTGTGTTGATTTCAGAATTAAAATGGAGCAGGATCTGAAGATATCTAACTGTTCTAAATGTATACCTAATCTTCGTTAGCCTAGTATTAGATTTAAAGCACGTTTGCAACAGCATGCTGTTTTTCATCCATTCAAACTGTTTCCGAATCAATTTTTCCAACAGTTAGAAAACTGAATTTTTAATTTGGGATTCCTGGACACATCAAAGAGCACCATTTTCTAATTATTCAAGCACAAAATCAATTATATTCTGTTATGCAGACGTGTGAACATCCCTTCCCTGCAATGTATGATTTATTCAAAACACACAGGGCTGCCTTCTTTAAACTCACCCAAAACAATTGCTGCTGCACTAAAAGAGCAAATCAAAAAAACTTAAAAATCAATTGCTATATGGGTGAAGCTGAAAAATATTAGGGGCAAACCTAGCCTTCAATTAAAAAATGCACAATTTGACTTCTGTGATAGTATATGTTTGTATCTGAGGACAGAATTCAGCCCCTTGAATTCAATGGAATTGCAAAGCAGTATTTCAAATGCCAGTAAAAGTAAACACAAAGCTCAGCAATCTCAACAGCATATGTTAATTATTAGAATAACTAATTATTATAACAATATTTTATGTTGTTTTGTGGATCCCACTAAGAACACAGGGCTTAAGTTCATTTTTTTCTTGTTGAATAAAACCATCACTTAGGTCAATAAAGTCTGGTACACTGGTTAAAAAGTGGACACGGGAACTTTTTTCTATGCCGTAGATTGCATCTGGCTGATACTAAATTTCTCTCTCTCTGTCTCCATAAGAAGTTTTTTTTGTTGTTGTTTTGTTTTGTTTTTTTAAGTGAAATTACTTTCTTGGTCATAAAACTTCAAAAATCTGCTGAAAGGAGAAAAACCCTCCACTTTTAGAATTTAAGTTCTGAAATCATCTGCAGCAGAATTTTTTTTGCTGAGTTCCTGTTATAGTTGATTAAAAAAATATCATGTTTCCCAGTAAGTTCAGCTAATGATAGGGAGCACTAAAAACCCTAAGCTACTTTAATACGTTTATAAGCTACAAGTAAAACCCTTCTTATCCCAAATAATGACTTTTAAAGTCCTCCATTATACTGCTGAGGGACTAAAATAAAACTCTGGCCAATGTATACATGCACCGTGCCAAGAGAGTTTTGCATATGTTTGGCAGTGGTAAACTCTATTATCTGGACAAGCATCTGACCTAACAGTTAGCTGGAAGATGAAATGTAAAATGTTACCACAGAGCTGCTAAGCTCGAGGTTTACAAAGCTGGGAGTTAAGTGCCTGACTCCTACCAAGAGTCCTTTGGACTCGTTTGAAATTTTCACCCAAAACGTCCCCTGCGTTTGTTTATATGCAGAGAAGTCAGGCAGTTCCACTGGTAAAGGGACAGGATACAGGGGCAAACACAGCAGCTACATCTTGAGTAATGGTTGTGATCGTGGATGAGATCTTAGGAGGATGGTTAAACTAACTCCTGAGGTGGCATCAGGCTGAATTCAAGGACTCTTGACGTACTTGTTCAATCTACTCTTGGGAACCTTCCTTGGAGGAGACCTTACAACCTCCAGGGACAATTCATTGCCCGACTCCTCTTACTCTTAGAAAGGCCCTCTTAAAATCTACAGCAGCTCTCTGCTCAGTCATCCAATGCACACCAAGAAGGGTTTCTCCTGCTTTCCTGCAGCCACCGTCATGCCTTCCCTATGTCCACCCCAACTCCTTTATTTGCACATCTCCCGTATTACACTTGTTTGCAATGCCCAGTGCAATTGCTTTCCCTCCTAACAGCACAGCACAGCTCGTTCCTGAAGAGCTGTTGCCCACGTGGGAACCAGAGATGGCTGTTTGGAGGGATCACTGAAACTTGGCTGGTCTTACTTTCCACACAGGGATGGCCAGCTCAGTCCTTTCTCCTTTTCACCGTCCAGTGGATTTTTCATATCAGCATTTCACGTCACTCTCACCAATATTGCATCCAGGTTATGCCAGATCCAGTTTGTTGGGATTACTCTGGATTCCTGTGCTGCCTCTAGAGCACTTGCAAATCCTCTCCGCTTGGCAATAGCTGCAGATATAATGGGTGTTTTGTTCACCCAAGTCATTAATGAAAGTGTCAGACAGACTAAAGACAGCTCCCAAGAAGGGAACCATGATGTGTTTTGCCTTCTCTCCAAACACTAGTAATGAAAGGACCTCTCTTCCACCTGACTGGTCTGCTGTGTGTGCTGAAGATACCACATGGTATCCATGGCTTTTTTTTTTTTTTTAAAAAAAAAAGCAACTGCCCTATTTGCAGTTTCAAGAAAAAAAAAAAAGCTGGATCTCTGGTGGTTTCTTATTAACAACTCATGCTCTGTAGTTCTGGGAGAGACGTCTTCCATTACTGTTTAAAATCAACTATACATTCTGGTTTCTTTTCTGTTGGATTTAGACACTTTCAAATGCCAAAGCCAATGCCATAGACAACAATCCACACTCACAACATGAGAACAAAACTAGGTGTCCTTGAATTTTGCAGTGGCCTTCATGCTTCCTCTCTCCTTTATTGCATACTGTTACTCAGTACACATTTTACCCTGAAAATGTGTCTTCTATTGTGTGAAAGTCCAGTTTGTATATTGGGCATATTTCTGCTTTCCTTCCTGCAACACATCTCTCCATAAATATTTAATTCAGGAAAGTTCAACCACTTTCAAATAAAAGATGTACGGAACTAGCACATCGACCACCTAAATCCAAGGTTACAGGGAAGGATTTTCAGAAGTCGGGCAAGTTATTGTTCCAGAACATTTAAATGGTGTCTGGTTTTGATGACATGCCATGGTAAGTCAAGGGCTCTGAGGATTAGTGTGCATACAGGAACACTGCTTTACATTTTAAACTTCTGTATTGGGCCATACAAATTCGCTTAGCTACACTGCAGCCGTCTATCTGCAAGTGCTTCCCAAGGAAACGTAATTCTTCATGCATTGAACTCAAAGGAAATTTGTTTAAAAACTTCATTTTAAATATGTGCTAAAAATTGTCAGAAATAGCTATAGTAGCAGATCAGTGCCCCCCGCAACACACTGCAAAGCTCTGACTTGGCACAGAAGTTGTGCCACAGCTTCATAAACTTTGCGGGCAAGCTGCACGGGTCTGGCAGGAACAGGCTGCCTTCGCCTGCCTCCCCAGTGCCTCTCCTGCAACAACCCTCATCTTCTAGGCTTCAAACACCCTCATGGTGCAAAGTCCCCAGGCCAGACGCTCACAGCAGTGCCCCCATAAGAAGGGGAACTGGGGTACAGCAGTGCCCCCATAAGAAGGGGAACTGGGGTTTCCCCATAACTTCAGCAGGCAGGTGCCTGTGCCGTGCCCAAGCCCCCATTGGCTCCCACCCAAAGAGAAGTGCAGAGCCTGGGGCTTGTTGGAGGGTGAGGGGCAGGGAAGCCTTTGGGGAGTGGAAAAGCAGGATAAAAAATGGTAATGCAGACCCACAGAGCTAGTGGAGAGGCCGGGACAGGGGTTAGTGTTGGCAGAAACGGGTAACGGGGTGAGCGGCTCCAGCAGCACCCAAGCTAGGGGCAGCAGCGCCCGCTGCTTCTCCATGGCTCAGGGCTCCCAGCGGCGCTCCGAGCTGCCCTTGCAAGCAGGAGAAACGATCTGGAAAGCTCCTTGTAATTAAAGGGAAAAAATGAAAAATCAGCCTCAAAAAAAAAAAAAATCAAGTCAGAAACCCTTCAAAGGCTTTTTTACACAGGCACAAAGGACAAATGCCCAACAGGAAAATAATCCTTGGCATATAGTACTTACTAGAAAAGATATTACAGTAATATCTCACCATACCTTCTGCTAATGTGTTTTCCATGGGGTATTGTTAACCACTACAAAAATAATAAGTTTGAGCATATCAATATCTCACACTGCCTGGAGGCAAAGCAGTTTTCATTTGTATGTAGAAAGTAGGAAGCGTAATGTGGTAGGCAGATAATTTCTCATTTGAATAACCCATATCTATTTCACAGTAATATAAGACAATATAAAAGCCCTTTTACAGAAGGAATGTCTTCAGTTTGTAGACAAGAAAATGACATATAACTGCTGAAATGCTGAAGTACTAAGAAGGATTTTTACTTCAAAGTAGTTTCATTTGTGTTCAGAGAAAGGATTGTCATTTGTGGGAAAAAATAAAATATTACGCCTCACCTTTTCATGCATTTATTATATATTATATATATATTAGTCTAATGATATATTTGAAAAGTTCAATGAAAAAAATTATTAGTAAATTATGTCTCTAATTAAGTCTCTAGAGCTGCAGTCAGCTCTCCTAATGAGAGTAGTACAGACTACAGAAATCACACACAAACCTGAGCTCTCTTGTTTGCACCCTAGGCCAGCCGAAAAGCGACAGCCTGCGACTAAAAGTCGCACCAGAGCACTACAATCGCTTCGTAATTATTCTATTACCACCACCTCCTCCAGAAGCTGTCTGAACACTGCGTGGCACTGAGCACCGCAGCACCAGGGTGCCCAATGAGGAATGCTGCAAGAACTCTCATCTGATGCGTCCAGCATGATTTACTTTACCACAGATATTTCCTTTCCTACTTAAAGGAGGAAATCTACAGTAATAAGGGAGGTTTTCATTTATTTATTAATCAGAATTCTGAATAGAAAAGCAGAACCTCTGCGGATTTCCTAAAATAAATATCACTCAGGTACATACTCGGGCCTATTTTACAGTTTCCCAGTTTACAATTTTTAAAACACGTGTCAGAAATTCCTATTGTTTATATACCCACAAGCATTACTGACACATATTCTTTATACACGAAACTTATGAAACACATAGACACACACAGACCTAACTCAGCTGTTACTGAAGCAAGCTGCAAAGCCTTTCCTGATTTCAGTGTAGCCAGAGCAATGCTTCTGTGTACCCTCTTGGTTATGTTCAATTTAAACAAAACATCAAAGAATGCCCTCTTTTCATGAGCTCTTTGAAATCAGACTGTAATGCTAGGCCCCAATGTTCATACTGTTACACACAAGTAACACGCGGCACAGTTTGGCCTGGAAGCTTTCATTATCTGTTTTGCACTGAACGTTGTTTGCCTTTTCTTTAACGCGTCCAAATTTCTGCGCTAAAGAAATTTTAATGTGAATCTTTTAATGTGAATCTTTATTTATTTTTCTTACATTAAAAAGCAACAGTTGGTATGAATCAGACTTGAGTGTGTTCCTTCTGGCAGAAAACAGCCTGTGCCAGAAGTGCTGGAACTCTCTGGCTTTGAGAAGTTTAATTTATTGTCCTGAATAATAAACTGCCATTCAACCAACCCTCTGAAACAAAACATAAAACAGGCCAGCGCTTAAATCTTGAACAAGGACCAAAAGAGCTTTCCACAAAGGAAGCAAAATTGGGGTAGGCATCTTATATTAAATAACGTCAGTTATTGTATTCTCCCTTTTTGTCTGCCTTCAGCATTAATTAGGAGTAACTGACAGTCAATGTGCTTCGAGCGCTGCACGGTAAAATTGATTAGTATACTAGGATGGAAAATAGGAATCGGTTTTTGATGAAAAATATCAGGTTTCAGAGCACTGCATGTGGCAGTTGTGAGGAAAGAAAAAGTGTGAAGATATTAACCCTGTCCACTACACTCAGCTGGTCATTTGCCCAGCTCCACTGACAAAACTGTCAATACAAACAGCCAGCCTCTGCTCTTTGGTTAAGCAGGGAATTATTCCCATTAGTGTGCTGATTTTGTCTATTTTTACTTCACTGCATGTGCTCTGCTCAGTAGCTGCAGTCTGTATGACTAATCAGCCTGTATGACTACGGTAAAACAGGTTCTAATTCATTCTGCTGGCCTGCACATAAGATGTCACACCTTGTGCTCACTGATGTATCTTTTAATCTCGTAACACTCAGGGGCTTGGACTCAGTTTTGTTTCCAGTCTGAAAAGATGCCCAAGAAAGTTGTGATTGCTACTCGCTAAATAAATAAGTAAATAAATAAATAAATGTGCTGATTTTCATTTAAATTATCTTCTTCATCTCCAAGCTTTTATTTTTTGAAAATAAAAGCTGTCTTGATGTATGATGTAGCAATTAAAAATAATAATAATAATGCCATTAACAATATAGCTCTGATTCTTTCTTCTTTCTAATCCAAGGAACTCTGTCCACAAACTAATGAACACATTTCCAAATTCAACCATCTTTAGAATACTTTGGTATTTTGACTTCCTTTAACTTTTGGAAATAATCTCTGCCCACTGGTTGTAAATGACATTAATGTAATTCTGCTTTTTGTCTACTCGCAGTGACTTTGAGGCTTATTACAGGGTGGTTAACCATGGAAAATCAATAGGATCCAATTCAGCATGGAATGTCTTTTAAAGGATAAAAGCTCTGGTGTTACAAAAAGCTAAGCAGTACGAGCTACTGCACGAAACAGATCAAATCATTAATTTGAAATCAAAGTTAGCCGTCGCAGCCAGAGCTACGTACGCCTGCCTGTTTCTCTTTGTTACGGAAGGCGCCATGCTTTAAAACTGAGTTTTAAAGGTGACTACGAGCCCATGCTCGGCTTGGCAAATTAGCGTACATCTTACCTTTCTGCGACATGTAAGGCTGCGGGCGGCAGCGCGCGGGTGCGGAGGAAGCGGGGCCGGGAGCCGATGTCCGCGTTACGCACATGCCTCCCGATAACATCCCATTGACATTCTACCTGCTCCCTGCGTGCCGTCTAGTTACAAGCTTCCTTCCAGAAAGTCACAACTTTAGGAATGAAAAAAAAAAAAAAAAAGAAAAGGGAAAGCCAACCCAGCCCAAATGGAGGACTGGAAGGCGGTCACGTGGCTGCCGGGAACCATTCTTGTTGCATTACACGCAGCAAGTGTGGATGGCAAACAATATCAGTTGATGTTTATGCCATATGGTCTCGGTCTCTCCACATTTCAGCACCAAAATCCTGTTTCAGCACAGTGTAAAGCCATGGGATCCTACTGGAGAGAGGGTCACAGTCTAATTAGGCGAACTGCGGAAAAAATGAGCTACGCTAACGAACAGTGAGAGAGACTGGCTGCTACAGCACAAGCCCTTGCTCCGGAAAGCAATGAGAGTTATCCAGATAAAGTTTTAACAAGAAATTGCAATTTCTAAAAATGCACACTCCATACTTTGTGTTTTAACCCCTGAGTGATTTGCGGGAAGACTTGCTGCCTCCCAAGGGCAGTGGAGGCTTTGAGGAAAGGCAGTACTGGTCTTTGGGACAATGTTATTGCTAAAATCAGTTGTCTGCCTTCTCAGAAACAGCCAACAGAAACTCAGTAAAGGAAATTCATGGCTGAGTGCTAATCCGCTGCCCCCACCACACATGAAGGCTGACCTGTGCCACACGCTCCGCTGCGATTAAAGCCGGGTGAGAGGCTCGGCCGGTCCCTCCCCGCTGCCGTCCCTGCCACGTTAAACCAAAGCATTTCAAGAATGAGTTTTCGCCTTCCTAAGCCTAAATATTTCAGAGTTTACTTCTGGATGTCAAAATTATTGATCTTTCCCGTATTTCACGTTATTCAAGGATTAACAGAAAATGCAAAGATTGGATACAAAAAGCGCTATTGTTCTGCCTCTGCTTTTAACATACCACAGCACACACTTCAGTTAAGAAGCTAGAGGTGCGTAGCCCCTGTAGCCAGTCAGGCCTCCCTCTTTACAGCTGTTTAGCTAGCTGCTCAACTAACCTCAGACATGGCAAAAGCTTACTAAACTTGCTTGGTACAATTAATAGCATTAGTCTTGGGAACACTTAGCAGTAGCAGGGGCTTTCTGTACGGTCCATCTGCAGAAGAAACCACTGCAAGACTTCACACTTGCATGAAGGGACAAAGGGGAGCCCCCAGGGACCTCTGTCCAGGCTTTCTAATTTCCTTTCTGTCCTCCCTTCTTCCTTCAGGTGCCACATCAGAGCGCTCTCCCCACCTCTCCAGAGGAGAAAACTGCTGTACAAGTTTCTGGCCTTTCTCCAAATGAAAAAGCCATATCTTTAAGAGGTGGCAAAGCCTGTGACTGAAAGGAGGAAGGCACTTAACAGGTGGTCCAAGGGTGTTCCTTCCCACATGTGACTCCCATCAGGAAGCAGCGGAAAATTCGAGGGAAGGAGAAGGAATTAGCAAAACCTACGGGGCTTTTCTAAAGCCTGCTGCATCTCCCCTCCGCAACAGGCGCCCTCACGCTGTCCTCTGCATCTGTGTTACATTAAACAGAATGAGGAAACACAAACCAACTCGCACTCGAAGCTGAACTCTCCATTTCATGCAAACCACAGGACAGCCACGTGAAACACATATGGCAAGCTCAGCCTGGGAACGGCGGCGAGACCTTTCTGGCCAGGCGCGGAGCTAATCCTTGCACTGCCCGCATATGGCTCGGCACCGGGCCCTGCCCGGGTCAGCAGGAGGGCTTGCCTGTTTTCCACCCAGCCAGGGCAGCAAACAACGAAGGAGAGCGAGGCGAGTAACACGGGCGACTTGATTTCAGAAAATGCTGCCTAGCAGGCAGGCTGCACGCTCTCTGATCTCTCCAGAGAGGGCAAAGATTCACTCCCTCCTCTCTGTTAGTTTTCCCTAACCTGCATTTTCGTCTGTCATCGGGTACTTGTGTTTCGCTTCACACCCAGGGAAAGAACTTGCCCCAAACCAACAATGTTCCAGGCAATCGGGCAAATCTCATTCCTGTGGCATGCCCTTGCCCCCTCTATCTGCTGAGCTGGGAGAAAAAGAATTAAAAAAAAAAATTAAAAAAAAAACAAACTATAAATTTATTCTGGTCTTTCCCCTACAGAAAGACCAGAATAAATTAGGTAACATGCATTATAACATGCTTTTCCAGTCCCCTTGCTACCTTAACTAAAAGCAACCAAAAATAAACGTTACTTGTGGAAGCAAATCCCATTGAGAGAGAAATGTGAGACTGTGAAGTCCCTCAGCTGGTTACGTTTCAGCTGGGAGCCTCTCCATTGTTCTCTGATAGGAACAACATGCTGGCCTCGATGCCTGCAGTGTGGGCACACGCATGGGCTCCCACCTGCCCAACGCCCTCTGGTAAGGTGATAGCGTCCTTCCAGGTGCTGGGGAGACTAGAAAGGCTCACTGGCTGTCCTGAATATTAGTGAAGGTATGGAAAAAAAAAAAAATCATTCAGACCATTTGTATCATGAAAAAAAAAAAAAATAATGCAAGAATGAAGTAATGCAGCTGAGAACAAATTTTAGCCGAGCAGATGGTACGCATAGTGTGAAACCATCAAGTCAAAGGCAATAATACATCTGATGAAGAGCTGTGAGCACTGCAGTGTAGCTTTTCAGGAAATTTTGCTCTCTAACACTCTACTTAAGGGGTTGTTTTTGGCACAACTTTCTAATTCAGAGGTCAATCTCTTCATATAAATTCCTTAGCATAACCTCTAGACTCTGATATCTTAATGGATTTAAAAATCTCTCTTTTTTTTAAAAATTGAGCACACACACCAAAGAATCAAATTCTGCCCTTGTCTATGGAGTTTCTGGATCGCAGTATTAACGTTACACAAACCCATCAGTACGTCATTTGGAAAACATCCTGAAAAGTCAGATGCATCGATGTAAGCCAAGCAGGGTTGTGACGGATCGATTTGAATATTTAAACAACAGAATTCAAAAAAAAAATGGAAAGAGAACTCCAGATATGGGAGCATCCCCACTCAGAGAAGATTACTGAACAAACAACCCATCCTGAAGCCTGGATGGAGCACGAGCCTGCAAACCTCTTGGCATAAGCCGCCACCTCCGGGTGGGGTAGGAGGCAGCTTCCCTCTGGGCTCCACACAAACGCGCTTTGTAGCCCTACTTTCTGTCACACCTCAAGGAACGGGGTGCTGGCAAACAGAACTGCGGCTGGATCCCCTGTAAGAATTTCTAACAATCAAATAAGTTCTTCTAAACAAGCTTGTTAAATCCATCCCAAGTTTTAAAATTAAATATTAACGGAGCGGTATTTCCTTCCCTCAAGAAAGAAGACATAAAGAAAC
The DNA here is from genome assembly GCF_013377495.2 of Cygnus atratus. NCBI lineage: Eukaryota > Metazoa > Chordata > Aves > Anseriformes > Anatidae > Cygnus > Cygnus atratus. The sequence continues at coordinate 10,750,622 of NC_066368.1, forward strand.
CGTCTTCGTATTTCATGCAGAAAATTTCACATACTTTTTTTTTGCAATCACCAGTCACACTCCTCCTGAGCTCCTACTCTTCTCCATATAGCAATATTTGAAAAAGGTGATTAAAAAGCCAACCCAGCTATGATCTTCTTTGCAGCCAGCATCACAGCCTGATTTGGTCAGGACAGCAAACCAGCTTCCTTAACAGGACTGGAAGCAGACTTCATTCACAGCTTGAGACAGACAGGAACACAGAAGGTCTGTCTTCTCATCTTATCTAATAAAGACTGAAAATACCCCACAGAAGTACTGTGACTCCAAAATTTTTGGTTGCTTAGACATCGACATTTTTGAAGGACCACAAGCAAAGTCACCTGAAATTCAGAAATACGTTTCAAAATGATCAAGAAATCAATCAAACCTTGTCATGGTCTTCTATGCTTATGGGTGCGACTGCTGTTGGGTAGATAATAAAACAGGCCCGTATCAGAATTTCTAACTTATTTTTAAGTTAGTTGCTTGAACGTCTGCAAAGAGGAAAGCTTCAGACACTGGCAACATCAGATAACTGCTGATAAAAACTATCCAGGCTGCAGTGTGCTGCTGCTGCCAGGGTCAGCCACTGTTCTCAGAGCTGTAAAATCCAGTTTTGTGAGGGTCGAGGCACCCCCTCAGCGTAACTGGATGAGACATCTGCGTCATCCTGCACTTCTAAGGGCTTGCTCCCATGTGCAGGCAGAGGATAGTTACCTGCTTTTATGCTCTTTTTCCTTCGTGTTCTTTTTCCTTCTTTTCTCTCATTCCTACTGCTTTTTGTACTGCAGCCCATGGCGAATGCAGTGGTTCATTATCACACAGGGAAACAATCCTCTAGGGATGAGTGTGGCTCAGTACATGAGATTACCAGAGCCCAACCCTTCGGTAGCTCTGTAGGGCACGCAGAGCTACGCTAAAAAGGTCTTTTCCTGTCTTGTATGTCCGTGTCGGCGGGTGTGATGGAGACAGCCAGTCCCGAGTGCCATCTGCCACCCTACATGTGAGCATCACATTCTGCTGCCCCTCCGCATGCCTGGCTGGATTAGCTGATGTCAACAAGATAGTGTCACCCTTCCCTACAAGGGCACGCGCAGGGCCGCCAGCTCCGTACGCATCGAGGCCGGGGCGGGGGGACCAGGGGCACGGGATGGGCAGAGCACACACTTCAGGTCTTGGGAGGCAATGCCAACCAACTTCTGACTTGAACCAGGATCTGGGAACGGGGCCAGCACCTTCCCCTGGGGCAGAGCAGTCAGACGCAGCGAGCGTCCTGGATAAAAACCTGTTGTGAGCAAGGTGAACGATGGCCCAGCGCCTGCATGCTGCCGGCCTTTGGGGCTCCTCATCTCCTGTTCTCTCCAGGGTTTGCACAGCCGGTGGGGTGAGTGCTGTGGCTCTGGAGCTTCAGAAAGCAATGCTGGAAAGGAAAGGCTCAAAGAGCTGCCCAGCCTGGAGCATCTCGGGTTCTGTATGTGGTGCGTTTATCACAGGCACCGCGGAGGCAGTAGGGAACAAAAACAGAGCATAGCGGGTGCTTCCCCTGTCCTGGGCACAGCACCATCCCGCTGGGGAAGGCTGCAGGTCTGGAGCATGAGCGAGGACGTGCTGACAGCCCTCCTGGCCTCCTGATCCAAGGAGGGAAGGGGACAAGGAACACCAGGTCTACAAACAGATCACACAGCGAGAGGAATGACATATTGAAAATGAAGCCAAAGGCAGGCTCAAAGCTGCTCAGAGGTGGTAAGTCTGGGGCTGAGCGGAAAGTGAAAACGCCAGCTAGAATGCAAGCAGGGTGACCGGTTAGAATGTGTGTTCTTCCTCCTGAAATGCCCACCTTAAGGGAAAAAACAACAACGAAAAAAAAAAAGAAGTATTTTCACATAAAGCAGCAGAATACAAAGGTGAAATGCTGCATGAAAATCACAAGAATAAGACTAAGGTTTAAATATCAATACTAACACATAGGATGAGCCATTTTAATAACATCCCTACCCCGCTTCTGCGAAGGAAAACATGCTGATACAGGCTGGGAAATCTGAGCAGGAGCTCATGTGATGCAGACTTCTGACATTCCCCCAGACGTGACTAAGCTTAAACAAGTGGCATTATCTGGTGCGCTTGAAAGCAAGACAGGAACAACATGATCATGCAGCTTTTTTTTGGTACCACACAAAACGTTCCTGTCTGGATGGGGTTTGGGAAGTAAAGGATATTAGGAACAAGTCAAAATTTGCCTGTGGTTTTCATGATCTTGCCAGTCTGAACATAGAACGAGAGTGCTGAGAGTTAACATGAATGTAGAGAACAGCAGATCTGTGAAAATGTCTATAATTGAGCTGACATGATACACCACTACAAAAATAACCATTACAGAAAACACAAACGTAGCTAGAAATAGAGCCTGAAGGGGCCACTCCTAGCCAATTTGGAAACTTTTACATCATTACAAATATAGTGATTCCTAAAGTCTGCTGCCTCTAAATGGAGAATTAAACTGTTGGTCATCACAAGTACTATTTTCAGTCATAAAGCTGTACACATGAGTGTTATATTAACTAAATCAAAGAATAAAAGGCAATACGAAGTCATGATGTGAAGCTCAGATGCTGTGGCTCTGATGTGCGTGCAGAGCTCAGGAACACCGAGCTCAAGCAGCCCCTGTGCGAGCACAAGCTAAAGGCTCACAGCGCTACGCACACAGCTCCTGTACAGCAGTTTCTCTTATCCTTAGCATCTAGTTAGCTTTGTACTCCACTCACGGGGGCTTTGAAAAGAAAAGAAACCCTCGAGATGACAAATGAAGACTTCTGCTTTTGAAGAAATTTATCCAAAGGTTACCATGTAAAAACAGAAGGTCAGGTCTAAACTCTGCGAATCAGAATAACTAATTTAACAACAAAGCAATGCCACCAGCTGACTCTTTACTGACAAGTCCTTCAAAAAAAACCCTCAGTTGTTTCATTACTAACTGCAATAGTAGTAACCACCTTCCCAAAAGCTGATTGCTTTGTTATTGCTGCCTTTCTAAAAAAGAATATCTATATATCTATATAGATATATAGAGATATATAGATTTTTTTTTCAGAAAAAAAGTCTGGCCTTAAAGAAAACCTCTTCAAATACAAACTGATTCATCTTTCCATATAAAGACACTTAAACTTGTCATTTCAGATCTTTCTTACCATTTAGCTCAGCAATTAATTGAGATGCTCACTGGCTGATACTGCCACCCAATGGCTTTTTGGTTTCTAACAGCTGGAAGAAAAAAAAAAAAAAAACAGAAAATAATAATAATAAAAAAAAAAAGCAGATGCTTATTATTACTGTGGAACCAGTTCTGCCTCTGCTATGGGAACAGAAAGTGCCTGGGCAGGGCACTTCCACTAAAAAGACCTTATGAAAAATGAATATATATGAAACATTAAAATAGTCGTTTGAGGAAGATGGAAAAGTGGGAAGTTCTCAGAATTCCACCTGAATATTGCACCAGCACCTCGAACAAGAAATATAGGCTAGCGACCCACTGGGTGCAACCGCCTGCTGCTGCAGGCTGGGCACAGCCACATGCTGCTGGGGATGTCCAGGGCCAAGCAGCAGCCCTCTCCTCCTCCGTGTGCCCGAGCTGCTGGCCAGCAACCAGAGATGCCACCAGGCAATTATTTTTTTTTCCTGACATTCAAGAACCAAGCAAGATTTTCAGATGGAGAACCCGAGCGCTCAGTTTACCCAGCAGGAACACACTTATTCGCAGGTGTGGTGACAGGCCCTGGTACTGCATGTGGGAAGCTGGGTGGCTAATGCCACCCCAAACTGCCAGGAGGCTGTACACCTGGCTCAGCTCAGCATTACCTGGCACACAGCAAATGCTGGCTGGCCCTCGTGAGGATTAGTGAGGGAGAGGGATCAAATAGGTAACCTTGCAGCCTCTGAAAACGTGTCTGTGTAGAGAAATCAAAAAGGTCCTCAAGAAGAGAAGCAGAGGTGTTAAGATAAAGACCAAGAAATACAAAATTTTGTCTCCGTTCGTGCAGTCGAATCCACATGACAGATTTCTTTGCCTGCAGGATTAGTGCCTGTAACATAGCTCTGTCCACATGGGTGCAATTACCTTCCTGCACAAGTCAGTTAGAGATAAATTAATTACTTAGAGGCTGAAGACACTAGCTCTGCTTCCAAGGATTTTATCACCAAGTCGAGAGTTCCCACTGCGAGTGCTTACGACAGCAGGAGGAAGGAAAAGGAGGCGCTTCCTGCAGAGGTGGGACCCCGAGCCCAGGGTACCCCATGTCCTCCCAGCACAGCGGCTCCGTGCTGGGACCCAGCCTCCCAGCACGTGCTGGAGTCGTCTTTAGCCACGTCCCGGTGCCCGGGGGACACCACGTGTAACACACCCGTGGCAGAGAAAGCACAGTGCAAGGAAGGAGCTGGGTTTGTCACATCCAGCCTGGCACACGCTCACTGTTTTGTGTAACAAGGGTGTTGCCCTCCTCGTTTCCCTTTCCAGTCCTGAGCAGCGCTAAAAACATCTCCCTGCCTTGGGTCAAGACAGCCCCGTGTGTGTGGGCACTATTTCTGCTGGAACTGGGGGGGACACCAGGGCTGCACCCACCAGGACAAACCCCAAACACCGACCTCAAACTGCTCCTGACTCAGCCAAACACCAGCTCCATCAGCAGCGTGGGCCAAAACCTGCAGGGAGCAGGACTGCAGCAAGGAAAACAAAGAATTAGGTTTTTCTCCAGAAGGTCACAGAGGGTGGTAGAAATACAATGCTGCATTATTACGTATGCTACAAGGCCCCACTGATTTTTTACTTTAATGTAATAATTCAATTCACAAAGCACTGTACTGTGTGGTAACCTACTCTTTTTGTCTCTTTGTTGTTAACAAACAAACATCCTGCTTTACTTTCTCAGTCTGCATCTGGTCGTGATGAAAAACATTTTCATGAGCATTTGATGTGTCATAAGCAGTGGTAAAATAATTCCCTCCAATACAGCTGCAATTTATTTTCCACATAGAAAGCGTAAAAAATCACAAATTTTTGTAATACAAAATTACAAAGTACAAAATTGCAAATTTTTGTAATAGGAATTACAAAAAATTACGGTTAAAATGCTGATTTTCCTTTTAGAAAAATTTTGTAAATATTTTGTTCTGTATTCAGAACAGTGTAAGACATACACAAGGAAAACACCAAGACAACAGGGAGCTACGACTGGTTTCTGCTGGGTGTGCATGCAAGGTGTGCATCTTTCTCCGCAGACAATTACTATGTGAATGGAGATGGAACAACCACTAGATGGGGATGTCCAACTTCAGAATGTTGGAAACCCAATAGGAGCCTTATGGCCAGCCTGCGCAATAAAACTTTCTCAAACTATCAAAACCAAAACCAAACCAAAACAAAAAATAAAAAAATAAAACCATTCTTGCATTCTCTCCATCTTTCTCTCGACCAAGCTAAGGACAGATGAGCTGACTCATGAGGCCCTGGGCAACCTGATCCGGTGGTTGGCATCCCTGCCCATGGCAGGGGGTTGGAACTTGATGATCTTTAAGGTCCCTTCCAACCCAAGACATTCTATGATTCTATGAAGACAGGTAGAAAATGATATCAGGTCAATGTATGTATTCCCAAACTGAGATTAAAATAGTTTCAATAAATATACAGAGAAGACAAAATGCTGCTGCATCTCCCCTGACCTCCTAGCAGTTTCTCACACTTCTGACCACCTATCTCCCTTCTCTGACAAGGCATCTTTTGGGCCTTCCCTTGCTTTTGGTCTTCCTCCCATCTGTCTGCCCTCTTCTCTACCCTGCCACCCTTACACATCCTCTCCTTTCCCATCCAGCATCTGGCTATCACATTTTGCTACTTCTCTATCCACAGCCTTTTCCTTTCAAGCTACAGCTAGAACTTAACATGCATCACCTGTCTCAATTAATGGGACACCCATCCCTTCATATCATTTGCATGGCCCCAACCCCTTCAACCCATAACAGAGTTGCAGCACATATGTCCCCCCCCTCTTCTAATAGCTGAGTAATTCCCAGGGTGTGAAGGATAATATCTTAGTCCTCACCTTCAAACCCTTCACAGCATTGGCAACACTCTTTTCTTTTTCACTTTATCAGCTTGGGATTCCACCTGTTCCTCACAAGCACAAGTGCATTGAAATTCAAGGACCCTTTTCCCTCCATCTCAAATCCCCTCAACTAATATTTCCCTTCTCCCCAGTGTCAGAAAGCAAATGGCCAAATAATCATGAACAGAGAAGTAGAGCTGTGGGGAACCACTCCGAGATACTCAAAGATATTTCAGACATCATTTCAAAATTGTAGCATATGTCAAGAGAAGGATGCGTATGAAGTCAACCTCCTCCCATGTGCTCACCTTTACATACTGGTGGCCTCAGCTTGTAACTGCAAGAGAATTTGATTACAGCTTGCAGGCAATGCAGACAATCTCATGCAGGAATGATACCATCTGAACATGATTACTTGCTTTAAAAGAGCACATGGGAAGTTCTTAAGTGTACAGAAAGCTGTTGTGAACAAATCTACAGCAGACACCTGGGGAACCCTGTAAAAAGTTGCAAACAAAACATAGTCTATTCCCTTGAAAGTAACAGTACATCTCCTTTAAAAATGCCAATGAATATAAGAGCAAAAAATGGTTAACAAAAATAAGAAAAAAAAGGTTATAAAGGTTTCCCTAGGCCTCGTGTGCAAAATCTAGGATTTATTTCTAAAGCTGCATTTCAGTTAAAATTTAATGTCCAATATGTTTTGTCATGGCTTTCAACTAGAAAATAAAAGTAAATACAGAAAGCATTGCAGGCTGAATTCTTGCCCTACCACTTGTCTTGGCCAAAGATGAAATACTTATCGATCTCAGCAGTACAGGCTCAGCCTCTGCTGGGAATTTGCTGTAACATATCTGAGATCTAAGGAGATGCCACTGATGCTCACACAGGAGCCTCAGTGCATTTACAATACAAAATTCAGTCCAAAATTTGCACATGAACAAGCGCACAGTGATAGACTAAAACCAACTAAAGCCGTCATGATTCTTCGAGAGTTACACAGAACTAATTCAGGTGTATCTTCTGATTTATGATTAAGATATATTTAAAATATATGTACATCAAGAAAGACTTCCTCATTTTAATTGACTTCTCAAGTATGTACTCAAAATAAACTCCAAGACAAGGTCACTATAAACTGCTGAAGACCCAAGGAGGATGCTTACTTTGCTCCCCCAGCTCGTTTTCAGCTACAGGTACTGTGTGCAGTCAGAGAGCTCCCATACCTCCCGAGCTCCAGGATCTGGTAAACCTCAGACAGGCTCATTGCAGCCCCTCTCGTGCTGTGTCTCTGACTCTAAAAGGACATTTCACCATTTGCACCGGCATCCTGTGCAGTCAATTATGGTGTGGAATTCCTTCCCGTCAGGCATGAAGAAAATAATTCAGCGCATTATGCTCGAGCATACCAGCATCTGGGTGGGCACTCCAATTTATTAAAAGAATAACTATATGTGAGCATCAGAAAAGATTTTAACTACAGCTCCATGAAAGATCCTGCACAGAGATCTCTTGAGGAGCTGCGGACAATACTCCCAAAAGGAAACCCGAGCCCATCCTCGGAATTACAACATCATCCACTACAGCAAGGAAGCATAAAACAGCTCATTAGCAGCCCTATCAAGTAGCGGACCTAAAGCCAGCTCCAAAGTTGCCCACACCTGTCTGCCTATAGTGCCTGCCAAAAAGCCAAATTCCACCGAGGGAAGAATCCTTGTCCCACTTGTACATCTGGATGCTGCGACACCCAATATGCTCCGGGGGACCCGCAGGTATGACGGCAGCGGGGCTCACAGCAAGGGAGACGAGAGGAGCAGAAGGGCACTTGCGCTGTAAGAATCCCCTCCCACAGAAATGCGTTTCACACCACTCTTTTGAATGTGAAAACCCAAATGCCATTAGAAGTATCTGTCACTTTGGAGAAGCACTAGGAGTAGTCCAGCAAAAATTATTCCATGTCCTGGAACAACTATTTCTGGTACATCTCGTTCATGTATAACCTGAAAGCACAAGAGCCCTGCTATTATCTTAGGAACTTATTTACTGTTGGCGTCCCGAGTTTTTCTTTCGATAGACTAGGAGCAAAATATTTTAATAATGTAATAGTTACTCTATAGTTTCCCCCTAAACCCTAATGCCACAGCTAAAAGCCTTAACAATAGTAAAGCTGAACAGAACTCCTAACACTGAGCCAGAAAATCTGCCTTTTCACACACCATCATTCACCACGATCTGAATACTTCATTAGTCTCCCAGGATCTGTTTTGTAGAAGTAGTGGGATTTTCGTTAACATGCTTTATATATGCTTTTGTAACGTGCTTTTTTCCAGACTACAAATAGCACAACCACATCACACAACACTACAAACGATGGGCACGGCTTCAGCTAGAAAACGGACATTTTATCCCTGTGGAAATGTTCTCTAACCACAGTGAACTGCTAGATCCATGATAATACAAGATCATTGAAGGGGTAAGAGGAGAGAAATGCAATTTTTTTTTTCTACAGAATTTAAAAAGTTACCTCTCCGTAGCAGAGTCTTGGAAGAGTGAAAAAGAAATCCTCTTTAACACTAGGGATATATTTGTGTTCCTTCCTGCTACAATTAGCATTATTGCTATCAGAATTTACTGCAGCTTTACAGGGACTCGTCTAGCAAAAGGAAGGAAAAAGCCAGGAAGCTGAGCACAGAGTACAACAGGTGTAAGGGGAAGGTGTAAGGAGGAAGGCAGCTGACTCGGGAGTAGGGCAGGAATTCAGCAGTCCAAAGGGCTGGTTCCTGATCCGTGTGAAAAAAACTGCGGCCTCAGCTGGAGATAAAAGTGCTCAGATGCCTGGTCAGTTACGTACTAAGTAGAGATTTGTGTTGCAGTAACAGGTCGCGTATCATGGCAAAAAGTGCATGAGATAAGTTCAAAAGGCTCCTCGTTACATGTAGGAGGGCAGTAGCTGATAGGAACCTACTTTCAAGGCTTCACCTCCCTACTACAGCATTGAAACACCTCACTTTTCCCCTACTGTGTTTTATCATTTATCTTAAACAGAAATTTTAAGGTATCCCTACTTCTGGGGAAAAGGCTATAAAAAAAATCTGGTAAAAGGTAACATCCACAGCAGGCTTTTTAAGATAGTTACCTACCTTATGAAGATAATAATAATCAGATCCATTGCCAACAGCCGCAGGTTCTTCTAGCACGTGAAGGACCGTACCCTTACACAAACCCAGAGCATCAGCAGCTCCAACTCAGTGCTGGAGGATGCAGGGCTGCACCCAGCCTCTGGACATGCAGACTGCCCTGTCTAACGCACCAGCTCCTGCCCTGCACCATCACCCGTCCATCACAGAAGCAGAAATTGAAAACCCCGCAGGCGGTTGGGATAACAACTTAAGTCCTAACCAATACCCCCCTCCAAAACAATATATACTTTTTTTTTTTCAATGTGTTATGCATAACCGGTGCCCAGCTGCACAGTAGATGGCAGTAAATCTTCACTTGTCACTGTTACAGACCGTCCGGCTTCACTCCAGAATTGAAAGAATTTGTGAATACATTTATGGCATTCTCCAGCATGCTGTAGGAGTAAACTCAGCTCAGCTACATTCATCTTTAGCTTTCTCATCAACCTTTTCCATAGGTATATGCACACATATGACACTATTATTTCACACATGGCTCATTCTCAAAGCTCTTTTACTATGAAAAAGCAGTGGGATGTACATGCAGCTTCGCACTATCAGATGAAGACTGGCTTATTTCAGTGTAATATAATCCAAAAATGTATGAAACTTAAAACAGAGAATTCTTAATCACAGCTGTAAATGTGTTGACACATAGAGGGTGAGGAAGGGAAAAACATACTTGGCGTTGCTGACAGTGTGTCAAAGAGTATTACCAGAAAGGGAAGCAAGCTACAGCACATGATTTGGACAACACCTTGGGACACAGGATTTTATCTCGATTTAGATTTTCTTCCACAGAAAAACACCCTCCTGCTGCTGAGCCCTTGAAAAGCTCTGAATCTCCCTTCTTGAGCTCTTAAATGCTCATCATTTAAGCATTAAGAAAGCTTTAAAATGCTCCACATCCCAGTTCTTGTAAGGTAGGTTGCTAAATCATGTTTCATCTATGGATATCATCTCCCAGCAATTTAGAGGCCAAGTGAAGCCATAACAATTGAGATAAGAAAATTATTTTCATAAAGGGTTTGATCCAGAACACTGACTGGAAGAAGTGTTTCCAGTTCCCTGACTGGTCTTTGGATCAGGCCCAAGGTGAGCAAAGGTTTGCCAGAGTAGCATTTTGATCACATTTAACAACGCTTAAGTGGCCATAATTTCAGTGAAATTGTACCATTCACAGCAGCGAGGAAGTCAGTCCCATAAGCGCCTTCTCTTCACTATGAAGCACACGAATGAAGCTCATCTCTAAACACACTGTTATGCCCTGTGGTGTTCCAGAGGCTCATAAAAAGAAATGAGGAAGCACAAAACAATCTCTTTTTATATAATACTAATTAAATTAGATTAATATTGTACTAACTTGTAACAGCACAGAGAAATCTGTTTTATATCACATCTTTCTTCCAGACAGCATTCCAAAATAATTTTGCTGCCAGCTCTCACACTCCAAAAAATGACTTAAAAACCACCTTGCGACCATCTGTACAAGTCTCATAACTTCCATCCAGCACTTGAGCACCAGCCCTCTGGGAATTTCGTGCTAGCATTCACGATCAGTATTTTGGCATCCGCACAGCGCAGCGTGGAAGTGTGAAATCTTCAGGACTCAAAGCCTGACCAGAAATGTCTTCTGAACATGCTTCATTTATATAAAAGTCAAACTGCTACTGCAGTTCTGTTTCTCATGAGCAGCAGTCGAATTGCTTGCAAGGAGCAATTTGCCTGCAATCCTGCAATCGCCTCTGCATTGTTCCAGGGTGCTGGATGGTTCAGGACAGTGATTTGTGCCATGACTAGCAAACAGTGCTGCCCTTGTGCCCCCCCTGTTAAGCATGGGACTTGCATTGCAGTGAGGGAAAATGCTTACAAACAATACATCTTCTCTTCAGCTGAACAATGTCATAGACTCTGTTGTTGTTTTGGTTTTTGTTTTTGCTTTTTTTTTCCTTGTAATTTTGAAGTATTCTGTACATGTATTTGACCTTTTCTACTTTTCAAAAGGCCCAACAGGAACTTATACCAACAATTAACTGCAGAAACAAAAAGGAAAGAAAAAGGTATCTCTTAACAGCAAAATGGTAGCTGCCATGCAGATGGGCTGGATGCAGTGTAATATCTGGTCAAGCGTGATTTGCTTGAACCCAGAAAAAAAAACTTAGGAAAAAATTATTAAGAAACAGAGAAAAGCCATACATTTTGACAACCCACCTGATGTCAGCCAGGGCAACTGCAGAAGGTCCTATAACAAGAAGTCTATCTTTGGAGCGGTGAAAGAGCTGAGCCCACTTAAAGTTGATATCAAGAGTATGCGTACAGATAAAGCGAACACTAGAAATGTTCTACCCAGAATAAAAGTTTTAAATACTGCTTGTTATTTTAAGAGATTTTCTTTTCCTTATTATTTTTCAATGTTCACAAAAGTGAGCAACTGAAATTAGGACAAGTACTTCTAAGAAGCTGCAGAGGTAGAGCAGAAATGGCAAAAAGACACCCACAATGAAATATACACATGTACATAGGTGTACCTAAATATAAACCACAGATACAACACGCAGATTAAGAGACACACAGGCAAACTACATTAAGATGACTGTATTCTCAAAACGATGCTTATGTGTAGAACATGTCGTGTAGTTGTGGACAACATAGCACTGGCTACCTACAATAGCTTCACCCATTTTGAGGGACAAGACTTTGTAAAACCGTGATGTTCTCTGAAGGTCAGGGCATTTGTACCTTCACTATCTACATCTGCGCAATTTATGACCTAAGTCACCCATTGCCACCCTGTTAGAAACCTATAGCACCTTCTCGTCCTTTAGATGCTCATAGCATTGTCACGAGGAAGAAGAGGAGCTTGCTTGAAGCCTACAAGTTATGTCCTTATTAAGAAGGGGGGTGTGCCAAAGATTTTAAAGTCTTCAAGAAGCCGAACAAGAACTTCGAGGTTGTACCTATGAAAGGTCTCGGAGGTCTGAATTCCACCTTACCTGTTTGGCTAACCAATAGCAAACACTTCACCTCTCATTCCCTGGGCCAAGCCCACCGGTTTCACGCTGCTTCACATCTACATCCTTGCCAAAAGCTCAAACTCCTCCACACCACTGGGACAATTTCAGCCCAAGGCTCCTGCTCAGCCCAGCATAACTTGCTTTACTTGAAGTAAAGAGAAACCTTGCTGATTGTGATCTGATATTTAACAGCTTATGAACACACATTCCCCTTCACAAAAATTGGAATTAGAACCCAATCAGACTTACATATTTAAGATTTCATTGCTGAATTTTTATAACCCCTCCCCCCAAGATATTCCAATATTTTCCAAGCAGCATTACCAACCACGATTAGAGCTAAAAACTTGCCAAAGAAAAAACTGTGATACGCTTTAATAGAAGACCCTGTGGTTATTTGCTTACCCACTAATTCTCCCAGGGCAACGAAATGTGTTTTAATGTTCAGGGGGCTAATCGTGGGTTTAAGCCAATGGTATAACTCAAATAACCACTTCTGTTGCTTCCAGTATAAGCAGCACTGAAATTCTGTGGTGGATTCAGGCTTTGTCCCAAGTCAATGAAGTCCTGTGGTACAGTATTATATTTATACACTTACTCCTGAGCAGCATTTGCTCTACTCTTATTGTAGGATAAAGTGTTCAGGAAAAGAAAGCAAGAATTCTAGCGGTGACATGTACGCACACTCAGTATAGAGGAGCTAATCTTCCAGCATGAACAAAATGAGCTAGATAAGCATTTCTTCACACTCCATTAAGTTATAAGCCTCCTCAATATCAAAGTCAACATATGACAGCTGAGTCGTATACAGTATTTATGCGATGTCCACTTGTTCAATATAAGTGCCCTTACAGAACCTAAAGATCTTCACCCAGAGAGGAAATTATAGACAAGTCTCCAATACTGAGGCAGTGAACACACATGATCCAGACAAACTCACAGACTTGTGACCTTTCTAATTACACCCCACTGGGAGCAGCTCACTGGTCTGTGGACGATTCTATTTTTGGCAACAACAAATCACTGCAAGTTAGCTTCTGTCTGAGAGTCTGGAAGCCGGCATACCTGAACTGTCAAATATCTCTGCATTCCTCACCCAACGCTTGCTTTGCTTTAGCAAGACAGACAAATCCATGCCATCCCCAACCTGTCCAGGCTTTACTTCTGACACAGGTATTGGCAACACAACAGGACACTACGGCGTGGCATGAAGAGGCACTCTGCAGTTCTGGCTGCTGGTCATTAGGCTGTTCCAATGACTTTAAAAGGAAGAGAAAAGGGATTTCACAGAAAATCTTTGCTCACGAACTGGAAATCAAAATAGGGGATGAAGGAAAGCAGTTAGGGATAACGAGAGATTTACACCACTTTTTGCTGTTTCTCCCATTCTCACCTTTGCACTGCCTCCCCGACAGAGAAATGCAATTTAGGTTTCCTGTCTCTCCCTAGAAAATACTTATTCAGGCTTTTTCTTCTCCTTGCAAGTTTTGGTTCAGCCCTGACCCTCTACCTCATTGCCTTTTCCTCCTCTCCTCTCCTGGTACTACACAAAAATCATGGTTTTGTGAAGTTTAAGGCTGAGAAGAGCCACTAGGTCGCCCTGCATTACCCTGTGTGCCACGGCAATGGAGTGCTTCCCCCAGCTACCCCAGTAACGTGTGTTCGCCTAAAAGCAAGACTGCCTGAGCAACACTGCAGTCTTGATCTAACTTAGTCAAGAGGCAGAGAATTAATTGAGTTGTCTCCTTTTGGTTTGTTTCAGTGGCTAATTTCCTTTACTATTAATGTGGAATTGTATTTGGATCCTAATTTATATATCCATTTCCGAACTTACTATTACAGATTTGGCATTAAAATGTTTCGTGCTAACAAGGACCCAACTTGCTACACAAATGGAAGTTGCAGTCCTGTTGTTATTTAACATGGCAGTATCCTTTATGGCACTAGTGAACAGCAACTTTACTCCAAACTTTGTGAAAATACCGAATAAGACTGTTTCCAAATCTCTGGTATCCCACAGAAAAGAACCCTTTTGAAGGAAAATCCATACAGCTTTCCGACTTTTTTTAACCCAGCAATTTAAATATCACTCTAACATTGTGGGGTTTTTTCTTTTTTTTTTTTTTTTTTTTCGTAAAAATCAAAAGACCGGGAGTTATGGAGCAAAATACCTTGCAAAAATTAAATCTTACAATCTATCTACTGACCTTTATCAAACAAAACTAAAAATCTCAAAGAAAAAAAAAAATTCAGCAAACTCCTTTTAACAGAAGTTTATGCTGACTGAAATAATTATATTTCTACCTTTGAAGCTTGCTTGCTTGTTTTAGTCTTTATCAATGGAATTCATCTTAAAAATTCTTGTTATTTTGTCCCATGTTGGCATTGAACAAACTGCACTACAGCTACATGGACCATCCCAGTCACCGTTTTTCAGTGGTTAGCACTTCTTCAATGGTCTGGATTTATTCCCACTTTCCATGAATTTTGAAACTATTAGGAGGACAAGCATCTTAGGGTACTTTTGGATCCAACTCTCAGGATTCCTCAGTGCAGCTAACCAGACTGGTTAATTCTCAGTGCAGTTCTACTAAAATAAACATTATCGTATCCTCATTAAATAATGACTTCAGCTTCACATGATACAACTAGGTTATCTTGCTACTTTCCAAATAGAAAAATGAAGTATTTATTAGAAAGTGAAGTATTTAATAACTAGTTGTAGTTTTACATCAATTCTAGCCACTTTAGTCTTTAACTGGTACTGGGTCTCTCTCTTCACTAGCATCATTCTTCTCCATTTAAATTCTACCACCAACCTCAGTTTTAATTATTTCATTTTTACCTTCACCACCAGAATGCCTTGTTGATTTTTCAGTTATTGAGGGGAATGAATGCAGTGATACTTTGCAAGTGCTTCTAAACAAAATCCCAGTTTAATTTACACATTTCTCTTTTTTTTCTTCTCAATCAACTTTGATCTAAAATTTTCCCCAGAGTGACAAAGTTTCACCCTTCTGAAACACCAGATCAGCAAGTTACCCATATAAACCAGCATATGGCTCTTCGAAGCGAAGTAGGTCATGCTCACCGGTCCCTAGGCAACCACCAAATCTCATTCCCTTGATCAATTCATCTGTATCCCTGCTCATGACGTCTGAAATAGATTCAGCTGGTGTTGTGTGCACTGGTTTTTGTATTAAAAGATTGTCCATTTTTAGCAATGCTAAGTGTGCTCCAATTGGCTGCATCAGATCTCTGGTATATTGAATGGCCTATTTTTAAATATTCCAAATCTGTTTTTATTTTCCTCCCACATACTGCCGCACAATGGACTAGTTCCCACCAGTCTCTGGTTTTATTCAGTGATCTGTAATGGATTATTTTCCAGAACTTGGTTATCAGATTAATGCTCATGCAGTCAAAACTCAGTGGCTATGAGTTACTCATTCATTCCTTAATGCTGTAACACATAGCATCATTTCTTTATTTTTTGTGCTCGCCCTTTCTAAAACTATGGATGGCCATGGGAGCAGAGAGGGAAGTTACAGAACGCACCCTGTAGCAAACTCCTTACACCACACACACAAACAAGCAGTGTGTCTGGAAGTCTGAGGAATGAATGGGCACTGTACTGAAAGGCGAGGACTAGCAAGCACGAGGACAGAGCCCTAGCTTAGGCAGATGTAAATTGGCCACGTTCAGGGCTGGGCAAGCTTCCTTTAGGAGCTGCATCTACTGCTCAAAGCCACCACTCAATCTAGATAACCGGATGCAGCAGTGGTTCAACTACTGAAGTATCCCATGAGTTTTATGACCCCGGTGACACAAATATTTTCCCCAAGGTTTCAGCAATGCACAGCCTTTCTTAAAATTGCCAAGAATATCATCTCTCTCCTGCTCATCTTCCACAGGCCCCTCAGTGCTACGTGAGCAATTTCTCTTCCAAGTATTTTGTAATAAGGAATAAATTTGTTCACAGCAAGCTGAGCTCAGCTTGTACATTCAACTTAGCAATGGGGCATAATCTTATAAATCAAATGCAGATTCAATGCCTTCCTCCTATTTACTTCTTGTAGTGTCCAAACAGGTTTCATCTTCCAGTTTGTGAGGTACAGGCTGCCACATGGAGAGAGCTCTTCATCTCCCTGGATTGTGGCCCAGAGTTGTAGCTGGAAAAATCCCTGCAGTCTAAGGCAACCTTAAGGATCTTTCCCCTACATGCCTTCCTGCAGGGCATGGCTTTCTTGCGCGCATCTGCAAAGCCAGAGCCATGACCACATTTACACCCTCCCAGGGACTTGTTTCTGCTGCACTATCACAGAACGAATTTTGTTGGCTTATAAGGAAGCAGTTTATCAGCTGCCTCCTGTTTCTCTTCCTTTCTCCTGACAACTGTCTTTTGGAAGGAGATCAAAACTAAGAGCAACAGCAAGATTTTATTCTTAGCTACTTCTGCAGACAACTTATGCAGATAGGAGTAGAAAGGTAAGAAGGCCCAGCCTGCGAACCTAAAGTTAGGTGATGATCGGGAGGCTAGAGCAGGCTACCAGAACTAAGGGATGGCCGTTGACTGTACCCGTTTGTTATAGAAAAGCAGGCAAATATACAGAAATTAAACATGCATTTTCCTACTGACATAGTCCATACTTTGATTTAAAACTGGTGGAAAGCAAAAATTGAACAAAATACATGGAATGTAAAGGAAAATGAGAAAAATGTATCTTTTTAAAATGCTCTTGCAGATGAGGGATGGGTATGAATCAACATTTTCCTGTTCATGGCTGGAACACAGTGTCACTTATGGGTACCTATATTAAAAGAAACAGAGGAATAAGGGAAACTTTATTCCTATTGATTAAAATCAAAGCACTCCGAGAAGTATTTTTTCAATATTGCAATACGGTGCACAATACTGCTGTCATAATCTTTTTGTGTGGTTCACATTCACACAGCACATGTCCTGCAATACCTTAAAACAATTTAAAAATTATAGGAGCATGTATCACGCTGAGCAGAAATATGATTTGATTTTGGAGAAAACAGCACCAGGCTATCCTGGTGATCTTCAGGATAAGCAGGAACACTTGCCTGGGATGAAGGGAAACTTAGGGCATTTCCAATACCTCAGGAGAGAACTGTGATCCACCACCAAGCACAACCACTGACAAATCCCTGCAGCCACCATGTCACGGGAGGAGGTGACAGTCATATCGGACAAGCAGCATTAAGTGACAACACATTTTTCATGCACACGCTCAGCCATGCAGTCAACAAGAGGTGAACTAAATATCTGCTTGCTTTTCACTGTGAAAGCAGGCTGAAGCTGTTTAAGAAAGACAGAAACAAAAGGGAAATGTATCCAGACTTCACACCTCAATGCGATTGCCACACCAATTGCAGCTTATCTTAATAACAGCATCTTTGCACTAGCCCTCCTGAGCAACAAAGCCAAAAAACCTAACAATAACAGGCATTTAGGGAAAGCTGTTTTCATTCCCTTGTATCCCACTGGTTCCAGGGACCAGGGGTTTGGGGCCTTGACTTTGCTGTGCGACTGGTGTTCACATAGCTGCAGCCTTAAAACCTGCTGGGCATGACCGCCTGCAGACACAGCAGATTTCCATCTGTCTTCATCATCAAGCTGTGGCTGTCAATCCCACCAGCTTCACGGGAAACCCTGGTGTTACCAATCAGCTTAGCCTACTGTGCACACGCCATGCAGCTATAAACCATAAAATTATTGTTTTTACAAGGGCACCGGATTTCAAATTGCCCTGCCCCTGATTCAAGGAAAGTGAGGCCATTGGACAAAAAGAAATAAATATGCAGATGGATAAAATGACGTGCATCGGCGTCTTGGGATGAATCTGAACGCTGAACCTACGACATTTATACGAGCAGAAAAGAGAAAAGGCATTTTATACCTCTTGCAGCCTGATGCATGCGAGAACTGTCCTTGGAGGAGCAGTTGGTGACATGATCCCTACCGCCAGCAGTGGCAGCAGCATCGTCTGTGGGTACAGAGACACAACAGGTGGGAGAGGCAGACGAGACAAGTTTTCTTTTAGGTGTATGAAGTTTGTATTTCATTCATGCTATTTGTGAAATGGAATAACATCAGCAAGTAGTCATGAGGCCACAAGTTAGGAAATTACATCATATATTTGGCAATAACTGCAGGATATAAATAACCTGGAACATCAAACCTTTCACAGAAACAGATGCAAAAAGGGATTCGCTTGCCCCTGGGCAATTCACAGTGTGTAACATTTACACGTGGATGGGCAAGCTGTTTTTAGCTTCCCAGGAGTCAAGAAAGACCTAGCAGAACTGCATTGCACATTCCCACAAGAAGGGCAGCAGGTGATTGTTACAGGCTGCAGAGCATAGCAGATAATTTGGAACAGTCAAAAAGCATAAATCCAAGCAAGAATGTAAGGAACCTATTTCTTTCTCTCTATTCCCCTGCTCAAAGTAGTTATAGGAACATAAATTATTCTGAGCACTATAATTGAGTATAAGTAACCCCTATCAAATATTCTCTATAGTCAATCGTACAACAGAAATGATAAAAATACACAACGTAAACATATTAGTTCAAGACCTGGAGCCTGATCCTGTAGAGGTAAAAGCACACAAATAATTTTATTCATGCAACCTGTCTTAAAGGCCCTTGCTAGAGTAGCTGTACATACACACTTTCAGAACAGGGCGTAGTAAAGCGTATGGAATCCATATTAAATTACATTAACTCTATACAAACTAACATTTATTGTCTCTTCTGCTTTTATGACATAATGACATAACTGTGGATAAAGGCAAGCACGGATTACTGAAATCCACAGGGCATCGCACCATATACTTGTCAACAGCGACTGGCATCCTGTAGTGTTCGTTAAAAGGGACAGCATGGATACATTTTTCCTGGGCTCTGGAACGATCTCAGCGTAAAGCTGCAGCTACATAACCTTCACAGTAAGGCACCCGGAGGAGACAAGGGCCAGACGCTGTGGTGAACTTTAATGCATAATAGAGAACGCAAAAGAAGAAAAAAACGCAGTTTAGGAATACTCTCAACTCTTCCCCATGCTGAATTTTAGAAACCTTTCTTCTTTTCCACTCCCAGCATGGGATGAGCGACAGCCTTGGCGTGCTGAATAAAGATGCAAGAGCATCCCACTCCTTTGGAAACCTCCCTACTTGCCTGTGGAAAGTACCTTCCAGGCAAGCAAGGCGGCCAATTCCAGACCAAAAAACTTCATACTGCCTTAGTGCCAAATAGCCAATGCAAAAATGTCAAAAATGTTTTGGTAAGTCTACAGAAATGCACACAGAACTAATTTCTTGCTGTCCTGCTCCCATCTGTCTTGCAATATCATGAGAGGTTGAGTAATCACTTCAGCCTGCACTTCCCTCATTAAAGATACATGCTGTTGGTCTTCCTCCCCCTAAATTAACCTTTGGTGCTTCAGTCATCTGCAAAGTCCTTTCTTTATTCAAGAACTCCAAGGTGCTTTAGTTATTTTGCTTAAATACATTTTACAGTTTCAGATTGTCAAGTATCGAGTGTACTTTTTACGGGCGAGCCAAGAAAGGGATGGCAAAGAAATCAAGTGCATCCACCATAAGCAGAGCCGTGACACTGGTATTTTCTTTAAAAATAAAAATAAAAAAAATCAGGTGAGCACCCTTGCTTACCCAGCGGGAGGTTTACCCACACGTTTCAGTAAGCCCTCTGTAAGGTGAAGTAAATGTGCTCCATTACAGATGTAAAATTATCTAGGCATTAATTGAAACAAATACACCAGGCAGGTAACTGCAGCTTCTGGAAACATCCCTGAAAACAAGAACCACTTGCCTCTCTCCCAGGGCTGGTTGCATTTCTTCATGCTTCAGCTACAATTAATAACCATGTGCAGAAGCTCTAAGATTTCGAAGAGTTAATTGAAATCATGATCACATAAAAACAATTATCCTGCAGCATAAAAATAATTTACTGAGAAACAATTTAAACTAGATGACAGTCTCATGGATTGAGATTTTACAGATGCTATAGGGAAGCAAATTGCTTCCAGCACTGCCATTATTTTAAGATAGAAATATAAACAAATCTTTATAGTGTTACCCATCAGCCTTCACACACGGCTGCTGCAATCACTCCTCCCCTAGACTTCTTTTTATTTTCCATAATTATTTTACTTATTTTGATCTTCCCCTCTTACTCATTCTCTACTTGCGGTACAGACAGTAAAACACAAATGTTATTTAAGTACAGAAATCCTTAAAGTAGATTTTACTGGGGTTAGTGGCTATTTTTGGCCAAGCCAGCACAGAGATGCACTGAAGTGTTTACTAGCTTGAACATAGGTCATAAAGCCTGCGTTTGTCATTACCAAAGACCACCTGCAGTTTAGATAATTTATTATCAGTGACAACTGTTTATCACTGTTCAACAGACAAATAAATTTAACCCTTCTCTGTCAGTCATATAGCCTCTGAGAGAACAGCCCGGCAGAACTTTGTGGTGCCTCTCCAGTATGTATTTTAATCCCTATGCCTACAGAAACACACAGCGGCTTCGCTGGCTGCAGATTTACAAGCTCTCCACGCTGCTCAGACCTTCAAGGGGGAAGCACCGATTGCACATGTACAGCCAACCCTCCCAGAAAACCTCCCAGAGACACTCTGTGTTACCCAGAAAACAAACCAAGCCCATCTGCAGAAGACGGATGAAAGGAAGTCAAGAAGCCAGGCCTGAGGACCGAGCATGTTATTGAATATCCACTGCTTCATGTTTCGGCAATTCAGTATTATTTCCTCTCATATTAACCCTGCAGATTATTTTAAATCCCCAAGGAATGTTCAAATATGAAGCGCAAAGCCATTTATTTTGCACAGTTTTCAAATATCTCCTACTGCCTTTATAACCCATCATGTTTGTATCGGTTTGCTGTTGTCCATCACCGTCCCCCTGTGCCCCTACTGCAAACCCTTGAACTTCCAAAAGACATCTCCTGGCGCACCTCTCCCTTCCTGACTGCTTTCAGCAGACTGAGGGAGGTTGTAAAAGGTAACAAGGTCTTAATTCAAGAGGTTTGGTCAAACGTGAGAGTTTGATCATAGGTAGCAATTTACAGGATCAGGGCTCACCTTCTCTACAGCTGGTCTTTTCTGCTCTATTAGAGCAGCCCAGAAGAGCTGTGCTGTGGTTCACTCTAGTAACAAGCACAAAGGATGGAGAAACGAATCGTGTGTTTTGGCAAATCAAGGTAATTTTCTCACCTCTGAGTCTTTGATTCCTTTTCAATAAAAACATTGTGTGCAAAACCACTGGGCACGGCAGTGCCAGCAGTTTCCCCAGTGTTTCCTGCCAGAGCACTATGCTATGGTCTGCACTCCCCAACTTCAGGCTTCTGGTCTTCCACCACCAAGCAGCAAATCTGGCGAGCCCTGCCTGCAGATAGGGCTATGGGCACTGCTCTGTTGAGTCTCCAGCAAAAAGCTGGGCAGCCCAGGACCCTTCTCACACTTGCTGGGACAGGAACCTGAAGCACTGACCACAGCCAGGGCTCAGCTCCTGGCTCTGTGGCTGGAAGCTGGAAGCCCTGGGACCCTGGCACGTGCTGCCAAAGCTGTCGGGAGCTGCAGCTTCTCTGCAGAGAGCTCCTCCACCCGCACCCCCCTGAGCCAAGGGGCCAAAGCAACTCGAAGATCTCAGCAGCACAACAATAACAGACGCAGAGGTTTTCAAGCAGGAGGCTCCCCCCTTGGATGATTTGCAAGGAAAGAATGACCAGTCAGGAATTTTATATTGTAAATGCTTGTGAGCAAAATGCCTCTCAGTTCAGATCACAAAATAGAGGGTGCAATTTGTCATAAATGGACGCCGCTTAAAAAGCAAGCTGACACGTTCTGCACTGGCTCTATTTTCTAAATGATTTCAGGTTCTGTGCCAAAGCCAGCACATTACATTAATCTTGTCCTGGAACAGAACATGGGAGAAATTATTTATAACGTATATTCACATACACACACCCCACTCTAAATGATCTAAAGTTTGCACATATTTGCACATTTATTGTCACAGCTGGGACAATAAATACATTAACAGCTTATTGTCTCCCTTCTTTATGAAGACTATTGTTCTCTACTCATTAGCAAGCACTTTGGATTGTGCAACAACATAATTATGCATCATTCTTACATTATTTTGTGCTATGGGGGTCTTGTGCTACATCCTGAATTTGTTAAAAATCTTTACAGGGAATTAAATTTCAGGGTGTCACATTCAGTTGCTTATTGGTACTGTTAAATATCTTTAAAATCCACATTCCAGTCAACTTGGCTTGAACAGAAGAGGACTTTGGGAGGGGGGGGGGGGGGGGGGGGGGGAAGATTTCATTTGTTAATAATTCTACAATTAACTTATGCTACTGAGCCACATGAAACACAAACTTCAGTCTGTTTGCAAATGTGACTGAGCAAAATATATGTAATTGAACTTAAGGATGCCATATTTACTGCTGAAATATGCTGAAACACTTCAACTGACTTCCACAGTATTAGATAAACGCAAAAGCCACTTTGCATTCCAGCACGCTCTAACAACTTGCTGAAGAGCAGTGCCATGATCTCCAGAAAGCTTCAACACTAAGCAGGGTACAGGAGAGGTGAACAAAGACAAGATGTCAGGATGCCTTGAGGTATGCCTTCACAAAATAAACAGAGGTAACTCGTAAGAGAGAGATTAAATGCTAACAGGCTTTCAAAGACCAGATACTTTAAAAGAAAAGATAAGGCACTACAAGTTAATTTTGTTAGAATTTACTACTCAACACAATTTTATTTAATCAGCATAATGAATTTCATTCATTGCAATAAACGTTCACTTACTGATGAACAGAACTTGTGTCATATCTGCCAACAATGGTCAGCTCTTCAGAGGAAGGCTAAAGGCTTCACAGCTGTCTGATAAATATTCTAAAAGACACCAGTCCCGATACCAAGGAACTGGAACTGGCTGGTTATAAATGGCATTTGACTGGCTACTGTACGTCTCCTTGGACTAGCCAGCTCTCACGATGTCTGCAAGGCTAGAAGCCCTTTTGGCAGTATGATCTGGGCACACGTCGGGTGATCTATAGCCCTGCACATTGGATTCCCACCTCTGTTGTCCCACCAACTTTTTTTTTTCCAAGCTGTCAGCCTTGCTCTGCTAAAGATGAATGTGCTCTGCACTACGCAGGTGAGCATGCAGAGCTCTGCTGCTTTTGGGGTGTGCTCAGAACAACAGTGCAATTCCCACATGCTCATATTAAAAAAAAATAAAATCTGCAGAAATTAAGAAAAGCTTCTATGATAGGAGGATGTTATACTTTGAGAGGTATGACGAGGAAATATCCCCAAATATAGAAGGCTAATCCTGTCACGTAGTGAGACCTCAGATTTCAGGACAGTTCTAGAAAAGGTACTGACTGTAGAGTCTTTAGAAAACTGAACAACAGAATGGAGATCTTCAGCCCAAGGGCAGCAGAGTTAGTGCTCTGGTATAATATAAAGGGATTAAGTAATGGGCTTACAATATATTTTCTGAGGATTAGTGTATTTCCTTCTTAAAGGGATCACGTCATGAGCCAGTCTCATGTCTTCTAGTCATCAATATCTTTTTGCACTGCCATTTATATATTCTATATAATTTTCTGATTCCTAGGGAAGACATCACATTGGGTTTTGGTGCACCCCTTTTAGCCCACATAGCTTGCTGTATAACTTACTGGCTAGCGTATCCCCCAGGAAATGAAAGACAAAATTTGTCTGACGTTCGTACATTACTGCCCTGGAGCAGGCACTCCAGCACAGAAGATTTTCAGATTATCAAGAGGGGGTAAGAGGAATGTCACAGCCTCTGCTAGTCTATGTAGGGTCATTTATCAAAAAGACAGCTGGTATAAGATTGCTACGCTCCCTTCCTCTGAAGCAACAAAAGGTATTTAAAAATGTTTTTAAGTGGTTATGTTGAAGCTTATTTTCCAAAATTCAACAGAAGTTGAGTATTTAATTCCCCAACCTGAGGAAGCTGTTCTCTTTAGGCTGAAATAGCTTCATAAGCATAGTATTCTCTCGCCCCTCAGTCTCCACGTATGCCAGGACATGTTTCTGTGAGGTATAATATATGCTGCTTGTGGAGCACTGACAGAAGACCAGAATCAAGGTTTATTGCCAAACCCAAATATTGGGCTGCTTCTTGAGAGAAACTGGAGTCTGTTTCATTGAAGTCAAGGAGACTTCTCCCCTATTCTGGCGGGGGGGACATCTGGGATATCTCACTTTGACGAGCAGCAGAACAGTTAAACATTGCAGAAGAAAAGCAACCCGTTGGCTTGAGGACTAGAAGAGTTCCCAGTTTTGTAGCTCAGAATGCATGGGGGCAGACAGTTGCAAAAACATCGATGAAACTTTAGATTGTAGCCTTCTTGCTAACAAGAAATTGTGGGGTTCTTGCCTAAAAGTGAAATTCCCGCAAGAAAAAAAATAACATAATCTGCATTAGAAGACAAGCAGCAAGGGAAATCAGTCTGAAGTTTAATTCCTAAGATACTTCTGTGGTTGGCACAGGTAAAGCATCAGAAAAGACGCATGAAGGAGAATGGCTGGGGCGGCTATCCACGTCCCCAGAGCTCAGCAATGTTGTAGAGCACGTTTAAAGCAAGCCCCTCCGAGGACTGCAGGATCCACACGGCACGGGGCACACATGGTGCACAGCGCGGCATTATCCGAGCAGTGGAGCTGAACAAGGAAAACATCTGCATTTCCTCCTGTTTACATAGCTACAATATCTCCTTCACGAAGGAATGAGGTGTCCCATCCACATTAGAGCTAGCGCTGGCAGTGCGCAGTTTTCCTCAGGAAGGCATTTTTCTCCAAGAACAAAAGCTGCTTTGAGAGCTGAACTTGAAGCTATCCTGCTCACAATGCACTTCAGTGATGTTTTGTGTTTTTTAGGAAAAAAAAAAAAAAGTTCTGCTACAGTTTTTCTGAGTGCCAGTTGTTCATTAAAGCAATATTTACACATTTTCCTTGGGTTTTCTATGGTGGAGACCCCCCAGAATGTGGACAAAACTGACTGCACGTATATAAGTACAGCTCGACATGACAGCCCTGACAAAAATAACACTTAGCCAACGAGCGGGCACCCGCAGCACAAATACATGTTACATGTGGGTTTGCAGGTTTCGTTGTGCATGACTTGGCCGTGTAACACATATTTCGCATCAGCTTCTGCCCTGACTTTGCTCACATCAAGCCCTTGTAAGAAGATCAACAAGCTCTTCGGAGGATATGAAATTACTGACAGAACAGAGCCTACACAAGCCATGATTTAATCCAGCCAAGCGTCCTTAGCTGGCCACCTTTTCCTAGAGTATTTCCAGCTTCCACGAACCTTCTGAAAAGCAAGAGACGGATATTTAAGGGTCGGCAACAGTTTTGTTAGAGTTTCACGCCATTTACTTTTATTTATCCTTTTTTTTTTCCCCTGTAAGTTTTCCATGTGACAGAACAGTTATTCTGCAACTGATACCACTGAAATCCATGACTTTGCATACATTACCCACTATGGTACAGCACAGAGATATTTCAGGCTGGCTTAAAATAAACTGGCTGGAGCACAAGAAATGGGTCCAGACGTAGCAACACGGAGCTCTGCCATGGCTTCGTCTATCCTGACAAGGACCAAAAGCAACTGGCACCGCGTGCAGATACGCTAGGCTTGGATCTGTGCCCATCTCTGAGCTCAGCTTCGTGTGCAGACTCTGTCATTCTTACCCCATCTTGGAGCAGGGATTTTATTCAATTTTAACAACATCTCTGCAGAAGAAGTTCAGGCTCCTGCTCCCCATGTCCTCAGTGTACAGACACTTGTCACCAGCCCTTGCATCAACACCCACATGAACATCAAAAAGGGGAATTAGCTGCGCCACAGCATCCACGGAGAGCAGGATGCTAAAGCCCTCCTCGTAACCCTATGGGTACATGGAACAGCCCTATGGAGATGCTACACTGGAAGGACAGGCATCCCGCATCGCTGCTGCACTAGCCATAGGTCACAGTATTTTTAAAAGGAATAAGGTTCTTGTGTACCCCAAAGGTGATTTCTTACTGGGGAAGAAGAAGAAATGGGAAAAAAATGCATGATTTTTCTCAACATCTTTCTGGCATATGAAATTTCCTTCTTAGGCTATCCGGTCCTTCTATGATATAAAAATTATAACAACTGGGAAAACAGCGAAATGATGACATAAGATTCAAAACACAGATTAGGCATCTGAGAAAGAAATATATTTTAAAATCATATTACTTGCTTTGAATTTTTAAAAGTGTTTTGCAACACCTTCAATATCTTCACCTTTTTAGCCACCATAAAAATATGCAAAATGTTCTGAAAGTCGCAAAAATCAAAGAGGATCAGACATGAAATTCCTGATTATGTAGGAAGAAAGTGTCTGAAGAGTTAAAAAGCTGAATGTTCAGTTTACTTTCAAAGAGAAGCCTATACTCAATCGCTCATCAGGTTTAACTCTTCTCAGATTCAGGGATCCATTTTTTTCTGGTTTTAAAGCACCTCCTAAGCATTGCCTCCACAACACCACCTAAACAAATGACACACTTTTACAAATAGGACGTATTTTATGATCTGCAAGACCAGGATTTCCTGAAGCGTGTTCACAAAAGAGACCATATGGGAGAGGATTTCTTTCCACACGCACCACCTAATTTAATTTTCAGTTGCTTCTGTATTTTAATAATTTGTATGCTTCAGTTCGATTTCTATTCCACTCCCTTCCCCACTCAAGAAAGGAATCTAGAAATATAAAGGATAAGTCCAGGAAAAACTCACGATTTATTACAGAGGCTTACTTAAAAGAAAAAACAGCCGCAATGGATTAATGTATTTCCTTTCCCACAGCTTTTTCGCTTAAACCATAACTGTGCATATTTACTGCAACTTTTCCATCTGCCAGTGGCATTGTGCTGACACATCCAGGCTGCAAGGGCTGACAGCAGGGAGACAGGACACACCGTTCCTCTCAAGCCTGGTGAGGAGAGAGGCTTAAAGACATTGCTGACCATCAACAGTAACCCAAGTCTTTGTTATTCCAGCCATTTACGCCAACCATGAATCACGTTTTTAACAGAAAATGTTTATGAACAAAAAAACAGAATGGCTTCTTGTCAAAAGCTTAACCCAAGGGCTATAAGCAGATATGCTCTCTTCTTAGAAGTCCTGCATAGCCTGTGTGGTGGAAGAAGAAACAGCTCATGTAGACATTTGTTTTCTCTTTTATGAAAAACGGTACAACCAAGGAGAAGGGACTACCTTCTTTACAAGGTCAGATCAAGTCCACATCACTGCCAGAGTTTATCCTTTGAACCTGATCCTTTTGGCAGAGATTATATATAACACACACATTTGACAATATAGAAGTGTTACTGATAGGTAAGTTATGTAAACAACATGACACATTATATTCACCTTTAAGTTCATCCTTGGAGTCCAGAGAAATCAACCAGCCACTTTGTCACTCCAACGCCCCTAAAGCGACAAATCCGCTGACTGCAGCCACGTTGCCCTAATTCTTCCAACAGCTTGGTGACCTCTTTACGTCCCTTTCTCTCTCCATCCCAGCACCAGCCTGAGCAAATGTAGCTCTTCCCCAAATTAACAAAAAAAAAAAAGCATATAAAAGCATGTAAGTTGCTTCCACCTAGTTAAGTTGCAGAAATGGTAACGTTTCTCCCCTTTTTTTGGATGACAGGTCTACGTTATTTTTCTTAGATGCCACTCAGCTAGTAATAAGCAAGACGACTGCAATTCAGCAACCGACTTTGGAAGCCCAGTGGTTTTCAGCAGGGTTTCATCCCTTATAGCTCTTTCATATTTCCGTTCTAGCACTTTCTACATGAATTACAGAGAACCCCCAAATGAGTATGCGACAGACCAAGATGTGCCAGATCAGAACAAAACACGACCATTTTAGCATCTTGAGGAAGCTACTAAGACCTTTGTCATCCTGAAAGGCTAAAACAGAGAGGGCCTCAGTCTACTGGGAAGTACGGTGAGCCTGGCCCCTTGAATGCTACTGCTGCAGCAAACAGCAGCAACACAGCCAGGAATGGAAATGTAAATCCAAGCAGCTCCCATACAACGCAGAATGTTGACTCCTTCTAGAGGTTCAGGGAATTTGGTCTGCCTTTGTTGAGGCCAACAACCAGGCTTTGTGATACAGATGCTTAATCACTAGGAACCCAGACCAGACCTATCAGTTTCCTCTGCAGGGGTCATCAAAAACGCTCAAATTCAGACACCATCAACAGGGCTTTACCCTCAAAGCTGTGCCTAGAACACAAAAGGTCTTTCCCTACCCCCAACACCAAGAAGCATTCAAACAGGTGATTTTTCCTTAGAGTCAACTATTACCATTAATGATCCCCACATCAATGCTCTTCATGCCCATTTACAAAAGAAAATAAAAAAGCAAGCCTTCTTAACCCTCTGCTATAAAACTCATTCATTACCTCTTACACAAAGAAGATTCCCATGTGCAGCACACTAGTCTCATCTGTCGTCAAGATCTTAAAAAAAAAAAAAAAAAAAGTCTGCTGTTCTTGACAGGCTAGAAGGTAAGAAAATGACTTTTGGTCAAGAGCGTCAGATGATAGAGCAATCTCATCAAGGCATCTCATAAGAAATATCACCCATTGCTCTCCATAAACACAAGCCTGGTTTGCCTATATTCAGTTACAAGCAGAGAAGGATAATTAAAGAGTTCATGATATGGAAGGGCTAAAGCATGTGTAATCTTATTTATGTTCCCTGCACCTGTGTTTTCTATGGTTTAAATTATAATACTGATCTTTTAAACTGCACTCAGGGAGCATCCCAGTTCATTCACATGAGGGAGAGTAATATGTTCTATTTTTAATCAATACATTAATGAAAATGGATGCAACATATTGTATAGCTTTACCAGTAGCCAGATATATATTAGCAAATTACTATTAAATTGTTTGCTGCTGTCTCGAGGCAATCCGAGCATGCTCAGAACTACTCTGCGTGGCTGTTTCACTTGGCCGTGTTACTCCTTTCCTTTGTTCTCTCCATGTGTATTGTCTCCTCTGTTGTGCCTCAATTCGCATTACTTAATTCCCACTATTATGGGAACCTCTTGTAGCTCATCTTTCAAGCCAGACTGTAAATTCTACCCGCTTAATCCAGGACCGCATTTTCCAACACCCGGAGCAATGAAACCACACAATCCTTGGTAAAACCCTTCTAATCCTTAACAAAGTCTTTGAGGTAGAGGCAAGCACTTCTGTCGGATCTGCACAACGGCACCAAGACCCCTCAGCCGCTCCACAGCCCAGGCGATAGCGATAGCGAGCACAGGAGCACTGGCCACGAGGCTGCGGGCATGCGGCACCGGCAGCCCTGCGCGCCCTGGGCTGGCTGCCCACCCTCCTGGCTGGCAGCTGGCCCCACGAGTGACAACGCAGCACATCCATGGCAAGGTGGGTAACACGGCAGGTTGATTCCAAGTGCCCATGCTTTTTTCCAGCGCTGACAGATCTCTCCTGCCCTGAATACCGTGGGAAAGGGCATCCACAGCCTCACGCTTTCACTTAGTTCTTACACTTTCAGTTATTGCATTATAATAGCAGATTATTGCATTATCTGTAATTTCAGCCTCCCTCTATGCCAGTCATTAATCTTCATAGATAACCAGATATTTCCCAAATATTTTGGTCCTACATATCCCAGGGAAAATAAAATAAAATAAAAATCTGTTTGGATATAAAAATCAAAAGGAATTCAAGACAGTCTATTTTTTTTCAGAGCAGCCAATTAGGTTCAAGTCTCAAAATCCAAAAATCTTAATCTCCTAGAAAAAATAATCATCATCATCTACAGAAGAAAGATGAGATTGTATGATGTACGGACGGGATTCCTGATATACGTGACAGCTTTGTATTTCCATTCAGTATTAATGGGTATGAAAAAGACTACCATATTTTCATGTGGAGAGCACCTTCCATGAACTAAAACAACAAAAATGATTCCATAAAGGATAGAGATGGCTTTACAGATGAAAAAATGAAGCCCTTTCTAGAAGTCTAACTCATGCAAACGAAAAAATTAAGTTTCGATCATTTCAAAATTTTAAATGCAACATTAAAATGCTGTAAGATTTAATCGGTTGACTTGCGTATTATAGTATGTGGATTGATGATAATTAACAATATTTATGTAATATACCTTTTGTATATACCCCAAAATCTAATGACAAATGCATCAAAGAACTGACATGAAAGGCTCGCATTTTTCCAACAGCTGTAGTATACTGACATTTAATTATAACATCAAAATGCTTTTGCATTTGTTCTCTGTACCCTTTGGACGGCACAGAACGCTGCTTACTGAGTACAGTGAGGATTTCAGGAAAATTTCCTTCATTGCCAGCATTAATATTAATATTTTAACTTCAAAGAAACAGAAATTATGTAACACTGTAACCACCCTCACATATTCATGAAATGCCTTGTTTGAGTGATTCATTGTTTTTGCTTACCCCATTCTTGGTCTTTCATCTTTCCCATACTTTTGTTACACTCTGCCTCTCAGGAGTACAGAAACGTACTTAAAAGTTGCTTGAAAAATTACTTTGGAAATATAAACTTCGACTGAAACGGATTTAAAATTGCCAACTGAAGCTTGGAACCAGAGGTTACTACTCTTCAAAAACAATTTTTAACATAAACAATTTCCTTTTGCTCACAAATAATGAGATGGCTTTTATATTATGCAAGATGTTTCCACTCTAACAGCCCACATCCACAGAAATGTTCACTGTGACTTTTTCCAACAAGCCAACAGAGCAGTGGCTTCTAACAGCGTGCAACTCGAATGCCCCAGAAGAGCAATACAGAAATTCAGATTTCTCTAAGGGTTAACGGATTGCCAGCCGTACAGCAACGGAAAATAGTTTTAAGTTATAGCAAATGATTACTGTTTCCCAAGTAACTGGGAAAATTTCTGTTACATGCAGTTCATTTAACCATTACTCTTTTTTTTTTCTTCCCCTCCTTTAGCAGATACTTTATTTCACAGGAGAAAAAAAAATACAGCGTATACCCTGTTTTAGATTATGGAGGATTACACAGCTTTACGACTGACAGAAGAAAATGAAGACAACCTGTGATCCAGATTAAAAGTTCTCGTCACCAGGATTTTCCTCCCACCACCTAATTTCAGAATCTTTTCCATTTAAAACATTCCCTGTTTGTTAAATTTAAAGTAACTATTCAGTTTTATCTTTATTTGAAATTATGAAGTAGATATATCCAGTGCTACATTTTCAGTATTTCAAAGACTTCTCTGTTAAAAAGGATGTAACCAACCCCGCTGACATTAGCTCTATTTTAGTTTGTTGCAATTTAAAGACTTTCTAAGAAGACAGTTTTGTAAGAGATGAAACAATCATCCTTCTTAGTAATTGAGGATTACTTCTGAAAGAATCACATTTTACAAGTTCACATCACTCAAACCAGTGCTCCTGAGAAAACAGCAGAACCTCGGCTGACCAAAACCAACAAAGAAAACAACCCATGAACATCCTCGACTTTCGCTATTTGCCATAAAAACGAAACAAGAATTAAAGCACTCAGCTGCCTCTTCATCTGCACTGCATATCCTCCCAAATATGCAATGTATTTCAGTATTGAAAACATCAAACGCTTTGAAAATTCAGCTTGAAACGCTCAGTCGTGCTATCACGAATGATGAGTGAACACACAAGGCGGTTGTTACCATACTCACCTACTAGTTTCAAGAACATATAATTACAAATCCATCTGTCAACCTTCCCACTACAGAGCTCTCCTGTGAGGTTTAAAATTCCAGAAATATAGATGACAGTAATCACTTTTTTTTTTTACAGCTACTTTCTAAAATATATTACAAAATGTATTTTGAACTATCTTTATTTCTATCTTTATTTCTACTACACATATTAATACACAGCTAATTGGGCCACCGCTTCAAATAATTTTTTAAAATAGAAAGCAGAACTTTTATACCATGCCTAGACACATTTTTATTATTGCTGTTCCTGATTTCTATGAGTTTTAGAGTCAGCACATGGTAGCCCACCATTGTTTCCCCACTGCAAACAAAGACACCCAACAAATCGTTTTGACATGACATGCAGTGACAGAACAAAACTTTGAACAAATGAAACATTGCTACTTCTTTGAAATTGTTGACAAAATTCACCAAGCGACGACATCTTTAGTTGAAAACGAGATAGATGAATAATCAAAAAGAAAAGTCAAGAAACAATTTTCCTTCCACAAACTGCCCACCAAAATGCTTATTCTCCTTTTTATTAGTTAGCCAATGACCTGAGTAAGCGCGGAATTACATTCTGCTAAAAGCTGGTTGATAGTATGACATACCTGGGCTGTTTTCACTTCACGTTGATCAGTGGGAACATTTTTAGGTTCTACTTAAAATGCTCAGCTATCTGTGCTCCTTCAGGCACAGAATGAACCTGTTACACAACCTGTTTGTGTGTTCTACATTCCCTATCTTATTAGACAATCATACTAGTGAAATCAGCTTAACAAGAAGTTAATTTACAAAAATAAAGGCATAAATATAATGCACTTCCTTACAAAATTTTGAGTGGATACTGAAAGGAACTGAAAATTACTCTTTTTTATTTTTGTTGGTAACTTTAAAATAAAAACAGAAATTATTTGTTGAAATGATTTTATTATTTTCTAAAGGAGAATTATTAGTTTCAGATTTTAGGGGCCAGATCCTCCAGTGGAAAATGTGTCCCAGCACCGTGCTCCCACACAACTCAGGAACCTGGCCCCTAAAGCATTTAATCTGTCAGAAATGAGCTCCAGAGGGAAGCGTCAAATGCTGGGTCTGGTAATTCCAGGTGTTCTCCAAACCATGTTAGCGTCACAGATATAGTGGATTTTTACCCTTCCCCACATCCTGTTTTAAAAAGCAGATGTGGGGCTCCTGGGACCCTGACAGACAACTCTTTGTTCACACTTGATTGGAGGGCGTCCAAGCATTCTTGTTGAAGAAAACAGGGGTTTTGTGTCTCAATTGTGCTACGAAGGAAAAATCACTAATTCCATGGGCTCTTAAGGGGGCCAAGGTTACCAACACCTCCCTGGACTCTTTTCAGGTTATTTTTGTTTTGTTTCTCTCTTAAGCCCAAAATGTTAATGTAAACGAATTTCCATGAATATCATAGCTCTAGGACTTAAAGTTCATTGACAAGAATTTGTTAGGCTTAGGCTTTAAACTGTCCCACATCAGTTATTCATACAGGAAGATTTGAAACTAGCTGCAACAAGATTATTTTCCTGCTCAATGAAGCCAAAATTTCTATTTGACCATTCTTAATTTCATTAAGAATTCAGTATTTACAGATTCTATGGATTGTTTAACAAAGCTTAATATTGGACATTAGCATTTATTATGCTTAGATATCAGCATGGGATTCCCTGACATTTCCTCAAGCAAGAATCAGAGAAAGAACTGTTAATGCTGAAAAGAAAAACTTCAGGCTACAGCAGTACTTAGGAATAACAAACAAAACCCCAAACAAATGGTTTTTGCATCTTTGCGTGCAAGCATGATTGTGAGAGCTGAACAGGAGTCTCTAAAAATGTAATTTTTTTACAGCCACACTCTGAAATATGATGAAGAGAGAGAGCAGGGAATATAAAATGTATTTGCATGTTCCTGGACAGAAAAAAATTCATGCTCCCCACTACTCTTTGCAGGTAACAAGACAGAAGATATTTATTGGTGTACTAAGATTTCTTAAACTGCATAATTTGGTTAGTTTGCCTATAACATATATGCAGTAGGAAGAAAGGTACCTGTAAAGAACCATTCCAGAGCAAATTATTCTTAAGGAAGGTCATTATTTCCTGATTTTATTAGTATGCCTCAACAATGACTTCAGAGTATTTTTAAAATATAAATAATCCTCACCTGTCCCAACAAGGAGACATTTGATATATTGTACAAATGAGTAACTTACAGCTAAACTCCTTCACATGCTCGCTTAAGTGCTATCTGCAGCGGGTCATGGCACAACTGGGAAGTTTAGCTCACAGTTTAGCAATTCCGGTCTTTGATACACAATGCTGCATCAGCAACATGACCGCTAGATTTCCTTTGCCATTCCACTTACCAAGAAACATTATATTTAAACCACACTGAGTAAAATCTGCTACAAAAACCCACAACGCCGCTGCTATGCTATAGCTTTCACTCCAGCTAAAGTCAAGACAGAAAATTGCTGCTCATTGTGTTAGACCAATAACTCTGAGCAAAAGGACAGCCAGATACTACTCAAGGAATCGATTGCATTCAGCACAGCTCTAATGCCCTGCTGACCTGTGGTATCTGCGTGATACACGAAAAGCCTGAGAGCTGCGGTTTTGGTAAATGTAAAAAGTCACCATGACAAGCTTTAACATACAAAATGCAAAGTGTTGCAAAGGTTAAGCTATGTCTACTACAGAAATAGAGGCTTTTTAAATCCTCGAAGATAGGTCATTTAAGGAAGAAATCCCAACTCTAACTGGAAAAGCACAGAGGATCTGACTGGGACCAAAGAAGCTCATTCTGCAATGTATTTCTTTTTTTCTGCTTTTTCAGTTCTCCCCTACACTTTCAGAGAGAGAGAGATTTTTCAAGACAGATGAATGACACTAAGAAAAGATGAATTCCCTCCATATGGCAAGTCTACAGATCCAAAACCGACATGCTATCCACTGTATAACAGATCATACGCTTTTTAACAGGTAAATGTTCTCATATTTACTTATCTAGCCCTGGGAATCACTGGGGATTAATCTATGCTTAAAATCCATACAATTGGAGAGTACTTCAGAGCAGTCTATGCTGTTAAATTAATACACTTTTTACAAGAGCACTTAAATTTATGTAGCCAGACTTACAAACTCCCAAAACAAGTACTGACCAAGCTGCATGATCCTGATTGTTTTATTTAACAAAACAAGTAGGACTGCATGTATTTAATACAGGAGTAATGCTCACAGGGAGGACTGCAACAGAAACAATTTATCAGAATAGTAATTAATGGGATAGAGTGTCAACGTTTTCCTGAATGATACGAAGAGCTTTGTCCTTCCAGGAACAACAAGGGGATAATTAGGCTAAGATTTATTCTGTGGTTTTAAAATAATTCCTGTTTTTCAAATGAGTTGGTAACTGAGAAATTGTCTATACTGATTTGAATGAGTACTAAAATCAAGGAATATATTCAGCTCTTCTTACTACTTTTTAATCTTACTCAGTACCAACATGTAGCACTTGTTTTTATTTGCTACAGAAATATTCTGAGTATTCTTTTGACAGATTTCACAAAATTATTTCCAGCCTTTTAAAACCAGTTTACACAAAACCATGCGAGAGAGACGCTGCAAACCACTAAAACCGAAGCAGGCAGCAGCTAACGCCTTGACGATATCCAGGGGAGACCTCATAAATGAGCTGCTGCACTACGCAAACTGCCAGTGGGGCGACCCTGCTGTCACCAACTAAGAATTTATATTGAAAGATGAAAGAATTCCACAGTTTTTCTTTGTCCGGGGCAGTATTTACTCCTCATACAGAGCTTTGCACCCGCTGCCTGAGATGATACAGACACATGTTAAATACTATCTTGTGCCAGGTTACACTAATGCAAGCTCAAATGCATATTATTTATCAAATTAATTTTTTCGGGTATAATTCACCACCTTTGCTGATAACACAATGATAGTTCATGTCAGTAGGCATAAAAATACCACTTTAGGTGGCACAAAAAACCCCAGTAACCACTGAACAAAATGAAAATTTCAGGTTTGCATGAGAAAAAAATATTAATTTCACACAGTATGATTAAGCTGAAGAAAGAGAATCACCTTAAAAATTTTAATAAGTACATTTTTACACACAGCCTGACTACACAAAAGAACATTATTTTTTTGGTAATACATACGTAAATTCAAGCATTTTCACTTCATCCTCCAAACTCCTGCTTAAATTTTGCAAACATGTTTTTAGGTAGAGAACCATTTACTAGTTAAACGCCTCTATTGCATAAATTGATTCTTCTCTTTCCTTTTGATTTTTCCCTCCCCAATAAAAGTTGTTACTATATGAAAAAGACTGAAAACAGAGAGAAAATTACCATTTTGACAAAGCCATCAATCATATTTACCCTAAGTGTTGTTCTAACAGGAAGCTATGCACAACTCTGAAATAGTTGTATGTGGTTTTTTTTAAAGTCAATACTCATAATTTCTCCTATTAAATTGTGCATTATTTCTGCAGATTTCTTAAATTTTCACAGTTAATTTGTTCACATTAATTTCTTCTCGTTTTAAATTCAATACAAATGAAGCCAATTAAAGCCTACACTTTGTTAGTTATGCAATTCTGCATTATTAGCCCACAAACATAGACAGAGTAGTAACTACTGTTAAACTGCTTTGCTCTTTTGACATTGCAAGGTCCACAAATTTGGGGCAGAGGGGAAGTGTCAAGATAAAACATTAAACAGTTAAAGCAAAAATCAATTTAAGGATGTGAATGAATCTGGCTACTGCCAGACTCCAAAGACCACGCACCTCTTCACGGTTTGAATACTTCGCACAGAATTTGACATCCTCCCTCTGTTCTTAATTTTCCTTTATAATATCTATATATATAACTACATATATTGTATATTATTATATTACATATTATGTATATATTATTTTTCTTTATATTATTTGTATAATTGAGTGTCAGCTGCTTATCTAACAGTAAATCTAAAAAAGCACATGAATAGCTGTTTCTTAAATAAGTGTAACGTTCTTTAAAAACAACAAAAAAAATTTAATCAAAAAATTCCCAAAGGCACCAGAAAAAAAAATACTTTTCCTGAAAGTTTACCTGCTAAAAATAAATAAATAAATGAAGATGTATATATAATAGTTAATATCTGCAATTTGTTTATGCTTATTTAACCCTAATTTATGCATTTCATACATCTCTCTAACAAAGCTATCTTGAAGGTGACACGGTTTTCTATGAATTCCTGGTCTCTCTGATAGTGTTCTTCCCCAGTCTCGTCCCATACCCCTGTGTCTCACTGAGCCTTGCTAGCAACTTTAATGAGCATCCTTAAAAATAGAAAAGGAATTTCCATGACTTCTCCTATCTAGGTATTTTAAATACCAACACTATCAAGCAGTCACTCCAGGACCCAGGAAGGATAAGGATATGTTGTCAACAAAAGGAAAAAAAGAGATAAAGTCTTTGGAGTCCACCCCCTGACCTGACAAAATCCAGGACTTGATACTGGTCTCCAGGTCAAAAATAGACCGTCTGAGAGCAGCAGAGAACACTTGCACAGTTATCACAGAGTTACTTGTTTTGCAGACCATATTAAGCACTTCATATAATGGCATCTGAATCTGCTGCAACACATTTGAGAACAACTTCTCTGAACCAAGTTTGAGAAAAAAACATGTTTGTCAAGGGCAATAGGAACAAGAAAAATAAATCCTACCTTGAGGTCCTTTCTCTTGTTTCTGTGCATTATCCTTTCAACAGAAGTAGATCTTTTCCTTACAAAGACCACCAGCATTACACTCACAGCAAGAATTTTAAAAAAAAAAAAAAAGAGACCATCTGCCTTTTGCTAATCTCCACAATATTACGCATTATAAACATAAATACTTCTTACAGAAGATCTAGTAGCCACACATAGCAGTAAGATACCCTACTGTCCTCTTCATTTTTATGAACTTATAAAAGAAATATTAACTATTAAATGTTACTTGAAGTAATTATTATAAACCAATATCATGTTAAATGAATACGCTACCTTTTCTGATTCATTATCTTTGCTTTTGAGTTTTTCCTCTTACTGATAAGAATTCAGCAATTCCCCATGTTCTTGCTGAGCACTCACATAGGTTAGCAAGGTTCGACTGCGTGCGTTGTTCGAGCCAGTATAGCTTAAATCTCAGCCAGCCAGGAAGCCAGGCAGATAAGCGCTGGCCTATTGAAAATTTATCTTTTGAAAGGGAACAAGGTGCTTGAACTTAAGGCAAGAATAGTCTGAAAATTAACATTTTGTTACAGCCCACAGGTTAAAATATACATATAGTAAATGCATTGATGATAAGATAATAACTATATGCTATTAATTAGTAATAATTTCATTTCAGCAACCAAGTATTAGACACACTCTTTTTCTATTGCATAATTTCAGAATTTCATAACACAATTGAATACGCCAGCTTCTGATATATTCAATTTCATCAATAGAAAGCAGCTATGCTTTTTAGCTGAGACAGAGTTCTTTTCAAAACAGTAGAACAAAGGCGTTTTTTGTTTGTTTTCCTTTTAGGGCTATCTTACATAAGAAACCCCTTTTCAAGAAAAAATTTTTGTTTTATTTAAAAATGGGATGTTTTATTTCTGGATTCTATAAAACAAGTACACACTAGATTTTTTGAATAAAAAAATCCCAAACCCAAGAAAAATAAAGAAAAACCGAGAAACCAGAAACTAAGTTCTAAAAACGCCCTCTGAAGTTGCAATCATTTTAGGAATTCTGCATTGTGACTAGAACACATGGCTGCATACATTTTCACCAAAAAAATGTCGAAGAATGATTTTTAAAAGCATACAAGAGAAAAATAATCAACCATTTGTATTTTACTCTAAATACTTACTAAAAGAAAATTCTACCAACAACCTTCATAAACTTCATAAATAACTAATATTTAACTTTCCAACCCTTCACATATAGTAGGATTCCAAGGTAATAAATAATGATAACATAAGTTTCAAGAAATCAAAGGGTAAAAATCATCTACATACAGTTACTGAAAGGACACGTATTATTTGGTATTAATTAGCTAGCCACATTTGACAAAGTATCAGTATAGAACAGAATAAAACCCCTTATTAAATCAGCAGCTGAAATTAGAATTATTCCACAAAATTTTTTCCCAAACGTACATTCCCTCTTATTTAAAATATTTGTCTTTGCAAATTTAAATGAATTTGTTATTTCTAAGCCTGGTTAAAAATAAAAAAATAAATTGCTGAACATTAAAAAAAATGTCTTTTTTTTTCCCCTGTAAGTGCTCTGAAAAATAACTCAAAATAACACTGTGGAATTCAGGCATGCCTAAATAGCTTTTGTGTTATATATGTTTAGCTTGCAAGCAATGATGAATTTGACCTGCCAGTTTCCCAAAGAGACTTACTTTGCCAGGAAAACAAACTCCTGCTTTTAGGAGATCATGTGTTTTGTTTGTGTGCCATTGGAAAAAAGAAACAAATCTTCTTGATGGGACACAGACAAAACATGTTTTCCTTCTGTATATATATATATATATATAAACAAGAATGGAAAAGAAGAATTTAAAATAAGAATAAGCCATTATCTCTCAGAAAATAACAGCTACTTGAACTAATGATTTAAATTTCTGTGTTTAACATGTCTGGAGAATAAGCACAAAAATAGCATATTTTTGCAAGTGCCTTCAAGAGCAGAAATACACCGATAAGAACAAATGTGAGACATTTGTGTTTAATATATCAGAAAATATCTAATTACAGTAAAATTATCTGATGTGCAACAGTATGTTAATGTTGGCCAATAAATAACATGACAGATAGCACTCATGAAAGCGATTACCCATTTTGCTTGTCCCATCCACATTGCTGCTTTCTGCAGCTGTCATTCCCTACCTAACCAGCTCACAGGACTCTCTGCACAGAGCAAGACAGACAGCTCGTTATTGCCTTGAGTTTAACGACTACTCATGGAAAAGCTAGGCAATACAATTTGGTAATCTATTCTGAGTTCTGTAAGAAAAAATACATATATATGTATATAGATTTTTTTCTGCAATTAGCATAAGAGACTAAACAGATCATGTTTTTTTTTGTTTGTTTGTTTTGTTGTTTTTGTTTAGACACTGAAGACCTATATATTCTGTGCACTTTTCCTCCCACCCTATCCCCTGCAATTTGGCTCTTTTTCAGGATAGAACAAGCAGATGGGTATCAACTAATACATCCGTTTGTCACTTGACTGCTTCATAAAAACTTCCGCCTTTAAACAGAAAAAGTGACTAAGGAAAATAAGCAATTTATGCAGGACTGGTTCATAGTTTTCTGTGTATCTTTCCAATAAAAATTGTTTGACATAGCTGATTAAAATAAACACTGTTCTAAGGAAACAACCACAAAATACAGTGATTAAAGCACTACTGAATAATAAAGATTGCCTAACTAGGATTTATTAGAAACTGAGGGCTGAGGTGAGAAGATCAATGCAATAATTAAGTATTTTAAAGAATGATCTGCAACATTAAAAAAAATCTTTTATGCGCCTAAAAATTTTTTAAACTAATATTGCTTAAATGATCTCATGCTATTCCTGCAACTGGAAAGTTACATGAAAATATTTTAACTATATTATGCATAAATAATTTACTTCTAGACAGACAGTTTTTACACTTACAGATAAATTTTCTCTCAAAATGAACATTAGATTGTAAATATCACAAACCACATGAGGAATAATATCTTTTAAAGACTGCGTTTCAATCGACTGCCTTTCATGCTGGCTCAGTCACTTTAAGCTGTGATGGATTTTTAAAAGCTGTTCCAATATATCAAAATCAGCCTTGGAATATCTTAACAAAATTCTCAAGTTTCTATGACTAATAGTGTATCACAGACTTGATAGTTACAGGCTAAACACAACCCTGACCTTTTGCGATTATGGCTACGAGACCTGTGGTATGCCCGCTGAGCTATATGGCTACGAGACCTGCAGCGTGCATACTGAGCTAACAAAATCTACATTTACAGCAGTGCTCTGTCATGCCAAAAATCCCTCAAGGCAGGATTTTGGCTTGCCTTATACAATTTCTTTAAAATATAGGGTCACTGCTCCTAACCTGGAAGGTAATGTCTCCCACCTTCATCAACAAACTCAATGCTTTTACAGTAGAGACCACATAGTGCCAGTAAGCTGCTTGTAATAAAGGATTTTCAGGCCTCTTATAAATGTTACACTTCCAGAACAAAAAGTCCTCTCTACCAGCTCTGGGCTCTCTCAGACAGCCAAAAGCTGAAATTCATTCCCATTGTCTTAACCCAGGTCAGTGGGTTGCTTTCTGAGCAGAAACCTCTCCAGGAGTCAAAGCTGCTGTGACTCCGTACCTTATTTCTTACCAATGGGACAAAGTGATGGATATTTCTTCTTTGTATTACATACACATGGTTTAGCTGGTGAGGAGGAAGCAGACAATTCTTACAAAAAAAGGTGAAAACCTTGGCTTGGTAGAGGAGAAACTAGGAATCTGGCAGATCAGGATACAAGAGGACATCAGGAAGGCTAGCAAGATTTTGTGTGGGAGAAAACCTGAGGGAAAAGTTGCTGAGGGATAGGGGAGGAAAGGGAGAAGGACTGGGGAAAGAAAGGTGTGAAAATGCCATCCTTTCAGGACTTTTTCCCCTGCTCTGTCCTCATCACTGGAGAGCACATTTTCTACACAGCCTTTGCAGAAGACACAGAGAAAGAGGCAAAGAGGCTACGTAACACCGAGCATTGCAGCCCTTCCCATGGACTTGGAGGAACAGTAAATGAAAAATGAAATTAGCTCTCAGCTATTCTTCTATTTCCAAAAGCCACCATCATTAATTTTGTTTCACACGACAAGGCATGCAAATCAGAACGACAAAGCACATTCATCACCAGCAATGCTGCATCCAGCAAAGACAGCTTGAGTCAATAAAGAAGCCTGGGCTGAGCGACTGTGAACAACAAACGCTCCTTACGGGCAGCCAAACTGAAGATCATTGGGAAACTGTAAAATGAGACGTCCACCATGCAAACCTCTCCTCGTTCCCTCCTCCCATACAAGGGGATGTTTTGGTACTGAACTGTGGAATTCCCCAGAGACACGATAAAGGAAAAATTAAAACATCCACCAGCCCAGTAATGCCGTGCGTGATAAAAACCACACGAGGAAGTCATCGGGTAAAACAAGCAAGCATGACACAACCATTGAAACTAGGATTATGTTAGAAGCTGCTCTTCTTTCCAGAGTGTTTTTCAGCTCCTTTTGCAGGCCTCCTTGCCTGAATGCCTACAGACAGAGCAGAAGGTGCCAGATCAGCGATCTGCAGCCTACCGATGGCAGCCTACGGGCAGCTGCTCCCTGGATGATGAGACCACTGCAAGACGTTAAATCCATTTCAGGAAGTTTTCTCATCCTTTCTAGAAGCTAGTTAATACCGTGTATTTATGTATCTCTTACTCTTCTCTGCAACCCGTTTTTCCTGGGCTTAATCAAAGGGTAGGATAGCCTGAAGAAGTGCCTACAAAACCCACTCCACGGGACAACTGCCAGTGGATTGAAACCTCCTACCACAGTCTTAATCTCCCTTAAAGACTTCTTGGATGTGGGTTCAAGTGAGAAAATCTACGCAGCTGGATGTCAGGATGCACCAGGAGCTTTCATTCCCCTTGTACTCCTCAAATCCTGCCTCTGCACAGCAAGACTGCACCTGTCCCAGTGCAGTACCCCTGACGCCTTCAATTAATGCTGAGAAAATCCTGAGCTAAGTGCCTACTTAAATTTGATGGGTTTGGCATTCAAATGATGGTCTGTGAGCCTAATAAAAGCACCAGTTAGTAAACAACATTATTGATGAACATCAGCAGAATTATGAGCAACTGCAAGCTGCAATTAAGTTGAATTTAGCCACCATGCCCACACAACTAGCGATGTAGTTGTTTCAGATCAGTGCAAACAACAACCAATAAATATTCCCATTGCTTCTCCAAAGAACAAGAATGGGAATTACTGAGTGCCGCTAGAGAAATTTATAGTTGAACAGATGCAAACTACCTTACAGCCCTTAGGAAAATGGAATTCATTCACCAAAGCATAGTTTGAGCTAGCTAATCCAAGTCGCATATTTAGTTCTTGCAGAGCTTTGAGAAGCAATCAATCTTCTGGTATTCACCAACGTGATTTGTTAATCTGCAGTTTTCATAATGTAGTAAGGAACATTTGAATTAACAAGTTATTTTCCAACAGTCTCTTGGTTACTTATTGGGTGTGACAGAATATGTGGTGCGGTGAAACTGGACAGTATAGGTTACGTCACGTTCTGCCATCTGGAAAACATTACAAGATAATCACTAATACTGTGAAGCCTCCTGAATCCGTTCTTCATATATAATATAGCCATTTGAGCTCTGAAGAGTGATTTGTAAAATATGTTACTGTAATCCTAAGTAGGATATTGTTTTAAATAAAACCCATATCTAAGTACAAATTTAAATTTCAGCTTACATCCTTAACCAATTACGTACCAATGCAAATCTCCACTGATAAATTGTCTTGCTAAATCCATTCTTGCAGTGGATTAGTTAGCTCAGAGAAACAATACTGGGATATAGTTTTTCAGGACCAGCAAGGTGATTTGAAGATTCCCCAGTGGTTAGCAACTTCTATTCAGTATGCAGTAGGATTCAAGTGCTGGCCCTTGATAGCAGCACAGGAATTTAAGGTCACCGTCCCAGACCGCTCAGTGAGTGGTACCTGTGCTGGTAGGGGCAGAAAGGACTGCTCGTGGGCAGCTGCTGAAGGCAAACGCTACCTAGAGAATGTACCAGGGAGCAACTCCACAGCCAAACCCTGTGTTTTGTATAGTCATAATCACCTGTAATATTGCCCGCTCTCCCCAGGAGGAATGCCCAGCATCGCCTGTTATTTCTGGCGCATGATGAGCATGCTGCGGAGCTCGCTCCCGCCGCAAGAGAAGCCGGACGTGCCCTTTGCCAGCAAGGGACTAGCACCACTTCTGTCATGTGAAGCAAAGTTTATACAACAGCACTTAGATCCATTTCTGTGGAACTTGCTCCATGGCTGAAAGCCAGCATGGGTCAACAACCCACAGCAGTTTCATATCATAGTGTGTCTTCACAGACAGCCCAGGGCTGACAGATCCCACCGTGCTCCTCGCAGCATTTTTTTTCCAGGAAGACAAAGACATGCCCCTGACGAGGCAATCTGCATAG
Source organism: Cygnus atratus (assembly GCF_013377495.2). NCBI lineage: Eukaryota > Metazoa > Chordata > Aves > Anseriformes > Anatidae > Cygnus > Cygnus atratus. The sequence goes on from NC_066368.1 coordinate 10,795,147, forward strand.
AGCTCAGCAAATGAGACCTCTGGACTGGCTTTCCCATACAGCATTCCCATTTTACTTTCAAGCCTTCAGTATCCCTAAGGTGATATGCCACAGGGGTATTACCCACACCTCAAGAAAATATTTAGGTATGTATGTGTGTGTGTGTGTGTGTGTATATATATATATACACACACACACTATAACTATATATCTCTCTCTATATAAATATATATCTATAAATATAGATATAAAGCCATGCTCACATAACATTCTCAGCAGCTAAACTCTGCCACAATCCCAAATGTTCAAACAATCAGGTCATGGTAACCTAATCACAAACTATGAATGTGATAAAAATCATAGAAGGAGTACCTGACAGAAATTGCTGTAAAAGTGACATCATGCAATAGGCCATGCAACAATCTGAAATCTCAGCCAACAGAAAAGCCAAAGGATCAGGGGGAATTTGGAACAGTTCTGTTTTGCCTGTTTTTAAAATGTCTTAAAACTATGAAGTCAGTTTCCATCATATCAACATTCATGCTTTGACCTAGACTGCCCCAAAAATGTGGTAAGAAACCAACGGACCTTTTGGACAATGTCATTTGTTGTATGCAACATTGTTCTAACACAACTCTTGCATGACTGGAGGACACAACAGCTGTGTGGGAGGCCAAAATGGAGAAATAATTTGTTGGAAAAGGCTAGCAATAATAATAGCTAAAGTTGTGAAAGTTCTAAAGTTGTGAATGTTCTCTAAAATAGGAGCGAGTTAAATAAATAAAACTGTATATAAACACACAAACACACACGCACCAAAATACGTGCACATAAAAATAAAAGTTTATATATTACATATATCTATCAATACTGCTGGGATGCTTTCTATTCCACCTGCACAATATGCCACACAACAAATTACTTCCCTCTGGTTTTCCCCCAGTTGTTCTCACATCAGGTGACAGGAATCTCTGTAGGAGTTTTGTATGCTTCAATGAACACTTTCTTACCTAGCTCTGTAGTTTTATTATCCACTCAAATAAATACATAATTCATGTATCATATTTGAAATTAAAAAAAAAAAGAAAAAGAAAAGAAGATTATTCTCTGAATAAAGTCTACCATTAAAACTACCTAGATCAACATTTTGAAAAAAATGAGATTTCTATAGTCTAGATTTAGAATAAAATGTTCAGCCCAACAAATAAAGATCTTTTTATGTAACCTCTACAGCATTCAAACAAACGTATAAATGCTCAAACTGCTAGAAAAAAAAAAAAAGAGAGAGAAACACTTCTTTAAGTTCTGTAGTAATGTAATCCAATCTACCAAACAGGATGTTAGAGAATTTAGAGTTTGCTTTAAAATGAGACAAAGCTGGTAGGATATTTTTAAACCGGCATAGCAATCATATAATGGCTCACTTGGCCCTGTTGAGAAATGCACTTTTCAGGACATTTAAAAGTACAACGAGCTTTTCTACTAGATTTGCACTATACCATAAACTTCTCCTCTCCCTTTCAGTACTCTGATCAATTCTAAATGTAATTGCTGTGCTGATCTTCAGCTTACCTTTAACAGATGAGCACTACTAAATCAGAAGTTGTCCAAATTTCCTACTCTGGATTAATATATACATAATGGCTGCTTGCCCATAGCTGGAAATCCTTCTGATCACTTAATGCTGTCAGGTGCCTCATTTCTAATGGTGAAAACATAATCTAAGCTTCCAGAGGACAAATTCTTCGGGCTCCATTTCAAGTGCAGAAGTATTTGAACACAGATAAAACCCACCGATCTGGTCAAGATTCAGGCACATACGCAAGCACACTGAAGCAATGGGGCTTCGGTGAAATAGTACTATAACAACGCTCATTTACAAGAAATAAAAATATTTTTTAAAAACAGAATATTGAAAGCTAAATAGCAGCAGATATAGACAAAGATGACAGCAGAAAAAGTTTTGTGGGTACTGCCAGGGTAACGTTTCTGATGTTGGACTACAGTCTGCAGTAGGAAAAAAGAAAATCTATGAATGTAACTAGCCTTATGAAAACCACACTCTTTAGGTGAACTTCACGTCCATATTTAACTCCAAAAATGCAACATTTCATTCATGAAAGAATTAGGTCACTCGCTTGTATGTTAGAGGCTTATACGTTTCTTTACCAGAGGTAAGACACTCACAAATCTCTGCTGACAAGTTTTCAATCTGAAATCAAAACCAGGGAACAAGACAGGATGGCGCAAACAGAGGGGTAGTGGCCAACCAAGCCAGGAGGATTTACACAAGAGATGTTTTTCCAAGAGTTTTCTGGAGAGGGCACAGAGGGGGTGGAAGCTTGGAACAAATTCACGGGTGGGATGTTCCAAGCCCAGAGACTGGCATGCAAAGAGTCCAAGAGACCACAGCTCCAAGTCTGAGTTACTTAACATCACTGTCTGGCTGCCCAACTATACTGCCACTAAACACCACGAATAGCAACATGGTTCTCACCAGCAACACAAATGTGCTGTCATCCAACACCCAAGCATAAGAAATCTCGGGTATTTCTGGTAAGTGAGGAATGAGATATGTGGAAGTACACCAATCAGGTCAGCAGCACGTGGAAATTGCCTGGGGAGATGGAACCACACTTATTGCCGTCCCTAAGCACCAGCCACCCTAAAGACAGTCTGCAGCAAACAGTTTACTCACTCATCTGTCAGAGGTGGGACTAAATACAGACTCCCATATGCACACTCCAGGAGTATTTGGACATTAAAGGAAATGTCTTTAGAAGCTTATTGACTCGCCCAGCTTCAGATCAGTACATGACAAAACACAGATGACATGATATGAAGGAGCTTGAGCACTACATGACCAGCACATAGGAAACCACAGGGAAGACTCGAGGATGTCTGACACCACAGCTGCTCCAACTGACAAAAGCAAAGAAATCAGGAAACGATGGAGATGTATGGATTGTAAGCATTGTGCAAAATAGAAAAAGACAGGCAATCGCCAGCTCCAAAATAAAATTCAAAGAAACATGTGCCTTTTTCATCGTGAAAGGGGCCAGTTCTGAAGAAGTACCACTACCCTTGGTGCGAGAGAAACTCAGGCACAGCCTGTGCTTCAAACACCTGATAGCCAGGGAAATCCAGGAACAGATGCCACAGGGAACAGACAGACAGACACCCTTTTCCCTTTGTACCTCTCAGCACAGTGTTAACAGGACGGTGTGTTACCGGCACTGCGCAGGGAGATGATTTGAAGGAGGAAAGCACACCCTCTGCAGGCTAAAAGTAAGTGTCTGGAGATCATTATTTCTGCGAGCAAAGAGCACTCGATTTCAACAAAGATATTTGATACGCATTTTTCGTAGATTCGCTGAAACACAGGAAGATGAATTCAGTATATCCAAATCAGCAGAAGAGTGGCAAATCCATGATTTATAAGCAGTCCACTGCATTTCATGCACTGGGGTCACACGAGCCCTTCTATTCAAACACGAAAGAAAAGGCATAGAAACAAAATAGATCATTTAAAAAAAAAAAAAAAGCTTCCATAGAACGAAAGACGGAGAAAAAAAGCAACAAAACATTTTCAGCAGTTACATCATTTTGTATTATTATGGTCAAATGAAAATTATTATTTTTAATATACTTTTTTTTTTTTTTTTTTTAAACTGGGCTTCTTCATGATATTTTCCAGAAGAAAACCATGGAACAGATACAGGAGAACATCACTTAGTTGTCTTTTTTTTTTTTTTTTTTGAAACAGATACAAATGGGTTTTAAACACTTACCATGAAACTTTCATCACTGTAAATAACTATAGAACTACAAATTAAGCATAAAATTAATTAAACATTAACAAAAGAAAAATATACACTTTTCCAGTGTGTCCACAGAAATGATGAATATAATTATAGCTCAGCAATTTGAGAAGAGAATATTTTGAATAAGTAGGTAATTAAGTTAAGAGAGGCCTAAAGAAAGATTTCACACTCACATTCATATGCTGAAGCAGTTTAAAAATAGAGAGTAAGAACTGCCTGACTTCACCTTTTAATTTTAGCTGGGTGATGAGCTGGTCCCAAAGACAGAAAGGCACAGCAGGATTTTTTCTCTGCAAAGTGCCCTTCGTATTTTATGTGAAGGAAATGCAGTCTGTTCTATTAATAACCTGCTGTAGCTCTAGATAAATCTAGGCACCCTTTCCATCAGGAAAAAAGTTCTGTTTTGAGCGTACAAGTGATTCAGAGCAACAAAGACGTATACACAAGTTGGAGAATCTTCCAACTGCCCCGGCCACTTCACAGTTAAATGAAGTCCACACAGGAACAGACATTTAGTTTTCCCGTCAGACACCTCTTGCAATTACTAAAATTGTAAGCACACCACTTTTCTCTCATGAGGAAGAAAAAGCAAATGACTGAGTTTGCACCGTGAGACAATTTTAACTTCATTCTCATTTTAATTAATATCTGGAAAAGCAAACGTTCATAGCAACTAGCCCAAAAGTGCACTGCAGAAAGAGGGGGGAGTTGCTTGACGTAACGCCACCATAATGCCTAGACTCTCCCAAAGAAGCGGGGAAAAAGCTCATAGGATTTTTTCCCCACATAAAGAAAGATCGATTCTTCTTCTGGATATGCCTCCCTCACACTTTGCGCTTTCCTGACATCTCTCTGATTAACCTATCTCAAACACCGGCTTCCCAACAGCAACCCTCAGGCCGTTCAGCATTGTTTCAGCCTGGCAGATTCTTGCAGTGGGGCAGGCTGAATCCCCTCCTGGTCAATAGCACTGCACAGGGAACTTTTCCGTCCTGCAGGGAATGGTGGAAATGGAAACAGTATTGGACGACAAGCATTCAAATTATTTTGCCAACTTATTCTCGCCAAAGTGACAGCTATCCAAGGGGAGGTCCCCAACACCCTCAGCTGTGTTAGAAACACCACCTTAAGCAAGATTAATTGTGCTTTAATCAGGGTAGCAGCCTTACCGCTGAAGCCTAAGTAGGGTCCTAAGTTAACACTGCTGTGAAAACAACTCTTCTAAACTGTCCTCTTGCCTCCCTCACACGTATTCAGAGCAACAATCAGCAGGAGGATCCTAGATTTCTTTGTCCCCCGTGCAACTATGCTCAACCTTTAATTACAGATTCGTGTTAGGCTCTGTCTGTAAACTTGCTGCATGTGTAAATACTGCTCCCTGATTCACTCCAGCGACTCCCATGAATAAGCATTTGCAAGTTTCTTTGCCACGCGGATGCACTGCGAGTAGGTGAAAGCTCGCATCGGCATCCTGCTGGTCAGCAGCCACTGAGCGAGGACACGCTGCCATCCTGAGCTGCAGCCCCTGATCTCGGTAAGCTGTTTGCCTGAAAGCACAGGAGGGCCATGCTGGCCTCTAATGACCACTTCCCACTCATTCACTTCTTACAATAAAGAGCACACTTGTGCAGGTGGGCCTAAGGAGATGTTTCTTTGTACCCACATTCCCAGTATCTTTTGGTTTGAATCTTAAAAGCACTGTATTATTTTCCACAACCCAGCACCATTCCCAAGTCACATCAGAAGCTCCATATGGTTCTGAAAACTTTTTCCATTATGAGATACAGATGAAGGGTGCTGTCTTTTCTTCCAGCTGGAGCACGCTCTGCATTTCATTTGTACAGATGCAACTAGCTCATTTATCACTCTGAGCATTTCTAGTTCAATTGCCGGATACCAGAACTGGCATCAAGAGCACCCTACCCCTGCCACAGGAGTGACATTGCACTTGACATCTTGCATCAAATGACATTAAAGCACTTGAAAGTAAGGACTGGAGATGCCCAATTCTGCTTCTTTTATTGAAGATCTTTAGTCAAAAATACCTCCTTACAAGAAGGCTGTCAGCTAACATTTCTACCGTCTCCGGCATAAGTTCAACACAAAGTTTGTTGAGCGAGGTCATCACTCACTGTATGGCTATTTATAGTTACTTACTCTACCCTTATCCTAAGGAGACCCTAATCAACAAAGCTTCTGATGACTTTTGTTTGAAGGATCTTTAAATGCAAATGAAATGTCTGTTTGTCTTGCTTTAAAAATAATTATTTGAAAATTCATTTAAAGGATCAACTAATTCTTCTTCCTTCCCTTTTCATATGTAATTCAGATAATGTTTCTCTTTCACATTCCTGTGTAAAGATGGGTTCTAGGGAAGAAAGACTGGTTTACGTAGCGAAGGATAAAGAGGTGCATGACCATCCAGTAACTAATTTATCTTAGCCTCTTCTATAAAGAGAAAAAATAGCTGTTTGAAAGAGTCTGCCTACGATCACACCCCTTCCTACCACACAGCCCCCTTCTCCCTTCAGCAAGGTAACACACCAGGCTCCACCAAATGGAAAGTGCGTCCTTGACAAAGCAGTTCAGATTTCCAAAAGAAACACACACAATTTTTATTAATTGCCCAAACAATCAGCCAAATTGGAGTTTGTTTCCAGAGCCCCTGCAGCAAGATCCAAATCCAAAGAATGATCAGAACCTCTCCTCTGGCTTTATTAGGCTGCCACGTGGGGCCCATGTGTGTAAGGAGCATTCTTTAGGGCTTAACATAGACAATATAGCCATTATAGTACTGGTTTTAAGGTATGTTTATAGGCCTAAAGTGGTTGTGGTCTCCAAGCCAGGCTTCCAGCTGCTGCAATAGCATCATCACCACCGAAACCCCTTACCCAAAAGAAATGCCTGCTGCTCTCACTGCTGCCGCCCATGCTGGAGAAAAGAGTTCTTTTCTTAGCGAGGTGCTTACCCCGAGAACTGCCAGCTTTGCTACAGCTAAATAAATAAAATTACCTCAGAGATTTTAAATTCAGAGCTGTGTCTGTCTCAGAGTTACAAGCTACTCTGTCATATTTAAGCTTGAAGCAGCTTTTTTCCTGCCTCCCTTGGTCGTTCTGCTGTTTCTTACAAGCAGGGGCAGGCAGCAGGGGGTGAGAAGCGATGTACTCCAGGTCTCCTCAAATTCCTGAAATGTCTGGTGTCAGAACAGGGGCCCATTTATCACAAGTCACACCCTTGGGAGCTCTCTGCCTTGTCCGCTGGGAGAGCAGCAGCAAGCCCTCCTCCCGCACCGTGCTGTTTGCACAAACTGCCAACGGGGAGTAAAACGTAGACACGGAGCCGATAGAGTGGTGTGCTTCTGGTGAGGGCTCCCTGGCATCCAGTTAAGAGGTGAGAAAACTAAATATAACAAACTTAAAACTACAATTATTGTAGGGGAGCCTGCCAGAGCTGCTCTGAAGCTCCTAATGGTCTGTCGGGGATTTATGGATCAGCTGTGAAAATTTACTCACAGCTAAAACTTGCCAATCAAGTCTTCGGCTTTGGAACACTGCTACCAACTTTCTCACAATACAGCTTGGAAGTGGAGAAGCAACCAAAGCAAAACAGGTGGTTTTAATGTTTTGAAGAAGGACGTACAAAAGAAAAGTCTGTTATACTGAACAGATCAATAAGAAAAGTGGGAGGAATTTCTCTTCTGTATGTTTCTGTCTTAGTATAAAAGGGCCTTCTATCACACAGAGCAGGGGAGGACAAACAGAGCAGTGCCAAGAACTGAGAAATGCACAGTAAGAGGCAGTATGCTGCACAGGAAAGGCTCCAAATGGCCCTGACTTGCAGTTCGAAAGAGGCTGAGCTGCCACATAAGCCCACAACTGTGAAGTTTTACACTCCAGAGTATTGCTTTTTAAACACCTCAGCTCATTAACATGCTATTAGAAAGCATACAGGAGTACGGGTCGATACTCCTCCCTACACAGCACCATGCTCTCTTTTAAAGCTTCAATGCTAGAACACAAGCTATCTATTTTATTTATTTATTGGCTTCTGATGCATTAGGTGTTTCCTATCAGTGCTCGTTGTTCGTGACGCTTCTGTGCAAGACTCCCAAAGACCTGGCAAAGCAGTAAGCATTCATGAAGCCTTGGAGACTTAGATGATGAGATCTGATCCTCTAAAGCCTACACACAAAAATAATCCTCATGCGTATGAATGCTTTGCAAGCCCAGTCTCATAGTATACGCACTATATCCAAAGAGGAATTTAAGTCTTATTTACCACTGCCAAACAAACTGGATTGGCTGCTTAAGAAATTTATGTAATATATAAGATGGGTGTTGCTTTTCTTTGCACCATTTAAACAAAATGAAATAAAAAAATTCTAGTCCCTGAAAATTTCTATTTTACCTTTTTTATTTGGTAAAGGAAATTCAATCCTTTAATACTTTGCAATGTAAAAAAATAAATAAAAGTGATTCAGTTAAATTTTATTGTCAAGTATGAAGTAGTTTGTCAGCACTTTTCACTTCTCCAGGAGCTGGAAAACAAAATATTGAAATAACATCCAACACAGTACAGAAGACACGAGAGCTGACTTGGATTCAAGTACCACTGAACTTTTTGTTTGCACCACTTCATCCATGAACCTCTTTGCCCATAGTGCTGACAGAGGTATCTACAAACACCATCCCAGTCAGCCACTGTTTTCCTGCATTACTGACAAATACGTTCACCTCCAGATACATCAGTGACTCTTTCCCAAGCATAATCCACATCAGGACAGCCTGAGGCAAACCTCTTGGGCCATTTCAAGGAGGCAATGGAAAGATGTCAGCAAAAGGGTAAGCGTTGCCTGTACGGGGAGGAGGTGTTGCTACAGAATAGAATAGTGACCTTGAATGAAGTGGCAAATAAAGAGAAGAGCCCAGCGTTTGGTTGTTGGTTGGCAGGATGGTAGAAAGCTGTAGGTGACCTTACAAGAATGTGCCATGAGCAGGGCACAAATGGATGGCACAGAGCACATGGATAGCAGGGGTGTGAACATTAAGATGTGTTAATGGAAGAGCTTGGAAGATAAGAGGAGCCTGGGGCAGAAAAATACCTCACCCTAGTTTGCTAATAGTTCTGTCTGAGGTTTTAGGAGACAAGTGCCACATTTTCTTCAGATCCCATCCTCACACTGAGTTGCACATAATCTCTGACAGAATTTTTTATGTGAGGCAGTAGAGGGAGGAGATCCAGAACTGCAAACAATGCAAATGGACATAATACAAAAATTGACATAATACAAAAATACAAACATCCTCTGTGGGGACTGGAGGAAACTCCTCTGTACCAGAGGTTTTCTGCCCCCACTCTAGTTCCAGGCAGAACAGAAAGCAGGGTGACAAGCATTCGGGATCCTGTGAGACATTATATGGCATTTTGTTCTCAATAAGTAATTTGCGGATTTTATTTTACACATTAAAAAAGAGGCCAAGAAGAGAACTAAAACGCTGGTCAGTGTAATGAGCTTTGTGTGTCATCAACCTAATAAATTTACTTAACACATGTTCCCCTAAGGGAAGGGCACGTTAATCAGCAAAGACAGAAATAACATTTTTTACTGCAGAAACAGACAGTGGTCAATTTACCGCTGCTTTCCAATATCCAATATGCAAAAGCCCACAGAAGAGTATTTATTATCTCAATAAAGGAAACCTCGGATGTAACCTTGGCTGTCAAGGCACTTGTTGGAGAAGTATTTAAAGCCTATTTCTTAAAACAAATATTCAAATGTAAGTAAAAATACAAGAGCAACTCCTGCACATCTCCAAGATTCTGTGTGAGAAGCGGCCCTAGCTCGCAGGTGCCATCACCGCACACATCTCCCCCCTCCAAGAAAAAAAGCCACAAGACATAAAACTTTACTTTTTGATTGAACCAAATTCAAAACACTTTACATTGTCCAAATCCCAATACTTTGCAGCCTGCTGTACAGAAAACCAGGAGATTTATGGCAAGCTGAGGAAAGCTAGGACTAGAGAACATCACACGCTTTTGGCACCTCAAGAGCCACTAAGCCAGGCAAGGGACCAGGTGATCAGAAGCCAGCCAGGGAGCTTACTTGTAGCCTGCCCACAACACATTTTCTCCATCCATCCTGGCTGGCAGAAGACTCAAGGGAATTACTCAGGGGAACAGGAGTTAAACATATCCTTTTCCTAACCTCGTCTTTTCCTAGTAGGAAGTATATCCAAGACAGTGGAGCAGAACCCCCACTCTTCTTAAAGTAGTCACCATCATTAACATTCCATCTAACACTGTCTAGTTTTAGAGTTAACTCCACACGGGAGATGGACTGCACTTTACAACCCTTATAGGGATAGTTTCACATCACCCAGAGTTAGGCAGGGATCACGGCATCTTTGGAGTCTTCTGCAGGAGCTGGTGAGACACCTGCACATCTTTAAACTGAGATGGCAGGTGACAAAACCGAACAGCAGCATTTGGTGACACGGCACAACTCCACCCCAGCCCCACTCACTGCCAGTTCAGCTCATCTCCCAACAGAGACTTGCAGAAAATGAACAAATCTGGCTTCCTTGGAGCTCCTCGGATGCACAGGATAAAATATACAGTTTGTGGTATCGGGATAATATCAATTAAAGTCACATTTCACAAGTTTGTGTTAAAAAGAATTAAAGCAGCAAGCCTGCCACAATAATAATTGCCTCTGTGCACTGATAACGAAACACTGATCCTTTAACAGCACAAGCCTCTGTCCCCTTGCAACAGAATACACAACGCTTTTATTTTGCATTTGTTCCAAAGAGGCAAAATGCATTTATAAAGTAGGCTAGGCTCGTGTTGCCAGAACAGGACAGATATTAAACTTCTCCAAAACCCAAAGGCGCAGGTTTTCTGGTTTCACCCAGCGTGCAAAGTGACAGCTTTGCAGTGACGGGTCATTAGTGTGACAAAGAGAAAGCAGCGGGATGCAGAGGGGAGGAGGCTAACAGAGCAATTACATCCTTAAACCAACTGTACTAGGTTACAAAGAATGGTGCTGGGTGTATGTGCGCGTGTATGCAGGGGAATAAAGTCAATCGGGTAACGTGTCTAGCTGCAAATCAGGTCAGAAGAGTTAAATTTAAAAAACAAAAAAATCATGACAGCATAGTCTTCAGAAAGAGCATTTCCTATTTGAAGAACGGAATTTTAAAGTGACTAAAATTAGTATTTCACACAAATAACCCATTTCTTACCCTCCTAAAGAAATTTCTGCAGCCCTCTATGAAATATAAATATACCTTCAAAGATTTTGTTCCTCCCGTTTTGGCAGTCCCCAGAAAGGACCAGAACTAGAAGGCACTGAGGCTTTTACCCACCTCCATTCTCCTTTCCTCCAAATGGGCTTTTAGCAGAGTCACCACAGAGCAGCATTAGCTCAGTTCCCTGCCTGCAGATTTGAGAGAATAAAGAGGAAAAACCAAAGAACCCATTTCCCAGTCTTCCCATTGATGGGAGCAGTAGTATTAAGTTTCCAATAAAAGAGCGAGATCCAGGCAACTTAGTTACAGTAAGGAGGACTCCACTGCCATGTGTTGTGTTCCACAAACTGCTTACTACTCTGCTTCTCATCAACTAAGGATTATTTCACTTCTTACTTAACTTGGTACTGCTGCTATCTCAGTAGCAGTCAAATAATGTCAAATAATTTTGACATTTCTGGGCAACTAAAAATTTATTGATAATTAATAATAAAAGCCAGACTATATAGAAATGTTTGCATACAAGGCACTTCTTTTAATTCTTTTTTTTTTTTCCTGATCCCTCTCTACTTTGTACCTCTGTGCTCCCTCTTCAATCTTTAAATGCATTTTATTGTGTTCCTCGCCCAACAGGCTGTTGGTTTAAAAAAATGATTTTTTAAAAAATCAAAAGATTTCAGGACAAAAACAAAACAAAACATTCTTAGTCATTTTTGTTTAAACTGTAATATCTATAGAATTAATTCATCTTTGATCTTTAGGTTGCACCTTATATAAGGGACATGGTGGGGCTGTTACTGGTTCATCCCCCTACTCTTCCTCCCTCTCCCCCCCAAAAAAAAGGGTATTTTACATGACAATCAGAAATGTTAAGAAAAATAAATCTCAAGATAAATGAGACATTTTTGTTACCTGATGTTGAAGACAGTTACCATCCCTGATGCTACTTTCTACTTTTTGTGAGCAACTGAACTTAAACATGCAGTCCAGGTGCCTTCCCCAAACACATTTCAAGTCCTGATTTTACTGTCAGGTGAAGTATAGGAAGAGACTCAATAATTACACAGCAAGTAAGCAGAAAAATCAGAGGAAAAACAAGGTTCCCTCACTGTCTGTTTCCTAACGTACAGAGGCAATGAATGGGAAACACTAAGGGAAGTTCAATAACATGGGCTTAGTTCCCACATTCTCTAGCGAGTCCCACACCGCCCATATTGTGCTGGCTGCTGGGTTCAGCTCCTTGCCCTTGTTTTGTTAACACCTCTCAGCTCACACAGCTACAGAACTTGGCTTTGTTTTCACTGCCATCCAGAGAAGTTACAGTTGTTACAACACAAACTAGATGAGTTTTCAGGGCTCTGCTGGGCAACTCGGATTTTAGAGATGTGCTTTAGAAGGCAAGTAAACACGGAAAGCCTGGATCAGTATCAGCAAGAAGAGAAACAGTAAAACCAGTGTTTCTTTATTGTCCTCTTGTTAAGTATCCGTTTTGCCTTTGCCATATACGCCAAACTATTTGCCATGACTAATGTATATAATGGTAGTACCTTTCATATTTTATCTCTCCTGAGAGACCTTGAGTTGGAAAAAAAAAAATGAAAACCCCACACTTTACACTAAACAGACAAAGAAAAATCAAAAAGCACCTGCTTAAAAATAATTGAATTAAAAAAAAAAAAAAGACTTTTTTCCAACAAGTTTCCTCCTTGCTGCTATAGGAAATAAAGGACTCAAAGCATTCAGCACCAGCCTGCTTACTTCTGTCTGCCCCCACAACTGGCACAAACTGATGACGACTCCAGCACAGATGTTGGAAATTCCATCCTCCTTCCAGAGGAGCTCAAAATCTCTGGGGCACAACCCCTTAGAAAAAAAAATATATATATTAACTTTGGTTTTTAACCCCACTGTTTTTAGATGCCTTATTCAACGTGTAAAGTAAATGTATAGTCCTATATCAACACGGGGAGCTCAGAAGTGCTCTGTTTCAACTGAGCATGTATTACCCATGACAAATCATTAGAACTGAAAGCACACAGCTAGCCATTAAAACGTACAAAGAGATTGCATTTCAATAGTCAGGCCTCCTATAATTACAGAGGTTGCTTGTGCGAACTTTCACAGAAAGCAGTCATGAAACATCTTTATACTTAGACCACAACCACCACTCGGTCTTTTCTCTCTTATTTCCAGAGAGCTGCTCCATCAGCCTGCAGTGAACCACACACCTGGAATTATTGGTGGGAGTGTCCATGCACACCAGTCAATCTAACAACAGGTGATAAAATTTGTCAGACTCTGAGATGTTGTGTAAATATTGCATTGAGTAACATCACCTCCAAATTACAAACAAAAAACTTTGCTTGTAAGAGCAGACCTACCTGTAGGGAAGGAAAAAATACATAAAAATAAAAAGTAGTTTAAAATAAATAAATAAATAAAACCTTTCTGTGCAGAGCAGGTATTTGAGGATTTTTCAGAGGTTTCCCATACTTGTTTCACTTGCCAGTGCTATAGGCTGTACCCTGCATTTCTACTCCTTCCGCACCACCACAGCGGAAATAGACGATGAACATTAACCAACATCACAATTGTAACCAACACCATTAGAATTGTCCTTCTCAGTCTTCTTCTTTATTTTATATGTGAGCATGTGTTTTTATCAGTCATCACCCAGAGTGTGCAAATTCAGGTTTTCCCTTCCCCACCAGCTTATCATTCTCAGCCCTACAACATAAGGGCTTTGGAATGCTTTTACTTCCGGAAAATTTGAATTATTATCTCATCAAACATCACAACCACCTACTCAGATAAAAAGTTTTAACTGCTCTATAAATCTTATGATTGGACCTTTAGTATCAACCACAATGACATTTTCACTTGCGGGGGAAATACATACATACAGGATAGTTCATTTTAGATATTATTGTATTTGGACAGGACTCAGATAGGAACGTCAAGGGATTCAGTTATGTTTTAATATTAAAATTACATTAGAAATGTTTAAACAACCAGTTGTTTTGCAGTACAATAAAACAGCGCACATGCTATCTGCATTGCGCGAGTTCAGCCAATGGAGCTGCTACCAAAGACATTTCAGATCTCCCGGTTTGCTAAATTTCAATCCCTATTCAACCCTCAGTGTTCACAGTGAAATTTCTCCAGCTGCCCACATAAGAAGTCATTTTTTAAATGATGTAGGTCTTCACCTAACATCTGTAAAAGCTTCTAAAGTATTCTGGGGGGTGGAGAGAGAAGGAATCTGGGGAGCTTTGTAAGTTTAAATGGTATAATGAAAGATAGAAGCGGTGAAAGATTCAGTTAACCAACACGCAGTGTTCTGAACCATACCACTCAGAATTACCATTCTGTAACTCTACACTTGTTTACCGCAGCTCACAAAGCAAGAAGACAACAATTGGGCTTTTGTTTTGTATTAAAAAAAAAAAAAAAAAGGAAGCAGTCAAGAAAATCAAAATCCTCGGGAAGATGTTGGTATTTTCTTTCCTAGTAATGAAACCACCATGACTTCATTTTGTGCTGAGACAGAAGGATCACTGCTTTCCTTAACCTCTTCAAGTATCTTATGGTGCCAGCCATTACAACTATCCCAGCATACTGGAAATAAATTCAGAACAGCAGTTTAAGACGAGCCCTGATACGTCCCTGCCTAATAACCACCAAATGCACTGAATATCCAATTCGGATTGTAAAACACCAGGTTATTACCAGTAAAGCAAAATACAATTTGCCTGCATTTCCAAATAAAACCTGAGCAGAGACATAATTTTAAGGTAAACAGAGGCGCACGCTGAATTATGTCACGCGGTTACAAAACAGCGCGATCAAGTTGCAGGACCTTAGATGGAGACGCTCAACGTGCGCCATTCTGTGTCGCATCACCACGACAAAGAACAGTTAGGACACGGGACCCCTCTCCAATCTTTTCCCTGAAGGTAGGCTCAAAAATAACCTAATTTCAAGTTCCCCCTAACTAGAATTAGGCAGTAGGCGTGACTGGCAAAAACGGGATGGATGCCTTCGTAGATATCGTGCGCTGCAGGAGAAAATTAATCCCGAAGCAGTCTTGACAGATTCACCTGACCTGTGCCCACGTGAAGTCTTGAGAAACATGAAATAACGCGGGCCGACATTGGAGAGCACAGTTCAAGCTTTCAGGCTGATTTTGCACAAGCACAAATTACCTTCTAGTTGCACTACAACTCACATGCAGCTCGCCAGCTACCCAGCCGAATTAGGAAGCCACCATTACTGTTTCAGTTTCAATGTGAACTTCCAAGTCTGTATTTCCAAACGGGAATAAAAACACGGATAATGAGGATTGTTAACAGATTAAGTTACAAAACTTGTCTGAAAAACATCCCCCCTAAAAATAAGTAAATAAATATATAAATAAAAGGAAAACTAAGCTCCGAGAAACGTAAAGGCCACCCTGCACGGCGGCTTTACCAGCGCAGTTTCCTGCGTGTTTACAAACGATAACGCAGCTCCCGACTTAAAACAAGCTCGCCGCAAAGCGCGCACCGATATTTATACAGCCGTGCGTTGGGCAGTCCTCAGGGACGGGGCCCAAAGCGCTCCCTCCAGCCGCTCCGGGGCTGCTTCTGCTGCCGGGCCGGCCGAGGAGGCGACCCCGGCCTCCCGGTGCCCCCTCGCAGCCCTGCTGGGAGCCTCCTCCGAGGATTTAGGGTTAGGGGGAAACGGGGTGTGGGGCTGCCCGGGACCAGCACAGCTCGGGTCGTGCCGCCGCTTGTGCTTCCCATGTCCCGGTCGGTTCGCCTCCCGGTTCTCCTTTGCCCCAAAAAGCACGGCTCGTCCCCCCCCCAAAAAAAAAGTCCTTTTATTTTCCGTCCCCCTCCGGAGGGAGAAGGGATGCCGCCGGTGCCGTGCCCTCCGAGGAGTGCGGGTTTGGGGACAGCCGGGCGGAGGTGCGGCACGGCGACACCCTCCTGGCCCCCCAGGGACCCGCGGGGGGCGAAGGAAACTTCCCGGAGCGCGCTCCCGACCCGCCCCCCCCGGGACCCGCAGCGGCTTTGGGGGCGTCGGGTGCCGCCGTGGGAGCGGGACCGGCGCCGGGCCCTTGAGGGGGGGACACCCCGGAGCGCTGCCATCCCGCAGCCGAGCCGTGCCGGGCCGGGCCGGGGGGCTGAGGCTGGCGGCGGCGGGGCCGGGCCGACCCCCGTCCGGGCGGCTGTCACTCTGGGAGCGGGGGGGGGGGGGAGGCAAAAAGGAGGGAGGGAGGAAAAGAGGGAGGGAAGGAGAGCGCCCCGTGCCCGCCCTGCCCTCCCGTCCCCTCCCCGGCTCTTACTTGTGGAGGAGCTGGGGCAGGCTGGGCGGCGGCGGCATCCCTCTGCCGGGGCCCCGGCCGGGGGCCGCGCTGCGGGCATCGCTGCGGGCATCGCTCCCCGGCTGGGCGGCGCCGCGGGGGGCCGGGGCCTGGCTCATGGCAGCGGCGGGGACCATGCGGCGGGGGGGGCGCCCGGGAGGCGAGGACGGGGGGCCCCGGAGGCGGCCGCGCTCCCCCCGCCGGGCTGCAGGAGGAGGAGGAGGAGGAGGAGGAGGAGGAGGGCCGGGAGCCCCCTGCGGCTGTGCCCGCCCTGCGGGAGGGCTGCCGACAGCGGCCGGGGGCGGCCGGCGCCGTGCGGGGCCTCGGTGCTGCTGGCGGGGCTGGGGGCGGGCGGCGGCACCCCCTCCCCTGGCCCGGCCCGGCCCAGCACGGCCCCCCCCGGCGGAGCCCGGCCGCGCCCGCCCGCCCCACCTGGGCCCGGCCCCTGCCGCCTCCTCCTTCTGTCTGTCCGGCTGTGTGGCTGTGTGTCCGTCCGGCACCTGCCGGGGCCCTAAAGGCAGAGCGCCCCGGGGTTTTACACGCCCCGGCGGGGGGGGGGGGGGGGGGTTCCTGCACCGACTGCTCCTGCTCCCCTTCCCAAGGCCGGGGGGGGAAAAGCGTGCATGTGGCGGTAATCCGCCGGCGGTAGCACCTCTGCAGCAATGCCATCAGTCACGTCCCCGACACGGGCTCTGTCAGCCGGCACAGCGCCGGAGGGGAGGCTGTGCCCCAGCCCCGCAGCCGGCCCAGGGCAGAAATTGCGGTGCCGGTATCAGCTGGGGCTGGATGCGGCCCTCCGGGTCTCCTTGTCCTGCTCGGGGAGGGCCGAGCATCGAGGCTGAGCACCTCGACACCTCCTCCTGCATCGCCTCGGGGCGCCGGGCACCCTGCCCCCGGCAGACAGCCGCCAGGGGAAAGCAGAAATGTCGGGGTTTTTTTTGGAAAATTTAATCTGAATTGAGGGGAAAGACAGGCGCGGGGTGCTCGGGGCCTCCTCCGCCCTGCACCTGGCGGAGTCACTTACAGGCGCGCTGCCTTGTAAATGGGCACAAAATCCTGCCGCCAGGGACTGCAAAACTTACAGTTCTTCGCATTCAACACGTACTTCGCCCTTAGCTCACGGAGGGGAGGCACTAACCAGGTGCAAGGCAGGGGAGAACCGGGCTGTATTTCAACGGTTCCGTTATTTAGGAGTAACACAACACCCAATGAACCTGCTAAAGAGGAACGGCGACCAGCACATGCTTATACACATGCATTTGCACACACAAGGCTCCGACAAATACGTTCTGAGTAGTTTTGTAACGTCACTTGTTTTCGGGTTCAGCTAGGGCCGAGGGATGGTCAGCACGCTGTAACCAGCGGATCTTCCAGCAAAAGAAAGGTATGATCCTGCAGGCAGGTGAGGCAAGGCACGGCTACAAGTTTAGCCAGCAGTGCTATCCTTGCTTGAGGTTTAAAGTGAGGTCTCAAGCATCCGCTGATCATCCACAGAAAGAGTGGCTTTGTGAGAATTCCCTTCTTGCCAGAGCAGCAGAGAAAGCCCTGAAGAGCCCCAGCGACAGCCCCTCTCTGCTGCCTGTAATTATTTGAGGAAGTGAAAGATGGTGACTCATGGCTCGGAGGGCAGCAAGAGCGCAGCTATGACACCAATGCACGGCCGTGGATTAGAAGGTGGACAGTCACAAGAACGTGTTACTTCGCACAGACAGTTATATATTACATCACTTGTAAAAATGGATCAAGTGTGTTTTACTAGCACTACTGTTCCTGCATTCAATGCATACAGTGAAGAACTTGGCACTCAGAATGAGCGTTGGGTCCGGAAACTTTGCAAAGATTTGCTCCAGTCACTCTTTAAAGTCACAATCCTCACTCCTACACGTCTGCTTTTTGTCAAGCTTTTGTCTCTTTTGCTGTCACACCGTGGTGTTTCACCTGGCACAAGCTGGTCTGGCAGGAGCACTGTCTCCTTGTCCCCAGCTGGTCCCTGCTTACCTGAACACAGCTGCACGAGGCTCCCTCGGACACACAGGGCATTAACTCGTGGTCTTAATTGCAAATAAATGAGGGGGTGTGTTACTGCTCAGGAGCAGGCAGAGAGTTACTAAGGTTAGTGGGATCTTTCACGCAAGAAATCAACACAACAGTTTCTGTCCAAGCCTTGCAATATTTCGATAGCACTGCCGTAAGAGAGAGGGAGAGCAGTAGCTGGACAGTGGAATTGAATCACAGAATTGAACAAGTGCAAAGTGCTGCACAAGTGGTTTGTATCCTCCTAATGTGCACCACAGTTAATTATGCATGTGGAGAAAACGTATCTGTAGGTTTTTACCCTCAGCTAGAGGTCCTTTCTATACTAGTGAAACTGTCAACAAATGGTGACTTTGGCAATGAACTGGCTTTCACGTTGCTGCTAATTAATGAAAATAAATACCTGTGATTTTAGATTAACACTGCTGATTTTGTCAACATGTGTTAATAAGCACTCATGAAAAAAATAAACAACATTGCTAGCTATTAATTTGGGCTGAGATGAAGATAGTTATTGTGTCCTCAAACACGATTAAAACAAAAGCCACCTTTTACAATGCCTTTTTTGGTTTTTCAGATACAGCACTCTGCACGCTAAAACTGATCTCCTGATCTAACTGCTGCTCTAACTTGCATTACTATAAATCAGAAGCAGCACTCTGGTGTACATGAACTCACAGTCAGACTATTTATTTTTTAGGAAGGTAGATTAACAAAGGCGTGGGTAGGAAAGAGAAAGGGGCCATAAAGTAGAAAATTGATGGAGCCAGGCACACACGGGATACGCTGTCCCCAAATAGTTCAGCGTCAAATAACAAAAATAGCTATAACTTCATTGCCTTAAGAGCTTGATTAACTGTAGGGTTAGACAGTAGCAAGGAAACATGTCTAAGAATAAAAGATTATATCAAGTCAATGTGCCCATTAGTCTAAGTAAGACTTTTATTTGGTTCGTGCCTGAACCTGGCTGTTTCTCTGTAACCTGCAATTTAATCCCCTGTGACCATAACACCCTAAATGTAATCCTCTGTGAAATCAATATATAACCAACTCTCCATTATTAGGGAAAGGGGGGCTGGGGGGAATTGGAAAAAATGGATAATACAAGTACTTAGGGGCCTTAGTTGGCTCTGGAAGAAACACGGTCCTTTCCGTAAGAGTTGTGCACTAGCAGATAAGTCCTGCACGGCCAAGCTGGGAAGCACAGAACCAGCTTAGGTACCACTGCAAGCATAGCATGGCTTATGCACAAACTGGGTAATGAAGCTAGAAATGATGGACAATAGACCCTGTTTTTTTTTGTTGTTTTTTTTGTTTGTTTGTTTTTGCTGTTACTACAGAAAAAATATGTTTTAATTAATGTTTATAAAGTATTTTGAAGTGATCTGGACAGTGTTATGATAGTACCACAAGCAGAAATAAAATCATTAAAATACAAAAATGATTTCATGAAGAATAAGATATTGGTTCTTAAATAGGATTGAAGTAACAGATGTATCCAGTTGCAGGAATAAAAGACTTCATCTAGGAAGAATGGTAACATCGTACTCCTTAACACACTGCAGAGGGAGGCAGGAAGGCACTCTCTTGCTTGATTCCCAAAGCTGATGAAGAAAAGTACCTAAAAATTCCAGAAAATGGATGAAAAACACTTCAGATCTGGCAGATTAAGATTATTAGGACTTTTTTTTTTTTTTTTAATTACACTAAACCCTATTTTCAGAGCCTGCTGTATGTTTGCCTGTTGTTCTCTCCGATCATTGTCTGGACAGAGAAACTGAAGACTGCAGCAGAGCTTTCCAGTGTCTGGCTACGTGAAATCTGTCTTCTGGGTAAGTCACTGTTCACTTTTACGAGCTTTTGCTATCAGCTTCTAAAGGGTTTTAGCCAGTGCCACTTTTCACTTGCTCCTCTTCAATGATTTTCTTTTCACGGGATGTGAATGGAAACAGGTGGCCACAACTGGTAGCTCTTTTGCAGTAACTCTTGCTTGGCTTTTTCCTGCACCTGCACGGGCTCCACTGCCCATGACAGCATCAGTGGAACGGTGACGTTCAGACACACTCAGGGTACATTTACAAAGGACCAGGTAAAATTTAGCTCAGAACTGCAAGTTGCTGTATAAGCAAACAAACAAACAACAAATGATCTGACATTTGAAAGCACCAGAAACAGTTTCCTAATGATTTAAAAAGAAAATATAAGGAAGATCTAGCGCTTAAAAAATAATGGGCTACAGAGCTGATGTTTTTGTAGGTGAACAACATCACCTGAAGCATTTACCTAAAAATATTAGATTAGAAGGAGAGTTATCACTCCATGAACAATGAGAAAATGAAGCTTGTGACACACTGAGAAAGACGACCTTGTTCCAGATCTGCAAAATGAGAAAGAACTCCTGGGCTGGACTGACCACTGAAGTGTGCCTTCAAGATTCAAGCAGATCAGGATGCAAAAAGATAACCTTTAGAGACAAGCTAGCGGACACTCAACCATGGATAGCTGAGGCTTTTCAACACGCCAGGGGCAGCCAGCTAATGCAAGGCGAATACTGTAGAATTTCAGTCCTGATGCAGAACAATGTTCAATAAATTAACGTCGTCCTTTGCATTCACTGTGAAAAGCTGTATACCCCCCGCCCCCAGCACCTCAAGCCAGTGATGGTGTAATCCTCAATTCACATATTGTAAATTTAGAAAAGATTGGAATGTGCAACTGATCATACCTAGGATGTTTACACATGCTGTTTGATCCCAAAATACTGGCTTATGTCATTAATGGCTTGTGTCATGCTCTTTTCTAGCTTGAGAAATGGCAAATGTTTACCATTTTAACTACATTAGCCAACCGCTTAAAGAAAAGTGAAAAGCAAGCAAAGAGAACATAACGGGCGTTGTAAACATGAAATTTAAATTTCTTTGAGGAACAACTGTGCTCTTAAAAAAAATCCTTCATGCTAGTTTTGGCTCTTGAGATAACCAAAACATGCATATTAATAACCCAACTTATCTTTCCATGCCTTCACTACAACATATTCCATCTCATATCATGACATAACCGGCCTGTTTCCAGTCATCCTCACTTCTCATTCTCATCTAATACAACCCAAGAAGCATGACAGAATTTACAGTATTTGCTTATTTATTTGCTTACCCCACCCCTTTTTAATGCATGTGTGCTTATATTGAGGATTTGTTCTTCTCATCCCCAAATCTGTCGACAACAAATTGCTAGCACCCCTTTATTATTAATGGATATAGCCGTAATGAATATATTTAGTACCGATTTTACTTCAGTCACTTTTACTTTTTTAAAAACTGTATTAGATTAGAAATAGTATTAAGCCCTCAAAAAGCTTAATTTTTCAGATCTTTATGTACAAAGAGAGCTGTCTGAAATTTTATATGAAGGCAAACAGTTTCTAAGAGTAGAAAATAAGTAGTTCTGTTCCGAAACATTACTCATCCTATGCGACCATAACTGATGTTTGGCTATACTGATTTTATCATCATCTAGAGATGGACCCTTATTAATCAAGCAAATGTTCATCATTCTGAGAGTCCTGGATGAATTGTTGTGCAAGTCATTTTAGAATCCAAACCAAATACATCTTCACCTACAGAAGAACTTGATTCTTGCTAGTTGTTGTACAATGGTACTGATGCTGAACATTGGCAGGGACTAAGCTGAACATTTAAAGTATCTAGGTTTTTAAAACAAGAAAGACTGACCAGCTATAAAAATAAATAAATAAATAATAATAATAATAATAAAAAAAACAACAAACTTATATTTTCTCATGAGGTATGGTCCACATGGGTTTTGTGCTTGGCTTGCAGTCTCCAGCACCAAAAACAAACAAACAAACAAACAAACAAAAAACCCCACCGTTTTAAAATATTTTCTCTGATGGATTTTTTTTCTGAGATCCACATATAAGAAACATCTGGCAACTGATGTAGTAGTCACACATCTACATTCTGCTTTGGTGTCCTCAAAGCCCAGTGTGTGATGGGCAATAGGAAAAGGTACATATCACCGAATGTAGCCAGGGAAAAGACATAACCCTGTCAGAAGGCTGGTCTCGGCTAAGATGACAGACACACACACTGTTCTGGTCTGTGGCAAACGTCTATTTCTGGGGCTTCTCACTTGCAAAAGATGTTCTGCAGGACTGCGTTTCTGACAGGCCACTCGTCTGAGGCCCGCCTGCTAGTGTGACCTGCCTAAGGTGCTCTGAGTCTGGGAAGGTGCAAAGCTGGGGCAGTGGGAACACCAGGGCTGCACTGCCTCCTGACGGACCAAGGGAGAGCTTTTTCCCTCTTGTCTGCTGACAAATTGCACAGCTGTGGTGTTACATGTCAGCACTTGCATTGCGGATCTCCAGAGACAAACCAGGAATGTTCTGCATGCCAGGCAGTGGCGCTGAGCCATTACATTGAGACAACCTTCTTGAGGGAACCATGGGCCCTGAGTGAACAAGACGAGTGGGGAATCCAGCGATGCTCTGAGCTGCAGCCTTGTAAAGAGATGCAGCCTACTGCAATGAGACTGGCTATACGTTTAAAGAGAAGACATCATGTAAAAATGTGCTAAATCCATACGGCGTTTGATGTGTAGAAACTATGCTGATTTCCAACAACTTGCATGGTGTTGTTTGAAAGGTAAGGTAGATGAGACTATAAGTCCTTGAAGTCTAAGGTATGCTTACATCAACATTTATGGTGATCCTGAAGTTTTTTGATGATATTTATCATCATCTGGAGTGTTTCCAGTGGAAAACATGATCTTGCTGACCTGGAATCTAACTCAGCTCCTGCGACCTATATATTCAGAGGAAGAGTCAACAGACAACTTCACATTGATACTCAATGCAGAGAAGCAAAGGGCTGGAGTTACCTGAAATGAACTGCTCACCCTTTGAGGTCATCTTCTAAAATTAGCCTTTCATCAGGATATAAACTGACTTATAGCCCCTGCTTGTTTCACTGAATTACCAGTTGTTTTCATTTTCCCAAATCCTTCCACTTTAGAAAAGCTAAAAGGGCTTTTAAAGTTATGTTCCTGCTGGGAATCTGGAGAATCTCTGAGAGACTGTAGAAACAGATTTTGTAAATAATTATTTACTGAAGGAACTGAAAAATCGCAAAGCAGTCTTGAGAGACAGACAATTATGGAGAAAAAAACAACCATCAGTAAGTTTAAATGACAGATTCAGATTCATTTACTCAAACATCTGACATCTATGATGGGTTAATAATAGCAATAAATTTTTTGACTTGATTCCTGGAGGATTTCTTTGTTACTTCTCAAGCTAGTAGGAAGTTTACCTTTTTTTGTGTGTGTCAGCATCTTGTGAAAAAGGACATAGAGAAGGAACAGCAAGCACAACTATTGGGATAAAGAGAAACGTGAATTGAAGAGAAATAATTCATGGTCACAGTTAACAGCAAAAGTTTTACTACCTCAGAAAATATTTTCAAAAGAAGACTAGTGAACCACTGTAGATGAGGCTACAGGAAGATGGATGCACAACTTCTTGGAAAACTTCACTCTCAGCTGGTGCAAGTGGTTTGCTGTCAAACTGGAAGGGCATACCATTTGGGAACCTGTAAGGGTTAAGTCCTGTTCCTATATTGTTCTGTTATTTGACAGTCCAGGTAACCAAATAGATGACATACTGGAAATCTGCTTGTGGGGTAAGGTGCTATGGGCAAACTGAGGCAGCGGAAGAGTTTTCAGATCAAATCCCACGTTTTCCAGACTCTTTCTCTGATCTCTTCAAATCAGTTCAGCAATGACAGGTGCTAAGTCCTACACTCAGGAGGAGAAAATATTGTCTGAGAAAGTACAGAATGGGAATGACTAGAGAGAGAACAGTTGTTTTGAATAGTACCTGTGGAGTATCACAGAGGCTCAAAGCTGAACATAAGTCAACAATAACATGCTGTTGCAAAGAAGGCATTCATCAGCCTGAGCTGTACAAATAGGAGTTTGGTCTGCCCATGACGTAGTCAGCACCAAGAAAAATAAGAAAATGAGGCCTCAGTAAGAACACGATATCCAGTCTGGCAGATGAACTTTAAGTAGTAAGTGGATTGAGCCATTAAAAAAAACGACAGGGATAGTTAAAAGCCTACAAAAGGATAGGCACAAAAAAGGATGATGGAAATGGTATTGTTCAGTCTAGAAAGGAGATGACTGAAGACGGACATAAAAATAACTTTTAAAGAAGAATAGGATAAATTGTTTCCCATATCCAGGGTGGAGATGATGGAAAAAAGCAGACTTAAATTACACCCTTCAGTCAGGAAATGTCCTTACCTGACAATACTTATGAAATTATTTCTGATTTCCAGAAACAGAATCATAGAATAGTTGGGCTTAGAAAGGACCTTAAAGATCACCTGGTTCCAAACCTCTTGCCACTCGACCAGGTTGCTCAAAGCCCCATCCAGCCTGGCCTTGAACGCTTCCAAGAATGGGACATCTGCAGCTTCTTTGGGCAACCTGTTCCAGTGCCTCACCACACTCACAGTAAAGAATTTCTTCCTTGTGTCCAATCTAAATCTACCTTCTGTTATGTGGGACGGTATAAAATGCTTTGGTATTAGAATGCGAAGTTATAAAGCCAAGAAAACTCACAGTAAGTCTCCTTGAACCAAAACACACCATCCATTTTAGACAATGAAAGCTCCTTTAGCTTTAGTAGTTTATAAGGAAATTAATTAGGTTGTATTACAAATATGTTGACTTTTCCCTTTTTAATTAGACACCTGCAAGAGAAAAAACAGTAAAATAAAAAAAAAATCTTTTAAAATTCTACCTTCCCTCTTCCTTTTCCCCCTTTCTACTTGTTTATGCCTAGAGGACTTGAAAGTTCAGTTTTTTTTTTTTTTTTTTTTTTTCCATTAAGAAGATCAATTGGAAAAAAAAAACACACCAACAAAACAACAACAACAAAAAAAAACAGCTCCAGGCAAACTCATCAAGCCGTTCATGTTGAACTTGGCACATGAGAAAGGTAACATTTCTGAAAGAATGATAATTCATCTTCATTTTTCTCAAAGTCACAGTTCTATCCTTACCCTCTCAGTTTCAAAAGAAAAGCTAAAAGAGACATTACAAGGAGGTCACATGCTCAAGAGGAGCAACGAAACTGCTCAAGACCACCGTAACACAAACGAAAGCCCAATGTTAAGAACACAGACAGAGAAGGTAAGATAGACCCCGAAGGAAAAAGTTAATCCTGAATAGTTTCAGTTTGATAAAACTGTAAGTAACTACAAATGGGTTTTTAGTAAAGAGAAATGTCAGGAAAGTTCAAGCTCCTCCTCTGTCTCTTCAGAGCATGGATTTGAACTGCATGCTCCCATCTCTCCAGATGAGAGACAGCCTTCTGTGTTTCTAGAACTGGTCTCTTTTTTTTTCACGTTGAAGCTACTTTAGCTAATGTAAACATACAAAAGGCAAAGCAGCAGAATTCAATTCATATACATCTCACCTCTCCCTGGGACTCACTTCTGGTGGTCAGGTCAGAGATTATTTTTCCTACTCTTTGGTTTGGAATGAATATGTAAGGGTAAAGCAACTTATTTCAACCCCCAAAATATTCCCATACTAGTTGGGTTTTGCGTCAAGGTGACACCACGTGGAGTTTGATTTTTGTTTTGGCCAATGACCAGAAGCAGTTGTTGGGCTGCTGCATTTGCTTCCAGGGGATCTTTTGGAACGTCTCCAGCTACAATGTCTGCCCTTTCCTAGACACAATTACAGGACAATATGTTCTTTGGTTCACATTGTGAAAAACAACTTTCTGAGCTTGCCATTAAGAAATTCAAGCAGTTCTACACTGTGGAGAAGAAACATGAAGAAGGCAGGAGATCCAGCTACTCTTCCTGTATTCATTTTTGGAGGGCATATTATGGACAGGGAGAAACAATAATAACAATAATAATAGTAATAATAACAAAAAAGTTCTTCGGTATGTAACCAAGCCCGCAGACCTCTTCAGTATGAATGGGTGATAAATGTCTGCCCAACGTGGCTTATATCACACACCCTACCTGCTTCTGCATCAACAGCAAGCAGACAAAGCAGCCACAGACCCTTCCCAGAAGACCCGGGGTCCAAACGGCACATGGGATTTGTAGCCACAAACTAAGGCAGCTCATCTAATGCTGGCTGCAGCACACAAAGCTGCAGGCATCTCGTATCCCAGAGAGCTGGGAATGATGTAAGGAGATAAAATCACCGTTAATCTTTTTGCTGGCCCAGGTACCTGAGGTTCAGTGGAATCATCACCAGAGACACGTTCAAGTTAGGCAGTGAGCTCCCTAGAAATACTGCTTCATTGGCACAGATCGTGGTGTTCAAGCTGTCTATTAAACACTGCTGTCTGATAGCATAGATTTTATCCTCTCTTCCTTGACTGCATTAGGAAATCTCCTCTGCTCTGTTCTTGATGGAGGCAGGAAAAGCCAAAAGCCCTAATTAACTTTTGATTGAACTTTCAGTAACTTAAATATCTAGGGCTTGCAGCCATTAACACAGCCTGGAAGCCAACACTTGTTAGATATGTTAACGTAAGCTGGCACCAGCCTCACTAGAAAGCCTCAGGCAACCCAGGAAAATATCAGTAAACTTTTAGCTATCAACAAAATCCTCTCTAAAGAGGCAATCAAAAAAAAAATGTTCAGAAACTGATGGCTCCTTCTCCCCGTCTTTTTTGGCTAAAAGCTTGGAAAACATTGCAATGTCTATGTTGCATTTCCGTAAAAGCTTCTTTTTCCTGGTAGTTCTTCTGCCTTATTAGTCCTATGTAAAATAAGTTTGTCATCTGAACAATCTCCTGTGCTTTCACATACAACCTGTCTCAGCCATCAGTGATTTAGCTGGCAGTGATCGATACCCAGGCAAGACGCAGCCTATGCTGATTGTGCCCAGAGCTGCTAACACTCATCCTGGCTTCCCAAAGCACCGCTGCTGCTGCTGTTCATGCCCAATGCCTCTGCCTGAGCAGCAAGGAAGCATTGCAGCAGAAATGCCACCCTGAATGTGGGGTCCAGAAAGGACTGGCAATTACAGCAAAGGACCCCAGAGTGATATAAGGATGAATATATGTTTTAAACCAGGATGGATGGCTAAAGCCAACAAGGCACTGGCCAGCCCCTGTAGCTTGCAGAGCCTTCTTGACAGCACCAAAAGCACTGCCAGAGCTTATGAGAGTTAGAGCAGCCGGGAGGACCCCAGCCCAGCGGCTCTGATGGTGCAGCACTCCCCAGGAGCTTCTGTCGCTTCAGGGAAGTGGCCCCGGTTACATGGATTACAGACACCTCTGCTATTCCCCAGGCAGTTAGAAGAGACCCCCCCCTTCCTTAGGGAGCATCCATAGAAAGGTATGGCTGGATGACAACCCATAGCAAACGATACTATAAATTGCTTAACAGTAACATATCGTTCCACTGAGGTATCTGCTTCATTATTCCAGCTGGTGGTGAGTTTATGCTCTGAAACACGAGGATTCGTGGCCCCTGACATTTTATCCAAGCTGGTCTTACCACAGATGCTGTTCTTATAGTCATAAGTGCCTAATCCTCATTTTCAAAATGTTTTTAAATTGACTTGACATCGTCCTAGGATAGGTTAAACATAAGTTATTATTTGTTTTATTAGCAGCTCATAACCCACTTCTGAGAAGAGCCCTAAAGCGTGAGGCTGCCTGGACAGCCTTTGGCACTCTCCTCCCTTTGAGCAATCTCATTACAGTATCTGGCCCCCGTTCTGGCTATGGCCCTGAGTGACTTGCCCTGAGCCATTCAAGAAATTTGTGGTAAATCTGGGTATTGAAACTAGCTCTCCCAAGGGCTCACCCAAAGCTTCTTTAAGTCAACAGAAGTCTTTCCAATTGATTTCAATTAACTTTTGAGCAGGTTCCGAGTCTCGGGGCACTGCCTTTGCCATGACAGCATGCTTTTTATACCGCTCATTTTATACACCTATCAGATTTCTTCCAACAATTCTTTCCAAATTAAATTGCCTTAGGGTGTAAGGGAACATTTCAGAGAGATGAGGGACTGTAAGCTATCCCATTCTTATTGAAAAATCAATGCAGCTTGGATACCTAATGCAAATTTGTGCCATTTAACATGTTCCCATTAATCAATCCAGTCTGTTCTGTACTGCCTTTCCCTATTTTTCTCTCTTTCCTGTCAATCTCTTTTTCTATTTTTTCTGTCTCAGAATGGGAAGATGACAGGAGATCCTAGCACAGCTGGACACTAGGCAACTCTGAGAGACTGGTACAAACGAGTACCTCAAAGAGTGCAATCCCCAAAAAAGGATTTATTAAAAATGGATGAAATTGGGTATTAGATTAGTTGAGATGTGCTCCTCCATATTTATCCTCTGATTTCAGTAGTACATAAAAAACCTGGAGTGCTGCCATGACAAACTAGGCCTATCATTTTCCCGTGGCTTTAATATGGGTCAAAACATTTAATCAACAAATATTAATTTATTTTAGTATTCTCCGGGGAGTCCCAGGGTGACTTTAACGTAGAGCTCCTTCTAGCTATTTAAACAAAGAAGAAGAAGTGGAAGGACATCCGCTGTGATTTATTTTCTCTGGATGATCAGTGGGGAAATTGGATACGCATGACACACATTCATTTAGTCCTCACTTCCCTTTGATGATTAGGGCTGAATTTTCATTCTGGTGTATGGGGATTTGTGTGTGTCACTCCAAACAACAAGTGCCATACATCTAAGTCCAAACTTAACTTTCCAAGAGTGAAATTCAGAGATACAAAACTCTAGTGTAAGTGGCAAAAACAGAATATTATAATAACAAGCAAGTAATATTTATGTTATAAAGTTGAAGCCTGAGCCTCACAGAGGTTTGACTGAGTCTGTAGTTAAGATCTTTGCCCCAGCTTTTACAAAAAATAAAAAAAAAAATATTGAAAAGATGTGGAGGCATCAACTTAATTAAATCTATAACAACTGACTAACCATTTCAAAACATCTGTTACTTGGTCCTTTGTACACTATTGCAAATAACCTCAATAATGAGGTGTGACCAATTGTTTTATTGTGTGAGCATTGCGGCCTCAGCAGAGGAAGGCTGAAGAGGCATAGCTGTAGCTCAAACTGATCTCAGTGAAATGCTAGGTCTGTGTAGCCAAACTATGGAAATTAATTTGTTTTTAACCTTTATTTATTAATATAACTTTTTTTCACAGACTGTGATAAGACTGAAATGTGAGCAACTGTTTTTCAGAAAAAGCCCTTTTTTTCCTTCCAAGATTACCTGACATTAACTAGCAGAAATGAGTTCTCCAAGCAAAAGCTAATGGAAGGATGAAATAAAGCTTTGTAATGGATTATGAAGCTTTGCAATTGCTGCTGGCAACCCCAGCGGTGATTTGAAAGGCTACTACTATGGCGTAATATTTTCCAGTTTTCATGTAGTCCCAATGTTAAGTGATACAAGCAATAAAGCTCCCCCTTCCCTTCCCCTGTAAGACTATTCCATACATCACATTGTGAGCAAGTTTTATTTTTGGACTGTGATGAACATCTCACAGGATCAGGCCAGTAGCAAGGCCTCGAGCACGTGGTAGCGATAGCATCACATGGATTCAAAAACAACTGCCTTCTACCACTGCAGCACTTGGCACACTCATTGAAATGACCGCAGAATTAAAACCAAAACAACCATCCAAGTAAAACAGTACTATCAGACTGCAGTATAAAGCCCAAAGAAATATAATCTTGACTAAATAATCACACTGCACTCAGATAATAAACATCTGGTGGATCTATTTTAAAAATAGACATGTGTCACCCCCGGACAGGTCTCGGCACTAGAGTGGGGATTCAGTCCCAAGGAATCAGATACGAGTGTTCACACACACACGCACTAAGAGAATGGGAAAGACTGACCTTGAATGCGCTGAGCTGCTTCTGGCAAAAGATAAGTGGCAACAGCAAGCAGCTGAAGCTGTACTTCTAGGAGGCAGCAACCTCAGAGCTGCTTCTGCTCCATTTGCAGATAACCATCCTTGAGCCATCTCAGGAGAGGGTGCTAGTACACTTGGTATCTGAAACACCTCAGTCTTCTATATACATACGCTTACACATAAATCTGGTGAAAGATTTAAAAAAAATTGAAATGTAATTCTTTGTTACCCACGGTTTATATCTGTCCACTTAAGAAAACAGAACAATTCTAAGCTGGAACAATGCTGTGGCTCTTTTTCAACTGGGCAGCTTAAAACAAAATGCTTGAGGGAAGTGAGATAAGAGCAAAGGTTTTAAATAGGCAATGTCATGCATTAGGAGTGAAACTGAGAAAACATTATCTTCTGGTACTCCTCAGCAGAGTTCAAATTTCTTTATTTCAGGCATTAGTGTTACAAAACCTTTGCAAGGGAAGCTCCAGAGAACCTCTGTGCCAACAGGAGGCCTGGACTGCAATACACCAAGAAAACGTAAGTCCGATAATCCTCACAAAAATTTCCATGCTGGAGCATTTAATATTGTAATTTCCAGCACACATGGATAAACCCCTGCTGGAAGGATAACTCATAACAAAACCATTCCCACTGGACAGGCTGTTTCAGCTCTGATTCCACATAATAGATTGCATAATACACGTGGGGAAGTTGTTTTTTCAGCATCTTCACTGAATATTCCAGAAGAATTTAAGTGGAAACCCTAATAATAACAACACCCAGTGCACCAAGGCAAGAGATGGGCAGGCCTACAAATTCACAACAAACACACTGTCGAGCTGGAATTCTTCCTCTCAGGCTTTCCTCAACCTATCCTTTCCCTCCCACCTCTCCCAAATAGTTTTCTTGACAGGCTAGACAGAAGGTGAGTGACCTTTTCCTCTGACCTTTGCTGCTATAAATGGGACTCCTTTAAAGAAGCAATAAATGACTAGTCTTAAAACCATTTGAAATCATCTATGATAATATTTTTCATTAGGGCACAGTTTCTGGTGCTGTTATAGGGATGTTGATTTTGGCGGAAAGTTTAAAACAAACAGAATACATAATTCCCAAATCCGTAAGTCATCTCAGATATGCATCAACAAGGATCCCATCAATGAACATGATTTATGGACCATGGATACTGTTAAAACCTTACCATAGAGAGCTATTAACCCCCATGAGTTTTATTGGGCTTCAAAATTATTTTTAAAAGAGCTGAGCTTTTAGGTCATAGATTATATATGAAATATTGTAATATGAAACAATTTTGGACGTTTAACAAACAGTTATTTAACATCCTATACATTTTTCTTTCTGACTTCTTACTCTCTTTTTTTCTGCAAATCCTACAATTAGATGGGTAAACCAGCACATTTTGTATGGATTATTGCACCAGTAG
Source organism: Cygnus atratus (assembly GCF_013377495.2). Taxonomy (NCBI): domain Eukaryota; kingdom Metazoa; phylum Chordata; class Aves; order Anseriformes; family Anatidae; genus Cygnus; species Cygnus atratus. Next base: position 10,826,985 of record NC_066368.1, read on the forward strand.
GGGTTGAAAGCGCTTGGCCTACAGCCTTGTATCTCACTGCATGCCCAAGACCTCCGATAATCCTTCAGAAATACACTGTCTTGAATCTTGTTGCTTCATTGGAGGCACAGTTTCTCTGTCTGCTTTCCAAAAATCTTTCAAGGCATCCAGTAGCTGCATTGTAAGCCACTCAAATCACAGGTGGTGAAGGGCTGACAAACCAGCCTTAAGTAAACTTACGCAAGTTTGCCTGCAGATTTCTGATTTTTGACTGAAATTACTTTACTTCTTTTGGGGTCCTTTCCCCAGTACCTATGGCCCAAATCAATGTATAGAAGTTAAAGAAGGGTTGAACTTTCTGTAGAACATTAATGAGTTATTAACATTCAGACACTTCCACAATGTCAGTCGGTGCTCCTTCACCTTGTGTCCACACCTGATTCTATGGAAAGCACATTTCTCCTAACTTCTTAATTTTTTTTTAAGTAACTGTTACAATATTTCAATACCATTTTTCCAAAGATCAGTAACAGTAGACCGTAGATCAAGTCTGCAAAAAGTATATAATTGATCTCATAAATAAAAATTATTAAAGTTCTCACACCTGTGTGGACTTAAACGAGGAAACGATAGGTAAGCATCCTGAAGAATTTGATTCAAAACTGACTGGTTATAAAACATATTTCAATTTCTTACAAAAACCTCATATCTCTGCTCTTTATCTATCAATCTGACTGAAAGATGAGGCAAAATGAGGGATCGGCTCTTGTGGTAGAGTGAACCCACCATTACAATGGTCTTTGGAAACAGGCATGTTTTAGCCATCTCTGACCCAGCTTGCACTTAGGTCTCTCATTCCTGAATGAGCACTTGAAGTACTGTTTTTCCCAATTCTGTTCTCAAAACTGGGTTTGTAATTTTCCTAAATCCCAAGTTCACACACAGAAAACTCAAAGAGAGAAATAAATATTTTCAAGGTCTTATTAAAAAACAAAGAAACAAACAAACAAAAACCTGAAAAGTATTTTTCCAACTCTTTGTTAGGACAGGATCATTATTTGCATAAATATCTCATCTGCGTGGTTTTAAGCAAGATAATTTATTTTACATTGAGAATTCACTTAATTAATTGCAACAGTGTAATTACTACTACTACAAAAACCAAGCTCCAACACTTCTGAGCCTGTAACACATGTAGTACAGACAGTGGAATTAACTTGCTGTGTATCCCAGAAAGTTCAACTTACATCTCTGTCACAGTTTACAGCTCCAGCTTTTATACCCTTATCCAGGCATAATGCCACTCTCTTTTGCAGTAAAGTGACATGAAGGCAGCTGTTAGCATTATAGCCACATGTGACAATTTCCAATAAATTTCAAAATTAAATAAGCCCCTTTCCAGTGATTCTTTGATGTCATCTAATCTTCTGCCAGTTGGTAAAGTCAGAGAGACAGAAGTCTCAAAGTAATCCGAATTTTATGGTTCCCAACTTCAATTGCCTGCAAGGAGCAAACCATTTTCTGCTTCAGTCTTTGAGGGCTTATTACGACAGAGGAACTATTATAACAACAATGAAGAGAATGTTTGATTTTTGTGTCAACTCATAAGCCTGTCTCAGTTGTTGAAACCAAGATTCCTTACGCTGCGGTATACACTGAGAACTGAACAAAAGCCAGCCAATCTCACAGACTCATTAACACTTCAAGAACAAGAAGAATATTGTCTTTTCCCTAGGTTACTCCTTACTGAGAGCCACCCTGTAAAGTAATACAGAGAGAGGACTGAGGGATTTTAAGTTTAACCCCAGCAGAAGAAACTGAGGCTATGTCTGTGCTGCTTTTGTTCAGAGGAGCAAGGCTCCCCCACGGCAGATTTACTCTCTATGCTACAAGTGCCTCTGAACGTACACTTTGGGCCATGTGTCAGGGGGTAGCATGGCACTCAACTGCAGCTGCTTTGTGTGCCAAGGTGGGCAGGCACAAGGACTCGCTTGCCTTTGACCACTCTAAGGCCAGCCTTTCAGTGCAGCACAGACAAGGCCTCATCCCAGAGCAGGAGTCTCACCTGTCAGTAGGCAACCACAGCTGAGTCTAGGCAGGCTCTGATCCTTAAAGGAAGATGGCCTCTTCTGAAGGGCTGAGAGCTGGTATTTCTGTTTGTGGTTATCATCCTTCAGCATCAACATCTTCAGCTGCTTCACCTTCAGACAGGACTGCTTGGACCTACAAGACAAACCTCTGAATTCTGCAGCCAAAACAGGTGCGAAAACATGTACTTGAAATTAGCCAACTGAAAAAGAAAGATGAAATCTAATGACCCTTTGAAGCTGTAGAGTTAAATAATATTGTGCATAAAATTTACATAGCACCACTCCTAATTTTTCCTGTCAGAGGTAATCCTGACCTACTTCCACAGGGGCATTACCTGTTCCCAGACATCCTACACCTGCTCTGTTGTCAGATGCTGTGTTTTGCTTTCCATGGGTGGGAATTTCCCCTTCTTCCTCATTGCTGGTCTACTCCACTAATTCTCATTCCATCATCCCTTCCTTTAGCTCAGTACCATCTCTTCCTAAAATGTTAATGCAAATCTCATGATGTTCTGTAGCATCTTTTAGCTCTAAATGATGGAGTCATATCCCTGCAGGAAAATTCCAGGTTTTAATTCAAAAGAAGTTCTTAGTCTTCCTGTGTACACACAACTGCTTCACAGTACGGTTTGCATGCAACTTTAAAGGCCAGAACAGAGGCAGCAAACAAAAAGAACCCATGGTCTTCTGTTTAAAAATAAACAAAGCTCCATAGTCTTATTTTTTCTTTATTTTTTAATAAACTTGACTCATCATTTTGTAACACAACTGGCAAAGCTGCTAAAATCCCTTCCCTGTGGAATGGCACACTTATTTATTGCTGTTGGCAGTCATCACAGGGATATAAGTCTGCCAGTCTTGCACTTGTGCTAAAGACCTAGACGTTTACAAAAAGCTTCTCAAAGATTCCCCAAGTGCTCACGGAGATCTTTACCACTACAAGCTGTTACATAAAGTCTTTTGTATCTATGCACTTAAACCAAAACCCAAAAAACTCAGTAATTCTGAATTGGAATTCCCATTAATCTCAGAAGACTTTGGATCATGTTCTTCAGTTACTAATGCTACCTAGGTTTATAAGGGTAAACCTTCACATATATATGGCTGCTAACACTTATGCCTCTATCATAGATTTTTGTTTCAGGCAGGGGACAAAACGGGATGAGCCAAGACAAATTTACTCGACTTTCTATTTCTGTTCCATCAAAGCTTCCATCTGTCTCAGTGATATCTTAAATGTGTCTATACTGAGCATTTTCAGACCTGTGTTTAATTCATTCAATTTCACGTGTCCTCTGACATTTGCAGTGCAAGTTGGCAAGCGTCCCATTTATGCTTTGAGAAACTACCCTAACTCCCTAACTTTAGGCCTAAATAAAGTACTCTTCAAATATTAACTACTATTAACTGAAGGAAGTTCCTATTGCTGTGTTCTTAATGTTACTGTAAGTGGATCCCTCCTCCTTGCATGGCATCTCAGATCTCTGGGTGCATAACATACTGGAGAATTACCCTAGAAAACGAGGACTGAGCCATCATGGACTGAGCAGTGAAGATCGCAGACCTGGGTTCCAGACCTTGACCTTGACTGACTGAGCGATGGTGCCAACATACCAGAAAAGTGGAGAGTGGGGGGAAGGGTCAGCAGACGTTGGAGACAGATGGCCTAATTCATCATCCACCAGAAATAAATTAAAAAAAAAAAAAAAAAAAGCTGTTCCGAGCATTGTACACACAGCAATGATTGTAAATTCCACAACTGTGGAGACCTGCCAAGCCATTATACACATACCAATACTGCAGCCTCTGTGCATAGCTCCAGAAAGGTGAAGTCAGGAGAAGATACAAAGCATAAAGGGTGTTCAGCTCTCAGGAAATTGGTTCATAAAATGATTATCCAAGCCCTGGTGGAACGAAAAGCATGTAGAAGTGAAGGACTGACAGGATATTACAGTTTATACATAAGCAATGCCTTTATGCAATACATAATTTAGTTATCCATGGATGTGATTCTAGATATTATAGCTAATCAGCTTCTTTCAACACCATTTATTTGTTTTTACTCTTAGTAGTTTCCCAGTTGAAGCTGCTAGATTGCGTGTCTTGCTAAATAAAGTTCAGTAGTCACCAAGCAGAGTACCTCATAGGAACTGGCAATGCTCTGTGATGCTGCTCAGAAGGGACAGCACGCAGACCAAAAAGAGTTTTTCCCCAGATAGTATTATTTGGTTGTCCTGCAAAGAGAAACAAGGACCAGACTAGATGCTGCCTTGGATTTTTTTTAGCACCTAGAAATTCCCAGAGAGCAAGGAAACAGTTGCATCAGTAAGGTCAGTAGCACAGGCTGAGTGCTTTAAGTGGCCTTGTGAGTACAACTTGCCCAGAGATGAAGACAACAGCAGCCATTGAATTGCTGAATGTCACCAAGCAAGTGCCAGAGAGCTTGCTCACGGCCTTTGTCCAGCCCTTTAGCTCTCTTTCCACACAGGCCAACATCTATGCACTACACAACAAAGAGTTATTAATACAATCTCCACAGTCAGCCAGCGTATAAACCCACACGTAGATCCTAGGGCTCCGCTCAGGGTTGTCATAGGAGCACATGGTGTAGATAACTCCATTTATTGTGTCACTGATCAGAAATTGCAATCTACTGAGCAGCCCTCTTGTTTTGCTGCCGGGCGACCTTGAAAGGATCAGACAGGAGAAGGGATACGCTCTGTGTAAGCAGACTGCATAAGCAAACACGCTTGACAATCAAAGCGTCCTTATCAGACTGCCAGTGTCCGAGTGATCCTGGGTTGCTCACTAGAAGCTGGTGGCATGTCAAGAGAACCAGCACAACACACCCTACTGCCACCTCAGAGCCCCCGTGGGCTTCCCATAACGAAGCCACGTCTCTTGAACTCTGATGGAGTTGAGATAAAAAGAACACCCAGAGAGTGCTGGGAACCTCCTCTCCAGTTTTATCACACCAGCTGTTTCCATCCATGCTTTGCCCTCGTCTCACTGCACATTCCAGAGATCAGCCCAAGCGGCCTCACTCAGCAACTCAAAAGCAGGGAGGACTCAGACAACAAAGCAGAAGCTGTGCTGAATATCATTTGCCAACCCCCGTTCTGACAGGGGATGTTTTACTCACTGTTTGAAGAACTACCCTGCATCCAGAGTGTCCCAGCCTCCTGAGGAAGGAGAAGAAGAGGAGGGAGGGAGAGAGGACTCTCATTTTCCCTTGCTTATTCCAGCTACCCACCTTGAACATCTGATCTAGGTGTGATTCTCTTACATTTCTTATGTAGTAGATGGAGATAGGCTGGTTCCTGCCCCAAGAGGAAACTCCACATGTGACTCACAGTAGCATAGCCCCAGTTATTTTACTTCCCCAACTCTTTTGAAGTAAGGAGCAACACTGTGTTGGTTCCCTTCTTTTATTTACCCTGAAATTTGCAAGAGACCTTTTACAGATTTAACCTAGAAACAGACCTTTTTGCATTTCTTTTTCATATATTTTGTAAATACAGTAGGTAACCACCAAGCAATGGGAACACAATTTATTCCCAAGTAACCAGTGTTGCAACCTACAGCTATGCTTGAGAGATCTGGCTACTCAATGTTCAGAGGCTGAAATTCTAAAACTGATCACACATGCACTTATAAGCACAGACACCCCCACCCCACCCCAAGTTCATGCAATACTACGGCTTTGTGAGGGTCTGCATCCAGCTGGTAGGACTTTGTTGGGGTGATCTGAACAATGAAGGTCAAGGATACATTTTTGTTCTTAGTTAAAAAAAAAAAAAGTCTGAGTTGGATAGAGGCAAAATTTCATTGTGCTCCAAGCTCCATCAGCATCTGCCTACAACATCTAATGGTAACAACTGCAATTAAAAGTACTCTCACTCAACCACACACTCTGCCTGGTTATTTATGTAAATCACAGTATAGACAGACGCTGTAACATCCAGGGCCATGCAACAAGCATCTTGCCGACACCTCCTCGAGGACATGGTTGCAGAAGTGGATTCTAAATGCTGATCCTGCCTGCTATAAATCTTATTTCTAGACTGGTGGGAACTGTCAGGCATCAGAATGTGAGAATCTGCATGTCATTTCTCACGTCTTTACATTTCTACCCAGAGAAAGAAAGCTATTCCAAGTGAAAGACATAGCTATAAGAAACTCTGAGTTCTTTGCTTCAGGAAATACAAATTTTGAGGTATTTCTGAAAAATAATTTAGTTCTCCTATAAGTGAAGTGCAACATGAAGCTGCTGCTGATTCAATAGCACTGAAAACTGATGCTAGCTCCACATGATGATAAAAAGTCACAGGCTAAATGTATCATGTTTGAACATAGTTAACACTTAGCTCAAACTGCAGCAACAGAGGAATCCAAGGACTACTGAACAGTGGCTTTAACTGTTATTGCTGCATTAACAAGAAATACCTGGGCAAAAAAAGCAGGGAGAGGAGATACTAAAATTATTAAGCTGCACTTGAGACAATCAAGGTTAACAATAGCCACAGGGGGTGCCCCCTCGTGGTTACAATCAAAACGTAGCAAAAAAAAAAAAAAAGAGACAATGGGGGAAGGAAAGAGAAAAAACGACAGTGAAAGAAGAGCTATGCAGAATAACTGGAAATTAGGATCTCAGCCAAACTAGCTTCTCTACATTTCATCTCACTGTAATAGGGAGAAGAGAGACATCATGCCAGAATTGAGGTGAAAAATGCTTCCAATTAAAATAATCCCAAAATGTAGTCGTACTAAAACGAAATACGTTTTTGCTTTTCTATAAAACCAAATGCACTCTCTCATAAGCTTCTTTGCAAAATAAGATAGTATCAGTACTGAAATAAATTTAAGCGCACATGTGAAAAAATCTAGATTTTGTTAGTAGGAATGCTTTTATTGCCAGTTAGGGAGATAGTAAAAGCATCCATTGTGTCTAATGAGGAATGAAAGCAGATGCTGGAAATAAAGTCCTTTCCAGGGTCTAAGGTTACCTTTCCCTAGGAAAATATTTTGAAACAGTATCTGAAGACTCTCAGCTTGTAAAATCAGCAGGTCTCCATTAACAGTCAATGAAAAAAAAAAAAAAGTGCTTTCCCAGGTGAAAAGCTGTTATCTATTACAACCTGGTGCTCTACAATCAGAGCTTTTTCAGCTGTGTTCTTGCGTGCCTATCAATAAAAATGCTCAGGTGGGAGCAGCTGAGAGGATTCAAGCAGTCACCAACTTGAGCAGTCAGGGTTACTCACTCCATCCATACCTCCGGTCTGGCAGAAGAATTTTGACAGAATCATTGTCCCCTCTGTTCATCCTTGCCTCAGGGATGATCACCTTCTGTGCTCACAGGTTCAGCTACAAGGAGAGAATGATTACTCCACCAGAAGTTTTCTAAAAACAATTATTAGTCATTTCTCATGGCATGTTTTTACACTTCCATGACAGTTTTTCAGAACTTTTTTACTGCACCTGTACAGTGCTGAGAGGTATTTGTTTGTTTGTTTCTCATTGGTGGTGATTGGTTTGACTTTTTTTTTAGATAAATTTATTCATAATTCTACCTAGCAAGAACATTTTAGAAAATTATATATTTTTAATTAAAATTGTGATTTATTCCCATTTTCCTACATTCTTGTGCATATAAAACCACTTTTTGTATTTCTCTACTTGTTTAGGGTCCTTGCGTCCAATATAATAATCTCTGGTATTCAGAAAACTTCATAAAAAAATGTTGGATTCTGTCCTTAACTTTAATAAGAGGGCAAATTTCATTTTGTTATTTAGTCCAGTTTGACTCCATCTGCTGCCCAAAGCTAGAAACTACATCTTGTAACCTTTACCTAAGATACTAAAAATATGAAACTCAAAGGCATTAATTTTGCAAAGCACTTGAACATTTGTTAGAGATCAGAACTCTCCTAAGATATCAGAAATGATCAGATTCAGCTGATGATGAAATTTCACATATTGGCAATCAAGAAAATGAGTAGCCAAACACACATATACTGGAGTTACTCAGCAATTACATTACAGCGTTGGTATTTCCCAGATGACTTTCAAGTTTGTCGTAAGGGACGCAGTCCCAGTTAGACATCCAGGCAAAAACAGTTATGCTTTATTGGAAGGACAAATAATAACCAGGAAAAAAAAAAAAGCAATGTTCATATTTCTGGATTTTCATCAGTGTTTTTCTCCCAGCACACATACAACAGAAGCTGTTCTCCTGATACTGACACAGAGGACAACCAGGAGCCCTATGATGCCATGTTCCTGAGAAGCATCTACCAGAGCTACTACATAGATCCTGCAGCCAACATACCTGAGCCCAGGCTCCTTGGGCACAAAGAGTAGGTGCACCGTAAGGCATCCAGATACTCTACAAGTTGTGGGATGCCCTAGTCCAGAGCAGATATACAGTTTCACTGAACTCTGTCTTTTCAGATGGAAAACCTGGACCCATTTGAAGAAACTGATGGATACAATAACACTCACCAAAGGTTACTTTTCAGACCCCAGGAAGAATTTATAGCATGAGCCAACAGAAAAGACAACTGTGAATTACAGTATTAAGCAGAACAGACGTGAGCCACTACAAACAGAACACAAATACATGTACCTTGGAAGCCTATCACTTCAATGACTGCATTTTGCAATGGCTGTGTTACATCTCCAAATATATGTAGCAAGCAGAAACAAATCATTACAGGAAGACAGCAAAGAACTTATTTTTCTGCCACTCCTGACCTTAACTATTGCCAAAAACAGGCTGGGAAATCCCAAATCCCCCTTTGTGCTGTGTGTACTGGAAACGTATCAGACAATTCTTCCTCCTTTAAGGACTCCCCTTTAAAAATACAGCAAGGGATAAGGCTCTGTTTTTTTCAGTTCTCTCATGCCTTTTTTTTTTCCCGGACGTAGTGAGCTAGTATGTATTTTGCCTGCCTCATTAGTCCCTGTTTCAGACCCTTCAGTTCTGATTTCAGTTTTATATACATTTAGCAACCCAAGCTCACTGTAGGATGTTAGTATCTGGAAGTTTTTGTTTTTTCTCCCAGCATCTCCTACTCTACTTCTGTGCATAGTAGCATTACTAATACCACTCAGTGAAGTCTCAATAAATCTCCCGTCATGTACAAGCAGTAGTTCTAAACCTGTCTTTAGCATGTAACAAATTGAGACAATAGCTAAAGGCTTGTCTAGTCTTAGCTCACATAGTATCAACCCTCTGTTTTCACCAACTTGCCAATTACCCATTTTCCTACTGTGCTTGATAACAAACTTGGTTGATAGAAGTTTACCGCTGGGTTGAGTTTAACATAGTTGAAGCTACTGAGGTTATTCAGTTACATTTAGGCTCTACGACACTGAACAGCGTACAGTGAACAGAAGCTCTACTAATCTATTTCCCCTTTAATGAGATTATAATTTGATAAACTTCTTGGTCAGAGGGATTTAGGCTGACATTTTTTTTTAATAAGCACAGCAATTAGATTCATTACCTATGAACTGCATATCTTCCAAAATTCAAACAACTGTCAAGCCATTGCACTCACTGGCAAACCTAACGAGTTAAGAGAGAGCAGCCTGCTACCACCACAGGAAAGTTCTGTACCTGGTGGTCATAGGTCACAGGTATTTAACATCCCAGGTATTTAACATCCAGGTGCATGCAATAGACAAAATAGCATGCAATCACTAACTTCGGTTAAAAATCTGTTTGACCTGGCTCTTTAAGTACCCCTCAGGATTTTGAGCTCACTTGTTTCACCTGCAAGTAAATTTAAGAATGCTTTGTTCTGTAATCAATATGAACACATAGTAAGAGCTCTCTACACTGAGGATTAATTTCAAATTCTTCAGGGTTATCAAACAGAAGCCTAATCACATGCTAAAAGTGTAAGGAGGCTGGGTAAAAGTTACTTTGGCTTCAAGAGTTTGTTTCAGGTTTTGTACCCTCTCTTCTTTTCACTGCGAGGTATCTACTATGCAGCTAATGACTCCAAAGCAAAGCTTACCCTAGGTCCTATGTCAGGTACAATCTATTCTACCTTTTGGCTTCTGAAATTTACTGCCGGTAGTGATTTCCTACTGGATTATCAGTCCCAGGGAGAAGTCACTCCATACCAACTTTTCTACTCTTACCCTGCTTTGTACTGTAAGTATATGCGTGCCCCAGCTCAGGAAATTTGCATTCAGTTCACGCACTCCGCTCCTGCACTTCACGTAGAGCAAGCAGCATCAACTGGTTCTCAGTGGGCAGCAGGGACACCAAGCAGCCGCTGAAACCCTACCCGACAGCTTTAGTCTTCTGTTTCACTGAAGTGCCCTACAGAGTAAGTGCAATATTACAAGTTCACAGTTTCTCACTGTACTATTTATATGCCATTCAAGGTATTTTATTTATATGTGAATAGAACTATGTTATTGCAACATTTTTTTTCAATACAAGTACTTTGTAATCTTAAATAAGAAATACATGGCTCAGAGAAAAGCCTCAAGTTTTCCAGAATAGCACAGCATGTTATACAACAACCCTTTGTCAGACGTCTCATGGTTTGATTTGTGACTGACAGGCTAGCTCAGGTTACGCTGGTCCTTCAGGTTGACAGAATGTGGAAGAACTGTAACAGGGAGGAAAGAATGGGGTGGAGCAGTGTCTTGGTATTATTCTGGGGTCTTTTCAGATTTCAATATCTTCTGATACTGAGCTTTTTTAGTTCAATAACCAGAACGCTAGGAATTTGGACAAAGATCAGGGGTTAGTTTCTGCTGGCACTTGCAGTGTGAAGAAAATGGAAAAAGAAAAGTACAGATCACTTGAAAAAAAGGTTTTGTCTCATGCTTCTGAAATGAACAGCTCCAATATGACCAACAGTATTTACTTTGTCTCAGCAGAACTCTGAAGACAGACAACATAGACCATACACTTGCATACAAGTTACAGCAATAAAACCAATCATTTTAATTGAAGCCATTAAGAAAACAGGTGAGGCAGTATAAATGATAAAGTTATACTTAGGAAGGAAGAGCTAGCACTTTCTAAAAAGCTTTAAAACAGCAACAGCCACTTTACAAAAGATTTCAGGGAAGAGAAAGTTTTGTAAACTACAGGTACTGTATAAAGGTAACATTAACAATTATCTTATAAAATACAGCAGAGACAAAAGGGATACTCAAGCTCCTTTGAAACTAAGCCTTCTGGGGTCTTGGTTAAAACGTATGTTCAAAAACTATTTTGAAACAAGGACTAAATGCTTCATATTTTTTAATTTACAGTTCCGTGGCATAAACATCGCACTATACACATCTTCCAAACAAGCAGTAAATACAATTTTGTTTAACCATGCGTGGTGTCATCTTCTACGAAGTCTTTGGCCATTTCTGCTGTGATCACATCAATATGACTAACCTGGTGGAACAAGAAGAAATATAATTATAAGTAGCTGCCTACAGAATAAAACAGCCTTATTTACAAAAGCTCCAGTCGACTCAGCAATAAGCTTACAATGAATTTCTAGTCTCCTTTTAAAGAGAAGAGACAATTGCAGACATTTAAACTTGGAAGGAGAAAACTCCAACACTAGACTGTGATATTTCAGTGTTGCATTTCTAGTTATAAGACAGATTCCCTTCCAACTCTTATTGTAATGCACAGGTTAATAACGTTCTCAGTAAACACCATAATTAAAAATTGTTTACCTTGTTTCTGAATTTTACACCATAGAACTTGTCAGCTGACTCTAGCAGTTCAGGCCTAAAAGTTGTTGTAATAAACTGAGCGTGTTCAGCTAGTTCCATAATCATATCTAAACAAGAACATAAGATTCTTTATTAATGTCATCTCTCTACTAAAGTAGGATATGTCTTCATACGAGACAGACAGAAGTTTGCTGTTCCTTATTTAAAGTGAACATTTGGTCAATATGAAAAACATTCAAGAAAGGACCAATGCCAGGTTTAAGTATCATCATTAATTCCAGTCTTAACTCTGATAAATTCAACCATTCAGCAAGGATCACTGGGTATTAAACTTCTATAATAGAAAACAGATAAAGCGTTTTTCCAAATTAATGTGGTGAGCTAAAAGTTCATTTTTCAACCTACTTTATTTCAAAACCAGGACTAGTTCTACCACGCTAAAGCATAGTAAGGAGACTCTTTAGAAGCTGTAATGCCAATACAGAGCTTCTACCCAAAACCTGAGTCCGCAAAAGTTTTGGAAAGCACAAAGTTAAATTCTAACACGTGTTGGGATATTTGAAAGTGTGCCTTCGTGATAAAAAAGCTTTCACCCGAGATAGCAAGTATTAGAAGACAGACTGTCATTTCAAACACACGAAAGATGAGTACAAGGTAGATAGTTACCTGAAACAGCTTTTCTGTGCTGAGCATCCAAGGCTTGGTCAATTTCATCAAACAAGTAAAATGGGGCTGGATCACATTTCTGGATAGCAAATATCAGGGCTAGAGCTACTAGGGATTTCTGTCCACCTGAAAGTTGCTGCATTTCTCTCATTTCACCCTGCTTCCCTGTGAATGATACCTAGAGGAAAACAATGCAACAGGAAGATGAACAGGACTAATTAATTATTACTCTTTTTAAAATGGGAAAACTGTCATTTAAAAGAATACTCAAAGTATGGAAACGCAAATACTTCTCCTTACCCTTATGCCAACTCCAGTGAACTGGTCTACAGATGGAACACTGCTCTGTGATCCAGATCCCCTTTCACTCTCCGTACTGCCTTCGCCTTCATCCTGGGACTGACTGCCTTCCACATCTCCTTTCTTCATCACTAATGTGGCCTTGCCACCAGGGACTAACTTCTGGAATACTTCACTGAAATTTTTTGACACCTTAAAGGAAACAATCATTTTTATATCATGAAATCAAGTGCAAACAACAGCTGTTCTTACATGCTGTCAGACAGTATTTGTTTCAAAAATGGGAAGATCCACATTCAAACTTAAGCACGAGTTAACAGGATACAACAGTTGGTCTAAAAACATGGCCTAAGCCAACTGCTTTTGTAGTACGACATTCTTCACCTTTTTTTTCCTTCAACAAGATGGTAGAATTCAAATGGAAAACAGCAAAAGCTGTTTGATAAGCGATTTACTTCGGTAAGCTTCAGATAAGATGTCAGTTAAGCAAATGTGTAGGAGAAGCCTTCACACACTTTGCACTTACAATCCTTTAATAGCATTAGGGAAGGCTTAACTAAAATCTAGAGAATGTATCACTAGACCTTCCCCAGAAAGGGCTGTACAAAGTACAGTCAACAGAAAGGAAGCATTTAAAAGGTCTAAAAAGCAGCTAGAATGTCAACATAGTCAACAGCAGCAGCTACTTAAAATGCCAGCTTTTTTCTTTTTTCTGCATTAAACCCACAAAAATTACACGATGCTGTCTTTTATTACTATGTAACAGCCACACTTAGTGTATGTTTCTTCTCATATAGCTGAGGGGAGTATTTCAACTAGTCTTTACTACTGTTGTCATCTTGTTACCTGTTTGAAAGTCAGCTGAATAGCCTCATATTTCCTAAGCTCAAGCACATTCATCAGCTCCATGATGGATTTGTAGCCCCTATCCAGTTCCTCTTGTCTTTTTATCAGTTTTTCCTTCTGCTCTGAGAAATTTACAAACTGGTCTAAAGCTTTTTTATTAACATGACTGTACTTCTTCAGTTCTGTATTGCACTGCTCCAGCTTGCGGAATAACTGTGTATGGAAAAACAGTAACAAAGTTATTTGCAATTCTAGCCACATTTGACACGCAAGATGTAGATGAAACTAGTATTTTAGATCAGTACCTTTTTTGCTTTTTTTCTCCCCCCTCAATAGCATGAAACCAACCACATTTATTACCTGCTTTAAACTTAGTGTCTGATACTTTTCAAAAGCCTCCTGTGGAAGAGAACCCAGTTCTCGGATTTTCTTCATGCATTCTTCCTTCTTCTTGAGGAGCATCCCTTGCCTGTTAGTCATTTTTTCAAGTTCTTTTGTGTCATGGTTAATGGCATCCATATGCTCCTTTTCCATGTTCTTCCAGCGCTCCATGCTCTTCTGCAGCTCTTTAATTCCTGCTTCTGTTTTGTCAATGGAATTATCCAGATCTGAGATATTGGGGAAAAGCACAAAGTGCTAAGTCTACATACCTGCATAAAATCCGCAATTATCCATCCAACGATTTATGAAAAAGAGACGATTTAAAGAAAATCTATTATGAAATGAACAGAAAATTAACTTCAAGACAAAAAGTTAAGATTCCCTCTTCCCTTCCACCATACATACACAGCTTAAACACAAAGGCTGTTATTGTTAAAGTCTAGAAAGACAGGCAAAAATGAGTGTGAACCACACAGATACTATTTCCCATTTGACAGTAACTTAGTTTTAGACTGTTAGGGCAAAATTCAAAAATAACTGTACAAGATCATGACTTGTACAAAGGTTGCCTCATAAGCATTACACCCTGAAGCCAAAATTCTGTTATCACTAATACCTACTTGTTGGTATTACAGCGTGCAATTGCAGACACTCGACTAGTTTGATTTGCACAAAATCTTGCTTCATTTATCTTTTGAATCATGTTCCAAAAAGTCTGTTGCACACTATGCAACTACTATAGCCTACTCAAAATTTATCATTACTTCTCATATTACAATATGCATGAACTTTCAAAACACTAGAGATTTTTCTCTGAGTAAGTAGCGTTACCAACCATCTGACCGTGCCATAGTATCTTTCACTCTTTTGTTGATAGCCTCAAGTTCTGATGTTGTGGCTGTAAGAACTGTGCCACCTTCTGTTTCTCGTAGTTCATTCAGTTCCTATAGAACAAAGTAAATGCCATCAAGCTTCCGTATCGGAAGGGAACAAAAGTGTAAGCCAGATAACCAACTTATCTTCCACTATTTTACATGTAACTTAAAATATTTTAGTACAGCTTTAGAGAATAGTTAAATCTTTATACTTAAATCTTTAACCAGATCATCATTATGATAGCTCTGTTCTATATATACTGTGCCTACACATAGGCAGTATATATAGACAGGATTTTTTTGGTCAGTATTTCACATGTTCCTCAAATAGCACGCTGAGATTTAAGTAAAACACGCAACTCAGCTTGGATTAAGGGAAGCAAGAAATACCACCGATTACAAAGAAAGATGAATACATATTTATCTAATCATTAATACATCAAAGCTCTGGAAATAAACAAAAACAAACTGCAAAAATGCACTGAAAACAAAACCCTTACTTGTTCCACTTGATCTAAGCGTTTTCTCAGATTTTCATTGAGGTATGTTTCAACTCTTGTGATAATGCCTTCTAGTTTAATCCTCTCATTCAAAAGCTGTCTGTTTTCCTGAAAAAAAAAAAAGTATATTCGTTGTCTCAACTGACTCTTAATTCATTTTTCCCTTGTTAAAAATTAAAACAAACCCATTCTTCACAGAATTCTGCGTATGAGAATATTGCAGATCTTTGGATTGTCACTCTAACTTTAGCAGGTAGAAATAACCAAAACTGTACGTTGTAAAATTCACCCAGCATTTAAGGAAAACATACAAATATACTTAGCAGATGAGAAAACTCCAGGTGTACCAACCCCCACCTGGCAGAGCACTACTCAGTTACAATACATTCAGCACTAGTGACTTTTCACACAAAATGACCAAAATAAGTTTTTATTGGGAAGGTACCACAGTCAATGACAAGACATTTTCATTTCTCCTCTTACTTGCTGTAGTTGCCGAATTTCATCATTAAGAGCATCCACACGTTTCTGATCTTCAAGACTGAGTTGAGACAACAAATCGGTCCCCAGTTCTGCTTTTAGCGATTCTCTAGTTGATTCCATAGCATGTAAACTTGCCTCCAAGCTCTGTAAGCTGCGTTGCTATGGAACAGGTATTAGACAGAATAATTCCTCAGAGCAGCCCACAGATTTATGAATTTCACTTTTCTATTTATGTAAATATTTACTGTGACTATCTCTAATCATCTTTTCACATTTCAATTATGATGTTAACCAGAGAGGAATGCAAATTTATCAATCACATCAACGAAACAATAATATAAAACCAGTAATGACATTCAATATCATTTTACTGTACCTTAGGCATAAATGTCTTTTCAGACTGCTGCCTCTTCTCCTTCAACATTTTCATTTCTGATAAAATACTGTCTCGAGAGGCTTTGAACTTTCTCTGCTGCGTCTCAATTTGCTGCATTTGGTTCATTAGCTGGTCAATTTCATTATTAATCCATACAGTGGGCTAAGGAAAATTCCATCTTAAATGCATTTCATATCTACTAGTAACTTTAGTTTTTACTCCCTTTGCCATATTCATCTGAACTCACAAAATAAATTAAAATATTCAGTTGCACAGAAGAAATCGAGAACTATCAGCAAAAGTAACTTCATGACCCTTATCAACACCAAGAACAAACCATAAAGCTTGATTTTCCCGTTAACTTTTCCAACACAGCACTCAGAATATACACATTTAAACTTGTAAGGAAAACCTTGGATCTTGCAAAACATAGAAGTACAGATGTAACACTGCAATTAACCCTTACTCAAATCTGAGGCAAAGAGTAGTTTTTATGCCAACTGTCATACAGGTCAAAAGGACTTAATGACCTCAAAAACAGAAGAAAATTGCATAAACCACTTCTACCCCCAAATTCCAGGTACTAGACCTCAAGATGATGCTACAGCATTAACGAGCTTCCAGAAAAAGGTGACAGTTATTTGACTTCTCATACAAACAGACTAAAAGACCAGGACTGTCAAACAACTCTCTGCTTGATTATAGAATAGTGCCCTCCACACCACCATCCCCAGCGTATGCTGGCTATGTAATGTAGCAATTCAGGACACAAGTACTAAAAATATAGCACAAGTCGGAAGAGGCAGTGAAGGTTACCACAGATAACAAGAATACCTGGTTATAGCAGTTACTATAACAAAGGAGTAGAAAGCATCATAGTGTTTAACCTCATCTCTAAGCTTGAAAGACCAAGACCAAACATTAATGGTGACACATTAACAAAGCTCCCTTGTTCTGAAACCTGGTGACCAGCCTCTCAGAAGCAAAATACTGGACAAGATGCATTACAGGCACTCCTGCATCAAATTCGCATGTGCTCCTATTCCCTTCAAAGCAAGCAAGGTAAAGTCCTGATTGTATTAAGGTCAGTTAATACTGAGACATGGATGACAGCTTAGAAGCACTCAATGTTTCAATTACTACGTTTCCGTTTTATTTCCCTGGTATGGAAATTTTACCAAAAGCAGTTGTATAGAAAACTATTTCTTAACTATTTGCATCAACCTAAGAATTAGTTTAAAAAAATGCAATCCTGACACAAAAACAGTTTTGTATTTTAGAATCTGTTATTTTCACTGGTGATCCCAATTTCCACATGCAGGGCTTCTGTTTGTTTCTACTTTGACTTTTGTTATTAAAATCCATACAATAACACACAGAACCAGGTTGCACAAGCAGTCATAAACGCCACCACTAATACATAACATTTACAAAAGTCAATCTGTTTCTCATCCATTACTGCAACTGCAAAATGAAAGCAGTCATCACACAACCTTTCCCAAGAAAAACAAAAGGATATTTTCAATGTTTCTGCGCAAGTTTTCATTGAGTTTTGCTTCAAGTTCACCAAGTTCTTCTTCTGCCTTTCTAACATCTTTTTGCAATTCTAGCCGAGACTTTCTTGTGTCATAATAACCTCCAGTCAAAGCACCACGATGGCTGACTTGATCACCTAAACAGCAAAACAGAATGAGACTATGAACTGCACATCATATATTCTCCATATTATTTAGAGAGGTTTTTATAATACAACTTCGCAGAAAAACTTGAACATTTCAAACAACCTGAAGAAATGCTGCATTAGTGTCATGCAGTGTTACATTACTTGAAAAATATTATGTAAAAGTATTTATTATAAGTTAAACGTTTTTTTTTGGTATTCAACTGAAAGTATTTCATTCCTCAAGACCAATAGATTGCTATTACTGCCTTTAAAAAAAAAGCTAGCGCTTAAAATTAAATAAGAAACCATGCACCTTACAAGAAAGTGTTTATATAAGGAGAAAATGTAAGTGCCTAGAACTACCAGCTTTAAAAGTCTTAGACTTATGGGGCAGGGGGGACAAACAATAAGAGTGCATGGAGTCTGCCCTCCAGGAGTAGGCAATTACCAAGACGTATAAATCATTTTAGAGAACATAACATGCACCTGGCATGTGGAATAGTCCACCTTGCACTTCCAAGTAATTAAAGCCATGCATTCACACCCTCAAAGCTATTTCAAGTTGGTGGAACACACCAGAAATATTCCAGGAAACACATGACTGCTAAATTTGAAAGAATATGCCTATAAACCTAACCTGCTTTGCAATTCTCAGGATGGAAATACATAGCTACTAACTTTTAGATCATAAGATAATTCAGGGACTTGTGAAGATATTCTATATTTTTAGTATTCTGCCAACTGCAGCCTTGTATATATCAGTCAGGTATATTATTTAAAATAACATTATTTTGACAACACTAACAGACTATGTTTAATGAACCTCAACACTCGCATTTTTCCAATAAATAACTTATAAAATTGCAACATTTACCTTCCAGAGTAATACAGTCCATGGTGAAAGCTCTGGCCAGCTGGGTAGATACTTCCATGCTACGGCAAATTAGAGTCTTTCCAAATACATGTTTGAAAGCTTTGTCAAATCTTGGATTGTATCTCAGTTTACTGATCATAGGAATGGCATCCTGAAGTTACAGTTATTTTAGTGAGAAGAGTGCAGTAATATAAATACGGCAAGCAAATTGCAACTAATTCAAGCACATTTGAAGAGAGCCCTAGAAATAAAAGCTACATCAAGAGTAAAAATGCAATGCAATCTGCCTTATAACACCGTATTCTTTAAAGTTAAGCGTATCTGTAAATCACTGAAGATGAATGTTTGTCTTCACAATCAGATTTCTAGAATGAAGACTTCTGGAGCTCTGCATATCACGATACAGAGAACTGTCAAACCCTGAACTCAAAGCACAATATTGTGAACGATTACTTTGGAAATCGGTAAGAAGATGACACACTGACTGAACATTCAAGACAAACACTGTATGGAAATCAAGTGCAATATTTTGCAATTTCAGTCTTCAACAGCTAGGCTCGAGCATTAAGTCATCTACGAGTCTGCTGGGAATCTTATCTGAGTATTAAATTACTACAGAAACAAGCTTAATATGTATCATTTATTGGCAGCGAAAAAAATCCTCCTCCAAAAAAGAGAGACCTGTCTGTAGAGAACAGGTTACAAACATTAATACAGTTAATTACTACTAGTAAAGCCCTCCCAAAATAAGCACGCTAGAAATCCGATTCTTTTGTTTGCTTTTTCCTGTATTTATCCAAGGAAAAAAGGAAAGTAGCAATTTTTAAATAACTTACTCTACCATGATTATTGTAGGAAGTCATTATATTTAAACAATTAATTCACTAAGTTTTGAATGTGAGCAGATTCTTCCTTGAAATGTTTGAGCTACTTTTTAAGTAGTTGTCACTGAAGGTCTTTTTTAAATATAAAAGCACAAATCATTTCAAATAACTTTGAGAAAGTGTCCACAGCTGTGACAGGACACTATCCTTCCATTCAACTTTCATCCATGGCAGGCTTTCAAATTAAAGAATTAAAATTTAATAATCTATGCAATTAGTTGTCAGGTTATAGGAAAACTCTTCCTTTTATTAACACCTATGTACTCAGAAAGGAAAATTCAACTTTGAAAAAGAAATACCTGGCAAAAAAAGTGTTTTGCTATCAAAGGGTTTTCAATACTGGGAAGTGATACATTAGTTGCAGTATTTAATTGCAAACATTCAGCACCAAAGAATATAATGGGCAATAGGCACACACAGTTCAAACAACAAAGGCTTATATTTACGGAAAAAATAGAGGAAGGCTCAAAATGAACACTCACATTAGTCTCAGGATAAGCAGTATCTCGAACATCCAGCTTGTTCAAAGGGAGGAAAGTAACTTCTCCAGGAAGGTTCATTTTGTTAAATTCCATTAAGATTTTTGTACTGACTTCATCAGAATCCACGATGTGATAAAATAACCTAATTAACAAGTCCAAGAAACAAGCAAAAGCATGACGGTGCTAGAAGCACAGATATATTTGTATGTGAACATTAAGCAGGCAGGTAACGTCACGTATCACTCACTGTACAGCCACACTGCACTTGCTCCAGTTTATTTTTGTGCCTTAAGACTAAATAAGCAGATTGCAGTAGCCTTATTAGAACAAGATCACTGAAGATTTTTACATTCTACTATCCAGTCACGAAAGCAGCTCACTAACTACGTGCACATAGCTTTTTTTTTGGTCCAACTGTAAACCTCTGTCCTCCATACCACTTCAATTCACCCACTATTCAGCTTTGTTTGCATGAGTTTACAGAGTTTGTCTCAACCCTCAGTACACAAACAAGAGAAAAGATGACTACATCTATAACCCTGTGCATGACAGACTAGCATCAGAAGGACTGAAATGTGATCTCTCCTTTGCAAGCTGAATTAGTTCGCTTATTATTGCTTTTTTCCAAACCTCTGGTGACCACAGGATTCAGGGAGAGCCATGAAGTACTTTAAAAAAATAAAAATTCACATACACAGGTGTTTTAGATGAGGGGCAGCATTTCAAATTTTTGAACAAGTATTAGCATGAACTGGACCAGGGACTGATTACACACAAAAAAGATGAATTAATTCAGAACTTGAGATGGTGCCAATGGACACTCCTGGAATATATTACTTGAAGACTCACTGAACACACCTTTTTCTGGTGTCTAAACTGGCAACTGCTACTTAAAAGCTATCCTTTCCCATGCAATTTTCTAGCATAAGTGAAATAACTCCTATTGTTACAGTGAAACATCAGCATTACTTACTGTAGAATGCTCTACAGTGGACAGCTTCTGGCAAGTATCTGGACCATGGGTCTTGGACCTTGCCTCCCTGCTCCCCCCCAAACTCCCTCCCACCCTGGAACGAGTTTAAGAGGCTAGGATCAAGTTTTTAAAATAGGCAGAATTCTTCTTAGTTCCTTCTTGAAGTTCTAAATGATGCTATATAACAGAGTTTGAAAAGAGGAAGACCAAAGCTCAAGATTACAAGGAAAGCAAAAAAACTCTCAAAAAAAGCGGGAAGGAGCACCAGATTTGATTGCAACACTGCAGCTGCATCGACGTAAGTAACACTGAAGAGTAATTACCTGTTCCCCGCAGTAACTTCAACACAAGTGTAGAAAGCTGGTTCACATTCAAAGTTGTTCATCACAATGCCATGATAGCCATTTAGAACATGCTGGTTTATGCCTTTTCGACGGAAGTGCTCCAAAACCTTGTTTATGCTGTCTATACCATTCAAAATGGCCTGTTAAAGCATAAGTCATTATTGCATTGCAATTACAAAAGCTAGAAAACACATTCATTTTATCTTCAACTTCTAGAAAAAGGTAACCTCCTTTCTCAACAAACTCCTGCTGACTAATCAGGAGTTGCTGCTTTAAAGTAAGAAACCTAAATAGTTGAGCATATCACATCTTAGGGTCTGTTTCCTTTTTTTTTTTTTTTTAAAAGGAATATATATATATCAAAAGTATTGAGAAGTATTCCATATCTACCTGGTCTCCTCACCTCTCCTCTATTATCTTAAGCTTACAAAGCTGATAAACTAATTTCAAAATACTTCTAGAGCTAGAAATATTTGAAAAAAACTCAGCCTACAGATACAATTTATCCATCTTAGTTATTTGGTTAGTCTTACCATCATAGCTATCTTTAGAAGGTTACTCTGACTTTTCCATTAGGATGGGAAAGAAAAGCTTCCACATGGAATTATCACAAGGCATCTTACCTTTCCTGTTGCTGCTCTGAGAAGCTGCTGTTTCTTTTCTAAGTCCTCCCGCTTCGCAGCAAGAGCTTGTTGCTCTGCGTTCTCCTCTCTCCATAGATAACTGCATACATAAAGCATAAGTATTTTAAAGGTGAATGAAATCTTTTTTTTTTTTTTTTTTTAAATCTAACGACTGCTAATTGAATGGGAAGGCTAAGTGCAGAAGTTCAGACATGGCTATACTTAAAAACATACCTACATGCCATGTGAACAACTACACAGTTGGGGTCCTTCACATTAAGTGAGATTCAGACATATTTCAATTAATTACTAACTTTCTTTCGCTCTGTAGTTCATCCTTTTTATTTTTCACTTCATAGTACTTTCTGTCCAGTTCTTCAACACGAGCCTTCACTTCATTAAGATCCTGGTCCAGTTTCTAACACAAAGAAGAGATCACTATGAAACTACAGCTCTTTTCAGGTAAAATTCCACCCCCACCCCCCCCATCAAATTCAATACTAACAATTACTACTTAGAATTCAGAAACAATTCTTACAAAGCTTTTCACAAAACAAATAGTTACAAACTATAAAAGTACTAAGAATAAAATCATCTTTGGCAGCAAGTGAGCAGCAGCAAGTTGAAGTGATCAAACAGACTGCAAAGGAGGCACAAACTGCACGTGTTATACAATGAAACAGCTCACTAGGTCATTGCACGAAACTATATCAAAACAGTAACTATCATATACAACCATGTATAGCCAAGTTCTGAAGTACCACTTCCGATAAGAACATACATACTAGTCTTGCATATCACACCATGCTGATATTAGTCAAAATTTCAGCTTGCTTTCCAGCAGTATTTGTGCTTTACCACAGCTGCCATCAAAAGCATGCTGTTGAAGCAAATGCACAGACCTCCGCCCCTTCCTCATTATAACACCTGCCATTCTCAAAGCAGCTTGGGGCTAGCATGCAGATAACTATGAAAATGTAATCTACATCCAGGAGGACCAGCTACTCTCTCAAGTAACAGAAGTTTTTCCAACCCAACTTTGCAAGTTCCCCATGGAGTTTCACCCAAGACACCTTATGTAACTCCTTTAGCTTGAGCATAAATCAACCTTCCCTCAGGAGAAGAAAAGCAAGATATTTTTATTAAAGGAATCAAGGTCACTTCAAATTTAACATCTTCACTTCCATCTAATAATTCCTATTGAGCCATACAATAACGTTACAATCAGTGGTAAATGTTACTTGTTTCAAAAATCAACTCAGAATCATTACTTACGCTACATGGGTGAGGCCTACATCAGGTATTTTACCAGAACACTATTCTTTTTAAACTATATTCCTAGATCTTTTTTCAGACTGATCCTTGATTTCAGTAGATATATGACACAAAGACAACAAATGCTGTCCATCAGCACACACAGGGTGACAACATGAGCAATGGATGCTCTCTTACCCTAAGTGAAAGATTACCCCAAGTTTCACTCCTGCAGCTCCTAGCAAAAGCGATGTTTTTGGAGTGCACTGCTGTATTTGCAGTTACAGCTGTTTCTGAATGCACGGGAACTAAAATCTAAAAGTTATGCAGATAATACTGAAAGCTTATCCTTCTGCCACCGATAGGGACCCAACTGCTAACCAGCTGCAGTTGTGATGCAAAGGTAAAGAGAGCATTGGCAGCAGAGTTTGAAAGATACTGTTCTCGTCTTCCCTGAAGAGGGAAGACACCCAACCTCTATAAAAACATAACAAATTGTTATCCATATGGAATGGCCACATTCATCATAAACAAGAGCAAAGCAGGTTATGTCTCTGAAAACTCAGGCCAAACACTTCATGGAAAAAAAAAAACAAAAACAGAAAGAAAGTAAATATAAGCAACAAAGTTTGAGGCAGTGTTGAGGGGAATCCAGAGTTTATCTGCAGGCATTTCCAAAACAGATTTTTGAAAGACTACACCCCATCAGAAAACCCTGTATTCATTATAATTATACTTACACTGTACTGTTCCAAATTTTTCTCCTTATTTGCCTCTGTATCCTCCAAATCCTTGTGTATAGCTGCAATCTGCCGCTTCTTGTCATTGATGGCTTGATCTAGAGACTTCAGTTCTTTCTTTATCCACTTATCCCTTTCTTCTTTGGATGTGAACTGGCTTCCCCGACCTTGTTTTGCATAAAGATCTGTTCTTTCCTGCGTAGCCTGTGCAAGTCTATTTTGAGAAGGGGAACACATGCTGTATTATGAAGAACTCTTGAATATATTAAGAAAAAGCATTGAGAATTACCGTAAGAAATTTCCAGAACTGTCAAACCATGCTCTAAAGATTAAGCACCAAATCAGTAACAAAAAGAGAAGGATCACATTATAAACAATAAAACCACCCAAAAGACTTCATAAAACATCAAGTCCATAAAATTCCACAAAATTGTGAAGGCTGAAAATTAAGTTCATTGAATACTGACTTCCCCCAACCTTAACACCCAACACTAAAGGAGGCTTCTTTACACGAGGACATACAGACACCCCTTTCTGAAATATTAAGTACAACTCTGAACATATCACACACGGCTGTTCTGCTAGTTATCTTGGTTCTTTCTAAAGTGCTTTGAGTTCCCATTGTAGAACACCACAGACCTAGCAATTCCTCTCTCTTCTTTTTCTTTTACACTGTTGAATTTTGGCTCCGTTTCTGCTAATTCTTTCTGTTTCTCCTCAATTTTCTCAAGAAGCTTTTGCCTCTCTTTTAACAGTCTTTTCTGAAAGTGAAACAAAGCGATATTTAAAGTGAGGTAGTATCAAAAACTCTATCATTAGATAAATACGTAATTCTGAAGAATAATTCAAGCAATGGAATTTTGCAGTCTTACAAGTATCTGATACTACATTGTTTCAACAGTTAAGTGAATTCAGTTACAATTAGTAAGAAGACATGCCAAAAACTTAAGATACCTGTTCTGCAAAGCTTACAAAGTAATGAAAGGCTACAGCTGAAAAACAAAACTTAGAATGTAAAGCTAAAATGTCTTCAAGGTACAAACATACTACCTTGCACCAACCACCTTTTATTCACTCATTATAGTTACGTACCCTTTGTTCACTGTTGCCAGCTAATTCGTCCTGCAGGTCTTTGGCCTTAAGCTCTAGTTTAGTCCTCTGTTTAATCTGCTCCTGTCTTTCAGCACTAAGTTGTTCTTTCTCTTCTTTCATTGCAGAAATCTTTGTCTTCAGCTCACGAACTTGCCGTTCTATTTCCTATGCAAATTTAAGTATGTAGAATTTTAAGCACTATATGCACATTTCAGTATCTAAGTCATGAGCATTACGTAGATCAAGATACACCAAGAAATACAATAAATTTCTCCCATTTCCAAATAGGATGAAGGCATAGATTAGAAATTAATTTTTAACTTTACTAGTTAAAGCTCTAAGTGTAAGAGCTCTTTTCATTTGTAGTCAAATTACTCTGGAGTCTGTGTCTAAATTCAGACTTCGATAAAATGCTTACATACACAAGAAAAATAAAGAATCTAACGGAAAGGAAAAAGACACCCCTCGTTTTAAGTATTTTTACCTCCATTTTATCTCTAGCATCTTGCTGTGCATCTCTCAGCTGCCTGGACTTCTCTCCACTTGTCTCTCTCTTGGCAGAGAGCTGCAGGGAAAGTAGCTTAATTAGCAAAACTGTTTTAGTAAACTTCTAGTTTCAGAAAGACAAGCATAGTTTGTTGAATTAGCAAAGGACATGAACAGGATTTTATTGAGGAACATAAGCAGATACCAGCAAAAAGCAAAACAGCTCACGTTGAATTTTGTAGTAGACAATGTATTTTACCTCATCGAGCTTAGCTCTGGTTTCATTAAGCTCCTGATTATAAATTGTATATTCTAACGCTCTCCTCATTTTATCCCATTTCTGGTACTGAGCCAGCTCTTCTTTCTCCTCTTCAAGGGTATGAAGTCGTTCTTCAATGTATTTCAACAACTCATTGATCTTCTCTCGCTTACCCTCTTTAGAAAAGAAAAGGCAGAAGTTCAGTTAAACACTTCAACCTCTTCCAGTGATTAACTATTTGTCAGCAGTTATGAACGTAAAAAGGAGAACCAGTGTCCAGGAGATTTTTACCTGTTTCTTTCATTAGTGAAATACTCTCTTCTTTACGTTCATCGTACACTCTGGTACCAGCTACTTCTCTTAGTAATTTCAGTCTCTGAGAGTCAGGAGCTGTGGCCATCTGGTTGATCTGAAAATTCAAAGTCTATAATTACAATATCCTGCTCTAGACATATGGCTTAGTCAACAGATCAAAGATTGTACTTTTTTTTTTTTTTGCTGTGCCTGCTTGCACAAGGTTTTGGGAAGATCTCTACCATGCCGCTTAAAAGGAAGTTACTTTAGAATTGCTAGTATTCCGTTTGTAATTCATTTTGTTGTTTTTCAAATGCTACCGGTTCTTACTAGAACTCAGGAGCTCCAATGTTATGTAAACCACAAAAACCCTTACAACCTCAAAAATATATTTAGAAGAGCTAAAGCTCAGGCCTTTATTCCTGCTGCTAAATCAGCTAGTTTAAACACCTCCATACAAAACACACTTAACAGCCTCTCCCCCTCCCTGTTTTTAATGTTAAAACAATTCAGTTCATGGAACACTCACTAAAGCCAAACACACAAAGCCAAGGTAGAACTCATTTTCCTTCAATACAATTTGAGAAGTTGCATTATTTCAAAAGTAGGTAACTGTTTCCAATTTGTATTACACTAAAATCTAGTACTAGTATTTTGACTTTGTGCTTGCTCTAAGAGTCACATGTACCAATCTCCATTACAAAACCGTGATTTTCCAGCTGAAGTCCATTTTTTTTTAAAACACACATTCAGCTGTGTAGAAGAATTTATGTTACTAAACATTTGAGAGGCTGTACTTCTGGGTCAGTGTGGGAAAGGAATTTGAAGGTGGCTTTGCGCTGTTTCACACGTCCCTGAATTAGAGATAATGAGGAAATAAGCGGTAGAAACAAAAACTTGAGCAAGGTCGAGATAAATTAACTTGGATACAGTGTTAAAGATGAGCTTTGGGCAGTGGCCAATTGCTGGCTGGCTTGAGGCGTGTCTGAGGGTCTCTGATCAATGGGGTTACAGGAAAAGTGTATGTAGTGGAGAAAAAAGGGCAATAAAGGCCTTCCGTTCAAGAGCCATCAGCAGTCCATGTCTTTCCATCCCTTCAGGTCACCATTTTTGCCATCCAGTCTTCCTCAAAGTCTCCTGCATTCCCCTTTTGAGTAGTCTTTTCAGTAACCTTTTGGAGCTGGCAGTTATCACTGTCTCCATCATGTCCCACTGCTGTGAGCCATTAGAAGTCCTTCCTGTTCTTTGTCTCTAGATCTGATATTCTTTGCTACACTCTTGGGTCTTGAAAGCCATATAATCTCAGTGCCATTAACACAGGTCACACTGTGAACCCTTTCCAGGCTTTCCGGTTCCACACATTTCCCTTCACCCACCATTCATAGTGTTTTTAGCGTATTAACAGTTTTCTACAGTCAGCATCTCATCTTGAAGCCCAGAAATACATGAACTTACACCAATACAGTCATATGAATTAAGTTTATTTTGCATGGAATTGCAAAGGTGATTGTATCATTTCTAAATATCAACATTTACTGCGTTAAAGCATTTTTTTCATTTTAAAATTAACATGTACTACTCCAACGCCTGCAATGATGCATCTACAAGAATTGTTTCAAACTAAAACAGATTTAAGTTATTGCAGCAGAAAACCAAACCTAATGTTTGCCAACCAGGATACATAGTATTTTTGATAGTAATTTCTTTCACTTTCTGAAAAAGAATCTTACCTTTCCTTGTTTGACAATATAGTATGGGTTACTGCGAGAAAATCCAGCACTTTCCAGAAGATTCATTACATCATTTTTCCTGAAACGTTATTGTGAATTTATTAAAAACACTGCAAAAGTGACAGTGAAGTATCACAACAATATATCACGTACTATGATCACAGTATGCAATGTACGTTCTCTTCAAAAAACTGTAAGATAATACCTAATTCTAAGGTGAAATTGGAATAGAAAAGGAAACCAGCTAAAATCCTATAGCTTTGGAAAAAAGATGAAGAAACCTCGCAACACAGAGGTGGCAAATATAGATATGTATCACACAGAAGGATAAGAAACAACCTTAAGTCTATTGGCTTTTATTTTAAAAAAAGAAGAAAAAGGCAGGCCTGAAAAACACTATATAAGCAGTTAAGCAGGATATTAATGAACGAATTAAATTGCAAATTCAAAGAAGTCTGCTGTCTATTACACAAGGACTGATGTCCTTAATGTCAAACTACTGGTACTCAGTATTATACAACTAAATCAGTATTGCTCATGGAACTCATGAGAAATTGCTTCAGACTAGAGATGCAAATGTTTACTATGACTATGTAATTTTACAGAAATACTGCTCAGCTCATTCAGCTAAGGCAAAGAAGTACCTACGTCACCATTTTCTTGTCTAAGAAATATTGGTCCTTCTTGGCTCCAATGACTCTGCGAAGTGAGACTTCCTCTTTATCAATCTTAAGAAAACAAAGACAAGTAAGTTTAACTGTTTGCAGTACGTATAACTAATCCAGAACATTTATTGCACTTTTTACAGGAACTAATTCAAAAGCAGCTCTCATACTAACTATTTTTTAATAATACTGAGAACTGGAGTCTGAAATGATCATCTATTTCTGAAGCATTTAACTTACCGGCAATCTGTTGTCCGAATTGTCAAATATAATTTCCACAAAAGCTGAAATAACACGAGGGCCCGTACCTTCCTACAAAAGGAGATATTTTGGTTAGATAATTCCCTCTTTAGAAGGATTTTGAGCTCATTTATCTTCCCTTCTCCCTGACAATTACAGTTCCCCTCTCTTTCCATGGATCTGAAAGGTAAGAGCATCTATGTAAGTTCCTGTACATATATTTTTAGTTCTGAAAATCTTGGATAGATATTCACAAGCATGCATTAAATTAACTACCTATATATAAAGATAATGTATTACTTTGTAATAAAATTCCCTTTTACCAAAGTAGAAAAGTAAACTAACATGTTTAAGAATGCTTCCAAAATAACTGGGTTAAAATATTTACATCCCAGCAATTGACCATTTTTACTATAAGATTGAAATGCATTTATTCTGATGTCTTCTTATTATACACGTCACTTACATGCAACAAAGCCAATCTCTGCTCTGGGCGAAGATGACTGAACTCATCACTGAGGACAAACTGAATTGCTGTAATAAAAAAAACAGAGGATTTATTCTGTCCTTTAGAGAGAGATTCAGCAGTTCCTACCGTAAAACATACCATTGCACATTACTGTCATACCACTACTAATATCTTAGTGTTCTTTTCACAAAGAAAAGAAAATTCTGCTGGATTTCATCACTCAGCCTCCTGTACACTAGAATTTCGCAGAAGAAATTTCACTGTCGCCATCGTACTAGTTCATTGAATAAGCAATTAACAATGTTGAACAACCTAGGATTCACACGCTTTTCTCTACAAATACATAGTACACAAGCCTGGGTAAAAACACTAAAATACTGAACACTTGGCAATTCATATACACTGACTTCACAAAGTCCACTGGCATCTCTACCTTCTCTTCTCCTCCATTGATGCTTCCACACCACATAATCATATGTTAAAAGTTTGCGTGTTCAAGTAAGCTTTGCCATAAATTTAGCCAGTAAGAATGTGTAAAGTAACTGCAAATATTACAATCAGTTTTCAATGCGGGTGATACTTAGAATCAGTTTCCTCCTGTAAGTACTTTTTTGCCATTTAAAAAAAAATCTTAGAAGACTCTTAAGAGAAATTGAATAGTGATGATAAACCTGAAGGTAACTAATAAGTGCATTAAGATCTTTCTTTTCATCACTGGCATATAATGATCTATCTGCCGGTACCATAAAAGCTGGTCAAAGAAACCCTCTAAGACTCAATTTGGAGTTTTAGAAAGCAGGCATTTTTTAATTGTGGCACTGGATGCATGGGGGATCGCTCCACCTAGTGTGCGTGCTGAACTGTCCAGGCTACAGGGGTTATAATCAATCAAAACAATATATCAATCAGGTTTCTGAGAAATAATTCTCACATTCATACTATTTCCCATCATTTGTCAAAATGTGGGAACGTTCCTGACATATACGCACGTTTCCACTGGTGGTCATCAGTAGTCTTCCTCACTACGTTAGCTGCTTGAACCCAGTTCTTATGCATGCTCCAGCCATCTCCTTCTTTCTTATCTTGTTGTTCCAACTTACCCATCCATACTAAACTAAGCCATTTACATATCCAAAGATATACATACCACGAGTTCCTCACCTACTCTTTACAGGCCTCTGGGCCTAGGTTATCTTGCCCTCTTCCCTTCCCCTGTCCTGTGTTACAATTCCGTATGGTCTTACAGATAAGGCTGATCTCCTTTAGTAAGGTAGCATTAAACATAAAAAGTTTCTAGTCTTCCTTCTGACTAAACATCGTAAAATATTTCAAATTTTGTTCTATTATTCTATCAGGGAGAGAACCATATGTCCTTCTGACTCGCTATCATGCCACTCCTTGTTAAGGAAGAACAAGGAGTTCTTACTGGTAAACCAATTTATGGAAAAAAAAACAACACAAACACCCTTATATCACCACCATCCCAATATTACATAAAGAAGTTCACCCTTACCATAAAAGAAGTTGCTTTTTCCAGATCCATTTCTTCCCACTTAAGATTAAAACACAAAGTTTATTACTACAAATTGAAATCAATTAACGTGGCAACATATGTTAAATTTTGCACACAAATATTCAAGAACAGAACCCAAACATAACACAGCCAGACAAAACAAAATCTCAAGGGAACGAGATAAATTTAGTAGACGGATCACTTTGTCACTCTCTACAAACAAGACTGAGCAATCCTTTCCCCATTCAATCACAATGACAAATTACAACACTATACAAGTAGAATAATGGTTAAACCAATCCTATGTAGTCCCATCCTTTTATTTTTTTAATACTGGTCTCCTGGTGGAATCAACCAGTAGATGCTGGTTCCAGCATCAATCTTTTATACTTAAAAAGAAAAATTACATTCTTGCACACTCAAGTTGACTCAGGTTGGGTTAAGTATTCTCCACTTGCTAATCCAGCAATGTTTTGTTTTTAAAAGACTCGAAGTACCATTTATATTTCAAAGCAAAAGCTTCAAAAACATTCTGAAGTGCTTTAGCAAGGGTCAGGTTTTGTCTTTAAGATCGGCATCTACTGTGTCAACTTCAAAACCGCTCGCCTTCCAGCAACGAGCATCCTAGGCTTTTCATCCCTTCCTGCCTGCATGATCTCTACATTAACTACCACACTGCCTCCAAAGCCCTCTAGATTCACACGTTCCACAAAAATAATTGCTATGTTTTGTGGTAGTTTTTTTTATTTTATTAAATCAAGCAATAGTGAAGCTAGATTCTCCAGCACCCCCCCTTTCTTTTTTAAAGAACACTCATATCTAGATAAAGTTTTAGCTCCTACTGAAGTAACATTACTTAATACAACATGCTATTCAAGTCATATCTAGTTTATCAGTTCTCAGAGTAAAGCCTACCTACTACATTTCTACGTCCAAAATTAACTGTTTTCTGTTGGGTCAGCAGTCTCAAAGTTGCCGCACCATCACTAAATTCAGTAAAAATGAGAAAGCAGGAGCAGACGTCCACGTACAAAAATAGGAAGAGACGTGAGAATGGTGCAGAACAACATGCTCTTCGATTAGATATTACATAAAAAACAACATTGTGAAGTTTGTGTCGCGCTTTTTGTAGATCCACATTCCAGAAATTCAACCTTCCAAAGCTGGAAGAAAGATTACCTTTACTGTTTTTTCTCTGCAGGTTTATGGTAGTTGGTGTGCTTACTTAAAAGTTACCACACGTACACAAAAAAAAAAAAATATCCCTTACAAGGTCTCTGCTCTTGGTCCTAGCAAGTACAGCCTTTACAGGAGGACTGCCTAATACAGAGATCATAGGCCTGAACGAACAATTCACTCAGTTGCTGAAGACCTATACTGCTGTCACAGCAAAAATTGAATGCTTGAATTCTTTGCTGTAAATTGAATGCTCCTTGTGACAGGTTACAGATAAATGTAAACAAGTTTCCAATACAGAAAATATAAATAAATTAATCAAAGATGGGAAGAATATTAAAAACTGTCAGGGACTAATTTGATCAACATCTGAAACAGCAATGCACCTCGAGTTAGCGTTAGAAGAGAGGCATCAGAACTTACCAATGACATTATGTTTTGAGCTGAATGGATCCACAATGGTTTGGTCCCTGTAGCTTCGAAAGCCTTGAATGATTACCTAACAAGAAAAATGAGAGACTTACCTCTGTTCTTAAGCACTTTTTAAACTATAAGATTTTACAGAGTGCTTACATCAATATTATAATACACTTGATTCCTCTCCCTCCCTCTGCCCTCCCCTTTAACTTTCCAACTCCAGATCAGCATCTTGCCCCTCAACTAAGTATCGCTATGATGTAGGGAAAAAAAAAATCCATCCCTAAGAGATGCTGGCACCTATCTAGGTCAAAGCACATCAAATGAGAGAGTTCTGAGAGTATTTTTGTAACAATCTAAAACTACATAAGAAAATGTATTTGGATCAAATATTACGTACAGGAAAGAAACCCCCAACATATCAAGTACTTATCGTACCAGGGCCAGATTTACAGTTAATTTTATAACACTCTCCACATACAGCGTAAGAAATCTACCTGCAAGTTCTTTAAGTAGAGGAATTACAGACTGTAAACACTATATCGGATTCTACCTATTTCATACGCAGGACGGTCTTATTTTTGTTTTACTGTGCCTAAAGACAGAAAAGTAAGATAAAGAAGTTTTGGTTCTGGGTAATTCACTACCTAAATAAACACATACAACCTACACAACCAATTTAGCTAGGGAGCTACACAGCAAGCAGGGATCTAGAAGCACATTAAATTTCAACCATTCTAGTAGCGATTTGAGGTTTGTCAGTCCAAATATGCACAGTACAGTGTCAGCATCTCTACTTCGATTCCACATAGCAGCAAAACTGATCCAGCTTCCAGCACATCTCAGCATTAATCGACCCTTTCCAAACATCAAAAGCTGTGCTGGAAGACTATACCTGGGCTTTCCTCTGCTCAGTAAGACATCAGAAAGATACCAAGCACCTGAAGTTTTGACACTTGCTGATCTTTTAGCAAGAACGTTTACAGAAGGACCAGAACTGACATTTAATCTCTGTGCCCTTCCCCACCAGAAGCAAGATCGTGTTAAAAATAATGCCATCGATGTTTCATCACCATAACTAATACAAAGGAGGAATTACTTGTTGGGAAGACAGCAGGATGTGTTACAAGGTATTTCTCAACAGTGTAACTGCTGAAGTTTAGAAAGCAAAATGGAATTTTGTAAACGCATTGCATTCAGATCTAAATCTAAAGCAACTGTAATGGAAGCAACTAAGGATTTCAGGATTTAGTAGATCAAACTATAGAAAGAAAGTTGAAGACGATGTACTAGCTGAAGACATCCCAATCACAACATCGTTTAACATGGGACCCCACCCCTCACCCCACAAAAAACAGTCCGTTCCATCTACCAAACGGGACATTTTCACAATAGTAAGCTCTGCTTTATTACCCATGGCTTTCAACAAGGAAAGCAGACACAGAAAATCCTACTCAGGTCTGGCCACCAGGTCTAGGCCAAAACAACTACATTGACTCATTCTGGTTTATAATTTAAAAAAAAAAAAGAGTTAAGAAGTTTGTAAACAATGTTGCTTCCCAATTCACCAGACTTCGGGAAAAAAACAGAACTAGCAAAAGTTTGGTCTGTACTATTTTTCCAGCTTTTCCTATACCACCATAAAAATGCCCCGACTGGAATAATTCATCTTTATTCTCACAGGAACTTGAAAGCCTCTACAAAGAGCTAAAAACAACCAATTGTTATTTCTTGGACATTGCTACAGAGGTACAAACTTTTCCCACCCACATCCCCAGGCAACACTTCAAATACAGGTGGGCTCTGAATACCATTTTCCCCTACTACATAGCTTTTTTTCTAGATAGCTTCTCATTTTATCCACCCTACACATCCTGAAGCCTCAGAACTTCTTTACTGCCTTGCATAGCCTCACTTTGAGACCTAAATCATTTTAAAGCTTAATAATGATTTTGGGAAGCTGTAAGGTAAGAGATATTGTCAAAGTCACCCCTCAATGGCTTCACACTCTACACGTTATACATCTCTTCTATGGCTTCTAGGACATTATTGCTAATGGGCCACCTAAATTCCCCCTCACCATAAAACTCCTTTTCCCTGCTTTGACTTATTTTGGACTTCTTACTACAACTCTATACATCTTCACCAGTGTTTAGTTTTCTTCCAATTCAAGTCTGTAGATAAAGAATTCTTATTCAAAGTCTTTAAAGCAACGTGCATCATATACCAATTGTTCATTTAAAGAAATGTTTATTGAGATGAACATATATAGGTAGTGGTGAGAAAGCGGCCAAAAAAGTCAACCATGATATGCATCGTTACATACTACTGCAGTTATATACTAACTGCAGTAATATTAACGATAACCATAACCTTACAAACTAGCAAGAGTCCATGCAAGGACGTTCTTTTTATCTGAACTTTAGCTGTAGATAGCTCTTCAAGGCTGATGCACACAGGTAGTGGTCCATGCCCGGGGGCCCAGGGCTCCTCCCCAATACAAACGGTAACTATTGTTTCTCCCAGGAGAAGGGGCAGAGAGAAGCACTTGGAATTTAGACACATTTTCCTCAATGCACCCACAGCAGATTTAAAAAAAATAAAGAGCTAACAACTGAAGGACACCTGACAGCCTTTCGCGTACAAGCCCGGTGTGGGTGCGAGCCCACAGCCCGAGGCCGCCCGCAGGGCCGGCACACCGACGCTGCCCGGCCGCAGGGTCCCCAGGGAGCCCTCAGGCCGGCCCCGGGCTCAGCCCTCCCCGCGCAGCCCGCCGGCACCGAGCGAAGCGGCCAGGGCAAAGCCCGCAGCACCCGAGCCAGGCCCGGGCGGGCGTTTTGAACGCCGGAGCCTTACCTGCTTGATGTACATGGCCGCGGAAGGTGCGGGAGGCGCCCGCCCGGCTGCCCACACCGCCTCGAACCGGCACAAGCACCCGGCGCCTCCCCGCGCCGCCGCCGCCCCTCAGCCCCCGGCCGCCCCTCTCCGCGCAGCGCCCCGCTCGCCCCGCACACAAACAAAATGGCGGCGGGGCCTCCCCCGGCCCGGCCCGGCGCGAACCACTGGGCACCCGAGGGAGGGGGAGAGAGGGGAAGGGGGCGCGCCGCTAGGCGGCCGGAGAAGGGATCGCGCAAGACACGCCGAAAGAACACCTTTTAAATATCTTATAAATGTCTTCTTGGCCTTTCAGGGCTTTATGGAGGGGAAGAAGTCCGATATCGCGCCCCTCACCTTAAGGATCCCCCCGGAGAGCTGGGAAAAATGGTTTCTCCCGCCGAGGGGCGGGTTGGGCGCCAAAGGCAAGTGTGAGCGAGAGGCCGAGCGCGGCACGGCGAAGGGGGGGCGGGAGGGGGGGGGGGCCTGCAGGGGGCGCCTGAGGGGATGGGGACCGGGGCCAAGGGGCAAGGGCCAAGGGCCAAGGGCCAAGTCCAAGTCCAAGTGTTCACACAGGACGCACAATAAATGCTTGAGCTTCACCCGTAGCTTGTATCAAACACCTCACACACCAACCCACCCAAACCTCGGCACCCGCCGCAGGGCGCTTTGCCCGTTTTCCCGTTGTTTCCACTCATTTTTTTCACCCCGTGCCCCTGGGGATCTGTGAGCCCGGGTGCTGTCACGACCACAACATCGGCATGGCTGTCCCGAGAGACAGCAACTTCAGCTCCCTCAGAGCCGCAGAATTCCTGTGCTCGTCCTCTTCACACTAATAAAAATTAGATTTAAGCAGGACGGCCTGGTTCCTGCCTCTCCCAGAGCAGCAGGCGGATGGATTGCTTCCCCCCGGCAAACATGACAATCTGCCCGTCCCAGGCATCCGTAACAGCCACCTAATGAAATGGCCTTAGGAAAGGCCCATCAGGAGGCTGTTGGGATGGATTTCAGCAGCACCTTTAAAGAAATGGCTCGTTGTTTCCTCCACAAATACAGAGCTTAAAAACCTGAAGCCCGTAGATGGGTCCGCAAACAAATCTGCAAAGAAAATCCCTGCCTGGCTGTTCTGCCTTTACTACCAAACAGCTTGGTTCAATGGCACCTGGGGGAAAAGATTTTTTGTCATTTGCATTCCCCAAATTCCCATCGCTTTAGGATTTCACAGAGTTTGCCATCACTCATGAGTCTTGCCACTCGTTTTGGGGCTGCTTCGTGCACGAGAGCTTTGCCGGGGAGCAGTGAGGTGCAGGACGGCAAGGAGGAGGCCTACAGGGCTCCATTTTGTCTCACACAGCCCATACACCTGGTTAAAACAATTCCTCCAAGCCATTTTTGTGTTAGTATTTGCATGTAAATGTTGTGTGATGGTTCACTCGTTCCAGATGGACTGGTAACTATCACACCAACAGAGTGAGGCACCCAGGCAGATCTGCTTTTAGAGGCATAGGATGCCGTGAGTCATGTTTTCCAGCTGCCTTTTGCAGTTTAGAAACTTATTTTCACTTAATCTTAGACTTCCAGAGCTCAGACTTAGTCTTTTCCCCATAAAGAGGGGATTCAGAATCACCAGGTGGCCACCAGCTAAGGGAGATTTGCCTTTTCTCTTGCTTGATGCATTGATGTTATTGTGACTGGCGACACAAAGTCCTTTTGAAAATCTTGGTTCCAATCAGAGCCCCAGAAGCCAACCTCCCATGACCGCCCAGGCCACTTCTAGTGCCCCAAAAGCATGCTCGTGGCACGGTGCAACAAGAAGTGCAGCAGCCTCTATCTTAAGAGCAGACACAAAGACCCCAGATCTTTATTATCCATGTGTTCATTTCCTCTGTGCAACATGCTCCTGCAGTTTGGAGGTGACTTAACTGTGTGTAAGATGTGCGCAGACACCAGGTTATGTTTATTTAAAGGAATAAAATCACATCTCACTGATATTTCATCAAAAGATGCCCCCAGTAATGTGGTATTGAAAAAATAACGATTTTATTCATAAGGGATTAAGTAGTAAATGGTAGCCTAGTTCACAGACTGCTTCAAATACATCTGTAGGTCCCTGCATACAGGTTTTGTCACATACCTTTTGTCTCTGTACAGATTTGCATTTGAGGCAGGAGAGTGGTGGGGTGGGGTGGGATGGGGTGGAGGAGGCATTAACTTTTTTGTTGTTCTTTTGGTTTTGTAGCCCATGCTGCAAATAAACACCCAACCCAAGGGCAGTGCAGGTCGTCTTTATCCTGCCAAACTGCTGCTGCTGCTGTAGGAGTGCTGAAAGCTGGCAGCCAGGAAAGCAGTGCACTTTATTCAGTACCTGCAAACATGTAATCAGCGCTTGCTACGCGTGGAGTTTAGTTCGCATCGATAGGTTCTGCAGAGCTTTTCTCTATGGCCCTGTTTTATAAGCAGTGTTTTTCGATAAATATGCCAGAACTAAACATTAGCATTAGAAAGGGGAATAGTGGGAACAAGCTCTAATTCATTCAGGCTTCATCAGCATAAAATGTACGTCAGGTATTTCTTTCATGAGGCTTAACGGAACATGTAGATGGAATTTCAAATCTATAGAACTTTGATATTTTTTTCCATCTTCTCAAACAGCTAAATTTCTTTTTAAAATATTCTAAAGAGAATGTGGGGGGTGGGAGGGGAGGGAAATTAAACTCTCCTATTACAGTTGCAGTTGTGAACCAACACATGTAGAGACTGCTTTCATTCATTACAGAGGTTTTCATTGCCAGGTTTAGGTGACTGGAGGAACTGATAGGCGCATCCATCGCTTGTGCTTCATCACGCAGAGTCAGCAGTGAGTGGCAGGGAAGGCAGCAGAGCACTCCCAGGGCCACTTCTCCTCACCACTGCTCCTGCAGCAGCATCTTGTGGGCAAACTGGAACCCGGGTCTGGTTGTGTTAGACACTGCAGAGCCATGTCCCACAGACCTTTTTCTCTCTCGCCCTTTTTTGCCTCCAGTGCTGATGTCGTGGCAAGGCAGTGGACAGATGGGGCAGAAAGCATCGCGGCTATAGATGTATGTGACAGCAGTGCCAGCACTGTCACTGGCACCCAGTTCTGGGCTGCTGCTGGGTCTCCGCCGAGCAGTGCTGCACAGCCTGAGCGCTGCTTGCTGCCCACACAGGCAGTGCAGGCAGTGGCTGTAATGCTGCTGCCTGTGACTTGGGACTGTCTGGGTGCCACCAGCCATCACTCCTGCGGGAGCACAGTATGGGACCAGCTCATTCGCCCCTTCCAGCCCCGCTCTGGGTCAGCACGCATTTGTCTGTTTCTATTCACTTTAAACAACTCACAGCAGTCAGGCAGTTTCTTTTCAAAGAAGAATGTTTCTCTTGCTCTTTATGATCTGTTCAGTGCTTAGAGGTAAATAATTGTAGTTGACTATTGAGTATTGATCCATAAGTTCATTCATCCAACAACCTTTTAATAAAGGTTGTTTCTTAAAACAACGCTCTTCAAGAAGAGTGGCAGGGTACAGAGCTGCGGTGGGGCCACATGGGGCAGGCAGCGGATGCCTTGGGGGCCACAGGGAGAGACGAGGCTGCCTCAGGAGATGAGCCTGTAGGCACGGAGAAGCGCCAAGCGCCGAGGAGCTGGGCCATGGGGCAAGGGGACCTGGTGACCCGCACAGCCTCTCTTCCAAGCAGCTTTTGCAGCCCCATGGCTGTTACAGACAACATGAGGTTTTGCACGATCTTGGCTGACCGCTCTGTCCACACGCAGCAAAGCAGTGCACATCCAAACCGACAGGGTGCATGTTATCCCCCGCCGGGATGTCACTCCTCCTCTTTCCAGGAGGGCAGGTGAGCCGCTGTCCTCACGCCTGTGACCGACCTCCACGAGCTGCAGCAACCTCACCTGGCACCAGGGGGCCTCCTACAAGTGTGACATTCCTCCCGTCCTTTGCAAAGGAAAGCAAAGATAACTTCCAGCTTTATCACACACACGAGCTGGAAGGTTTCACTGCTGCAGCTTTTCACAGCCTGGTCCACGTACTGGGCATCTTTTAATTTGTTTTCCAGCTCTCCCAGGAAGCATCTCACACCACGACCTCACAGGCCTCTGTCGGAGGCAAAGAGCGGATCCTTGTCTTGTACAAGTCCCTTGGCTGCTCTGCTCAAAATAGCTGACATAAAACTCCTGGTGGCAGCAGGTTGCACGAAACCGACGGCACCTTGTCTGGACTGCTTCGGTCTGCAGAGACTTCTGTGACAGGGACTGCGGAAAGAGGCCACAGAAAGGGCTCATTTGTGTGCTCCTTCCCAGAGAGGTCTAAAGAGAGGGAAAGGAGAAGAGAAAGCAAGTAAACAAGATGGGAACGCTGTCTGGGAAAGGCTCGGCAGCTCCTCCTGCTGCCTGAGATCCCCACTTGGCCAGATGACCTTCCCCAGGGTGCCGCAAGCTTCGAGTGGGCCAGTGGCCGGTTATGCAGAAGCCTTCCACTTTCCCCTTCCTCCAGATTTCCCCACACGCATGCAGCTGGAGCATCTCCCCATCAGATGTCACACAAGTCCAGAAAAGCAAGCACCCCTCGCAGCTGGGTTTGGTAATCCCAGCTGTCAGGAGCCACTTTCACACTTGGTAGCACACAGAAGAGCACACTGCCCTTCTCCCTGCTCCCCACCAGTGGCCCCTGATCAATTCTCTCCACCATATCCACCCGCATATGTCGAGCTGCCGGCCAGAAAACCAGCTGCTCTTCACGGCTGGATTTAGGAAGCCGAGCCATGGCAATGCTTTAGCACTCGGTAGCACAGCGCAGATTTCTCGCCACCCACCCGGGACTGCCGTTGTCTGCTTCCTGGCAGAGCGGCGGGCGCACCCCGTGGTGGTGGGCTGACAGCACTGCCCGCTCCCTTTTGGCTTTAACCACGTACAACATTATAGCCTGGGGGGAAACAAAAGCAAACTCTTTCTTGTGATATGGAACATATGGCCCCACAACCACAGAATACAATAAATACATCACGGTAACAAGATTTTGTGCTCAGGACATCCTTTGTCAGGGGTCTAATGCGCATTGCAAACACGTGAAAAAAGCCTTATGCCTTTCTCAGAATGAGATCAATATCATTATCCCTGGTGCGAGGCAGGATGCAGAGACATACGGATAAGCCTGCAAGAAACGCTTAGAGAGAAATTCAGGTCCACTCTAGCAGCAAAATGCTCCTTGCGTGAGCAGAGCCACATCAGCAAAGCTCTGCTTTGTACCAGCAGAGCAGAAATATCCTCTGCAGGAGAAATGAGCTGTGCTGGGGAAAACGCAGTTTTGCTGCTGCAGTTCTTTTATGTATACTCAAGGGATCCGTCTGGTCAGCTCGGTCACTTCGGGTCTCACTCACTTCCTTTACACTTCTGACAAATGTAACTGTGCCAGCAGAAGTGCCCAGAGCAGGCTACATCTCTTGCCCTCAAAGCAGGGGGCAGAGCCCACAACCCGCGCCGAGCGCCTCGCCCCCAGGCTCCCGTTAGCCGCAGTAATTACACAGGGCAGCAGCGGCAGTGCCAGGGAGACCACAGGCTGGAAGCATCTCTAGGAGATGTGGTGCACTGATCTGCTCCGTCCCTGTTAGAAATTTGCTTCATCTTGGCAAGCCTCTGTGGGCTCGACCGGATAGCAGCTCCCGGTCACGCTGGCACTCATGTCGATTGATTTTCCGGCTAACTTGACTTAATGTGACCGGAGGCATCAGAGCAGATAGCATACACCCGTTGTTCCAGTTTGAGTCCTGGAGACCTCATATTCCATTTCAACGCAGCAGCAATTTTAGTTCCAATTAGAACAAACAGTTCCTTAAAATACAGATTTAAAATAAAGATTCACCCAGAGCCCGATCCAACACCCTTCGTGACCGGGAGCCATCCTCCCCACTGAAGTCAGTAGGCTCTGGATCGGGGCCTGCAGGCAGCTCGCGATGTATGGGTGATTTAATAACGAGAGATGACTCACTATCAAACGCTGTCTGCTTTACAAAGGAGTCTCAGAAATGGAGTATCTGCGCGCCAGAAATAAACCCCTATTCATAAAGGGAGAGAAGAGAGAGCGTGCCCATGAACAACTACATTATCAGCTCACTTGGGAGAATTAAGCCTGGTCTAACGAATGCTTACTCATGTGAGTAACTTTACTAACATGAGTAACTCGATAAAACCCAGTCTGGAAAACGGTTGTGCCAAAGATGTCTGAGGTCTTTTTCAGTTTGCCTATCATTTCTGACCATCCAAGAGTCCCAACAGGGAGCTGCACTGGGGCAGGGTCCCTGTGTCACCAGCTGCATGTGGCCCTGGGCTGCCAGCCGCTGTTGGATTTATGCCTCAGGTGTTCCCCACTTCTCACACACACCAGATCCACTGGGTCCCACGGATCCCATGCACACTCGTCTCCTACAGATGCTTTTCCTAGCCTGGGACCCGTTGTGATATATGCAGCAGTCCACGGCACAGACACGAGTGTCCTTATGGCAATGCTGTCCCCTTGCGTCTTTGTGCTTCCTCCTCCCTTTTCATGTACCACAGTCACTTCTGGACTCAAAGTGCTGTCTCTGATTTTGTGTGCTGTTGGTACAGCTCCCAGTACAACCGGTCCTGCTAGGATTCCCAGGAGCTACAAATAACAGCCAGGGACTTTCACAGGGGAAGCTAGTACTTGAAAGGGATATCTAGGGGCCATAAATCCTCCTTAATCGCTAGACAATGCTAAAAGAAGTGCTGAGCATTTCAACTCTAGCCACAGAAGCCATTTCTCTTGGTAACCTTTACATTCCCTGCGAGTGCTCATGGGCAGGAGGGATGCAGCACGAGTGCTAGCAGAAAAATGGATCCATTTGGGAAGCCTTAAAATCACCTAGATGGCAGAGTACTTGGAATTTTGAAGCTGAAATAATCAGATTGAAATGACTCTGTAGTTTATAATGCGACTGTAAAACAAAGTAGGACTTTACAACTGAGGCCCCGGTATCAGAGCTTCATTTGATTTTCTCTGATGACTCAACCTATTTCACAAGCTATTTTCATATTCCTTATTTAGAGAACTTACTCATGTCTCGGTAAAAGCCTATGATGTGATAAAGCCGAGGAACCATAATGTGTGGTGCTGGTAACACCTCCCACGCCAAAAAAAATCCTACTTCCATATTT
Organism: Cygnus atratus; assembly: GCF_013377495.2. NCBI lineage: Eukaryota > Metazoa > Chordata > Aves > Anseriformes > Anatidae > Cygnus > Cygnus atratus. Next base: position 10,869,442 of record NC_066368.1, read on the forward strand.
ATGTGGTCTTCAAATTGGTTCCTGCCGTTTTCTCCCCGGAGAGTGAGCTGGCATCGCGTCTCCTCTGCAATTAGCACAAAGCCATGAAAAGTGGAGCCGGGGGGTCGGACCCATCCCGCCTTACTTTTGCCGTGTTACCGGTCACATTTGGTCCTCTGACTTCCCAGCAAGGAAAGTGTTGTTTTTAACGTAGAAACAACAACGCTTGTGGAATGCTCTGTTCCTTCAGGCTCTGTCTCCTGAAAAAGCAGCTCGTCACCACAAAGTATGGGGGTCAGAGCAGCGCTGGCCCCGGAGCTCAGGGACGGGGCATGGGCACCCTGGTACATACTGGGCGGGTGAGCCCGACCCATCACACCCAGGTACAAGCTGATGCTGTACCCTCAGTCTGCACGGCCAGGGTGAAGGATGGCCACAAACCCTGCGTTTTGGTGCTTTGGAAGCACAGACACTGCCTTGAGGCAGCTCCTGCCTTTTGGAGGGTTCTCTGTAAGCAGCACAGGCTGCAAATCCCACCAGCAAACGCCTGGCTTAAAAGAAGATTCAGGGACACTTAAGGACAGCGCCCACCCACCCACCCCCGCCCCAGATCTCTTCACAATCTGATTTGCAGCCACGTAAAGACATTTATTCTTTGTGGCAGCTTTTCGAGGGGTTTGTTTGTCTCGGAGGCAGAAAGGAGAAGCAGCCTGTGCAAAGCAGAGACAGGCTGAGCAACGGCACTCGCACTTGCAACATGACTGCTCTTTGCCAGGCTGAAAGCATGGGACCAAAGGCTGCGTGGCACAAATGTTGTTCGATACATACCCATGCCAGGAGCTCAGACAGCCCCCAGCTGGTGCTGAGGGGCCCAGGAACATCAGGAACATCAGGGGAGCGAGACACACACATCCCAGCGCAGCCCTGACCCAGCACTTCTGAAGGCAGCAGACCCCAAAAAATCCCCATTTCTATGACATTTCCTCTCATCTTCTTTGTATTCAGGTGTCACGAGATATAAGCTCTAATCAAAGTTTTGCCTGAGGGCGCAGCATTCGTGACTTCTTCCCCTCACCTACATTTTCCAGTGCCTAAAATCATCCTACTTTGGTCTTCCCCTTGCTGCTACAGCTACCCAGGTCATTATTTTCCATCAAAACCATCAGAGGTTTGTCTGTGAGATCCCCGCTCCCGCCAAGCTGGCTGGCAGAGGGCACAGGCACACCGAACCAGCCGGTTCAGCCACCGCCACCATCAGCCCCCGTCCTTCAGTTTGTCCTTCCCACACACCTGGGCTTGTGCCCATCTGACTGATCTGAGCTTCCACCCCTGGGAGCGAGCTACCTGAACCACAGGCCCACCCGGGCTACAAAATCCCCCAGATCTCTCCATCCTATTCACCCCAGTGAACTTGCCCAGCATAAAACCCCATCAGGGCCATTCCTTTCCTAAAGGGTGGTGGGAGCCTGTTGCATGCTGGTGTCCAGTACGTGGAAAACCAGGGCTCCTGCCCTGCCTGCGCAGGTTCAGTCACACATCTCACCTCCCAGGTGGGAGCCATCCTGCTTTGTCAGCTGTGCCCAGGCACAACAACAGCCCTACTTCAGGCTCCTGCAGGGCTCTAGCTCCCCATCCCCGCTGAAGCGCAGCCGAGCAGCTCCCTCTGCCAACAACATCCACCAACACGCTGTGTACAGCCCAGGATCACAGCCCCTCTCCAAAACCAGAGCAGCTGCCTTCCCTCTCTGCTAAATACCTGGCTCCTCCACCTGGCCCTGATCTCCAGCTGCTGTGCTCAGCTCTGCCAGGCAGCAGACCCCGGTTAACCCCATCAGCCCTGCCTGGGCAGAACATCATTGGCTCTGTGGAGGGCTTGCTGCTCCTCAGAAACAGCCTGGTCCCACCACAGAAGATATCTTACACTGGTTTAGTGAGAGCTGGTGGTTGCTCTCTTACTCTCAAGGTTGCAGGTCTCCTCCATGCTCAGGGTATGGCTCCCTTTGCTAGGCCTTGCGGCCTTTCTGCTCCGGAGCTTCTGCCTTTGCACTGCAACTGGCCCTGGCATTTCCTGAGAGCACTTTCCTGAGCTCCCCAAGGGGGGCAATCAGCTCTCCTAGAGAATTAATTGATCTGCTCTTACATTACCTCACCCCTCTCACCTCCCCAGCTGCTGGCTCCCATGCTCACGTTTCCCAAGGAAACAGAAAGGAAAGCCAAGGCTCCTCTCTGGTGACAGCTTCTCACCTGAGATTTGCTTCCCAGGGAGGATGTTACAAATGGATTAACCCCACAGGGCACAGGCGATTTATAACCCACCCAAAGCTTTGGCATTCTCAACCCAAAAACTTGGAAATGCAGCTCTTAGATGTGCCACAGCAAGGAGCCAGAGAGAGCTGAAGAGCTTCCAGCTGAGGCGAGGTGTGAAATGGCTTAGAGATGTTGGCATTCAAACACCTTTTTATTAATAAAAAACACAACAAACACCTCGTGCAGCACGTGAGCATGGTGGACTGCCCTTCATGCCCTATGCCTGAAGTAACACCAGGGGGTGGCTGGTGGCCCCCATGCCAGTTTGTCACCAACCCGGGGCGCAGTGTCCCCGCCACCTGTGCTGGGCAGGAGGTGGGGGCCGCACTGACTGCAGGCTTTTGTCTGCAGCGAGACGGCATGGCTTATATAAAAGATGCATGAATCAAAACAGAAGCGCCTGCCCAGCCGCTGGGAAGTGACGCCACCATGAGTCATGTCATTTTGTTCAAAAAAAAAAAAAAAAATATCCTCCCCCTCACCTTCTCCCCCCTTTAGGCTTGCACCTTGGGGCGCTTTATCACTTGACCCAGCACTGCCTGCCCTCCCCACACCACCTTCGGGCAAGCTTCTTTCTCGGCTGGCCTTTTGGCACAAGCACTCCTGCAGCTCCAGCTCGCTCCAAGGATGACAGACATCTTGCTTTTCCTCACAGTTTTTTTTTTTATTATTATTTTTACACTCCATAAAAAGTTGCAGGCTTTCCTTCACATTCACGAGATCTTCTGGAAATTATTGCCATTTCCCATACGTATTACATATAAAAAAAATAAAAAGGTCAACAGACAGAGCAGCTCCTTCCGAGCTTCCTGCAGACAAACTCAATGCAAGAGAAACCAGTTTTCACAAAGGAAGGCTGGCTGGAGGTGACCACACACACTAAGCAAGCCACATAACACTGAACAAGACCACTTTACCACGCACAACACACGTCAGAAACACTTGGGAGGGACCAAAAAAGCCAAGCTTTTCCTGTTTTTGGTGTAAAAATCCAGTAGTTACAGTGTCATCTGATGGGAAGTAACTTGGATGAGGGTTGCAGACATTCAAGTATTCTAGGGCTGTTGTTAAATAACGGGTGGGAATATAATAGCTCAGCAGGGTAACCTGATAGTTTAAGTTCCGTGCTTCAGTTAAGAGCATGTCCAGTACAAAGGCAAACACAGAAGTATGGGAAATGCCACACCTGAATGGATCCATGGTCCAGTTTGGTCTCCAGTTACACTGCGGTCAATACCTGGCACTGCAGAGACTGGAAGAGGAGAGGGGATTTTCACCTGGTTGTGCAAGAGGGGCCAGGCAGGGAGCCCCTGCCCACCCGGCGCATTGCTCCCTGAAACGTGACGCTAAGAGGGAGAGGGGAGCTGGGGAAGCAGCAGCACGCTCTTCACTCTCACCACCCCTGCAGATGCCAAGGTGGAGCTTTTCGGTTTGCTTTCTTCCCCACAGCTGCTGTTTATTGCTTGAAAACTTAAGGTTCTTCTCAAAAACAAAAAGGGAAGGAGGTGGGAACTGGGAACATACAAAACGGACTTCTCATTGCTTCCCAAGAACCTGGAAATACAGTAGTGGCTGCACACTCTGGATAAAAACCTAGAAAAGCACTTTTTTCTTTTTCCATTTTTTTTTTTTTTTTTAAAAAAGGACATTAAAAGTTCAGAAAGCCTGCCACACGTAGAGCATCAGCGTCTCAGTCAGCATACACGTATGGGAAGTATCACCCACAATGACTGCTCTGTCTTAGACTAAGTCGGTGAGGTTTCTCTATTGCACGTTCATGAAATGTTCTTGTCGGGGTCACAGTTAGGATCAGAGGACTGCACCAGCTCCGGGCTCCTCGGGGCGGTGGGGCTCTCAGCAGGATGAAGATGCTGTCATCGGGCTGAGTTTCAGCTGGTGGACGGGAGAGTGGATGGGCACAGAACTCAACACTGAGGTAGGAAAGGCGAAACACGAGCCTTCAAAATTTTTGCCTAACGTCAGTTCTTCTGCAAAAAAAGACGCGGCTTCTCTTTTGCACGAGGCAACAGGTGGGCTGGGGGTGGAAGACAAGATCTCCGACTCATATTGTAGTAACTGTCCCATGAAACCAAAGTTTGGCGAGATCAGGCTCCGGCGCTGCTTGATGTAATCAAAGGCCTCCTCCAGGCGGAGCTTCTTCGTTTTCATGAGATACGCCATGCAGATGGTAGGAGAGCGTGAAATCCCCGCTTCGCAGTGCACCAGGATCTTGCCCCCCGTTCGTCTGACATAATCTGGGGAAAAAAGAAAGTCATTGCAGACATCAGCTGTCATTGGGGTTGGAGAGGATGCTGTGACACATGCCCGAAGCTGACAGCGGAGCATGGCACGCAGCCACTCCATCAGCACAGCAGCCCTGCTTCTGTTGGGCACTAAGGGTGACTTGGAGACAGAAAGGAGGGGGACAAAACCCAGCCCGAGATGGAGCTGAGCTGCTGCTGCTTCTGATCTGTGCATCCGGGTTTGGTTCTGTCTCCATTTTTAACGAAGTCCTTCCCACATGCCTATTTCTGCTTTGGTTTAATTCACTTTTCAGAGAGCTGAGGGACAGTGTGGCTATCTGGGCTGTGCTTGGGTTTGCTGTTCCTGTGTTTTCTGCCTGTGGCCCAAAGCACTGACCCTAGGCCAGCCTGGCCAGGCCCTCCACCACCAGGTATTTCAAAGGCAAGAACAGAGCTGGCTTCCTCTCATCAGCTTTGCTAGAAAAATAGGGCTTTTCTTTAAAGTTCTTTAAAGCCCCAACCTGACCCCCCTGCTTGGCCGGTTAGCAGCAAGCAGCTGTGCCCAGAGGTACCCTTGGTGGTACCCCTGGGTGGGGAGGCTGCGCCCGCTCCCTGGGGCCCTCGCCACAAAGCACAAAAGGACTGGTAGGCAGCTGCTAAGTCCAAGCATCCCTTAACCAGGCTGTAATTAAGTCAGGATATAAAAGGCTTATGCAAAGCACCCATTTTACACAACAGGGAGCCACTGTGGTTACTCACACAACACAATGATTGTTATTAGATTAAAGAGAATGTGCTTAAAATAAGCCCTTTCCACACTAAAACACAGTTCAAAAATAGACATCCTCTGGTCTCTTGCCTTGAGCAAGATGTTCAAGCTCCAATTTATGGAGAAATGCGCCGAGTGTGGTGCTCACTGCGTGGCACTGAAACAGAGCCGAGCAAGTTATCATTTCCCTGTCTTGGACTGTCTGCTGGGGGGCCAGTGCCACCACGGCCAGTTATACTTCGCTACTGTACAAAATAAGGAAGACACAGATTTGAGTCATTCCCAGCAACTCCACCACACTTTTATAAAAGTGAAAACCGAAACCACCCTCAAAAAAACTTTGGGAAACTTCCAAGTGACTCAACTACTATCAGAAAGTGCTGGGGATGGGACGGAAAAGTGAATTAACATTTCCCTGAAAATTGTGAGAAGTCCTTTACCAGGAAGAGAAAGGTCTTGGAGGGCACCCTGACGTTGTTGTTGTTGTTGGTTTTTCTTTTTCCCCTCCTGCCTGCAGTGTCAAAGAGCTCAAATTCAGATGGGTGATGAGTCTCAAGACTGTAACTGGGGTTTTATTCTCTTTCCTCTGACACACTCTTGGAGAACAACAGCCCTGTTTTCAACACGATCCCCACCCAGGCTCAAGCTGTTCCACCCCACAAATCGCACTGCGGTCCTGACGGAGCAGGCTCCTCTTTGCTGTGCCACTCACCTACCCCAGCCTGGTACAGAACTGGGAAGGGATGGCCCTTGAGTTTTCCAAAAGCCTTTTTTTCTTCCCCACTGGGGTATTTAAAGGGCGAGATAGTGATATAATTACAAGGAGAAATAGGAACAGGTCTGTGATAAGGGGAGATGCTGGATTTCTAAGATCCTGACTCTGGGGGGTGTCCCAGCACAGCAAGGTAATAAGCTAACCATGCATACACCTGGTTTTACAGGGCCTGAAATACATGTATTTTTCTTTTTTCATCTACACAAAAATCAATAGACTTCAGTGTTATTCAGCGTACTAATTTGCTCCCCTGTAATGCTGAAGTTACACCTAAGCTTGCTTTGAAAAGAAAAAGCTAAGCAGCTCACTCGCCTGGTGCCAGTGGGGAGGGGGCATTTTCCTTCCCCAGCCTCCCAAAAACCTTGCTCTGAGTGTCCCTTCCTTGCTGAAACCTCTCTGCCAGGACAGATGCTGGGGAGGGAGCTTAAACTTTTATAGTGACATCTGTGAACATACAGAAAGTGTCCTCCAGTGTGTATTGTAAAATAAATGAATACATAGGAAGATATGGATATGTGTTAGAAATGCATCTTTAAAAGAGCAGGAAAAGTGTGCTTTCCCTGCCACTTTGGTCTTTGCTTTGCAGCCTGCTTATTTGTCATTAAGAACTTGAAATGCAGCAACATAAGTCGGGCACTTACCGATGAAGTCGATGGCTTCCTGGAAGTGCGAGCTGATGTCGGCCGTGTGGCTGTCCTCCACCGGGATCCACTTGTAGCAGTACTGGTCCTTGAAGGGCTCCGAGCTTTTCCTGGAGACGTTGAGCAGGGCCGTGATGTGCAGGTTGGCGAGGAACTCGCACTTGGAAGCGTGGTAGGCACTACCAAGGTAGAGAAAAGGCAGGATTTCCACCGGGCCACCCTGGAAGAGAAGGAGCAGAAACACGTGAGTGACACCGCCTTCCCACAGGTATTTTGAGGCCTGATATCACAAAGAGAAAGGCAAGGGAGCCTGAGTGGGTGCCCGCTCCCTCCCCCCGACGGTTTTAGACCCCGGTGTCGCTGCCCAGTGAATCATTGCCATGGCACAGCCCACACAGGAAGGAGGTTTTCATTTTCTTGTCCACATCTGCGAGGCACAAAGCCGGAGCCAGCCCACTCACGCAGGAGGTTTCTGGCTTTCGTCAAAGCGCTGCCCCTCAGGAGGGGCCCGAAGTGCTTTCATATGCGGGGCCCGTCCCCACAGGGGCTTTGCCAAAACATGTGTGAGGCGGGGAGGTAGAAGGAGGAGGCTGCCAGAGCTCAGCGTGGGGCTCGGCCGCTCTGCTCACACCTCCCGAGCCCCGTAGCAAAGCAAAACCCCAGCGGGACACCCCATCCCCAGCAGCGCCGCGGGGCTCGGGCTGGGGACACCCCCTCCCCTGCGTCACCGGTGCCACACAGGGCCACCCACCCGAGATGTAATCTCGGTTCCTCCTTCCCCAGAAGGAGAGGAGGCCGGGTGACGACACCGCCAGCAGAAAGCCACCACCTGACACAGACGTGTCAGCGGGGCCAGGGCGGCAGGTAACTTTCCATGATGCGCCAGCGCTGCCGCCAGGTTCTGGGGGCGAGAAATCACCTTTCCAGCCCCCCCGAGCCACCCAGCCCAGCCGGTGCCACACACTGGGGACAGCCAGGAGCCACCTACATGGTGGGGTGGAGGCTGGGACCCCCCCCAGAAGGCACACGGGGGCCAGCTGTGTGGCGGGCCTGGTGCGGAAGCAACCCGACCGCAGGGTGACATCTCGGAGCACACGTCTTCCCCGGCCCCGGGGGCGGGTGCAGGGGTGCGGGGACTTCCCCCCACCAAAACCCCGTGGGGCCCCGCTCCCCAACACCGGCTGCCGGGGCCTCCAGTGCTGCTTTGCCTGCCTGAGAGCCCCAGCAGCTCCATTGTGTGCCTGGGGCTGCCTGGCCATGGGATAAATAGGCCCTAAATGCAGCTGTGGGACTTCACAGTTTTTTTTTATTTATTTATTTATTTTTTTACCTCCTGCTGTTGCCTAAATGTGAAGCCAGGTGGAGGCGATGCTGACCAGCAGCACACATTTATGTGGACAGTGACAACCTGTTGTCAGCCCGTGCCAGCACCGGTGAGACACGTGGGATGTCACCTCGAGTTGCTCACCAGAGCTGCCACCTCCCTAGCCAGCCTCTAGAGCCATTACAACTGCTTTTCCGATCAAAAGACGGCAACTTCTTGGAAGAACACAAATATTACCAAAACCCATGCACCACAGCGGCTTGTACACATCTGCCTTTGGGGCATATAAGACTTATGAAGCCCAAGGGGCCGGGGAACAGAAGTACCAAGCCTGGTGGCACAAGGTGACCCGAAGGGGAGGTGACCCCGCGGTGGCACACACCTGGTCATAGGCAGGCTTCTGGTTGGCACTCTGCTTCTCACAGTGGCTGGCGAGGTTTTTCTCCACATCGTTCCTCTCGGGGGAAATGAGCTTTCCATCCACGCAGCACTCAGGATATTGCGAGTTAAAGGTTTCATATCCCCCTAGGGAAGGGAAAAAAAGAGAATTGCGGATGTTTGCACTTCCAAAAAAGTGGTTTAATTAAAGTGGAGGAGAAATGAAGCTTGGGCACTGGTAATGAAGTGGGACAGAGCCACGCTGCCATTGCCCGGGGTTGATTAGGAGAAGCCTATCCCCGGGGAAGCGGGGCTGTTTAAGAGACTTCAGGCGCCCAAGGAAAACCTCCGATACCACTGACAATGATTAACTTGCTAAAAGCCGATGGGTAGAGATTAAAACTGTTAGTGAGTGTAAATCTGTTGAGCCTAGAAAACATTAACCCCAGCGCAGCAGGGCCTGAGCTCCCTCCCCCACACCGACACACGAGCACCGCTGCCAGTGTCAGAGAGGGAGCTCTGCCGAATTCGGCCTCTCCGGAGCTGTTATTGCTGCATGTGTTGGGGCAGCACAAATGTTTTATTTGCATTTTTGAACGGACGCGGGCACACGATGCTCGCAGCCGTGCCATTAATCACCGCCATGCACGAGACAGCGAGTTAGTGAAGACAGTCCCACTGAAACCAATCTGTTAAATAACTGCTGTAAAACTTAATGAAATCCTGTGACAGCATCTGACAACTGAATAGCCCCACATGAGCTATTCTGCATGGTTAAATACTGCATTCGTTACATTCAGTGCACTGCTAATGAAAAGGAATTAATCCTATTATTACATTGTTACTCAAAGTTTGTCGTCAGCTAAATCATTGCCTGCTTCCAGGCTAGGAATAGGCTGCACAGGAGCACACAACCTCCAAAATGAACGTAAGTCTGGTAGCAGAAACAGCCTGCAAATGTCACTTGTGCTGCGTGTCTGCCACCTGCGATTTTTTCAGGACAAAAATGAACGGCAAAGCTCCTGAACAGGTAAATTCAGTAATCCTTTAGAGCACGGCCCTCGAGTAAACAAGGCTCTGCGAGCAAACCCTGCGATCCGCTTCGTTAACCTGCGGCTGTTTCGCCCCGATAGGCGGCATCAGCACGGGTGCCCCCGTTTCAAGGAGCGGTTTCCCAACAGGGGAAGCGCTGCAGATCCTGGCACCCCCGGGCCTCGGCCACCCCGTGTGGTCCCAGGGCTGCCCACCGCAGCTCCCCCTGACATTTCAGCCCCGCACCGCCGGTGTCTCAGACGTTTGCAATGCCTGAGCAGATGTGTGCTGAAATTCATGACGTGCGGCTGTTGCCCACTCAGTCGTGCCGTGGGGTCCTTGTGTTGCAAGAGCAGGGCACGATCCAAAGCCCACTGGGTGTAATGAAAGTCTGCTTTCCATGACGGGGGCCAGGAGGGTGACTTGGCAGTCACTTGGCACTCAGCAACACCTGCACCTTTCCTCCCACTCCCCCGGCCCCAGCCAAATTCAACCAGCACGAGGCAGCGGGTCGAGCGGCAATGTGACCGTGGAGACTGTGAAGAGGGGGGCTGATAAAATGATATCCCTAACAACTGGTGGTGGAAAAGCCAAACACAAGCAGCTCTCCAGCCTTTCTCAAACCAGGGTGCACTTTAAAATCCTCTCGTTTTACACAGCTGACCTTATCTTCCCCCTGCCCCCAAGCCACTGCCATCACATAGGAAAAATACGTACGGTTCATGGAAATAGTCACGATCCTCCTTTACTCCCCATGTTGTTGTTTTTATTCCTGAATGAACACAAGCCTGCCTGAGCCAAATCAGCGTGTGTGTTCAAACAGCCACACATCTCATGTCTCTGGGGCAGCTCATGCATGCAGTTGGTGAATGGTTAATTACAAGCCTTGGGGATCAGGATATTTGCAGGCCATTCTTACAGTGAGTCATCTTCTCATCCCATCCTCCAGCAATCTCCTCTCTTCCCCCTCCCCACTCAACCTAGCTTCCCTGAGGTCATTTCTGCAAATACTAGATTGCTCATCGCAGAGAGCTGTGCTATGCTTCATTTTTAATCAATAAATAACAGAATCCTTGTCAGCACCAGGGGACTATACATTATTTTATCTTTCTGCGAGCTCTTCACCCACCACACACAATCACTCTCGCCCTGCCGGGGCTGAGCTCACCCAGAACAAAACTGCACCTCCACAGATGAGAGATGACACACTCAGCCCCTACAAGCCAGAAAGCGAGGGAGGGAAGGGGCCAGCACCCAGCTCAGCACCCATTTGCCCTGTGCTTGCTGCCCTGCCTGGGGCCAGACCCAGGACGCTTGGTGGGGCCTCGCTCACCCCACCACTGCTTCGGAGGTGAGACCACCTCAGCCCTCAAGTAGCCAACACCTCCTCCTGGCTTCCCCACAGGGGAGAACAGGAATATAACGGGGAACCTCGAGGAGCTTTCCCCCAGTGGTTTTACAGCCCATTATTAGCGAAGCTAAGACAGACACACACGAGGCAGCAAAGCCAGTGCTTCGGAGCCCGAAGGTCCCTGCTGTGAGCACTGCCCGGTGCTGCAGGGTGACTTATTTCCCCAGTGTCACAGAAATCTTCCCCGCACCACAACAGCTTCCTGGGGGTCTGTGGCCCCAGTGAATCAGCAGAGTTGCCCACTGAGTCACACCGGATCTGAAAGGGAGCTGTGGGCTTCGCGGGCCTGAGCCTGTTACCCGGAGGACTTCACAGCAGGGTGAAAAGGGGGAAACCTCCTCCTCGACTAGGTAAGGGGAAACGCTTTCAGCGTTTCAAGTCGACAGACTTTCAAGAAAGAGGCTTTGCAATACACAAAAGATGCAAAGCAGAGCCCACACAGAACTCCGCCCCAGATACACTGCCCACAGCCACAGCCACCACTTCAAAGCGCGGGGCTAGTGCATGAGGAGGGGAGGATGATCTTGTGGCTACACGAACCGGCTGAGAGTCAGCAGAGATTAATTCAGTCCCTGGTTTGCCACAGACTTCCTAGCGTGACCCTGGAGATGTTTCTTCATCCTTACTTTAATGGGGTCCCCAGGGATTAGCCTGGCCCCACACAGTGCAAGCATCCCTGCCCCGGGGCAGCAGGTTTGGTGCTTTTGGGGCGACTGCAACAGGCTGGCAGTGCTCGGGTATAGCCAGGGTCATGGCAGAGTGCCCTGAGTGAGAGTCTCCCCCCCTTGCTACCGGGCAATACCCGTGCTGGAGATGCCTCTACCCTAGAGGGGATGTCCTCTGGGCACTACTCATTATATAAGGCACAAACTGGGGGGGGGGGACACAAAAAAAACCCTACTTTGATAAAAGGTTTAATAAAAGCCTGCCGATCCTGGCCGGTGAGTACACGTGGAAGGAGTTTAAGAAACCCCAAACGCCCCGATTTTCTCCTCCAGCCATGCCCCCTGCTACTACCGGGGGCTCCCAGGGAAGTCCCCCCCCGGCCGGCACCGCCGCCAGAGGGAACTGGGGGGGGGGGGGGGGGCGAGGGCTCGGAACCGGGGAGGGCAAAAGGACAAAGGCGCTGCCGAGCCGCATGGGGGGGGGGGGGGGACGGGCAGGAGAAAGGGCAGGCTACTCTGCTTTATTATTATTGTTTTATTATCCCCGGTTTACACGAAAGGAAAACAAAAACCGCAATCAAAGGGCTATCACACACGTGGGGGGGCGGTACTGCCGGCCCCACAGAGCCCCGGGGTTTCGGTGGGGGCAGCGGCCCCGGGTGATGCCGTTTCCCACGCAGCCCCTCGCCCTCTCGTTGTCCCCCCCCCCCCCAACTTTTCGTCCTCCTTCCCTGCTGCTCTTCGCTTCTCATCAGTCTTAAAGGCGGGGGGGGAGCGGAAAGGCGGCTCGGCTCAGCCGGCAGAGCCTATCCGGGATTTATTTCCAGCGGGTGGAAAAGCGATGAAATCCCGGCGTTACCCCCCCGCCCTCCTCCAGTAAGCGGTTTAACCGCCCGGACAGCGGGCGAGGAGAGGGGAAGGGAGCCCCTGGGGGTCGCCGCTGTCCCGGAGGGCTCCGGGGCCGGACCCTCACCGCCCCCCCGGCCCCTGCCCTCCCGATCCGCGCCGCCCCCCCTCGCCCCTCACCTTTCAAGAAGCAGACCCTGGCCCCGGCCTCGGGGAGGCTGGAAAGCAAGGCGTTGAGGACGATCTGCGCCGTGCTGTCCTTCTTCAGCTTCTGCCAGTGCCCCGTGCCCTGGTCCAGCACCACCACGGCCGCCAGGCGGGACGCCCCCGGCGCCCCGCCGTCTCCCCCCCGCAGCAGCCGGGCTCGGGCCGCCTCGTCGGGCACCACGAAGTGGAGGGGCACGGCCCCGCCGCGGGCCCTGCGCATCACCACCGAGTTGAGGTTGACGTTGAGCGAGCCGCGGAGGCAGGAGGCCGAGTAGGACAGGTAGGGGCGGCAGTCCAGCACCAGGCAGCGGGAGGGCTCCTTCCGCAGGAGCTTCCGCAGCTGCCGGCAGTCGAGGGACGTGACTTTCATAGCGCCCGGGAGCCTAACAGCCGGGGAGCCGCGGGGGCCGTGCCGGCGGGGCCGCTCCGCATGGACGGGACGGACGGACGGACGGGCAGGGGATGGAGGCGCCGCGCCGAGCCGAGCCGAGCCCGCGCAGGGAATCCCGGCCGCCGCCGCCGGGCATTTATATGAATGGGAGGCCGGGCCCTGACGGCACTGCCCATATAAGGGGAGTGACGCGCCCGCTTTCCTTATATGGGCATCTCCCGCCCCGCGCCACGCCCCCCGGCGGGGTTTCCCCTCCCTCCCTCCCTCCCCGCCACGGCGGCGGGCGGGGGCTGCGGGCGGCGTTAGTCAGGCGGGGGGGCAGAGGAAGCTGAAAAACGCCGCAAAAATCCTCCCGTCATCGGGCCCGGCCTCCTCGCCCCCGTGCTGAGAGCCGGGGGGCGAGGAGGAGGAGGAGGAGGGGGAGGAGGGAGGGAGGGAGGGAGAAGAAAAAAGGAAAAAAAAAGAAGAGAAAAGGAAAAAAAGAAGAGAAAAGGAAAAAAAGAAGAGAAAAAGGAAAAAAAAAAGAAAAGGAAAAAAAGAAGAGAAAAAGGAAAAAAAAGAAGAAAAAGGGGGGAAAATGGAAAAAAGGGGAAAATGGAAAAAAAAGGAAAAAAGAGAAAAAAGGGAAAAAAGGAGAAAAAAGGGAAAAAAAGAGGAAAAAAAAAAAAAAAGAAAAAGAAAACGAAAAAGAAAAAGAAAGCAGGGCAGCGCTAGGGCAGGTTTCCCTCACCAGGCTGCCAAAAGGGGGTTCGGTTCCCTTTATTCTCCCCCCGCCCCGCCGATGTCTGCCTGGCTGTGGGGGCACCGCCAACGCCAGGCTGGCGGCTGGGTGAGGAGCACGGGATGCCCACGGCTCGTCCCCGGGGTGCTGGAGCCTTGCAGGGTTGCAGCCTGGCAGCGAAGGGGGTCACAGCTCGATGGGGGCTTCTGCAGGGGGAGTGAACGCCACGGGAGGGCTGCTCAGGAACGCAGGGCCACCTGCAGGAGGAGAAGCGTTTGGGGGTGTTACGGCTCCTGCCTCGCAGCAGATGTACAGGCTGCAAGACCGTGGGGTCAGGGGACCCGCAAACGAACAACACGACGGACCTCAGGCTGCCACTGTGGCCAGGAGTCACCCCGCTGAGATCCACGGGAACTGGGAAATTTGGAACTTGCCCTTTCCGTGTAGTTAAGTTTTCAAAGTGGCCAAAGGGAGAAGCGGCAATCCCTGGAAGAAGTTGGGCAAAAGGATGAGCTCCAGCCAAGCTCATGACACCCAGGAGAGATTCCAGTGGGGCTGTCTAAGAGCAGGGTGTTATTTATTCTGATGGTGCCCTGCAAGTATGCGCACCTCAACGGCAGGCAGGAAGTGCCAGCCCTGCCTCAAATAGCCTGCAGCTGAAGCAGAGAGGCAGGAGAGACCGTGCAAGGAGAACGTTCGAGCTGATCGAAAGAGTAGCAGCACCCCGTTTCGAAGCACCTCCTCTTCTTCCTCTTTCAAGCCCCGTGCAGCCCCCGGCTCGCTCCTCCTAACCTGACCCCCCCCGCTCTGCTCTGAGTCAATCGGGTATGAGACGGAACGAAAATAGAGCGGCTTGCGGGTAGGTGCAGATGTTCGCAGGGCGGCCCGGCGTGGGTGTTGGCTTCACCTGGCCTCACGGCGGCCCTGCTCTGACCTTTCTGCGCCCACCGTGGGGACAGCTGGGCATCGCCTCCGGATGGATTTGGTTGCTGGACGTCCCCGTGTATCAACGTGCTCCTCACCAGGAGGAGCGTTGCCACCGCCGTGCCAAAACCCTCACCTTCGCATCGCACCACGGCCCGGCCAACTCCCCCCGGAGCTTTTTTAGTACAGGTGGGGGATCTGGCACCCGCCGGGGGAGGTTTGCTCCCGCTCACACAAGAAGGAGCCCCCGGCACGGCGCGAACACAACCTGCGCTTCCTCCCTCCCTGGAGGAAGGAGGGGGCCAGCGCGGTCACACGAGAGCATCATTTCCTCTCAGGAAACCCAAGCGCACGGGGAGGGGTGGGAAGGAGAGCTTTTTTTTCCCCCCGCACTCCCCGTGGCTGAAACACCAGGCTGAAGCTGGGGGGTGAGTTTTACCAGCCCAGAAAATAAACTCCCCGGGGAAGACTTGCTGCTTGGCCTGCAGTGGTGACAGGGGGTATGCTTATCATGGGATGTGACCTGCAGCTGACCTTCCTCCTTTTACACACCTCACTCCGAGCATCCAAACAACTGCCTTTCAGTAGATTACAGCTTTGCTTTTGTTTCTGAATGGAGTGAGTCATGCCCACCTTTTTATTAGAAGAAAATAACCGTGCTAACAGCAGCAGTACCAACGCTTGGCCTCCCGCTGCAGGGTGCCGGGCGCCCAGTCCCTGACTTCTCTGCCCGCCAGCTCCGTGACTCGGTGTACTCGGGAAGGATGAGCCATCGGGCCCGACGCTGCCGGGGCTGCAGATGGGCACGGATATGTTTCCCTGCTGGAACTGTTCCTTAGGTTGTCAGGGGCTCCCAGCAAGAGGGCAGAAAGGGGCTGGGTTCTCGTAAATGGAGGAGGCTGAGCGGCTTCCAGCACCTCTGCTGTGGGTCGGAAACCCCTCTCCCCTGCGCAGCACCCCACATCGTCCCCACTCGGGTCTTTCTGCTCCTCCTCCCGCTTCCCTTTGATACTCTCCCAGGCTCTCTCGTCCTTTGTCTCGGGCTTTTATCGGGGCTTTCAGATCAGCTGGTCCTTTCCTTTTCTTTCAGGCTGTGTTTCCCCTAACCTAGTTCATTCTTCCCCTCTCCCCTCCTGGCTCATTGTTCCTGCCCATTCTGGCTGCAGGCAAGGGGCTTTCTCACCAGGCCTGGGCTCCTGCTGGAAACTGCCGGCCCCTGCCCCAGCTGAAATCACTCATCCGTGGAATGGCAGCCGGTGGGCACCGCTAAAGAGCAAAATGCTGCTTTTTGGAGGGACTAAAATTCAAAAGGAGCTTTAAAAAGGGGACTTAAAAAATAAACAAACACTATTTCTTTGCAAGCGAACGAGACAGGATTGACCAAGCCCTGGAACTCTAGGCTGGTACAGAGAGAGTACCCTAAATATCGCGGTGTCCCAGTTTGGGGCAAGAGCTGCATCACATCCCTGCCAGGGCATAATCCTGTACCCGCGTTCTCTGGGTGGTTGTGAAATGTAAGAAATTGCTTGGATGAACAAAGCGCAGTGCAAGGCAGCAGGGAGGATGGGTTGGCATTTCTTTAATGTTACTAAGTTTTCCATAACATCAGTTCCTAATTTGGAGCGGCTGATGTCAAAACGCTCACAGCACAAGCAGTGAGATAAGTCTGTGCTGGTAAACGGGAGCTGGAGGACAGGTTAAGTCATATCCAGGGCTAAGGACAGCTGAGCAGTGCCAACAGGAGTTTGCAAAGCTGAGATCCCGTCCGGGTCATGATTTGCTCACCTTTGACAAATTCCAACAAAAGAACTAATCCACCCTGGCTAAATTTCTCCCGGTCTCAACAGAACAACCCATGGTCAAAATCTGCTTCTAGAAGGTGAAATGTGCTGTCAGATACAGACACACGGCAAACATCCCCCTCACTTTACGATGTGATCTGCTGTTGAACTGGAACACCTTTTTCCCTAGAAAACTTGTAAAAAAATTACAGCTTGGGCATTTTCAATAAAAAGAGTTCATGTATATTTTACTTTAAATCTACAGTCTGTAACAGATCTGTAATCGTAACTGACTATTCCCAAAGAATTAGATAAAAACTATGCAATTAGAAAGACCCAATTGGATTTTGGTTTACCATGCCCCTAGCATCTCTCAGACCTGGTTTATCTTCCCAGCTGTGCTGCTGTAAAGCAGACCAGAGCTGAACAGTGCATCGGCTCGATGGGGGTTGTCTGCACTCAGCACTTCTGAAAATCAGGCTGGAAGTAAATGTTGGGCTTACGTCTGCTTTCCACCTGACTCATGCCTACGTGACTCCCCCACAGCTGCAAGCTGCTCTCAGCAGCCACTACCAGGGGTGCAAGAGGAATACAGCGAGCCTCGCGTCTCACTTTAGGAGCCACTGCTCTTCTGTTCCGCTGCCTGATTAGTTTCTCCTGCTCACCGATGGACAGACGATTTTTAAAGCCGGGATTCCAGCTATCTGCATGGCAAGCCTGAATTTCTCCTCTTGCCTGACATGGCATCAGAGCCACACCAATGGAGCACTCACAGGAACCAGTTATGAGCATAAAGACCTTCTTCCTATCTGCCCCCACATGCCATCCCTGGGGTAGCCGCAGTAATTGCTTACACAGGAAAATTATTTCTGTAGTTAGCTGCCTTTAATGTCAGACAAAGCCCTTTTGTTCTTTTATCAACTCGCCAGTTCTCATTTGTTCTTTCCTCTTCCTGCTGCTGTTTCCCTGCACGCATTTCTCCTTCTTGTCCCATCTCTTCCCTTTCCCTGGAGGTGTTTCCCAGGAACCTGCTCCTCTTCCATGCTGCCAGGTCCCCCGGCCACCCATCAGCAGCCCCCCTGGGCTCTCACCCACATCTCCTGCTGGTCCTGCCCACCTGTCCCAGCTCAGCCCCTGCAGATCCCAGTCCTCGTGTGTGGCCACTGCTTGCTCAGAGTGCAGGGAGCCATCAAATGGCACACAATATCCCTATATGCGCAGCGTAATTGGCTATTTGGAAGAGCGTATCTTGGAGAAACGCCGGTTGCTTTGGTCCAGATCTTTTGGAGGCTAATCTTATCATCGCTAAATCTGATTCTCTCTGCCTTGGTCTTTCTGACTGACTCATTTCTTCAGCACCAGGTTGTTGCCTAGAGGGTATAATCATGTAAATATAATCCAGCGCACAGCGCGTGTTACTATGCCCACTCCACCGAGAAGGAGTACAGCTCCTGGGTACAGGAATGACTTTTCAAGCTCAAAATGGAGCAGCTCATGCTTTTAGCCTAGAATATTTTGGAGCCATTTCAGTGGGCTATTTAGAAATAAGCAAACAAAATCGTCATATCCAGTAAGAAATGTTACACCTCGGTTTTCTATAGTATTGCCAGTAGCAGAAAAAAAACAACCCCCAAACCTCAGGGCCCACCCAGCCCCTGCTGTCCTCAGGGTCCCGGCACAGCGCAGGCAGGGCGCCCATCACCACTCCAGCACAAGCACAGCATTCGGCGTCCCAGGCTGGGAAGCTCCTTACACCACCTTTGCAAAGAGAAAACAAACACAAAGCAGACTTAGGCCTTGGCTGGCTGGCTGGAGAAGACTGAAGTGACAGCAGCCACCGATAGCCGCGAAGGGGAAGGACCTCCCCTTGCACCGGGGACACCACAAGTGCAGGTTAAGCCGAAGCTCGGGGACAAGGGATGTTTCTGGGAGGTGAGGACACGGGCAGTGGCAGTGCTGGATGTGCTTCTCCACCTCCCAGGGCTCCAAGAATAGGCTGAACAACCGCCTGCCCGGAAAGACTTACACAGGGCTGATCCTGCCCCGGGGTAGGGCCGGGTGACCTTTCGAGGAGTCTTCCTACAAATCCTTGTTTTACAAGCTTGTGTGGAGCAGTGTGTGACTTGGTAGCTCTCCCAAAATCTGCTAAATGACAAAGGTAACATGACTTAATAACTTGATTAATATCCTGTGTCACTTCTGTTCAGCGTCCATCCTGCTGAAGCTGCTCTGTGACTACTTCAAGTGTCGTCTCCCTCCGCTGACGCTGAATCATCCAGAGAAGGAAAAAAAAAACATTGATTTTTTTTTCCAAAATAGTCCCAGTGAAGTGAACTTGTGAAAGAGAGGAAATCATTTACATCTCATGTTCATTTCTCCTAGGCTCCCACTTGCTTAACCTCATTTAAACTTTGTATCAGCTTATGACATCCGGTGAAAGTACACTACAGCTTATTAAAATTTAAAGCTGTTACTCCAAGGGAAAACACTGAAAGCTCTTTTACAGATTAGCCAAGCCGGCAGGATGTGGCCTCCACATTGTATCGTTTTGATGGCATGGCCCTCCTGAGCATCTTTATGAAATAAAACTTCCCCATCGCTGTCAGCTCGTTACAGATTTCGTTCCTCTCGCGGAAGTGCTCTGTGCTGGTAAGGATGTGCTCTGCCCCAGCACTGATGGCGCTTTATGGGCAAAGCAAGAAAGAGGGTTCATACACTAACCCTGTAGAATATGGAGTCCCAGAGCTGGGAAAAAAAAAAAAAAAACCAACAAGGAAACCTTGAAGAAAAAAGGGAGGCTTGTATACATAACTATATTGAAGCTGAAGTAAACGTGGAAGTGAATAATAACGAGTACGCCATTCACTTAAAACCAGGAGAGTTAAAAGACCGAGTGACAACCCGCCTTGCTGTGCTCACCGCGTCCCGCAGGATGTGAGGCCTGCAGGACCCGAAGGAGCGGCGAGTGATAACGCTACCGCCACACGCGGCGGAACAGCCAGCGCCTTGCCTCCTCTTAAATCAAACTTGTGTTGGAAACCCTTCCCAACACAGCGCTGCTCACAGGACGAGGCCTCGCCACAGTTTCCTACCGCCGAAAGAAGCCAGCGGGGTGACACAGCCGGTTGATTTCCTCCGCAGATGCGGCAGGCGGCCCCGCGCAGGAACTCCTGCCGCACACGCCGCCCTGCGGGCTGCAGGCCCAGCCAGCCCTCGGGGGAACGGGCAGAGCCGTGCCCTTAGCTCCTGGTGCTGGGGGAAACTTCCCCGAGTAGCTCCTTCGGCTGCAGAGAGGCCGCGGTCCCTCCCTCGCCCCTCGGCCTCACGCATGCTGACAGCGGAGAGCCCTGGCTGCCTGTGGCCTCGGGCGCTGGGAGGAGGCCAAAGCATCAACTAGAAGAGGGGGCTGACAGGTTTATTAAGACTCCTGTTTAATGCATATACAGCAAAGCCTTCCCCTAACCCTTCACAAGTTCCAGCACCCCCAAGAGACACGGCCGCAGCAGCAGGGTGGTTCGGGGAGGGCCACAACGCCGCCCGGACCTCAGCAGTGGTGCTTTGGGAATCGGGACATCAGACGCATATTGCACTGGCTGAATCCCTGACTGCTTCTGTTTGTTTACAACACGTTTCTTATCCACCAGGAAGGGGAAAAGCTATTTGCTTGGGCTGATTTGGAAAGGTCTTGGGCACCTGAGCCTGAGAGAGACACAAAACAGTTTTCCCCTTGAGAGGTCAATCCCAGAGGAACCAGTCACTGCACTGCCACGGCGTGCTCATCGCACCTCTTCTATCCTCACAGCCCCAGGAACAAACTAAGGGCTCCTAAAGCTTTTCCAGGAATAAAACACATGGTATTGCTAGCCTGCTTAGGGCTGTGCTTGGCACTGTACCTAGCCATGAATTCAGCGATAGGACCCCCTTTCTTTCCTGCTCCTGCATGGATCACAGCAGCCCCCTCCATCGCACTGTGTGCTCCACCAGAAATGCCAGCAGACCGTATCGGTTTCCCACCAAGAAATACACGTGTGGTGCAACGCCTCTGAGCACAAACCCACACAGAAAGCAAGGGAGGGCAGCCAGGGATGTGGAAGGGACAGAGCTTCCTGGGGTTTCCCTCCATCCTGTCCCTCATTCTGGTGGGAAGACACAGGGAGAGGAGCGTTGTCGAGGAGCAGCAGCAGGGTGAGACAGTCACAGCTGGGCTTGTGCTTCCCATATGGTGGCACCATCTGGCGACTCTACCTTGTCACAAGGTCGGCGTGCCAGGACCGCCTGCGCATTTTCCATCCATGTGTTCAAAGAGGGGAGAAGCCACAGGAGAGCTATTTGCATGGGTTAGCAATACCCCGAGTCGTTCCCAGGCCAAGTGTCTGCTCTCCCTCCTCACCCTGGCCTGCCCAAGCCACCCCGGTGGCCCAGAGCTCCTCAGAGGGGCCGCGAGCAGAGCTACAAGTCCTCCCCTGCCTAGGGCAGACCTACAAGAAGTTTGTCATGAGGAAGATGTTTCACCGTGCGATTTCCCGATTGCCCCAGGTTGGACTGTCATTCCCAGGGGCTCAGCCCGAACAGCTTCAGACCCCTTCGCCAGGGGTGGATGCGATCACTGCCCCCAGCAGCGGCAGGTAGCATCCTTCCCTAAAATAAGCGCTCACCTCCGCACTGCTCATCCCAGACCGCAGGGACTGGTGCTGGGAGCTCGCTGCAGGCTGGCCCTGAACAACAGGGCATTGTCCCTCCCCGCAGGAAGCCCAGCCTCATGATGCAGAGCAGGACAAAGGCTCGATTTTACCCTGCAAAAGTGCTGGAAACCAGGAAGGGGCCTGAGGCAGCCGTGCTCCCAGGCTGGTACACTTGGGGTTTGATGCAGCCAGGCTGTGGGTGAAGGGGGGAGAGCAGTGACACACAGCAATGAGCCCCGGGACAGGGTGGACAGGGATGGCGTGGGCGCCCTGCTGTTCCCATCCTTTCTGTTTCCTGTGGGATGCATCAACAGGGAATCGTGCTAGATGCTCCGCAGCCAGACACGAACATGCTCATTTGGGGTTTTTAATACTTAAGTTAAAGGCTCCTTTCAAAGCCACTCTGTTGTGCAACAGTGGGAAAAAAGGGGGTTGAAATTAAGATGGTAAGGGAAAAATTGTGGTGGTGTCTGCACGAAAGTGGGACCAGGGAGCAACAGATCACTGCATACATATCGGAGAGAGAGGAGCTCGGGCAGGCAGCGACGGGGACCACATACACATCTCACCTGGAGCTGGTCTTGAAACTGTTGTGAGAAATGCCTTCTTCCAGCCAGAAATGGGACAGCTTTCCGGCTCACCAGATAATGATAACTGATGCTGATCCTGATGTCCTCCAGGCTGCTGTACCTGGACACAAGCACACAGACATGCAAACCACCCCCTGCCAACCAAAACCAAACAAAAAAAAAAAAACAAACCACACCACCAAGCAACCACCA
This sequence comes from Cygnus atratus, assembly GCF_013377495.2. Taxonomy (NCBI): domain Eukaryota; kingdom Metazoa; phylum Chordata; class Aves; order Anseriformes; family Anatidae; genus Cygnus; species Cygnus atratus. The sequence goes on from NC_066368.1 coordinate 10,891,300, forward strand.
AACCCAATTCACTTAACTGAGGCCAGGATTCAGCACCCATTTTTCACAGCAGGCAATTTTATCCACTTATCCACTTTCTGTTCACTGCAAATTCAGTACCGGGCAGGATGCATTTTCCCACCCCAGCCATGACTGGCAGGACTGTTACAGCACACGTTTACGGCTGTGCCTTGCAGCTGTCAGCCGGTATCAGCTCACGCTGGGCACACGGAGAAGCCCCAGAGCCCGTCACGCTGTCTGCCCCGCGGAGGTGAGCAGGGGAGGCAGGCACTGATGTGACCCACTGGGCTCCCTGCGGGAGGTGGCCACGCGGCCAGGCAGAAGCCCAGCCTGCCCGGAGATGCTCATTAAGGGCTCTGCTGCAGGTGCTTCCCTCCCTCGCATCCAGGCAGCTCAGGCACCCATGTGAGACAAACCAGAGGAATGACTGACATGAGTTTTGACCCTGCCATGTGGGATTACGAGACGGTGCACTGCTGTCATGTCAAGCGCCATCCCATTAGCTCTCCAGCAAGCGCAGGTCAGTGGGAGACAAAGCCCATTAGCAAGCAGTTGTGCTGATATTTCCTTGCTGTTAGCTGCTAATAGCTCCAGCTTGCAGCTGTCTCTCTGCCACCACACAACAAACACATACGGGAAATCTCTTTCAGCTCCTTAAACTCTTTCCTTCCATGCATTTAGAACAGAGTTCAAGACAGGCTGTGGAAGCAGAGAGAGAGCTGATGTCAGACCTACATTTTGGTTATAGCAGGCTTCTGTCTATGTGATTAACTGCAAGGTTGTTTTAGCTGAAACATGCATTGCAAAGGATTTATAAAAACAACTGTAATTCAGCTCACACGGAGACACTTTCTATTGCTCTCACGCAGGAGGACCGGATTGCATCTGTACAGCAGGCTGCCAGACAGCTGCTTCTGCAAAACTGAAAAATGCTCTTGCTGTGGGGTGCCGTGGGCCTGATTTCTGCAAGGTTCCTCCTAACAACGCAGTCCCAGCATGGTTAGCTACACAGCGCATATTCCTCAAAAGGAATTTTCTATTTTTGTTTCCTTCCTCCAGCAGGGGATTCCCTCTAAATTAACTGCAGGAGAAAACTTGCTACAGAATCGGAGGCAGAGAAGGAGGAGAGCGTTGAGGTCAAGCCTTTCAAGTCGGAAGGGTTATTGCTCACCAGCTAGTGTTTTGCCCACCACTTCCCTGGAGAAAATAAGCTGCAGACCTGTAGAAAGTTGTGTTGGATTACTAGAGTTTGAACTTGAAATACTCTCACTCAGCTGTCCCTCTTCCACTGGACATGGTGGGTGAGGCCAGCACAAAAAGGCAGCGAGGGGAATCACAAGTCAAACAAGTTCATGGGAGAAACGAGCCTCACAATTTTAGCAGTAAGGACGCCAAATCGCTGGAACAAGCTACCAAAGGAAGTGGTGGAGCTTCCCTCTCGAGGTCTTCAAGCCAAGAAATGCTGTAGTCAAGTACAAGTTGTGGGGTTTGGCTTGGGAATAACTGGACCGGGTAGTCATACCTTAAAGGCCATGAAACCGCATACACGATCCAAAGGCGCAGGGATCACGTGGGTGTCCCACGTTCAGGCACACCAGCAACTCACTGCATTGTAACTACAAATAACCCATGTTTTTAATAGTTTAGACTTGCCCTTTTATTACTGTGAAATGAGTAGGCGGAAGGAGCACATCCTTTAATGGGGAAGATGCTGCGCTCCCTTGGGAACACAGCTCCTTCGTGGGTATAGCTGTGTAAAAGCTGACAAGGACATCCTCCTGCGTACTTGCAGCACCAGTTGTAAACTAGCTGAATATTTTTAGGATAAACTCGAAAGATGTCATCAAAGCAGCCGATTCTTGAAAGGCCAAGTGCAAAAGGAGGGTGTACGGGAACACTCGGCGCCTGCGCTGAACCCACACAAAGACCCGAGTGTTTACAAAGGAGAAATGGAGAAGGGGGAGCAGAGCTGCCTGGTGGGGCTGGGTGCTGGGGGGTGGCAGTGACCCTCCATCTCCTGCTCCCTCACCTCACCGCACCCGGTGGAGCAGCAGGGTGCTTCTGCCAGCCCTGCCCACGTCTCCAGCCCTCGTGGTGGGAATGGGGGTCCCACGGGCACAGGGTGGAACTTTTCAAGTAGTGAAAAGTGCCAGGGAGAGCCAGAGATGACACGATAAGAAGAGCAGGGTGTCATCATGTGCCTGATCCTGCAATCACGCTCTGAGATAGCAATTCCCACCGCTTTCATCAGGGTCTCCGGCGGGAGGAGGAATGCCGGATCTGGCCCGGCGTGTGCGATGCTATCAGCGGTTCATTGTCACGGAGCTGGGAATTACTGCCGGTGCGTTAACACCCCTGGCCGCCCACGCTTTTATTCCACACCATCACACACGCACAGAGCCGCTCCTCGCTGCCACACCTGGCACAAATCACCAGGCCACAAAGCCTGGCGCAGGGCCCCCTGCTCTGGGCACCCCCTTGCCATCCGAGAGGGGTCGGTCAGCAGGCAGAGCAGCCAGGCTCCCCCCCATTTTTTTGATTTCAGGCGTGATGCAACCCCGCAGTGGGGTGAGGGTGCAGGATTTCATCAGATGCCCGCTCAGCCCCACGCTTTGTCCCCCAGCCCCAAGGGAGCAGCATGCCCGAAACACCAGCAGCAGCAGGCCTGGCAGTGCCCGACACCCGCAGCTCGCAGGGCTGTGCAGACCTGGGCTCGGATCCTTGCATTTTTTTTTTTTCCACAACACAGGCCTGGAAAGATGCCGTGTGCACCCTGTCACTGGGGACCTCCAGCCCGCATCACCTCCCCGGTCTGCTCCTATCTCCCGTGAGAAAACGCTCGCCACACGTTAATCCACCTTCGCCTTCTCCCCTTGCTCTCCCCCACAGCAGGCTCCCTCCTGGATCTGATAAGAGCCTCACCCTCATTACAGCAATTAATTAGCTGGAGCAGCACAGCACCGAAGATCCCCAAACCTAGTAGGCCTGACGTTCCCTGTCAGTAATTCCTGTATCAGGAGTCAGGCTTTGCTGAGATCTGGGTTTTTCTGTAGCGTGTGATTGTCCACTGCTGGCGTCCTCCCCTGCCCGCTGGTCCTCCAGGGACGTGTCTAGAAACGAGCTGCTTTGGGCCCCTCCGCACTGCACTGGTCTCTCTCCAGAAGAGCCTTTAAACCAGTGAGGACAGCCTGCGCATCTCCCTGAGGGTCTGGCCGCCTGCGTGTCCCAATTTCATAAAGAACTGAGAAAATCAGGGGAGCGAAACCAGGGATGAGTCAACACTTGCAGAATAGGACCCAGGGGAGGCGAGCTGGGGAGCTGGCGCTGAGAGGAGGCACGGCCGGGTGGGCGAGGGCCAGGGAGAAGAGGGAGAAGGGCAGGCTGGCAGGGGCCAAGCCTCTCACCTGGAGGCTGCTGGATGGAGATGGACTGAGAAGAGGTGGGCACAGCCCGGGCTGCTGGGGCTGGGAGGATGCAGTCAGCCAACAGAAGCTGGAAACAAGAACAAGACCACGGGCTGCCTCTCGACCGCGGCATCCGAAGCGGAGAGCACGGCAAAGCCAACAAGCCTGTCTGATGGGTCTTTTGTTTTTTTTTCCTGGCACCCCAAGATGATGGGAAGAGAGAACAACCCTGGGGCTTTCACAACTCAAAGACCAACGCAAAGCGCAGCGGTGCTGCAATGGCCTCGTGGCCAGAGAAGTCAGCGAGGACTTGTCTGCTTGCAAGGGTTTGGGTGAATGAAGGGGGGAACATCGGGTGCCAGTGTGGGGGACCCCTGGGTGAGGGCCATGTCGCTGCCTTCCCCCTGCTCCCCAGATCCCATGGGAAGCCTAATTCAGGCCAGAACTGAGCTAGATGATGCCAGGTCCTTCCTCCCCATCCCAACCTCCTCCACTTCTCCTCGCGGTGGGAGCTTCGCCCCTTTCTCTGCTCTTACGTGACCCCAACGTGTGTCCCCAGGTTGGGCAGCGTCGCCGGCAAGCTGCAAGCACCCAGCCCAGGCCCCGTGGCTCTAATTGGCAACAGATGAAGCCAGACTACTTCCTGAGAGACAAGAGTTTTAACAATCCCTAAAGCCTCTTAGGCAGCAGCAATATCCTAAATGGGAGCTTTATTCTCCCCACCGCTCAACAGAGCCTGCATTCAGATATGAAACGTTGAAATTCTCACTCGGGAGCCCTGTTTGGCTCTGGGAACCCTCCCCGCAGGCCTGGGGTGTCTGCAGAAATAGTGTCACACGGATGAGCCGCAGGGCATGGGGAGGGACAGGACAACCCCAAGCAGAGAGCTGCCGGTGGGACTCGGAGGTCCCAGCACACCTGATCCTCCCCGACCATGAGGACCCAGCCGTGCAGGGGTGGCTGGCCCCTTCCTCAGCATCCCTGCTCCCAGGGCCTGTGCCCAAATCCCCCAAGGGGCGGCCATCGGTGAGCCAGGACGTTTTGCTGTCTAGGAAGTCAGACACTTCCCTAAAACTGCAGAACAAGTAACAAGGCAATGCAGCCCACCTGCCACCGATGGGGCAGCAGGAACGACGCTGGCTTCACTGCAGCCTCCCTGTGCCATGCCACGCATCTCCCCCATCTCCAGCCAGCCCACACAGCCCCTGCCACTGCAGGGCAAGCCGGTGGCTGCCAGGCCTTCCCGTGAGCTCCTGAGCTCCTCGTGAGCTCCTCGCATCTTACTGACCCCGGTGGTGGCCGGCAGCCAGCTGCCAGCACCGAATCCAACTCTGGCCTCGCAGCAAAGCCAGCGCGGCCTTACTGCCGCGGGAGTTAAAAGGAAAGGGGAAAAAAAAATAATGAAAAAGCCGCCTGGCCAGTCTAACTGCATTTGGTTGATCTGATTTCAGGCGTCTGCTAAGACACAGCATGCTTATTTATCATAATCAGCTTAGTGCACAAGGACAGCGTTAACTAGGCTTTACTGGATTAAAACCTGCCACCTAGTTCCTAGCGCCTCACCGGCCAGCGCGAGTGGGCTGAGCCCCTGTGCTTTGTTCAAAACATGTTAGCTGGCGTCAGATGGAGGGGAGCACCTGGGGAAGGTGGAAGGCTACAAAGGCCCTATTGATCCGCGAGCATTACCAGCAATCTCGCAGAGAAAAGGTTCAGGAAACGAAGGGGCTCGCAGCCCCAGCGCGGACAGGTTAACTCAGAGCAGGGCCTTCAAAGCACCGAGCACCGACTGCGCCCGGACGAGTTCCCTCTCACTCCAGCTGCTCGCAGCTCTTTCTGAGATCACCAGCAACAGGGCTTAACGTCGGTTGCAAAATCCAAGCTAAACAGGAATTCGCAGACAAAAACACGTTGTTAAACCCGACTGGAGGTGCTAATATAGATGGATACGTTGAGAGGCTGGAGGACAAAGTAACGCAATGTTTATGTTAGAAGTCCCAAGGAGCAAATGTTAACCGCGGCGGAGCCACATCAGATAATACTGGAGTGAGCAGGAAAATGGAATTTCACCTAAACCTACGGAATAAAATGTAATAATGAAGTTATGCTTGCCAAAATAAATAAATAAATAAAAATTCCCACAGAGGGGTAAGGCTGGAAACCTCAGTGTCCAGGAGAACTCCCCAGGGCAAGCCCAAGTCCCTCTGGCACCCAGACTGTGGGGTATCACACATGCTGGAGCCACTCAGCTAAGACTAGTCTGTCTGGAGTCCCCATAAAGCACAAGGCATGGATCGAACTAGTTAAGGTGCTGTGAAGGTGATTACTCTATAGGGAATCGCTCCACATTACAGCAAACTTCCGCTGGTCATTTACCAAAAGATCATTTGAGACAAGTTTCTTACTAGGACCTGCCATATCTACGTCAACTACGTCAATCTTAAGTGCTACAAACACTTGCTTATCAAACAACCCAACACATGCAAAGCTGGATGCCTTCCTGCCGTCGAACCCATGTGTATTATCTCCTCCATCCTTCTCGGGGAAGCAGCAGCCAGACCATGAAGCGGAAGAGGCTGAGTTGCTCAGACTCGTGCTGAAGCCTTGTTCAACCTTCTCACCATCCCACCTCCACTTGTGTGCTGCTCTGGGGTCCTGGGAGCCTGTATTTAACCACGAGATCCCAGAGACCCAGCTGGCAGGGCCAGGCCCAGTTTTCCACCACGCGTGAGGTGCTCTCCCAGCCCAGCTCCTGCGGTCCTGCAGGCAGCCTCAAGGCAGCTGCTTTGATGAGAGACACATGCAAACCATGTCCCCCGCAGGCTTCGACATGAGAAGGGAACTAGAGCCCCGGTGTAGTCTCTTTACATGGAAACCCCACGCTGGGGGACAAGGGGAAGTAGTTGACTGGGATGTTTGCATAGCACAGGTACTGGTGCACTGCTGCATTTCACAACCCAGTGCAGGCAGAGCCAGGAGCCAGCTGTAAGCTTCCCCTCCCTTCAGCTGAGCCTCCACCTCCTAAAATCGGGGATGAGCTTTGATTTCCCAGCAACACCCACACCTTTGCATGGAGGCAGGTGCTGGTGCTCACCGGGTGGACAGGAGCTGCTGCAGCTGCACTGGTTCTGCCGCGGCTCCCGCCCACACCCCGTAACGCAACGCCTGCTGCCTTCCCCCGCGGGCCTGCTCCCTGCGCTGCAGAACCCCCAGATCCCAGAAGGGAGAAGCGGATATAGATGGGCTAGAACAAAATGGCCAAAAAGTAGGCCCGGGAATCACTGAACCACTGCAAGGACCTGCAAGGTGACCCAAGGTTTCCCCACCAACGTTCCTGTTTAGCCAGCTCAATTCTTCCATCGGTCAGCGCGGCTTCTCTCAGCGCAGACACACCCCAGAAGGAGGTGTAGGAAGTAGGAGATGGGAGGATCATAGCCAGGCACTAAGCCTTCACATTGCACCAGCTCCATTAACCCAAACTGGCAGGTTGCACATTCCAGGCCGAGTTCCTTGGCAGCGGTTGCAGGGGGCCACCTCCAGCACCCAGCGTTTATCTCCCAGCTCCCTGCCGGGGCCGGGCTCCGTTCAGTGGGCCTCTGTCCCGGCAGATAAAGGACACGCTTCGCTGCTGCCTCCTCATTTGCACACCAGAAATGTGCGGGGGTAAAGCCTCCAACTGCTGCCTCTGCTGGGGCTGGGAGGGATGGGGAGGCCCCCCCCCCCCTCCAGCTAATTAGGAGGCATGGTCTTCTCCTCTCCTTGTATCTCATTTTCTCTACCAGTGCAGAGGGGCAGGGATGCTCAGAGCACAAACCCCTTGGCATTGCAAAATGCTTCTTGTGCAAAGCCCAAGCACGGTGTAGGACAGCTTACTGTGCCTTGAGAGCAGTGCGTGGTACCAGATGCTTAAAGAGCACAAGAACTACCTGTGGACTTTCAGTACTGGGGCACGGTAAAGTCACACCCCAAGACTGGGCTCCTGCATTCACTGGTCCTACAGAGGTGTGGGAAGGATTCATCACCTAGACATGCACCAGGCTGAGGATTGTTATGATTAATCTTTCCCTGATGTGGAAGTATTAAGGGACCGCAGCCTTTGGCCAGACTGGCAGGAAGCCATATACTGGGTAAACAGACCCAAAAGACCATTTCTGTCTCAAGGTGTTTATAACCTGGGATGCTCTGCAGAAATCCTATACGCAGCAGTGGAGAATCCAAGGAGATGGCGTAGTAGTTAAACATGAACATAGAAAATATTCTGGGCTATTGCCAAGCTGACTTTGCATACCATTGCAGAGAATTTGTGGGTGATAAAGCTAATGGTAGTTTGTAATGCCTGTGTAGGATGCATCCAGCATCCTTCCCAAGCTGGGGTGGTGCAGTCCAGGATTCCCAGTGCATTCACAATATGAAGCTCTACTTCACCCTCCAGCAAACCCTGGTTAGCATCCACCTCTCGCAGAACATGCTCACCCAGCTCTGCCCTCGCACGGCGACTGTGTGACCCCTGTCCCCAGCAGCCCACGGCGAGCACGCAGCCACCCTTCCCACCCAGGAGCTACCTCGGGGCACTTGGACAGCACAGTGGTGCTCATTTAACAGCCAGCTGCTTCCCACCAGCCCCAGCACAGTGAAAATACCGAGCCAGCCCTGCACAGGGGAGCAGAGAGAACTGAGCGCCCCTCAGCCCACACACCACAGCAGGAGGACAAGAAGTGTCCTGCATGGCCTTGCCAGCTCCCGTTGACACCACCACCACGTGAACCACACGGATAAGACAGGGATGCCAGAAATCAGCACATACAGCAGTGAAAATGCAGATGGAAAGCTTTCTTCATCTGCAGCATCTTCTGGGGTTGTTACAGTGCTAGGCATAGCAGGGCTCCGTTGTCATTAGGTTCCTCTTGGTGTACTCTCTTAAAAACAATCCCTTAATTGCATCCTGAATTGGAAAGCAGACAGGAGGGGTTCAAAATAGGAAAATCCAAACCACTTCTGCTTCTCAGTTGCAGAGAAACTCTTGAAACCCTCTTTGGGCTCTAAAAACCTGACCGATCCAGCTGGTGCGCTGCCCACCCCTCACGCCAGCCTCTCGCTCACGTGGCACCACAGGTGTCCGGGCTCCCATCCCTCCTCCTGCACACAGCTTCTCAGCATCGAGCAGCCCAGCTTAAAACCCAGTCAGTCACTCCATCACTACGGTGAGCTTTGTGTTTATTTATTTATTTTACTAGGCAGTGATTCATAAGAATAGTTCTGTTACCTGGTGCATAATATTTGCAGAGAGGGTGGACTGGCTGTCAGAGCAGGGCTTCGTTCCTCAATCTGCTTTCAGCTTAGTATAGAATTTATCTGCTAATGAGCAAGCTACTTTTTAACCTCTCCTTTGTTTATCTATTTATTTATTTTTGATGGTTTAGATCATCTTGCACTATCTGCTTCTCTATAATGGGCTGGGCTGTGGTCTATGGAAACTGCTTTCCCTTTTCAAAGGCAAGTTGGAATTGAGACCACAAGTTAACGCCCCTCCCTTCTTAAAAGGTCATAAAGCTTCTTAATTCTGCTCCTGGGTAAGCTGGGTGCTGTTTGCTGTAAAAAAATTAAAAAAAATCATAAAATGAGCACGGGCAGAGGATAGACAGGTGAAAGGGTACTAAAAAAAAAAAAAAAAAAAAGTGAAGTGGCTTTTATTAGCTAAGAATTAGCTTGGGAAGGCTGTGTGAGATCGCTTGTCCCCTGTGCAACAGACCAAACCTCTCCTGAGCAGAGATTTTAGCAGTGCTCCAAACATCCTCTCTTCAGAGGAAGCCCTGTTCATTAATATCCTAAAGGGCATAAAAGCCTTTTGCTTGTCTTTCGGTGGGGTGGAGAACAGAAGTTGTTTCAGTTGTATAAGCAGGATCCCAAGATAGCTGTTTTTTCCATAAGGAAATACGTGAGCTCAAAGCTTTTATTTTTAATCCAGAAGGAGCCTAAGGCTATATAACACCATGGAGGATGAAAACAGCCACCCTGGGTAGAACAGAGGTCCCTCCAGCCCAGTGTCCTGCCTCCAACAGCTGCCCACAGGGAATACCTGAGGGAACGTGTGGGGCTACACAGGGCGATGTCTAACAGCCCTTGGTAGGTCTTCTTGAAGTTGTCTCACCAGTTTGTACCCGCTGGCCTCCAGGACCAGACCAGGTTTCCACAGCTCAGGCACAGGTTCTGTGAAAAAGCCCCTCTTTGTTTGCCTTGAACTTGCTCCTTGGCAATACCGCTAGCATCCCCGCTGCACAAGGAGCCAGAAGTAACCAGTTCCAGCACACCTCTTCCAGAGCTCTCACAGCATCTTCTCCCATCTCTGTCGCTGGTCTGGGCTGCAGAGGCCTGGTCCATGCAAGACCTGCTCCATACCCACCCACAGTGGGAATCAACCATTTATCCCCACCTTCTGTTTTGCCTCTTTTCACCACTTCTTTACCCAGGAGAGAATGTTTTCCCTCACCCCCTATATGTGGTCAAGAGGTGCTGTGGCAGGCAAGGGGAGCGGCTGCTCTGGGCTGCAGGAGCCAGCTAACAACTGGTGAAGAGGTAAAAGAGCAAGGGCAGAGGAGCTCTCTTCAGCTGCTGCCTTCAGTAGGAACTGACACAGGTCAATACAGAGAAACTAATGAAAATCCCACCCTTCATTAACATTTGCTTATGATATTGGCTCATTCTGAGTCATGACATAACTCTACCTGGTAACCCACATATTGTACACAGGTTACATTTGCACTGCAATCAAAGAAATAATCGGTGAGATGTTTACTGCAACCAGACATTATATAATAGCTGTGGCTAGTCTTACTGGCTACATGGGTCCAATAATTTAATATTTTCATGCTGATAACATAAAAGCAACAGGAAACAGGTAAGCAAAAAAACCCACAGAAATCCTGTCAACAAAATCCTTTCCAAAGGAAGTTGCACTGATGCTGCTCTTCTACCTCAACACCTCCTCCTGTGTATCTCACTCAGGAACCCAGAGCACGTGCTGGGAGCATCTCTGACCAGACTTCAAAATCATTGATGGGAAGAGAGGCAAAGCAGGCTGTCCAGTCAGGTCTTGTAAAGCACTTTCCAGATTAAGAAACAAATACAAAAATTTTGAGTTAAGCTCACCAAAAGGCTCCATCATTAGGTTGGGATTCATCTTCTGCTCTTGTTTGTTTGATGTTTATGAGTTTGGCTTCCTCCAGTTCTTTAAGCTCCTAAGCAGAGGTACCTCAGAGACTGACTTATCCCATCTTAAGATAGCAGCTAAGAGGATAAGGTGGGCTGGCTTTTATAGGTGCTTCCCTCCTTTAACTACAGGAGGAATTAAACCGCTAGTTTACACCTCATGATTGGGTGATTAATATTAGGTGAGGAGAATCTCATCGCTAGGTGTCCACATCTGTGTCTTAGGTGTGAGCTGAGTACCGAGGACTTCTGGTAGCGGGACTTTGGTTTTAATATGATTTTGGAAATGTTCCTGTAACTATGTCTTAATCTTGTTTGTGGCAAGAGGCAGGAAGCAGCAGAGCGATGTTCTCTCCCAGCTCTGCCCAGGAACTGCTGCTGTGTGTTTCAGCCCGTGGTGTGAGCTCCTGATGCCTTGGGATGCTCGAGCACCACCAGGCCTCAGGTCTCAGAGCGTCTCCGCAGGCCTCAGCCCAAGTCCTTCTGCAAGCAGGGAAGAGTTGTGCATTTTGGGGCCTCCTCCACCTCAGTTTGGGTATCCACGGCAATGGCCAAACACCTCCAGGCCCATGTTGCAGCATCCGACCACCTGTGTTGTATGAAACACCTACACCTGCTGGGGGGGCTGCCTGACACATGGTAACTCTTGGGCCCGACACATAAGATCGCTTCATGTCCCTCTGTTAAAAAACCTAATGATTTTAGGGCTGAGACACATGCTAATCGAAAACTGCTGGACAGACTAAAACCTTCACATTGCATCTTTTGCCCACCTAAGTGTCCTGAGAAAACACTCTACCTGCTAACTACGGGCACACATGCAGGAGCGCTGGGCTTGGTTTTGCTGTGTTATCACAATGCTGTACCTGGCAGGGTGAGCCGAGGGGTCAGGGCTGTGGCTCAGTAAACAGGAATGAAACTGGGAAATCTTGAAGACAACTGTAGAGAGGAGTTTTTCCACTCAAAGTTTGATCTATTATTGTAATGAGCGTTGCATCCTGCGACAGGAAGGTGGAAAAATAACAGGAAGGATTCCAAGGAGAAGAGGACAAACCTGCAGTCAGAGAGAGCTGGGCAAAGAAAGTCTTTGCAAGCTCATCAGCTCTGACTGAAAAATGGTTTTCAGCTCACCCTGCATAATGAGATTTGTGTGCTGTTCAGACCAATCATTAGATAAGGCAGTTAACTGGCTCTGTTATATATTATGCTACAGGTGCAAGGTCTGGCATCCCACATAATTGATGTATAGATCTACATTTAGTTTATCATCGTTTTTTACATGAGCTTTCAAACAAAAAGCCTTGTGGTTGCCCTGGGCTGGGCTGCGAAGCCAGAGTCACTCGGCTTTGGTGCTGATCCCTCGGCCAGGGGACAGGCTGGGGGCTGGCCAGCCTGCAGAAAGGGCTTGCGGCTCACACAGCTGGGCTGTGCTGTGCCCAGCTGCAATGAGCCAGGTCCAGTATTCAGGAGAAGAAAACAAGCCCAGCACTAGGAAACAGATAAGGACTGCCTACTAGCTAGCCCTCTGAGGGTATGTGGGGCACCTTCCCTTAGTGGTCCCTGGACTCTCCTCAGCCTTGTGGCCCCCCATAACCAGACCCAAGACTATCCTGAGGAAGACTGGGGATAGAAGCCTTTAAGAGATCCATGCCCTTGGGGCTTATTTGGACAAGTACACCCCAGGAGCTGTTTTACAGCAACCCAGGACCTTGCCCATGTGGGCATTGCTCGCTGCATCCCCGCTTGCTGCATCCCACACACAGAGTGAGGCATCCCCCCTCCATGCAGCCTGCCACCCCAGCTGGGCCTTGCTTTGCCCAACGATGCCTGTGTTGCCTTGTGCCCGCAGCACAGGCCAGCCCCGGCTCAGGGCAGTGTGTCACAGCGTCCCACTGACCGTGGCTCACCTGCCCTGGCAGAGTGACCCACACCGCTCCCGTCTGTAAGTCGTGCAGCCCAACGCAATCCCCAACCCGTAATTAACGCCGGTGCCGGGTGGGGCGTGGGGTGGAACTGCCGGGAGAGCGAAGAAAACCAGGACACTGAAACCAGGCTGGTGCCCTTCAGCACCACGGGTGCAAGCAGTGGGTGGCCAAACGGAGCTGGGCAGCTGCTGGCGGGGAGTTCCCCTTCCTCTTCCAAAGGGATTCCCCTTTTTGCTCCGCATGTGTGCAAGAAATAAGGCACAAGGTGTTTTTTTTTTCACTTGCATCACCCATCCGCCTTTAAGGCAGCTTTTTTATGCTCCCTTTAGAAAGGAGAGAATGAGAACTCTGGTCCTGTACCAGCACTCTCAGTGTTGGAAGAAAGTGACACCACACAGGCACTGCCCTGCCAGGCTGAGAGCAAATGCTCGTTTCCATTTTCATGGCAGAGAAGGGCTCTCTCAAAGCAGCATTAGACACAGCACCAGGCATATATTAAACGGCTTTAATTGAGTTCATCTTCTGCAGAGAGGCCTGAAGGAGCCTCTCATTTCCTCTGTAAATAGTCACGGGGAGTTTGCCGAGGTCTCACCAGGCTGCACATGGCTGTGGCTCCAGCCAGCCCTGTGTTTCTATCCCGGAGCACTCAGGAGGGATCATTTAGCATGATGGCATTTGCAAAGACAAAGCCCTGCTTCCTGTTGCAGTGGCACATTCAGAAAGTGTTTGACTTATGGGAGGAAGGGGAAGGAGACCTGCTGCTCTCTGCCCTCTGTAGCTGCGCAGCTGGGCTGCGACGGGACAGGGCTGTGGCTTCTGCGATGGAGCAGGCTCACCTTGACTCTGCTCATTTCCCTTAACTCTGCTCGCTTCCCAGTCCCTTGCAGAAGCTGGGGAGAAGAGAGCACTCAGGTGTTCAGTTTGTAGATGCGTTGACATTTAAAGCAGGTTTTCCACTGATTCTGTAGAGCTTATTTTCCCCTTGTCAAATTTAAAAAAAAAAAAAAGTGGAAAAAAAACCTCATCACTGTAAAGAAGCAAAGTTTACCTTTTCCACCTTGCCAAGAAATCAGATATAAATGACTTGGGATGCGGCTTTGCTGCCAGTTAAGTGTGGCAGCAGATGCCACACACAGCAGAATCTGACTTTGGTTCACGGGCTATCATGTCACCTGTCTTCAACTTCCTCTGCTATGCTGGAACCACTGCAGCTTCGTGAGTGGCAGAGTAACGTATGCAGGACCTTGCGTAGGTGCTGGTCTAAAATCAGTGGAGGTTTGTTGGTGCTGCTGCTCCTCAGGCAATAATGGAAGCTGTTGTTGGCAGTGGAGCAGCTTGCTTCATCTTCAAAAGCCACGTTTCAGGAGTGCCAAAACGCAGGGGATCGGTGAGGCATGGCAGGGTGTAAATTCAGTCTTGAGACCCTGTGAAGAACAGCAGCCAGAGAAGTCCAGGGGAAATGACTGAGCTGTGGGATGTGTTAGTGGTGCTCAGTTTGTGTTTGTGTGCACCGAACTGTCCCCTTCAAATCCGACACCATGATGGCCCAGGAGAGTTTGGATATATACTAAGGGGCATACGTTTCCCAAGTTATCGAGTCTTTCCTGCTCGCAACTTGTCTTCTTGCAAAAGGGAAATCATTTCTAGATTACCTATTAATTGTTGTCCTATTGCTGCTCCAGAAATAAAGTAATCGTGGAGTAAAGCAAGAGTCCTGAGCAGCAGCTTTGAGAGCCTGGAGCAGAAGTCAAAACAAAATATCAGCAGAAGGATTCTCTTTAAAACAAGGGCACTGATTTTGCTCCCTGGGGAAAAGTATTCCTCTGTAATAATAATAAAAAAAATACTGCTTACATTTTTATGGCTTCTGCAAAGCTGACTCACCTCTGATACCTACCTGATAGAGTAGAAATGTAATTTCCCATCCAGAATGAGGCTTCACCCCAGACATTCCCAAAGCGTTTGGTTATTTTTTTGTGCAGGCTCTGAAGGGTGGTGGTGAAAGGCTGGAGCTTGACCTGGCAGCACTTCTGGAGAGCCAGCCATGGACACCAGCAGCTGAGAACCACACTGCACATCTTGGACACATTAGATACACTGAACCATTAAAACCCAGCACGTTGCTTTCTTAGGCACCTGCTCCCGTTCCTGTACTCTTTTCCATAGCGTAAGGCAAGTGTAAAGCCAGAAAATTTGGAGGACAGCTAACCTGACCCATTTGGAGTTCTCTGAATTCCTCCACCAGTCTCATTTTGAAATCCAAACTGTGTTGGTTACATCTAGCACTGATGATGCAAGTGATAAGCTGCCACTTTGAGCAACCTACAAGTTTTGCTAGAAGATCTAACAAATTGCCAGATGCTGTCCTGGACAGGGCCTTTTTTTTTTTTTTTTTTTTTTCCAAATGTTGTCTGAGGATACCAGGACAGTGTTAACATAGGGAAAATGTCACATTAGCACAACAGTGCTCCATTCACACATTATGGGCCAGACTAGCTGGACCAGGACCAGGTCACACAGAAACAGCCCACCCTGTGGCCCTGTGAGATTTTCTCCAGAAACAGCCATCCCGTTCCAAGGGTGTGCAGATTTCTGCGAGGGCTGGGGCTTCCTCACCACCACTGGGCAAAATTCTGCATGGAAACCTTCCTCCCAGGCAGAGAACTGCAAGTGAGCTGGGGGGAGATGGTGGTTTCTGAAGCAGGGTGTTGTACCTGTGTCAGGGACAGGCTGTTCCAAGGGCAGCCAACCTGTCTGGCCTTACTTAAAAATGTACCAAGGGCCATAGCCAGGCATCCTGTCTCTGACAGCAGCCACTAACAGATGCCTAAGGAAGATATAAACCCCAGGAAAGCCTGTAGTGACACTTCCCCAGAAATACCAGATACTTCCTGACCCAAAGATAGTGTCTCTGTGTTTAACAGCTCTCAGTGGACTTTTCATTCTGCACTGTGTGCAAGACAAGTTGTGTGGAAAAAAGCATCTTCTATTGCTTGGTCTGAAAAATGCTACCTGATATTTTCATCTGATTCTCCTTAATATAACAACTGCTCCCTCATTGCCATTCTTGTGCCACCCAGAAGTGACAGAGCTGTGTCACACACCCCTCTGGTGTGACAGGTCCTGGCGCCCCTTCCCAGCTGGTCAGACTTTCCTACGCCTCTTCGTACAGAAGCTGCTTTGAGCAGCCTCTGCCTTTTACAGTTCTGCTCTAAACCAACGGGTAAGCCAACCAAAACCTTCACCAAGCCAAGAGCCACCTGGCATATCTCAGCCGTGAGGAGGGAGATGGCTCCAGGAGTGGTTCGGGCCCAAGACGACAGCAGCTCCTTTGGTTGTGTTACAAGCCAGGATGGCACCGACCAGACTCCTATCGGCTCTCTTACAAAAGAATTGGGCTTAAATATAGAAGGGAGTGAGCAGCTGGGCCAGGAGAAATGCTTCTCCTCCTTCTGTGCCCTCAGATCTGGTAAACTCTGGAGGAGACATCCCAAGGAAGCCAAGGAGGGACCGTGGCTGACCTTGCCTTGCCCCAGGCCCGCAAAGCAGGAGGGGATACAATATAGATCGGTGCTTCCCAAACCAGTTTTGGTAAGGCTGGGCACAGCAAGGTCTCTGTAACCACATATCCCACTGAATATTGAGAATGTTTCTCTGTGATGACTACAAATGAGATCTCTGATACAGGAGCTCATGAAAGTCAAGCTCTAAAAAGACCTATCAATTTTCTACAATAAAAAATGAAACAGATGGACAAAGTCACCAATGTCTGGAATCACAGACAGCCCCAAGCATCCCCCAGAAGAAAAGAGCCCTGTCTGTTGTAAGCCAGGCAATAGGTGATCCAGATGCAGGCAACCATCTTTTGTTTCTTCTGACTTTAAAAACATTGAGTCAGGTTTCAAATCAGCATAACTTCTTGCCATCTCTTTTTTTAGTGAGTGGAGATACAATCACTCAGCACCAGAACAATGACACAGAAACCTGCAGCAGTCGTATGTGTAATAACAAATTGATACTGGAGCTGCCTCCTACAAAAGCTGTCTGCTGTTAGTCATTTCTCCATCCACCTCCTGTGATCAGCCCCATCTCTGCTAACCCCCCCAAAGCTCCTTTCCCTGGCATGTCCCTGACATGGCCTCAAAACATCCGTCTGTGCTCTCAGGAAGCTGCAGAACAAGGGCAAAACATGTCTTGTAGCTGAGCCCGCTCTGTGTGCACGTGTTATTTTTAAACCATCGTGCAAAAGGATGCAGTTCCATCAGCCAGGGCGTGTTGGAGCTTCTGCAAGACAAGGCTTCGCATTTCAAAAGGAAGAAAATGTGGCATGTGCTACTGCTGTTGCTGTGGCAATACCCTTGCGTAGTGTGTGCTGTAGAATCAAGTCACATGATAAATAAACACACAGCTACAACACAAATTAAACTAGCCCAGAGCAGCTTTTATTTAGATGGTGGAAATTTTCTTAAATTAAATGTTTTCTTTCAATATTGCTATGCGGAGGCAGAGTATGCTTGTTGAAGCTGCGATTGACTTAGCTGCTCTCTCTGCTGCTCTGCAGGGCTGGATCACCATCTGGACCATCTAGACCCAGAAGAACCAGGCTTCTGCTTGCACTAGCATGAAGGAACTGACTTAGTTCCCATGCTTGTGCTCTTGCGGCACTAGACTCTGGCAACCCTCTGTGGTGTTGGGACTCAACAGGTGGTATACACAGCATCACACCACACTGCTAAATATTTGTGCTCAGTGCTCGTGGACTTACCTCGACCCTCCCTCC
This sequence comes from Cygnus atratus, assembly GCF_013377495.2. Taxonomy (NCBI): domain Eukaryota; kingdom Metazoa; phylum Chordata; class Aves; order Anseriformes; family Anatidae; genus Cygnus; species Cygnus atratus. Next base: position 10,908,612 of record NC_066368.1, read on the forward strand.
CAGAACAGGACACCCATGCTTCTTCTCTCTGCAGCAGCTCTTTGAACTCCCATTTCATTTCACCATGAAGTGTCCGAGGTCACCGGACACATCCAACCCCAAGGTGGCCAGCAGCTGCTTACCTTTAGGATATGCCACAGTCTTGCTTTTCATGTATCAGATGAGACCCTCAATAAATCTCCCTGGCAAGACCACTCCATCGCAGAGGCACTTCCTAAAGTCCAGGGACTGAGCAGGAAGGAGGATTTCCTCTCACAGCATCGCTGGTCTCCCACCAGCCCTGCTCTTCCTCCTCTGAAATACTCCCATGCTATCTCTATCCAGCCATCTTATCCTGAATGGCATCCAAAACCATTTTCCCTTCCTTCCCTTCCCTTCCTTTCCACTTCCCAACAGCCTCTTCATTTCAGCCCCCATCTCCTCATTACTTTTGGATTTGCTCTGCCTAGCACAGGGATTTTCAAGGATGCCACACAGCACAAGATGTGTCTTTGCAGCAAGTGAAATCCCCAAGGCACATCTGGGTGTCACAGCTACACAAGCAGGTGCCATGGATAATGCAACAACAACCCATTAAGTCACTCACCCACAGGTGTGTGTGTGCATTGATTTGCATCCTTGCTTTGTATTTTACAGGCAAAAAGACAAACAGGCTCTTCTTTACTAATACTTCCTAAAAAGAGTCCTAAACAACAGCCTCAGCCTGCCTCCTTCCTGCTAGCACAGGCATTAGATCATCAGCCTCGTCCTGCCAATAATTGTGAACTGCCCACAACCCCCTGCTGAAACAGGTTGGAGGGCTTCAGGACCTAAATCCTCCTCTGGGGTTTTGAACAAGTTTCACAAGACGGTTCAAAGATTCAGCAGCTGGAACAGTGATACGATGTCATGCGTTGCAGATGAAGTGCTAATACTTGTCCATAATGGATTTGCTGGGATATATTTCATGTTTCCTCCACCTGTTGCCTCTTTCTGGTGGAGTCCTTGCTTCCCTGGGGTTTTGTCTTCATAACTTAGGATGTCTGCTTGCGAGGAAGCAGAGCTGACAGTGCCTGTGGTTGACCTCATTCCTTTGTACCTTACACTGAAATCTCATGTCATCCCAGAAGAGAGCAGGGATACCATGTCAGCTTTCCCTGTCGATGGTGATAAGTACCAACAGCAATGCACAAGCTGGTCCCCTGTATGGAAGCTATCCCACATGCATTTCCCAATCATCATGGGAAAAACAGCACAGGCACCACCAGGAACAGGAGATGCTCCGAGGCACTGACCGTACACCTTCTGTGGCAAGTGTCAGACGCCCCAGGAGCACTTCAGCAGTGACTCATGCCTTGGAAAGGTCAGGCGCAGCAGAGGGCATCTGCCCCATCACCTCCTGACACCGGGGCTAGGCAGGTCTCGGGGCAGGACGCGTGGTCTGGGGAGAAAGAAAACAGGCACAGCCTCCTTTAAGACTGTTATGCCAACTAGCTAATTAATAGTTAGTTGATTGCACTCGTAAAAGAAGTACAGTTAAAGGAGGACACGCAGCGTATATCTTCTTTGCCTTAAAAGATGGTTGTAAACAAATTTACATATTACACAAAGCAGGACTTGGCTTGCCACATTATGTAATTACTCAGACCAGCTGGCGGGAAGAAATCATAACCAACATCGAGCTCGGGCTCCACTGCACAGATAGGATTTCTCTTTTCAGCCCCACGTGCTCAGTCCTGGTCCTGGCGTTTTGTCTACATACTCAAAGTGATGTGACTTTCCTGCCAGGTGTATAAGGACCTCCTAGAAGTTTACAGTTAGGAGAAGAGAAGAAGAATGGTCTGCACTGCAGACAGCTTGAGGGGGCAGGGGATGAAAGTTTAAATAAAAGGTTAAATGCTAAGAGCTCAGGACACCTGAGTCCTCTTTCCTGCTTGGGCCGCAAATCTCCTGAGCAAGCTTGGTTTCTGGCCTCAGTGGGTTCTTTTTATTGTTGTTTGTTGCTTTGTTTTTTTATGTAAGAACACACACAAAAAAATATGATACTTTGTCCAAATCGTCCATGTACCGCTAAAAACTATATGGGATCCGATATCCTTAGATTAACTCCAGTGACAGGCTGGTACTTTAAACCATATGTAGGGACTTAAGGCCATATTTAAAACGAACAAACGAAAAAAAACAGCGAAGGCATGTAAGTGATGCGACAAAGTGTGTCTGTGGTCAAGCAGAGATTTAGCTCCATGCATCTAGCTAACGCACAACTTACTTCTGAAAAGATCTGTCTGTGCCTTCATTTCCTAAGTATCAAACAGGGGAGAAAGGACTCCACATCTCGCAGGCATGAGGCAAAGCTAACCACGACAGGTTATCCACTGTTCAGGTTCTGCAGTGATGCATAAAGGACCGGGGACTGGTAGCACTATCAAGAATCACAAATCAGTGGTTAAAATGACTGTTAAAATCAAAATAAACCACATTACAAGGAGGGCCAACCCTCTTCAAAGCTCAGTGGCATAAAAGCCTGGATTGCCATGATGGCTGTGACAGAAACATTTTGGGGCCTGCTCATTATGGCAACCAGCAGTGAAATGAAAGCCAAGATTGCTCCCACATTAGAGGGAGGGCCTGTGGAATTAAGGTCACTTAGTCTGACCTCCTGTAAGGTATGAGCTTTGATATTTCACCAGTGTTTCCTCTCAAGCCTCATAGCTTGAGCTTGGCTAAAGCGCAGCCTCCAGAAAGTCTCAGCCTGGTGGGCCAAGGGAGGACCTGCCACCGGTGCCAAAGGCCAGGCCCCTCCGTGCGAGCGAGGGCCACCACACTTGTCATGGGCGGAGGAGGCGATGGCCTCCGCTTTCAGAGGAAGCTGCCTGCCGCGTTTGTCAACCCTGCTCGCCTCAGCGCCTCTACTGCCTTTGTCACAGCCACGTCAGGGCAGGCCATCAGGCGGATGTGTGGGGCCTCCTGAGCACGCAGCCCACAGCACCAGGAGCACGGCAGGAGCAGAGAGTGCACCACACGCCTCAGGTCCCGTGGCTTTGGTGAGAGCAGGGTACAGTAGGTGGCACATTGCCGCGGCAGGAACAGAAAGCGAGAGCCAGGCTGCACAGCGCGGCTGATGTCACGACTTACCTACACGGAGTTCAAGGAATCCCCCTCGCTTGCCACGGCAGGAACAGAAAGCGAGACCCAGGCTGAGCAGCGTGGCTGATGTCACGACTTTCCAACACGGGGTTCGAGGAATCCCCCTCGCTCACCCTGGCAGTGTCCCCCTTGCCAGTTCCTTCCCCTGCTGCTTCCCCCGTCCCCAAATCGCTTCTTCTGCTGCAGCCAGCGTAAGCAGTGGTGGGGCCAGGCTCTGGAGCTGCTCAGGGTTTGCGCACACAAAAGCTAGCCAAACCCAAGCCACAACCTGTTTTGTTTTTTTTAGCAGGGCTATTTTCAACCCCAACGGCACACAGAAAATGAAACGACATGTCATGGTGGAGCTGATCCCACAGCTTGCTGCAGCCGGTAGCGGGAAAGGCTCTTCCTCCCCCTGGTCTTGCTCATCCCTGTCTGCATCCCTGGCTCCAGGATGAAGTGTCCATTGCCTCCCTTGTGTTGGCTTTGGGGCTTGTAAGACTCCCTTCAGCTCACTCATCTAGCAGATAACGATCTCTTTTAACTTGCTAGGTGGGTTTACTTGTTATTGTTTTTTTGGTCTTTTTTTATTATTTATTTATTTCTGGGAAGCTGTGTGTACCTGCATTAAACCAACCTTTGTAACCTCCCAAAAATCCTTCCAGTGATTTCACTGACGGGGGTCACAGCAGAGGCCACCACAGCACGCAGCAGCAGATGGGCAGGAAGGGGAGCAAGGCTCGGGGCCAGGGGACCCTCTCACACCAGCTTCATCTCCCAAAGGAAACGGGGTCGAACAGTGGCCTGGATGCAGCACGAGCTGTAATGATCCCAGCCGAGCTTTTGTTTTCTGCAGCAAATGAGATGTGCTTTACTCTTAACAACAGAAGGAAAACAGCCAGACCTAGAAAAAGCACAGACAATATAGCAAAGCAAGGTGATTTCTATAAAAAAAAATAAATTAAATTTGTGCTCAAATATGTGCATTTAGGTGCTGCATGTGGCATGCCTGGTAAGTCAGTGATTCTCTAGTGACCTTTGCCAACCTTCAAATTTTCCATGGGGTCAGCATATCTCTGCACAAAGCCAATGAGTCTGTCAGCTAAACAATTTAATTAGGCTCCATCGACCAGTTGTGAAGACCACAGCTCAAGAAACAATTGTAAAAGGTAGGCAGCAAGTCACTCTGAGAAAAAAAAAAAAAAAGCGTAGCTTTTTTATTTTTTAAAACTGCCACAGAGTGAGGTTAATGGGGAAAAGGCTTGGAAATCTTAATGCTTGGGAGCAGAGCTGAAAAAATGGACAGGATGATCCACAGAGAGACTTGCAATGCTGTGAGGAAAGGGGACCTGCATTTTTCACAGTTCTCAGTGCAGCAGTAAAATACAGAGGTTTTTAGAAATGTAAAGGATAAAGTTCATGACACGTCAGTGCAATAACTGACAAGGCTCGGTGCTTTTTGCAGCTTGCTCCATCAGCAAGAGGAGTTTTGCACACACGGAGCTGGGATTTGTGCCCTGGCCATTTTGCACAGGGGAAGCACCAACTGCCCTGATTTTCCTGTGGCAGCCCCATTGCCTACAAATAACGCGTGGCCCAGCTGGGTGGCCAGAGTAATTATGTCTCCCAGTTGTCTGATCTTCTCTCTGGGTTATTTCTGAGCTGGAGAGCCAAAAGTACACAGCCCCTGCAATACATTCACATGGTTGCCACATCTCTGCTCACCCCAGCAGAGCACGTGGTGTGTACCTGTGTTGGAGCACCATTAGTGGGATGGCCTGGGCATGCGACCACCCCGTGGGTACCGCTCTGAGATGCCCACCAGTGCATGCTGCAATCTGCTGTAGGTGCTCCTGGGTGTTTGGGTCCTGCAAGAAAAGCTGTAATTAGCTGTCTAGACAAAAACCCTAACTTCCCGCAGGGTCTTGAAATTTGATTCTTATGTTGGCTTCTTTTGTACTGCAAGAGTCCACGTGCCCACCTCCCCCAAACACCACAATGCTTTTTCTGTTATAAAATTGAAACGTCCCTGCAAAACCCTGACGTTAGCTTGCTTTAGCCTCATCGATAATTGTTGAATAATTAAAAAATCAACCTGAAGAATGTTGAGTGCTTCTTTCTCTGTCCTCTTCCTCCTGTTTACACAACACATTGATAAAATCATTAGTAGTCATTTAACATCTGATTTGCACGTTTGTTGTTGCTGTTGCTGTAATATTTTTGCCTTTTAAAATTCCAGAACTTGGCTTTTCAAGAGTGACGGAGGTTGTGTGGGAGAGAAGTTTGCATCCTTGCCAGGGCCCCAAGGATATGCTTTATATCTGGACTGCTTAAAATCTCCCTCACCATCAAGACTCATGTTGCAGCTACCATCATTTCTACTTTGTTGTTGCATACAACCTTCTATTTTTGTTATCATGTATGACCTTAGTTGAGCAATATCACTCTAAAGCAGAGTGCTTTCTTTCTTTTCCTACTGGAAAACTGCACTTAGTAATTTTACTGCAAAGGTCTTTCCTGCACTTGAGATCTGTGAAGTGGGACCACATTTCTTACCTGACCCAGAATTTCACTGTGTGGCCAATAACAAAATAAGAGGAGAGGATATAGGACTCAAACGCCGTGACTCTGAGGAGCTCCTGTTTGCTCTTTATTCCAGGTGCCTGGATGGTGCAGTGGCCTACTTGCCAGAGACATAGCTTGATCATCTGATGACACAATGGGTTTTATTTCGTATAGTGATACCAATTATTTTCAAGCTCTTTGACAGACCTTGCTGACCCAACCACAACCCAGAGAGGAGAGGAACTCTTGGAAAGGAACTGCATCACAGAAAAGCTGCACAACTCCAGAAAGCCCCTCAGGAACCTTACTGAAAGTCTTCTAAAAGCCTGGTACAAGCAGAGAACCTTCCCAGGAATCCCTTCAGGACAGCAATCTTTCTTAGGAGGATTACACTAAACCACTTACTCAGCTATACCAGACTTCATGGTACAGCTCTGTGCCAGTCCTCACCCAGGAGATAAACACCTCCTGGAACGGGAAGCCGGTGCGATGTGAGTACTCTGTGTGTAATCAAATCTGCAGTAAAACAATGCTGCCAGTGCCTTTTATGTCCTGTTATAGATCAATCTTGCAGCTGCTTCTCAAGCAGAGATGTTAACTCAGGTGACTGGCTTGCATCTGAACAAGACACAGACGCCCACGGAAGACGAGCTCAAGAGCTTTCTGAAACAAATCCAGCTGCACAGCCAGCATTCACAGCAGAGGTCCTCTGCCGCTGTCACTTCTTGGCACACGACAGGCTGAAAGGTCCCAGCTATGCTATCCCAAGCAGGGTTACCCTGACAATGTGGAGATCCCATCCCTTTTCGTTGTAGTGGGGTCTAGTCGTTTTCAGCCAAGCCTGAAAAATCTCACCCTTCATTTTATTATTCAAAACATTTTCAGTTTTGTGGAGGAGGGTTTGCTGATATTTCAGAAACGAGAAGACAACTGCTTCGTGATCTTGTAACTAGGGAGCAAATGAGAGCTCGTCACCAAATGGGAGAGGATTGTGAGGGAGTTGCACACTTCCCACCTAACTGCTGTGTTTTTTGCATTACAATCCAGTAACTCAAACAAGGCTTCTGCCACAGATCTTGTATCACGCTTACATCTTGTGATAATAAGGTGTTTTCCAGAAAACTCATCTTCTTGGGAGTCAGAGCAATATCTAAGATCCTCATGAGCTAATAGCAAGAGTAAAAGCATAGGTTTCTAGTTCAGAGGACTGAAAAATGTAGGTAGGCAGCAGGAAGACTCAGAATTCAGAAACATGCCACCTATCAAAAAACGCCCATCTTGAAATTTTGGCTTTTTGTTGTTGCTTTTAGAGGGCGTAGCCATGGGCTTTTTATTGCTTGGGCTCCATCCCCCATCACAGTGAGCAGTGTTACAATGAGTAGTAATCAACTTCCCTGCACACTGCCTTGAGAAAGAAAACGGGTGATTGTCCCATTGGGGGAAATTAGCCTCTAAAGGTAATGCTTCCAGTTCCTTACATTGTAAGGCCAGGCACAACCACAGAACCAAGCAGCTGTTCTGGTCAAGCTACGCTTGAGGTGTGTGGGTGGCAGCAGAGCAGAGAGCCCGCTCACTTCTTAGGTTAACGTCAGTGCTTTGCCTGAGCAGCAGTCACAGGCTCTTTCTCAGGCAGCGGCACCTCCTTTGGAGAAATCCTGCCCAACTCTGAACCTTGTTCCTTGCTGCATGCTCCGTTTTGCTTTGCAGTGCCTCCAAAAGCTGAGTGTCCAGAAAAGAGCTGTCAGAAACAGGCACTGGAATCTGGGCCCTCCATCCAGCATTTACACTGTTTTCTGTTAGAAAACAGGGCTTCAGAAGACCAACAGGGTGCCTAAAATATTTATATTTGAAGCAACAGAAATGAAATAAAAACCCCAGTTGTAGATAGTTCTTTATCAAGTTCACTATCAGTGCTGAATATGCTCTTTTCTAGGGAGTTATTTTTGTCTCATGGAAAATTTAAGAGAAGAAACATGAGGCCTGTTAAATAAAGCTTTTCTATCCAATTGTGAAATTGTCTGTGATTTCTTCTAGTGATGTAAAGCCATTCTGGACTGGTTCCAAACTCCATTATAAGGAGACAATTGTTAACACTCACCTTGGAAGTAATTAATATTATCTAAGAGTTTTATTGTGAAATGCATGAAGGGTACTTCATTTGCTGCTGAAAGCTGGTAATAGGATAGGGTTTGTGTCACCTTATTGATCTCTGTTTACATAATAACACCGAGTAGACAAGCTCAAGGAAAGGACCACATTTCCTTTGATAAGTGCTGTGCCAACTACTTCCCAACAGCCTGACAACAGGGAGGAAGGGAATGGAGTTGCTCCCTTTGATTCAGAGGTGTGGGTTGTGCAAAGGTCTCCTTTTCATTTAAGATAGAAGGTTTGCAGGCTATATCCTCCCCTTTGATATTCTCCCTCAAGGGAGAGAGCCCATCTGAGCAGAGAAGACCAGGGTTCCATCTTCTCCTTAGCCCTGGCCACATGCCCCTCCTGTTGGCATTGCTCTGTCTCTCCAGAAAAGAAGCACATAGGAAATTAATTATTTTTTTCCTCATAACATTACTTCTTTGCCAGCCCAGTTTCCCAAACCACCTCACTTTCCAGCCTCACCACCGCTGTTGTTGGCTCCAAGGAGGGAAGAACACTAGAGCAGCCTTGGCATACCTCTGCCCTAAGATGATGCGAAGCTGGTGTCTCATTGCTGAGTCTGTGAAGGCTGTGCCCATTTTGGGAACTCAGACACCCCAGGATGGAGATGAGGAGCTCCTCAGGAGGAAGGACCGCATTGCCTTGCATGCACGGGTGAGCCAAGCACACAAATCAGATGCCAGTGTTGCTCCAGCTAGCAAACAGTGGGGAGAGAGCTGGTCAGTCACTTCTAACTGAGCAGTGGGGGATGTAAGAAAAAACTGCAGGGGAAGTCCATTCATTCACACGCATGCATTCTCTCTCTCCCCCCTCCCTCTCCTGAGAAAGTAAATGCCACATCTTTTGTATTTCTTAAAATATCCCTTGTTAACGTAATGAGGCCATTGACAGTAACCTCAAGTCAGCATCTTATGGTGATTCTGACAATTCAGCAGCATCCTCGCTGCTCCAAGGAATTGAAAAACACAAGCGGTGCGGAAAACATAAACATCAGCGTGCAGAGCAAACACATCTGATGTACCAGAGCAGCAACAAAGAGCCTCCAGAGACTGCAGGGAGAGCACCTATTTGTCGGGGAGAGCAAACCCGGGGGACGTAATGAACAGGCAAAGCATGGCTCGGCTTCTTGGGATTCAGAAAGTAATTAAAGGAGGCACAAGTCAGCAGAGCAGAATATTACACTGTGACTTCATTACAGTCATCAGCACTCACCCCCTGCTGAGAAGCCTTCTCTTTCCCTCTACCCCCGCCCCTGGCACATTTTATTACCAAAACCCAGGGTCATCGCGCATAATGGAGAAGTTCATTTTAAAACTTTCTCAAAACGCAACTGGGAAGCTTAGACTTTCTACGTGGGAAGCGTAGAGGAAATAAAGAAAATCAAGTAAGAAGGAGGTTACTCAGACAGTGAGATGAAATGAAACTACAGCTGCAAAACTTGATGGATTTTTATGGCTGGGGAAGCCCACAGCATAGGCAGTGTCATGAAACCCACCACCACATGGTTACATCAGTACACAGCTGCCACCAGCTCTACTGAAACCAGGCCAGATATCTGGCACTAATACAGCTCTGTCCTGAGTTCAGAAAAACAAAACAAAACAAAACAAAACAAAAAAACCAACACCTGTTTATTTTAAACATCAATAAAGAAAAACTTGTCTACAGTAGGTTGCTACAATATACTGATTGGAGTGGCACATACCTGACATTAAAGGATATGCAGGGCTAAAGGCTGGCTTTCAAGCAAGCACGGTTGTGTACGCTCACATCTTAGGGTCCTTGGAGGTGGATTTGTGGTAGGAGACCTTGTTCTCTCTCATTTGCTTTTTAATTTTTGTTTGTAGCTAGATATCCTGTGTGTGGCCAATAGCAGACAGAAATCATAATGAAAAGGAGCGATCTCAGGGCATTTCTCAGCAGGCAGGGTACCGGGGCATTGCAGCAGCGTGTTGGCATTGCTGCAGCAACCAGAATATTAGGGGAATTTTCCAGAATGATGTAGGATGGAGAACAGCAGGCTTGTCTATGTCGCCTTGCAAGGCCAGCACCACATGGCCCAGTGCATCATCCCAGACAGGGCCAGACCCTCTTTGTACGCTTACATTTCCAGAAAGGAGGAAGAGATCAAAGCCGTGGGAGTACTTTTAAATACCAGAAGAACTGTCTTGCTCTGTTCTGCTGAATGAGAGAGAGACTTCATTGGAGAATAAATTGCTTTTATGTCAAGACAGTAACCTTGTACTGCCTCCACCCCATTCCCAGCCTTACTGACCTTCATTACACCTTGACTCTTTTAGCACATCTGGCTATAAATTAGGACAAATGGTTTACGCCCTTTCCTTCTCCTGTAAGGCAGTGCATTACAGCAGGGCTGTTGGCACACAAAAGCTTTTGCCCTTTCTGTTTCCCTCCCTCGATAATGAGCCATCTATTAAGGAGGCAGATGCAGTTTTAGCTGGTGATATCTTATGTAATTATGTGGGTGAACAACAGAGACAGAGAGAACAGAAGATGGTGGAAGCGAGGAAAAGCAAAACCAGCACAATTCCCAGAGCCCTTAGAACTGCAGTGTCACCAGTGCCCTTCCCTTTCCTTGCACCCCTGCTGCTGGAGCCTACAAGAAGAGATTTGCTCCCCACAACTCCCAAGCAGCTCTTTTCCATGACCCCAGTTTATCAAATTCACTTTAAGTAAGCTTCAAATCCAGCTTATCCCACCAGTGTCAAGTTCTTATATCAACACGCTTGGGCCTGGGCCCCCAGAGGAACAAGGTTTTCTCTGGGATGCATGTGCCTCGTCAGTCTCCCACTAACTGCCAGCCAGGTCATATCTTTCCACTTGCTTGATTTCTTTGGTATAACATTCACCGGCTATTTGCTTGCCATTCCTTAGCTTGTGCCTGTACCAACCTGGACTTCCTGATGCTCTCCTGTCAAAACTGGTGTGACCAAGGCTGCCTTCCTTACTCGGCCAGGAAATTTGCAAAGAAGTCTTCTGAACAGAAAAGCAGTAATGCATGTACCATACAGAGAACATCAAGCCTGTAGTAAACAGAAAAATCTAAAAACTTTTCCCAGACCTTGGGGAAGTATGGGTAGAGCAAACAGCCACAGGTGGCAGCTGGACTTGAGTCCCAAATAACGCTTTACCTCAGTCCAGATCTGTGGTTTGTTCTGCAGGGGCGTGCAAAACTTCCCCAAGTCTCGTAGCCCTCTGATTTGAAAGGTAAGTTTGGTCCTGTGATGAAAATAAAAGGTGTTGGGTTAAATTTGGGGCAAACAGTTATTGATCTTACCGTTTTATTTTGTTAGTTTTACTCTAGTTACTCACCCATCCCTGCCCTAAAGCTGACATAAGCTTGGTTCACAGACCTCCCCTGTGGGATCCACTTGTAGTTGCCGCCTCCTCTGCCCTCCTTACATCTTACCTAATGATAATTACCAGGGGACTGGGACATTTAAATTGCCTGACAACAGCACCCACCTCAAGGAATGAAATAACGCTTTGAGGCTGGACACAAATGTACTTAACACAAAGATACCACAGTTTACCCTACGTGACGGTCATTGCAAAGCCCGTGCACAACGTGAGGAAACAGAGGTAGGAGAAAAAAGTCCCCTATGGGGTGAGGCTGTCTATTAACCTGGTAACTGGTAGGTTTTCCATGAAAGATATTTTAGGACTACAGTGCATGGCTGAGAAGAAGTACTGCTATTTTTATATTACAGATTGGAAATGTAGGCACAGATATGAGAAATGATTTGCACAAGGTTGCACAAGACCTTGGTGGCAGAGCCACAGACCCTCTCTCTTTTGCATCTACTTCTTGATGCTTTACCTACAAGACTTTCCCTCTTACTAGAAGCCTGTGAAGCCAAAGAAAGTTCAGAGAGGGAGGATTTGCCTGCACAGGCATGCCAGGAGCGCTTCACCCAGACTTTCAGACAGAAGTTGGAGATCCTATGCGGACATGCTGTCTCTGGCCTGAGACTATATCCGAGCCCACAGCCCCAAGAAAATTGGTGCTCTCCTGGGATACTCAACCAGGGAAGCTCTTGTACTGCCTTCTCTTCTACAGCAAAAGTAGGTACTCTCGCTTCCCTGTTGCATAGCCACAGACAGCCTTTACATCGAAGGAGGCCATGTCTCCCTGTTCTCCTCATTTTTATTTCATGCTGGTGAAAAACACTGGCCTGATCATCCTGGCCTGTACTTACCCGCATGCTGGAGCGATGAGACCTCTCCTTCACCTTGCCTGGCCAGCGCACCTATACCAGGATGTTCTGGGAGCAGTTCGAAGGCTGGAGGGGCAGTGTAGTTTCCATTGTTCACTCCCATATTGGTCTCAGTCAAAACTGCAAAGAAAAGCCTGCCAAGTAGAAGAGGTCAGGGAGCCAGGCGAGCGCTTGTCTAACCAGGTTTGCTGTGACACTGCACTTGTAACCCACAGGCCAGTGAACACGTTCCTGCTGCTGGTGCAGGGGTGGTTTTCCTCTTGCCAAACTGATCTCGGTTTATGTTGGTAATCTTTGTGCTGAATCTGCATTTAGTAACATGCTGCAGCGTCTTTGCTTCTAACTTCTTGCACGGTTGACTCCTTTGCCTACCGTACTAGAAGCTAATCCATGCCCAAAATGTGAAAGAGAATCATGCAGAAGGCAGAATGACACTGGGCAAATTAGCTCAGGATCCTGTAAATAAAGACCACACGTGAATGAATATTCACAAAAGATGCTGAATCAATGTATTATGGACAACTTTAATCAGCCTTGCAATGCTAGAATACCTTAAGGTCAGGTTTTGGATAAAATAAAATAGGTACACAATACAGAAATGAATGTTTGCTGATCTTTAAAAGGGATAGGCTATAAATATCTTTTAAGACCCATGAAAGCATTCAATGAAGACATCAAATTATATTTATCCCTCAAACTCACCACAAAATTGTTACAGACTTTCTTTTTTTTTTTTTTTTTTTTTTTTCTCCTTTGAAAAACAATAGGAAACAAACTGGTTTATCTTACCATACCTGCTGTAAATACCTTTATGGCAAGGTAATTGCTAAGTGCATTGTGTTGAACAATTCGTTACTTTGTTAGAGGAACATTTGTCATGCCCTTTAGAGATGGCAGAAGAAAATTCCCCTGTGACCTTTGGAAAATGAAATCAGTGTCATTACTCAGAAGTCAAAGTTGGTAAGTTTGTTTTTAAACTTAGAAAGGGTTTCCCATGCCTCCTGAAAAAAGACACAATTTGCGCTTCCACAGAAATGGAGCCGACCTAACTTATTCCAGCCCTTTTAGACCATTAATGATTTGTGCCTAACTAGCTAGTAGGTGATTCACCGGTTAAAGCACTGCGGGCTCCCTGTCCTGTGCGCAGCCCTGTGCCTGTCATCGCAGAAGTACAGGGCATAACACCGTGGGCTGCCTGTACTGGAGGGAAGATCACGAGCCCGATTGTGTGATACAAACAAAGGCAGAGCCATTATCAGACGCTGCCTCGCCAGGCTGCATGAAAAAACCGCCTCTGCACAATTGCATAATGCCCTTGGATGTTCCCAGCAGTGCCACGGCAGGCCCACGGGGCTGGCGCTCGGACAGGGAGGAAGCTGGATCTCCTCCCTCCCTCCCTCCCTCCCAGCATGGGAAAGCTCAGGAGAGCTGTTGTGTAGGCAAAAACCCCTCACTTATCTCCTGGGAAAGAGCCGTGCTGCTCTGGAGTGACGTCTGACACACAGAGCTGCGGTGATGGATCAGAGGGAGCCCAGCACCGCGGCAAGCACACGCTGCGTGTGTCACATCCCCTTCCCCGAGCCTGCACTCATCTCGTTCGCTGGGACAGGAGGCGCACGTACCCCGGTTTTGATCAGTTCCTATGCATTACAATAGGAAACTGTTTAAGTGAAGAGGAAAACACTGTACATACAAAGCTTCTGTATACGTAAAGCCCCATCTTGCACTCTGAGTGCGGGAGGCGCAGTTTAACAACGCAGCAAGGCGATGCGGTGCCCTGTTCTTTGCTGTTCACAGGGCGGTGAGTATCTGCACCCACACCAAGCAGGGATGGGAAGGAAAGGGGGGATAGACCCAGGAACTGTCAGACTTCAGCGTGTGGCTGAAATCTCCAAGCAGCCGAAATTCCCACCAGAACAGCAAATGGCGACTTTCCCAGCCGGCTTTAAGTGGGCACAACTTCACCCCGAGTGAACATGGCTGTGGTCAGCAGCATGTGTGACCTACCGGGTTTCATTTCACTTGCCTGGGAGCCCATCTGCTTGGGATGCCTCCTCCTCTGCTGCTACCGGTGGCACCAGAGACTTACAAGGCAGCAGGGAGCATTTCCTAATATCGGTGGGGTGTAGCTTTCCAGCGTGGCGGATTGTGCTATTAACTGCGGCAAAAGGGAAGAGCACAAGTGGGCAGGGGAGGGAGAGCGCTTCAAGGCCTGGAGTTGAATGGCAAGTGATATTAAATAGTTCTACGTACGCAAAACAAATGTTTGAAGCTTGCAGGGATATTGCTACAGACGTCGCAGTGTTCATTAGAAAAGGGGAAAGCTGTTTGGAAAAATGGAGCCTACACAGAAAAAAATTAGATCTATGTAAACAAGATAGAAAGGAGCTGGGAGCTATGGAGTTAGAGTTGGAGGAGTGTTTTAAACTAAAGACTGGGGGGAAGGAAGAAATATAGAAGAACACTCAGTTTGGTTGAAGCTTTTACATCTCTATGTTAAGAAAAAAAGGTAAGACAGTGCAACGGAGTTGAAGTGGGAAACAGAGAAGACAAGTCTCTATAAATGAAGCCCCAATTAAGTAAGCCCCTTAAGCAAGCCCCTTCGTACTGCTGTATCTGTATGTGATTCACCTGGTATGACAGAGCAACTCATTTTCAGCTCATTTTTGAGCAATTAGAGAATCTGCAGGAAGAGGATAAATTATACTCGAGTTCATCCCATCTGGCAGGCAGAATCTGTTGTAAGACGTAGCTAAGGAAGAATCACCTCTTCTTGTCAAAAACATGTCAAACACAATGTTTACCTTTAAGAAGGGGAACCACATAAAATGAGGAAATTCATTGAAGTGAGAAGCTAAAAACAGTAGAGCACCCGAAGATGATATAATGTTGTTTAAAGATGCTGTACAGCAGGCCCGGCATCAAATAAAAATATGCAAAGGAAAAGAAAAAGTAAGCTAGTGTGATTAAAGCGTGTAACACTGCTGAGGTGTAAAAAGAAAAATGGAGGGTTAAGGAAGATGGAAAAGAACATGCAGTCTGACAAAGCGGATATGAAACTATAATAAAGTACAAGCAAATGAGAAACAACTTGCTAAAGGCATAAAACTGAATGATGAGAATTTTTCAAGCACAGCAAAAGCAGGAGGCCTGCTGGAGAGATGGTGGCATGCATGGATGATCCATATGTAAAATGAGTAAGATAAGGCCATAGCAGAAAATCAAAATGAATTCCTTGTGTTGGTGTTCCTGGAGGAACTTCCACACTGGATTACTCTTTAAGGAGGAATGGTTTTAAGGTATAGTTTCACTACTCCTTTAGCTAGAGCAGGCTGAGGCATCAAATAAAAATGTGATTTCCTCCTCTTTAGTAAGGGTCCCCTGCCCCCTTCCTTGTGTTGGCACTGGTCTTTGCCTGATCCCATGGTGGGTTGGCTCTGGCAGCCCCAAAGAGTCACTGAGAGTAGGGGGAATGCTGCCCACAGCCTGGGGTCCCGGGAGGCACAGCCAGGCTCCCCAGCCAGAGCCCGCACCTCGGTGTTACCAGCCTCTGGCTTTCCTGAGGAGAAGTATGATGAGGGACCTCCGGGACCGGGGGATGTGGAGCGAAAAGCCAGCGGCTGGAAGCTCAGCTCAACATGCAGCAACGACATGAGGTTCTGAAGGAGCTGTGATTGGGGCTGAGACCTTGGACAGTAATAAATGTGTTTCTGGGTTTCCTCTTTGCCAGAAAACGGGCATGTGCTGGAGGAACTCCAGGACTATGCCATAAACATACCTGGGTGCAGAGCTGCATGCAGGAGCCAACAAATCTCCCCTCAGTGACCACAGAACCAGCGCAACCCGTCAGGTTTCCTCACCACACTGTGCCTGGTAGCACTCAGCGGGCACGAGGTGCAACGTGTCGCGGATGAGAATAAGACATTTATGAGTTGTATGGTTCAGAGACAAAGCAGCTGGATGTTCGTCAGCCCACTGGGATGATTCATGGAGGTTGGTAAGGGCTGGTATTCTTTACCTGATACAAAACTGACACAAAGCAGAACATTTACTCTTTGTGCCTCACTGAACCCCTATATAAATTAAGATAATGACCACCTCACGAGGTTGCTTCAAGAATTAACTGATATGGCCAAAGCCTTGACATTCTTAGGTGCACATACAAATTATTTAAACAGCTTTTAAGCAGTTCTCTTTTAAATGTGAAACAGACACTGTTATGTCAAGGTCCTTTCAATTGGATATGTGACCAAGATGAAAGAGAGGGTCTGGAGCTGATCATCTTCAAAGTGAGAGCACCTGGGGTGGCTGCTCAGCGTGGATGCCAATCACCAGACAGGCACTGGAAATTCAAAACATTCCAGCTGGTGATTTGTTACATCAACCTTTTTCATCTGAGCTAGATCAGGCAGTGAATCAATATGGCACAGACTTCCTGCGATGGACAGAGCCATGCTGCAGTCATTAACGTAGGGGCATACTGGAGCTGTATCCTCCTTTCTCAACATTTCTGCTTATTCAATAATTAAGTAATTTAAAAACTTTCAATGTTCCCATAACCATCTCCCACGAGCAATTACATTTAACCATGTATTGTCAGGTCTTAGTTCCACAAGCAGTTTTTTTTATGACCATTTCTATTTTTTAATGGTTGCTCTCCAAAACTTTATCTGGAACCATGTCATGCTGTACGAAGCAGAAAGGGAGACTTTAAACTTTATCCAGACCCAAGAATAGGGTTCTCTGAAACCAAGCATAGCCAGCAATACAAATAGATTACTTTCACAATATCTGACATGCGAACACTAATTAAAACAAAATTTAATGACAATAATGAGCCCTTGAAGATTACCTCTTTTCCCTAAATTTGGTTATTTGGGATTTCCTAATCACATGGCTCTTACACTTGATTGAAAATTCCTCTTCTTCTAAAAGCATCAGCATAGTCT
This sequence comes from Cygnus atratus, assembly GCF_013377495.2. Classification (NCBI taxonomy): domain Eukaryota; kingdom Metazoa; phylum Chordata; class Aves; order Anseriformes; family Anatidae; genus Cygnus; species Cygnus atratus. The sequence goes on from NC_066368.1 coordinate 10,925,623, forward strand.
AAGAGCACTAGAGACTTCTCAGGGAGATGTGGTTGGAAAACCTCTCCTATCTGTCCCAGCCAAGCTCCTGAGCCACAAATGGAGGTCAGGCAAGGTCAGTGTCCAGATTCTTCTTAGTGAAGATGGAAATCTTGGCAAATGCTTTGGATGCACTGGGTACTTTATTCCTTACATCCTACCTGAAATATCACATGATCCACTCATGCCATATGGTCTAACAAACAACCTTAAGGTTTAGGCTGTTGTTGTTTTTAAAATCAGACCTTAGGTCACTTACCATTAGGCTTTAGGCACTTTGAAGCTCAGGCATGTAATTAAATCCAGTCAAATAAAGGCTAAAACCCATCTTGCTTTTACACCATCTTGAGTGCTGACCTAAAATAAGCTGATGTTGTGTTTGCACTTTTCAGCACTCAACAGTGGAGATCAAAACCGTCCCATTTCTCACATTGGGATTAATAAGTGACTCCCAGCTTATTGAACTTTTCAACTTCCATGATACCAATACATCCAACATTCTACTTTCCAAATATTTTAGCCACTTCCAAGGTTGCCATTACCGTGGTCTCAGATCAGTCTCACAGTCTCAAATGCCTCCATACCCACCGCATCTCTGTGGCCAACAGCTGCACTTCGGCCAGGTGTATAAACAGGGATCTCAGGGCCAGAGAGGAGAACACAAGTCCCACACAGCTTCCAGCACTTGGGAGTCCCCAGCAGCCAGCTCAGTCACTGCACCAACTTTTCTTTCCCATTTTCGCCCTAGTAAAAGGTATGGTCTAAATCCCATGTACATCTACGAGCGTCTTACCACAAGACTTCGTAGACCTTCTACTGCCTTCAGCAAACTTGGCTCAAACCTAATTGCTCCTGCCAACCTTCCTGTGTTCCTGGGCTTCGCAGGGTAACCATTAAGGACAGAAATAAATCCTTTGTTTACTCTGGAAATTGGAGAGCTGCTTTAACCTCTGGCTAAAAACAGGTGCATTTTCCTATCAAGTTCGTGAGTCACTCATCCCAGCACAGACTGGTGAGCTTGGAAAGCCCAGTGGTCACAGAACAACAGGAAAGGATGACTTTTTAATTGAACGGTGGCAAATTTCATCATCCGGCTTTCCTGGGTGGCTTTTTTTCTTTTTAAGTCATGTTAAATCATTGGTTTAACACAGCTCAGGCCTGTTCCTCGTAAATTCCTTTTCTGTGTAGTATTTCAGCATCATATCCAGTTTGGGATGGAAAACACTACTATTGTTAGACTCCTAGGGGAAATAGCAGGTGTAATGTGTGACTACATAAACAGTGTAGGCAATTAATACCACTGTAATATATTTTATGTTTGGTCCAGCATAATCAGACCTTTCAGCACAGGGACCTGTATTTTTATTTTATTATTTTATTTTTCTGTGAAAACAAGGTGTTCTCTTTCTGCAGAACTGTTTTCACAGAAAACAGTATTGTTTCTCACATACCGCATGGCCAGAACAGCCAAGGAATTCTTAAAAGGTGACCTTCAAAGGTGACTTCTTTCTGATGAATTAAAAAAAAAAATGCAATACCTTTCCCCTCCAATTTTAACACTAGAAATTCAGGTCTGATTGCCCTGTTTTTCCACAACTGAAGCCTCACGAAAACATCCACAGGAGCTGCTCTGGGGATATTTCTCCACTGCACAGTTAACTAACATTCTGACTCAAACCAAACTCAGTGGCTCTTGTTATACACACAGGAGAAATGTCTGACCTGGCCAAGGTGTGCTCCCAGGCCAGGCCAGCTTACCTAGCTGGCTGCTGAGGGCAGGTAGGACTGGAGCCCACCTGTTTTGCACTGTGATTGCAGACAAGAAAATTAAATAACAAAAAAAATCACGAGTTTTGTTGGTTCTCCAGTGCACCTCTCCTAGTTTCCCTGTGGGAGCCAAATAGAATCCTACAGCCTCTGAGCACAAGAAAAATGTGGCTCCATGGCCAGAAACACTGCATCAACAAGGTCACAGAAACATGGGCAGGTCTGTGCTTGAGGATGGGCCAGGTTAACTGTGCAGTGAAAATGAAGTCTGGGGGGGGAATTGATTTTTGCATTAAATCTCTGACAGTTTTGATAGTGCCTCACTTAGTTAGGCGTCTTTGAAATAAAGAAGAGAGTCACCTGGTCCCTGAACAGCAGGGATGTTCAAATGAGTTCTCTCTGCACGTCGGTGTCCTCTGAGGAAGATCAGCAAATGAGTGGTGAAGGAAAGGCTTGACATTTTGGGGACTCAAAATGAAGTTGGTAAATGTATCTGCAGCTTAATGGAGAAAGACATATATAAATCCCTCCCAACAGAGCTATAGAGAGAAGCATGCACTGAGCATCTCCCCTTAACAAAAATCAGTCTTCAAAGGCTTTTTTCTTTGCTTTATCTCAAAGCACAAATATTTCCAGTTCCTGTCCATCCCCACCCCATTCCACCCACCTCCTCCCACCTTGCCCCACTTCAGGTCGCTTTGAGTGACACCAGCACCACTTAGGAAAACAACAGAAAGTCAATTACCCACCCACATCACTGTCGGGTTAATTTTTAACCTCTTCCAGCTGCACATTCAGCCGGCTTGCTAAGACTCTTCCTCCAGCCAGGGATCAAGTGAGAGCTTTCCATTCCTGCGGGCAGGACTCGGAGGCTCCCGCAGGAAGGCCACGTCCTCACCTCACAGCCCGAGCCCCAGCAGGTCGAGAGCAGGAGGCCTGCAGAAGCCACATGTCCCTGGAGGGCTGAGGGGAGAGATGTGGGAGGGATGATGTGATAAGTGCAACGCATGCACCTGAGAAAAGTGATGTAAATTTGGGTCGCTGTGAGGCTTTTTGGCCTACAGGAAGGGTGCCAGTGTCACAGCAAGTGGCACTTAGGTGCATGTGTGCCCACGTGGTTATGGCAGGAGTTAATGGCAATGATGAAGAAAAATTTACACCTTGATAAGAAACATTTTGAAAAAGTGTGTGATGTTTTGCCAAGGCTCTTTCTGCAGTTACAGCCATGGACTCTTCAGTTATATTGAAAAGCAATTTTCTGTTAGTGCAGAGTTGACAGAAGAGGTACGACCAGTTCTGTGAAACGCCCCCCATTTAGAAAAGCCCGGAGTGCAAATAATTGTTACATAGGTGCAGCTTGAAACAGAACAGGGCCAGAAAAGCACGATGAAAGAAGAGTTCAAAACAACAATGCTGGTGGTGCCTGTGCAGGCAGGCCTCAGCCTCCGGCCCTGCTTCCAGTGGCCAGTCTCATGCATGAGAGCAACACTCACAGATAGATAAGGCTGGAAGGGGAGATTTTAACAATTGACCTATCTAAACAATAACCCCGGCACTGCCACCCCAAGTTGTATGAGCAGTCAAGAGCAAAATTCAGTTGTGAGAGAAACAGAAGCAGTAGCGGAACTGCGCTCAGACACAAGTGGCCATACGTTTAACTTAAAATTAATTACTCCGAACCCAGCTGTTCTCTGTACCAGGAAACCAGTTATGCTTTTATGTGTACCTGTTTATAAAAAATTGAATAGTGCTACTATTGAAAATACCTTCACCTCACTGACGATTTAATCAAGGTTTCCCCATTCTCCCCCTCACTCCTGAACCCTGTGGGATTAGACCACGTTTAGGGCAGCCACTGCAACATGCCATGCAAGCACAAACACAATTATTTCTGGTTTTCTGCTTAGAGGCCAGTTTTCTCAGAAGCTAGCTCAGTCTGCTCTGGGTCTGATTCACTCCAGACACCATGAACCAGATGTGAGAATCCGCTTCTGCTTTCACCACCCTCGTTGTTAAACCAGCACGGCCTCTCCTAACAGCAGAGAAAAGGGACCAGTCAAAATGCAGGGTGAAAAATGATCTTCCTGCCCTGCCAGCACTGCAGACTGAAAGCTCCAAAGAATGGGAAGGTGATGTTTCAGTACGTTTTCACAGCACAGAGGGAAAGGAGGTCAATAATAGAGGGAAATGTACCCTGCAGCTCTTTTGGTACCCGTCCTTTAACATGCCTGCATTTCTGGGCCACCCAATAATAGCACAACATCGATGAATGGAAGGCTGGGAATAGGATGGACAGCGCGTGGAGAAAGCAATGACGACAAAGGGAAAGCCGACAGAGGAGGAGGCAGGGACTGATTGCTATGAAAAGATGAGGAGCATGCAATTAGCTCCAACATCAGCTGTCCACGCGCAGGCGAAGGACAGAAACGGGCAGGCTGGCCAGGGCTTTTACACTAGGGCTGATTTAACAGGATTCTCCGCCTTTTGCAGAATCTGGTCCTTCCGAGGGCCACAGGGTGAGGCCATGATGTAAGGGAGCACTTTGCAGTCGGAGAGGGAAACTCCAGCAGTGGGGAATCCTCTCCCTGAGGAGAAGCAGCACGGCCTCTCTCTGCATGCCCACAGCTGCTTTCTCCTGGGAAGTAAATTGCTAGTAAATAAACCACCACGTGTCAAGGCTCGGTTTGGTTTTTTCAACCTTTTCAAGCATTTGGCAGCTATGAAGAGGGATGGAAGGGTCTGGTTTTGGTTAGGAATTAGTGAAAAGCTTGTTGTTTATGTGTTGGGTTTTAAGTAGTCGGCGCCGCTGTGCACGGCCATAGGCGGGCCCCAAGCAACTCAGCCACTGCAGGGGATAGTGGGTTGGAAAAAATCCCTTGTGCATTCCCAAAATGGCCACCAGCTGATCTGGTCCCTAGGTGACTAATAACGGTTTGGAGAGATTTGACGCTTGGTGACTTTACTGGAAAGTTAATTTATTTTTCTTTATTTTTCCCAGCATAAAGAGGTTCCCTCCCCTTGTTGGGTTCCAGAGAAATAAAGAGGAAACTCAAAGTAACATTTTGCTTCAAAGCTGCAAATGTCACAGCGACACTTGCGGGAGGGAAGTGGGGAATTTCATTCAACGTGTGCTGAAATGTCCCAGCTAACTAGATCACGTTCAGATCTGGCATCTCAAATACACCCTGCAACAGAGGCCCAAGAGCAGAGAATGCAAACACACTCTGAAGAGAAGAAGTTTAGGCTAGTCTTTAACAAAACATCATGTGAGCTAGGCTTCAGCACACCGTGCTCTTGTTCAGCTTCACTAATTAGCCTTTCTGGGTTGTTTGTCTGTCTCTAAAATGTTATTTCTCCAGTCTCTGGTTGAAGCCTATTAGACCTGCTCCCCAGGCTTCATGGAAGCACTATCAGCCTTCAAAACCTCCCGCATTCCTCTTTCCTGCTCAGTTCCTGCACCGCGTCACCCTGCAGCAGCCCAGAGGTGTCAATTAGAGAACGATCCCAGGGCACTCACACCATGCCGTCGGAAAGCCACCGCGCAAAGTCCCTGTCACTTCCTCACACAGCTTCCTTGGCACTTGTTCCTACAATTCCCATTTTGCTGGAAGGGAGGAGCAGGAAAACAACTGTGACCTGTGCTTCTCCAGGACATGCTTGCAGCGCAGCAGCTCTTTCTGACAGATTAATAAAAGGCACTGGCAGAAAGGAGCCTGCTAGTCCAGTTCAGCCGGTCACCCGGTGACAGGAGCAATTGATCTCAAATGCAAACACCGGGTTACGAAATGAGTAAGAGGCAGTTGTCCTTGAAAAAGGTTTGCAACCAGAAAACTGCATTTTGGCTTTTCTTAGTAACAAGTTCTGAAAACAGAAAGAAATTTGTCAGCTGAATCATCCGGAGGTGCTTAGTCTGCAAGTTTCTTGAAACACAATAGTGAAGGCTGAGATTTTGAAAAGTTGGGGTCGAGTTAAAGAAGAGGGATACAACCGGGCTGGCCCCTTCTTCCTCCTCTGCGCTAAGCATCCTTACTTGCCTTATCAGCAGAGATACAGAAACATAACAGAGGGAATTCGGGAAGCTCAGAAACATTCGTTTTTTTTTCTATTACATTCTGAATTTTTCAACATGAGTCTTCCCAAGTGGGATGAAGAGAAAATTCTGCTCTTTTTGGCTTTTTCCTTATGAAACAAACAACCAAAAAAGCCACCCACAGAGCATAACACCACAAGCCATACAAGTCATGGTTTCAAAGTGAGCATTTCATGTAAACCTAATTCCTGGCTTTGTGAAATTGCTCCTGAGAAAAGCTCTAACCCACAAATAACTCTATTACAACATTTTCAGGCCCGAAGTTCTCAGGATTCATACTGCTTTTGGGAATTTACATTCTCCCCCTCCCTCACTTACTACTCTGCTACAGCAAATATTTCAGGGAAGCGTTCAAATGCAAGTAAAATCCGCCCTCAGTGCCGACTATAATTTTGAAGTACACGGTATTGAATAGGCAGGGGAGGAGAATCTATCCTGAATTTTTATGGCTTTGTCCTCAGTCACAAAGACCAGATGGGTAATTTCAAGCAGAATGATTTTTACGTCTGAATGGGAAACACAGAGGGCAAACACGCACAAAAGCCAAGCCTCCTACATAGCAGGTCCCTCCTATGGCAAGCCTCAGAACTCAGCACAAAAAGCATCCCTGCCCCTGCAGACCCCTCGGAGATAGAAAGCCTCAGAACACCATGATGACTCGTAAAAAGACCTGGCATAGTTAAATGCACCAAATTTATAAACCAACCTCTTTCTTCACAGACAATGTAGGACGGGTGAACAGTGAAAGGCAAGGCTCTCTTTCACCCTATTAATATAAACACGACCAATCCTTTTTTTTTCTTGTGCAGGGGATTGTGTGCACATACTTGGTATGCAAATAAGGCAGTGCAACATTATTTGTGCTCAGTCTCTTACTGAATGGCTATCATAGGGAATAAACATTTCTACGAGTATATTTTGCTCCACTCTTCAGTATTTCTTCCCATCCCTTTACTCTGACATACTTAATCAATTATTTCTACACTTATTCAATCCTGATGCTAACTGACTCACCTGTATGGATTAACCCATTGTAAAGGGATTACCTCCATTTAATCCCTGTTGCCCTATAGAAACAAATTAGAGCAGCATTTGAAATGCACACAAGTCGACTCAGCCTGCGTGTTTAAATTCCAGCTTCCTTGCTTGTCAGGGTGTCTGTGGCCTCCATTGCCTTAATAAGTACCTTCCAATTGCTTCCCTTTCCGAAATTCAAACATGCCATCCAGATCTATACAGCCCTTCACAATCCATCTGTGCCCCACCATATTCCTTTTTCTCTGTGTCTGCTCTCTCACCAGACTCCATGCCTTTTCACTGCAAATACCTCTGAGCATCCTGGCACGCTGAATGCTGATTCAGTTTGTTCCTGGCCCCTTGGTACAACCAGCAGAGCATCCCTGCTCCACGAGCTGCTGCTCTCTGGGCACCCACTGCAACCAAGGCGCAGGGAGGAAACAATCCATCCACAGTGGCAAGGCCAGGGTAGTTTTGATTGTGAATATTTCTTGCAAATTGGCTTATTTAAGAAATAACGCACAGGCGTGAAACTGTATGACCACAGTCCCCTCTTCTGTACCTTTCTCTTTAATGTGTTATATGTCATGTATTAGATTGCAAAATTTTTGATTTCTGCAATGTCTTGAACCCCGCTTTTATACAATTTGACACGAGCTTCCAACATTGGTTTCAGTCTGACTGACATGATAATAAATAATCTGTAACAAATAAACTGTTTTAAATAATTTAAACAATCAGTAACAAACTGATAAATTTCCATATGCTTTCTGAGTACATATGAAAGATATAGGCTGTATAACAGCATCCCTCGTGACAGCTTGAGAAGAGCAGATTTAATACTCCAAGACTTCTCTGGGTCTAGAAGCAAACAATCTCTCCCCATGGCACCACCCCGCTCCCCACCCACCAACTCTACTTTCAAAAAATAATGGGCGGTGAGTGAAAATGAAAGGGTTAATTTCTCTCTGTCTGGTTAACCTTTCCAGGCTATTCAGTTTCCTTTCAGACTCCATCCCATCAGAGGCATGTGAGGTGAAGGATAGAATTACAGACTGGGCATGTTTCCTGTACTTAGTGGGTGGATAGAGCACAACTTCCGCACTAATAATGTCAAGGTAATTAGGACATCCTGCAAAACCTGTAACAGGGAAGAAATAACCATTGTTTATTGTCATTTCTGCTGCTGAGGTGGTGGGCTCTCCTCACAACTGTTCTTGCCTTTCATTTTGAGCCATCTCTACATTATCAGACATATAGCCAGGCCAAATCCAAGAGCCCTGGGATTTCCAGTACAGCCTTTGGCTAAAATCTGATTTTTGTTCAATAATCACCAGAGAAGAGTAAACCAGACCTATAGGTCTGAGTATGTGTGATATTAAATAGCAGTTCAAACTGGGACCCAAACTGGCAAATTTAGCTCATCTGATTACATGTGCACGTATCTTCATGGAATCATAGAACAGCCCAAGTTGGAAGGGACCCACAAGGATCATTGAGTCCAACTCCTGGCTCCACAGAGGGCCCCCTCAAAGTCAGACCCTATGTCTGAGAATGTTGTCCAAATGCTTCTTGACCTCCGTCAGTCTCAGTGCTGTGACCACTGCCTTAGGGAGCCTGTCCCAGTGCCCGACCACCTCTGGGTGCAGAACCTTTCCCTAACCCCCAGCCTGACCCTCCCCTGTCCCAGCTCCATGCCGTTCCCCCGGGTCCTGTCGCTGTCCCCAGAGGGAAGTGCAAAGACTTTCGCACCACCCAGTGCAAAGACCTGAAGTTAGACTATCTTATTAATTTTACCCTAATTTCATTAGGGTAACCTTTCAGGATTGAAGGTGCCAAAGTCAAGCTTCGTTCTCCAGCAAGTTACCTAGATCCCAAAGCTTCAGGCTTCAACTGCCCAGCTGCAGTTTGCTCCTGGAGCCCAGAGAGACTTTGACTTGCCTTAAAGTCCACCCAATAACTCAACTTCTGCTTCTGGATAGCCCAGACATCTGCCAATGGAAAAGATCCCACCACAGCTTGCAAGAGATGCTGCTCTCCCTCTGAAATGTCAGCTATGTCTTTAAATTATTCTGCAATTATTTTATATCAAAGGCTGTGCCCACTAAAACTCAGGCATTTTGGTGTTTGCAGCACAACCTCTCAACCATCCAGCCACCACTGAAGCAGGAAGCACCTCTCCCGAGCAGGCAAGCTCAAGGACACCAGCACTGACCTCCAAGTGGTCACTTAGGGTTATGAAGCCCAGCAGCCCCTTTAGGCTATGTGGGCAACAGAGCGGGGTAAATCGTTTCCTACTGCCCCCTTTAGGGTTTCCTACTGCCTCCTTTAAAAAGCTCCTTTCTTTGGGATAGGCTATGGTGGATGCCATTTAGAGGAATGGAGCTCTTCCTCTGCCCGTTGGGAAGTCAGACTTTGGAGAGAAGCAACAAAGTTTTCTTGGGAGACAGGGAATGTAGCTGGAAAAAAAAAAAAAAAAAAAAAAAAAAAAAAAAAAAAACAAGGTTTGGAACCTGAACCTTTTTTCAGGTCTCTGTTTCACAAGGTTTTTAGCAGCAGACAACTGACCCTGCATATTTCCTACGAACCACTTCTCATCTCACTAAAACCATGCCCAGGACGATATGGTTGCATGGGCACGAATCTGGGAACCAGCCCCAGCCCAGGTGTCCGCATTCGCTGAGGGGGATGAGTGGGAAATGAGACAACTGCAAGACAATGTGCAAGCCTTCGCCTCTCAGAAAAGATCCTTCGCTCGTCTTTTCTGGCTGCAGTCACCACAGCCTGTGCAGGCACGCAGATGCCAGCACATGCTGTCCCTTATCACAGGAAGTGGCTACGTGGTCAGATGCAGACAGTCATATGGCAGCTCAGCCTGGCCGGGGAGCTGCTGGGCTCCTGAAGCCATTTAGATGCATTAGCAAGGACCATCTCGGTATCACTTAAGCCTTGGCAAGGGAACGTGACTGCACAGGCATACCCTTGACTGGGGCCACTCTAATTCATGTCTGCGCTGCCCAACCAAACGGGCCTTATGTCCATAACGGAATACAGATAATGATCTGTTAAATTATTGCTCTTTCCTTTCGTAAGATTTCCTGTCTGCTGGGTGCTGATGTTCGTAAGCACCGCAAGGAAAGCAACATTGATTTTTCCTCAGGTGGAGGATTTCAGGATGCCGCGTGTCTCTTGTTTGCTGTGCCAAACATATTTACGAGAGTCGTGGTTTTGCACACATTGCAAGCACAGCCTGCATCAATATCCTGAAGGGAACTGTGATTCTTAATTAACGACAGAGTCCCTCCAAAGGTGTCTCAATTAAACTTGTACATAAGGGCAGTATGCTAGGAAATTTCCCATCCCTCTCACGTGGAACAAGCTGTTGCCATCTGCAAAAGATATTGACAATAATGCTGAACCTAAATTGCTAAGTGCACTGCCGCTGGGCTTGTGGGGAGAGCCACATGTTATACAAGGCTTTTCTGAAGGGGCTTGTGTGTAATGAAATTCTGCACTCGCTTTTCAGAACTGCCAGGTTATCAAACTGCACTCGTCATTGCCATCAAATTCAGACTGTGAAAGAAAGTTGGGCATTTCAGGTGGGAGGGAGAGGAAGGGAAAGTGGATGTCAGGTCCTGAAATAATTAAAGATGACTCTGAAAGAGTTTAAAAAAATGAGATTGTGAAAATAAGTAACAGCACAAATCAACACAGAATTGCTAGCAATCAGAAGATAATGGTTTTGACCCTCTGACATGACATTGGTGTCTAAAGGCTGGTCTCCACTGAGAATTTGCTAGCATAATTATACTGCTAAAAACACTGGTATAGCTCTGTTTGGACACACTTATTTCAAAATAAGAACATTCATATAGAGTAGAAATACTGGTGTAACATAAGGTATAATTATAGTGGTAAACTTCCCTGTGCAGACAAACCCTTAGGAAAAAAAGTTTGTCTGGTTCGTTGGGTGCACCGAATTTAGAAGCAACCTCTGAGCACACCCACCCAAAAGGCAGGTCCCACAGCCCGTGTGCTTCTCTATCTGCCAGGCCAGAACAAAAAAGCTGAGATATACAGAAAAATCTACCTTTCCACAAAAGTTTGGAAGGAGGAGGTTGGTGGCCAAAGTGACTAAGTAACAGCAATGCCTTTGGTCCAGCTCACTGTTTCCTCTCCGCAGCTCTAACGTGGGAACAAAGTTGTGGGATAACTGGGGGTGGGAGAGATGCAGGCATGGTCGGTCTGGGCAGTGCGTTTCCCTCAGAGACAGAGAATTCAGTACTCCAAACAGCCTGTGCTCCCAGCCTCCTGCAGGAGAGAGGGCCGGAAGAGGTTAACGATCGACCCTAACCCTGCTGCCTGAGAGTGGGATGAACTGAGGCAGAGGCAGCAGAAATTCCTGCTGACGGGTCCAAAAGGGTCACCTAGCTATAGACTTAAGCCCTACGCACACTCTGAAGAATGTCCCTGACTGACAATCTTGCTCAGGCCTCTGAAAAGGCAGGGATTTCATTGGGCTGCTCGGCTGTAGGATTTTCCACCCAGTTTTCCTCTGAAAAGGAAGATCTCAGCCCCTGGCTTTAGGCACTGTAATCCTGAAGGTCATCTGTGAGTAGCCCACGACTGTTTCCTGCCTCAGCGCTTTGCTCGGCCCAGCCTGCAGTGACACAAGAGATGGGTTTCAACCACTTCCTTTGCAATGCTGCCTCATAGATCTTCCCACAAGGAATGCCATTTCCCTTTGCTAAGCTTTTCATGTTATTTCTAGTCATAACCAAGTAGTTATTCTCCCGTCTGACTTACTCAGCCCTTGAGGACACACAGCTCCTACGAGAAGCAGGTGCCACAAAGCACTCAGAAGGAGCTCAGCATTAGGATGTGAGCCATGAATTGTCACAGGCCTTTAAGTCCCAGGCGTGTTGCACCAAACCCACTACCAAGTATTAATAGCAAGGAAAGAAATGCTGTCTCTGGCCCTGGAGACTTTCCACTACTTGTTAGTAGCAGGGGACTGTTGAAACAAAGCAGAGGCGTCAGGGCCTGGTCACAAACCAGAACTGGTTCTGCTCACTGACCTCTCCACCAAGGCCTTCCCTTCCTCCCTCAGCTGGCTTTTAAACAGAGGAAGGCAGCTGCCCAAGATATGAACTACTTCAAACTTTTGTATAATCTGTTCTCAAAGCTGTGTCTGCCCACAGGCACTCGGAGATGATGGGTGAGCATAGGAGAGGGCCTCTGGCAGAGGGAGCTTTCTGCCTGTGCTTGGAGGGGCTTTGCAGCGTGCACAGAGCTGCTGGAAAATGGAGTGTGGCAGGACACAGCAAGTGAGAGAGGCCTACAAAATAAAACTTTGTCATAAATCAATAAAATTCTGTCTGGTCATAGTCACTGTGAACACAGTTTTGTGAATTTACCAGTGGAAACCCTTCAGGAGAGAACTGAGTCACCAGAGGGTGACACAGCAAGCTACAGACATCGGCCAGCTGTCACAGAGGAAACAAATTCCCTTTGTCTTACAGCACCATGCATCCAACATGTTTGCAGCCGGGGTCCTACCTTATGTCAGGAAAGAGCCTCTAGAATGAATGACTGGCACAAGCAAAGAAACTGAGGTGCTTTGCAACGACACAGTTTTAGAGGCCCTCTCACATTTTGCAGGGCTCCATAACATCCCAAAGACATCAAGTTGTGTGTGATGCTGTCTGATGGAGGAGAGCAGCTGGAGCACTCCAAACTACACGGGCTCTCACTGAGTGGCTGGGACCACTGTGGATATAACCTGTGCTGGTGCTCTACTGCCAGATGACACTGGGACTTTCATCAGACAATCAAAGGTCACCAAAACTATGCACATATTTTAATATAATCATTTAACACCCTCAGAACAGAGGTGGATAGAATTCTATACGCAGTTATTATAGCTTTGGATAGCTCCAGTTGGTGAGAAAAGCTTAAAGTGCTCTTACAAAAGCAAACAGAGGAGAAAAAATTCCCATCACAGATATCAGGCCATGATCATCACAGAACTCAAACCTTGCTTATAAGACACCCTGGATGTCAGGAGCATAGTAGATCTAGCAATTCCTCTTTATCATGCCCCCTGGCTCTTCAGAGAAAACAGCAGTCTCACTGAAGACATACTGGTCATTGCTGTTGAAACTCTGTGCACACAGGAGACAAGAAGCTGAGCCATTCCCCACCAGGTGACCCTGTAAGGGTCATCCTATACAGTCACGCTTACAGACCCTACTTCAGCTCAACAGACAACTTTCCATTATCACCAACCCTACAGAAGCCTAGCTTGCAGTTTGCGGGATGCAGCAAACGCCAGAGATCCCTCCTCCCTCCAGCTCTGCATGGGAGACTCATGAAGTCATGTCTGCGCAGAAAAGCAACCTTTCTTTTTTTCTTTTCTTATTTCACCGTAAAACAATCCCTTGACTTGATCCTAAACCAGTCCCACCCATGTGAGGACACAAGCATGTTCCAGCGCCATCTAGCCACCTGCTGCAGAAACTCACCGCAGCACCTGGAGCACGAAATCCGGCGCAGGAAGTTGTCCCTAAAAGTGCACAAACCTCTTGCCACCAAACCCAATGTCTAAGGTCATGCTGCCAGCTCTGCACTGATGTAGGACAGTACCTTGGCTTAGTAAGTTTGTGAAAGGCTTTCTGAACCAAACTGGCGGTCGCTTTAACCGCTGCTTAACTTTCAGATGCCTTTTCTACCAAAAGAAAAAAGAATGAGTGACCTATCAGGGTTTCAACTAACTTTCGTTTCAGGCTTTGTAGTTCCTCTGAAGCAGAAACACGAAGTGAAACCTTAGGGTGAGGGTGCAGTGTAAATCCCCAGATAGATCCATTCAGCTGAAAACTGGAGTCTCCATTCAGCTCCATAATGTGACTTAAGCTGCATCACACCTGCACCTTAGTGAGAGAGGAGACCTCGTAAACAAGTCCAAGCAGGAAACCCAACCAGCACTTGAAGATAGGAAGGCTATGACATGCATGGAAGGCGAATCAGTGCTAACACAGACTAGCAGCTTTCATTAAAGGGTTTAATGATCAGTTTAAACCAATCTGAGTCTGCTTCCTTCCTGCCATACATTGCCATCAGCTCTCTTGTGTGGGTACTGCTCATCGCAGGGTTTGGTGCAGTGCCAGACTGGCCTGATGATCCAGTTGAAAACCAACCCTGAAAATAAAAAGCCTTCATTCAGACTGGCAGCAAGCTAATCCTCTCCAGCTCAAGTGCAGGAAGATGTGGCCAGATGCTCAGGGGAGGACAGGACTGCTTCTTTAGGCAACAGTGCAGATCTAAAGTATTAATCCATACTCCTAGCACTACAGAGAAATCATTTAATTCATAACTGCTGGCTAGAGCATATACTCAGTGATCCCGCTGAGTACACTTGCCTCACAGGTGAACTTTCATGGGAAACATTAGAAGATGACATAGAAACAAGAAACTGAACTGTAGTAGCAACATAAAGTACCAGCTGTAAAGTTACAGGTCTAAATGCTGACCTTTTTACTGAAAGTTCACTCTGCATCTGTCACATCAAAAAATAAAGATAGATATTTCACTTGCAAACCAACCTGCTTTGTGCGTACTAAGGATCCCCAGCTTTGACATAACACAAATAAAATAAAAAAAAAATCCAAGGTAGAGTGGATTACTTTTTTAAAAAGTGACTGAGACAAAAACTCTGGGGATTTTATTTATATATGTGTGAGTAAAGTATATATTTAAGTAAAGGCCACTAATTTTTGTGGAAGAAGCTTAGTGATGTCAGGTCTTTCCTTCGCAGCAAACACTGTAATGGATGTCAATGTAGGCAGTTTTGTGAGGCTGAGCTCATGTGAAGCACCAAACATCTCAGAAATGGGTTTCTGAGATTCCAATCTGTGAATGCCTCATTTTGGAGAATGTGGGAGTGGTACCATATTCCACTCGTCTGAGTGGCGTCAGTTTATCTCATGAGTGTTCTGTTCTTCTGAAAAGAAATATCAGTCTCAAGATGCTCCAGCTTGCCTCACTGGTCACCAGAAACTGAATGCAGAAAATTGTATCCTAAAGCTGCATGTCCAGCCAAGATATACATTTGCTTCCCAAATGAACAGTTCATCCTCGTTAGAAGGGAAAGCTGTAAGTTAAACGAAACAGCTACTTTTTTCTGTCTTTTGAAACCCTAAAGAAATACTTCAAGCACTCACTTCAGAGCCTTGAGCATGATGCCCTCTACCTATAGGGTTCACTGTCCAGCAGCGTAGCACCAGCAGAACGAGGGGCATCCTTTCAGCAAAAAAATCAGCTCTGACTGTGTGGTCTGTCCGAGCAGAGAGCATGCTTAGGCAGGAGCCATTCAGGCACTTCCTTTCAGACTGCTAGCACAGATGCCAGTCAGTACAAGGGGCACAGATGGTTTCTTGCCGTGTGGAAATGCTGCTCCCAAGGACCTCTGCAGAGGCCGCTTGCTCATTTCACACATCAGTAGGCACTGCCAAGTCATGGGAGAGTGACTGGACATGGCCGGCTTTGCTTGTCCCTAGGGTCACAGTTTCCTAACTGCGGGATGTGGATGAGACTGATTTTACCAGACCTCCCTCCAGAGAGATAAGGTGACCGTTCAACTTTTACCCGTTGTCCAGCTCACCCCGTCCGGAAGAGTTTTAGGACTGCAATGGCGTGACAATGCTTACTTGGCTTATAACCTACTGCATATTTGAGAATTTGGCCTTTTGATTTGTGAATGTTTTTTTATTTTTATTTGGAAATTATTTTAGTGCAATTTGAAATCTGTGCTTTCCCTAACGCTGGGAAAGCAAAAGGCACAGAGCTTCAGTTCAGGCCTATCTCTGGTGAGGAAACTACTGACAGGACCCAGCACCTCCAGTTTTTCAGATCTAAACACTGTCAACAAACCTTCTCCCCCCTCACAGACATTATATGGGCTTTGATACAGTTGCTTCAGCTGGCACAAACAAGGTGGGAGCTGAATTGCAGGTCTTTCTGTGAAACCCCTCCATCACCTGTGCCTGCATTAACCACAGCAACAGATGGTAGGGCTGGACTCTGCAGCTCTGCATTTTCTGAGGATGTATTTCTGAATAATGTGCTATATATATATATGTATATATATATGCCAGAAGTTATTGAGCTCAGTACAAGGATAAGTAAGACAAAATTCTGCCTAAAAGCACATTTCCACTCTGAACAGTCACAGATCACCTCTGTGTTATAAGCAAGGATAAAAGGATAATAGGGACACTAATGGGGTTGCTTCTGTGAGTGGTGCAAGTCCATGCCACTGGAGGAGAAGGAGGAGAGCTCTACCCCTGATTTTACCGTGAAGTTTTGAGTCCATCTGGTCTGCAACGCCAAGAGAGACAGGAAATCTCTCCTGGTCACCCATTTAGCTACCAGCCCCCCAGCTCATCACTTGAGGTAGCAACATGACAAATTAACAAGGGATTCGGTGTCACACGATGAATCAGGTAGAGCCATGAATCAGGTAGAGGTTTATCCAGGAGGGCACTTGTAAACAAGTAAGCTACACCAGAGCAATTCTTTTAGGGCCAATTATTTGAAAGTTACTAAGAAGATTGGTGAACAGATGCAGAGAAAGGCTGACATTTGGGTAGATTCTCTCTATTTAGCAAAGAAAGATACAGAAGAGTTGGCCTGGCAGCAGCTTTTTCAATATAATAACATCACAGTGGCAGGAAATGCATGCTGTTTTCCGGCATTGAATTTCTAATTCTGGCATCTTGCTTCCCTCAAACAATTTTTTGTCTTCTATGTAGCTGCACTAAAGCATTATTATCTTTTGAAAGCCCGGCTTGCAGCTTTTTGTGCTATAGTCGAACATGAGCAGTTTTTTGGCTTTGTAAAGAGTAGTATATTATTGCTCTGTCATCAGGGAAAATTGAGAAATTTCTTTAGAGACAGAGAGGAGTTGCAGAGGGAGAGAGGGAGGAAGTATAGCTCTGTAGCTTGTTATGGGCTTGAGAGAGAAGTTCTGCTGTTTTTGTCAGAACTGTACAGCTCTTATATAATATTTTTGGGCAATAGCCAGCTCAGCCTCACAAAACTGTTTTGGTCAATGTTTTTGGAAAGTAGGAGAATATTTGGATATATCTGATATCTACGAGTAGTGGAAAGAAAGACAAAGATGTTGCAGTTAGAGCTGCAGCCCACATACACGGCTTCTGAAGGCAGTCCTTGAGAACGTGATTTTATCAGTGATTCTTCGCTGGCTATGTATGGTAAAAGTATGACTGAATGCTTTGATGGCTAAGGATCCTAAAGAGTACCCAGTGAGCCTCTACACAGGGAGATAATATTTTGGGTTAACTGGCCCCCTGTACAGCCGAGGGAGTCCCTCTGTACCCAGCACAGAGGCAAAGTTTGCAGAGTTGGACAGGAATAAGCATCGTCTAATATAAAGGAGCAGCATAGTTGCAGGAAGCTTCACAATATTACAGCCCTCCTGGTTAAAAACAAAACAGAAGAAACACGCATTCCTAGTCAGTGTAGTTACACAATGTCCCCACCTCTGATTTTCCCCCATCTATAACAATACACCAGGCGTGGCCAGGTGAGCACCTTGTGGGGATGTCTGTGATTTGACATGCCAAACAAAGTATTTGGAAATTGCTGGATAGCAAGAATCCTGAGCTCAGTGTATGCCAGCCACCAGAGACATAAATACCCCAGCATTTCATAATACCTACAGTATTATTTATGGCTTGCATACCTAGAGGGAAAATGGAGGTTCTTCTGTTGTGAAATATTTTCCTACTTTAAAATTACCACTGTTCCAGTAAATGCAGAAAACCTACTTGAGCTGCCCCGTTGATGTTCTTCTCTGTTAAACCTGTTCTGGTGCGATAACTCTGGCTGTCGCTGTGTCTAAAGGTGGTTACTCCCTTCACCGGCCCATTCAGGCAAACTAAGCATATGGTAGTATAATTTTGGGCTTGCTGAGCAGATGACTGATTTGAATAGCTTGAAATCTGTTTCCAATAACTGCAGTATCAGTATCAAGTTAGATTATTCCAGGATATACCCTAAGCAACCAGCTGCTTTCTTGAGCAGGTCCATTCAGCTGCGCCTCTGACACAACCCAGCACACTTGCCGTCATTTCACCTCCTGTGCTGACGTGCGCAGGGTGCAGTGTCATCAGGGACTCTTCAGTCCCCAAACATAGCAGCTGGCATCAGGAAGGAGAAAGGATGTGGTGAAAAGCCATTCCTTCTGGTGGCACTGAACCTTGAGATTGCATCATGCGAACAAGAACAGCCTCGTAAGCCCCTTTGTGCCTGCCTGGGGATTTGCAATTTCAATTTTTCATTTATGAGCTGTAGCCAAATTTAGTTTCAACCTATGACACTCCTTTCTCTGATTCGTTCCCATCTATATATTCTTGGTTCACCCAAAATTAGCCTATGGCCCAATCTCGACTGTAACAGTCAAGGACTCAATTACAACTTGTGTTGCAATCAGGTCTCGGAACAAACGATTTCCGTTTTGTGGTATTGATGGGAACTGTGCCCATGAAAACTTGAACCCCAAGAAAGCCAGATGGTCCCATCAACTCTCTTGATGGGAGCGAGGAGCTGTGCTGGCAAAGCTGCTTTTGCGCTGTTGTGCTGGACTATTATGAGAGCAAATTTCGTTCTCCATCCTTTAACCCAAGCTCACATGCACATTTTTGGTGGGTGGCACATCTGGCTCTCAAACTTATTGTTTCTCTGACTGACAGTTGGCAGAGGTTGGTGGGTGATTTTCATGACAAAAAGGCTTTTGTTTGGTGCTCCTTTCCAGCTAGCAGATGAGAAGCAAAGACACACAGCAATATTCAATGAACACAGCGCAGCTCTTTCCAGGGATATTTTCTTTTTGATCTTTTTCTGTAACAAAAATAGCTTTTCCACTGAAGTGTACACATTTCTGGAGAATGAATATATATATATATATATATATATATATATATAATTGGTGTTACTCCTCCAGAATAAACACAGATATTTTACATTTTCCCTATCTGCTGGGAAGACTGTTCAGTTTGAACAGCTCCCCAGTAGAATCTCAGAACTGAGCTGAAGTTTCAGCCTCACATCCCCCTAACAAGTCCACACAAATTCAGCTCAGGTGTGAAACTTAGAAATCTGAACAAAACAAACGTGCCCGTAGTGCTCTGAAATAGGTAATGACCGCCTGCATTGTATAAAAGACTTGCAAAGAAAAACGTTTGCCCAAGGTCACAAAAATATTCTGACAGAGGCAAGAATAATAAAAAAACAACTTGATTTCTTGTCTGCCAGTCTGCCCTTTAGGCAACTGAAACCAAGCAAGGACCCTGGGGATGGAGACATGCAAACCCCACACCAAACTGGGAATAGGAGGGGAAGAGAATTCGACATTGTGACAGGACAAATATTCTCTTCCTCATGGGAACTGTATCTCTAAGGCCCCTTCCAGCAGATGCTGGAGCTCAAAGAAAAGGCTGATCTTTGTTCTTTTACCTCAGAACCACTGGGATCCCACGGTCAGGCCGTAAAAACCAGAGCACCGGCATTTCCCACCCCTTCGCTGACATCCCAGGAGAGTTCACATCTGACACCAATTACTCCATGCACTCCAGATGGTTTTCAAATACATATCAGCAAATATTTAAGGTGTGTTTTTTCCTTTTTGGGAAGAGTTTTCTCTACTGCTTAAAGAAATCCCCATTAGCAAGTGGGTAAAAGATGAAACCAGCAGGGAAGTCAAAAGAGTGGGTGATTTGCTCCCACACCTCACTTCCTTAATCACCTCAGGATTTTAACTGGGAAATGATGCTTTAGCACATGGAAATGCATGAAAGCAAAGCTCATTTCCAGGTGTTAGTTGCCTGGCAGCGTCCCCTCAGGGCTTCCAGCCCCCAGACCCCAGCGGCTGGTGCCCATCGCTCCAGGTTCTCCCATCATCACTGGCTGGCAGCACCGAGCTGGCTCCCCGTGCCTCCTTCCCTTCACGTCTGTTCACAACACAGGTGGAGCTAAAAGGGAGGCTGCCTTCCTGAGAAAGGCCCTATGGGCAGGAAAGGGCTTGCACCTCCCAAACCCAGGAAGCCAAGCAGTCCCCGCAGCACACCTGGCTCTGTGCTTCTCCCACAACCCAGCGACCAGCTACAGTCCTACTTTGTACCGGGGCCCTCGAGGAGCAGCTAGACAGCTCCACTGCCACAGTAGTGCCTGAAAGATATATTTTTATTTGCCTTTCTCTGAGAAAACCTACGCACAATGACCAGGCTGCACCTGGCTGCTGAGGGGAAGAGCAGGCTGATAAACCTGGAGCCCCTGAAGAAGCCTTTGACAGAACTGCCTGGTACTGACAGCACTCTGGTTTTACAAGTCTGAGCCTGGGAGGGGCTGAGGATATGCAGTGGGAGGCAACAAGTGTCTAAATCTGGAAAAGGCTTGTGAACTGTTAGCCACCGTGCTGTCAAGTGATTAATCAAGACCATCCTGGGCTTGTCTGGATTACCGCTGTTGAAGCAGTGCCCTACAAAAACCAGTCTTGTGCTGAGCTGCCCTGTGCTCCCAAACACTGCAAACAGAACAAAGACCTCCTCACACACTGCTCTTAGCAGAGGATACCATGTGTGCCCCCTCCCCAAAACCACAGCACCAGCACAGCCACTTACCTCCAGCTGGCTTGTTCAGGATAGAAAAAAAAAAAAAAAACACATCTGTAATAACCTGTTGGGATCTCTGGAGAAGACCCAGAGCCCCTCTTGCACTACATCTGTAAGAAAAAAATAGACCCCATTGCATTGGTCTCAGAGGATAAGTCCTCATACTAAAGCCTGGGCCTGCTTAACTTAGCAGGCATTAGCACTGACAAGGGTTCAGGGTTCATCAGTCAGGCCAATTTGTCGAACATTACCCAGCTGTTGCTTATCGGGGATAATCTTTCCTCCTAGAGGAGGGCAGCAGCAGGCTAACTTACTTGCTCCTTCTTTGTATGAACTAGTTTTATCTACCAGCCTGTGCTCCTAATGTATTATAGCATTTCTGTATAAAGGTGGTCACAAAGAGGGGAAAATATGTACCAGGGCCCTTTCAGTCTCTATTCCACGATGCACCAAGGAGACAAGGAAGGCTCATTTTATTACCAGTACTGTATCTGTTCAGTTTCAACAGCAGAACAAGTTGGTATCATGATAGGGTAAAACAGAGGGTTTGGGAGCAAAATGGTTGTGAAAGTTGTTTTTGATAGCCCTGGTTTTCGTTTATTTTCCCAATACACACTTGGGAGAAGAAGTCGTGTGGGAGATGTCCTTGCCTCTTCCATCAGGAACTGGGAAGACTTTTACTCATTGATTCACTTGTGAAATTCTCCAGCAAAAACAACTGCCTGAAGCCTTTCAAAAACAGAATGCGCAATATTAAAAGGAATCCGAAAATAACTCTTCCCTTGACAAAGCCTTCAACGAAGGCGGAGTAAATCGTGAGACCAGACTGCTTTAGCAGGGAACCATTAATGGAAACAGAGAAGGGGAAGGGCTGAGGGACTGTGCGTTCACTGAAGCATATGGTTACCAATTTGCTGGACATATGTTGCGTTCCCCACAGGGCACAGGAGGACTTTTGGATTAAAGGGTGTAAATCATTGGTTATCAACATAGAATTAAGTTCTATTATAAATGCACAGACTCTAAATATATACATTTTTCTCCCTGGAGATCTCTTCCCCTAGTTGTACTCAAAAACCACAAATCACAATGTGCACTGCTTTTAAGAAAGAAAACGAAAATAACCGTTCACACAGACTTTTTTTCTCCTTTATTATAACCACTTACTTTTTTTGGGTGTAGCGAAGGACAGAAAATGGGAGGCTGTGGGGGAGAGCAGGGAGGAAGTAGAAAGATAGGAAAGTATCTTGGGACTTTTTATCCTATAATTTCCCGTGGGAGCTATTGATCACAGATGTGCTTTTGCACCACAGCAGCACCTAATTATTTTTCAGGACCATTGTAATACATGTTTAGGAATCTCTGAATAATAGAACCATATGGCAACATTGTCAGAAGGGGAAAATAGGAACCCAGTAGGCTGGGGGAGGGAGAATGCATTAAAAAGTGCTGGCTGTAAATAGAAAACAATTTATCAAAGAAAGAATGAGGAAAAGGAAGAAATGTGATTTTTTAAAAGATAAAGATTTTCTTCACGTTCCTTGGAGAAGATTCTAGGAATCTCATTCTTTGTTTCCCAGCCTTTTTGCTAGAGTTGTTCCCAGGACATCTGTCCTGTGAGACTGGGTATGGTGCCATTGTAAAATACTTGGAGGAGTGAGGAGCTTTACACTAGTGCAGGAGATGATACACATTGGGAGTACTGGATGTGCCATCAGTTGCGTGAGGTCTGAAAGCTTCTCCTGGTGTCCTGAAATGTGCTGACATACAGGAAGGTTTCCGCCCAGGACAGGGTCTAGCAAACATGCTGTGGACAGTGGCTTGCATGAGGCAGAAGCAGGAGAGGAGCATTCTGGACAGGAAGGCTGAGGACAGCATCTCGGGAGCTGGCTGTGCCCTCAGAAGCACATCCATACAGGAACCTGGTAACCCTCATCCTGACCAGGGCCTTCTGCAACACCACCACTCACACTGCGCTTCAGTAGAAGGTGGATGAGCCAAGAGCCTAAGACCTTCTCCCACTGCACATTTCCAGCTGGGCTGTGGGATATCCCAAAATCCCAATAACTTGAACTCCTCAAAATCTTCCTGGATAAAATACTCAGAAAGAAGAGGACTGCCTGAGGGGGGAGGGGGAAAAAAAAAAAAAAAGTATGTTAACCATTAGGATCATGTGGAAACATTATCAAAGCTAAGCTCCATTCCCCTGACTTTAGCTACATCCTTATTGCAAAGTGGGCAGGTCGGAGCTTAGCTTCAAAGACAACCTGGGTTATAATCTGCCTTGTCAGATGGACAAGAAAACACGCACAAGTACGTGAGCATAAGGGTTCTTTAAGTTGTTATAGGATTTGGGTTAAGGTAGGTTTCCAGGAGAACAAGGAGACACACACACATGCAAGAAGAGGCTTTTTTTTTTTTTTTTAAACCACTCTGTTTGGGATTAAATGGCTCCACATGCTACACATCTGCTTGGGCACTGCCCTGCAGGAAATTCACCCAGCTGAAATCAAGGCATCAGAAGGTGACTGGAGTGGTGCACGGCAGTGGAAGGAGTCTCTCCTGAACAAATGGATACCACTGCAGTGATCACAATGTCCCCAGCATGAGGCTGGGGCAGTGGTAATTGCGCAAAGTGCTCTTTATTCATTATCCTTTACTGAAGCTGTGTTCTTGATTGTGTGTCTCAGAAAAACTTCAGGGCCACTTCTTTCTGGTCCTTAGTGAGATGCAATTTCCTCTCTCCTCCTGGGGAGTACATTTTAATCAATCTGCAAAGGACCAAGAAATTTAATTGGCCCAGTGAGCTAATTTTAGATCCTCATTCCTGACTTCAGATTCACTTCAAATACACTATATAAATAAGAAATATAACTACTAACAGTTTTAGGTTCTCATTTTTCCAAGGGGCACAGAGATCGTTGTTGCAGCTATGTTCTTCCGCATATGGAAACAACTAAAGTCACAAATGATAATTGTTAATTATCTTCCTAATGTGCAGAGAGCATCAGGTAGCTGGATCTCCAGAGGGCATTCACTGCAACCACAGCTGACTGCAGGAAAAAAATTGGAAATTGCTTCCCACACATAGGCCCGTAATGTCACTGAAGCACTGAAGGGAGAAGAAAATGCGAAGACCTGCATTCCTCACCTTAAAAACAAAAATAAAAACACCCTAAGACAAAGAAAAGCCAAGAGAACTAACTACCTAGCTTTTGACAAAACCAAAAATGAAATGACTACCCAGTCTATTAAAAAAAAAAAACAAACAAACAGCTACATATGACATTAAGATTTGTTGCTATGATCCTTTTCTTAAATAAATAAGAAAAAAGAATATTCTTCAAAAGAATAAGAACAACTCTTCGTGCTTATTTTGTTTTCCTGAGCTACCTATAAAATAGGTTTTGGGCACAGAGAATCTCCCTACACCCCAGCCTGGTTGACCCTGCTAAGATTCAGTTTACTGCTGATAATTAAAGCAGTGAAATGTTGTGCATAGACCTGTCTTTAACCTTGGCCCACATGAGACCCTCTGCACTGCCTCAGGTGCTGGCTAAGGAAGGTAGTGACCATGACATAGTGAGACCTAAACTCAACCGTTTCTGCCTGTCAAGGCCCAGACCTATTACTCTTCCAAGCCCTTTCCAGTTTGACATTGTCTTTGTTTTTGCACATTGTTGCCAGCTTAATCTCCCAGTACCGTTTACCTCTTTTTAGCAATTACCATTTGCTAGACTTCTTTTTCACAGCATGATTTTTGGATTATTTTCTTCCTAGATTTAGAAGCCTGCGTAAGCCAAACCCGAATGCTGTTTTCTGCCCAGGTTGTTCATCCTCTGAAATGTATTTGTATTGCCTTTTGTCAACACTAGTTGTCACAAAATCTCTCCTATCTTACTGTGATCAGCTTTATGTATTGTTGCTCAGGACAGAAGAGGAACATTTTAAATTTCCATCTTGGCACCAGAAGAGCCCGGCACACTGCTTGGGGCAGATGTGTTGCACAGGAAATACATTCCCTATAGACATTCTTAAATGGTAGAGTAGAAGTTGCATGTGACAGACCAAACTGTTTTCTTAATGATTCATTGAGGATTTGCATTTACAACAGACACCCAACATAACAATAATTACATGCCTACATCCTTAACAAATCACACTACTGAGAAAGACTTCCTAGATGCATTTATCATGAAAAAGGTTGAAATGATAGCTTCTGCTGCGGCTGTGTTTATAAACCTGACCTACAGACACTCATTTGAGATTAAAAGGAGAGTTTTAGATTTCATAGCTTGTTTCAGCATTGACTTATCACTTATTCTTTTAGAAGGGAGTCAACACAGTGAGAGGATCACAGCAAATGCCAACAAAAAGGGTATTTTCTCTAGATGTCCATGTGAACAAGATTCAGTGCATCCTATGAAAAAGCATACATTACTAAAGAATCGTTTTTTGTGTTTGTTTTTGTTTGTTTTTTTTTTAATTACCTCATTGTGCCTAGAGCAACGAGACTGTAGGCTACAAGAAGAGAAATTCATTAGGCACTTTGTCTTTTTTAAGCTTCCCTGTCTGCTTGCAGAGATAACCCCATTCTCTGAATAATGGATCTACACAAGATTGCTTTAAACTCCGCAGCTGTAACACAGTCACCCTAGATAATATCTAAGGCTTTCTGGATAGACAGCAGTCAGTCATTCTTAATGATGTAAATTTGAAAACATGAATTTCTTCAAATGGTGAAGGTGACAAGTGGATTCAATTAATTCAGCCTGCGATGTTTGGTTAGACATCCTTGGCCCACATCTGCCACCAAATTTTTCTGGGCACAAATAGCCTCCATGGTGCTGAGGCTGGGTGCTTGTACATGCTCCCTTGGGATGCCAGTCTCAGAGTCCAACCATCCCTGAACATATTCCAGCACAGCTCACGTCCCAGGGAGATAACTTGAGGCTGAACTCTAAGAAAAGACCATGTAAAAGCTCTGTAGGAGAGACATTTTGAGTCTGCCGTGACGTTAGTGGGTGTGCAACAACGGATTCACATTTCTAACATGTCAGCTCTGCTTAATAACTTTTCGGTTTCTTTTTTGTCACACTGCTGACTAACCTGGCAGAGTTTAATAAAGCATGAAGCAGGGTAACATGATTGAAGAGCTTGAGAAATATTTCATCAAATACATTGTGATAGAAGTCATACTACTAACTGCTTTCACTCCCTCCCTTTATTTCCTGAGAGGGGGCAGATGGGGAGAAACTTGGTATTCAAAACCAGAAAGGGCCTTGAAAGCAAATCACGTGAATCCCACAGTCCAGTAACTTGAAAGTTGGGTTTTATTTTAGAAAGTTTCCAGAAGGGCCACAGAACTGAGAAAGAAAGGAAGGGAGGACCTTGGGCCTAGCCACAGCCTTTCCTGCGCTGACTGGTAGGCCCTGCCACGGTTCAGTGGAGAATCCCCACAGATGGGGGTTAGCCTGTATTAGTTACAATCCTAATTTTCTACCCTCAATGCTAATCCTGAAACTGCTTGCTCCCTAGAACAAAATCAGAGTTGGGCCCTTCCCTCTCATTTCCTCCCCGTCCCCTATTTTGAATGCAGCTATTAAGGTATGAGGGCCTAAAACATTCTCCTCACATGTGCACAAAGTCATCTGCATTTAGGGGCATCAGAAGGAAAATGATACTGCTGTACACAGCTTTCATCTGCTTCCCCTGACCCAGTGCCTATCTAGTGCCATAGCTCTCCATTTCATTTTTGGCTTCTTGGATGCTTTATACCCTGTGGTGGGATCAAAGAACACTGGCTATATTTTTGAAATTTCTCTGGTTTTCTTAGTAGGCCTTTTGCAGAGTAACTGCTAATCCTTTAGTCTTAGGGTCATAATGAAATTGCCATTCTCATTGTCATTCATGAATTTTGAAAAGGAGAGAGAAAATAAACAGAAGGAAAGAGAGAAATCAGAATACAACTTGTTTAGTGTTACTACCAAGATGTACTTCAAAACTACAGAAATGTTCACAAACTCGTACCGAAACCTAGCTATGATTATCCAAACCAAAGCTGTTCCATGGGATTATTAATGACAATAAGGAATAAAATTACAATCAAGTTTCCACTGATAGCAGCTCCACTACTTCGGTATCTTCGTGAAGAAATCTTACACACCTTTTAAGACGTAATTAATTTTTCCACAGAGAAAATAATGAAGAAAAATCTATGATAGTTTAAATCAGTGATAGGTTTTTTCTCTTATATATTCTTAAGAGATTTCTATAAAATTAGAAATAGTTGACAAGTGTAAATTGCTACTTTTTGCTTTAACATACACGGGGCCTACAATATCTGTGGGGACACAAAATATCACATTCTGTACCAATAACATATACTTTCTAATTTTTCCTCTTTTTGAAATGATTTGCTTTCTAAGCCAAGCCTACCTAAAAGATCTTTCTACTTCTTGTATTTTAGTTTGCCTGAAGTTTCCACGTGTACCCTTAACTTCCTGATTTACCCTGGATTTTACATCCCTTTTGAGGTTTCATGCTAACCTACTTTCTCACACGTTACTTCAGAATTTTCCCACAGCATAAATATATATATATATATAATATATATATATATATATATATATATATATATTTTGCCACTAGCAGCTCAGAAAATCTGCTGGTGTTCATAACATTAATTTCCTCAACAGTGACTCGCATATGTGACGTCCACTACTATCTGTTCTGTCATCTCTAATTCATGCCTTACAGCATTATAATGTGTTTTCCCTTCCACACAGATAGACAGATACGGTTTGAAAGAGAAATGACATTAAATAAAGGGTCACTCTACTGATCTCATGGCAACTGGCTAACTCCACGATAAAACATCTTTCATCAGAACCTCTACCAAAACCAGAGGAGACCTCTGATCCCACCCTTTCTTTAACTGGACTTTCTTCATCATCATTTGTTAGTTTGCTACAATCCCACTCAGTGCTGTTCTTTGTTTTTGTATCTGTGTGGATTTACTTAGTGATCAAAGGGGAAGAACTTGGCTATTAAAGCATTTTAAAAACATGATTATATTTCCAAAATAAGTTTTATTGATCTGAGGACCTCTATTCCCATATAACTGCATTTGCTATCAGAAGGATTACACCATGCAAATATGCCCACATGTATACAGATATAGCTGTATTGGCACAGACACCGTGCATAGACCAGGCGTAAGTTTATGGCCCGCACCATTTCTGACCCTTGACCCCTGCTCTCACAGAGCTGAAGGTGTTAGGGGTGCCTGACCCCACTCTGTTGAGCTGATCAGCACATTCTGCTTCCCAACAGTGGCTGCCAGACGTGCTGACAGTGTGCGAGTCCTTTCTGACTCACACCTTGCCTCAACAATCACAATTCTTCCTGAGGGTTCTGAAGCCACAGATCTTGGTAATGGACAAAATAAATAGCTACCTACACTGAGATAGTTGACTAAAACCTACCCAATGGCCTTGGTAGTATAGTACTTCTTGGCAGAAATCATGTTGAGTATCTGTGTTTGTATGGCTGTTACCAGAAAACAGACTGAAGGTTCTGCCTCAAGGAACAGCAGTACACTAAACAAGGTGTTTCTTTACATTAGATGAGTGGATAATAGGTGGTACTTAATAGACCTGAAGCAAGTAGTGCGAGATTAAGATATGATAAAAAGGCATTATTTACGGACATACAAATCAGTAACAGCAGCAGTGTAAGGACAGATATCCGGCCCAGGAAATAACAATAGAAACACATTTTATGTTGTCACCTACTGTTCCTGCAGTCTCCTTAGGGCCTCATCTCACTGTCATCAGTAGCAACTTGTGCAGCTGTTAGCACTGTGTCTGTCTCAGCACTCTGCTCCCCATTTCCCACTCCACTGCAACGAATTCTTCATGCTCTGATCATAACTCGGTAAGGAGGTACATTGCTTCCACTAACACTTCTGACGGAGAGCACTTTCACAGGGCTGGATATCACATCCATGGATATAATAATGGAAGGAATTAATGATAAAAAAAAAAAAATCAAGTAAAGTCTTGGTGACCTACAAATCAAGTCTAAGACATCACCCCTTCTCACTGACCTACAGCCATGGGGAGATAAGTTATTATGGACTAACATCGCCTGGCTCTTCCAGTGAGCTAGTGGTAGGAGCATTGCAGAGCTAGGGACATCAGAGAGGAAATTGGCAACATGCAGTCCACAAGTGATGGCTGCAGACCCCCATGAGGGCAGGTCTGTGATGGGGAGTTTCTGACCTCCTGTCCCACACAGCTCATGGTTGGCTGGTCAGCACCACCACGCAGCCCCCTCTCTCCTCAGCTTGAGCTAAAGCAAGGTTTCAGCCACACCTTTCCACGCTGCTCCAGGTCTGAAGAGCTGCCTGCTGTTTTGGAAATCTGAGAGCAAGGGAACCATCAACCTTTGGAGTCAGGTCAGGAATACTGATTGATACACCCAGACAACTGGACGGATCCAAGACAGACCTTGACTGGGAAAGGGAAAACTGCAGGGAATCAGCTCTGCTCAGCAGCAGGTGATGTAATGTCTCTGGAAAGCGAGATGGACAGACAGCTCTGATGAATCCTCTATCTGTCAGAAGAACAAGAGCTGAGGATGGAGGATATTCACACAAACGTGGGAAAAAGCAGAACAGAGGGAGGAAGGAACAAGCAGACGGGGAGGAGGAGGTGCTGAAAAACGGCAGGGGAACAGCTCTTTCTGGGAGAGAGTAGAAAGGATTTTGCGTTGAGGAAAGCTGTTGCCAGTTATTTTTGTACAGATTTTAAAGTTCACCGAACCCAGCTCTGGAAGTTGCATGTTGTGTTTTTGGCTGGCAATATCAACATACCATATGGAGAAGCCTCAGTTTGAGCTTTACAATATTGTTTGGATTTGATATTGACGTATTTTCATTACTGAACCTGCCTGGAATTGTATGTTCTTTTCTTTTGATGTATGATGGATGAAATAAACCCACAAAGCAAAGAAGCAAAACCTAAAAACAACAAAAGAAATGCACAGGGAAAGTGCTGTATTTTGAATTAAGCCTGAAATTCATTGGCTTTAGCATCCTGTCATTAACAGCATCTACCAGATACAGTAGATTCCAGACAAGAGGAAGAGGCAAGAAATACTATGCTACTGTGGATATTATAGACACTGTTTCTCCATCTGTTCATCCCATTATTACTGGGCTGCTTCCCTGTTTAAGGGATTTACTAAACTACTGGAGGAAAGGGTGGAACGGTCTAAAGATAGTCCTTACATTTACTGATATAGTAAGCACTGCAGGGCAACAGCTCCCACCTTCTATCTTCTTAGAAGATCCTTAGCAGAAAATAATCTGGAACAAAAACTTGGAAAGTTACTTGGATGAAAGTGTAGAGGCTGTCAGAAATTAAATATATGGAAAACAGAAGGAACCTGAAGTGTCAGAAACGCAGGAGTCAAAATGAATTTCTGGTTTTGTACGCTTGGCTTTAGAAATCTCTATTTGTAAAGCTTTTCTCTTGTAATGTTTTATTCTTCTGCTGAAATTGTGACAAATTTACTTCAAAAAGTTTAGGGCTTCTCTCACTCCAGACAGTGACCACATATGCACGTGGCTACCCTGCTGAGCAGAATGCTTGGTGTCAGAGCCTGAAGACCTGATCTAAGGTGAGGAGAACCACCATGGCCTTTCAGGTCAGCCCCACTGATGCCAGAACGGAGCTGCTGAGTAAAAGCCAAAGTCAGGACGGGGACGCAAGTCCCCAGCCATGGGAACCACTGTCAAGAGAAAAGGGCAGCTTACTACTCAGACCCAGCATGCAGTAAGGATGTCCATTAATTACACAGACTGCTGTCCAAGAAGCATCCCCTGAGCTGCTCTGAGGATCTGAAGAAAAACCTAGGAAGATCAGCTTCATCAGGCCCAAACTGGCATCTGGGTCCATGAACCATATTTTTAATACTATATTAAGACTGCAAGCTTTTTAGAACATGAATGCTGTTAGGTATGCTCTTGTTGTGCTCAACACCTTCAGTCCTCATCCTGGATAGGGTCTCTCATTGCTATTGTAATATGAAAACCAACACCCAACAGCATCCAGCAAACCCCTGTGCTACATTTGAACCTGCACGCTGGCAATGATAGGTACTGCCTTTTGTAAAACTTTCTTCAGCCAGCCACTGTCCCTAGCTGATGCTTTTTGCTACAACCTGCATTTTAATAAACTGTACTTTCCTCTGCTAATTAGCGTCAGCAGCATGAAATCAGGCAGTAGTAAGTGGCCCTCCTACGCATCTCTTCCCCCTCCTTGCAGCCCATGCCGCACCAAACTGCATATTTGCATTTTCAGAGGCTGCTTGCCTGAAATGTAATTGAAGACACACAGATCATCTGTTTACAGTAACAAATTACAGTAATTTCAGTGAGGCTTTCGTGACAATTTTACTCCTAACATGGCTATTTTTGATCTGCAGTTAAAACACAAGAAAGATGACAGCGAGAGGATCAGAAACCCTGCAAAGACGTTAAACAAAGAAGGAATACTGTAGGAATCTTTGTTATAGATATAAAAAAAGCTATGCTGAGTGATACACATCTCTTGCTGGTGTAGGTCATGCTGTACAAGGGAGCCTGCTAGCCATGATCTTGCTCTAAAACCTGCCTTGAGCATCCCTCTAGCGTGACTCCATTATTCCCTTCCCTTGGCATTTCCATCCATTCTTCACCCATTCCACAGGCAACAGAGTAAGTCTATCTTCTAGGTAGTATCAGGAGCCACACAACAAGTTCAAATTTCACTGATCCATCCCATGCGATTTTCTGCTACTGGTTCCAGCCTTTGGCCTGCATTTCATTTATTAGAGTTTGGTGACACGGGCTGCCCAGCCTTCTGCTGCAGGGTCAGTGACGTGGGAACCTTTGGCACTGGCCTCGCTGATTTGCAGAAAACATGGTGTTGGTAAAGATTTAGAAATAAGTGTGGATACAAAGGTAATTATTCCATTATAAGTAGAAGCAAAGGCTCCCTGGAGCAACATCTTATTGATTACAGGGGGCACTGGCAGGGAAACTTAGAGACTAGTGGCCAACACAGAAGCAGATCTCTGCAGTAGATATTCACCAAAGGGAACATCTCCATTGGATTTAATGTTTTCAAGCTTTTCTTGTACAAATGGGGAAAAAGGGAAGACAAGAAGCATAGACTTATATTTAAATTGCACTGAAGGTCACAACTAAAAACCTGAAACCATAACTTCTAAAAGCAAACAAACAAAAAACTACTGACCTTGATGATGCCACTGTAGTTGACATGGTTGATATCCCACTACCCTGCCTAGTTGCTTCTCAGTTCCAGCTCTCTGCTGGTTGAAAATTTCTACCTCTGCTTGCGCTGGAGTTAGAGTAATGGGAGAGAGACAAAAACTGCTGCCGAAAACTCTACACCATCGCTGTGCAGTTATTTCTATTTGTCAGAGCATTTGTGCAACACTAACCCAATTCTGTCATCTCGTAAACTTTAGTTATTGTCACAAGCACTGCTGAGGTAGGAAGCAGTCCTATCACCCCCAGAGCAGACTGAACTGCTGAGTGACCAGCTAATTTCCCCAATGACACCTGAAGTGGCGGTGCAGGGTGGTGCCCTGCCACCTTTACACTGGTTAAGTAAGCTGAGCTCTGCTCCTCTGTTTTCTTCCACGTTCTCAGCATATCTGCTGTTTTATTTTCAATTTTAAAAGAAACTAAACCAAACATTATCAGCACACAGAACATTTTTTCCATCAGAAGTCACAGGTGCACACATTAAATCTCGAAAATATTAAAATCATTCTGGAACACAGAGTCGCCTTGAATTTCACTAAATGCCTTGTTGCATCTCTTTATTCAGTTCTGTAAAATATCTGATTTTCTGGCCTGAGACAACTTGAGTACCAGATGAAAAATGATTTATTTTTTTTTATACACAAATTAAATTCACAAGTTTTTCAATTTTGTGTTCAGCTCTACTAGGTAATTGTTGACTGCAATGGCAACCTCATGTTTGGAGGAACACTGGAAATGCTAGCTTTATTCAGTTGATATGGTTATCCTCTCCGAAACCCAGCTCTCTGCAAAACCCTGACCTGATGAAGTCAAAAAAAAAAATCTATTTCAAAGGGGCCAAGACAATTTCCTGTCTTTAATGAAGAACGTCACATTCACTTGATGGCATCTTCCTCTCTGTGTGAGGATAACAATGTGAGACCATCTCTGCTGTCTTCAGTAGGCAACTATGAAAGGGAAGAAGCTGGCTAAAACAGCTTGAAATTCTTAAAAATGGGCTTTAGTCCAAGTCCTGTTAACAGATTACTGTTATTAGCAAGATTCTCTCTCTTCATCACAAGGAAGAATATAAGGCACTGATGAAAGTATGTAGATTAATAAGATATAGCAAGTATTACTCAATCACTTTGATCAAAAAAGTCCAGTTATTTTTACAAAGCTGTTGATCGAGGTGTGACAGCTAGAATACACAGCTGACATTGAACACAAGTGTGTCCCGTGTGCAGAACAATTGATTACCTTAAGATGTGAAATGTACTTACAGATTAGTGTTCTTACTTCGGTGCAGTTATAATGAACTGGAAAAAGCTTCTGTATAAAAGAAGCAATAACCTGACCCATAAAAGCAGCATCTTAAGTGTAGAAGACAGTTTTGGAGATATGGTTTCACATCTTTTATTCTCTGAGGAACAACAGGTTATATGGAGATGTGTGATGTAAACACAAAACTGCTACCGAAAGCCTGCAGTCATCCCATCTAAAAGGCAGATGAATTGACCCAGGGGAAATTCAGGTCAGCAGAAAGAGTAAAGCAGTCTCTCAAAACTGACTTTACCTTTTCAGCTTGAGAGATTTTAGTTTTATTTCTGAGCTACTTTTCCCCCATCTCTGACCTTCTGGCCAGGAACAAATGCCAATTATCAGGAGAAACAGGAGGGTCAACCCACCTGAGCTTATCCAAAGCCCTTCAGCACGAGAGGAAGGATGCATCTGTGGTTGAGTTGACTGAGAGATGGATTCTGTTCCCAGCCTCCTCTGTGACTGTGGGTACCTAAAAATTGATCATTCCTCTGATAAAGGGAGACCATAGAGGAATTTCATGCCTCAGTGTGTGAGCATGCTTGGATACCTCAGCTTTAGCTTATGACAAAGTCTCTCTGTGCAAAACATCTGTGTGTTTCGGAGGTACAACCACCACTATGTTTGAGTTTAAGACATACAGTTTATACCAAATCTCAAAACCTCCTCGCAGTCAGATATGATGTTGCAAAGACAGGGTCAATCTGCACAGTGGGATACAGCATGGATTGCATTGTTTTGCACAATCAGTCCCAGAGCTCCCATTTGGTCCCCATGTAGGACTCGACTTTAAGAGTTACTCAGGAAGGAAGGGAGCATCAAATGGAGGCGTCAGCCTGGCAGCCAGGGCATCGCTGTCTCTAGACAACAGTGTCCATAACAGCCATGGGAAGCAAGAAGCTGTGAAGCACGCGTTGCTCAGCTGTATTTTTACCAGTAACGCCTACAAGCATTTCAGTTCCCTATCTCATGCCTACTTACACTGTGTCTACAAAAGTATGTGAACTGGCGGTAAACTCTGCTACCTGTCATACTGAAGACAAAAAGAAGCTATAGACTCCCCTACAACAAATAAATCGAGGTAGATAAATCCTTAAGATGAGCCAGCACCTGGCTCATCTGAACCAGAATATTACTCTATTTCTGAAGCACACCTTTAATGAGACAGCTCTGCTCCAGTCCACCTCACAGCTCATTAGCAAGATGCTACATCATGCATTAGAGGTAGGTGTGCATGGGAAGCGAAGTCAGAGTTTCACAAAGTGTTTTGTAGATTTTGAAAATGCTTTTCTAAGCATATGTAGCACTATTTGCCTCAGAGCCTGCTCAAACCCTTGTATTCAGAGCTCTGCTCAAGAGAGCATTTCAAGCCACAAGAAAGATCTAATTACAGCATAATAAATACTTCTGCTAAGAAAGCTAAGTGAATTCTGTAGAAGTGAAAAGAACCAAAATCAACTGACGTCTCCATGAGCTGAATTCCCTGGTTTACTTACAAAGCAGTCCAAGGGCAAACACAAAGCCATTTTTCCTCCTACACAAAGTATGTCAACGTGAGGAACCTTCCAGGGAAGTCAAGGAAGAATGCATCCGTTCATTCATTAATTCGTTCATTTTCCATCCTAGAACAGCCAGCTAAGGAGACATAGCTGGGGAAGGGAGAAGGAAAGAATATACAAGTTTTGCACCAGGCAGACCCCTGCCTATTACAGGCTTGATAAAGGCCACTGAGAGATTTTAGATGATCTTTGAACCAAAATAAACAACAACAGAAAAAAAGGAGGCCTTCGCACCAGGCTTTGTGGTAGGGAAAGGATGTGCCCTCCTACCTATTCTGCCCTTAGATGTTTTCTTTAAGGAAAGAGGTGGAGTACAGCACAAAAAAGACTTACTGCTAGAGCCACATGAACCTTTTCAGTAGCAGGAGTGCCTCAATCTCCAGATACATTAGGAGGGAAATGACATTTATAGC
This sequence comes from Cygnus atratus, assembly GCF_013377495.2. Classification (NCBI taxonomy): domain Eukaryota; kingdom Metazoa; phylum Chordata; class Aves; order Anseriformes; family Anatidae; genus Cygnus; species Cygnus atratus. The sequence continues at coordinate 10,960,815 of NC_066368.1, forward strand.
TCCATTGAAAGCAGAAATAAAGAAAGGCAATGAAGAGGCCAGTTGTTTCCCCTGCCTTCCTTCCTCTTGCGCCTCCTAGCTCATATACCCTCCAGGAAGAAAGCTTTGACTCTCAGAACAGCTGGTCTGCCTCTGACAAATGAGATATGCAGAAAGGGACGTTTAGGAGTGATTGAGCTGCTAAAGAGACCCAGCTGACCTCAGGGTGTCCTGAGGCCTCCCCCCTATTGGAGAGACTCCCCAGTTCCTAAGAAACAAAGTGGAGGCATTTCCCCACAGCAGTTCAGGGAAATCTCTTTCACAGGGGATTGCTGATGCTGCTCATCATTGCACAAATCCTGCTCTCGCTTTCATTTGAGGAATCCAGCAACAATCCTATCACTGCTGCTCTGGCCATTACACCACAGACAACTGCTGAGAGTCTTACACAGAAGAGACTGATTTTATGCAGGAATTTTAAAGTTGTTGTCTCTAAAAACTGTATTTTCTAATTTCTTTAAAAACATATCACATGCAGTTATTTAAGCAGCCTTAACTTTCCTTCCTCTAGGCAAATGGAAGTAAGAATTTCAGATCAGCAAAAGAGCTGGTGCATTTCAACCCAGACTCATAAAAAATGCTCTCATGTTAAATGTTGTGAGCAGCCCAGGCGTTCTGCAGAGCCAAGAAAGACCTCCAGAGCGAGCACGGGCTAATAGCGATGGCAGCCTATCTGTAGCATCGCTCCACGTTAGTGGAAGTGCAAAATGAGACCTATGGAAAATGCCAGGGCGAGCAGAGGGATGCCGTGCTCACTGAGAGATGCAGATGGTAGCTAAAACCCATCCGACAGCAAAATGCTGAGCACATTCCTTCAGCAACTCAAAGAGCAGACACAGAACACTACAGGGACGGCACAACCCTCAAGCCGTTTCCAAAGCTCTGGCCTCAGCTGAGACCAGCAGACCAAAAGCTGGTAACAAATGAGCGTGGGGGTCTTCGATGCTCAGTGTCAAAGGTGGTATAGCAGCAATACTTGTGAGAAATGTCATCCTGCAGACTGAATGACAAACGAAGAAGTTTTAATTATTACTGACAGCAGCCACTTTTCGTAATTGCTCCTGAGTTTCTTGATACTGTACCCAAAGCCTGTAGGCTGTCTAGAGGCGCTCTTTGAAATGCCTCGTCATGAAGCTCCCACCCATAAATCTGCCTCGATTGCCCCTGCATCAGGTGGAGTGAAGGTCTCCCGGTAATGACAGCTTGGACAGCATTGCCTCGAGTCACTGAACTCTACACCAGCTCTTGTTAGAGGAGGGCTGGAAGTCGCAACCACAGACCCTCACGCTGCTCTGAACTGGCAGATCCTCAGAGGCGAGACTTGAGCCCTGTCTCATATTTCCAGCAGATGTGTGAAAAAGCTTGAGAGAGTTAACCAGTGGCAGTCTTTAGTTCAAGCATGTGCTGCCGTAATACACCATGAAATTATTATCTAGCAATGACTTAATTTGTGACCTGGAAAGTATCCCCTTCCCCAGGGGGGTGATGCAGTGCTGCCCAATCAAAGGCTGTCACTCACAGACCCGGTGCAATTAGCCAGGAGCATGTTGCTGCTGATAACGGCTATAATGAATCCCAAGCAGAGACACCTTCCCTGGCAGGCTGCTGTTTGGGCTTGGAAAACAGTTTCAGAATAAATAAAACAAAAACAGAAGCCATCACATTAGCTGCTGATTTTTCGCCTCCTACTCAAGCGCTCCATGCAGACCCACTCCGGGCTCTGTCAAAAGCACGCAATTACTCCCAATCAGAGAGAGCTGGCCTGGAGGGAGTGACTTAGTGCATTCCTCGGGGTGGGTGGGTATTTTTGTACTAATTCAGATAATGGAACTGGCTTGCCGAGTGGGAGAAGACTACTCATTTCCAAGGCTACCTCCCAGCCCCCCCCTTTCCACTCCATTCCTTGATCTTTAACATCCTCCCACTGCTTTATGACTGGTGCATTACACATAACCAGCTCCTGAGGTGGCTGCTTCTGGGTAAGAGGAGAGAATTGCTCACATTCCGATGTTGGGTGAGCTGAGTGAGTTGATTTTTTTTTGTTGTTTTTTTTCGGTACTGCATACAACAACATGTATATTACACTGCACTGCAGCAAACCACAGCTTCCCCCCAAGTTACACAATTCAGAAAGGTGACTGAGAATGCCAGGAACAAAGAAGCCAGATGATGCCCTTGCTGCAGAAGCAGGGTCTGGGCAGCTGGTGCCCAGCTTTGCACAGCAGGTCTCGAAAGGTGCCAGACTGGTGACCGGTTATCTCAGCCAAAGCAGGACAGGAAAAGAACTGATGCCTGGCTTCCAGCCGACGTTTCTGACACCTCTGGCCAGGGCCTCCAAGCCGATATCCAGGGCTGACAGCCTGTCTGGGCATGTCCTAACTCCTTCCTATTTTGCTAAGCCAGCATTTGTATTTCTGGTCCCTTTCACTTCTTGTCAGGTGATAAAGTGAGTCAGGGGAGAGCCTGTGCTGTCAAGCCGAGACCATTCCCGGTGCATTCCAGGCATTCCGCGGGCACAGGCAGCTTGTTCCAAAGGACAGCCAAGACCTGGAGGCTCAATTTCCATTTCCAGGTACCCCAAATCTGTTAGTCCCTGCTTGGGTCCAGTAGGCTATGTGTAAAGTGATGTTTTATCTCTACAGCGTTGCAAGAATTTGGTGGTGGTTGCAAAAAACTTTGTTGTTAATAAAACACTAAAAAGCAGTGTTGCACAAAGTAAACCTATTTGCTGGTAATTTGCTTTTGTAATCGTGTTAGTACAATCCAGGAAAGGAAATACAAGTGAAATACTTCTACTTTATTCGCTGATAAGGTATTCCCCCACTAAGCACATGAGGAGAACAATGCCACGTTATCACTGTCTGCCTCACTGCCCAGATGGCACAGAGGTGCTTCCTGACAGATAATGTACTAGGCTTCTTCAGTTTAACCCAAAGGTTTCCCTCCCTGGCACTCTTGAGTACAAATTCTTCAGAACAGAATTAAAGAAGTATTTACCCCAGATTGCTGAATGATAGTATTAGTGAAATCTCTTTCTACCCTTATCTGTGCTAGACAGCTGGCTCCTGTGGGTGACCGTGGCACCGAGCAGGGACATTCTTGGGTTGCTACTGACAGCGTGCTGCGGTATGACAGGCTGCAACAGAGCAGGGAAGATTTTAGTACAGAATATATCTTATAAAAATAATATAGTAAAGAATGTATCTCAAAAAAAAGCACGTCCCTTTCCAGCATAATATTGCCCACCACACAACTGTATAAGAGCAAGCTGCAGAGGCACATCCAAATCTCAGAATTCACTACAAGGAGACCTTGCCAGCAAAATTCCCCTACGGGATGCGTAACGTGGTCTCCAAATACATTATCACTAGCAGCAGACAGCTGGAAGTCACACTGCAGTTATAAAAACCTTTGAGACGTGACAGTCACATCTTACAAATTGGTATTGTTCAACACCTGTTATTATTTCTACACTTTATTTTCTCCCCTGTTATGAATCACACTGACTTTCCCTGGTATAATGCGTACACCAGGCAGGTAGGGGAGCTGGCCAGAGGAAGCAAATCTTAGCTCTGGGTAATTCCACAATGAAGGTAATTAGTTACAGCCTTGCTCTTATCATTTAAAACAATGCAGAAGAAAGGAAGGGCCTACTTACCACTGCAAGTTTATTCAGATTGAGATAGATGAGACTTAAAGACAATAGGGATCCTAGAACAATTTGGTGTTCAAACTTAATCCAGAATAAATGAACGAATGTTGTGATTTACCAACTTCAAATATTTGCTTTCCAGGTAAAAGCAGTTAAACTGAAGGAGGTACCATTTCTCTAAAATAAGCAAGGCCATGCATTAAATTATTATGGGACATTGTGCAGATAAATCCTAAGATTTTCAGAAAGAAACACAATCCTTTACTACGAAAAAGAGAGGAACAGTTTCTTCTGAGTTAGCAAGAGCAGGGAAACAGGAGAGAGATACAATGGAGAAAGACCAGAGGTTTTAAATTTGGCTGTGCATTAAGAAACAAAAATTACTCACTTCTCTCAAACTAAACTATGCCGAGTTTTTCTCTGTTATATATATTTAGGCTCCCAACCAGTCAGACCTACATTAGCATCACAACACTGAGTCACTCGGCTGACTGACGCAGACGTACCGAGTTCTCCAGCTGAAGAACTGAAGCCTTTCCCTACTGACAACAGGAACAGGGAGTCTTCCTTTCTTCTTCTTCTCTTTTTTTTTTTGTGTGTTTTGTTTTGTTAACATATTCCTCCTCTTAATAGTATCAACAGCTTTAAAACTGTAGTCTAAGTGTTGTAACACAGAATCTAAATTATCTTCTACAATAAACAACCTGGAACCTGAAAACAAATGTTACCTTCTGTGAAACCCTGGTTGATTTAAAGCTCAAAACTCTCTTCCCATACAGCTTCCCACGGGTACAGTAGAAGCCTATCCCATGAGCAGTGGCCATGGGAAAGGCTGCTGCTGAGGTACTATGATGCCCGGCACTTCCACGTTATTTTTACTGGGAAAGATTTAAAAATATTTCCCCAGCGCACAAAATATTCCTGGAACACCTGAAGCCTGGGAGTTTGTTAGCTGTGAAAGGCTAATGAATATTGAAAGCCCTAGCAAATACAGTATTTTGTAACTTGTTTCAAGAAGTTCTGGCCACAGAAGTTGTCACAATGATGTCTCACGCTACCAGGTATTTTAAAGAAAGAGGATTTGAACAAACGCAAACCAACTGCGTGTCTCACCACTGATTAACCAGTTTGTCTCTTAAGCCACTATTAATAAGCAAAAAGTAGCTCTTCATCATCCCAGCAGATGAGAGCATTTTACCATTAAAAAACTCCCTTGCCCATAAATCAGGGCTTATCTAAAGCCACGTTTGACATGCTTGCAGAGGAGTAAGAGAGGCACTCGGTGAGCAGCAGGCTGAACGCACGCACAGAAGCACGCCGTGCTCGGGACCAAATGTGCAGATCCCCCAGAGCTCCAGCACAGCTAATGACATCCTCCCTTGCAGGCGCTGAGATCCCATTAACTGGTGAATCACTCTGCCATCTGCAGAGAGCAGGTCCTCCCACCTCGCCCTCCCCACTCAGGACAAGTAAAGGGGAAGCTTGAAAACAACCTTCAGCTCTTCTAGTTCGTCTTCACGAGCAGTTTCATTGGTAATCTTTCCAGTTTTCTCTCAACAGGGTTTTACTACAGCGTCTCTATGTACCACATGGAGACCATCAGGTTTCAAAGCTGCCCAAACACCAACATTAAAAATGACAACCACAATTGTCACCTTGAAGACAGCTGCACAGACAAATAGGTGGTTTCATGTTCGCCGCCATTAAGCAGAGCAGCATTCATTTAAGAGCCAGAACTGAAGAACTGTGAAATATCACAACAACATAACCAAGCATTAACTTGGGAGACTTCAAACAAGGCTGAATCCAGCTACCTGCTAAGGCCCCAATCATATCACAACTTCCAGAGACCATGGAAATCTTCCGGACGCAAAGAGCAGCGATTTTATTTGCAGGTCAGTGCCTCCAACACCAGCTTCGCTTGGTGGCTTGGTGCTCTGAGGCCACACAAAAGAAGGAGCTCAATCCACCTGCCTCTCAGGCTGCCAGCTGATAACCCCATGCCAAGACCTGTTCTCCTCCTCATTCCAAGGAGGCCAATCAGTCACTCAGCAGGAAGGCCAGACCCAGACCCAGCACCGTTACAGCGGTGACTTACTGGCTCAAACTTACTGCGAACGTGGTTCCCAGGAATTTTCTTAGTAGCAGTCCATATTCCACATCACTCCCGTCAGGGAGCTGGCACGGCTTTTTGGACGCCCACACTGGCAACCAGGCCAGATAACTGATCCAGATGCAAAAAAAAAAAAAAAAAAAAAAAGGGTATTTTTTGCTGTGCTAGCAGCACAGGGAACGTGGCATGGAAGCTGGTTAAGATGACTTCAGCAGCATTGCCATAAAAAGCAAAACCCCTGCCAAATGATCTGCTTTAACAAGTCTTTTTTTTTTTTAAAAAAAAAAAAAAAAAAAAAGCTGGTTTTCAAAACACTTAAAGCTGAAATTTAAACTCTGTGTTAGATGGTATCTCCTCCCTCACCATATTTTTTCTTTTTTGAGCACTCATCTGGCTTCCAGATCAGAATGAAAGCACCACTGATGGTCTTGAAATTAGCTTTAAAAAAAAAAAAAAAAAAAAAGGCAGTTCAGATAGTCTAGCTGATTTCATAAGCATTTACAGAATTTTCAGCACTGAATTCAAATGTACAAGCAACAAACACCCCAGAGCAATCTCTTTTCCCTTAAATTATCTCTAAATCCTAAGGCTGCTCCCTCTCCACACCTGGTCAAGAGCTATGGGTTAGGAGTAAAAAAACACCCTCTCACCCATAGTCTGTTATTCACATTCAAGCTCCAACTTCTACCAAGACAAAGAAGAGAAGAGCATCACAGTGCTTAACACCTAGTTTATCGAGTAATTTCTTCTAAGTCCCACATTTAGATAAATAAGAAGGCTCACCTTGCCTCTACACCAATTCCAAGGGCTTCATGCTGAACTGAACATGACACAGGAAAATTGTTGATAGCTTCCTGGGGCACCCTGAGGATCATTTCTATCTCAGTGATGACTTTTGCAGACCTTGTATTTATGAGGCTTCCTTTGTTTTTCTGTATATAAGAATATCTGGAGAGACAACAATTGATTTAGCAAATTGTACATACTATTTAGCTAATGTGCAAGTCATTACGGCATGAAGCATGTAATCTCTTCTTCACTTCTCATTACAAAGAATACATCCGTGGTGTATTTTTTTTCCTTTTGCTTTAATGAGAGCATTAAGTGCTTTGCCAAGAAACCTGATTAAGATACTATTTTAACTTGTATGTTCTTCTAAAGCTAATATCCAATTGACAGCCTTAAGTGGATGACAAAAAAACACCTTTAAAATTTTTAAAATCCAAGGGGTAAACCAATATTCCTCTGCAAGAAGACAAAATTACCAGTTCCTTAAGACTGGTTTGGGATACATCCATTCAAGAAAGTGCTCAATAAAGCAATGCAGATTGTCACAGCTGTCATAAGCAGCAATTACAAGAGAGTTATCCCAAAGGGCTATCCATTTACTGATAGGAGTTATTCAAGTTATGTTACTTCTGCCAAGCAGGACAGCAATGCACTGAGTCTCCTGACAGGTCCTGCACATCCACAGCAGCTGGAGATGACAATTTTGCACCTTCTGCAGAAAGCTCCTGAGACCCAGCAGTGCTGGGCACAGTGAGCTGTGCTCAGAGAAAAACTAAACATTTACTGAACTCTCCAAGAAACTGGGGTTTTCTCCCCCTTGCCTTTTTTTTCCCACTTATTCTAAGATTCCACAAATAGCCCACGAGTAATTTATTCACCGATTTAAAGTACTTTTCCTAATCACCAGTTCTGTATTTTGTTCTCTTTCATTCCTAACTTCCAATGTTCAAATTTCAAGCGTGCTGTTTAACAGCAGCTGGTCAAGCGACTCAGATGATGCCGTTTCCACTTTCTGACGGGATGAGTACCTCAGCACTGCATTTTATGGCAGTCATCTCTAAAGAAGCATCTGCAGCATTTGCATGCCAAAGACATCATTTCTCCATCAGATTTCTTCCTCGCCTTCCCTGCCATGCCCTCATTTACCTACAGCTTGTGTACCCTCTCTCCTCATTTCCAAATGGTTTCCTTACCATGGCCATAACAGCAGATGTAGGAATTTAGGGGAGAGTGAACATCTCTCTGTGTATCAGTACTTCCCCAAGTCACTATTTTGTTAACTGCACAGCAGTTAGGCTAATGCCTCAGTATTAGACTCATGGGATATTAGAATTACATACGGGGAAAAGGAAATGAGTAGCAAGAGGAAGTGTTAACATGGCATATTTAAAGTACGTCTTTCTGTCCTTTTGCATCAGGTATGCGTTAGTAATCCAAACAATATTTCTTGCTTAAAAAAATAAATAAAAAAGTGGAAAAAACAAACAGCTTTTGTAAGAAAAAAAAATACTGCAGGGAGCAAACAAACAACTTTTTGTTTAAGTGTGTGTGGCAGCTCTTCCTCTGGGAAAAGTTTTATTTTTCCCTTCATGATTTATCCACCAGTCAGACCTCCATGTACTCCCCTCCCTTCAGAGGCTGCCAGTTCACATGGAGCTCTGAGACGTGACTGTCACTGATGCATCTCACGAAGCTTTATAATGTCACCTTAATTTTCCACTCTGACCAACTCTCTCCCCCTTAGACTTCCCACAGGGTAAGAATCTGAAAGAAACAAAAGAGGAATCAGTCACCTAACTTCACATTTCAAGTGAGCGGCTGCAGCCTGAGCTGAATCAGAGCTTTTTGAAATTGAGTCATTTTGTCTAGCTTGCTGTAATGTGATAAGCTAGATGGGATAGAAATTCTATATGTTATTAACACAGAATTATTTCAAAACATGGAGTTAAGATAAGAGGAGAGTCCAGGGAGGGCTAATCTGTGCCTGGCAGCCCACACTCTCATCACATGCCGATTGCTTTGTTAGTCATCTCTTCATCAGTGCTCTCAGCCCACTCCTGCTCCTCCTGCAGTAAACTTTAATTAACCAAAGAAACACCGGACTTACTCACTGAAAATGGAGAAACAGAAAAATGGAGAGGCTGAATGTGTCTCCTCATAGGTGAGAGCAAACCAGGGTGGAGGTAGAGGAAAAGTCAACTCTTCGAACCAAGCCAGCAGGAATACCTGTGAGTGAGCGTTTTGAAACAATCCAAAAAGAAGATTTTTGTGACCTTGTGCTTTCACATTTCTTTCCCTGGCATGCCTTTCAGGATAGCAGCTGGTCTTTTGCAATAAATTAAATCGACAAAAAAGCAAATAGAACAACACATGAGTCACCTGCGTGGAGAGTTCAATAAAATCACTGCTCTTCATCTGCTATGCATTATCCCTGTTCCGATGGGACAATTGTTAGCTAAATGACAAAAACAAGCAAGTCACATAATAGCAATGTTTGTACTTTAGGGTGAGCCTTCAGTTCTTTCTAATTTTAGTGAGCTAGCACCACCCCTACATATCATGCCAGTTACCACAACAGGAGCAGCATCTTGTCATGCTACCAGAAGTAACAGCTGAGGTGTTATGCTTTTGTTATGCTCTTATGGATGATAATTAACCGCTGAGGGAAAGGAAACCACTTCAGTAGAGCACAATCCCCCTGTACGACTGGTTGAGCAAGTTGCCATGACTTGACAAAGAGAATCTTCGGTGAGGAGCTAAGGTTTTATCCTCCTGCATCCCCATCCTCACATCAGCACTCGCACACTTCCTCACCACACCGAGCCGGGCAGCATGAGGCCTGGAAGAGGAACAAAGGAAAATAGGGTCCTGGCTCTTCAGGGGGGCACGTTTCCATATCAGGTCTGGAGAGCATGGCCTGAAGACCCCGTTAGGTTACTTTAGCTATTAGGTAAGGATTGGAGAAGCAGAGCAGACTGGCAGGTTGTAGACTCGACTGGATTACACCAGTAGCTAGCACTTTGTGCCACATGGAAGAGCTGGGGTTTGGGCACAGCTGCCCACTAACCTTGCATGCTCATAAGGCATTCTGCATCATGCCCTGCAGCCAGCCCGCACCTGGCCCATTTGCATAATTTGCAGTATTGCAGTAGAAAGAAGATTATGAAAACAATGACTGAGGCAACACTCAGCTTCAAGTGGATGTGCTGCTGCAGTACCCGGACATAACAGGCCGCTGACAGAACTAGCTCTAGGTAGATTTGTCACTTCTGTGTCCTCGCTGTCTCTCCTTTCTTCTCCTAAGCACTGTATTATTTCACTAGCGCCCCTCCCAGCTCTTCTTTCTTCCCAGTTTTCACCACGACCTACACTTTGCCCATCTTTAGCACTCTGCCACCTCACTACTCTCTCCCTTTCTCCAACTCATGATGAGATGTACCGCTTCGTGCCAGCACCTCTGCTCAGTCACAACAGACCAAGATCAACTACACCAGGGTCCTGCTTTTGACTGTGACTACAGGCAGATACCTGAGAACAACGGTAAGAATCAGTCTCTTTTTACTCCATTTGTGGACCTTCTCCTCCTCCTGCCCCTCACCTTGCTGTCAGACAGCTCTTACTCTCACTCCTGATCATGTGAGGACACAACATAACCTAGTAACTAGGTCTGAGAGGAACAAGAGAGCAAAGCTGCTCAAGAGCTCACCATCTGGACAGTGTTTGGTCACTCGGAGCTGTCACTCCGTGCCACATCCACGTGCCAAGCCAGATTTATTATCAGTGACACACCTGGAAGCATGGGCTGTATTCACAGCTGATGCAGGGCAAATCTCTGTGAATTAATCTCCACTTTTACATACTCTCATCTCAGGCAAAGCTGTAAGAGTAGTGTCCCTGATCTGGCACTTCAGATGCTACTATTGCATCCCAAACAGCAAAACAAGCACCAAAGATAACGAAGGCTTGCTCCTCCTAAGCACGGTGTGAAAGGCAGGAGGTTCTTACCATTAAGACTCCTGTTACCTCAGCCAATTTCAGTTTTGCTCCAGCGAACTGCTGTCTCCCTCCCCTAATCAAGGAGGCACAGTGGTAGAGGCACTTCGCCACCTCTCTGTTTCACAGACTAGCAGAAGAACGCCTGGTGTTTTAGCACAGGAAAGATACGCAGGCAGCTGCTCACAGACTTGCTGACCTGGCACAACGTTCAGCTGTAATGCACAACTATTTTCCCTTGCAACTCATTGTTAACATCCAATTGTGAACACTGTAGAAAAGGCTACCGGATTTGGAGAGAGGTTATGGGAAGCAAAGCATTAGCTGGGATGTTGTTCTGCTCTCCAGTGAGCAGGCAGAGAAGAACAGCAGAGGCTGCCCAGATAGAAGGAGCAGACTGAGAAAAACTAGCACCATGCAACAGTCTACCACCAAGAACAAGTTTGTATCATCATAGAACCAAGTTTCACAGCTTTTCTCATGCCTGATATAAAAGGTATATAAATTACATCAGTCATAGATGAGTAATAATCATGCAAGGATTAATTGGATTTGGAGAGAGCAAAGGTAAAATTCAGCATGGTGTTTACAGCAGTCCTGAAGCCCCTGACTACAAAAGGGTGGCTGAAAGAGCTTATGTTTTTATGAGCATTCACTTTGACTTCTAACATATAGACGTGCAAGTTATGTGACTCAATACAAGCACATAAATCAGATCAAATGAAATTCAAACCTGAATTTCAGGAAAGTCACATACTAATGTAAATCAATCAGAATGTAAAGAATTGCTATCTTGTTGTCAATTAAAGTCATTTTCAGTCCTCTCTCTGAGTTAGGGCTTCAATTCAGATACAGGTATGTCTTATGGTCTGATTTATACCACGAGGTCTCCTCTCCTCTAGATTTTAGAGAAGAGGTATGGTAGTTGAATAATTACCCTCACACTGGAAGAACAGACTCCATTATACCTTCTTTCAAGATGTATTACAACCCTTAAGCCCAAACCACTGATAAATGTCGTATTTAGTATACCTGCAACAGCTGAGGAATATCTGTATGCCTTCCCCATTCTTTCATACACTCACACACTTTGATAAGAGCTCCAAAATAATAACACAACAGACAGAGGTGGAGATCAAAGAGAGCAGTTTTAAAAGCACAGCAACAACAGAACCCCCAAGTCTTCTCAGTGCAAAAAGTTCTTCTGAGCACAAAGTTCTTCTGCAGGTTCCTCTTTGCACTTGTCTGAAGTCACTACTCATTTCTGAAACTCTATTTTTTTGCTAAGCTAGCATAAGACTTCTTAAAAAGAACTGAGTTTTTTTTTTCTTAAATCTAAGATAACTTAAATCACTATATGATATGTAGATGGCAGAAATCTGTATCTAGACATTTAAACCTGCCAGCTGGCAGAGATGTTATTCTAACACTATGTAAAGTTAACAACAAAAAGGCTTATCTAAGTTTCGCAGCCCCTTTAATACGAATATGCTTCGCTATACCATCCTGACCATCACAATCCTCTTCCTTTCTGCTCAGTGGAACTCTTGAGTCCCTCCTGATATCAGATTCCTACCAGGAGCTGTAATTCATCATGTCACCCAGCTGGAACCCTGCTTAGAATATTAAAAACCAAAAATATATGCTTCTCAATAGCACTCTCTCGATTACCTAATTGATATTTAAAAATTAACAATAATAATGCTAAAACACCCAGAAGCCTAATTATCAGCTGCTTTTCATTTGTACTCCCATTAAATTCACAGCTGCTTTGCAAAGTGACAGGCTGCTGTAGGAAGGCTGCCTTGTGTGCCTCCATTCAAAGCCCTTCCATTTATTCCATGGAGAATGACGACACAAAAAACTCTAATGCCTGCTTGGTATTTGGCAGATGCAATTCTCACATGACACACTATTCAAAGAGCAAACAGCAAGAACTACACGATGTTCTAAAGGTATTTTCTTCCTCTTGAGCTAATAAAAGAGTCGGTTTACAGGTGTCCCCTAATCTCTTTGTTATCTGAAGGAATTCCTCTTTGAGTCAAATGTCTCAGTTTACCTGCCTTAAAACAAACCACAGCTGAAAACTTGGAAGCAGTGAATACAGCCACTGATACTGAGGGGTTGAGGCAGGAGAGGACAAGCAAGGCCTTCATGACAGGCAGACCCATGACAGGACACTGAGGTGTCCAAGTCCTGTCTTGTAAAACTGATCCAGCTGGAACCCCCTCTTGGCAGGAACACCTCAAAAAGAAGAAAGAACACGCAATTACTTTTTGTTGGTTTTGAAACATGCTAAATTGTCTGACTATATGTCAACTTCATGCAGCGAGATGTTTCAGCTTCTTAAAAATGTATTTTCTGGTGTATTTCTAATTTGCCAGGGCATTCCTCTGCCAAGTGCAGAACACAAACCTATGCCAGGAATGGGCCTGCACCACCTCGGCAGAACCTGGGCAGTTCTGCTCGGCAGGGCTAGGCCCATTTCAGGCCAACCATTGTAAGGAAACCCAGACAAATTCACGGTACCCATGTGTTACATAGGAACAGCCTTGGTGTATGGCACCCATGTGTTATATAGGAACAGCCGAGGTGTAACTCACTCTGCTGGTGCGTTGGGCCCTGAATTACAGCTGCCACAACTGCGGTGTGTTGAACACCATGCAGTTTTTACACATATTCCTGTCCTCTATGAAGCAGGCTGGGATTTGTCTGCCTGTTTCATCTTTAGCAAAAGGCCTCCTCTGTAACGTTTTACCTAGTACATATATCAGCTGGAACCATCCTGATGACCTAAGGAAAAATATTCTTACTAATCAGCAGACAACCTGGGGCACTCTTTTTCCAGGACCAGCTAACCCAGTACTGCTATTCGCACCACCTGAAAGCTTAACTCAGCGCCTCCAACTACGCTGAGAAGTACAGCTGAGAAACCTTCAAGTAATAACATTTCTACAGCAACCTAACTTATCACCATGTATAAAGAAGTTATTTCTATCCAGTCGCACTACCCATAAATAAAGAACCAAATAAAGTATAGAACGTGAAATACTGTTTTTAAAGCAGCCATCATAGGCTAAACACAACCCTTGGACTAAGCTGATGTTTGTCTACTCCTGATTTACAGCAGTGAAAAATCAGGATATTTGGCCTCTGTTTAGTTTAAAAGCTCTCTCAGACAGACTCCTCAAAGCCACATCGACAGCACGGAGAACACAACAGGTAGGCTACAATGCTGGACATGCTCCATTTCTGAATGTAGGGTGACATTGGTGGTAGGGGGACGGTTGGACCAGGTGATCTTGAAGGTCTTTTCCAACCTTAATGATTCTATGAATTGTATTTAAAGGAGAAAAGCTTGTCATGAAAGAATAAATATGAAGGAAAGGTACCGGCCACAAACAAGCTATAAAGTAATATACAAAAACAGTTTGACAGTATCAGTTGGCATGAGAGGTGAAAATCCCACCTTTTAAGTGGTTTAAGGGTATAAAAAAGCATCCTCAATGAGATTAGGTCCCTTGCACCTACAGAAATACTCCCTGTAGGAACTCCACCTGAGGTTGCTATGTTTGGCACACATGGGTCTTGGGACAGTGGCAGTTTATAAACAACAAAATAGCACCAAAGTACAAGATGTAGCCTTAAATTCTAATTTGGAGTGAATGCCACCACCTGGGCTAAACAGAGTGAGGAGGAAAATGTGCACCTGTGATTTCAGGGGTTAACTCAGCCAAAAAAGCCAAGAAAATCCCACCTCAAAACCATTTGTGTTGAAATTTTTGGATTAACTCCTTTTTGTTTTATTGTTAATGTTACTTTCAAAGACCAATTACATACCTGAAATAATAAAATATGGAAAATTGTAACAAACCTAACATCCACATGGAAATTTGTGATAGGATTTGCATGCCTTCGGTTCATGTTTTAAACTAAATCAGATGTCAAACTTGACTCCAGCCTAGGATTTTGCATTTCATATTTTTTTTATTATGGGGTAACCAATCTATGAATAACGTACTTATTTATTTTAAGGTCTGTTACCCAGTCCACCAAAAAAGACCGTGTGCCTTGAAGTCCCTTCTGACTACCCTCAGCCAATATACACAATTTTCTGATGATTCCAACCTGATGAGTTACAACTGGTTTTGTCATCATACAGCTCACAAACCACAAAGCAGGCCAAAAGCATGTTTTTACAAAATAATCGGGAGTCAATCAGGTTTCAGACTTTTAAGATTTTTGAACTGAGAAACATGAAGAACCAGGAGGAAAACACATGAATTTAAGGCAAAGGGCATGTTTACTATGAACGATGTTACCCCTCTTGCACAGCTGTAAACACTTGGATGGTTTATTTTTTGAAGGGGTAAGGAACAGATGACAAAATTAGATTCAATGACTCCGTTTGTTACGCAAAACAAGTTGCTTTTATTTATTGGTTTATAACTGGGAGCTCTGGGACCTCTTCTGATAATAGGCTTCACCAGCTGAGTCACAGCGTGCGCAGGATTAGTCACGTCTGTAGAAGTGTCCCAAGGTTTCATTTCCATCGGCGTATTTACCTGATGTACATTCTTTTTTTTTTCTGTAAGTGGCTAATCTCTGAAGTTGTGTGCTTCAGGACCTTCTGGCTGTGTCCCTGCCCAGGGCACAAGGCGCCCCATCCGCCAGCGCCGCAGGACCACGAGGCTGGGTCAGGCTGCGACAGCAGGCAAGGAGGAAGGCGACGGCTGCTGGACGCGGGGAGAAGAAGAGAGGGCTCACAGCTCGCACAGCAACATATGCTATGTGGGCCACAGCAGAGCAGAGCATGCGTCACGCTGACTTGAGGCTATTTTAGGCAGCGATGGGTAAACTAAATGACTTAGATGAGCAACCGAGCACCCTCCTTTCACTCTGCGCTCCAGATGATGAGTCTGAAGGTACTGCAGTAGGTACGCGTGCTCCCCTCTGCCCTGTGATCTTCCCTCCCTGCAGATGTGGAACAAGGATGACATGGAAGCAACTTTTCCCAGGACTGAACAGCAAATCCTTGGCAAAATGAAAACCGTATCAATGCCTCAGGCCTCCATGTTTTCATTTACCCTCTCCATGTAATCCCTGAAAATCTTCTGCCTGGAAGATCTGACCTGGCAAAACCTGGCACTCCCACAGGAGATGCCAGTTACTGCCTACAGCGGCTCACCACATGAACACCAGGGAGCATATTTTAGTTATCTCACGTACCTTTTACAAACACCTTGAATGTGGCCCTATTTAGACACAGATGCCCTTCCACTGGGGCCCGCATCCTTATGCTACCCGCATGCTGCTCTCTCAATGAGCACTCAGGTCACTGTCTGACTAAGGGACATCTCGGACACTCGTCTCCCACCAAGTGAACTACAGACACTCTTGAAGTTATCTCGAATGGAAGCCTATCTTCATGGCAAAACAGGAAAAGAGAAAACATACAGTAAAAATTATTTAAAACTGCACTTAAAGAACATGTTGTTGCAGGGACAGTCCCCCAGTAAACCTGCAATCTGTTAAACAAATTTTCACACAAAAACAAAACATGGTTAGCCAAAGATAGTTTAGTCTACAAACGACGGCACGATGGCACTTCGCTGCTCTGTGTTGGCTTACACTGCTCACAGCTTCAAGGACAAATACAAACAGCCCACTGAAAACAGATAGCTCCATGAGACCATTCTCTTTCTTGTGAGGTTAACATGCATTTCACTCGGTTTTGTTCCTCCATGGGGTATGGGCTATACATTGATTCAATTTTACATTTCTTCCTGCAGTAGAACCCAAATTGTTAACTCTCATCTGTAGGTTAAACCACCCCTAATTTCCTTCCGTCTATTATTTCATATTCTCCTTCCTCTCTTCCTGTTTCTGTGTTAAGGATATTGCCATGTACTTATGACAAAATTTTCCTCCTTTCTCCTACCAACAAATTGCTTTAGAAGATTCTTAACCAGTCTTATTAGACGCACGGAGTTTTTTTAATGCCATGCAGATGGAAATACACTATCTGAAAGCTTGAGCAGCTCCAAAAGAGAAGTGGATCAATACTTATTGAACACTCTATACTAAAACCACTCATAGTATTAATACAGCTGATGATAGGAATAATCTACAGAGACTTATCAAGTGATTGTAAAGTTCAGAACCAATAGTGATTCCCTGTTCAGATCTGTTCAGAAGTGCCAAAGAAATCTAGAAAGATTATTTCCCAAGAGGTTTCACTAACAAACCACCACCAACAAAAAGGATTAGTATAGCTGATCTAATATTTCAACCACAGCTCCTGACAACAGCTCCCTCAAGGTTAGCCTTAGAACTGTATCACAGCCTAATTTACTCTTGTTTTACATCAGTCTGAAACCATGTCTATATTTTATTGAACCCTGACTTTGTTACTGGTTTTACATATTAGCCAGATTCAATTTTTTAAGATGGCTTCATGGCTTGAAATGCACCATCATCTACTGCTGGGTAGTTTTTAGTTCAGCAGGAAATGGAATTAGGAAAGATCTACTGACTTAATTGAAGACGCCACTAAAAGCATTTGTCAGCTGCGAATATTCTGCCCTCGTGCTTTCTGCAGTGGTCCTGGGGGAGCGTGCTGAGCAAACAGCCACCCTCTGAACACAAAGCAATTCCACTGCAATGAAATCTGTGATGTAGACCTGGTCCACGCATGTATATCCAAGCAGGGGGTGCATTTACTGCAGTCAATATGACTTTGGGATGTGCAATGATTTGATTATGATAATTGTGCTGTGTTGTGCCTCTTCTCTAGCTCCAAAGGAAACCCAAACTCTGAAAGAAAAACAAAATTCAAACCACAAAAGCCTTTACGTTCTCTGCTGCTGTAATGTATATTTGAATCCCAAAAGTGACTAGAAGAGAAAATTATTATAAAAACTCATCTAAAGATATGCAAATGAGTATTTCCTATGCTCACTATTCTAATTTACCAGGTAGCTACTGTCTCCATTTTATTCCAATCAAAGGGGAATGGTGAGCCCAAGTGAATGTCCTAAATCTAGAAATACTAACACATGAGTGTCAGTGAAATAAGTCTGCTTGGAAATCGCTCCGAAAAGAGGCAGAAGAAAAAAAAAAAAGGTACATTTGAGTTCTGCTACCATGTTTTCTCCATGTGGCTTAAGACATCACTGTCATGACTCACACCAAGGATTGGGTTGCTCCCTGGGCGACACGACCTCCTCATACCGGCTTTGTTCCTCATCCCGGTACAGATTGGTCATCCGCTGACACCAAATGAAGAAATTTCCTTATTAGTCATATCTGGATCTATAAAACTAATACCAGAAAATGATGTTTAAACAAGCCCACTGCTGCTTCAGGTATGCGGCCTTCCGACATTTCAAAGCTGAATAGTTTCATTAGGTGTGGGAGGAAGGGCAGAAAGAGAAAAAAAAAAAGTTAGATGCAAAACTGCTTTGGGGCTCTAGGTAAAATCTGTGCAGCAGCACTGCTCGCAGGCAGTTTGGATCCATATTTAGCTTTTCATGTTTATTTGCTTGACTGGCAAATCCCAAGGAGATTCTGAGGCCGGTGTTTTAAAAACAAAAAACATAAAAACACACTGAGCCTTAAAATCCAGACGGCTCAGTCAGCTCTCAGCTGCACTTTAGCTGATTAGCTGTCCATCCTTAGGCTGTAAATCACTGTGTCTTCCCATGATGCAATTAAAAACTACACACCAGATCACCCCGCCAAACACAGGCGCAGGTGTCAGCCTACACATGCTCTTGCCAGCACCTGTCCTGTAAAACCTCGATACATTTCTGACCTGGTGCAAACCCAAAAACTCTGAGGAAAGCAGGCTGCATCGGAATAATAAGTGTGATTTTATACCAAGTTGCTTAATGTAAAAGATACAGCAATAGTATCAAACCCGAAGTCATTACAAATTACATTTACAAGAGACTTACTCCATTAGCACGGCAGGCTAAGGCGGTAGCAGAGATGCAGGGAACTTTGCAGAAATAAACTTAGATTTTCTCCAGTGGCAATATGTTTGGATCTGAGACAGCACTTTGCCCACTGCTGAATACAATCATCTCCTCTGTCAATCCAAAAATTATTTCCCTTGGAAGAAATCCCAAGAATATAACACGAAATGTTATTACATGGATAATGCCCATTATAATGGTCACTGACAATAATTATCTTCATCTCGTTCCCACTGACGTTGGTTGCTTCTCATTTTAAGCTCCCTCCCCTGGTAACAGCACCGAGTCCGGTGCCACCCAGCAGCACATTTTACCCTCTCAGAAACTCATGCCAGTACGCTTGACCAAGAAGAGGCCAAACGTCCCCATGTCAGGGGAGCTGATCTGAACCTGTTACCTACCCCCTAAGGCAATAAAGTACGAAGCCAAGCTGCAAATCCTCCGATGGCCCTGAAGCTTTGGAAAGACTTTGGATCTATAACTACACCAAGGAACTGAAGTGTTTTCTCAAAGGAAGCCTAGCACAGGGAATCGAAACCTTCAAGAAAAAAAAATGCAATGTATGAAACCATGTAACATACCTACTATACCCTTTTTTCCTTTGTAACTGAAGGATGTTGACATACTAAGTCAAATAAAATTGCTAAAAACCTTGAAATAATTCTTTTTTTTTCTTTTTCTTTTTCTTTTTTTTTTAAAGCAACCAAGAAAAAAGCTCCCATAGGCTTTTAGTCAATACAGGGTGAATAGCAATTATCCCAGAGCCCAGACACGGCGTTGATGCCTTTGTGAAAACAAGAATCCTTTAGTTAGGCTTCCAGATCTCCTACATCTTTGTATACTCCTGGTAACAAGTCATCTTGGTTTCCCCATCATATTAAGATGGATATCAAAGTAGTTTTACATAAAATTTATCATTTAGAGAAATATCAGCCAGTAGCAACCACATCCTCGTCTCCTTCAAGTGACTTACAAATAGGAACATCAATAAAGAGAGGTCTCAGTGCCCATCTGATATATCCTCGTTTTATTATTAGCCTCTAAATAGTGACATTTGCTTGACAGGGATCCGAACAGACTTCATCTGTAGACAGCTGCAATGACGTGCGGGACGATTACGGCAAGAGAAATTTCAGTTTCATTTTCAGAGGAAACATCTGTAGGACTTTCAGTTTCCCTAAGCACTGTGCCAGGTGTAAGACATGAGACAACAGTGATTACCAAGCACAGGATGCTAAGCCACACGAAAGCAGTCTCGCTGCTCAAGTTGTGACTAACATGATGTAGAAGGGAACATTTCACAAGTTCGTTCACGCAGCAGGATGGGTGGCTGCCATATCTCACCGTTATGTGCACGCTCCAGAAATTCTCTCACTTCATGAGAATGTGTCTCAAAGTCTGGCAAGAAAATGAAGGATGGGAGACTTCGGAAGAGGGATGTGCATACTTTGGATTTTATGCAGGCTGTGCATGTTGTTTATGTTGGTGGAGAAGGCGCACGGCTGCATGTGAAGTCTGCAGCTACTATAGCATAGCGAATGTTTCCCAGGGTTCACGTACATACTAAACAGCAAAAATAACCTTACCACAGTCCATTGCTAGAAATGTTAACTGTGGGCAACTTCTAGGTTCACAGGCTAGAAGCAAAACATGTCCTGGCAAAGTAGACTTGAAGAGTCCCTAATTCTGTTCTGACACTAGACGTTCCCAATCTGCTGCAATGTCAGCAGAACTCACCAGAATAACTTAAAACACTTCCACCTTTTCTGTTCAGATGAAGTCTTTGCCAAGGACCCCTCAAATTCTGTTTTAAAAAGAGAATTCTTCATTTCCTTACCGGCTTTCCCTTGATACTCATCGGTACTGTGCCTCAGCATTTTTTAAATACTAATTTCCATAACACAAGGCAGCCTTATTAGCCCCTATTCTACAGGAGGGCACAGCAGCAGAGATACCAAGAACCAAAGGTGTCTGAGGGACTAATTAAAGTTCTGATCTCATTAACTTCAGAAGAGGCAGCACATAAACACTACTCTCGTTATAAATAAATTATCCTGTCTCAAATTGCTTGTTTCTATTTTTGACCACCCCCAAACAACTACCCACGTGGCTTACCCAACACTGATCGGGAGTGGGAGCTGTTGCGGGTCAAGATGCTAGGATTTTTCAGAACCTAGGAATGTATGACACAGTTCCCAAAAGCAAGCTTGCCATGCCCCAGTGGCAGCAAAATTACCTCTGGCTGAATCAGAGCCGCTTTGGTCAGTTTTCAGCGCCAAGACCCATGGTGCAATTTGTTTACAAATTGCAAAAAACTCTGAGTTTACACTCAGCTTTCTACTTGCCGTACATTGCTGCTTGCTCATTCACGCTGTGTAGACACTCCTACAGGGGTAACTAAATCCAGATCTTTACAGCAGCACTCGGTTGCCCTCTTGCAAAGCTCACTTTCCCTTCTTTCAGCTTACTTTCCTTTAGAATTCAGGGAAATGAGATGCAGGACCTGCAAAAACAACACCTTTTTTTTAAAAAAAATGTTTGTTTTAACTACCCATCCTTGATTACTGTAAATCCTGTGTTCTGAATGGAACAGACGTTAAGAGGAAGAGGATGAAGGCATTTGAGAGTGTAATTGAAGACTGCAGCTGAAGGTTGCAGGCAGTTCCCTTAAGTGCCGAAGCAGAGGAGCTTGGGGCAGAGGGGCAGGCAGCATCTTTCCCTCGCCCCTAGGCACTGTTACCTTTCCTACCAGCTGCCACCGCCGGATGCCTGCCTCCTCTCCCCCACACCAGTCCCACAGTTCACCCCAGCAGAGCTCCTTGTTCCTACCTCCCAGGTCCCTCCCGCACAAACCCATGCCGTACCCCCGCCATTCCCACAACAACCTCGAGCTCCTGCCTCCCAAACCTCCCACGCTGCCTGCTCGCTGCTTCAGGCTCTGCCAGGCCTCCCAGGCGCCTCTGCCTGCTGCACCGGCTACTGGCAGGCTGTCATTTCCTACGTAAGGCAGTGTTTTGTCGGGTTTCACAAAGTTGTCAGCAGCAGGAGAATGGGAATCCCAGAACCTCTGACTCTGCTGAAGCAGATGATGTCCTAATGGCTGCAGGCTTTCTGTCCTTTCATCCCAATTCTGACCTTTTCCTCTTATCTCCATGATGTCCCACCCTGTCTCCTAATCCTCATCCAATTCTGATTCACTTCTCCTCCTCAGTTTGAGTCACTGTGCCTTTCTCACTGATGGAGCATAATGACTGTAATCATTCAGGGCACAGAACGTGTTCGAGCTCTCAATTTCTCTGCGTAGCACCACAACCCCCATTGTGGGCTACCGGGACTGTAGGGAGTCTGTGTTCAAGAACATGCTCACTTATTTAACTTCTCAAACTCCTGTAAGAGCAGGTATTTGAAAAACTAATAATTAGGCCAGATTTCAGGTGAGTGGAACAGCAGAAAATATATCCTTAAAGCAGAAAGAACTTCCCCATGAAGTTTCAAGCCCGCGCTTTAGAACATAGAGGCACTAGAACCTCTCAGTGACAGAAGTACCTGCATATTTTAAGTATAAGCCTAGCCAACCAGCATCTTTTCTAGAACTTGATTTTATAAGTTGGAGCTGCTGAAGCTTTCAAAAGTCCTGCCAGAACCAAACAGCCAGCGAAGAAAAAAATCACCCCAAAGAAACAAATTTTGCAGGAGCAAGAAGAACAATGCCTCATAATAGCAAATACCACGTAATTGTGTCTATGGACAAACTTGATAGCTCTGATAACAAACTGTTTAAAAAAAACAACAACAAATTTTGCTTAGAGGCACAGGTCAACTAAAAGAAAAAGATATATCTTCAGGAAAACAACTCTCTTAATTGAAGTATCGACAGATATTTCCTTGACGGTTTGATCCAAATGAAAATACCCATGACTCTGAGGCCTGACACACTGCCCTACTAACAGGGCAAGGCCTGTCAGGCTGGCAGCCCACCAGAAAAGCCCCAAAAAGCCCAGTGTCTCCATTTTGGCCTAGATTCGGATTGCAGTTCAGCTTCAGTGACTAGCACAGACTGCCTTGTTTGCAAAAGCCAAATTTTTGCTAGGGACTGGGTCGCTGTGCTGAGCAAAACGATCTGTCCACACAGATGAAGCTGAAAATGGAGGGCATTAGCTTTGGGTACAATTGTCGGCTGTGTTACTTGCTGCTGAGCACTCGGCTCACTCCCCTCCCATCCCACAGTTAAACGCATCAGGGCTTAACATCAAGGCGTGCAGAATGGTGCTGATCTTGGTGTACTTCTACAATATAACACACGTACACGGTTCACAAGACTGGGTAGTCCCAGACAGCTTCAAAAACAACTTCAGGTACGTGTTGCTGATAGCTCTAACTGTAAAAAAAAAATGCAGCAGACCGTGGAAGAGAGGCGTAACTTCGGTCCTACAAAAGAAAGGTTTCCTGCCGGCCTGGGCGATTGTGCCGGCGCTGCAGGTGTCCGTGCAGCAGCAGCACCACCTGCTGGGCGAGGCAGGCACGCCTCCAGGCTTGCCTTGGAGCCGGGCTCCCCGTTAGGGGCCCGAAGCAGCGCCAGCTGTCCCCGGAGCGCTGCAACGTCCCGCGGGCAGCTTCGGGAGATCTCGCCCAAAGGCTCACCATTAAGGGCGGCTTGGAGAAAGACTAATCCAGGCGCCTTTTCTTCCTCTTACTAAGTTAGGGTAACAAATTCGATGGCGTTTGTGGTGAAGGATGGTCTTAAATTCACTTAACTTGGCAATAAACTGCACAAAATTCTATGCACCATATAAGATGATAAGATGCAACGCACAAATTCCTATAATAGCATCAATTACTCTGTAATACCAATATACCTGTGGTACAACTGTACTCTGTAAATTAATATTGCTCAATTCTATGAATACCCTGTAATACCAAATGACAATGTACACACAGCTCATAAAAAGGGATTATGAAGAGTGAAAGTCCTTCTGGTAGCTACTCCCCTGCCCATATATAAGATGAAAGTACTGGCTGCAGTTAGAAACATCCAGATATGGCTGAACCATACCTGAACTTGGTTTGAACTCCTCACATTTACAGATCCAACAAAATCTTAATAACTAGATATCATCGTTTTAAGTAGCAAGAGGTCTGGCTTAGATCACGTTTTTTCTCAATGCAGTATAAAAGATCTGTTTTGTTGAGCATAGAAAAAAAATATCTCTATTTTTGGGTGAGGAAAAATCTGTTTTTAAGGATAGAATTAATGAGAATTTCCAATTTATAGGAGTTAAAGATAAGTGGTTTCAAGAGTGGGATTGCTTTCCTATATGTAGTAGCATGCACTTGAATGATACCATGTGATGAAATGGCTTCTAAAAAGGCTGAAGAAACCAAGAGAAAAAAATCCCCTCTCCCTTGCCTTTGTAGTTAGTTCCAAAGAAGTTATTCATCTTCATTTATTGAATTTTCTAAAATTCTTCAGTGCACCATTAGTTTTCAGTCAACTGGGCCTCTCTCTATGCTTTTACATTTCAACTACTTCATATTGTTTTCCCTTCAGATTATTTACATGTTGTAATCAAGTCATTCCCGATCTTCAGTTAACAGATAAACAGATTGGGTATTTCAGCCTTTCACTGAGAGAAAGGCATTTTCTCTAGCCACTCAGCAATTTGATGGACCCTTTTAGAAGTCTGCAGATTGCACAGAACTCCAGACTCTAGAACCACATATATTATTGCAGTATTAATTCTCAACAAAACCTATAAAAATAAAATAATCTCCTTACTCTTGCTCAGGCGAGCACAAATGTTTTCTTCTTTTGCTACACCATTGCCTTTGCAGAGATCTGGACACCCACACGGCTCCTCAGTCCTTCTCTGTCACTTCCTTTCCACAGATACGGACTGGACTGCTTGTTCGGAGAGGCAAAGCTAGTGTTAATTGCAGTAACGTGCATTTTAACTCATAGACGTGCTCACAGTCATTAAGATTGCTCTGTATCAACAAATTTGCAGGTTTGTTTTCAACAGTCACTGATTTGCTCACAAAGTTGCATCAGAAAATGCTTTTACATCTATTTCCACGTTAATAAAAATACCGAAAAGATGCTAGCTAGTATCTTCATTGTTGCTCGTAAACATGGTCCCATCAATTGGTCTGTGAACAGTGTCCAATAACTTCTGTATTTCAATTATCAAACCTTATGCCAAGATTAGCCAGAAGCCTGGTTTATCCTCCACGAGGATATCCTCTGAGGACACAAATTAGGCACTGCAGAGTACAGTAGATACATTTCCCCCTTTGTACATAAACAAACCCAAACGAAGCCCAAGCCATCTTCCTGCGAAGCACTGCACGCTGCCTGCTGTGTGGGACAGGATGTTTGCTGGAGACACCAATCCTGGCAATATTAAGAAACACTTCGGGCGCCTGCTCAATTTGAGTGGCTCACGGGCTTGAGGTCACATTAGTCATCAAATTTCTGCCAGGAATGCTTTCGTAATTCCTGCTCTGGGCTTGAGTGGTCCACTAAATTTTCCTTTCCCCTTTTCTCTGTTGGCATAGGACTAAACATGGAATCACAGAAGCATTAAGGTTGGTAAAGACCTTCAGGATCACCTGGTCGTATCCCCAAGCGCCACGTCCACCCTTTCCTTGAACACCCCCACGGGCGGTGATGCCACCACCTCCCTGGGCAACCCGTCCCAATGCCTGACCGCTCTTTCTGAGACAATCGTCTCCTCATTTCCAACCTGAACCTCCCCTGGTGCACCTTGAGGCCATGCCCTCTGGTCCTATCACTGGTTACCTGTGGGAAGAGGCCGACCGCCAGCTCCCCACAGCTTCCTTTCAGGCAGTTGCAGAAAGCAATGAGGTCTGCCCTGAGCCTCCTCTTCTCCAGACCGAACACCCCCAGCGCCCTCAGCCACTCCTCACAGGACCTGTGTCCCAGACCCTAACACCGGGAGCTACCCTTCGGACCGTGTGGCACTGAGTTTCACACAAATAACCACTCAACACAAATAAGCCAGAAAAAATTTGTATTTAATAGGGAGAAACACGAGGACACTGGACAAGGGACGCAGCCCCACACGCAGCAGCGACGGCGGCCCCGAAATGGCGGCGGCCACCGCCCCGCGCACGCGCCTCACCGCGCCCCCTGCGCCTGCGCTCCTCCCGCCCCTCCCCTCTCCTTCCCTCGCGCGGCACCGCTCACCCTCCCCCCACGTGACCCAGCCCTCTGGGCGCGCTCCACCAATCAGCGACGTCCAACGCCCGCACGTGATTAGCAGGGGAGCTCCCGCGAGCTCCGTTCTCCCCCCGGTTCTAGTTCCGGTTCCGGTTCCGGCCCGGCGCTCGGACGCGGAGGCGGCGGCGGCCTCGGCCCCCCCCGGCACGGCGAGGTGAGGCGGGGAGAGGCGGGAGGCGGCCGGGCCTGGGCCTGGGCCTGGGCCTGGGCCTGGGCCTGGCGGGGCGGCCCCGGGGCTGGGCGGGCAGGGCCGGGCCGGGCCGCGGGGTGCTGGGCCCGGGGTGCTGGGGCCGGGAGCGGCCCGCGGTGGGTCCCGGCCGGTAACGTGCGTTCCTCCTCCGTGGCGCCGCGCGTGTGCCCCGCAGATGTCGGAGGACCTGGCCAAGCAGCTGGCCAGCTACAAGGCGCAGCTGCAGCAGGTGGAGGCCGCGCTGTCGGGGAACGCGGAGAACGAGGACCTGCTCAAGCTGAAGAAGGACTTGCAGGTGAGCGCGGCGGCACGGGGCGGCTGCGCCCGCTGCCCCGGGTGGCGGTGCCGCGGCTGAAATACGTTCCCGGTGGCTTTAGTGCTTCATTTTCCCGTGATTTCGTCTAATTGTTGTAGGGTTGGGTGGGGGAGTAGCGCCGACAAAGTTTGACCTACTTGCAGTCTGTCCTGTACGTTGCCCAGAAACACCCGCGATTTTACACGGCAAACTTTTTTGCTGAAAAGCCCGGCTAAGGAACAGTGACAGATGTGCCAGTGCTGTCTCTGCTATCTTTTTGGTTTTCTTTAAAGCGTGTCGCAGAAAGGTTGGACTTAACTGCTAGCCTTTTTGTGGGGCTAGTATATAATAACAGTAAATCAGAGAAATGGAAAAACTTAAACCTGAGAGGCATAAAATTATTCGGATGAAATTACACGTTGGTTAAAGGGTACCGTTACTTCTTGTCGCTGTGCTGAATTCTGATGGGTGGGCTCAACCTGATGCCTTTCCGCTTAGCTTTGAGTTGTCAAATCATTGATCCAGGATCTGTTTGTTCATTACCTGCTGTTGCAGTGATGCAAATTTTAGAGTAGTTCAGAATTCCTTATACATCTAAGCATCCGTTGTGGTAAGGTTTACTTACGAAAGGAAAAAAATGCCCTTCATTTGCCACCTGCAGTTTTTTAAACGTTTGCCCATACCGCATTCCAAAGAGCTCAGAAACATTTCTGGTCGTTAGGCTGCTGTTCAGTGACAGGAAGACCACCAGTCTCACGTTAAACTGGTAAGTGGTGTTTGAGGTTCCTGTGTATCTAAAGACACCTTGGCATAGGAGTGAACAGCAGTGCTGCTGAAACCTCATGTGAGAGTGCAAGATGCTGCCTCGTTTCTGTTGGGCATTGCTTTAGCTCTCAAGTTTTAAAATATGCGCAACTGTGCAGTGCGAAATTCAGTAACCGCTATTCCGGATGGAAATAACAGCAATAAAAACAAAGCTTCGACCAGAACACCGGTAGTGCCTCAAATCGGTGATCTTTAGAATTCCTTTTAAATTGTGAAGGCTTTGTGCCCGCAGGGCACTTTATAGATCACCTTAATGTCCTTCGCTGTACGCTGTTAAAAGCACGTGTATATTTTTATATTTTTAAAATGCACAGCAAAACCCATATGGGATGATATTTCCGATACCAACACGACCTCGGCTTTGATGTGCAGAGATCACTGATGTGAAAGGACAACTTGCAAACTTCTTAATAAAAGCTTTCTGCACAGAATGGGGAAGATGTTTACACTTCCGTCCCCAAAAGGTTTGCTATCCATACGTTCCACCTTGACAACGACGTAGATAATGTTGTACAGACTTTATGTATCGACCAGTTGTAGAAGTGGGCTGAATGCCTTAGTGCCCCGACTAAGTAGCTTTGTTTGTTCGAGCAGAATGTTACTGCGTAATTGAAACATCTTTTTCCATCATAAACAGGGACGCGCTACTGCATTTCATACACTCGGCTTATCCCTGAGTAACAAAATAAATATTGTAAGGAACTTAGCTTTTTACCTTTTGTTTCACTGCAGCGCTTCTTAGGAATGCAGCCATGCAGCCAAGGACCAAACTTCACCCTTTGCGTGCAGCAGAATTGATGGCAGCTGTCATCTTCTGCAGTTAGGGACGATACTCACGGGTGTTGCACGCTAGGGTACAAAGCTCTGTCTGGGTTTTAGAGACCAGGTGGTGAGGAGAAACCCTGACAAACTCTAACTAGCGTTGTCTGCAGGTCACGCTTCTGCGTCACGGGGCCATGGCAGCGAGCCCTGTTGTTCAGCTCAGTTGTTCAACTCGATAAGCTGCTGCGGTAGTCGCTGCTGTTGAGAAACTTTCTTTGACTAAACTGTTCCCTTAGAGACTGCGTTGAGCTGTCTCGTGAGTTGCAATGCAATTTCTGTCTTGTGCGCTTAGCGCTGTGTGCGCGGATATCCAGTGAGGGCTTTTTGGTTTTCTTGTTTATTACCTGCGCTAGTCTTTTTAAACCCACAGCTGCAGCGGGACGTGAAGCTGTGAGGAACATTCAGGCTTCACAGAGCCTCAGCTGAATGTTGTTTGTCTGTAACTCCTTTAAATGAAATACTTCCTGCTAATGATAATTAGGAGGCTGACAGTGGCTCATACTGAGATACTCTTAAGAACTGAAGGTTGTTTTTTTTTTTTTTTGTGAACTGCAGAGTTGCCTGGCGTTACGCAGAAAGTTCAAATGTGCTTTTAGGTGCTGGCTCCTAAGTCCGATTTTTAATTCTAGTCAAAATCAATGGTACTGATCTTGGAGAAGGCAAATATAATATGGGCAGGAAGTTGAGGAGGGTAGCATGCTCCTGTCTGTGAATGAATAATATTTAAAAGAAATGGAGAAATTTGTTAAGTACTTAAAAGCCTTTTTCTCTTGTTTTTGCCTTGCTGGATTAGCAAGGGAAGGCCTGACCTGAAATCTTGAGGTCATGGATTTTGAGAAAAGTGAACGCTTTAATTTAAGTGACTTAAAGAAATCAATTTCCTAAGGATGCATCTGAATGCTCTCTAGAAAAGAGAGGGCTTTACTGGGTGGCAGTCTTGGAAGGCGCTGGCACTGAGTACGTCACTCCAGACAATGCAGATATTTGAGGAAGCACTTTTCAGTTTATTCAAACTTAGAGATGTTGCATTATGCTTGCAGCAGTTGTGTGTTTATAGATTATATAAAGTAGTCAGCGAGTCCCAGCACGGAAGAGATGGAAGTAACTGCTGGCTAGGCAGAGAATAGAAGCATTACATGCTTGCCTTTCTGTCTCTCTTAGAGCACTGTCCTGCTGATTACTTGCTCTGCCACTCGTGTGCTTTTTGGGCAGTAACCAATATCGCGTGCGGCCATCTGTACAGAGAGCCACGCCGCTGATTTGTCTTAATTTTACTTCGCCTTGAGGCTGTCTAGCTGTGTCTTTGTGCCTATGGATAAACAATTCCCCTAGAAAGAAATCCCATAAAAATAGAATGGGCAACTTTTCTGAAATTTTGTGGAAGGCATGGGGAACGTTACAGGGAGGACCATGGATCCTTTTACCTACGTGGGCAATAAGTGAATTTAGTTAAATGATTTATAAAATAAAAAAAGCACCCCCCCTTGGTCCACTACATCAGCTATGAATTCATCGCAGTAACGTCAGAAAGACAGACCTGTAAGCTTGGGGTAAAAAATTCGTGGTAAGAGTTCTGAGATATTATTCTGTGCTATTTTTCCTTTTATAGGAAGTCATAGAATTAACCAAAGATCTCCTTTCGACACAACCTTCAGAAACTCTTGCAAGTTCTGACAGTTCTGCTTCTGCTCTGCCCAGCCACTCCTGGAAGGTTGGGGACAGATGTATGGCAATATGGAGTGAAGATGGACAGTAAGTGTAGAAAACTTCTCTAACCGTTACGTGAAATAGTTCAATGGTAAGAGACTTTCATTCAGCTTGTACTGCCCCTAGGGCGACTAAAAAGCAAAAAGAAACACGCTATTGGCTATCGTCATACTCCTCTTATTAAAGGTCAGTAAAGTAGGTGAAAAGCAAAGAGCTGTGGGGTCGTTTTCTAGGAATGCCCTGTTTGTCCCTAGCCTTGTCAAAGCAGAGCACCTCTGGTAAATTACCATCTGTTAATGTAATAAATGGCAGACTTCCGTGAACTGATCTTAGGGCAGCGCTTCATAAACGTTACATAATATTAATATTATATTAATGTTATCATAATAATTGATCAATATCAAGAAGATGCAACAAGCATTTTCAGTTTGTGTCAATAATTGGAAATTAGCTTTTAACTGGAAATATTTTTTGGCTATGAAATAACTGGCTATGCCGTGTAGTTAAGGAATTAATCGACCTTTGGAATTTAGTCTCCACTGTGTTAGCCTTTGAAGTTCTGGGAACCGAATTAGTTCGTTCTGACTTCTTAATTTTTGAAATAAACATTCTAAAATTAGGAATGTGGTTCTATTAATATTTGTATTAACCACACAAATTTTGGCATAACTGTTAATATTTCAGGTAGAAAACAAACCTAATGATTAACAATTTTTCTGTCACAGATTTTTAATAACTAAAATGCCTTTGCGTAAGAGTTTTAAAAAGATAATGTTATACTGGGTGTGTTTGGTCACCACTGGGGCATTCTTCTTACTCTGATACTGGGTTAGAGGATCAGAGTTCGAAGAAGGAGGTGTTGGAGTGTCCACTGAAGTGGCAGGTGTTTCGGCAGCTCAGCATGCCAGTATTGCACGTCATTTGTATGACTCTTCTTACTTCATGCACTTTGGGTTTCCCTGTACGGTGCAAGGCATTAACATTTAGCTCAGCTTAAGGCGTTAGCCCACTAAAATTATAGAGACTCATTTAGTAGATATAAACTGGAATACTGTCTGTAAAACATCTCATTTTGTTCCTCAGTTTGTCTTAGAGATATCCTTTTGCTCTGAATCCAGACTCAAATCGTTTTAATGTTCTTGGAAATGTCACGCTTTCTCCCCTCTTCCCCATTAGGAGGTCCATTTGATTGACTACTACAGTTCATACGCATAAATTCAAAATGGACCTGTTTCTGTTAAAATTTCAAAATTGGGATTTCAATTCAATAAGAAAACTTAGAATGTTGTAAATGTTGAAGGGGAAATATTTTTGAACGCCTGAGTTGTTTTTCTTTATTCTTTTTTATATGGAGGAGAATGGAACCAAACCTCTTCTGCCATGAGCTGACAGTTCCTGAAACTTCCCAGTGAATTCCCTGAAAGCTGTGCTCTTTGAGTGCTGGATCTTGCTGGGGCTTTTTCCAGTCCCATGACCTGCCAGAACTAGAAACAAAATCAGAATTTCTGATTAGATTGCCCATGCATTAATCATTAGTCTTGCCAACTGTGAGACTATTGCTTCTCGCTGCCAAAGGTCAAATAGAACCAAGCCCAGTCTTTTACTCGTGTCCTTTTGACCTTAAGGACATGATCTCTGAGTTTGATTTGGGTATTGTCCCTGAGAAGGAAGGCTGATAGTTGCAGGTTTTTTACTTAATGCCATTAGCTGGCTGACAGTGTAGGTGTTGAAGGGCTGAGTATTAAACCTTTACTCACATGCTTACAGCCATGATATCTTTACAGGTGTTATGAAGCTGAGATTGAAGAAATAGATGAGGAGAATGGAACAGCTGCAGTCACTTTTGCTGGATATGGCAATGCCGAAGTTACACCGCTGTTCAACCTCAAGCCTGTGGAAGAGGGAAGAAAAGCAAAAGAGGACAGTGGCAACAAACCCATGTCCAAGTAAGTAATATACAGGCACAGGTCTGAAAGCTACTTGGTTTTTTATTTTTTCACCCTCACAGCTATGAAAATTGGCTGATGAAATAGAATTTCTCTTTGATAATCTTCACGTATTTGTGGTGAAGGATCATAAATCAGTCTGGCATATAACGATTGGCAGATGATTGTGGCTGGTATTGCATGTGTTATGTATCCTGGTAAGATAACGTGATAGACTTTGTTGTGCTCAGATCATGCTATTTATTGCAAGATACCAAATATCGAAGTGGTAGACTAAAAAAAGGTAGTACTTTCTGGTTGCCAGCAGAGAGCCTGCAATTTTCAGCCCAGCTCCACAGCAGGCTGCTCTCAGATGTGTAACGTGGCACACAACTGAGTGCACTTAGTACAAAGGACTTGTGCTCCTGCCCCTATCCCTGTGTTGGGATAGCTGCGGTGACCCCATCACTGGGGAGATGAGCTTTACTTAACATCCCACTGTGCCTAACAAAGAAAGTATTTTTCATGTTTTAACCTTTTGGGGACAAAAATATGCAGTACAATTTCAGACTTTGTTATAGGCACCTTGTCCAGGGGCTCATTCTGAGGAATGCTGGTGTGGCATAGATTGATTCTTGAACTTCCTTATCTTACTGAAAAAAAACCGTCTCTGTTCCTTTCCTTCCATCCCTGTCCAGTACTGGTTAGCATATGAGTGCTGTAGGCATCTAGAAAAACTTGGGCTTTTCACTCGAATGGGCTAGTTGAATTTTCCAAACACTAGATGCTTCTGGGAAGTGCTGGTAGGTTCCTTTCCAGACTCAGAAATGAATTGCATGCATTCCCACGGGTTGCTGCATTTGGCATGGTGTTAATCAGGTGGTTCTTATTATTTTGCCCAAATACACAAAGGACTAATGCAGTGCTTAAGCATGGAAAGATAGACTTCTTTAAATTATTACTTTTATTTCCTCCCTCCCCCTATGAAGTGGAGAATATTTACATGGTTTATGTCCTTATGGAAAAACTATTGTGCCTCTCTTACAGAGGTTTTAGTTTCTTACAGGATACTCTATAAATATCAAGAAAAAGGCACAAACATAAAATGTATTTTTTTTCCCTTTCTTCCAGAAAAGAGATGATAGCCCAGCAACGCGAGTATAAAAAGAAAAAAGCTTTGAAAAAAGCTCAGAGAATTAAAGAACTTGAACAGGAACGAGAGGACCAGAAAGTCAAGTGGCAACAGTTCAACAACAGAGCATATTCTAAAAACAAGAAAGGCCAGGTTTGTTCGCTCGCTGTATGCGAATAGTAACAGGTTATAGAATTCTGTGCGTAACTGGGGAGAGAGGCAATGGTGTCTTTTAAAGGGAACTTCCTCACCTTTGGCATTTCAAAGTATGCAGTTCAGTATTTTATATACTTTCAAGGCCCGGTTTTGCACTTACCTTGGAGAACTGGGTAACTGCTCTCAGCTGCAAGGTACCGTTTGTTGGAGTTAAGCTTCTGAGGCCTGCCTAAACCAACAAGCCCGACTTCTTGTGTTTATGATGTAGCAGGCACAGCACTAAGTAACTGCCATGGGTTAGTAAGCACGCCGCAAAAAAGTTAGCATCTTAAAACTGTACTTAATTTTTATCATGGCTGGACCAAGAGCTGCTGGACATTGTGCTCAAACTTCAGTCTCCCTTGTGAGCAATGAACAAAGATTATCTCACGAGGAAGGTGACTTGTATTCGTTGTTGGTCTGACCCAGGCCAACAAAGTGCAAAAATCACATCCAGTACATGCCAGCCAGGAAGCTCCCAGCCGTTGTCTCATCTGCTTGTGATGTGCCACAGATGAGCTAGCCCTTTTGAAAGCTTGCTTGCTTCTAGAGTAAGAAGTTGAGGATTTTGAAAGACTTCAAATGGTAATATTTGCTCATTTTTAAAAGCAAGTCAGACATTATTCAGAAACGGTGTTTTCTGTTTCATTTGCAGGTAAAGAGGAGTATTTTTGCTTCTCCAGAGAGCGTAACCGGCAAGGTTGGAGTTGGAACATGTGGAATTGCAGACAAACCTATGACACAGTATCAAGATACCTCTAAATATAATGTCAGGCATTTGATGCCTCAGTAACAGGGGAAAAAGGTGGAACTTCATCTCTGCAGGGCTTTACACTTATCTTTTTACCATTATATTTTTCTAAAAGTAAATTATTTGTTGGCACATAGAAAGTAGTCCATTTTGTCACCATCACTTTGGCTTCAGCTGATACGAGCCTTAAATTTCCAACTATTGATTTGATTTCCCCTAATCATTGAACTTTTTGTAGCTGCATTAAAATACATTCTGCAGGTAAATGCTTTCATGAACTGCTGCAACCTGTTATGCAGAAAGCAGTAGTTTCCTGGAAGTTTGATCTCCAGAATCTTCCATTCATACTGGTGGTAAAGTTTTCTTTTTTTTTTCTGTCCTTAAGAAAAGTGGTGGTATAAAAATGGCACCGTAACAGCCTCCCTCATTTCTGTAGTCACAGTGCTGTCTGCTGGTCTCGGTGACAGGCCTGGCATTACAGAGCTGCTGCAGTGCTGTAGAGAGAGCTAGGCTCCATCGTAGCTTTTAAGTCACGTGGAATTGCTAAGGAAGTTCTGAATTACTCCCTTACAAATCCACTGAAGATCGATTTGTACAGCTGTGAATGAGGGCAGAACAGGGCCGGTACGATCTTTATTACTAAGTACTATTCATGTGCTAGAAACAATAAATCTGACTTTAATTCCAGCCTAAATTTCCTGTACTAAAAGTTAAGTAGAGGAGATCTTTTTTTATACTCATCAAATTGTAACAGGAAGTTACTGAAACATAACCAGAAAACCATAGGAAAAGGTGTTTGGACTGCAGTTTCAAGAATGGAACTGTACTTAAAGCGTGCCCCAGGGATTAGAGTTGCGAGAACTCTAGATGGTTGTGCTTTTGGAAATGAATCATCACCTCCCCTCTTGTAGTTCTTACAAACTAAAAGGTTCGATGGTCACAGACCTCGAACACACAGCAACACCTTGTGTCTGGGCTGCCTCCATCTAGAAGAGTAGAACTGAAGCCTAGCAGGTATGAATGCCTAGATCCCTCGTAGTTGTGAGTGAGTGAAGGTTAGTCCCAAGTTTCTGTCCGTAAATAACTGACTGGCCCTAGTGTTCATTGTAACTTCAGCTGTATTACAGTGCTGCTGAGCCCCTTCAATTTTATTCAGGAAACCACGTGTAAAAGCTCTTGCTTTTTTTTTGTATTTTATGTGATTTGCTTTCCTCTGTTATTTGTCTCTCACTTACGGTAGTGGTGCCATCTCTGAATCCGTAATGTGGTTAAAGAAGTTAATGGGTAGCCCTGTATACAATGTAGATATTATTTTTGTAAAATCTAGGGCTGAGTTAATGGACAAGAGTACATCAGCTGTTTCCCCATTAAATAATTAAAGGGTGTGTCTTGTCCATTAACCCTGACCATTATTTCCCTGTATATTATGTTAATGTAGCTCATTTTGTAATTTGTTACCTAGATCAGGTCACGTCAGCAATTGTTGATGCACTGATTGGTGGAACTGTCCATCAGTTACCTGAGTCACAACTCAAGCTAAACTCTACAACTGGTAGTTTAGAATCCATACATAGAAAAAAGTTTTCCCTATAATGGGAGAAGGTGATTTTTATGAATACAAAGTGTGTTAATTTCAGTTTTGTATGTTTAACTTTTATTAAATAAAGTGTTTAAAATCTGCTGGATATATTTGACAAGGTGAACGTACATAAGCGGCATGGGCACAGTAAATGAGCAGGAAGGAGGCAAGTATAGAAGCTGCTGAAGTTACACAGAACAGATGGGAAAAAAGGGGGTATACTGAATATGATACTCAAAAGTGAATCGAGAGTATGTCACTGTCAGTACACATTCAATTCCTCATCTTCACTGCTAGCGTGTGGGGCGGTGAATTTTCTTTTGACTAGAAGAAATAAATTATAGTAAAATAATTTGAGGGAAGACCCTGCTGCTTTTTAGAGAGGGAGTTTGTACTGCAGCCTGCACCCTATAGCTATGTCATCTCTGCAGTGACAGTGGTGATAGTTCTGCAATGCTGACAGCTACTTGAGGAAAGTCACCTGTTATCTTTTACTGATATAGAATCTCTATCAAAGCTATCTCTTCCTCCAGACAAAAAAAGGAGCATCTTTGTAAGGTTACAACAGAAAAGCACTGAAGTAGACAGAACTGTGTTTCTCAGAAAGCCATTAAGCCTTTCCTTAACTCTACCTGATCAGTTTTCTTTTTGAAAAAAACAGTTTTAGGGTAAGACTTAGACCATACGGTAACGTACTCTGGCTTGCAGTAAGTCTAACAAATAGTCTATCACAGGACTGTTCACTAGTTCTGAAACAAACCTGAGGTTACAGCAAGTCACCAGAACGAAACCTGAGGTTACAGCAAGTCACCAGAACGCAACGGCCCTCCCTTATTGTGACAGCCCAGCCCAAGCTGAACTTGGGCTTATGGGCTTGGTTTTTGCTGATCCTTTCCCTGCCCAAATTAACGGAACTCAAATACGGTTGTTCTGGCCTGATGTAGAAAAAAGCACCTCTTACAACCTGGGCTGCCTAGTAAACTTAGCTGTAGTTCTGCTGGGCACCGTGAAGAAATGCTGCTTAAAGAAACCGTTGCTACATATATGTTTTTCTTTCTTCCCCCTAGTGCCTCACCTGAAATAGCTTGTGACACACAACAACCGCTATGGCTGGGGTGGTCCACTCTACAGAAGAGAGAATAGCTTTAAGATCACTTGTTTAAATAAAACCGAACCAAACCCCCTAAAACTGACATCTTGGCTACAGCCATTCCTCATGGCACTTGATTAAATGGCTGTTCCCTCATTCTGTAGCACAGTGCCACTAACTGCATAGTCCCAATAATGTAGCTTGAATTTAATTTTTTTTAAGCATCACTGGTAACTGCCAAAACAACAACAACAGAAGTTCCTTACTTTACAACAGCTGAAGTGGTTTTTGACTTCTGGGCCTCTCAGCAGATTAAGTATCTACCCCAGTGCTAGCAACTCCTACCATAAAGCAGCCAGTACTTCAGAAATACCAAAAGGAAGAAGAGGTAGTGTTAAGCATAAAAGTAAGATGCAAAAATGCTGAGCTAGAGACATTTTGGAAAAATATTTCTTGTGTCAGAATACAGATTTGTTCCTTTAATGCCCAAGAAGAGCACTATAGGACGCATGTCTCCTCTTAAAAGCAAATTGCTATAGAAAATAGTTTATCTAGCACAATCTTGAGATTGTACAAATGGTAATCTACTGGGGAAGTTAGAACAGCACAAATCTGAGACTCCTAAGTCACTGTAAGCATTTAGAACAGTCTTAAGAGTAGCAATATTAAATGCTGTGAATGTTGCCATCACAGTTACATTTTATAAAGAGATATTACTGATTTTTAATCAGTAACTTGAGACATTAAGTATATAGAGGTAAGAGAGGAATTATACTGACCAATGCAAGGCTCATGGTCACGGAACTCCACTGCGGCTGCTGTTTCACTTAGTTCTGAAGCTGTCTGGCCTCCAAGAGATTTGGAAATACAAAGGTCTTCAGCAACTGCAATTCAATGCTGGAGGTGTTTGGAAGGCAAAAAAGATATGGTAAACTTCTATATTTCCCCTTGACTTTTTCTCTACTAGCCTGAGCTGGCACATTGGCAGTACTCTGTGGACCAGCCACCATTTGTGTGTCTTAGCGCAGTTACACTGAGCACGGGGTGACTGAAAATGCTCTGGGGTCAGGTCCAACAGAAGCATCACTACCTTGGCACTGGTGGTGCTGTTTGCATTGCAGTGTTGGTGCAAGCTTTATCCCATCGCTGAAAAGCCTCATTTAAATTACATGGCAAAAAGGAAGGCAGTTTGCATCACAGCTCTGGTAAACATCCATGCCCTATACCCAAGCTAGCTACCTATTAACACATGACCCGATTAAGCAACTTCATCTTGACTCTTGAGGTTCTGACATTTCAGTGAAGATACAGCTACACAAAAGGTTTACTTCCCCTTGTGAAGGAATTATTCTAAGCTGAACTCACCTTGCTTTATGATTCCTCAGTCCGTACAGAAGTGCAAAGCTTTCCCATGATGACTGCTGATGGAAATGGAAAGTGCCTGGAAATGTCTTGCCCTCACCTATATTGAGGTGATGCGAGTTCCCGCAGAGCACAGGTATTCCCTAAGGCAACAAGTACGGTTTTGTATAGCTGTCCTCTACTCCAGAAGAGCAGAAAGCTTTTACATTTCCCCACCAAGCCTTCCAGAAGGAGATTCAAAACAATTCATTATTTTGAGACAAGTATTTTTGAGAAGGGGTTAAATGGAACGACCTTCCTAACCTTAGCTACACTAAGCACTAGCTAGTTAGCTGGTAGCCCAAGTCAAGGAATGCACTAAGTCTGTATGTTCTGAATAGCAACCACACTTAAAAACACCATAACATTACTAAATTGCTTTGATGGTTTATCCCATTTTGCTGTAACGTCCCTCACAATCAAAACTGATCCCTTCTGAAAGGCAGCCCTGCTGCAACGTTCATAAACCCAACGGGGCATTAAAGGGGCCAATTTGGCCCACAGCTGACAGCACACGCATGGAGTGGCTTTCTGGCTCACTAACGTGTTTCAGTAGGAATCACAGCAGGGAAGAGCAGATGAACACTAAACCTGTCTTCTCTCAAGCCATCCCTGTAATTATCACCTTGCGGAGGAGGCACGCAAGAGTTATTGCTAGCTGGAAGGAAATAGGAAATGCCAGTGTCCTCCAGACCCATACCCATCAGTCAGATCCATACGCTGAGACATCCCAGAGAACCCTATTGCAAAAACAAAAAACAAACTGGGAGCACGCCTGGAGGTGGGATTAGTATTATTGCCTTTTACTCATCATTCCTCTCTGCTTGATCCCTTTACTCAGCTAACACGCTTCCAGCATGTGAACACACTTCACGGCCTTACA
This sequence comes from Cygnus atratus, assembly GCF_013377495.2. Taxonomy (NCBI): domain Eukaryota; kingdom Metazoa; phylum Chordata; class Aves; order Anseriformes; family Anatidae; genus Cygnus; species Cygnus atratus. The sequence continues at coordinate 10,999,415 of NC_066368.1, forward strand.
AGCGCTGGCTGGGACCACCCCATGCTCCCCTGAAAGTCACTGAGGCAGCTGCCTTCCCCCACCCAGCTGAGAACTGACATAAATCCTGTGCAGTGCTCTGTTTCCTCGGAGTAAATGCCATATTACAGTGCAGCCTCGCTGCACGGCTGCAGCACAGCACACTACAATCCATATTTTACGGATGAGGGGACAGAACCAAGATGGTGAGTGACTTGTTAAAGGCCGCATGAACCAGCTCACCCCGGGCAGCAGGATGTTTGGGAGCACCAGGCCACGCGCAGAAACGTTCTGCTATCTAACACGGTCCCATGGAGTTGGCGTGGAGCCCCTTTAAGCTGAAGCACGGATTTGGATTTGCATCCGGCCTAATTACTTAGCAGAGGATCCCAACAGGCAAAGTTCACACGAGCCCCCTCCGCAGTGGGCTGGCGTGTACAAAATGGCTCCTGCTGAGCTCAGCTGCCAGCCTCCCCGCTCCTTCCCTTCCCTCCACACACGCACAAACCCACAGCGCTAAGGAGGCACACAGAAGGCTCCGCAAGGCCCGAAGCTCTGCCCACACCCCCGACGCGGATCCCAGGACAGCCGCTGCCCCTTCCCAGGGCAGCCCTGGCTCTGGGCCTCACGCGCGTGCTACCACCAAAGGGGCCGGCTTTCCCCAATGCGGTAGCATAGTGTTACATTAAAATATTACTGACGGCAGCACACACCTCACAGGGACAGCCGCCCTTCCCAGGGGCTGCCCAGTAATTCCTCCTCCTTGGCCTTTTTCAAAGGACCCCAAAAGGAGCATCCCTCCTTTCAGGTAACTCCTCAGCTGTGGTGGAGCACAGCACCACCACAGACGGGAACCCTAAAAACTGCGTGTTCAGTAGCACAGCCATAGCACCGATACCCATAGCCTCTGTATTCCTCCTTCCGCCTAATACACCAGACCAGTCCTCTTCTCAGGGGGAAATAAACGAGCAGTACATCCATACCATCTGCAGGCCTTTCTGGAACACGTACCTCCAAAGGAAAACACCGTGCGTGCAGTCAGCCACTCTCCTGCCCTATGTCCGTCCTTCCAACCATCACTCAGCTCTATCGGCCAATTTCAAGCGGAGCTGACAGCACATCAGTATTTGCAACAGCATTCATTTTTGAGGTATTTTGCACAGGCTGGTGAACAGAGAGGAAGAGATGCACTCCTCTTCCCCCAGGGTCCACAGGACAATTCAGGGAATTTATCTCAGATGCGGAGGAGTTTCAGTCACTCTGTCAGAGCACTCAATTTATCACTCACCAGAGAATCTGCCCACAAGACAAAGGCCCAGGAAAAAAATCAGACTTTATTCTGGTATTTATGGACTTTTTTTTTCCTTTATTATTATTATTATTACCCACCTCCCTAAACTCAGAATAAAGTTGTATTTTTTATCACCATCTTCCAGGGAGTTACCTAAATTTCTCTTTCCAATGACATACAGCTGGTGCCAAAAAGATGGAACAACAAAAGCTTACAGTCATGGGGAAAATAAGATTCTCCATTTAGTGCACAAGATGGATCCCACCTCCACTGAAGCCAAATATCCAAATATTTCATCAGTTTCAACAGAGCAACACAAAAACACAGCCTGCAAACAGGGAGCAGCATGTAGAAGCAAACAAAGAGCAGAAAAGCTGGAGCTCGCAGTCCAGTACCACACATTAGGAACCAAACCAAATGAAAACACAACGACAAAACCTGGAAAATGATCCATATGTGCAGTTAACCCCATTTCCATTGACCTGCAGATTTCTTGAGACAGACAGATTTGCGACCACCTCCCGTCAGTGACATGCCTCTAATGGAAGGGACAGCGAAATGACCTTCAAGTGACAACTCGCCCCGGGATAACCGTGACAAATGCAGCCCGATAGCCATCTCCACCTTGCGTGCAGACACGAGATGACATACTGTAATACGCTTGTGTCACAAGGAGGGAAATGCTGGATGGTCTTTTTAATGGGTTTGTCTGTAGCAAAAGAACCCATCAGAGATGTAATTTGCAGGGGAAGGACTTGCCAGAATGAGCTTACGAAGGAGGTGTGTGTGTGTGCGCGCACGTGTGTGTGCTGCGTGGGCAAGCTGCCTGAAGGAAGCACATCTGACTCTCTTTTATAGGGAAACGCAGTGTATTCCTGTAAAATTAAACGGGTTTAGGGCTTCTGTTTTAACACAAACAGAAACAGACCACAAAAACAACAGCATGCATGAAGAAAACCATAGAAAGAATCTCACTCAATTTTGCAAAGATGAAAAGGAAACATGATTCCATGTCCACAGTACCGTGTGGTAAGAACACAAATTATTCTGGATGGAGCTACAGTTAATGTAGTGGACCGACACCTAGGGCCACAGGAGACTGGGAGAGAAGCGTTTCACCTTACTCGCACAGGAGTGAAACGGGGCCTCAGAGGCAGCATGAATCCCTCACTACCATACATTAAAAAAATACCAGGGTTGGAAACCCAATCAGCAACATGCTTTCATTATTTTTATTTGTCAGGTGAATGAAAAAAACCTGTTTGTTTTATTTTCTTTTTAAAAAGTGAGTTTGGACAAAACTGTCCTGAATTCTGTGTTGTGGAATTTTATACAACACGTTCAGGTGACATCCGGGTAACCACAAAGATGACTTCCACCATCTGTATGAAAGCTGCTTCTTTCCCAGAACAGCACCCGAGAAAGAAGAGAGGGACAGAAAGCTGCTGCAAACACCTCTCTGAGGAAAACCCATACATTTGACTTGCTCTATGGGTTCTCTCAGAGTTAAGCAATGTGAGGGCTTCCAAAGGATGACAGACCTGCCCCTCAAGGGTTTGGGTCTGCACCTGTGGACACTTACTCCTTCACAAGATTTCAGAGCTGCTACTAGAAAGTTAAGGACACTTTGAAAGCTGACATGATCTTAAAGCAGATCGGGGACACTGGGCTATTTTGGCTTGCCACAATGGGGAAAATTCAGGAGATTCACACATTTTTGAGCAGAAGGAACTATTACGATCATCTAACTAATATCCGGCATAACCGTACTGATTGGCCTGTACTATCATCTAAAAGTAATTGATAGCGACTTCTGTGAGCCCATCCGTCACCTTGAACGTCCGGTGTAACAGCCCAGAGCAACACATGAACACGATGAGCATTACAGACCGTGTGGGGTGCAAGCACACACAAAAGGCCAGAAAGCCTACAGTGCAGTAACGCAGCGCAACACAACCTCAAAAAGCCAGAGAAATGTTTTCATCGAGTAAGAACTATTCAAACACTACCTGAAATCTGCTATGACCTGCCCAAACGAACCCTCCAGCACCAAAGCAACCAGACTCTTGTCTTTAGCAGTTATTATTATAAAGACACTTTCAGGCAGAGCAATAACGAATAAGTAAGTCAGGCCTTGTTAGAGCTGAAGTTTTCCTCTCTTCAGCACTCAGAAGACTGTCCCAAACTCCTGTCATCTGCAGATAATGTGGACCCCAAACATAAATGCAAGCAGGGTGCTCTTATTCCAAAACCCTCGGGCCCTATTAATTAACCTGGAGCTCGATTCAGCCTGCGACAGGCTCCTCTTCCTGCCAGGTCACCTCCCAGAAGGAAGGGGAACAGATGTGCTGTGTTACATACGCACGAGTGAAAACACATTTAACAACAGCAACCTGACCCAGACTTAATAAACAAATTAATAAAAATAGAGGGGAAAAAAAAAAAAAAGAAAACCACACAAAACCAGAAATAGTTCATTACAGCCACAGAAAGATTATTTCTCTACTCAAGCACGGGCGTTGTGCCTCTTAACAAGGGACAACACATTTTGGAGAAGAGTGGGGGACACACTGGAATATTTAAACAGAGGCAATTCACCGTAACGCATAACTCGACAGCAGAACCACTCAGGATCTTCTCTTCACAGGACCAAAGGGCACGAGAAGAACAAAGGGTCAGCTAAAGTGATACGAATGACCAAGATGGAAGAACACAACTCATTTCGGATACAGAAATGTTTAATGGCGTTAAAGTGCTACTTTAATGGGGACCATATGCTAACATTTAAACACAATTCCACTGCACTGCTAAATATGGTTGTCTTTATTTTTTATTTACTTTATTTACTTCTTTTTGCCCAACCCTACCTAAAACAATAAAATAAAGTCTAAAGGACTGAAATTAACAACCCATTCAAATCAGCAATAAGTTATGAATTTTATAAAGCATTTTTTTTCCTCTTCTTTTCTTAGTAATGAGGGGTAGTTAAATTACTTAAGGATATACAAAGTTTCAAACAATGCCATAGGTGAGGACTCTATCAAGGTTTTTAAAACTTGGAAAAAACAAAATAATCCTGGCCATTAAAAAGACAAAAAATAAAAAACAGCAAAGCCCTCAAAGTGCAGGTTAGAATGCTCATCTCTGAGAAAATTAGAAAACATTTGCTAGAATAGCTCTTAACAGCACCTGCACAGGTAAGATGGCAAGGCCCTTGGGAACAGGACGTGCAGTCAAAACATTACATTAACATGAGAGACGTGCTGAGCTTAACTAGGTTAACTACTGGACTGGAACTTCAAAAGTCAGCAGAGGGAATGATTCTAAAAAGAAAACCAAAGGAACCCTCACCGAACTTGGCCTTCTCCAGCTAGCACAGCCTTCATCCATTGTGTGCACGGCAAAAAGCATTTTGCATTTCATGGGGTCAAGTGCTTCATCAAAACAGAGATCTTCTCATGGCGTAAATTCATATAAAAGACATCTAAGGTTTAATATGGACAAGCTCTAAAAAGACGCATCAGACTTGGGGTGTTTTCCCTCCCAACACATTTACAAACGTTTATCAAAAAATCTCTTCAAATAAAAAGGTCATAGTGGCTCAGTATCTGGGCACGACTTTCTGGCATATCGCCTCTCGTGTGTGCTGGTTTCTTTCTGTCCTCAGCTGGTTGTGTGTCTGCGCGTGGGCACGCATCTACCGGGAGATCTGCTGTCGCTGTCACAGCACGACACAGCCCATGATGTGCTGGTAGATTACAAGCGTGTACCCCTCGCTTTAGCCACGCGTCAGAGGTACTTGCTTTTTAAATGATGTCCAACAGAAAGCTGAGCTGAATGGTATTCTCTCCTGTACATCTCTTTTCACTGCCCCTCTCTCTGGGCACAGAATGAGACCTTAATCATTACTGTTGTTGTTTCTAGGCTACTTATGCCCTCACAGATTTCCTATTACATTACGACAGCATTGGATTGTGATAAACTGTAGGACATGGTCCTTTTAGGACCACAAAAGCTCTTCAGAAGGGCCTAAACTAGGTTGTTCAACCTGAATGCAGTGTAAGAAATTCTGACATTTCTCAGATCTCATGACAGAAAGAGAGGGATGAGTCTCTAGTATCCTCTTTCAAACAAAGAAATTCAAAACAAAGTGTTTCATCGCTAAGGTCTAGATCCAGGTCCCACAGAAACAAATGGATATCACAGACTTCAATGGGACTAGGGTTTGGTCTAACTTTTGGCCAGCAGGAATTGGGATTGGTAATGTGACCAAATGAACACGTGGGTTTCTTCCCTTACCCCAAAGGTTTTATTTACAGGTCTCTTCAGGACTAGCTGTCAACGTGTCATTTCTGAAAGAGGATACTGGCATCTAGGACCCAGTTTGATCACCCCAGTGAAATCTTTCGCCCTGCACTGTCATCTCACTTGGTTCTAGGAAGCAAAGGAGAGCTTGACACTGGCGCTGGAGTAACCCTCGTCACTCCCAATACTCTGCAAGCTGCTGTGATCATCAATGTCACTGATGCTGGTTGTGCTGATATTGTCCACTTCTCCATGGGAGAACTCTGTGCTTTCAACGTCCACTTCAATCTCTTCTAAAAAGGGAAATGAGAGAAACACACACAGGTTAGCACCACAAACCCAACTGCTTCCTTCAAGCCAGCTGCCAGGACTGCCCCGGTCAGGGCTGCAGCAGCAGCCTGGCAGGAAGACTCTCGGTGTTTTCCCTTGGGGTAGGATAGGCTATGGACATGGTTTGGGAAAGGACTGGCTACCAGCCTGGAGCTTTTCATAGGGACTTTGCAAAGGGGCTTGACTCCTCCAGAATGCAAAACCCGCTATCAGTATAAGTGGGCCATCTCATGCACTGAACTTGTTACTCTGCCTCTGTTCTTTGGAACGGTATTATCCCCGTGTTGGAAACAAACAAACAACAAAAAAAAAAACACAGATAGAACAGAGGACAAGAGAGAAAACAGAGCATGAAGTCACCCCTAAAGTTACCCCTACCTGTAACATGCTATTTGATTGATATCACTTTGCCAAAGGTGGGACCACCCATTATAATGGGCATTATAATGCATTAAGATGAGGGTCTGAGTTACTTTCAGAGATACTGAGTGGACCTAAGAGCTTAAATCCTGTTTTTAAGAGGGTACTAGAAAGCAGATACTTAGTCAAACAGATTATCTTGATTTCCATAGCATTCAGGAATTTTCCAAAAGGATTTTTTTTTCCAAACTGTAGACTCAAACCCAAACTACATGGCGTGCTTGAGTCTGTTAGTAAATACCAAGCTACCTACTGTGCCCACCTGGGATCCACAGCAGAGGTGTTTCCAAAAATAAAATTATCTGAATTCAGTTAGCCATTCAGACCATCTCTATCCAGTTTTAACTGAGATGAACAGTACGGGAAGCTTGGAAAAGAAAGGGGGTTGGTGGTAGAATGATTCTTGGAGTTTTAAGAGTCAGTTTGCTTAGTTCTGTTTGCTTGGTTATGCCATGGTAGGCCAAATACAGGAAATATCTTGGAGAGCATGAGAAGTTGCTTTGCAACATCTGCTCCAGCCCCAATAATATCTTTCTTAGATATTCCCTTTGTGTTGCTGAGAGATACAAAAAAGGGACAATGGATCTTTAACATCAGGTATTTATCTACCATCTTGTGACCACTGCAAATTACTTTGCGCAACTGATGCTTTCGTATTTTAGAGAGCTCTTCAGAGAAGCAGATCACTTTAAATGCCACCGAAATCCTGAGATGACAATGGCAACACTTCTTCCAAACTTAACTGTAACTCAAGCAAAAGGCAAAACTTTTTGTATATAAGTGTGTGCATATGTACGCATGTACATGTGTGAGCAAAATCAGTAGCCTAAATACCAAAAGTCAGAGAGAAGGGGGTAGCTGAGAGACAAGAAATGGATCAGCCTCCTGCCCCCTCTTCTCAGAGTCCCGGGGATTCCCTGCCAGCTCAGTGACACCCACCTCGCTCCGAGTCTGAGCGATCAGAGGAAATGGTAGATCCAATGCTGTCCATTCGTATTCGCTCTATCTCCTGAGACCCCTGTAGTTGTTCCAGTCTTCTCTTTAGGAATCTTTGTTCTCGTTCCAGGTTCTCAAGCTGGTGTTGGCTTCTCCTCTCGGTCTCTTCAAGTTTCTGACATGATCAAATATGGCTCAGTAATAGGTTTCATTCTTTTCTCCTTCCCTCCCACCTCCACTGTCCAGCCACCTGCTTCACTTAGACGTTCCCAGGTCCCTGAAGGATTTAAGCTGCAAAAGAGCACTGAAACAAGCCGCTTTCCCCTTTCCAGGAGTTGTGCTGTCTCCTCACAACTTTCCCTGTTCCCAAGCTCTGATAAATCACACGTGCATTGGTATCAAAAGGCTTTGAAGACAGAGCCTCTCCAGAGGAAACTACAGGAACCCTAGCACGTTGTGGGCCATTCTGCCTGAGCTCAGCCCCCTGCATTACCACATCTGTCCACAAAGGGGCCTCGATTCCCTTAACCAAACCAACCCAGCGTTACAATCAACTGTCACACAAAAACGTGCCCTGGGAGCTCTGTGTTCCTTGCCGCATGGTTTAGCAGGATTTCTCAGAAACAGTTTTCTATTTAGTAAGTGATTTACATAACCTACTACAGATTTCTTTGATCACAGCTGGGAAATCTACCAGGGCACTGTTCTTTGTTTCCTAGGACAAGCACATTGCATAAGGAGGAGTCATTTCAGGCTAACCCTGTCCCTTCAGCAGGGCTTTTTCTCCTTCGCCACCCATCCTCCCTCCCACTATCCTGGGCTGTGACAAAGGGTTTCAGCCTTTTCCAGATACTGACAATGCTGCGTTTTCTCTTTGTGCTTCACTCTGCCAGGAGTGAAACTAGATGAGTGTTGGGCTGGCTGGCTGGCTCCCACACGGAACTTCAGCAAGCCAGCCCTGGCTTACCCTCCTGGGATTTGCACCAATGTTTTGGCCATGGAAACTCACTGGCACATCAGAAGAAAAGGTGCACTTCCCATCAAAATGGGGTCATCAACAGTAGGTACGTTTTTCTTGTAAGAGCTGTTGCTGTCAACAACTGATGACGATACAGAATAAGGCTCCTGCTTTCCAAATCAATCATTTCCACAGTTAACAGAGTTCCTCATGGACTCTCCTACCAATGCGGCTTGTAGTAATGATAAATGATTAACCAAGGAGACAACGCTTGCTTGTTGCTTTATATATATATATATACACACACAAAATGTAAATAATAGATATCTATGTAGATTAACATATCAACATGTACTACTAGTAGGTAAGAATTAGAACGAGTATTAGAAGTATTAGAACGAGTCCAGAGGAGGGCCATGAAGATAATCAAAGGGCTGGAGCTCCTCTCCTATGGAGACAGGCTGAGAGAGCTGGGGCTGTTCAGCCTGGAGAAGAGAAGGCTCCAGGGAGACCTTACAGCAGCCTTCTGGTACCTAAAGGGGGCCTGCAGGAAAGCTGGGAGGGACTCTTTGTCAGGGGGTGTCATGATAGGACAAGGGGGAATGGTTTTAAACTAAAAAACGGTAGGTTTAGATCAGATATGAGGAAGAAATTCTTCACTCAGAGGGTGGTGAGGCCCTGGCACAGGCTGCCCAGAGAAGCTGTGGCCGCCCTATCCCTGGAGGTGTTCAAGGCCAGGCTGGATGGGGCTTTGAGCAACCTGGTGTGGTGGGAGGTGTCCCTGCCCCTGGCAGGGGGGTGGATTTAGATGATCCTCAAGGTCCCTTCCAACCCAAACCATTCTGTGATTCTACAGCATAAGGTTTGATTTTTGGGTGGTCTTGTGTGGATCCAGGAGGTGGACTCTCTGATCCTTGGGGGTCCCTTCCAACTCGCGATATCATGTGCTTATTTGATTAAGCAAAGGCCTCGGTCTCCTTCGACACAGAGTTAACCTCTTGGCAGCAAGCGCGAGCTATTGGATTGCACTTCCAAACCAGCCCCGCCAGAAAGCAGCTGGGAGAAGCAGCTCTTACCTTGATGTGTGCTTTGGCTTTGTTGAGCAGCCCAAGCGTCGTGTGCCTGGTGCAGTCTGGTCCGAGCGGTATCAGAACTTTCAAGCGTTCGAGACACAGGCGGAGGTGAGCTCGGCTGTAAGGGGAGAAGAGGAGATCAGAGCCGTGCTTTCGGGAAGGGAAGGCCGTTTCTTTCTCTGCCTCCCTTCTAGGAGGCACTTTTCGTGCTTCCTTCTCTCTCTACACATCACGAGATTCCCCACAGGTGCCAGGACGGGCCGCCGCCGACCTATTTACACCGCAAACAGCGGCTGCTCACCAATACTTGCACGATCGCTAACCTCTGGCAGCCGCTGTTTGTTTTCTTGCCGTTTGAGCTGATAATCTGGCTCAATGGATGGGCTTTGTGCAGAGACAAGGCACAGACACAAACGGTACGATTATCTTGTAGGCTTCACCTCTCGCTCAGCTACTTGCTGCTGTGCTGAGAACGTTTGTGAAGGCACTTCGGAATGACTGCTACCCGCGGCACGCTTGTGCATTGCCGGTTCAGGGAGATTTGCTATGATCCAAGCAACATCTCTAACATTTCTTTGCACAAAATTTGAAGAAGGAAATAGCAGAACAGCCCAAAACACCCAAACAATCCCTGCTGGCAATTAAAAGAGTTAGAGGGATTGCAGTTCCCAAGCGTGGCACCCTTACTCCTTCCTTGGACCCAGGTCTCAAACAGTGCTGGGGGCACAAGGTCTGCAGGAACACGAGAGCCCTTCCCTGGGCACTCTGCTGACCTTGGATCACATCTCCAAAGACCATTTCAAGCACGACAGCACTGCTGATGGCCTGAGCCATTTTCTGCAGAATACGAAACGTGGGGAAAATGGTTCCGGAGCAGTGGCAAAGCACGTCGTCCTCAGGCTGCACAGGAGAACTGCTCCTGCCAATCCTGCTCTGCACCACGAATGCAGGGACGAACACCAGATTTATGGAAAACTATCTCGTGGGTTGCCTTTCTTCTCCTCCCTCTCTCTTTCCCGGACATTAATGATTTATGTCCGAACTTGTCATCCCAATCAATAACACAATGACATCAGCTTCACCATTCACATGCAAGCAACACCGGTGCAAAAGAGTCCTGAAAGCCTATCCCAAGCCCCGCTCAGACACAAAGAAACTGCATCTTAGCCCGATCCGTCTCAATGCAGGGGGAAAAAAAATAAAGAGCACGGACAGTTCATTTCCATTTGTTTTTCAAATTCACCATTGCTCCCGGTTTGAAAGGGGTGGGGGAGAAGAGTCTGTAATCAGGCAATTATGTCAGTGACAAGCAAGGATGATTAAGGGTGGAAGGGTCAGGGGTTTTGCTGATGAACTGTCAGCACCGAGGAGTGCTCGCTGGCGGTGCTAGGGCCGGGAGCCCCTCAGTACTTCTATTATAAATCTCTTTACAAAGGGCCCATCATTCTGTCTCGAGAACAGCCACGGGGCTGCGTATGAGCAGCAAGGGCCTTGCCGAACATGTGCTTTTCATTAAATATTAACAACTGGGGAAGGCGGGGGAAGAACCAAAATCAGGAGAATCAAACAAACAACTACAGAAGAAAATCGCATCACTCTCCTCTGTTCCTCCTCGGACTGCTCTAGGGCAAACTGTGTTGACGTTAAACCCATATGGCTGACACAAGTTTGGGTTTTGGCTACCTGGAAGCCCCTTTTCAACATACGGGCTGGGGAATGGGGGTGCGTGCACCCAACCCACCCCAGGTGCTTTGCCCGGTACCTGTAGGGCCAGCAATGACAGAGCACTGCTGGGGCACACTGCACTCGTCCTCCCAGGGGAGACTGCTCAGGTGTCTGGCAGCCAGAGAGAGGAGGAGGAGGTCGTGCTGTTAAGGACATTCTGGGTCTCTGAACCGATTTTTGGTTGTGCCACAGATTTCCTGAGTGCCCACAGGCGAGCCACCAAGCCAGAGCTGCCCCAGCACTGCCATCAGGCTGCCGCACAGAGCGGCGCGTCCCTGCACGGCACGAGCGCAAGCACCAGCCAAACGCCTCACCTGCAGGATCAGCCCCAGCTGGAAATGCCGCTGGAGCGGAGCTGGAGATGTGAGCAGATGGGGGGCTGAGAGCAGGGCCACTGCCACCGCACAGGGGGCTGGGTACGCGGCATCTGCCGCAGGTAGGGCCTGGGACTTCGCCCTGACCCGCTGGTAACAAACGCACCGTGCGCGCAGCAGAAAATCAAAGCTCTGGGGAACCAACGCCTGACCGGTGTCGAATTATCACAGCAACTCCGGAATGCAGAGAGAAACGCACAGCACGTTACAGCCTGAGCTCTGGGGTTTTTACCAGGAACAGGGGAAGGCCCCGCACCAGGAACCAGGCCCTGGGGACCAGGGATCAGCTCTGGGCAGGAACGAGCACGCACCGGATCGCCCAGACACAGGTTGAAGGGATGGCACCAGGTACTAGAAGCACGGCCACCGATCAGTTCTGCTTGTGCCCCAGGACCGCGGTGGATCAAAGGAAGTCGCCGTGCCCTGCAAACAAGGGCAGAGAGGGGACAAAAGATCTGGAGGGCTTGTCTTCAGAAGGACTGGACAAGCTGGCAGAAAGTTGCCTCCCCAGCACACACGGTCCCTATTTTCCCATTTGCATCTGGTTCAGAGAGAGAGAGAGCAACCACAAAGCTATTAATCTTTCTTATCGAGTCCCGTAGCTGTACCTGAGCAGCTGTAATCCCAAGGTCAAGCCCTGACAGGCACACCTTTCCTTCCCCTCGTTTACCTGGCTTCGGTTGCAACGTGGTTTCAGCAGCGCTGCAGGCGCTTGGGCTCAGTGGAAATGCCGGCATTGTGCAGGCTCCAGACAGAGCCCGATGGCCTCCCCTGCAAACCACTGGATTATGCCAATATTTGACGCACCTGCCAATAGCTGGAAAAACAAGCCTAAATGCCCGTATTGTTATGTAACAGAGGAGCGACTCAGGCTGGGCGCGGAGCGCTGCTGCCTCTCACTGCGCTGGTCCCAGGGAAGGCAGAGGAGGGCAGGAGGAGAACTGCAGTTTCAGGCAAGGCTGAAGCCTCTGTACGCTAGCTGCAGGGGAGACGGGAGAAGCCAGAGCCCTTCCTCCTGCCTCGGCAGCTTTGGTAAAATCGGGCTCCCCCAGCTGTACGCTGAGCACAGGTAGGCGCTGGGTGTGCCGAAGCACCAGGCTCACGCAGAGGGAATTGGGGAGTACCTGACAGGAGGAGGCTCTCCCCTCTTTCACCCCGTGCCTGGGTGAGAGCCTCTGACTGCATTTGGGTCACCTGCTTGCACCAGCCCCCAACACCCCCCATCCTCCTCCGAGCCCCCAGGCTCTGCCCCGCGCCCCCAGCAGAGCAGCCCGGCTCTCGCTCCGCGCCTCCCCCTGCACTTGGCTCTGCCTGGCTGCAGAGCGCTGTAACTTCACAGCCTCCTCTCCTCTCCTCTCCTCTCCTCTCCCAATGACATCATCCGCTCCGATTATATAAAGCGCTGGGAGGAAACCTTTATTCCTGCATGCTCTTTGCTCCTAGCCTCAGCTGTCTCACTGCAGCCAAATCCCACTGCAGGAGCCCGGCTCCTTTTTGCCTGCATCGGAACTGCAGTGCAGGAACGCGGCTGGGTGCGAAAAAAAATTCCCCGTTTCCTCACCCCACTCTTCTGGGGACGTTTTTGAGGGGCTGGGGTAGGGCTCATCCTCTCCCCCACCAGGCACCACAGCAAGCTTGGCACAAAAGCCACCAGCTTTTGTAAACATCCCTGGTGAGACTGCAGCTGCTTTGCTGCTACGGTGAGGGTTTTTTTCTTCCACCTCGGGCAGAAGCGATGGAAACTGAAACAAGAAAGTTTCTCTGCCTAGAAGTCACCAAAAGACACGTGCGTGCTCAGCTCTGAAGCAGCAGGTTTGCCAGACTCAGCGCTCTCCTGGAGTCAGACGCTGCTGCCAGACTTTGCTGAATCAAGGCTTGAACATCTGCAGAACACCGGCGCAGGCGCGCACCAAGTTCCCATCTTCAGACCAAGCCTCCCTTCCAGCAGGAAATAACCAACGAGCCGCCAGCAGCATCTCAAGTGCTGAACTCTGATTCCTGTATGTTGAAAGAAGAGAGCATCGGAGGGAAAAGGAAAGCATTTCCCAGAGACTTTCGCACCATGCCTGCAGGTCTATAGGGCCCGAGTTCCACAGATTTCAGCACGTGCTCAGCGTTAGGAATTCACTCAAGTCCCACCGAAGCTGGATCAGATGTTTGATCTCCAAGAGGAGTTAACGAAACAAAACGAAAAAGCAGCACCAAAAGCACCAGCACAAGGAAGATCCTAACACGGAGAAGAACATCATCACCGGCCTCCCTCTCTGCCCTCCTCTCTCTCCTCGCCCTTCACACCTTTTCAAAGTTGAGTCTAATTTAACCCTGAAATTAGATACCACCAACTTTGTTTGGATTTCAGGGCTAATAGATTGCTTAAAAAATTCAGGAGGGATCGCTGGTTAAAGAAAGCCATTCCTGGAGAAACACAAGTGACCCCACATCAATAATTCGTTGGACCAGAACGATTTTGAGATAAAAGTAATGAGAAACACATGCAAAAACCACAGGGCAGGGAAAATGGGGGGAAATATGGTTTCCTTCTATAAGCAACTCGCAGGTCAGAGCCTCATTTATCCTGAGCAGCCATCACATGATGATGTTTTTTCCTCGCTCGTCTCTAACCCTCCGCCAAACCCAACCCTCTCTGCTAAAGGACCTGAGCCCCGCTTCGCCGAACGCCTGTCGCCAGTGAAAGGAGAGGAGATTTTGCCGAGTACCTGAATCAGAAACTGAGAGCCAGTCAAGTGCTGAGGACAGAGGCTGTATTTTCTTTGCTGCAGAGCGTTATGTAATTGCTGCGAGCCCTCGAGCCACGAACAATGGAGCTGCCGTGGCTCCCGGCCAGCCTGCAATAAACACGCACGCGCTCGCCCGGCTGCCTCCTGACAGCGGGGACGGGACAAGGTTTAGAAGGAAACCTGGCCCAGAAACACGCGGCTAGAAGCTGATGTCCTCCACCTGAGCTGTGACATCATTCAGAGCAAGCCATTCTGTCCGATTTTAATCCGGGCCTCTTCCCGTGATTATTTATTTGTCTGTGTTTGCTCCACGTTGAACGAGATCCTTGTGCATTTGCCTCTTTGTCTCCAGTCCGCTTCTCCCCACGGCTCCCTGGCACAGAGGAGCACTGGTACTGCAACGCTAATAAAACGCACCGTGAAGAAGTAACTGGGGGGAAAAAGGGCCTTGAGATTTTTTTAATGCCTTTCTATCTTTTAAAAGAAACAAAGAAATGAGAATTTAGGAATGACAATAAAAACAAACTCGATGACGCGTTCTAAATCGGAACGTCGGCCCTGCACACACCTGGAGCCACGTGGACAGGAGGCAGCTGCTTCTTCCAACATTCAGGGCCACACCACTGCGGGCACAGCTGTGAAAAGGACACTTCTCCAAGTCTCAGGGCCCTACGCTCATCTCAGGGGGCACTTCAGGGAACAGGATCGCTTTCATCTCTGAGTTTTTTTACCTTCCTTTTCCCTCTGACCTGGTGCAACACTGCAAACGCCAAACTGCTTGCTCAGCCCTGCTACCACTGGCCTTTGTCCTTCTGTCTCCACAGGTTTTTGCTTCTGTCCCCCTTTCTGACAGCCTGCAGGACTGGAAACTCTTTGGAACAAAACCACAAGTGCCAAACGCGCTGAGGTCCGAACAGGACTCCATAGCTGCACGCAGAAATCCTGCACCAGGCAGGTCCCAAATAATCAGACGAATGCAACATTACGATGCTGAAGCTGAAGTGATGTATTTGGAGCTTTTTCTTTATTCACACACTAACTGCTGGGCCTCTGGGTCCCATTTGTTGCATATCTTGAAGCTTTTCTCTTTGAACTGGAGGACTGAAACAGAGAATCTTCATGTAAATGAATAAAACAATAAAAAGGAGAGACCATCTGTAATCCCATGCCTCCCAAAACTAGGATGCTAAAGGAATGGCAAAAAAAAAATAATTAAAAAATGAATACTGATACTCACAGTAAAAAATACAGCTGAGAAAGTACCATTTCAGAAGGTGCCTCCTCCAGAACAAATTCTCAGCTGCTCACTAGGCTAACCGCTCATCCTTTCCTGACACCTTTGATCTTCAGAGGCCCCAGTGAGACAGACTACTTCAACTCAGTACTAAGAGATCAGATGTAAGAGCCTGCAGTTCACAATGAGAAGGTGATGAGAGCAGCATAGGTGGCTGGCTGCCCAGCAGAGGAACTGAGTGAATCAATGCCTGGCATTTTCTCTTGCCTCTTCATTTTCCTCCAGACCTAGTGCCACGCTCTCAGCGCCCGTTCATCAGTTTCTCTTCTCCCCTTCCAGCTCCTCCACAGCTTTTTGCCTTTCTTTGAAAGCAAGGAAATTTAGACAGTTAAGAGATGTCAAACAGCAACAGATGCTCCGGAGCAGAGTCTATTACTACTTATCAAAGTTAATCTCCCCCTAAAATTATACTTCGAGGATCTATTACTATTGATCTTGGCCATTAGCCACCAAGTATTTTAATCCCTGGTGAACCTAATGAACTGAACTTCGGTCTCCTGTAGCACAACACGCGATGTTACCAGCTGAACCCCTTTACGGCTCAGCTGTGCTTACAACAGGACCCTAAACCCTACAGCCATCACAATATGTGAATGCTCTACATCGTGTTCTCTTTCTGACCTAAAAGCACTGCCCGGTTGCTGCCAGCAGTCACATCTAGGTACCTCCTGCACCAGACCGTTTGGCACCAACTTCCCGCTGGTGCTCCCTCCCGACACCGCGGGTGTCGCAGCCCCGCTGCTCTGGCAATGAGGCACGGTCACAATCCTGCACCCAGCTACCAGGGACCACGCAAAGCGAGCCTTAAACACCAACGTGCAGCCCAGTCCGGCTAACTAGAAAGCCCCGATTAGTCCAGCCTAATAAAAACTCCACCTCTGTTAAAAGGCAGTTAAAAATAGAGACCTGCTCTTTGAATAGCCGGCGGTGCCCTGTGCCCCGGCTCTCCCTAATACCATTATAAACACCCTGCCGGGGCCACGCAGCGTGCTCGGAGCCACAAAGCCCGGTGACACTGCTCCTGGCGTCCTGCTCCGTGCCACCAGCGTGCCCGCAGCGCGGCTGTGCCGTTCAGCACACGCCCGCCTGGCCGCAGAGCGGCAGCGACCTGCTTTGCTGCGACCCACGGATTTTCAGCTTTACGGCTAGAATTAGGTCACCAGCAAAGATAGCTGAGGTTTTCCAAACTCGCCAGCTATTCTTGATGCTCCTGTTCGGGTTTCCTGGCTAGGCACCACGCGTTTGAAGAGAAGTGACGAGGTATTTCAGATGCTGGCAAGCGGCGATGCTCAGCCCAGAACCTCTGCCTGCCTCCGGGGCTGCCGCCCACCACGAAGAGCTCTCCAGTTCGGATCCTCCTGGCCTCTGGAGGAGAAAGCAAGTGCGATACACATCAGCAAACAGATAAATTAGCTGGGACCTGCAGAGATCCTTGAATGCCACCTGAGACGGAAAGAACGTGAGACATGAGGCAGCCTCCCGCCGGGCGGATGGAGAGCGGCGCCCTTCCTGCCCTGGGCCACTCTCCTGGCTCCAGCAGAAAAGCCACCCAGGTGCACGGGGTGTCACAGCAGCAAAGGCATGGACGGGGTCTCAAAACAGAGCCTCTGTGTCTTCATAATACGAAAAAGACCCTGCATTTCGGTGCTGAATGTAGTCAGGCTTTAGACCAGTAACACCACCGGCCAGCTGAAAGCAGCACGCACTTCTTTTGTCAGATCTACGTTTGTCCACCAGTTAAAGAATAAAGGATGCTACCAATCCGTTATTTGGGAAAACTATTTCCTGTCTTCAAAATAACGAGCAGGGAATACGCCAATACCAAGAACACATTCTGATGTAGTACCAGTGGTCACTTTTGCCATTAACATAGTTCCCTAAATCACACAGCTAAGCTATTGCTACTAAGAAGTATTTTTCTTGTTCATACGACAGGACAGAGTTTTCCCACCCCACACAATTCTTTCCTGATACTGTATTCCGGTTTCCTCACCTCATGGAAGAAAATCTTAATTCCTAATGAAAAAAAATAGTCTAAGAGGAGGACCGTGTGGAATATTTGTTTACGTAAAGTCTTTTCTACCAGAAGGAAAGCATGTGCTTTTCATCTAATGCCACTCTGCGCTGTCAGAAATATTTAGGGAGTCATCAAATATCTCCCGCACCTCTCAGGTACAGAGGGCACGCATCTGGAACAGAGGACGCAGTGCATGTAATTTAACCTTGTAAAATTATTTTAAGTTTAACCTCAGACTTCGCTGGAAAAAGGAATTACCAGCCAAGGTCATTACTAGATGTGCGGTTGGAAAAAGGCACTGCAACTAGGAAAGAGAACCTAAGAGCTCCTAGCACTATTTTTCCTGCTGGGTATATATCTTAGCACACATGCGGCAGCACTAACGTATTTCAAAGGTCTAGGAGTTAGCTAGCATTAAGCGCCAAACAGTTTTAATTTAACTACACGTGTTATTCGGCAGGAGAACCTGAACAGAGAAGCCCAACTCCCGGCATTACGACAACAGACGCGTCACGTCCTGGCCTCACACGTACTGACGCCCCAGGAAAGGTGCTGAGAAGGGGGAGTGGAGAGCACACCTTGCTTCTGCTCAGCCGGTACAGCACGCTAACATAACCTGGTTGTCCGCCAACACCGTTCTTCCAAAGAGGAGCAGGGCTGATCACCTAGAAAGTTATAACTTTGTAAACTGCAGGAGAAAAAGCAAAACCAAACCTGTACCTTGCCCTTTCCCTTTAACTACCTTCAACATCTCCCTTGTGTTTTCTTCCTCTTCCCTACGCACGCGTAAAGGCAAAGAGATATAAGACTGCTCAAAACTCCAACAGAAAAAAGCGTAAAGCTGGCCACTTAGAAACCATTTCCTTAGGCAGACCTGCACCCACAAGAAGTGAAAGTGGATCAAATGTTTTTCAGCCCCACTACAAAACTCAGGCCGCTGTTCCTGGTGAACTCCTGATCAGCTGGAGAAGATCGATATGACCCCAGCTTCGGCCAGCAGTGCCACAGACGGATATAATTCTGATTCCCCCAAACCAAGAACAGCTGCAGCTGGGTAAACTCACACTTGTGCGAGGATTAGCTGCCTTACGCTCACTCGGCCTGTATTCTCCCAGCAGGAAAAGGGCTGGGATCCCACCTGGGAACAAACCGAACGCAGAAAGGTTCATGCTTTTTTCAGGAAAGAAAAAGAAAAAAAAAAGAAGGGCTAGAGCTCCCAGTCCTCTAGTTTGGTGGAAGCTGGTTTCCATTTGTTCAACTATCAGGCAATATTTAAAACACAAAACACAAAAACAAACACATGTGAGCTTACAGAAACACCTGCAGTAAGCTCACTGTAATTGCAACCAGACCCCTCCTTCCCTGTTACGCTGTAGTGCTTATATCCCTCACGGGGCCTTGGGAACTGAAGAAAGATAAACTACTGCTTCACGGCCAGGTATTCCCTATGCGCTGTTCCATCCTGGGATCACTCCCTGCTTGTTTCACAAATCCCCAGTGAAAAAACAGTTGTTGGCAGAAGCCCGCCCAACTCGCGCGCACGTTCAGGGCGGGCGGCGCAGCACCGCGAGGAGCCGCCGTTTCAGCCTCCCCATCACCCTTAGGGCTGGGCAGCGGGCAAGACGTGTAAGCGCCAGTCAGGAGAGCTGCTGCAGACAGCCTGCACGACCTCAGGTAAATCCCGCGGAGCACCGGAGCACGCACCGCTCATCCGCAAAACGCAGCTAATCCTAATTCCGCCGCGGAGCCCCGCACGGCTAAACCCAGCCTTGTTTTGCAGGTGCTCACGCAGCTCAGCAATGGCACTGGTGTTGGAAGCGCCTGGACGGGAGGACGCTTGAAAAGGTAATTCAGGTGTCAAAAGGGGGGAGCAGAAGACACTTCACCCGCTGCTCCTGCACCACCGCCTTCGGCCGCTGCTAACCCTTTACGGCACGCTCACCCCGCAGCAGAACCCGCTTCCTGCCCTGCTCCTTCCCTACCACGTGTGCTTTTCTCAGGGGTCACCAAGGGGGGAAAGAAAGACAACGAAAAGCAAAACTCAAAGACACTCCGAGATGCTCCTGACTCCAGAGGGCTTCAGCTTGTTTTCCTGAAGTATATCACAGCTGAAACAAGATTTCCCTTCTCCTCCCCCTTTGCAATCCCTTCGCTGAAGGGATGGAAATGCATCCCCATATGTGCTTCTCCCAGCGAGCACCAAGCCTGTAAGCTGCTCTTCCAAGCCAAGAAAAGTTTAAAAGAGGTGACGCCCCGCAGAACAGTGCCTGCACGCTTCCTTATGGGGTCACGTAACGTAGGATATCCACCAGAGACAGAGCGTTCCCGTCCGGTTTCCCACTTCTTTTGGCATCAGCGTTGCTTTTCTGGGCAGGCGAAGTGGCATATGCACGGTCGGAAAAAGGAAAAGGATTTTTTTCCTCCATACTCCCTCATCTCAGCCAGAATTGCTCTGCATACTCGTAGCATCTAACGTTCAGTCTTGCTGTGAAAGCTGAGTACTACGTGCAGCATCCAGGGCTCTCCCCTTCAAACACACAGAGGCGCTCAGCTTTGGATGGCTTTTTTGATTTCTAGAATAACGTTGAAATAGTCTTCTTCCTAGTTAGATGTTAAGGAAAAACTTTCTAGCAGTACCAACAGCTGGTCAGTGCACCAGGCTGTACTGCCTTCCCCGGCAGCCCTTCTCTCAAGGGTTTTCAACGCCAGTCAGACAGGCATCCGTCAGCTACGGTGGCGATGGAGCTTATCCTGCTTTGGGGCAGAGGGACACACCAAACGAACTACGCAGGCCTCACAGCTCCATCTCTGACAGCTTCACAAAACACCACGCAAACCCGAAGAGCCTTCCTGCCTTCTTCTAGGCGCAGGTCCCGAGCCAGCTGCACAGGCACCGTGCTGAGCCTCTGGAAAGGGAAGGGGGATTTTGCCTCTCCGAGCTACAATCCTGGTGACAGAGCACAAGATCTACTCTGGTGTGGCAGCCTTTGCTGCTGTGTGCGGCTGGGAAGGGCAGGGATGCCACGTGTGCGGGCAGACAGGCAAGGTAAGAGGATCAGGAGAAGGGAAACGTGCAAGGCAGCTCCCACCGCCAGCAGGAGACAAACCCCTGCCCTGCACGCTGGTGAGGAAGGACAAGAGCAAAGCAAACGCCCGGAGGGCCTGCAGGCAACGTGACAGCACCGTGACTTGTAATTCCCCAGGTCGGGTTTGGCTAAGGAAGGATCAGCTGAAGAGGACCGTGCACGCCGGCAGGCAGCAGGAGGCCGGCGGGAGGAGCCAGCGAGGGAGAAGCCGCGGCCAGGAGCTGATCCTCTGCGGGGAGCGGGCGTCCTGAGCCGTGGGGGGCACGGGAGGAGGCAGCAGGCCTCGAGGATACAGGCAGCACACAGCTTCGGTTGCCACTGCTCTCGCTCTTCCTCTCTTCGAGCGGTTCTCAGCTGGAGGCAGGAGCAAACACCCCCAGCGCCCCGCTAGCTGCTCCGCGTGCAGCTTAGGGGCTGCAACCATGCAAAAAAGCAGCCAGCTCCGAGGAGCGCCAGGATCCAGTCGGTGGGAAACAAACACAGATCAAAGCGAAGACCCGAGCTGTATACACAGCTGGGGCTCTGTCCTGTGCTTTCAAAGAGGTGGGCACGTAGATGTTAACTGCGAGCTCTTTGTGTGTGTCCCCGCACGTAACTGTGTGCATCTGTGCGAGCGGGAGCACTCAGCCCACGTCTGGCATCCTGACGCCGCTGGAGGGTAGCTACTGAACGGGACTGTCTGAGCTGGGCGGACGATTCCCACACAGCTGGGCAAACTCTGACGGGGCAACGCACAACCCGACCTGCCCCAGGGAACAGGGCCAAAGAGGTGGGAACGAAGGACACGGACGATACAAAGCAACCTCTTTTTAACCTCTGAGCTCTGTAACGAGCTGGATACTCTGCTCCCCCTTTCAGAGTAACTCGTTGGAAGAATTTCCCTGAGTTCCCAGAAGGAGCAGAAGAACCCTTCCATCTAAGGATCCCTTCCCACGCGGGGTCTGAAGTGCGCGTGCCTGGAGAAGCTGCGGTGAATCACCCCAGGGTTCAACAGGTTGTGTCTTTAAGCGGCACTGGGAAGTCCCTCCGGGGAGGAGGCGCGGGACTTGCCACCCAGAACCTCCCCGAGGTCACGGAGGACCCGAGCAATGCCTCCTGCACAGCGCAGCTTTGAGGGGAAAGAGCAGAGGAACGCCCTGCTGCAGCAGGTGGAAGTGCCTTTACCCTTGTGAAAAGACGTCTGCCTTTCCTCCGCAAACAAGTACACCCGCTCACTCACATGGAGAGCGGCACCTATGAGGCGTCCTCCCTTCGCTGTCGTATCACACGGCGTCCCGGGCAGCACGGCGCTGAGCGCAGGGGCCCTTGGCACAGCCCCAGCACTGTGGGGACACGCGGGGGGAGCAGCATGCGCCCAAGCGACGGCGCAAGTACTCATCTGAGAGTCACTAAAAGCTGAGCTGCTGCCTGATTAGACGCGTTCAGATATTCCACCCTAGCAGGGCAAGCACTCAGCTCAGAGCCGGCAGGCCGCACGTGCCTGTACAAGCACGGCTAAGTTGTGTGCAGCTGTTTACTACCCCCCGTGATAAACCACACCCGCGTGGCACGCAGCATTATCAGCACGGACCACGCACGAGCTGCCTGACACCGTTCACCCAGCCTGTTTCTGTGAAGGTAACGCTGCATTTCAAGCTCGGGTCCTCTTTCCAGGGGAGGTTTCGGTGCATGAGCTTTTCCGTATCAACTTCTGGCACGTCTCCCTCTTTCCCTCAGCCCCTCCTGGGCAGAACTCCTTCTGGAGGCAGGTGCAAGATGGCTTTGCAGCTGCTGCATCCCCTTCCCTTTTGCAGACGCTTTGCATTTTGCACCCCTGTCCTTTGCAGAAGCTTTGCATTTTCCCCTAAGTAAGTCATGCTGTTTTCTCAACGCATTCTCAAAGGTAAATAATTAACAGGCAAGCGGGACAGAAAACCTTACCCCGCAGCTGATGGAAGTGATGTTCAGGCAGCAACTTACACAAAACAGACACCCTCAAAAGACAGCCATTAATTTTTTTAATGGACCGTTGGGCAGAAGACCTGACTCATGCCATCGCTCTGGGATCCAGAGACTCCTCTGGACTCAAAGGAATCCAAAACCTTCACAAGAGTCAGCCTGCATCCGACAGCCTCAGG
Organism: Cygnus atratus; assembly: GCF_013377495.2. Classification (NCBI taxonomy): domain Eukaryota; kingdom Metazoa; phylum Chordata; class Aves; order Anseriformes; family Anatidae; genus Cygnus; species Cygnus atratus. The sequence goes on from NC_066368.1 coordinate 11,022,076, forward strand.
TGCCACCTTTAAAAGCAGAGACACTGCTATTCTGCAAAGGCCCATCAAGAGTTTACCAAAAAGAAAACACAACGAATGCTACAGAGAGAAGATCCGTACTTCTACACGGATTCAAACTCTTGGGATGCACAGAAAGGGAGTCGGGTAAATGATTCCCCTGGGTCTCCCCATCGCTACGTCCTGCCGTGGCCCTGTCTACATTGCCCAGTGGCTTCACGGGAGGAGAATTCCTGGCCCTTGGTTGCACGCTGCCAATTTCATTGTTTTATGGCTGTCACACGCGCTGCCTGGGGGGAAACCTGCCTGCTCTGTTTGCCCACAGCTATGCAAACTGCTCGGCACCAGTCTGCAGCCAGGCAACAGCCACAGCAACTGCCAGGCGAAGCCCTTTGCTTTCATTTCCCAGACGCGGGGCGATGAAAGCCTGTTGCACACTTGCTCTGCCTACCTCCCTTCCCAAAGCAGGGGGCTGGAAGGTGCTGCACGAAGCCCCGCCACCATCCCACACCAGCAGAGGCACCTTCGCTTCGTGCCCCTCTCCTCTTGCCAGAGGGGAGAGGGCACAAGGGCGGTGAGACAGCATCAGCCCGCACGTCCTGGCCCTGGGAGCGGTGTTGGGGACCCCGAGGGGGACACAGGGAAGGAGAAAGTTGTAAAGGAAGCAGAGGTGAGAACAGGCAGCCTTTTGTGAAGGAGGGGAAAAGCAAGCACCTGGCTGGAGGGACGGAGCAAGGAGGCCCCAACAAGGAGCGGGTCAGCGCACGCTTGCTGCACGTGCCCGTGATGCAGGCACCGACTCTCCCCCTCCTCTCCCCGAGGCATCACAAAGGCGCACAGGTTCTCAAAGCTGTAACGCCACATCCACGAAGGAGAATGAGGAAGCTCCTTGCCTCTGTTTCCCATTCCACGCCGAGACTTCCTTTGGTTACCCCAAGCCCACAGTGGCTGTGCTGCTGCAGTACCCCCGGCACGTGCGCCAGCCGCAGGTCAGCGCACAGACAGCTGCAGGCAAGAGCACAACGTCCTGAAACTTGCAGTTACCACGTAATCTGTCTCAGAAATTATGTTCCTATTACCTCACCTTCTCTAAGGCAGGAGCTCCCCGAGTGGCTGTTAGCCCGTAATGCTTCCAGGCCCACGCGCAGCGTCAGCCACTTGAGCAAGACAAGTTGCTGCATCACAATCTCCGGCTCTCGGCGCTCCAACAAACAGCACCCCAGGAAAAAACGAATACGAAAACCAAACCTGCAAAGTCTCCAGAGACGCGTTTGGGAGAGAGATGGCAAGTACAAAGCCCTGACGTGACTGAAAACTGAGCCAAGAAAGCTGAGCGCTCAACTTCCCACCTAGGGCCAGATTCTTCCCTGGCCCAAGCTCACGGACTGCAGGGTGGATTTGCCCAGGCTTTGTTTTTCAGGACATCATCCCGAAAGAAAACTGTGGCAACACACCCAGGTAGAAATTTGAGGACAGAAGTTTGGGAAGGGAGTCAAGAACCAAAGCTGGCACTGATGCAAGCTCCTAATTAGGTATTATTTAAGTCCATCTGACTGCTTTCGTTACACATCCACGGCAGTGACCAGACTCCCTCCTGGAGCCCCGAAAACAGTAAAACAACCATAAAGCACTTACTGGATACCTGTTCTGTTCACTGCTCCGCACATTTCCAGTCCAGGATGCTGAATGCAAGAACTCAGCCAGCACGTAGGGAGACGCAGCAGTAGAGCATGTGGCTTTCTAAGAGCGGGGTCTCCTCTGAAGTCTCCATTGCAGGAGGCAAAAGGACGAGGGGATTCCCAGCATCAGACCTTTAACCTTTAAGGCAAGGCCGCGCAGACCATGGTGACGCTTCTATCTACACTCTGGGAGGAAAACACATCAGAAAGTGTCCCTACAACACATCTTAGTTGAGAAGGGTTTTGTGATGAGCACTGGGTTTTGAGAAGTGGCTTACAGCCGTGACTTTGTGTGGCATTACCGAGACATTTTGCTTTGAGATAGTTTATTCAAAATAGCAGCAGTGTTCTTTTTCCTCTTCCTTCTCCATCTGCTGTTGGATTCATAGGGGAGGTGGAGAGAGCTGGGAGCGGAAAGGAAGCCACGTAGGCATTCATTCCTCACTGCATCACTTTGAATAACAAAATACGTATATACATACACACATAAATATTGAAACTTGGAATTCCGATAAGAGCGGTGCTGAAGGTCTTCCAACAAAATAAAGATCATTTTGTTTCCTTTGAATTTTGGCATGGAAACTAACTGTCACTTTTCAGCAGCTTTACTTGGAGTTCAAAATGTTCTGCTACCCAGCCAACGTGAAACAAAGCCTCTGCAGACTTCTGACTCTGAGCGAATCAAAACGCTGCTGCTGTGCAAGGGGGCTCTTTGCGTGAACGAGAGCAGTGGTTGAAGAGATCAGATGCCCGTTTTGCAGCATCTCACTGCTGAGTTCCTGGAGCAATGCAGGAAAGTAACAGCAAGGTAGCAAAAGGCAAACTGACACTAAACAATGGTGACCACACCTGGACTTCCCCAGGATGAACATCCCTCTAATAACCTTGCTCCACAAGCTACAGCCGTCCCTGTCTGGTTAAACCAAACCGGGCATGGCAGTGTAACTGTTACCAGACCTCCTGAACTAGCAGAGCACCTTTCAGCTCCCTTGAAGAATGTTTGTCCCAGCTGAAAATGGATGCATCTGTCAGCCAAGCGGCAGAGCTGAGGACAGCTAGCTACTTCCAGCTCTTGTTCCATACCGGCCACGGAGACAGGAGGGTTTAGCTGCAGCTCCCCCAAGGAGCAAGTGGATCACGGCGTGCTCTGACCTTTGGATGTGTCAAAAAAAGATGCATGCTCAGCTGCGTTGGCCATGGTTTGCCTGCTGCAGGGAACATCACAGGTTCCAAGTTTTATTAATGAGGAAAATAATACCTACTGTCAACATCTGCTACATGAAGTTAACACGAAAACAAAGCCCACTCCAGAGAACAAATGAAATTTACTGGATTAGTTTCTTGCTCCAGCTCTCCTGGATAAACAGCAAGGAACTCAACACCACATTGATCAGTTGCTTCAAGACAAACACTGATCATGCTGCCCTGGCAAGTATGTATCGCACAACAAAAGCACAGCCAGCCAGTTAGTCAGAGGAGCAAGGATTCACCACTCTTTCACTTCCCCTCCCTCCATCTTCCAGCCTAGACAACACGGCTGCACTGTTTAATACCAGAACCATCTAAATGTGCTACGTACACTATGTCCCGCAGGTAAATGCTTTCCCCTCCCTCCAGCATTTTGCTAGTACAGATGCACTCGAGGCCCTGTTCCAGAGAAGGGGAACCAGGCTGTGTAAGTGCTGTGGAGCCGCAGAAAGCCCCGTGCTGCAGTGCAAACTGACCCGGGTCACGGTTCTCTCCTGCGTGGCGGGTAGGGTTTTTCCTTTATCTCATCTGCTTCCTCGAATATGCAACCCAGCGCAACAGTCAGCTCCGCTTAAGAGACCACTTGGAGAAATACTTGGCGTTTAACTGTTTCTCTTATGTTAAAGCAAGAATGTTTGGGAAATCACAGAAGCTAGAAGGGAGACCCTGAGAAGAGTCAAAAAGGCTCAAAAAGCACAGCACCGATCATTGCTGTGTGTGTTCTTCGCTTCGTTTCTGATCATCTCAAAAGATACCAGAGAGAAAGAATCTTACACAACTTCACCCTGTGCTTTCCCACTAAGCACAACACTTCAGCTTGGCTTAGGAGTAGTTTTGTCGCCTTTAGACTTTGTCCTTCTTTGTTTTAAAACAAGCCACCTTTTGCAGAGACAAAATCCATGAGATCTTCAGAAAATGCTGATTTCAATGGTTCTCCCAGAGCCTTTTTCCCTCCTATCTACCTTTTGTTTGAGCTACATTGTTGTTATCAGAAGCAAAAATGACCCTACTAATTTCTTCCTCATTCAGTTACTCAGCTTTGTTTCCCTCCTTTCTGCCGTATTATAATGCAATCGTCACCAAAAGCAAACAGGTCAACCCAGGCTATATAATAAGACTTAAATAAAAAAATAAAAACGTGATGAATAGCTCCACGAACTTGTCCCTTGTTCCACCAGGAGATGCACCGTGTCTGTCGGACCCCGCCACCACGTTGGTCTACCAGAACTGCCACTTCGGAGAGGAGCAGGAAAGCCTCTCGGCGCTGCGCACCGCACCGACCACATCCTTCCAAAACTGGCTGGTGTCTGAAACGTTCACAAACACCGGGTAATTTTGCTGTGTATAACACAAACGTACGCATGCAATGGAACTTAAACCTGAATTTATACTTGTTTGGGCAAACATTCCTCTATCAGAGTGACTATTTTAGTCACTCACTTCATCGTGTTTTCTTTCAGGAAATGATGGGGCTTTGCTTAGGAGTCAGTTCTGCGGTAGGCCTGTTCAAAAGCTGCGAAGTATTGCTTTAGTTACCATAGGAGAGGCAGAATGCTGGCTTCTTGTCTAAACGCAAGCTATGAGTCATCTCAGGCGGAGAGAAACTGAAACACATACCCATTAAATAGAAAACACAAACAATTTTCCAACATGAGGATTAATGACAGATAATAACTATAAATTAACTTTAATCTTTTATAAATCAAACAAAGCCCCTTATATAACGTCACTGCAATCTCTCTAGATAAAAAACACAAATCAAAGCAGAAAGAGAAGTCGCTCACACATTGCAGTTAATATTCGGGACAAAAATCAAACACCTCCTTTCTGGAAACACCCCAGTGTTTATGAAATATTTCAGTACTAAGAATGGGAGCGCAGCTTAAGACACTGCTTTAATTTCTGAAAATACAGCTTTAGTTGCTTTTGGACATGAAAAGATAAATATTCTTAATCCCGACGCATCAGAATTTCATGAGCTCTACCGTAGTGAAACCACATTAAGATGCATATTCAAAAAGGAGGGGGAGAGCACTGATTTTCTGCTAGCCTTTTGCTGCTGCTTGAAAGAAACCGTGCGATTGCTGAAGGGGTTAAAACAAAACTTAACTGAATGTAAGGCGGCTGCTGTTCGTAGACGGGAGGGGAAAAACCAGAGTCAGAGACCTAATAGTGGACAATTTTGAAAATTACAGTGTGTGTCAATAATGGAGATAACAGTGAGATTCAAAAGGAATAATCTCAAATAATCGGGAAAATGAGCACCTGCCAGCCACAAAGCCATTAGTATCAGGGCTTTTATCTTTGCCACAGTTAAGTCTGGAGACGCCGACAAACTTAACAACACAGCAAATAAAACACGGTGAAAATCTAACTGGGAAGCAATTCTCTTCACTCAGAAAACGCTGCCATGGAGTTTGAAAATGCATGCTTCTAGTAGGAAACCCACTGTCCGATTGCTGGTAACGAACACTGCCAACCCAGCACAGCCTCCGTGGGGTCCAGCTGGGCTTGCAGAAGCTCCGGCCTGACCAGCTACACGCGTCTGCACTGGGGACAGAAGCAGAGGGCTCCTGACCAAAGGGACCCCGGGTACATACAGGATTTTGCCTGTGCAGACCACCCAATGCAATCAAACGCGTGTCCTTCCCAGAAGGATGAACTCAAGGGCTTGTAAAACCGTATCTGAGACACGGACCTGGGCTACTGTGCCTTGGGAACTGGGAGCCCTCTAGGAAAGACCTTGCTGAGGGCTGATGGTTGGGAGTCTTCAACCCGGAGCAGGCGGGGATGAGGGAGTGCAACTTCGGTGGAAGGAGAGGAAGAGAGGCAGACGGTGTTACACCAACGGCAAGTGACAGCGTGTGTGGCAAGCAAACAGCTTGTCCATGCTCACGAGAAGGTGGTGTAAGATGGAACAGGTCCTCCACATGCTCCTCTCACTAGTAACATAGATAACAAGGTTAATTCTGATGTCCCCACCCTAGGCAGCATTACTGTCCACAGCTGAAGTCAGGGAACAGAGGCAGGAACTGCCTCAGCTCACACAGCAAGCAGGCAGCAGGCATATCCTGAGCCCACCGCTACTCACCAGCCCTCACCCAACAAGAATTCCACAACATTAGCTGCTCAGACCTCACTCACAGAGTTTGAAGCTTTGCTGCCTGTCCCCCATGCCTGAGGGCAGAAAAAGCTGCTCATAGATCCAGGCAAACCTGGCCAGTGTGAGAGGACCACGATGGTACAGGGGAAGATGGGGACGGCTCTGCTCTAAAGCTGCGCTGAGAACAAGCAGTGTTTGCAGTAACAATTAGATATGCAAATAAGGGCATTGAAAATTAGTGACGGTTCACTGTTGTCATGGAGAAAAAAAAGCACCCTCCATTCTGGGTCAGACCCAAGCACTGCATTTTGTTTCCCTCACTGGTGAATAAAGCTGCAGAGAGCACTGGAAAAGCCCAGGACCAACACTTCTCAGCAGAGCTCCATCTGGGCCCGGAGAGCTCATGGCTCGCACAGGGACAGGAGAGCAACATCACCTAAATCAAAAACCTCCCTGCATCACCCCAGAGAGGCAAAAAAGACCATGACAACTCCACGGACCCCCAGAGCTACCAGGAGGTGCAGCCGCAGCCAGGAAGAAGCCGCCTGCACCATGCAAAGGGAAAGCTGCTTCCCAGCACCGCTGCTGCCAGGGGGCAGAGGTGTGGGGGCAACATGGCACAAAGTACTCAGCTCCAGTTCTCCCGATCTCCATGGCACAATCCTGTCTGAACTCCAACGCAGAGTTCACCTGGAGGCTCTGCGCATCCTTGGCCATCCTTGCGGTGTTCCCATGCCCTGTTAAATGACCGCTGCTAGGAGGGGGCAATCAGCCTATTTAGACCCAGCTTTCCAAGCCAGGGGGTTTCTTCGCAGGAGCAGCTGGCCAGAGCTGCCTTTGTTCCAGCAGCCCCAATAAACCCAGAACTCCCCCCCCACCCCCAAATCCCACAGAAGGGCCAAGATAAGTTTCTAATGGAAACCCCGACATAACCTTAACTACAGCATCCTGAATGGCAGCTGACAATCTGAGCTGTGTGTGAACCACCTCCCCTCGTCTCGACGGCATTTATCTTACTTGAACTCCCGTTACAAAAGGGTCGAGTCATGGAGCAGAGCTGGCCCAGGAACAAAAGCGCAAGCCTTGCTAAAACTCCAGACTCGAGGATAAACAGGCTCAGTCCTAAACCAGGTTAGAAGAGAGGCTCCACAGGCACGCCGGTCTCCAAGCTCAGAGCCTCTGGACAATGGCATTTGCTTCTGCTGCAGAGATGATCACGGCCCAGCAGAGGGGTGGGAGGGAGAGGGTGTAGAGCCCAGGGCTCTGCCCTTCCGGGCTTGGTAACACATCTTGCCCTGCGCCCAAGAAACCTGATCCCGTAGCAACCTCATGTATGGGAAGTGCCCCAATCAGATTTCACTGTGGCAGGAGAAGAACGGTATTTACTCTGCATACAGATTAGTCGCAAAACTGGGTCACTTCTTGCCTTTTCAGAGAGCAAAATGAAAAAAATAAAAACAAGGCTGCTTCTTCAGATCTTTTTGCGTCTCCCCCCCTCCCCCCCCCCCCCAGGTTTTAAAACTACGTGATGGGCTGTGGTCATTCGCAGCTGCCTAAGCTGATCGCAGACACCTGCGTGTGGTAAGGTTAAAGCACATTAGCACTGCTGGCCTCCCATTTCTTAGAATTCAGCTCGTTAGCTACTTACCGGTTCTTTTCTAGCTCGTTGTGCGTAGACCTGGAAGACAAACAAAAATTTGGATTAGCCACCTTTGAACCCTCAGCACCAAAGTTCAGTCACCGAAAGCTGCGTGCATCCCCGGTGGGGCACGTCAGCATAAAGCCAGACACACATAGGGTAAAATCTAGAGCTGCGACCTCAGCCTCCCTGCTGAGGAGAGATTGCTTCCCTAAGTCTGTACTTACCTGGTACGTGCAGATCTGGTGCTTACTGGTGCTGTACAAAACGCAGCCCAGCGCCTTAAAAGCACACAAAACCCCAAAGAGAGGCAACGATTCGGACAGGGGGCCTGAAGCAGCCCTTTCCAAACTATTTCTGCCTCTGCCGCCAGCTCAGGCCAGGACTGCAGTCACACATCTCCGTGCTTCAGCTTCTCCATCTAGCCAGTACAAATATTGTTACCATCTGCTAACGCAGGAGCCGGTGGCGCGTTCATTTCTGCACATTAAATACCTGGGGACCTGCCGGCAGAGTTGGTTCTGTGAGGACACCTCTGGAGCCCCTCAGCCTTCACACGCCACATTAAGCAAGCCCAGCAGGACTCCAGGTATGGCCAGCGTTCAGGCAGGAAATGGGATGAGCAGCACTGCCCTGTTTGCAAACACCAGCAGCACTTTTCAGGCGGCTGGAAAGCCCTCAGCAGCGGCTTGTGGCAAAGCAAATGACCCTTACAGCGGTGCTGTGACCGCTCCACAAAGGAGGGGGCTTTGTCTTTGTACCTGCCCGCCACAGCAAGCGCACCGCCAGCATTCCTTCCTTCGGAGCTCACAGCTTGAAAAGGAGACCAAACAGAAGCAAAAGGGAAACACACAAAGTTCGCTCTCCCGTCTCTGATGATAACGGTGGCAAAAACAAACCACCACATAAATGAAAGAGCAACGAAAACCCCACCAAACTTAAATCATTTCACGATTTCTAATCTAACATGTTATTAGCAGCCCAGGGAAGGTTGTTGAGGATTATTTAAAAAGGACAGTCATTTACCCAACATTCCCCTTTAACAGAAGATCACCTTAGAGTAAGAGTAAAAGGAGCCCAAAAGCTTAATAAAAAGGATCTATTTTCTGTAATTTGGCATCACATTTCTTCCAGAGCTCTGAGAAGATTATCCTCTATCCCCCATCTGGAGAATCCCGCAGAGATTTCTACAATTAGGGAACTGAATGGAGGATGTGCTCCAAGGGAAACCCTGTCATAATTAAATGCTGCTCCAAAGAGAGGGAGGAGGAGTGCCTAACAGGTGCTAGACCTCGGTGAAGATGACGAATAAACTGCGGACGTCTGTGAAAAGCAACGCAGGTGACACTTGGCTAGCTGTGCCTGAGAGCTGGGGGTAGCTGGAAGAATAAAAAAGAAATAAAACCTTTGATGTATGCTTGTGCAATACACCCTGCACAGCAGGATGAGGGGTGCCCTAAAGCCAAGGCACGTTACAGCCAAAATCCTAAAGTGGAGGGAACTCCCACAGCAACTCCTTTCACCCGACCTGCTGAAAACAGGACCCCTGAAGTCTGGCTCCCAGCAATCAGACACAAACTTAATATAGATTTAGTCCAGAAAATCACCCCACATCTCCCCCCAAAGCCTAAACCACCACAATCCACTTGTCCTGGCTACCTGGATGCAAGTTAACCCCCCGGAGGCTGAGCTGGGGCCCCGTTAAAGCAGTGCCCATGTGTTCTCTGGAGCATGTTTGCTGATCTTGTTTGCCCTATGTTCCTGCAGGAGCCTTTGCAGTCGTCTTGGCTGTGACATTAGCAGTTACGGAGCCAGAGATATGCAATGGCTTGAATGCCGATATTATATCGAGCCAATTATCAAGGCCAGCACTGAAAGAACAAAGTTTGGCCCACTGCTGTGAACAAAATTAAACCAGCAGGTTCTCCCTCCTCCTCTCACATCGCAGGCTCTTTATTACCTATCTGCCTTCTGACGAACACCACAATTGCGAGGGGTCACAGGTTTCTCACCAAGTCAGGAAATTTATGCTCTGACTTTTAACCATATTGGTGGCAGGGAAAAAGAAAAAAAAAGAAACAACCCCCCTCAAACTCCTTCCTCCTGCAGCTGAATGCAAAGAAAAGGATCCCGGCAACACTGAACGACTCCTGCGGGAATGCTGCCTCCCTTACCTGCCTGTGTCTTACTTAGTTTTACTGGGGGCACTTGGAAAAAAGTAATTTTTCATTTCTCCTAAACTGAGGAAAGACACCAAACAGTACTGCTCCCCAGCACCACCACAATTCACTACCTCTATTTGCTGTGCCAGCTTCCCTTTGCTTGGGCAGCAGACACAAGAACACCTCTCACTTTTCTGTTCATAATTCATTTCATTTTCTGTAGCTCCTGACTGAGAGATTAAATTTTCTCCCTGTCTTTGGGCTCCACATGTTACTAAGACTTATTTGGAGTTAGACAAGGACAGGAGCGTCAGTGAAGTGGTAAAAAGCACGGGAACCTCTACTGACACCACGCTCAAAAGCGATTTATAGGTACAGAACCAAACGTAGCTGAAGGTGTAGCTGAGGTGGTGTCATCCTCCCCTGGGAACCTGGAGAGGATCACTGGCTTTTGGATGAGTCCAGGCTGAACGCCACAGCTCTGTTACTGCAACACCTGGGGGACGTCCTGGGGCACGTGTAACCCTGCATTTACGCCAGCAAGGAGCTGCTGCGTTCTGCGCGACGCTGCTTTGCTGCTGCTGGTGGTCGGGCACAGTCTGTGCCACGCAGTGAGACGAGGACGTCGCCGCATACAGCACGGATATGACAGGAGAGTTGCCACCTGATGGCCAGGGCAAGCAACTTGCCCTTGCCCCCACCTGCAAGGCTGAGATCAGAGCCATGCAGGCACAGGCACGCTCGGAGAGGAAAACAAAAGCGCATCACACCTACCAGCACCACCTCCGGCCTGCCCGGCACCTCTGCTGCGATTTAGAAGGAGCTCGAGCACAAACTGTCTGCAGGACTCTCATTTAAAAGCAGGTTTCTACAGCTGTCGGTTCCTTACCAAGGAATTTGAAACACCCGTACTGTTAGCGTCCCTAAAAACTTCAGCAACGTTAGGTAAGCAGGAAAATACTAATGAACACATTTTGAAAACAGCCGGGGAAAAGATCATGAAAGAGTTTTAGAAGCTTAACAGAAAGGAGCCAAGGAAACAACAACAGAAACAGCAGAGCAGTCCTCATCGCAACTTAAACAGCAAAAAGCTGAGAAAGGGGACGTTTATCCCTCTCTACCCCAGACACAAACCAGCAAGAAGCAGGGAAGCACAACCGTCCGTCACACCAGCGTAAGGTCAGATGAACCAACCCTTCTGCATCAGTTACTGGGATTTCGCCTGCCTGCAACACCGCCGGCCAGCCCGGGGACAAGGTGTTGCTGAAACATTAAGCTACGCTAAATTCCGTCCCTGCGTGAGACATTGTGAATGCTTTATGACATTGTCCTTATTTAAATGAAGTCCCTCTTACCAAGGTAAAGGCAGCCAAAACTTCCTCTGAGCACGGGTAAGGAACGGGCTCTAAAGAGCAACAAATTCATTCGCCACTGGTTTTGTTTGTTTGCTTTGCTTTTAAATTGTAATTAAAATCACAAAGCTGCCACATGGCATTAAGCACAGCTGACCTTTCTGTTTTACACAGTTCATGTTGATAAACGGCCCAACAAACGCATAGACAGCACATCTGCATTTTGTTTCCATTTCTTAGTGAGATAACTTCTACCTACAGGAAAAACTCGGCAGTCAGGAGCCCCTGTCCTACACAACAGACGGAATTCAGGCCCCGAGACCCCGTTGTCTCCCCATTGCCATCCTCCTGTCTGTACCTGGCACCTGCTCCTGGGGATCCCAGGGCTCCCTGAGCTGCTTCTCCACCATGCCAGAGACTGCAGGGGCTCAGGAGGTGCCGTGCCCATCCCTAACACCAGGCAGGGAAATAAAACGCAGCCCTTCAGCCACGCGGCCTCAGTTCCAGCACGGACCAGCGCCTGTCCTCCCCGCCAGATCTCCAATTCACTCCCCCCACTCCGCTGTAGCGAGGAGAAAGAAGTTGGTGCGAACTGGCGCCCCGTTACCTGAATCACATTTAGCACGGCAGCAAGAAGGTCCCTCCGCGGGGCAGGCCAGCCATCTTCTCTGCTTCGTTCCGCCCGGGCTCAGCCCCCTGTGCGTCGTGACCAACCCAACCTCCTCCCTCATCTCACAGCCCCTTCCCACCTGCCTCTGTTGACACCCATTTGCTTGGCCACCCAACTGCCCTCCAGGAGGTGCCTTCTCCCATTCTCCAAGCCAAGATCCACCAGCCCTGCCGGCACCGCTGGACCTAACCTCCTGCTCTCTCCTTTATGCAAGGCTTTTCTCAGAAATGACTTCTACTGCAAACAGCCAAACGGCAGGACAAAACAAATCCTCGGCTCCTTTGTTCCGTCTCAACTCCACCTGTGCCCACAAAGCAAAGCCTTCTGGCTGACGAACCTCAGTGTTCCTGCCAGGGCTTCTAACAGCAGCGGAGCAGCCCCTAAGTACTCCGTGAAACCAACTGCACAACGCTGGGAAGCTCCAACGGCAGCAGTGGGTGAGGCTTTCAGCCCAGCGCTAAGGCAGGTATACAGCTCCTACACCGGAGCCCGATCCTGCCGACACGGAGGTGCTCAAGGGCTGAGCTGTGAGGGAGCTGCGAGCCCACCTTGCCTCGGGGAGGTGGCTCTCAGGAGCCTGGCTCTCGGGGTCTGGGGCAGGCAGCAGCTGAGGGCACTCGGTGCTCCGGCAGCTCCTGCGGTGAGCAGCAGGACGCAGCCAGCAGGAGAGGGAGCAGCTGGAGCAGAAGTGCTGCCGCTGCCGTCCACACACCCGCTGCAAGTCCAAGAGCCTCACCGCAGCCTCACCTACTAGCAAACGTAACGAAATATTTCCTTAAAATACACCGGAGACAAAAGGTGTCTCCATCAGCGCTGACCCACGATCCCCCTACCCTGCCTGGCCTCGATGGCCAGAGAAACCCCGCTCCACGAGGAGCCACGTGAGGAGAGAGAACGGGCTGCGCTTCGCCTTCCAGCTGATGTCAGTGGAGATGCAGCAGATTAACCTGGCCCCAAAGTCTGGCCGGGCTTTCTGTCGCTCTTCGACTGACACGGTATCAGGTTCCTCCCCAGGCTCTGATCAAAGCTGTTTTCCCAGGATCGAGTCAGACCACTTCCAAAGTTCACGTTCTCCGTCTCCAGCAGAGAAGGCGACAGAGCCGTACTGGCATCTGTTCCTGTTTATTCGTCTCTGGAAAAGGAGAAACGGCCCCACAGCCTGTTTTCAGCTCGACAAGGGGACGAGAGCTCCTTCGTGTGGTTCACGATGACTGCAGAAGGGCACCTACCCCTCTGCTTCTACCCAGTGTCCCAAAAGCTTCCTGCAACGTTGTCAAAAAAAAAAACAAAAAGCAATTAAAGGAGATATACTGCACACCTCCCTTAAGCAAGTGAAACTCACACACCCCTCAGTTTGGTACCTACCCCCCATAACCACCATTTCTGTCTGCAACACTTTGGAAATCAATTCTTCCCTAACGCTTTCTGTGAGGGGGGAACACCACCAACAGGCTGAGTGGGTTTCCCGCGGCCACACCAGAAGCCCAGCTGCAGGGCAGGGTACTTAAATCAGGGTCCCTAAACCCCAGGAGAAGGACTGCATCAGTGGGTTGCTCTTCTCGGGCTCTGTCCCAGCGAGACACCCAACAAGGCCGTGTGTGCCATCTGACGCCTGTGTCAAAGGAAAGACGCCAGTCACTGCGTGCTTCAAGGGGGGAAGGGAAGAACCCCCAATCCAACCCGAAACGAGCCCTCATCTCTCATCCCCCAGCTGCCGAACGAACCGAGCCTGCTCTCAGACACCACGCCACGAGGTGCTGGGGAAGAATCCCAAACGGAGCGCGCTGCCCTGTCGTTGCCTGTTCCGGTGTCCCAGCAGAAGGAAGGGGCTAGCAGGCAGACAGCTCTCACGCCGAGCACCACGCGTCTCTCCCAGCCCCCGAGCTGGGCTCCCCCACGCCACTGCACCACCCCGACCAGCAGACCCTGCAGGGGAAGGGTTTTCCGAGCCAGGCCACGGGGCAAGAAGGCTGTTTTGCATTCCCTGCTGCGACCTGGGGCCAGCAAAGCAGCCCCCGGCCGGCCTCCCTCCCAGCTGCGCAGGGGCTGGCCTGCTCCTGCTCCACCTGAGAGCCCCCGAGCAGGGGCTGCTCCCAGCTGAGGGCAAACTGCCCCAGCACACACACTCCCTCTCGCCGGGCCCTGCACGGCCGAGAGGAACTGGGTTTGCTGAACAAGCAGCTATTCAATATTTTGTTTTCTCCTCATTGTTCAGTGCGTGGCCTCAAGCCAAGCCCTGCTCTGAATGCAGAGCCCGGGGTTTTCTTACAGGCCTTTCGGCACTCTCACCCGGAGCAGGGCTAGGCACTTCTCACGTCTGCTGTTAAGCATCCTTGATTTCCAAATGGGAAGCTAAGAAATGAAAAAAATCAGAGCTGCAGCTTCTCGTTTCCTCCAGCGTGCCTATGAAGACCCCCCCAAGGGCCTGGTTTTCTGGGCCACTTCACAAGTTCAAAGCACCACTCCCCCCGATGCTCCTTGCGGCTGCGCCTCATCAGCACTTCTGTGGCTCACAGCCCAGGCTCGTACCTTGGAGAAAATCACGGCATGAAGAACACACTGTTTGGGGCTCTCCTTTGACAAGACAGGCTTAAAGTGACTTGCTGAATGTATACGGGACTGCTGACAGGGGCGAGGAGGAAACCGTGTTCTCCGGTGTGCTGAGCGCTGCCTCATTTGTCTGCTTCTAACTTCTGCGAGGAGTAGAGGTCCTACAGAAACCACCTCCTTCCCTCGCAGCCCGCAGCTGACCACATCAGAAGGGGCTGCTGCACACGTATCAGACACGTAGGCTGGTGCACGTTCATCGTGGGCGGCACCTCAGCCATTTCAGTAGGGAAACCCAAGCTCACCTCCCTTGGGCACGCTGCAGCTGACACCTTCTATACTGACTTAGAATTTGGCCAAAGTATGGTAGATTCTCACAGCTCAGGAAAAAGTGTTTTCCTCGCCTTTACCGAGGCAAAATTTTTAAACAAACCATGTTTTTCAGGAAACGGCGAGGAGAAACATCAGGTGGCTTCACCACAGCACCTCCAGACTCCACCACGAATGGAGAAGAACGAGGGCAGCGAAGCAGACACTTCCTCCCACCAGTGTCAGGGGGGCACTGTCCCCCACGTCTCTCCCAAGCGCTACTTGGGGCAGACAGCCTCCCTGCACAACCACCATAAATAATTCATTTTGCTTCAGACGACCTGTTTAAGCAGAACGATGCACAGATTTCATCCAACGCCTGCTAGCACCTTAATATCTCTGCTAACGACATTTTCTCTGTTGAATATTCAGGTGTATTAGGGAGTGGGATAAGGCCTGATGCCGCAGGAGGCTTCGTGGGACTGCTGTCCCAGTGACTTCCAGCAGGCTCCACGAGTCTCGTGGCAGGGGCAGGGGCTCAGTCTCTTCCAAAGAGCCACCAGAACCAAAATCACAGTTGGCGATGCCCACATGGCGAAGAAACTGCAATGATTTACAGAAAGAGAACAGAAACACGGGGCAACGTTCAAATCTACCTAGAAGACTTAGGATCCTAAGCCGTGTCTTCTTTCAATCCAAAACCCCGACGCTGCCTCCTGAAAACGGGACTAGAAGAGCGTGTGCTACCCCGGGGTACAGATGGTAGGCCCCGTGTGGGTTAGCTGACGTGCCCAGATCTTGCAGCGTTTCTGTGGCAGGCTCAGGACGGGATCCAAGGGCCCGGCATGCCAGCCCTTTGCCCTGTACCGTGCTTCTTCCCACACACAACGTTACCCTTTCGAGGAAGCCAGAAATAGCCTTCGCAATGTCATCTGCAGTGCAACAGCCTGTTTGGGGAGAATGTACGTGTCTCTGCAGCCTCTCCTGACCTCAATACTCTGCCTTCAGATGCACCGGGGAAAGTGAGGCTTTTTGACTAAATGCCACCTTGCCTGAAACTCGCTTTGCTTGAAAAGAAGCTGATGGCATTTGTATGGCCCGGGGCCAAGCCAGGATTTCTTCACCTACTTCTATGTACGTTGTTAGCTCTCTCTCACGTTGCAACCACGCTGCTGCGATGCTGTGCCTGCAGATGAAGGGAGGGGAAGCGTACTTGAAAACAGGAAACACAGCAACTGTTAGCTACGCTCTGTCTCAGGGAAACTGAGGCACAAACACTTACACAGGCCGCAGCAAAATCAGGAGGAGAACCCAGATTTCCCCATGCCCGGGGTTACACCCTGCCAACAGGGACATTCTCCGCTAGCATCTGGGAGATCCGTGAAAGGGGAAGGCTGAGAAAACCGAAAAGCTCCAATTTCCTCTGTTCTTACAGTTCTGGCTCAGGAGCAGCAGCAGCTAAGAGGAAGACAGCGAGGTGGCTACCTCCCACTGCTCCCAGATGGCCAAACGACTTGTGAAGCACCTCAAACTGCTGCAGTTTGTAGCCTGATGGTTAAAGGCAAACCAGAAGTGGTGCCACGTCACCTTACCGTGCCCATACATCGCTTTATGGCTGCCCAAGCAGCCGGGCAATGACCGCTGGGGTAAGAGTCGGTCCCAACGTCATCTGTCCCTTCCCAGAACTTGTGGCACTCGGTTAATCCCTTCCGGATGGTGCAATAGATGGAAGAAGATAAATTAAAATCGTTTAGAAGACAACTGAACACTTGATGCTGAGGAACTTGACGTAAAACGGAGGCAAAAGAACTGCTTTCAGTCCGCAGGACTGCTTGCCATGGAGCGAGCAACAACGTATAAACAAGCAATTAAGATAATGCTGAAAATCATCACGTCTACTCCAATCTGGATTCAAAAAGCGACAGAACTGAAGTGAAATCACATCCATCCAGAGAATGGAAGTACAGTAGGCAGCACAGAAACGAGAGATGGGAATATATCCAGCGGGGTGGAAAAAACAGGCCTGTTCCCTCCACGCTGATCAACGAGGCAGTGTCTCCGAGCGAAGAGATCCAGGCAAAAGCCAGCCAAGTGCACAGCCCCAGAGACCCCCAGCCTCTGATCAAGAGAGTCCAAAACAGTCAACAAAAACAAATCCTATCTTTGTTGGTTCAAAGCGGGTAGGGGAGCAGGAGCCAACTCTCTTGAGAACAAACAGAAGTCAGTCTTTGAATTGGGGCAGAAGTTTGTCAGGAGGGATCAGGGGATAATCAACAGCAGGAACTCCAACAGGCAAGACAATTAATTCAGCAGCACGACATGAAAAGATGGCCTGGACCGCTTGGGTCAGGAAGAGGAATGGATTTGAAAGCTCCACCAGGGGCAAGAAAGGAGCAAGTCCGTGTTACCCACAGAGAGGGGAGCAGACGGGAACAACATGACGGGCGACAACCAAGTCAGCACCAAGCAAAGGAGCGGGTCAGGTTAAACGAGTCATGAAGGATAAACCCCTGCACGTGCTGTGGACGAGGTGTTTCAGAGGACCCGAAGCACCACAACGTGCTGTTTGTCACTGCACGAGCACCGCTGTCAGCAGTGTAATCGGCCCACACGGCCTCTCTACCTGGGCAGTGCTGCAACAGGAACAGCGCGAGCCCTGCCTAACAGCCCCGCTGCTGCAGAACAGCACGTGCCTGCAGAGGCTTCCCCTAAATCTGGGAGGACAAAGGGATCGCGAGCCTTCAGCCACAGAGGGAGACGATTCACAGCAGGCAGATCCCGCAGCAGTGAATTCCGGCTAAGGTGCAGATAGCGTCAGCAACTGGCTCTGCTTCTGGTTTGCATAAAGGTCTCTCCGCACAACTTTGACAGTCTAACGAGATTGCAAATTACATTTTACACCTACTGCAGGTATCAAAGTCTAAATTCAGCCCAGCACCAGGGCTTTCTGCAACACAGATCTCCCTACGCAGGGCTGCATCGCTAATACACAAAGGAAAGCAGGAACTCGACAGGATCTTCTGCTGGGAGGGCCATCAAATAAACGGGGTGACAAAGGGGAACGAGGCGGGTTCCCCAGTGGAAACACATCAGCCCTACCGCATCTGGGGGCCTCATTCCTCACCAGGCAGTGGGATTCAAGGCTCTCACGCCATTTGCTGGGTTCCCCCTTACTTTCTGGTATCCTGTCAGCTGTAGCGCTGCAGGGGCAAACATCACCAAGACACCGCACGCAAAGCCTCACCTCTACTGGGCCATTCTTGCCCAAATCCTTGGCAGGATCTCCGCTTCTGATACAGACCAGCAAAGACAAGGAAAGGCACAACTCGGTGCCAGCAGGCTCAAACTCTAGCCATCCCTACAGCTTGCTGCCTGCACGTGCAGACTCCAAACCAAATTACATCAAGAGGGCAGCTGGGGACCTGCTCTGAAGCATGCTGCAGTCCTAACCCGCGGAAGGCAGCGGGGTTTTCACGAGGGGTGATGTGCCTCTCGTGCATTTGATGTAGCTGCCCTGTCACACCGACGCCCAGCCTTTGGACTGCAGCCTGCTCTGGTGCCGCGGCCAAGCCCCACCAACTCCGAAAGGCCTCTCCTGTGCTACCCGCAGGTAGTGCTGGCAGCGGGGGGCTCGAGCACAGCTTGTCTTGCCGAACCCACTCAGGAAACAGAACGGCCCAAAAATCCGTTTTCCCAATCTAACGCTTAAACCATCGCTACGTTTTCCCAAAGAGAAGTCATGCTTACACCTAGTGGCAGTCAGCACTAATCCCTCGGAGCAGCTCTACCAGGCAAGCATTCCGTAACAGCAGCTCAGCCATGTCCGCTTTTCCTTCCTTAAAAAATTAACTACGAGATGAGAAGGCAAGATCCCACCCCCAACTATTTCCAGACAAGATTTCAACAACAGCATGAGGATTCCTGCTTGCCATCTCCCTGTTTGTGCATTATCAAAATGCGGCATAAATCGAAACACGGCGCAGCCGATCTCATCCATCCTCCGCATCACACACGCGTGCGTTTGTACCGTACGAGGCGAGCCAAGCCCTGAGCCACCAACAGAGCTCCCCGGCACAACAAGGCTTGAGACAAAAGCAGTCTCTAGCCCCGGCACGTTACACAAAGTCCGGCTCCCGACCCACCTACACGCAGAGAGTCGAAACTCAGCCCCCGCTAGCTGAGAAGTGAAGTGTGATCCGGTGTGAGTACAAGTGGATAAAAAAAATGCCCTAAACAAATAAATATCCTGAAACAAACAACTGCTACAGGCTGGGGTGGGGGCAGCGAACCTCCCCTGACCGAAAGGATGTATTGTATTTACAGCCATGCCTAAGCAAGCGTTCAGGACCCCCCTGCTCCTCCCCTGCACAGGGAGGTACAGGCACACAGCGCTGCTGCCGTGGTAAATCAGGCTTCCTCGCGCGCCAGACAGCCAAGGCTGACTTACAGCTACAGATGCCACAACCTTTTAGTTCTGCACCCATGTTCGTGATCCTGCGGCACGCAGACCCTTCACCTGAGGCACGTGAGGTACCTTCTGCACACCTGCCTGCCCCCAGCCTCCCCCAGGGGGGCTACGGACCGACTAAGCTTAAAACCAAGAGCACCCGAGGGTTTCAACCCCCTACAACCCCCAACCCTACCCTCAAAAAACAGCTTTAAAGGTTGCGAGCGGAGGGCTACAGAGAAGATTCAGCACAAAACCAAGTGATTTAATTCACAAGTGCGAAAAAAAAGTTTTTAATGGGACGGAGAAGAGACCAGCGATATAGAAAAATGAGGAACTGCATCACTGCGACAGCCAGACGGGCACAGAAACCCAGGCGCCCAGGCTTTCAGGCCACCCTGTCCAAAACGCCTTACCATAGCCGCTGCAGCTGCCACCTCCAAGCTCTGCAGGCAACCTGCTACCGGGTGTAGGTGCCTGAAAGGCCCCTGGGACACAAGGGAAGATAACGGGAAGAGGGGAAAATGAAAGGAAAAAGAAACTGGAGAGATCGAACCCTCCCCAAGGAACGGAGCAATAGGTCCTCTGAGTGCCCCCCTGGGAGGGCTGAGGGCTTTCCACGTCCCTGGAAGGGTGCTTGGCATTTCCCCAGGATCAGACCAAAAAAATAGCAGGCTTCTCTATATGCCTGAGGATCTGTGAAAAATACAAACGACAATATGATGATGTTGGAATGTAATTTCAGATTCCCTTATAAATCTTACCTTTATTAAACTGATGGTATTTTGAGTGAAAAAAAAACCATCGTTTAGCATCCCTGCTGTTTCTTTGCTGCTCATGCAACAACTCAAATTGATTAAAAACTCTTCTCAAATGTTTTTCGAAATACATAAATACGAGACCTGTCTCAACTATAATGGATTTTTCTAATGACTGGGCCTATCCAGAACTGCATACGGAGGGTCTGTAAGAATGGACTTCTACTTCACTTTTCTGGCAAGTTCTTAGAACCCAGCTTCTGTCCCAGAAACGTCTTCAGAAGGAAGGACACTAAATAAGTGATGCCATACGTTAAAATAAATCTCTGCTAATTTTCATCCCCATCCAAAAACCATCAGATACTATTTTCAAGAAAGATAAAGCATTTTTTAATATATCTACATAAAATTCTAATCTAATATGGGTTGGCTGATTGGCTTGTTTGTTTTTTGTTTGTTTGCTGTTAGCTATATTTAGGACGGGATATTTTTTAAAAGGTTTCCCTTGTTTATTAAAAATTCCAGGTCACAATGACTGCGGTTCCCCACATGTTTTTGCAGGTGGGTAATTTTCAGCACCTAAATAACTCTACTTAAAGCCAAGACTGCACGTGTTTAAATACATTCAGATTTTAAATCACAGCATGCACTCCTAGTCGCTAATCTCAAAAAGGTCTTTAAAACATCCGTGCAAAACCCCACGCATACATCTAGATAATGCCCGTGGATCACGGAGGGGGATCCCTGTGCAAGCTGTCAGTTGCACAACTGAAACAAACAAAAGGAAGGAGGAGAGAACCTGAGCCAAAACATCCTTATTTCAAAAAGCATCATGTCAATTAGAAATAATGAAATTATGTTTTTTTTTCCCTCTTAGTTGTACGCTCCTATTTGGGGCAGAAGTAAAGTTACTTTGCAGGTGCTGGGAGACTGTCCTTATTTCTTTAAGAGTAAGATTTGCTCCACCAATGCCATCCAGAGGTGGGCTGCCTGTAAATCAGCAGGTGGGTAAAAATGCCTGTAGGTATTTATGCCACAACATCACAGGGCCTGTTGGGAAAAGCCACTGTTGTTGCAAACAGTGAACAGAAATACTTGGATTTAAACTATGAAATAAAGAGCATCTAGGTTATGTAAACGCTTTGTGTCTCATACTCATGGTTTGTCTGGTTCAATAAGGACCAGCAACAGCACTCGAATGTCTCAAGTACTAAAGGTGCATACACTGAAAAAAAAAAGAACAACTGTGCTTTGCCAAGGTTGCTTGAGAGACTTTTTTTTTTCCTACAGGAGGCTTTTCAATGACGAATCTGCACAAGATTTTAAAAGAATCATTTTTCTACACTAATTAAACATTTTGAGACAAAAGTAATCTAGGAAAATCGCTCACCCAGGCCTGAAATGTAAGTTTCATCCCTCATCAAGGGCTTGGTATTTAATTCAAAGTCCATTTGAACCTCACTAGGCAGAACTTCCTGAACTGTCCCTCTGATTTGAACAGGAAGGGATGATACAGAGCCTTCTTTAAACAAGGCTAATGCTATACTCGGCGTCACACAAGACACACTGCAGTGAATTTGGAGGCTCCCTGAACTTCACAGTTGTCACTTGCCAGCACTGCAGCCATCTGGAAGGCCTGCCATCTCCTACAGCAAGCGCAAGCTGCTACGGCTCGCTGAAAGAAACTCCCATGTCCAGCTGCGTGCGTAAGGTCTGAGCGCCCCAGAACTGCTCTGCTCTCCGCCTGCACCAGACCTTCCTCAGGCCAAAAGACGAACGGGAGACAACACACACTGCCTACTGCTTCCGTGCTAACGAATCGAGTTGGTACTCAGGTGTGCCTTGTATAATGAAGGTCTTAAATACGGCTCAAAGTATCATTTCTGCCCCTCTGTTGCCTTACCCTCACCCCACACCCACCAATGTCAGCCCGTCGTGCTAAATAGCCCCCTGGGCTGGCCTCAGCCCAGAAAGGCGCCCCGGGGCTCCATGCTGGCAGGGCACGCTGAGCACCCAGGCCCCAGGGAGTCCTCTGCGGCCCTCTCCAGCCCAGAGGATGCAGGATTTGGTGCTAAGGAGCTCCTGAGGGGGATGTGCTTCCAGCCCTCCTCTGGAGAAGGGCAGGTTGCCATGACAAAGGCCTTTGGGAGAACGGTGTGGGATGGAGAAAAGACACGTGAGAAACCTAGGAGGGAAAAACACAGAGCTCAACTCAGCATTTGCCGTCATTTCTCAATACCGAGTGACTGGGATTTGGGACTTTCGTTCATGGGAATTAGGAAAGGACTACAGCTGCCCTGAAATCAGGAGAGGGTGGATGAACGAGGCAGACAAATACAAACACGCAGCATAAAAAAGAGCCCAGGATGTGCTGATCCTGAGGAAGAAGAGTTCCCCACAGCAAGGCGTCCTTACTTCACTTCAAACATCCTCTGTTATCAAAGGCTGCCCAAGCAGAATCACCGTAAGCAAAGGTGCCTTTCTCCATGGCCTCTACGGGTCCCTTTCCAATGGCCTTAAGAAAGCTTTAATCACCTGAGCCACCTGCCACCATTTTATGATTGCACAAGCCTCACTGCAGTAAAAGCAAGCTTGCAATTCCTTTTCAAAATTATATTTTGTTTCTAAAGTTTCTTTGTGCCAGAAATTCTCAACAAGGTCTGAACACTTCTACAGAAGGGAGGGAAGAAAAACAACAACAACAAAACAACAAAAAGGCTATCAGCTAGAAGGGAAGGTCAGATCTACCACTGCATCAAGTGTTAGGCCTAATCCACTTGTCTATACTACGTTTAACAAGCCAAGAAATATGGCATTGTTTAATAAGCAAAGTGTCAAAAACACAGAGTTCTACAATTACCAAGCAATCAGGAAGCCGGGAAATCCCACTGCCCTGAAAGGCAGAGTGAAAGACAGCTTCAATTTCCTGAACTGAATTTTTAACACGTTGCATGTAGCAGCCAGTCATCTCCCTCTCTCCCATTTGTTGTAAGAGATCCATTTCAAAACATCATTTCCTTGCTTCAAGTCATGCCTGTCATTACAATCCCAAAGCACTCAGGCTGCACACACGCTATCCCTTAAGAGCAGTGACTTCGGGGTTGGAAAGACAACATCAGCCGTATATAATGGGAATAGTTACTGCCTGTCTCCTCCCTACACCCCGCGAACAGATCTCCCTATTCCACTTCTCTCTGCAGCATCTGAGCCTTGGCACAGAGTCAGCTGGCAGTGCCACAGATACAGCTCTCCTGTGTCCCTCTGCTCGCAGCACCACGGATCCAGAAGGGATGCTGTACTTGTGTGTCCCAGCTCCGAATCCCCCTGTGCTCAGACTTTTCCCATTTTCCCTGCTGGCTAAGTTTCTCTCCTCTCGGCTCATCTCCAGCTTTCCTCTTCAGCTTCGTCCTCCCGTCCAGCCCTGCACCCCACACCTTCCTGCCCACGTCGTACCTGTTGGCAATACTTGCATTGCTGCCACTGCCGCTGTGTTTCCTTGCCCGGCTCAGCCTCCGCGTGGGCTTTGGGTCTTGTAGTCCAGGACTTGGAACTGAGGGGAAGGTCGAGGCATAGCCATGTTCGCACTCTGCACAAGAATCAACAGGCAGGGCATAAAAAAAAGGATCATTCGGGGAAAAAAAAAGAAAAAAAGAAAAGAAAAGAAAAGGCAGCTGGCAGGCCTCATTGCTAACCCGTCAGTCTAGCTGGGGAGGCCCCTAAGCACAACGGCACAGGGAAATGACTGCTGATGTATTCAGAGGGAAGTGGAGCGGGAGGTGGAGAAAAGAGAGGAAGGGGAGTGTGAAGGCTCTGCCGGCCTTGGAGGAAGGCCCACATCTCCAATACCTGAAAGCACCAAAAGAAGCCACGACAGCCAAGGGTGCCTCGTCCCTCTCTTCCTGTCCGAGCTATCTGAACCGAGCAAACCAGACACCTTTCACTGTGCTACCGAGGTCTCTGCAAAGCCAGAGCCTCCCACCCCATCTCTCCAGTCCACCGGGAAACTCCCAAGCCAACCCCTCGTCTTCCTTCCAGGAACCGCACTCACCTCCGTCTCCCCTTCTCCACAAAAATCTCCCACCTCAACCACCACCTCGAGGAGGGTCTGCCAGCCCTGCCCCTAACCTCAGCCCCTGCTCCGGCATTTGCAGCAGCCCACCAGCGGACGCTTGCTCCGATCCCCTTCGCCAGCGGCTCTCTCACCCCTCTGCAGGGATTTCGGACCCCGGCCCCGCTCCCACCACAGGAGGCGGTCGCCCCGGCACCCCCCCTCCCATTACCTCTCTCCCTTCGCTCCAGATACTCGGCCGCCTCCAGCAGCCGCTGGATGTTGATCAGCTGCACCTGCTCCATGCCCCGGGGTGCCTGCCGGGGGGCTCCACAGGCCCGGGCCCCCCCTCAGCCCCCCAGCTCCCCCCTGGAAGGGGAAGGAGCGAGGCAGTGCCGCCTGCCCCTACACCCCGGGGCTCCTCACATCCACACCTCAGGACGATTCTGCTCAGAGGGCCAGGGGTGGGTGCATGGAGGAAACCCGCAAGGAAACCCCAGGGGAAGGATGGGGATGGGGATCCTTCCTCCTCCTCCCTGACGAGGCGGCCAGGCGAGCCCTCCCCGACCGACAGCCGTCCCTACTGCCCAGCTTCGCCCCCCAGCCTGGCTTCGTCCCCTGCCAGAAGCGGCCCCCTCAGAGGCGGCCACGCTGACCCCCCCGGGGCCGGCACCGGCCCCCCCGCCTCGCACCACTTTGTTTACCTCCGCCGGGCGCTCACGGGAGAGGGGGGCGCAGCGCCACGGGGCTGCCTGGGAAATGTAGTTCCTATCTGCCGCTGAGTGGTGCGGGATGGTGGCTGCCACCGGCCATCACCCCCCTTTCGGCCCTGAGGTGGTGGCATTTAGCCCCAAATGGGAGCGAGGAGGCAGCCCGGCCTCCCCTCGGCTGGGGCAGCCACCCACGGGTGGCAGCGGGCTGGGGCTCAGCACGCTGCCAGCTCAAGGCCTGCAGCCACTTTGTGCTTCTCCCTACAAACTTCCACGCGTGGAAGTACCCCGAGTGGGGCGAGAGAAAAGCAGAGAGAGGCTACGAAAGAAAAAGCAGCAGCCGCAGGGTGGGAGCTTTCTGCATCTCATCTGTGGAGATGTACATAAAGATGAGGCGCCAGGCTCAGGGGAGGCGCACCTCGAGTGGTGGATCCAGGGCTTCTGACAGGAGGCAGCAGTACAGGATCCACGCCCTGACCCGAATACAGTCCTTCAAGAATTTAGACAAAAGATGGCACAGACAGCAAGTCTGTGTACTAATGAAAGCATTTTGTATATCTGAAGCACCATATAAATAAGTGACACTTGACCTCAACATTTTAAAGAATTCTGTCACACCTACACCTTGCAGTCCGACCTCCACTCTTCCCAGTGTCTTTACAATACTCTCACATCCTGACATTCCTACAGATACACACCCTTATGATTATGTCTGTGACTGAATTTCACCAACATCACTGTTTTCTGGTACGGAGCTTAAAAACTGTTAGTATTTAATTGTATGATACCAGTCTCCAAAATACTTAATCTACACTCAGATGTGGAACAACAGTCACAGGACATTCAGAGTCAAAATCTGAATCTCAAAGTGATACTGACCTAGAAACCTACAAAGGATTGTTTTACTGCGGTTATTTTTCACAGCTCTGAACCTTTAGATTGTGACTGACCACATTTTCGAGCATTCCTCCAATAGAACAGGAGCTGAAAAGGTACCTTTAATAAAATAACAAAAAACAGAAAAGCTGAGATTCTCAATGGTTTGTGTCTGTTAGCAAGAGCTTTAAACAGAGCATAAAATATCAGGAGACTCATGGTAGAGTTGCAAGACTTGGCAGTAGGCCTTGAGAAGGCCTGAAAAAAAGTGTATTTAGTTTAGTTAATTTTTCTTTAGCGCATTTCTCCGATTCACCATTTCAGAGGTTTCCTCAGAAAACTGCAGGCTTGCAGCTGATGGAAGTAAAATAATACCACTATTCAGTTCGTACACAACCCCTTTCATCTCTGAATCTCAAAGGGCTGACTTGGTTTGTTTCTCTTAAGATGGGACAGTTAAAAAATAAAGGAAGTTGGAACACCTTCAGGGCCATACTTCCCTCATTCCACCTTGCAGAAAAGCAAGGCCCAGTCCTCACTCAAGCAAGACAACCACCACTCATACACACACGGGGCCAGACCAGGATGCTTGTAAAAAACAGCTTTTATCCAGGGGAGAACTTGGGGAAGGAAGTATTCTTTCCGTGTCTCTCTCTTTTCTACACTGGAAACTACTGATAGCACAGATAATAAAAGCACATGTTAAGACTCAAATTTGAGTAGTCCCAGGGACTACTCATGTGATCTTGGATTTCTCACAAAGGGAAAAGGATGCAGGTGCACATGCTGCTCTGCAACAGCGGGGTTAATGCAAGAGCATTTCTGGGTTCTAACTGTACATCCTGCTTCCAAAACCAGGCAGTCATCTGCCTTTCAGGATTAGCAATACTAAGCATAAAAAAAAGGAAAAAAAGCAAACCATGACTCAAAAATTACTGCAAGACAGGTTGTTGTCAGCAACCACCACCACTACCTTTTCACGTGGCGATGCGTTGTAGTGACTCTAGGGACTAAATAGGGAAAGCCACGGCTGTAATATGAAGTAGTAATTTAGGAGTCTATCTAAGTATCAGCCTCCTGACGCCAAGGTTCAAGACACGAAATGGAAGAGTATGGAGGAGAAGGACATGGGTGCACATGGTGAATTAAATCAGCACCAGAAAAAAGAGCAGGATCAGTTCTTTGTGCAGTGATGTAGGATCAACTCTTCCATTTACACATCAGCTCAGCTTCCACATCTTTGTTTCCTAAGTAAATAATGTACAATTAAAAAAATGTGTGTGAAACAAAGACAAATTTGAGAGTAAACTGTGGGCCGTCTTCCCAAAGCCCTACAGAGGTAGGCAAGCCAACCACGGAGCCACAGTAGGTCTGCAAAATCTTTCAGTTGTCATCCCAAGTGCTAGTGTGGGCAGGTCAGCCAGTAAAATGCCAGATTTGTATGTGACAGAAACAAAAGTGGGTGGAAAGTGAATGGCACGAAGACGCCTAGTGCTATTCAACTGCTGACCAAAAAACCCCCAAAGTCACATTTAAAATGTGGTTGAGCAATCCACAGGCAATGCTGGGGAGGGGCTAAGGGAAGAGTATTTTAGGGGAGAATGAGATCATTTAATTTAGTGGCTCCAAATGATCTGTAAGTACAGTTTTCTGATTATAAGTGCTTGCTGCTTGGCATCCCTTCTGGCAGCTGTGATTCACTTTCATTGTGTGTTCTGCTGTTTCGCCCTTTAGAAAGGGGCTTTTTACATTTTATTAAATGGCACTTCGGCAGCCCTCCATTTCCAGCCTTAATAACGGATTTGTTAATCTCCCTGATAGCCTTTCCCTCCTCCTTAGCAACAATTTAAATATCCAAGAAGAAATCTGCAGTGCAGAAATCAATTAATATTTACATCTGAAGTGCTGCTATGCTATTTTAATCAAGTAAAACAGATGTGGTCTGTTTTTTACCAACACCATCACTTGCTTTAAACTAGCTGCTTCTATCAGGGGAATCTTCTAGGAGCTTTCCAGAAAGTAATGTTTAAAGCTTCTCAAGACTGCAATGACTTCAGTTTATTTTTTTTCTTTCCACTCTGCAGGAAGGGAAACTGAGGTGTAAGCAGCATAATAGCTCACACGAAGGCGGCACACCCTAAGCTAGAAGTAGAACAAGAATACAGCTCATGAATCAAGATGCCCAACCCTCTGCTTTGAGCACGAGGTTTAGAAATAACACAGTGCTTTGCAACCTGGGTGTTATTTTCAGCAGGGGCAACACCTTTAGGTTAAACTGCCTAGTTTTCCATCCCTTGGTTGGCTTTTTCTTAAATCCTCCTATCCTCAACTCTTTGCAAAATCAGCTAGGAACATGAATATGGCAAAAGTTGCAAGAGTTTCCTTTGCCCACCTTCAAACAAACCCTGAAAATTCTTGATCTTGCTTTCAAAGCCTTGCAACCTAACACCCCTGCAACTAAGGCATGAACAGAGATCCCCATGAGGAAACATTTTCTGCAGCTCTCAAATCAGTAAAAAGATTCACTGGAGTGTGGAACAAGCACATTTTTGGTGACAAGAGTTCCATAAAACTCCTCGTTTTTTCTAGCCAGGAGAACAAGAGCTATGGCACACTTGAACATCCCACCTACCAGCACACACTAACAACCACTTCTCCATTCCCATACCCATCTCCCTTCTGATGCCTGCAATACCTTTGGTAAGGGACACAGCGTCTACAGGATGTGGCCTCATTTCTCATCTAGGAGCCTCGTTCTTTTGCGAGGCATCAGATAATCCCTCTCAGCACTCCCACTGGTGCCTGGAACCCATCCAACGGTGAGGACAGAAATTGCTCACAGCCAAACCACCTGGATACCCAGGAGTTTGAACAGGAATAAATCGCACGCTATATACGCTGATTCAAAGAACAAGCTCTACCAATCGATACGGCAAAAAGCCACAGGTGTACTGGCTCTTCGGGCTGCTGGCTTGCTCCCATCCTCTGGGAGATGTGTTGCTGTTTTCAGACCTGCCCCAGTTCATTCTGAGTCAGTGACTCATTCTGTGACTTAGGTCAAGTCACTTGACTAACCCAGCCGCAAAATTAAGTAAGAGGGCCTCCCTTAAGAAAAAAATACATCGCATACAGGATGGGGTCCCTCAGCTAACTAACAGTAAGGTAGGGTTCTCCAGACAATGGCAGAAGGCACTTCGCTGCCAGCTCTGAGGATGCTCTGCTGACAAAGGACGTGATCGGTTCTCAGCAGGGCTTCTGGCACAGCTTCTGTTCCACCTCTGCCCTATCATTTCTCCCGCCGTGGCTTCCTTCTGCATTTTATGACGAGGTCCTAACAGCCTGAGTCAAAATAACCCAACCTGGAAGTGGCTAACTCATGAATCACTGTGGCCAGGTCACGAACCAGGAGGAATGAAGGAGGTTTATTGTGAGCTGGATGAAAAATATAGAAATGAAGGAGCCCTGCACTGCTCCAAATATTGCATCACCGTAAGATCCAGGACCACCTATACCGACCTTGAGCCCCGGGTTCAGCTCTCATTGATTCACGGGAGCTCTGCACACAAACTTAAGGCAGCCTCGGCTCCTTCTGCCCTCTACTAATTATAGGTTTCTGATACATCTCTGCTCTGGCTTGTCAGAAAAAGACCCCAAACTGCCCATAAACAATGGAAGGAGCCACGTGATGAATATAGTGTTGACTCACCCTCAAGGCTCAGATCTCCTCTCCTTGAGACAGGATTATTCAAGAGCAAAGGACAAATCTAGGGTCACCCATTTGTTATTCCTGGTCAGAAGGTTGCTAAACACAGGCGGCACCTGAAAGTCAGACCGCAAAGAAGATCCAGCTAGCTTCTTGTGAGGGGCCGAAGTCCACTGTGCACACCTCTACTAAACACGTGAATAAGGACACCGCTGTCATGGTGGTTTGCTCGCCTTTGTGATTTTAGAAGAGGATGTGACAGCGTATGTCTGTATCTGTAGTGAGATCAGTATATATTACGTACCACGTCTATTACAGATAAAGCATCATATCCAAAGAATTAATCATGTGTGTTTATGCAACCTTCCACTGACATAAGCATGAGTCCACGAACACACAGGTAATGCTTGGCACATGCTAACCCCAGCTGAATTTACTTCAGGTCCCTCTCTCTAAAGACATCTTCCAAACTTTAGCATTTCAGCTGCTTTTACACACTGGTACCCGCTTCCAGCCACACACAATTGTGAAGAGGCATCGGCAGAGGTTACCCATGCACCAACGGAGCTGCCCTCAGCAGAGCTTTCATTTCTGAAAACAGCCAGAGTAATTTTTCATGTGATGTTTCTATTCCTTTGATACCAAGCTAAGATTCCTAGAAACAGGTCATTTGGAAACCCGTCCGTGTCCGTTAGCAAGGTGCGTTGGGGCTGGGTCCTGTGGTCTTGCCTTGAGAGCTGCATCACCAGGCAGGCAGCGCTCATTTCCAGAGGCTCTACTGGAGAAAAGACTTCTCTATTACTTCAGTACCTAAAATACCCCGTTTTACCCAAGCAGTCTGAAAACAGGACTCCATCCTACCCAGTCACTGCAGTGTACTCCAGATAATTTTGCAGACCCACACATTCTAGTTTTTAACGAAGCGAGTGAATACCAAAGCAGTGTTTTACTGTGCTGAACGGGCACCGCTGAAGTAGTGTCCCACTGCTCCAGACCTGATGGTACGCTGCAAATGCATCTACGGGGGAGCTGGTAAAAAAAAAAAAAAATCGTCTTATTTCTCACTGGGCACCAAGCAGCTCGGGATCTGATGCCTTGGCTGGAAGTCCTGCCCTGACATGGAAGGCCCTCCTCACACTGCTGGCCTGTGGACAAGAGGCAGGGACCTGGCGTGTTTTGGGGGCTGGAAGGGGCCTCGGAGCTGCTCCTCCACCACCAGTAGGTGCGGCATGCGAGCAGGGAGACAGGATTGCCTCCAGCTCTCGTGGGGCTGCTCCACCAGACAGCACCCACCCCTGCTTGGGACAGCGTTTTGAGGAGGTGAACAACCTGTACGGCCGGCAAGGGCTTGGAAGAACAAATGCGGGCACTGAGCACGGCTTATGAGAAATGGTGTAAACTAAGATCACCTCCCGGGCTCGCCCAGCAGTTACAGCCCTTCCTCAAACACCAATCTTTGGCTCCCAAAGTCCTTCAGGATGCACTATCTGCGTGACGAGCAGTGCCATCCCATCAGGATAACGCACTGGCTCCGCTCCCACCCTCTGCCTGCTGCTTCCCCAAAGCTGCGCCGCCGATCCCAGCACCTTGTTGCCCGTCCCCAGCACCTGTCCTCCTGGCCAGGTGGAGACAAACGTCCACCTGCTACCTCTGTTTCTTTTTTTAAAGACCGTGTTTCCTTGGGGCAGGGCACCGTCATTCCCCTACGTGCACAGCACCTAGCCCAGCAGGGCTGTGACTCAGCCGCCTTCCTGGTGGGAGTCACACCGAAATAGCTCCTCAGAGCCCTGCCTAGCACCGCGGTCAAATGACCCGGGCATGCTGCAGGAAGCAGGCGGGTGCTGAGTCTGCCTGCCGCCAGCCGGGACACAGCTCCCATCACCCGACTTCTGGGGCTGGACTCCTTTGTTATTGCTAATTGCCAGGTAGGAGACAGCACAGATAAGCGAGGAGCCATTATCAGCGTCTGGCAGCCAGCACGGGGTGCACCGAGCAATCCTGCCTGCTCCGGCAGACTAAAGGGCAGCGTATCCTCCTGGTGCAACAACCTGAGCTGAGCACGCAAATCTCTCCCCAGCCAGGCCAGGTATATACCCTAGGACGTAACCCTCCTGCCTCTGCAGCTGTTCCCCAGTTCAAACCGGGCCCGTCGTGCTCGGAGGTTGTTTTCCAGTTCCAGCAGCATTTCTCTTTGTTTGGGAGCAACACGTCAAAGCTGCCTGTTCTACCACGGTCACGTCTCGAGCAGCACGTTCAATAGCCCAGCCCTAGGCTAAACGGGACTTTTCAACCTAAGACGTCCCGATTGCCAACAAAAAAAAATTGAAAGATGTTGCAGAATCTCCTAAGAGAAGTGAGGAGTTTAATTGCTGGGACCGTGATTATCGTCAGCGGAAGATTCAGTGTAAACAACTTGGATGTGAACGCTTTCTTTCCAAAATAAAGCAACAAAAATCCCGTATCCCCGCGTCCTGCTCATGCAGCAGAGCCAGCAAGTTACACCAATCAGCCCGTTTTTCGGTTCCAAACACAAAAAGGATGCGTTTTTTTACCAAGCACGCAAAACACCCGATACCATCCACGTCACGGGCAAGAAGAATTCCGCCAGCCTCCCCCAGCAGGAGAAAGCACCGCGACAACACGGGTTTTCCTAGCTCCCCTCCGAGTCGCGAGCACTCCTTAAAGAGACAAAAACAAGCGGAAGGGCTCGGCCGGGATTTCTGAAGCAACCGCGGCTGCTTCCACACACGCCAGGCTGGTTTCTGCTGCTCGCTCCTGGCCTTTCCCTGCGCGCGGCCGCCCCTGGGCTGCTCTGCTCCTCCGCCGCGCGGCCGTGCAGACTCACTATGAAACGACAAACCGTAAACGGGAGGCGAAAAGCCGGTGTTATTGCAGGTTTGGGGAAGGGGAAGGCGGCCCGGCTGAGAACGAGGGCTTGGGGACCACCAGCAGCGGGGTCCCGGTCCCACAAAGTGGGGGTGCCCCGTATGGGGGCCCTACGGCCCTCGGAGCGGGGCGAGGGGGTGACGCTGCGATGGAGACGTGCCGTGAGGGACCGGGGGGTGCTGCTGCCGGTGCTGTGCGGAGTTTGGTGGAGAAGAAAACGCAGCTTGAGGAAGAGGAGGAAAAAGAGGAAAAGGGGAAAAGAGAAAGCACGGAGTAAAAAAAAAAAAAAGAGAGAGAGAAAAATAAAAGAGAGAAGAGCAAAACAAGAGGGAAAAATGAGGAAAATAAAGGAGGAAAAAAAAGAAAAAAATGAAATAAAAGTGAAGGGATAGATGCGGACGAGGAGGCACCCGGGGACACAAGGGGACACAAGGGGACACAAGGGCACCCGGCGGCCCCCGGCGGCCCCGGGCTCACCCCGCCGCCCCCCCACCCCGCTCCGCTCCGCGCCCCGCTCGGCAACACGTGACGTCACGGGGGGGGGACCCCGGCGCCGCGCATTGGCGGAGCGTCGCGCCAGGCCCCGCCCCGCGGGAGGCGCCCGCCAATCGGCGCGCCGGGCTGCCTCCATGTGCGAACCATGCGCCCGCGGGGGCGGGGCCGGGGACTGCCCGCTCGGGCTCGGCGCAGCTCCGCGGGCGCGCAGCGCAGCTCAGCTCCGCTCCGCGCAGCGCGGTTAACGCGGCGCAGCGCCAGCAGCGCAGCGCGGTGTGACGCCGTGCAGTGCAATGCAACGCAACGCAATGCAATGCAAAGCAGCGCCCCGGGGCACGGCGGCCCCTTTGTTCCCAGCACGCCTTCCCCCCCCCCCCCCCCCCCCCCCAGCCCCTTCCCCGCTCCGCGGGGGGGAATCGCGCAGTTTGCGCGCATCCTCCGCGCAGCGGGAGGCCGGCCGCCACCCCGCAGCGGCCGCTCGCCCTGCCCTGCCTTGCCCTGCCTTGCCCCGCGGCTACCTGGCGAGCGCCGCCGCTTGCCTACGTGACCGTGCCCATGCCCCGCCGGGGGCAGCGGGGACGCGCCGCCGCCTCCTCCCCGCCCGCGGACCCCCCCCCGGGCTGCGGACCGCCCCCCCCCGGCCGTGGGACACCGACCCGAGCCGTGGGGCAGGCGGAGCACACGGCGGGGGTGCCGGGGACCGGGGGGTGCCAGCCCCGCGGCGCTGCCCCCCCAGCCCCGAGTAGTGCCTTTACGCCCCCCCCCGGCTCGCTCACTCACTTTTATTCTCCTTCTCGATCCGCTCCAGGTAGCTGGCGGCCTCCAGCAGCACCTGCACGTTGCGCAGGAAGGTGTCCATGCCCGCGTTGCACAGCTCCCCCAGGGGGCAGCGGGCCCCGCCGGCCGCCCCCGCTCCCCCCCGCGGCTCCCTCCGCGGCCGGCCGCGCTTCCCCATGCCCCGGCGGCTCCCAGCCCCGGGCCCTGCGCGACGGCGGCGGCGGCGGCGGCGGCGCTGCGTGTGCGGCCGTGGGGCCCTGTGCGGCGGGGCCCGGCGCCGCCGCGGTCCTAGCGCTGCCGCTGTGGCGCTGCTTCGGGCCCCGGGGCCGCCGCCGCCGGCCCGCCCCTTCCCCGCTCCCCGACGGGGCGGCCCGGCCCGGCCCCGCCTGCGGGGAGCTGCGGCGGCGGGGTTGGACGGTGTGCTGCCGCCCCGCGTCGCCCCGCGTCGCCCCGCGTCGCCCCATGTGGCCTCATGTCGCCCCACACGTGTTCCCGCTGCTGCGTCCCCCCTCAGGGATGCCTGGCGCTGTCACGCCAAGCTCTTAGGGCCACCCAGGGTCCCCAGGCACAGCCCCGGCTTCACCCCTCGAGGGGTGTTGACACCAAGTCGGCCGAGGTTTTTGAGCGGTGTCCCCGCCAGTTTTGAGGGGACCCCCGGCCGCAAGGTGCCCCCCGACATCAGGGGACCCCCGGCTGCGAGCATGGCCCTGGTGCCCCCCCCACATCACGTCCAGCCCTGTCAGGGAGCGATAATTGGCACCTGCGGTGTCACGGGGACCTGAGTCACCGGGAGCGGGCTAACCCCACAGAGCAGTGGGTGAAGTGAAGTCCCTCAGGCTCCCCAGTGCTTTGGGGAAGCACGGCGGCAGCATTTCGGCCGTCACACGTGCCTCGTGGGGCATGTGCCAGGGCCAGGCTGGGCTGTGTGACCACATGCCAGCAGCACCATGTGCCCACCTCAGTCCTGCCTGGCTGCTTGAGGCGATGGCACCTTGTCTGAGCAGGGATTTCAGTGACACAATTCATCCTGTCACCGCAGCTGGCCGAGTGCCCCCAGCGCCACCCAAAACGGGATGGCTGGGTGTTGGTGATGCCAGCACCGAGAGCCAGCCACGTTTTGGGGTGCCTGGAGACGAGGGGAGGCGCGGGGCAGAGCCGGCTGTGCCAGGAGCGCAGCGGGACGGGACACGCTGCTCGGCACCGCGGCAGCACGTCCGCGAGGCAGAGCAGGATTTCTGCTGGAAGACAAGGGGCCGAGCCAGGCAGGGTGGGCATGGGAGCCAGGGCTGTGCTGGCGATACAGCCAGGCAGGCCAAGGGCTCCAGATGTACTTTGTTTTATTCACTCCGCTATGTAGCTGAGGTAAGACACGGTTTCAGGTCACATGCCTGGTGCCTGCATCCTCAGTTACCTTCTGCATTTCTTGGTCCTCCGTGTACACCGTACACAGCCCTTCTGCTAGGATCTCGTAATGCCCTGTTCAAATCAGGGCTGTGCAGCGTCCTGCTTTTTCCCATGTGACAACGCCAGGTTTGAAGCCAGCACAATCACCGTTTTGAGACGCTTCCCTATTAGCTTAGTTCCAAAACTATTATTATTATTATTAAGTTACTTCCACAGAGAAAAGCAATCGGAATTATAACTCTCTCAGAACGGCTTTGTGCTGGAATTGTTCGAGCAGCTCTTGTGCATGTGGCCAGGCCGCGGGGTGCCCCGGGTGCCCCCAAGAAATGGGGTGGGTCTGTGCAGCTCTGAGCCCCAGTCACAGCCCCAGTGCTCTGCCCGGGGGCACTGCCCCAGCCCCTCAGTGCTCTGTTTCTTCTAAATTTCTTTGGGCATCCGTTCTCAGCCATCAACAGCAGCAGGATGCCGAATTGGCCTGGCTGTCCTTGTGCTCTGCTACCCACACCTGTAGCAGCCCCAAACCACAGCTCCCACGTGGATACAGGTCTGTGCAGATGATGGGTCCTTGGTGGGACTTGGACACCCGTCACGGGGACAGTCCTCGTACCGAGCTGTCTGTATGGACACGGCCCGGACCTGCCTGTCCTGCCTGCTGCTGCGATGTTCCCTGGGGCGTGGGGTAGGGAGGTAGCTGCACTGCCACGGGGAGGGCCTGAGGAGAGGCCGGGATGCTGGGTTTCCAAGGGAATGGACCCAGGAGAAATGGGGTTTCCATGGGATATGGCCTGGTTTACATGCAGGGGCATTTCCATGGACATTTCCCCTGCCAGCATTGCCCCCTGGGCATGCCACATCCCGGCAAGTCCCATCTCTCTGCTCCCACTGTGCATGGGAAGGACGGGACACAAACAGAGCAGTGAGGGAGAAGGTTTTGCAATATCGCCGGCTCCACACACCCAGCGACCGCAGCCCGGCACCCCATGCACGTTAGTCGAAATGCAGCCA
Source organism: Cygnus atratus (assembly GCF_013377495.2). Taxonomy (NCBI): domain Eukaryota; kingdom Metazoa; phylum Chordata; class Aves; order Anseriformes; family Anatidae; genus Cygnus; species Cygnus atratus. The sequence continues at coordinate 11,057,891 of NC_066368.1, forward strand.
GCTGGGCCGGGCTCTCTTCATTTGCCTTCTTGTTTACGTCGTTTAACCTTTGAGCTCCCCCCGAGGTTTTAGTGTCAGGCTTCTCTCCGCAGGGCAGTGGCGGAGCTGCTTTGCCGGGCAGAAGCAGAGGGGCTGGCTGCACACCCATGGATCTGCTCAGGGGAGCCGGGGCGAGCTGGGACGAGGTGCTGGCACAGCCCGGCTGCCCACGCCATCGGCAAACCCTCGCCCCCTTCCTCCTGCCCCTGTGGTGGCTGTGCCTGCAAAACGAGGCTGCAGCATGTGAGGGCTCCTTGCCCGAGCCCTCCCCAGGTGGAGGAGGCTGTAAATCACCCCTCGGACAGACTGTGTGGGATGTGGAGGCAGTGAAAGGGTTGGGGGCCAGAACAGCTCTGGGTTTCGGTCTGCAAAGTCTCCTGGACGCACCTGCTCTCTCTCCTTTATGGCTAACGCCATCGTAATCCTTTTACAAAATTTCACCTGCAGTCTGCTGCTGCCCTTTTGGAAGGACGAACCTGTTTTCCAAGTGATAATTGCACTGCCCATCTGTCAAGGGCAGACATTTCTCACTGCTCGATAGCGGTACCGAGATAGTGGGAAAGAAAAAAAAAAAAAAAAAAAAGGCTTGGAGGGCTAGCGCTTTTTTTTTTTTTTTTTTTTTTTTTTTTTTTTTATGGTGGTGGTGGTGCCACAGTGTGTGTGGCACAGACTAGAGCTGGACTGGAGCAGCTGGAGGCAAAGCAGGTTTCTGATGGATCTGGAGTGACTGCTAAAGGCTCGGTCTCACGGCTGGACCCGGGGACTCCCCACACCACCGCCTTCACCAGGGCAGGGCAGCAGGAAGCCTCGATCAGCGCTAAGAACCACGGCTGTGAGGAACGACATTTTGTCTTTTAGCATTTCTTTTCCCACTCCGATACCAGTCTTTTCACTTCCAAATACCTCGGCATCCATTTTTTTCATTTGCAACCTGTTTGGAAAAATAATCTGCCCTTGCACGTGAAGGGTTATTGGCATCACTGCTTGCGGTCACCCAAGTGGCCCCAGCCCAAAAGTGAGCGCAGGTGGAGGGTGGCTCCTCACCTGGGTGCCCAGGTGTGATTTCACCAGGGTACAGAAACCAGCCAGCACGGAGCGATGCTCAGAGATCGGTGAAATCCTGGATCTCATTTTTTTCCTGCTTTCCTATAAATCCTATAAATCTTAAAGCTGCTCCAGAGCCAGTGCAGTGGTCCACCGAAGCACCAGCACTTCTCAGGATGCTTGGGACTCATCCAGCTCTTAGGCGCTCCCCAGCACTCCTTCTTTCCCCTTCACACTCCTTCCTTGGACGGTTTATTTATGGGGAAGAAACCAGCATTACTGATCAAATATTTCCTTGTTCACAGAGAAAGGGGGCAAGGCTCGAGGCAAGAAGAGGATTGAGGAGATGTTTAAAGACAAAGGATTTCTCCGTCTTCCAGTCAGACTATTTTTCCCCACTTTTTCAAGGCACAAATCAGACACCAATCTTCATTTGGAAGGTTAAAGCAGCAGGGGAGGAATCTTGCTGTTTTCACTTCCTGCATGCTACCTGTTTGATTTGTCTTGGGTTTTTAGGGAAGACCTTTCCTGACCGATCCAGGAAGTTTTGTAGGCAGCACTTCAGCGAAGTGTGAGTACATCTGCTCCTGAGCAGGCCAGTCGGTGCTGAGGGGCAGTGTCACCAGCACTGGCTGCAGGCTGTCCCGTCAGGCCCTTGCCTGCCACCTGCCCTTGCTGCCTGCTTGCCCTGGTGCCCAGCAGGCGTGAGATGGGAACGGGATGTGACTTAGGGGCACCGCCAGAGGCTGGGGCACAGGTGGCCAGGGCTGAAGGGAGGGGATGCATGGGAGCAGCTCCACCCGATGGAGTCCTTTGTCACGAAGCCATTGTAACAGCGGCGTTTCACTCCCCCTGCTGCTCCCCAAACTCAAACAAGTTTGCTCTCCCTCCCCGGTCCGCCAGCTTTCCTCCCTTGCCACCACGCTGACCTCAAGCCATTGTCGGAGCAAGCTCCTTTTCAAGACGTGACAGGTAATTCATTCTCCATCATGACTCATTCCCAGGCTTTCTGGAGAATGGAGAAAAATCACCCCCGTCTTCCTGACGTGACAGCGGGTGGCTCGCAGGCGGCAAAGTAATGCAAACGGGTGTCCCTGCAGTGCGGTGTGCTGGGCAGATCTTCTCCGCCAGTTTTGTCCTTGAGTGGCTCTAAAGCATCTCCGTGATCTCCTCTGAAAGCTGCCTCAAACTCTGCCTCAAGTTCTTGCCTCCTGCCCCTTACACAGGTGGGAGCTGTGATCTCTCTCTATTTTCACCCAGCATACTAACTGCCCTCCACACTCCTGTTTTTTTTTTCTGGCATCTGTGTTGGCCCATACATTTTCTCACTTGGGCTGTAAGCCAGCGCAAGATCTCCTTGTCTCTTGCTAGCTCCTTGCTGCTCAGCACGCTTGGTCTTTCCTAGCAGTTGATACATCGTACTGAAATGAAAAGAATAAGCATTTTTTTTATTTCCCACACTTAAGGGGAAAACATGGCCTAAAATTGTGAGGTACCAGCAGAAAACAACATTTTTTGGGGGTGGATTTGCTTCCAGATGCTGCCGGCAGGTCTGGGTGGCTCTGCGGGGAGCAGCCTGGCTCTGGCACCCAGCTTTTGGGGACACAGGCAGCGTGGTGGCGGGGTCCCCTGGAGCATGAGCATGGAGCGGTGGGCAGGGACTGCCCCAGGGGATTCAGCAGCAGCTTAGGGATGCAGTTCTGCTCCTCTTCGGTTGCTTCGCGTCGTGCCATTCACATACAAATAGCCTGGCCCCGCTGCTACTCAGAGAGCTTAGTGTCGTACAGGGAGGGTGGAAGTGGAGGGGATCTGCTGGTCACCCAGCCCAATTCCTGCTGTTCTGGGCAGCCACACCGTGTAACCCCCTTCCCAAATTTCCCAGGCTCCCAACGGTCACAACCAGCTGATACCCGGTTGTTCCTGTGCCAGCGCTCCTGCGGTTTAAACTCTTTTCTTCCTCTCCGGTATTTCCCTGCTGCTTGCCCTTCTCCTTCCTCTTCCCACCTTCCGTACCAGAGGACAGGCACCGCACCTTCCTCACGGCTAAACATTGCACCCACACTGTGGAAGTGAAAAATGGCTTGTTGCAAAGAAAAAAAACAACAGTGAGACTGATTTATTAAACCTTACCCCTTTTCGCATCCTCTCCATGCTCTCCTGGGCAGGCGGGCACAGCCGAGCCTGGGGCCAAGGCTGGCGTGGAAAGGTTCCTATTTTGCCCGTGTTTCCCAGCTGCCATGCAGATTACAGCTGTTTCTCCCCGGTCACGTTGGCTGCAATACTCGTTTGGTTGGTATTTAATTGCCTCTCCCTAACGACACACTGCACAGGGTGTAATTTGCCATTGCTGGTCAAACAATACAGATAAACGCAGCTTGCACGAAAAGGCAGCGGAGCAGGGAAACTTTGCTATCTGGTTCTGGTCTCTTTTACAGCCGGTGGCTCCAGACATGGGCGGGACGTGAAGAGATGTCTCGGCCTTTGGGACGCAGAAGGAAAATACCAAATAAAAGGTGATGCCCACATACACGACCAGCTTCCCTGCTGGGGTGAACCCAGAAATGCCCCCAAAGACACCTGGGCTGTGCTGGTGTGTGCCAGCTCAGGGCCATGGTTTTTTATGGTTCAGCTATTCCCTTCTCTTGGGCTTGAGAGATGTCTATTTTAACTTTTGTTTTCCTAATTTTGAGGTGTAAAGAACTGAAAGATATTTTAAGATTTTTTTTTTCTTTCCTATTTTTTTAACCTTAGGGGTGTGGGTACACGTACAGGAAATGGCAACTTGGTTTTTGCTTGGGAACCACCCCACAGGAGATGAAAAGCCCAGAGGGTCTTTGATGCAGGAGCCAGGAGGGCTGCCCCAATGCCCACGTGAACTCGCAGTGTTTCTCAGAACCTGGGCTTTGGCAGAAACAGACAAAAAAGGAACAAAAATGGGAAAGTTTCAACCCCCAGCCTCAACTTCTGGTCTCGGTTCCATTGTACCGTGATGCTCTGAGGCCTCTAGCATGGTCGTGGGGCATTCCTGTGCCAGGAGCTGGACCTGCCCTTCCTCTTGCAGCTGTGCTGAGGCCAGGCAGAGATCTGCCCAGCTGCTGTGAGGCCAGGGGGCCAGAGAGGTAGCAATTAGCCTGCCCTTGCAATGCTAGTGCTGAAGAAGCAAACCATGAACTTCCTTGTCCTGGCTCAGGGCAAGGCTGTGCATAATGCAGCTGTGTATTGTAAAAAAATACAGAAATGGGCGATACCCAGTATCAATACAAAGACAGTTACACAGATAGTTGGGTGGATTTTAATGCTCCTTAAATATTTATACAAATGAAGCTATTAGTCAGCATCACTTCTAAAGGACTGCAAACACCCAGAACATAGTGAACTTTAAAACTCTCGGAGAAGCAGTATCACCACTAAAATTATTGGGGAATCAATAGTCTCCCACCCCTGGACCACTCAGCATCCTCATCTCATTGCTACAAGGCCACATGAGATGAAATCGTCTGCTTCATTGCCACATTGCACACCACCATAGGCACGTACAGCACAGCAAACCACACGATAATAAGGTCCTGCCCTGGCAGTGGCTTGCTGGCAGGGTTTGGGCACACACAGAACAGTGCTGGCTTGGCTTTGGGCGCACGATCAGCACAACGGGGGTACCCAGCAGAGCTGCTGCCTCAGCTGGTCTGTGCCGCATGCACAGAGCGAGCCCCAAGCACAGAGCCTACACAGAGCCTACGTGAGCAGCAGCTCCCAGGACAATGTTATATACACGTGTAAAAATTAAATACATGTGACCAGGGAAATCATCTACTTGCTTTATTTTTTTTTTAATTATTATTTTTTTTTTTTTACACACAACACACGCACAAACATTATTTTCCTCAGGAGAGATGGCTGAGGGAGATAGCAATCCTGGAAAATTGAAATGGAAATGCAAAGTTGTTTTTGCTGAGAACTGTAGGAGCTTCCACGCACGCATAGATATATTTGCATGCATGTGTATCCACCCCCACCCTCACAAACACACCCTCCCGTTTTTACTCCCCACACTAGGTGTTCCCTGTGACAACTGCAGCTGAATGAATTTGTGCAGCACTCGGGGTTAACGAGACCGGCACGGCAGCTCATACAGACTGAAAACACAGCAAGAGAGCAGTGGGGAGGAAGGAGGTGTCAGGAGCCTGAAGGTTCCTGTGCCTTCCTTCTCCTGTTGGGAACGAGCCCCACTTAATTTAAGTTTTCCAGGCGTTACGCCATGTGCATGCCTTGGTCACTGGGGAGTTGCGGCAGGCAGGGCAGCTGCTGTGGCCTGTAGCGGCATTGGGAATGAGATGCAGGGCATTAAAGGTGCTCAACATCACAAGTTTGTATTAACACAGTGTCATTTTGTGGTCTTAACGCTGCACGTAGCCACCTCGCTTATCTACTACTGTGTGAGGCTCTGTCCCCACTGCTGCCTCCTCACTGCCCTCCCAGCCCTGGGCCCAGGCCGCTGGGGAGGCCACCGTCAGTTCAGGGCAGCTTCAGCACCGTCCATCCAGACGGCAAGGCAGCACAGCGCCCTGATCGCCTTCAGAGATTCCAGTTCAATTATTTTGTGCAATATAGATTTCTCCAATTAATGTTTTTTCCTCCACGGTCAGTAAAACAGCAACAGCGAAGGCCTCAGTTAGATCTCGGTGAGATTAGGGGCGGGGTTTAGGGGGCTGCTCTGCTCCCCGGCCTATGCACTCAGAACCATGCAAGGCAAATAATTTAATGCCTCTGCATATATTAATTATATGCAGGTATAATTAGCATGCGCATACACACACAAACACATACAACATATGTAATTACAGGCATTGGTGTTAGAGGTGTCTGGCCTGACAGGAACAGTCAGTGCTGAACTCCAAAACACTCCGGTGCTGCCTGCTAGAGAGGCGAGCGTGTTCGAAGGCGCTGGAACAAGCTGGTGGCTGGTATTTGGGGAGGGGGTTACTTCCCAAACAGCCAACTTCTCCCTCTTGTCCACCCGCCTGAAGAGGAATTGGCGCTGGGGTGGCCGAGATGAAAGGGCGAAGCACACAGGCTGCTAACTTCAGGTGCTGCGGCGCATTCACCCCATCCTCTGGAGATTACTTTTGGCATGCAGAGAAGATGCAATTTGGGAAACTTCTACTCAGGCCTTGGTCCTTGGAGCCTCTCTGAGGTATGAGGGAGGGATGCAGGGGCTGTCCTGGGGCCCCTTGGCAGGGAGCCTGGTCCTGCAGAGCCCTGAGGTGCCCTGGAAAGCCCTCATGACAGTAACAGCTCCCCTGGCAGCCGACTGCACAGCAGAGCTACGGCCTGGTTTCTGCAGATTCATGTTTTTGGATAAGATTTCAGTAAGTTTACATGAGTTCAGCGAAACTTTGAAGCTTGCAGAGCCTCTGTTGCTCAGCTGTAATGAAGACAGAGGGAAAGAGGTGAGTCCCCACCAGCCGCCCTGTCACACACCGCTCAGCCGCTGGCAGGGGGCCAGGAGCATCCCCAGGCGTCGCAGGCTGCTCCTTCCCCTTGCAGCCCAGTAGTGGGGGCTCAGCCCTACACAAGGCAACCTCAAGAAAGGATTACGAGGCTTCTGATGCCTCACACTGGGGGGCCGAACTGGCGGCTTGCTCTTCCACAGCTCTCCCTGGCATCTGCAAGCATGCCCAGCCTCTGGAGAAAAATCTAGCTGTTAAGCACCTAATTTTAGACAATGTTTGGACCTCCGTGAGGAGATGGCTCAGCAGCGTGCCTGATGAGGAGGTTGGAGAGTCTCAGCGATTCAGGAATCCCATACATCTGCATGATACGGATGCACTAATATCACACCTAAGCATAAGAGCCTAGAGGGAAAAGAGTCTGCATCTGTCACATATGGGCTTGAGACTTTGGTTTTCTCTCCCTGAGTTTGATCCAGTGCAAACGTGGACAGGGGACAGGAAGGAGAAACTGGAGAAGTCAGGCAAGACAGTCTGGAAAGGAAGTTCTGCTGAACACATGTGGAAAACACTTGTAGCCACTATTTCTGCTTTGTGTGACTACTTTTACAAGCAGATCCCAAGTATGAAACATCTGACAACACCTTAGACTTTTTTTTTTTTTAAAGCCAAACTTGCTTTTCTTCTCTCACTGAGACAACTTCGAGTGTCTCCCTCTTTGACCACTGTCTGTTATCTACTCATACCCTGTCTGTTTTTCCCTGCACAACAGTTAACATCAGCATTAACAGCTAAGTCATTCCCTTCTCAAGTTTGGCTAACATGGAAGCACAACTGTAACAAATCAGCACAAAGGTCCAACTTACCCAGTATCCTGCTTCTCACAAAGATGCAAGGGAGACGCTTAGAGAATAGCCTAAAAACAGGGCAAGCACACAGTGATGCTTCCCGACACCTTGCCATCAGCCTCTTAGTATTTACATCTCAGAGACTAAGATGCACAGAAAGTACAAAAACCTAAGCTGTGACTTTGGCAGGTTTTATTTGCCAAAGAGCAAGGAGACACAAATGGGTTAAGTCAGTGGCAAAGCATGCCTTTCTGTTTTGAAGAGCCATGAGAATTTAGTGCAACCCTCAAAACCGTTGCAGCTGAACTTCAAAAGCAGCACATTTTTCTAATACTTTAAAATATCTTCCTTCACCGTAGCCCTTCCTAGATACACAGCTGCCATGATGCAATTTGCCTTACAAATCCCCTGACGCTTTCCACGGAGCTCTTCTACCCCAGCCATCCAGAAACACTGAGAGCCCCCTGGCCTGTGGGTGAGGTTGCAAGAGAGAAGACATTTGATGTCAGGATATTCTTTAGAACAGTGCAGTAAGCTTCCAAGTGCAAAAATGTATTACGTTCTTTGTTGGTCGCTGAAGCACTGAGCTAAGTGGATGTCTTGCCTCCCAGATAAACCCCCTTCCATTTCTGGATTTTGAAATGAATCAATAAAGAAAATGAGTCCAGCATCCAGATGTCTGCTTTCATCTCGCTGCGCTGGAACTGGAATAATGCCCACCAAATCTCCAACAAAATACTTTCTTTGAAAGCTCTTTTGTTAACGGCTTTCCAACTGGAGGGAATGAAATGTAGCAAACGTGAAAATCTGATGCCACCTAACGGCCACTTGAACATTCAGCTTTGGGAGGTTGTGTTTGGCTTTGGGACTCGACCAAAATTTCAGAGTGCGAACCCTTGAATACACATTGCTCCTGCAGACGCAGAAAGACAAAAGGAGTGATTAATTGCAAAGGGACTTTGAGAACTCACTCAAGGAAATGTTTTCTCTCCCTATCCTCAGCATAATGGCCCCGTAGAGCCCCCATCACTGTAGCGTGTTTAGAGGATGAAATATCTACACGTGTAGATCTACCAGGGCTAGGCTGCACGGAGGGGAAACACAAGCTGTGGCCACATTTGCCCTCCACTTCTCACCACTGACTGAAGCTTTCCATGCTGAACACTGGTCTAAGTGAAAACTGCCTGGCTGTGTTTGCAGGCACTGTCTGCACACAAAATTTAAAGCTAATGTAATCAAACACTTCCACAGAACAAACCTGTAGGAAAATACAAGTTGCCAGAACGTCAGGTGGAGAAATCTTTCCTTTTAGAAACTTCCACTGCTGCTGGCTTTGCAACAGAGAGTGGAAATCCTGGCAAAGGACTGAGCAACCTTTACATTAGCGATGTGCTTTTTACTATTCCCTTAAAAGCCTGTGCAAAATTTAGCTGATCTGCAGAAGCAGGAGCTTACACAGGCTCTGTGAGAGCCCCGCCAGGAGCGTGCATCCAGCCTTCCAGCACCGTGCACATGCAACGCCTCCGGCCCGGCTGTCGGCTCTCTGAATGCCCTCATGTGATTGCCACGTGGCTTTTAATTACTGCTTTCCAATGAGTAATTTCCAATTTATGCTATGTGCTCAACACTGCACGATCACTCAACTAGAAAGGTAGGAAAATACTGGTCAAAATGGGCTGGTAGCAGCCTTAGCCATGACTTATCCTGTCTTCTTGCAGCATCTAAAGCCTGATCTAAAGTAAATAACATCTTACAACTTTTGCAGCAAATCAGACAAAATCTGTTTTGCCATGTAACACAGCTCCAGAACAGGTGAGTCTGTAAAAAGTCCGCAAGCAATCACCTGACAACAATACAGGTCGTCTTATCAAAAAAAAGAAGGGTACAAAGATGCACAACTTACAATTCCTTTGTTTTCCTTCACAAGGTTCTTAGATGGTGGCTTGCATGGAATTCCTCACGGCATACGTTTCTTCTCCATAGTGCTCTGACTTCCTTGGGTGAAGCATCCTAACAGCAATTATTATTTCCTATTATTTTCCTATTATTCTATAAGCAGGCTGCAGGCACTTCTAGAGACAAACAATAGTATGAAATTACTTGAATCATGGATTAGATTTATTTAAAATGCTGAACCAAAATTATCCTCCCACACAGGAAGACCAGGCTCATGAAACTGTCACTGGACTTGGAGGACTAGATTTTGACTTTCTTGTAAACAAACAAAAGGTTGATTTGTGGAAGGACAACGGAAACTAACATTTCTCAAAAAGTCCTCAAAGACATATCACAAAGTTGATAGAGAGATAAAAACGTAACGCTTCAACTTCTGCTGCCTCGAACACTGAAGTACATATACCATATGCTGGCAGGGCAAGATACAGATGTCTTCAAACAGCTTTGAATGAAAACATTTCCCACAAAATACTTTTGTTTTCATCACGAAAATGAAAGAAGCGGTAATTTCCAGAAGCTATTTCCCTGCTCTGTACTTACATAGCACTTACACCAGCCGAGCTCCACGTAGAGGCTGTCGTGCTTAACCCCATGGTGCAGAGCAAAGAGAGACAGATGAAGCAGAAGCCGGCAGCACCAGCACGACCGGGGTTCAAAATCCCTGCCTGATGATGCTGTGTCTTTTTTTTTTTTTATTTATTTTTTATGATGGGCCTGTCCTTTTTCATCTCCAGGAGCTAAGACAAGGAAAACAACTGTTCTCCAGTAAGGTCAGATTACTTTCTTGCATACCTGTCAGAATAAGCCCAGGAAAACCCATCTTCGGAATAAATTCTGCAGAAGTAATGTTCATAATCAAGTCAGCTTTTTACAAGCAAGAGATGCAAAAGCCCTGTATAAATAAAAGGCTGCCATACAAAATGCATCTATTTAAAATACTGTTTATTTGTGATTTAACATTAATTAGCATTACATCTATGAGCAATTTCAGATAACATTTATATATTTTCCACAGGACACAAGAGTTGGCTGGCTCATTCTTTATGCCAAAGCAAGTAAATAGAGGCATTAGCAAAAGGTGCAAATAGTTCACGGTTGCATTTTAAAAAATATTTATGCACATTGCATTCATTTAGATATATTTTTAAAAAAGTTATGAAAAGCGTAGTTCACAGGTTACTGTTTCTACATATGTTGTAATACAACACAAATAATGTAGAACAACAAAAAAAACCAAAGTAAGCAACTGAAAGTTTCCACTATGATTAAAAACACGGATTCCAGTATTTAGTGATAGCTAGAAAATTGTTTCCAGGATCCATTCCAACATTGCATTATCACACTTACACGGTCAAAGCTAACCAGCCCCCGAACATGCTATAATCAACATTTTTGCATGCCAAACCACTCTCCAGCCATATTTAACAATTATATACTGTATAGTATTTCAACTGGCAATTTGGGAATCACATGGATCTTTCAAATGTATGTCCTACTGTGATGACTGATTTACAGACAGTTTGACACAGTGAAGAAAACTCTATGTTAATTTCTATGCTTAGTTTGTATTTACAATACAGTAAAAGTAATAAGATGACAATATCAGTAAAAATGAGTAAGTGGCAGTACCACCCTTACCCATGGCACTATGCTCTGATTTGCTCTGGGTTCATCCAAAGGACAACACAGACTCACGAGACCCTTTTACAATTCAAATGAAAGTAAGGAACAACAACAACAAAAAAGCGTTACACTCCACATGAATCCATACAAATTATTTAAAACTTCTAATATGGAAATGTCACTTTGCTGATTTAATAAAAATATCCCACAATCCATATCATATATTTAAAAAAAATAATCACCAAACTTTTACTTTCTTTGTCTCCTCCTATTTTCTTACTATTTCACTTTCCCTTTTAACAGTTTTGTTTCCTTCATTTGGTTATGTTAAGAGATTATTTTTCTTCATTCATTAGCAATACCATGAGGAAAAAAACCCAACACTAAGTTTTAAACATGAATCCAGTTCGATAATTTTGTATGTTTTTCTTTCTGATTTCTAACTCCCTGGATTCCTGAATTATACTTACGTATATTCTAAACCAAGCATTCTTAAATACACTCTACTATTAAATGCTTGGTTCACATGCCTATAATACTTTTATACTGAATGGTATAGAAACATTTGAACATATAAAATCTTTTTTGTTTTGCCACTTAAACTAAATTATCAATGTTAAGCGTATAAAACCCCCCCCTCCTTGAAAAATAAGGGTTCCCCCCAACTGATAGAATAAAAAAGAAGTCTTCAAAAATTATAATTCACTAAAATGAAGTATTTGGCAAAGAAGTTATTGATGAATGGAATTCTTAGACATTTTGTATAATTCCAAATAAACTTTCTCTTACACAGTTCTTCCCCTAATATTATGTGCCAGTGTATAATATTTCTACATGATCTAATCTTAAAAAAAGATTTAAAGGTGTGCTGTTAATATGCACCCACTCAAACAGGGGTACAGAAACATAAAATATATGGTCATAAAGTCACAATACAAAAATGCATGACCTGGTTACCAACTGAGACAGCAGGTGTTTTTTTCTTTAAAAAACCCTCATGCGATCGCTCTAAGTAACTTTATTAAAGACTTTACTGTACTGAAAATTTTAAGGTCTGCAAAATACTCCAAGCAGAATTTGCTGCTGCATACTGCGATGGTATTTGATCTTGCTATGATGGTATTTGAGCACCTGACAGTGTAGTTCTACACAAAACTAATGAATGTTTCAAACCCTCGTAGCAATTTTGGACTCAGTTATGTGAGAGATGAATTCATTTTAATTAACATGAAAGTCTTTTTTTTTTTTTGGTGGTGGTGTTTTTTTGTTTTGTTTAAAGCAAAACCTCTTCCAGTTCCTTTTTGTTTAGGTTAAAAAGTCCAGTTACTGCACACCCCTAACACTACTCTGTTAATGGTCAACTTAAACGTTTAAAATGTGCAACATCTCCTCACAACAGAACTGCATTTATGCTTCTACCTTCTCCTTCTTTTTATTCTTTTTCAGGAAAGACGGGGTCCGGAATTTCTTCTTCTTCTTTGACGGGGATTTGGAAGGTGACCCTTCAGGGGACAGGGCCTCTTCTATCTTTTCAGAGCTTTTAATGGTAATCTCTACGCTCTCCACAGTACTACTAGTGGTTAACTGACTGACCCTCTTGGTGAGGTCTTCTTCCACATCATGTGCATCTTCCTTGCCGTTCACCACCACAACGGGTAGCTCCACAGATATTAGGTTGGCATTTTGGGTATAGAAATCTTCATGATTTTCTAAGAGAATGGAAAAATTTCAATTATTTAGGTGCATTATCATGAAAACAAAACAAACAAACAAACAAAAAACCACAACCCCAAAGCTGAAACAAAGATGGGAATCTGGATTGTGATCCAAAGAATGAAACCTAAAGTGCTTAGATGGGGACTTTTCTCCTTTATCCACATGCCTACTTGTTGTAAACAGACAAATACTTTGAAAACATAATTAAAGGCTATTGGGCTGAAAATGCTAACCTCATCTCTGCCAGGTACATATACATCTCAAGCTGCCTACATTATATTACACATACAGTATACACATATATACTCTCGCACACTCAGAATTGCACTTTACTCCAGAGACTGCTTTCCAAAACTTCAGCAGTTCCATACAGAAATCTTTGGAGCACTACTGTTCTCAAGTTCTTTCTTAGAGCTTTCTGGAAAACCCGTAGGCCAAAAATCTAATCTTAACGCTTTTAGTAAAACCAAAATATACCATCTATTTCCTCCACCTTGTTAATATCTAAAGTTCAATATTCCCCACGTTATTTTCTATTTCTGAGAATTATGTATTTGAAAAAATTGGAAAAGCAGTTTACTGGATAGAGTCCCACCCAGACTTCGGTAAAAAGAGGACTTTTTTTTTTTCCCCCTCATTTGACCTCATGCAAGTGTGAAGAACCCAGCAAAAGAGTAGATGACTCAGGTTATCAGAGCCATTGATATTTCAGAGAAACTACATGGAATACCTTCTAATTTTGCTGGGATATTTTGCGGGGACTGAGTTTGTGACTGAATTTGTGACACAGATGAACCGTCATCTGAGAATAATTCCTGTTCAGCATCTGCAGGACAAGATTTTAATTAGTAGCCATGCAAAAGTAAAAATAAAGAATGTCAGTACTAGTGTTACAAGATTTACAGCTCTGCTAGCATTGTGCTGTTCATGCTGACAACCTCAAGAAGTTGCAGTACACAGTTTAAACTCTGTAGAATTATGGATTTACACATTTCATCTGCTAACAATCATTATATATTAGTTCTTTAATAGAAAGCATAAAAAGGGGGGAGGGTTGCATTCCAGGAGCATGCCCATGGTTTTATCTAGCTGTAACAGCAGAGTGTGCGACTTACAATAAGCTATATATCCTAATATATCCTAAACACCGTATATAGCAAAGTTGTTTTATTACACAATATTAGTGAACAAAAGTGCATAGTAAGTGCTATTGTTAAAAAAAAAAGAATTAGTAATTCCCTACAGAATAGTAGTACTGGTGAAAAGATGTAAAAAGTGAAAGCAGATGAGTCTTGCACATTGGGAAAATAAAGGAAAAATTAAAGAAGCCAAGATCAAACATCTCAGTAAACTTCTGGAAATAATAAGTTACAAATGTGAACTCAAAACCACTGGAATTCGAGGGTCAGAAAATGCAGAACCTATCGACAGGGCTGTACCAAATGTGAAGCAACACAGCGTATTTCATGTTCTCAGTGAGAGCTCAACAGCTTTTTTTCTGTGAACTCTGATATCTGAACGGGTAAAAAAGACCCTGGAGATCACAAAGATTTTTTTCTACCTTACCATATATTTCATAATTAAGTGGCAAAAGTCATTTTTCAGAGAGTCAACTATTCCCATATCATTTAGATATCTTAACCTTCTGCCCTTTGTCGAAGTTTTGTTACAGACTAGCTGCACAATCGTTATCCTTCCAGGTATTCAAAGCTCTGCTGGACATGGCCCTAAGCAATGCGACCCAAATTTGAAATTCACTTGGAGGAGGAGGGTGGACTAGATGACCTTCACGGGCTTGTGTAAGCTAACTTCTGTTATTCTAAGAACCCAATGATTTCTAAGAAAAAGGTCACTATGTTAAAGCATGTTTTTTTTTTTTTTTCCCTCAACCCCACTGCTGTGCAAATCCTCCATTGCTTTAATTTCAGCATTTACCAAATTAAAAACGAAAAATTAAGAAATAATTCCATTGCCTCAAGGAACAATTAAGCAAGTAGTTACGTTTTTACAGTCGAATTTCAAACTAAGAATGAACTGATGATTGAAATGTAAGCCTCAACATAAAAACCAAACCAAAACATGCACCACTGACCTTCCAACCCTTGCTGCTTGCGCTCAATTGTTTTCTTGTACTCTTCCAGTTCTTTTTCTGTGAGATGACTGAATGGGTTGGGTGGTGCTGGTGGTGCGTGCTCATCATCTTCAAATTGCATTGGCTGGAAAAGAGAAAACCACAAAAATGGACGCTTGAGAGGCAAGCAACATGCATGTGGCTAATAGTTTGGTGACACCAGACCTGCAGAGAGACAGACAGACACATCCATACTAAAATTACCCCATTGGATAGACATTTATGTAGAAATCAGCACCAACTACAGAGCTGTAACTCACCATTCTTTTACAGTGTCACAATCATATTATTTGAGGTTGGGTGTTATTTTTGTGTGTGGTTTTTCGTTTGGTCGGTTTTTTTTGTACGAAGTATGATAGTTTCAAAGGAGAGACCTCTCTCAAAAGCTTATAGCTCAGGGACCAAGATATTCTTCTGATAAGTTTCTTCAGAGAAGTGAAAATAATTTAACAACAGAGATTCAAGCATAACGCGTGATGTTCCCCCTCCCCTTTTTAAAAAAATAATGGCATTAAAACATTTAGTTCTAACAAAGTATTTAGAAAGAAAATGACCCAAAGTGAAATTTGAAAGAAAGTGAAGTGAAAAAAATAAATATTTAAATCAGTGAATTAGTCCTACTCACTGGACTTGGCTTTTTATCCACAACGATCCCAGCGAGCAGCTGAGACTGCGGTCCTGCTGTCTTTAGGTCGTATCGGTTTTGTTCCCGAATCTATATATAGAGAAAATAAACTAGGTTAGAAGCAGTTATTTATCTGTTTGTTAATTTTAAACAAATCCTATGTCCATCAACTTTGTAAAGCCAGTAATACAGGTAGTAGCATGTGGCCAGAAGAACAAATTGTATGTTGGTGCACCTAAGATACGTCTTTCCTCTGCTGAAGGCACTGTGTATGCTATTTAGCTCTTCAAATACTGCCGAATATCCACCCTACCCCCAGCTTCTGTGCTTCATGTGAGCTAGTATTTAGAAATAAACTCCAAAGAATAGTACGTCTCTAAATCTCTCCTCTCCATCGCCAAAATGCATGACACGCTAAGCTATGAGAGAGTTCTCATTGGTCATAAAGGAAGGCAAAGTTTTTCTTTCTGAGCAAAATTCACTGTTTTCCCCAAAACAACAATCCTAGCACATGGTTAGTGCTTAAGAGATTGATAGATCAGATCTAAACAAAAAAATAGATCAGATAAAAACATTGTACAGCAGAAAAAATAGGAGCCAACTAACTAAGGAGACAGTGACTTGCACAAATCTAAAAATCATTGTCTGGGACTTGCAGTATAAATCTCTAGATGATTAGAGGGAGCCTCGCCCGCTCTAAGGAAGGGAGTTGCTCCTTCTGACTCCAGTTCAATCCCCATGGACGCTGATATGGTGCTTTCCAAGAAATAAAAGGTTCTGTAATCAAATGGAAAGCGTCCCAAATATCTGTTCGTACAGTAATGTCCAGGGTGGAGTGTTTGGTCAGTCTGACAGTCAGCGCCTTATGTGCTGGAAGGGAAAAGCAGCGAGACGTGTTTACAGAGAGGTTTTTTTCCATTGCCATTACAGAGTGGACTAGGACAGAGAGACTCCAGCTTAATAAACAGTAGGAGAATTAGCACAGAGCAGAGCCCATCTGAATTGACTGATTTATGGTTCACCTGATGCACAACTATTTGGTTCATGCTGACACCTAATTATCTACTAAATATAATGCTAAATAGCAGGGCACTACCATTTCCAATCTACCATTTCTAGAGTTAATGCTCATCATTCACCAAAGTATTGCATTCAAAATGTGCAAATATTGCATGCATCTCTACAGAATTCATGTGTATCGCATGTTTAAATACATGTTTTTATAATGCTTTTTGGTGCTACAATCACACAAACTTCCTAGTAAAGTCAGAACACTTAAAAACGTTATGTTACTTAACATATAATTATACTTGGAAATGTTACAATTTTATTCATTTCACATCTTTTACCTTATTTCTCTTTTCCAGCACTTCACTGGGGTTTGTGTTTAAAGGAACAAATTGGTTTGGATCTTCAATTTTGATTGGCGTTCCTCCGCTAGTTTTCGAAGAGTCATCAGCTTTCATCCACTTAAAGGAAAAAAATAATGCTAAAAACCAGCGTGATGGAGAGGGACAATTCTCAGTTCTGTCTTACGGCTAAAGAACGGAGATAAAGAAAAACCTTCCTGACTCTATTCTCTATTCCACACGACATCCACAAAATAATTCCAATTCCTTGCAAGTTTGTGTGCTTCCCCAAAGGGATTTAAGTTGACTCGAATATGTACCATCAAGATTACTTTCAGCAAACACCAAAATTTACTCTTGCAAAATACACTGCTGTGTACTAATGAAGTCACGTTTTGGAAGTGTCACGCTTCCTAGCGACTGGCACGCAGATCTGTAAACTCCAGAGCCTGTCCTCTCTCAGTCGTACAGTCAACTTCCACCTCTGCTAACTGCACATTTTGTCTGGAGCTTTCTTACTTTGTAGTAAGGTTTTGCATCTGTTGCTGTGGATATTTCTTCCAAACTTAAGTGCAGAAGCTTGCTGGGCTGCCAGCAGGAGGAGCTGATGCTTTTACGGTTGCATTGTGCATCTGGGAGTAGCCCAACAGCAAATAACGTGTTCCACACACACATAACAGCCACCACTCTCCAGGCTGGAAACACAGCGGAAGCAGGAAAAGTCTTGCTCATGTCTTGTTCATCTTTAGAAGCAGTAACATTAGCAGACTCTTCAGTCCCGTCCCCCCCCCACTTTTTTTTTTTCAATTCACAGAGGTGAATTAGAATCACAGAATGGTTTGGGTTGGAAGGCACCTTAAAGATTATCTAATACCAACCCCCTGCCATGGGCAGGGACATCTCCCACTAAATCAGGTTGCTCAATGAGAATTAGAACTTGTAGATATGAGAGCAGCCCACATGTGATTTAAAACCTTACTATATTTGGTGGATAATTAATAGCACAAAAAGGAATCAGAGGAACTGGTTATAAAGGGAAAATAACTGTTATATTTTAACAAACCGTTGCTCTTCCAAACAATGGCAAGGCCCAAAACATTGGGAGCCCTTAATACTGGTGCCATTAAATCTCTCACAAATCTATTTCTGCCTGCTTGATTAACTGATTTGCTAGTCCTGTTAAAGATGTCTCAAAAAAACCTGCATGTAGTTTGCTTTCTCTCAAGTAGCGTAAGAACAAAGCAACTACTCGAAGCATCGGCCTACCGTGATCTTGGTCCTAGGACTGGCTTCTCCGTTCCAGGACTCCTCAGGCACATTCACTTTCAAGTACGTGTTGGGGGAGTTCAGCCATCTTGTCTTTTCCCTCTGTTGCTTCTGCGCCAGGAATTTCAGCGGGGACAGTGGGACTGCATCATCTTCAAAGGAAAAGGCAGTCACAGTGGCTGGGATCTCAACGTCACTCTTGTGTCTGGGCTTTTCCCTGACTAACGGTTGCCTATAGGCATAGCCAGTTCTGTATCCCTATGGAGAATGAAAAAGAGAAAATAATTAAAAGGAAAAAAAGTCAGAAAAAAAAAAGTGAAGTAGTCATGAACTTTTTCTGCTGCTTTTTATGCATTGAACAGGCTCACTGAGCTTTTCAGGAAATCGGCTAGTGGTGTTCTCTGTAATTCATTCCTACTGTTCTTTTAACATTCAGGATACCCATTTAAACTACCCTGCAGGTAGGCAGCTGCACAGGTCCCCCACTCACACTTCACCTTCCTCCTGCCTTTGTGAATACACAGCTACTGAGTGACCCTCCTGCTCAGGCTGTGACTTAGTTGAATATCCTCATGAAGTCCTCCTATCTTGCACAATGACAATCCTAGTTTACAACACTCTCCCATTTCTCCCTGTTTTTATTAGAAGGCTGTTCCAGAATTCATAGTGTAGTGAACAGACATTTCAAATAATCAGTCTTATTTCCTAATGTTAGAATTATTAACAAAACCAGAGGAAATATTCTACATCTATTTACTAGGGTGGCATTTAAAACATTTTCACGAGTAGGCCACTATTAAGAGCAAATGTTTGTGAGATGGGTTGGATAAAGTTTAAGATCAAAACATTATAAATTCTTATCAGAGCAGGGTAATACTTTCAAATACACTGACATAAGAACTAAATCAAGCAGAAGAGATCTAATATACAATAGAAGCCATTCTGCCTTCATTTTCAAACTCACAAAAAAAGCCAGAAAGAAACATTTGCTGTACAGAAGCTGATCCTACACTCAGCAGCTTACGAAGGCTGTATGGACAATGCCCCGCGTGCGTGCTCACCAGGTTGTCCAGCATCCGCATGAGTGCTTCGAACTCCTGTTCCCCAACTTTCCATTTCTGTTGCGAAGCCATATTAACTCCACCTCCTCCAGCTGCTGCCACAGCATGTGTGGAAGGCTTGAACTTCTGCAGATCCAGTAGTAGGAGATTGTCTATCCCACCTGCTCCAGCTAATGCATGCACCTACAGACATCAATGAGCGTTATTTTGTTTGTGGAAATGCTTTTGGATACACTGCTTCTCTGAAAGCACTGGAGAAGCGCACTTACATACAAGTTGCAGCTGTTTCTCATGCTAGCTTTCTTCTGTGCAAAAATGTATTAAAATATACAGCAAGTGATTCTTACTGAAAGGATGATAGTATCCTGATAGTAACTGCACTCCAAAAGGAATGGGCTCAAACACTAACTCTCAGAGTACCCTAAAAAGGTCTTTTTGCATCACAATACTAAAAATTTTTCATTTTAATACAAGTTTCAAAATGAATGAGTGATTGAATTCAAAACGAATGGCAGGGTGAGGGAGGAGAGACTGCCATCTGCAACTCCTCTCCAAACGTACTTGGGAACGTGCTGGGGAACACGAAAGAGTAAAGTCATGACATTTCTGGGAATAGGCTTCTGTGGAAAGTGAGGACACTTTAGTGGTTTCTCCCCACAGAATATAAATAATGCCCAGATGGCCAACAGGACAGCTAAAGTTAGACAATAGGGAAAAACTGATCTGGGGACTCAACTTATTTTTAAATACGCAACCCTGTACCTATGCTCTAAAGACCTTTTGTTTATTGGGTTTTACAGTTCTTTGTGATCATAAGGAGAAGTTTCTTTCCTTGACACAACAGTCAGCTTTGATAAATGAGCTGAATATTAATCTATCTTGAGTCACACCTTTTGCAAGACTAAATACAGATGTATTCTTTCTCACCTGTGTTTCACAGGCCAGTTGCACATTGAAAATATAGTGGAATGCTTCTTCCAGTGTCTCTCCTAGTGCTACCACACCATGGTTTCTCAAGACTAATACCTAGTAAATGAAGACACTAATGTTAAATGGTAGAAACTGGCACAGAACATGAAAATTGCCTTTGGAAAGCGTGAATGAGGCTGAATACCTTGCAACTGGGTCCAAGAACTTTCTGAAGCTGAATTCTCTCTTCCTGTTCATCAAGAGATCCCTGATAATTGTAATACGCAATGTCTCCCAAAATCAGAGCCTCTTGAGATATTGGAAGGATGCCGCACTTCATAGATGAAACCTGTTTCAAGAAAATGAAGTAATGATAATTAGGGAAAAAAAAACAACTCTTAAAACACACCTTAACCACCCAAGTCTTTGCAGGTTGTATAATGCATCTTTGCCAGAAAAGACTCTCCATAACAAGAGAGTTGAGAAATAATACCTCTATGTTTTAACTGCTCTAACTTGCAACAGAGTGGGAGAGCTGCTGCTACACAACCTAGGGACAGGTTGATTATAGGAAAAGACAAGTTATCTCAAGTTAATTTTTGTAAATTTTATCCTCCTTTAATTTTCAACATAAGCCTCCCACTATATCTTTCTTTCCCTTGTTTATAGTTTCAAAAAGCTAGCATGAAAGAACTTAGCCATTACTTTTTTTTGTCTGTAGTCAAGGAATGCTTATATATGCATACAAAAGTAAATAGATTCATTTCATATTATTGTATTTCAAAGCATTTTTTTCAAGTCTCCTTACGTTTTTATCATTGCTGCACAAACCACTTTTGATATATTTTAACTATGATATTTCTGTAGTATGGTAAACCCAAACTGAGCATAACTAATAATTAAGCCATTTAAAAATGGAGTTGCAGAATGTAAATGATGATGTATACAGCACATTGTACGGTCTGAGATGCTATAAATAAAGCCTGAGTAAACTCTGTATTTTGTAACCTCCTCAACCTGAGCAACATCATGTCTGTACATCAGTTTATTCTTATCCATTTCACAGTAGTGCCCCAGCCCTCCTACTCTGCTGATTTCATGACCTTGCAGAATCAGCTTTAAAAAAAAAAAAAGAAATAGAATAAAATTTAAAAAAAGCAGTGTAGAACTGATGTTACAAACAAAAATAAAACTGCCATGAGTAGTGATTCAGCTAGAGAAAAGTGATTTAAGTTCATAAGGTAAACCTGTTTTCTTTTACTCTTCATGCTAGAAGGAGGAAGACTTACAGCTGCTGTTGCAGGGGTGTGTATGTGTATTATACACCTGACATCAGGGCGCGTGGAGTAGATGGCCACATGCGGACTGAATCCTGCCGTGTCAATACTTAGAGTTGTGCTCCCCTGGTCAACTACATCTCCTAGGATGTTTACCTTAACCTGGAAAGGTCAAGCAAAGGAACAATATTTAAGAAGTCTGTGACAACCACAATTATTTGATAACTGCCCCCTCCTCACCTGGTACCAAATTTTCCTCACATACTTAGGGCTCAGATCATGAGAAAAAAAGGAGAGCAGCCATCAGTCTGTGTGTCATTAAACCACTCTACCATCCAAGACACTAATAGCATTTGATAGCATTTACTACTCCTACCGTGGAAGAAGTAAAAGACAAGAACCCAATATATCATATCATATGCTCTTCTTTGGTCTAGCTAACCTTTCATTTAAAAGAAAGTCTCAGCAATTTACAAAGTGGAATCACAATTGGAACAGAAAGCAGCTATGTAAAAGAAAAGATTTTGTTCAACCTGTAAACATATTTAGCATGTTTATGTAAGCATCTTCCAACTACGCAAGAAAGGAGGAAAGACACTTTCAATATTTTCCCATAAATGACATACAAATACAAACCGCTACTGATGACGTTTTCTAAGTGAGACATTCTCATTTCTAGCAGTTTAAAATTAATTTTATTAACATTTCCTGATTTTGAATATGAAGAAACTTTCAGCCTCTGAGAAATTTCCAGTAAGAAAATTAAATGCATAGGGAATTTTCAAAATTGTAGGAACATTAGAATACTAGCACATCAGGTCATATTCTCGCATTTTTATTTTGGTTCTGTGTTTGCTGGTGCAATGCTATCAGTCTTGATCCGCTGCCCCCTTCCAACTGGAGATAGTTTCTTTACAGATACGTACTGACATGAAGAACATATGGCAGGTTCTGCAGCAAGAGATGTGTGATTTAGCAGCTGCCAGTTCCTAAATGCCAACCTGTAGCTTTACCCAGCTCCTTTGTTAGGCCCAGGGAAGATTAGTCAATTTATTTTCCCACTTATAAACATAGGAGCTGATTCTACTAACGCTACTCCTACAGAATGATTTCCCCTGCATTATAATATTGCTGGGTTATAAAAGGTTGCCGCTACACTGAGGCTATTTGGTTAGCTTCAGGAGACAGGAGAACAAAACTTTGCTACTCTGCATTGAAGCTGGAGACAAAGCAACACAAAGCAAAGCTAAACCCAGAATGAAATGCTAAGTATTAAGGATGCTGCTATCTAAATAGTTAATCAGCTTTGCATCTGGTGGGTAAACAATAAACCAAACAAACAAACCCAACAAACAGCATTACTATAGTTTAGGTCCATTTTAGCAGCCACAAAAGTATTTTAGAAAACAGGTTGAGCCTTGGTGGTTATTACTGCAGGTGAATTACATACCAAATTGGAAGCTGAAGCTTCAGAAAAGGACAGACCTCTTGGAATGATTAGAATATGGTCATGTTCTTTGCTTACTCTGACCTGCAATAGAGGAAAAAAACAAATGGATTATTGACATATTTCTTAATTTATATTATTAGGGGGGAAATTAATTTGGCTGAAAAGCTGAGATCCCAAATAAAAACTCTTATTCTCTAAAATACTTACTGTGATATAGGCATTTGGCAAATGTGCCCACCCAAACAAGTCAGCCAATCTGTATAAACTGGCTAACTTGCAACGAGTAAGTTTTTCTCCCTTAACAAACAAGGAGGTATCTATTCCAGGTAGATCATTGATAGGGGTAACCATTCCATGGCCTGAAAAACAAACAGATGAAGATGGTGGCACGTCAGACAATTAAATACCTTCTAGCTATGTCATGACCTTTCAGAAGCAGTATATTTAAATTGTCAATATAGCAATAACAGCAATTATTAGACTGGACCTGTACTCCTGGGATTTCTAAGGTTTCTTTCTGAAACCTCTGTTACTTTAGGAGAGTAGGAACCACTCCCCAAAATTAAGCCTTCATCTCTCTTTCAAACACAAGGGAGAGGCAATATATAGGTTTCCTTTGAAGTACCATTCAGATTTTGAGCGCTGTCCTGATTCAGGATGCTATGTAGGACCTGAACTGCACTTTAAGACATCTGCCACTAATGAACTATTTTTACATTTTGAAAAATACATGAGAAAATGTTCCTGCTGGAACACTAACGTAACTAATCTGAAGAGATGTCTCAGTCTGAGCCCTTTAAAGTTAGTCCTAATGAAGGAATTAGGATTAGTGCAAGAGTTCTCAAACTGCTAGATAGAAGAGATCACGTTTTAACAGAGAAGGCATAAAAATCAATTTATTTCTTTGACTTGTGATTGCACAAACATCTCGTGAAGGACTACATCTCCCCTTTGCGAGAGCATGATACCCCTCTGAGAACTATTGCCTTTGCTTACAGGGAAAGTTACTACCCTACTAGAGTTACTAGTTACTACTAGAGGGAAAAGGGTTTGGTTTGCAACAGAAAGAGTGTGCACTTTGAGATTAGTCGTCCTGTCCAAGTCCCTGGGCAAATGTTGCAGAGACAACAGTTGGACCTGCAGGACCAGCTAGAGACACAGAGATAAGGCTATCTGAGCTCTCTGATGTTCTTTTCCATTTGTTTTGTTGTAGAAACACCAAAGAGACATTTTAGGACCAGTTCTCAAAAGATGTTGAATGCTGACAGCTGCTACTGTACTTCAGGCTTATAAGCTCCCATATCATATCATCCACCCACAGAGCTTAAATTGACTTTAACACTTCAGTGCTGCAGGACTTGGAAAGACTGGAAGGTCCCAGTGACATCTTTGTAACTATAGTGCATACTAGAAGCTGTTTTTAACTCTGGGAGGTGTCTGGGTAACAATCCAGTCCTGCAGGCTATTCCTCCTTTTTACAACTTATATGCAAGAGTAGAAAAATAAACAACTTCACATCTCAGTTTATGCTCATGTTAAATTGCTAATAATAGCAAGGCACAGAATTTTGTTCTCTTTCTCAATGTAACTCCTCTTAGCAAATTCTAAAATAACCAAGTGTGAAGATTCAAAACATTTTGGATATCATACAAATTAAAGCATTTGAGAGAAAGAAGGCCCAAAAGGGAAGTTAAGACCACCATCTGTACTACTTCACAGCTTAAGCAAGCTCTGACGGAACTTTTCTTTCAGATAAAGAAGAGATCCCAGCAGTGCTAGCCACTGGTGATAATAAAAGCAAAGAGAAAAAGGGGCCATTGTAGGCATAGCTCACTTACTGAGTGAAGATGAGGAAAAGCCTGCAAAAGAGCTTGCTGTAATGTAATCAGCAATCTGCTGTAACGCAAGCAGTCCGGTTGGGTTATTGCCCTTCTTCATCTGTTCTTGAATAAGGCATTCCAGATCTTCTCTAAAAGCCTGTGGAAACATTTGACAATCATCAAGGAAACCTGGATTTGATAGAAGAAAGATTATTATAGGTGGGGCTGGTAGATTTGCCTGTTATTAATGTTACATGACACTTCCCCTTAGACGTTTTTAGCTGCTTATAACTTCACCGAACTTCCACCATCTGATCTAAGCTTTGTATGCTAAGTACTGGCAATCTGGGGGGCTGAGGGGGAAGGCGTTTGGTCACAGAGGGTTAACTATTTCCTAGAAGAACACAAGGTAAAATACATTTTCGTAAAGGCTAACAACAGTGTGTGTATCAACAATTAAAGCGCACTCCATGTTTTGGAAGAGATACTTGAAATCTGACCAGGATACATTGCTTTTAGTGCTGGATATTTTTTCTTTTAAATTCAGTAATCCTTCTGAAAATCCATCCAAATTTGATAAAGTTATAAACAAATGGAAAACTGGAGTTCATCCACGCTCAAGTAGTATTGCAGACATGCAAAAACTAGAAGGAATGTCAGGAGGTCACCTGCTTTATTTCTTTCCTTCTCCTCAAGGGAAAAGCCCTTCCCCTCTTTTCCCAGTATGAAGTATCCAGAACCCCAACACGATAAACTCATGCAGAATACATTATGAAGCAGTTTTCACAGTATCAGATTTAATATACTTAACACTGTGGACAAAGCCTGTTCCTTCCAGAAGGCAGACGAACCACTATTCCTAACAAACATCTGTTTTAGGACTACTTCAGCCTTGACATTTCTAGACGAAATAAATTCAGCTCTTTCAAACTTTCCTTATAGGTTATATTTTCTAACCCTCTCATTATTTTCTGGCAGCATCCTCGAGCTTTTGTCTGAACACGCAGCACACAGGGCTGCACACGCCACCAGCTAGGTGTATGGCAAATGCTCTTGCTGGTTCATTCCAGAAAGACATTTGGTGTCTGTACAACGCAGCTGACTCCTATTATAACTCCAGGCTATTCCCTTTATGTAATTGCTCCTGCCTTAGTAGAGTGTTTAGTCTCAATTAAAAAGGAAAATAGTTCTGTAAGGCAAACGCAATTCCTTCGCTGAATTTTAATTCATTCCTCCAAAACACCCAACTTGGTTGGGAAAAATCCACCGGTTTCGTAACACACTCTTGTATACTCAGAACTGCTGATGAACAGAGTGCTGCTGCCAGACCCCCCGAAACATCTGCAGGACTCTGCTTGATACGGCCTCTCAGTTGGGCAGCTGGGCATCCACAACTACATTTAATTTTCAAGCACAGCCACCTGTGCTCTTTTTCTCCAAGTAATTTTGTCAGGATCACATGTACCTGAGACTTACCAGATCTCCACAAAAAGAGCCTCTAAAAATCCGTGTGGACTGACTACGCAGCGATCTGCTGCACAGGTCTCTCGGAGCAGACCAGATGCATGAGGCATGCCCACAAAACAGCTCACCAGCTCCCTGCTAGCCTGCAGATACACAGGCAAAGTCAGATTTTTCTCCCTCAGCACTGGGAAAACCACTTGGTGTTCCTCACTCCCATCCTCCGTCTATCCATAGGCAACTCCCCTCCACCCAATTCAGCTCCACAGACGGCCATCGTCATCCATTTTCAAACAACAAGGTGGGTGTCACTCTTATTAACAAAACAGCAAGCACTTTCCCTGGCCCTAACGTGGCTGCAAAGCCCACAACGCCAGAGGCCAGGCACTCAGTGATGTTTCTCTGCCCGCCTTGCACACAACCTGTCATTCTACCACAGCTGTCTTGTCCCTTTGCCTCACTTAGCACATGGTAGCAAGTCCTCACTAGAAAAGAAACTCAGTATTTTTTCCTCATCACGGCTCGGCACACAGCCCTGTGCCTTTTCAGCATGCTGTTCATACCCTGTTGCGATAACAATTATTACTTATCTGACTAGATTTTCTCTGGGGCAGATAAGTACTGTAAATCCAAATGCTTCTGAAGCACTGACTTCCTAATCCCCCAAACATGCCTTTAAGGTAAAGCAGGGCGCTATCACCGTTTTCACAGAACAGCAAAGAGGCGGAGGTCAGACGGTTCCACTAATTTGGGACGTTCATTTTGAGACGCCCAGGGACCGATCCGCACAGCACTTGGCAGCAAGTAGCTTTTCGCATACTCAAAGCCCAATTTTCTCTGAAAATCCAAGTGCAGCTCTGAGTGTTTAACACAGGCTGCTGTATCTCAGGGGAACAAGTTGGAAACACAAACTCCACACCTGAAAGGCCAGGAAGCAGGCGAGTCAGCATCGCTTGTGACAACCTGGATGAGATGCTGAGGCAGGTCGGGACCAGGCCCTGAGCACTTCTGTCAAGGCAACCAGAGGCTTTGGATGAAATTCAGACATGTCTGATTTATGCAACTTTGTATAAGACACAGTGATTTTTCACTTAGCCAGAAGAAAGGATTTTGGTGATCAAATAGCTCACAACTGCATAGAGAAAGGAGCTGAGGACTGACCTTTATGCTTCACCAACCTTCTTGAAAGCACAAGAAGCGTAAAATAACAGAGGTACTTAGCCCTTTGCACATCGTATTCCTGGAGTTACAGATAGCTTTACAACAACAAAAAAAAACACAAAGTAAACCAACAAGAGATTTTGTGGCAGTTTACCTCATGTTCTGCCTAAGCTTCACAACACAACTGCTACTCCGCCGTAACAGACTTCCCAGAACCAGCCATCCCAGCGCCAGTGCTCTTTTCTCCTAATGGTTCATAATGTGGCTACAGTTTCATGGCATTTTCTCCTCCTGTTACTGTGATCTATTAAGATAGCAGAGACAGTGACTGGCCCATATATTTCATCAACAAGTAATACTAACCCTTATTTTCAGACTCTGCCATTCCAAGACATGCAATTACTCCTCAAATGTTCCTGAAAGGGGCCCCTGCACAAAAGCTCTGCCACTTCACACTAGGGAAAGCTGAAATACTCTTTTACTCTTGTTTATAATCTGTATATAAGGAAATTGCACATTTGTAGTCTCATGGGGGCCATGTAGAAGACAGAATTCATGAAATTTATGTCAGTATTTGCTTGGGAGGAGATGGAGAAAAACAGTTATCTGTGTTATATTAAATCACTCTCAATTCAACAAGGACTATAGAAAGGATCTGCAAAAACATTCACAGTAAATTCCTATTAGTCATACCCAGACTTTTTTTTTCCCCAACTTGTATGAGAAACATTACTGCTATTGCAGAAAAAAAGATAGAGTAATGTATTTTGGACAGCTTTTGATGGAACAATTTTATTTTATATTGTATTTTTATTCTTTTGCTTTCTGATCATGCTATTTTCATTCTTCTGCTCTCAGTTTTGTTCTCCCGTGCTAACAGGAGTATATTTTGCATGCTAACACAAATAAGGATTTACAGTTCAATCAAGTTGCTCTTAACACAACAAACTTTCCTTAGACGTAATTTCAGAAATACGAGACAACAGGTAAAACCCAGGGAAGTAGCAAACACGGAGGTCTGGGATGAACAAAGCAGGTATGGGTATGTTGAAATACGAATACAATAAAATGAAGTATGCCATTTATCTACGTGCCAGTGCACAGCGACATTATCTAGTAGACAGCAGCCTTTGGTGTCACGCTCATGACTCACACACATTCCTCCACGCATATTTAGGCATGTTTCCCTACCTTCCAGTCACTCCTACAGACCCGTAGTACTCCCCTCTGCTGTGTTTAGGCTTCTTCCCACTTCCACGTGCTCTGCTGCATGCCCGTAGGTGATCACCCACCGTGCTGACACAACCGCCTTCTGCTCCTGACAGGCTCACAGGAGGGGCATCACCGTCTTCTGGAGAACAATTTACCTCAGCTATTCCCCGTTAAATGAATGACATTTACTGGCACTTTCACTTGCTGTAAATCAGGGCTCTGATTTTGGGATCCAACTCATTCAGTACCAATAATCTACTACTGAAAACCCAGCTGTGGCCCCAGGGGCTTGGTTTGCTGTAATTCACAGGGCAGTAACGCGGGCGCTGCGCTGCCCACAAGTGGCATGCTACAGGGGGTGTCTTCCGAAAGGAGACAAAACACTGCTCCAGCACAAAGCAGCAATTTTTCAAGTGGAAAGGTCACTAGTAATTTCAGATGTAGTACTTGACAAGAAAATGCTGACCCAGGAAAAAACGTACTGCCAGATGAATGACAAATATATGTTATTCAACTGTATGCTCAGCACCATTCAATAAGGAGAAAGTTTCAGCTCTGGGATTCAGATCTTTTCTGCACTGGAGCACCACCCCGAGCATCCCAATGACAGCTTACACAGAAAACAGCCCCCAGTATCAAAGCTGGGCCCAGGACAGCTGCTGGAAAGGAGGCAAAGCCACCCTTCAGACAAGGTGCACAACCAGCAGGAGGGTGATTAGAGCTGTTAATCACCTGGCACTGGACAGCCTCCCCATCCGACCAGGGCAAGCCACTGGCTGCAAGCCCAACTTCCACACATACCAGCTGAGGTTGTTCTCAAAGCCATGGTAGGTGGACAACAGGAGGGCACCCCTGCTTGGCCCTGTACCTACACCGAGAACCAAAGCCCATCCGTGCAGCCCAGACAGACAGACAGACAGCCTGCCCTGTGCTGTCGGTGCTCTGCTGGCATCTCACCCGTCTCCTCGGGGCCACGCCACCACCATGCAGTGGGGCACACATTTCCCCATCACTCACAGGTAGAACAACACTTGACTTGCGTACCGGGGCTCCTCAGAGGGGGTCACTTGGTCAACTGGATTTGGTACTGCACAAGTTGCCCTGTTTCTAAAGCTCCAGCCAGCTCTTTTGCAGCAGTTTCATTAGGCAGCCTCACACAGCCCTGCAGCCTGCAGGCCTGATGCAGATTTTCTTGACGAAGTCATTCATTGCACAGTTAGCTCAACCTATTTCTAATACCATTAAATTAATTCTCCAGAAATATATGCAATTGTTTTCCAAATGCACATCACAAACAAGCAGCTTAGATGCAAAAGTCTTTTAGCCTACAACTGCAAGGGCTCTCTGAAACTCAGCAGCGAAGTTGCAAGCTTTGGTTCTGACTCATTTACCTCCATTTAGCTCACGTATGAACTGACAGTGTAAATTGGGGCTTTTAAGAATCAAAGCAACTGTTTGACAGCTGGTATTTTTCAGTCAACAGAAGCAGACAACTAGAAAAACTAGCTTGCTAGAATAACCTATAACTCTACTGTTCTCTGCTAGATATTTTTTTACTAGAAAATTTCTGTGTTAATCTCTTCCATCTTGGCAGACAGCTCTCTGAGGATGTCATGAAGCAGGCAGGCTCAGAAGTATTTAGGCTTATAGTATAAGTAGTATCTTTCTATGTCATTTCTTGTTTGTTTACCATTGATTTAAGAATGTATACGATGAGACTTATCGGCTCAACAGAAGTAGAAACAAAATGAAGAGAAAAAGAATTCCCCTGTGGACAGAGAAATGGTTGGCATGAAGTTTTATCTGCAAATACCCCACACCACAACAAACTTCTAAGAGGAGAAAGCACGTGTTCCTATCAGAGCTAATAAGAGCAAGGTCCCAACTGTTTGGTACCTCAGCCTACACGAAAGGAGCTAGAAAAGATTTGTGAGATCCCTACACTAAGTAACAGCACTATTAGCCTAAAAGCTGCAGAAAGATTCAAGAAATTCCTTTAGCCTCTTTTGCCCATTTCTGATCAAAGCATTTATATATATATATATATATATATATTTTTTTTTTAACAGGGTATAATTCAACTTACCTATGTATAAATGCACCCACAGTCTCCAAGCCAAATCACTACGATTAACAAAACGTTTTAAAACTTAACTGGTATTTTTTGTTCCGGAGAACACGGAGACCCTACCTATCTCTGGTGCTCGATCGCGGCTGCCCGGGGAGGAAGGGCTTCACCGAGAGCAGCTGGCGAAAACAGCTCTGCACCAGGCTGCCTCCAGCCCGCCGTGCAGATACAAACAACCCGTGCCTGAGTGGGGAAGGGTGGAGCTGGCCGCAAAAAACCGCCACTGAGTTAAGGCTTGCAAGGAGGAGATAAGAGCAACAAGTGTTTGTTAGCTCTACGAGTTAAAAAAAAAATAGTAAGAGAGGCTTTGGTGTTGATGCAGAAAGAAACAGGCTTATTAATAAGTCTGGGGAATAGAATACAGCTGCGACGATCTCTTCACTTGCAATGAGGTGTGTGGGTATCTGGACTGGCCTGAGCGACCCGAAGGACAAGAAGCGTCCCGCTGCCAGCTCAGTATGGGCTGGTTTTTCCTGCTCCATCCCAGCTGGGGCCATGCTTCCAAAGAAACGCCTGCAGGAGGGGTACAAAGGTACCCTCGGACCAGAGCACAGCACGGGGTGCCTCCTGCAGCCAGCAGCCACTGCTCTCTACGAGTTCCCAGGCGCTGCTAGGAACTCATGCTAAAGCACAGGATTATTTTTATAAACGGAGATATTTTTATAATATGGAGACATTTTCTGTCTCCAAGAAGAAAATGTCAAAAAAAAAAATACTTAAAAGTGAGCACAGCTAAGAGCTATGTAGGTCCTTTTAACTGCCGCTCAGTACCTGTACTGCAGTGGCAACCCCTGCTTGCTCACCAGACTGACTTGATGCCTTCAGTGGCAGAATTCACAAAACCAGTGAATGGAAGAAAAACGGTGGGTTTCATTACAACGCTTCTTATTTTACAGCTCCCTATTGCTTTCCTGTAGAATTAAGGCAGATCAAGTGATATTTACAATTAGTAACTTTAAATACATATAGGGCCGTAGAAAAATCATCAGGCAGAAGGCAGGCAGACCTGGCTGCTGAATGACTTGAATAACCTAAAGGACATGGTGCTGCAGTTACAGCAGGATCTGTACCACCCCCCGACAACAAAAACCCAAACCCAAGCAGCTCAACAACAGGAAGATTAGAAATAAAAATATATGTATATTTATTCAATCTGGAAAACATTGGCACTTTTATCTAATGAAAGCCTGAGTTCAAACTAAATGGAAAGTAGCAACATGGGAGTAAGAGAGGAGTCAAAGGTAACTTTCTTTTCTAACATAACAGAGCAAAACAGCACAGATTAAAAAAATAAAAACGTTTCAATGAGAGGAGAGTAAGGGAAACGTCCACACCTCCCCAGCAGAAAGCCACGAAGCTGTCAGAGACGCCCGAAGCCAGACGAGGGAGCTGCAGAACGAGAGGCTGGTCCAGGCAGAGGCCCCAAGGCACAGAGGAGACGGGCAGCCCTTGGCTGCCAGCAGCGGACCGTGCTCCTGAAGGACCCACAGGGCTTCTGAACTTATGGGGAAAGAGCAGTGTAAGCTGAAACGCAGGAGCAACAGAATGGACTTTGGTATTTTAAAAAAATAAACTGCCTCAAAAGGGAGCGGTGTTGTGAAAACACTGGATGTTCATCCGATACAGAGCAAAGCAAGCCAGACAAATGGAAAACCTGGGGAAAAAGTAAATATACAAAACTATCCCTCATTTCCGTCCTGATGGTTTGGAAGAAAAAACATAGCCAGAAAAAAAATCGAGTGTGGGTTTGTTTGCTTGTTTACGAGGAGCAAAATCTGCCCGTACCCTGCATGCTAGGGCAGCCGCCAAGCGGGACCGGGTTGGGCAGGACCGGCCGGGGCAGGCACACATAGGGGCAGGAAGGACAGACAAGGGACAGAAGGACGTTTAACCTAAGCGTAAGGAAAACGATTTTGTGATACACACAGGCACAACTGAATTACTGCTGTTATGCAACAGCGGCACTGAACCAGCATCGCCCTGCGGGGCCGCAGGGGCCTGATACGCCCTCCCAGCCAGCACAGAAAGAAAGCAAAGCACGATGAGATCCTGCGAGCAAGCTGCTTCTCAGCCTCAAACCAAACGTGTTTCATGGGCAAAGATGGCCAGGGCACGCTCAATGCACCTTGATGAGCCACAAGAAACATTCCTGGGTAAGCTCAAAATGTAAACCAGGCATTTAAATGCCAATGGCCAGGCATTTGTGTGTTTCAACCATTCAGCTCATTGCCTCGTACATAAATTTGACTACTTTTTGCTTGCATAGGAGAATTATGAAATATATCTAATTCTATTTTGTGTATATGCCAAGTAAATTTACGCACCCTCTCCCATTTCCACCCTGACCCTATTCAGCAGGCAGGCAGCTGCTGTGCCCCACAGGCCCCCAGAACGCAATAACAAAGTGACCACACAGCCTCCATACGGGATAGCTGGGCAATCATGGCTTTTCATGGCCTTTTTAAAAAAAAAAAAAAAAGTGGTTTTGAAGCTTTCAGTTGCCATGGTGAGGGCACCAGTGAAATGCCAGAAGGAAAGGAAGGCCAAGAGCACTTGCATACCACAGCTTAAATTAGGGTTTTGATGATATAGCAGATAGATGTTTACTCATTGAAAGAGGTAGTTATTCTGTATAACAAGCAGAATACAATTATTTAGCATGTAAAATGACAAAACGGGTTTTAGTTTTAGAGTTAACTGTGAAGATTAAAAAAAAAGCTTTTCCTATTTTGGATATATTACAGGTAAAGTATCTTAGAACCAATGTAAAGAAATGAAATTAGTCTACTGCAGAAACGTATCCTTTCCTTTAAAAATAAGCCCAGTACCCAAACCTTCTGAACTTGCAGACATTACTGAAATAAACCTAAATGCTTTTCTGTTAAAACCACGGCCAGTTGTACTTCCAGATGCTATCAGGCTGGACGTGGCTAACCTGGCTGAACGTACGTACTTTCCACCAGACAGACACAGAACACCACATGTGGGTCCCATCAGACTGTGCAGGCCTTCAGACGCACATGGGTTACACGTAGCATCAAGCAAACGCCTGAGAAATCACTGATAATGTCAGGAGGTTCTTCGTGGGCAGCGTTGCAAAACTCCTATGATTTGTTTAAGAGTTATTACGAACAGGCTCCAAGACATTAGCAAACATCAGAGGTAATGAGAATAGCTTTTCAGTAGCCTTTAAATTATTTAATTTAGGAAAGGGAAATTGCACATCAGAGAGGAGCAGTCAGACTGCACATCAATATGTGCATCAAATGGCACATCAGAGAGATGCAGCAGTTTGATGTCTGAGGGTGTCTGGTCAGGGCTGTAGCCATTACAATAACACACACTGCTCAAAATATACAGTGGTTCCTGAAATATATT
Organism: Cygnus atratus; assembly: GCF_013377495.2. Lineage (NCBI taxonomy): Eukaryota > Metazoa > Chordata > Aves > Anseriformes > Anatidae > Cygnus > Cygnus atratus. The sequence goes on from NC_066368.1 coordinate 11,091,792, forward strand.
CTCTAATTTATTTTCGTGCTAAGGGATGTAGATTTTCCTACCGGGAACAAAGAAAAAGGCTTGTTAATTCAATATATGAGTACCAAAGCTTCCTCCTGTGCGGCAGTGCTTAACCCTTTAGCTTTATACCGTAATTCTTTGTTTGGAGAAAGTACGTCTTCACTCAGTCTCACCTCGAGTCCATACATGCTCATGTATTTTTAGAAAAGAAAGGCATTATCCTTGCTATGTACTGGTACTTGCCAGGAGATGAGTCAATGACTATTTCTCCGATCTGAATGCATACATCAACATGTAAGACCGGGTGAAGATTTACCAGTGAGCAGACTCTTTTTGAAACTGTGTCTGATAAACTCTCTTCCTCCTCTTCCAAAACACCTTCAAACCAATTCCTACTTGTCAACTGGAATAAACCAGAGGAACAACGAAGCTTTATGCAAACTTCTAATACTCTGTAATTCTGTAGCTGTACAACAAAAGCATTATGCTCAATGCAATCCTGGACCTGCATTAGGCAGACAAGTAAGAAGACACATGTTTTCTGGTACTTTTGTGAAAAATACTGTATTTATGAGGAAACAAGATGATAATTTTCAGTCCTGACTCTCAAGAACATTGTGTCACATTGCAGCCAGACTCTGGAAGAAATAATGCAGTTTCTATCTCCAAATCAGTTATGAAATTCACTTGATGGATGTTCAGTCACAGATGTTGTATTACAAATGCTTTTATTTCCTCACAAGAGAAACCCTAACAGCATTCCTTTAAGCTTTCTATTTCGAAAAGAGACGACAGAAGGAGACAGGAGGAGAAGGAAGCTGGTAGCTCAGGCACCTTCTCTCCGTGCCTGCTCCCACACTCGGCTCCATGTCCCCATCTTCTCCCTGCCAGACGCCAACAGCCACCCAGCCAGCAGGCCCCTGGCTTATTTGGACAACCGTACCCTCGCAAAACAAAAACTTGCAACTTATTGGCAGCTCCAAACAGTCACTTCCCAAAAGCGCTGGGCTCAGCTTCTCCTGCAGCAGGACACCAACAACCGCCTGGCGGCTCTTCGTCCTCCAGCCGTCTGCTAAAGCAGTTACCTACAGTCAGAGGTAGCACCCCTTCGTCCCTTCCTAAAACCTGCATGCTGACACTTCACTTCTTAAAAAAAGAACAGAGACTGCAGCAAAGAGACATTTATTACACTTGGCAGATGCAGCAAATGGTCCCCCCCAAATGCTAACCAAATAGTTACGCCCAGCAGATTCAAAGCTTCCGTCGGAAGAACCCAGGAATGCCATGCACACAAGCCCAAACAAGGCCTCTGTAACTTATTTTTACCCTGCCCCTTCTCAACAGGCCGAGGATCTATCTAGTCTTTGCTGTGAGTCCTGGCTACTTCTAATGGGAGTATTTTAACAGGAGAGAGCGGGCTGATCACATTTTACAATTGAGTGTTTAACATAATTTTATCATGATTAAAGCATTATGCAATACCTCCTTGGAGTATTTTCTTTATAATAAAGAGGCTGGCTGCAGAACTAAACTTGCACAAATGGACTCAAAAGCAATAAATTCCTTAGTCAACAGGTTCACATTATACCCAGAGCAACGCACAGATCCAAGAGGCACTCCACGACAACACTTTAGCAAACAATCCTGTTATTCATGGATGACTATAATAGGGTGATTACTAACAGCTGTTTGCAATCTCATTACATATGGAAAAGCTTCAGGAAAATGACACAAGAAACACCCCAACTTACAGAGGAACTGAACAGCGAAGGATCCGTGAAGCAGCTTAACCCCTCCGGGCCCCGCTGTATGCATCACTCACCTTACACCCCCCACCCTCGCACAGCCCTTACTCCCCGTGGCTTTAAAACACCAGTATTACTTTCTAATGCATTCATCAGCTTAAATCCACACAATACATAAATTACAATATGAATTAAAGCTAATCTGAGGGTGGTTCAATAGATTTGAGTGTTACATGCAGTCTACACAAGTACTAAACTTAGACAACCACTAGATGTGTGCTAATATGGCCACGTATGGGTACGATCGCCCCCAAGTACACGAGAAGAATGCACAGTCTAGCATTTAAACGACTGTAGCCTGCATTAAAAAACGTTAATTAAAGCATTCCTGATGCAAATGATAGGTTCACACTCCAAACCAGGAAGAAGAACTCCTAGCAATGCCGTAATTTGTTCCTATTTCACCGGTGACTCCTTTACTCTCTTCCCCGAGCCTAAGTTTTTAATTAAGTACCCTGCAGCCAACCAGATCTTTTTGTAATGCTGTAATGAAGCATAAAACCATAAAAAACCACCAGGAGGAAAAAAAAAAAAAAAACAAAACAAAAACCAGAAACCCACTCACAATAAAGACCGTTTGTTCACAGACAAAAAGCAATGCAAACAAAACGTTGGATAATCTGCTTCACGGCACTTCTTATAAGACGGTCCAGAGTTATTCTTACTAACTGTGACATAGTTTTCTTTTTCTAAGTCTCAGCAAGTTAACGAGAAATCTCAGAAAAGAACCTTTTTTTAGTTCTCAGCCCCCTCCTAAATCCTACTCACAGGGCTCTGCAGTATCTGAGTGACCCTCTTCCTCTGCTCCATCATGTTGAAGTCCTGCCTCAGGTCTGGAGACATGTTTCTCTCCCGGATATACTCCGGGTCGTTTTCATTGATGCGATCGAAGTACCTCTCCTTGTGAGGCATTGTGGCAGGGGGAGGAGTAGTGATCACCACCTGACTGGCATCAGTACTCATGCTTCAGCTCTGCGGATGATGGCCTTCACCTGGAAAAAAGCAAGAAAAAGGCAAGAGTGATTAGCAATTAAAAGGAGGACTTTGAATGCAACTTCCAAGTTTGGACACACATAACAGTTCTCTTCAGCTCTGCAGAATGATGTCTAAAATGAGAGCGGAACAAGTGAATAATTACCGTAATTAGGAAGTTAAGGAAAAACTGTAGAAAAGTGTTTAAAAACCATTAATGAGATCTCTGGTACTTTGTAACCATCTCTACTCGAGCTCAAATAAAAACCACAGCAGAACAATATTAAAAATAATGAAATCCAAAATATACACTATATATTTTATGACAACATTTCCTGTATCATTTTACATCACATTCATCACCCCCCAACATGGTTTTTTATTATATTTCTCCTTCCTGACTCATTGAACTTCAACAGAACACATCCAGAAGACGGGGCCTCTGTTTAACATCCGCTCAGAGCTCACCTCCCAGCTCCAACGAAGGCATCCCTTAATTACACCATTTCCAAAGCATCCCATAGCTTCAGTTTATAGAAATGCTGTTGGCCCATTTGCAGCCTGCCGGCAGATCTCTGCCAGTGCCTGTGCTTGGAGTTCATGCTCAAAGCGAGCAAAGCAGCAGAAAAGGGTGGCACTGGACTGCGGCTTCAGCCGCTGCAGACATCAGGGCTTTAGCTCGTCTCCTCCGCGTGCAATTGTAAGCAAGGATTCTCACCAAAGCTCATTACATTAGGAATGAAAAAACAACTTTCATGTCTTGCACTTAAAACATCATTAAAAAAACCTGATAAGCATTTGTAAACACAAACAGAAGTGGATCAAAAGCAGAAAATCTGACGCCTGGATTTTCATACACAGAATCAGGCTCAGAAACATGCTGAGGAACACCGTTCCTCAAACAGGCACCAAGAGGAAGGTTTTCTCAGGTTTGAAGAACAAAGAGAAGCAAGATTTGTAGGAAGAGATATTATGAAAATACATTTTAGCATGCAAATACCTACATTCAATAACGTACTTAACATAAGAATATTTGCATGCGAACGTCTTCAGTATATAAATAATTCACAGAACAGCCAAACGTGAAGGAACGTCGCTTGGGAAGCAGCAGTAAGCAATGTGCTTCAGCATGATACTTTCCTCTCAGAGGCTCAAAACATCCCTCCTTTGGGTCACTGCGACTACTTTTTGCAGCACTCTGCGAGCATCAAACCGATGTGCGGATCTGACCTGTGCAGCTAAAACCTCCCACCTTTTCCAGATGAGATGTTTGGGGAGAATCCCATTAAAGCAGCTTTGGCAGCCCCAGCCCTCCTCCCGCCCGTGACGAGCCCCAGAAGCAGGCTGGCAGGAGGACGCAGGTTTCTCTTCAGCCAGTTTCCCACAACGGCGCCCAGCTGGCTCTGCTGGCACGCTGCACAGGGCAGTGCGAGTATGAGAGGCTTGGGGCACTGCTGCACTGCCCCCAAATGTGAAACCCCAGACAGACAGCACCTACAGAGCAGGGAAAGCACTCGCAGATAAGGCACAGCAAAACCACATCCCCCATTTTCTTATATACCATTATCATTAAATTACAATGCTATCCAGCTTCACACCCAGCTTTCAGGGGGGTGCCAGGCCTGCTGGATGAACGCACCATGTCCTGGGACGTATAATCCACATCCTGGACACAGGCCTCACAAACTTGGATGGCTTCTTTATGGAGGCTGCGTTGCACTGGCTGCTCTGCCACAGGCTGAGCTCACTCAGCGCTTGCTGGCTGAAGTCTGCCAGGCACGGCTGGTTGGGGGATGCTGGGGAGAAGGCGAGGAGACACTGCTTGCTTCAAGGAAGTGGGGATTTGGGGGGAAAAAAAAAATCAGTGTGTGATCTTTCCCCACTACAGACTGTAATTAGTTAATGTCTTTTCATTTAAGTCTTTGCTTAGGGCAATGTGCTACAAGCAGGGGTACAAAAGGAGAGAAGGTTTTCCTAAAGAATGAGCCATTGTCTTTTCCAGCTGAGAGCACTGAAGCAGAAGGACAGACCTCTGGGGACAGCACTCGGGGACAGCATCACAGCTCAACCTCCCTCTGTTCAGGTTAGAAGAAGAGAGACCCTTGTAAATCTAACAATGGATTATGTTGTTCCTTTCCCCCTGCCCCTGCAAAATAGTGGCGTTTGAGGGAGAAAAGGCAGACCATCATGAGGACACACAAGCCTACCAGCTCGGCCTCCAAGCACCACAAGGCTGAAAGAGCTCAGGACCAGAGCTGTTCTCCATCCCCTGAGGTAACTGCCTCCATCGGGGTCAGAACGGACACCTTCAAGTGCCTGCTGGTAGCCAAGACTGGTCTAGAGCTGCAGAAGGTGAGAACCCTTGATCCGAGCGGCAACCACCCCCCACGGCTCCTGTTCATTACTTTTCTCTCAGAAGAGCTGCCTTATCCAGTTGTTTTTGCTAAAATGCTCCTGCACCCGGCTAAGCCCGAGTGGCAAGCTGCTCCTCAAGTGCCAGCCCACGTGGCTGGTCAGACCAACTGCACGCATGTCTGAGCTTCAAAAATCTTTGATTATTATTATTATGATTATTTTAAATAGGTTTACGGGACACAATTAGTTCAAGTCCGTTACTTTACAATGAAGCCTTACAGTGACAGAAAACCCCATTCATCTGGAAAAAGACACAAATGTGGCTGGCAATGCTCAAAAGCCACAAAAGAGATTTTCTAATTGCTCTGGACTTCGTTTTTTCCTTTTTCCTGCCAGATTGGTTTGTTACCTCTAGCCATTAAGATTACAACATTAAAGTCCTTGTGCTACAAAAACCTCTATTACTGGACATAATATGGGTATTGGGTCCAGTTGTTCCTACAAGACCTGGTTCAATGCCTGCTCTGTTGGGCCCAGGCTGACTCTTGCATAACCCCTACTGTTCGGCTGGAAAACTTTCAAACAAATCAGCCATTCTTTTACTATCTGTATCTTGCACCGATTTTTTTCTAAAAAGGGGTCATTTGTTAAAACATGCTCTGCTTCTGGGGATCTAAGAATCTGTACCTCCTTCTCAGCACAGGACTGGCAATGACACAGAAGCAAGATAATCCCGGAAAATCCAGAAGTTGAAGTCTATGAGTTGTGATAGAGAATTATCACTCTCTATTCACCACTTTTATTTTCTGGGACCATTCTTTTACCTAGGAGGAAATCAGTTTTGCTGCAAGGCTGCTTTGGGCTTCCACTCCTTCCAGTGATGCTTCTGAATTACAGAGAGAGAGCGCTACCACCTTCCTGAGCAGTAACATTTCCTATGCGTGCTATACTGTTTATATCTGGGAAATCTGTGGTCACAGAGCCTGAGATGCAGGTAGGAACGAGAGACCTCATGCCCCTGCAGCAACCAGAGGCTAAATGTAGACTGGTCAGAAGGGACACACATACACACGGAAATCGAACCTGACCTAGGATCTGATGTCCTGCTGACATGATCACTCCTGCTCAGCGGAGACGCATATCTCAGCCCACATTTTGGCCTAACTTGCTAAGCCATCGTGCCAAATAGACTCAAAGCATGCAGAGGAGCAGTTTTGGCACCTGTGGTTCAGCTCCTCCAACGGGGGGCAAAAGAAACCCTGAAAAGCAAGTCAGCGTGCTCAAGTTTTTTTTATACAGGAGTCCCCATCTCCGCTGAAAATACTTTTAGGGAGCTGTAAAACAAAGGAACCTGAAAGCCCTAGCTGCGGGGCACTCGCTAACGTCACCCTGCTTCCCCCACTTACTGCCGAACTGACCTCTGACACCGCGGCAGCAGAAAGTCGGCTGTGTGCTGCCTCCCTCTGATGCCCTCACACGGCTCATCGCTTTGGCCTCTTTCTGTTCTGTATTTTGTACCTGTAACTGAGCAACACGAAGTAGAGCACGGCACCTTTGTCAGGAGGATATGCAGCTCTACTTAGTTTTATGTAATAAAAATTTCCAGTTAATTGCAATAACTTGGAACCGGGCCTTGTAGGCAGCAAGATTAAGTCCTGATCGTGCCCATCTGACACTTTGTAATGTCTGAGTAACACGCTGTGCTGCTTTTGCTGGAATAACTGTTTTCAATGTCAAATCACAGAAGCAGCTCAAAAATAATAATGAGGTCAGAGAAACACAGAGTACTGGAGGGGAAAAAAAAAACACAACAAAAAACCAAGAGCAAGAAAGAAACCAAAGACAAGGAAAATTTCTTGCCAAAGAACACCCCAGAAAGCACTGACTTAATGTATCCTTCACAACACACGGAGCACACTTAAGAATAAATACCACCATAAGAGAAATTCAGCAACAGAAAAGGGAGCAAATGATGAGATCGCCTAGCAACAACTCATTAACCTACCTTTTATTCTGACTTTTTATGGCGGGTTTCAGCCATCCCCATTTTCTTTACACAGTGCAATCCATCTGTTAGAGTTTCCAGCACCATAAACCAACGGTGTGTGCACCGCATAATTAGCCACTATGGCTGATTTCGGGTCTGAGCTCTCAAGCTAGATGAGACCGCATCCGAGCACTTCTTTTAAGGCACATTGTGTTATTCTGCTCTTGCTACTTCTCGCCTGCTTGCTTTTAAGGAACAGTCTGCTCTTTCTTCCCCCCCTCCGGTATCTTGTCTGCCAGGAGACTTGTTGGAAGCAAGCTGGATGTCTCTTGATCTTGGTTCCAGCCTCCCTGTGAAACAGGCAGGTTCCAGTCTGAATCAAAGACTTGGCTCTCGCCAACGCTGTCAGCTACACAAGCGAGATGGCAGAAGGAAACACGCTTAAGGAATATGAAAGAACGGTTAAGAAGGATAGGAAAACAGGTAGGGGAATATGGACAGAGACTAAGGTCACCGTCGCTATCTTTTAGCATTAGGAATTCAACTTGCAATCCTCTCTTCTATAAGTTTTAGTAGTGATATATTATTGAGCAATCACATCTGTTCTAGGACAAGAAAACACTTGGATAACACCTCAAAACTCATTTATTTTCTCTCTTTTTTTCTTTTGATCAGGACATCAAATGACATAAATATCTGACAATAAGTTGACAGATTACATCTTATGTTACAAGCGGCTTGGATTTCATTTATCAGTCTCACTTCACACATTGGTAAGAAGAATACGATGTACATTCATACACTAGCATCTTCTAAACATAACTTGTGGAACTGAAAATACTTGTACTAGACTAGGTAGTTAGCATTTGTTCAAAATTAACTGATTTTACTAATATACAGTGATTCTGTACACAGGTACTCAAGGAAGTCAAACTGTCAAATTACACCCTTACGTTGACACAAGGTAGTATTTGCATTAGGAAAAAAAAAAACAGTCACACCTCCCGCCAACCCTCCCAGCCATCCAGTCCTTCTGCCTCTGTCACCTCTTCACGTTCGTGCCAGCTTGTGAAGTAGGATGGGTGGGAGAAACTACTCATCTGCTGATTTTACGTTTGGGTTTATTTTTTTTTTTTTGGTCAACCCGAACTTTTGTTTTTAAATGGCTGTTATTTTTGGCTGTATCAGCCCCCTGGCCAGCTCACTGCACAGCTACCCGTGCTGTTCTGGTACGGAGCTGGTGATGATACGGGGATGCCTCAAACTACTCCTGCCAGCACAGGGCAGGCACAATGATCCGTCATACTACAGCCCAAACTGGTTACAAACCAAATATGCTAATCCACTGCCATGCACTTAATTTAAGTCTTTCTGCTTTTGAACAGAGTAAGCTAATGAAATAGTCGTCGTCTCCTTTCAGACACCACATTAAGGAGACTATGTGGCGGCAGGATATTTTTCCTGAGAAGTACGAACTTGAGTGTATCTGAACTCATTTTTTGTTTCTGTACTAAAGCTAAAGCATCATTTTTGCATGCTCATATGGTGCAACACTAAAGTCAACATGAATATGCAAGCAGTTCAACTCATGCTTTGCTCAGTGCGAGCTGGAGCTGAACCACAGCCAGTTTCTTCTCCACTGCTAAAAAGTGAGATGGCATCATGGGCTGCTGACATCCACCCAAAACACGAGGACGGCACCTTCACCCGAGGACGTGACCCTTGCTGAGATGGGGAAGGTCACCTACCGTGTGCCCACCCCATGCCCCAGAAGCAGCACCGGCCTGCTGCAGGCTGCACTGCCATGCTCTCCGACAGCCTGCCAGTGTTTTTCAGATCAAGCTGGAGTGGGGGAAAAAAAAAGAAAAAAGAAAAAAGCCTAGAGTGAGGGTTTGATGCATACAATATGCTCTACCACATGGCCATAAATGCTACTTGCATGTGTTAAGTCTCAGAACTGAACTTTTGTACTTAACCTTGCAGACACAAACTACTTTAGTCATACGCATTTGGGTATCCTTTCAGCGTTGTGCGACAGCTTTTAACGATGGAGAGCCCGTGGTGAGCTCCTGTTCTGGGTGGCAGGACTACAAAGAGCACCAACAGCCCCAGAGGAATGTGCTCACACACCACGGGGCTTCCATGCCTCGCTCCATCCTCTTGCTTGCTTGCACCAGCACGGTGCTACGGCCGTACAGACAGCAGGAGCACTGAGATTACACTGCTCTTTACACACACACACAAATTGTGTCCCTAAAACCTCACTTTAAGAGAAGGTCGGTCACCCACAGATACCAAGTCGGTTCGTTGTTTCCCTGTCCCCATACTTGTTCCTTTAAAAGCAAATTTTCTTTTGCTATTCCTATTTCTTTTGTAGTTGCATATTTTTAATAAGTACTCAGTACACTGCAATTCACCAGACAAAGTTTTAATTTAGAGGTGAGTTACGTTTTGCTTGGATGTAAGTCTTATTTACATATGCAAACACATGCATATATTTAGAAATGACATTGAAGTGCACTTGGAGCGCCTGAGAGCTGCCACCTCTGCCTGGGTACACAGGGTGACCGGTCCTACGAAATGGTGTGGAGTCTGTGCATGCAGGCTATTTCTGAGGCAATTTAAAAAATCACCTCCTTAAACTGAGTAAAAGCACCAGACTGGCTGATAAATTAAACCATTTGTTAAGCAGTAATTAGCTTCTGTACTTACTAGACTTGAAAAGCATGTCAGTCCTACCTCACACCCACTTTTCCTCTGTTTCTCTTCCACCTTCTATACCATAAAGTTCACAAAAAAGCACAGTAAAACTGAACTCTGTGACGAGTGCTCACGTCTGTCTTGGTTTACGTCGTTTTTCTGTATTAGCACCAAAATCCCACATACAGACGTAAGGGTTCACCCAAAAGCACCTGAATACCGAGCTCAAACTGCCTGTTTTTATGGCGTGGCAAGATGCCTCTCCTGGAGAGGTGTCCTCACTGCGGCACAGGGAAGGAGACCTACAGGAGCTGCTAGGGGGAAGACCTCTCCCTATGGCACATGCAAAAAGCTGCTCTCACAAAGCACAGCTGCACTGAACAACAAGGATGGAACTGAAGTTAATTTCTTCTTCCCCTTCTACATTTTTCTGCCTGTTCCCACTTTGATCCAGGGCAAAAACCCAACCGCTGCGCACAGAAAGCATCCTCCCAGCCCCGCTGCCCACGAGGACTGGGCGAGGACCACAGCAGCAGAGCGGACTTTCAGCCCATCGAGTTGCACGCTTTCTAATAATGCGTTTCCTCGTGGTGTTGAGGGCTGCTACAGAGCATCTGCAGGCAGAGGGCCCCCCGCAGAGCAGCAGACAGCACGGCGATGCCAGCAGCAGCGCTGGTTCCCAGATGGAGACAGAAGCACGAGCCCTCTCCCAATGCCACCTCGGAGCTTACGCATCCCAAAGAATGAACTGTTCATCCCCATTTAATCACTTACATTAACAACGCCCCTACCACAGTAAGTCATAAATGTGATTAGCAAACATTTACATATTACAAAGAATCTCAGTACTTATTAGTTGGGTGTTAAAGCTTTCCTTTATCCGCTCCCAAGGCTAGCTAGCACTTCAGAGCACCAGCACGGGATGCAAGTCAACCTACAGAGCAGAGATCACATTCCTGGTGTTTGACCTTACTTACCTCAGGGGACAAAAACCCCTCAGAGTAATGTCAGGGAGCTTTAACCCCAAGTGTGCATTTCCATTTAATTTTAAAACCATAAACACAGACAGAAGACAGAAATACCTATTTTCAATAGAATAATTGCTTTTCTTTTTTTGGTTTTAAGGATTCTGATGAAACCTTAGCAACACAAGCACTGCAGCACAAAAGCAGTTTCAGTTTTTGGTTCTCATGACCTAGCTTATATTCATGCTACAAACTGAATGAGGTTTCGAAAACAACTGTCAGCAAAGAGGAACGAAGTACATCACAGGTGGAAAAAAAAAGATTGTATTTTAAAATTGATACCGTTTTAAAGAAAGGTGGGGCTTGGGTAATGAAAAAAATGGGCAGTATTTTCCAAAACATTAAAACACAATAAAAAGCTATTTTTTTCTTAAAGACTTATCTCTGCTTATCTACATAATCACTTGTGGTTAAGTTACCTAAAAGATTTCACGGGTCAGTAGGCAACAGAGAGCTAAATTAAAAGATTATGTTCTGGTAGTGCTTATCCGTACTAAGCTGTGAAAGTACACGAACACATAACCCACACACATACACAAGCAATGGCTGAAAAACCTCCCTAAATCCTTTGGAAAAGATGGAACCTAGGTTCCTCTACAATAAAAACTAAAAACTTATCTGTGAGAAAAAAAAACAAACAACATTTAATTGGAAAAGCTGATTGCAGCCGAAACCTTTTGCGTTTTGCAACACCCTTCCCCTCCCACTCTTGCAACTTCCTCTGGTGACTTTTTTCTGGGGCTTCCTCTGAGCAGCACTGATGCAGGAAGAAAACAATTTCACTCTTCATGCAGACCTATGCAGCATTACGGACAGAAGAATGAAGTTTGATGCAGTTTTTTTGTTTTTTTTTTTTTTTTTTTTAAATCCCAACCTGGAAAGCAGCATTTGGAGCCACAGGGGCTACTGTGGCAATCTGTAAGAGGCCTCCCTGCTCGCTGGTACAACGTGTGACATTAGATAGCGGAGAGGAATCTTATCGATCCCAGGGCACATCAGAAGCCTTGATTTATGACATTTTGATTATCCTGAGAAGTGTCACGGCCAAAGCAGCTGCCTCCCGGGCCTGAAGGAGGTCAGAGGCTGTGACGGTGGGCGACCCAGATGATGGACACGTGGCAACTGCTGGATTTCACACGTGTTTACACCAGCAGCCCATCCTGGGTATGGCAGCACGCAGCCAGACCTTTTTATAGCCCAAACCACTGGATTTCTCCTCTTCACACCAAGTCATGACCCTTCCCCTCAGCAGCGAGCAGGCCGACAGCTCGGCAAGGACCTGAGGGCCGCAGACCGAGCACGCCGCGCTGCAGCTCAATGCCCTCCGAACTCCTCAGCGAGGAAGGGGAAACCCGGCCAACAGCTGATCCCGGCGGGGACATTCGTAATCGGAGACGTGAAGAAAAGATGAAATTGTGCCAGGCCTTCGATCATAAAGTCTTCAGGACAAATCGTATCTTTATTTATGTTATGCACCACGCCCTGCGTGATTCCCCCAAGTTCACCTCAGGATCTGTGAATCACTCTACTATAAATTTTAAATATGCAGCAGCAACATAATCCATATTAATTCACTGATCCCAGCTTAGCCATGTAAAAGTTGACTAACTCCTCAAAAAAAGGAATTTTGACACTTTACTGACCCGTACACATATTTCATGTTAAACAGAAAATGTCACTTTAAAAAAAGCTGATTTATGATAGTAATAGCCAAAAATTAAGTATGTTTTAGATAACACAACTGCATATACTTATTTCATGGGTGATGAACAGGTATAGGGGGAACGATCACAGATTTTTAATTATAACTTAAAAATAGTAATTTTAGGAATCAATGAAAGTATGAAACAAACGATGGCACCAACCTCAGGCCTGACTGTGCAGCAGGAGCGTTGCCACTGACAAGTGGGAGAAGAATGGAAAAAGAAAAACAGGCATCTTGAGAATAAAGCTAGAGATTTACTCTAGTAAATGCTCACCCAAAGACATCTATGAACTGAGGTGTAGAGAAGGTACTGTTAGTAGGACTTTAACAGCCTATATCATCCACTGGATGGCATGGAGAAAACAAAACAAAAACAACCCAAACCCCATAGTACATTATTACTACAAATTATGCTGACAGTGGCTTTTCTGACTCCATTCAGTCTCAGAAGGATCTTGCTTTTCTTTTCATTACTGGAATAAGTTTTGCCTCAACATACTGGACAAATTTTCCCCTTCTTGGTCCATTTGCAACCATAAATTAAATGCTAATGCGTGTTAAAACATAACAAGAAGAAAGCAGCATTTAATTAAGGTTGCCAAATACATGCAAAATTCTCATCTGCAGACGACTTAACTTGATATGCACACCTTATGCTACCATTTTTCATATTTTCTTGGCTGGCTCGAGGCGATCCTACCCTTCCCAACTCATGCGTTTCAATTCTCCAAATGCCACCCCAGCACATCTGTCCAAGAAGCGAGGGTCTGAACTGGATACATGAACACATCAGGGCTAAGAACAATTTGGGAGAGGAGGGCAGGGAAAAGTACGGAGCGGAGAAGGGCCACATAGAGGTTCAGAGGGCAGCCAGGACCTCCTTTATGAAAGTTCAAAAGACAGCTATACTTAATTACCAGAGTTCAAAGCATCTTGCTTTAATTATCCTTCCCTGGGAAATCCCTAGATTAATGGTGGTGCACTAATGCTTTTTTCTGTGTTTACTCACATTTCTAATGCTGTCTTTAGCTTGCTTCAAAATAATTAAAAAAATACTTGACTAGTAAATCCAAGAAGTTTCCACTGCAGTCAAAGTCTTACCTACATAAATATGCACATTAATCTCAATTGACTTGGCCTGCATTTGACCTGTTTCTTGTCTCTGGCACCTTCTGCTAACAGCACTAGAAAAGCAAATTGAATTTAGAGAGGCAAAGGTCTTACATACCTTCAGGAATGGAAAATTACTCAACTGGATTTCAAGGCAGCCAGTCTGAAGTCAAATGGTCATTTTGGACTTAGCCACAGTGCTGAGCAGAGAAGCAGATGTGCCCAGCGCAGCAGCCAGCACACCCCTGAACAAGTGCTGAGGATTTATTGACAAACGCCTCTGTAGGACACACAGCGAGGGGTACGGGGAGTCATGCTAAGCGCATAGAAAGTAGTTTTTAAGATGTCAAAAGCAGAACATATAAATACTTCATAATTAGGCTACTATTATTTTCCAGTTCAAGCAAGCAATTATTTATGTTCATCACTCCTTTTCCATCATCACCTGCAAGCATTGAAAGTCTGGATAATAAAAGAAGATGCTCCGCAAACTACTCCAGTATCCCAGCACGGATGCACCCTGCATACTGTCCACAATCCTGGGTACATGCAAACACCTGCAGTGGTTGTTTCTAGAATGCAGCCTGACATCACAACCTGCTGGAGATTTACACTATATTCTCTTTCACCTAAGCAGCTGCATGAAATGTGAAGAAAATTGGACGATTTTCATGTCTAATGGTCAGCCAGTCCAAGGCACCGGTGACAGAATTTCCTAACAGCCAAGGCGGCACCAGCAAGCAGCCTCACAGGGCACGTACTTTCTACCAAAACACTGCCATGCAAGTGAAGAAAAGCTTTTCTACAATTTCTGTAAGAGGAAAAACAAGGCAGGCTCCTAGAATGAGCTGCAGCAGCAGCAACTCACGTCCAGTTGCTAAGACCCAGGTCATGATTTTGGACCAGCACGTGCAGCCTCTAAGTGACCACATACCCAGCATGGCAGGCGTTCCTGCTATTCCTTCCCCAAGCAATTCTTCCATTTTTGACTCCTATTTTTCTTTGTTTATAATTTTAAGAATATTCTTAAGCAACAAATACATCAGATGGATCTGTCAGATACAACGATTTCAAGATAATGTGTCAATGATTATGACAGAATTCATAAAATAGCATAAAAGTTGTTTTATTTGAATTTTCTAAGTTCATTTGTATACCCACTAAAAATGATATTTGCCTGTTTGCAATTCAAGTTGCTTACGTTTGCACTGAAAGCCAGGAACAGGCACGTAACCCACTGGCTTGGAGCTCAGAATCTGTGAGTGAGGAGAGATGTGGGGGCAAATACTTCTCTCAGTGATATCGTCATGAATCAAAAGCAACTGATTTACAATTTAATCAACATTACTGTAAAAATGACACTAGTTTTTACCTTTGGCAATGCTTTTTATTTTTTTATTTTTTAACTATTTAACTCATGGAAATCATCCTAGGTAAACATGGTATTTCAGCTTACGCCATAAGAAAATTATTGATGGTACAAAAATGTCAGAGGCTACACAGAATACATATATTACATCTGCTGGAAGAGTGAAAGTAAATCACATCTTTTCTATGGCTTTCAGTTATCTTGGTCACTTATGTTTTGGGTTGTTTTCATCATCTGTAAAAACCTAATACCGCTTTAATTTTCATCAAGGAATTAGAGACCTCTGTAGTAACGTATGACCGTGCCAAAAAAATACCATGAAAGCTGATTAATAAAGTGCTGAATAATAGGTGATTAGATGCCTGCCAAAGGCTGCATTCACAACAGCATCCACAGACATGCAGGAATGCTGTGTGGGACGGCACCGCACCAGCGGGCTCCGGCTCTGCAGCAAGCACCGCATCTGTGCTGGAACACATCTCCTGCTCCAAAAAGGGAAAGAGGAGGCTGAGGAAGAATCTGGTCCCCCTAGTCTGGTCTCAAAGACTTTTTTCCCCCCTTAATTAAGATGTATTCTTCTAGCTTGCTAAATTGTTGAATTATTTGAGGCAGTGATGTAGCAGGATTTCTGTTTTTCATCTTAATTACTGGGTGGCACTTACTTACTCTAATGCACACTGAAAGTATTTAAGATACCATTTGTGAGTTACTGTAGGTTCTTTTTAATTCTGTAGCACATAGCTATGGGAGTTTGAATTCTGCCTGCCTCATCAGCATTATGTTCTCCCTGTGATAAATGATCAAAACGGATCAGAGTTAGCACTGCAGTTAGAGCAGTTAGAAAGAGGTGAAGGAAAGTATGCGAAGTTTTGTGCTGAATGAACAGACTGTTTCCTGTGACTTCTGGCTTCGAGCTCAGAATGCTGGGATTCATAATGAAAAACACTCCTACCTGGTGCACAACCCCTGCCCCTCATTCAGAGCAATTACACAATATGAAACTTGAAGACAGGTTTTCATTACGTGTATCCTGTGTTCGTTTTCATGTCACACTGAAAGTGGTGTTTGTAATCCGGTGATTTTGGGCAACGAGACCTGTGGTTTCTCAAAAACTAAAATGGGTGGAACTATTCCAAGTGGTCAATTTTTTTTTTTTTTTATTTTTTGAAGTTATTCTCAACTGTCACATTAATGAGACATTGGATACAAAGCTTTTAATAATTATAAATATGATACCTAAAATAACAAAGCATGTGATAGAGAACAATAAGTAAATAAACAAACAAATCCACCCTGTGATGGGGCAGCAAGGAGCCCAGTGTACCCAACAGCCCAAAGATAGGTCAACAGCTCTCGTGAGCTAACAGCACATTGCACCCTCTCACTCTGTGTCAGAAACTACTGCCCACAACAGTAACTGCTCTAAGGCAGCTGTCACAGTATTATTTTCATCCATGTACGGGACATACACAAGGAAAAGTAATTACCAAGTGCTGCCTCATTTATTGTGACAGCACAATAGTGACCGTTCTCAAAACTACGTTGTTTGGAAATGCAATCAATGCCTTTAGGTTACTTGCCTGCATTATGTGTACTCCTAAGTTGTTTTGCGCATTTTGCAATAAAATATAAAACACTTTACATTGAAATTGTCTCTTTGTTCTGAAAATTTGATCATGAGTTTAAGTGCGTCCACTTTTACTGGACTGATTTTTTTTTTTTTGTCACTGACCTATAATCAGATGGAATGAGCAACTTACACCTCATTGCAACCTAAGCATCAAAATCCTACAACCTTCTCTTCTAAACAGGTATCAATTTTTGTAATGCATTACAGAATTATTTTCTACCAACGGGTACCAAGTTTGGCTTAAAGTAACCAACAGGTTCAGATAGCTACATGGCAGGAATGAATACGTACACAGTGTGATCACAGAAGACCTCAATTTCTTAGAGCACCAAGTGAGCTGGAGCTCTTGCTGACATGCAGTGTGAGCCCAGACACAAGTACAGAACTTAGTTCAGTCAAAAAAACCACAAAAAACCCAACCAACAACTCCCATTAAAATTAAGCTTAACCTGTAAAGGAGGATAGCAAGCACAATTTTGCAGACAGGGACAGTCCAATGTGTACTTGGATAATCATGTTTCCTTTAACAACTAATAGCATTTGCGCCCGTGGTGGTAGTATTTCCTGAAATGTGAGCAAACAATGCAATAGATACGTTTGAAAATTTAAATATGTAGTATAAAGACAGCATGAGCCATCAAAGCATACTAAACAGTGTTACAACTGGTATCTATAAGTAGCAGAGGTTCACACTTCAGGGAGAAGACAAGCATTCAGAATTCCCCAAGTGCCAGTGAACAATGACCTCAGAGTGTTGGTTGTACCTGAACAAAAAAAGCACTTAACAGAACTGGGAACTGTATTAGTAGAATAGCTTGATTTTTTTTTTCTTCCATGCCCTGTTCTTTCATTTCCAATTGCATCATTATCACTAACAAAAAGACAAATCAAATTATATATTCCAGCGACTCTACGTTTTAAAAAATAACATATTCATTGTTATTCTTGCAGCTCATCTGACCTCCTCAGTACAGCTATGACAAATGCTCAGTCAACAAAAAAAATCTGAACAAAATGTGTGCTCAGAGTATCAGTTAAGAAATATAGCTGCTCTGAAACATTAAGGAGGATACAAAAGGGCCTCTACAATAGTATAACCTTTGCCTCTGTGTGCTAGCATCACAGTTTACATGGTTTCCATGGAAACCCTCTGCAAACATATGAATGTTCTTGCTGCGTTAGATGCCGAACAGAAAATCCTTTGTGACCATTCCGGAGGGCCATGGCCAGTGCCAACCTCCCAGTGAAATAATGCCCCTCACTATGCCTTTGCCCAGCAGGCTCATGACACGCTCTCTCACATGGTACAGCTGCTACCATAGCTTGTTTTTCCCCATCTGAAAAAAAAAGAGGTGTACATCATATCTTTTAAATGTCTCTTTCCACATCAAGAGCGTGCTTTGCCCCCATCAAACTGATGGCCAAGTCCCCAGGACTGGACCCTCAGATGCAACCCAAAAGCTGTAAAACCAGGGCACTGGCTAGGAGACTTCCAGCAGGCTCCAAGTCAGGGCACAGGGGAATATATTTACATAATGAGTAGGCAAATGCCCAAAGCAAATGCCACAATTCCTCATTATTAAATATCTTGAGAAAAGCAAATTAAAAAAATCTCAGGATGCCACAAGTATACTGGTGCAGAAGGGAAAACAAGTTTCATCACTTGTTATTTTTTGTAATGGACACACCAACTGACCTACATAACACTCAATCACAGAATGGCTGAGGTTGGCAGGGACCTCTGGAGGTTGTCTGGTCCAACCCTCCTGCTCAACCTGGAGCAGGTTGCCCAGGACCATGTCCAGACAGATGAACTGCTCAGGCACTGCATGGGCTCCTCCTGCTGCAGTGGAGGCAGAAAAATTTTATCCAGGAAAGAAAGAAACTCAACAGGAGGACTGGTTTCTGGTTTTGGTAGTTAACGGTGTGTGTCTGAGTGAAGGCTGAGGGATCAAGAAAACTTGCTTCCGTTTTATAAAGGAGGAGCTACTGTCAAAACATCTGAGTGTTGCGTCCCTTGTGAACTTCCTCAAAACGTACATCTCCCCCACAATTTAACATTTTAACCAACACTGAGATAAAAGCGTATCTAATAAAGTGAATTACAAGTGCACCTTCAAGAGACCCAGTCTGTGCACACAGCTGGACGGCACCTTGTTTGTAGACTGAAGCATTACCCTGTATTCTCATTTCTCTGAAACTAAGCAAATTCACAGCAGAGCAAGTTTGACTCTCTGATCTCTGAGATATCAGTGGTGTAATTTATCAAATTACTTACAGACATGCCCAGTCTGAGGCAGGACGATGGCTCCAAAGACTACATTGAGGAGAACAGCGAGCCTGCAGTCTGTGCGGTGAGGTAAAAGCCTGACTGTTCGATCCCAAATAAAACAGGAAAGGTCAACACCTTCTTGTTTGTAAACAGGCACTTTAGTGATTAAGCCATTTTCAGACACTATTACGGTCCCAATGACAACAATCAATGCAGTAATAGTTTTGTGGTGAGTGCTGCAGAAGGAATACGACAGAATTTGTACTGGGAAGAAAAACCACGCTCTTGCTATGTCAACACCCTTGATTTCTCCATTTATTTT
The DNA here is from genome assembly GCF_013377495.2 of Cygnus atratus. Taxonomy (NCBI): domain Eukaryota; kingdom Metazoa; phylum Chordata; class Aves; order Anseriformes; family Anatidae; genus Cygnus; species Cygnus atratus. The sequence continues at coordinate 11,111,044 of NC_066368.1, forward strand.
TGTCCCTTTACAACAGGAAGCCCCGGCAGGAAGCTCCCAAAGCTGACACCGCCACCACCCTCCTGTCTCGCACCCCAGACCAGCTCAGTCCTGCAGGCCAGCTACCACGTTACTTCTGCAGCCCGGCCCACGTCTCCCTGCAGCACCGCCTGCGGAACAAAGTAAATATTGGGTTAGCCGCAAAGCTCTCGCTGTTCCCCTGCTTTAACAGCCCATTGTTCACTTGCGGTTGCCTCAGTGAGATAAAACACCAAAAAGCAGTGTTTCCGGAGCCTTCCCACCGTGTGTCACGGGTCCAGGGCTGGGCTTTGTGGGGTGTAGGCCCGCCCAGCCACCCCATTGCTCTTAGTGCTAGGGGCGAGCTGACCACGCATAGGCCTGCTTGGCCCATGCTCTCCTGCTTTGCTGCCCAAGGGCCATTTCCAGTGTATTTGTTTAAAGTCGTGTTTATTCCTCAGCAGGAGCTGGATGGGACCTGCTGGGGTCCACCCCGACCCATCCCATTGCCCCCCAGCCTAGCTTCTGCTGCTACCTATGTCAGCACCAGGTTATGGGTAACAGCCACTGCAGGTGATATTTAAGCACAGGAGGTGATTACAGACAATATTTAAGCACAGGAGAAAGGACACAACAGACAGAAATTAATCCAACCATACAGGAAATGATATAAAATGAGTGACTTCTCGATTTTTATTTTCAATCATATCCTCTCGCCCAATAAAGTGCACTGAACTTAATTAACATCCCGCTAATGAGACCTTCGATTGCCCAGAACAAAGCAATAATGAACGTGAGCTCTGTTTCTACCAAATCTACCAGAAAGATTTTTAAGGGTCTGCTTTCCCGCTGACATAAACACATGACTCCCATTAGCCTTAATAAAGGAAGAGAGCATTCAATAAGAGATTAATTTCCCAGGACTGCACAACTAAACCGTGGCATGCCTAAAACACAGTACAGGCTGCTAAGAAAGGGTTGGCTGTCACAAAATCATAGTGACAGATCAAATTTTTTCATAACTTTCCCATGAATTTTTTCATCTCTTGTTGCAGTTCAGAGCTTTTCACTTCAGGATGGAGAAAACGTTCAGAACTTTTCTTTTGACAAAATTATGGAAAAGCAAATCAGATAGTGGAATGCTTACCTCATTTTTAGGCTGAAAAATACAACTTTAAAATAAACAAAAAGTGCGTGTTTGATCTTAATGCATTGTCCCTGTATACTATTTTTGACTATACAGTACGTAAATCCTTACTCCCACAACAATGTAAATTTGTTGACAGGATGATAGGTTAAAGTTTATCTTTCAGGCCGCTTCCCCTGCACCAGTCAGAGAAATCTAGTTATGTCAATTTATGTCCCTCGCAGTGCTCAGCGAGGCGAGGAAACGGAGTGGAGTGCCAGAATGTGGAAACAATGCAAAAAAAAAAAACAACTAGTGCCAGAGCTGAGCATCCGATGCTTCAGCTAAGCTCTACATGTCCACAGAAAACTCTGAGATTAGTACTGCGCATCTCAAAGCTGCATTAAAAAGACTTAATTCCAGATTTTGAAAGCATATTTAAGCATCTAACAGAAGTTTTTTCTTAGTTTTTTCTCCACAGCTCACGTTTATGAATTTCAAAATGCTTGAGGGCTTTTCTTCCCTCCCCCCTCCCAAAAATCCAATTTGATAGGCAAAATGAACATATTTCATGATGTGCTTATCATAAGAAATCTACTTGACATAATCTAAGACATTCAATGCTATTATAGTATACATTAATGAACGCTGTTTCACACATTCTCCTATAGCTTTCCAAGAGAATAGACTCTATCTCTTACTGCAACGGCTGATACAGAAGAATATCTTGTTTGCTACTACTTATACACATGATAAAAGCCCATTAGCACGTATACTCACGGAAGCTGAACTGCTTTGATATAACAAACCGAGATATGGACATAGAGCGCAACAGTTGCTGTAGCTGCATGACCAGTACTGTGCTGTATTTTAGAGCCATATATTAAAACGCATCTTGCGAATTAAATCAAAATTACTTATTTGTGCTCAGCCATACAGAAATATTTGTTTTATTCTATAGAATTAAAACTGAAATCTGTAAGGCCAGTACAGCAAACTATGATATTGTGCCACAGCAAGATCAGTCCTGTGCTTGACACGGTCACAGCATACACTTGAAATCCAGCGGCCAGTCCTCTGAAAGCTGGCACTCTGTTCCACTTAAACAGAAGCAAAACTAAATCCCATGTTCATCAAAGACCAACTAACCAAAACAAACAAATGTAGAACAACTGAGGCAAGCAGGGAACAGCTGACTTAAGGACTACACAGATACCAATGCACTGGAAAACCACACTCAAAACACAAAAATTGTAACTCACCAGCCATGACGCTACTCTGAAGACAAAAATCACAGAAGTTTGAAATAGAAAATAATCAAAATACATGACAATTTTCTTCAGCATCCATCCCCGACTGTTCTGTCAAATACACAACAGCAATAGCACAAAGCATCTTTATGACAGGAATAAAAGGCTCTTTAAATGCTCCTTTTATTTTTTATTGAATGAACCCACTCTTACACAAAGTTCACGCAACGATGTCTCAAGCTCCAGCACTACTAAGTCATGTATTTGATTGGCCAACCATGGTGTGCAAGTTGCATGCAGAACAATCCAAAACATTTATTAATTGCACATAACTTCATGTGGCAAGTCAGGTGGTTGGTTAAGACAATGAACTTGCAAGCACTTTGAGATATGGAGTTGCTGGTAAGATGAAAATCTTTTCAGGGAGTATTTCACCGTGACTGACCAAACACTTCTCACCTCACAGTCACTGGCTGGCAAAAAAATAAAAGCAAAACAAACAAATACAGGTGTTGAGAACCAAACCCACAGGCTCCTCCTGACAACAGTGTTAGATTTGGTGTGGTTTGCTCTTGTCACAGCACCGTGACTCCTTGCTGATGCTGCTTCTCACTGCACGGAGGCACGCTGCACTACTCCTCCCCATCACCACAGAAATGCCAACAGACAGTGACCACCGTTTGAAAAGATAACATCAGATGTGGCAACTCCAGAGAAACCTTCCCCTAAGGAGTGTTCAAGTTTATTCATGAGAAAGGGGTGGAGAAAAACCGCAGCTGCAGGATTCACAAACACGAACTCACTCGCAGGTTTGCAAAGTCCATCACGCCACTGACCTGTCACGTAACCCACAGGCAAATGCAGCCGCAGACTCCCTGAATCGAGATGTTCCCAACAGGATAATATTACACTGCCCACCTACTCTCTCTGTTCTTAAAACTGCTTTTTGCCACTTTTAATCTCAGTCAGACAGGGACGAGATTAAAGTACATTAGGAAAGACAGGGCATGAAGCCAGAGCAGAAACCAACCTGCTCCTAACCCTTGTTTTAACAGCCCCTTGCACTGGGGGGGAAGCTAAGAGCGCTGTTTTCATACATTGCTCAGTGCCTTGAAGTAGATACAGACACAGTACTGGCCATAAAAACAACTGCAGCTCTATGATTTCTTAAATATTTATCATTCAGACACACCACAGTACAAAACCCAGAGCTGTGTTCCTGATACTCAAGCCTTTCTGTCAAAACACAAACTGAGAGAAGACCTCCTGGTAAAAACAGTTCAGAACACTTTCACGCTTTTGTTTTGAAGTACAGATCTGTCTTTTTTCCCCCCACCCCAACACCACCCACTCTTCCAAACAAGTAAGCAATCCAATGTTGCAGAGGAATTTTAATTGTTTCCATAACTTCTGTTACCTGCCAAAAAAGTGCTTAGTATGACAGAGAGAGGACAGGGTGCCTATGCTGTGTGTATATTTAAAATAAAATATGAGCATACGAATATATACATATATAAGCATAATATATGACTTTCACAGCAGTTAACTTGTGTAGCTATACAGACCAGAAGACTTTGTAAGACCCACCCTTTACTCTTTGAAGTAGCAACCATGGCTTGAACACGCTTGACTCTTGGGCTCAGACTTACAATCGAGTTACTACAGCCCAACTCCTGCCTGTCGTGTGAGCCAGGCTGGGTTTGTCGTCTCCATGCACAGTGCTCGGCATGATAGATGTTAGTTAGCAGTAGCAATCTCTTGCACGAGAGGCTAAAGTAAGGCGCACACCTCTGTATTTGTTACAAGTGCAGTCCCCCCCCCAGGTCTCCCCAAAGCCTCTGCAAGTTTGGCATATGTGGGTACTGTGACTGGAAGCCTGCCTCCTCACGAGAGTTGTGTAACTTTTTATTTATTTTATTTTTAAGATCTTGGTCTGTCATCCCTTCCTCACCCTGCGTAGTATTTCTCACCACAAATAATGGTTCAGGACCTTTTAAATACTCATCTTGTGGTAGAAGTAATTGCACAACACAAGCTTGTGAGGACATTTTCAGTGTATTTGTACAACTTCATTTATTTAGTTATTGCGACCAGGTCTAAAAAACAAAAACAAACAAAACCACTTTCTCTAGCATTTGTTTAAATAAATAATTCATTCTATACATCTCACACTCTATAAATTTACAATATGTGATTCTATGTATCAGCAAAATCCCTAGGAAGGTTGTAGTTTAGGCAAAAGTGGTTTTGTTACTACAGCTTAGAGATGTTCTCTTGGGTAAACTGCATGCCAGCATAAGCTTGCTAATAGGGGAGGCCTAACAATTTCCATAAAACAAATGCATTTAGAACAGTTTAATAAACAAGAGGAAAAATATCTGTGGGATTTGCAGGGTGGAAGCTAGCAAAATATTATCTTCAAATGGTAGATATTACACATTTTTCCATTGATTTTAAAACTAAAACCAGCAAGCGGCAGCTCCTGACATCTCTCATGTTCAGAACCTACTTTTGACAGCATTTTGTGATTTGTGATGGGTGGTTTGTTTTTGAATTTTTATGGTCTGGGGGAAGCCTCGAGGCAGATGTGCAGCACTGTTGATAACGCACATATTTTCCAACACCATGATAAATTTCCCATAACTGCTGGCCCACAACATGACTTTTAGCAGTTTGAATGTTTCACATTTGGATACAGCAGTGTCAGTCCATTTGGTGTGATAGCCTTGGAGCTACTACACCAAAGACATGTCTTCCAAAGATGGAAGACAAACATTTTCAGAACTGATTACTTTCAGCGCTCAAGTGAAGACTCCTCGAAGCAACTTAATTTCCGAAAATATTGCATGTTGCATTCAGAAGCCCAAATCTCCCTTGAGGAACTTCTCAAACTGGAAATCCTAAGTCAGAGATGACTTTTGGAAGGTATAGTCAGAATCTGTATACTGACGTTAGCAGCATTGGCTGCTAGTGCTTAGGAGATGCTTTATTTCACATGCAAACCCAAATAAGCACATGTATTTCAGCACCTCTGCATCACTACCGCTGAGAAGGTCTATGCTGTTTTCAAAACCTGAAAACCTGCCCTGTCACAGCTGCAAAGGAAGCGACAAGAGAAGAAAAACATGGGCAGCGTACATCAGCAATTAATTCCAGCCACCGCTGCCCAGCTGCTTGCGCAGGGAGGAATTGGCCCATTTCCTCTCCCTGCCCCACTGCAGAGAGGGCCCTGCAGGGCTGGAGGGGAGGTGAAATCCAGGCGAAATCCAGGCCAGCGTGCAGGACAAGAAGCAGGGCACAGGGAACAGGATGGCCACGGCCACCGCTTGCTGGCGAGAATGAGGTGGGACATACCTTTAGTCTTTCCTCTGAATATAAATCTCCTCACCTCCCAGGGATTTCAGGAAAGGCACAGAGTACGAGAGAAGAGGATGGTACCATTAACATCCACAGACCCCGCTCCACCAAGCGCCGGGAAATTTCATCCCACTCTGGAATAAATTCACAAGGCTACAGGCAGTTTTATCTGCTTCCTCTAACACATTTAAACAAACAAGCAAACAAAACAATCCAAACAAAAGAATACAACAATACATTTTTTGCTCCCTTAATTGAAGTCAACCCCCATTCAGAAGCTCCAAATCATTCCTCTGGATTCCTTATCACTGGGTAAAGCCACACACAGCAGACTCTTAATATACATTACTGGCTTTTTCTTCAGCTCCAACACCACCTGCTGAACAGCTCTTTGCTTGTTAGTAACAGCAGGTCACTGTTTGGCTTGCTGGATCTATCAGGCAGGGACAACTTCTCAAACTGCACAGCTGCTCAGAAGAATGCTAGTAAGAAAACATCAAACCTTTGACAATTTTCAGAACCAGTGTTTAAGTAAGAAGTAACTACTGGAGGGCTATCCCTCTGCAAAAAGGCACCAGGAAGAGCTATCTTGCCCATCTCACTGAATAAATTTGGTTTGCTAAAAGTATGGGCTTGGGTACCAGCGTGTGGGAAGAAAAACAATACTGGAGAAGCAGGACTGGGACCCAATGTCCATATAGAATTACAGAATCACAGAATTAAGGTTGGAAAAGCCCTCCAAGATCATCTGGTCCAACCATCCCCCTACCAGCAATGTCACCCACTAAACCATGTCCCTAAGCACTACATCCAACCTTTCCTTGAACACCCCCACGGACGGTGACACCACCACCTCCCTGGGCAACTCGCTCCAACTGCTCTTTCTGAGAAGAAAAACAAGCATGAGAAACAAGCATGAGAACAATATTCTTTTAGCAAGTAACAATGATGAAATATTTCAACACTGCCTCTTTAAATACAAATCTGTGAAGTTCAGACGTATGCTTCAGGAAGATTGTATAATCTCTGCAACACCTACACAAGCATTCAGCGTTATCAGTGGGAAACTACAAAAACAGAGGATTGCAGCAATTTAGAGTTTTCCAAGGAAAGTAAATCCAAATTCTGTGGTTGACTGGCGAGCAGTATTGCATGCATTGTTCAAAATACCTTCTCTTTTTACTTCCTTGCAACAAATGGCTTACTGATGGGTACACAGAAGCAGCAAACTATTTTTAAACAGAAGTACAGCACACTTTACATTGCCGGTAATCTCACTATACTTTTGCAGTAGTTACACTGCTTACTGAAAGCACGATCATCTCTCATAAATCGTCCTGTAATTTCAATTCTAGCTGCTCAACACTGGGCAAATCCATTGAGGGATGGTTTCCTACGTTGTTCTCTGTCTGCCACAGCAAAATCTGAGTTTCTCATGTAGGAGAAACACACGCAAAAAGCTTCTTTATACTTTCAATCCAGTTTTACAGCAGGAAGGAAGGCATTGGGGGAAGGAGGGGGATGCAGCAGCACTCACACCGCACAGTCCCAGGAACTCCAGGGTATAATGCCAGCTCTGTAAGTTAGCTCCTTTCATAGCTGCTGCAATACAAATGATAAATAATAATTTATCATAATTATTTTATATTATATTAAGTACTGGGCAATACAAGGCAAAATTCAAAACAGCAAAACAGACAGTGAAGTTGTTAAAAATCTCACAGGGAGTAAAGGCTTTATTAGACCTACCTCAAGCTCCAAGGTACTTCAGTAAACTAGGGGGTGGTGACAGTGACAGCTGCCTCCTAGAAAATCACACAGCCCAGAAGCGATGCCCACCTCACCCATGCTTACTAGAGTGTTTATTAAATCAATACTCATCAATTTCAGGACTGTTTCTCAAGCTCAGTTTTACAGTGATATTTTGACAGAAGGCTACAAAAATATTGACATGTCAAGAAGGACAAGAGTAAACGTCACTGCATCAATGAAGCTCAGCTGAGTACTACAGATAAAAATAGCCCAAATGAACCCTGCAGGTGTACACGTGCCAACAGGTTAACCCAACACGACCACTCACAGACTACTCTTCTTTTTCTTATATAGAGCATAATTCCTCCCTATGCAGCACACCTGCCCAGGACCTAGGCATTGCTTAAAATCACGTAAGATGCCTCTCATAAATTAATGCCATAATTCTTCAGTTCTTCTTCAGTTCTGTGGGATTTAGCATTTAAACTGAGGTGTGACGCTTCAGGCTGTGGTGACTAGGGCTGAATGCAGATGCAGAGCAGGCTCCAAGCCTGCACACCACTCACATCCCAAAACAGCCACGGGTGACTGCAGCAGCAGGGTTTGAAGAGGTGTGCAGCTCTCAGATGCGCTACACACCGAGCATTTAACAGGGAAAGGTTGTGAAAGGTGTTTAGAGAACCCACAGCTTCCACAGACAGCCACGGCATGAGGAAGCTAGTATTATTACTCATGCTGAGAATGCGCCCACACAACCGGACAATGTGTGCAACATGCATTACTGAAATAGGAAAGTGCTCAGTGGCACCCAGAAACACTTACATTACACAGCGGCTGAGGATAAGGAGCACCCACCTGAACCTGCTAGAGGAGTCCAGGTGAGTTACCCCACCACACACTTGATGGGTAAATAGCCCGTGAGTCACTTGGGACGAGTCAAGGTTTTCTCTCTCTTGAATTTAAACCAGAAACAAAGATGCCCACAGACTTTAAGTTCCCAGTCTGAAAGGAAAATTCCTCGCTCCTAAAGTAACAGAGTTCTCATTCCTCATTCACATGATGCATGAGCTACAGAAAAATAACATTTCCATGTTCAACTCGTGTCCACAAATCCATTAGGTCCCAGAGGGGGGTTCTTTTGCTTAAGCTCAGATGTTTACAAACATTTGAATTCATTGTCTGAAGTCTCCCTCTAGGCTGAAGTGAATAATTTGCTAGACTTTGCTGCCTGTACTGACTAGACATCCATCATAACAGAAGCACATAATTCACAAGTAGACATCCATATTGCAGACATCTTCAGTTATGCAAGACAAACGCTGCTCTGCCACACTAGCAGGGTACGTGCAAGACTGAGGAAATACACACCAAGGAGAGATCGCTTCGTTATTTTAAATAACGAGGGAGAAAAATGACAAATGTTGGATTTTAAAACGAGAACCTACTCAGTAAACTATTGCAATTCACACAGCAGCGCAGGCAGCACACTTCGGCATGTGTTTTTCCAGGCTTCTCGCTAACTTCAGAGGTATCGATCCCCTCCAGAAGCTGTATTACATACTGATTTTCTGCACTGCGACACAGAGCAGTATGAAACGAGCGCAGAGCAGCTACCAAGCAAACAGCAAGATCTGGCAACGGTGGTGCGAATGTGGACGTACAGCTAAAATATGCTGCGAGAAGATGTCACCAGCACAAACAAGCTTGCAGAATATCAAGTGCAGGAGCTGCTAACATAACAAGCGCTAAGTGAAAATACATCTGGTTCCCTGAAATATATAAATCACCAAAGATGTCAACATGCAGGGAAGAGAGCAGGAGGAATGGCGACAGGAGGAGGAATGGGAAAGATAGTAATTTACATTTTATTGTATTTTGTGATCAAAATACAGGTTTACTTGATTAGGAAAATGTATTTCCATGAAGACTACTGTATAGCAAATAACCTTAAGAGGAAATGGTGCTTAACAAGCTCCATAAAAGATTTTTAAAGCAACTATAACACTTTCCCCCTTGCTCCCCATAAATGCTTGAAGCTAATGTACATCTTGAAGACCAAAATTTCCATATTTTGTTATTGCTGTCATGAGAGGATAAATGAGCCAAAGAGTTAGCAAATGCATTAAGCAGCTCACACTTCTGGACCTCAACAAGGTATCAAATTCTTTATATTACACTGTTAGTATGACATGTAAATAAGCAAAGTGATGCTTTCTATCAGAAATCCTTTAAAAGTCCATGGTGAAAGCTGAGTTAAAGCAAAAAAAAAACCCACACATCCATCAGCCCATTACAAACATCCTGTTACACTGTTTGGTAAAGGCTAATTTAAACCCAGCCCCCTTATACCACAGCTAGATATTTTGGGGTTGAATTGGTATGATTAATGGCAAGCATGGAACATTATAAATGATGGTGAAGATGAACGGGTTTCTGAATACTTTTCTGAAGCATGCAGGTTTAGCAGCACCCACCTACAAGCATATGCTTTCTTCCATATGACACAACACGTGCAAGAAAACAACAGTGCAAACTTGATGTTTTAGGTTTTAAAAAGACTAGAATAAACGTATCTGCACATGCATCTCCCCATGGCCTACAGAAAACAGATTTTGTCAAAGAAAATGTTTCAGTGGAAGGAACCTGACCTCTTTTGTGACTTTTCCCCATTTTATGATTCCTTGGTACAAAACTGGTACATAGCTGAGAGATGCAGGAGAAGGCCTTTTTTCTGGTCTAGTAAACCTGTTTTACTTCAAAACTATTTCACCATTGTTATAGTATTAACATTTTACAAAGATCAACGTTCAGGGCTTTTTTTCAGTCACTTACCTTTTCAAATACCCACAGATCATCAGCAACTTTATATACAGTCGAAATGCAAATCCTTCCTGCTCAGGGTGGTAAGCAGCTGAAAAAAGTCCTCACAACAGACAGCCCTATTGCTTTGTGCAACTGTTTACTTTTTCAAGGGAGATGTCATCAAAACAAGTCTATCAAGCATATCTTCCTTTTCATCAGGTATTTTTCTCTTTTGCAGAAAATGTAAAGTTCATTAAATGTCTACTTTCTCTTTCAGATCATGAATTCATATACATACAATGAACTATCAGGAAAAAAATGATGTTTAAATTATTACAAATTTTTTAACATAAAAAAATGCTTTCACTCTACACACAAAGTTAAACATCTCAAAGAGACTGCACCCATAGAAGAGCTAGCACAAAGCCAGAATTAGTCCCAAGAAATTTTTTTCTTTAACTCTTGTACCAGATACAAGGAAGACACTATACCTTATTCATTACGTATCCTCTTGCCAAGAAACAAGATCGGCAGTAACATTTAAAAAAAGCCACAGGCATCCAGCCTGACTCATGCCAATCACATATGAAGACAGCAGAAATTTCAGACTTGGCAGATTTCGTAGGACTCTGCTGACCATGCCGCATCCACCACTCACCACAAAGCAAGTTTTACCTACATCTTGTGGTCAGGACTTGACCAAAACTGAACAAACATTCACATCTAAATATAGGTTTGCAGTCACAGATTTTGACCACATATAGGATATTTAATGTACTCAGTACAATACAGTTGATTTCAGTCCACTACTTCTTATGATCTAATTATTCATTAACATCCACGGGTTTTACACAAAGTTACACTGTAGTATGGCATTAAACTTCTGGTTATTAAGTATGTACATTCCTCACAAAGACACATGATTGTAGAATAAATAATTGCTTTTTTGGATTTTATGATACTGGCAGTTTCAATTCTACAAGCTGAAGGGGCAGACGAGAACCAGCAAATTGCACGTCCGCCATAAGACTGAAGAGCAACCACCTATTTGAAGTGTACACGTTCACTTTTCCCAAACCACACGATAAATGATATATGCCCACATATTTACCAATTCTGTGGGGTTTATTTGTAATGATACATACCAACTCACCTGTATAGACTTGCTGGTCTGTGGTACCCCAACTATTTCTGGAATGCTTTTAAGATACTGAAATTGTTTGCCTATTTTCATACCTCTGATCCTGAGGTAGCTTTAAGCAATGGATCACAGTTGCTAGATCAGCATTTTCACTTGCAGTTACCTTACAATCTCTTGGGCAAATATCTGCTACTGGGCAATTAGCTACTTTTTTTTTTTTTTTTTTTTTTTTAAGATTCTAAAAGTCTCTTCTATCAACTTTTCGGTATGAAACCGATTCTCAAGATTCAACTGTAAAGTTCCTGCACGAAGACTTCTCAGGGAAGTCAACTTGCATACAAATCACCTAGCTTTCATTCTGCGCCTTATCTTCTCTGGGCGCTCCTTTCACACTTGGGCCATCCATCAGCTCTCCAGTCTGTCTGGCAGGACTTCCATTTCCTGCAAGTATCTGAAATGATTCAATATAAATGATTTATCATAGGCTCTCATGTCTTTAGTGAATTGTTTCTCAGAATACCTTTTGGCCAGCCTCATTATACTTTAAAATTTAATTTGAGAGAGGGTATTTTTTTTCCTTTTTATTTTCTTTGTTTGAACACAGCTTCAGCTTTTGAAAGATGTCTCCTTGTTTCTAACAGATTCCTTAACTCTGCTATAAAGCCATCCTTGCCTCTTACAAATAAAAAGTGGCAAGAGCAGAAAAAATTGGAATACAGCATATTTGATATATGGCGTGTATTTTATCCAACCTCTAATATGCAGTCTTTCAAGAGCTGCTTTACTACCTGCGAGCTTCGATTTCCTAAAAAAAAAAAAAAAAAAAAAAAAGCTCTCATTTTTATCTAGCACTTTTTTTTTCCTAAATTAAGAACTCTACCATAATGAACTTTCTGGCTATTTCTGAAAAGATCCTGAATTACAGTATATTACAGCCACGGATACGTGATACCAAGCACTTGAAATCACAGCCCATGCACACAGAATCAGATCAAACTGCTCCCCGTCCTGCAGGCTCTTTGACCAGCTGCACCCCAAAGCACCCTTTTGGCCCAAGATGTCACTCTTTGTTCTGAGTGAGCGATAGGTACTGCAATACTAGTATTTTTCATTGTACAGAATTAGAAGTGTAAGTCATTACTGAAACAAATCCTCTGTTTCACCTTTCTTCAACATCCAGAAGCTGTCTATCAACAGTCACCTCTGCCTTGCAATTATGGGATTTCTTCCGACCATCAAGTTCTGACACATCTATGGCCTCACTAAAAGACACACATCACCATTTTTAATTATTTCTTCCCGCTGGCATTTTGTAAAACCTTCAGGTGGGAGCAGGCATATATTTGGTCTGTCTGCAGACTCTTCTATTCCCTTCATCTCGCTTACTCTTTATCCCATCTGAGCTGATTTTTGCTAATCTGTACCTTTATTGTTGGAGGATTATTCCCGATTTCACTCCTAGAAGGCAGGACATGCCAAGCTGTCTTCACCAACAGCTGACTTCCTCTCCCCCTTAAGTTTGAAAACTTGTCCATGAGCTTCTAAAATGTCAAGTACCTTTTGTTGGTTCCCTGTTGGTTTTGCATGAAGTCGTCCTTCCTTTTCAGATCTTTTGATTGAAAACGTTTTTCCTCCTATTCATAATTGAGCAAAAGCCTCTTCTCTCCATGCTTTTTCACAACCACACACCAAAGTTGTCTCTGCCTCAGCAATAGTTCATACAGGATCCTGGGAACACTTCAGACCACTTCCCCAAGGGCTCCTGCCTCCTGTCAGTATACATTTGGCTTTTGAAACTCTGTCCTACCCGTACTGCTCGTCCCTGGCTCCTTCCCAGACCTTCAAAAAGATCTGAAGAGTTGCCTCCTGAGGTCTAGGATCATTGCAGCCACACGTCTTCCTTCACCCAAGTACACCTGATAACCAACTCACCCTCTGCAGCCTGACTTGTCTTTAATTTGGCTGTGACTTGCCAGTTACCCTGCTTCTAATTTAATTATTTGTCCCGATTACATATCTTAATTGCAACTGCTTACATGGAAAGCAGAAGCACTGGCATGTACATGGTAAGGAACACAAGTGTACAGAGAGCCACTTCAGCCACAGTTTGAGTGTCTTTGCAAGAAATAACTAAACCTGTCTACTACTGGAGCTATCCAATTTTCAAAGCTCCACTTCAGTTCAGCACCTCTTTACCCTTGCCATACTGATTGCAAGTACTAATTTAAAGTGATCATCATTACACGATTCCAGCTGTGCTTCTGTAAATTATGAGCTCAACCCCAATGGCCAGGGACTAAGCGAGATACCCTGCTGAAGGTGTTTTTGCAGTAATCCAAGTGTTTAGGGATAAGTAAACTAATTATCAGATGTGGAATTTAAATGTGATCACTGAAGGATGAAACTACCACCGACAAAAAGGACATATTAAATGTTTTTCTCTGCCTTGCTGTACTGGATGAACAATTGCTGTTGTACTCACTTCAAAGACGAGAAGGTCATTTTTACAAGAACTACCAAGATCATGATCAAATAAATTCATGAAGATACCTCAATGTACAGTTTATAGTCCTAAAAAAGCCACAGGAAGTTAGTATTGACTTTAAAAGCTTACTGGAAATGGCAGGTTAAAGAAATAAAATTAAAAACAACACTGATAAGCTGAAAGTATAAAATTTCCAGCCTTACTTCTCCCACAGATTACTTCTGTCTACTTAAAATATTAGCATTGCATTCACCTGTTCATATTGATAGGTTATCCACAAAGTGCTTGCAATATTCTAATTAACTACAGGGCCCTATCGTACTCATGCTGTGAAAGTCTCAAAGCTATGCACAATTAGAAAAAAATCTTCACCTCACATCTTACCAACTCTTGATCTTGGGTTTTACCCTGGAAAGCCTGTAATGGGCACACCGGTGTTTGCGTCAGGCATGGAAATGTCTTGAAAAGGCTTCAACTAGCAGAGGCGGGAGGCTGACATGGGAACTGCCGATGGAATTTGCTATACTAGAGTCCAGTTACCAACGTACTGAAAGCAACACTGATATTTTCTGAAGCTACTTCCTCCTGCAAGCTTGAGACTGGTATCAACAGGCTTCTTCCTCTGAGAGCATTCATAAACTTACTTCCTTCTGCCCCTTCACAGAAGCATGCTCGTGCTCCTAATATCAAGGTAATTTATTCACTATGTTATTACCAGGCTTGTAACTCTTGTGATTTTTACTATTTTTTATACTTTTTTTTTTTTAAATTTTAAGGATCACATTCAAAGAATGCAAACAATGTAAACAAAGGGGTTTGTTTTGCTGCTCAGTAATTACATTTGGGGTCTTGGACTGCTTTAGCTTAGAAGAACTAACTCAATTGTAATTTACAGTCTACATCAAGTATAATGACATCCTTACAGTTAAAGACAGACATAAGTTCAGAATAAACAGATTTGATACAGCACTCACAATTCATCAATTTTATGCTAACATTAATTCAGAAGCATGGATAAGTTTTACTTAAAATCAAAAGTTCTAATTACAGTTAATTCCAAACAGCCACATAGATAAACCTCAATCTGACTGGGTTGATGTGTAACCCTGTGCTTACTTCTCCATACGGAGGTTTGACACCAGGCAATAGCAGCAACTGTTGACCACTGAAAATGATTCCCAAACACAGACTGAGCATAAAATAAACGCACTTGCACTCACCCTACATCAGAGATATTTTTCCCCCCATCCCCTCTTCACCAAGACTCTCATCAGCTTAAAGATAATACAAGACAAATCACGTTTCCTAGCACCCTGTGCGGATAACAAGCAGAGGCTACAGCTTTGGAAAAACTCAGCTAACAGCACAGGCCCTTTAGAAGCAGAATTAAGAGAGCCTCAGCTGCAAAGCACTCGACTGGCACTGTTTTACCCTGATACGCCAGGGTATACGCTAAACCAAGTCTTAAAACTCGGTCCACATTTAACAAAGTTAAATGCAAGATGTTCTCTGTGAAGAGTGACTGCTCGTTAGCAGAATGACAGAGCCCTCCTGTTCTTACAACTGAACTGTTAGGAAGTAAATCCAGCTTCAGCTGAGGCGCAACAAAAAGCAGAGTGTTTATTAAACTGACTTTCTAAATATCAACATTTGCTAAGAAGGTCAGCATTACTATATACAGTCCAATGCACAACGGGAAAAGAATAATCCTAAAAAGACAGGCTGTTGTTGAAATTATTAAATCAGTATCGAGTGGATGGAAGTTTTAAGGCTTATAATTATTTTGGAAAAAGTTCAACTTTTAAACACTCATTCTTCGTTCATTCCACTCAGCTTATGAATAAAGCCAAACCAGACTGGGTTGCTGAAAAACAACCCCACTGTAAGTCACAGTGATGAGCCGATACATATCTAGGAACATTTTTTTATGCTCATAAAGATATGGTATTTTTTAAGTCATCAAGTACAGGCTTGCTCCTGAACTAAGGAGCATTTTAAAAAGTAAGTATGGTGCAGCTGAGATAGGGTGACACATTTAAATTTCATTAATAGTTTTAATGCTAGCAAAATGGAATGATTTTGCCTATTGGAAACAGTATTTAATTTTAAACTAGATCTGTCCCTTTGTAGTTATAAGCCTATTGATTTAATGTATGCCAGTCTGCAATGCTGAATGAAAATTTTCAGCTTTAATTCCAGCATCACATAGAAATAGCTGAAAATCTGATCAGCATGTCACAAGCTAGTAATTATATCAACTTAATTTTCCAGAGCTGGTCTTCATTAATTCATCATTAACAGGATAAGATAACACAGTCTGTACTACTAGCTTTTAACAGCCTGCTCTTGTCAACTGAAAAAGCTGAAAACGAACAAGTTTGTTCAAGACTGTTTTTTTTTGTTGTCGTCTGGTGTAATCCAGAGCTCCACTGCTTCCCTCCCACTGCTCGGCTGCATTCCCTCCCTGCAATTCCCTCTGGAAATGACAGCCAAGCTTCCCCGATCCCAGTGCAATCGGAGACTTTCCATTCATGCTGTCCTCTTCCTCTTCCCACCTAGCATGAAACTGCTTTATCGCACGGCCCAAGGAATTTGACAGGGAATGAGATATAGAAACTTATCAGCTGCCAGAAAACTGTTTCCAAGATAGGGGCAGAGGAAAGGGAAGGAGAAAAGAGTGGTGAGCCATCCAGCGCTCTTCAACACCTTCCAGGTACTCGTGGAAAAAAAAAGGGCAGTGCCCATGGTTCAGGATTTTAACTTATTGAAAATAATGCCTTTGAAAGATACAGTGTCCTTTTTCCTAATTCCACAACAGGAATACTATCTACAGAATTCCTGCACAAACCCTAGATCAGCTAAGACTTTAGAAAGCTGAATGAATTTGGTTGTCTTCCTCACAACCATGGATCACAGACACAGCAGCAATCAATCCTGCAAGTACCCTGGGATGATGCTTTCTCCTCTTGTACTTTAAAAGCTTCCTCAGCCTCCACTGTTAAAGCTCTTCTCTTACAGTTTTCCATCGCGGTGAGAGGGGGTTAAGTTTAGCCAAGTCTTGCCAGAACAACTTCGACATTGGATCTCTTAAGACAGAAAATCTTCAGCTTTGTGCTGAAGAAAGAACCAGGTCCTATTTTTTAAATGGCAATCCCTGTTGAAATTGATGTTTCTCAAAAACCTAAACCACACAACCCTTTCATAAGTGTAATAAAGCAACAGGAACTACATACAAAAGAAGTGCTTTTTCATGAGAAAGGCAACAACTGCAGAACTGTCGAACAGGATCTCCCTTTGTCTTTTTTATATTCTCTTTGATTACTTTAGCTTGCACAATATATATCCCACACCGCGTTTCATTTGTTTACGAGTATCTGGGCAGAGCTCCAGTGCTTTGATGCAAGCGGTCAGAGGGAACAGCTGAGTTCAGCGCGAGCGCTGCCACCAGCGGGGAGGGCTGGAGAGGTGGAGGAGGTACAGCACCATCATCACGTCCAGCACAGCACGTGGCTGCCACCAGCCAAGCAACAGGGACCGAGCTCCAAAACGTTTCTTCAGCTGAACGGGAAAGCAGTCGAACAAGTGAGGAACTCCAGTTCCAGAGAAGTACAGAAAATACAGTTGTCTTCACACTGCCTACAGATCTCTTTTTCCATTCTAAGTGGAAAAAAACGCAGACTGCAGACACAGTATGAACAAATATTACTGTCAGCAACTACAAATATTTAGTGAGAAGGTTAACTCAAAGACTTTCCTGCTCTGAAACCTCTCATGCTAAGGAAAAAAAACTTTCAAATTGATTCATGGCAGAGAATAAGACATCGGATTACAACATTATTTTATGTTATGTGCGCAAGCCCAACTGCGTGTTTAGTTTTGTTTTTGTTAACGGACTGCAAGACTAACTTATTTTCACAAATATTTATTGGGAAGGGTCATTTAAGGCAGAACTACACTTGTATCCCATATCCTGCTTCTATTATTCATGCAGATATGAGTATTGAGTCACTGCTGTTTGAAGAGACCTACCTGGGAAACAGCCCAGATGACAAAACTGCCCAAACCAGGGAGGCTCACCCTGTGCACAGTGCTCAGCAGGGACAAGTCACGTTGAGCAGGAGGAGCCTCTGAGATCCTACAATATGGCTGGGAACTGATAGAATGTGGTGATCAAGCTTTTCACGTTGGCCTGAAATGGCACATATCCAGGAGTAAACACTTACTAAGCAGTTTCCATTGCTTGAGCCTGGAAAGGGGTGAGGTTAAATGGATTTTGAGTCAATGGTCATCACAATCGCTGGCATGGAAGGGTGAGGGCTGGTAGGAAAATGGAGATCTACTCTTTGCAATGTAAGAGACAGACGTGTCGAAAGATGTGTTGGGTGAAAAAAAGCACTCAAGTGCATGCTTAAAATAACCCCACAAGCAACATCTAGTCCCTGTGTGGGTTCTGAAGGCCCAGGGCTCAACAGCACAAAGCCCACAGAGGCTGGGTTAGAGGCACGACCTTCACCCGCACCGTCATGGTCACCCTGCAGACTGGGCCCGGACCGTGTGAGTGAAACTGGGACACGACGGACTGACACTTACGGAGGTTAGAGACAAAAAAAATTGATCAGCTCCAACTTCGGTAATAAACAAAAATATTTTGGTAGCTACCCTAGCCTGCCCTGCATTGACCTCTTCCTCAGTGCTAGGTGTAAGGTGATTTTAGAGCTTTAATTTCTAGCAAAACTAGCAATGCCAATTAGGGCCTAGAAACATGCTTCATATGAGAGAGACATTACCTACTCAAAAAGCATAAAAACCCCCACATTTTCACAAGCATCTGCACCTCCTCACATGGACCATGCAGGCAGAGGTGAGGGGACACAGCTGGCCCAAAAGCTAAGGATCAGCTTCCACTTTTATCTAACCAGGTTAAATGCTTCTGGGGAATGGAGGAATGCTCTGTACTTCAGGGCCTCTCTGTACTTCAGGGCCGGGCTGACCTTTTTCTTTTCTTTTTTTTTTTTTTAAGCAATTTAGGCAAGAAATTTGAACACAGATTTACATTCATCTTCCATCTGACTGTATTTTTGTACCATTTGCTTTTAGCTCGATCCCCAGACAAAGCAGCAAATAAGAAGCTGTAGCTTTGCTGTGTTCTCCTACTGTTACAAGGCGGTGCACCAGCCTGGAGTTATTGAGCAAACCCGTAAGCCCCCCAGGTTACATTCTTCCTGCACCTGCCGCCTTGCCTTTCAAGTGAGCCCTGCTCTTATTAAAAGGATCAGAGGCTGTCCTCAGGCATCCCCTCTCTTTGAAGCAGCAGCCCCAGCTCCATTTTATGGAAGGACCGCTTGGTTCAGACCTTTGCCAAACAGCACGACAGGTTTAAACAATTACTGAAGACAGTGCATTCGGATTCCAAGCTCCTCTTGCTCAGTCTCTAGTTTTAAAAATAATATTTTTCTTTCTGCTAGGGCACTCCTGAAATAAATGCTCCAAACAGTGACGATCCAAAAGGCATTATGGAAAAAAATCAAAGCTTACGTGCTGTGACACAGGTTATCAATAAAGAATCTCATCCCACATGGAAAAATGAAAAATATGTTATTTTTCAGCAATCAGAGAAACAGTGGTGAATCCTGACAGCTTCAGACAGAAGGGAATAATAGCTCCTGGGATATGTTACACAAATGAGCAACAGCAGAGAAGGGAGGAGAATCCTATAGTTTCCTTTAAAACCAAGCGATTAGCAGTGTTTCCTTAAACTGCTGGGAAAGTCTGCAGCCTGGAGCCAGCCACATGTTACTTATCAATGCTTCGAATGCAGGGCTAGTAAAGAAAGACCACGTCTGGTTCCTTTTGCAATAGGGAAAATCTCTTTTGAAGTCTTTTAGAGAGACTGACGGAGGAGAAAGTGTCAGGAAAAGGATCTGACAGGTTCTGCACAGTGAGGGGCAAGACGACGTCTGGAATAAAATCTCCTCTAAATTGGGCAAGGAGATAGAAACCTCTCCTTCAGCATGGAGACGCCAGATAAAAGCGTCTGAGGCTCGCCCGTATCTCTTTTCCAGTTGCACACAAATTCCTTCC
Source organism: Cygnus atratus (assembly GCF_013377495.2). Classification (NCBI taxonomy): domain Eukaryota; kingdom Metazoa; phylum Chordata; class Aves; order Anseriformes; family Anatidae; genus Cygnus; species Cygnus atratus. Next base: position 11,131,035 of record NC_066368.1, read on the forward strand.
CGTGCTTTCTGCCAGCTCCTGTCTTACCGGGAGCCTGGGGGCGCCTGCGCTGGGGAGCACAGCACCTACAGCACAGACAGACAGACAGCCTGCTGAGCCCCTGGGAACCGCTGGCGCTTTGAACACCCCAGGTACCACAGAAGGCCTCGCTTAAAAGGTGGAAGAGAGCAAAGCTGAGGGGCTAAGGAGTCACTCCATTTCTTGAAATGAAAGGCACCCCCAACGAACACGCTGATGACGATGCCACTGCTTCGCTGCTCTGGGACAGGATTTCTCTGTGTTGCCAGTTCTGTGCAGAGCAGAGAGCTCTAAGCAGAGCAATTTTGCGCCGCCTGCCATGTAAGTGTAATTACCCACTGGCAGGCCAAGAACTGGACACCTTTCATTTTTACCAGCACTGTAGGCTGCTCTGCCCTTCTCTCAGCTTCCCACCCTCTGCAGACACCACTCAAAAGGAAAACACACGTTATTTTTTTCCCCAATCACAAAGCCAAAACAAACGCTTGATGTAATCGTTCTCTAAAAGCTGTACAGAAGTAGAAATTTGAGAGATTACTTCTGTACGAACTGTATTCTTGTCTGTATCAGACTGCTTTTGTATGTGGCGCATGAACAACCTACACAGCTAAAAATACATTAACCTAGCATAAACTCCTGCACAGGGCAGAAAGCTGCAGAGCTGACTACAACAGCACTCATAAGTAGCAATTTCATGTATTCTTACGGGAAGAAGGCAGCTTTGTATCTCAGCACTATTCAGTTTGAAGAGCATGAAGTATGCAGTAAGCTCTTAGTTAATGTCGGAGAACTTATGTTCCAACTAAACATATAATCAATGGGCACAAATAACTTTGTTGTACTCTTTCCTCTCCAGTTTGTTCTTTATGCACATGAATTTATTTAGGAAGATGAAATTCAATAACTAAATCTGCTGTGGCTCCATCTACTTATCTGCTCCCCTCTCTCCCCAAAATCATGACAAATAAAGGAGATAAACTTTCTCCAACTAAAAAAAAAAAAAAAAAAAAGGAAATCTATAAAGCATTGTGAGAATGTTTGCTGCCTATTACTATGAAAGCGAGGAACACAATACTGTATATCCTAGCCATACCACAGTAACACTTCTAAGTCAAAATAGAAGTGTCTGGAAAAGGTATAAAAACTGAAGAGTTCCTAACTTGTAAAATATCAGCTACTGCTCAGCTTTTGCAGACTTCATACTCCTCCTTTTGCAGCTTTAGGAATCGTACAAGTAACAGTTAAATAACGTGCTGAATTTTGTTAATTACCGTGACGAGGGGCCAAGCTGCAAGCACTGCCTTTGCTCAGCTGGGATAGTCCGACCAGTGGGCAGCACCCAGCTGGAGGCCACCTCACTGCCCATGCACATGGGAAGCTCTGTGCGCCCTTAAAGCAAGGGTTAGGCGGTGCTGTGCAGGCTCCAGCACTCATCCCAAAGCTAATGCACAGCTTCTCCCCACAAAAGTATTTTACACAACCTTAGTGAGATTAAAAAGCACAGATAAAAACCACAATTGCTTCAATAAAGCCACTTTAAAGTGGCAGTTCGCTAATTCAGTTATCCCCCACCCCCCAATTAAAATCATTACACTAAATGACCAGCAAGAACACAGCCAAAAATCCACGTAATAAAATGTTTTGGGTACCTCGATTTTTTTCCACAGCTCTCCTTGCTCTATTAATGCAGCTGACCTGTAAAGCAGAAGAAAGATTAATGACTTGTGGTAGGCTTTTCAGTGTTACTGGAATATGCTGTACACTTAAAACTTCACAAATCATTAACACAACATTAGGTTTCTTGAACTCTTTTTCAGAATATTTAATTTAATTATGTTTTACTTTGATACCATACAACGCATTCTTCATTAAAATAATAAATCTCAGCACAGGGAAGTCTCATTTAAGAGCGCCTGGGTGGGGAACCATGTGCCTCATGCACAGCAGACTACAAACAGAAACGAAACCCAGCTACCTGCTGAATTTTGTAAAATAACCCCCATATTCCATAATTCCTCTCCTAGGCCAGCAGAAGCTGAACTTCAGAGCAGTCAAATGCCTGCTGTGCTGCCGGGTGGGCAGACCCTGACCAGGGTGGGGAGCAGGAGAAAGGGGAGCACAATCGGGAACACAATTCCTCTCTTTGAAGGCCGGCGGCTTCATAGCTGCTGGCGTGCAAAGTTCACGCGGGAACCACCGCCTTTCCCCAACCCCTTCCCACCACCGAGCAGCTATGGGCTTTCCTCTTGCCTTCATCTTTTAACATGAAAGTAAAACGAGTAAATAAAATAGCAATTGTTTGCTTCTATCATCTTTTGTCTTCTCAGTCTTTGAGCATAAACTGTCTCCAGTCAAACCCAACAAAATCTATTTCCATCACCTTCCCTTTTCCCTTAACCACTCCTCTAAGGAAAAGCAATTATTTCCTGGTGGACAGGGGCCAGGCTCCTTGATTTCATACATGCATACAAAACACGTGCTTTTATTTATTTATTTTTAATTAAAAAGACTGACACATTGCGTATTAGACATTTTATGACTTGTGACATTGAACTCAGTCTACCAGTAGGCATAGATGGTGCTTCTTTCTAACCAGCTAACCATTTGTATTTATTCCATTGAAACAAATTTAACTATCACCAGCTTTGCCTTGTTACTCCTCCAGGACTTGAACACAGTATCCTCAGGCATTAGAGGTTTGGTCTTTTGAGTATGTACAAGTACTTTAACAGTTTCAACACTTCAGCAGGCTGGTCAGCCCTTCCTCCATTACTGAAGTCTGGATTGTTCAGTGCTGTCTTGGTTTTAGCTGCAAAGCACTGACTTCCAAAAAAAACAATGTGCACGAAAAGAAAGTAGAACGATACAAAACTAATGTATGACACTGCTGTCACAAGATATTCACAGTCTACTTTCCCTAAATTACTGTGTTAGAGAAAGCCAGTTCCTTGCTCACTTGAAAATAAACATTGCAAAAAAAAAAATCTGGCATTGTTTTCAGCCAGCTTGGACTCGGGAACGAAGGACGTGCTGGCACTCAGCATTACCCCAGGTAAGCAGCCACCACCGGAGTTCCCCTGCCTTCAAGGCCAGCAGAGGCACGAGCTGGGGGCAGGCCTGGGGCACGTTTGCTCCTCACCGAGCGACCCATGGCAGTGAGTGGGGAGGGCAGGGGACACGGGCTGGCACCAAAAAGCACCATGTTACAGCCGGAGCACTGCACAGCAGCAGGAATTTAGACACTTGAACGTGGCCATTTATTCTTGGCATGAGTACGGTTTATTTTTCACCTACTTCACGCTGCAGGAGATAAGGAAATACCATTTCTATGCGAGCTCCTGATCGGTTATTTTAAGCGTAGCTGTCACCTGCGAGAGGAGATGTCACGTTGCAGGCTGGCAGCTGCTCTGTTAGGCCCCAGTGCCCTCCTCAGCTCCACCAGCCCAGGGCCCAGTGGCCCTTACGGTGGTGGTCAGCATGTTTTAGCGCCCTGGAGCCCACAGCACCCACCACGGGGCCAGTGTGAGCCCTGGCAAGCAGTGGCCAGGCTGCGCCCCCACCTTGGAGGCCAGAAACCCTACAGCGGTCAGAAGAGGGGAGCAGGGAGGAAGGCAGCTGGAGCCAGGAGCCATTACGCTAGAAACGTCACAGGCCCCTGAGCAGATGCTTTTCCTACTGCTTGTCACCAGCTCTTTGCTACCAGCCCTTTCTTCTTCTCCTTCACATCCCTGCTCCTCAGTAGCGCTGCACGCATTTTCATAATCTTTTCCCCTCTCCCCAGTCTAAAATTCCCATAATCAAACAAAGAAAACCCTCAACAACTGTAGGACTACCACAACATTGGTGTCATGTCCTAATTCACTCTGCTTAATCGATCGAGGTCTTCTCATCCCACCCTACCACTCCTCCAGCACGGCTGAGAAATCCTCTGGTGTAGGCACTGACCAGCAGTTGGCTTTGCCGAGCTTAGCACTGCTTAGGACATGCATGAAGCTTTCTTCACTAGAATAAACATTAATTAAATGCCTCTACAGCCAAAGTGAAATTGCACATCTAATACCAAACGATGTAGATCATATCAAGAATGGGGGAAAAAAAATCTGAAAAAGGACTAAGAGTCACACAGTAAACATCATCTCAAAGCCAGCTCTCAATTCAGGGAAAATGAAGACATTCTTGGATGAATGGGCTAGGAAGAGAGATTGATTTTAACTCAAGATACGACAGCGGTAAGACAAATATTGAACATGAGCAGCTTCAGAAATTTGGAATACATCTGAATGAATGCATATGTCAAAAGTTAGACATATTACACAAATCCTAACAGGATATTGAAAACACAAGTACAAATTAAATGTTAGAAGCCTTCAGCCTGCAAGACAAATGGATTTGTGTGTCAAAGATGCCATTTCTCTTCTTGAGCATTAAAGTGAAAGCCACTTGGTTATTTGAGAGCTTTCCCCCGCTCACTCAGAGAAAGAAGTAATGTTTTAGAGCTGCATCCAGAAAGTATGAGTAATCACAATGATGGATAGTCAAGGAACTGATGGGATATCCCAAAGAAACACTCTCTGGAATGAAAATATAATCTTCAACTACTCACATTATAATGGTTGATCAGTGCATATTAAGAAAATACACTTCTGGTTTGAATCCAAACCTTGAGTGTAGAAAGCAAAGCCCTAGTAAATATTTAAGAGAATTTTGAGTTCTGAACTGAAGAGCTGGCAACTTTTTCTTTTTCTTTTTTTTTTTTTTTTAAATAACAAACAAAACCATCAAAAGATTGTGCAACTCTAAAAGAGCCCTTAAGGAAACAATTGGGAATTTTTCATAACATGGTATTTCCTTATACCACGGACCACAGGAATGCAAACAGTTCCACCAAACAGAGATTTCTTCATTGGAAACAACTGACAATCTAACCATGTTTCCATCTTTTCCACTCTCAGCTCTCAGCATACAAAATAGATGACATAATAGGATACAGAAGTGGTGTACAATCACTATCAGGGCCATGAGATTTCTTTACTAAAGCTCAGCAACTGAGAGGTATACATGAATATACTTCTAGAAGGTTAGAGAGAGAACTTATGTTGTATTATTGAGCATCTTTGCCTAATGATTTTTTTTTAATACAATTTCTACTCCTTCGCTGGATTTCACCAAAATATACCTCTCTCAACCAGAAACCCCAAACCTCAACTGTATTATCAGTAAAAAGACTCAGTCCTGCAGCATTCCCCAACAGTAAGGCAGGCAGTGCCAGTGAGGAGCTTTGCCATGAAAACCTGGGTTGTTACTTGAACAGTGGATGAAAAAAGCACTAATGGTAGTATACCCCTTGCACCCTATACAGTATCTCCTATGTTAAGTCTAATGAGTAGACTTCCTCTACAACTTCTCAGTTCACAGTTATTTCAGTAAAGCTTATCACCACTACAAATCATCCCTGAAGGAAGCCAAAAAAAAGCATATGGGAATGTGCAATGGCACTTCCAGTACTAGAGATCTACTGGCCTTCAGACTCTGTGTGATGATAGCAAGCATCAGAGACACTCCAAGGGAAGTGCAAGACAGGCCTCACAAAGGGACTAGATTTTCTTGACAGCTAATTAACAAGTCACTCTATCACGGAAAAAGCGATTAACGCCCTGTGCTGAGCTTCATGCAGGGAAGAGAGAAAAAGGGAAGAAATGAACATAAGCAGTGATAAAACCAGAGAGTATCATCAGAATTCAGAAAGGTACCAGGAATGCAAAGAGGTACTAATCATCAGCACCCTGACAAATATCTGTCATCACAAATTTGCAACTCAATTAAGTGAAGATTTTAATCAGGGCTACAACTGAATTTAATTCTCTCCACTGCAGCTGAAGGAAAGCAAGTGGAACAAGTCATAAAAACAGAACAAAAACAAAATGTGCTACAAAGAGCCCAAATTATTTTCAGAAGGAAAAAACAAAACAAACAAAACCCGTGAAAGACAAAGCTTGATGTTTTTAGTGTGCCGGACAAGTAAACTCAATAAGTTTGGATGGTATGCCTTAATGCCTTAACTTCAGACAGAGATGTTAGAAGAATTTGCTTGTGTAGGAGGTTGTTGACAATCTATGGCAGAGGGATTATTACACCAGTATTCAAGGAATCCACTCTTAGAATGGCAAGATTGGAAATTTTAGAATGCCCCAGTTTGAACTAAACAGATCATGGAAAAAAATGCTCCATGCTTCTCAGAAAGGAGGAAGGGATATGGCTCTGGCATCCCCAGAGGCCCACGGGGCCAGGGAAGACATCTCCACGCAAAACACCAAGCATGGCCTTCTTTAAGGAGTTACGACAGTTCCAGCTCACAGCTGGGGAAGGGAACGCTCCCTATTCTTTTCAGTTACGGTATCAACTTTAGCCTTCAGAGAAGGCCTAAAACACAAAACCCAGACCTGTATTGTGAGTGTAATAGATGGAATAAGGATTACAGAGTCCCTGGGAATTACAGAAAACCCCTTCCATTGCCAGCATGCTGCTCCCTCAGCCTCCACCAGACCCTTCATTGCTCACGCAACCCACAACGTAGATACTCTGTGGGGGGGGATGAACATCAAGGAGAGCATCAAAGACACTCGATGTTCGACATTTCCAAGACTCACCAGTTTCAGTTCAGAGCTGCCTGAAGCACTAAGTGACTGCTACCCTCAAGCTACCAAAAAGGGCCTCTGGTCTTAGCTCACCTTCTCTAAAGTTACAAACACATGAGCACTCCCTTCCTTTTTAGTTGATGCTGAAGATCTAAACGTAAAGTATAAAAAAAGCAGGTTGGCTTAATGACAAATAGTACAGCAAAAAAAAACATTTTTCTAGTCACTGCCTTAATTAGATAGCAAAATAAAACATCAGCTGATATGCTGAAGTCTGTACTGAGATTTAGAAGACTACTCGAAAGCTATTTTTTTTAGTTTTATTACTCTCAGTAACACAGAGGAAAATGAACACTAAAAGCTTTTCAATTTAATCTTACTGATGATGGTATACAGAGAACTACCCTGTGCTTAGACTACCCGAACCATGCAGATTGTAAGGCAAGGCAGTATTTAGAATATACCGCATATTTCCACAATTAGAGCAGAGTAGTATCAAGCTATGCCAGAAATGATTTGCTGGTTTTGATTAAAAACACACAGTTCATTTTTATTTTTTCCTACAGTTGCTGCACCAAGATACATGACCAGAACGGCAAGAAACTACAGAGTCCATGTAACACTGCTACTCAGGCTGAGCTTTCACTACTATCAGTGGAAGTGTTAGCATTAACGAGGAAGCAGAACACGATTTTAGACTAATGTGACAAATCAAAGCTATTGAAGAATTTTTAAAAGGCTTAAATTATGAATTCTGGCTCAGTTAAATACATGTAAATATGAAAGTGCTAATTCAGATTTCCCTTACTGTTTATTTGTTACTCCATTTACCTCGGATCCCACTATTAAAGGCTCAATGCTCAACAATTCAGTGTTACAAAGAACACAGCTGCAGCCTGGAATCTATTTTAATTACTAACCGTGTTTAAGCAAGCTTGCAGAAATCTTTTCAGGTAGGGTATTTTAAGCACTGCATTATTACTTAAATTAAACTTAGTTCATATAAATGCAGTCCAAGTAACGGGAAGTAGCAGTTTCAGAAATCACCTGAATGGGCTTAGGGGTCTGGATGACAGGCACAGCTCTGTAACAGGCGTCCTGCCTGGCCTTGGGAAAATCATTTGAGCATGGCATACCTCTGCCCTGCCTCGCCCCCTTGAAACAAGGTGAAATCCTGACTGAAAGCAGGATTAGTCAAGCTGTGTTCATTCACACTTGTGAATATAGTGCATCTCTTTCAGTGACTGGTATTTCAAGACAGACAAAACACAAGTGCTCACTGTTGGCTTCAAGGTCTGTCAAGGGGAGGTGGACTGTGCTCCCTCATCCTTAATTACAAAAAAAGAAAAAGCAGATGTTAAAGCTACACACAATACACTGAAAATAATTTTCCAGTTATGCCCAAGGTTTGGGTAATCATCACCAAAAAGCCATCCAGCATTTTCCAACTGCTATTTAAAACCCCTGCCTACCTACCTTGCATCCTGATCTTATTTTCACAGCTTTCTTTGTCCCGTACCACAGATATTCTGATATTAAGACTCTTTAGACTTTAAATCTCTATTGGAAAAATAAATCTCTTAAATTCTTAAAAAAAAATAGATACAAATGTGACAGCCTGTCATGACTCCTCTCTCGCCTTTCGTTATCACAGGTTTCCTGCTTTCTTCTTGTCCCTGAGACTAAATCCCATTTTTCACCAGTCTTTCAGTGTCAACTCCAACTCATTAGCTTTTGCTACAGTCTCATTATGACCACCAGATTTCATCTGCTAATATGCTGTACTGCACACTATAAAAATTGGTCTTGGCTTCTCACCAGAAGCTATCCACCCCAACCACTCCTACCTAGTGGTTTCCAGGACCCTACTCTCAGCAGCGCAGTTGTTCAAATATGTCAAGAGTGCTAGAAGCGTGAAGAAATCCCACCACCCACCCTTCGCAGCTCCATCCTTTCGCACTTCGCCCTGACTCCTGTGTTCAGTTTTCAATGCACTTACAACAACTTTATCGTTGGTCCTCTTCTGCTATTGCCACGTGTGCTCTTGACATGAGAATTGCCTATCAAGTATTGCTTAGACTAACCTCCTACGCCTGGGAATCACAAACATACTAGTTTGCCCCTAGGAAACAGCCCTGCACCTATTTAGTCCATTTTTATTCTCAGCCCAACATGTCCTCTGCAGCATCCTCACCTCAGGGAAGGCACAGACATTTCAGGGAAAGAGACTTCTGCCCCCTGCGTCTGACATGTGATAATAAGACCAGCACCCAGGTATGTGCATTTGACACGCTGTTCTCATTAGACTTGAACAGAAAAAACACACTTAAACATTTGCAGTTACAGTACTGGTATAGCAATGATGGTCTGCCCAAGGATAATAAGCAAGGCAAAGTCCATAGGGAATCTCTTCATACTTTTTTTTTGGTAAAAAGTATCAGTAAGATCCAACACATTCTCACATTAGACGTCATTTCAGAGCATGGTTTCACAAACTGTCTTTGATGTTTTACTGCAGAAAAACACCCATTCAGGATGCCTTTACTAGGAAATGATGCTTGCTAACTTGATGCTTGGACCACCTACGTAGCCATTGATTCCTTTCTAAGCCCATCTTTTCCTTTCATATTATGTTCTTATTTTTAAGTCATCGAGTCTACAGCAACCCTACACCTGCTCCAGCACGCAGATTTCTCCTCCAGCTCTGATGTGAAAGTGTTTACCCCCATTGCACTTCAGCAGCATTACTACTAAGCAATTCCAGCAAGGTTACTGTGATTGCACATCTCTTTCAGAGACTGTCCAAACTTGTCTCCTACCACACCCAAAACCAAAAAGAGAAAAGAGGAAAGGAAAAGGAAGCCCTGCAGCCACAGACCGGAGGGAGGCCTTTCCCTACACCCCACAGAGTGACTGAGTGCACGGCACGGCCTGCGTGCCTGGTGGTAGACGAGCAGAACGCATTTCACAACGTAAACTTCAAGTGCCTGGTGCTATTTTCTTCCAGCAATAATTTCTGGATAAAGTCATAGCTGGATTTGTAACAACAGCACTGCTGCAAAGGTAATAACAGTTAGTGCACACACAGATCTTTAGATCTTTTTCCTCAGCTACAAAGTACCAAACACTCATTTGTTGAAACAAACTGTATTTGGAAGTTAAAATTATTTGTTTAAAACTGATCATCTCCACTGCTGACAGAAAAACAGGTGCTATCCATTTTCTTTCTACTTTATTCTGATAAACAAACAGAAACTTTGCCTCTTCATACACTTTCATTCAATCACTATCATGAAAGGCTCAAACCAGCCCCAAACCTCAGGAAGAACAGAATTTTTTTTTTTTTTTTAAGTCTGTAACTGCATTTTCATCTTTCATTTGTTCACCTCTGACTTCTACAAAGCTTAATTCATCCAACCTCCACCCTAACCCCTGGGAGCATCTTGTACTTTCCAGCCATCTGGACTGTATTTACTTTACTAAGAAGTTAAATTTGTTCCTGAACAAAGAAAACCCCTTACTATCTTCCTGTCATGTCTGCACAGTTATTTTCTAAGTTCTTATTTTCTCAAAAAAAAATTATGCCCTCTGGGAAGCTCTCACAATCTTTTCTGAGAGCTCTACTGGGGTCATACAACTTCTTCATTCACCCTTTTCTAGTGCTGCTTTTTTTGTAGGAAATCTGTATTTTTTCCCCTTGGTTTTCAATCCCTCTTCACAAGAGCCCTTACAAACAGCACTGAACCTCACATACAATAGAACAGAACGATGGCAGCTGTACCAACGCATTCAAAAACCAAATTCACCAAAGTGAAAGTGACAGTTCTGCAAATGAAATCAGCTGTTGCTAAAACATGATCAGAAACAAGTTTTAAAATGAACACAGAGCGAGATTTACTTTTGGAGCCCTACCTATTTCGAGGGCCTTCTGCTCTGCCACAAGCACCACGCCACGACCCCCGTCCCAGCGCTCGGACTCCCACACGTCGATGGAGACTTGCAAGCCTCCTCAACTGGTTTTTAAGCATCAGCCACATGTTCTTAAAAACCGCCTGCTTTTATCTGTGCTGCTGTAAAATTCTTCCCTTTTAGCATGTTTATAAGCCTATTTTTCAAGGCACACTATCTTTTTCTATCAAAGGTAGCCAGCTACAGCTTATCATTAAAAGCTATTTTGCAGCTTTCCTCTACCCCTCTTGACAGGCACGAGAAATCTGCATTAAGTTTCAATGAAAGCCAGACCGGCCCCTCCGTTACTGACAAAATTCATGAAAGCCATCAGCAGCACATAAAAGGCAGCTAGCTAGCTTCATAATTGGGAATTGAAGGTTCCTTCTGCTTTGTGATGCTTGACTCAAACATCTGATTCATTTGAAAACTTAATTTAATGAACTAATTTAATGGCTGTGATAAGGGAAAAATGCTAACATATAACTATACTGTAAAAGAAATTAGAAAATACATACTGAAAGAAAAACACCTTCAGGGGTGACTGCTTAAAGAGAACTACCTGCTGCTGTTTATTTTCTGGTTGAGCTTCCAAATGTAATTCAAAACAAGTGACCCTTCAGAGGAATAATGATTTTTAATGACCACGTCAAGTATTTTCTTATCTCTTCAACGGCTCTTCTGGAATACCAGGGAGTAGAAGCTCAATTACGAACGTGCAGGAGGCTGCATACCACAGTAAATTCATTAGAGTAGAAAATGCACAGTATATAAAGCAAACAATGAATTAGAAATGCAACTCAACATGTCCATGTGAGAAATGACTAGGGAAGTAATTCACCAAAATAACACCACGCATAAAACAATGCAAAAGAGAAAGTTAATATTTTGCATCAAACACTGTGGCCACACAAATGCTTGGGCCAGCAGTATTAAAGGGCCAAAGCAGAGGCAGAAACACTTCCCTTGCCAACATTTACCTCTTCCATGTCTATGAAGCTAAGGCTTAATGCCACATTAACAAAAACCCAAACATTCTGCCTCTTTGCAGTTGTTGTTTCCAATTTCTCAACTGATTCAACAGTATCCCTTTCCAGTTTTTTCCTCCTCATCTCCAAAACCCACAAAGGGCCACCAGTATGAATAAACATGTTTTGTCATTAAAATCAGCTGAAGCACAGTGAAGATGCAACACATCTCTGTTTTTGGGAAGCATTGTTATGTTATTTATCAGAAACAAAACCCCGGGAGATCTGTTACCAATTGAGCAATATCTCCACTAACAAGGACTTTTTTCCCTCTTGTATGATTTCACACTGTTCAAATTTTCCCTAGAATTTGTAATTTTTTTTTCCTTTTAGAAGTGAAGACATGGACTTGAATAAATTGGACAACTGAATTGCCTTTTCTCAAGACACGAGCTGAATGTTTCAAGCACGATATTAAGAGTGTTTTGCTTCAAGCAATGACATCTCACAACTTTATCAAATGAATGGTGATCACAGCTTAAGTGCACTCTGTTCTTTAAAGCATCTGAGATGGAAAATGATCAGTAAGAGAAGACTGACTGCACTGTCCGCAAAGAAGCGAGGACCAATATATTTGCATTTAGTATGCATCAACTTGATTTTGTGTGTTTCTAGTGGAAAGGATGCAAAACAACTTGATTTTCAGTCTGCAGCTATGGTATAAAATTAGTTTCTACAGAAATCTGACAGAATCTGAGGGAATTTTGGTTTTGAGCTGCTTCTGCAGCAAACAGCATCAGCTGCAGAAGGCACATGAAGCAAAATCCCTCCAAACTGATTAAGGAATTGAATCCTGAGCATCCTGCAGAAGTAATCTGCAGTTCCAGCCCAGCACTTCACACAGCCGGCTCCTCCGCGTGTGCCACCGTTCCTCTATGACTGCTGAAACATCCGACTACCCACATTTCTGAAACATCTGACTACCCACATTTCACGGTTCCTCTTTCAGAGGGAAAGCACATCTTTCACCAGTGAGGCAGAAAACGTTTCTTTCCAGGAACTCCAGGAAGGGCAAGTGAAAGGCGCTGGTCTCCAGGAGGGGTTTCCAAGTCGTGACCCCTGAGCCACCTCCCTGTGCAGTGCGGGCACCAATTCCCTGCCAGAGGGGCTGTGGTGGCTCTGGGTGCTCTTCCATACCCCAAGAAGACCCTGGCATACTGGGGACACCGGGAGCCTCTCGCCACAGCAGGGAAGGCAGGCAGGCCCACGGTGCTGCTGCAGGCCAAGGTCCTGCAGGCCAGCACAACCAGAATCCCTCGGAGAATTTAAAAACTTCCGAGGTATGCGGTGCACTTCCGAAACTTTAAAATGAAACATTCCTTCCACCAAGCACCCACACCACGAGTGGTCAGCAGCAGGTGCTGCAGCACGCACGGGTCTGCCAGGGGCACAGCAAGTCCTGTTACCCAATATCCCCAACACAAAGCAAGGCAGCTTCTCCGTGGGGTATGCACAGGGTTTTAAAAAAGTTACCTTAAATTCACATTTCCAGGTAAATTCATGTCTCCTTTCCATTCAATACAAAGTGGACAGTGAATTCAAAATAAAATCTTTCTAAAGCAGTTTTAATAAAGGTACTAGTAAGGCTAATTTGAACTCCAGAGAGAAGGCATCAGGTCCTGCTCCAGCTTCTCCTCTTGCCATATGAACTGTATTGGCTGGAGCAGAGGTTTTCACGCAGATGCCTACTTCTCAAAAGGAAAATATCAATACACCTTGAGGCATCAGTGTTAAGAACTACTGCCAAGTGTTTGCCCAAAGACCAAGAGCCCAGGGATTTACAGACATGGTCTGAAATCCTGGATATGTCACCACAGGCCAGGATATTTTCTGCACTCAACTCCAATGCAGGCTGTATTTCAATGCCCATCTTAAAAAAGATAAAGGAATCTATTTTGGGCACAAAAAGCTTCAAAATAAATCCTTTTGATCAACCTCCCAAAATAGTTATTCAAATGCTGTTTTAAAATGCACAGATTATTATTACTTCGAATTTATAAACCCCAGCACATGTACTATGAAAGAAAAAAGAAGGTAAACGCTTAATTACACCCATTGAATAATCCAGATAATGGCCTGTCACACGCATCATTCTGAATGCAAAGTAGAATGATGTTTTTAGCTGTAAACACAATGCAAAATTGTAACATAACTTTGTTCTTGCCTTTGGCGAGAACACAATTCTTTAAGATATATTTCTGTTCTCAGTGGTAGATATATATGCAGATATACACACGTATATTTGGCTTTTTTGCCTTTTAAATTTTGAAGCCTTTTCTTACAAAACATACTCTTTAAAATATTTCAGTAGGGATGAATAATTATATTTCCTCAAAGAGAAGAACATTGCCATTTATTGCCTTGATTAAAAAAAAGAAAAAAACACACACTAGAAGCAACAACATTGTTTTTGCCAAATTACTGTTGTCCAAGAAGACTGACTGTTTTCTGTCGTGAAAATGTCTATAAAGGAAGGCTGCACTCAAAAATCCCTGAGATAAGAGGCACTTACTGCTTTGGAGAGAGGAAGAAAGAATACCCACAAAGAACCCATGCCTTACACAACAAAAACCAGGCAGAAACAAAGACATACAAAAGGAAGGTCTACAGTTGAGCAGGTATCATCAGATGAGCGCACCCATATCGGCAGTATCAGGAAGGCAACACGAACAACAGCTGCTGTCTTTGTATCTGGCACTGAAAAATTCCTTATGCTATTGCCTATGGTATAAAACTAAACTTCTGCACAGGTTAGGACACATTCCAAGTCAACATTATTAAGGGGAGATTGTGCTTTTTATGAGACAGTCACACAACTCAAGAAATTTCAGATAATAGAAAAGAACAAATAAAGAACTTCAGTGTCTACATGACGACAGTAGCTGTTTCAAATATAAAAGCAACAAGACTTCTATCTGCTCTATGATACGCAAGTCTTAACTTTTTTCCTCCCCACTGCCAAGCTTTAGTTTCTAACAACTTTTGCCACTTACAAGAAATACAAAAGATAAATTCCAAGCTGAAAATTAGACTAGTTTTAAGGTTTGAGGAAATACTATAAAATAGTAATACAGGAAAATAAATGCACAGTTTTTAAAATGAAAGATAATTGGAATAGATCTAGGGTCATGCAGTGAAAATACTGCTGCTGCACAGTTTTGTCTGGTTGATATCACCAAGTTGAGACGAAAGACAGATCCTGTCAGATACTGCTGCAAAAGCCATTATAACAAAGTCTAACTGATGCAATCCCGGTTTGTCATTCACCACAGGGATTCCAGATTTCCAAAGGAAAAAAGGGAAAAAAAAGGACCATTAGAACTATATGTAAGTGGTACAGTCAATTTACAGAAGATGTAAACAATAATAATACACCAATTTACTTACATTCGTAAGACAAATCCCTACTTTGATGAATGCCTGCAGAACACAAAGCTTCAGAAGATTGCTCAATTTGTTAACTTATTTTGACACCAAAAGCTAAAGGAAATTCTTACATTTCAACTCAGGAAGAGCCTGCATTTCACAATACACATATTATTGTCCAAGTCCCATAACTCTAACTCCAAGTCAATATGAATGTTGCAGTTTAACATATATCTAGTATTCTTGAAAATACGAGTTATCGGGGTACAAGAACATGACTTGTTAACCTTTCTTTCCCCCTTCAGAAAGGAAGTTTTCTGTTTTTATTCAGTTATGAGACAATGCATTATTTGCAACTTAGTCAAGCTGACTCACTTAACCTAGGATCCTCCAGCACACTTCTAACAAAGCTCTTTTGGAAAGGAATTATATTTCCTTTTTCAAAGCTGTAAGTCAAAACGGTGCTCAAGTGTACAGTAAGAACAATACATATGCACATTATTGCTAAACAAAAAGGATGCTATTTAGTTTTATATGTTCCTCCCCCAAGAAAGGTGGGATGAGGCCTAGTTTGGTTTAAAGACCCCCCTCTCAGCCCCAAAGTTGAATCCAACCATGCAGGCCTCCTCCTCCTCGCCTCTCAACAGGCGCCTTTCTAACGGGATCCTGAACTTCTGCTACCAGGATTTATTGTGCACACTGTGATCCCTTCAACAGAAATTACTTAAAAAGACGAAGAACACATGCACTGATCAAACAGAGCACTGCATGAAGTGGCGATGTAATACTGCACAAGATATACATCACAGGCCAACACCATTTACTGAGTTCAAGTATAAAATAAAATAGCACTACAAGAGTGTAACATTTCCTGACTATTCACACCTCAGTGAATTTACACAAGCCCTTACTAGTCTTTGCAAATCACTCATTTCCACTGCTAAGCCAGCTAAACTCAAAAGACAAAATGAATACGGTTGTTTTCATACGCTGCTTCTAAAAGCTTGCCATCTTAATAACTTGTACATCAAATTCAGTTACAAAAAAAGAGCAACACTAGGATAGAACTAATTGACATTTCAACTTGAGTGTGACTGCTGAATATTCTCTTTAATGATTCCAGTCTAATTCTAAGGTTTTATCTAAATTTTTCTTTTTACTATTCTATAGCATTATGTACTTATTCAGATTGGGTTGGGATAATGCAAACAGAGGCTTGTTATCTGTTTAAACAGAAAACCCATCCTCTGTAACATTGCATTAAGTCAACATGCAACTTAACACCCCCTCCATATTCTTATTCTCTGTGGTCTTCCTGGCCACCCAACTCCTTCCTCATCTGTTGTCTTCTGGCTCATTTTATTTCTGTTTTAAAAAATGCACAAGTTTGGGTATTTGTACAAAAACAGTCAACAAAAACTTAGAAGAATGTTATAAATTGCATGTTTTAATAGCATAACATCTCAGGAACCTTCCTTAGAGTTAGCTCTTTGTTGAGCATCAACCTATAGGCTTACCAGCAAAATGTTGTCATGTACTCATGTTTCCTGTTTTAATATCCACCCCCCCTTTTTTTTTTTAAAAAGAAAACTAAGATTATTTTCATCCTTAGAAACAGGAAGTCATTAAATTCAAAATGTTTATGCTAAATGAAAACATACATATCTCCATGACTGCTATTCAGTGACTATTGGGTGGTCTCAATCCGAATCCAGTTTCTGAACAGCAAGTGCTTCCCTTGTAGAAATTATCAAAGCCAGTATCACTAAAACACAGCCTCAGAGACCAAGTATTGGAAAGGTATAAACAATCAGCTATTATAATTACCATTCAGGATTACAAGATTTTTTTTTTTTTTTAAGAGTTTAACATATCCACAAAAACCTCTCAAACATCTGTTTTCACTAAGCATTTAAATCAATGTTTTCCCCAAATTATATCAGAAGTTGGCTTGTGTTGTACATTTCTTGGGATGAGGTCAGTAACGTGCATTAATGCAACGCCTTCGCTGCCATAACATGCACGTTTATTTGTGTTAGCATATGAATGAAGAGGGAAATTCATTATCCATTGGCATCCTCCATTGGGAAGCTTCACAACACTATCTGAAATTCCCTGTGATCAACATCTCCAACATGCTCCTAAACCATTTCAATTTTCCCTCTTAATTTTCAGAAGCATAAGAAATCTTCACTTTAGTATTTTGACTATAATACCCTAAAAGGTGGCAAGCAAAGACTTCCCATACACACAACAACGTGACTATACTCCCCAGCTTAACACAATAAGCTGCAACTTTTGATTTTAGTTTATTGTCATACTAATCCCAGTTTACTACTGCCTGCCTTCTGTGGATATAAATTAGATTCTAGGAGAAATCAAACTCAAGTCCATCAGAACAAATTCTCAATTGCTTTTTCAACACCATCTGTCCTTATCACAGGAAAATTCACTCCCTCTCAAACTCAAGTTTTTAATCATTAAATACGTGGAAGAACTCTCTTCCGAGAAGATAACTGCAAAGCAGTTCCTCAGTAATCGTGGGCATTTCCAGAAAACTTGAATGCTCCTCCAGCTCGCCCACTTGCTTTGCGTGAAAAGCAGTATTCAAAATTATCATCTGGAGAGGTCTACAAAAGTGCTGAGAACAGTTTCTGCATATTTTGATGCTCTATGAATCATGAAGAGTGGAACATGAAGCCAAAAACCTGTAAAACACACACATGTACAAACAAGAAGTAAGACCTATCTTAGACCTACCAAAACGTATCCTGAACATATCAGGAAGAGACCGACAGGAACTCATATATTATGTCTTTTCCATATGAGACTATTTACATTTGTTTGGACCCACAGATCAATATGAACATCAGGAATTAATAAAGCCAGCAGTACAGAGCAGCTCTCCAGAGACCAGCCACATCTGCTCAGCAGTGCCAAGCTGCCAGCTGGAGAGAGTCCCAAAAGCCTTTACAGGGTCATCATGCACAGCAAAAGCTCGTGCTTGGCTAAGAATCTTCCAGCCTAGCAACAAAAAAGTAATATGTATTCTGTTAATTACATTAAGTAATTAAGCCGTGTTTAGCTCTGTTAATTAGAATGCTTAATTTTAACAGGTCTAATAACCACAATATTTAAATTCTCGTTTTGTTCTAGTATTGCAATGAAAAATCTGTTCTAGACGACCATCATTCTCATGACTAAGTCAAAAAAAAAAGTTATGCTGTTAACAAATAATCTATTGAAAATCCAAAACAAAAGTCATCCTGGATCCCAGGTGAAGACAGTTAATCACACAAAGACATTTTATCTAGGTATAAATTGTCAAAACTTCCTTTCCTGGTGCACAATTGATCAGAGCCTACTATGGCAAGAAATAAACCCAATGGCAGATGATATTTGCCTCCCTCCCCACCGCATCTCTCAAGCATCTGCTAGCCTATATGGAAATTGCTCCTTCCAAACACCTCCAGACAGAAGTACAGTACATCCATACTCAGTTAAACACTCCTCAGTCCACAGCTTTTTCTGCAACTGCAGGTGGACCAGATTTCACATTAGAAAGCTACAGCTGGCACCCATAGCTACACGGGTCAGCACGTGCCGATGAGACGTGTGGCTGAGCACTACAACGGGTGAAGCCCCACCACATAGCTTCCCCCTGCTCAGGGGGTGCTCACAGCTCACTGCCCTTTTATTGCAGGAAATCATACCTCTGAATTTCCAGTTCTTGTCTTTCTGCTGCTTCCTACGCTGAACACAAAAGGTCTGTCCAGGCTGGAGCTCTTTACAAGCCCCACAGGGGTGGCTCTTTTTGTGAAAAAGCCACTTTAAAAAGCATCGTTAAGATCAACCTGTTCAAATTAGTTTGAACAGCTCATGCGAACGACTGCTGTGCAGTCTATTTTATTAAAAGCAGACCACTGCTTCCAAACCTAACTCTTAGCAGCAAACAGCACCAGGGGCTTGCTACTAGTCCTCAAAGGCATGGTGTCTTTAAGGCTTTGTCACCGCTTAGCCTCACCATTGCTGAATCCACACAATGCTTTGGGAGCATTACCAGCACAGCACTGCCAGCAGAGCATGTGGGGCACTACCTCCAAAGGCACCTGAAATTATCAGGCTCACATTCCATTACCGACTCAGATCCTAATTTTATGTCCCTTTATGTCCCAGGACTTATTATCCACACCACCCAGTACCCCAGACCGTTCATGAGGGAATGCAGATGTCATTTGCTCACCTCTGTAGTGTGCTGCAAAGTTTTCAGATGAAGAAATATTTCATCTCGTGGTGCTATATAAATAAACAAAGTATTATAAACAATCATTTTTATCTGACTGGGGTTATGTCATATGGTTTGCTTTCTTTATGAAAGAAAACACGTACATAAAGTGCAACCAGATGCTGTTGGCAGAGAGTCCATTTAATATGGACTCATTTCTAAAAACATGATTACAGATATGTCCTACATCTTGAACCCAATGTTTAAAGGAAAATTCTCTACTTAATCATTTTACTTGCCATCTTTTTTTTCCTCCTCTGTCTTTTTACATACATACAAAGATTTCTAGAACTAAAAAGTTGAAACTCCCTCACCTTTTCACATTTCTACCACAAAAACAATTCACATGTACCCTTATCTACAAGAAGTTGAACATGCTGCTTAGGAAACACTGCTGTAAGAAAACTTTTCAGGAGAGAGCTAAGCCTAGTCTGAGTTTCTTTACTACAAACAATGCTAACCTAGGACTGCCCCAACTCAAGTGTTTATTTTCAAAGTACACAAACTGTTATTATAACTCTACTCACATTTGTGGAGACACTTAAGATACTTCAATCAAATATGTTTAGTGTTTTGAGTTAGAAAAGAAATTCAACTAATACATACCCAAGTTTTAGATCACTAATGACATGTTTAACATCTCTAAACCAATCTATGGAGCTCTTGGCCAGATAACTCAATTTGAGTTAGCTCGAATATATACATTGTATGACAAAAATCAGTGTGCTCCATCATTGTTGAGAACGCAAAGTTTAATTCTGGTAAGAACCCAATCAATCAACAAAACTAATAGGAATAATAAGTAAGTTCTAAACTGAAAATGAGTAACGTCTAAAGAAGAACTTGGTTCTTCATGCATGCCGATTTATAAAATGCTACCAACTTAGCTCAGAAAGTTTTATTCAAACTCATTATTTTCAAAACAGGTTAGAAACAGCACAGAAAGCTTGACTGTATCATTGCCATCTAAAATCCAAGGACTTGCACCATATTTGACATCCAGATACTGAAGTACTTACGAACAGCACTCTTAATAAGTGCACTCCTGAACTGGATCAGGCAAGTTCATATTCACATGAGTATTGAATCCAATGTTTAAGAAAAATTCTCTCTGTATATAGTCATTTTATTCTCACTCTACATTCATGTTCATATTCATGCAAAATTAAATTAGTAAAACCCCAAGTGGTTCACGGTTATAAAGGTTATTGTCTTGATGATGTATTTATCATAGGAATTAAAGCACTTGAAGTGAGGTTAGTTAACCACCAGTGACATCACTTAAATCAACAACTGAAAACAATCCCTGTCGCCAAATTACCTTCAGGTTGAACCTTTGAAAAAAAATAACTTGGCTCTTTCACAAGACATTGCCACTTATGAACACCTGTATTTATCATTAAAGTAAGTATTTGATTAACCTAGATTATTTTCCAAGCAGGGTATTAAAAAAGTCACATGAAACTATAAAAACGCTGAAGAACAAAATCAAGGCAGGGAAAAGCCCAATTTTCACCTAAAAAACACAATGTAAGATGAGACAATTGGCATTTCAATGTGAAAACCCTCTCACAGCCAGGCAGTTTGGAACCACCAGGTACGTCACCGTGCTTGCCTCTGGAGGCAGCAAGACCTGGCAGCATCAGTCCTCCACAACTATTTAAAACGTGCCACCCAACCTCTAACGAAAACTTTAAACATCCATTGCATCTGAATTGAGCATTTTCAACAGGATTTTAGAAAGAAAAGATAGTTGTATAAATACCGTCCTTAGAGGCGGAATCAGATTAATTTAATGTGTGATTAGAACTAAGGGCTTGTTCAGAGAGGAAGCGTTGGCTGGGATGGATAAAGAAGGCAATCAGAGCACAGAGATGAGCAAATCATTTGTTTCTGCTCCCTGAGGAAGCGATGAATTCATCTGGAGAGCGTGCCAGCTCTCCCGAACTCAGCAATGTGCCTACTCTCGTTTTCCTGGGGCGGCTGGGAAGGAGGGTGCAGGTAGGCAGCTCTGAAGACTACTTCCAACAAGCTTCAATGCTACATCCTCAGTGAAAAAGAAGAGCCCACCAAAGTGCGGGAGCTTAAACTGTTTGTAATAAAAGCCTTGCTAAAACAAAAGGACACGAAAGAAAAACCTAATTGGGAATATTTGTACCTAATACTGAAGTTGACCTACAGATGGGGTGAGGGGGAGCAGGAGAAACAAATGAGGATGTGTGTGTTTGTTTATTTTCTTAAGAGGGAATGCAAACAAACTGAACTGCTTAAAAACCTGAAGCCTCCAGGTGGATTCTGACCACACTGAAGTCAACAGCAAAACTCGCTTTCATTTACTGGATGCCAACTGTTTCACACTATGGCCTGTCTGCAGAAAGGAGGAACGCCAGCAGCTGTCAGTCACTGGGGGCTTCAAATATCCTAAAAGGAGAAGAATAACACCGCAGCACTTACACAGTTTATATCAAAAAATTTAAAAAAAATCTCACAGCCCAAGACTTTCCATGGGCTAAGCCAATATGCAGATGGGGCAGTCAAATATTACAGCAGTCTGAATGATGAGCTGAGAACTAAACAGAGACTTGTTATCGATTTGTCATCTGTGCAGAGCTGGGAGGACCCAGGGATCTGGACCCCACTGCACAAAGAACATGTGTGCAGGCATGGCAGTGTAATGGCTGTATTCACACTTCCCTAACCGGGCACCCTAATTAGCCAGCTAAGTCTGAACTGGGTTTGCCTTGTTGTAAGGCTTTCACCAACAATAGAGTTCTCCAGAAAGCAATTCGAGGCAGGGATGTGATTAAGCAGAAAGCCCGGGCTGGATGAGCTGGGCGGCTGAATGGCTCCTGCCTTCCGTCTGCCTCAGGGACCGAGACAGAGAAATTCTGTGGCTCCAGAGCCAGCTGTGGAACCGTGCCCAGTGCAAACCCCACAAGCATCACGAGATGCTACAACAAAATCCTTCAACACACACATGAAAAAAATTCTACTGTTGTGCTTTTATACCCCTCAATCCATCAAATATGCCAAAGACAGCACTCAAATTAATTAGAAAGCTGTGCAACTGCACACTTCAGTCAAGTCTGCACTAGCTCAGTTTACCACAAAGAACAAACAAATAAAAGATCAGATCCTCATGTGCTAAATACGAACTCAGACCACTCAGGAGACTGAATTTCACACAATTTCAAGTTAACTGAATAACGTGAGGATGTCCACTGGAACGTTTACTCTTGCACTGAGTTACACAACCTTGTAACCCTCGCAACCCACAGCCTCCTGTAAATAACTATGTTTTTCCAACACATCAATGCTCACCTCGCTTCTGGTCATAAGTGGACATTGCAATGTTCTCTAGGCAGGCAGACAGACCCTACTTTTCAAAATGCTTTAGTAATTTAGGCACTTCAGGGCAAACTTTTTTTTTCCTCTCTTATGTAACACCCATTGCTACAGTCCACAGAAATGTTTCCAAAAGTTTCTCCTCAGGGCTATATACAGTTTTACCCCTTTCATCAGCTTTCTTTTTCATCAAAAAGATTTTTTGTGTGCGCCATACGCATATATAGCACACAAAAAAAAAGACTAAAAATGTTGCATTTGCTATATTTGACTATAATGCACTGTAGTCGCGTGCTGAAAGTGCTGATCTCAAATCACACACAGCTTTTTGCTACATGAAGAATCCAGTTTTCACCTTCCAAAGCACTATACGATTAGCCATAGCAAGGGCTTTCACCTTACCTGAGAGCTGTTTCTAACATGGACAGTATAAAAATAAGAGCGGAAAAAGAGTTATATAGTTGAACCTTAATATGAGAAAGAGCATTAGGAAAGGCTGCTCTGGATTTCTAGGATTAAAGAAATTAATAAGGCATTTTGACCAGCACATGCAGAAATAGACAGTGAAAAGAAACATTTCTGGGTATGAGGTATGACTCAAAGTTGTACCTGATTGTATACCAACATGCAAAGACACAACAGTTATTAAGAACAAAAATGGGGAGAAAATACCACCAAAGCATTTAAAAAGAATCAGATTAAGAGGACGTTAAAGATACCTACAGCTTTGACTTCAGCAGCTTTACTAGGGTTATACATTAGTTTGTAAGTGTTAATGCCAAAATTTCAATTTTTTCCCTCCTCTCTGAATAGTATCTGCAAAACCACAGCACCACACGCTCTTTGCCCTGAAAGATCAAGTGTTCTGGCACAGCAGAGACGAGACAAGGGACTCGGCATCACTCCTCTTCTGCAGCGGTTCAGCATCAGAATGAGAGAGCCAGCAGCATGCTCTGGCTTCTTGATTCACCCGAGAGGCACAGTCATTTTCCAAAGGCTTAGCAAAGAAAGCCGTTTGCATCCTGAAGTATGCTGTGATGATTCTACCCTTACAATTAAGGTCACCTTATAACAGAAGTAGGAGTGAAAGCCAACAGCAGCAGCCAGCTGTGGCATGCCAGAGAGCGGCGAGGAGCACCAGGTACTCGCCGCTCTGAGCAGCACCGCTCCTTGGCAGGCATGAGCCCAGTGCTTGGCACAAGGCTGCAGGAACCTCAGGCACAACCAGACCTGTATCAGGCTGGCTTCAGTTACACCCTCTGGTGACTCTGGATGTCTCCTGCTGAATTTACTGCTCTAATCAAAGAGACTTCCTGAATAAGCCAGAATTCAGGGGAAGTGCATAAAGATAGGACACAGTGATTAACAGTATTGCCCGAATTGCCTGCTATTGGGCTTTCAACTACTTCAGACACCCAAGCTGCTTCAGTTTTAAACTCTGCTTAAAGCAAAATGAGCAAACGCCAACAAAAAAAATAATGGAAAAACCAGCATCAGCCAAACCCAGCATTGTTTGTTTCAATTATATAGAATCATTATGTCCAGTTCTTGGATCCTCTTTATTATACCCTCATTTCCCGACTGAAGAAGCCTCTGTAGCAGAAAACCCTGAGGAGCCATAATTTAACAAAGACAGTATCCAAATTTGATACAAAGATTGCATGAATGAAGCCAGTAATCTGGGTATGGTTAGAGGGATTTTTTTTGTTGTCTTTTTAAATTTCCAGTGGACAAAATAAAAAACTACATTTGATAATAAATCATCTTTTTTACAAGTTAGCTTAATACCCTTCCTCTTGGTACAAGAATGTAATGCTATTCTCCTTGCCAAGAAACAACAAAAAAAGCATAGAAGACCCACACTGAACAAGAAATGAAACAAACATCAGACGCACGTGGTATTTTCAAAAATGTTTTTTTTTTTTTCTCCTGCACATCAGCTCTCCCGTTAACTGAGCCCCTTTACAAGGGGCAGTGCTGGAGGCCAGCCTTCAGCAAGCCCCCCGAAACAGAGCAGGGAGAGATGTGGCAGGGCAGTGCTGGGGGACCCAACTGGCACCCCAGGGCATGAGGCCTACGCATGAGGCCCACGCAGGAGCAATGGCCGACAGGGCAGCCCTGAGGAGAAGGGACAAGAACCCGAACCTGAGGGAGGGCAGTGCCTGCACCCAGCCCAACAAGAGCAAGAGGCAGCGGCACCACACGCGGCCTTCACATGCTTAAAAGGCCCAGCATGACCAGCTCCCTCTAAGCGTTTTGGCTAATCACGTCGAAAATTCGGGAGCGTTCAGCCTCCCTCTTTTGATTCATCTAACGCTGAAACCAGGTCGTCCAACACGCTGACACAGCCAGGGCTGTTATTTTTAAACACAGCCATAGTCTATTTAGCTAAAGCATCTTTACTCTGACTGAGCCAGTATTACTTTGATAAGACTCCTTAAGTATCTACACTGAAGCTGGCACATCACATCAAACAAAAAGAAAAAGCACAAAAAGTTCTGGAGATAATGCTTCATTGCAGTTGAGGGTGGGGGGACAAACAACAACAACAACAAACACAGAAAAAATATAAAAACAAAAGGAAAAAGTGAGGAACACACCAGGATAAAAGCCATGAACTGCTATCTACAGGACAGCTACGCACGCTGTGAGTGCGTATCATTCACCACCTGCAGAGAATAACTGGAAACATTTCAGTCAACTTCAACAGCAAACAGCTTTCTGCTGTTGTGAAGTCTGCATTAAATCTGTTAAAACAATTTTTGTGCCAAGTTTGTTAGTAGCAACACTAGGTTTTCTTACACATCATTTAACTGATGAAAACCTGGATGGAAGGAAAAGTCAGATAACACTGTTCAAAGGATGAAAAGAGACCACAAGTTTTAGTTACAGGACGCTCTGGGAGGCAGGCTGAGCTATGCTAAGCCAACCTATTTGTACACATTTTCCTCAATGCAATTGTCACTTCTTCACATATAAAGTTGTCTTGCAGCCGTATGCATAAGTTCATTGCTAGAACCAAGAAGAGCCCCACTCTTTCTCACCAAAAAAAATCACTTTGGTCTATAAGTTGCAGAATGCTAACGTATGAGAACAATACACCCTGTTCTACCTGATGAAATAAAGTTTTACCATGGCAATATTTTGCCTCAGTTTCTTGTACATAACCATGAAACAGAGCTAAAAAAATAGCAATGTTACACACCGCTCAATAGTGTAAAATAAAAAGGTTTTCATGAGAAAAATTAGTTATGATGCTTTGCATTGTACAGGAACGCTGCAGACTGAAGACAAGGGGATGGTGCCACAGAAAGCAACCCCAATGCCCCATCCCAAGCACCCAGACCAGGACCATCACCCACCGACAGCCCCATGGAGCTGGGACATGGCTGGACGATGCTTGAGCCCAGGAGTGGCTGCATCCAGTGCGCAGCTGTGCCAGGCCACAGCTCTGTGTGCGCAAACTGCGCTGAGGCCCCTGCTGCTATAGGACATCATGGCACAATGCCACCCGCTGCTGTAATGTGCTCGGTCTGCCTGGCTGCCAGCATCCCATGTCCCATGTGTCTGACACCCCAGCAGCGCTCCAGCTCCACGTCAGGACACACTAATGCTTGCAGATGAAGGGAGCCAGTTGGTTATTTTACTCCAGCAGCAAACTGACTTCAAGGACTTAACGCAAAATGAGAAAAACCCGAATAGCAGAGGCACCTTCCACTGTCCTGCCTGCACACACGCTCCATACCTCCACCTCCTGCAATCAGTAAGAGTTTGGTGAGCCAAATGCACAGATACGTCTGCATGTTATGGTCTAAGGATAATAAAATACGGAGGCACACTTCAATGCTTATTCCTAAAGCTTCATCAGCTTTTTCACTCCTCCTCTGCATTCTGTGCACCAGTTACATCCGCAAGTCCCACTTTCAGCTTGGTTATCCCCATTTTTCTTCCTCCCCCTCCCTACATGACACTTTCATTCTTCAAATCCAGCATCTAGGACAGGAAACTCTCCAAACTATCAGATAACAGGAGCAGCTTTTCAAAACTTGGAAGGTTTGACACATATCTGAGCCTCTTAAAAATTGCCAAAATAAACAATGGACAAGGAGGTTTTAATTAAAATAATTTTGAAGTCTATGTAGTTTCTCCAAAATGTTGCCTTCACCCCAAAGAGCCTCCCCTCAAATAAGACCTTTTCCCAAAGATTTTGGGAGTACTGGCAGGGCAGGGGGAACCTAATGACCTGGAGCTGCCAGCTCGTATCTCAAAGCCTAGAGAAACTGCCTCTTCTTTCTGACTTGCCTAAAAACAAGTCTCCTTACAAAAGGCTTAGCTTGCAGACAACGTCCACATATGTATTTGCATGGACTGAATAAGCTAGCATTGCCCCCTTCACAGGATTTTGGGACCGCAGCCCCAAGCTCAGTACAGACAGGTTCCCCTGTCCTTGGCACGTTCCCACCGTTGAGACCTTGCACCTGCTCCAGTGCTCGTGCGGCTCCTCCTGGAGCCAATTCAACTTATTAAAAAGAATTAATGCAGAAAGTGAAAGGAGAGGAGGTGTTCTGCTGTATTTTCACAGTGGACTACTTAAGTTTAGTGAGCACCAGCACTTGTAACAAAAGCGTTTGGGACAGGATCCAACTATACATGGCTTTCTTGTATTTCTTTAAATTGGTTTTGGAGAGCGAGAGAGAGAGAATAACCAAAAAAAGTTTAGAAGGAAGGTGAAATAACCTTGGAGGGAGGACATTGCATTATGCCATGTGAACCAGAATGGTTTCCCCAGCACAAATATATGCCAGCACACATTCTTCAAGTTAACTAATAAACTGAAGAGCCATAAAATAGAATTACTTGCACTACACATTTACACACTATAGCTGGTAATTCTGCAGCTTTAATTCCATCTTTGAACTATCAGTTATATTGACAAATAACAGCGGCAGCAGTGCATTATTACAAAAAGGAGTAAACAAATGACCTCTATCTAACTTTATTAAGGTAATAAAAGGCAGATTTTTTTTTTTTTAAGTTTTCTTCAAAGAGAGTTTTATAGCTAACCACCAGCAGGGTGTGGACTGAAGCTAAAAACTTTGAAATAGGTCCCTGTGAAATCTGAAACCAAAATACAGCAAAGGTCACCCTTCTGCGAAGAACCGTCTGGTCTGCATGCATGCTATAAGCAAAGCTCTGTTAGCTCAGCCGCGGTAATAACCTCACTCGACTCGCCCCCTGGGAACAGCAGCAACATCAGGTTTCTACTACAAAGATGAATTTCCTACATACAATACCCGTTACTATACATTTGCAGCATGTTTGATAGCAGCCAGACTCTCCTGTTACATGGCATACCTCAAGCTATTTTTTTCTTGTCAAAGGCTAGCCCAGGTTATAAATATGACTCTGTGAGTCCAACTCCCACCTTTAGGTAATTCATTTTAGTCAACGTTTCACAGACAGTAGAGAGTCTTATGCAAAGTATTAGCCAACGTTAAGAGCAAAGGAGGCAATGCATTTGATTTTTTTTTTTTTTTTAAACCCAAAGGAGACTATTTGAACCCTTTTCAGCAAGGAAACATGGTGATTTTTTCCATCAGAGACAGGATCTAACCCAAGTATGGGGACAATCACACCACTGTGCTGTGGTCTGCCTTGTTGGGCTGGCCCTGAGATGGCTGGGTGATCTTGGGCTGCTGCTGGCTTCGCCTACGGAGCCGGAGCAGCCTCGACCAGGCACTCCTACCTCCGAGCACCAAGCTCTCCCTTCCCTTGGCTCGAGTTGCATCCTAGGTGCTTGCCAACTGAGGGAAGATTTGGCAATCTTTGCAGCTCAGCAAGGATTTCACAAAGGGTATGACCGCCCTTGCTGGAGGACACTTCTCTGGCAGCATTGCACGCCCGCCAGTGGCCATGCTGGGTCCATCGCAGGGGACAGTGCCTTGACCCAGGCAGTTGGAAACCTTCAGGCTTAAGATATTTTGAAGGGAAAAGGTTCCCACCTGGCAGTAAATTAAGTCATTACATTTGATTAGAAGCACTGACACGCAGTGACAGCCTCATGTTAGGAACAACTAGAAAGAACATTTTCTGCTGATCTGACAGCAAAAATTGCCATTTGGAACGAAGCAGTGGTTGAGAAGAACTAAGCAGTCCTTCTGATCTAGCCCTTATTGAGCTGTCATCTTAGGGCGTGTAAAATCACAGGCACTGCTGTTTAAAAACATCTAAGCTTGAGCAAACAAACACACTGGAAGCATAACATACATCCAAACCCACATCTGAAGAGGAAGCAGCGTTTCAGTTTCCCCCCAGAGCTTGGCTCACAGGAAAGCATCTGATACAAAGAGGGAACCCGCGCTGCCCCTCCGCTGCCTCCGGGCAAATTATCCAGGTACCTCTAAGTACCACCTCCCAGTGTTTTACAGCCTAAACGTTTTATATACTTAAACTGGATTGTCTTGAGTTCTCATGTTTTAATCAGGAAGCTCCCTGGACCCATTTCAAGGCACATACTTTTTTTTTTCTTTATAAACTAACCTGGTTTTGAGCACAGACTCCCTCATGTTAGTGCTTTACAGATGTATTCAATCTCTTAGCACACTGCAAAATTATTTAAACAAAGTTTGAAATAGAGAAGAAAAGGAGGGGGAGAACCTGACTGCCAGACCACTAGGACTGTTTTTTTGTGTGTTTTTTTTAATTATGGATTTTTAAATCCCACAAGTTTCAAAGTATTTGCAAAATCCTCTATTTCTTTTCTTTCCCTTCCTGCCCCCCCCCCAATACTGGTACTATACCCATGATTTTGATTAGCTTGATAACGAACAAGCCAACTCCATGAAACGGGCTTTGCTGGTTACAGGCTTATTTTGCTTTAGAAATCATTGCACTGCCCATTATTAAAGCACATCTCACAACTTCCTTTTTCTCCCTCAGCTGCTCAGGATTAAGTCTTTGCAATGAAAATATTTATGAAAATTTTACTGAAAGATCTACTTTGGACACTTCGTCTTAGGAGACGGAGCGCTCTGTTCCAAATCATGCACACGAGAGGTGTCTGCCAAGCGCTCCAGCTGTGTCCCTCCAGTCCTTAAGCCATTTAACACAGAACACGCACGTGTCCTTTGCATGCCAAGTCAGCTATGCGTCAAAGACAAATAGCTCTGAATACTCAACTTATAACAATCGGCACGCCAACAAGAAACCTAATTTGTATTCAGTATTATGTACATTGAAGGGAATGGGAGGAAAAAAACAACGCATGTATATATATTCTTTCATAACCTTGAGAATTTTAGGAATAAGTAAAATACACAGCCTTTGGCATGAAAATATACAGTTTGCCCTAGGAGACAACAGCTCCCATTTACTAAATGAGTTGGAGATCATGAACATCTCTGCTTTCTGCCTTCTAGCCTGACAGCTGGGCCAGAAAAAAACTTAATTGTTTTGAATCTCTAGAAGAGTCTTGCCTTTGCATATACTTTTAGACAAGCATGCATTTAAAGCAAGCTGCCATTCAAAGCCAAAAATTCCACAGATTAACTGTGAACATTACAAAGACTTAAGACTTCTCAACTTGGCATTTAGTACAATACTTCATATGCAATCAAGATCTGAAACATGATGATGGGCTTGCGGGCACTGCCACAATTTAATCACGATAACAGAAATATTTCACTAGGTATTCATTTATTATGGCAGTTATATTATATCACAAGGGCTAATGTTGAATTCAGTTAACACGGGAGTGCCAGCTGTTAATTTGATATAGAAAACAGCTTCTTGCACTCTAAGTTTCACAACCACCATAAAAATTGCAGATAACGCAGCTGAAAGCAACCGTATGAGGATACGTGATCTTTCCCTCCACAGAGTACTACATCATGAAATCTCAAAATAAAGTTTGAATGTTCTAACAATTAACTTTTTTTTGTCTGGTTTTGAGGTTTTAGGATGCACAGCAAATACAGTAGGTTGTCTGGTATGTAGCAAAGATTGGTGTATTAAAGGCACGCCAGAATAACTAACTGGCTTAGATCACATTTTACTCCTGTTTTAGCATTACCCAGGGGCCTGGAAAAATGACTGTGCAATCCACAAGCACTCCTGCAAACAACTGTGTATTTGTGTCAGGAAAATACACAGGCTCTTTGCCACGCCACCACTTGTGTGTCACTGTGCTCGGTTCTCGACAGAGCTAGACGCGTTGTCTAGTATCTTTCACTCTTTCCACCTCCAAAGCTTGTTTTCAGTTTTCCCTAATTTTTCATATTTTAGGCTTAAGGTTGCCTCTGCTAAGTGTCTGCTAGATCTGAAGCATCTGAGCCAAAACACTTCAACTCTTCCTGACACAAGGGCTCATAAGTATGCTTTCCAATGCTATAGTTTAATTTTCATGTTTAAATCCAGGATATTTTCTTTGGAAAGCACTACTTCGCTTTCAAATACTTGACTTTGTGGCCTTACTGATGTTCTTTCTAAGTACAGAGCTTTTTGTACATGTATCTATAAAGACTGAAATGGGGGTGAGACCATTGCTGATTCTTGAGCTGGACACAGTCAGAAGGGCTGAGACGTCACTGTGTGGTCTGAAAAGCAGCCTGCAATGTCTTCACCCAACCTGTGTTTTGAAAAAGACCAGGCTGGCCAACAAACTTCGCCCAAAGACCTGAACTCTCCCTCCTGAGGTCATCCTTTGCTCAGGGGCTGTTGGTGAAGGGGACCTGGAATTGGCGAAAGCCCCCCCAACACACACACCTTCATACGGGTTGCTGAGGAAGTGCTGGGATGCTGAGTTATATGAAACAATGTGCTTTAATACCAGCAATCTCTCTGAACACAGCAACTTGAAAGTTCCATTGATCTAAAATGATTTGAGTCACACAGACGAGGTCAGTACCAAATGGATTCCACAGGCTTCAGACAAGACCTCTAGAACTGTTACGAAAGCCTTCCTTCACCAAAAGCCAGCCTATGCTTGGAGGGAAAGAAACAAAAGGTTTAAGATATATTTTACCTTTCTCGTTTTCTCTACAGTAAAGCAAGCTTTAGGCAATAAGCAAGGCTTTCTATTTTGCACCCAGCAGGACACGCACAGGAGGGCTTTGCTGGGTGGCACGCACCTTGCTGCCGGATCTGACATTGGCTGTGCATCTGCAAACACAAGAAGATGCAGATCCAACTGGTCTCTGAAGAACGTCACGTGTAGTGCAACAGGTACGAATGAAATGCATAGCAATGCTTGTTTTCCAGAAAAATAGAAAACGTAACGTTTTCCCGGGCAACCTGCTCCAGGTAGCCTTGCTTGAGCAGATGACCTCCAGAGGTCCCTCCCAACCTAAACCATTCTATGATTCTGTGATAACTCACTTAAATGTAGGCAACAACAACAAAAATCTTAAGACAAATTATTGTGGGCATAGCTGAAGATAGCAAGCACAAGTTCACACAGTGATTCAACAGAATCCTCTCACTTGGGCCAACGGAGTCCAGCTCATGGCTGAAGTGCCAGCCACCTCCACCAGCAGCACCACGCTGAGGACTCATTCAAGGCAGCACAGCGGCTGTAAGAGAAGCAATAAAAGCTGCAACGGGACAGGAATTTAACTCCATGGTACTCAAGATCGCCACGTCCTTCAGCTGGAGAAGTAGCTTCAGGAGGTGCTGGCTGCGCGGGGGCACAGGGATTTTCCCAGCTGTTAGCCATCGGGTCAAGCAAATGCCGAGGGAAGAGCTGCACAGGCCAAGCGGGGCACAGCTCCCACGCTGGTTAGCACATTTACTAAACCCCACAGCTCCCTGCCGCTTTGAAGTCACCAGGATTTTAACACATTAAACAACACAAGGCAAGGAAAGAGTTTCTTCCCAGCCAAGACCAGAGCAGTTTAAGAGACTGAAACACTGAATGAGGCTATTATACTATTTCCTTAATTAGCACTTTGTGCCAGCTGATTGCATCCTTGTTAAGAAGAGTTTACATTATTACCCTTTGAATGACTTTGAATATAATTATGAATCTTATACGCTCCCAGAGTCCTGACTAAATAATTACCTATGTCACATCAGCTAAACCGTGAAGATGCAGGCTATAAGAAAATAAGATTCATCAGAAGGAGCCTTCTTTCAGAAACTTTTCAATGAATCCTAAGAAAACCTCAACTTTTTAGTAGAAGCTATTTTCCATTTTACTGACTATAGAAGGAAAACAAAACCTCCACTATAGCCTGGATTAAAAGCAAGCTATAATTGAAGACACTTTCATATCTGACCAAATTTATTAATGCAATTAAAAATTGGTTTGTCTTAACTAATAATCCAGACCAAGAGCTATCCACAAAACCACCACGTACTTGCCAGGACATCCTTAAAAGAAACACCTCAAATTCTCACTTGCGACATACAATGAGTTGTTACCTCGCACAGGGAAAAGAAAGAGAAGTGCTTCCCCACATGCCAGTTGTCTCAAAGTTAATGTAGGAACTAGACCTGTTCGCCACATAATTTAACATTACCACAATGAATAAGTTACGGCTTGCTCTCTAAGGGTCAAGTAGCTTTTATTCATCTTCATGCACCAAAAAATGCTACATAAAAGACACTGCCCTCCGAGAACCATATGATGCCACACCACCACCTCTTCTCCTAGCGCAGGCACCAGCATTCCAAAACATAGCTTGAGGAAAAGCCTGTGATGTAACAGGAAGCAATGCTATTAAACCCTATAGATCGCATTCTTCTGGGTCGATACCAAAACAATGACCCACCCGGTTTTTGAAACACCGGCACTACGAAATTGCAGAATTGATCTACAAGAGAAATAACAGCCAGAGGTTGCTATGGCCACTACAGTTGCAGGACATTTTAAAAAGAATTTTATTTTCCTCCTGTTTAGAAAAGCTAGCAAGGCCAACTTTATGCACCAGCTCAAGGTCACACACGGGCTCTTTTCCTAAATTATTATATCTTTTAAGCACTGTAATTGCAGTGCCATCAGCCGCAGAGCAGGCTGTTAGGGACGCTTGCTGCAGGTTTAACCGGCAGCAGTAATTTTCACGAGGCACCCCCGTGCTCACCAACACCTCCAGCACCAGACTGGGCAGGAACGAGCCCAGCAGGGCCAGGGGACCCATTCCAGTTCGCACCCACAGCACTTCCCAGCAGCACGGGGCAGGCAGAGGCACTGCAGTGTGCAGTCCTGCTCACGCCCAGCTGCTACAAGGAGCGCTGCAGCGGGTGGGGAACGCGCCACCTGCACCCTGCCCTGCAGGATGCACCTCAGCATCACCCCCAAATCATCATTTCCTTAAATAAAAACACCAGCTGCGCCGATCCTCAGGCAAGAGTAAAGGATAATGACCGATTTAACCAAGACACTATTAAACCCCCAGCCATCCTGGGGTGCAGCAGCACTCCATCTAATGGCCAACGGGTAAGGACGTGCCCGGTCATCGCCCCCATGTGCTAACCCCGACCACCAAGCACTCGGTCCCTCAAGAGCCCCTGCTTCGGGCTTCATGTTCTCCCACTGAAAACTAAGCAGGAGTTATAATTTGTTCTGAAAAACAACAAGAAATCTTCTAAAGCTGAGGATGTGGAGACTCGTAAAGCTAAAACCAGTATCTGCTATTAACGACCGCGCACACAAATTAAGGAGCTCACGCACTCCTTTCTCAAAGCAGCACCTGCCAGCCCTTTTAGCACCAGCCCAGGAACCGGCCACATTCCCAGACCCACACCTGCTCTCCTCACCAAGCCCTGGGCACCGCCGCAGCAGGCTGCAAGGACTCACCTGGGGTTTTTGGCCACGCCGCTGTAACGGCTGGGCGTGCAGAACACCTCCACCGAGAGCTCGCTGGCACGAGACGTGCCGGTGGCCCCGGGCACAAAGCGAGCCTTACCCAGCAAAGCCACTGCTGGGGCCACCATGCACGGCAGTGCCACTTCCCTCCACACCAACCGCCGCTGGTGGCAGCACGGCACCAGCCACCCGTGCCTGGGGCAGGAGGGATCCTGAAGTTTCCCCGGTCACACCGAAGCCCAGCAGCTGAGGTCACATTTAGCAGCTTCACTCCTCTGGTCCCAAAGCCGATTCAAGCAACAGCTTATCCAGCACAATAAGTAATTTGGCAATTCCATACCTTGATTCTTTTAGAACCCTTGGATGATTATTTTTTTGCTCATTCATTGCCACTAATTCTGTTTTAAAACTCAACTCCTCCTAGGAGTGCTGGCCAGATGAGGCTCAATCCTGTTCTTGTTTCCCTCTGCTCGCAATCGTATCACCACCCTCGAGATAGCCCAATACCCCTGGACAAAGGGCAAGCCGCTGGTGCAGGCTCAAGTGCAAGACAAGGATGCTCAGAAGACAGAGCCACAAGCGACCACCTCCAGGAGCAGCCGTGGTGCTGGCTGTTTTTCAAGTCAGTTCCTCGCTCCTTTCCCCACGCCACTGCAAGGCTTCATCGCTGAAATTTGGTAACGCAGACACTGCCTAGCTGCCAGACCACCCTCAAGTCCGGGATAAACATTGGTTTACACAATAAAAGCTCATTTAAAAATTCGAGGTGGATTAAACGCAAGAAGAAAATTGTCTTGGGGCTGCAAACAGAAGTGGGGAGCAAACTCCCCAAAGGAGTCCCCACTGCAACCTCGTTACCGAAGCTCACGGCACAAACCTTGAAATTTGTGGTGACTAACACACACACACACACACACACACACACAGACAGCGCCACACGACAGAACCAAAACACCAAACCCTCACCAAACGGGGGCTGCGTGGCCGGGGCTGCTCCCCGGGGAGACAGCGGGGGAGAAGTGGGGCCGGGAGGGACAGGTACTGGTGGCGTCGGGGCAGGTACTGGTGGCACTGGGAGGCGTGCCACTGGCAGCCCAGCAAGTCGGTGACGGGAACGCGTGGAAATTGAGTTCCTGGGCTCCCCGCACCACTACAAGCGGCAAAGGTGGAGCTGTACGCGTGTGAGCATTTCCAAAGCCCAGCTCTCAAGGAGCACGCGGATTTTCAGCGGTTTTCTCAGCCTCGTGCGGCCGGGCCCCGTGCTTACGGCCGGCCCTAATTGCAATCACCTCCCCGGCTTTATGGGGTCAGGGTCTCCAAACCCAGGCGCGCTGCTCCGCGCCCCGTCCTTTCCACAGCGGCACCGGAGCCAGCAGCCAAGGCGGCAGCACCGCAGCACCACCCGGGGCGCTGGGGGCTCCCAGGCGTGCGGAGACCCCACGGGAGGGGGGAAATAAAGGGGGAAAAGGGATGGGGGCGGCCACCCGCCGGGGGGGGGGTTTGGGGAAAAGCGAGGCAGCGAAACGCCGCGAACTCACCGCTGCGCTCCGGCAAGGCGGGGGGGGGGGGGGGGCGGGGGTGCGGCGGGTCCGGCACCGGGGTGCGGGTGTGCAAGGGGGGTGCAAAAGGGGTGCAAGGGGGGGGGGTCCTCGCCGTGCCCCCGGGCACGCAGCAGCAGCCGCCCCGCAGCCTTTGTGCGCCGCCGCGCGGCCCCGCCGGGCTGCACGCGCTGCTTGCACGCGCGCTTGCACGCGCACGGCGCCAACTACCCCCCCCCCCACACACACACACCCAAGGACACCCCCATTTGGGGGCTGCCCCCCCCCCCCCGACCCCACAGCGCATCCCCAGCACATCCCGCCCGCCCCGCACCGCCCTCGGCGCGGCCGGGAGGCGACATTTTGAGGCCCCCCCTCCCTCAGAGCCCCCCGTCCCCGACCCCCCCCCATAAGCACAACAGCGTTACCTCGGCGGCCCCGCTCCTCACTCCATCCCTTCCCTTCCCTTCCCTTCCCTTCCCTCCTCTCCTCGCCTCTCCGCCCCGCGGCGGGCACGGCCGGGGAGGGGCAGGGGGCAGGGCCGGGGAGGGGAGGGGAGGGGATGGGGGAGGGCCGGGGGGGGCGGCGCACGATGTGGCAGGAAGGGACACCTGGGCTCCTCCTCCTTCCCCGTGTGGAGCACTATCTGGCAGCGGCCGCCTCCCGGCTGAGTTTGGGGGGGGGTTGCGAGGGGCTGGGGCTGTGAGGAGGAGGAGGAGGAGGAGGAGGAGGAGGAGGAGGAGGAGGAGGAAGAAGAAGAAGAGGCCCCGCCCGTCTCCCTCCATTGTTGTTCCCGCCCGGAGCGGAGGGGAGGGACCCGGGCCCCCCCCGCTGTGCTGCAGTGTGTGCGCAACATGCAAATCTCTCTTTTTTTCTTCTTTTATTTATTTATTTTTTTTCAAAAGCCGGCCGCCGTGGAGGCTCCCGCGGCTGGGCTCTGCGGCTGCAGTCGCCCCTGTGCTGCTCTCTGCCCGGTGTTACTGGGGTTTGGGGTTTGGGGTTTGGGGTTTGCTGGCCCGCCTCTGACCAGCCCTTTGAACTCGCAGAAGCACGTATCAATGCGTGCAAAAACTGCTGGGTGATATGCACGCATGCAAAAATAATAATAATAATCCCATGCAAAAATAATAATAATTTTAAAAGTCTGTTATTATATTTGTACTTGTTTTTAAGATTCAAAAGTTGTGCAAAATGCGCTTGGAAGGCTTAAAAGTTCCCTTTGAGACCCAACAGCAGTGCTTACAGGTGTAAAGCCGCTCACACAACCAGCTTTGCGTCGTTTCAGGGACAAAACCTTGTAATTCTGCAACCTGCCGGCTTTGGAAGGGCTCCTTGGGGACGGCGACGGCAGGGACACGAGCGGGGCTGCAGCATGGGCAGGGCGAAGGCTGCGTGTGCCCAGGGCCTTCGGTGGGAGCCAGCAGGGAGGCTCCAGCCCCGCTGGCTGTGCCACCACGTCAGCGTGAGCCCCAGGTCCCTCGGGCGCTACAGAGGGCCTCAGAGACACAACTGCTTGAGGCTCCGAGCTGCCCAGCCCTGGGGTGTGCAAGGAGGACGTCTTTTAGCTTTGCAAATTTCCACCCGTGGCTGAGATGGCCCCAGCTGGCGGGACCGGGGCTCTGGGAACCCGTAGGTGCTGGCCAGTAATAATGGGATGAGGTGGAGCGGCACCTGTTATTTAGTGCAGGACCTCTAACCATCTGGCGGCTGCGGGGAATTAAAGCTTACCTTGGGCACGGGAGGAGCGGGTGCGTTCACACACACACACACACACACACACACACCTACCTGCGTGTGGAGCGCGCTGAGGCAATCGGCTTCCTCGTGCGTGGTTATTCACTGCAACGCTCATTTGCCTTGTAGGAAGAAAAATAATAATACAGCTGTATCATGTTTTGATAAGCTTTCAACCTGAAAAACCAAGGAATGCCATGATTTAGTTGTGGCTTTGGAAGTGAGGGTAGTGCCGCGGTGAGGATCAGGAACTCCCTCCGGCCACTGACCAATTTCAGCTGGAAATCAGAGGGGAGTTGTCAACCCCCCGGAGCAATCAGGCTCAACCTTCCCCAGGAGGGTATTGGGAATGGAAAAACCTCGCTGCTTTCGAGATAAAGTTTATTAAAGCCATGACACGAGGCGCTGTCTGCGCAGCACGCTTGATGTCTGGGGAGGCTGATTTGAGCGCTGAGGCGCTGCGTGACATCGATCACACACCTGGAAATCTGAATTTCAGAGGCACCGCTTGCTTACTCCAGCAGAATGCTTTCAGACATGTAAAGATGCCTCGTGTGTTTATCGTAGGGCAAGTTCTCTTCTCCTGGGCATGTGGCTAAGTTTTCCCATTACTCTAGTCCTGAAAAGCTTACGGAGATGACAAATCCTCGTGATTCAGACCACGAACGGATTACAAGCAGGACCAAGGAGAAACATTCCTGCACAGGAGAGACTTTTCCCATCAGTTCTGGAGGTTTTGTTCCTTCGGAGTGGCTGCTGGGTGCTGCTGAGCTCGGCCCAGTCCCGTTGGACAGGTCTGGGTGCTGCGGCTCCCGGGGTGCCTGGGTGCTGCTGCCGAGGTGCCCATCGGTCTGCAGATAGGCAACAGATAGCACAGCGCGGGGGGATAGCAGCCAGGACAGATCCACTTGGGTCAGACTGGAGCTCTGGGTTAAAAAATACACCTTAACGAGTGAGCCCAAGCCCACAGAAAGCTACCGTAACATTGCGTTTTTGGAGAGTGGGTCCTCAGAAAGAATTAGGGCTGTGCTCCTCTCTCTGGGCTTCGTGCCCTTGTCCCTGTTTGCAGTGCCAATGAAACCCTCTCTCTGCACATTTCCTGCATCCAGCTAAATACAGTCCAACAAACAAACAAACAAAACAACACAAAGCTACATACAACAGATAACGTGTCTCCTTTCTGGGGGCCCGATCCAGCAGACGTACTTTGCCACTTACACGGTCCTGCAGCCTTTTCACCCTCCATAAAGCCATGTGTCTAATCGGGGGACCGAGCTGAGCTACTCGTTAGAATCTTGGCCAAACCACAAACATTTGTTTCCTTGCTTTATGCCAAACTCCGAGAAAGGAGGAGGGAGTGGCACAAAGCTCATGTTAATGAGTTCTTCATTCCCCACAGAGAGATAATCAGAGCACTGCTCAGAGATTCATCAACATTTTTTATTAGCACTTTAATGGCCTACTTTTTTTTTTTTTTTTTTAGGGAGTTACTTCAGCTAAGAGCTAGATAATTCCTCGTGCAGCTGTGGTTTAGGAAGCAGCTCAGGGGACGTGCATGTCAAATTACTTGAGCTCTAGTTAAAAAAAATAATATATATATATACACCACAAGGTTTCCTGGGTGCCTCCTTTTCCAATCAAGGGCACTATGTCCTCAATCTCTCTCTCCTGAGTTGTGTGGGGTTGTGTGGGGTTTTGAGGTTTCTTTTGCACTCTTTGCAGCCTGGAGAGCCGTGCGGTGAAGCGCCAGCCCCTGATGGCACTGCACGTTCACCATGGCAAGGGACCGTGACAGCTCCCTGCTCCACAGACCGCTGCAGCTTCAGCCGGCCAAAATGAGGATCGAAGGTGCTGAATGCTCAGGGCCGGAGCTTTTTACCCACTGCTGTAGGGTGAGCCCCAAGCCAAGGTGTTCACCCGTGCCCAGGAGACCTGGCTCGGCCACCTATCTGTAGGTTACGGCGAGAGCCGACGGGTGGGGAGCGCTCTCACGGCCCTGGAGGAGGCTGCTCAGAAATTACACGAAGTTTGGCATTTGCAGCTGCTTTCTCGGGGAGGCTTTCACAGCAAGAGCATCACCATCTCGCCCTCCTGCTTCCCAGGGCGTAGTTTTGGGCTTTGATTTTGCTTTTATGAAACTCGGGGCATTTTGCAGCCCCCATGCCCGCAGAAGCGTCCCTCTTCCCGCACCAGACTGCCAAGGCAGCAGGGGCGGCTGCTCTGGGGTCCCTTTGGTTGGAAAGGGAGAGAGCTGCCGGCCTTGCGCTGTTGTTGAGGAGGGCTGCTCGCTGGAAATGGCCCTACAGCTTCTTCCCATGCCTCCCCCGCTCCCCAGCGGCCAGATTTCCTTCTGGTCTTCTGGAGAGAGCTGTGAGAATATATACATTAAAGGCAGGCAGGCAGTCCAGTGCTGCAGGATAGCTGGGGTTATGAGAGTATAATAAAGGAATACTATGTACTTTTTCCTGAATCGAGCCCCAAGTGTTTCCTGTCAAACCTCAGCACAATGGGACACAAATGTCCAGTTCATTACGTTCACATTTCCTCCAAACCGCAGTCTCTTTCCTTCAAACACAGAGGACAGGAAAGGATGCTCTCTGCCCCCAACTCGTGTTTCTCAACCGACTTTGTGTCGTGTGAGAAGGGATTGGAGGCTTTCGGCAGTCGCTGTGTTCAGTAGGTTGTCTCCCTTCAATCCACACCGCCTTGGGATGCAAGAGGTGTAAATATGGAAGGATCCCTTTGAAATCAAAGAGAGCTTCGCTGGGGGATAATCAGCATGAATGGAAGCAAAATGAGGTCCGTGGGGAATAAAATGCTAATGTCTGGGGAAAAAAAATCAAGATTCACAGCACTAGTCCAGAAGAATGGTAGCTCATATCATATTAAAAAAAACATAGTTCTCATTTCCTCCTTATCCCTGCAGGACAGGAAAGAACATCCTGCTCTTTTAATATGAGCAAAATGCAAGTTATTTTTGGAAGAAAAAAAATCACGCTCAGAGCACGGTTTTCAAAAGACATCTCTAATCTGTGATTCTGATGATGCATGTGGAGCACAGCACATCCTTCTGCAGCAAGAAAGCCAGGTTTGTCGCCTCGGCACCGTTCACACTTGGGCAGAAGGTTTCTGCTGGTTGCCTGAGGAGCCAGCAGCTCCTTGCCAGCACATCGGCTGTGTCCCGAAGCCAGCCGCCCCCTCCCAGGGGGTGTGCAGGGGGCAGAGCTGCAGTGGTGGGAAGCCCAGCCCGGCTGCTGGGGGAAAGCACAGGGAAATGTCAGGGCACAAGGTGATGGGCTGGGGGGCGAGCGCTGATTCAGGAGCACTGAAATTGGCTTTCTGGACCCGTGCTGGACTCCAGGCCAAGCTCCTATTTTGTTACCTCCAGGTGTAGGACAAGGCTGGAGCCCTCCCTGCCCTCAGCGGTGGTGGCTTTTTCGGCACCATGCTTCTTGTTCTTCCCATGGACCTGCAGGGGATGTGTGCTGTCATCTCCTGGGCTGAAGTTTGGAAGTTTAGAGCATAAAGTCAAACCCAGGGCCTTTGGGGCAAGCCACTGCTTAGCGTGTTTGATGGACCGCTTGAAAGGACGGAGATGAAATCAGCCTCAGATTTGTTAATGGGCATAAACAACATTAATTCATGAATAATGTTTGATTCTGATTCTGCATGGGTAACTGTTACTCCCAATGCCCCTTTTGAAGCAAGTAAGAGTGAGGAACATATCTTAGCACAACATCTAATGATTAGGATAAACAAATTGTTAATCATTTACCACTGCAAGATTAACAAACTCCTAGTGCACTATAAAAAGAGTTCCAGTTTCCCTTTAAAAACCATTCAGCGAGAGTAAGATTTTAGCTCCTCTCTATGTCAAGGGCCCCAAATACCTAAGCAGACTCTGGGGAATGACCTCATCTGTACTTTCTGAGCGTGTTCCCAGGGATGCTAACGCTAGGAACGGCCGCCTGTCAGTGATGGAAAGCCAGAGTGCAGGAGCTCACCCCCCAGCACAGCGGGGGCCAGATGTGCTCGTGGGATGTGCCAACGGGATGCCCCAAACCCCAAAGGGCAGCACGGGTCAGCGGCACGCACACCGAGCAGCCTGGCACTCACCCGTCGTACGCTGCACCGCTGAGAGCACGCTTAAAAAATCCACCCGGAGATATTCCTATGAAGTCAGTGGATTACTCATGCACTTAGAGCACTGATTTCCCTGGCGGGACAAAATGTGTTCCGTGGTTTCATCCGCAAGGACGTGAGGCTGTTTCTGCTGACTGTCTCGGTTTGTTCTCAGACAGGAAGCGGAGCGGGGCAGCGTGGACCCACGGTCGGGTCTGTGCAAACAGCCGGTGGAAACTCACAGCACATCAGTCACTGAGATACGTGGATGGATGCGAGGGAAAAACCTGTGCTTGTCTGTGCCCGGCAAATCCGGATCATTCTGCAGAACGTGTTTTAACCAGCTCCACGCCTGGCTCTGTCCCTGCTGCTGGCGTAGCGTGAAGTGCAACGTCAGGGCTTTGACCGGGGCGCCTGAACTCTCTGGGATTCTGCAGAGGAAAGATAAATGGTCACAGCCATTTCCCTATGGGAGATAAGGAAGCTGCGGGGGAGGAAAAGCACAGATCTCTAACAATAGTAATATGTGACTCTGCGTACGGTGACTTACATACTGGAAAATAGCGCCCAGATCCATTATATAGGAAAAGCACTAAATCCGTGTAATTGCTGTACGGCAGAAGAGGAAGCTCGACCCACTGTGCAGAAAACAGACCTCGGATTGTCTCAAGATAGATGGCAAAAAGGCAGCAAACATCAACAGAGTTCCCCAGAGTGGGAGATACATCAGTGCAAATTGAGTATCTGGTCCCCTGGAGTTCTGCAAATCATCAGAAAAGACATTAATGTCATTAGTAAAAACAACAAACGTGCCTATACTTATTACTTATTTGTAATAAGATTTGGCTAATGTATAATTAGCAGGCTTCAGAAGTCTTTAACGACCTCTGAGATTAGTCTGTCTGCCACGCTGAGGTTCACCAGAAAATTCTCATCGTTGCACTGGAGCTGCAGCTTCCCCAGCAGCCCCTACACCCTCAGCGGGACCCACATCACATATGCAACGCGTCTGCTAAATCCGTGTGAGCTGGATGTATATACATATATACACACGCATTAGTTTTGTTTGATTATTTGCTGCGTGAGGGTAGTCTTTGATCGGGACTGCTTGTTTCCCAAGAGGCGATAGCAGCCTTTTGCCAAGCAGGGCAGCGAGCTGTGCTGTGGATTTGCGGTGTGTACACGCGGGATCACCCGTCAGCTGGTTCGAACACGTCCAGTTGTGCCTGGCTGATGGAGCTGGCTCGCTGTCTTTCTGCTGTCGCGCTTTTCCTCCGCTTTCAGCGTGGCTGTAAGAAGTTATTCAAACACGTGCCTCGCTAAGGATGTGCACAGCCCAAGAGACGCTGCGCTGGAATGGGGCAGGTCCTTGTGTACCGGCTGGCCTGGCATCTTGGTTTGAATCCCCATGTAAAAGAGATGAATTGGGTGACACCAAATGGCACCGTACAAGACTGCAATTTGTGCTGTTGCTCCTCGGAAGGCTGGGGGGACTTTAGCCTGCAAGATAGGCTTGGATGTGCCGGACAGGAGAATGGTACATAAATATTCAGCTGACATTAAAGCAGATGAGGATGGTGGTGCAGGAGCTGGCTCTCTCTCAAACCAAGAGCAGCCACAGATCCAGCATCCTGCCTGATGTCTGGGTGGGAAACCAGCTCCAGAGCTGGCAGCTCTGCTCCGTTTTCTATAAGCTGGGGACTTTTCAAAGCTCGTGAAAGTGCGTACAAGAACCATCTGTTTCACCTCATTTTACACCGCCGGAGGTGTTCAGAGGCTGGTATGGCACAAGGAGAAGGGGCCCTGAGTCAGCTGGGAGCTTCTGAGCATCTGATGATGCCCTCACCTGCCTGGAGCCCTCCGGCTGCCAGGGCCGGGGCTGGCAGCAGCTGCTCCGCGCCACGCTCCGGAGCCCAGCTCGGTGGCACCACCGGGTTGGAGGGGACAACTCTGGCTTTGCACAGGGTCTGTATGGAGAGGGGAGGTGCTGGGGAGG
The DNA here is from genome assembly GCF_013377495.2 of Cygnus atratus. NCBI lineage: Eukaryota > Metazoa > Chordata > Aves > Anseriformes > Anatidae > Cygnus > Cygnus atratus. Next base: position 11,174,853 of record NC_066368.1, read on the forward strand.
GCCAGGGGGCTGAAGAGGAGAGGAGAGACAAGGCTCTGCTGCAGGTGCCCTGTGTTTCAGCAGTCTGATACCCCTCCATGTCCCACAGGGTCACTGCAAGGGGAGCTCCCAGCAGCTTCAGCTGCTCCACTTGTCTTAGAAACTGCTTGTTCAAAAGCCATTTCTTCTCACACGCTGAATCTGTTTCGTGATCCACCTTCTGTCACCGGCATCAGGTCTCTGACGCCATCAGAAATCTGCTCCTCTCCATGCAATGTGCTGCTCAGAGCTCGCCTCCGTGCCGTGGGAGCAGTGCTGGGACAGGGGCTGGGGCTGGGGACATCCATCCCTGTCCCACGAGCAAACAATGCGGTCCCTTCACTGGTGATGCTGTTATCTGTGGTCCAGAACAAGATAGCAAAAATACTTTCCATGCTGTGCAACTGGCTTCCTAGATCTAGCCGCATTACGATGCTCGCTCTCGTACTTTCAAAGATTATCAGTGTAATTTCTAATGCTAATGGAATAACACCGAGTGCGAAAAGCAAAGGACAGATGTAATAAAGTTGGATTGCATTTCTGCCTCTGCTATAAACTCTGTGTACAAACACGGGCAGGTTGTCAGGGGGAAATATTTCCATGAAATTTGCATCCCCACATGTGAGAGTCCAGGCTTTCAGATGTACCGAAAGACTTAATTTAATTGTCTTTCGAATCCTAACGCAGCAGGTGTTTTCATAACTCACAGCCTGCCTTCCACCTGGGTCTTCATTTTCCCAAGCCCAAATTCAAGTGTCCTGAGCCACCGATGCCTCCAGTGGGATCTGACGCTGGATTTCTGTCGCAGAGCCTGCCGCCAGGCCGGCAGCACCAGCCAGCTGTGCTCACAGAGCCTCTCTGGTCTGCGTGGACCTTGCATTTCTCTCAAACAAAGTCAAACTGTTGATTCGAGCCTGATGAACTACTGTGAATGCTCTGCTTTATCAGAGGAAATAGTTGGAGGCTGAAGTCTTGGTCCCCGACAAGTCTTTGCGAGAATATTAGCGTGTCTTGCCAAGACCTCGTAATTCCCTCGCAGCCAATGCAGCATTCCTCAGAGGCCATAAGGCGAGACGGGAAGGAGGATCACGGGGCTTGGTCAAGGCTGAATGAGCTTCTACACAGAAACACTGAGTGTGTGACCTCCTCTCGGACACATCCAATGGAAAAAAAAAACCACCAGGTTTTGGAGGATCCATTAGAGGCATCTATTTTCCAAATGTCTCATGTAAGAGGAGAGGAACATATTTTTGAAAAGGACATAAAAGCTGCCCATGCAACGCGATATTCTTAGCAAAACAAACAGCCTGCATGACTGGGGTTAAAAAAAAAAAGGAATCTGGGAAGAGGATGTCGTACAACTATTACTAGATTTTGTTTGCCTGCTCTACAGTGAAACGAGAGTGTCAAGAGAAGCAAAACAGAATAATGCTAAACCTGATCCCTGCTATGTGACAGATTATGCAAAACTCTGTCCTCCTGGGAGTTGCCTATGGGAGGTTAAACCTGGCTCTCAAAAGATGAGCCGCGGGTTTTCAATTATGTCACTGAGAACACCGCGGTGGGGATTAGGAGAAGATGATCCAGTCAAGATGGCCCTCGGAGACATGCTTTTTTTTCAGCCAGAGGACGAGCCCTCCGACTGGTACTCTCGCAAGCATCCAAGGTGTGCACAGAGAGGGGCAGCCCAGAGATGCCCCCAGCAGGCTCCAGCAGCGTGGCTGGGGCTGGAGTGAGCAGCCCTTGGCTCCCAGTGCCTTGCCGTGGCTGTGCCCGTGCTAAAATGCCATCTGGCTTCTTAGTCGTGGGAGCTGCCTTGCTGCATGCTAGTCTGGGAGTCTCAGTTCCACACCCCATTGCCAGGCTCTTTCTCCAGCCTGAAGAGCAATGAGACTTTTACCAGCAGCTGCAGAGAAAAGCAGCCAGCAGGGAGGGATTTGTATCTCCTACGCTAAGGATCTTTATTTGGTTCGCCACTCATTGTTCTGACAGTTGTCTCATTTATTCACTTTTTACATCAAAATCCATTCCTTTAAAGCTTATGTTAAGCCTTAAGCTTCAGCACGTGCTAATAGTCTTAATCATTCTGGAAACGGCTCTGTCTCTTCTGTTACCAGTTGCTGTCTTGATGGTGCTGTCCTGGCTCCCCACTGCGTCCCTGCTTCCTGGGGCTGGCTCTTGAGCAACGAAATAGGGGCACAGCCAGGGCCAGGGCAGCGGGCAGAAGCAAGCCGAGGGGATGCCCTTCGGCTGTGCTGCGTTGTGGAGCGTGTGCTGAGGTGCACTTAGCTGCAGCACGATCCAGCCCTGGTTTCTTCAGGGGGGCTGAACTTCCCCTATGCATCCCATCTGTCCTGGAGGAGACATCACACAGCACGCTCAGGGTGGTGAAGCAGGTCCAGAAACCTTCCAGGAGGGTCCTACTGTCACGGGCATCAAGGGCAGATGGGACCTGCGGTCAGGACAGCCAGGTCTTGGAAACGGGCTGGGATCCTGCAGATCGAGTTCAGTGTCCTGCCCATATGGTTCTGCCTTTTTACTAGCCAGGCTTCTGTTTGTGCATCTCTTCAGAAAAAGGAAGGTTATTCCAGAGGGCTGCGAAACTATCTCCTGGATATGTTAAGAAGTAAACATCATGTGCAGAATCACCAGCAGAGAAATTCGACTGGGACTAAAAATAGTTTCCTTTTGCTTTCTTATTCAAAAAAATGCTAATGCCCAGTTTTAGGATTCTTGTGTTCCTTCATACAACAGTCAGTCTTAAAATAAGATAATAATCGTAATAATAAACAACAAAAACATCCTCTTGGGCAATGTTTTATTCCCTTCGCAATTGACTGAACCAGGTTTTCTCTCCTTTCTGATCACAGAGTACCTCACAGCTAGCTATAGTGACTGTGGAAAAATACCAGTAGCAGCAGTAAGGTTGCAAGTAAAACATCGTCAGCTTCCTTGAATATAATTTAGCTGCTGAAAAATGAGTGATGGCTACAAGCATGTGACCAGTCACTCTCTGCTTCTTGGCCCATGGCTTAAAAACTGCAAATTAGTACAAAAATGCTTCACAGTTGATTAAAAGCCTTACTTTTGTGAAGGTCAGTAGAGATGGCTCTGCCTACGATCTCACACAAAAACTTTTAGCACACTTGACAAATCACTTCCCACGTCTTAGTTTCCCATTTCTAGATGGCACAGAATGCTTGCAGACCTGACAACTTTTCCATGGCCCATAGCAGGATCCAGGAGGACAAACTCCACCGTGGGACATTTGGAGGTCTCAGGTATACTACGGTCACGTTGCTGCTGTACCGCAAGTTGCACTTGCTGAAGTAGTCCTTGAGTAGCAAAAGATGAGGTCGTTTTTAGCTATTGACAGACCATGCAAATGTGAAATGCATGGGATGTAAGTAGGATTGGATCAGAATAATGCTACAGTAATTGTTTAGGAAATATTAAGCTTTTACTGATCAATAGGCAAGTCAACAATTCATGTGAGGTCATTGTGTAACTATTTGAGGCGCTCTAGCAGTACCTGTGCTTTACTACTCCAGTACCACACACCACACGTCAAAATATTGTACTGGTAGCTGAAATTAAATTAATCTCAGGTACCTGATTTCTTCTGCATTGATCATCTATTTGACTCTGGGGTCAAATAGAAGTAGTCCTCCTTCAACTCAGAGCATGCTGTCAATGCTAACATTAGATTAACGTTAGCATACACTCATAGCCAGAATAATCAGCACGCAGCCCCATCTCTTTTTTTTTGCTAATGTTTTGTCATGAAGCATGTTTAAAAAGGCTGGAAATGAGCATAAAATTGAAAGTTAACCAGGCTACTTCATGCTTTTTACCACAGCAGCAACAATAGCCATGTCACAGAACAAATGTATCGAGAAAATTTTCGCTGTCGGTGCCATTGGGAAAAAGCCCAAGTTCCCATTCAAGCTGGAGCGGTACTGCCTGAGTTAAACGAATGTAAAAAATTAGGATGTTGTGATTATCTTTACTCCCTCCAAAAACGTGGTGCATTTTTTTGCACTGCAGGTTAGGACACCCTGGTCACCCTGGCGCTGCTTTTCCGCGATACCCGGTGCTCGACACTGTCCCCTGCTTCTCCCCGGGCTCCTTCCCTCCGGCCCCGTGCCCCTTCCCCTGCTGTGGGGCTGTGCTGTGACGCCACCTCGACTTTCCCAAGTTCGCCTTGCAGCCGACGGAGCCTTTTGGCACGAGCTGCCGGCAGCAGTCACTTCTCCAGCTCTCGCCTTCTGTTGCATTGCCTTGGCAACAAGCTTCAGCAGCAAGGCAGCAGCCTTGAACTTGTCAGGGGCTGCTGCAACGAGCAGCACCTCGTGTTGCTATAACGACTGCCGACAATAAAACTCATCTCCCGGCTTAAAACAGGAACTTTTACAGTCTGTTTCCTGGCAGGGCTGCGGTGATATTATGGGAATCCTGGCTGAGTGATTTGGGAGCAGGCGTGCAGGGGACTGGTCGTCCCCATGTCACCCATGGGTCGTCATGACCCCAATGTCACGAGTTTGGCCTGAATCACCAGTGTGAGGTCTTAAAAAAACCACCTTGGTGGAGACCAGGCTTTCCGAGCCAGAGGAGCCCTTGAATGAACGAGGAGCGTTTTTAACCCATGGAAATCATGGCGGGGGTGTAGTCGAGGCGGCAGCGTGGAAGTTCCCCCCTGCCCTGTCCCACCTCCTTCCTGCGCCTCCACTCCCGAGGACGTCATGAAGCACTCGGCCTCTTCCTGTCCGTCATGGCAAGGAGCGCTTCGTGCAGACTGAATGTCATCTGTGCTTTTCCATAACACAGGCCATATTTTTTCAAAGGGGTAGGATTCGTAAGCTGTGACCCGAACAATGGGAAGGCTTGTTAAAGGGTAACCACAGGAGGATATGGCCTAATCTCTTCCCCAGCCGCTGCTGCTCTGCTCCGTGCCCATCATTTGAAGGTGCCATGGTGTGAAGGAGACCCAGGCAGAAAGACAGGTAGCCTGTGCAGGACAGAAGAGGCACCCAGACCTGACAGACCGTCCCAACCAGCGTTACACGTGGAGTTAAAACCTCCCTGTCGCTTTCAGACAAGTTTTTGCCTGTCCTTCTCACCTGCTGTCACCATGTGCTCCTCACAGGCTTTTTGTGGGGGCAGATGTGATGTCTGCTCAAGCCCTGCCCTGGCCCTTGTGGGTTTGAGGTCTGCCCCTGCTCCCTCTTTCCCATCTTCCTAAAGGGATCCTTGTAATTGCTTTGTTTGGTTTTCAGGCTCGTGCTTCCTCTTGCACAGAGTTTTGAGCAAACATTGCCCAGCCCATGGAGGGCTGAGCAGCTGGCCTGGCGGGGACACCCCAGCCCCCAAACTGTGCCAGAGCTCCTCAGATTTCATGTTTCACTTGGGAAAAAAAAAATAAATCTGAGTTTTTCCTAACTCCTAATCTAGAGTTTTGTTTTCATGGATAAAAACAACTAATCAAACATAGCGAGCCTTTGTTTTAAGGAAAAACAGGTCAGGGCTCAGTTCTGAGAGTAGGCCTCAGGGTCGCAGCCCCCAAGGACCTGAAGTATCATGGTTGGGGGCCCATGATCCCAAACTGCCCATGGACATGGGCTATGATTTGTCCTGCCTTGAGTTAAACTAAGTGGCCAGGCACCAAACTAAACCCCGAATAGCCCATTCACTCGTTGTAGTGGGCAGGTCCATGGGCGAAATACCCGCCACAGGACCCAGGCTACACGGTTGGGGATCTCGGCCCCTACATGGGGCACACTCAGCACTTTCCACTCTCAGCTTTTCCACTTTGTCCTGTTATCTGAGACAGACAGTAACCCAATACTTCGTGTCTGGACTCCTGCACCCACTGGAATAAACATCTGTTTCTTGTGCTGCGATTCATTTAATATATTGCACAGCTCGGTGTGCCAAATTATTTCCAATGTGCTCAGGCCCCAGGGATTTTTCCACAGGTGAGCAGGTCTCGCTCACAGAGGTTGTGACTTTGGGTGGGAGCTGAGGCTTGTAAAATGGGGTCCTTATGTATATTTATGAATGAATCTCTGCTGCATGATGAATGCTAATTGCAAACAAAATCCACATCTGGTCCTTCTCTGTCAATGCCAGATGCATCTTGGAGTCCTGACGATGCAGAATTCAATGCGTGCCTAGTGGGTAACCAGTTTCCTAAGGAAATGAGGCTGCACAGGCTGTGCGCTCTGTCCATCCGCCCGTCCATCACCACCTCACAGAGGTTTGGGGCCCCTCACGCAGCTCCCAGAAAGCCTGACGGCAGGACAGGGAGTGCGGAGAGCCCCAGGTCAGTGCTGCCGGAGGAGATGGGTGCTGTCCCCAGCCCTGGCCACTTCGGGGCAGAGCCAGCAGGGCCAGGCCGTGGGTTGCAGGCACACGGCATCGCTGGTATCATTCCCCAGGGAGACACGGGAAGCTTGCGTGATAATGGTGCTCCCAGGCGTCAGGCCAAAACACAGGCATGCTGGGCACTGAGCCCCGGTAACGTTTGTGCTGATGAAGACCTCGGAGAAGAGTGGCATCACGTTAGCTGAGGAAAAGTCTCTGTTGCACAATAAGCACCTTTTTTCTTTTTTTTTTTTTTTTTTTTTTTTTAATTTAAATAAAGACAATATGTCCAGTCCATCAAGGATGCACCTACTAAGCAGCACTGTTTTATGCAAGCGGACAAACCATCTCCTAAAGCACTTGACAGGGCAGCAGTGTCCGCCATGCTCTCTTATGCAGGCATTAGGTCTAGCTTTTTCCATCTTTTTTTTTTTTTTCCCCTGCTATAGCAGACAAGGGGAAGAGAAAAGGTCTTGGAAGTCACCACGAGGCTCACACTTCCCTTGCAAGCAGCTGAGTGCAGGCGAGCAGGGATGTGTGCTGCTCAGTGTGGAAACAGATCCGGGGGGAGAGCTCAGCAAACATTTTATTTCCATCCTTGGCATTAAAGGCTTATAAGTAGAGTCCTACCTTCTGGTACTCAACTGAAAAGAGCCCTGGGACATCTACCTGGCCTGCTGCTGCCTCCCTTTCCTTCCCAAATGCACAAAGGCAGCCGCTGGGAACCAGCCAAACTCGATGAACTTCCAGTGCTGGCTGGATGAGTCGTCCTTGTAAGGAAAGCTGAGACAGGATCTCTAGATAGGCTTGTTCCATCCCTCCCTGCTATCTTTTCCCCCAAACACACCATTTGTTGTTGCAGTCTCTAGTTTCACTGTTTCCAAACACACAAAAATTATTTTAAATGTGATCCAGAAGAGACTCATTACACGTGTTTGGAGTCTCTGTTTAACTCAGAGCTGAGAGCTTAAAATACCATCACTTTTGTGCTGAACCATTCTCAGGACTCACCGTGCCTCGGCACGCTACATGCTGCTGTTATACACTACCAAAATGCAGGTGTTAATTGCTGGGTAATTTTATAAGGTGGAAATAGGAAGAAAAACATTCTCAAAACATGTGCTCTCTCCTGGGCACGCCTGCAGGCTGTGAGGACGTGCCCTGGCTGAGCCAGGCAGAGGCTGGACCATGAAGCTGCTGCGGCGCTGTGAGCAGGGCAGCATGCACAGCGGGCACAGGGCAGCAGCACGAGTCTGGTGGCTCGGTTATTGCCCGGGACGGGATGCTGCAGCACTGCCAAGAGAAAAGGGGCTGCTGGGCAGTCGTGGCATGAGTGCACCCTCGTGTTTCAGCCTGGGAGATGTCCCAGGCCACCAGCGGGATGCTGCCCTCTGAAAGCCAGCTCGTGGTGTGAACTGAGCTGTTCCCCCAGCGCAGGTGTTCAGCCCCAAGCCACAAATCCCCCTTTCCTATTGCTGCCTCTCCACAGCACCCTGCATGGGACCAGCGGTCTGCAGAGAGCCACCTGGGGCCACCTCCACCTCCCCAGTCCCACCAAGGTGCACCAACAGCCAACGGTGCCGTTAAAAAGCTCTGGGCTCCCTTGGGGCCAAGGGTCATCTCAAAAGATTAGATTGCAAAACAGGAGTCATAATTTCATCTGTGACCAACAGGAGAAGGTGAATAAAATGAAAGCTGCAGCTATAATAAAGGTATCATGGGTATGGGAGGGCCGATAAGATAATGGGAGTTCTTTTATGGCTTATTTCCCAGCCTTGATCTCTTGATATGGATCAAGATTACAACAGAGTTAATGGCTCTGTCATATGGCGAGGTTGGTCTCAGGCAATGTTGGTTGCTACTTGCTAGGCCGTCCTCCCTCTCCCCTCTCTTTTGTAATCTGATGGAATATAGCATTGTAAGAACATAAAAGATAGCCCGTTTAGGACAATTTAATAAAAAGCAAGGTATTTTGAACCACTTTCGTAAAACACCTTTGCAACAGAACTTGCACCATTTTAACTGAGATCAAACAGCTGCTTAGAAAGGACAGTTTCATCTCTTTAGTCATTTCAGATTACATATCATACACAGCACTGCCTGATAAATGAATTATTGAAGTAGTTTACATTATCTACATTGGTACGTTCATTAGAAGCTTCCCAGAGACCCCAAATGCCCAGGAAATAAGCATCAAACATTTGGGCTTAACTGGAAAGCTCATTCCACTTTCTCTTGTTTAACTGACAGGACATGTATTATTCAAATGAAATAAATAGTGCTGCCTCCTGTGCACATCTGGGCAAAGCCTTTAGCAGCAGTCCTCTGCTGGCTCCTTCAGCCTGGGGATCCACCCACCTTCGCTGGGGCTGTCTCAGCACCAGTCCCCAGCGCACCCTGGAGGCCCCCAGTGCTCATCCACAGGCCGGACACTGGTCTTGCAGGGTCAGGCCACTGGTGGCACTGGGATGCTGAATGTCCACAGGTTATCCCTACTTGCACAGGCAAAGAGATCTCTGGACCTCTTCTCCTCCAGGATGGGGAAAGCAGGGGCACGAACCATGAAGCCTGGAGGCCCTTCAGGTCTGCTGGGAGAAATAAAGGAACTGGGAACTCAAGGGTTTAGGTCTCATTTCTGCCTTGCTTTTTTTTTTTTTTGGCAGAAAAAAAAAAAGAAGTAATTTTTTTGAGTCCTCCACCTATCGAACAGCCTTGGTGCTGCCTGCTGCAGTGTAACGAGATGTCTGTGAAATGCTTCCTGGCCCCTATACATCTGTTCTTACAAGATGGTCATCTTCTGGAATGAGGTTCCTACGAGAATACCCGTCACAGAATCATAGAATCACAGAATATCTGAGTTGGGAGGGACCCACAAGGATCACCAAGTCCAACCCCTGGCTTCACACAGAACCACCCCAAAATCAGACCCTGTGTCTGAGAGAGTTGTCCAAACGCTTCTTGAACTCTGACGAGCTCAGGGCTATGACCACTGCCCTGGGGAGCCTGTCCCAGTGCCCGACCACCCTCTTGGTGAACAACATTTCCCTAACCCCCAGCCTGACCCTCCCCTGTCCCAGCTCCATGCCGTTCCCTCGGGTCCTGTCGCTGTCCCCAGAGAGCAGAGCTCAGCGCCTGCCCCTCCGCTCCCCTCGTGAGGGAGCTGCAGGCCGCCATGAGGCCTCCCCTCGGCCTGCTCTGCTCTGGGCTGAACAAACCAAGGGACCTTGGCTGCTCCTCACACACCTTGCCCTCATCATCTCTGTAGCCCTCCCTTGGACACTCGCTGATAGTTTTATGCCCTCATGTTGTGGTGCCCAGGACTGCACACGGCAGCGCTGGTGGCGAGGCCGCCCCAGCGCAGAGCAGAGCAGGACAGTCCCTTCCCTCAGCCGGCTGGCAGTGCTGGGCCTGATCAGCTTGAAATTATTCAGGGTGCCAGGAAGGGAAGGAAATTGTCTGAATTTTAACTTTCAGCCAGTCAAGTACTATTAGAAGCCACGGTTGGGTAGAGAAGCTGTCACAACACGGCCCCGTGACACCAAGGGCTTAATAACTGCAGCTCTCGAAGCCGTATTTGGCTCCCAGTGCTCTGGGCAGCGTGCGCGCAGCCTCCTCGTGCGCCTCATCAAGCTGAGCCCTTAACTGGGAAGAGAAAGAAGAGAGGAGAGGAAGGCGGGTGGCGTTTTGGTCACCACACCAAGCACAGAGGCACTGGGGCAACGACTTCATTTATTTTAACATTTCCGTTTGAATTTCCTCCTTTCTTTTATTTTAACCTCCAGAGGGCCGCCGGTAGCGCCTCAGCGCCCCGGCCCCGCGCTGGGACCGTGCTGAGGAGACCGAGGGAGGGACACTGAACGCAGCGAGCGAAGCGGCCCGCTGACGTCACGCGCCGTGACGTCACGCGCCGTGACGCGAACACTCCGCCCCGTGCCCCCGTGACGTCGCCCGCGACGTCATCAGCGGCGGGCCTGGGCGGCAGGTGAGGGCGGGCGGGGGCTGCGCGGCCGGGGCCGGGTCACAGGGGCCGGGGGAGGCGGCGGTGGCGGCGGCGGCTCCCGGCGCCCCGGCCCGGCCCGGCCCGGCCCGGCCCCGCCCCGCCCGTCCCCCCGCCGGCCGCCGCAGCGCCGCGGCCCTGCCTGTAGGGCCCCGCGGGGCCGTGCCGGGCGGTGTGGGCAGAGGTCGCCGTGCCTTGCGGGCTCGCCCTTTGGCTCCCCGGGCGCGGGTCGCCGAGGCCCCGGCGGCTCGCGGGATGGAGCTCGGTGAGCGGCGGCACGGGGAGCCGGGGGGCGGCGGCGGGGCAGGTAACCGGGGCCTGGTGCCTCGGGAAGCGCTGGGGCAGGGACGGGGCCGTGCTGCTGGTCGGTGTCGTGCTGCGCCCGCTGCCTGAGCCGCGGGGCTGCGGGGCTGCGAGCCCTGGGGTCAGTAACGGCTGGCGGGGAGGCGGCGTTAGCTTCACGCGGGCTCGTAATTACAGAGGGGCCGCAGCAAAGGGCTAGCGAAGATCTGACAGAAAATAGCTGGTCTTCCTCTGCGAGGTAAAGACAACGTTACTGGAAAGTTTGCGGAGGCTTTTTTTTTTTTTTTTTAATGCTGACTTTTTAATATTTTTTTCTTACGCTCTATGGGCTGTCTAAAATCAAAGTCCTCCCTGATATGCTTTTCATTGCTAATCAAGCTGCGTTCTGTTTTTAACGGCAAATCTTTCAACAGCGAGAGCGCTTTTTTAATCTATTTTTTTTCTCTCCTCAAGAGAACCTCTTGCTTGCTAAGAAAACCGGGCCTTGTCAGCAAGGGGCTTAATTAAAAGGCAAAGCCTCGTCGTTCTTGCCCGTTCAAATGAGACCTTCGGGCTCCTGGAGACAAAGCACAGGTTGAGAAAGGAAGCTGTGTCCTCCTGAGTTTATTTAAAATAAATAAGTAAATCTCTTGGCTGGTCATAATGTTGTTGCTCTCACTCTTCTATGTTTTTTCTCTCTCTGTAAATAAATCAGCAGCAGTGTTATAAAATTCTACAGCAGCTTGTTATAAAGGATGGACAGAAACAATCACAGTATAATAAAGTACAGCGTAGTTTGCACACGCTGTGGAAAAAATATGAAATTTGTCCTGAGAATAAATCTGAAATGTAATCTAATGCCAGCGAAGGCACTGGGGTCAGATCATCAATTTGATGGCGTAGTGTATGATGCTTTTGAGCCTCCTTTGCTCCTTGTGAGCTGAGTTTTAAAGCACAGTGTGCCAGCAGGCAGTCAGCTTGTCACACGTGAGTCTGTGTGCTCTGAGCTTCTTGTGACGAGGAGTATGAGCGATGGTTTTGGGTAGAGACTCCCACACCTGAAAGCAGCAGGTTTTAGTGCGGTTCTTGGCTCAGTCACAGTGTTGCTGCGTCGCCTTTGTCAGATCACGCTGCGTTCCTATGGCTCTGTGAAACGGTGGCATGTTTTCTGCCTCCCTGTTTAGATGACAAGCATCACAGGACTGTGCTTTACTGTCTTCTGGCCCAAGACCGTAACGTTTCTGGGGGCTTCTGGTAGTTACTGAGGTGTAAGTAGAATAAGAGTGTGTATAAGTAAAAAAATGTTTGAGACTTGCCTGCTGTTTGCTTCTGCCATCTGTTCAGTGTTTGTGGACATAGCTGCGGAATGAGCTGTGAAATGAACTGGTCAGAACAAAGTGCTGCGCGGTGTGGCGTTCAGGCGGCACAGAGCCTACCCGCCCTGCGCTGGGAGTGAGGGCATTGAGGTTACAGCGTCCCAGTCTGTACCTGTATGTGTGAAAGGAGTGGGCAGGGGACTGGGAAGGGGATTTTTTGGGCACAGTATGGAGAGGTAAGTGAGGAAAAGGCAGAGAGATTCTCTGAAGGCATCGCTTGATTTTCATAGGCTTTCAGGCCAGGCCTCCCCCACAGCTTACACAGCCTCTGCAGCGAGCTGCGGAGCGAGGCACCTCAGCCTTCGCTCTGGCTTCCCAGCAGCGTGGCCTTCTGTGTCCCTGCACGGGGCGCCAGCTGCTGATGTTTTTTGGGAAGCAGATTGAGAGGCTGCCGTGCATTGCAATGCTAAAGGTGCACCCATTGCAGAACCAGGGCGAGGGAGTGTGCTTGGTCTGTGCCCTTGTTTTCCTTTCCATCCACGCTGAGCCCCACTCCTGCCTCCTTTATCCCAGCTGAGATCAGCAGAGCGTTTGCCAAAGGCCTTTAGGGAAGGTTCCTTTAAGCCACCCTTGTCCCCTGGCAGTCACCTGTGAGAGCTCAATGGGCTGTTCCTCCTGTTACAGTTGGGCTCTCGCTGCGTGAGCTGACATGTACCCAACATGAATACACCCAATGAAATCCTTGTGTATGTCCTCGGGAACAGATTTCTTTTGTCTGGGTTAATCCGGTCCCCAGTTCAGTACAAAATCCTGTGCTATGGTGAAACTTCTAAAAATTGCTTTACCTGGTCTGTTTCCGAGCCCCCAAAATGCACGGCTCATTCTCTGCAGGAGCACACAGCGCAGGGAGAGCGAGCCACAACGTTTCTGCCCCCAAAGTGAAAAGACAGAGTTTCTTCCTGTGTGCGTGACTGATCTGTGGGGACTTGGAACCTTCAACGTGACGTGCCAAGACCTTTGTTGGCTGTCATGGGGTTCCTCAAGCTGTTGGGCACGTCTGAGCTGCTCGGCTTCCAGGCGCCAGGAAGGGATGGCGTGTGTGTTCACCTAGTGTGTGTCCCCACTTGGCGTGCCAGTCCTTCACCGGGTAGTAAAGGGCCTGACCAGCACGGACCAGGTTTGGTTCTGTGGCCCTTTTTCGTGTTCTCGAGTGAAATGACAACACAGCAGAAGGTGACGCTGGTACAATTGTCCTCAAAGGGAGTTTCCTGTGGTGGCAGCCTCCAGCTGTGTGTGAGAGGCCAGGGATGGCTGGAGAACCTCTGAAGTTTTTGTGCTTTGTTCTAGTTGCAGGTGGGAAGATGAGTCCAAAAATTACAACAGAGCTGCTGAAACAACTGCGGCAGGTGATGAAGAGTCCCAGGTATGCCCAGGAGCCTGTCCAAGCCTACATAGTGCCCTCTGGAGATGCCCACCAGGTATGGATAGATGGATTGTGGGAACGATTATACTTTCCTTCCCAATAAGAACTACAAGCCAGGGATAACTAAAGTCATCCTTCATTCACTCACTTAAATGATTCTAGCATAAAAGCCTGAGTAACCCGAGAAACATCATGCTGGAAAAAGCTTCTGGAGCCTGTTCAGGAGACTGAGGTTTTATGTTCTTGCAACAAATCAGCGTGGATGTTCCACCAGCAACTTCTCATCAGACTGTTTCCAGGGAGAAAAGGGAGCTTGCCAGAGCACTTGCTGTCCCCATCCTGGCTGTTGGAAAGGATGGATTTACGGGGGGAGGAAAAGGCATTATATGGGCTTTAGTTTCTCCATTAGCACCTCCCAACCGAAATGTGCTCTTAAGCCTGGTTGCTGCAGAGCTTTCCCTTTGCTAGATCCAGTTCTTGCTGGAATTTGCTGCCTTGTGCTAAAGCTCTTAGATCCCATGCAGAGGGGGCTTTGGAGAGGCAGGGAAGGAGGACGCCGCAGTGACCCTTCCCTTCGGAGGCTGCTCTGCACCAGCCAGTCCGGGGCACTAAAGACGGGAATGGCTGGGCTGAGGAGGGTAACTCGTGGCGGCAGCTCTGTTGTGTGCTGCTTCTGTGGCTAAGATTTTTGTAGTCCGTGACGTTGATTCTAAATGTCTGAACTGCCTTCTGCCTCCCCAGTCTGTTCGTTTGCTAGTTTCGCTCTTCTGCCGGCTCTGTTGGGAGACCTAAGAACTGCTAAGGCTTTTTCCCTCCTCAGCCATTTTCAGGAAACAAAAGACCTGAAGCTTTCCTGGCTCGCGCCCAAAGCTCTCTTTTACCCCAGGGTGCAAGAGAGCAAAATTCAACTGAATCGGAACCTTTGCCCTCGACTTGGCACTGGGGCGCGTTGGGTCCAGGCTTGTCTGTGCCCTGGGAGCGATGTGCAGCATCGTGTTTCCTCTTTAGGAGATCCAAACTTGGGCAGGTAGGGGGAAGGCGTTTTCTGCAGCTGCCATTGTCTGCTGCATTCCTGCCTCGAGCTGCCTCTGTCCATATATAACTCCGGTTTCATTTCACTAGATGTTAAATGCTGTCATGTGAGTTGAAGAATGTGACCCTCAGGACTTCTGGGTTTTTCTGTTGCTCTCTTTTCCTTGACAGGGTGCAGTTAAGCAGAGAACCCCATGTTGCTATTTCCTGCTGGGCGAGTTGGTCAGGTTTCTTTGCGGAGAGAATCTGTCTAAATGGAAACGATTACCAAAAGCTGCTGCTTTTGGCGCTTCCCGACTAGCTAGCGCAGGGTTTTGTCTGTGAGGTTTGGGAATTGCTGCGAGTTTAGGCATAGGCGGAAACCTGTTGATCCCAGAACAGCCTCGCTGATCCAGGTGACTTGTGATGAGCTGAGATTTGCAGCTTCCCTTCATTCCAAGCGAGGCTTTGTTTCCTGTATGCAAATGGGAACTTTACAGGCCTGCAGTCAGTTTGCTCTTAAGCAGCTCCCTCTGTGACTCAGAAGACCGTGGTCAGTGATGCCCAAGATTTTAGTGGCTGGAGCCGTTTCCTCTCTGTAGCCCAAGCTACTTATTCCTGTCCTCGCTTCTCTCAGCAGTTGCTGAGGCTGTCCAGGGATCCGCGCCAGAGAACCGATCAACAAGGAGGATTTTCCCTCCTGTAGTGTTGACCCTGGTGTTAGACTGGGGGAAACATGGCCTTTTCGGTTGCAAAGAAACCCCTGAGTCAGACTGGTGCTCTCAGGCCCTGATTCCGCAACTGCTGCCTAACCTTTCTTGGTAACATCACTGGGAAGATTTGAGCTCTGGGCTTTGTGGTGCTTTTAAAATTGGTTTCCCTGCCAAGGCCAAAAGGCTTCGGTTATAAGCCTACCAGTTCTGTCCTCTGCTTTCCACGCCTAGTTGTGTAAGGATGTGAAGGACTTGAAGAGCTGCTCTCACGCAGCTGGCTCTGACTCTGGCTTATCAAGGCTTTTAATACCTTGCATCTGTGGTGTTTGTAGCCAGCCCTGAATGTCAGCTGCTTTGATTTTTGAATGTTTTGATGCTGGCGATTAGAAGTCAGAAGAAACTAACTCTTCCCCTGGGGACCTGGGTGGTCCAAAGGGCAGTGAGAAAGGAGAGCAGTCCCAGCCAGAAGTGAGCCGAAATCCATACAAGGAGCCCGCTGCCTTTGTGAGTACTGGGCATGTCTCGTGGCTTGAGTTATCAAAGGAACGTGAAAGGATGAAATGCCATGCTTTTGGGACTGAGGCACCCAATCCCTTTGTCTCCACGACAAACGCTTGTCTAAGCTTTTGGGGTGTTGCAGTGGTGAACGCAGGATCCATTTTTATGTTGTCATCCAGTTCACGCTGAATGTGGAGTCTGCCCACGTGGGGTTATCCAGAGAGTGGAGGCGCCTTCCCCTTAGTGGGAGGGAATGATATTTGTATTGGAGCTCGGGTTTGAGTCACAGAATCACTGGGGCTGGCTTCCACCTCAGGTCTTGGCTCAGTGCAAACAAACTTGGTCAGATCTGGCCGATCTTCCACACGACGGCAGGACCTGCCCAGCTCAGGGCCCCATGTTTGGGTTGGCAGAGATGCCATCTTCTGCTTGGGGCTGCCTCCTCTGACACACACATTGTGAGCCGAGGAGTCAGCAGAGCTGTAAAGCAAGAGAGGAGATGGCTTGTGCACGGGTTGCACCGACCTGTTCCAGATCTTACTCTGTGGTTAGGCTTTTGGCAGCGAGTGCTGACCTCCCTCCAAGCACACAGCAGCGTTTGTTCTTTGGCGGCATCAGCGTGGTAGCTCAGCGGGCAGCGAGCTGCGCTTCTCCTTGCTGCTCTCGGTTGACATTCGAATGCCCTGGGTAAAATAAGTTTTAAGATGTTAGTGATTCAGCCATGCAACTACTGATAAGCACCACTGATTTCTTTGGGTTCTTCCTGGCTCAGCTGAGGGTTTCTGTGATGCAGCTCCCGATTTTACCTGCACACCCAGGACTGACAGGTGTGGAGAGCAGCCACGAAGAGCCTGAGAAAGGGGTAGGTTGAAGGGCATCAGAGCTGCAAGACAGGCCCCAGGGGAATACCTTGCTCCGACTGTGCTGTGGCCTGTGCTTTGTGTGGCGTACGCAGGTGTTCCCCTTGTAATTTTAGCCTGTGCAAAGTACGGGCTCGTCTTTGCACAGTGGGGGTTGCTGCATGGAACGGAACAGGTGGGAGTGCAGGAATTCAGGCTGACAGATGAATGAACCCTCTTCCCCTCCAGGTCCCTCACAGGCCCTTTTAAAGCCCATCTGCCTCATTGTGAGCACTTAAAGCATTCTTTGGATTTGTCTGTGAATGGGGCAGCATGAGGTATTTCCCATTCAGTCAAGGTCTTTGTTAGCTTAGGTCAGCTTTTACCAGATCTAAAATGGATGAACTTTTTTTTACCTTGTAGATTAATCTTTTTTTTTTTTTAATTACACCGATCCATTTCACTGTCCTGGGCTGTTAATGCAGCTAGCCCAGCCTTGACTCGTTCCCATGAATGTGAAATTGCCTGCACAAGCAAACCAGCCTGTAATGTTTCTCTGCTGCGTTGTCACAGTCAGTGATGTGATCCACAGTGGGAAATTTCCAGCACCTCCTTCAGGCGTGGATGTGGTGCCCCAGCTGTGAGTTGGGAAGCGTAGGGGAGGGGGAGCTGCAGTGGTCATCGTGGTGGATAGTTGTTGGGAAACCTTGAAGTGAAGGATCCTCCTCCAGCCCAGCGCCGCTCTGCCTTCGTGCTCCATCCTGCTGCTGTGAGGTAGGCACCCGTGGGAAATGGATGCTCGATTCCCTTCCCAGAAGGGCTTTGTCCTCTCTGCCTGCTGATGCCTCTGTTGTTCTTTTGCAGGGGGCTAGTGGCACTGTTTCTGCCGATTAGTGGTTAGATAATGTAGAGGAGTTCTTGGGAGCAATCCCAGGGATCTTCCCTGGCAATAGACATCAAAAACCTATTCAGCCAGATTCTCTTTTGGACCACGGGTTTTGCTGTTCCAAGGCTCGGTTTCATCAGGTCAGTGGGAAATGGTTGGTAGCTGCTGCCCAGGACCTCTCCGGGGAGGAGAGACGTGGCTGCCCTGGAGGGTTTTTGACCGTGGAGTGGTTGGAAGCAGAAATAAACTGTGTTGGTCCTGGGTAACTGGGAGTTGCTGCGGTTTGTGCTTCTTGCTCGTTTCTGTGCTTTCGAACCCTGTCCCTTCTTTAGGAGAACAGTGAAGAAGAGCAGATTTGAAGGGAGGATTTTCTGATGAGCAGGTGGTTTGAAAATAGACATGGCCAGAGAGAGGGAAATGCAGTGCCTGTCACAGCAGGAACCGAAGCCACCTGAGAGTCAGGCTGTGGTTTCTCAGCTCATTTCCCAAAGTATTTCTCTTGCCACAGCACAGCTGGGAGGAGAGAAGCTTTATGGGCGCAGGAACCCTCTTTGGTTTCAGGCCATTGCTAAGGTACGGATTTCGGGGGGTTGCCATTCGAACGTCGCTGCTGTCAGCCTGGATTGTGCTGTTCTGCTGAGTTGTGCTAGTTGATGAACAGACCTGCTCAGCAGTTCCAAGCTTCAAACTTGCCAGAATGGGATCCCATAAAAAATGATGTGTGGGCCATTTCAAGGTATGGCTATTCTTTTAATTTTGGCAGCCCCCACAGCTGTCAGGTATCCGTGCCTTCGCAGGCTCTTCTGTAATGTTGCTGACAGAAGTGCCCGCTAACAGGTCGTGATGGGTTTGGGACGAGGACGGACGAGTAGTTTTTGATTCTCTCTCACTCACTGGCAAAACCATAGTTTCTGCTGAAGTTGGGGTTTGAGTAGGCAAGGAAGAAGTGAGAGGATCAGCACCTTGTGAAAGTTTGTAAAGGCTTAAAGACTTTACAGTTTTACCATCTCAATACTTTCCTTCAATGTCGTTGTGGAAGACAAAGTCTTGAAGGAATCCTCATAAATCCCAGTGAGGGGACTTCATTGGAGACAGTGAAGTTTGCAGGTTTTATGCACTGATTACTCTGGTCTGCAAGGTCACGGGGCACTTCTGATTTCTCTTCCTTTCACATCGAAGCTTCAAAGACAGCATTTGTTTGTTGCCTAAAGGGGAGGCTGAGTGTGAAATAAACATCTGCAAACTCTGAAGCACTTCAGTGTTTACAGACGGTTGTGGGAGAAGAGTGCTGCAGCTTGGAAAAAAAAAATACAAAAACCCCCAAACCAGTTGGACGTAAATACAGTATAATCACAGATGATTAAGTGTTCCGGGGAAGGAGAGCCGAGGATTTTTTTATCTCATTTCTCTCTCTCCGTGGCATCCTCTAGGAGAAGAAGCTTATCAAAGTATTTGTCATCAGCTGACTTTTTTTTGCCTGCTGCTATAAATAACTGCTGCCTCTTTTGTTTTCCAGAGCGAGTACATTGCACCCTGTGACTGCAGACGGGCATTCATCTCTGGATTTGATGGCTCTGCAGGTACTTTTCCAGAACTTGGGTTCTTGCTAATGTCCAGAATTCCCCCATAAAGAAATAGTCTTATGGCATAGAGGCAGGATGGAAAACTATCCAGCTTGTTTGGACTGTTCTCTTCCCATCTCAGCCTCTGCAGAATTGTCTTGGCTGCCCACTGGAATTATGTAATATCAGCGCAATAACAAGTTTTCAGAACATGTTTGACCCGTGAATGAACCGTCCATAAAGTAAAATCCTGTTAACTCTTTAATGCGGTTCTTGTAACCTACATTCGTTTCTTTTGATGTGGAGCCAGCGTGAATAGAATTTTACAATGCCTGTTTGGGTTGGGTAAATAGTAGAGATGGACTTCAGCTAGCCCTTCTGTTTAGAGAGAGCCAGGGCCAGAATCACTGCATTTGGAAACTGAACTCTGTGGAAAAGTTTGCTTATCTTGCTGAGACAGGATGTTTTCTTGGCTGCAGGATAGGTCTGTGTCAAGAGACCTATTTTTTATGCTAGCTGTACCCTAAGCAATGTATCTCTGCTGTGTGATTGTTGGAAAGTCACTTTAGTCTACTTAGACTAAAGTTAGGTCTTTTTTTCCCCCCCCCAGTTGTAAATTGGTTTAATAAATACTGCTACCTATGTGTTTGGAGGGTCCAGTCATCAGTTCCTATGAACTGCTCTGGGACCCCCATGTGGAAGGTGATAAACTCAGGGCTGTGGGCTGATGCTAATAGATAATTTGAATCCTGTATTAATGTCATGCCTTCCATGTTGTCGCCTTTTAATCTTCCTGTCTATTTTGGACCCTCATTATATGTCTGGAAGATCTGTGTTCCCAGCCTAGCATTTGGTTAATCCCTGAAGTTTCACTCAGGGTTTACTCACCTTATGTTTCCTGATGGAAGGCAGTTTTGCTTTACATCTTTTCAGGTTGAAGCAGCTTAAAACGGGGTGTGTGGGAGTTGAGTAGAAAACAATTCACTTTTGGAAACTCTGCTCTGCTAATCTGGGCTTCAGTTCCTGAATGTAGGTGAAGGGAGAGTATAGTCAAGATGTAGAGACTCAAAAGACTTGTTTCTGGTTTTTTGTTATTGTTTTTTTGTATGGGCAAGGCAGTGAGGGTACCCTGCTGAGATGTCACTGCCTCAACTGTCAGTTTACATCCCTCTGTCTGGGGTCAGTGGAATAGGACAGGTCCTGCAATCAGCAGAGGTTTATGTTCATAGATCCTGTTCAGCCATCTCTGCTGCAGCTGTAACATTTGGGAAAGGGGGCACAGCTGGGGGTGATCCCCACTTAGGCCAGCCTAGTAACACCTGCTTCTTGTGGGTGGCCTGAGCTCCGGCTTCCTCCCGGTAAGAAGATGGGATGGAGTCTGGGGATGCACAGTATGTGGTAGTGTGACAACAATCAGGTAGAGACCGACTCTAAGTAACCTCTAAATAACCACATCTTTCTGCCTTCCTGCCTAGGTACTGCCATTGTAACGGAGCAGCACGCAGCCATGTGGACGGATGGGCGCTACTTCCTGCAAGCAGCAAATCAAATGGATAACAACTGGACTCTCATGAAAATGGGTATGCAGGAGGCTGGGATACTGCTCCGCTGAGAAACAAACAACAAGCACAAGCTGCTTCGCCCACGGTACAGCTTGGGCAGTAGGGATACCCCATCATGCAGGAGTTTAGGGACATATTGGATACGCTGCTTCTCCTGCTTTAGGGCCCAGGGGTCCTGTGGTTCTTCTTGCCCATGGGTCTAGACACGCATTAGTAGATGATGTCTGATGCATCAGCTTGGACTTGGCATTTTGGGTAGTGTAGTAATGTTTTGGGATGACTGCTTCTACGAACCTTTTCTTACTATATTTTATTTACTCTTTAATCTGTGGAGGTCTGAAAGATACACCGACTCAGGAGGATTGGCTGGTGAGTGTCCTCCCAGAAGGCTCGAAGGTGGGAGTGGACCCTTTCATCATTCCAGCTGGTTGGTTTTACTTTATTTTATAACTCTGGGTTGGGCAACTAGTTTTCGCTTCTCTGCTTCCCTGGCTAAGCTGTTGTGTGATGATGTGCAACTAAATGTTGCTGAATTTTGGTCCGGATGGGGTGGTGGGGAGTTAAACCATTATACAAAACAGGTCGGATTTTGATTTCAGGCATGTGTCATGAGAGCTTCTCAGCAGCTCATTAGCTCCGAAATGCAAGAGGTGGCAACTACTTGCTGGACTTGCAGTGACCTTATGTGAAAAACAGAGCCATCATTATGGCAGTCTCTGGGGTGGCTTCTTCCAGTGACTCCTCTCTCCCAGCTGGAGCAGTTTTTCAGTAGAAGCATGAGGCTCCTGGGCCGCAAGGTTCTGGATCTGCTGCTGCCCTGCTGTGGCTGTGGAACTCAAGCTGCAATAGTTTTTGCTTTTTTTTTTTTTTATGGGAAGGAGAGGCTGTAAAGAAAGGAGGAGGCTCAGATTGCCGTTTCCCCCCAGTGAATGGGGTTGTTGTTCAATCAGTATGTGTTCTTTGAAACTGTCACTCTTGACTCTTCCCTGTGTCAGACCAATGGAAGAGGATGTCCAAAGTCTTGAGAAGTGCTGGCCACGATCTTGTACCTATCAAAGAAAACCTGATCGATGCAATCTGGACAGACTGTCCTCAGCGCCCCTGCAAGCCTCTCATCACACTGGACCTGAGTTACACAGGTGAGAAGTTTTACTCCCAGAATACAGGGACTGTTTATACTGCCTTACCTCCCTTTACTTTTGTCTTATAAGATAGTGAGAAAAACACTACTGGAGCCCAATACGGTCTGCTGTGATTAGGTTGAAGTTGGTCAGACCTCAGCTAATGACCTCTTTGTTCTTGAAACTCGACGTAACTTTGCTAGAGGCTGGATAATTTAGAAACAAATTCACGAATGTCTGGAGAGGGCAGCTTGTTTGAGATGGTTTGTGTCAGTTACTAGGCAGGACTGAGGAGCACAGTGTGCTTTGAGTACCTCCAAAATCCAGTTCGTGTTTCCACCATCATCCCCAGTAAAGTTGGTGACTGTAGCCTTTGTATTGTGTTTTGCAGGGGTTAGCTGGAGAGACAAAATTGTAGCCCTCCGTTCAAAAATGGCTGAGAGGAAAGTCCTGTGGTTTGTGGTAACGGCCTTGGATGAAGTAGCATGTAAGTCTCTGCATTGCCCTTCTCAGTTCTTCCTACAAAATAAGTGTCCTCCCTGCTTTTGAAAGGAGAAACCCTGCCAGGGTGAGAGACACTCATGACAGCCAACATGTTTGTTAGATGTCGATTAACTTGTATCAGCTGCAGTTGAGGAACCAGGTCAGAAACAGCGAGCCTGCATTTCTGCACATTGTCTTTTTGCACCAGCACAGCTCCTGGATACACTTCTGGCCTAGGAAAGGCAACAAATAACCATCTTTTTAAAACAGCACAGGCAAAGGTAAAGGAAAGTTACACATAAAGCTTGAGGCAGTTTCCAGAGGGGTAAAAATGACCGTGAGATCTTCTGGTTCTAAAGTACCCTGAAGCTGCTTCACCCTATGGGAAGATGGAGGCTGTTATCTGCTGTGGAGGATGGGCTACAAACAAAGCAGTGCAACATGTGGCTTTGTGTACATAAGGCAAGGGTGGGGTACACGGCGTTCAGTCATCCTCCGAATTGTCACACGGTTTTATGTCAGTCTTTACCTCTCTGCTGTTTGGCAAATGCTTTGATTAAAACAAATATGTCAGGGCTCAGCTGTTGTTTCCGTATCTTTTCAACCCAGGGTCCAAGGGTCCTGTTCGAGGGTCTCCCCTGTGTTTGGGGCCCCGGGGTAACTAGGTCTGCGCATCCTGGCTACCAGCCCAGTGTGTAAAAAGGGAGCACGGCCAGAAAGAGCAGTGGTTCCTCTGGGACTCCTGCTAGTTTTGTGTATCCTTTGTGCATCCCAGCGCACAGACCGGTGCAGTGGGAACGTAGCACTGGCAGGGTGTGTGCTGCTTAATGCGTGTACCTCACGTCTGATCTGACAAAGCAGAAATGAAAATGGTGTTCTCCTAGCTCCAGCACTGCAAGCACAGAGTCTCTGGCACTGGGAGAAGCCAGCTTGTGGAGGCCTGTGGGCTCTCCTGGATCTGGGGCACCGAGCACGGAGTTTGTTTCATGAAAGCAATACTTCAGGGAGTGGTGAATATGACTCCTCCCTGGGGAGGCCTGTGTGAGCAGAGATTGTCTCACCTTTTCAGGCGCATCTCCAATTAAATTAATGATAAATTGGTGCCCTGAGGTGGTTTCAAATTAAATGTCTTCAACAAAGCCAAGCTAGGTTATGAATCAAGGGTTTTAAGACAGACCAGAGGAGGTCATGAGAGAAGCTTATTGCCAGGTACCTGGCTGATTTCCTATCCTAAACTGGGGGAGGAATGGGAAGGTCTCTTTAATTCTAGTTAATTCCATGTCCTGTATTAAACTTCAGACAAGTTTCTGGGGACAGAAGGAGAGGGCCACAAAGGAGACCGCCTTACTGCATTGGGAATAGTCTGAGCGAGGAAATTCGTATCCATGCAGTAAAGAGTTCTTTGTGGCTCTTTCCTGCTTTCAAGTGACCTACTCCTCCCCTGGGGAGAATCAAACTCTAGTTTGACTTTCATGGCAGAATTTGCACAGTTCGATGAATACAGTCTTGGTTGTGATTTAGGACATGCTGGTTCTTTTTCCAGCTGTCCTGCTGGCTGACGTTATTGCCTTGAGTAACTCATTTCAGCTAATTGGATACCCTGGAGTTTTTATTTGACCCTAAAATCATGAGTTTGGAGATGCTGAACATCTACTTCCCCTCTTGACTTTGCCTGGAGTTGTGAGGAATTAAATCTTTGTGGGGGGGTGGTGGAAATTAAGACTGTGCAGCCTGAATCTGAGGTGTTGGAGGCACCCAGATGAGAGGCCAAAAAAGGAGCATTTTGGTCTTGCTTATTGTTTCCCTTCTTCCCTCAATTATCAAAAAAAAAAGTTTGGAATTAAATGATATATCCTCTTGTAACTTTGAACTCTTCTGGTTGTTGAGAAGTGAGCTTTCATCGTACTGCACAGACTAGAAAGAGCAAATAATACATTTTTTATCATGTCCATATCTTTTTTTGCCTGTACCTGCTTTCTACCAAGCCAGCCGTCCTTTAGAAGTTAAACCCTAATTTCCTTGCTCGATGGCAGTGTTTAAACTGCGGTTCTGGTGCCATCTCCTGGCAAAAATTAGGATTGCCAGAAGGGCAGCAGGATGTGGAACAGCTGGGTGGGAGCTGGACCTGTGGCCTGCACCCATGACGACTCATCGACTCATTGCTTGACTGTATTTTGCTGAGATTATTTTTGGCTTTCTTTTAATGTTGCAAAAGATGAACCAGGACTGTGATTCTTGGCGTTCTTATTTTCCAGGGCTTTTCAACCTCCGAGGCTCTGATGTTGAGTACAATCCCGTGTTTTTTGCGTACGCCGTCATAGGAATGAACACAATCAGGTGCTTATATTCCCCTCTTCTGTCCCCCAAGATGCATTCTTCTGTGGGAGATCCGTTCCAGCAAAGCATTTGTCTTTTAAAAACACTTCACGCTCGGATGCTTTAATGTCCCTTCAGAGCACGTTTGCCTTTGACATTAATTACTTTCCTCCACTGATCAGAGCTAGAGAGGCAGCCAAGAGCTCTGCTGTGCCCCTCAGCACCTCGGCTGACTTGCTGGGTTGCACTGGGCAGGACAACTGACCCCTATGGGTGTCACCCTAAGATAACGTGGAGGGCTGTCGGAGCCTGGGGTGAAACGTGGGTAAGAGCCAGCGCTGACCTGGGCATTGGAAAACCTCTCTGAGTCATCGATGAGTCACCTCAGAACTTCAGGGACCATGCAGTAAAGCTTCAGGGCTGATTTAGGACAGAAGGCTACTTTCCTGCTACTGCCGCGTAAAATGAGCTTCAGCAAGCACAAGAGTCTTAGAGGCATCTCCAAGCTGCTGGCTAGATGCGTCTGGGGTAAAACCTGGCTGAGAGAGTACATGTTGCATATGAAGGGTGAGCTGACCTTTCTCAGTCAGTGCAAGAGAGGACAATGTGACACTTAACAGTAGATTTTCCACTATGAGATGTTACTCCTGAAGATGAGGGAATGGCCATTGTGTGCTTCTGTTACTCTCTCTTGCTTGAAGCACAGTGATGGGATGCAGCCATTGCGAATGTGTTGTGCAAACAAAAACGCTATCAACTCCTTTCTTCTCAGCAGGATGGTCCATCATAATTTCAAAGCGGGATTTAAGCTGTATGAAGGCTGGTGGATAATACAGTATAGAGCAAAGTATAAAGCATAATTGACAAACTCCTTTCTCCCTGAACACCAGAACAGCGTGGTTTCTCCTTCCGTACCTTACTCCAGCTACTGTCGGATGGGGTCCCATCCAAACTGCTCTGTTGTATTTCTTTCTCAGGCTCTTTATTGATGGTGACCGGATGATGGACCCAGCTGTGAGGGAGCACTTACAGCTTGATTCCACCCTGGAGCCAGAGTTTAAGATCCAGGTGATGCCCTACGGATCTATCCTGACGGAGCTGCAGGCTGTTGGTGCAAGCCTGTCACCCAAGGAGAAAGTATGGCTCAGTGACAAAGCCAGTTACGCTCTGACTGAGGCCGTTCCCAAGGTTTGTGGCTCTGGCAAGGACAAAGGCTTTTCTTCTCTTTGTTGAGCATGGTCAGGAACGGTGTTAATGAGGGCAGCTGGCCTCAGCTTCCCTTCCACAAAGTGTGCCACAGGCTGGAGCTGGAGCGGAAGGGATCCAGCCGTGCTGAGGTATCGAGGCGTTGTTTAATCCTGGGGTTGCTCTCGATGGAGCTGCCCTTCCAACTCACTAAGCTGGTTTACCCAAAGAATTGCCAGCTTAAGATAAGACAAGTATAGTGAGAGAGGGGAGGGAGAGAGGGAGCAGGGTGAACTCAGGTCACCATGCCCACGGCTGGAGCATCGGCCTTGCACAGACCAGCAGTTAGAGCTGGAAATACTCACAGAAATTGCAGCAGAAAAGTTGGGCTGGACTTTCAGGAGGGGGCACTGGGCTTGGTCTGAGTGTCTGAAGATGGTTCCCCTTATTTATTGCAGTAGCTTGAGGTTATGAGGCAATATGTGATGTCTCATATTGAAGACAAAAGGAGCAGGGAGATAGAGTTGTTGCAGCAGGGAACCTTGTAAGGAGACAAGTAACTTGCAGGCACTGGTTGTCCATGCAGTGATCCCATCTGCCAAGGGACAGTTGTAGCATCAGAGTGATTTTTGTGCAGCTCTACGTGCTATATCTTACCCTTGTACTTGAACGTGGCTGTTTGGAGCTCTGCTTTGCACCTGATACTCTGGTAGCCATGAAAGGAGATACTCAGGGAAGGGTACGGCAGCAACTACAGAGAGATAAGCCAGCTTCCATGTATCTTGTGTACATCTCTGGTTTAGTAGAGATCACATTCTCTCTGGAACATCATCCAGTTTACAGAGACACCTGGTACCCAAAAGATGCTGAGTGTGAACACACTGCACAGCAATATGGCAGGGAACCAGGATGTTTTCCAGGGGATATTTTCCAGATGTTGCTTTCGAAGACCAGACACTGAACACAGTCTGCGTTTGTGCTGAGTTATTTAACAGTCCAGGCTTGCTACCTCAGAATCACAGGGCACAGATTAAGAGGTCACTGAAGGAAGAACTAAATTGTAAAAAAAATTTTTGGCTGCAAGTCTGTTATTCATCCACCACCAGCTTTCTGCCTCCATCAGGCAGCCAGTTTTCTTCTTGTTTCATGTACTGCATGGATGTGCTGCAGGTGTGTGTATGATATGGCCCTGCATGCGGCAACAGCTAACTCATGGGGTCTGAAGGCCTTTTCTGTATACAGGAATTTTAAGAGTGGACTCGGCTTTGTGTCTCCCAAAAGACAAAATTCCCAGAGCAGGAATCCAAACAGCCAGCACAAATCTCTGGGTAAACTTCTCTAACTTTAAACTCTTTAAACTCTCCAACTCTCTAATGCATAGCAGGAGCCATCCATTATTTTTCTCCAGTTAGGACGCTTGGTTATATAATTTGGTAGCTTCATTGTGCTTAGTATGTCGGGACAGATGATAAAACCAAAACAGTCTGGCAAGTTTTGTTGCAACCAGCACAACCCTTTAAAATGGGATGTGGCTCTCGGTGCTTTTGCACTGACTTGAGGGAAGCATGTAGTTTATCTTTCTTTTTAATTTAGTTAAAAAAAAAAAAAAGTAAAAATTAAAACAACTACTAAAAAACACCACAAGGCATGTGCATGAGCAAGACAGGCACTCTTTTGCCTCTGCTTCAGGTTAAATGTTGTGACACCACCAATCCGTTTCTAGGTGCAAATGGCACCTGAATGCAAAATGCTGACATTCTGCCCACTGCCTCTTGTGCAGTATGACAGAAGGCACAGAGTCAGTGGAGCGTACAGGGTAAGTTGTTGCTCTTCTGCCTTCAGAGCAGAAAACCCCGTGTGGTTTTGTAGTTGGAGTCAATGGACTGACCCCGGTTTGGGCAAGTTGCTGTAGCTGCTTTATGCAGGGCAAGTAAATGTCCGTATGGACAAGTATAGCAGGTCTGGCCTAGATTAAGGAATTTAATGAGTTGTAGTGATGTTATTTACCCCTTTAGCACTGGAAGTTTTGTCTAATACTAAGTCATTACAGTGCTACTTGCCCTCTGTATGCACAGGGAGAGTCCCTGCCTCAAGGAGCTCTGTGCAGTAGAAGGCAGAAGGGGAAGGACTGAAATATCTTGATTAAAGACCATTTAGAAAATCAGTGGCAGAGCCAGAGGTTTCCCAGTTTTCATGCTGGGTGTTTTTCAGTATCTCTGTACCACCTCACGTCAGCTGAGTAACTGGCCTGGGGTGTTTGAAGCACCCTGGTCCTGGAAGTCCATCTACTGCCTGTCTCCATCAAAGACAAATATTGACGTTGGCAAAACTCCAGGTTGTTATTAAACACAGATCTGCAAACCCTTTGTAGATTTGCCTACAACTGCATGTAAATATGCTTTTCACAGGAGAGTAATAGAACCTGACAGTGTCTGTAAAAGACAAGCCGATCTAATACAGAGTCTGACTGTTAAAAAGTTTTTTGTCCTGGCTCTGAGAGAACTTTCCTGCAGCTTCTTCTGTGCTTTAGTTTCTGCATAAAGTAATGAAACTCTTGCTGTTGTTAAGAATTTGGAAACCATAAGCCTGTAGGATTTGTGTGAAATCTGTCTTTGCTGAGGGTCCAGCAGTCCTTTCCCACAAGTTTGAGTGGTGCTTATTTGTATGCTGGTGTGTTGAGAGCAGGAAGACAGTGTGCTTCTACCTATTTACGTAGGTGCTCATCTCATCTTCCGGTATATAATGGGTAGAGCAGAGACCTGGGGGGCAAAAGGTTTTGCTCTTGTTCCTTCCATACTGTGATATGGCTTGGACGGGTCACCTCAGAGAATTTCTGAGGATGTGCTGAGAACCAGCCAAGAGTTCCTGCTAGCTTAAGGACAGCTGATGTTTAGGGAAAGCATGGTAGTAACCGATTCCTTTCCAGTTCTTAATGCGTGGGAAAGCTTTGTCTCAAACTGCTGATGTAAGCTCCTTTCAGAAGAGGACAGCATATGAAAAGGAACAGTTTTACGTTTCTTGGGCTGTTGAAGTATTTATCAGAGCTGATCATTAGAGGTGGTGGTGCTTGGTGCTGGAGGAGCCAGACCCTTAAGGGATCCTCCAGGTTCAATTCCAGTGCTTGGTATCTGGGCTGGATACCCTTTGCTCGCTGCTGCCTGAGATTAACAGTCAGGTAACGAGTCAAGGTGACTTTTTAGGTCTGTTTGCACAGCTTGAGTTCTGCTTGAGTCCCTGGAATTGGTGTTCTCATTGGCCGTCTCTGGGCCTTTAGTGAACAGAACCAACAGGAATCCCCTAGCTCAGATATTGATATGATATTTAGGATATCCAGTCTTGACCCTGCTTCGTGGCATGCTGTCGACCCTTCAGTTCCCTGGATTTCCCTGATGGCAGTTCTTCCTTCAGTCAGGGACTGTTTCTCCTCTTTATTCCCCGGTACACTTAGCTGACTACTGGCAACCAGTATCTCACAGCGCTGAAGGTTGAGGGAGACTGCCAAAGTATGAATTGTGGCCAGGCTGAGTTATTAAACCTGTAGGATTACGTAGTCTGACTAATCCGCAAGTAATCCCTGTCCTTCTGCTGCAGGCTTACCAATACCTCACCCCATATACCCCCATCTGCATTGCAAAAGCTGTGAAGAACGCGTCGGAAACGGAAGGCATGAGACGAGCACATGTAAGTGAAGCCTTGAGAGCCTCCTTCTTGCACATGGCAAGAGGTTTGCTTTATGTTCGGGGTAATAAATTGAATTTTCCCTTTAGTTTTAGCATTTTGGATTAAAAAATATATTAATTTGGACGTCAGGTTAAAAATGTTGGATGACTATTGCTGATGAAGCAGCTTTTTGCTTGTTTAGTGTTCCCTTGGAGTGAAGAACAACATTCTAATCACGTAAGGGTCCAACCTTGCTCTGTTGGAAGACCACGTAGGCTTGAGAAGTGTTATTTAGAATATGAACCCTCAAAGGGATCTTCTCTCCCCTTTGCAAGTTCTGTTGCTGGTCTCACTGGAATCTTAAAATTATTATCACTTGAATAAACGTGGCTTGAAGAACATGGAGAAATTCTTCAACACATGGTGCAAAACACAGGCCAAGATATTCAAAAGCAGCTTGTGTCCTCAAAGCACTCCGTTTTCGTGTCTTCATCACGACACTTTGGAAATGAGTCTGATTTCCCAGGATGTTTCACATTTTTTCAAGCAAAGAAGTTGCCTGTGAAACAGGTTCATGGTAGGGCTGAAGTTTGCTTTTATTTATTTCCTGTTAAATTCCAAGCAGCAGGTTTCACAACAGGACAAATGTGCTAGTTGAAGCAGCATTGGCAGTTCTGGGCTTGTCCCTTATTTGCTACTATT
Source organism: Cygnus atratus (assembly GCF_013377495.2). Classification (NCBI taxonomy): domain Eukaryota; kingdom Metazoa; phylum Chordata; class Aves; order Anseriformes; family Anatidae; genus Cygnus; species Cygnus atratus. The sequence goes on from NC_066368.1 coordinate 11,204,790, forward strand.
TTCTTGGGATCTGCTACTTCCTACTTCAATGCTTTATTACCCTGTCAGTTAAAGGGAAGTAAAAATATTTGTACTGTGCAGAGATCTTGTTCCCCTGTTCATGGCCAACTGTGTTGCGTGGTTACCTCCCATGAGCTGAAATGCAAGATCTTGTGTGTAAAAGAGACCTGAAAATGATGTGTGGGATAAAGCTAGTGTTTGCTGAATCCTTGGTAATTCTTCAGAGTAAGATACATCGCAGCAGAAAACCTGTATTAATGCTTATTTAATTGTCCTGGTACATTTCCAATGCTTGCAGTAATTGCAGGATGCAGAAGCTGAAAACACCAGATTACCTCTTAGTTTGTATTTCTGAAACTTGCAGGTTGAATTGTTTTGCATCAAAAACAGTGTTTGTACTGAAACTTAGTTTTTTTCTTCACAATTCCTTTTTCTTGTGTCTATTTTAACATAGGTTAAAGACGCTGTTGCCCTGTGTGAGCTCTTTAACTGGCTGGAAAAGGAGGTAGTGTATTACTTTTTTAAGCTGGAAATTTTATTGGGTAAAATTTGTCATTAGCATGGAATTTTTTATATTCTTTATAGCCCCTTTGATATAAATGGGGAAGTACACGGCTTTTCTTCTGGGGTGTGTGTGTGTGTGTTCAATCATACTTCCATCCAAGGCCTAAGACTTTTTTTTGAAAACACTCCCACTTATTTTGTACAGGCCAAAGCCAGAGCAGGTGAGGAACGATGTGAACAGACTTAATGTAGTGTTAATACTGTCTTGTGCTGGTTTGTTAGTGCAAATCATAAAGTAAAATGAAATATCTTCTGGTGGAATTAACAGATCTGGTGTTTATGAATGGAGAGGTTTGGTCATGCCCATGTACAGTAAAACTGGGATAAAGCGAAATTACTCATGTTTCTTCTGGTTTAGAAGTACACAGTGAAGGTGCAGAATGTCAGGTGTTGTACAGTCACTTACTAAGCTGTGCTGCTTGTGCTACTGCATATCTAAGTCCATTGAACTCACCTATGGAAATGCTTTGACTTCCAGAAGGTACCTTTTTACATGTCTGAGTAACTCAAGAAACCTGCCTCAGGGGTTATGAGACCTATCTCTTTTCCTGTCCAGTCTAGGGCAAGTTGATTCAGTCCCTCTGGGTTGCAGGTCTTGATTTAGTAAATGCCTAAAATTTGACATACATGCTTTGTTTTTCCTTCAACTGCTTCCATCTCTAGATTAAAGGCATAAAATTTCTGCTAATAGCATGGGCTGTTGAAATGGAGAGAACTGTTTACACTTACTGTGATGTGTGTGTGAGGAGATGCTGCATTCTGAGATGTTACTCTGTGCATATCTCAGCGAAGTAGATACTGCACCAGCTGTTCCCTAGGCGAGGTTCAGCAATCCTGCTCTGACCGGCTCTGCTTCCTGCTTCTCGCATGCCCTGCACAATACGGCTGGGTTTGTGTTCCTCGTTACTGAGGAATGAGGACAGAAAACCTGGAAACAGGCCACTTCAAGATTGGGTTTCATAATACTCAGAGGCGGGGGGGCTAGTGTTGCGGCATATAGCATTTTCTTTGCTAGTTAGTGTACTAATTCAACCTGCATCTTTGTCCACTAGGTTCCAAAGGGAACAGTGACAGAAATAATTGCTGCAGACAAAGCAGAGGAGTTTCGCAGGTAAAATGTAAATCCCCCTGTGAGGGTGTTTTCTTGGTGGCGTTTTTATCCTTTCTTATTCTGTAGAAATCCTGCTCACTCACAGATGTATTTTACCTGAGGATAAACCATAACTCCAGCATTTCTTTGAACATTTGAAAGAGCTGGGGAAGAATTGGGTCTCTTGGGAGGTACAAGTCCCAGCCCACTGGGTCCCACTTTCCTCCCAAGACAGCAAAGAGGAATGTTGCAGATTAGGACGCTTAAATATGAGATGGTTGCTTTCTTACCACACAAGAGTTCATGGAAGAGTTAGATTTCCTCTTCTGGTGGAGAATGAGCAACATTTGTATTGGGAGATAGTCCAGTCTGTATATAACAGGACCTCCAGAAAAGTCTATAAGTAAATAAGTAACAAAGAAATAGTTCAGGACATCTCTTCCCCGGGTGGTCTGGGTGGTGAACTTCTTACTAGTAAGAAAAGGGTGGAGGTGGAAAGCAGGCTTCCACACGGTTGGGTCAACAGGATTTGGATCTGTACTATTCTTCTGTTCAAGCGTTTCTTGCCCAGGTGGCTTTCAAGGCTAAGGGAAGGCTAAGATGAAGTGAAATTGAGGATGGGGCACTGCAGGTGCCTGGTGTGCTTTTCTTGCTCGTGCTGTACTGATCACAATCTTTTCTTTCAGCCAACAGAAAGACTTCGTTGAATTGAGTTTTGCTACTATATCAAGCACAGGTCCAAATGGAGCCATCATTCACTACAAGTAAGAGAAACATGGCTGCTTCTTTCATCCTTCAGCAAACATAGTTGGGATGAGTTGTCAAGCTTTTTGTGGCATCACAACAGAGTATGATCTCACTCCAGGGAGATGTAGTCGCTGTTGATTGCCATCTTGCTTTATTCCACACATATTAAACAAAGATCTCTTCCTGCTGGCAGCATGCACGTATTATGATGTTGAACTGCCCAGGGGCCATAGGAAAGGGCTATTTGGGGGTAGAAGTCTGGGACGGACAAATATGAAGTGCAAGTTATTCTGCAGTGTGTCCAGGAACAGATGCTGAGGGTTTTCCTGGAAGCAACAAAGCTATTCTTTGTACTTTAGTGCTATGCACTGTAGAAAATACATTCCTCAGTATGAACCCTGCTTGAGCATATGTTGGATTTCTATCACTGCCACAAAAAATCAGAGCTGACGCATCCAAGCTTGCACTTGGTACGGCTTCTGGACTGCAGATGTGGGCTGGAGACCTTAAAGCGGTGGAACAAAAACATTTGTCTTTAACTGAACAGGCCAGTTCCTGAGACCAACAGAACACTGTCTGTGAACGAGATCTACCTCCTGGACTCGGGAGCACAGTACAAGTGAGTGGGATGGATGGGGCTGAACAGCTACATTTTTTGCTCCTAGTGACCTCCCTGCAGGGTCAGCTCGCAGTTCCTCTGGCAAACATGGCAAAGTGTGGTTTTGACTACAGTGCCATTTCACAGAAAGCCTGCTTGTTGTATCGCTGTGGAAGGAGATTGATGTATGCGTGATGCTAGTGTACGTGTGATGATAGTGTGATGCTGTACTCATAACCCCACAGTCACTGGGTGACTGATCCCTGCCAGAAGGCGCCGAGCTAGGCTCTGGGCAGCAGACTAGGGCTGCTGACTAGCCTTGCCTGGGGTAGGAGATGAGATCGAAAAGTGCTGTTTCCCAGAATCCCATTGACAGGGTGATGGTAGATATGCTTCAGCTGGTGGCACGTGTTTGTCTGTTGCAGCTCTGCTCACTGGCACATTCATGTTAGAGTTGCAGGGAGTAGGGAGCAGGCCTGGCTTCCCAGGTTTAGCCATAGGCTGCCTACGAAGCTGAGTAAGGATGTGGGCAGAAGGTAATGATTTGGCTGATGCTGAGGTCAGGACAAGACGGAGCAAAGGAGCAGGACAGCACTGCTTTGTGGGATTCTCTGCCTTTCCAGAGAGAGACTCGAGCAGGTTTTCTTATCCCAGTGGCTTCTCGGTCTCAGTTGTGTTTTTGGGAAGGCATCATGTCTGACTCTCACTCTCTGCTGTGGTTTTTTTTTTTGGCAGCAGCCTCAATCTCTGCAGCTGTTTATTGTGTAGCTCTGACCCCTTGGAAAATGAAAGAAGGGGTGTTTTTAACCAGTGTAAATAGATGAGAAATAGTTTGTTCAGAGAGATACAAGATGGACCTGGCTGCTCCTTTGATATGAGCTTTGTCTTTAGAGCTATGCCTTTTTGTTTTGTCAGTCAGGAAGAGCCTTGAAAATGAATCATGTAGACATCCTTTGATAAGATTTTTACAGTGAGATCCCTCTCCCCTCCTTCCCTCCTGATGGCCTAATTAATGATTTCCTTAGTGCCACTATGAAAAGCAGCCGTTTGAATAAAATGCAAGCTGGACATCAATGGCACTTATGGTAGCATTGTCACAGGGATGCTCAGCTTGTCACTGCTGGGAAGTTAAACCGTGAGTTCTTTTGTGACCATGGCCAGTGTGTGCTGGGGAAGAGTGCTGGCACAGCAATGAGTGCTTCAGAGGAAACCCATTATTTCAAGACCCTTCATATTTTGAGCCTGTTGTGAAAAACAATATTTGCATAAGGAACTTCGAGCCATTTTCTAATGTCTCAGACTAACCCGTATCCAGATGGTAGATAATTTGTAGCACAAAGCATCCTGAGGATGAAAAGGACACACAACCTACTTGCACTTCCTTCTCCTCAGCTGGTAGCTGTAATTTGTGCATAAATATATATTTTTAAGCTGCTAATGAGTTACCTTTCATACAGATAGAATAAATTTGGCCTTTTCTGTCCTGTTCTCAATGGGCAGGTACCAGCTGCTAAACCTCAAATTAACTTGATGTTTATGAGCAGTCTAGATTATAATTTGAAAAGAGCTTTGGGATCCTTATGGATGAAAGATAACATTTTGAATTGTAAATCGTTATTGTTGCATCAGGGATGCGTGTGTGTGTTCAGGAATTTTTGAGATTGGGAACTTTTATAGCATCAGTTTTGTGTAGCACAGAGTGGATAACTTTACCCAATGATTAGTCTGTTTTTCTGCAGTCTGATGAGGTTTTCTGTGCATTTTCACTTTGATCTTTCTCCCCCCCCATTCCTTGGCTTCCTGCGTCTTTCTTTGCTTCTGGAAGAGATGGTACAACAGATGTGACCAGGACAATGCATTTTGGCACACCATCAGCCTATGAAAAGGTAAGTTGGTATCTCAGTATTTTGCAATCTGACCCTTACTAGAGATGCTTAAACCACGATGGCCTAAATTTAGTGACGTGCCTTACTGATATACAGTCAAAGGGATCTATCAGGTATCATTTCTTTACTAATAAAAGTGACAGCATTTTGCGGATTGAAAAGGAGACTGTCAGACTTCAGATTTTCAAAACACCAGCAATTTAGAGAATGACGCTTTCATATCATAAAATGCACACCTCTCATCTACTAAATGACGTCTTCTCTAAGAGATAATAAAATCAGTGGGCTGTGGATACCCATTACTGGCTGCCCAACATGGGAGTTATAGGAGTTTCATTTAGCATAAAGCTCAGTATCCAATGCAGGGCTGCAGTAGTGGTTAGTGTCTAGTGTACTGTGTTAAAATCCAGTCTGACTGCTCTGAGAAGGTCTGTGTTGGAAATTCAGTGATGTAATTTTATTTTAAATTGTTTCTTTAATTAACACTCATTTCATCATTATAGTTTGCTCAGTGATGAAAATAAGCTGCAGGGTATGCTCAGGAAGTAAAGCTATAGCCACAAAGAAAATGAATCATGTAGGTCAGATGAATCCTGCTGCTAAGCCTGCAGCCTGAGATGGTGACACATTCTGCATATTAGCTGAAAAAGATCTTCAGAGCAATTTAAACTTTCTGCTCGTGCTTTGCTTTGGCATTGCCAGTCACAGGAGAGCATGAGTAGGTCTCTGCAGAGGATTTGGAATTTGCTACAAGATGCAGTCTTTCTTTCTGTTACTGGGAACGACGATGTTTTGTCTCTCCTTGCTTACTTATGGTACACGTTTCTTTGGCAGGAATGCTTCACCTATGTCCTGAAGGGACACATAGCTGTGAGTGCAGCCATCTTCCCGAATGGAACCAAAGGTAGGTTGGTGAGTTGGAGCGCTTGACCATGGCGGTGGTGACCTCTGAAGAGCCATTAAGTGGTGTAAGAGCAGCATTATGAGTGACAGGTCCAGATGTGTTAGGCAGATGTTGGCCTAACTGTCTGTGTCTGTTTCCAACACAACATTTTGGATTCTGGATTATTGATTTTTCTCCCTTTTTCAGCAGCAGCAACAAGCACCAAACAATTTGAGGGGGAAGTCTGAAGGGTGTTCAGAGTGCTATGGCTCTAGGGTGATGGCGACTTTAATCAGCCACTGGCACTGTAATACACCCGTGGCCTGGTTGTGTTCATTATGCTTTACTCACAGCCTTATCAAAGGGATAGGTCACTTTCCAGCTTCAAAAGAACTGGCTAATTGTCTTCCAATTAATGCAGAATTTCTTATCAGTGAGCAGCATGGGAAAATGACACACAGAGGAACTGTTTTGATTTTGTGCAGGAGAAGCTGCAATATACATTCACTGCTGGTGAATGTGGCAAGCTGTTTTCTCCCTGGTCCTAAACCTGATACCGAGATACCTTTTTGTAGAATTACTTCCAGTTTGCATTCTTGAGTGTGTGAAGGAAAAGCAGCTGGGTAGTGGCATGAGAAACTCCAACTGAAATTGGAGGGTGTCAGAACTTGCACATGTGGACTTGGTGTTTGTATGCAGGCAATGGAAATCCTCTACACTGATTGAAACAGCCTGAAATGACTGGGACTGGGCATCCAGGGAAGAAGGCTGCCTGGTTTGTTCACCAAATGCAATTATCACATCTTCCACTTTGAGTTATCTTAGCACAGCTACCTTTTAAGAAAGATACTGAATTCACTATACACTATTTAAACTCCAGATTCTTTCCTGAAAACCCCAGTGGAGCAAGCAGCAAAACAGAAAGGCTATGCAACCTGGGAAGGAGAGGGGCTTTTTAGATAAGAATGGACTTGAATGGCAGTCTAAGTGTGCCCTGTAATTTCCAACAAGCCAATGATTTGTTTTCTTTGTTCCTTTTAAATTTCCTTATTTTTCTTTGCACGTTTTCTAGTTTTGAGCCCTCAGTGTGACTATCAGTCTCTGAGGAAGCCTGACTCGATAAAGTTTTCTTTCTGTGTGTGTCTGTTCCCCTTTGCTTGCAGGTCACCTTCTAGATTCTTTTGCTCGCTCTGCCTTGTGGGACTGTGGTTTGGATTACCTGCATGGAACAGGACATGGAGTTGGTTCTTTCCTAAACGTACATGAGGGTCCTTGTGGCATTAGCTACAAAACCTTTGCAGATGAACCTTTGGAGGCCGGCATGATTGTCTCTGATGGTATTTAACATTGATGATTGTCTGGCTTTTAAGGGGAGGGACTAAGCTCTTAAGATGCAGAGGGGTTAAATCTGACAGTGGTGGAAAGGGAGGATGGGATCATAAGCTCTGGCCCTGCTTTCTCGGTTTATTTTAATTGTTTAAGCTCTCTGGGTAAAGACCCTCTGATTTTAGCTGTCACAGTAAAGCATCTTTGCAGTTCTGCAGGGTTCTGCAGGCCTGCTTCCTTTTCTGTACAGTGCAAACCTCAGCAGAGCTGTGCTGCTGACCATCCCAGCTCTGTCAGGCTGCCTTCACCTGCAGTGGAAGAGCTGGCTACTCAACTAGATGGACACCAGGAGATAATTCTGTCTTTGCTATGGGCTATTTGAGCCAGCTCTTTATATCGTTACATGCCTTACTTTCCCAGTAGTAAATTAACAGCCTGCTGGGTTTTGCTGAGACACTTGCATTCCTTCAGGGCTGTTAAGTTCTTTCAGGGAGTCAGGGAACACCCTCATAAGATGACTTCAGGGGAGAGGTTTCCTACCTGCCTCTCATAAAGAGATGAAGATTTTCTGAGTTTCTGGTACTTGGAACATGTACTTGGTGCTCTCTCTTGACTTGGAAGGAGACTCTCTGAGCTCGAGGGCTGTCTGGTTTCTCCTCTCTGAGAACTTCTGCTGTCACCTTGCTCGGGGCTTTTGTGCAGATTAAGTAGGCAGAAATCTGTTTGCTTCTCTGGGTGCCTGATGTCAAGATTGTTTAGCGACCTCAGCAAACTAAAGCAATGAAGGGGAAGTTTGGCCATAGGGAATAAGTATTTGCACAGTGTATCTGTGTGTCTTAGTTAATTATTGTCTGTTTCTGCAGAGCCTGGGTATTATGAAGATGGGTCCTTTGGGATCCGAATAGAAAATGTTGTCCTTGTGATCCCTGCTGAAACCAAGGTGAGTGACCTACTGAAGATGCCCCTTTCTTCGTGAGTCAGTGGTTGTGAAACTTAGAGTACTGGAACTTGAGGTGGGATCATGCTGCAGATAGTTGAATCCTACTCAAGTCTGCTGCTCTCCAAAACCCTGCCTTGGCGAAGGCTGATTCTCTGTCTCCCCTGTTAATGGGGACACAGAAGACGGTTCTGCTTGTGCAGTTTCCATAGGTTGAAACGTGTATGTGAGAGTTGTTTTAAAATGTTTTCTGTCTGGGTGTCAAAGACAAGAATCATCTTTAATGCAGCCCCTTGGAATCATTGCTGGTTGATCTTCTCAAGTCAGGGTTTTTATCTCTGATAGAGTCCCCCTTGGCAGTAGAACCAAAACAACAGACAGATTTTGACATTATAATTGCAGGTCTGTCTGGGTTATGCTTTTAGAAATGCTGAACTGGAAATGACCATATGGCTAGTTCTGTGCAATTGTGACCTGGGACATAACCTTTGTGAAGTGACCACTGAAAGAAATGACAGTGGTTTATATTGAGATTCTCTGCTAGATATATGAGGGAAAAAAATACTGTTAAGTTGCTACCTTCTCATCTGAATGCTACAAGGCTGTTTTTTTTTTGTGTCCGGTGTTGACGTAAGAGTATGAGTAAGAGTATGATCTTGCTAGAGCTGTTTCTAAGAATTTGCAACCCCATTTGTGTTTCTGTTGCAGTACAATTTCAAAAACAGAGGGAGCCTGACTTTTGAACCCTTAACCCTGGTTCCAATCCAGACAAAAATGATTGATGTTAGTTTGCTGACACAAAAAGAGGTAAGTGAAACAGTAAGTTTCCAGTGCCGCATTTATGCTAGAAACATTTCTGTTTACAAGAACCACTCGCCTCTGCTCTACCTGGTAGATTCAGAGAGCGGCCCTGAGGAATCTGACTTAATTTTAAATGATCTGATTTTGAGTGGGAGAGTAGACTAGACGACCTCTCTAGAGGTCCTTCCCTTCTAAATCACTCTGATTTAGAAGCAGCAAGGACACTAGTGATGTTTTTTTGGTAGTTCCTTTGATATGGTATTTGCTGGTACATGTAGTCTTCTTTCCTACTCTTGCCTTCGTTTGCTTCTGTCAGACTACCATGCTGTCTCCCCAGAAGCTTATACTAATGACTGTCCCATGTTGCTGTCTGTGTCTACTCATGGTCGGTCCCATTTAGCCATGCCACGTTTATCAGTGCATATGGACTCTGAGCAGACATTCTACTTGCTCAGCAGTATTTATTTCCTGAAGAGCTTTACACTATAGCTTTCTGTTTAAGTTTCCCACTACCAATAGCACATTTCATCCTGGTTTTCTACCATGTTGTCCACTTTACTTCAGTCTATCCTCAGTTTCTGAATGATAATCCAGTTTGCATTTCCTTTTTCTGAAGAGGACTGAACAGTACCAAGATCCATCTGCCTTAAGGTTACCTGTTGAGATCAGTAGGCTAAATCCTATCTCATCACTGCATTGTTCAGAGTTACAAATTTGCAAAGCTATTTACTAGACTGCGCCAAGGTAGCTATTCTGACTTGCTGGAGGCAGTGATTTGCAGAGACTTTAAATGCTTGTCAGTTAAACTGAACCTTAGCTCCTCTGAAAACCCAGGACTAATTGCTTCAGTTCCTACCCTCCTCAAATTCACAAGTCACTTCCACGTATTAGAGGTCTGTCTCTGGGACAGGATCCCATCCTGGCCTAACAGCCCATCTCAAAGTGGCCTACTAATGTCTTTGGCTATACACAACTTATAAAGGCACCAGCTATTCTGCATTCATGCTGAATATCATATCTCCCTTTCTCTAGTTGAACTGGGTGAATGACTATCATCAGAAGTGCCGGGAAGTAATTGGGGCAGAGCTGGAGAGGCAAGGTCGGCTTGAAGCTCTTCAATGGCTCATCCGGGAGACAGAGCCTCTGATCAGAGTTCAGTAGCACCGCGGTTGTCTTCAATACAGGGAACATCAGGACTGCTTGGTGTCACTGTAATCTACGTCGTCTTGGCCCATGACACCACTGGGAGAAATTTCGTCAATAAACCTTTGGAAATCAGAAGGGGGATTTCATTTAGTGTCTTCCTCCTCCCCAGAATTTGCGGGTAACGTGTGGGGGTAAGGAGGGTTACTGTCAACATGTTTTGAGCAGGGGGGAGGTTGAGAATAGAAAGCAAACAAAATAAATAAGCATGTTGCCTTTGAAACAGGGGTCTTCTTGAAATAATGGTTTTAAGAGACAATACTGGAATATTTTATATGGTGTGGTTTTTCACTATGAAAACTCAGTATTTTTACATACTTGGGTTCCAGTTGCTGGGATGCTACCCACACAGCAGGACTGATTACTGAATAAAAGTTTCCAACATGTTATTTGCTCTGTCTGGCTTCCCTTGCAGTCAGTGATGGTTGGACAGCTTGAAGGAGGGCAAAGACCAGATAATTCCACGTTTGTGTGCACCCTGCTCGGACAGTGAAGAGATAGAGCTGCATATATGTGTATAGAGCTGCCTTGTGCTAGGAGCTGGGCAGATGTTATGAAAAGGCCTGGCGGGAGCCGTCACTTCTATCTATGCTTTGTGACAGATCATGGAAGGGATGCAGTGACACTTGGCAGAGGGTTGTGCCTGTGGAGCACCCAGGCCACTACTTCTGTCTATTGTTATTCATGGAGTACTTCTATAACCCGGGGCAGTGCAGGATGTGTGGGCAGTATCATGGAATTACAGCTCTTCCTGGACACAACGCAATTACTAAGTTAAAAAAATGCATGCAATGGACAAAGGAAGGCCTCTTTGCAACTTCGGTACAAAATCAGTCAGGCCCTGGACACCAGGAGCAGTGCTCTGGATTGTGCTAGGCAGTGCACAAAGCCATCTAGTGGTTAAGTGAACTACTGCAAGGCAAATGCAGGTTTGGGCTCTTCCCAGCCTTCAGCCGGGAGGGAGAATGCTCTGCCTGCAGTCTTCTCAGCTGTCTTCTGGAAAGTCACTGTGTGCAGCCCCATCAGAGCACCGTCCATAATGTCAAATGGTGGTGTAAGAATATACCTGCTAAAGGCAACATTCTTAACGTTTACCCACAGTGTTTCAATCAAACTAAAACTCAGTACTAGAGATAAAAGGGACAGTTGGGTAATAGTAACTCACTTTCCTGACATTTTAAAGAAATGGTCCGTGCAAATGGAAATGTTCATACAGATAATTCTTTTAAAAAAATTTTCATAATTCCAAGAGGGAAATGTTGATCTCTGTTAAATAGCATGAAATTGGTATATCCCTCAAGAGATGTAGAAATTGGAAGCAGTACCGTGTAGCCAAACAAAACTTGGAAGAGAAACATTCCAGGAAATAACGTTATAATGTTCCCTGGTCTCCTAGCTATGCTATCCAAGGAAGCGTAAAAATAAAAGTGCAGTAAGTGGTTTAGAAGTTTGTTTTGACACTACAGCCTCTGCACCTATGTATATGTATTTAAATATCCATGTGGTTTCCCACCACCACCTGCAAGTACGCAAGTATTAGAAGTATTAGCTGTCATTTCAGCTGGGTCTGTGGGAAACCATGCATCAAGCAGTCCCCAGTGTCTCAGGAGTATGTGCTATCAACTAAAACAGACTGCGCCTGTGGAAGAAATGTTTTTGCCCAAATTACCTCTGTCGGTACTGACTGTGCTACAGGATCAAAGAACGAGCAGCAGATCTGAGCGGGTTGTACTGTGACAAAAGGGGAGTTTCCCTGCAAAATCACTGTGCGTGCAGTGAGGCTGCGTGAGCCAATGTCTGCCGCGGGCAGGCAGCCACTTTCCAGGGTGATGGTGGAAGTTCATGCAGGTGTAGCTTTGGTGGTCAGTGTAAACCTGCGAGGGGTCCAAGCTGCCGGCTCTGTATGATCCAAACAACACCATCCCGGCTGTCCTGGCAAGGACCAAAGACTAAGGGTAGGTTTCTCCTCACTCAGCCTTCAGGGCAAATGTTTCCCAAGGGATGCAGAAGAGGATGACTTCTACCAAAGGGTGAAGCAGAGCAGCCGAGGAAGCTTTTGTCCTCAGTCTCAGACCCGCAGACACTGTGTTTGGCTCAGGCACCTGAGTGGGGAGGGGAGATGTGACTCCAACAGCACTTTGGGCCGTTCAAACCCAACAATGCCCTATTAGACCTTTTCCCCACCCAGATTCCCTCTTTACAGTCATACACCAAGTAGGGTGGTTCCCATCCACATCCCAGAAATTCCTGGCCCTCTCCCATGCCGAAGTCCATCCAGTGCTCAGGGACAGAGATGGTGCAATCCGGATTTAGCTCCTCTAGGCACCAGCCTGGGGAGCCCCAGCAGATGTCTCCTGTCCATAGCTCCCCCAGCTGATCCCCCCATGCCACTTTGACCCCGTGGGCTTTTGTTGCAGGGAGTTTGCTGCACTGCCTTGGTCCCAATTAGGAGATCTTTACTTCTTTCTCAGAAAATTAAACTTGGCTTTTTTTTTTTTTCTTCCAGGTTTCGATTTATTTCTTTAGTGTCTGGTTTTCCTGGGTGGTCTCTCTCTTCATTTCTGCTGGAAAAAGGAAAAAAAAAAAAGAGAGCAAGTTTCTGTCGGGTTTAGGTTTTCTTTTTGTATGTGCCATCCACAGAAATGACTGTAAGATTATGCTTCTCATGAAAATTACCATTTTATTTCATTTTGTTATTATTTTCTTTCCACAGAGGCTTTTTTTTTTTTCAGTGTGGGGAGGAATGGGAATTTTCAACAATACACTTAGTGGTCTGTTTTTAACCCATGTGGTTTTGCAGTTTTTTAACCCATCGGGTGTCTCCCAGTTTTGGATGATGCTACGAGGCACATTTCTGCTCCTCGTACAGTCCCTTTCAAAGGGGTGCTTGCTGGGGCAAGCCTGTCTGGTTTAATCCTTTCATTCAACCCAGGGTCTAAAGGGGCAGTTTGTCACCACCACCTCCTGCTTCTGTCTCTACCCATGGGACAGTGCTTCAGCAAATCCAAACCATACTTGATGTCTATATGGCCGCCCTGACTTGTGTTGCCAGAGCACTTCCCTCACTGTCCCCTGCCCAGCTGTTTGGTAACGTTAGTGCTAGAAATCTCCAGCTATGCTATAACTGTGTTTAGGGGCTATCAAATCCTTTGTTTCCCTTGGAATAAAAACGGTACAGCAGGAGACAGACCCTATTTTTCAGGGAGGAAAATCCCCATCAGCTTCACCATTCAATCACGAATCATGACGTATGCATTGGCAATGTGCCTGTTGGCGTACAAGGCTTCTGAGACAAATAGAGCATTTCTCCTTGAGCAGAAGGATTCATATTCATTCATCTCGAGCAACAAATGCTCCTTCACTCCCTAACCTGGCAGACTGGTTGGGTTCTCTGCAGTCACATCTCCTTCCTCTGTCTGCGGGTATTACCATAAGTGTGCCTGGCAGCAGTGAAATCCCATTTTCTTCTTCTTTTTTTTTTTCTCTTTAATGGCTCATAACTCACCTGTAATGGAAACCCCACTATTTGTTCACATGACTATTAAACCCATCACTTTACATGGCAGCTGTTGAAGCAGGTTTTGATTTACCCCAGCCTGGCCTTAGAAAGAAAAGGAAAACTGAGAACACCATTGCTGAGGACCTCCTTGGCGGCCCCATCAAACCAGCCTGACATTTAAGCTGCACGCAGGGAATTAGTTACCCTACGATGATGTTGGGGCTTATTCCTGTGATCCCTTCAGCAGATAGCAACAGAGAGCCAGGTGGTTGGAGCAGCCAGGTATTGAAGCTCTCAGGACCAGGAGATGGCACCTTCTTTCCTTTGCCACTTCTCTGTCATGTGGTGCCTTGGGGGGGGTCTCTGGGCAGCACTGAGTTTGAGAGGTGCTCTTGAGAGGCTGAAGGAGGCTCCTCAGTCATGCGACTGCCTAAAATACGCCTGTGTGCTCACACCCGATGTCTGGAGAGGAGCTGTTGCTGCCTGGCAGTGGCTCCTTTTGGCACCCAGCAGGGGTGAATCGACTGCTGCTGCTGCTGAGGATTTTCGCCATTTATTTTTGCTGACTTGTAGCAATTCGCACCTCGTTCCCAGAGTCCTGGGTCTGCTCCCTTTTTTTCTGCCTTGTGGGGAGTAATTAATCTGCTTTGAAGGTTTTCTGCTCAAACGGGGACAGCAGGACCCCTTGCTGTAGAGTGGCAAAAGGAGACAGATCATTTCTCCAAGTCTTCTTTTTATGGAAGAAAGTGCTGGCCTGGGCATCTGGTGGAGGTGTCTTGAGATCAGAAGTTAAATAAATTGTCTGGTGTCAGTGCCCTCAGCTTGTTTTACATGATAAGGACAAAACTCCCTATGGCTTTGGCTGTAATAAGAAAAAAAGAAAAAAAAGAAACAAGAGCCTCTGGAGGGTGGAAATATGAACTTGGTTAGTACTTAATTACGTTGCCTATTAACAGTTGTGTAGCGGCTTGGAAGAATTTTAATGTACCAATTAAAGCAAGGAGCTATCTCCTCAGCTTTCCACCACCTCTGGGGACGCTGTCAAGAATGGGAAGCTTCGCAGATCAAGTGCTGTTTATTTTGCTTCTCCTAGCTTGTTAAAAAGTGTTCTAAATTTGGGATGTGGCGGATGCCCATGGACATAGTTGCTTCTGCAAGGCAGTGAAGCGTCAGCTGTCTTATAAGGATTAGCATAGGAAAAAAACAGGAACATAATGCTGCCTGACCCCATAAAAAACCTTGTTTCTTATGGTTTCTCTGCATTGCTCCATAAGGAGGAAGGGCTTTGGGGCAGCTCTTTATGAACTCACCTGGCTCCGTTGTAAAAGCATGCATGGGGGGCTCCCTCCTCAGCTTGTGCCTTGTGCAAAGTGACTCAAGAACATCACTGTTAGGTGTCTTCTAATTTACAGCCAAAAGCTATTTGAGGCCATTTTAGACCTATTTGTTCATTTACTCAAATTGCTCTTTCTCCTTGGCTGGGCTTCCAAATGAGCTGCTGAAGAGCAGCTGTACCCTGATCGCTGCCCACAAGCTCCTCCTTGTTCTTCCTTCAGGAGGAACTTGTGAGATGAGCCATCAGCAAAACCACGCTTAGAGGTGGGCTTTAACCATCATGTTCCACTGGCTGTCTGGGAGAAGAAGTTGTTTAACCCCAGGGTTGTTACACCGTGTTATGTTTTTGGTCACAAGTAACGTATCTTGAATTCAAGCAAGCCAGGTTCACCCGCAGTGCCCTAGAAAGAAAAGACTGAGCAGAACGGGTAGGTGAATCCTCACGGTCTGGTGGGAGCAGGGCTCAAGGAGACCAGGAGCCATTGGCCTCCGCTTGTCCAAACATCAGACGGTCTGGTCCCCTCCACTGTGTTTGTTGGAGGAAGGCTACAAGGGAAGGGCTCAGGGGCTTGGCCAGGAAGAGGGGAAAAGGCAGATGGGGTGGCCTTGGCCCTCAGTGAGGGTGGTGGGCCTCTGTGAGGACATGTCCCTGGCATGTCAGCTGGGGAAGTGACAGCTTTCCAGCCACAGCCCTTTGCAGTAGGCTTGGCTGGGGGACAGGAGGCTAGCAGAGGGGTCTGAGAACAGGGACTTAAATCCTCCCCCTGGGGCTGACACAGGGAGGTGGTGGCTGAACAAACCCCCGCTGAGCCCTCCAAAGCTGAAGCTGATCTGATGTAAATGGTCAAACACCTGCAAAACATTAGGCAGAGGGGGAGCACGTTTGGGCTCAGATCATTGAAATTTGGTGCACCTGGCTGGGGCTGGGCTGGCTGCAGCTCCCATGGGGCTCCATTGGGGCAGTGCTCCTCAGCGCCTGGCACACTGCCATCTCTAAAAAGTTCAAAACCATCCTCAAAAACAGTGTTGGCTGCAAATGACCGTTTCTCTGCTTCCCAAGGCTGACCAAGCCAAATGCGGCCTGCTGTTAAATGCACTTTGCCCCAGCCCCGTGCTTCCTCAGCAGGGGTGCTGCCACACCGCTACTGCTGCCAGGAAAGAAGTCAGGTCTACAAGTCACGGAGCCTCACAGAGATGCTTTAATGTAAATAAGTGTAGTGGAAAGTTCTTTTATTTGGGTATTTTAGCCCCCTAACATTTGGAGTGTTGTCTCATGAAGGCCCTTTCCAGATTTTATTAGGATAACCTAGAAATTAGTCAGAACTTCACACCAGGCTGTTTGGGTCAGCAAGGTGTAAAACATGGAATGAGAGGTGATAGCAGGGTACAGAAACTAGGTCAGAAAACTGTAAAGATAGAGGTCTAAATTACTCTACGAAGCCAGTGGCAGATGAGGAGGGGACCCCATGTCTCCCAGGGCTTGATCTGGGCGTGAATGTTAGTGCTGGTAACGCTGCAGGTGATTCTGACCCCAAACATGTGCAAAGCACACAGAGCCAGCAGAGAGCAGCCTAAGTCATATGAAAGAATAGAGATTTTTTTTTTCTCTCTCTCTGTTAAATTAATACATTGCTTATTTTTGTACTGGCCCGGGGTTGGTGAATGCTGCAGGGGAGTTTTGTTGCCTCGCACCCGCAATGCACTGTCTGCAGAGCCCCACTTCCACTCTCAGATTAGTTTGAAGAAAAAAAATCCAATCGCATCCTTCGTCATTTGTCAGGTACCTGCCAGTGGCTTGCTCCAGCTCTGGCATCACAGGAATCTTTGCCTGCGGAGGCAGAAGGCGGGCGTGCTCCCGTGTGGGCACTCAGCTACGTGCCCTTTCTTGCAGCATTGTTGGGGCAGTGTATGGGGTTGAGCATGAAGCCTGCCCCTGCCTCTGCAACTCACAGAGCTGCCCTGGTCTGCTCCTGCTTAAAAATCAGGCGGGGATATGGTCCCTGCTGGGGCAGCATGTTGTAAACCACTCCCAAAATGAACATTAGCCAGCTGGAGAAGGTCAACCAGGGCCTTCAGTATCCCCTCTGCCACCCCAGCATCGTGTCAGGCAGCCCTGGCCAGGCGTCCCAGCTCGCTGCGCCCAGTCCCTCTCTCTCGGCTCTGTGCATCCTCTCTCCCATGCAGATGCTGCTGTGTGTGTGACAGGGGACTCAGTGAGAGTCCTCTGTGTCCATTTGCATTTGGATCACGTCTTCTGATAAACACCGCTGTGTTCCTCTTGAGGTTTGAATAGAAAATGAGCTGGGGGATTTCAGGCGAAGGTAGCATTAGTTTGGAGCTCCAAAGACTTCTAGGAGTGGCTTTAAGGAGCTTGGAGCGGTTGTGAGAATATCTCTGCTCAAATCCAAACAGGCAGCTTGGTAAGTGCAAAGTTAAGGAAAGTGTCTTCTCCCCCTTGTATGCTATTAATATTTAGGGCTGGCCCTCAATTATTCATTTCTTCAGGGTGTGCTTGTATCATCTCAGAGCTACAGGATTAGCTTGTGTACCATCTCTGGGCACTCAGAAAAGACCTTTCCATATGATTTGTGAAACTTCATATCTGAGAGGCCTTTTGCAAGCAAAATATATGCTGTGCCATTAGTCAAAAAAAGCAAGTATTTCCCATCCCCACCCACAGCTCCTTTAAGACCACACATTGCTGAGCATTAGCAGATGTACAGGATCCAGCCGTGGCTGGAGGATGGATAATCCAGCATGGCTTGATTAGACGTTGGGACCATTATGTGCTTCTTATGCAAGAAATTGGAGATGCTTAATGATGTTTTCCAGGTGGATGTTCAAAAGAGGGGAAGGTCTTGAGGGCTTCCCACAAGGCAGAGCTGACCTCTGCTGTGGTTGTGGGTGCTGGCTGCTTAAAGAGATTCAAAAAATAGCTGAAGGGCAAATCCAGGAAAAAAAAATTCCCTCCAGACTGTTAAACTGCAGATTGCTGAAGACTAGAAGAGGAGTCTGGCAAAATATCACTGTATTTCTGTCCTGCTTTTGTAATCCAGGAGTCCTTTGGGTGCTGCAGGTGGGGAGAAGTCCCCAGAAGGACCTTAGGGGTGCAGGGCTGTGCTGCATGCTGTGGGAGCCTGAGCACATTGTCTCCTCCCGTTACAGCAGCAGGGCACAGCTGGAAGGCAGCTGGGTCCTGCAAAAACATCTGGGGGCCATTTTGTCATTGAACAGCTGTGCTGGGAGGTGTACTGGAGAGATCTGCCTCTGAGCACCTTTTAGACCAGCGTCTATGCTGGGATGGATCATCAGAAACTCACTGTTAGGTAATTAGCTAATTATAAGGCTTATTAAGTACATGACTCAATTGCCTAACACGGAGGCTGGGACACATATGCATATAGGAAATTTGACATGGATGCTTGCTCCAGTGACCCACAGCCAGATCCCAGACCCGAGACCAGCTCCGTGCACTTCCATTGCCCTTGGCACAGCCTGCTCCTTTGCTTGAGCTGTGGACAAATCGAAGCAAGCGGTGATTAAATAGTCCGAATTATTGACATCCGCACTATAAATATCTGACTCGTTAATAGCCTGTCTTCCTGCTGGGTCACAAAGCCTGGCAGTCATTTTGCTAAAATAAGGATCATCAAATTGCGTGTTTCGACGCACAGCTTGGTCAGGGTGGGGTCTGGGAAGAGTCCTTGTCATTTGCCAAAATATTCCTTCAGTTTAATTAAGTAAAGTCAACCCTGGAATTAGCATTCCCTTTCTCTTTCGGGAGCCTGAGCTCCTGTGAGAGGTATGTGAGCACAGCGCTGCCGCCATTGCTGCAATTTCAGAGTTGGTCAAAACAAGGGAAAAACAGGGAATATTATTTTTTCTGCTTTTTGAAAATATTTTGTAGGGTAATTCTTCTCTGGGATGAGATGATAAAGCCAGGAAAAGTTTTGCTAACAAAAAGCCTGGAAAAATTATTGGGCTGAAAAAATGACATCCATCAAACATTTCATTTTCAGAAGATCTGTAAATATTGACAACTCTAATTAAACATAGCCAATTGGATTAATTTCTTAAGAAAAACAATTTGCTAACTTTCCATTTAGAAATGGTTGAATAAGGCATTCTGACAATTTTTGAAAGGGCATTAGAATATTTTTGGGCAAAAACCTGATGAAACCTGGCTGAAACCCTAAACCACAACTAAGTCAAACATTTTGCTAAAAAATTCCTGATGCTGTGATTGTGCAGCTTCTGAGAAACATGAGCAGCAGAGAAGATGCACGAGGTGTGTGTTCTTCTG
Source organism: Cygnus atratus (assembly GCF_013377495.2). Classification (NCBI taxonomy): domain Eukaryota; kingdom Metazoa; phylum Chordata; class Aves; order Anseriformes; family Anatidae; genus Cygnus; species Cygnus atratus. The sequence goes on from NC_066368.1 coordinate 11,223,962, forward strand.
GTCCCTGGTGTCTGATTTGAGGTCGGTGGAGAGAAATGGTAGCCCCAGCACTGGGCAGGAAGCAGTAGGCCGGACTGCCCTTGTTTTGGGATAGCCACTTCCTGTGAAGCCCAGGCTAAAACATAAGCTCTCCGGCAAAATGCTCCCCTGAAAGTCGTGTTGGTTGTGCTAAAGGGAGCAGCCTGACAGAGATACCCCCCTCCCTCGCCCCTCCTCGCAGGGTTTTTCTGCCAAAAGCTGCAAACCCACTTTGTGTTAAAGCCTCAGCATAGCTATAAGGCAGCTTTGCAGGACTCAGTTTTTAATGGCTAAATATCAACAGAGACAATGTTTTGTGTGCTGCCTCTTGCTCCCAGAGCACTGGTTATCTTCTCTTAACCACGTTTGGGTTCGGTGAGTGACCCCACACGCCGGGGCCCTGAGCTGAGGGTCGGCGACAGGGCTTGTGCCTGGCAGCCGATGTGACTGGGAGCTGATGCTGCTTTAACTGTCAGCTCTCAGTAAAAATAAACCTTGAACCCTACCAGGCCAAGCTGTAAAATCACATGGGTTTCATTTTAGTCACTGTCAGCACAATGCACTCTGCTTCTGGCTTGCGGAGGGCTGCACAGTGCAGGCCAGCTCACTGACCATGGTGTTGACAGAGTGATGGAGACCAGGCCAAGCCAACGCTCCAGCAGGGGATGTGGCACTGTCAGAGTGGGGCTGTCCCCAGGGAACGGCTTTGTGCAGGAGCACCCCTGCTCTCATCAACCTGGCCTGCTGTTTCCTGCCTCTACTGTCCTCTCTCTTTGTAGGCTGAAGTATCTGGGCCCAGTTAGACCTACAGCAGGAGAAGATGGGTTCCCAGATTAAGGTGGAAGAATTGTAAAAATCCAGAAAAGAGCCAGATGCTGAATCAAGAGAAGACACTCGATGGCACCAGAAAAGCACCAGCACCACAACCAACCTGATAATGACCCTGCAGTACAGCAGGTTCCCATTACCTTTAAAGAGCAAAGCAAGTGAGCTTTATGCTGCTGTGGTCAAGCATTTAAAAGTAATAACCATGTAATTTTTAGTACAAGCCATCCCATCATTAGTAACAGTCTACTTAGCATCAGAAGTTGTACTGCAGATGCCTGATTTTGCTGGTTTTGAAACGTCAGCAAATTTTGTTTTAATCTGTAGCTGTAGAGCTAGAAATAGTCACTGTAAGGATGATATTGTTTTGCATTCAGTGCATTTATTGACGTGAGAAAATCAGCAAGCATTAATTTAAGTGATTAATTCAGGCAGGAACATGCAAATGCGAAGGCTGGATGGAAGCACACAGACCACGTGTTGCAAAACTGTAGTCTGGTTCCTTGGCTTCTGACAAGCAGGAGGGAGAAAGAACAAGTGGGGAAAATCCTTGTATTCACTACCTTGCAGCAAGCCTTTTGTGTGTGCAGAGAGTGAGCACCGTTTGCACTGAAAGTGCTGGTACTGATGAAGGGTCCAGGGTGGGTTTGGGGCTGGGACTCAGCTACCTGGTGGCAGAAAGCTGGCCAGGAAGGAGACTGGTGGTGGTGGGCAGGGAGTTGGACATGAAGTCCTAACAAAACAGGTCAGTGTCACCTGGAGACTTTGTGTGCAAAGGAATCTCCCTCTATGAGTGAGACAGCATGACCCATCCCTGCTCTGTACATTGTGTATCGAATAAGACTCTCAGCTCTCCATGACATTTTCACACCACTTGACAACGTGAAAAGTGCTTTTAAAAGAGAGAAAACAGCCTAGGGAGAACAGCCTTTCCAGAGAGCCCTCCTCATCTGCCCGAGAATGGTCAAAGGACCTACACAAGCTCTGCCCTGGTGAATGGGGCAGGGATTGAATTGGAGCCTAGCACAAATTGCTCTTCAGTTAGCGTGGTCCCCCAGGCTCAGGGTGACTTTTGGGAAGAGGACAGCCATCATGCTCTCCATCTCAGTGGGGCGCTCCCCACAGCCCTGCAGCAGAGAAGCCACTGTAGTGATTTGTTCTCCCCTTTTAAGAACCAAACACTGCATACGTCCCAGCTGGCAAAGACAAACTAGATCATTAAGACAATTGAAACTGTGTGGGTACAGAGAAACAAATGAAAAAATGACTCTGAGATGCATTCACATTTTGCACATTTAATGGGATAAACCCCCAAGCCTATAATATTAAATCAGAATGTCAAAGAGAGAGCTTATGTTAATTTAATTAAAGACAGCATCCTGGTGCACATGGATAAGGAGCAGAATTAATATTGTGCACCACCCACTAATTTTGCCTGCCATGAGTTGTGCATAGCCTGGGATGTTCTGATGTGCTCACAGCTCTATTTGTTTTTCTGGACAGGGTGAGTGTCCCCCCGCCACTCTGCCAAAACCAGGCAGGGCTGAGTTTTATGCTTCTCAGTCCCAAACCTGTCAAACTGTGCATGAATGTCACCTGTGGCACAAACCTGGGCACTAATTCATCTGTCTGTGCTGGACAGGTGGGAGTCTTTGTCTGCCTTCACTTCCAGTGGGGAGAGAGAAAGAAATTCCTCAAATATGCCTGGAAGTAAGTGGTATGAACACCCCTCTACTCTTTCCACATCTCTAGTCCTGTAGTAGAAATGATCACCTCACCTCCTTATGTGCTAGGCCCTGGCAAAAAATAGCTGATTCTTCAGGAAATTGCCTCTAGGCCTAACTTGAACTCAGCCAAACTAATGGGAGCCTTCTGGTGGCTCTGAAAGGGTATGGATCAAATGGTTTGCTTGTCGCAGAGTAGGGTGCAGAAAAGAGCTCATGGCTTTGTGCAGCACATTGTGTTGTGCAGAACCTGAAAAGCATGTTAAGGTCTCTGAAAGTTTCCTGGCAGCACCAAAAGCTGTGAGAGGGTGTCCCTGCAAAGAAACCTGCTTGTACAGAGATGTCTGCATTCTGCAGCAGACTGAGACACCTGGTCAGAAGGCCAGCTATGACCATGAGCTATTAACATACAAAAAACAGTTATAATGGAACAAAAGTATCCACGCACACAGGAGGTGGCAAGACTGAGCTCCTGGAGGTTATCCAGATGTCAGTAGGAAAGAAGGATCATTGGCAGCATCCACGATTTCCAGACAGAACCTTTCTAGAGTGTGTCAGTGCTAAAACACAAGCAGGTCCGTTCATGAAGTCTGTGTAACAGATGCTTCAACAAAGTTTTGCAGAGCCACCATCCCCCCTTGGGTTATAAAGCACCACCATGGTGCTGCCTCCTAACCCCGGCAGGAAGCTGGCACACTGCCTTCTGGACGGGTGGGACTGCAACCATCTGATTTCTGCCAGCTGGAGGACTAAGAGGTGGACTTCTGCTCTTCCACTAAAGATGAGCTTCTCAGATGATAAACACCTACTCATTAGAGCTGGAAAAACTGAGACCCCAAGCCAGGCATGAGACCTGCAACAGTTAGGACTTGGGTTTGCGCTTACTTTTGCTTCCCACTAAATGGAATGAATGAAGTGAGTTATTAGCTTACTCGCCTGAGGAGTTGTAATGTCAGAGCCCAGAGGAGCTGGAAGGACTGCTCTCACCCCTTGAAATTTCTTGCTGGTATCACGGATTCTTTTATCATCTCACTTTAAAGTGAAAGCACTCTACATTTTTCTCTGTGACTGTATTGCAGAACATCACTTGGGAATGATCTGAATAGGAAGGTCTGACAGATTGCTTTTTGTAAGGGCTCTTTAGGGAAAAAAGCAGACATGACCCTTTGCTAAATTACACCTGTGTTAAAGTAATGCATAGCCACTGCTATTGACAGCATCACACCTGGCTAAATGAGCGTGAATGGAGGACTGGGACCTGCATTATATTATTTTTCATTTAGCAGAGCTGCTACGGTCTCCCCTGAGTCCAGGGGAACCTAGAAAAAACCTCCCCAGATCTTTCCTCCTTTCCCTAGGTTTGGGAGGTCATTAGAGATGGTGAATCAGCCACATCTTCAATCCAGCGGTTTGGGGCACTTGAAATGTACACAGTGGCTGGATTTCAGTTTCTCAAGGACATTTCATTATTTCCATCCACAGAGTGGGAGCAAGCTGTAGGTGATTTGTGAGAAAGGAATTTGAATTCATTTTGTTGGGTGCTAGCTGCTGAACTGCAGTCATCAGAAAACAGCTTTTGATCCGTCCTCTGTCCACTGCTCTGAGATGATCCATCCTTTCCCTGTTCTGCATCTTTTCCTTATAACTGTGTGGGAGCTGGGTTAGTGGCTCTATCCCTGCTCTCTGTGCCCAGGAAAGGATTCTTGGTTCATTTCCTGGAGCCTGGGAAGAAATAACATTTCTTGTTCATAAAAGCTCTGGCTCTGCTGACACAAGACCATATACCAGCCTTAAAAACCGGAGTGCAGCCAGTGCCTCGCTTGGCCTTTGGGCTGTGCCCCGCTGATCGCTGCCCCAAGGAGCAGGAGAGGGCACAGGGCAGCAGCACCTGCAGCCCCTCCTGGGACACCCCGCTTGGCTTCAACAGCAGCTCCCAGCGAGCAGAGCTGCACCAGGATTTTTCCTTAACCCTATTCCCCCCTCTGCTCCTCTCCATGCTGTGGATTTTCCTCCCTGGAGCGAGCATTTCTGGCTGAGCCTCGGACTACTTTCACTTGAAATTTCTGCCTTGGGCCCGACTCCGCCATTTGCTGCGCCCTGGGAGGGCTGCGGGCAGCTGGGGCCTGAGCCTGGTCATGGCTGTGTCCTGCCACCAAAGGGACCCCTCGAAGCAGCCTCAGAGTGCTGGCCAAGATGGAGAGCGGGGAGAGCAGCCACAGGACACACAGAGAGCCACAGGCTTGGCGAGGAGGGAGCAAGCAAGCTGGCTTCCAGTTAGCCTGGAGAAGAGCCATGGCTAAAGGAGGAAAAGGTGGTGGTGGTGGTGGTGGTAAGATAATAATCATGTAATAATCATGTCTCTCTGTGCATCTGTGGTTTGCTTGACATTTTACTTCTTTTTTTTTTTCCTTTTTTTTTTTCTGCTGACAAGTATTTGAAATTATGAAGGTAGAGGTGCCTTGATAATTAAGGCTTGCTGCTACAAGGTTTGCTCTGTAATTGTCTTGTTCATGATTTCGCAGGCGTGAAAACATGGATAGGGAGTGATGATGTGTGTTTTCTGGGGAGAGCAGGAGGCTGGTCTCGTTTCATGGGGGAATTCATGTGCCTGTACATGTGCTGGTAGCTCAGCATTAGGGGGAGAGTGTGACACTCCCCACACCCCAAAAATATATTCCCCATGGATTTTTCTTCAGAGTCGTGAGGGTGATAAACTAGCAATTGGAAGAAAGTAGAGCAACCAAAGGGTGTCTGTTACATCCTAGGAAACTGCTGGGCTCCACTCTGCTAAAAGCCACAATTATTAATGTAACAGACAACTGGGCTGATACGAAATCATGGTGAAGTCACCTGTGGCATGTTTTCCACCCTTACCAGGGCTAAACTTTGGATTAGGGTCTTGCACAGAGCAGTTTTCCCAAAGCAAGTGCTGCTCCTGGGTTTGAAGGAGAACACAAACTGTCTGGGCTCAGCTCCTTGGAAAGGACGGGCCCTATGCAGGGGAGTTTGCACCATGGCTGTGTGCTCAGGCTGCTCAAAAAGCTCCTGGGGTTCCCGTATGAATTTTGCAATCAAAAATGCTGCGGAAAGTTCTTGTCTTTCTACTGTCCTTCAGAAACTGCCAGCTGGAGTGGGAGGACCTTTTATTGCAGTGATCAAGATTTATCAGGAAATCAGACACTTTTTTGTGTTCTTCACTCCTTTGTTTTTGCAAAGGATTTCCTGTCTTTCATGATTGCCAACTGCAGTGCTGCAGGAGCTTCTAGGAGGCACCAAATACAGGCCTACAGAGCTCCTGAAAAAAACTTTTTAGCCAGCTGAAGCGGAAGGATGGGCCCCTGTCCTGGCGGCTTTGGTCATCTGTATTCGTCTATGCTACAACAATCCTTCCTGTAAAGCCAACCATATGCTTTGGGTACATCTGCGTGACTAATCCTTAAGTAATCGTTTATGTGGGGAATGTCACCTCTGGGTGTGCTATTTGTTGGTCCATAACTATTCATTTCAAAGGGAGCAGGTTGAAATAGTCTAATCAGCCTTTCTTGAAGGGGCGTATGATACCCTGCCCTTTCTCCTTGTCCCCAGTGGAGCACAAGAAACATGTGGATGTGTGGGTGAAGAGGTGGCAATGTGAGTCTCAAGGAGAGGAGGGGTATCTGGATGCTGATTACAGTACGAAGGGTAGACTTTATGAGGGAGAAAATACAAGTTGCAACAGTTTGAGAAAAGCTGATCTGCTGGCTGTTGGTGCTGCCTGCTGTAGGGCAGCACGGTCCCAGGGCACTCCTCGAAGTCATGGTGGGAGTCACAACATTGTGCCTTGTGGTGCGATGCTCTGTGGCTGGAGAACATCTGGGCTTCCCTGTCTGAGGCTACATCATTGCCACTGTGTACTGTGTGAGTTAGAGCACAAGCACAAGCAGCACAAGCATTTCCAATTCAGGCCATGATCCTCCAGCATGCAGATCTTTTGGACACAAGTGTCTCTTAAGAACACAGGACGCAGGTATCTCCAGATATCTTCATAACTGGAAAAATGGAGGTTCAGGTTTTGTACTCAACCCTACTGGTTAAAAATGTACCAGAAATTCATTCAACTTCCTCACCCAGCCATTCTCCCTATGCCTGGGGATCCCTCTAGTGCTGGTTCCTCATGAGACTTGGTGGGCTGGGAGAACACAGTTTAGGCTAGATGTGTCTCGTATCACAAGCTGGTATGCTGTGAAGGTCGCAGCACAGGCAGTTTTTCTTTAAAGATGCTGGCAAGACCGACAGCTGGGAAGAAGGTCATTTCTGGGGCTAATCCCCTCTCAGCAACCCACAGGGAGCAGAGAACCTGCCTTCTCAATGGCTGGCTCCTGAACATAATGCTTCAACTTTCACATACTGCTTAACTCCAGTGGAAAGAACATTTTCAGTCCAATTTCCTCCTGGTTTTTCACTTCATGTCTTTTTTCTTCATATAGCTCAACCCAGGAAGTTGGCAGCTTGAAGAGGAGGGTGCCAGCAGTTCCTGGGGCTGGTTCCTCGCTCTGGGCTGCATCCCAAGATGTGGTTTGAGTTGTTGGCATAACTTCCCCTCAGAATGTTACCTCAGAGGAAGTTCAGCCCATTGCAGGACTGGTTGCTATGGCATTTTGTAGATCACCATACCAGGAGCTATTGATTCAAGAGTAACCTACATCCTGCCTTGTGTTTGGTTAAAGCCTTTTTGACAAGAGTTCTACATGTTTGGCATGAATATGTACGATCTGGGCTTTGTAGACCAGTAAAAATCTCTATTCATCCAGTGGTGATAGGGATAACTCCTGTGGGATGCCATGGGGTTGTTATGCCTTATAAGGGATAAGTACCTTTTTATTCAGCTATTGCTTCCTTCAGCAATAATACCCATTTTTGCATTTTGGTATGATGGTGAAGAATTTCTAGAGAATTTCTAGATGGCAATTTCATTTGGAAAGTCAGAGGAAAGACTTCCAAAGAAACTGATTCCCACAAAAATGAGTAGAAAACAGGGATGGCTTCCCCCCCCTCCCCCCCCCCCCCCCCCCCGCCATATAAGATAAGGAAGACTAAACTGGGCGTTTTCAGAAGAGAATGAAAATATGTTTCTGCCTTGCTCACTAACAACTGCAGGCGGTCCATGGTCCATTGGTTATTTGTCCCAAGAACTTTCTATGTAGGGCATAAAAGTTATCTTTGACAACTTTCTGTCAACTTCCTCTGCATTGCTACAGTGATGGAATATAAAGCTGGTTCAGATGAGGACCAGGATCTGGATGTCTGGTTCCAGGAGCATTTTTGAGGTCATGCAAATGTTTTTTAAGTTTTTTTTTTTTCTTCATTCTAGTTCAAACTGCTGTCTAATCTTGTCTGGCATCTGGTGCTTCAGAGGAAGGAAAGGGAGAATGAAATGAAACCTCCCTGTAGACCCAAAACAGTCAAGTAAACTGCAATTTTTCTTGTCTTAAACAAGATTAGCAATCATTAAAAAAACAACTCGCAAAAGAACAGTGCTGGCTTATGGTAGTTTCCATGATGCTATCAATATGGCCTTAGGCATGAAGTCTTCATTTTCAATGCCTTCTATTAAACACTGGCTCAAAAGGTCATCATGGGGTCTCTGACATTATGTGAATCAGTTACTTTTCCCAGCTGATGCTACTACCTATTTTTGGCTTTGCCCTTTGGCTTGCCTTTGGCACTTGAACTATATTAACCAGTAGGAATATGAATCAGCGCACAGGACTGACAGTCTCAGAGCCACGCAGGCAAGTTGGAGAAGTGCCAAATAAATAATCAAAGCTACTGATGGGGCTGCATAATGCTGGGGGCTTGTAGAGAACTTTCTTGAATTGTGGTCAGGAATGTCATGGTTGTTTGAGAAGTAGAAGGAAAACATAATGTTTGCTACACTAGAGAGGAAATCTGACTAGAATATTTTAAGATAAATGAGTAGCAGATAAAGTGTTGCTTAGATTTTCTTGCCACATGGTTGGGTGTGTTCGTTATTTATGATACCATTGTTGGAGCTGCAGCAGTATAACAAGGGCAAAATGAGTTTTGTTGGGAGAAGCTTTTAGTTTCTGTAACAAAAACTATTGCCTCTACCTAGAAAGCTTTTCTTCATTGCTACCACATACGTGTCCACATCTGGGGAGTGACCACAGGCTGCGAGCTGATCATATGCTTTGTTTTGGCTAGAGGAATTAATCATCAGAGTGTTCACGAGCAGTAGGCTTCTCTGCTCCAGGAAACACCACATGCTAAGGCACTGGTTGTTGGCTGGGAGCTGCAGCAACCTTCTGCCTGCCAGGTCCACTAAGGAAACTGCTGCTGCTGTGCTTCAGGTTTACAGGGAGGGAGGAGAGAAAGGGGACACAGCCCACACTGCAGTATTAGAAACAAATCCTAGTGATCCTGAGCAAACCTTGCCGCTAGGTGAGTATTTGGTCACATTTGAGTATGTCTGGGAATATTTTCCCCCTTCTCCACCTTCCTAAAGGCTGTATATGGATGCTGGCATCTCATGACTAATGCAGGGGCTTGGGAGTAATTTTATGAAATCTCCCTCAACAGATGAACCCTCTTTCAACAGAAAGCCAGACCGAACATTTTCCTTCAATCATAAGGGATGCTGTCCTTCCTCATCCACCCAGCTGGGAGCTTTCTGCATTGCGGTGCCTGCTAAATCCACTTTGCTGGCTGCGTGTATTGGGAGTGGAGGTAGGATGGGGCATCTGGGACAGCATCCCTGGTCCCTTGCAGTCTTGGTCTTACAGGACCTGGTTGGTTTTGTCTGGCTGCCCCAGGTCACATATATTTCGGGAACACCTTTGTATATGGCCCAGACAAGTCAGACAGAGCTACCAACCACTTAAAAATCCCCAGGCATCTTATGCAGAACTCAATTCATTAAGCTCTAAAATCATTAGTCAGCAGTGACCATTTTTTTCAATTACGGGGTTTAAGGGATTATTGTGAGCTCTTTTAATATCAATACTCTGAGGTATTAATAGCTGCACTGCTTCCGAAATGGTTCAGGTAAGGAGGTGGCGCAGCAGCTGCACCCAGGACAGCTGGGACCAGGGAGCATGACCCTTTCTTTTAGCCTCCAGAGCAGAACTGAAAAGCAAATGTGCCCGTGTGTTAAAAATTCAGCTCATTCCACAAGCTTTTCACTTTGTCTCTCGAGGGGTCAATTAAAGCTTCACAGTCTTTCCTGCCACACTGGCGAAAAAAGATCTTCATCTCCTCTTTCTTTGATTAACTACGTTGTTATAAACAGACGATGCAGCACAAGCAAAGGAAACTAATATGCTTCCCCCTGCGCCAAGGTCCTTGTAAATGAATCAATTAATTTGAACCAGTGCACCCCTGAGCTTGAAAAGGTGCAAGGCTGGCACACAGCTACAATCCTGCTGAAGTCTCAATGTTGTGGGCAGTGGCTGGCCTCAGATATAGGAAGCCACCCCTGAACGCAGGGACTTCATGCATGTGCTTGGGCATGGGCTTATCAAGGCTGTTTGACTACTGCAGATGCCTCCCCCAGTTTAAGAGATTTTCTTGGCCTCTTAATTCCACAAAAAAGATGCTCGTAGCAGGCATTTAAATTTTTATGAAGTGCTTGCCTTATTATCTTAATAAATCCTTGTTCGGTTTGCAGAATGCATACCCATTGAAGTTAAGAGTTTATATGAAAATTAAAACAGCACTATATCTTCTTAATTAGACAAATGTATAGATAAAAGGAAACAAATGTCAGCTGGCAGAGGAATTTAGCTTTGCTGGGAGGTCTCTTTTCATTTCTCTCTCAAGATGTTTGCAGAGGTTAATGCTGGTGCTGCAGGCATTCAAAGGGACAGCAGAATTGGCCCTTATCAGCAGGCAAAACACGGGCACAGCCCACTCTTCTGTGTAGTGCATCTCATACTTGCAGAATTATTTACTTCCAAAAATAAGTTACATAATTATTATCACATAAAAATTACGCAGATTTTATTTTTCACAGGTGAACGGCCAAGGCTAAGCCCATAAAGTCTTTGCTGTGGCGTGTCTTTTCAGGTACACTAACTTACAGGCTTAATTGGTGAGAAATGATGGGAGAATATTGATCAATGAATTTTTTATTCAGATTGTTTTTGGCGTTCAGAAGCAAGACATCTCCTAGGTCATTATTATTTCTTACAGCTCCTAATGACTTTAGCTGTAAATCAAGGGGACTCATCCGAAGTTCTCTACAAGACAGTGATTTTTTTTTGGAAAGGACAAGTAGCAAATGTTAGCTGAATTATGGTAATAGCTTTGTTCTAACTCACAGCTGGCTGCAGGGTGGGCCTAGGGCTGTATTTGCCCTCTTTGCTACACATGGAAAAGAATTCCTTCTTCTCACCATGAAATGTATCAGGAGGAACTGCTGGTTTTTAAAGTAAACTCTTGCAGCTGCTGACATTTATGTCCAGGGTTTTGGTAATGGGTTTTGTTCCGTGAAATAGGCTCGGATACTTGCTGCTCTGCAGCAGGCTTAGGGAAGCAGAGCTGGTCCTGGCTATAGGGCTTCTTGCCATCCTTCTTGTGCTGAGGCGGATGGAGGCTTGGCAGGAGGCATCAGCCCGGAGATCTCCCACCAAAACGTTTCAAAAGAGATTGCATTTTCTTTGTGACTGGAGCACCGCTGGCTGCAGCAGCTCCCGCCCTTCTCTGCATAAGCAGGCCAGTGCACACGAGCAAGTAAGTACCTGCTGTGGCTTTGCAAAGAAAACACTGGCTTCATCCCCCTGCCCTGCAGCACGGTGGTGACAACTTGCACAACTGCCACTGAGGTGGCTGGAGCAGGGGGGGAGCACAGAGGAGAAAGAATGCAATAAAAGTGTAGCTATCTCTTCTTGAGGAAGACCGGATGCTTTCTGCTTATTGCAGAGCTTAAAATATTATTGCAAATTAATTCTGCTTAAAAGGTTTTTCATCTTGACTTCTCATGCTTATTAAACTTTCTAAATTAGGAAATTTTGCTGCTTTTAAAGGGAATGTGACAGACTGGAGAAGGCTTTCACACTTATTAAACAGAAACAAGACCACCAAAGCAAAATCCCAGGTCAGGGCAGTCTTTCTGTCTACAAGAAATCACAGGCAGTTGGTTCAAAGTGCTGCTGATATTGACTGGGGGGAGGAGATAGCAAACTTCATGGTTCCACGAGGTGCATGGGTAAATCATCAGCCTCCTGGGAGCCAGGACCGATTCCGTGAGAACCATGAATCTTTGGGCACTGTTCACTGAACTGCAGGTGTCTGGGTGCCCCTTGCTTTGCTGGTGGGCTCAGTCATGGCAGGGCAGGTCAGCAGGGGCTGGTTCCTGCTGTGCATCATCACAGCACAGCTACAGGACATGGCTCCAGGCTTGGGTGCACGTCTGGGTGTCTGCACAAATGCACTCAAGGAGGTTTCTGCAGGAGAACAGCCTGGCTCCAGTCTCAAAGCGTTGAGCTGTGACTGCCTGGGATGTGGACTGGGGCTGGGTAGGAACAGGACGTATTTGCTGCCTGGGTTATCTGGCCTTCCTCCCCTCTGGCAGAGGCAGGATGAGGCCTGCAGGTTTTCTAGCAAGACCAGCTTTTTGGGGGAGAATTCTTCTCCCATGTTCACAGCAGCAGCCATCATTAGTTATGTTGTAAGCATATCCTCCAAATGCAAAAATCAATTCTGAATATTTTATGGCTTTAATTATAACACCCTGCATGGGCTGCAGTGAAGGGGTTATTGGGCTGCTGGATGCTAATTTTCTTCCATGATGACATTTTTTTTTTTCTCTCATGCTTTTCCTGCTTTGGATGGCAAAAATTGGATGCAAGAAGGTGAAAGTTCATGGTAGCACTGAACTAGCAGTTGAGCTCAATGCAAAAGCTGCGAGAGCAAAATGTCTCCTACTCTTTTCCGATAATATTCAATAGGGGAGTGAGCTCAGCGATGAGCCTTTCAGCAGTGTATGGATTTCAAAGGGTAGGGGGAGAGTGTTTATCAGAAAGTCATTCGTACCTGCTGACAGATAGATGCTTCTGCAGTTCAGTTAAAAAGTCTTTGGAGTCACTGGGTTGGGTCTCACAGCCAGGATACCTGGATGGGTGTTCAAGAGGAGGTGAATCAGGCCAAGGTTGTTGCCTGGCCCTCCTGTCTGTGGTTCAGAGAAAGGAACCAAACTTACTGCTGTGATGTGCTGACAGACTTACTCTTAGCAAGCACAGTCAAAGACTGGGTAATGGAGCTAAATGTAGGGTTCAGTTTCTGCCAATGAACAATAGAAGCAATATTAGAGCTCTCACAGACAAGGTCTGGGCTAGTTCTTCATGATTTCTAAGCTCACCTCCACTCTCTACGCAGGCAGGTCTGCAGGTCTTTGAAAAGTCAGGTCTAAGGAAACAACCAAACTACTACGAGCACAAACCAGAGCCTGGATGAAGAGTTCAACTTTTCCTATCTAAGCCATCTGTCTGCCTTTCCCCTGGTATTTTTTACCAGTATTGATCTTTCCAAGTCATTTATTTCGACAGTCTGCACGATGACATGACATAACAGATGCTGTCCGCTCCAGCAAGTAATGAGTTCAGCTGTTTTGCTTCATATATGGATGCAAAGGACCATTGCCCTCAGGTTGTAAGGCTTTGGCCCTATTATCACATCAGCTCTCATAAATGAAACAGGGTTGAGCTGACTTCGTCTTAGCATCTTTCAGGGCAGTGGGGCTTGTGATTGAAGGAACCGCATAATCTCTGCTGAGGCCGAATTCCAGGTCCTTGGCAGCCTGGCAGAGGTTATCCAAGCACTCATGTTTGTTCTGAGATTTCTAGATGTTAAAATATAGCCATACATTTTTGGGCTATCATGGGCTGGGGTGTGCGTGTGTCAAAGACATAATGGTACATGCTCCTTGCCAATGAGTGAGCTCTCGAGCTGCTCTCGTGGATTGTGCTGTTGTACTGTGCTGTTTAAAAGATCCATGTCTTGCCTCTGCAGAGGCTGTGCTGCAGAGGCGATCGCCTTCAGCCACGAATTGCAGTTTTGGCTGAATTCAAACAACGTGGACATGGCTGAAAAATAGCTCTCCTCAGTTGCATCATTCATTGGTAGTAGAAAGTACATACATTTCACCTATCTTCCTTGGGACTGGATTTATAGTCAAATGAAGTCAGTGGCAGCCTCTTCATTGACTTGAGGGTTGGGCCAGTTTCTCAGTTACTGTCTAGTACAGTAAATGAATGCTGCTTTTGCAAGTCAAGGGAAAATAATCCATATTACAACAAATTTTACTCTCCTAAATGATCTGCATTCCTTTTATGTCACTATTTCCCATAACTGTGGTGTCTTAGGAAGGCTATTTTGTTATGGCAAAGAGGAGATAGTACTCCTCTTCTCCAAAAAGCTTCCAAATACACCTTTCAACAGTTTTTTTTTTTTTCTCCTTCGGTACAGCTGGAGTCTTATTGCATGTCAGCCCATGTCTTCAGCAGATCTGCCTTTTTAAGAGCTCTCTTCCTTCCTTTGTGAGTATTCCTTTGTGAGGACAAGGGAATGACATTTTCGCTACATCCCCTCCCATATCAGGAATTTCTCTGAAGTGTGGGGTTCCTCTCCCTTTCCATTAAACCTATATGTTCTCATAGACTCCCATGAACATTGAGATATTCTGAGTGTAAATGAGCCATTTCTCATTCACCTCTTAAAATCTTCAGCCTTTGCTTTCTTCCAAGTGGTATTTTTCAGGAGTTCTTGACACTCGTGTGAATTTGCTGTGCATTTGGAAGGTGAGTTGAAAAGCTTTTAGTGAATAAATCTCTAACAACCCTCAGCCTGAGGTTCTCATCATAGGTACGGTGTCAGTAGGGGAGAGATTACAAAGAGTTTTAACATAAATCTGGGAAGTTTTCCAAGAAGGAGCTTGAGCTAGTCTCTTCCTTCCTTCCTTCATCTTACCTCAGTAGAGCTTGCTTTTTGGGTGTCCATGGGAAAGCCCTGATTATTATTTATTACAAAGAGGGAATCAAGGAAAGAGTGTGGCCTGGCAGCCTTACTCATTCCCAGAATCATGTAATTTCTTGTGTGTGAAATAAAGGTTTTCCCTCCCCGTAACTCTTCCCCTCTGTTCATTGATCTCCTGTTGCAGTACATCTAGGGGAGAGGAACAGCTATATTTGCATTGCTACAGATTATCTTCTCATATCTTGAAGATTTTCCCACCCTGGCAGAGGAGATGATCTCCATCTATGTTTATCTTTAATCTTATCCCATTCCCTCTGCTTCCTTATGTGATTTCATTAAGTGTCCCTTATGCTTGATTTAGAGAAATTTAGAAAAGCACAGAAAGATCCTTGTGATGAGGAAGTGTGCTCCCACAGGTACATAGCAGGTACGAAAGAAATAATGATTGCAAGATACGTGTAAGCTCTTGCTATGGGGGTCAGAGTTAAGGTTAATTAAATGTCTTCATTGTGTATTGTCTTCCCCTTAAGGTGTTTGAGAGCCTTCTAAGAGAACGATTAACTCTGAACAGCCAAGGTTTTTAATGAATATTTTTATTGATTGTGCTTGCAACAGGTTTGGTCTTAACTACATATACTCTTTGTGTATTTTATCTTGAAATTATGTTTAAAATTTCCCAATTCAGTGTTACTAACTGGTAAATTTTTTATCAGATATTGCATGTAAATATTCCTACTTTTTAAGATAAAGCCATCAAAGTGCATGTAATCCATTTCTTTCAGTCTTTATACAAACATAATAAGAATAAAATAGTCTGAAAATTACATACAGCTAACAAATGTGGTTCCTACTGAACTAGACAATTAAACTATCTGAATACAAATGGCTTGGTTATATGCAAAAATATATGTTTTTGAATTTCATGTGTTATAGAGGTTTTAATATTAAAGAGAAGATTTGTGCATCTAGGTAAAAGTCTCAAAATTGTTAGGTCTCTTGTTTATAACCTGCACATTAGTGTGAGAAATTTAAATGGGTACTAAGTGCAAGCATTCGTGATTCATTCCTTCTATATGTATGAGCATTTCTTTTCAACATGCCTGTTTCTCAGCTTGCATGAAAACTACTGTTTTGCTGTCATGGAAATGAGAAATTGTGAGAGTTAATGGAATGATGAATCTCCATTGCTTGAAGTCTTTCAGTCAGAGCCGACTGTCTTAGAGAGTTATTGTTCTCTGTGCGGGAGGAACTAGGGGAGGTAGTGACCTATGTCCTTGTTTAAAGCCCCTTTCTGGCCTTAAAATGATGTCTATGATACAAATAGCTTTTGTTTATACCCAGCCTCGCCAAATCTTCTGGAGGTCTCAACTCATGCATATGTGTGTGGAGTGGATCCCGGGTTTGGGATGTTGCACACAGCACATGCTGCACAGGTATGTCCTTTCCCCACATACAGAAACATCTGAATATGGAAGCAAAGTCAGACTTTGGGGAAACGCCTACCACATGTAGGTGGGAAGCATACATATGGGAATTAGGATCTGCTGCCCAACTCCTTCCACTAGAGCAGGGTGGAAAACCTCAGCAGTTAGCTGGGTGCTGGGCGACCCCTCGGAGGCTGGAAAGTGTTCACTGCACAGCCAGCTGGTCCCTCGCCTGTCTGCAAAGGTGTGCATCAAACAAGTTGAACCATCTCATGGCTTGGGTTGGCCTAGAGACTTCAACCTCATTTACTTGAAGCACCCACACTTAGAGCGGGATGAACCAGTCCAACAAAACCCAAACAATTTTGTGCCAACTCAAGGAGAATTTACTCAGCCACTGCTTAAAAGAAATGAGTGTCCAGTCTAAGGAACAATCGCTGGTATGCCTAATTCTTACTCTTTCCATAAGCATCTGCTGCTGGCCTCTGGTAGAGACTTGAAACTGAGGGAGTAAGGAGACCAACTGTGGTCTGAATTGTAGTGCTGTTTCTCACAGCCATATGGGAAGTTATTTCTGACTGCTCACATTTCACCGTTGAACATATGGAAAAAGATTTAAGGTCTCTGCAGGTCATGGCTCATTTCACCTGTGTCATGTGATAGTAAAATTCCAACTCTAATATGTGCAGTCCACATGATGTTTAGCAGCAGCTGGGAAATGTCTAGTGGTTTTAATTTATAGCTCAACAGCATCTTGGGAGTCAGTCCCAGCATTCAGAATAATTACTACCAAGTGACCCAGCCTTCACATGTAACATATGGGATGCAGTGGACTGTCCACCTAGCATTAATCACCAGCTGGGGATGGGGCAGGCACACTGAAAAGGTTCAGCAGGCCACATCATTTAAAAGTTAAGCTAGATGTCAGTGCTGTCCTTATATTTTTCCTGCATCAGTTCAGGAGTTGCCTAACTAACAAGAGTCTTACTCAGTAGACGTCTTCTGTGTCTTACTGTTGCCTGTTGCTCATATACCAAAATCTCTCAGGTGTCTGTTGTTCTTAGAAAAGGAAATGTTCACTCCTGGGCCTGTTCAAACAATCTGTCAGCTCTGTGCTCTGAAATACCACAGTACAGATGTGAGAACATTAGTTAAAGACATAAAGAATCACACCCAACATTGTAAACATAAATTTTTGTGAATTATTTTTTACTTAAGTATGTTCAGGAAATTTACATATAGATTAAACCCTAAATATACCAAACGCCAGCCGGTTTACATCCTGATGCCTTGACATCACCACCGTGTATGGATTGGGTTCAATGCTGGAGCATTCTCCTCATTACCTTTAACTAACACATTACAACTGTGAGGGTTAAAAGAGAACCTTACAGGCCAGAGACATGCTAGGGAGGTGTGTGAATTGTTTGGACTTTGCTATGAACTTGTCAGAATTTTAATGCATGTTGCCTGGAAAGCTAATGAGCCTCCATCTGGAGACATATAACTGATTACAGGCTTAATTATTTCTTGTACCTAAACAGCTCAGTTTTTTGTTCACACTCACTTCTGTAAAAACAGCAGCAGCAGCAAGCAGCAACTCGAAGGCTGGTATTCTGCAGACACGTACCCTATACAGGCAACCACCTCATTTCTTTGTGGCTTTGTCTTTTTTACTACTCTAAATTTCATTTCTTGGGCATTTCAAATGCCTTCTCCCTCAAAGTGCTTTTGTAATGGTTAGCAGTTCATCAGGACAGATGTATAGATAATATAGATATCCTTGTCTTCACTGATGGGGCTGTAAAATCTAACAGCTGAGGCACCTGAGGGACACCTGGAAAATATATCTCTGCAGTATTTTGCCATGTATCTGTTGTGATATTTTTCTTCCTCTCCCTTTTGCTCTATTCCCATGCGCTGAAGCCAACTTACTGGGGGTGACCAGGGTCTTCTCCAGCTCAGTGTGGGCAGAATAAAATCACTCCTGTAATAAATTGGGCCGGGCTTATGTCAGCCTGCTCTGCTGGGTGGTACTAACACCACTGAAGCATGGGCTGCAGTTAGCATCTGCTTTCTAGCTGCACAGTAAAGACTAGAAGATCTGTGCCAGTGAGGCAGATCTAAACACTGATGAAGCAATGGGTGCAGCCACACGATGACGAAGGCATTAGGATCTCAATCTTTCTCTGTAGGAATATAAAACTGACTTTTTGACTCACTGGAGACAGCAATTCTGCACAAGCAATAACCAATTTCTGAGATATGCAAAGAAGTGTTCTTTGCTTGGCTAAAACATCCATCTGAGGAGGTAACCACCTATGCCCTGCTCTTGCAGGCAGCCAGAAAAATGTCCCCAGGTCTTCCAGGCAGCTGTGAAATGAAAACTTTCTCCTAACAGATGATACATTCCCCTTATTAGTTACAGCCCGGTGGCCACTGTCAAACACTTATTAATTATTCCTCTATTTTTTCCTTTATAGCACCTGCAAGAAGCTTTTGTCTTCAATAAACAGCTCTTTATTGACCAGTAATTTATTGATTTCTGTATTCAATAAAAATGCGGTAAATAGGGACATTAAATAACTCTACAGCTCTCACTTTTAAAAAATTCAAGGGAAAATAAGACACTATGACATGTTTTGTTAACACACACCAGATAGAGGGAGAGAATTTATCAGAGTGGGAAACTGCCAGCTATGTATATGCTTCAGTTGCAAATAGGCAAAATTTGGTCTGTCACATGCCCGTGCTAGCACATGTGCACACGTGTACACACACACATGGGAAGCGGAGCTCTCCTCCTGAGAGAACTGGAAACTGTTTCTCATTTGAAGCCCAAGTCTATTAATTCTCATTTGGATGGAAAATTAATCGTAAGGCTGTATTATGACATTCATTAGGCAGAACTCTGGGAGCAGCCCCTCCCATGATCAGACCAGAAACAAAGTTTGATGTGGGGAAGGCCTCTGGAGTGCATTTGGTTTAGGTTTGTGTAGGTTGGTAGGGCTTTTACAAATAGGTGGGAAAGCGGCTGTGAGCCGAGGGCCTGGGCACTGGATCTTTGGTCACAGCGAAGGTTTTGATATGTGTGAAGAGGTGGTATTTCCAGGTTTCCAGTACTGAAGTCAGTGACCTTATCTTTTGGGTGACTCCACCTTTTGGCAGACAGCTTTGTGGTTCTTGCGGGTGAACATCTCCAGGTTAAGCATCCTTCCCAACTAGAAGTGCAAACCATGTTCCCTCACACAAAGCTTGCCTTGACCTACACCAAGCATGAAGTTACAGTAGCTCTAGAACAGGCACGTGTGGTTGTAGTCTTGTTAGTGAGGGTAAAATGTGGCGTAGGGAGGAAGGCAGGGGGAGATTAAGTCACTGGTAAAGTCAATATGATACCAGTCCCTTTTGTACGCTGGGCAAAGTGAAGTCTCTTTTCTGCAAGTTTCCTTTTAACATGGTTCACAGTCCAAGGACTTTCTGAGTGCATCTGGGCTGCTCTTGGTTTTGTTGTCTCTTCAACAGGGAGATGAAAACTGGGTCAGGCAGTGTAAATGCAACTAAGCAATCTGCTCAGTGGGGAAGTCAACTGTAGGACTGGGGGGTCTCTGGGGGCTTCCTTGTATGCATGTCCCAGTAACTCTAGGGCTAGTGAAAGGAAGAAAAAAATGCTGCTGCTTTACCATCTGCTTGATTTTGTCCCTTTCGGGACTGTAATAAATAGATATAGGATTTCCGATTCTCCTTCCACGCTCGTGGAAGTCGGGGCAAATTGATTTTAAGCTCCATGGGATTACATGGGGGTGAGGATGGGGAAATAAAACGTTTCCCTTTCTGCCTCCTCCGGTCTTCTTGCCTCGGTCACTGGCTTTTTTTGCTGTGGGTTAAGGAGCAAGCTGTAGTGACCTCGCTTTGTTGCCACCGCTCTGCTGTCTGCAGAGAGCTGGATGGCTGTTCTGCGGGTACGGCTGTTGGCTGCTGTCTGACAGCGTGACCTTCTTACAGCGACTGGCTTCACTTCTTGTAGGTACACGTGTTTCTAAACAGATCTAAGTGGTGGCCTTCGTCATTTATCCCAGTGGGCCTGAAAAGCAGTCAGAGGAAAAAATAACAGTAAGAACCTGCCCAGTCCAGCACCTCTGCACAGTGGTAATATCGAGCTTATCAATGTACGAACACATCCTACACTCTTGCTAGGATATGGTGCTTTATTGACCGTCTGCCCCTTACAATGCTTCAGTGGCATCTTTCCCCTCTAGGCAGCTACATTTCCACAAAACAAGAGCTTTTTTTTAATGTCAGAGCTGCTGGTGGTGTGTGAGAAGTGCTGGGGACTGTGGTTGCAGCTATCTGCTAGTCTCCTGCGCAAGCAGTAGACGCATGCCGCTCTGGTGGCTCTGTCCCTCTGCTGTTGGAGGGGGAACGTGTTACCCTACAAGAAGGGCAGAGCAGGGCTGAGCAGCAAGAAAATGGGTTTTCCAAGCAACCTCTCTTCCCCGGGGATGTGTTCTGCAGTCTTGGAAGTCCCTGGCTTCAGGCTTGTGACTGCCTGTGCCTACACCGTCAGGCACTGAGCATACTCAGATTCAGACTCCTCTGTTATCCACCCCATCTGCATGCTGGATTTGGGTTTGCAGCTGGTCCACAAAGGACAAGGAGGAGAAGTAGGCAGGGACTGGCTCAGACCAGGATCTGGCTGAGCAGTAGTGATGCAAGCTGGCCAATTCCTGCCTTTCCCTGGGCACAGATGTCTGAGGCACAAAAGACAAAACTAAATTCCATCTGAAATGGTAAAAACAGAACTGGACAGACATGAAAGGGGATAAAAAAGGACAAAGGACAGCTCCGTTATTCCTATACTAATGCTGGGCTATTGAGGGACTACTGGGAATGAGCTGCCCTCTCAACAGGTGTTGAATCCTGTATTTCCAAGGTTCACCTTGGCAGTATCTGGGGCCTGAGGAAGAGGTAGGGGTGCAGGACCACCCACTACTCCTTCCATCGCCAGAAGGAGCCCTGTGCTGCTGTGTGAAGGGAAAGGACTGGGGCTCCCATGGCAGCACCACTGCTTAGTACTGCTGGCCTGGGAAATATCTACCCATTACCCCTACTATTTAGAATAATGTCTAAATGTCTACTGGTGCATCTTCTTCCCTTGGAGACTTCTGTGAGGAGGGAGAAACAGGCCACAGCTTCCAGTCTTGAGAAATGTCTGTGCTTAGCCCAGCACCTGCACAGAACAGGGGAGGATGAGTGGGGTTTGTGCCTTGGTGACCGCACAAGCTCTGCAGTCCCAGGACACCTTAACCTCCTCCTGGAGCTTAAACTGCTTCTCTGCTTCTATGTTTTTCTCGAATGAACAGGGACCTTGAGTCTTTTGGACCATTAATATGTCATTTTTTACGAACATACCAATTCACTTAAAATTCTCCCACACTATCTTCCTCCTGGCTCTCACTCGGTCCATTTAGTTGATTGCCGCATACTCTTGTTAGTGCTCTGTTGGGCTGCTGATGTATGTTTAGTAACTCTCCATAGCAGACTAGTTCTAAAAAAATACAGTGTTAAGAATTTTTGACACAGGGAGCTAAAAGCCAAGGGTACATATTTCAGGTCGAAGCCCTGCTCTTGCCTCCAGCCGTCTCACAGTGCATGATGGCATTGACAACAGGAATTTTTGTCCATGTCCTTGCATTAAATTCAGTCAAACTTTTTTTTTCTTTTTTTTTTTTTTCTTTTTTCCAGTTAATTATACTTTGACAATTGTGCTTTGTGATGATCAGAGCAGCTCTGCATATAATAGATGTAGTCAGGTAATTACCTTGTCTGTTTAAAAAGACCTCATGGACAAATAAATTTCCCTTTCTCCTTTTTTTTTTTTTTTTTTTTCCAAGCAGGGTAGGGGAGAAAAGATCGTGCACGTATCCTGAGATGGCCCTAAAATATATCACACATACACAGGCACAGAGGAGCGGGTCTGGCTCCCTCTCCTGCACCATGGTGCTGCGGTCAGACCTAGGCTTCCCACCCCGCAGCATTGTCATGCTACAGCTGTGCTAAGTAATAGCAAAATCTTTTAATGGGTTATGCTTGGTGCTTTCATGGTCCGAATCTGTCAGGCTCCATTTCCTTCCTACATATACTGTGCTGTTTTACAGCTTTCTCGTGCCTCGGGTGAGAAAAATCTTCCTCTTGTTTTCAGCTCTGGCAGGAGAGCTGTTTTATCCCTCCCTCCTGCCTCTCCCTGCAAGGGGATGTGTGACTGTGGGGCAGCCCCGCGGTGTGGGCGAGATGAGCCTGGCTGCAGCAAGAAATGCTCTCGGCTACTGCTTGACCCAGTGTCAGCAGAAGCACGAGCACGAGGGTCTGGGTCTGCAGACGCTAAATGGGGTCAAGCTGTCCGCTGCTCCTGCTGAAATGATTGCTCTGCGGGTGGTGGAGGGAAATTGCTCCAGCTCGGATTGAAAAGTGAGCAAAGCAAGCTGAGGTTTGCTTTGAAAGTGTCGACCTGGCAGGGGCTCAGAACTGGTCACATTTCTAAGGGCTGAGTAAAAGTCACTACCGAACGATAGCAGCAGTTATTTGCAGAGTATGGTTTGCTACA
This sequence comes from Cygnus atratus, assembly GCF_013377495.2. NCBI lineage: Eukaryota > Metazoa > Chordata > Aves > Anseriformes > Anatidae > Cygnus > Cygnus atratus. Next base: position 11,246,524 of record NC_066368.1, read on the forward strand.
AAATCTCATCCTTTGTGCTGATGGCACTCTGTGTGTCTTACACCTATGGTACTGTATATGTGGATTGCCAAGGGAGAGAATCAAGTGCAAAAGCTTCTGCTAAAGTAATGTGTCATTTTCTACAATACAACCACAGATTTCTACAGTACAACCACAGATCTAAAATTTTATGTCTGGGGCTAGCAGGATTTTCTTTGCTCGTGATTCAGTTTCTATTCCTGAAGTCTCGTTAGGAATGGGAATAATAAGGAAAAGTCATTTATCAAAGAGGGCTCATGCATATGATTAGTTTGCTGCACTTCAGCAATTTACCATGGATCAGCTGGGTGATGGAGACTGTGTGTTTGTAACCCTAAGTATATATATGGAGCTCAGCTAACACCGATTTCCATAGCAGTATATTTCTATATCACAAATTTTCAAAACAGTAGTGAAAAAGCCAGTGAATTTCATGGAATTGCTCATATTTTTGCTACATCTGTGCTGTTACTGTACTGTTACTGTATTGCAGCACTCAAACTGTAACCCGGCAATATATCCTAAAGGTGTTAGTACAGTTGTTTAAGTTAACCTTCTCTGGAAAATACTTTTCAGGCCATATCCTATCAGCAGTGAAGGCTTTGCCCCCAGCTGTCACACATTTCATCCTTGGTTTCATGAACTCCCCTTCCAGAGAAATTCTTGGTGGTTTGTAGAGTAAAATGATGCCTTTGACCCAATGAGTTTTGTTCTCGTAAATGCTACTCTTCTCAACGTCCAATATATAAGAATTATTTCTCTGTTCACAAACTTTATTTTGATTATTCTTCTTTCTTATGTATCAAAGATACTGAAATGCATCGTGTCTTTTTGTGCAGAGTGATTTGGAGGGAGCTCTACAATAGAAAAGTGAAGAAATTGCTTATACAGGATTGCTGAATTGCAGAGGTTTGGGATTTTTTCCTAACCTTGTGTGCAACTCAATTGGCTTCAGTTCACTAATGTGGTTCTTTGATTTTAAGAGTTCATTCATTGTTTCCAAGACCTTATTTTAGATGTAGATTCTTCTCAGAAATGGAAAGTTTAGTGTACACACACATACACATATATTCGTACGTGCACACACGCACACAAATTTCCTGCGTAAATAATGCTTCAGTCTGACTGGAAAAGTGCCAGGTTAAGGTGGAAATGCCAGTCTCTCAGGAATCTGGCAATGGTACCTGATCCATACACGGCCCTTGGAGCTGCCAGCTTCAGATCCACAGATCTCTGTGAACTTAGTCATAGTTATGGCTGGGAATGACAGAGATTATGCTTTTTTATTTTTATTTTTTTATTTTTCTTTCAGAGTGTTATTTTATTGCTATATTTATATTGCAGCAATGACAAAATACCTCTTAGTACTGGGAGATGACCCAAATGATTTACATTCTCATAGGCAAAACAGACAAAAGAAAATATGGTTATGCATCTTTTACAGATGGTGAATTTGCTTTTAGTGAATTTAAGCGGCCTTTCCAATACCATACAGAAAGTGAATAATGAGCAAGGGAGTAAACCAATATATCCAGACTCTCAGGCTGGAATTGTTATCACAGGATCATCCTTCCTGGCCCAACTATGGTCTGGTTTGTTCCCAGAGGTAGGAAACTTTTGCTTGTACATTTAGACAGGTCAGGGCAAATTTTTCCTTGGTGTCACTCCCTAAAGAAATAGATTTACACTCAAGGGCTTCCCTGGTAGGGAAGAGGAGGGTTGGATGGGAAGAAGAATCTCAGCCTTGGAGTATTTGCATCATCCTCCCTGAATTTCTAGTACAGAGAAGCCTCTCCATAATCACCTGCTTCCCAGTTCCTTTCAGCTTCTTCTGAAATGACAATTATTGGATATACTAAAAGGCAGGAGAATCTCTCTTGACATCTTTTCTCCCCTTGCTGTGCCAGCAACCAGAGGAGTGAAGTGAGCCAGCCTCCTTCACTAACTAGCAGGAGGACAGGAAGCCTCAGCTGAAAGCCTCTTGAGACTCGGAGTGCTGTAGCTTTTCAAGTGGGGTTGTAAGATATGGATCATCTTCTGAGCTTCCCTGATCTTGACCAAGTAGGGATCGATTTAAGGTGTTGCTGTTGTGAGGACTTTTTCCTGGCCCTCTGACTGTGCTCATACCAGTTTTTATTATGAGACGATTTTACCCCATTTCCAAGTTGACTGGAGGTAGGACTGGAGACCCAGTGAGAAGGTGTTAGGGTTTGATCCCAGTTGGTGAACTCAGCTTCCATATCCTGCAGTGTCAGAAATCACTTGCATAAAAAGTGCTGCCCAGGGCTTCCAGCCCCTTTTTGATCCCTTTTTGAGCTCAAAGACCATGAAAAAGCATGTGTGGGAGGCTGAGGGGACTTCAGAAAGTCCAACTTGCAGCTCAGGTTGGCTGCTGGCCTTACCACCAAGGGAAATATTGGGATTCACAGCCCTGATCTTCAAATATAAAAATGGGTCTCTTGTGGCTGCAGAGGGGATGGAGATGCTGCCACCTTGTCTAGGTGGAGAAGTGGGAACAAGGGGTCCTTTGAGAGGCCAGAGAGGGCCACAGGGAGTCTGCAGTCATGGTGAGACTCAGGATACTACACTGCCATTAGCCTTAGCGGAGATACAGTTGAGCTCTGTCACAGTAAAGACTCCCAAGGACTTCTGTGCCAGGGCAGTTACCTGGTATTGTCAGATGATGGTGGCCTTTTCTGCCATAGGAAATGAACGCTCCCCAGTCCATTGTTTTTTGTCTTTTGTAAAGCAGAAGCCAGGTCAATTAGTTGGAGAAGGCTGGCAGCCTGCTGGGAAATCTGCAAAGCTAAAAGCAGTGTTAAGAGCATACTTAGATAAATTGCTGAGTCTGTGCTCATTAACACAAAACAAAAATACTTAAGCATGAGTTCAGGCATGATAAGCTAAAGGGACTTGTTAAATAACATAAAGACCAGGATTTTGCAAGCTCCCCCTTTCTCCAGAACAAAGATGAGCATGAAGATACCAAGCAGACAATAATATTAAAGTTCATTTGTTGCTTAGTCTAGATTGTATCAGTCAGACCACTTCCTGAAATGAAGAAATCCATGAAATTTCAGGACTTTTTGTCTTACATGTCAGAGGCTCAACATCGATTTTCATTTTTTTTCTTTTTCCTTTTGAAGCAAAGTATGTGAACAAAAAGTGGAAGGCCCACTGTTAGGATTTGCAAAAAAGTCTTTTGAGGACATTGTAGAATGATAACCGGCTCAATGGTTCTCAGTTTCTGGTACATTTTTGCAGATTGAAAGAGTATGAATAGCTCAGAGATGTCTGAAGTCCCTGCACTACTGTATTATTATTTCACCTGATGCAAATCTAAGGCATTTGTGAGCCTCTTTTATGCCTTTCCTTAACAAACAGGAAAAAACAGGCAGGAATGATGTGAGGTCTTCAGTTATGAGAAGATACAGGGCAGCAGGGCTGGAAATCAGGAGACTGTTAGCATAAGGCCATATCCTGTGCAATAACCCTGGTCTTTTTCCTTTTTCCCCAAAAAGGGATATTATCTTCCAAGTATAGGTGAGTGCATCAGTGCATCCTTGTGTCCAGGACACTTGTTTAATCCTCTCCCTGATGCTGTGGTTCATAGGGATGAATCCACCACCAAGGCTTTGCCTGGATTGACCAGCCCCAGCAGGGGGCTGGAAACCATGCTAGCTCATTTGCTGCCTGACAGATGTGTCTGATGGGGCATTCACTGGGTTAATGATGCAGGAGGAAGGGACCACTAGCACATAGAAAAATTCTACAGGTTCAGCTGACCCCTAAACATTAGCATCTAGCTGCCTGACAATGTTGCTTTGCACCTCTCTTGAGAGACTATCAGAAAAACAAACAAACAAACAAAAACCAACCAACCAAACCAAACCAAAACAAAGCAAAAAAAAAAAAGCAAAAAAAAAAAAACATGCAAAAAAATGAAATATAAGTATTTCTAAGGTGAGAAACAAGAGAGCTTGTTTTCCACATCTTTGAAGAATAATGAAAGAGTAAATAAATTTGTGTATGTCTTCCAAGATTAATCAATGCTCTCTTCTATGCTCATTTCTTTTGTATTATTCTGTTTCACCTCTACTCTTTAGATGACAGAAGGTCTTGTCAGAGTGGAGGATCACACAGCTTTTGGAAGTCACCATCAGGATTTCATCCATTCTATGGATCACAGTTCTGAAGGCACAAATGTAGCATAGTGGGTGTGTGCCTTCCTTTTTATCTTTAAAATGAATAAAATATTTACGGGGTAATATTTATAGGCTTGCAGTTTTGTCTTATTTCAGTACATTCCTTTTGGTCACATTGTTACTTGCTGTAAGGGAACAAATCTCTGCCCTCAATGTTATGTGCGGGGAGTGGTGATGTACCTGCTTGTGATCAAAAGAGACATTTGTCTGTGTTATTTCCGATTAAGCTCTTAAAATAGCAAATATTTTGGTCTGCCTGCTATGTCTCTATGTAAAGACATGTGTGTGTGTTTAGAGTTGAGTGAATAATTAGAAACAAATAATTTATTTAACATGTTTTCCTTCAGCTGAATCTACAAAGAAATGTGGTGTAATTGGGAAAGAAGCTATGTGCCTGTCACTGCAGAGAGCCTGCAAATAGACCTGATAAAAAATTGCCAGCAAGTCATTTCTCAAGAAAATAACCTTCTTCATTAAAAATCAGAAAAAAGTACTTTTCTGTGTTTCTTCCTTTCATGAAAAATATTTATTTATTTATTTCGCTTTCTATTTATTTTGGACAAAAGCATCAGGGAGTGGGAAGCATCTTTTCCAAAAGAGTTCATTTTCAAAGCTTGGATCAAGGATCTCTTGCACCAAAGAAGGGTACTGAGATCTCTGCTGCACAGCCAACAACCTGCCAACCCCACGTCCAGGTCCTCATATACGGTGAGGATGTGACATATGGCTCAGAATACCACTTCTCCCTGGCAAAAACACAACCCTGAGATTCACCTCCCAAAATACTAAATTAATTACAGGGCTGAGGTGGAGTATGCTTGAACAGAAGTCACCTTATATCATTGGTGCCTAACGACACAAAAGACCCAGCTCGTTTTTGCTGCTCTTCTCAGCTCCAGTGGTTTATTTTAAGCTGGGAATTAAAGCTTTCGGTCTCATACCAGCAAACACCTGCTGTTCTTTGATAGCAGGGCCACTCTCCTGTTTCAATGCCAAAAGCTGCTGTGGGAACTGTTGGCTGCGTGGTCTTATCAAGACATTTATTTGTGGAGCTCCATGGTAAGTGCACAGGCCAAATGTGATTGCTAATTCAGTATCTCACCTTGCTTCGAGCTTCCTCCCTGTTGCCTTCACCTGGTCATGGTCTTTTTCATCTAAGCTGTATCAGTTCATTACAATGGGGCAAAATACATATTCATGTGTTTAGGAAGTAGCTTAGCACCGAGTGTGTTTTCTGCATCTCACTGAAAGTTAATGGCCATGAACTTCATTGTCTGAAGAATTTATTTGGAGTGATGATTATGATAATGTCTCTTGGGGTACATTTATCATTCATGCTTCTGAAGTGAGTCCTGTGGAAAACAAAGGTTGACATGTCTGTTTCCCTGTTCAATTAGCAACATTAGCTGCTCTTAAAATATTAATCTTCCAAGCTAAGTTGCAAAAGAGTTTGTAGAAAGAAGACAGCCCAGGGCTACAGGGATGCAGGAATGCAATTGTGCTATAATTGTGCTATGAAAACATTTTTAACAGTAAGTATGCTGCAGTTCTTTGATACCTTCTGTCCCGGGATTACAAAGCATCTCACAAGTCTCAAATCAGTGCTTATGTTCTCCTTAATGTTACAAGGCCACATAGAGCCAAATGATTGATTCCAGATTGTTGGGATTCAGAGGAGCTAGAGCGTGTAGTCTGGTCTCCTTCTTCATCAAACTGACTTTTCTTGAACTCCCTGCTCTATTTATTACTTGGAAATATACCTACTCCCTCAGTTCATCCTACCCTGTTCTTTTTCCCTTCCTCAAGTAGGACTTTGTGGCCAGCTATTCATTTTGCTTTCCACAGGGTAATTGGAAAAACATGGCCCCTGCAGCTAGGGCGTAAAATATGGTTTGCTACTATAAGTCTTGGGTCCTGAGGATGCGGTACTTTGAAAATTGGGTTGTTTATATAGAAGACTAACTACAGAAGCATGTTGCTTATAATAAAAGTACTGTAAATGAGTTTCATCGTTGTAGGCCGTGCTCAAGTGTATCCTGCACACCCCAGATAAGTAGGAGCTACAGTTTGCTTGGATGGACAGTCATCTGGTGGTAGCAGCTTAATTCATGCCTTCTGGATCCCCATGCTCACGTCTGCTGGAACATGTGTCTCTGCACTGAGAGGAATGGGTGGTGGCACCCTCAGCTTCTGAAGACACAGACACTGCCAAAATCCAGAGGTAAGTGCTGAACCCGGAGTACCATTCTTTGGTTTTGTTTGCTGGAATTGTGGCTATACTTTGGATCCAGAGCTGCTGAGAGCAATGTCTCAATGTTGACCTAAATGGTCCCTTTGTCTCATACTCCTCCATCTTTTATCTGTTGTTTTACCCAATAAAGGTGCTGAGGACAGGAGGTCTTTTTTTTTTTTTTTTGATTCTGTGTTTGCAAAAGATTCAGTAAGGGCCTGGCTTATGAATGAGCCCTAAAGGCACTTCTGCAGTAACATAAGTGATAAATAATAATAATTATGATAATAACAGAGATGGCATCTATTAGCAGAGACACTAATAGAGTTCTATAAGAATCACAACTGGGTGATGCTTTTTAATCAGAATTAATGATGTGTGTTGAAATACTTTATAGCAGGATGGCATTGATTCAGCAGCTGGGTAACTAACAGAATCCCAGACCTTTCTCTAAATAAGTTCAGGCCAAAGGTAATTAGCTAGAATACAGATAAGGATATTCTTTAAAGCTGCACTTCCCCTCAGGGGAACTGCTTTTTGATTATAATAGAGCTATTTATTATTTAAGTATTGGAATGAACACAAGAATGCATTATTTGCCATTATGGCCATTGGAAGATGTTAATATATGTGCCGCATTTCCACATTTGTGCACATGCATCAAGTACAAAATGCTCAAGCATGTTGTCACACTCTCATCCTCCTCTGAAAGCCCTGAAACACAAGCTGCCCTCAAAGCAGTGCTAGCAGAAGCCATGCCCTAAGCAGTCAGGATCTTCTACGTCAAAGCAATCACCTCTAATTAGCAAACAATACTACCAACAAATACAAAACCCCACTCTACCACAAGCTGAACTCCAGCTCATTGCTCAGTACAAGGCTAGGGAGATAAAAGAAGCTTTTCCTTTGTCCTCAAATCTCCAGTATTTGCTGAGATTGTACATTCAAGCTCCTTTCTGAGGAGAATGGCTTACCAACTCCTTTCCTTACATCAATGAGAGCATAGCTCCATCTTCACCTGTGTTAGAAAAACTGCTCCTTGCACAGCTGGTGACGGCTGGGGGCACCAGCACCGTCAGAAGCAGTTCTAACTCTTCCTCCCTGTGGATACCTAGTTGTGCATGGGTACCAACATGATAGTCCCCGGGGCTGATTTAGGATTCTATTGCTAAGGGCTTTGCTGCAGGGTCTGATCAGGAGGTGGTCACTTCTCCACTTTTGTGGTGCGTGTCCTTTGTCCCTGTGGTGGTGGCCGCAGTCACCCTTTTGCTCACGCACAGATGAGCCATTCATGCACTCTGTTTCCTGAACATGGTGACTCTCAATGCTAGAGACTAGTTGTGGGTCACATTGTAGGAGATAATGCTCACTGGGATGCACTGAGCTGAAGCAGATGAAGGAGAGGTTCACAGTTCAAAAGCAGTCACTGCTGAAGCAGCTGGCTTCCTCTGTGTCACCATGAGTTTCCTGGAGGCAAAGGATGTCAGGGGAGAGAGGACAGACAATGAAAATAATGAGTGTGTTTTCCTGGTGGACAGATCTTCGCTGTTCATCCATAAACATCCAAGAGCCAGGGATGTGTCTTGAAAAACAAGGACTTTGCAGCAGTATAAGAGTTATGATTTTATGTGTTTTGTTCTGAATTTCACTGTGCTTTGTACTTTCCTGGTAGATGGAAAGCCCAGTACATGAAGCACAGCTCACTCTACTGGCCTATCAGTGTCACACATCTCTGTTGTACAGTACTGTTAAACAGGAGGGTCATCCTGAATGGAAGGTGACAGAGGAGTGACCCTGTGATTGTTTAACCCTCCCCTCTTCAGGGGTCGTCTCCTGGCCCTGACTGCAGAGCGCAACGACAAATCAACAATTGCTCCTCTCCTCTTTTCCACTTGGGCTATCCATGTAGTAACATTCGTTCTCAGGTAGGAATTCCATCTCAGTATGGGGACTGTATCATCGACGGATTGTAATGCTTCTGTTGTGTCTCTACTAATGAGCAATCATGAGATTCTTGATGTAAATCTCCTTGCATTCCTCCTTAATGATGCTGAGTTTGTTATGATCATTGTTCTTCTGACACCCCATCTATTATGGTACCATTTATTTAGCAAGGGCTTTAAAAAAAAATAAAATTATTCTACTCTGTTCTTGTTCCAGATGGCTTCTATAATTAGTTTATTACTTTTGCAGATGTTGTATGAAAACTTCAGGATGTGAGCCAACAATGGGGAGATGAAGCTAATGAAAGTGAGTTTTCAGTTGATTATTCCACTATGTGGAGATAAATATATTGTGTATGTCAACTAAGCGCAATCCAGAATGCAAAGCATGTATCTGGAACATTTGATACCAAATAGTGTGTGTTGGGCATGACAACCCTCCTCTGTTTACCAGAGATCTGGAGACATTGAGGTGGACTCTCCTCATCCCTCCCACGTGGCCCTGCTGCAAAACCACTGAAGCAGCATGGAACAGTTTACTGGGGCTTTCAGAGCATAAGGGAAGGGAAGGAGGCGGTTAAAGTATAGTTAAAGCTTGATTTTCATAGATAAGTTCTGCAGAGGGAATAAATAACGTTTGGAGATCATGGCTAACTTCTGCAGAGGGGACCTGCCCCCCTGCCAAAGCCTCTGGCTTCAGATCATGCAGGTAGTCCCCTGCTTCTATGAGCAACAGGCAAGGAAGGATCAGTGTCTATCATGATCAAGAATAAGACTGCAGAGTCCCATTTCCAATCCCTATCAGCTATGCATGCCTTTCAGCCTCACCTGGGTACTTTATCTTCAATGCCCAGAGAGGAGGATGTCCCTCATTGGTTTTCACATTTATTTTCTTATACTTCACTGGTTTTTACAGAAGCTGCATCACAGCAACAGACCTCCTGCCCTTGTTCATATGGTGATGTGATGATCACATATTCACTAATTTTCTGGAATGGCAGTTATTTCATTAAGGACAATTATTCATTCCCCTTTAGGATACAGATTGCAGTTAAAAAAAGAAAAAAAAAAAAAGACTTGAGAGAACCTCTCTTGCATTCAAAGACAGTGTTTCCCTCTGAAGAGCACCAGTACCCATTTAAAAGACCCCCCCGGATAGGTTTCAATGTTAATATCCTTGGCTGAAAATAGTTGGTGATTAATAGCATTGACTGGCTAGTTAAATACATGATCAACCTGGGAGCACTCATGCTTCTCAAGTAACAACAGTAATTGACAGAATGTTCAGCAAATAAAACTAGCTTAATGCTGTACTAATATATAATTAAAATACCTGTAACTCTTCTCCCCACTAGGGATACAACACAGTCACAGTAATGCCAATTGTTTCAGTTTAAAAAAAGGTGACCAGATTAAAACAGACTGTTTTTTTCTTTTTGAAGCCTTCCTCCCCCTCCACCCCATAAATAGCCATGGCGGTAATTTTGCTGGTGTATTTAGAGGTGCCAGCAAACACAAGATAAATTGAGTTTACGGCTGCACCCACACATTGTGCCTGCAAACAGGAGGCGATGCATATTTAAAGAGCTGCTCATTGAAGTCCTTCCTTTCTGCCTGAAACGTATCCCGCCTACAGCTTGGAGACATGAATTATTTACTGCCAAACAAAAAGCGAGGGTGCTTAGCAATGACACCCTGGCAGTGTGAGTAGAAGTGAGAAAATTCAGCCTCTCGTGTGCAGCTTCTCCCCCTCCTGCTGGGCTGGCCTGTGCTGGCCAGCCTGGGGCTGGGCACCGTGGATGGTCCGGTGCAAGCCCTCAGCACCCTGCAGCACTTGTTTGTACGTAAGATGTCGGCTTCATATTCTTTGAACCTATAGCCATGCCTTTAATCTCCCCCCATTCTCTCTTCAGGCACATCCTAGAAGGGATTTACTGGCAATTCACATAGAAATGTAATGCATGTTTTGAGCTTCAAGTGCTCTGCAGTGTCGGGGTCCAGATATTTCACCGTCCCTGAAATTAAGAGAGAGGGGAGAGATTGACCCTATATCTGTGCACTACTCTGAGCTGGCTGCCAGGCACAGCTAGAAAACAAAGCAGTGTGATAATCTCTTTTCCCCTTCCACCAGCAACACATCTTCAGTTATAACAGAATTACGATGTGCCGTTCCTCCAGTTTTGCTGGCACTGCAGCAGATATTAATCAATGTGTGTTATCCATTGAACTATTTGTTTTATCCAGATATGTTATTAACCTCCTTTCCATCAAGCTAGCGAGGGCCAAAACTGTTTGGAAGGGTGTGTGTGTTCACTGCTTTTACAGAGGGTATAGTAAAAAAATTAAAACTCCATAAAACATCAGGTCAGGTTCACACCAGTGTAATTCTTCTGCCGCTGGCAGAAAGGCTAAAAGAGGACTGGAGCTCAGTCCTGCTCAGAGAAAAGTACTAAATACATGATCTCAGTTTTGGAGCTCTGCTAGGACAAGAGAAAAAACATATCAAAATAATTCCTTTTATTAATTAAGGTAGCTTATAGGACAATAACTTAATTAGAATGAAAACCATGATAACACAGGATTATCAATAGCAATAATTTGTAGTATGGAAATAGGCAAAGCAGGAAGGGGCAAGAAATGGGCATATCATAAATATAAGTCCTGTGCAGAAATATAATAAAGCACGTATCCTGTCTTAAAGACCTTCTAATGCTTGGATAGAAAAAGAGGGATTTTTCTTTTATTTTTTTTCAAAGTGAAAGACATGATTAGGATTAAGTAACTCACCAGAGGTTAGATAGAGAGTCATCTTTTATGAGATGATTGGCCATATCTTTCTTTGGAGGGAAAGCAGGCTCCAACAAAAATAGGTGGTATCTCCTTAACTGGAGAGTATTAGGAAGACACAGAGGAAAATAATGAAGATAAATTGTTGGAATAATAGAGAGTTTAAATGATGTTCTACAGTGATGAGTTTACTAAGACTTCAGGTTACTGTTAACTTATTACATTGTGTGGTAAATGAAAAAGATTTTATTTTCATACATATATTCACAAATATATTCAATTAAATCACTGTTACAAAATATTCCCCATTTAAGGCAATTCTTATCTCAAAACAACTCTCTTCCTCTCTTTTTATTATCATAATTCTCTGGCTGCCTCTCGGATGCTTTGTGCAACACTGTTACAGAGCTGACATCTGTTGTGATGCATCTATTCTTCTAAATAGCCCTGTCTCTAGTATCAGACTGTGCCTTTTTTCTCATAAGATTCTTCATGTTGATGTTTTCCACTGTTTTTACTTTTTTAAAGTTAGTAAAAGGGGACAAAAAGTAATTCTAAAAGCCATAGTGGGACATCAAACCAAGACCCAGTTGCATCAATGACTTTTATAAGTTCAGGGTGTAGTTCAGCTCATTTAGCCTTTTGTGCTGTGGATCTCATGCTTCCTAGCCCTCATCACAGTCTGGAGCCATTGCCTTTAAATAGCTCTTCTGAGTTGTTTTATTGACAGTCTTCTCACAAATCTTTCATCTATGTCAACTGGGCTGACATACTCTGATCTATTCGTTTGTATCTGTGTTCTAGTTCAAATCTTAGTGAAAATTGATTCCTTAGCATTTTCATGTACTGACAGTGGAGACCTTTCACTTGCTATCATCATCCAGATGAGGAATCATCTTGGAGTGATCTGCCATAGACATCTGTGGAAAGGTTGTAAGCTAAAGAACAAATTAAAAACATGTTGGGAGGTGAAAATAGCAGAGGTCATCACTGTCATTCACCTTCAAGTCCGACAAGCTTTGGAAATTTAACCTGAAAAATCTCCTGTTGGCTCAGTTACACCTCACTGATGAAATCTGGTGTATGATATTAAAGGATGGGTGCCAAGTGATCATTTTCAATATTGTTCTAGGCTCAGTGTACAGCCTTGCAAAATATTGGGTTTCCTAGAATTTACTGTACAGTTTGCTAGCTTTTTTGGACAGACATTTCCTGTGCTAAAATCCTTAGGACTACTGGCAAAGAGGGTTCTTCAAGCACCAGATAAGAGTTAATTATAAGGGAGATCCACAGCATGTCATTAGCAATTTGTCTTGAATTATCGTAAGGGTTGAATCACTTTTAATGGTAGAGAGGGGGCTTGGCTAATGGATTAGATCAAGGCAGATCCTAAACCTTGAGGAAAACTGCACTCACGTCTGAATTTCATGGCTTCAATATTGATTTTATGGGCCATATGATGGCCTCTATGATGCATCATTCTCTCTTTTGCATCTGACTTGCTCTACAGTTAATGGCTTAACGATTCTGAGTTGGCACTTTTAGTACAGGGGGTTGTATTTCTCTTCACGTGGCTCACGAGCAGATAACCAGAGCACTGAAAAATACAGCTCATCTTCTATAAAGCATTATCTTTCTGAGGGAAAAAGACTGTGACATGCTAAGCAGCTTTTAAGGATGTTCTCTTTTAATGCGATTTGGGGTCTTGTTAAGAGTGATCTACATCTCCAGTGGAGGTTTTTTTTTTTTAAATAATTAATATGAATCAAAAGCTTGAAAAATTCAAGAATTGTGCAATTATATCTGGATCGAAGTGTGACAAATGGCCTCTAGAACAAACCAGAAAGCCAAGGCCCACGGCATTCCCAACCAAAACTGAATGTCCTGTGACGATATAGGCTCTAGCTACATAAGTTTCCTGCCTCTTATGTGCTAGAATCTGGCCATGATTCAACATCTGTAACTTTTATAAAAGGTTAGTGGATTGTAATGCTTTTAGTATCATGAGTCTGGGATCCCCATATGATCTTCTGCTCAGCTAGCAGAGCTGAACCTTTCTACCAGGGAAAAGTCAGCAAACCAAAGTGATACAACCCAGCAGAGAAACCAGGAATAGAAATACCAATGTGTTTTTCTACTGATCTGAATACAATGCATGAGATGCACTAACAAACAGAAAGGCCTTAAGAAAGAGCCAGGTCTGGTATTTGGGATTTTTACATTTTGGGGAGGTGGTTTTAGAACCTAGAAGAGTGATTTTGTTGTGGACCGATTGAAAGCCAAGGATTGAAAATTTGTTAGTGTTATGTATAATTACTTTTCCTACAATATTGGGAAATGATTTGAATGCAAATTAAACTATGCTGCCAGAAGGTAGATGTATAGCACTGAAAAGAGGTATTTTAGAAAACAATGTAATTTTAGGAAAATTACCTCCCTTGTCCTGAGGAAAAAAAAAAGATGGCTGTGGAATTAGTGATACCAATAATGTTGTATCACCAAGATCAGTTAAACGTACTTATTCTCCAGGACTGGGACTGCTATAAAACTCTTCAAAAATGAATAACAATGGTTGCCTAAGGAAGTCTGAAAGGAGATTGTTGATGTGAAACAATTTCCCTAACTTTCTTTTAAAACAAAGCATATACCACTTAACACCAGCTGGTTGGGAGGGCAGTGTAAAATTAGGAAGGATATAAAGCTTAAACTCCTGCCTTTTCTGTTCCCAAAATGATTAGTTTGGTACCACCGAGCCAGATTTGCCTAACTTTTTGACTATACTGCAGAGCCACTTACCATTTTAATTGGGGCACTCATAGAAACCACCAAGGCCCCATACTGTTCCTCTCTGGGTTGCTTTGTGGAAGCCACAGGAGGTCCTTCTAGGACCTTCAAATGGAGCAAAAATAAAAAGCAACATCTGAGCAAGAAATTAAATTAAGTCAGATTATTGTAGAGAGAGTACTGTGGTGTACTGGAGGTGGGCAAGTTATTTGTTTGGCTTCCATGAGAGGACCTAACTCTATAGACTGTCCATTTTCATCCATCAGACCTTCCTTCAGGACTATTTTAGGCTGTACCAGTGGTCCCGTGACAAGAGTTGCGCCTGTTTGACAAGTCCAGGAATTTAATAGTTCCTTCTCCACAGTCAGACCTTCCTCTGCTTTCCCCTCAGAGGTTAATAATAAGAAAGGAATGTTTTGCTGTACAATTACATGTTTAGGGGATCAAGACTAAGCAATTCTGGTTGGTTCGCTTGGCCTGCTTTTGTACCAACTAACAGTGAGCACAGCTGGGAACTTTTGTTGCTACAGAATGAGGCTTGCTCATACAAATAGGCTTGTGAAAGAACAAGCCAAACAATTAAGCAGACGTGGTATAAGCATGTGTGGAGAGTGTTAGCTTCTGCCCTACTAGTCTTTCTGTCAACTCTGCTGGGCAATAGCTTAACAGGTAATAGCTCAGAGCCAGGCTTCCATGTGTACCATTACAAAAGTAATTTTTTAATTATAAAAGTTTTTTCCCAAGGAACCTTGGAAACTGCTGTCCCCACAACCATTTTAATGATGCTCTGAAAAGGAAGACATGGGGACAAACCAGACAAAGTCTGCCCTGAAGACCATCCCACAGACTCGAGAGCTCAGTAAGCTTCTAGGGTAGCCAATGATTTAACATTGCAGCTAATACATTTGCACTGAATGTCTAGGAGCTGGCCCCAGGTACAGGAAGTGGGCAGGAAGCCCAGTTCCCACCACTGTGAATATCTATGAAGGGCTGAGATACAACATGTAGGAAAGGGATATTTGGATGGTTGCAGGGATGACGCAGGATAGGAAGAAGCAAGATGCAAAATAAGGGAAAATCAGGCAGAGTTAGAGACTTCTGGAGAAGATGGTCAAGAACTCCTCAATGTCTTGAAATGGAGCCTATACAGAAGACATGAGAAGTTTTGGGTTTTGAGATAAGCCATATTTCTGAAATATGATGAGAAGGAGGAAAAAAGTGGTGAGAGAGGAAGAAGTAGTACTGCATCCACTCGTCTTGCTTAAAACTAGCATTTCCACCCTCTTAATCTGTTTAAGAAAACAGCCAGGTGCAAGACAGGCAGAGAGGTGAAATGGAGGGTTATTTTATGTTGATAGCACATAGCATGGACACTCTTGCGTGCTGGATATGTGCATCCTTGTGCAAATACATATGGCCAAATGTTTCTCTAGAGTGCATGATAAAGCACATAATTGCAAGACATTTCCCACACCTCCCAAGGAGCCTGCTGTGACAGCTGCTGAAAGACAAATGCCAGTGGCAATCAGCACCTGGCTAGCAATATTTCAAGTAACTGTTTACCCAGGAAAAAGGTTCCCTTGTTGCCTGCAGTGTCACTGACTTCCAAAAGCAAGAGAGTTTCTTGGATGAAATCTGTACCTTGACTCATGAGGTATAAGTGTGCCTTGCATCAGTGTAAGGGGGATATGGGACCAATCTGCCTTTTCTCACCTTCCCATTCCCGTTTTCCATCAGCCTGCACCTGTGTCTCCCCAGCACATGAGTACCCAGAGGATATGG
The DNA here is from genome assembly GCF_013377495.2 of Cygnus atratus. Lineage (NCBI taxonomy): Eukaryota > Metazoa > Chordata > Aves > Anseriformes > Anatidae > Cygnus > Cygnus atratus. Next base: position 11,262,273 of record NC_066368.1, read on the forward strand.
GAAAGAGGCTAGCTTTGTATGTGTTTGGAAAACCTCCCAGTCCCTATTTCCGTGGCTTGCCTCTTGCAGGCTTGTTGCCTTTACTGAGGGGACAAAAACCTGTTGTAAAAAACAAAGCAATAAACGTTGATCAGGTTTGAATGGCCAGGTGCACACCACACAAAAGAAAACATTACTGGAGATGAAAGTTTAAACCAATAAGTTGCCTACAGAACAGCCTTACATTGCACTGAAGTCTCTTTATGTCACCTTGGCAGCAAAAAAATATTTAAAACCGTTACTTTGCCTTAAAACCATTATTATGCCTAAAAAGCCTTCTTGAATAGGCCACCAGTGCATGAATGCATGTTTGTAGCTGAAATTAAACTGTCTAACAGTTAAGGTAATGTTATCCAGAGCCTGTGGGCAGTAGAAGGTGAGGCAGAGATTTCCCAAGGGAATGTATTTTCACTCCTGGGGCCCAGGGAGGCTCCTGCTGCACCTGGGAAGGGGGGACAGGCTATGGGGCAGTGGTTTCACAAGATCATTGCCCTTCCCTATTGTTCTCAAATGATTATGCTAAAAATGAGACCTTCCTACCTTCAAAGGAGAGTACGTGGGAAATAAAAAGCTATAATGTGAGGGCATGGGATCGCTCAGTAAAAAACCTGTCGGTGATTTGGCCAGGACAGCGCTGAAGCAGGAATTGAGCTCCCTGTGAAATGATGACTTCTGTAGACAAATCAGATCCTTGTTGGAGATTTTTGACAGCATGGCCCTGGATGGCTGTTCTCACAAGATTTTTGTTGTTTTGGCTTCTGGCTCTGGCCTAAAAGAATTGGCAGAGGAAGGTTGAGTTTACCTAGCTATGTATAATTTATATAACCTGAATTTGAGGGGGACTCTTTTGATATGAAATATGGAATGTACTGCAAATTCTGACAAGCTGTCATGGCAAAGGGAGGGAGCTTGTCCTTTGTTTAGCTCTGCAAAAATATAATAATACAGCACTCAGGTGGGATGGTGATAAACAGGAGATGAATGCTGCCTCTGATAGAGGGCTAGATGGAGCATTTCAAAGGTGTGCCCAAGAGTATTAGAACTGAGCAGAAATCTTTCTACCTACACAACTAGGACAGAAAGCAACCTTTCTACTACTTTTTGCCTCCAAGTTAAGCCCACTTGCCTTTTTATAAAGATTATTTTGACATTTCTGCTTCGATCAAATAATACCAAAACATCAAAGCCAATAGAAAATAGCAGAGGGAATTTCAGGTATGGGTGTGTGTGAGTAACAGCTGGAGTATCACTGAATTGTCCTGTGCTTAGTGATTTGGATATTTATCCTGCCTTCTAAGCTGAGGTTTGGACAAAAAGTCCTCAGCTTTTTATTTCATCTAGCTCGTTTCACTCTCCCAAACAGGAAAGCTCATAAATGACATGAAATTCTCCACAGCTATGTCTGAGGCTGTAGGACTAATGGTGCACAGGAAGGTCCTCTGGCTGGTCCACCTCTCCTGGCACTGGAAGGCAGGTTCTGGCAGTGATCTCAAAGGCATTCTGGTTTTCACATGGTAAGGTAGAGAATAGAAAGCTTATTATTTCCTCCAAAGACAAAAAGGTTTATAAGCTTCTATTTTATTAGACGTCAACAAATCTGTAGGAAAGAGCTCCTTTGATATTTCTACTGGTCATAGGAATGATGACTTAACCCTGATACACTATATGCCTGACTGGACACTAAGGAAACTTCAGTGTTTATCATTGCTAAAACAAGCAAACAAACAAACAGCAACAACAAAACAGAACACAGATATTCACTGTTCACCACCTTGGTACTTCCAGGGTTCTCTCTGACCCGTACCTGTAAGCTTCTTGCTTTGATTTTACACTGGTCAAGTATCTGGCTTTAGGCTATTTGTTTAAAAAAACAGTAGAAAAGCTGCAAAATCTGTCTAACTATGGAACAATTTGTATCTAGGGAGATTCAGCTTTCTTGCATCTTCATTCTTTGCAAGCAATGAGAAGTAGAGGACATGGAATTTCAGGTGGTCCTTTGCACTGAGCCAGGCATAGTAAGTGAGTGCTGTTCATCTCCTAATCACTGATAATGTGTGATACTCAAGTGTGAGGTAGTATCTGTATAAGGCTGTATAAGACCTTTGGCATGACACTTGGTGAAATTATTTTAATATTGCTTAATCAGTAAAGATATCCTTTAATGACCTTCATGTCTGAGAGGGAAAAAAAAAAAAAAGAGCAATGAAATAGCTCCTCTTAAAAGCTTAATTAAAATATGAAACCTTTGATTTCAGGCAATTAAACAAGACATTTTCTGCCTTTAAATTAAGTGTTCTGATACTCTCTAAACAGAATATGCTTATTGCTGGATCTGTCTTCAAAATTATAATAGTCCGGATTAGTAGAGTCTCAAATATGCATCTCAAAGCAAAGCTGACTGCAAAGGAAAGGCAGAGATTGCTTCCCAAACACTAATGAGAACTGAAGATGTCCTGCTGGTGGCTGTCAGCATTGGCTGCTGCTTATGAAGCTGAAGGACAAGGGTCAAAAAAACATGGAAATTCTGGAGAAGATTAAAATGATGGTGCTTCTCTAGAGTCTGATGGCCAAGCACAGATGGCCGCAAACTGTAGCTGTTGTGTACTGCTTCAGATAAAAACGTCTCTGTGGCTTTCAGGCTGATCCCCCATCCACTAACCAGCCTCCATGGAAAAAGCTTTAGGAAGCCCTGAGTGAATCAGGAAGGCTTTGAGCTGTTTGTTAGCTGAGAAACTCTTCTGTGCCTGCCATTTTCTTGCTCATCAAAGCACTTTGCTTGTGTTGTTTATTGAAGAAGGAAGCTGGAAAAAAATACAACAAATAAAGAAAAAAACATAAAAGAGGATTTGCACACCAGAGATGATGCTTGCTGAGTTCAGTCCCTTTAGCTGACTATTGGGCTTTGAGGTATTAATTAATTATTACATGTAAATACTTTAATGGGGAGAAAGGCCAGCTATTATTGGCAAAAAAATAGCAAAACGTGAAAGAATGTCTGAAAAGCAGGCAAGGTCACAGAAGAAAGACATGCATTTGAAAAATTCAAATTAATATAGGGTCACAAGCTTGTCCAGTTGCCTTGAGGTGCTTTTATTAAAGCTGGGTGTAGGAAATTCCTTTGTTGAGTTAAATAATTCTTGATCTTCCTACAGCTGAAAGGGGTTGAAACTTACTGGGGGATTTCCAGCTTTTTGTAGCTATTTTGTGAGCAGAGGTGCAGTGTCCTGCAGCCCCAGGAAGTGCCAGAGGAGCTTACCAGCCAGGCGTGGGCTGGAGCATGACCACAGATCATCAGCAGGATGGGTCCCCTTGTCACTTGGGCACCACCACCATCTGGTATTGAGCCATTATGACTTTTGCCTTTGTTTGCTACAAAATGGTGATTTTATTCTAGTCGTTATTGTATGTTTGGGAGCAAACCAGAAAAAGATGTTTTTTTTTCCAGCTGAACCATTCACCTGTTCAGCCCAAGGCATCCCTCAACATTTGGCTGAGGGCAGAGGGAGAAGATGGCCTTGGTTGTCACCCAAATCTCAGCTTTGGAAAGTAGCTTTACCTGCTCAAACTCACTCTAATTGCACAGGGCTGGAGTATTTGCGTTTACTCCCTGCTCTAAAATATTGGACAGAACCATGGTAGGCAATTAAATAGCTGTCATGCCTTCTCCCAGACCTAGAAGCACTTTGGGGATATATATGACACAATTTGTACAATCAGTTAGTAAAAACTTTGTAAAGCACTTTGGGATTCATCTGAATGAAAGGCACTACCATAAATGTAAGATCATTCTCATTATCATTAATATTCTTTTATGAGGGACCTTATCAAAAGCATTTTGAAAACCCAAGTAAATTATATCCACCAGGTCACCTTTATGTACTATTTTATTAACTTTTCAGATGAGGGATTGCTTTGGAAGAATTATATTTCCTTACAGAGACTGAAGTGGTGTTACTCTGTTGTCACTTATTTCTTGTGTTATTATGACATTGTGGGATACAGATGAGGTTGGGGCCCTGTTGTGCTTGAGGCTGCATGAACATGAGAGGAGAAACTTGATATTTTGAAAAACTTGGAATTTAAATAAACTTGTTGGTTTTGTCCATGCTAGGTAGTAGATTCATTGCTTGGCTTTCAAGGGGCATTTCACACTGTAAGGCAAGCAGGGCACCTTGTTTGCCAGGTTCACTACTGTGTAGTTTGTTTTCTCTGCAGTCTGGGCCACGTACTAGCCAGTCCGGGTGATTTAGTGCCCTGGAGAACTGGCAGCCACATAACTCCTTCCTCTGGTCCTGTTCACTTTCCTCAGAAGTTAATCACTAGGAAGTCACTCTCTGATTTTCCACAGAAACTGACACAGACGAGGGATCTCTTTGGTTACATCTGTACAAATAACTCAGGCCACAGTTTCTTTACTGCTTTAGCATCCTCTGGTTTTCAGTCTCTCCCTTTACAAAGTTACAGGGTTCTGCTGAAGTAATGTCTGATTTTGTACATCTGATGGTGAGTTATCACAGAGTAGCACATACATAGATTTGAGTTAATTAGGTACAATAAAGCTGTCTTTTAACAATAGCGATTTAAAGTTCCCTTCATTACATGAAGGTTTATTTATTTTCTCTTCTGTATCAGAAATATATTATTTTTTTTCTTCTCTCTCTCTTTTTTTTCTTTTGCTTTTTTTTTTTCTTATATTCCTATGTCTTTAAGTCCATTTCCTTTCTATCTTGTCTGCCCTTTATTCTAGCCTGTTCCGCTCTTTATTCAGCTACCCCTTTTTATTTTTAAAGGGATGCTTATTTTCAATAAACTTCATTCAGCCATGCAGATTTTTTCATTCCTGCTCTTTTTCAGCACAAAGATCCAACCACGACCCGCTTCTCCAGCACAGGTTCTTAAATATCCTCCAGACTGATAACATTAGCCAAACTGACCCTTGGAACAACTCCTGGGGCTGTCGGAGGAGTTACTCCTGGAACAAATTTGCTGTATGTTGTTAAAGTGTTTCACTTTGCCCTTGAGCCTGCTGTTAATCATTTTTCTCATAGTTTTAAAATCTGGCCTTTTAAAGTTCACCCTCACTGCATTACCCCTAGGAGAGTAACCTTCTATTATGATATCAAACCTAATTGCACAGTGATTATGATTACCCAGTGGATTTCTTGCTCTCACCTCCCTTAACTCCTGTGCATAATTTAGCACGGAGTTGAGACTCAGTTCCTCCAACAAAGGACTCCCTTGAAAAACTGCCTTTAAATAATGTCAATTAATTGTCTTTTTAGACCACTCTGTCTATGGGAATTTCAACTGGTGTGCTGGAGAGGCATAGAAGTCATAGATCTTATGTTACTGACTCAGTGTCCCCTAAAGGGTTAATCCTCAATGTCCTGGAGTGATCCTAAGAGACATCCAGGGCTGAACTCTAGTGCTCTGTGCTGTCCCCAGTGGTCTCTGCAGCTTAACCCTGCTGGCTTTGGCACCTCCAGAATGGCTATCTGGGGACCAGGCAGAGCTTCAAAAGCACAGAAAACTGAAAAAACCAGAATGTTTGGAAAAGAAAATGCTCTCTGTGCTATAACAGGTGGAGGATTATAGAAAGAATGGAGGCGTTGGGGTTCAGCACACGTTTGGAACAGCTGCTTGGTGACTGCAATGTACACACATTGGCAATGTACATGAATACAACTGCACACCCCACCAAAGCCTCTTGGGGCCTCAGCTCGCTCTCTTGTTCTTCCTGTGACCCTTTATAACGGCTGTAATGGCAGACCAGATCAATTGCTCAGTGGTTTCATGGACCAAGAACAAATGGAGCAATCTGGAGAAAGCGTGTTGCTAATTTCAGAATAAAATAGCTCTTGGTGACTGCACCAGGTCATTACAAAAGTGTTTACCCTTCAAGTGCTTCTGAAAATCCACTGGAAATATTTAGGGCTGAGTACACATTAGAGGTACGTATTCAGATCTTCTTGTGCTTCAGATTTAGGGTTCTTCAGGAGGATCAGGCACCCCTTTTATGAATCGCTGTTAGCAGAAAACACAATATTTATAACAAGAAAAATCAACAAACACTCACTTTCCCTTTAAAAAAACACATGGTGGCTGTGAAGAAATGAAGGAAACGAACTCAGTCATAAAAATTAATTCATCACAGGAGAAATTTCCTTTATGAGAGGTAAAGTGTGGTAGGACTCTAACTGTCTGCGATAAATGCAAATGAATATTTTCTGTTTGCCCTGGTGGCTGTTAATACACCTATTTATCTTAATGCACTTAGAAAAAAAAATATGTAAAATAAAAATAAAGCTCAACAACTTGTTCTAAATGGATTCCCAGTGTTGGCAGAAAAAGACGTACGAAGCACTAAACATGCCTTTGCTAAATGCTGTATGACTGTATACCAATGGTGCTGAAAACAGCATAATGGGCTATTGCCTTTCAGCTTTGTAACTGTGGGTACACAGCATTGTTGGGAAATCTCCTGCTTTATGAGTGGGATGTGCCGAGCAGGGGCTGGTGCCGATGTCTAACAGAGCAGTGGCCGTGCTTGGATGGATACCAATCCCCCATTTTCCTCTCGTTCACCTGTCCCCGACGTGATGTCCTCCCTGTTCATGGCTCATAATTTCCTCAGAGATGTGAGATGGCATAACAAGCTAAAGCACTCACGGAAGCATTCGGAAGCTGCAGGCTTTTATTTTTACACAGAGTAGACATACTGCTTGAGTGTCCTCTGTTTTCTCCGGCTGACAGTTCAATATCGCCCTGGTCATTTTCTTCTGCTGTTGTTTGCAGAACTTTGCTTTTAGGAGGTGCCCATGAAAGCATTCTCATTTCTTCAGACAATCAAATCAGCCACTTCATGGTCACTCAGGCTCTCTCTGTGCTTCCTTTCCTTTCAGATCATTTCTTTAGCAAGATAAGCCCAACGCATTTGCACAAGAATCTGAGGCAGGCTGGGATTTATCGAGAAAACACATTCTCATCTTTAAGGACTTGTGTTGTTGAGTGCTATGTAATAAACATAGGGATAAAAATCACAGAAACATTTCAGTCCGGAATAAAAACAGTTCCCACTGATTTAATGGGCTTAAAGGCCTCCCCTCTCTGCAGCAGGTTTTCTTTTTAACACTGAATGCAAAGAGACTCCAGCCTGACACCATCCAATTAGGTTTTCTTTTCACTGTTCTAAAGGCAGCTCTGCCACCAGCATATACGAGTGCAGGGTGATACGAAAGGAAACAAACAGCAGCACCCACAATAAGCCACATCACACCCTGCCCATGGTGCCAGGGGGCTCTGGGGCAGAGGGGCTACCTGAGCCTGCGACCAGCTGGTAATGGGCGGGCTCTGTCCCCATTAGTTAGCTAATGTTCTCCTTGCAAACATTCCTCTTCTAAATTCACTCCAGCCAAACCTGAACAGACTTATAAAATCAATTGAAGAGCTTTCTCTAGGATCTAAGAGCACTCCCAGCCTACGTAGTGGGGGTAATCTGTAAAATCAGTGGAACAGAGGGCAGAACTGTGTCTGAACCAGGAAGCCAAAGGCAATAATAACTAATGTGTATCCATAAAAAATTCATGGGAAATTTCATCTTGGGTAAAAGAGAATGAATAACTATGTTGATTAAGTATTAAAAGTTCATTTTATTTTTAGAAGTACTCAGAAAATTGAAAACATCTGGGAACATTATGCAATTCTTTTTACATAATATTTTCCATTTGCATTTCATCAGTGCCATCGGTTTAACCCTGACCTGCATGAAGGCAACCCACAAGACCCAATCTTCTTGCTGGGCTGCACGAAGTGGTTGAGTTCAGACACTTTGCAGAACAAGCTGCTCACTGGCCCCACAAACTGCATCTGTAAGTGATGGCTTATATCAGAGCATAAAGCCCAAGCCCTTCTGCATGTCCGACTTTCAGCCTCCTACTAGCAAAATGTGACAAGTTTGAGATGTGGGTGGTGGAAAAGTGTCTTAAACTCAGTGTTTTGCTCAGTCTGTTCAAACACCGAGTCTGTGGGAATTTGCCCATTGGACAAGCTGTGGATCCTGTTATGTCACGAGCAAGAAGCTTCCAGAGAAAGCTGAGGTCCATAAGCTTAGATCCTCAAAGATGTTTTGATGGGTAATGCCAGAAGTTGGCATCTAGACTGTAGAAACTTAACTGCCTTTGATGCTATTCTGTCACTGCTGTGGTGACAAGCCTGGATCTGTTGATGTGTTACAAAATGCTTCCTTACAGGGACGTGCTAAAGAACCACATATGCTGGAGGGCAATAGAAAGGAAACAAAATGTAGGCTGGGCACTAAAGTAGAGGTCCCAGGGCACCATGCTGAGCTCTGTCAGTTGGATTCACCCTTCCCGCATGCAGGTACTTCCCAGCCAGGGTTTTAAGGCTTTGCAGAGTCGAGTTTGGACGTGCTCAGGGGAATGATGTTCAGCACCTACCCACGGGTGTTAGATTTCTCTGATGTGAGAGAGTTTTGCTGATTGTGAGCTGTGCAGAGTGCTTGCACTGGTGTTCCTGGAGCCACGAGTCTGCAGGCAGAGCTGACTGCAGCAAGGAGCGGGGCCGTGGATCTCTGCCCTGCTGGCTCCCATATGGGTCTGGAGCTTCTTTGTGAGAACTCCATGGGCAGCAAACGAATTTCTTGTCAAACTGGAGTCTCAGACCTTGCTATAAGATGCTGTGTGACCATTGCTCACTCCATAGCTTAACAATTCACAGTCCTAAATGTATTTATCTTTATGATATTTGTGGGTAGCTCATGAAGTGCTATGATCTTATTCTTTGCATTTTTCTTTATGGAACTGAGACACAGAGCAGTAAGCAGTGCTCAGACTGGTCATGTAGGGTCTTGTAGCCCCTGGGGGGAGTGCCTCCTCCGGAGGGCAGCTGAGAGCCACCAGGTTGTGTGGTGCTGAGCTCCAACACCTCCAAAGCAGAGGGACCCATCCACAGGTCTGTGGCAGAGGATGGAGCAAAAGGACAGCAGTTTTTTTTGACCATGTTCTCCAGCAAATGTTCCTGCTTTGTCCCAGGTCTCTGTGATTTCCACAAGGTGCAAATCCATCAGAACAAATTTTGTTTGCCTGTCATTTAAGGCTCGTTCTCAGCCACTGCAATGTCTGTCTAGGTGCGGAAGAGTCCCTGTGCTAAGGGGAGCTCCATTTCATGTCCCACACAGCAATCACCTTTCAAGGACAAGACTCATCATTTCCTCTCATGCAGAGAAGCTGCCAGCAGGAGGGACCTGTTTTCATTTGTCTGTTTTTGTGAGATTGTGGCACAAGGTTGACTCATGTAGGATTTACCAGATGTCTCTCTGTGGAGTGGGCTGCTTTGTAGAGTGAAAGAGTTCTTCAGTCTACACATAATAGGAGGAATGAGTCATATACCTGAGCTCACTCCTTTTTTTTTTTTTTTTTTTTTTCCTCAAGGACACTGTGCCCTGTGGAAGTGGGGATGTTCCTTTCTCACCTGGAGAATCTCACATCATCACAGGCTATCACAGGACTGGGGAAGAGAGGATGCATTGACGTTGCCTTATAAGCTGCGTCCCTCTTAGTCTCTCTGGCAGGTCAGATAAGCCCCATCTAATCTTGCATTAAAAAAGTTTTACTACTGCTTGACTATTTTTTTTTTTTTTAAATTCCCCATTTTATTTTCCTGTGCCATTTGCTCAGCTAACAGAAGGCATTGCACCCTTTAAGTGCTTGCAAAAGACGTACTTCCTGGAAATAATCCAGGCAAAGGAAAGGAGACAGGATGAAAGGAGAACTATCAGAGTCAGGGTAGAGGCTTCCTTTCTAATTGCCACAGGGACAGTTCTGCTGGCCACGCTCACAACAAACACTGTTGCTCAGCTCTTCTTCAGCATCAGCAGGAAGACTGCAGAGCTGGCAGTTGTGCACTGTACAATGATATAGTGAATCCCACAGGAAGGTGCTCAGCAGGACAGCAGTCTGGTTGATGTGTAGCACCAGTGTGTGTCCTGCTTCCTGCTGCGCAATCCTCCCAGTACACCTCTTCCCAGCACGGAGTCACTGTCCCAGGATGGAGGTGCCTTATAGTGATGCAGCTCCTATTTTGGAATAAAAACCATGACATTAAATTGTAATGACGTAAGACTCTTCTCACTGACCTGACATTGTCCTTCTTGAATGTGGCACTGAGTGTTCAGACAGTGTCTAAGCATGGCAGGAATGGACCTTAAGGAGGAATGATTTTTACAACAGAAAGAAAGAGTTGTTTCCTAGGAGTTGTTTTCTGTCAATGACCCCTTGTTTCTTTGCCATTTCCTACCATCTCCCCCTGAGTCAATACTGAACAAAATGAAACATGAGCCAATAATTTTTAAAACTCGAACAACAAATGCTACCAGGCTGTGACATGGAAAGGAAAGGATAAACACGTTGGATGAAGTTTAATATTGAGCTTCAGTGTAAAGGTTAAATGTTTAATTTCTGCCCGGTGATAGGATATACCTCTATTTATTTATTTGTTTATTTTTATCTTGGCTATAACTCTGGAGGAATGAAAGTTCAAATGACTGACCATAAATCCTAGTAATGTCCATTGCTAGCAAGGTTAGAGTTAATAGATTATTGATCAGTGTAATGGTTAGTGGCAAAATAATTTCTTTTCTCATCAGCTCTCTTATTGGGCAGTTGTTTTCTGGAGGCCAAAGACATAACAGAGCTTTGCACTGTATTAGCTCGGAGAGTTACACACCGTGTACACATGGTAGATTCAGCCCGGGATACTGCCACAGCCCTGTGGGATATCTGTAACAATGTTATTGTTCAGAGGTTTTTCAAAACTATTATTTTGTTTTGTTTACCATTGAGACTAGTAAATCTTCTGTTGAGAGCTGGAAAAGGTTTGCAAACACTGAGATAAGAGAACGGTATCTCCCTGTACCATCACCCACCGACACCTGTTTGCACTTGACTGTTTTTCCAATTATACAGAATCTGTTCGGTGCCATGAGGGGGTGTTCCTTGAAGAGAGGTTGCTGGTAGCCTTGTTGCACCTGAGAAAATAGCTGAATATGTGATGAAAAGCAGCTTTGGAGGCATCAACTGCTAAAAAATTATGTACTTACAAAGAAAATATTAATAGAACTGGAAAATTATTTATTCTGTGTGTTTCTAAGAAGTGAATGACTGAAAAAAATCCCTACTCCACCACTACAAGAACTCCCTGGACACTAAAAATGTCTTTGATTTATCCTGCTGTGTTTGCATGGCAGAATGTCATTTACAGTTTCCAGGCTTTTGGATGAGGAACCTTAAGCTTGTTGGAGCGTGCAGGAGAAGGGGAAGCTGAGAAGGAAAAGAGGAGCCACCTGGTGCCCACAGCGTAGCCACCCTGTGACAAAGCGTCTGGCTCGGTTTTGGTACGTGAGGACTTAGGTGGACACTTGCCATGCTCTGGTCGTATTCCATTGATTTGGGCAGGGTACCAAAGGTGGGATTGATGTCCAGCTTTGATCAGCCACTGAAAGTGAGATCAAAGCTTGTAAGTGTGGTGTAAAGTAATTTATTCCTTACACTGCGGTGTCAATATAAGATCTTGATTTGCAAAAGTTTACCCTTCTTGCTGACTGCATGCCTCAATGCTATATGTAGCACTAAAGCAACTTGTACTTTCAAAAGCTTTCTATGCTGTCCATAGCAATAAATGGATGTGAGATATATTAACAAAAAGAAGCCATGGAAAGTAGCAAGGGGAAGTCAGCAATGACCCCAGCTCAGACAAAGTTGAATAAGAAATATTTTTTCATCCTTTCATCCTTGGAGAATTTCTGAGATCAGAACATCGTTTTTTTTTTAATTTTATTTTTTATTTTTTTTTTTATTTTTCTGTTCTAAACTGGAAAAAAATCAAAATCTTGATTTTTTTTTCCCATCAAACCAATTATCTGAAAATAAATACATAAAAAGTTTCAAACACTTCATTTGGAGTTTTTCATATTTTCCAGCTTTTAATTTACTTCAACTTATGATTTTCAATGCAATAAAACTGCATCCCCTCTCCCTTTCCCCCAATACTTTAGATTACATTTTGTTGGGGGCTTCCTTCCTGGATTAATCACCAACCTCAAACTTAACCAGCAGAGAGATAGTAGTAATGCTGAAATGAGTTTAATTTTAGATAATTTCTTGTCTTCCCACTGTCAAAATGCAAGGGGTCTGAATAAGAGACAGCTACCCATGAGGGGTGGACTGGCAGAACAGATTGTGAACTACTTTTTGTTGGGTTCCTCCTTCCTCCTCCAGCTCTGGGCATCAGCATCACTTGTAAAACAGATAATAAAGGTACCATTTCTCAAAGCATCAGCCAGCTTCTTTTGGGAGTATGCAATTTTATAAAGGTGTCTCATATGAGATATATTGACAGGTGTCTCATATACACATACACATATACATGCATATATTTATGTACATGTACAAAACATAAAATTAGTATTTGTGTTAATGTTTATATTTATATTTACATTTACATTTATACACACATGAAAGAGAAAGTTCAATGTGTATTTTGTAAAGATGAAGGATGTTTGTTCACAAGGAAAGAGGGAATTGGTAAATTTGTGAAGGGGAAAGGGATTAGCTTTAAACATCTGGTGCAAGATAGAAAAGTTTCTGTTTGATACCAAAGTAAGTCTTTTCTAAAGATCAGCCCAATCAGATTAGCTTGACTGTTGTCAGCACAATGAAACACTGCCTTCAAACTTTCAGAAACGTATATATTTTTCTGTATGCTGCTGGCTTAAAAGCAAGCTTACTGTGTGGAAGTGGGTAGGTGCATGTGGTGTTTCTTTTTATTACAGCTTCCATTTATATCCTCCCTTTAAAGAACACTTTTCTGGTTATTCCATTTCCCACATCGCCAGTTCCTAGAAAATAAAAATCCACTCTGCCCTCATGCAGGAGCAATGCAAGATTTTTCTACCTGATGTTTTTCATTCTTTTAAACCCCGCTGTATACATGTGGCATGTGAAAAAATGGTGTGTGTATGCACACATGAGTGCTTGCATGGCAATTCCCTCTCTGGAAGATGGTCCTGCTTTAAACCACTGTCCTCTGCTAACGCAGATATCTACTCAAATAGCACAGTGTCTGCTTGGAGTACCTCCACTAGCAGACAGTAAGTGTTGACTGAGATCTTCCTTCTAACAACAGTGAAGGGGAGCATGAAATGTGCCTGAGATTACAGACAACCTGGCTTTCCCTTCCCAGACTAATTTTTGATACCAAAATCATTTCCCAGAGTAATTTCAGGTAAAGAGGTAAAATCTTGAGCATTTTAGTGAACTGACAAAATCAATTACTACTTCAAGACAACTGGAAAATTTTGTTTTCAACTTTTTTTCTAGATTTCTCCCCCCACCACCAGGATAATTACATTTCTAATGGAACTTAAGACGTCCCAAGTAAAAAAAAAAAAAATAAAAAATCTCATAACAGAATTGGGGCTGTGAAACTATATCAGATGTCACTGAATAGGAGATGGGCTGCAAGCAGCCCTTTCTTGGCATCCTTTGCGATTTTGACAAATTCACCAGTGTGCAGAGCTCTATGTACTATGAGCATATTGATGTTGTACATGAAATCAGCACTGTGCACAAATCCTTCTGTTCCTTATTTATGCTTTCAAAATTCATGCAAAGGTGCTGCAGACTTTTAAGGCCCATCACTGTCCAGCTCTGTGACTTGGCCACAGAGCTCCTGCATCTTTTGCTTCTATAAAATATATTCAGACATTTGCCTTGTGGCAAAGATGGGAGCAAGCTGAAGCAGTGGTGAAATAAATTCTGTAACTAATAAAAAGCCTAATACCTTGTTCCTTTCTTCAGTCCCAATAGTTTCATTGTTTTCTTTGCTTGACTTGAGGCTGTGAGAAGGAAACCCAAAAGGAGATTTTTTCTGATAAAGTGTCCGAAATTAATACCACTGCCCCGATACAACAGCAGTGACATAAAAAAGAAGTAATGCTTAGCTATGGAGTTTTGTTTTCAGACAGATAATCAAAAGGGAACTTGAAGAGATATTCAATTACAGGGAGACCCTATGGGCTGAACAGCGGCGCGGTGCAATGTGCCTCTGCTGCGGTTGAAGGCACACGAAATTGGAAAGCGCCGGAGGGGAGGAGGGACAGATCCTGGGGGTACTGGCTTTGGTGGCAGCAGGCAATATCCCTGCTCCCATCTGACAGCACAGCCTGGAGAGGTGTGGGGGAAAGGAAAGGTGTATGGGACCTGTCATTGCTGGGTGCTTGCCCGTCTCTGGGACTCACTCTGCAGCACCTCTGCTCGTGCCGCCGGGTCCCAGTACTGCCACGGGGACTAAGCCAATGTTTGCCGTCACAGAAACTCAGAGCTGCCTGAAGTGACAGAGATGTCTCCGGCTGCAGCACGCAGGGGTATCAGATGAAAGTGCCAAGATATATAATTAGACCCAGCAGCGGTGAGGTGCTGTGCAGTGGCTGACGCAGATGTCTCACCTGGAAATCTCTTATCGTTGATGCACACTGCGTTATCACATCTTTACAGAGAGGCTGTGTTTGTTTGTAGGAAATAATGGGACAACAGCAGAAGAAATCTTAAAGTTTTTTGCCTACTGATGTTTATTTGCCTGAAGTAAGGAGGGTATTGCTGTTGTCACTAGTTTCTCCCACCTAGTTTTGGAACAATAATAGGGGTGATACAGCTGAAGTGCTTTAGGAACAGCCCATCTGTAGGAGATGGTCCTCCCACAGTCCCTCATGGACTCCTGTGTGCTTCCTGGAAGCACCAGGGAAACACAATTGTACCTCTGCTCCACTGCAGTCATAACACTGGCAATTAACTTGTTTTAGGGCAAACTTTTCAAAAATGTGGATTTTTCTGCTCTCTTTGTTGCAGTGATATGAGAAAGATAGTGGTATGCTGGAGCAAGTCCCAGGGAGGCTTTGAAGTCTCCATCATTGGAGAGATTCAGAATTTGACTGGGTACAGCCCTGAACATCCAGCTCTGAACCGGCCCTGTCCTGTGCTGGGTTTTGGACTGGAGACCTCACAGCTCTACCACCATCACAGGGAACCACATTAGGCTCCTAAGCTGTCACAGTTCGGGAGAAGTTTTGTAGCAACCAAGAATGGAAACGAGACCCTTCTCCCTCTTCCAAATTTCCTTTGTTAAGAAATCCAAAAGCTTTTCTAGAGAGGCTAAGAGAGACTCCACATATAACCTTTTGGTTTTCATTCCATAGAAGATGTAATCCTCCTTCATTGCCCACAAACCAATGCCTCAATCTGTAGGTCTTTGTTCACTCTGCTCCGGATACCACCAGCTCAGTCCTTGCTGAATTAACCAAGACACTGTCCACCACAAAAACACCACCTGTCTCTCCTCCTGGAATGTTTCTGGTTCTTAGCAGGGGGCTGACATCCACCCATAGTCTGCAGAATCATTATCTTATTTAGTTACATTAAAGTAATCTCCTTAGAAAGGACTTATTGATGGCTTACACTCAAATGTGCAAATAATATGCTTATAGAACATTAAAATGGCTCTAATAGGGTGGTAATAAATTTATTTTTTTCAATATGGATGATTAGAAACTTCAGTAGTTAGGAGCTATTAATGTACTCACCATAAAGTATGAAAGTCTATGCTCATGAAACTCTAAATGACAGTACTGCCTATAAATTTTACTGGAGGTGAAAAGAGCAGTAATTACATGGCTGGCACTGGATGTAGCACTTTCCGCAGAGGTACTAGTGGCAGATCTTTACCTCCTGTTGTGAAGCACTATTTCTGGGCATAGCCAGTAGCCTAAGCATACTGTAAATTATATTGTTTTCTGTGATGGACTTCTGCACAAACAGGAAGAAAGAGATGCTTTATTAAAAGAAAAATTGGCAAACAGTCAAGCATAGATGGTTTAGAGAGTGGCAATGCAACAAAGAACATAGAGCACCTAGTTCCGTGTTGTCTGACTGGCTGTGTGGATGATAATGACTGAAAAATGCATTAGCTGCTGGCAGAAAAGTGAGTCTGAGATTATTGTCCAGGCACTAACATGGACACATTGCAAACACACCAACTTTGCTGGCAGCCTCCCTGGCAGGAGCAGTGGAGATGCCAGGGAATGGGCAGTCTTGCACAGAGACAGGTCAGCTTCCAGATAATTTTCTGAATCACCAGATAAATAGAGAAACCTTTATGAGGTTGGTTTCCTGCTACCAAACTGGTAGCAAAATGAGATGCAGCTACAGCCAGGGTCACTACCTGCCTCCCATGCAGCAATTGCTGTAGGGTACCAATGACACATACCTTTCTCCTTTTTACTCCTCCTTTGAGCCTTCCAAGCCAAGCCAGCCTCAGGTTCAGAAAAATATCTCAAAGAAGTATTTCTACCCATCTTCAAATTGATTACTGATGTGTGCTTCTTTCTGACAAAATGCATATTTTAACTTTCAGTTCTTGAAAGAAGTTCATCAAGGCAGGGCAAACTTTTGCACTTAGTAGGATTCCCAGAGTTGTAGGACCTAATTCTCAGACTGGGAACTTCAAGTATCTACAACACAGGTTATAATGTAAAACAGCTAGCTGGCAACACGTTCTGATTTCTCATCAAATAAATGGAAAATGTTCAACACAATGTCACATATTTCTGCTAGTGCTAAAAATACCAATGAACATACACCTCTTCTACCATCTGAGCTGTTTGTCTGGTAGCCTTTGATCATGCAGATGGAAGAAAACAAACAGAAAACAATCTTTATCAGGAATACAAATAGCTGACTAATGTGATATACAAAACAATTTGTTTTTGCATATCAATCATAAACTTCAAGTACAAATTACACAATTGGAAAAAATGTTTTTAGGAGTTAAACTGTGAAGATCATGACAGGTTGGATAGAATGGTCTCTGCATACAGTATTTCTTAATCTGTGTGTTTTTGTTTTTTTTAATTTAATTTAATTTAATTTTAAATGGTGAGTCCTCATTCAGCACAAAATTAAGGATAGCAGTTCTTGGGCACAGAAGTATTTTTTTAAAGGATAACAGAACATCACCTTATAATGCTCAGAACCTCTTGAAATCTTGCACTCCGGAACTATTTCTATGATATCATTATAATAGCAAACCCTAGTGGTGAAATATTTGGAAGGATTAAGGTATTCTGATAAACAGAATGACACAAAGGAAACCTCAATAATTTCCGCTTGGAAAGTCTTTTACAGAAAGCATACATGTGGGCATGGTTCATTAACCCAGTATATCTTTTCCTCTGTCTTCTGCCTCACTACTTCAGTGGTCAAGTTGTATGGTATAGAGCTCAGCAAGAAATGTTTTGCTCAGAATTATTCAAGCTTATAACACAGAGAATGTGCAAAAACTCAGCTCACTCAGGGAGATTTGATTTAAGGTCTTGATTTCCTTATTCTGGAAGGAAACTCCCTCCGGAGTGGTAAGAACTAGCAGATTAGAACACAGATGAGCAGACAGAGAAGATCTGAGGAGCAAACACCAAGACTGTAAGGACTTGATCAGAATTTAGAAACATGTGAGAACCTGTTTAAGGTGAAGGAGACCATGTTTATGACTTCCAATTTATACCTGCCTGGAAACTTGGCTTGTGTATTATCCTAACCCTCACCAGCAAAAAAAAAAAAAAAGAAAAAACAACAAAAAAAACTGTGAATTTTCACACTGCTGTAAATTGATGTCGTGTATACTGGCACTGCCTAACTCCTTTTCTTTTATTGGAGAAGAGTTAGGTAGTGCCCTTCTGTAAGGGGTAGGTTTCTGCCCTTTGTGGTGAAAGACCCTTCTCATAGGCTGCTTCTGACATGAAGAATCTCACTCACACTGATCTCAAGGTGAAAGTATATTTTCTCCTCTCCTGGACCACTTTGTCTTTCACCTGATAGATTTCTGTTGTAACTTTTAATTGCATTTGTCTCTGTGAAGCATACTGTGAGACGGTTTTCATAAAGACACTTTAAGCTAGAGCAGTTACACGCTGTTGCAGGCATGCCTCACATCAACCACAGCCCAGACCATGCCAGATGCCTTTAAGAACATCACAGGAATGTTGTTTGTGGATAAATGGGTAGCTGCTCTCAGTGACATAAATTGACACATATTCTTGATCTCAGAGCCCTTGTAGCACCAAATGTTATAGCAGGAAACTTGATGGAACACATACTGCAGCCAACACATGCCAGACTTTATACAAGTACAAAGAAAACATCTGTTCTTTCCAGCAAATTGCTACCTTGGAACATGTTGCACAGGGTCATGTTCAAAAGATCTGATGCTTCATCAGTCTTTGCAAATACATTGATTCCAGTCCAGCCAGAATTTAATAACATGGAAAATGTCCTCTTACCACTGCACTAGGGATATCACAAGCCGTAATTAGTTAACGATCGTAATGTTTCTAGTCTTTTTGGATGAATAATTTCCTTGTTGAAAACAGAAACTTCATGTTAACCAAAATTATTCTTATTTGGCTGAGGATCATTTTTGGAAAAAAAATAAATGTTTGTTTTATTATGCACAGAAGGCGTCAGATTTTCAATTTGAGGGGAACAACACTGTGCTTAAATTAAATAAACAACATAAAAGTAAAACAAAATTAAACTTTTCTTGTTGTTGTTTTTAAACAAAATATTGTACTTTAGCAGATGTAGCTTGCCAAGAAAAATAACATTCTGTATAAAAAGAAAGAGTATTCTGATTTGATTTTTCAGTATGGCTATCATGCAAAAAATAAACAATTGCTCACAAAGTTGTAGCTGCTGAGTCTTCAAGGTATGTTTCTGAAAGACAAGGGCTCTTTTCAGCTGGTGTGTTGGTACAGGCTCCTTGACTCCCACCGTGGATGATAAATACTGCTTTGCTCGTTGAAACACTGTCTCACAGTGAAATTAAGCATCTGCAACCTTGTGGGCCCCTAACAAACGCAAAGATCAGTGATGGGATTCATATCACTTTAGTTTTCTAGCCTCAGCTACAGGTATAGATTTCCTTTACAGTCAATGGAGTGAGGGAGAAACATTTCCAGTGAAGATTTATCTCATTCCAAGACAGATACTTAAAAGAGATTGGATCCTTCATAGAGAATCCCCTCTACTGACTATGTAAAGCACTTGGACACCTAATTTTTTGGAAGGGTAAAAATGCCTGTGATGAATCTTGTCCTTATGCATTATTCCTTATGCCAGGGAAATTCTGTTCCAGATATTTTTCCTCACTATTTCTACACTAAAAATGAACAACACTAAAACCTGATGTTTTCACTGAGATGGTCTTGTTCTCTTTTTACTTGCATGGATCTAAAAAACGTGTCATTAAAGACAACAGATATTATCTAGTGTAAAACTGGAGGAAGTCAGGGGAGGTCTTTTATGTTTGCTGTACAAAATACCATGCAAACTATACTATTCTGACACCATATGGACTAGGTATTTTTTTCCTAACAAGAAACACAAGTTCTAGCTTTAAGAGGTGGTGAGAATAAAACAAAAATACTCCATAGCACTTCCTAAACTTTACAGTCTATTAACATGAGAATACCCCCTCTCCTCCTTTTACTATGCTTGCTTTTGGTTTTTAGGGACAGGAGCTGTTCTTGGCTGAGTATCTGCGTGGTTCGGTGTAGCGTTCATTTCCACATGAACATTAGTGAAAAACAACAACAACAATAATAATGCAGAATAGAAATGGAAGATGACAGCAGTTTAGGGTTGTATCACTAAAGGCTCAAAACTTCATTTTTAAAAGAATTTATCTTGCAGACCTGTTCTTTGAAAGGATAGACCCAGGTGCACTTCACAGGGTACTTTGTGCAATGATTAAGAGCTGAGTTGTACACCACTCTAATTATACTGTTGGTTGTGGTCCAGTGAAGACTTAAACTTGCAATTTATTAGAGAGTTTATTGGATTGCTAACCCAAGCATTTCCTAGAATAAACAGTTTTCTCTTAATTTTGCTGAAACTTCAGGTTCTTATAATATGATTGTTAAAGGTAATAAAATTTCAGCAAGTTAAATATCATAAGCTTTGGGTATTCAGTAAAGCAGAACTAATTTAGTTTATAGCAGAAGGCTTTCCTCTATCCCATGGAGTTTGCTAAGGAAACCTGACAAACTGAAGGCAGAGAGAGCAAGGTTGGATTCAGCTGTGGTGCACCACCCAGATGATACTGGTGACCTGGGCAGCTGGGCCACGTCTGTGGACGTCTCTTCCTGCAGCAGCTGCTCTGTGGTGGTGATTGGGTTTGCAAGGGGGAAGAAGTCAAGTGACTGGAAACTTCTTCTCCTCCTGCCTTTGAGAACCAGCTTTAACCTGAACTGGGTTAAAACTTTGGTGGAAAGGACAAATCTGGGATTGGTTGTAAACCTTTGAAGTCTTCTGGGTATGTAAAAAGATTTCTAGCTGAGCAATAGAAAGTAAAGTCTGATCTGTTAAAGGGGGCTGAAATGAAGATTCCTTGAGAAAGTCTGATATTTAGATGCTTGTTTTCACTGAAAATTGGTGTAAGAATTAAAAGATCAAAACTTATGGAAACCAAAACTTCAAAAACCTTGATCTATAAATGTCAGGTTGCGTTGTTTCAACATGTTTTACTCTAAGAAAATGTTTTGACTTTCTCTTACTGGAGGTATTTGAGTGTATTGAAAACTTGGGATTTGTTTATTGGCAATGTCTGTGTTGGCACCATAACATTTTGGGGTGCAAGCCTGTATTCCAGTTATGCAGAGATAGATCTCAGTTGTCTTGTGGGGTTTATACTACAGTGAGGACAAATAACCTGTAACAAAAGAAAAGTGGTAGGGCACACGCTGACCTCTCAGACAGATTCAGAGTTTTAGGTTGATGTGGTTCAGTCAAACACTTTGCTTTCCTTTATAGAAAATTCTTTCAAAGTTATTTTTCTCCAGAATATTTAAATTAAGATGGAGCTGAGTTTTCTGAGGAAAAAACATCCCACAGGCTTTGTGATTAATGTTGAGGATTCTTAACCCTTTGCTCTCCAATTACTCGGTTTGCGATGCAGTTTCACAAATGTATTTATTCTGTGTTTTTACAAGAAGAGAAATGGTGCAGTCACCATACTGTCAAGGCTTATTTTATTTATTTATTTATTTTTTCCCTAGTTGGGTTATAAACAGAGAGAGCTTCTTTCATATTTTAAAATAGACATGGGTATATTTTTTTACCTTAGGCCCACCCTGGGCATGTGACTTCTTTCCCTTTTAACCTGTCTCTCAGATTAACAGCTGATATAGATATTCACATTCATCATTTAGACTTTTGGGGCTACTATAATCTTGACAAGAGCTGAATGGGCAGGCTTTGACTTTCAGTAAGCTAGCTTATGTGATCGAAAAAAAGAGAAAAAACAAGTTTGTTTTTTCCAACCTAATCAGTAGGTCTAAAAAAAAGATAATCTCCTTCCCTTGCCAGTCAAGGGAAACCTGTGAAGCAAAAGCAAGGCATGGTTTGTAGCCCATTCAGTAAGATGTTGCATGCCAGCCTAACACATTGCAAGCTATATAGCAAAGATCATTACGGAAGTGGAAGACTTGGAATATCCTCTTCTGCTGTCCCAGAATAGAAGTGTCATGAACAAAATAAAATCCCTGTCTAAATAAGATTACCTTCTGGTTCAGTTAGCTATATCTCCTACCCCATTTTTGCATGGTTTCCAAGAAAAATCCTCTCCTGATTGCTTAGGGTCATCTCAATCAGATTTCAGAGTGGATGAGTGTATCAAGCTTTTGGAACGCAGGTAGCTGGGCAGGGGAAGACGTTCTGCAAAGCTCACCCATGTTAAATGTTGAAGGGCCCAAAAAGAGAGCGGTTACATGAGCATCATGAGAACCCTGTTGCCCTTCAACCATGAGTGCCTTCAACCGCTACCGTGGGTCACACCAAACGGCCTCTTCCCCTCTGCTACTGCAGTGTTAGCTGGGCTGAGATATATAAATATTGGACAGATAACATGCAGAGATTGGAATCCTGACCTTGTCAACAAAAATGAGTCTGGCCTGAGCTTTCTTTGTGAAGAAGGAAACATTGCTCCTCTGCACCTTTCACTTAACAGGGTGTACCCTGACCCTGGTGGTACTTGTGACTCCTCTCCTGAGCATCAGAATTTGGGCGCTGTGCTGTGGCCACTGCTGGACGGCATAATGTGTGGTGATGTTCTGTACTTGCTGCTGTGTTTTAGGGTACGTTTCTTATTCAGA
Organism: Cygnus atratus; assembly: GCF_013377495.2. Classification (NCBI taxonomy): domain Eukaryota; kingdom Metazoa; phylum Chordata; class Aves; order Anseriformes; family Anatidae; genus Cygnus; species Cygnus atratus. Next base: position 11,284,585 of record NC_066368.1, read on the forward strand.
GTTAAAGCTCTTGATTGCAAGTGATCTATTCTTATTGATTTGGAAAGGCTGAACTTTAGATAGCTGTTGTTTTAACATCTCAGAACTTTAATATTTGATTAGAAAGATATCCTTGACTCATTGTCCTGGACATCAGAAAATATATGGATCAAACAATTCTGCTTTTCCAGGATCATTTTTGACAGTTCTGTCCTGTAATAACAAATTAGTTCTGTGGCTAGGATTCTTTCTGCTGGGCTAGATATGACTAGAAAGGACAACTCAATCATTCACCCCAATTACCTTCAATTGTGTCTTCAGCTCAGCACAGTCCAGAAAATGCTTGTCAGCATCCCATGACAATGCAGGTCCCCCTTTTTGAGATCTTAGACTAAGACAGTGAAAAAACTGCTTTGTGTCATGGAAGAGAGAAGTAAACATCATAAGCTGCTGGTATAGTTGGTTATTTTCCTTCTCTTAGCAGTTTTCTTCAATAAATCTTAACTATGTATTTATTATCTTTTTTTTTTCTATTCCAGTGAGCATGTGTGTATATGTAATATATCTATAATACATTGCATATAGAACTACCTTTGAGTGGATATGTATATATGATTTAAGCACATGCATACTCACATAACTTTAGCTGCTTCCACTTTTCAGTTAAGACAAGTTATTTTTTTTAGTCAGTATTCACTGAAAGTAAGAGTGTGGCTTTTATGTTATATAGTGAAATGTCCTTTAATAGTTCCAAATATCTGTTTTCCCCAGCCCTCCAATTCAAATGCTCCCTTCTGGCTGATTTGGCACATAATAGTTTTCAGTTCAGAGCTATTTATTATTCAGATACTTTTAAAGCAGTAGGTAGACCAAGTCCTGTTTTGGATTGTGTATTTTCTCTGCACGTGGCACATATGATCAAATTAGAGTTACTGCATTGTGTCATTAGCTGACTTTCAGGTGCCTGAGGAGTTTGTCTTTAACTGTTCCAGTGAGGTTTTATATTTGCATCTCTCAGATGCAACCCTTTTTGAATTTTCCTTTCTCCACAGTGCATTATTCTGCTCACCAGGTAGTAACTGTTCCAGTAGTCTCTCTCATGCAAACTGTTTCTTTCTAAATGTCAGGGGTGACTGTAACGAGCAAACGAAAGTAAATTGTGCTACAGAAGGACTCAGCAATTAAAAAAGCATGACAACAAACACCTCCCAGCCATGCAGAACTGCAAACAACTCATTATAATTATTCCAGCCTGTTTGAACCCGACTTCCACTTGCACACTCAGGCGGAGCTGCGAGGCACCACTTCTCCATCAGTGCTGAATCAGTCTTTTGCTGACTTCTTATAGCACAACATAGATAAGGGCTCTTCAGTGGTAATTTGCTTGAGTTCTTAATAAGGAGAAATTTTAGAAAGCAAAGACTAGTGTACACAATAAGCTGAATATATATACGTGAGCAAGGAGGTCAATGTGCTGCCTCTTTCTCCCATTTGCTTTCTTTTGCTTTAGAGACTAAAGCAACTAAAGGGTTTGGATGCATTTTTCTCCTGGTTCTTTAAGTTACGTATGTGTACAGTTTGCCAGCTGCTGTTTTCACAGCTGTTCTCCAGCTGTGTGGTTGCGAACCTGGTGTTGCTGCAAGAGCACAGGGCTGCGCAAAGTTTAGCTCTGTGTGGCTGTGATGGACTGCCATGGTCAGGGCTTGGGTACTGCCCTGGGAAAGCACACCAAGAGACTTGCAGTTATCATATTATTATGTTTGACATGCATTTTTCTGTTTGGAGGATACAGATAGATTATTTCGGTGTACTGGGCTGCTATTTCCAACCTAAGCAAGAGCTTTCCAGAGAAACCAACTGGAGCTGCTCCAGATGGGAGCTCAGACATGAGCTTGAGGCTGGGTTGGAGAAAGGGGAGCTTTGAGGTCAAAGATAATGGGTAAAACGATACCATAGTCAGCACCATCATCCTTGAGTTATGATGGAGTTTAGGTATTAAGGAGCTCATAAAAAGTGAAAGGGGCACATTGAGGGCAATGACTTATCTCCATAGCTCTGTTTACAAAACATCCAATATCAGTAGCGTTACATCATGGCTACAAAAGGGAGGGTGAGCCCAGTGTTGCTGGAGTATAGCAGGGGCATGTCTGCAGCTTCCTTTGTGGGTGGCACAAAAGGCAGTTTGAGGCTGATCTTTACAACATGTCATAGCCAGGAATGAAAACATCTGGGGAGGAGCATCTTATGTGGAGGTTACCAAATCATGGCAGCTGGGACGTGCTGAGCAGAAACTCAGTTGTTCATGATGCAGTCTGCATGTCCATTTTAACTGGGACAACATGGAAAAATGTTTTAGGCTTTACATGCTCATGGTTGGGCTGAGATGAACCAAGGAGAAAGATGGTTTTGTTTCACAATGAGCTGTGCAGTAGGTAATGTGCATCCATTTATTTGGAGACTGCAGGTGGAATTCATCAGAAGGTCAGATAGGATCTATGTGCCAGTTACATCCCACTCAAACCTTTGTGCACAGGAATGAATTTCACCTTGTCTGACCCATGAAGGCATGTGAATACCTATCTCCATTTTCTTAACACTACATTTTCATAGTTTCAAATTGCTAGATTTTTCTTTTTCAACAGTAACTTTCCTTGATGTATATCTGTTTCTAGTCTAATACTTACCTCTAGCTTGAAGTGAATGGCAGAGATCGCTTTAGTCTGCAGTTGCAAGGGTAACTGAATCATTTACTTTTATAAAGTGAAATCCATTTCTTCTCAAGTCTTCTGCAACTGAGGTAGTATTTGCAGAATGCTTTGAAGATGAAAAGCACTACACTATATAAATATTAAGTATTATTTTTATATCTTCATCATCTGTGTTTTTAAAATTAATATGAAAAAATCCTATGAATACCCAAATGCCCAGTAAAATGCACATCCTTTCTCTAATCTTAATGCTTTTTTTCATCTATGAATCCTCTTAATCTTTGAAATTAATTACCATGATTAAAAACGGGAGATGTGTTTTCCCAGAACAATCAAATTGTTCTGTTGCAAATTTTCATGCTCATTTTGCATCATTAGTTTAATTTCTTCTGATATTAAAACATACACATTCACACATGCACAGTCCTGCATATGACATCTCTCTCTTTAGAATGAAAGGAAGCCTTAACATGCTGCTTGCCGACTACAGCCAAAATTGACCCCTAGGACCGAGAAGGGGTCTTACCTTGTCTGCCTTGGGGCTCTCTGTGTGGGCAAAGGCTGCTGACCCCTCAGCTAGTGCTCAGGAGAGTTTTTATTTATCCATCCAAAAAAATTGACTTACAAAACTGAGACACTCAACAAATAGAGTATATTCACACTGAATGCATGCCAGTGGGAAGGAATCATTATACTGCAGCAACAAGACTTATACAAATGACAATTTGAGTTTAACCGCAAGTCACATTTCTTTGTCCTTGTGAACTGTCTGACTTCTACTCTAGTGTCAGAAAACCAAATGCAATAGGACTTCTATAGTGTTGGGGAAGCAAAATGGAACAAAGTCTGGTACTTTAGTAGGTGACCGATGAACAGGGCCAACAAATGTGTTTCTCAACAATTGAAGCAAGAGCAATTTCTTGCTGTGGTTGGGTTTTGATCCAGTCTTCGCCACATATTACTGATATTTGTATCCAGGTTTTCGTCTCATTTCTGTTCATTGCCTACTGCAGTTGTGCATGCCTGAGCCATATTCCCTTTTAACAAAGAGAAAAGAGAAAAATATCCAGGTCCTTACACTGTTCAGATCCCTTGACCAGAGCCAGTGGGAGAGAAGGGGAGAAGGAACTCTTTTAAAATATTAGCGTCAGTATGTTTCGAAGAACCTCTACATGCAGCGCTCATAATGTGAGGCTCTAAGGAAGTCAATTGAATGGTTCCCTAGGAAGATCTTGCTTTGATATAACACAGAAGGTTCCTTTTGTTGCAAAAATGGCAAGAAGAAAGGGGACAAAATGTGTGAGCTGAAAAGGAAGAGAGACTGAAATAGAGTCACATCACAGGCACTCAAAATGGATCTTTTATTGTAGATCACTACAATACAGAATTTCTAATGCAGAAAGGATTCAAGAATAGAAAGGAAGGTATCCAGTGTGCAAGAAAAGCACAAGGAGATATGTCTTTTATTACCCTTTAATTTTTTTTTTTCTCCCACTCTCATCAGAACAAAGAGACAGGTCAGGCATGAGATGTAGAGACTACTTTGGTAATACAGGCACTATTGTAATTATATGTGACTGACAAAACAGGGAAATCATCCATGTGGAAATCTCAAATAAATAATTATTAGTCCAGTTGGCTGTGGAAAGAGGTACGTGTGTGTGTGCGGAAAAGAAAGTGAGACAGCTTAGTCAAAGAGGGAAAGAGAACCAGCAGGACAAAGCAACAAGAGCTGAAATGGGAAAGTGGATGAAGTGGTTAAGCTAGCTGAAGGGACACTGGCAATGTGGAGCCATGGAGCTGAAGAGGGTGGGGATGGCTGAGCTTCTTCGGGTTGCACAGGAAATTCCTTACAGAGTCTGGCATAGCTGAACATTTGTGGTCTAGGAGATCTGGGCATGAGGCTCAGAATGGCTGGGAAATAGTTTCTTTGTTCTTGAAGAGTCATTGAAGGAAGTAAAATCACTTTAATCAACAACTTGTCATAAAAAATGATATATATATTTTCACTATATATATATATATATATATATATAAATTTTTTTTTAAAAAAATGAATATCAGAAAATCTTTGATGCAGACTCTGAAAACGGAGAGTTCTGAATTAAAAAAATTAATAAATTTGAATTCCGGTTTGAGGAAACCCTGGTTTTCTTTTCATGTAATAATATAGTTACCAGCTGCAAGTGACATGGAAAAAAGATTTTCCATAAATGCTCTAGCTCTCAGGTGTCACAAGACAGTTTGACATGACCACTGAGTTTCTTCACCATGGCCTTTTCTGTGCTAGAACAGATGAACAGCTAGGGAGGAGATGGAGGGCACAGAGGAAGAAAACCTGAGGGTGAGTGTGGTGTTTAGAAAAAGTATTGGTGAAATGCTAGGAGTGCCACCAAGAGAGAGGTGGAGCTCAGCCTAGGGTAGGGAAGGAGCCCTGGCATATGACAGTGTTGTTAAGTGAAATAAAGGGAAGCAGCAGCTGAATGTTCATGGATGGTAACCATCTCCCGGAAGAAGCAGGAACTGGAGATATGCTTTGGTGTCTGTGTTTCAAGTGAAGGCCTGAGGGATGTGATGCTGACTGAGTACACAGGTCTGGTTCCCCTCTGTGTGGTATGGAGGTGTCTGACCCCAATGCTGTTGGGGGCATCTGGGCAAAACATGAAGGCCCATGTGGCCAATTTGCGGAGGAGAGATTGACACCTCCAAAAATCTGGCAATTAAGTGCAGTGACTATATAAATGGAGATATCAAGGGACGTGGGGGGAAAGAAGTCCACAGAACCACAATTATTTTCTATTTACTTAGGGGGAAGGAAGAAAGAGTAGAAGTAATCTGATATTTCCACGTTCTTCAAAGCACAAAGTTCCAAGATATCACTCACTAAATTATAGAAAAAGAACAAGTGACTACAAAATTTTCACAAACCGTACCTTGGCCTCCCTTCCTTCCCTGCTCTCACAGTGTGGAGAGAGGATTAGCTGTAAGCTCTGATTCTATGGTCAGTGCCTGTGCTCACTTTATTTCTTTGACTGTTCCCTACTGTGGCTCTGGAAAGTACAGAAAATCTTTTATGTAATGAAAGTTAGCCCAGAAGAAGGATCTGCTCTGATGAGATTTCCCAGAAGACAACACCAACTCTAATTCCTTCAGTTTAACTTTCTACTTCCGGAGGATTTGCCAAGGAAGGAGTTTAATTTTTTTTCCCTAGACAAATGTATTAATATTTAATAAAAAGCAAAGCCAGATGACACTTCTAAAGAAAATAACGAATTTACATAAACCTTTGCTGTATTTAAACAGAACAAGATAAATCATGGAGGTTTAACTCAGATATTTTTTTCTTCTCTGAAAAATAATAACAATAACATACCCAGAATGCTTAAACTTCAGAAAATGTGTTTTTTGTGTTACTCCATATCAAAATATCTTGGCACTTAAGTGTACGACATCCTCTTCCCCATTAACTTCTCTCCTGATGCTAGCTTGCCCTCCTCACCAGTGCTTGACCCATGTACCAGGTGCTTACTAACCAGTGCTTACTACCAGGTGTTTGCAGATGGCTTTTTAAAAAAGCGCAGAGTTAAGGGAGGTTTTTCCACCACAACTGTCTCCTCAGGCTTTGCCTTTGTGAATGAAGATGTCTTTTTACTTAGCAAATTTTCAGCATGTTTAGTCATAGAGGTTTATTGTCCTTCTGCCCAGGATTGGGCATTTTATTTTATTTATTTATTTTTAATTATTTATTTATTTTTATTTTATTTTATTCTAAGGTGAGCCTATACTATAAAAGATTATATGGACTATTTTAAAGAAAAAGATTTCACTCTCAGGAAAACAAAAAAGAAGGGTAAGAATTTCTGCCACTAGGTAGGCCTACCTGGTGCCAAGCTCACTTGACTTCCCTCTTATTTTCCTTTAATATCTTGTTAAATATGATCTCTGGCTGGTGGGTGACACAGATTTCACCCCAAGGACAGATAGGCACCACAGAGGCCGTGAACACCATGATACAACATCTCTAACTCAGTACGCTGGTGGTATGCTGAAGAAAAGTCTGACTTTGTGGTGCCCTCACCAGCCCATTTCACTGGCTCTCTCTTCCCTCCAGTTGTATGTATCCCCACAGAGGTGAAAGCATCAGTAAAAGACTGATCACTTAAACATCATTTCCCTCCTGGCTCACTGTTTTGCTCAAAAGGCTTCACAGAGACATTTGCTAACTCTATTTTAGAAGGATATATCAAGTCCTCCTACCAGGACCCTGTACAGTCTTTTTCAGTATCACTTTACTCTCCATTGCCAAGCTTTTAAACAAAAATAAACCGAGATAATGTCTATAAATCATCTTCCCTCCTTTCCAGCTCAGCACCAGTGGAAGACTGTGGTAAGTTATCATGTTTTTAACTATGAACCTGTCGGGCTCTTTGTCATTTATCTTGTGTCTCCCACTCTGGTCTGGCTCAAGGCTGAACATTAGCAAATGATGAATGCAAGGCTGTCTATCCTGGATTGTACTGGCATTATTAACCCATATTCTCCTGAATATTTCATAATATAATACATTATTCATGAGTTGCTGGAGCTGCGTTATTGACTCTCAGGTTAGCTGCCCTGTGTATGGGGGTAGGACAGAAATGTTTGCCATCCAGGGGCAATCTCTCTACTGCATTCTCAGGGATTTTTCCTCACCCCTGTGATTCTGAATACTGTAGAGCAGATTAGCTAGTTTAAATTTGTTATTTCACATTTATTTACACATCTGTCCTAATAGTGTCTTTTCCAGGTGGCTATGGTATCATATTTTGATTTATTGTGTTTCTAAGATCCACAAGAAATAATTGATTAATGCAACAACTCCGTGGCTGTAACTTATTGTCAGTTTACATTTTATTGTCAGTTTACATTTGATTAAATAATGTTCTATTAAGTATTATCTTAATTTTCCTCTGTTCCCCATATATCTATCATTTGTTCTCACTTTTCTTTTTTTTTTTTCATTCTGTATTCTTTTTGCCCTTGAGACATTGCCTCAGGAAGCAGCTGCTACGTATAAGCATCAGTAATAGAAACACACAGATCCTGCAGTCACCCTGTGGACACAGCCAAACTTGCTTGAGACAAATCTCTGGAGGTCCAAAGTTCAGTTGGACTCTGAAGGTGTGATAATTTTCTTGTTCATGGTCTTCAAATTCAGCCCACAATTGAGTAAAGAGCCATCGTATCATTCTGTTCTTTACTGCCTGTTTAGATGCACGTGTCACAAAGCAATAGCTTTACACTGGATATTTCTCCATGAAACTCCTTTCTGAGAAGTATTTCATAATGAATGTCAAAGCAACATGTACATTGACTGGAGTCTTCCTGGGAAACTGAGGCAGCTCTGATTTCCTGACCATGAAGCAGGCTTGGTTTTCAGGTTGAGATAAATGTGATCACATGCATGGTGGGTGATAAATGAGCATATTGCCACATAAGATCTTGAGAAACATTGACAACTGTTGCCCATCTGGGGGCTTTGGGTTTTCTTATCCTCTCTTTCTAACAGTATGATTGTTGGAACAGATGGTCAATGGCTGTGGAAGATCTCCAAGCAAAGAACTGGCACAGATTTCAGTATGTTTATTTCAAGATCTTCACTATGCATTTCGTTCCTTTAAAAAAATAAAATGGAGAACACTTTTGACCCACTTTAGGCCAAGTTCTGCAGAATTTCTTGGCCTATTTCCTTCACTGAGCTCCTCTACAGTGGTGGAACACAATCCATATCATCACTGTCTTCAGACTGCGGAACTGCTCAGTATTGTGCTCCTAAAAGATAACACTGAGAAGTTCCAGTATAAACTAAGGGAAGGACCATAAATCTGTGCTGCTAGCTGCAGTCTAAGAAAATGATGAAGAAAAATGATGAATTGGGAGACATGATTATTGAGCAATGGAAAGTTATTCCAGTGTCCCCAGTCATATGCTCCTTTCTCCTGCTGCAGAGGTGGCATCATCAGGGGAATAAAACCCCAAAATAGATTATGTTGCCTGCAGCTGTTTGCATATGTACAAAATCATAACAAAGAAATCATCTCCAAGAGAGGTTAGGGTCATGACTGGGGGAGCTTGATTTTTCTGCGGAGCATCTGCAGAGCCCCCTGCAGTGGTGATTATCAAGCTGTGTGTCGTAATGAGGGGGCTAAAAATGGCTGAGGCTAGAGGCACTGTAGGTAGATGGTTAATGAGGTGCTAATTGGATAAGAAAAAAGAGAGAGGGAAATGAGCAGGAAGACTAGTGTATCTGAATCAGAAGAGCTGTGAAATGTGGAAACATACAGCGCATTTTTGGCTCCAGCTCCTATTCCCTCATTCTCACCTGTGTAGGAGTTGAATATTTCCCTTGACTCAGCTGGAGACCTTGTTGTCCCACATGACTGCTCTGCTGGTGCATGGACATGGAGCTCAGGTCCCAATTCAGCTTGTCATGGAGCGGTCACTGACAGCTCTTCCTTACAAATTATCTACCTCTGTCCACTGCAGGAAAGAGCACAGATACTGATTCTTGCATCTGATAGACGGTTTCTCTAAATGGCACAGAGACTCAGATATTCTGGGTTCCCTAGGTTAACCTTTGCTCTGGGATGAGCAGCTTCCTTCTTTCAGCTATCATGTGAAACTTTTTTCTTCCATCTCTGTCTTGCCGATATACTAGGGAATTATAACCATTAAAAACAGAACAAAAACACCAAACCCCCTCATTTTCTCCCTTCTCTTACATGTGGTTTTTGATAATGGTCCTTATGGAAATATTTCACTTGAATGTCATCCATTTTTAAATTATGATATTATAACCTGTATTCTAGTGGCCTCAGTATCTCAATGTTATTTAATTTTCTTTTGAAATATTTGATTTTTTTTTTGTATAAGCATGGGATGAAGTCTAACAATTTAGATTTCAGTCACAGTATTACTTCAGATTTCTCATATGCCATAAATCAGTTCCTGTGGTTTATTTTCCTTCTTTTTGAAACAAAGATCATGTTACACCCCTGGCTGTTGCAGGGCAGGCAGTAAGATTATGGCAATCAAAGACCATTCTTTGATTGAATGGGGATGGCCATACCCATGCAAAATGATAGTGTTACGTGTGTTCCTGGTGCCTATAATTTCCACCTGGTTTTTAGGCTGAATGGCACTGAGCTACTGTTCCAAACATGTTTAGATCCTCTGGGGACAGCAGGATTTTCAAGGTCTACAACTATGTGCAATGAAAGATGTGATAAATGCTAAAGTTGTTTTCTAAGTGAAATGAAGAAAATGAAAATTATACCAATGCTGATGAAGGTGAGCAGCAAGCTTTAGACTTAAACGGGGAAAATGACAGCATTATCAGTCAGTTATCATGGCAACCAAGGAGCATAGAATTTGGGTGTCAACTTTCCAATCATATTGTCTCTACTTGGCATAATAAGGTACATTTTCTTTCAAGGGAGTTTAATCATTTCTCCACCGGAAGTCATTTAAATGTTTAAGCACCTGACAGCACTCAGGAACTGGGGGAATTCAAATTTCTTCTGGATACCTGCAACTATATGGTTATACAGAAAGAGAGGAAAAAAGAGAGAGGAAAAAAAAGACAGCTCTGTGAAAGCCAGGCAGAAAAATCAGTTGTATGAGACACCCTACTTGTTACTGCTATGTCTTAGTTGATACGAATTTCATGCTCAGTGATATCCAGTGGCTGGAGTTAAAACACTGTAAATCCAGGTCTTCTCTAGAGACTGCACAGGCCATTTTTTTGTACTCTGAGCTGAACCAAGGATGCTAGCAATGGCAGACATCTAAGATGAAAAGTCATCTTTGAATGACATACTTGTCTTACTGTAGAGACATACACATGGTCACATCTGCATTAGAGTCTGCAAAGAGAAAACTGCAAAAGGCTTTAGAAGCATGGATTTAATCAGGGATAATTCCTCTTTGTTGCAGAGAAATGAGATTATGATGTAAAATCAGTAGCAGAATTAGAAAGCAGAAAGTCTTGAGATCTGGGATACTTAATCCTTGACCTGTTGCTCAAATTACGGTAACAGCAATCAGGCTACACTGGAATCCTCTTACTGGGTGCATGATGAACATGTAATCTATTTCTAAATTATGAACCGGAGGGGATTTTGTCAGACCTGTTTTTCTTTTCTGCCTGAGATAAGGACTAAGAACAAGCTGCAAAATATAGATGTAGGATTATGGTTGCTGCAAATAGGGTAGATCCAGGAGGGAACCAACTGCTTCCTGCATATCACGTGTATCCACAATGCACACAATTTCTTTTATCAGATAGGTATAGATATTCTTTTATCACACAGCTATGAGACTGGTGTATGGGGCAACTGATAGTCCAAACTACTGACCAAGTAGGTTCTCCAGTTTCCTGACTCAAGGACTATACCTATGTAGTACTATATAATACAATAATATGATGCTGTGCTATTGCTTTTAAGCTTAACTGTATTGTCTATGTATGGTCTTTTATTTTTTTCATTGCTTTATTGAATTTAAATAAGAGATTTAAAAGCTTCTACATTTTATCCAGTTTCTTATTTGCCTTTAAAGACAAAACCAAAAAGTATTTAGTATATCATTATTCTAAAAAGTCACAGCAGGGAATAAAATTATGTTTGTACTGGGCACGTTACTAGCCCAGTGGGAATCGACAAAATTTCTCACTCTGTTGCTAAATTTCATTGAATAAGAGAGTCACCAAACATAATTCAGCCAGCATCATCCTGGGCTTCTCTTTTCTCCAGTAAGATAGAGAAGGAGTCAGCCATGTCACCCACTTCCACAATTTGTTAAGCATGGTATTGTGTTTGTGTGGGCGTTAGACACAGCCATCCCTCAGGACTATGTTAATCAGTGCATGGTGTCTGACAGCCTTGCCTCTGCTGCAGTGCTGCTTCCTCCTCCCCAGCTGCACCTTAGAGAGGGGTGTGTAGAGAGGAGGACTGGAGCTTTACTGGTTGTCTTCCATGTGAATAAAATCCATGCTTACTAACATTTAGCAGTCTCCTTAGGGCTGCTAGGGTAACATAAACCGGATTTATGGAAAGGAGCAGAGTTTGTCCTTTTTGGTCCCCAAGAAAGTCTGAATCATCATATATTCGTCTATTAGATCCTCCCACAGAGATGAAGACATTTCTTAGCCTGCTTCTTGTTTTGTTTGTCTCTTTTTCTCATCTGGATTTGAGATTTTGTTATATATATTTATTGCTAAAAATTATATAAAGGACAGTAAAAACCTTTCAGTTTTAAACATAATTACCTCAGTCAAAAGTTTAAAAAAAAAAAAAAAAAAAAAGCATGCTCCCTCCTATAAACATGTTACAGGCCAGGTAAATCATGCTAAAATTTGGAATTGGATAGGGAATCTTGCACAACAAAGTGCTATGTGTAACTTGCTGTTTCACACACAAGTTTTATTTCCAAAAGTAAAGTATGTCTTATCCCTGACATCTCCTCCCTCAAAGCCCTCCCCAAAATGGAGTCTATGTGATGCCACAACACTTTCTGGAGACATTTGTCAGGTCCATGTCTCAGTGAAACAAACTGAGAGTAGAGGAGCTGGTCTGAGAAATAGTGGACTGAAATAATTTAACGACAGAAATTATGGAACTAATTTGGCATCTCCCATTTTCTGACTTGTAGAAAGCTAACAGCTGCCAGACATGGGAAATGATTTCTAATGTGATTGCTCTGAACTATCCTGCCATTAAGAGGACGCCTTTTTATTTTGTATTTTTTATTTTTTGTTTCAAACAGAGATACTTTCCTGCATTGGAAGATGTGAAGTGTAGGAAAGTCTTTGCTCCAAGTTTGTCTTGAGTGATTGCCTCCTCTTTGTCACTGATTTTAACTGCACTTGGTGAGGGATCATGCATATGTAGTTCAAGAAATCAGATGGAATTAGTTTGTGAGGGAAATGGAGGATGGTTGTTCTTCAGCTAGATAATTGACTATACTACCTTCTTCAGAGGCTTAACACGGGGAAGGAGAGGGGTCACAGAAAGTCTTCCCTATGAAAGGGCAGAGGGTAGTAGAAGGTATTACAGCAGAAGTTTATGTCTTTACCACATTTCTTCTTTGAACACTTTGGAAACTCATATCAGAGTTACCAGCTTGTACTGTTATTGTTGCTGCAGTCATGTGGTGGTTTTTGGCATATTTATTCATGGATGACAACCTTGCCATGCTAGGAACTATACAAACACCAAGGGCTTAAGGATTCAGTGGATGACATAATAAATAAATATATTCCCAGGGATAATGAAATATAAGATGGAGGGATTTAAAAGGAGCCCTTCCACCCTGAAATACAAGCCTGACTCATCCCAGCCCAAGAACTAACTTGTGTAAGTCAAACTGAAAGCAGGCTGATGGAGGGAGTTGTGCTGCTCCAGGGGGGCTGTTGAGCTTACAGAGGCATCCATCCCCACTGGAGTTGTGTTGAACTCCTCCATCGCACTGGTGGAAATCGAAGAGGTAAAAGGTTTGTAAGCTTTTACCTTTTACCTAAGGTAAAAGCCTCAAAGAGGCAAAAAGGTAAGCTTGAATATGAAGAGGTTGATTTGCCTATTGCTGGCTCTATCCAGCTTCAGTTTCCATTTTGTGCCTCATTGTTCGCATTAATCAGAAGACTAATTTACTTCCCTTTTGACTAGAAATCTAGCTGCAGAGTTGTACTTTTTCTCCATCTCCTTTTAATTTCCCTTCTACTACCGCAGTCTCCCTCCCACACAAGGACACCCTGTGTTTGCTGTTGGAAGACGAAATAGGGACATGATATTGCATGGATGGGCAAAATTGCTGCCAACTTGTGCTTCAATGTGTGTTTCCCCACTTTTGACAGTGCTCCCTCCCCTGTTGACAGAGGCCAGGAAGGCTGCAGGGGGCAGAAGGTGTCTTTTTTGCATTGTAGTGGTTTTGCAACACTTTGTGTCCAATCAACAGTGACTGGAGGTGTGCAGCATGGGCCATGGGATCTGGCACCCCTGATCTCAGAGATTTCTGTCCCAGAGGCTAACTCATTGTTGTGATACCCCAGACCCTGGGGCTGGGCAACTCTGGAGCCTCTCCTTGTCTACAGCAAGTTTGCTGTGCTGTAATCTCTGCAGTATTTTGCTGCTGCTATTAAAATCAGTCCTTGATGGGCACTGATTGTCACTAATTGCTAAGCAGTGTGGAGGCTGATGCTTTAGCCCATGACAGCATGCAGGGTTTATAGTCAGAGTGGAGGTATTTTCTGCTGCCTCCAGAGCCTGACTTTCAGGATGGGATGAGGATGAGTCAGTCTCCTTCTCCACTGAATTTCAAAGAAGCCTGTGTTTTAGCTTGGAAAGGGTTCCCAAATTCAGAGGGTTCATACCAGCAGAGCAGCATCTCCCCTTCTGGGAGAACCTCATTAATTTATGGGTTACTCATTTCCATGAAAGTATTTTTCATGAACAAAATCTCCCCCAAGGTCTCTTCCTCTTTGTCAGTAAGCATCAGAAGCTTGTAGTGAAGCCTAGTATTACGAAGATTTCATTACTTACACTAAGTATACTCCAGAGCATTTATTAATGTACTGTAAAGCAAAAGGAATAATTAAAAATAAACTATGCTTGTCAAAGAAATAAAGTGCATCTTATGCTGCATGATCCTAGCTTCTTTTGAAAATTGTCCTTGTTCATTTGGCCATTAATTCAAGGAGTGCAAGAATTGTGGTATGGTCTGCAAGATGTTAGAGCAATTTAATGATGCTTTTCTTTAAATAACAAGGAACAGCACCTTAATTTTCTGTAAGTGGAGAACCACTGACAGAAGCCCTCATATCTTTTATGTTAGGTTTTTAACAGCATAAGAGATTTCAAGAAAGGATTGTAAAGGCTCAGACCACTGCATGGTCTACCCATTCAAAATAGAAATATACCTCAAAATACCTAGTGATATGTTTGCAGGTTGAACAGTTTTTTTCTCTGTTAGGCTAATCTTTTTGCTTCCAACGTAGAAGCACCCAAAACTGTCATTCATAGCCTGAATTGCAGATTGCTTCTTGGTAAAACATCTTTTCTGTCTTTCTGGCAAGACAGTGAGCTGTAGAGAACGAGGACAAGGTAAAAAAAAACAAACAAGAGCTTGAGACCATGTTGAGAGATACTTGGATGTTTCCATGCCCCTAGCATGACATCTTTAGACCTGAGCATATACAGAAACAAGAAATATATTATAAATTCAATCAAGTTACTATTGTCTCAACCTCTAGAACAGAACTGTTCTTGCTTATCTCTTCTCAGCATCTCTGACTGTATCTCTTTCAAAGGAGCTATGTGGCTGCTTAGGCAGAATTGCCTCCAATCCCACTAATGAATTCAGGCCCATTCTGTAGTATTGTTCTCCCAATGGAAAATTAGGAAAATTAAAAAATAAAAGTGCTTATGGAAATGCTGCCAGTATATGCAGATGGAATTCAAGAAGAAATCATCATTCATGTATAGTTGTTGTTCTTTTTTAGCTTTTGTTCAAAATAAACTCACTTCTTATTTCTGTACTCCAGGGAGAGAAACATTTGCAACTATGTTTGCAACTAGAAGACTAGTAAGGAAGAACAACAGCAGACATCTCAGAACTAGCAGTACATTTTGAGCTTGTTCTTTTTTTTTTTTTGTCCTGATCTAATGGGATGTGTTTCTCAGATGTAACTGATACAGAATGGGGGTTTGTTTATGGAACATTTGCTTTTCAGAAGATATTTGCACGCTAAAATGGTGCTTCACTGATTAAGTTTAAACCATTAAGGAAGAGAATAACCTATTCTATTAATAAAGATAGGCCTGAATAAAAATCTGTGGTTCAAATGCACTGTGAACTGTGTCTTTTTCTGTCTTTACTAGCTGAATCCACATTGTGCAGTGAAAATGGTTTTATCCTTATTTTACCAACATATCACTGCATGTACTTGAGGAAATCCCCATCCCTTCTGTCTCCATCCACAGATCACCCTCCCTTTATGAACTCTTTTCTATTCTTTAAAAACAAGTTTTTAAGAATAAGGCTACCTGCACCTTATAGAAAAAATTTCATCAGCTGTCATCAAAATACATAAACAAAGAACCTAGAAAAAAGTGATGTAGGAAAAATAATGCCTAGAGAGAACATCCCTAAGTGATGCCAAGGTCAGAGGCAGAAAACAGGCAAATAGCCACTAGCTGGAGAGAGCCTTGGTCTAACAAACTGCTTTGTTGAGGGACAGTTTAGCATCTTTCTAACCCTGGGAAAAAGCTTCTCTGGTTCCATTGCAGTCCCCAGGAGAACTTGCCTGGCCTCCCTGCAGCTTCCACGGAAGTGGGCTGGATTGCTAATGATGTCGTCTGACCTTTCACATCTTTAGCTCTGAATTGACAAACCAAACAATGGCATAACAGGTCTCTCAGACAAAGGAGATCTGCCACAGGGTTTCTTATTCTTGCCTTGCCTGCCCAACAGATGAAAGATACTCTCATGTTTTTGGTCCTCAGGTGGTTCTAAGGGCTCTGGATTAAAGCTACATCTTATTTGTGGATGATTCCTCCTTGGATGGCTAATCACCCTTCCTGCTGCTTCCTGTTTCTCTCCTTTGACACTTCGCCTTTTGAACTCTGCTTTAAAGTAATCTTTACCAACAGAAACATGCTCCATGTTTGTGCAGTACCTCACATGGTGAGATCCTGAGGTGAAAGTAGCTGATAAAAATAATAAAATCCTTTGAGAGATGTTGGGTAGCAAAATTTTTTCCATGCTACTGAGATGCTTCATGTTAAACTTTGAAATCTTTTCACCTATAAGTATGAATGAGATTCTATATTTTTATTCCCAGTTCCCATAATATGAATATGGACAATAGCTTTTGTAAAATACTGGTACTTTGACAAGTGAATATAGCCCATCCCCTTTCCAGCCTTCTGTGTTTAAAAAGTATTAGGCTTCTGAAAGGTTAAGAGAGACTTTTATTTTCTTTGTTCATTTATTGTACAATCTGACTCTCCAGATGGGAACAGGGAAAGCAGAAGTTCAGAGCCATAGTTGTATATTTAAGTCAAAGAAGCAGAATTTTTAAATGTTTTCTTTTCTGGGAAATCGAATACATTATTTTATTTTTGTAATCGCGTCTGCTAGTTGAGCTGGAAGAAGTCTGCACTAGGTGACAATAAAGACAAAATAAACTGCTTCCCTGTGTGAGAACTGACTGATGGCCATACTCTTTCAAGTTTTTCTTTTGAGAAATCAGACGAGATCCACACAAAGATAGCAGTGAGGTAGAAGGAAGCGAAAGAGAATTTGAATTGATTAAGAACAAACAGAACTTCCCTTGACTTGAATTGAGTCTGGGACTCAATTAAACCCAGGTTCATTTTAGGAAAGAATGGAAAATTTTTCAGTGCCACATGCCCAGGGGCTACTGGAATGATATAAATTACTCAAGTTATTAATTCTCCAATGGATTAGCTGTTTTTCTGCATTATCTATTCAAAG
Source organism: Cygnus atratus (assembly GCF_013377495.2). Taxonomy (NCBI): domain Eukaryota; kingdom Metazoa; phylum Chordata; class Aves; order Anseriformes; family Anatidae; genus Cygnus; species Cygnus atratus. Next base: position 11,301,804 of record NC_066368.1, read on the forward strand.
TAGACACCTGTCCACACAGGGGGTATTTGGAAGCTATAGAAAACATGCTAATAGACATGTGGTGGTTCAGCTGACAAAGCCCAGATTCCTCATCTGTCTCCATTTCACAGAGGGAAGCTTCTCTTTATTTAGGTTTGCCCTGTTGTTTGTTTTCAGGCCACATGATCCTAAATTCACCTCTCAGTTGCTGAGGAAGCCTGACAGGACACAGTAAGGAAGGAGTTATGTGGTCTGCAGTTTGCTCCAGGTAGTTAATCTCCCACTGGCCAAGTAAATTTATATTTATATAGTTGTGACTTTATACAAGTCACAACTGAGCTGTACTTTTTTCCCTCTCATTCAGTGTGGATGTGAACTCAGAAGAAGACACCTCAAGAGTTCTTTCTCCCACTTGAGGACCACCTTGCATGAAATATCTCAATGGGTGGAGTATTTCACGCATCAGATTGTGTGATAATGGGTGGTACTGCCATAGCCAGGGTCCTTGTCTTCCACAAGACCAACGTCTCTTTCTTGCTGGGAAACCCCCAGTTAGGGGGTATAATGGTTTTCACTGGAGGTATTGGTGTTGGTGAAGGCTGCAGGGCAGGAAGGAAGCTCTGCCATTTCCTACAGACACAATGCCATATGTCCTGGCTGTGGTCTAAGATTTGCAAGAAGGAGACTGTCACAGTCTCCTACCTGAGGCTTGAGTCAGCACAAATCTGTAGCTGAATGATTGGATGTGGGCATGCTGCAACCCACCCACACCAGCGAAAACAGTGTCCCATGTGCAGAAGTGCTCATCACAACCAATATGATAGAATTGCAAAACCCAAGAATGAGAAGTAGAGAAGAAATTCTTGACTCTAAAAGGTGATTTTGTACCAGAGGGATTGCCTATGTCCATTTACACATGAGGAGGAAGGGGTTTGCTTGTGGAATATAACCTACTTTCATGTTATAATCGTCTATATAAAATCTTGCTTCATGTGAGCCTCTCTGGAAGAGATTTATGATTTGAGAAGTGGTAATTTAATAGTCTCACTTAACTGCAATAGTATTCTTGATTTTCCTGCCTTAGAGTCAGCAGATGACTTTCACTACTGAGAGCACAGCCAAAATTGTATGTCTTCTTATTGCTTTTCTGGGGATAGGGGCTGTCAAGACACATATTTCCAAACTGATATAGATCACATTTTTTCTTTTCAGAGAAAACCCTTTCTCACCATGTCCTTGCAAACAGCCAGCAATATAAGACTACTGACACAAAGAAAAGTCTGTAAGCAATGCCACATTGTCAAAGTACCTCATTTACATTATGTTGATAAATCAGGCAGGCTGAAACCATTTGTCAAAAAAGACATTTGCTTGAATCAGATTCACTTTGCGTGCAGGTGATGGTTGGGAGGTTAGTACTTGCTAAATAATTGATCAACTCCTGATTTGTTTGAAAAACAAGGCAGAAACAACAAGAACAAAATGAGGCTTTCAGCTAATGTGGCTTGAGCATTTGAAGAACACTTAATTATGTCATCTTTTGATCAACAAACGCAGCTTTTATATATAGACAGAGAAAAAGAGTTGCAGTGAGGTCGTTAATAACATTCTTGTTGAGTGATACACATTATTAGAAGAGCAAGAAGCATACTATTTTTTGGCCAATTCATTTCAGGATGGAAATCACTGTCATTTCTTTGTTTCTTAAATAGATTGATATTTCCAGACAATATTTATTGTGGTTTTGGAAAGTCATAACAAAAAAAAATGTGGGAGCAGTACTGGTCCCCTCTTTACACAAATTCATAGGCAGAACACAGAGTTCTCTAGGCTCAGGGCTTGACCTGTGTTATGCTAACCCCTGTCATAGTATGGAGTAGGAGAGTAAGTAGTAAGCAGGCTCTAGAAGAACTGGAGAGCTTGCTTTGCTCAACCAGATCTTCTCCCCTGTGATTTTAAGGTTGTTTCTTGTCCCCTTGGGTTGGCCTGTCTGTCTAAAGCTACAGCTTCCACAGAGCAATCTGTAGATCTGGGACACCAATGTTATTTTGAACTTCAACATACTGCTTCCAAGGCAGTGTGACTTCACCGTCCCCTCAACAACTACAGTTACTATTTAGGAAAACAGCACAGGATTCACCTTTTTGACAGCATCAGAGGAGAAGCCATCTGCTCCTATCTTTCTGAATAGACAACAACCACACCTAGGGCAGGCTAAGACCGATTTCAAACTCAATCAAGAGTAAGGTGATTCTTGCATTTACATATTTTATCAAATATGAGGTTGGTCTGTCCATTTTGTCAGGATTTTGAAGCTAGGGGAGAAGGCACTGTAGTCATGCCATTTGTTACCCCCAGTATCATCTGGGTAGGTGAGGTGCGTGATTTCCTTTTATGATAAGATCACCCATCTAGTCGATCAAGGGAAACCAGCTGATGTGATCTTTTTGGACTTCAGCAAAGCTTCTGACACGGCTTCCCATAGGACCCAACTGGACAAAATGTCCAGCATACAGCTAAACAAAAACATCATACGATGGGTGAGCAATTGGCTGACGGGCAGGGCTCAAAGGGTTGTGGTAAATGGGGCCACATCTGGCTGGCGGATGGTCACTAGTGGGGTCCCTCAAGGCTCCATTTTAGGGCCAGTACTCTTCAATGTTTTTATAAATGATTTGGATGTAGGACTAGAAGGTGTTCTGAGCAAAGTTGCCAACGACACTAAACTTGGAGGAGTTGTGGACTCGGATGAGGGTGGAAAGGCCTTGCAGAGAGATCTGGACAGATTGGAGAGCTGGGCGATCACCAACCACATGAAGTTTAACAAAAGCAAGTGCTGGGTCCTGCACCTGGGACGGGGCAACCCTGGCTATACCTACAGACTGGGCGATGAGACGCTGGAGAGCAGCCCTGCAGAGAGGGATCTGGGGGTTGTGGTTGACAGCAAGTTGAATATGAGCCAGCAGTGTGCCCTGGCAGCCAGGAGGGCCAACCGTATCCTGGGGTGCATCAAGCACGGCATTGCTAGTCGGTCCAGGGAAGTGATTGTCCCGCTCTACTCTGCGCTGGTGCGGCCTCACCTTGGGTACTGTGTGCGGTTCTGGGCACCACAGTACAAAAAGGACATTAAACTGTTGGAGAGTGTCCAGAGGAGGGCTACAAAGATGGTGAAGGGCCTAGAGGGTAAGACGTATGAGGAGCGGCTGAGGTCACTGGGCCTGTTCAGCCTGGAGAAGAGGAGGCTGAGGGGAGACCTCATCACAGTCTACAACTTCCTCGCGAGAGGGAGTGGAGAGGCAGATGACCTATTCTCTGTTATCACCAGTGACAGGACCTGTGGGAACGGTGTGAAGCTGAGGCAGGGGAAGTTTAGGCTGGACATCAGGAAGAGGTTCTTCACCGAGAGGGTGGTCACACACTGGAACAGGCTCCCCAGTGAAGTGGTCACTGCACCAAGCCTGTCTGAATTTAAGAAGAGATTGGACTGTGCACTTAGTCACATGGTCTAAACTTTTGGGCAGACCTGTGCAGTGCCAGGAGTTGGACTTGATGATCCTTATGGGTCCCTTCCAACTCGGGATATTCTATGATTCTATGATTCTATAAGCCTGTGGCCCTTTTTACCATCCCATTAATAAGAGTCCTGCTTCTTTCCAAGACCTCTTTGCTTACCCCAATGTGTCACATCCAGTACTCTGGCAGGACTGACAACATGACAATTGCAACATTTTAAATTCAGTCCATATGTTTTTGAAGAGTGGAGGCTGACAATGCTATATAGAAGATTCATGGTCTTCTGGGAAGTGCTCACCTGAGAGAAGAAAATGGTGGGTGGGATCTCCTCTTCTTGTCATCTGGAACAGAACACATCTTGCTAGTGAGCTGAAGGCGTCTTGTCTGAGACTTATAACATCTGATCTAATGTTATTTTCTGGCTAAGTTGTTTTTTTTTTTTTTTTTTTTTCTGGTTTAAGAGACTTTTCCAACTGAACCTACTTCATAGGGTTACAGGCTGAACTTAGGAAATTACTTTTCATGGACAGTTCATGCATGATGCTAAATATGACACAAGATCCTTCACTATTTAAGGGCATAAGGGCACTAAATAGAGAGGTTCCCATGGGAATCTGGCTGGCATCTGAAACTTCCTCATATTTCAATACTTGTCATTTGTGTGGTATCCCACCTTTTGGGCTAGGTTCTCAGCTTTTGCTATATATCTTGCTATAGTCAACTCAGCATTTAGTTGAAGGAATTCATACATCCATTTTATAGGAAGATACAGTGAATTTCAAAGAGGTTAAGTGATTTGTCCACAGCTTGAGAATAAATCAAGGGCAGAACTTGTGACAAGATGCCGGCATGCTGACACCTATTCCTAAAAGACAAACCTGCATTAAAAAGGGAGCAGTAAATTAGGCAGTGCTTCCAAGTTCTCTTGATTAAGGAAACAATTTGTACAAACTGTTTTCCAGGAATTTATTGCTGATTGCTACTGCCCTTAATGCATATGGAAAAGACTTCCACTCTTACTCTGCAGCAATTAAGTGGCATGAAACATCAAACTGTAGAAAGTTAGAGGGAATGCTCAATTTGATCAAAAATCCATGACTTTTTTTTTTGTATAATTAAGAGTGTCATGAAGACTGTTCACTTGTGTGTTGATTTTTTTTTTACCTTTCAAAAGTGTATTTTCATAAGCCCGTTGAGCTGCTCAGCATGCTGCGATTTTTGTTAATTTCCTCTTTACCAGGTTTATCAGCCTTAATTATAGCTAAAAGCGATCGTTGTCTCAAGAAGATGAAAACCCTTTGTGAAAATGCATTGATGCAGTTTGTTTCCAAACCCAGATATATTTCCTAATTAGCTTCTTGTTGTAACAGGTTGCATAATTAAAGAAGAAACAGGGAAATATTCAAAGTAATAATTTTCTTTGAACAAAGCTGTATAAAAAAGGAAAAAAAAAAAAAAGCTAAGCTATTACTTTAATTAACCTTCTTTGGAAAGGCACTGTCAATATCAAACTGCGTATAACTGCGTATTAGCCCTTCTGGGCTGTGTTGTGTTTTATATCTGACCTGTCTGTTAATCTGTTTAGCCTAAAGACCTGACAACTCCAGGCACAAAATCTCATATTTCAACAAGCTAAGCAGGGTCATGCTTAATTAATGTTGCACTTGGATGAGAAAACTTCATGGGAAATCCAGCATTTCAGTTTATTTTGATACTTGTGTGGTGTCTGCTTCTTGACTGGCTAAAATGACATGGGTCAATGCCAGCCAGGACTGGCAAGCTCTAATGCCACCTTCCAACTCTTCCCTTGTAGCAGTCCTAGGTGTCACCAGTTCAGCTTATTGACCTGATGGAAAACTAGCAGTAGAGGAACAAGTCAGTAAATACAACTCAGTAAATACCTCAGGCTGGGTGGGCCATCAAGGGGTTGAATTTGCACTGAAGGGCTGCTCCCCTCTCCCCTGCAATGTCAGCCACAGGGTCCACTTCCACTGATCTCTAGACCACCCTCCAAGAAGGAGATGATGTCTGTTATTTGGATCTGAGCTTGATGTTCAGCAGCACTGTAAGATAGAACAGGGATGTGTGTTACTATGCTTGTGGGCTGACTGATCTTTGCTCAGTCAAGACTTAACTCAGTCCCAAGACATCCCCTGGTTTGCAGACTCTTTCTTGGAAGACCTTGTTCCATTTCTCTCCATTGTTTCAGTCTGCTGAATTGAGTGCACCCTCAGTAAGTTTGCAGACGACATCAGGTTGGGGGGAAAAGTCAATATGCTGGAGGGTAGGAAGGCCCTGCAGAGGGACCTGGACAGGTTGGATCGATGGGCAGAGGCCAAAGGGATGAGGTTCAACATGGCTAAGTGCTGGGTCCAACTTTGGTCACAACAACCCCATGCAATGCTACAGGCTTGGGGCAGAGTGGCTGGAAGGTTGTGCAGAGGAAAAGGATCTGGGGGTTTTGGTCGACACTTGCCTGACCATGAGCTGGCAGTGTGCCCAGGTGTCCAAGAAGGTCAACGGCATCCTGGCCTGTATCAGGAATAGTACAGCCAGCAGGACCAGGCAGGCGATCGTTTCCCTGTACTCAGCTCTGGTGAGGCTGCACCTCGAGTGTTGTGTTCAGTTTTGGGCCCGTCACTACAAGAAGGACATTGAGGCCCTGGAACGTGTCAAGAGAAGGGCTACGAAGCTGGTGAAGGGCCTGGAACACAAGTCCTGTGAGGAGCAGCTGAGGGCTCTGGGGTTGTTTAGTCTGGAGAAGAGGAGGCTCAGGGGAGACCTCATTGCTCTCTACAACTACCTGAAAGGAAGGTGTGGGGAGCTCGGGGTTGGCCTCTTCTCACAGGTAACTAGTGATAGGACTAGAGGGCATGGCCTAAAGTTGTGCCAGGGGAGGGTCAGGTTGGAAATTAGGAGACATTTCTTCTCAGAAAGAGTGGTTAGGAATTGGAATGGGTTGTCCAGGGAGGTGGTGGTGTCACTGTCGCTGGGGATGTTCAAGGAGAGGCTGGATGTGGTGCTTAGGGACGTGGTTTAGTGGTTGACATTGGTAGTAGGGTGATGGTTGGACCAGGTGATCTTGGAGGTCATTTCCAAACTTAATGATTCTATTCATGTACTTTGAGATTTGCTGCTGTCCACAGAGTATGTGCTGTTTCAGGAGACAGATCGGTACAGTGGTTAAAGCAAGCATGAGGCTTTCAACCCCTGTCTCTGTCAGGGATTCACTTGAAAAAATCACCCCCCTGCCATGTCCAGGTTAGCCCCTTTTTCCAGCACATGATCTGAAAAACACCAGCTTGCTTCACAGTTTCTTCAAGGCAGCACTATTTCTTATTGCAAAATACTGCTAGGCTCTCTGAATAAACACACCTTGTCTAGCAAAAGGAGCTGTGTGCTTTCACAGCTAAAGCACAGCAATGGAAGCATCCTTCCTCCCTTTCTGCAGCAAGGACAAACTTCTCACTACTCCAGGGGCAGCAAGGGGAGGGTCTTCTGGGGCAGGAGTGCCAATGCCCTGGGTTGAGGGGGATCCTGAACCTCCCTTAAAAGCCAGCAAGGATAACCTCTCAGCACCCCACAGTCTGCATACAGGTGCTTGATGTATCACCAGCTTTTCTCAGACTTTATATAGGGGGTCTTCAGGAGCTTCAGAAAGAACATCTACAACTTCCTGCTTTTGATTCTTTGACCTGTAAGGGTCAGAGTTAATATTTGATTTAATGCCATGCATTTGTGCTGCCTCTATTACATTTATATCGCTGAGACAGTGTTCCTGGGACAACTGCAACATACATTAGCCAAGCTCTGCGAGTGACAGATAAGTCTGTTCTGCTTTTCGGATAATGTAGCACCCTCCTGGTTTTGCACAAATGAGAAAAGGGAAAAGAATAACACTACATATCTTGTCCTGACCTGCTGTATAAAGCAGGACTGCTCTCTGCTCTACAAATACAAAGGACATTTAAAACAAAATAAAAGAGAAAGACAAGCCAGCATCCCCCTTCCTTCCCACTCTAGAAAAGACATTTCCTTACCCCCAAAACCAGGACATGATTCCTGACTCATAACAAAATAAAGGAAGAGTTGAGAGGAGGTGACTTAAAGGTAGTCAACTTTTGTTGTTGTATGAATTTATGATCAGTGGAGGGAAAATGAATGCATGGCTGTATTTAGGTTCTGAATTCCCTATTGCTATGCTGACATTAAATTTTCAGGATGTTTTTGTGTATATAAAACACAATGGCTCTCCTATGGGATGTATAATTATAATTAAAAAAAATAGGAAGAATATAATTTATTAACATACAATCAACCCTTGAGGGAGGGATCCAATATCTGAGAGAAAGTACAGAATCTCAGCTCTCTGAAATCCTTTAAGACACAGCTTAGCAAACATCTAGGGAGCAGAGGCCAAAGCAGAAGTTTCCAAATCTGAAGCGTTAAGAAGCATATTAAGACAAATATAAGCAGAAGTGGGTTTAAATACCCAGGAAAGGTGGAGATGGATCTAGTGTTCTCCATCTGCTTCAAAATAAGAGCAAGGGGCCAAAGAGCAGGAGCCCAGGCTCTCCAGAGTAGTGGCAGTCAGATTTTAAATGAACAAGAGCAGAGAGTTCTTCACAAGATTTGTAGTAGACTTGTGTAATTCATTTCCTGGGGATATTCTGGATGCAGACTTACATGGGCTCAGAGGAAGACTAGACAAATACTTGGAAGAGAGCTCTTTTTGGACTTATTAAATAGGCAAACCATAGGAGGTTTACAGGAAACATCATATATAACTGCCCATTTTTACTTTCCCTAAAGGCTTGTGTACTAGCTGGTGTCAGACAATATGGCCACTCCTGTGTTTTGTACTAAAGCTGGTTGACCTTTAGAAGCATGAGAACCAGGAATTTGAGTTCATTGCCATTGTAGAGAAAAGAGCAAAACCTGTTCAATTTTCAGCCCTTTCCCACCTTCCCAACTGTTAATAATATGGCACGTACGATCTCCATTTATGAACCTTGTAAAATGATAGAATCAGATAAAAAAAACATTTTTTCCTTCTTTTATTTTTCTCCCTCTTTCAGTGAAATTGTTTGGTCCTCTAAAAGGTCATCACTTAGATGTGAATAGCACTGAGCACAGCAGATAATGTGCTTTTCTCTGGTAGCAGAACTGAAATAGAGGTGGGGAAAGGCTGCAGGGGTGGCTATCATGGCTCTTGGTTGCCCATCACAGAATCCGAATGGAGTAAGGGACACAAACTGTGAATGAGTGTCTGAAATCCCCAAACTAAGAGTCTGGCAGTGTTTGGATCTTGTATTTGAGTCCTTCACAGTCCTAAACAGACGTACATAGAGGCACAGAAAAAACACTCACTTCACCTGGCAGCCTCACAAATTTCTTATGAAGAACTAGATAGCACACATCAAAACCCCAGTAAAGGTTACTGTTCTCTCTGTGAAACATTCACTCAGGTTCTGGGGAAACTTTACCTGTTTCCAAAGATTTTTTTCTTCCCATGATATTTTCTCTCACTCTAGCTGCTGCTAAATCCAGGTTTAAGCTTGTCCATTTTCTCTGGGTTTGGATCACCTGAGCTGAAAGACATTTTGCAGACAATTCAATCAGACATAGTTCAGCAACCAACCTTTTAGATGTGTCTGATCTATATTATTGCTCCTGACCAAGGATCAGCCCCTCTCTGATATGGTCCTTCTCCAGCAGGCCCTACAGAGGCAGGACAAGTCAGTGGGGTGGCTACATCTCCCACCCTTGGACAGCCAAGGAAAAGGAGGAGTGGCAGAGACTCCTGGGTGGCTCTGCAGACACCAGCTCATGTCCATCCAACCTTGCTAGTGGTGTGGTCCCTTTCTCCCCAAATCCACATGCAGCTCTTGGGGCAAGGTGTGGCCTTCCTGGGTCTGTTGAAGAGGTAAGTGTCTGGTGAATGGTTAGAGCTTCTGGGAAAGGAAGCCAGGATTTGGTTTATCATAGTGACTGACATCAGAGTGTCTATTAATCTGTCCCTTCCCATCCCTTTGGCCTGTTTCTTTTACCTCAGGATGTAAACACCTCTCAGCAGAGTCCATACCTTGGCTCTATGTTTGTGGAGCATCTAGCTACCACAGGGCCCTCGTCTTGATGTATTCTTACAAAGAAAGAAATAATAATGGTGAATTTGCTCTGATATTTAATAAGATGGAGCCTTCGAATCCTTATTGCAACCTCCAGCTGTGTCGAGTGAAAGGCCAGGAGGGATGATTAGATTATCTAGTTTAACCACCCATAAAACACAGGATGCAGAATTTCATTCTCCATCACAGCACAAATAATAAATAGAATAGTCCAAGGCAAACTCTAATATCCAATTTTTAATATCAACTACAATATGCACGTAGAGGGAGACATTAAACAAACCCCTGTGTCTACCAATCTACAACCCCCCTGGCAGTATTTATACATTTCTTATTGCTCACTAGATTATTTACTGTTAAAGAACAAAGTTAATGCTGAGCTCTGAAGCATTTCTAATGTGAACCAATTTTGCCCCTCGGCTTCATAATGAGACCCACCCTTCTTTCCCTTCTGCTCCCCCTTCATTCTACTTTTCCTCCTTTAATTTAAAAATAAAGTGAAAATACGCCCTTTCCATGAAGCAAAATTCAGATTAATTTCCTTTAAGTGCTGCCTAGTGCCCAGGCTAGTAGCTTGAAGCCAGACTGTGAATCACAGGTTTGATTGCTCTGATAGAGCAGGAAAGTGTCTTGTTTTAAAAAAGATATTAGCAGAATTATTTTTTTCTTTCTTTTTTTTTTTTTTTCAGGAGGAAAAGAAAGACAAATTTTTATGGGAAAACTATTAAAGTCATCAACTTTCCTTTGCTTAAGGTCAAAAATTGTACAGGACCACTGGATATTAGAAACTTTCTGTACTACCATTTATTTATTTATATTTATTTATTTATTTTTGTCTTTTCATGTTTATGCCCAGGGTCTTTTTATTTGATCACTGCTCTATTAATGACCTTGAAACAATGAACAAGCCACTATCTGCAAAATAAAACAAGTGAAAAGCTGGAAAACAACAGAAAACAAATGGTGTAGACAAATCATGAGCCATGGAGAGCCACACTGACATACCAGCAAGCCCTGGACACAGGACACGATGTAGGGGGATTGCTTGGAGAAGGACATCTGGCAAAATTAAGACCTCTGGGAATAAAGTAAGACACTTGGGTAGAAAAATCAATGGCCTTTCCTTCACCCTGCATATCACATAGCTTGAAATTGTCATTTGCTACCTGCAGATAATAAATGCAAACTGTTTTATCCTAGTTTTATCCCAAGGCAGGGCTCTGAAGACAAGTGTCACATTTTATAGATCAGGACTGGATGTGATCAAGGTCTGAAAGCTGCCCACCATGGGCACTGTGAAGTACATGAGCTCATCAGCTGTAGGAATGAATCAGAGAGAAGGAGTTCACTTGCAAAAATGAAGTTAGTCGTTACACTTACCATAGTGAGTTTGAAAATGTGTCCCTGGTCTGTTATTCGCAGCAACCCACTAACCGTTACATTCACATTGCATTTTAGCAAGGTCCCCTTCTGTGGCTCGGAGAAACTCAATGCACATCTCTGTCTTGGTATTTTAATCTGTAAAATGGGAGGCAACGCTTATCTTGTTCAGAGGGCATAGCAGAAATTAATAACTAGCACTTTAAACACCCTTTGGAGGGACTACATTTGATTCATTTTAAATAAATTTATTTCAACTGCAAAGGTCTCTGCTTTTAAGCAAGTTCTGTAAAATAACTTTGGGTTTAGCTTCTCAGTATTTATATAGTAAAATTCTAGCTTTTGCTATTATTAAAAAAAAAAAAAGTGTCTTCTTCAGGGGCTGAGGGTAGAAAGACTTCAAATCCTTACATGCAATGTGAAATTCATAAGGAAATATTATGAGTGTTTACGTGTCTGGGTAGTCAGGTCCAGGCTCTCATGGCCCAAGCTGCCAGGGTCAGTTCCACATCCACGGTCCCTTCCCAGCTGTTTTGGGGTGCTATGCCTTGGCCTTCATTCAGAAAAATCTTTTTTTTTTTTTTTGTTAATTGGTTAGAAGCAGAAATGATGAGGTACTAACAGGTCAGCTCCTGTTCTTACTCCTGCTACCAGAGTGTTTCTAGAGAATGGTTATCGATATGGCGATGGGTGCTTTATATATGTAATAAATATACACATACATACACACATACACATTTATATACATATAAATATGTTTCTATATATGTAAAAACATATACATATATGCATCTCTCTCTCTTTTATATATATAGAAGAGGCAGCTGAAGAGTCCCAGCAGAACATCATCAGAATGCCTTTGCTGTCATCAGTGCAGGTGAAAGGGAGGAAAAAAAACTTTGTGAAAGCTGAGGGCTGGATTTGATGCAAGTGAATTCTGTGCTTGGGCTAGCTCAGTGGTAGGGGAGTAAAAGAAAAGGAGAAGAAATTGGTTCTTATCTTTTATAAGCTCTTTGGCTGTAAAACAAACACCTGCAGAGCCTAAGTGAAGGAAGAAGAAAAATGACTTGTTAATACAGAAGATTAACACCATCTCTTTTGAATATAGGGTGTATGATGTAGTACTTTCAGTATATCTTTGGGATTAGCATAAATTATGATGTGACCAAGGCATGGCATAGTCCAGCCCTTTAGGACTGTATTTGCAGGGATATGTGGACCTACATGATTCACCATCTGTTCTTCCTCTTCTCTCCAGTGTTCTCTTTGGTTTTAAGACCTAATCGAACTAACACAGATCTGTGACACAGAGGGCTCTGATGTTCTGTGCGTCAGGGCTGTGCAGCAGGGAGTACTGAGGGCTGTGCTCATGGGGGCTGAACATCAGTGCCCAGCACCTGGGATCCTTGTTCCCAGGCACCAGCCCACTTAAATGAAAATATGAACTTGTCTAGGCTGAGACGCACCAAGTCCTGCTATACCATGAGTTAATGGAAAGTAGGCCCAATAGATGATGTTTAAGTCCATTCATCCTGGGAATAAAGTAGATGCAAGTGGCTACTTTCATGGGTGCCAAACTCAGTTTTCACGGGAAATAAAAGGGCACAAAACATAAAAGTTTAATTTTGGGGAAAAATAGGGCATGAAGGAACCCCTTTTATCTGTAGAAGGTTGCAAAGCAGTGGGTTGGAGACAATCCCTAAAATCAGACAGGAAGAGTTTCTGTGACGGTGGACAGAGGCTTTGAGGAAATTATGATGCTCTGGAAAAAAGTGAGGCTAGGTAAAAGGGGGTGTGAGATTTTGTGGGAGGTCTCTGTTTTGTTAACGAGGTTGATTGAAGTTTGGAAGACAGCTCTACCTTGTCACCACTGTTTCTGCTCTCCTGCTGCCTGTTCTGCTGTACCTGAGCTGCAGTCCTGGGGTGAGCAGCTTGGAGAGCAGTGTGGTCCCGCTCAGCACCGCTGCCTCCTTCAGCAGGAACCGAGTAGCGGCTCTCATGCTTCTCCCTGGTGCTCTCACTCCAGCAGCACAGCTCAAGAAAGTCTCCTGTGCCTCTAGCTTTAATTCACAATGTTAAGCTTTGCCTCCCTTCACCCCCCTTCACCCCTCAGCATTTGGAAATGGCTTTCCTAGAAAGAAGGGAAGCCTGGGGATGGCAGTCTGCCAGCGTCCCCTGTCAATGACTGTGCAAACCCCTTGTAACTCCTGCTTTAAATAGGTGCTGGCAAATTGCAGCAGTGTCGTTTGGGCTTCTGCTTAACAAGCTGCATTCACCCTTTCTTCTTGTCAGCTCTATTTTCCCATCAGCCATCAGATATCTGCCAAAACAAGCAGATGAATCCCAGCTCTTAGGAGAGGTGTTGCTCCCTCACCTCCCTCCAAGCCCTCTCCTCGGCTCGGTTCTCCCATGTGGCTACTCTTTATTTATAAATCGAATTCAACTGAAATTGGGTTTGCAGAATTGGCCTTTTTCTGTGTGCTGGTTATGAATAAAGCATGATGCGGGCCTTCCAATCTCAGAAGCCTCTTATTTATTTATTTTTTAATTTTATGTCAGGTGCAAAATGAATCATAACCGGATTTAAGAGGAAAGAATTACTGATCAGCACTGGAGGTGAAGCAGTTACAGCTCTGTTCAGAAAAGGTAATGCACCACGGCCTGGCAGACACATGGTTAAAATACATCAGCTTGCGGGAGCAACACATTATTATCTCATAAGAGGTTCTGGCTATTGAGACTGAGGTAATTAATAGGCCAGGCTGAGTCTGCAGAGTGGAGCCTGACTGATACATGCAGGATGCATCTGAAAGATACTGCAGCCCCTAAATCTCAAGATGAGTACAGTTCTGAGGGGTAACTTCCCTATCCAGTATTTTGATATATACTGACTAATAAGATATTCTACCTCCCCGGAAGAGAAATTTTGTATCTTTAAATAAATAAGAAGAAGGATATTTAATATCTCAAACTATTATTAAGCATCAAAATTCATAAGTCCCAGGAAATTAAATGTCAGTAATTCAGATGAATTTGAACGGGATTATTTATATTTAGAGATTGTTTAAAAAATGTAAAATATAAATTATTTTCTTCAGAGTATGACTTCTTTTTCTCACATTATAGTGAAATAGATTCTTGTAAATAAAAATGGCAAGGAGTGAGGACATATGTTTTGATACAAAGGGGACACTGTTAAGATTAGAGGTAACTGGGATATGGGCTCATGTAAAGTGGTAATTTTGAATTAATTCTTTGTGAGATGCAAAATATAGAGGCAAGGTTAGTGTTCCTGCAGAGAGTGAGTGTATAGGAAATGGAAGTCATTGCCTCAGAGGTGGAAGTGAGAATTCAGAACTCAGTACAACTGAGCTCTGGGACATCTGGCAGTCACTCTCTCTGAGAAAAGACAGCTTTTGGCATAGAAAGTGCACTCAAGCACCTTTAAAGGAAGAGAACATTTAATGGAAGAGTGACAAAGAGGAAGCTACTGACACATGTAGTGATGAAAAGAGTGTGGGCAGGGAGGGGGAAGGTGTTGGGCAGCGGGGTGGTACCCTGACCTCAGTGGTATGGACAGCAGTAAGGCAACTCTGAGGAGCAGGGTAATTAGAAGATGTGGAGATAAATGGAAAAATAATACAGAAAAGTCATTTGGGTGTTGCAGATTAGTGGGATATTTCTATGCAAGTTGATTTTTTTTTTTTAAGCCAGGGAAATGCAGTAGAACTAATCTGCCTGAACTGCAGCAAAATGCTGGGCTCAGAGCTGCGCAGGACAAGAGCAGGTAAGCCAGAGAAAGGGAGGATTAAGAGGCGAATTGCAGGTGGATAAAGAAACTGATAAGACAAATTGTGCTGGAGGAGAGCTAATTGGGTTGGAGTGAAGTCTTTCAAGGATCATTCTGGGGACTGATCATATCTGATGTTTTTTGTAATGGCCTTGGCATAAAAAATGGATCCGTGCTGGTGAAACACAGATGAGAGGCTTTGCCAGTGTGGTGGAAGCCTGAACCATTATTTCGGAACAACCAGGCAGAGAATAATGTAATGCGATGAAACATAGTTGCTCAGACTGCAAGGTCATGTTTGTGGGGAATAACAAAAGGTATTTCTTCTTTCCATGGACCCGGCAGGGAGGTCATCAGCTGGAAATGAGAGGGAAAGTGAAAGGTCTGTCTGTCTTAATTGCAGGATCACTATAAGCCAACAATGATATGTGCCTAGAAAAACGCAAATGCAATCCTATCAGGCAAGGTATTTCCACAATCTTTTTTTTTTTTTTTGAGAGGATTAAAAGAGAACCCTATTTATTTTAGGACCCTAATTTGGAGCATCCCTGATCCTAAGGAGTGAGGAATTTAAACTGATAATGGTGGCTCAGGTGACCACAGGAACATGAAGTCTGTTTTACAAGAGGAAAAAGATGATTCTGGTGTTTTTATCCTTGGAAAGTGAAAGATGTGAGAAGTGATTCACTGCAGTCATGACTTCAAAAAATCCCATTTACATGGGCACTCCAAGTCATTTTCTATAACATAAAATCACTGCAGTGAAGAGAATCATCATATAAGCAGCTGTTGCTGCCCAGATCAAGTGAAGAATTAGCTGTGTGTGTGTTAGATTAAGACGTAGTCAGTGCCCCATAGTTAGCTGTGAAAAAAATGGTAATGAACATGTGAGGTTCCCACTGTGTTTCCTTTAGGTAACTCAGCAGGTTGACAGGAATAATTTTTTTTTTATTTATTTATTTTTTCCCCATGTGAAATATGACAGAAGAAAGTAGCTGTGTGTGTGGTTTGAGATCTGTGGGAGAGAAGCTTTCGGGGAGTTTTGGATTTGTCTCTTCTCCCCAAAGTCTGATTCTTGGAAAATTTTCAAGACAAGACAGTAAAAGCTTACCAGAATCAATACATACTTGTCCTCTAAGGACTGCATTCAATCTCTGGTTAAATGTTATAAAGCTAAGTATGTCTAGTCCTATTTTAATGCACAAATCACAGCCTAGCCACAGTTCTGGAGTCACAGCTGATGCCACCATGCTATTTCTTGGAAGCCACATCCAATTTAAAGTCTGAACTAGCAAATCGTAACTCAAAAACAAATCTAATTCCTTGCTTGTTCTTGGGCCTGTTTGTGAGGCAGTGAGATTTCCAGCTTTTCAACAGCCACCACTGATACGCCAGCAAATTCTGTCAGCTGAGGAGGTGGATTGGAGAGTGAGGACAGATTCTGTCATCCCAGAGGGCTGCCTTTATATATATATGTGTGTGTGTGTGTGTCCCCACACTTTTGACTCACAGTGCTTCCCAAAGCAGTACAAAGCAGAAAACTTATAGTTCCCCCAACCAAAATTTATCACTTTGGACCAAAGAACACCTATACATGTTAGCATGTATACATGCAGCAACTTCCTATACATGTGCATATGAAAACAGAGATTATGACAGTATTGTTTTTAAAGCAATTTATTTGGAAGAAGTAAGAAGACATAACTGAGAAAAAAATTAGCTTAAACCAGATGAAACTTCTTGCAGCTGTCCGATTCCAGACTTAGAGCTGCATTTTTTTATTTTTTTTATTTTTTATTTTTTGAATGGAGAAACAGTCAATTTTTAGGGTATTCAGAATCTTTTCCTATGTAAAGAAAGACCCAATCCTCTACCCAAAACTTGCAAATTTCCATAGAAATATTAAGGTGTCTTTGTGTACCCCTAGGAATAAATCCTTATCTTAGTTCCTTCAAGTTCTCTCAGCTGTGTATTTATGCAGCATCCAAAGTTGTTGTTGTTAACAGTTCGAAGCATATGAAAGAAAATCCTTAAAAACCAGCTGAAGTGCCTTCCACTCCGAGAACATCTCCCATCTCCACCCCATTCTTGCTCGAAGGCTTTTACACCTCCTGCACAAATTGATTTTAAGTTTGTCTTGTATCTGGTATCTCAAGTTGGGGCCCTGGAAAGGAGGAAAGTACTGGATTTGTTTTTCACATAATTAAATCACTTCAAATCATGTGTCGGAAACAAGGACCAAGAGGAGGATCCATCAAACCTGGAGTCTCAGCCTGTGCTATTATAAACCCGTCCTCTTAGTTTGCTTTCCCATCGTTCCTTATGGAGGAGTACTCTAGAGTGCAAGGACTTTTTTTCCTAGCAACATATTCATTACTTTAAAGTAATTCCCATTCTCTTCCTAGTGACTTTTCTGTTTGGCGTTACTTTCTAAACTAAGCACCTGCCTTACTCATCCTAGATTTATTTACATTAGGAGAGACCTAGCTAGCATTATTTTAGATGCAATATTTTCAGTGCATCTCTGTACAAGGACATTTATGAAGTTTCCATTTAATACTTAAATCCTTTACTGTCCTCCCTAGTAACTTCATT
This sequence comes from Cygnus atratus, assembly GCF_013377495.2. Classification (NCBI taxonomy): domain Eukaryota; kingdom Metazoa; phylum Chordata; class Aves; order Anseriformes; family Anatidae; genus Cygnus; species Cygnus atratus. The sequence continues at coordinate 11,319,189 of NC_066368.1, forward strand.
TTCAATTTTCTACCACCACAATCTTTCTTCCTGCAGCACCTCCAGGTTTTGCAATGCTGAACTATAGGTATACATACATACATATTCATATATATAAAACAGCCCACTAACTGAAGTGAAACAGAATATTTCCTTTCAGTTTTTCAAATCATTTCACATTTGCTGTTCCATTTCCCTGAGAACTTGCACTGCAGATATGTGCTTAACATTTTGGGGTCTAGAACTTTTGTCAGAGATGTCTTTTGTATCTGTGACCATTAAGTCCTGAAAGCTGTTTCAGCCTTCATGGGGCACACTCGTGTTAAGATTAACTTATTGCAAAAAAAAAGATGCTTTTCAAATTAACTTTAGAAATAAACTACATGGTAAATTACCTGCTGAACCTGTCTTCTGGATGTTTAGGAAAAGAGATACTGAATAGCAGGAAAATATGGTTATACCAAAGGAGAGGTTTTTAGGTCATAGGATAACATGGGTGTATCCACAGCCTTGTTACCTGGCATTCTCATTGGGGTCCTTGGGAACACCTACTCAAACTAGTATATCTCTCTGCTAGACTCCACAATGTGAAGGTTTTACTTCAGAAACAGTCACATTTTCTGTGGCTACTCAAAGTACCAGGAACACGATTCAACACCTCCATGACAGGTGCCCAGATAATGCCAGTTCCTTACCAAGAAATCAACCCATGTTAAAGTAGCGACTAGGCTGGTAAGGAACAGAAGTAACTAGAGGGCAGTATGCAGTTTAGCTATTGCAGTCCAGAACTGCAGTTTTTCTCCTGTAACTAGTTTCTTTGGCTCTGGTACTCGATCCTCAGTGCATTCTTGCTGACACTTTTCTCCTGGCACGTGCCCCTCAGAGCAGAGGTCTGCTGCACTCAGCCAGATTGCATCGTGCTCATCCGATGTACTTTCATTTACTCCCCACTGCCTGAGTTCCCTTTTTAACTGGCTTTTATTGTAACCCACTGTATTCTTGGGTCTGATTGTTCAGGCATTTCCTGTCTTTGGATTGATGTCTACATTTTTGAAGTAATTTGTCGGTGTGGGAGATTTCCCTGAACAATCTTCGGCAGAGAGAAATAAATAATGTGATAGAAATCAAAGAAAAAGCAGCACCATCTGTGGACCTGATTTTGCTTCCACTAGTTTCAATGTTGGAGGATCCCCACCCCACCCCAGCCAGTATATCCCCATGTTACTTATTCACCATGGTTTTCCCTAGTTTCACTCTAGAAAGTCCCAAACATGTGGCTGCCTCTAATTGAAATTCTACAGTAATTTCCTTTGCAAGATTGATGGACAGGGTGAAAAACTGATCACTCCTCTCTTTTAAGTCTCAGAACAGAAGAATAATGGTTCATTTGATTAAATTAATGACTTGAAGGTTTCAAAGAATTAAAAAGTAGTCAGGCTGTGAAATTCACTTCGCTAGGAGAGTCACTGAGTCAAATGTTGTTAGTAGATTTCAGAAGGGCTGGAGATACGTTTAGTCATGTTAAAAACACAGAAATAATGTTTACTTGTAGGGAAAAATCAAATTCATTTTGCTTTTCAAATGTGAAATTCTCTACTGCTGACAGCTTTGATGGATTCTTTCTCCCCTTCCTTCTCATGTTCAAAATCACCTCGTGTTGGATGCTGATGAAGGAAAGATGCTGCGTTTGGTGGGCAAAATCTTGCACTGTTGACTTTGTGTAGTCCAAAGACTCACTACCCTAAACCTTGTTCACGGCCTCACCCAGCCACCTCAAGCAGAGCAGAGATTTTGTGCCACAGCAGCACTCCCCTGGGTTGTTTAAACAACACCTGACAAGGGCTGGGCTGCTTTGCTAGATCACTCTGCAATACCAAATACATTCGGGTCCTGATAACACAGGCAATAATGGCAGCTCTTTCTCCTCATTTCATGCTAGTCCTCGATATACTGAAGTGCTGTCTGAATCCAAGGAAGGAAGGTAGACATCCTACCCCCTTTCTGCCCCAAATCATCCCTATGGACAGGATATTCTTCCTATGCCTACTTAGGGACATTATGACTCTCCTCCCTTTATTTTGACATGAGCATAGCACCAACTGTGCTCCCACGAAACAAGGTGAGAAACATTCCCAGTCAAAAAGCCATTTAGATATGCAGCACATGATCACTGTCATGCCAGCTTCCAGCTCCAAGGGGCATTTTGTGTGGATTTGGTTCCCTAATGGGGGATGAGCAGTTGGAAGCAACTCCCTGATCCCTTCGGAGTCTCCCTGCACTCACGTAGCTGTGGCCACATTCTGCCTTGACCATATTCCAGCAAGCACATAATCTCACGTCCCAGAGAAATGGCTTGCAGTTTAGATGGAAAGCTATAAAATAGTGTTGTCTTGAACCATTTCAGCACTAAATCTGTGTTGTCCTCTTCTGTTTATCCTTTGGGATTTGACTTTTCTGCTATATAACAGATAAGGGCTGTTGATATATGGCCTTCAGATTAATTCAAAAAAGCAAAATAAATAATCTTTAGGCTACAGAGAAAATAAGCATCTGGTTCTTTGTGGCAAATGCATACAACAAGCTCAATAGAAATATCCCATGGAGATGTTTGAAATGACAGGGAAATCAGCTCTACGAATCAATATGTCTTGTGAAAAAAAGGCTCAGTCACATCTTGTTGTGCATAATGGAAATTGATTGGCAGTTATCTATTAGCGATAATTTCTGTTTGATGACTTGCCATATGTTATCAAGCTCTAAATCAGAGGGGAGCAGATTAAATGAATAGATACTGTCATGAAAAAAGTACAGGATACCAGCAACAGAGCAGAGGATGTTATGCATAATATACACAACGTCCTTCTAAGAGAGAGAGTTCTTTAAACTACCCTAATTTTAAATATACAGGAGCTGTGTAGCCTGACAGATTTACAGATTTCAGACTCCTAGGGACCCTTTTACTTGAATCTTTCACTTGCTGCCTTTCAGTGACAGGCAATCAGTGAAACGTCTATAGGCTTTTCAAATGATCTTTCCTTTAAGATTCAATAGGACTTTACAACTGCTGAGGAGAACCTATTAAAGGAGACTTTGTGATACAGCCCAGAGCTCTGCCTAAGTGCTGCAAACTACACTGAGCTCAGGTCTCTTTGTGGGAATGTCACTTGGGGAGGAGAGTCATCTGTAAAACATTTTTCCCTGCCAATTATAATTACGGTGAGTTGAAGAACAGACCCTGAAACTGAGCCTAAGGTGTTATGAACCTCCAGTCAAGTACAGCACTGACATTCAGCTGAAACCCCATTAATCTAATACACTAACACAGGTGTGGAGCATGAATTCAGTAGTATGAAATCCGCCTTTTATCATCTTCAGGAACTACCTCTGGTAGTGTTAAAACTTTGCTTCCTCTTTCAGAGAAAAAAAGTATGGTCCTGATTATACAAAAGATGCTGTACAATGGTTATGAGCTCACACAGTCTAAGAGAGCTCATTTCAGTGAGTTGTTAACACACTCTTTATGTTAGATATTTAGGAAAATCCAGGTAGCTGAATTATCCAGCTACTGGAATTACCCAGACACCTGATGCCATCTCATGGCACAAAGAGCAGGAGATAGAAGAGGCTGAGAGAGATCTCTTAAACAGGTCTTTCTCTCTGATCATCTCAGTTTTGGCTTACAGCAATGTTGCATCTGATACCAGAGCTTCACCTTTTTGAGGACCTTGTGAACACAAAGACTAAAAAACAATATCCTGAATAAAAATCTAGCCCTGAATCCCTTCAGATTCAAATTTGAAACCCAGTATCATAGGGCTTTATAGAAAGAACTACCCTCCCTACGCTTCTCCCTCCCATATCCTGAGACTTCCTGAGGCTTGGGAGATCTTGTACTTTACCTCTGAGAAAAATAAAGACATCTCCATTTTAATTTGATAATGCAAGCAAAAAGAAAACTTTTATAGTTTATTAAAGAAAAAAGTGTTTCCAAAGCTAGATTCTCTAATTTAGTAAAATAGCTTGTAATAGAAAACTGTGATGCCTGGACTGGCTTTTAATTTGCAAGCTTTTTGTCCCTGGGTGGGAGGAGAAGAAAGACTTGAGTTTCCACTAAGCAGGCAGCTGTGCAGGCAAAAATTCAGATGAACATGCGAATGCTTTTCCTGATTGCACTATTTGGGACCTGATACTACAGCACAGTTGAGGTATCCACAGATGTTGTATGTGTTTGTGAGTGGAAGGCAGTGAAAAGGAGAAAAATAGCTTCACCTAGTCGGAATTATACCTTTTTGGAGATAGTTATTCGCTAATTATTTCAAGAGAGTTGAATTATATCCTTGCAAGGGGAGCGGATTTTTTTAACCACTTAACACCAGCTAAGCAATGAATAATAAATCGATGCCTAATGCTGCCTTCCATCCTGAAGGATCTCTGCAGAACTTCTGCTTATTCACTGTCAAAGGAAAGATGTTATTTTAGCTCAAGGAAAATGTTGTATTTTCAGAACAAATGGGTGTGAATAAATGTGGGGCCAGATTCAGAACCAAGCCAGTAACCATCAGAGCACATTGGTCCTGGAAAAGCTTCTGAACAAAGCACAGCATCCTTCCCAGTGCCCTGCTCCCAAAAAAACCCCTTCCACCCTGGCAAAAAAGCAGACACCCATGTGTGGAGGTGGGTGGTGAACCAAGATTGTGTAGCCAGCTGTAATCATGTTTTTGAAAGAGTTATGCTTTTGCATGAAGTGCTGCAAATGCTGTGTGGTTCCAGCAGGAGGTTGTTCACAGAGATAGCCGCACTGGTAGAGGCTGACGCTTTCAGGATTTAAATAGCTGTGGGTGAACAGCTTTCCACTCCTATTCACTCACAGGCTGGAGTTGCCAACAGAAGGATTAGAAGATCCCGCATGGGATTACTCTCCTGAGACTTCCAATCCAATTTTGCATACTCCAGAATTCCAGATAAGACTCCAAGCTTCTGGACGCTTTTAAAAAATAAACTCTCCAACATTTATCAAGCTTACACCTTCATGAGGTACTGAAAAAAAAAATCTTTACATTGTTTGATGCTTTCCTGATCTATTTCCTGTTCTCAAAAGACCTAGGGATGTGAGAATATGAGAGAATATGGCAATGAAATAATAGTAGTAAAAAGCCTTGTTTTAGGAGTGTTAGCGGGCAATTTGACATAAACACACCAGCTGACCTGCAGAACCAAAGAGATGTGATGTCCTCACTGTGGGCTTGAAGGCTTACGTTTCATGGCTGGCACCGGCCAGCCTGTGGCCAGCCATGTGTCTTGGGAGCAAGGCAGATGGGAAGCAGAGCTGGGTGGGCACTACTGGCATGTGGCACAAGGGACATTGCCCAGTGTTCAGAAGGGACTTTGAGAAAAACTAACAGAGTCTAGACTGAGGGGTAGCCTATGTTAATTGGAGGAAAAATGGTCTGATAATGGCTTTGTTGTGAGGATGGATTAATTGCTCCTTCATCTCAGGCTCACATCTGCACCTGCAAAGCTTCAGTAATTGTGCAGCCTTTGTCAGCCTGAAGAGGATTTTTCCCTTTGCATGTCCCCAGATGAAGCCCTGATCCCACCTAGGCCCTGTGGGAATGGAGATTATTCTCCGGCTGACCCCTTCCCTTTGTACATGAAGGCCGGCTCAGAGAGCTACATGCTTCCTTTGCCTCCTACTTAGGAGTAAAGGATTTTAAATCACTCTTGCGCTTTCTATGGGCTTGTCACGTTTACCTTTACAAAGCAGAAGTGACCCTTTGGGGCATGTTGCTGTGTGGACAGTGTCAGCAAGGAAAAGGACAGTTCTCTGGGGAGAAGCCCTTGAAGCGATGGGCCTGGCCCAGGGAAAGCAGTGCTCCTGCGCTGCCTGGGGATAACCGAGGTGGTGCAGGCAGTGACGTTTAGATGGGGCTTAGGTTTTGCTAATGCTTCGCTTCATAAACCCCAGATCCTTTCCTATTGATTAAACAAAATAAACTGTCTATTGGCAGAAAGCATCAGCTCTAAGGCTGAGCCATACGCCTTGCTTGAATAATGGCTTTTTCGGCGTGTTCGCTAAAGAATAAAACAACAAACGGACCTCACCTATGTAACCAAAGTGACCAAATCTGTGCTAATACCCTGACAGCTGAGCCACACACCTGCTCCTCTACAAAGTGCAGTTGCTGAACTTGAGCTCCCCTGAATGCTGGGAGAAAATGGAGCCGACAGGATCTAATGGTGTGAAGGAAGAGTGGAGCAGGACATCAGACCCCAGGTGCCCTCTGCTGCACCTGCCCACATTACCCATGGCCCTCCCATGCCATCCGCTGTGTTGTGTTAGCACCACACGAGCAATAGGACTGAATTTTGTATTTTAAAATCCATGCAGGATAAGTGTTTGAAAGAATGATGTTATAATGGACATCTTAATGGTGTATTAAACTAGGGTAATTCATCTCTCCCTATGAAGACTTAAAGGGTTAGCATTCAATCTCTTCCTTTAATCCTTCAGATATTTTCAATGTAAGGTAATAGATTTGGAGGGAATTTGTTCTGGGGATCAAAACAGGCAGAAATTATGTCAGTATTGTTTTGCCAGTACTGTAATCAGAGAAAATATTTTTTTCTACAACAGAAAAGAACTAGGCACTGAGCCACTAAAAAGTTTAATTACTAGATGACTTTAAAACATGGTAATTTAGTCCCAATTAGTGTTATAATAATTTATTTATAAAATTCCAATATATGTAGTTATGTTCTACAATCCATTTATTCTAAGCCTTGTAAGACGTGTGCCCCATTAGACAGTGAAGTAGAAGGTCATTAACCTGCAATGCTAGTTCATATTATGTTATTAGATTGAATTTAGTTTCTTCACTGGTGGGTGCTGACATTTTAGAGTGCTTTCAGGGTAATTTATCTACAGCCATTCTGTTCATTTCAGCCATTCAGAAACATTGCAGATCTAAAGTACTGCAGGCTTGATGAAGACAGACAGGTTTCTTGGTTCAGCTTCAGATGTGGCTTGTTTTTGTGTTTCTGATAGTTTCCATGTTCTTTTTATGAAGGTGAGTTCATGGTACTAGTCATGCAAAATATTCAAAAAAATATCACTTCCATCTCATTAAAATTGGAAGATATAAATTAAACACGTGAAGTTTAAATATGATCAATTTTGGATCTTTTTCTGGACTTGTTGAGTAATTACTCTTCATCTGATTCCACCCCAAACACAGGGCAAGTACCCAGGCAAGGGACAAGATACTGCTGGGAAATGTTTGCAAAGTCTCTTTTCTTCCCAGTGCTTCCCACTGGTGAAACCTGCAGGGGCCTTTCTGCTTATGGTGATTTTTTATTCCTGCAGTTAAAAATCCTACCTGAGTTTCCAAAGATCTTTCTTTTTCAAGAAAACCTTTTGGTCAGCCATTTCAATTTCTTTTTAGTCAATGGTCTTCCCTCAAATTGTCTCTGCTACAAGAGTAATCCTGGGAAAACAGATGACTTTGCACATTGTTAAAAATCCCAGCTTCTCAAATGATACATGCAAATACTATACAGTGATGCTAAACTGGATCCTGCAGATTGAAGAAAGGCAGAACCAACAGCCACCTGGCTAGTAAGGAAACCTTTGTCTCCAAGGAGATTAAAAAGAAGATATTCCCGTTTTGTTCTGTATTTTTTTAACAGCTTTCAGTTTTGCCCATAAAAAAAAATAAAAATGATATGGCCCTGGGAAAAAAATGTCTCACCACCCACACCTGCTTTTAATGATCTTCATGCCTTTAACTACAAAGACGACGGTGCTTCTGGTTTTATTTTTACTGCAGCTCATATATTTCCCTCTGCTATCCTGAGCTTCAGGAAGGCAGTAGGAACCAAACTGAGGAATTTTTTAAGGGTGCATGGGCTCCTCCCTTGGCTCAAAGGTGCACGGTGGGAGTTCTGGTGTCCATGGGGACTGGGTGCACCCCTTCCCCTTACACCCCCTGTTCTTGTGCTGGGCTGCCCATTCTGAGGAGAGGGTTATCATTTCTTTAAGCTCAAAGCTCCCTGAAGCAGTGTCCAATTTATGTTGAATACTTCAAAATCCGAAACTCAGGCTATGGAAAGATGTGTTTATCTCAGGAGAGGAAGCTCACAGTCTCTTAAGTCACTGTTGTGAAAGATGCCAGGAAACCTGTTTCTCATTGTGTGTGTTTTTGTTACCTGCCTGCAGACTTTTTACAGGCTGGCAGAGGTAAAAAAGTGTTTCTGAGCTCCACTGACACCCATTTGACTACTTGTGTCCTTAAACTGGGAGGTCAGTTCTGTACATCAGGACTTTGAAACGTAAATTCTCAGGTCAGTTCTGCTGAGCAGTTCTGCCTTTAGGCAGGGATCTGCTGTCCATTTTCCTCATTTGCTGTGAAAACCATGGAAATAGCTCTCATTGCATGACTCCTGAATGAACATGTACTGTGCAGGGTTTGCCTTTGTGGAGAAAATAGTTCTCCCATTCAAGAGTTGTTTGGATAAAAGCTAGTGTTGTCATGGTAAGATGAATTCTGGCACTCCTTTGGTGGAATTAACAATTCCGGCTTTGATTCTGAACTAAAAATAACAATAAAACACATGAGTGAAGTGAATAAATCTCAGCTAATCAACTGGACAAAATTCCATACAGAGTAGGGAAAGAGGGGATTGCTAATTAGTCTTATAGTAGCTATAAAATAAAAGCATAAATAAAACATATAATTTTACATTCTTGCATCCACGTGTTAGAGATATGGGGAAAAAAATGGAATTTCCACTGTTAACAACTGCTTATCTATGTGTTTGGGACAGTGCCAATTGTTTATTAGTTGTTGAAAGCTGAAGTACTAGCTAACTTGTTAAAATCTTGTTATGTTTCCTACTATGTGCTTGTTCAACAACTAGTTTGATAGAGCTGGATTATACAGGCACAGCCACACTGCAGCTTTTATAGTTGCCGCTTTCTCTCTTCCACTGTCTTGCTGCATGGACACATTTATGGACTCAACAGGCTAGCTGTGGCTCATTTTCCCTCTTGATCCCTTACCACATTATACACAGCTTCTTCTCTGTGTCAGGACAATAACAAAGAGTAACTGCCCAGGGGTTTTACAAGTAATGCATATATCAGTTGGGATGAGGGGACTGTAGATTCTCATTAGCACTGCCCAGTGTTGCATATGAATTCAGATATATGCAGTCAGCCTGCCTTTTCTCCATGATGTACTCTGACTAAATACAACCCCAATACATATTGGACTACTAAAATTCATGGGATAACCACAAATTCCACTAGAACTCTGAGAGGTTCCAATCGTCCATCATTACCATAGATATCATCAAATAATAATACATAATAATATAACACATTATTCATTTACTACCAAGGAAATGAATGGGACAACCCTAACCCATCAGATTAAGCCATGGGGACACAGCTGAAAACTCACCTGGAGGAGATTGTAACATTGGTGGATACCATGAGATGGCAGTGGTAAAATGATGGTAGAAAATGGTGCTAAAGACAGAATATTTTATTTTATTTTATTTTATTTTAATTTTATTTCAGTGGGAAGATCCATGGAAAGAATATTTCCAGAATGTGATAGATACTCCTGGAGACCACTTCATCACTGACTGCTATTTATATTAGTCTAGAGGAAAATTCGCACCTAAAAAAACATTGAAATTGTTCATTGACAGAATCTGAAAAAGGTCCTTAGGAAACAATAGCTTTTAATTTGTTCACCAGTTGCCTAAATATCCACCACTAGCCAATGTCAAAGATAGGTTACTGGACTGGGATACCTTTGGTACAAGCCCAGAGCTGCTGTTTTTCTGTTAGCGGCCCAGTGACTCCCCAGTAAACCTCCAGTGCCTGCTATGGGCACTCTCTGCAAACCAGGTGAGGATTGTAATGTCGCTGGGCTCTCCAAATTCTGTCACCACAATTAACACTTGTGGTTCATCAAGGCAGGTGAAGAGGAGATTCATATAGTCACCATTAAGTACCCTTCCAATAAAGCTGGCCAGCAGCTCCAGGCTCTGACTAATGCTCTGCTGGGGCAAAAGTCACCTTCATAGCAGGCAAAGTCCTCTGGCTGTCCCCGTCTGCCCAGGAGATGCATATGGTTTTAATATGTCCAGGTGTAAGTATAGAAATAAAATGATCCAAATGCATTTCTTTCCATTACACATTTCTGTTTCAACTCAGCATTATCTCTGCTCAATAACAAGACTGATTTTGCAGATTTTAAAACACTAATCACAGGCAATTATTGATAAAAAGATTTGCTTGCAGCAGGCAGGCTTTTCTCTTAAGTTGAAAGCCTTTCTGCTCCATTCTTTCTTCTGTTTAAAATTATAATAATTTTCTACCTTGTGGTCTCTACCAGCTGAAATACCTTGTCTTCTGACATAGCTTGAATCTAACTAATCTTCGTTTGGAAGATTTTTGTGAAAAATTAATCTATAGCAACAAAAGTATTGCCAGCAAATGCATAGCAAAACAAGCAGCTGAAATTGTTTGTATATATATCTTAAAATATAATTTTGGCCTTTAAAAGTCAGTAATCTTTATTATATAAAGTGGTCTTATAAAGTGAAACTTTTTTTGACTTAAGATTTCAGAACAAACAATAACTAAGACAGTGGATACCTGAGGTGTTTTTTCTTTTAACATAACTTTTTGGTGAGAGAGAAAGCAGTAAATGCAGAATTCATGGCAGAGGCACAACGAACAAATTTAAGTTGTTTTCCCACAACTGTATGACTGAAGGAGAGAGAGCAAGAGTTCTAAAATATCTTTAAATCTGTATATTATTTCCAACATTTTTACATGAAAACTTCCATCTGAACACCTCCTGTTCATTGAGTGTATTGATCAATGCAATTGAATGTTTTGTCACTATTTAATTTGCACCAGCTTCTGAGACAAGGTCATATTTCAGGTGTCTAGTGCCATTTGAGATATCTTTGTATATTTTACTTAGCTCCAAAGGGGTCTGGATATCCTGTAGGCATGTGTAACATCCTAGCTTTTTTCATATACCTGGCATATCCTGAAGAGCCCCTGGTGTTCCCCAGGGGAAAGACAGGCAGGGTGCCCCTCTCTCCAGGACCAAAACGTACAGTTTAAGTTACTCCATCGCTAATTCATCAGTTTTCCCCAAAAGTTCCAGATCTAAATAGAGGTTTGGTTGAGTTGCAAGGCATCCTCCACACTATGCTTCTTGGGTATCCTCTGGGGAAGCTGCCAAGCCAGGAAGGAGAAATTACTGCCTTCGTTAATCAGGCTGTCTCTTTGCTGCTAACTTTTTCTCTGTCATTAAAGTGCCAAAAGAAAGGACCACACTGAAGTACTTGCAGGTCAGAGAAGAAAATGAAGGAGAGGACTGCTGCTTCTCTTAACAGCAGATTTCAATAAAGATGAGGCACATTCTACACGTATGTAAAAGGGTCCCTTTTTACCCTTTTTGGCTCTTTTAAAATATACTTTCATTAGCAGCACATTCCCTTTTCTGAGTGTGGAATAAAGTCCCATCTTCTGCATATATTAAATTGCTGCTTTTGCTTTCAACGTGATTGCTCTCTCTCTCTGGACCAAGATTCATAATGGGGCTTGCTTTCTTTTTCTTTTCTTTCCTTTCCTTTCCTCTTTTTTTTTTTTTTTTTTTTTTTTTTTCTATAAGCTCCTAGTGAAACAATTCCTGCTGTCATGAACTGAAAATTCATCTATAGAATCTGCTTCCAGGAATGCTTTGGGGAACTTTTTCCCCCAAAGTTCTCAACTTTCCAATGAAGATAAATAACCACAACTTGCAGCTATAGTTTTTGTCTGAGTGGCAAGTTAAAAGAAGTTCCCTGTCAGCTTTGATAACAGAAGAAGAAATTGTTCCAACAGTCCTTAGCAAAATGAACAAGTCCTTTTCTTGAAAAACTATTTTGCTGTCTTACTGTTAAATTGCAGCTCTCTGAGGCCTTTCAGGTTGGTTTTCTATTTCAGAAGAAAGGGAATGACCTGGAGTCAGGGTATTTTGTTAGCATCCCTTGTTTTATCTGTATGAATTTATAAGTCTCAAACACAAGACAAATGTAAAAAACAGGCAGGTGTAATCTCTAGTTTAGGGATCCTAATTCATAAGTTTCTGTGTCAGAGGAAGCACCTTTGTACCTTGCATTAACTGTGGTTAGAGAAATGAAGACAAAGAGCAAATGTCTGCTGCTCACAGCAACCACCCTGCAAAATCTGTGCATCACTAAAGCACTGACACTGCAAGCATTTCTTTGGAGACTGCTGAAATGAAAAGCAAAGGTGAGATGGAGACTATAAGGTTCATTCTGTAGCAAGCTGCATCTCAGCTGCTATGTGGGGAAGGCTCAAAATGTTTCAGCATCATCTATAAAGCTCTGTCACCATTTCACAGCAATGCAGGGAAGATGAAAACGGAGAGTGTCTCACACACATTTTAGCAGTTGTTAGTAAAAGCTTCCTGCAGTTTGGATCCTCACACTGAAGTTAATTAGGACACAGCATTCGGAATGTGGCACAGGCACAATTGTCAGAACTGACCCCAGAGGATGCAGAGACATTGAGAGGGAGGGCTTGGTCTGAACCAGCCTCACTTTACGTTAGATTTACATTAGCCTTCCTTGAGCTTGGCTGACATTGGACCGCATCAAAAGCTCAATGGCGAATTGGATCCACCTGAGTGCAATGAATGGCAGCCATGTCCCGTGATATTACTGTCTTACTGAGTATTGCAGAAAACAGAAGAGCATAACGTGTTGTTGTGGGACTGATTATAGAGCACAGTGCAACTCTGCATGAATAAAGGCAATCAGAGATGGGGCTTGAATGAGGAGTTCAGGTTTTATTTCCCTAAACGATTCTGATTAAAGCTGCTTCTGTAAGTATCAGCAGCTTAGATCAAAAGGCAACTGTTCAACAAAATGTTTGTTCTGAAATTTTCACTGTTCAGACTTGATTTTCTTCATTGAAGATACTAGATTGCCAGGAAAGAAAAATGACAACAGGAAATGTGCCTTGTATGTAATACAAACAAGACTGACTACAAAACATGCTGAGATACTTTTGGTTTTTTTTTGCTAGGCCTAATGACACTGATAACATTTGTGCTGGTGGGTGTTCATGCTCCAGAACCTCAGGATGTGGCCAGAATAAAAGTTGTCATTGGTGATTGAGGGAGAAAGAGACCAAATACTCTACTAGAAGTGCCTAGAAAATGGGAAGCTATACTCTGCTGCTCTCGTTTAAACAACAGAATGATTGCATGGTGAATTTTCTAAGAGTTACCTGCCCCTAACTCTCCTGCTGAGTACCAACCACTGTGCTAAGAAAAGGCTATATTACTTCCAGCAGACATGAAGATAATACAGGTTGGGACTGGCAATGCAGCTCATTTTGGCAGTACTCTGAAATCTGTTGTCCATCCTAAAAGGAGGCTGCTCAGCTTTTACCAGCCACAAAGAGACTGAAGACAAGAGCCAAGAACTGGAGTGGCATGGATCCAACCTGGTGTTATGTCCCCTTTTTCTTGTTTCTGTTCACAATCCTGTTTCTATGCATACAGTCACTGTAAGGACAGCAAAGTCCATCCAGTTTCACGCCATTCCAAATATATCTTTATGCTGAGAAGACATGCCCTGGATTAAACTAGAGAAGATTTTGTTTGGCAGTGGTAGCATAGACACCAGATTCTTGGAGAATCATGCTCACTAGGTTTTAGAAGTGACCTGGTTCTGTTCTGTATTATTTGATGAACTAGGACCCAAGATCTCATGAAACTGAAAAGAAGCAAATATGATGGGAGAGTTTTCTAAGTAAGGGTTGTATCATTATTGGAAAGTATTACCAAGCGTGGGCTTGAGCTCGAGGTCTGTGGAAATAATGGGCTTGTACTGAAAATAAGAGTCCTGACTTTTCAGGTAAGAAGCTGTGCAGATGGTTCTCAATTGAACTAGTTGACAGACTCCAGTTAACTGGAAGTTTTTCAAGCAAAAATATTTATAAAGAAGAAATAAACCCATGACATTATGTTGGCCAACCTGAAATTAGACATTTTAAAGGTGTTCATTATTCTGTCACATCCTGCCCCCTAGAGCTTGTACCAAAATTACCATTCTGTTCCCCTGTTACCCATCATAAATTGTATTTTAGATGTTGAAATCCAAATATGCCAAGCAGTGGAGCTTCACGCGGTCTGTAATGCCAAGGAGAAGGCACTATGAATCAGGACTGGCCCAAAGGAGATGAGAATTTTCCTCACTGGGGCAGATGCAAACCAAAACCTTCTTCAGAGAAGACCCTCTTGCACAGTGCCCCAGACAAGTCCAGCTTGGTTCCCTTCTACAATGTTACTCGGAGTTTGCCTTTCCTGGTGTGAGCCGTATTTCTTGTCTTGTCCCCTCATATCCAGGGCACATTGGTCTATCAGAATGTCTTGTGGAACAATCACAGGCATAGTTCGTTTATTCCCACATTGTAGCTGTTTGAGCTTTAAGATCACTTTGAAACAGGCTTCTCTAGGATGCCTTCTTTTGTGATGTCAGTGTAAGTTTTCTTCATGCTTACTCGTCTCTGATCTGAGCAAGTTTTATCAAAGGCTGAAAAGCAGAAAGTTGTCCAGTCTTTGTACCGGTAGCTGGATGTTCCTCTTGGCTATCAGCAAGAGGAGTTGCAGAAAGGCAGTGTGTGTTGCAGGAAATAAAGAAACTTATTGACTGTGAAACAGGTGCAGATATCCCTAAATCCAGTTTGCATTAAGTGCGATCATTGATTTAGAGCTCTGTAACTGGAGATATGAATGTTCTAACAGCAATGGCTTAAAACAGAAAAACAAAAACAGAAAAACAACAAAATACAAACAAAAACCCCCACCCCAAACAAACAAACAAAAACCAAAACAAACAACAAACTCCAGAATCCCCAAATTCCCAAATCCCTCAGATATTAATGTAGTTAACTTCTTCTTCTTCTTCTTCTTCTTCTTCTTCTTCTTCTTCTTCTTCTTATTTTTAAATATGAACATCATGTAGGGAATATCATTATCCTTCAGGTAGTTTTTGTAGCAATTCTCCTAGGGTGGAGCAAACCGGTGTTATGCATTATGTATGCATTCTATGATTCTATGTATGTTTTTCTGTAGCAGGTAATGTAAACAGATTTTTTTTTTTTTAATCACCAAAGTCACCTGGAAATATTTAGGCTCCAGGCTTCCTTCTAAACACCACTTTATTGGTTTTTGTTGTAGTGTGAAACTGTAGAGGAAAATTCTCATGTTATCTGTCTCCAACAGATTTACAATATTGCAAGATTAATTATATTAGCTGCATTTCACGACTCAGTGCATTTATATTACCATTTCTGAAGCACAATCATTTATCAACAGCAAACTTTGGGGCATTTACTTTCCATGCCCTGATATTGTGAACTTCAAAGTACGTGAACTTGCCTACAAGCTGCACAAGTGTATATTCCCTTTCCCAAAGAAAATTTGATAGTTTCAACCTCCTTCATGAATTGGACAATGTTTTCCTATGATGTGAATGTTTTCATGATGTGAATATCACACTTAGATTCTGATGCCTTTTTTTTTTTTTTTTTTCCCCCACTCAGCTTTTGATAGTGCAAATTATTCATTTTAAGTAATTGTCATTTGTCATGGAGTAACAAGAGAACTGATCAATAGACACTGGTCAGAAATCTCCAGCTCAATGTGGGGGCCATCCTAGGTCATTTCATCTGTTCCTCACCCATTATGAGGTTGCTCTTCCATGATTTGTTCTGTACATCTTAGCTCTAATCAGTTCCCAAATAACTGTCTCTGGAATGAACAGCACCTAAACTTTAGCCAGCCTGAAATATATTAGTTGCAATTCAGTTTATTGTGTTTTCCTTTTTCAAACTCAGAACATTTATTTTTCCAGATCTTTTTTTCTGTGCTTGGATGAGACATACTAACATTAGCTTTCGAGGTGCTAGTTGCATCTACATAGATACAAGTAAAGGTTTTCCTTCACAGACCATGCTGAACTTTGAAATGCCACAGTTACAGACGCCTATATTTAAAGCTATGTTAGTTATGTCCTTCTTACAATGATTCTCACTGTGGCTGCAGCATAACCATGCCCTGAATTTCACCTGCTTTTGTAGGTAAGGACCTACCTACTCCCACCTGAAGTACTTTAAACAATTCCGGTATTTCCTTTACATCAGGGGGATCAAGGGCTGGATGTGTGCAATAGAGCAGTAATATCTGACCACTGAGAATGCTAGCTGGTAGGAGATTGACTCAATTGCACTTTAAGCTTTTGTGTGACTGGGGTTGCATGTGTGGATACACAAGTTTGGCACAGTTTGTTGTTGTCAGGGGCAGTGTTGTGCAAATACCAACCTGGCTCTTGAGCACCTGACTGAGAATAAGAGCCTCAAAACAGAGATCTTTGCCACATGAAGTGCCAGAAACACCATTTTCCTTCTCCATTTCCTCTGATTTCTCTGAGGTCTGCAGGAGTTAAATCTGCTCTGTGTCTCTTTTCAGAATGTCACAATTTCTTTTAAATTGTCAGCTTCTTTTCTGGAGAAAGAAATATTCAAACAGCAGACAAACATATACTGCCTGCCCTCAGACACTGCCTGCCCTCAGACACAAACACATGGATTACCCATGTGCCCTACAAGCAGCCGCATACTTGGCAATTTTAAAAAATGACACCTAGTGCTGGATAAAGCAACAATACTGCTGAAATAATAGTTGGCATAAAAGGTATTGCCTTCTCCTCTATTTTCTGCTACATTATGGATTGCAAATTCCCATAATTTTGAACAATCCAACCACATACCCCCTCTTCCCCCCCCCCCCCCCCAAATAAAAATCTAAAGCTGAAGTGGGCTGAATGCTTCAAAAAGCTCATAAATTAGTCCATGTTCATTTTGACAAAGAGGGCAGATTGGGACTGCAGAGACTCATTTCTGTTTCTGTATCTGGCTCTCAGGCAACCTCAGGCATGTCATTTTTGCCTTGTACAGCCTGAGATTTTAATGCAAAGAATTACAACTCTATAGCACTTAACTCCTGAAGATAATGATACTAATTTCATTGTAAAATGAAATGTAGGGAGGGACAAGTACTCTGTGTATGTCGAAGAAGGAAAAAAGCTCATTTCTTATTTCCTTTAACAGACCTAACATCACAGCTTCAATTTTCCTTCAGTTTACGTGGGTGTTGGTTGCAATTTTTAATATCGTTCATATGTCATTTTCCTACATGAAGATTAATAGCCATGTACTTTGGCTGTGAATGTCTTGGTGTCCCTGGGACAAAAAATGGAACAGCTTCATAGATGTGATTAGAGCTACATCACTCAAGACCAGGTTTTCCTCAGAAAACAAATGTTTCCCTGCAGCAGCTCTTTGGGATGTGGTGCTTGAGAAAGGTCCCGATGCACACCTTGGTGCAATCTTTCTCATATGCAAAACCAGTTCAGATTCTGAGAAAAGCAAAATACTGATAAATATTAGCAGCATGGAGTGAGAGGTACCAGATTCCAGGCCTTTACTTCACCATCATCACTACTGTTGTTTGAGAAACAGTTTGGATGACACACTTGGAGAGTACTTCATCACACAACCAAAACAAAGGGCAAGTGAGGCTAGCAATTTTATGTGTTCAGTAGATCACTCTTTGAATATTGCAACTTCCTATGAAGGAGGCAATGGAAAGTCCACTGAAATGTTTTATTTATTAGTTTTCTCTTGCTATTAATCTTTTTTTTTTTTTTCTTGTGATTTGTGACTGGCAACATATGGAAGCGTTATAAATCACAGTAAGAAATAAAAAAAACAGCTCTATTTAATCTTGCAGGGGGGAATATTAAATTCTCACCACCCCTAACTTTCTATTTCATCATCCACACATTGAACACCTCAAAACTTGATGCTGTACAAGACTAAAATAGGGACCCAACTCACAGTAGATGATGCTTAGAAAAGCAGATCCAGATGTTTTCCACAAATCTACTTTCAGCCACTCTGCTATCTGATTCTTGCCACTTCTGACACTAATCAAAAATTGGGTGGCAGTCACAGTTTGATGCATTTTGCTTCTGGGGTCACCTGATAGAAGAATATATGTGCCGTTGTAATTAAAGGGACCTTCATGGATGTCAGGAAAGTTTGGAGGTCACAACAGCCTGTACTATGTGCTGAGTATACACTACTATATTACCGTAGAGTAACAAACCCCGTGAAGCAATCACAAAAGCCTTCAAAGGCACCTGACTCTTGCCTCTCATAGATTTTTCCAGCTCTCCTGCTTTCATACTGTATTTCCTCCTGGGCAGAAATTAAAACTGGAGTCAGTCTCCATCCTTGTGAGAAGCCCTAAGCAAGATTTTTTTTTTTTTTTTTGGCACAGTGTAAAGATGGGAGACACCACCTAAAGATTGTTGAGCAAATCCCTTCTCCAAGGTCAGCTGAAAGCGCATGCTGCCTCCTTCAGGCTTCCTTTTAAAGAGCTGGGCTGGGGGTATGAGGAAAAGACAGGAATGAATTTCCTTTTACCTTCCTTTCTATAGGTGTGGTGCCTAAAAGAAAGATCTTCAGGGCCGCAGCCTTTACAGCAATGGATAGGAAGCTGTAGCTGGGAAGTGTTGCACTGCTCCAACTCCCATTGTTCATGTTCCTTCCTCAGGGTGAAAGAATTATTCAGATAGGTTCAAATTTCTCAGTGGCACAATGAATATCTGATGCCCCAGATGGTCTTTTTCTATTTGGATAGATGGAAAAATAAAGCATGCCTCAAATACCAAGCTTGCGTTTTCCTGACATGCATAACTTGGTGTCCCCAGATGCCATCTTAATCTCCTTTAGCAAGAGGCTTAGGTCACTTGGATCATTAAACTAAGCTACTTGAAACAAAAACCAAGGCAGTGGTGGCAAATAGGCGGAGGAGTGCTGGGCTAAACTGGCGTTCAGCAAGCTCTTCAGTATTCACAATAGTCTCTCCAGGGTGAGGAACCCCCTTGGGCTGCTCCTGAAGGACAGGAGCTGATCAAGCTTACCAGTGAGATGTTAATGCCAATGGCATGGCTCACAGTGGGAAGGAAGAGCAAGCAAAGCTCTTTTAAGGCCTGCATTGCAAAACCTGCCTGGGAAGGGACTCCCAGCACAATCATTCATGAATTGTCTGCACTGACACAAAGAGGGAAAACATTTGGATTTAAGAAGCAACCTTTAAAAAGAACAAACCCAAGCAAAAAAGTGCAAATAGACCAGCAGTTTCCTAAGATGCTTTGGGGATGTCCTAAGCTGTTATGAATATGGTCTGGGATGTTCTTTGTTTTCTCCAGCACAAAGATATCTGGGAGCTGCACCTCACTTCATACACTGACATATCAGAGGAAAAAAATATCAGCTTGCACCAAGTGAAGCCAAGGAAAAGATGTCAGCTCAGTACTATAGTTTGTATATTTTGGTGCAAATTTCAGTCTTTCTAATGAAAAACATTTGAAGTGAGGGGATAAATAAGGATCCTTCACCTGCCATCAGAGGAGGTCGAATTTCTAACTCCAGAAAGCTAGGGAAAGGGTCAGAAGAGAACTGAGTACAGAAGGTGACATGATATATTTCTGCATTAGTCCAGGGAGAATGTGATGGTGCTAGAAAGAGAGCCTGGATATTAACTCCCAGTCTAGCTAGAGCCTGCTGGCTTGGAAAAGGAAGCACTGGATGTTCCAGAGCAATTCAGAGGAGAATAAATACGGTTTCTTCTACATGTTGGTTGCCAGTGCAGTTCAGTGTGGAAGACACTGCTATGGCTCTCCCTGCTGCCCCAGAGTCACATCCCTTTTCCCAGTCATTGGCTTAACCTCTAAAGCACAAGAGCTGTTATTGTAAGGTTTCACAAAACCAGAACACCTCCGTAAAGTGTATGTGAATTTGAACACATGATCACACCCTGTGGCCAACAAGCTGTGCTGAATAAAGTCAGGTTTTAGGAAAAGCCAGATTATTTTCCACTGTGTTTATTTTCCTGCAGGAGCCATTACTGTGAGTGATTAATAAACTGTTGTGTGGGAGCTGGTTTCTCTGGTGTCCTTGCTGTTCTCTTTGGATAACATCGAGGAAAATGCAGTGAGAAATTAGCCAGTTAATGTGCTGTGTGTCAGTACTGCAGACGGATGGTTGATTGTGCTCTTCCCTGCCCTGATTCACATTATTGGAGCCATTTCACTTATCAAGAGGGCAGAACTTCTCCCAGGAAATGACAGTGGAGCCATTTCTGATTCATTATTTGTGGATGGAGGCCTCTTTTTACAGCAGGATCTGTCTGGATCCCCTGGGAGGTCAGCATGTGTCATGGTATTGTCTTCTTGGATGGAGGACATAACATCAGCTTGACAGACAGCTCAGCATCCTCACAGGATTGGTTCTGGCAGCCCCAGGAGCAGTGAGAGCTCCAAACATTAGGAAGGGAAAACTAGGGAGTGTAGAAACTCCCTGGTGAAGGCAATTTTTTCTCAGAGCACTGACGGTTTAACGAGCCACTCAGTTTACAATAGACATGATAGTTTTTCTTAATCTCAGAAGGGACATAGATAATTCACTTTGAAGCTCAGGAACATGTAGGAGACGTGAGATACAGGGTTAAAACTCCCTTTTATTTAAACTGGTGCCCAGCACCAGGGCAAGCCTTTGGAGGGGGAGGGAGGTGAGACCAGCAAATCTCATTAAGGACTGGCGCCTTCTGGCCCCCTGGCCTTCCCCTGAAAGCCAGGCACTTTGGCTCACACAATCCCTTCCTTTCACGCTCTGGGCCTGTCCCCATTACAGCATTCCCCAAACAGTGTTGGAAACAGCCACAAAGGGCAGCATTGTGTCTGGGAAGTGAATGGTGTGCAGGCGGTTCCAGCTGAAAGAGAAAGACAAGCGAGAGCACTTCCCACGGACAATGGGAGGGCTTGTGGCTCAGGAAGCGTCCCAGTCCATTAGGATCTGCTGAGGACAATGGCCATGTGTGGCGTAGAGGAGGAGAATGTGGCCTTGCCGGTGGCCCCTGTCCATCACTGGCAGAGCAGCATTGCTGCCGTGGGACAGAGCCTGAAGGGGCTGAGTCACCAAGGGCAGCATCCCACCGGTGAGGGGACACCATGGGGGGATTGTCACAGCTGTGCTAACCCCAGGTGTGCAGTACCTTCCTGGCCTCTGGCAGCAGTCCAGCCCGAAGCCTGTCCTTTCACTGGAAGGCAAATGAGGAAATATTTAAGGGAAACCCTGTGGTAAATGACATGGGTTGCCTCTGCAGGTTGAATCCCTGCTGCTCCTGTCCTCAGATTTCTGCCGGTCAGGTTGGGCACAGTCCTGGAAGCAAGAGAACTGGTGTTATCTTCCTGGGTCTGTGGTCTTCAAGTGCCTGTGACTCAGTTTCCCTTCCTGCAAAAAAGGGAAAATACTCCCAGCTGTCCCATGGAATACTGAAGTACAAGGAAAGCAAGGCACTGAAAGTGATGAAATCTGATGTGAGATGGCACCTGGACCAGTGATGGCACCCACACAGCCCTGTGAAGAGAGCAGGGTAAAAAGCCCTTCTCTCCCCTTCCCTCTGCCTGTTGAACCTGCCCTGACTGTAAGGGGAGCTGGTGAGGGTGAACAGATATTTCCCCTCCTCTCACAGCTTTATAGCCAGCCTCAAAATAAGACCTTAGTCAAAATATTTTAGTGAAAAAACCCCACAAAACTACCCATATTTCTTGAGGAGCAGTGAAATGCAGTTTGGAAGCATTCAAATATTTTCCTCTGTTTATGACAGGTTCATCTAATTTGCTCTGAAAAACACTGGAAAGCTTGGCTATGTTTTTAACAAGGTAGATATCTGGTCCATTTCAAGACACACTGGAACTTTTTCTTTTTGAAATAACTTTAACTAACTTTATTTTGAAATCATTCACAAATTTCTCAAAACTTTACATAAAAATCCATCATTTGGATTTTTTTTGGATCCATCAAATGGATCATTTTCTGCGATAAAGTTGTGTGGTTTCACATCCCATAAATTGGTTTCTCTGATGCCTTTTTTTTTTTTTTGGTCACTTTTTGAATCACCAATTTGTTTTGTGAAACCACAACTGCCACTGCACAGGACAAAAAGCTTTTGGCTTCTCTTAGAGAGCTTTCTGTTGTATCACCTTTTCTAAGCAGAAGAAATGAAACATTGGTATAATACTGGGGAGAATGCCTCCTGGAATGCTATAAAGTCCTGGTCAGAAGTATGGAACAGGTGCACCCCGAACATGATACAAAGTTTGTCTTTAATTCTTGTTTGCAAGCACTTGAAAATGGAATGGACTTTAATATTATTAGGAGAATCTCCTTGCAAGAGAGAAAGTGGTTTGTGAACCCAAATGGCCTTTACCATTTACAGGAGAGAAAAAAATTACACTCTGTTAATAAAATATTGTCATGCTTACATTGCACTAGGAGGTTATCTACTGAGCCTTTGATGGTAAGGAGCTGACATCCATACTAGCCCTGCTTCAGGTTCCCTGCAGGAAGAGCCCATTGTGGATTGGAGTGCAGTAGGTGTATCTGCCATTTTGTTTTTCTTGTAAGAAGTCCAGAGAAGCACATGTGGGGCAAGTTTGCCTTCAGATATTAGTCCTGGTCAAATGCACAAATGTAGCCATGCCTGACCGTAAAACATACCCATCCGCACATGCAGACTTTCTTTGATTCTAAGGCTTCTCTGGGGGAAAATAGAAACATATTTTTTCTTGGAGCCATAGGCAGCAAAACCATCTAGTCTTACCATCAACATGTTTTCTTAACTTTAAATAAGGTTAAAAAAGGGAGTAATTCAACCGTGGCAGCTCTAATTGGCTACAAGTATAATCCAATAACCTCATTTCACCCATATTGTTAGTTGAGTTAATTGGACCTGCACAGCCACCAGCTAAATACATTGGTGTATGCAAATGGTGAAACTAATTTCCTTCATAAACCTTCCTTCTGCTGAAGTAGGAATTGGGAAGAAGGGATGGGGAGAAAGAAGGCTGTGCTGACGTTGTTACTTCAAAAGATCAATTCTCTTCCAATTATTTGCTCTCTCTAGATAGACAGGACAGAAAATATCATTAATTCCTTTAAACAGATAGGGGAAGGGAAGTAATTTCATTCCCACTTGAAGAGACTGCAGAACAAAAGTGACTGAGCCTTTAGCTTCTAGTTGCCTCAAATCCAGAGCTCCCCCGCTCTGTTTTCACAGCCTCTGTGTCAAGGAGCCGATTTTCTTTGCAAGACATGAGGGGAGGGATCCTGCACCAAAATGGATTTCTGTGTGTTGCAAGGACTTGCAGAGACTGGAGGGAGAAGGGCAAGCTGGTCTTCACTCCAGCATTCATTTTAGCAGGCTCTTTTGCAATAGAAGAGCTGCAATTTGTACCATGCTGTGTGTCAGACAATTCCATTTCCAATGGCAACCTGAAAGCCCTCCAAGAACATGTCTCCTGGTGCCTGATGTAGAGGAGTGACAGTCAGCCCATGTATCCAATTGTCTGTACCTTGGGTAATCGCTTTTTTTTCCATCACAAGAAGGGAGGGTCTTTAGAAGTCAAAGCCTGGACTGAAGCCCAGCTACTACAGCAAGCAAGGACTTTGTGGCAGGAAGGCCAAAAAACAAATGCTCCAAAAGGTGTAGAAAGCTGACACTGTGGAGGTGAGGAGCAGCCTCCACACAGTTAAGTCTTGGCTTAAAAAAGTTGGCTTAAGTCCTCAGTATTTCCCATTATTATTCAGCTGATCATTGAATTTTCTTTCTGCTGCTTTAAAGCAGTAGGAATTATTCTTATAATCGTTTTTTTACATCATGCCAGATCTGTGTACTGTCTTTGTTATGCCCACTCATTAGGCTTTGTCTCTTGCAGATCGGAGTTACTGCGGGACATAGAGCATCTCTGATATTCTGTGCTCTGCACTTGCATCATGCCTCCCCCAAAAAGCTGACAGCAACCACCTCTGCTTGGAGTGTGATAGCAGCAGTGGCATGTCCTCATCTCAGTTTCCATCTTTCATAGGCAGTCCCAAATGAAAGGATGTGCACATCCTTGGGTGTCTTTCAACCGACTTTGGACAGGCTCGCAGTGAATTGGGACTAGCACCATGCGGGGGAAGGAAGAGATCCTGCCTGTGATTACTATTTGAACTTGATAAGGGGACAGGAAGGAAAAGGAAAAAGAAGTTCTGAGACAGGGCTGAATTGTTAATGCTTTCCACAGTTGCACTTGAAATTCAATGCCTGCTAATATTCCCAGGGAAATTACGAGCTCTCTCTCACACACATGCACACACAGGTTTAATTTCAGCAGTAAATGAAGTCGTAATGCAAACAGAAAGCTAACAGCAGGGAAGGCTATGCTTGACCAGGTCTGCTCGTGCTACAAGTAATACATATGCACCAGTGCAAAAAACTGTCCCCAGAGAGCAGTTAAGTCTTTCTACCAGAACCACACACTGAGAAGCCAACTGTAACTTTTAACTACAGCTTGCTACAAAAGAAAGCGTGCTGTGGTCTTCTTTAATACTGTAAAGGGGAAGAGATAAGGAAGGGACAAGTGCTACAAAAATCATGAGGAGAACAGATTAAAACCTGCTTGCCTTTAGTGAACATGGACATGAGGCAAGGAAACATTTCCAGTGCCTCACCCAAGTTTTCCCCATGTTCATACCTGAGAGCTAATGATGGGGGAATTACTGCAGTGTGGTCAGGAAAGGGCTGGATGGGGAAAAACCATGACCAAAGAGGTTGTGGCATTGCCTCTGCCTCTGAGAGATGAAGCTGAACTGACTCCTACTAAATGAATTAAAGGATTTCTGGACTGTTGTTTACCATAGGCTAGGCCAGGTCTTGA
This sequence comes from Cygnus atratus, assembly GCF_013377495.2. Classification (NCBI taxonomy): domain Eukaryota; kingdom Metazoa; phylum Chordata; class Aves; order Anseriformes; family Anatidae; genus Cygnus; species Cygnus atratus. The sequence continues at coordinate 11,344,104 of NC_066368.1, forward strand.
ACTGGAGAAGCTAACAGTGTTCCTATGCAATACACAACAAGGCTAAGGCTGGTTTTGTCTTGTGACCAGAGAACTGGGCAAATAAGACACAGGCTGGTTTCTAACTGGCCCTTTCTTCATTCACAGCTTTTGCCTTGAACCCAATGCTTAATAAAAAATATCCTACCAGGATGGGAAACACTCAAAAATCTTCCCAATAACAAATCTTTATACAGCAATACAGCTTTAAAGTGTTCTTTTTCTTCCTTTCAACATTTGTCACCCTAGCATTAGAGTAAGCTTTCTTCTTGCAGAGAGTCTTAAGCAAACACTGTAAATATTTGGAGACCCAAATGACTAGATTAGCAGTGATGCCATCATTAATAGCAGTGACAGGAAGGTGTCAGAGTTGCAACTTTTTATGTTTTTTAATTGGTCTTGCAATTGTATTGTCAAAATATTTACCCAAGGGTGTGATTAATAATAATAGGTGACAGCTTCAATTATCCTCAAACATATAAGAAAATATCAGCTCTCAGATACAATCTTTAAAAGCATGTCTTAAGCTGCTTTTACAAGCTCACTATGATGAGAATAAATACAGAGATAAAATTTGCAATTAGAACGCTTGCTTATTCTAATCTTTTTATTTATTTATTTATTTTTTCTTTAAGCAGCATGGAGACAAAATGTTTATGTACACATCAATACTTATCTGAGGGTCACCAAACATTCTGCATGCTGCTTTCCTAAGTTCTTAATTCAGTCCCCAACACAGACATGACATTGAGAAGAAAAGTCATCTAGATATGTTAATGATATAAAGCCCATTGGAATTTTTAAAGAATAAAAATAAAACTGCCAACCCCCTAAATAAAATTGAGTAAAAATATGAGATATCTTACACATCTGAACCATAGGTTTTCCTTTGCAATCAAATAAGAAGTAAGCGTTGTGTCTCCATATGTTTCATTTCCTTCCATGTTTTTCCTGTGTGGTCTATTTATCTTTTTTTTTTTTTTAATCTTTCTTTTTTTTTTTTTTTTTTTTTTCCTGTTTGTTGCTTGCAGTCGGTTCATGGACCATCGTCTGTTCTCCAAAGGAAGAACAGTTGTTCACAGCCTGAAGGAAGAGGCACATAAGTGTAATGACTATGAAACTGGGCTTCAAAAAGGATTCAGGGGACATTTTGTCTTACCATTTACAAACCATGTACCACCATGCAACACAGGACCTTTGCAAGCACCAGTGGCCACAACAAACTTTTCAGTGCATTCAGTTTTATACTGTGAGCAAGAAGCCTTAACCATAAGATAACAAGAGAAAGGAAAGCTGTATCTTGTGTCATATAAGCTCTAGTGAACAAACAATTCCTGATTTTTATCAAGGATTTCAAAATTTTTTTTTATACGGTTGATGAATCCACATCTTTACCTATCTTCCCTTCAAAAATTTTAAGGCTTTATTAACATATTATTAAAGCAAGGTTAGTATTGTTTAACATACAACATTTCTTTCTCACAACTCTGATCTCCATCAATTCATTTAAATAAAGGAACCACAGAAGTTCTGAAGTGATAATAGTGTTCAGGAAAAACAAACAAACAAAGAAAAACTCATCAGTTTTTGGGCTCAGCAAAGTTAAAGCAGTTGGTTCTGACTCCAAGAGTGCTGGCATGACAGGTGTGTTGCTGGCAAGAGGAGGAAGTGCTGTGTTTGATCCATAAATGATTGAAAGGTTCCCAGATCCAAGTGCTCCATCTGTGTAATTTTAATTGGGATGGCTCACAGGAATAGTGACCATGCATGAGTCATGAGCTTCCTTGAAAAAAGACAGCTGAAATCTCCTTACTTAAAGGGCTCTTGGGCCGCATTTCACTTAAGCATATATTTAACATTCAGTGAACGACTAGTCATGTTGACATACAGGAGGGTCCCAAGATACTGAGGGCTGGGCAAGTGCTTAAGTACTTTTGCCATTACCAGCGCTGGGTCATTAAGAATATCTCAACAACAGAGTATGATCTTAATTATTTTATTGCTGTTTTAGGAAACAGTGTTTCTCTGGTCAAAAAAAACAGTAAGAAACGTCAAGAAATAACATCCATTTGTTCTGTTGGAACGCTCCCTTTGACACAATGCAAAATTATATCTGCTGGTACATTTTTTCTCTATATATTTTTTTCTCTCTGTTTATATAAGTAGCAGGTGCAAAACTTTTGAATGCAGAAACGGAATTACTTATTTCAATAAATATATCTGGGGACAGTTTTTTGTTTCCTGACAGAATTTCCCTTCGCTCTATTTCTTAACAGATAGTCTTTAATTGCAACATAAACAATATCTTCCTCACTTCAATCCATCTGAAAAGAATAAATGAAAGAGAGAGAGGGAAATAAAAAATCTGAAAAATAAAGAAAGAAGAAGGAAAGAGAAAGAAAGGAATAGATAAAGAAAGAATAGGTGTGTGTGCGTGCATGGTGGTGGTGGGGCTGAAAGGATGCTGATCCCTCAAAAACTGCTTCTAACATATTCCTGGTGCTTATTCTGCACTTTGATTATGTGAACATCCTGTTCCTCTTTCTAATCCCGCTAAACTGTGCATCTCATTGATTTCCCATGGCAGCAAAGTCAACACATGCTGCATAAAAGACATTCCCTTTTATATATTGTTTTAATTTTGCTGCCAGTCATTTTCATTGACCTCTGTTTTTGGATTGCAAGGCTGAAAGAGGCAGAGCATGCAATCTGCTGGGTTGTAAATTGCCTGTTTATTTACAAACCCTCCCTTTTCTGTCTCTTTTTATTTTTTTCCTGCTTTTTTTATTTTTATTATTATTGTTATTTTGCTCACAAGTGAAAGTTAGCAGAACTTTGAGTATGTGGATGACACCAACCCCTTCTGTTGAAACAGCACAGTCTGCACACTGCTGAGGCACTGTGGCTGACAAAGCTCTTCATGGAGATGTCCTCCACCTGCACCAACAACATACCTGTTGTTGAGAAGAAGCTACCCAGCTGCAGCAGTGAAGACAGTGTGCTGAGTCCCAGTCATATAAATCCACTGGGTAAATGTTGTTACCTTGAACACATTATTTTGGGAGTTGGATATATGAAAGATGAAAGACAGCATCAAGATGCAAAAGGTGAAAATGAACTTTTGGATATTACAGAAATTAGGGGGAAAGAATAAACATCTTTCTAGCTGAGAAGCATAGATGAGAATCTATCAGGCAGCTGCATTATCAATCTTATTATATTAAGCATAAGTGTAAATACTGAAAAATTCATGAAGCAGAATGAAACAGTAAAGCTTAGTTAAAACCCACAGCTCCAGTTTGATATATGCAGTGCTGACAGCATAAAGTGAAAGGAAAGAAGGAGAAAGAACAAGGGCAGTTTTACATGTTCTTTTCTTCACAGATTTTTCAATATGATTTTCGTTCATGAAGTTCAAATACTGGATTGTGGATAAGTGCCTATTGCATAGGGCACATCTCAAGGATTCTCCCTTAGAGGTTCCTCTCCCTCCCCTTTTGGTGCTGGGGAGGGTTTCCTGCTGTCAGACTGTTCAGAAGTGCAGCCCTGGCTAGTGTCAGATGAAGACTAGGCTTACCAGAAACAGAGTATGAGAAGAGAGTTTAGACATTAGGAAAGGGAGCCAGACTTTCACACTGGCTGGGAACTGTTTGGGGAACGAGGCCATGAAAGTAGTAATGTGGCAACTCTGGGAATTGAACTGCTGTGCTACAATGGGCACTAATGGGCCTGTGAAGGCACTTCAGGCTTGACTTTTTAGCTCTCTGCAAAATTCAGCTCTGTGTGCAAAAATTTCATACTTCATTCTGTAGTGCATATATCCTAGCTACATGTGATGACTATCATATGGATATTGCAATATAAGGACTGTTGTAACTGACGATACCTTGGCCGTACTACCAGTGGGCCACTGAGGACTACACCACTGCAGGTCTGAATGTGCAAGTGTGTGGGCACATGCATGTGCGAGAGGATTCAATTCCTCTCCAGTTTCACTCAGCGCCTTTGCTATTGTGATTCAATAACAAAGGCAGATAAAACATCCCACTTTCTGAGGATGTGCAGGCAATGCCAATAAAAAGGAAGGGGATCTGAGCTTTGGCTCTGTAAGTACAAAGAAAGCAGGCAAATGCTCATTGGGTCTTTTAATACAGAGACTTTAAAGAAAGCCTCTCTGCACAAAAAAGACGGGGAGTGGGAGAGAAAGGGAAAAGTAAAAAGAGAGAACCAACAAAAGAAGTTAACTGTAGAAAAAGACAACTCACTGATGAAAATATATGGAAACCCCAGCGAATAAGCCAGCTAGATATTTTATTTACAGAAAAGAGAACAGATGCAAGTTATATTGGAAGTTTTTTGTCCTGGAGGAGAACTGGATATTTTGTTTATAAAGACACACGTGAAGAAAAAAGAGTAAGTACTTATGCATGTGCAAGGACAATTTACCTTGGGTTTGGGGGTTTGTGTTCCTTCAGAGAACCAGACCTTTTCTTTTTGTATCTCTTCTTTCTTCCTCTGGTTTGGGTTCCTCTTTGCTATCTCCCTCAAGGCCCAGATGGACAGTCAGTGCAATCTGTCTCTTTTACTTAAAATGGAGAGAAGGAAACCTCTGAAGAACTTTTACTTCCCTCAGCCCCATGGGACAGGGCCTAACCTTGGCTGTACAAATGTGAGGGGAAAAATGTCCTCTTGCTTTGTTTAGGCATCCAAACATTGAATGGAAAGAGATGACGAAAGTGAATCTAGACCTCAGTGATCTACTGAGTCATCCTGTCCTCGTTCTTCGAATCCTCCATAGATATGTAGTACTGGGAGCTATTACCTGCTTGAAGCACTACAATATTTGCTTCTTTCACAACCCCTGCAAGGCACAGTCTTTATTTTCTCTGCTGGCCAAAGAGGATCTTCTACACTCTATTCAAAACACCTTCCCTCTTCCTTAACTACAGAACTAAGAGATGAGACAGAGAAGCTAATCCTACACACAGAGGAACACAACAGGATTTTTTTTTTATTTTGAGACAAATAACATTTTTACTTTATTGTCCAAGAATATTCTAAGGCAAAAGTTTGGAGTCTGTTTAAATTATTCAGTGATGTGGGTGTTGTGCTATCACTTCCCATTAACTGGAATGGGTTTTGTGGTTTTTGGGTTCTAATTGCTGGGTTTGAAGCTTAATGTGAGATACTGGGGCTTGAAAAATCATCTTTCTCATCTCCTAAACTGAAAATTTTGAGAATATTTTGCCCTTGCATAGTAAAGGGGACTTGTGAGGCAGCCAATCAATCAATCAGTCTTAGAGTACCTGTTGGGTAAGGACATTTCTTTTGATATATACAGAACTAAAGTTTAATCCAAAACCTCAGGCAAACACAGTTCAACCTTCAAGAACAAAAAGAGCAACAACACAACTCTACAAACAAAGCAAAGAACAAAACCAGTTATTAAATTCTAATGGCAGCCAAGTAAATGTTAACATCTATGAAATGTGTGTGTGTGAATATATACAAAGACATACATGGACACAAACACACAACCATGCACATTTTATTTGAATAAGCTGATATATTTCCCTTACAGGAAAACACACCTCAAAGCCAATGTTTACAACTAGCCAAAGCTGGCTAAGTTCCTGACAAAATTCCATTTAGTTTAAGACTCATTTTGATGTATTTTGGTATTTTGCCTTTGCATGTGGCATTGATTCCATCATGTTCCATTCAAGAAATGGAGCAATTCAGAGACTTCATCTGAATTTTCCAGCAAGTAGACTTGTGTTCCTTGGCTAAGCTCAAAGTTCATCTACATAGTGAGAAGTAGCTACAATCTGTAGTGACTAAATTAGGAATTAAATTTCATTATCTGAATTTAGCCTAGACTTAAAAGTCAGCAACACTGGTATCATTTTAAAAACAGCAGTACTTGGAGTTTGTGTTAGAGACCTGTACTAGCTCTGAAAATACTATTCAAGTTTTCTAGGTAAGGCATGAAATATCTTCACATATTATGACATCTTTATTTGTGACTCACTAAGAAATCCACTGGTTCCAAGGATGCAAGTTTGAAATAATTGTCTCCTTAATACAGTTGACTTTTACAGACCTTTCTTAGCTTTCATTAGGTTGAGGGATAATGCCTTTTTACAGGGTTTAAAATTTAATTTAATCTCTTTTGAACTGCTTTCTTGTAGTAAGAAGTAGAACCTTCTCCACTGATTTTTAGTTACTAGATTGACCACATGGTTCACATCTAGCCTCAAGTGACATTGTAGGCAGATGCATCTCAGTTGTTATCAGCCTGTTTTCTGTCCTTTATCTGGAATTTTATACCTTGTATCAGTTGTGTATGGGTTGTTCAATGGGAGAGCTACTGACTTCGCATCAAGGCATTTGTTAGCTTCACCAGGGGAGCTTTCATTTTTACCCACATTTTTTGAAAACAGCTTATTGTGGAGAAAGCCCCATGGTGAAAAAACAAAAAAACAAACAAACAAAAAAACTGTTAGTTGATATTTAACAATTGCAGCAGTTTTCTGCCCACATTTTTGCTCCCTGACCTAGCCCTTGCATACGCACAGGAACTCACAGATTCACAAATTTTCAGTGTTTTCAGGTATCCAAAAGAATAAATCAAAAAGAAAGTTTCAGACTCCTTGGTATTTATGATATGCAGTGGAAACATGCTGGGCTTGGTTCAGGCACTTTTCAGGCTGCAAAGGTGAGTGAATGAAGGACTCTCTCATCCAAACTCCAGCCAGCTACAGGGAGAGAGGGACATATTGAACTGCTTCAGGGAACAAGGCTATGTTCCAGGGAACTATGATGTTTTAATGACAGACATTCAAAAATCTTTACTGTTTTCAAACTGAGATTTAATGGGAGAATCATCATTTTGCTCATCTTTTTTTTTTTTTTAATTTATTTTTATTTTTGATAAAAGGAATCTTCTTTTCTCCTAGCCTTTCCTTAAAATATTTCCTCACAGTTCTAAAATCCTTGGGAGGATGAATGTTCTGGAAATATTGTCATGCTCTTTCTCCAGGCTCAGGAGTTTTATAGCATGCAGAGAAATATGCAGGGTAATTGAATTTTGTCCCAAATAACAAGATCAGAGTCACTGCCCTCCCAGTCATTTCTGCATCCTGGCCTGGCACCATAAAAAACTTAAACTGAAGTCACCACCAACAAAAAAAAGACTACACAGTTTTGTTCTTCCTGCTTACTTCTACACAATCTTGAGCAATAAAATTGTTTTATTTTCCCTCTTGTGAGTTATTAAGTGTTTTTATAGTTCCCATCTCCTCTTCTTCTTCCCCCCAAACACTAAATGTAGAAGATGACCAATATATTGTATGATATTTGGGAAAACAAGTTTTGATGCCATTGAAAACAGTAACAAAGCAAATCTTCCAGTCCTGCCAAATTTCAAATCATCAGATCAGTTCTGGTTTTACTCAGGCTAGATCACCAGTTATAGGGAAATAACGTGAGAGAAATTACATAGCTACTGGGCCTGGTTTTCCATTAGTCTGCAAATTGCAAACATTCTGATTTAGTAGCAGTTTATATTCACTTTGTATGGGTGTAAAATTACAGTCCTGCTGGCCTGAAGGAAGATTAATTCATACTAGCCAAGAATCTGGCCCTTAATGTACTTAGTTCATTGAGATGATCTTTTGGTAATGAGCAAATTGATTCTGATAATAACAGAATCAACCCAAATCATGAAAGAAGCTCTTAAGGCCAAGAGCTTAGTAAGATTCAAAAAGGGATTGGATATTTTCATGGATAATAAGTTTATCTGGACTCAGCCTGTCTCTTAACCTCCACCATGCAAAACCTGCCCTCCTGTATGTTTTGAGAGTTTGATACAACTCTTATTTTCAGTGAAATGAACTACTGGTGTGAGATATTGGGGAATACGATTTGAGCGCCTTGAAGTTTCACTACTATGCCAAGGAGACAAGATGTACTCTAGTGTCTTAGTACATGATAAAATTGTCAAGTGCAACCAGCTGATGTGTTAGAGACCACCAGCTCAGGTTGTGAAGACTCACCTATGTACCACTGCATCCCACAGTAGTGCATGAAAGTGATGATGTTTTTACTAAATAAAAGGAGAATTGGGTACTTTGCCAAGAGACACTGGGAAAGGTTCAGCAGCATTGGTCAAGGGAGCGCTAAATTACAGAGCATTACTAGTCGAGTCATTCCAGAGGGAGATCAAACTTCACACTTCAGAGTTTAGGTCAATCTTTACCTACAAGTGATAGAATGAGATTTTAGGGGAAACAGTTTTCCTCATAACTGTCCACTATATCTATCTTCCTCTAAAGCTTGCAACTGTAAAGGACAGCATACTGGAATTGATGATCTTTCAGTTGATTAACTGACATTGCAATTACTAAATCTTGTATGAAACTGTGTCCTAAAAGTAGATCAAAACTGAAATGTTCAGTGGTGACACTAGTCTTGTTTTCTTCAGCGGGAGTAAGGGGTATCCAACATGTTTCTAGGAATTTGTTCCTCAACCTAAGCTGCTGCCATTTCAAGAAGAGCTCAGGGGCTCCTAGGGCTTTCCTGGAGCCACTCTATCTGCCACAGGATTGGGTTTAAAGTCAGTCGTGTATAAATGCATTGAGCCTAAACTCTATAGGAAAAAAAACCAGAAAGGGGTGATTTGTGCGTGTAGAATGAAGAAGGTGCAAAGTCTGGCACAACAGAGGTTAACATGCTGTCTGTGAGGTCCCTATGGAGTCTAATTCGGTTATTAAATTTATATACTAGGCTGCATTCCACTCTGTTACTGCCTTCTTTTTTGAGCAGGCATAAATTCCTCAAAAAGTCATTTTGATTTTTGCATCTGACAAATTATTCCTGTATATCTGCTATTTTTCTCTCCTTCAGTCCATATTTTTCTTGCAACGATGCCTATCTTTTTTTTCCATGCATTACCATGTTGACAAGCACCAACGTTTAAGTTCAGACAGAAATCACTACTGAACTGCAGCAGTCCACCCTTTCATTTTAACAATGATCTGGGAGAATGAGATTGCAGTGGGACCTTAATTTCCCTTGTTAGAGCTGTAGCATTTGGGGCTGATGAAATTCACAGTAAACCCATCGCAAATGAACCTTACCTGATATACTATCTATCGAGGCCATATAATGAGCATCTAGTGGAAACAACAGTCTGTATGTGAAGCTGCAGCTACTGAACTGCTGAGGTGCAGTGCATTGCACTTGGTGAGTTCAGCCAGGAGGAAGAAGAATCAGGCTTTCATTCAACTCGTCTTTACAGTCATTGGGTAAACAGGCTGCCTGTGGGCCCAAAGGACTGTGCAAGGCACACTGTGAAATGCAATACTTCACTTTACCAAGCTGCAAAGCAGCTGTGTGCCCTTCTCTGAACCTTTTGAAAAATAAGGGTCTGGCTGAAACAAGGCCACAAAAAGAATTCACTTTTACAGTCTGCCAGTGAACTACTGTGAAAACTGATGCCAACTGGGACCAGAAAAGATGTTTCCTTCTGACTCCAAAACACTGACTGGTGAGCCTGGATTGATGGACATGTAGTGTTCTGTCACCCAGTGCCACATTGGTCATGATAAAGGATTGTTCAGGGTAGATAAGGCCTTCAGTAAGAGATGAAAAATGATGCTACCTTCCAGAGGGCTTGCAAACACATAGACAAAATGTTATGAATAACTTCAGAATGAGAAAATGACTGTACTGGATGAAAACAAAGGAATTGCTTTCAGGGTAAAAAGTGGTGAGAATAATGAACCCATTGCTTAAGGGTTTGGTTACTGACACCTCCTTCTGAAGGATCTTCAAGGGAAGAGGAAAGTGAATATCTTTGAAAGTGGATACTTAGAATAACTACTCTCTCTCTTAACTCACTTTCTGATGGAAAGCAGTCAGTGATCAGCACCCCACAGCAGCAGTATGCAACAAATTAAGGCACTGAGAAGAAATGCTTCCTGCTAAAACGAATAGAGAATATAGACAGCCAGTGCAACTACTCTGAATCCAGGTAGAAAACCAGAACCCCCCTGCATGTGGGGGGTTTCTGTTATTTTTTTCAATTTATGATTGCAATGACCTAAATCTCAACAGTACCCAGACATCACGTTAGTAAGCAATATTGCAGTTGGGTTAGACAGGGTCTCCGAGATTTTTATTTCTTCATCTGTAAAACATCTGCAAAACATCTGCATGGCAGCATGAGCAATGCAGCTGAAAGTCTCACAGAGAAATAAAAGTTCTTGTTCTTGATGAACCAGTTCATGAGGTATCCTTTCCTCCTCTTGGCTAGGGATCATGTTTCTCTTAGTATTCAGTCTGATCTTACACAGATTCCTGCATTTCCTTTCCAAGACACATTCACATACCTATTCTGTTCAAGATGAGACACATGGAGCTTTAAACCATGGATTTCAAGGACTTTTTTTTTTTTTTTTTTTTTTAAGGACTGAATAGGTTTAGGGTTTTTCATGAGAAATGGAGAACTGAAGCTGTCTAACTCTGTCATGGAAGTGTCCAAAGACCTGTCAGTGCCAGCCCTGGAAATATTATCTGCTCGTGATTAACAGCAGGGTGGAAGGGAGTTTATTTGCTCCTCTTCCAGTGTTTCTTCCTTGTAATGGGTCTTTCTTGTGTCATTTTAGGGTGTGAGGCAAATTGCCAAATTTCTGGAGTTCAAACAGAACAAGTCTGAAGCTCCCTTGTTTTTTTGCCAAGGGCTGCCTACCACCGATCTAATAGAAAACAGATATGTGGTAGGGTTTATACAGCTCTAATTTGTCCAGTTTGCAGACAAATCAGGTTACAGCTGGGAGGAAGATGAGCTGCACGGAACTGTGAGTTCTCTGGGGGAGATACCTGGAGAAGAGTTCATCTCTGGGGGATATAGGACAGAAAAGGGTCCCCTTCTCATCTCAGGGCTTGGAAATAACTTGTAGACCAGATATCATTCCCTGGATTAAGGAAGCCTGAGTGTGTTTGTTGGACCATTTCACAGACACACAGAAAACAGGTCCATCACCAGCCAGCGCTACCCACAGGCAGCCCTGCTCCATAATCTTTGCACCACAAAGTTTTCACTGTTGAAAGGCCATTTCCCCAGCAGTTACTGCATCTTCAGCTCCAGTTTACCAGAACTGTTTTCCTTAGCAGAAAGGACCCCATGGCATCTTAAATTCATGGTCTGAATGGAGTTTTTATCTCTCTTGTTTTTTTCAGTTTTTAAATAGATAATGTTGTGTCTCACATTTAAATTTTGGTAAACTGAGACGTGGAATGTGTGTAAGCATGGGTTTATACTGTATGAGGCAGAACAACCCGCTCCATTATGCCAAGCATGTGTGACCAAACTGTATCCCATCCAAAGACATTTCTTGGATGTGGGACATTCCAGAGACTGACTCACAACAGTCCTTCACAAGACAGATTTCTCTCCAGATCATGCCTCATTCAACCCATGACTAATTAAACTCACATCCTATTTTAAATGCAACCTCTATTTCCTTATGACACAAAGGAATTTATACTCTTTATAGGCAAGTGAATAAAGGGGAGTAGAAAACTTAATTATTCCAGAATGTTCTAATATTCTGATGCAAGATCAGGGGTAATATAATTAATATAGAAAACTGATGGATATGGAAAACAAGTAGATCTACAGACTCATTGTGTTGGTGGTCACTAATCAGTTTTGCAATTTTATTTGTCTCCAAAGTCTCTCCCTCTCCATGAATGACTCTGTGAGGACCATTCTTTGCTACAAAGAGATCTGGTTAGTATATTTATAGTGGCAAAGTTCTTGTCAGGGAGACACAACTTGAGTAACCAAAATAATTCTTTTCCTGGTAGTAAAACCACTTCCGTAAATGACATAAGCTTTCCTGACAAAAAGGCTCTTTTGCTAAAATGAGCTGCATCTACAGAGGGAGTTCTGACATTCAAACTGTACAAAGTTGAATCATCCTGTTTTGGCTGTGAAGGAATGGGGCATCTTTCAATGTCACTGCTGGGGAATCCAGCTGTAGGAACGCACAGATTACTTCTGGTCTCCCCCATGCTCTCTCTGCAAATTTTTTAATGAGTGTAAAAAGGGAGTTCTGCTCCTGAATTTGAGAATTACAGAAATGTATTATTTGGTGGATCACACTGATATGGTCCACATTTTCCATTGACACACTTGATTTCATTTTCCATGAGTTTTGGTCTCAGATTTTTTTTTTTCCTTCCAGCCATGCAGAAATTCAAACCCATTCCACCTCATTTAAGTCTCCATCTATTTATTGATCCTACCAGTGTCACAGTTGTGGGTGAATGATAGCAAGAATGGCTGAAGTAGATCCACTTCAGGGTCCAAAGTGGAGTTCGTGCCTCAGCCTAGACTTGGACCAAAACCAAATCCAGTTGGCAAGTTATAAGTAGGGAGCTGATCTTTTTGGCTGGAGAGACAAAAGGTGTCCAGCTGGGATGCTTGTCTTCCACTGAGTATAAAGAAGCTATTTCCTAACCTTTGTGGAAGCACAAAACTCAGGTAAACCTTAAGTCATGGGCTCTGAGGCTGCCAAGGAGACAATGTTTATGAACCCAGTGAGGCTGCTGGGATACTGGAGTGGCTGGAAACAGAGCCAGGCTCTTCTGAGCCACAACCCAAAATGCGCTCCTTAGCAATAGTAAACATCTATAAAAATCACAAGGCACCAAATGAGGAATCTTTCACAGAAAAATAAAATTAAATATATTTAGCCAACGAAGAGCTTTTATTATGAAGTCAGTCCTTCATATTTTATAATGTTTACACTACAGTTAATTTGGAATATTATTAAAAACCTTTGTTAGTATCATAGTTGTGTAACACCAATGATTTTTTAAAATTTAATTTTATTTTTATTTTTTATATTTTGTATTCTGTAACACAAGAACTCCAGGTTATTTATACGTACAGTATGCTGAGGTAATGGACTACCTGCAGGAGGATCTGGATAGGCTGGACCGATGGGCTGAGGTCAACTGTATGAAGTTCAACAAGGCCGAGTGCAGGGTCCTGCACCTGGGGCGCAACAACCCCAAGCAGAGCTACAGGCTGGGAGATGAGTGGCTGGAAAGCTGCCTGGCCGAGAAGGACCTGGGAGTATTGGTTGATAGTCGGCTGAATATGAGCCAGCAGTGTGCTCAGGTGGCCAAGAAGGCCAACAGCATCCTGGCCTGTATAAGAAGCAGTGTGGCCAGCAGGTCTAAGGAGGTGATTGTCCCCCTGTACTCGGCTCTGGTGAGGTCGCACCTTGAGTACTGTGTTCAGTTTTGGGCCCCTCGCTACAGGAAGGACATGGAGGTGCTCGAGCGAGTCCAGAGAAGGGCGACCAAGCTGGTGAGGGGTCTGGAGAATAAGTCTTACGAGGAGCGGCTGAGGGAGCTGGGCTTGTTCAGCCTGGAGAAGAGGAGGCTCAGGGGCGACCTTATCGCTCTCCACAGTTACCTTAAAGGAGGCTGTAGTGAGGTGGGGGTTGGTCTGTTCTCCCACGTGCCTGGTGACAGGACGAGGGGGAATGGGCGAAAGTTGCGACAGGGGAGGTTTAGGTTGGATGTTAGGAAGTACTTCTTTACCGAAAGGGTTATTAAGCATTGGAACGGGCTGCCCAGGGAGGTGGTGGAGTCACCATCCCTGGAGGTCTTTAAAAGACGTTTAGATGTAGAGCTTAGCGATATGGTTTAGTGGAGTACTTAGTGTTAGGTCGGAGGTTGGACTAGGTGATCTTGAGGTCTCTTCCAACCTAGAAATCTGTGTCTGTGTCTGTGTCTGTGTCTGTGTCTACATTAAATTCCAACCCGGTGGAGATTTATTATGTTAGAATGAACATTGCCTACAGTACAATAACCCACAGAGATAACAGGAAACATGCTAGTGGTACAGGAATTTGCATTTCGTAATTTAGGATAGTAACTGATATAACAGGTGGCTTAATCACGAGGCTTAGCTGTATGACTCTGCTGAAGGTCAGTTTTGCTTAGGATAGGTATTGCTTGGATTATGGAATAACAGATCCAAGCTGGTGATGTTTGACTCTAAAGAAGTGTAAACAGTTCAACTGTTTTCACAATAAATATTTGCTTGAATATAAAAAATGGTATTTTGTTATGTTCATGCTCATTTGTGTTTGCTTTCTAGTAAATGGCTGTGGAATAAGAACATGCATAAAATCAATGAATTTTAATCAAATATCAAATAATATGATAATATGTGTCCTTTAACTCCTTAACATTTTTGAATGCAGGAAAATGAAACCTAAGAGGGATTTTCTTAGCTCCAGGAAACAGTGACAATTCCATGCATTTTGTTACAAAACTTACAAACCTAGTATGTGTATGTCAAATGATGCAGTTTATTAACATCAAGAAATCAAAGTAAATATGACTCCCTTTGCAGTCACAGGCTGCATAAAGACAACCTCTCTCTCTCAGTAAAGGTTTTACTTTCTTCTTGAGTCTTTAGTTTAGGAAAAACAAAATAAGGAAAGATAGATCTCTTTAAGACCCGTGAAAATGTCCATGACTTCTAGACAAATATCAGATGAATTTTCTTTTTATTTCAAGAAAAAAAGACTTTCCTACCATTTCTGTACCGTTGTCACCACAGTCTGGATCCATAGCATTAAATAAAAGTTGTCCTTTATTTGTCTATTCCTAATGTCAATGGAGAGGATCTCATGTACTTCAAAAGAATTAGGATTTGAGCCTTTGAAAATCATAAGGATATGGATTTGGAAGGAACTATGCTGCTTTCTAATTATTCACTTTGATTTGTTCTTATATATATTTGCTATTCTAAAAGGTCCTGTGCAAATCAGATCATTGCACGTGGTGGGTTCTCATCTCCTCATCCCTCTCTGACTCCCACCCATACAGAACCTTTCAGTAAAACATACCCGGAGCACCAGCTGGTTGAAAAGACCTTGTCCCCCACCTCCCTGCCTGTCTCTGCTGACGTGAACAGTAAAATATGCAGTAACAGACTTTGAGTAAGATTGAAAAAGAGGAGGAAAAAATATGCTCCCAGCAGGCAAAATATTGGTGACATTTTTAATAATAATGAAACATAAGACCACAGTAGGGCAAAACTGAAATCCATTTTGCATGTCAAAGAATTGGTTGCATTTAATTTGTTTGGCATATTTTACTAGCTTTCTATTTCTTATGGAATAAGTTCAAGGTTATGAAATGTATTGCTAGTACGAAATGTTCATAAGGATTTGAGATGAAAGAGAATAAAGCAGAGAAAGGTCTTCCAACTCATTTTTGATTGATGAAATCTTTTGTGAAAAATCCCTCTTCCCTCTCAATGTAGCTTTGAATTCATATTTAGGGAATTCAGATATATGTTTTGTAAAAACAAACAAAGAAACACAAAAAATTGCTATAACTTATTTATTTATTTATGTTTAGAGATTCTTGTCTCAAATTTATTCCAAACTGGTAGAATTTATTTAAATGGTTCCCAAAGGACATGGCAGGACTTAAATGTCTGAGTCTTGAGCTGAATCTGACTTTGCTTCTTGCTTGGTTATTTCATTATAAACTTCTCTTTCCTTTAAACTACCTGATTTCAGTCAAATCTGTACAAGAGCAGCTTCATTTGGACTCTTGATATGAAAATCAGTAGCGGGGGAACTTCAAGAACTTCAAAAGCTTCTGAAAGGCCACGATAAGCCTCTGTATTATGGGAGGTTTATTAAGGGATTTCATTTGGGTTCTCAGGACGTGTCCACAGATTGGAAGGATGGGAATAAATGAACTGCAGGGAAGGTGAAACAGGGCAGGATCCAGGCAAGGGCTTGCTTTCCCCATGGTGTCACGATTTTGGCTTTTGGCTCTGCAGTTATTTATCCACTAGAGGTCTGTGTGTGCCCCGGAGAGCCTCTGACTACAGCTGAGCACGTCCTGCCAAGCAACCTGTTCCCTTCATTTTAGGGGAAAAAAAACATCAGTTCAGCAACACTGCTCCCTTTCCTGTGTGCAACTTCACACTGTTTTTCACGAGTGATGTCAGACGATTCCTTTTTATATTTTTAGAAGACAAGAAACAAAGTTTTTTTATTTTTTATTTCTTTTTCCACCTGTACCTCCAGGTTCACAGAATGATGATTTTCTTTTGCTTTGTTTGGCAACAAACAAGCAAACAAAAACAAAACCCTCAAATCATCCCAATTTATCAAAGTACAAAGGAAATGCTTCATAATGGGTGTTTTCAAACTAAATGATTTCTAGGACTCAGGTCGCCTCCATCCCCATTTTTTTCAGTTTGTGGAAAATTAAAAGAAAATAAAAAAATCAACATCCCACCCCACCCAAGGTACAAATAAACAAACACCAAAATCAAAATAGTTTGGGTGTGGGGAAACATATTTTTGTCTGATTAATTTTCACTGGTGATCTGAAGTGGCATTATTTGCTCAGATCCAATCTTGATAATATGCAGCGCCTTGCAAAGCAAAAGAGATCAAATCTGAGCTCAAGCTGTGTTGAAATGCATGTTTCCCTTCACATTAGATTTATAGGACTGCCTGCTGTTAAATGCAAGCCTGTCTGGGTAAGGCAGGTCAGTGCAGCTTGAAGGTGAACCAGACCATTACACACAGACGATGCTTTGCTCCTCTGTATCACATTGCCCACCGCTCCATGGAAAGCTAAAGGTTAATCTCAGCTCATAGAAGTGAGCATCCGCAGGCTGCTCCAGCTTTGTATGTCTGGCCCTGTACAGCACCTTCACAGACAGAAGAAATTCAAATGACAGCTTTAAACTATTTTAGCTTTTATAACCCATGCTTAGTCAGTGTGTATTTCAGCAGAAACTTATGAAGTTTTTATTTTCAAATAAGATAGGAGTGCAAAATTTACACTGGTGTAACTTCAGAAACTATAATCAAGGAACAAATTCATCTTCTGACTCTTTCTGTATGTCTGATCTAGGAAGAAAATGACTGCAGCTAGGTTTGATGTTTTGTAAACATCTGTCTGCTCATTTAAATTGCATCCACATGTCAAGACACAGAAATGCTATATTTATTCGTTTTTATTTTTAAATTAAAAAGTCTTCCTGCTGTTGGTTTTTGTTTGTTTGTTTTAAACAGAAATAAACAATTTCAGGAAAATGATAAGTGTGGAACACGAACATACCACAAAGTGCAATAAATCTTTCTCCAAAGAAATTCACCTATCTCGGTTGTGCTGTCTTGCATGCCAGCTTCAACACTGCGTGTAACTACTGAGTAACGAAGTTACCTCACTGGTTCTGTTAAAAATCAGAACTGAATATGTCCCACTAGCTAAATGGAGAAATACTGAGATTTCTTTTATTATCCAAGGGAAGTTATTTGAAAAATACGGTTACATCATAGAGGTAATGTTTATATAAATGTCAGAAATGCAGCTACTTAAATTCTGAGTTACTAAAGCTAACAAAGTAACAAAACTACATTGTCTATTTGAGAACAGTACCTATGGTTTGAAAGCTTCTTGAAAAATTAATACTCAAAGTGTGAGTGACAGTGGTAGAGATTTTCTGGTTTCACTGAAGGGCTGAGTGATTAATGAAACTAAATTAATCCAGTATATTAATCAGTATAACTCAACCCATTTTAAGCACTGACAAGTTACAGAGATGCTAGTCTGAGAACTGGTATCAGAAGAGAGAATTAATCTCTGCTCAAATCAGTGGAAAAATACAGGAAGGACATTCTAACATTAAGTGGGTAAAGATGACACACACACACCCTAGAAGCTCCAGAGATGGAATTATTTGCAGAAAAGTACTAGCAAGTGGGCTTGAATAATGAATGCATTCAAGAAACTAATTATTCCTAATGGAACGAAGATTTCATCCATGGCATTCATGGGCAAATTGGTGACATCAATATGTGGAGATCAATTGATATTATTCTGAATTTATTAGACACAGTGTGCTTCACATCTTTTCTTTTAGGAAAGAGGCTAAAAAAACAACAATTAAGGATTTTAGTAAAAAAGAAAAAACAAACCCAAAAGCCTGTGTAATTCTCACTTAAGGAGTTTGATTTTATTGGTATTTTATCAAAGTGAATCATAATTAAAGTGGTAAAAGTGAATCAATTTAAATGATGAAAACTGAGGAGATAACAAGATGCAGTTTGGTTTTAGGCTGTCGATTGGAAACGACAGTGAAAGATTAATACCACATAGCCCTGTGTGTCATTAGGCAGAGTAGAGCCAGCATGCAGCTTTTACCTTTTGATGTTCACACATTATTTTTTAACTCTTTTTTTTTTTCCCTCATTGTCTTTGGTTATCACTTCTTTCTACAGCCTGAAGACATTATGAATGCTTCCTAGCTTCTTTCTGTCCACATGTCCAAAACCAGAGAGTAGGAGACAGCTGGTTTGCCTGAGGGCAAGCTAAGTCTGGGGGAGCCACTCAGTGGACAGGCACACTCTTGTGTTTGGATAAAAGAAATATCACTGTTTTACCCAGGAGTTGCACAGGAGATACTTCACACACCCCTGTCATGACATCATTTGAAAAAAAAAAACAAAACCATTTTGTAATATCAGCACTGTCACAAGGAACCAAATTATTTTATTCTGGTCTTCATTGTGATGGATAAAGATGAACTACTCATTGGTCTGGAAGGTGGTGAGTGACTAGAAACCCTAATGACCCTGTTACACTCTAATAAGCAAACAGAAAGTAGAAGCAACCATTACACTTATAAAGAGACATGCAGATGCACAGCTCTTCAAAAGAAAGACAACTTCACTGAGCTAAAAGAAAATCATTAGCTGAGCTGTTTGAAGGGGAGGCAATAGAAAGAAGAATGTAAAAGAAAATTGAGAGTTTTTTTTTTTAATTTTAAGAATCGACAAATCAGGAAAAACAATTACTTTGTCTAAAACTTGATTCTAGCTTAATGTGCAAGGGAGGCTGTTAATTTTTTCAAAGCAATTTATAGTTAACATTGAAAAAGGGAAACAGATGGCAATCAATAACCCCGGGAAATTGTGATGTGCAGAAAAAAAATAACATGAGGTTACAAATAGAGAAAAATCCATGCTTGTAAGTCATACAGACTTCTTCCCTTTAAGTTACATTAGGAACTAAAAAACCCTGCAAAACATATTGCTGTCAATGGTAGAGAGAGATAATAAAGCTCTTCTTGGTGCAGAGAAAGCAGGAATTTTTCAAAGAATACTTTTGTCCTGTAGCTGGAAAGATGTAGGTGATGAATTTATCACACAAAGGTGAAATTTCCAGTCTATGAATAAAATGAGGATGTTAGGCAATTTCTCCTAGAGAATATTTTGCATCAAATAATGTCAGATAACTGAGTTTAAGAGTTAAAAAGAAAAAAAAAAGATAATAGAGGAACAGATGTCTGTCCACCTGATCTTAGTGTGCAATTAACTTTAGCTTACTAGGGAACCTACAGGAGGCAAAGATAGGGCTAATGTTGGACGGATATTCAAAAAAAAGACAAATGTGACGAACTACTATGTGCTGGTAGATGAAAGTGCAGCTACAGTTACTAGTCTGCTTAGCTAATCTCACATGGCTTCCAGCTACATTTCTGGAAGGGCTATACTAGGTTTTCAGGCCATAAATAC
Organism: Cygnus atratus; assembly: GCF_013377495.2. NCBI lineage: Eukaryota > Metazoa > Chordata > Aves > Anseriformes > Anatidae > Cygnus > Cygnus atratus. The sequence continues at coordinate 11,363,771 of NC_066368.1, forward strand.
TGAAAAGACAGGAATATATTTTTCCTCAATTAAAGAAGTTATTAACTAGTTTTTAGGGAGTTAATGACTGTATGATGGGGAACCATTATGTAGGGAAAGACTTGGGGAATAAAATTTATCAGTCTTCTTCATGAGATGAACAGAAGCATTTACAAGTGGAAGAAAAATCCAATGAGAGACCCTTTCATCACTACAAAGGTTAAACAAAATTACAGGTGAGAAGTTTGAAGAAAAATTTAGACAAGAAGGCAAATCATATTTTATTTAGATGGTGGTATGAGTGATTACAAATACTGAAGGCTGTGGTAAGTGCACCAGCAGCTCCATTTCAAAGTCAGAGGTGAATGTTTTTATAAAAATGATCAGAATATCTCCATACAAGCTGCAGCTGATTAAAAGCAAGAGTCTGTATGTGCATGTGTGCATGTGCAGATGGAAATTAGGTTGTGCTTTTTATAAACTGTATTCACAAAGAGAAAAAAATGGACAGTATTAAGAACCTCTTTTGCCTGGAGGAGAGATGCACCACAAGAAGCAGAAGATGGAGCTGATTTAAGACTCAAAAGAAGCTTTTCAGAAAACATGGTAATGGCGACTAACCACCAGAACAAAGTACAAGGAAAGGGATAGGGACAAAGTCTCTTCTGATTTTACAGTGGGCTGAAAGCTTTTCTAGGAGACAAGCTTTAATCTAAGACAAAGAGTGCTTTAGTCAAATACAAGTTATTGACTTGGGGCTGGATAAATGGGCCTGAGATATTTCAATAAGAAAACAGATCTCTTTTGATCTCACTGTTGGAAGTATGTGTGATTCTGTATGACTCCTGTTGCAGAGTTTCACCCATTTACTTCTATACTGAAACTGATAACACATATCTGTTTCCAAATTCATTTCCAGTAAGGGGCTAATCTAGGAAAAACTTCATAAAATAAAAACTACCTTGGGAACTGATTGCTTTTCCCAGAAGTTAACAGCTCTATGTCTAACTTCTAGCTTAAACCAATCTTATTTTAAAATTCTTGACACTAGCCTTTGTTAAGCTGTCCTCCTGCTGGTTAAAAATGCCTTTATTATCTAGAAATACTCCCAGTGCTTCCCTGAAAGTATTTTGTCACTTTCCTTCTTGATAAATTAGGTGCATATTAATGGGCATTTAAGTTATAATATAGGACTTCTCATTAGGAACAGGCATTTTGTTTGAAAAGAGGCAATAAAAATAATTTCAGTGGATGCATACCAGGACTGTAGATCAGGTGAAGGATGCAGATTTATTTGTGCATTGTAAGCTTTGTATTGTGGGAAATTTTCCCATTGTTTAGCAAAGAACAAAAGCAGGATTCTGAAATGGACTAATTCCATCCGCATTGATGTATACATCAGAACTCCCATTTAAATGAATGGAGCAGCACTGGGACAGCATACATCACTGCTTTATATTCCAACCTAAAATACTGTTCTCAATTTTCCGCTTGCTTGGTGTCTTGTGTTGTCATTTATAGCAATGCAAACAGAATGCAGTGTGGGTGTAAAACACCATTAGGTCAGATATTTCCACTCATTTATATTAGCTGTAGCATCTGGCAGCCTATTTATATTAGCTTTACATAGCATAAATGAGTGCACTTATACAATATAAACTGCAGATGTGCTACCATTATGCTTTTATTCCCTTTTAAAAAAGTCTTAGCTTTCTTCACAACATCATCCAGGTATGCTGAATTTCCCCCTTGCTGTAGAAACTATATGATGAATGGTCTTCATTTTCTGTTGGTTTATATCAAAGTGCTTTATTGTGCATCCCACACTCAACACTGCTAATATTCAGAGAGAGCTCATTGTCTTCTCTGATAACATCATATCACTTCTAATGGATCCAGAAGAGTCAAGTCCTAGTCCTGTTCTTGAAACTAGTTTCCTTGTGGCCTCAGATTTTTACTGTATTTACCACTGTAATGTTTCTAAATTCCAGATACTTAGTATATATTTAAAAGATAATGAAGCAAGATACTTGTGTGCAGTGTATTGTCAAGTAACTCACTCCCTCTCGAGGTTCACACATCAGCTAGCTATAAGCTTGATCAGTTCCTTAAGAATGATGAATAGTGTTAAAATTTGCCATATTCCTTTCTGCCAGATGCTCTGAAAAGCCTGTTAAAACTCCATAAAACAAGTAAACCAAGTTCAGTTACGCTCTGCACTTTTCCGGCACTGCTGCTAGCACAAAAATTGATTGATTGTTCTTTGTGCAAGTCTAAATCTAGCCTGTTCACCTGCAAAGCACTGCTCTCTTGTACTTTTTTTTGTTGTCCTCAGCAACATCCTGGTGAATGTTTTTCTTGGTACAGGGATTTCTCTGTAATTCTAGCACTTGCTTGCCTCTTTCTTGCTTCTGTGTGCTAATCTCATTAAAAGATTCATGCCTTGCCTCAGCAGCATGTCCCTCAGCTGCTGTCCAGAGTTCTGTTGCTCCTTTGTCACTTCCCTGGTGAAAACTTAAACATGTCTCCTTCACAGTCCAGGGCTGTACACACAGAAGGAAGGGATTTCAATAGCTCCCTCAATATTTACTGGGTGCTCTTGCTGGGTGCGTCAATATGTGATGCCCTGTTCTAGAGCTGTTGGGATATTGTAGTGATAGCACACCTGGATCTCTTCAAGTGCACGGGAGTGCTGGAAAACTGCTTTGCATGTACAGCATTCATGGTAATAATGATGGAGACTGCAAGTGAGTAGTGTAGAGTGAAATTACAGCCTAATCTAGCTAAAGTATATGGAGGTCTTGCTGCAGTGGTCAGCAGGAAAATGAAGCAGCTGAGGTCACTTTTTTTTTTTTTTTTTTGGCAGTAAAGTATGCATTTGGCTTTATGTTTGTCTTTACAAGAAGAAAGTTTTGTAATCATGTAGAGAATTTGGAGGACAAACTATTTTCAGGAGACAGTGTAGAATCATTAAACATACAAGTGGAGTGTTTGGGGATGATATGAACTGTGAAAGCACAGGTGAATCCTGCCACAGTTGTGTTGACATTAAGAAAATAAAATATTACATCACTGCTGAAATAAGAATGCACTTTCAGGACATCTGGAGCAAAAGCAAAAGAGAGATTATGGCATAGCTGAGCTGTTAGCCACCAGCCAAAAAGACAAAGCCAAGGTGAAGGAGAACAGGCTAACTTCTGGTGAATGAGATGAATGGGAGCTGGTGGATAAGGAAAGGAAAGCTTGCAGAGTTGGGTCCAGTATGTTGTCATTTTAGTCTCTAAGAGAGCTGAGGGGGGGGCATCTGAATTTAAGATGGTGGTGGTGGAAAAAAGCAGGCAAACAGCTGAGTCTTAATAAAAGAAGCTACAGGTTTGGTGACAGAAATGTATTAGGAAAAGTTTGTGAGGACCTGAGCAGTCCTGGAGAAATACAGAAAAGCAGAGTGCCTTGTGCAACAGAGAGTAAACTTCAAAATTTAAAAGATAATAAACAGACTTTGGAAAAGAGAAAGGGTACCAGGGATTACAAAGAGCCACACAGCTTCTGCAAGCAGACAGTGAACATATGGTGAAGGCGTAAACAAGCTATTGAGGAAGATTAACCAACATGAACAAGTATTGCTTCCAAGAGACATGCCATGTTCCTTGGAGTACGAAAACCCCAGAGGCATTCCGCGTGTCTGGGAAAATGTCTTGCATGTGCCTGACTGTATAAATAGTCATCCAGCAAAATACCTAGCTCTTTCCTAGAGAAATGTTTGCTGTGGAAGGGTTTCCACTGTAGGGTGCAAGGCAGTTGTACACTGCTCTGGTCCCTGTTGTGGCCCATAAGGAGCTGTTGCAGGCAGCCCCAGCACAGCTGCTGTTGAATGAATTGTTGTCTTCACCTTAATGACCACAGCCAAACCCATTTCTCTTTGCAGTCCTCTTGCTGCAGGCTGCCAGTCACAGTTGTTTTTTCATAATAGGCTGCTTGCCTCTTCCCAGGTGGTCAGCAAGCTGCGGATGGTTGTTGAATGATGAGAATCTTTATCAAGGGTGAACACTAATGTCTCCACGAGAGAAGCAAATCTACTGCGGAAGAGGTGCCCTCGGTTTAGGTGCAGGATTGATAGCTGGCCTCAGGCAGAGAGCTTGATGAGTTCTTAATGGGGCATCAGGCTAGGCTGTATGGATTCCCTCGAAGGCTGTGAATGAAAGTAAAACAGATGCCTTACGCACAAGTGAAAGGCAATGGTCAGTGATCAAAATGTCATAAAAAGAGTGTTGACAGTAAACACTGTCATTCACTGTCCTCACAAAATGATGCCTGTGCACGCCTGTAACTGTCAGGATTGTCCCTGCTTTGGAATAGTCCATGGAGAGTTACTCTTTCCACTAAGAGAGTGTTATGACCCTGTTTCATTTCCCTTCAGTAACTTGAGTGAGCCTGAAGGTTGCTGAAATGCCTCCCAAGAGGGTCAGCAGCTTTCTGAAGATGGAGGGTAAAATGCTGGAACTTCAGAATGTATTATAATAGAAAATAGAAGGCTATTATTTTAGTTGTGGTGGTATGTGGACCATATTGGCTGCCTGAATATATGTATTCATTCATCAGTTAGAAAAGTAAATTTTCAACAGTGGAGTTCAGTCAACTGTACCTCTGCCTTCACTTCTTGCACAAAAATGCAAAAAGCATAAAATTATAAAATATTTTGGTTGTACAGAAATAACCTGATTGTATTTCTCTACTTTTCTTTCCAGTAGGTTTCCTGAGAACTCAGTATTTTCCAACAAGTTACATGCAGCAGTGACGAGGGCTCTGTTGAAAATGTTAATTAAACAGAGGCATGAGTTGTGTCAAGTGCAATCTATACCTTAATCCTCTGCCTCAGTTTTTGCTTGAAATGGAAAATGCTCTTAAAGTCAAAGGTTTAAGGTCAAAAGTACTCCTGCTCACACCTGATCTTATTCTTCCAATGGCTTTGTCCTCTTGGGAATTGGATGATGAAAAAAACGTGAATTCTTCAAGGGTCCCACAGCATGCTTCATGATGCCACCCCTCAGGTAGCATCTTGGTGGACAGTGCCTCTGTGGACTTTGCAAGGTGGTTTGTTACCACCACACCCATTTCACTCTCCTAAGGTCATTTTTATGGGATTGAATCATCCCAGATAGCCAGGGAGGCTCAGTTATTTTTTAACTAAACAATGGTATTTCAGTCCTTTTGTCAGGGAATTTCTGTCTGTGTCTGAATTTAAGCTAAACATATTGTGGTAAGTAATGATTACGAGTATACTCATCATATATTATTATATAGAGATGATACTAACAAATACATAATTACATATATAATACATGTACAGAGAAAATAACAAATAAGAATAAATACTGACAATATTCCCTGTTTCCCCCCTCTGACCTGCTGGTCACCACCGAGCTGCATTCTGCTCCCCAAAAACAGTGTTAGAAATGGGGTGTGGGCCTTCATCTCTCAGCAATGGATACTTGCTGACTGGTAAAAAGAGGATTTCAATTTTATCTACATACTGTGAGGTGTACAGCACAGAAAAAAATCAGAGGTTGAAATCTGAACAATGACTTTGTAAAAAGAAGAAAAGCACGCAATTATCTAGGATAAATACGTCGCAGATCTACACCAAAAAAGAGGGTTGCATGAATACTGCAAAAGACCTATCTAATCAGAATCTCAGAGTCTCAACTCCAGTGGATGATAAAATTACTTTGAATATGAATCAAATGGATAAAGGATTGGCTCACTGGTGCCTGTGATGAGAGACTGGTGTTGCAGAAAGCCTCCGCTTACATTAAGATGGCATTATGATTTTTACTCTCCTTCTGATGTTTTCCTCAGTAATTTTTTAACTAAATACAGAAAAACAAACAGTCACAGCTGTCTCATGCCATTGGCTTGCCCACATGCCTGTGACGATAGCAGGATTAGTTTGCAACACAGCATTGTTCTGGGAGTGGGTTGGGGGAGGACAATTTCTGTACACATTTTAGTGGGTTTAGAGTCCTGATCAGGGAAGGATTGTATTGCTTTTCTCAGGGACTTGAACATAAAGTTAGAGCTTAATGATGCTTAGCAAATTTGATTATCCTCAGTGGTCAGTGTCCTGACAATTGATGAAGACCTACCCATCATTCATTTTGACCCACTTTCAGAGACAGATGATAAAGTTTAAAATAGTTATCACCTAATAAAAGACAATTCTCAGTATCATAAGAAGATGTATATTAAATAAAATGCTAGACAATTTTCACTCTTAGATATTTTTCCATTTATAACTGACATCAAATTTTGGGCATGTTTGTATTTTACATCTCTATTTTTTTCTAAGTCCAGATGATCAGACAGGCCATGCTGGTAAGTTTGAGGTTGGACCTGAATTCTTTGGAGGAACGTTAGAACTGGTATTCTGCCTCTAGCCCTAACACTCTCAAAGATTCAGCAGATAGTTTAAAATTAGGGTTTGTATCTGCATCTTTCAGGAGGCTGTCCCAGTTCTGGCCTCTCTCTGCTGTGAGCATCCTTAAAAGATACATCAAACAACACAACATGAGTTCAAACAACTTTGCTTGTAACTGCAATGAATCTGAAATGTACTGATGAAAGATTTATTAATGTCATGCAAGGCAGAGTGTCCTCATGTTAGCAGAGACAGTTTGAATCACTGAGTGAGCAGGTCATCAAAGAGAAATCAGCATGGTAATTGGAACAGCATTCTTAACCTAATTGCAATGGAGATTAAATCATCATCTGTGTATGGCCTTGGATATTGACAGCCATGCAAATAAAATAGTAATAATCCAAGGCATGCCTCTCTTTCTGTTGTGGTGAATTATGATGTGTGGCTCAGGCTGGGATAGACATTGGTACCTCTGTCAGATTTTCAGCTACATTGTCACAGTGGAATCCAGCCAAGACATGTTGACAAAACAATTTTCCCTGGGGAGAGAAAAGCCTTACTGTTTGTAGTTATGGAGGTGCTGGTACAGGAACAGTGAAAATTATGACTCAGAAAATGGGTTGTGATACTTCTAGTGTGCATAAGCACACAGGTGAACTTAGAGAGTTTCCTAAGCCTTGATCACGCTGTTCTTTCTGTTACTGGTAAATATTGTATTTTTGGGGCATCCTTACTGAAAATAATGAAAACTGTGCACATAATAGACCACTATTTCTGGGGCTCTTAGAAATGTTATTATAGAGTTTTGACACATCATTACAGAATTTTTAAATGATTATACTGGCCCAACTATTCAACTGACATTTTTGGCTTCTAATAGACAGTCTTAATTCCAGTTAGCTGGATGAAATTCAATTCTATTGCTATTTCCAAATCTGAAATGCAAGTTAGTGGTATTACCTAGCATTTAGCAGAATTAAATACTTCAGTGTGTCTAACAATGCTTGTGGCTAAAACTGTTCTGGACTTTACCTCAGTTTTAAGGCCTTTTTTACCTAAGTCCTTCAAAAGACACTTTTTCATTCAGCGTGTTTTGAGCAATTAACCCACATCCTGTGACTGTGCCACCATCCCCAGGCACCACTGGCTTTCCTGCCTTTATTCACTAAGCATGAGTCACTTCCTAGCGTCTGAACTTTTGCTGCCTGATACTGCCTCCACTGATTTATTGTTACGGTTTCAAGTCTGTGACTTCTCAGTTTTTCCCAAGTTCTCACTTTCTCTTTGGTTCTTCTGGGTTTCTCCTCATATTTTTGGGAGAAGAACTCTTCATGCCCATTTTCCACCATTCGGCTCATTGAGGAGCTGGTAGCAAGGTCATTTTTTTGGACTTTGTTGGAAAGAACAACAAAATGTATCCCAAAACTTTTGTCTATCACAGCAACCAAAACACTTGCTATTAAGCCTTAGATGGACTGATTTTACTATTTTTGAAGCTGACCTCACATGCGCTTTCTTTGACTTTAGTACACTCACGTTTGGTAGTCCAAACTTCAGACACTTCTGCCATCTATTAATATCAGTTGGAAATATTTCACTGATTTTCACAACATAGGCTTCAGGGTCTGCATGTAAACTTTACCTAATATTGTCTCTGTAACCAGGATGCCATCAGGCTATAAATGAAAGCTCATCATATGTTGACATTCAGCCCTCTCTGAAAGTCATATTGGCATGGTAACACAGCAAGTGTTCCAGCTTTGGAGTCAAAGAAATCTAAGAAACAAAAGAGCAAAAATTAAAAACTCGTGTAAAACAGCAGCAGGCATAATTTTTTCAGGGTGTTGTTTGGTTAACCCCTATTTAACTAAAAGGAGAATATTCCTCAGTTATTATTTTTATATGGTAAACAATATTGACAAAAATTCTCTGTGGTGAATATTTACTAAAAAGAGGTTGCAGAGACTCATTGTCCAAAGTCAATCTCCAATTCTGCTGTAAAAATATTTTCTATTTATGGTGAAATAAACAAACAATAAATAGATTGCTTCTTTCACCAGACAGTGATAAATACATTCATCTTTCATCACTGATGGCACGGAGAGATGGATGGTCAGCTCAGAGATCATCTACCCAGGCCCTGATGAGACTTGTCCTCACAAGTGTTCCTCAACTTTACTCTAGAAAGACTATCCTTAGGTTATGCCCAACAAAGCTGAGACACGCCTTGGAATACTGAATTTGCAAGGCCCTTGTTTAATTCCTTTTTCATCCTAAAGCCTTGTCCTTGCACTTTTTCAGATTTGCAGCTGGGTACCTTGGTGTCCATTCAACTGGTGATCCAGATACTTGAATGTATATGTGTGCCAGTCCATGGATAAAATGAGGAGAGGACAAGGTGGTAGGAGAGTGGTTGTGCAGAAATATGTAATGAGATGGAGTATGAGTGCAACTGTATGTGATACCCGTCGACTCTAATGGTGAAGAAAGGGCTTAATAGCTGTGCCCATCAAACTAGTCAAGTTTAGTGATGCCTTCTGGACCTTATCTTTCTTGTATGGACTGCCTCATATGGAATTGGATAGTGATTATGAACAGCTGTCTGTAATACAATTTGGGCTTGGACAGCAACCACATTGCAGCAAATCTCACCTAATGATGTTTGCATTTAAGGTTATTTTATACTCCATTTCACTTAGTTTTCATAAGCTAGTCTATTTGCCTGTAGTAACATGTCTGCATCGTGGATGGTGAACTTCTCTGGGATGGCTGTATGACTATATTCTTCTTGAGTAGGTTTTTCCAAGAGCCCTGGAAATTTTTATCTAACACTGTTCCCTTTCAAGTTAATAGTTAAAAATATGTCCAGTAGCTGATATCTTTCTCCAGTGGTAAATGTGAGATACTTAGAAAATTCTGTATATCACAACCTCTCAACAATATTATATTTAGATTTACTAATACTGAATCACAGATCAGTCACAATTAGGGCTGATGGCAGTGAGAACATTTAGCCTATTCCACCACAACTTGTGGGGCTGGGCTTTACTGATAGAACAATAGAACTTTTCCCAATGGCACTCAGATGGTATCAGAGATAAGGTGATTTATAAAGCTGGTGAAGTTCCTCACTCCTAAGTCAATGTCAAAGTAAGAGAATTCATCATTCAGAAGATGCATGAATTCCTGCAGACATTGAAGACTCCAAAACATCTACATACACAAGTTAGCGATGGTAGATTAATTCTTGCTCTGACTATGAGCAAGATTCAGGCTATGATATGCTGTTTCTTCAGATTCTTCCTCCAGGGCTAGTTATGTACAACAACATTCCTCTTCCTGTCCTAAAACGTTACTGCATCTGCTCTGAACAATTAAAAGAGCCATTATGTCCGTGCCCCTAGATATAGCTGCATTTCATTAGTGGAGGATAGCACTGCATATGGCCATTGTTTTGTTGGATTTTTGATAATAAAATAAAAATTGCTCGGTATTGATTATAAAAGTGACAACCTGAAGATTTATTATGCTGCAAGAGTGTTGGGGGAAAAAAACAATTCCGCTGTTCCTCTATCTGGGAACCCAGGGAAGTGATGGATAGCTCAGTACTACTACTATCATACTTATTGGAATAAATCATAGTGACAATATTTCAAAGACATCAAATGCAAAACTGTCTGTCATCAACATTTGACCCTAACCTATGTGAAAAGGAAATAAAAACAAAAACCAAAAACCAAAACCAACCAACCAACCAACCACCACCACCACCACCAAAAACCAATCAGGAAATTAAAATCTTAATCTTTATTGAGGTTATGGAAAGATAGCAGTATGGAATAAATATTCCTTGATTCCCTTGGAAACTATGAGAACTAAGGTACATTTGTAGCTAAAAGCAGCTATTGGAAGGCGAAAGAAATCTCCTTGAATCTGCCCAGGGCTAATATTAGCTACAGATAGGTAGTGTCAGATTGTTCCAGAGAACTGTGTTATGCCTTCAAAACTTTTTTTAAGCAAGGCATCTTGACTAGAGAAAGGTTAGCTTGCTGGTGTAATACAGTTAATGGACCTGATTACACAGAGTTGTCCATCATAAAGACAATTTTTACCCTACAGCACACAGAAGAAGAGGAGAACAATCCTGAATGGCCAAGTTAGTAGAAAATAAGTTAACTGCAGGGAGAAGAGATGGTGTTTCTTTCTCTAACCTATGACATTTTTTTTTTCCCCTGTAAGGATCTGGAGTGGCATTAATAAAAGGTGCTGTTTCTGTGCTAGTTTCTGGCTGAGAAAAATCCAAGAAAAACAGCTGGAGAAAAACTTCTACAAATATATGACCCATAAAATTTTTTCCTGGTACAATTCTGTATCTGTCAGGGCAACTACACCAGATGTGAATTTGTTTAGAGGACTCCACCAACATGCTAATCCCAAAGTAAAACACTCCAGAATTTATGGCTTATTACTGCAGCTGGTGAAATGATGAACACTGAACAGAAACTGAAACATCTCTTCTATTATTCTTGATAAAAATGTCACACTAAGCCTCTTCCAGAAGTCATATCGTTTTTCTTTTTAGGAAAGTAGAATAATGTCTACTATTCAGATTTCCTGTCTCATTCTGAGTGGTGCTTTGCTACTGAAGCCTTTGGAAAAGTAATAGAGAATGGGCTAAAATAGAAAACAGAGAAAGTGGAATCCCATAATAGCACTAACTAGAAATAACCTCTATAACCATTCGCCACAGACACTCAAAACTTTTTAATTGCTGACAAGAAGAAATAGCTTTGCACCTGCATATCAATGAGATACTCATGCAGGGTGTTTGCAATAGGTTGCTTTATGCACTCTGGAAGAGAGGGATGAGAGAAGAATAAAAATTGTAAGTACACATAAGAACTGGTTCTGAAATACAGCTACCTGACCATCTTCTTTTACTTAGACAAAATAACCTGTGAGCAGAATTCCCATCACTGAGACTATTGTTGCTGGCTTGAGTACTGGTCACTGCAGACGCACCTGCTGTGTGTTATATATCAAACCCTTTCAGTGAAGGCAGGAGTGTTTTGTTCTCTTGTTTGTTTGAGAGATTTTTCTGAAAGATTTTGTGCCCCCCCCCAAACAAACAAACAAACAAACAAAAAACCCCTTCCAAATAACCCACCATGGAAAAAAAAAGCCCTACCCCAAAATACCCTGTGTTTTTTACATAGCTGCACTATTTAAGTTTCAGCTACATAGAAAATCAGACTGTCCGAAGACACAAGGATCTGATGGAGAACAGCAATAGAGAAGGCATTTTTAAAGGGTCCATTAAACCTAGCAGGCAACATTAATTTTTTACCTACAGAAAGTGTGAGCCAGAGTTATTTGAGAGTTGGAGGAAAAAAATGTGAACAGTTCAAAAGAAAATAAATTATGTTAGGAGATAACTGTGCAATTCTAACTGGATGATCTGAATGACTCTTGGGTACTTTAAAATCTTTAACCTTAGAGCTTATCTTGAGAAATGTGGAGTTGATCAAATTCCAAATAAATTAGAGGCAATTTTATTTCCTAAAAATAACTGGTGTAAATTTTACTTGTAAACATATTCCTGTATTTTGTTAATTAATTACAAGACTTTTAATTATTTCTATATTGTTATATTGTACTATTATACTCACAGTAAATATTTAAATTTTCTGAATATCTTCAAAGATGACAGAAAGACTAATGTGCTAATGAAGTTTTCAGTGTTCAATGCTGTTAAGCTGAAATACTTTAAAATGCTGGTTAGAGGAGGAAGACTGGATCCAATTTGGTGTCCACATTGGGTAGGGTCCAGTCTAGGATGCACCAGTTAACAGCTGGAGTAGTGGAAAAACCCAGAGTCCCGCTAAATATTCTCTGATATTTAATCTATCATAATCAACAGCTTCTACAGGTCACTAAGTGACTCCTAATATTGGGTTTCACAGAACAAAGAAGAATCCCAAAATTTCAAGTCTTTTTAGCCTACTGTAATTGTTCTATTTAAAAAATGAATTAATTTTTAAACACAGACTGAGCTATTAACATAGGAACTTCTGCGCTAGACACAATATCTCTACACTTAGGTTGAAAATAGAAAGAAATTTCTGAAACATAGATTTTTTACTTCATTGTACCTGTTTTTCTCAGTCAACTCCTGAGGTAATACTGCATTAATTCTAGATTTGATGTACTGGCTGAAGAGTGAAGGAACTTGATGGGGTGTCAATTACTTAGCCTGTCACTGGCCAATTAATGTTCCCCAAAGCAATGGCATTATGCCCTGATGAATCTAACACTGAGCAAAGACATGCAAGAAATTTGTGTCCATCAATAACCTGCTGCATATCAATTTCTCTGTCCTGTCTTGTTTATATAAATGCCAGTATTTGCATATATACATTTACACACTCTTGAGACAAGGAATATTTCTCAAGATCTGCTTGTATAAATGTATAATGTCTGTTACCCCAAACACCTCACCTTTGTTAGCGTCTTTTGGTGATATCATTGCAGTTTTAGGACTGTGGCAGAGTTCTTCGTTTCTGAAGCTGCTGCTGTTGGAAAGGAGAGGAAGCTTTCATTCCCAGCTTAATGGATTGAACTGTCTCTCAACCTTTTATATGATATATCTTTGCTAGCAATGTCTCCAAGACACTAATAAGGAGAACACTCAATAGTATTGGCATGATAAAGTGAAAACTATTAATAAAGAAAAGCAAGTCCATCATACTCATTAGATTTAAATGTAGGGGAAAGAATATTGTGTATATGTGATGTGGCAGGGGAATTATACTACTAGCCCAATCAATTTCCATGCAGAGTTTTTGTTGTCGTTGTTGTTAGTGAGTAATTAATATAAATAATGCTGACTGTATTTAAATATTGAGGATACTAGGGAAAATAGTGTAGAAGACGGCAAGCAGATGGATCATTTAATTTATTCCCCAATTACAGCTGACATGTTGGGTATAGAAATCTGTGAGTCATCTATTATTTTTATGGTCCATTTTACAGCTGTGTTTATTGTTATAATAAATAAATACATTATCTCATTAGGCTGGTATTGTAAAAAGCTTGTAAAATAACAAACATTCTCTGCTTTCAGCACTTTCCCCCATGTCAGGATATCACAGCCAAAGAGGAAGGATGTGTTTGTACCTTATTAAGAGTCAGGTAGATCTCACTCATCTTGTAAAAATATGGAGATATCAAGTGAAAATAACTCTCTGAAGTCAAGGTAAATAAATCTGATTCTTAGTGGAGGTAATAGGGAGAGGCCTCCTGTATCTTTTTACTGTTTGACAGAGTAGAAAACAGTGCTCGCCCTCGCTCTCCCAGCAGTAAATATATATTGCAAATAAACGTCAGATTGGCAATAAAGTTCATTGTATTTAAGTTTCAGACTATTCCATAACATGGCAATTTGATGGGGGAAAACCAGCTGACTGTTACAGTATTTAATGTTCGGAAGCTCTGTTTCTGAGACTGGCAAGGGGAGGATCTTCTCCCACACAGCTGGACCCAGTTGGGGGGTAGGCACAGCCCTTGGCCTGGGGCAGATGACACCTGGAGTGGCACAATAGCAGGGACCTGTTTGCTTGCTCTCCCTTATGCCAGAGACCTGAAAAATCATGATTGATGTGGGGGGAAGGGAGGGCAAAGAAAGGACAATAGTTGTAGTCACTATGCCCTGTCCTACCTACAAAAGCATCAAGTGTGACTCTCCAAGCCAAGTGGTATGTACTTGGCACCCATTTCCAAATTTGCCATCCTGTGGCAGAATAAATATCTTGTTGTTAAAGGCTTCTTTGTCTGGGGGGCAGAATACGGTTTTGTATATCCTGCTGATGTTTGATGATCATTCAGGGGGTCTGGGGCTCACATGCACTTCCTGTGTGTGGCAGGAATCACAGGCTCTGAGTTGGAAAGACATGGCTCCAGCTGGCAGAGCTCAATCAAGTCAAGCTGCTGAGTGGCTGGGCTCTTGCACCTATGCAGGCTGGCACCCTCTACAGAAGAGGTCTTCAATGTTTAGCCTGGGAACTGGCACAAGAGGCTTGCCAGCTGCTGCCCAGAACCCAGAATCAATAGTTCCCGGGGGCATACCAGTTGTCCCCAGTCCAACACAACAACATACCTGTCTATGGCAACTTTAGTAACTGTTCATTGACCCCAACCAATGCCAACCAGTAGCATGTCAGCCCAAGCAGTATTAGCATCTCAAGTGGACTGAGATTTTTTTTTTAAATTTCTGGAGCAAGATTATAGGTTAAAAAGAGATCTACAGAATTAATTTCCCATGCGTATGCCAATTTACTTAGCACTTTGGATTCTCTATTACCTTCTGAGAAAAAAAAAATATATATTTATTAGTTTTCATTATTTTTAAAAGAAGACCATTTGGTCTCTGCTCTTCCTTCTAGAAGAAAGCACTCAGATATGCAGGCAATAATTATTTTCATTCTTTTAGGCCAGGTTGGGATGACTCTTAGATAATTCTACTCTCCTTTTAGTGTAGAACCATAACTACACCAAAGGCCATATGCAGCACTTTCACAGGAGAAAGAATCTTTTTTGTGTTCATGAGAAGCAGTTTTCCAGAATAAAATTTCCTTTAAGAAGCTCATGAAGATTCAGTGTTATGGGTTTAGAAAGCAACTGTGCTCAGTAGTTATGCAGCAGAACAGCAAAGGCTGAGCTCTACCTTTTGTGACTTTGAGAACAATCCAGCCTTTATTTAGACAACTTCATTAGCATTAACCAGTAAAAAGCTTTATTACCAACTGACATACTAGGGTTATCCATCTGAAAACAGCAGTCTGGTCATCTGAAGAAAACAGATGGCAACGCTGTTATATCAGAAGCGCTGTTTTTTCTCGGTTTGCTTAACTGGGGACTGGTGGAAGACACTTCTCGGCAGTCCCAACTGGATCTATTGGTGAAATGACTTGCCCAAATGCACCAAGGAAGCAGATTTTGTCACTCAGATCGCTGCTTCTGCTCTGCTTAAACAGGAGGCTGTGGTTTCCAGGTATAACAAGAAGCAGTTGAGAAGGAAGGGGAGAGAGGTTTGTCAGCTGTTGTATTTCAGCCTGAAAACAGGCAGTCCCCTCATCACTTCTCCCATTCCCTCATCACTTCTCCCTTTCCCTACAGACATGACTTTTCACCATGGAGTAAGTTGATATATGTGTTATTTGTATTTTCATATTACAGTTAAGGATGCAGCACAGGCCTGAACTTTGACTGAGAGGTCAGCAGCTTGGGAAGGAAGAAAAAAAGTTAAGAAAGGCTGTGTTAAGCAGTATTAGCTCTTGGTTGCGTAGCACACTCATCAGCTTAATCCCCTGAAGTGTCGCAAGAAAAGAGCTTTTGCAGCAAGGAAAGGAACAGCATGTACAAGCAATTTCACATTATGTTCCTTCCTGGTGGATCCATGGTCTCAGCCTCTTAGGTCTGCTGCTGATATACATCAAGCTTCTCATCTGATATATTATATCTACCACTGAAATCCTGTCCAACGGGGATTTCTTGTGGAAGAAGGAATATGTCTCTAGGAGATATAAAGAAGCTGAGTTATAATTTAAAAAATACTTTTCTAGAATTCAGTCAGAAGAATACTGGGGGAGAGAACACAGGACAAATTTCCAGCCACTGATCTTTGACATCAACAGGTTTGCAATGTGTATGAACCTTCATCACTCAAGGTGAGAGTCTCATCTAAAAAAGGGCAGGAAGAATGCTCCCTCCCCCCCCCCCAAAAAAAAATCAACAACAACAACAAAACAACCAACCAAACCAACCAACCAACCAACCAAAAATGTCTGGCTGCAGCAGTGCTAGTTATATCCACTCCGTGCTTATTCAAAGGGGGGATACAAGTAAATTATATCAACTTGTTGTGATTTGGGTAAAGAAAACAGATATGTGATCCACAAAGTAAATCAAACCTGAATTTCTATTACTGTATGAGTGAATATCCGAACAAAACTAGTTACCCTACAGTTTGCTGGAGGACTATTACCCTCTCTGTTATCTATGGCTTCCTCCTCCTTGGTTGTACTGCTACTCACAGCTTAATATATCTCTACATAGCTATTTTCTCTCACTTGTTTCTCTCACTTGTTTCTAGCTATAATTAGAGCACAGATTTAGCACTGCACTTTTTTCTATTTACTTGTACAATGTGGATGAGGACTTGGTGGTTCTCTTAATCAATACATCTATATGCTACTGCTTCCACAAGCTTTTAAAGAATTGCAGGCTCAGGACAATGGTGATGTCTCCAGTGATGTGCAAACAGGCAGAGGTGTAAGTACAGAGCTGTTGCAGCTGTGCAGGTGCTTCTTTGTTTTGCAGCAAGAACATGGAGAAAACAGCCTGGCTTTGAGCAAATGCAAGCACAATAAAACAACTCTTTAGCCTATGCTAGAATTTTTGAGGCAGGAGGAATGTGCATTCATGCATCTTAGCGTTGACTATGCTGTACTGGGCATCAGGATGCCTGGATCAAAATCCCACATTTCTGTACTAAAAGAGGCCAGCAACTGTTTGTTGTTTGTTGGTGTTTTGTTTTGTTCAGTTTGCTTTATTTTGTTTTTATGGTGCTAAATGCTGTGGATCAAGGATCATAGTAGCAAAAGAAAATCTCTTCCCTGTGCATTCAAATGTTTGCAGCAAGTTTTGGAGAAACAGAACCAGAATGTACAGATAGAGATACAGAATTATTCTGTGTATTGTGCACTGTGTGCATTTTCCCTTTGTACTTCAAAATACAGCTTTAGTAAAAGAAATCACATATTTGTCAGTGGTAAAAAGAAGCTTATGGAGCATGAGAAAGTTGAGTGATATATTAGTGAGGACTTCAGGGTGTTTTAAATATGATGCCTTTAAATTTAATTTGGGTTCTCATTGGGTCTGCTCAGGCCTCAGAAGAAAGCTTGCAAACAAGAAGGATTTGGGTTTTCAGGGCTGGAAACCAAACCTGGCTAATAAGTCATGTACTGTGGACTCAGAGTCCACTATTTCTTGTATCTGCTCTTTGACAAGAGTTGACAAGGGAAGGATTCCTGCATACACAGCCCACCAAGGTTTTCAGGTTTTGCTAAACATTTGCATTCGTGTCTAAGCTACGAAAGAGAGCAAGGGGAGCTGAACTAGTTGCAACCATGCCACTTTGTTCTATTGCTGATAGCACTTAATTCCCTCAACTCCATTTCATTCAGTAAATGCAAGGTACCTGGATGTTGCTTGGTCTCAGAATGCTGGGGAGCTGGATAAGAACTGGGTTCCATTCCATCAAAATTAATGCAACAAAATTAGATGGTTAAAAAAAATATATAAAAAAAAGAATCCCTAACTTATTCTTTCACCTGCGAGGGATCATGAAGACTTCAGTCTTTCTAAGCTTCTTTTTTTTTTTTTTTTTTTTTTTTAAGCTTTTGCTTAAAAAGAGCAGACCTTTGTCCCTCTGTCCTGGGAGCTGCCATTTGGTATTTTGTATCTGATGACTAACTTCACACAAAGGCATTTCTATGTTCAACCAAATCATTCTCCTGCTCCTCTCCCAGAGTCCAGAGGCAGAGGCCACGCAGGGCAGAGAGGTTCTGAGTTCTCTTATTAACATAAGGAGGGAGTGGATCTGCTTTGCTCAGCCACATTGCTCAGTGGCCTGTTTTGTTGTCAGACTCAAATGCTGTGAACCTTTCAGGGATTAAAACTGATGAGATTCTCCACTGCCACCAGGCTCTTCAGGGCACATGATTTTCCTGAGCCGCAGTCACCGACTGGGAATTGCAGTCAGAAGGTCAGAAAGCTGTTAAAAAAGGAAAGTCTATATTGATGTTTTCCATTATTTGAAGTCTAAAACCAATACAAAACAACCATAGTTTTGATGAGGCTTTCCTGTTCCCCAGCAGCAATACAGATCTTTGAGTTAATCCAATGAATTTTTTATTGATATGTAAGAGAAGAAAAGGATCTCCAGTGCTTTTTGACATTTGTGTTGTGGGGAACTACACATTTAAGAGGCTTACCTTAAGAGCCAGTCACAGTGTGAGAAGTTATTCTTATGCTTACATTGCATATGAATACAGTGCTGACCAGTCAAGATAGAAACAATGGATGTGACTCTCTTGTCTCAATGAACTTGCCTGATTAATTTCTCCTCCTGGTATTAATATGCCAGCTGCACTATCTCTGCTTGAGATGCATTCGCAACACAAAGGAATTATTTTATCTCAGCCTGTATAATTTCAAGTGATGTTGGTAGCTTACAGACACTCACCGCCCAAGTCATTGTCCAGGGGTAAAACTGCAGGGGAACAAGCTGCACTGTCTCAACCATGTCAATGCTATCGAACTTAATATTTCTATAGTTTTTCTTTTAGTTCATGCAGTCTAGATTTTTTTTTCAAACCTATGGAAAATACTGTACTAATCTTGCTATCCTGCTGAGTTTACATTCAGGCAGAGAAGGGAGGTTCCCTAGCAGATACTACGATTTAGGAAGGGAAGGGGAGATAAGACTTGTCTGCCCAGCCAACTTATCCCCTGCCTGCTTCCAAAAGAAGTTCAAAAACCCCACCAGGAGGTAACAGAGAAATATGCAGAAAATCTGAAAAAAGAAACAAGAACTTTAACAAGTGAATTATCAGTAATCATTGCCATCCAATCTGAAGCCCTAAACCTTCATATTTTTGCTTGCTTTTGTTTATACACAATGTGCATGTCTTATCCTTTTATGATCCATGGCTTTGGGGACATTTTGTACGAGTGATTGGAAACTTAGAGCTGAGAGACAGTAATAAAAAAGACAACGTGGTCTTCCTTGAGTGAATGTTCCTCTCTCATTTTGGCTTTTTTTTAATCCACTTTGGAAACCATGAAAATCAGAGCATTTTCCAGATCCATAATCAATCTGCTTGCCCTCACTTCAGTGCTTTTGATTTTATTTCTTCTTAGAAGTGAATTTACCCAAAGTGGACTGCAGATTTCCGAAAAGGTATTTTCAACATGGTTTCAATTCATGCATAAAACAAAGATTGCGCATTTGATTTCCACAGAAATAAAAGTCACAAGGGCATGAGCTCATATAACACCTTGCTTCCCCTTTTCCCAATTTACTTCAGAGAGCCAGCTACATCTGTATTCCTTCCTCTCATCCTCTTTTTTGGCCTCCAGGCCTACTGAGGCAGCAACTGGTATCTTTGTCAGCGCTCACCAGACCCTGACTCAAGGCAATTTCTGTAAATAATTTTCCAATACTACTACACTAATTTTATACACTTTGCATGCCTATTTGCAAGTAATTTAATCACGTACATAACTTTTCTAACCATGGATTATGAAGTTATCTCCCTGCTTAACTGATGCCCAGAATTTGCTGCTATTTTGATATAATTGGGATGTGTTTATTTTCACTAGTTTGTAATTTCTTTGCTTAAGAGGCCACATTCTGAAGTCTTTTTGTTTAAGAGCATCAACAAAAGCAGACAGAATATGCAGTAGAAAGAAGTTTTTTTTTTTTTTTTTTTTTTTAATCCTAATGTTGGGCAACAAGCCCTAGGTCTTTGAAAAAGAGTCAGATGCTGTCTTCTATCAAACCACCAAGAATTGTGCTGAGGGACCCAACTGCCAGCTGATGTGAATGAGAACTCATTTTACACAGGCAGAGAACAGAGAGTAGGCAATAATAATTTCACAGTAGCCACACTGACATTGGTGACCCAGGTCACCACCATCATCATGACCAAAGTTTCTGGGGAGTATGTCTCTGTACAGGCAAACCCGAGCTGTGATGGAGAGGGATTTGTCTGAGCTTAGCCACCATGGCAGAAATCCAGTTCATACTTCTACCTGCAATTTCTCACTCATGTCTGTTCAAAAAACTTTATTGTTTTGGATTGCTTTCACTATTTTGATATGACTACCATTAAACAGATGTGTTCATTGGTTTGTTGCTATTTTATAAATGTTATTTCTGTAATTTATATTCATTAATATGGGGTGAAATGTCACTATTTTCCACCACTATTTGGAATCTTACATGCTGAAAATAGAATAATATTACTCTCCTGGGATGAAGGGATTTTCCCCCTTAATGTGTCAAACAAAAACAGAAAGCCTTTTTTTTATTATCTGCACAATAAACCATCATTTTTTATTGCTAAATAGTTTTCTGTTTTCAGAAGCCTATTTTCTGTGTGCAAAAAGACAGGGTTTTCTTTCTCTGATACCTTAACATCACATAACTCAGCACTTTAAGATCAGAGCTGCATAGTTCTTATTGTCAGAAATGTAATTAAAATGAGAGCTGTAGTACAATGGTCATGAGGACATCGGGGGATATCTGCTGAGTATTACAACAATCATTATGATTAACTTCATACATTTGGCCCAATTTAATACTTACATACTGTAAGCTACAGAGATTTCAGGGAGAATTTTGAGAGATGTTTTCTTCTCTTCTGCTTTAAAGCCTGTAGTGAGAAGCGGCTTTGTATTATTTGCATTTTCATCTAGACTGGAAGAGTGCCTGTTGGATAGCATAGAAACTGCAGTGATTAAAAAGACCTAGTGACTAAACCAAAATCCAAGCTCTGATGGGCGTAAGTCTCCCTTCAAAGACAGCCAACGACCCAGAACTAAAGTATTGTCTGAATAACTTGTGCCCTGAGCATTTGAGAACCTAATCTTAGCCTACATTTTGTTGAAAGAGACTAAACACTACAGAAAGAAAAGGATTTCCAAATTTGAAGCTGACAAAAAAAAAAAAAAGCAACAAAGAAAAGAGTTTCTGCAAGTAAAATTTTGCATTGTGAAATCACAAGAACTTCTCACACTCCTGACAGCACGAAACAGAAAGCCCCCAGGCTTTCCAGCCATCCTTTCTGGGTAGTCTGAAGTGTGCCTTCATTCTTAGCTCAATCTACCCTAGAAAATAACCTAACTCCACTTGTCTCTTATTTATAAGCTCTTTGCTTATATTAACTCCCTTTAGCTGGCCCCAATGAGTAACACATTTCTTCTTACTGGCTGGCTTATGGTGTTTTCTGTAGTAAAAGGAATAGCTGCTGAGACTTGTGAGCTTGGTAACTCTATCCTTGCCAAGCTGCTGCATGCCAAGTATACCAGAACCAGCATATGTGTTCTAGGTTTTACTTTTTTTTTTTTTTAATTATTATTTTATTATTATTATTATTATTATTATTATTATTATTTTAGTTTATTTTAATTTGTGGTTGCTCTTATTATTACCCAGCTTCTGGTGCAGAAATCGCTTATGTGTTGCTAGAGCAGTTCCTTACTATGTATTTCTGTACAAGGAGCTCATTGCAGAACTGGGACTAAGTGATGATGATGGGGTTGTGCGAGGAGACCTGTGGTGTTATGAGGGCACCCATGGGTTTTGGTTGTACTTGCTGTGAGGAGACAATATGCTGTAAACCCAACTTATATGTGAGTACAGTAGCAGGGATGTGATGGGCAAAGGCAGCAGTAAATGTTTTATACTAGTCAGATGAGGCAGAATGACAATATAGAATAGCTAAATGGAGTTTAAGTAGACTTAAAGTGGAATTAATCTTCAGATCTGATAACACCCCCCATAGACAATGCAGATCTCATCCTGTTACCTGGGAGAATTCTTGGATTCCTTTGAACCCCCTTGCTATCATTGGTCTGTTTTTCCCTATGAGGCCCACCCCAGCAGTCACCTTTGCTATGCTAATGGCAGCAGGGCCCCGTGATACACATGATAAGAAAGAGCGTTTTGTTGTGTGTGAGTCTGCCAGTGACTTTCTCAGCCTGGGCTCAAAACATTGCACGCCAACTCGGGGCTGCTGCTAGCTGAATATGTAAAAGTTGAGCTTCAAGCCACTGTAGGCTCTGTAATTGCTGATTGCATTAACTCAGATGCTACCATGGAGTGTGCTGTGTGTTACTCTGATTTTATTAAAATAAAAAGATGAAATGCCAAATTAAAGAAAAATGAAAGGGATTATCATGACTCCAGGTGAAACATAAACAGCAGGATTCAGAGAGCTCCTGAAGAACATAACTCCTCTTTCAATAAAATATCTCCATTTATAAAACATTTAAACAGAAAGGGGAAAGAGGGGAAAATATCTATATGCCATATCAAGAAAATTGCCTTTAAATGGTATGTTTCTCAAGAGTTTCTATGAGGCATTAGTAGCTCTCCAAGAAACAGAGGCCTTGTTTTTATGCTAATGACAACTGAGATAAAGATAAGAGGGAGGGAAAATGCAAAATGCTCTGCCATACAGTCTGAGTTGGTCTGGAATAAATATCTATTATTTATTGAAAGTTTTCTGCTGGCTGGTAGCAACACTTTAAAGGAAATGTTTGTTTTTCTTTGTTATTTGGTGATGATCATTGCCAAATGCAGGAATGCTGTGAAAGCTGAAAGATTGGCTTTATTTCCTTTTTCTCTTTTCCTTTTTGTTGCTTCCCTCCCCCTCCAGAACCATAAATAATGATAACAATAAACACAGGAAAAACCCTTAGGTAGCTTACAAATGAAATGCAGGAGATGTATTTTTATAAATGAGAGTGTGAATGTCACACTGGTAAAATTAGAAAGAAATGTGTGAGTCCTGAGCTCCCCTGAGCTGGAGGGGAAGGCTTAGGAGATTTCATTTGTTGAGCACTGCCGAGAGAAAGAACTGCAATGAGAATCTGTTTTCATTAAAAACACAAGCCAAAGAATCTTTCTCAAAGCCTGATTACAAGGCTCTGACTTTGACCCCCATTTTAATTTTAACATTGTCAGAAAAAGAATAAATGAAATGTGCTTCAACACTAAAATCTCTGGCATGGTTATGGCAGGGTGCAATCTGCATGCAAATGTCTGTCAAGATTGTTTGGTGGGAGCCAATGTTAGCCTCTACATCACCAGAATAAGAAGGCAAGAGAAATGGAGAGAAAGGGAATAAAAGCATTCCTAAAAGTGCATAACAATCTGGGAACCTGCTCAGTGCTTAAACTTATGCACCAAATGTAACCAAAATGGAAGAAAGTTGTGGACTTCTTCCCTGTTAAACTGATGCCATGGTTTATGCAAGTTTATTTGAGTCTGTATCTTGGATGCTTATCACAGGACTATCACTTTTTTAATGTAAAGGAGGATCAGAGTGCTCACTGAGCTAGGTTTTGTAGTCTGTTGTAATAACCTGTGTTCTTTGTGATGTGCCAGCTCCAACCATGGAAAAATAGACAGCTGTCTTGTGTAGCAGACTGCAATGGGTAGAAAAAGAGACAGTCTCATCCACAGGAGTATAAAATAACAGAGTACTGGTCATGTGTGTTTGTGCTTGAGCGAAAAAATATGTTGCATTTTATTTGGTCCTAAACTTAAAACCTAGAGGATCATGATGATCAGCATCCTCAAAGGAGCGTAATGTTTGGAGGTTGAAGTGTACAAGCAAAGGTTGTTTTTGCCTGTGCTTTTTAGCTCCTATATTGACCAAAACCGTGCTTTAGTATTTTTGAATACAAGCTAATGAAGCATTTCAATGGGATCTCTGAGGTTTATCATAAGATCATTGCCAGGAGCTGTTACAGTTGAAAATTTAATAGCCTGCTTCTGTATATTAATGCAAATGTTGAAAGCCTGTGGAGCAGGTGAGCTCATCATTTATCTATAGAAAAGTTCACTTCTAGTCAGTGTGCTCATAAATTTTCACTTCCTGAACAGATTTTACAAGTGTTTCTGAAATATTCAAAACATTTTCTATTTTCTCTTTCTTTTTTTTTTTCTTCTTTTTTTCTTCCTCCCCCCCCTTTTTTTTTTCTTTTCCCTTCTGTATTATTTAGATTCCAGATTCACACTAGTGGACGTGTCTCAGGTGTCTGCTTGTATTTTGTTTCATGTGCCTGGTGTAAAACATTCAAGGAGTTCATTACAAGAAAATGCTGGATAATTTTCTTCAGTACTTGTAGCTCGATATTCCTGTGTCTGGTAATGTTTTCTCTTGATATGAACAGAGGATTTAGAATATGAGATTCCTTGACTTGGATAGGTAAACAGGATTCTGGATGCTTTTCTGAACAGTCTGAAATTTTAAGGATCACCTCTTTACTGGAATAAGGTCTCTCAGTCCCTGCTGAAAATATTAGACAAACCACTAGATTTGAGAAACACAGGAGTACCCAGCAGCATCACTCAGATCCATGACCCAGTCCTAATAAGAAGCTCAGCTCCTTCCCATTTTCATAAGGAGAGCTGTAAATGGACAGTATTTGTATGAAAAGATGAGAAAGACACAGAGAAAGGAAGGCTTATTTTTTTTAAGCATCCTGTAAATAGGAAGGAAATTTGCATAGGTCTTTGGAAAGGAATGGGTTATGTGAATAACCAGAGTCAACAACTCTTGTTGCTCACTTTGCAGTTCCCAGACCTAACTCTGGAGATGTAAATTCATCGTGTCTGTCGTCAGCAGCTCTTGTTTGAACCCAGCTGAAATATTGTAAAGTTTTCAAAACAAGTTTTGTATTTTATCTTGATAAAAGACATTTCTCCCAGACTCACAAGTTCAGAAATAGGCTCTCTTTTCCTGCTCAAAGCCATATGCTGCTGACAGCCCTACCTGATTATGTGATTCTTTTTCTAGATCCTTTTTTTTTTTTCAAAATAAAAAGCTATTTCCGCTACTGAAGTGAAAAATAGGTTATTTTCCCCATTAACAAAAAGAATACTTTGTCTGTAAAGCTAAAATAAATGGAAACCAATGTCTGATCTACAGTCGGCATGCGTTTCTACTCTAGATATTTTTAAGCTGGCTTTGCATTGAATTCTGATGAAGTTGACAGAAGAATAACTTAAACACTTGTGAATTTCCTGTGCTTTTCAACATAGAATGGCTTGGGTTAGAAGGGACCTTAGAAATCATCTAGCTCCACCACCCCTGCCATAGGCAAGGACGCAGCATCCACAGCCTCTCTGGGGACCTGTTCCAGTGCCTCACCTCCCTCTGAGTGAATCTCCTCCTCATATCTAATCTAAATCTCCCCTCTTTTAGTTTAAAACCATTCCTCCTCATCCAATTACTATCTGCGTGTGTAAAAAGTCACTCTCCATCTTTATTATAAGTCTCCTCTAAGTACTGAAAGGCCTCAATGAAGTCTCCCTGGAGCCTTCTCCCTCCACTTTGAATATCCCCAGTTCTCTCAGCCTGTCTTCATAGGTGAGGTGCTCCAGCCCTCTGATCAACTTTGTGGCCCTCCTCTGGACGTGCTCTAACAGACCCACATCCTTTTTGTGCTGAGGGCCCCAGACCTGGATGCAGTACTCCAGGTAGGGCCTCACAAGGGCAGAGCAGAGGGGGACAAACTCCTCCCTCCACCAGCTGGCCACTCCTCCGTTGATGCAGCCCAGGATGCAGTTCACCTTCTGGGCTGCAAGCACACACTGCTGGCTCATGTCAAGCTTTTTGTCCACCAGAACTCCCACATCTCTCTTCACAGGGCTGCTCTCAATGAGTTCTTCTCCGTGTCTGTAGTCCTGTCAGCGATTGCCCTGGCCCAGGTGAGCATGTTAGCAGTAATACCTCTTAAAGTGAACTTCCTTGAAGTGATGATTCCCTGTAACTGATCTGACCACAGTATCTGTCCTGGCCTTTCAGCAAAAAGAGAAAAACCTGGTAGGACTCAAAGCTCTGAAATAGATAGTTCTGGTAGTATATACATTTACAGAGAGGTTTGTGTCTCCTCTGTGTTTCTGCTGCCTACATATGTAATCTGTGTCTGCCTGCTCAAGAAGGCAGTAATTCCGTTTCTGTCCTTGTTCCTTCTATTGCCCTGTTCTCTTAGGGATTAAAGAGGGAATAAAACAATGATGAACCTTCTGCCAGCTTTTGTGCATTGGGTGGAATCAGAAGCTATCTGCAGTTCTTACAGTAAAGCCTGGCCTTTGTTTTCCAGATCACTGGAACCTGAGCTGTGTCAAGTTTCGAGATCAATTGCTATTAGATTTCATCCAAACAAAACAGGGACTTCCAACCAGTTAGGCCATCCTGAGAGCTAAAGATATGGGTTCTTTTCGCTCTGGGGGAAAACAGAAACACTTCATTTTGTGAAATGGAAGCATTCCTCAGAGTGTTTTGTTTTGATCTGATGGAAACGTCATTTGCCTTTATTATATTGCATTTGAAAAGAAGCAATTCATCTTATTGATGCAAAATATTTTGACTGCCTCAGAATGAAATGCTTCCATGACTTCTCACTGAAAGTTTCAATAAAAAGAATGTGCTCCAGCCTCCCACCTCTCTGAGCAAGTATTTTGTCCAGGGAAACTTCTGTTAGGATGATTCTGCTCAGCATAAATTTCCAAGCCAGATTTCTTCTTTCTTGCTCAGAAAACAACTATATACTCTCCTGGTCAGAGACCTTTTCCTCTTGATGCTTAAAATTGCCTTTGGATGCAATGTAACTCCTGTCTTGTAGTTCCAGGGTGTGAGGAAGAAATAACAGTTAAGGAAATGACTTTGTCAGTATGTCAGATCATCTGTAATTTGGGACTAGGAATAGTCTTACTGGAAAATAAGTGAGACTAAGGTTAATAATAAGGTTATTATCTGTACTTCTGGACATGTTCCTACTAATAATTTCAGGGTGCATAAAGGACCCAAGAACTGAGCTACACCCATGGCAGGCAGAAGGCAATACCTTAGTGGCGTTCACCTGTCCCTGCCCCTCAATTTGCTCTACCAAAAGCACCAGGATCTGTGCCATGTTCTGCTCCATCCAAAGCTGCACACTCACTGAATGTCCTCCTCTTGCTGCTTTGATCTTTCTTTTTACATCCAACAGCTACCTGGAATGCAATGTCTTAATAGTGAGCATATTTTCCCTCTACTGTTGTATCTTGTGGTGATAATATGACTGCTGATAATTACCTGCCAGAGACATAATGATGTTGTTTTCAAATAAATGAATTGATCTCTGTATTTTTTGCCCTGTGTTATCCCTGTAAATGTTTTGAGGTACTCTTCATTTACCATAGCTTGGGTATAAGATTCAAATGATGGCTATTTAGATAGTTTTCTTTCACAGAAACATGCTCCAAGCAGTGCTGTGTTCGGTGTAGCGGGATTACTTTTGGAGATGAAGATCTGGAAACAGAAAGAGAAGCTGAAATTGAGAACTACAAAAATCTATGCAACTTAAATTTAGGAAGACCACCCTCTAGGTAAGTGAAAGAGATTATCTAGTTTTTTAGTCAATTGTGAGTGAAGTGGAAAAAATGTGATGACCGTCATGAATGAGTGATAAATTGGATTAAAAAAATATAAAATCATCTTCTCTCTCCGCTCAGTTTCTTGTCAGGTGATATCCAGGGTAAAGAAAATTCCCATTCTCTAAATCAATAATACATTTTTTTTTTCACCTTGACAAGAGCTCCTTAATAATGTTAAATGAGAAAAATCTTCAGCATTCTCCAAAAAACTCATTTTCTGCAAACAGTACAGAAATTGCTCATGATGTCTTGTTCATTTTGAATTAAGTCCATGTATGGAAAAGAAGAGAAGAAAGAGATTCACTCAAGAATATCCATTACTATCTATTTTGTTGAGATGATTTATGTCAGAAATATGATACTTTTCCTTCCTTAGGTCCTTTCAGAATATTTATTTTACAAAACTGTTGCATAAAAGATCTGATTTCTAACCTTTGTGAGTGAGAAATAATTTCAATGTGAAAAGAAGTGGGGGAAGGGAGACATCGTCTAAACCTCTCCAGGTGGAAAATAATTCTAAATTGAATTTTACAAGTCACTGTGGTTTTATTAACACTGATAAAATAAAATAAAGAGAGGGAGAGAAGGGAGGGGAGTGGAGAAGAAATTCAAAATCAATCTTATTTTAGTGAAGACTGCACAGTGACTTGCATAAAAGAAAATTAATCTTGTTTTGGAACAACAGGAAGTACATAATAGAAAATAAGAGTAAGATTGATCCTGAAGTTGGACAGCTTTGTTGCCAAGCTGCTTATACACAATGGAGGGAAAAAATATTCAGCTCATCTCAGATAAATTATTAATCTATTTTTTACAGTATTGTTAATGTTTGTGGCATAAAAGAAAAAGATCAAAGCAAGAGTATGCTCAGCAGAACAGACATGGTACAAAATCATCTACTGTTGGAATAAGTCTTTTTTTTTTTTTAATTCAGAGTCTATTTTTGTTGCAAAAATGTGATTTAATCTTGATTTCCAATGCAAGATTTCTCCATGAAGTATGTTAAAATATGTCCTTGGCATAATCAAAAAAATCATCAATTTGTTTTCAGTTGCTTAGAAAGAGGCTGGGGTGTAGTTCTTTAAAATCAACAGGAATTACAGACTGCAACACAAAAATAATTGGTCTGGCACCAGGTGAGTTTATATCTCTCCCTGTAGTCAGATGTGCAAAACCTGCAGATCCCTTGTGCCTCTCAAATGAGGCTGGTGGTGCTGGTCTTCACTCTGCATCACCCCAAAGGCTAGGCAAAGGACAGGTAAGGAAAGATACCAAACAAATCCTAGCCAACCTCCTTGGAAAAATGGTACAGGCCAGGTATGAAAGGGGTGTCTGTCAGCTGCCAGACAGCTTTTGGAATTCAACCACATGGGTGGTTATCTTATGCTTTTGGAAAAACATTTTTTCCCTGAGAGGTTGTGTTAGCACACATCTCACCTCTGCCCATGCTACTAGTAGGGAAACTGTATCTTGCTGACTTTCCCTGGCTTAACTGGTTTGAAAAAGGTCCTCACGTTAATATGCTGTTGGGAAGACAGACAAGCCCACACATACAGCACAAGTCAACACAAGTATGTGAAGCTAACCTTAACAGCAAATACAGAGGAGGGATGTGATAACTTGCTTCTGCTTGTCTAAGAGAGGAAATGTAAAACTTAGGTAGTGGATGGACATGTGTAATTATTAATGTTTGAAGAGCATGTTTTAGATTCATTTATACATGAATGGTATTAAATATTTTTCAACTATTTGATTTCTTTGTGATCTGCCCCCCCCCCCCCAAAAAAAAAAAAGACTTCTAGAAAAAAGTCATATTTTCTCTAAAGTCTTAACTGCATTTCTGTCCTTCTCCTCCTCTTAGAGAATTAAAGAAATGCAGAACAAAATTTATTACCTTCTGTAAAAGAAATGCTATACTACTATTTCCTTTACTTCAGGCATTAATAGTATTTTTTATGTTTGAGGTGACCAAATCCTGTTTCACGTGCAAAGCTCAGTTGCTCCTTTGGCATGAAGAGTTATTCTATTAATTTGTTTTGCTGCCTGGGAGCTCTGTTGACAGCTACTCTTTGTATCAGGTACTGACGCCGATGAAGAGTTAATCTTTCTCCTTCTCTCCTGTTCAATATTTTCCTTGCTTGACGGACAGATTGGCTCTGGAGATTTGTAATGAACGGTGGCACCTTTCAGCTGCAGGTGACTAGTATCGAACCTGGAGTGAGTTAGGAATAACTCAAGAGACTACAGGTTGTCTTTGCCCTCCGATGTCTCTTGGGTGACGTCTGGGAGATTACTCCTATTCTTAATACCCACATCTTGAAACCTGACCTCACAGCTAATACTAATCTCCACTGACATGTTCAGCCATGAGGCTGGGAATCAGATGTGGAGACTGAATTACTCTTTGCCTTGGGTAGGAAGTGACTCCAAAGCCTGCCTTGTGTGCAGTGACACAGAGTGAGCTGACACGGCTGAACTTCATAGCCTGCCCTGTACCTGCCTGGTGGACAGGGAGCAGCTGTCATCAGTGTGGTGTGCTCAGCCAATTTCATCAGTGTAAATTTACTAAGAGTTTTGACTTGCTTTCTTGCAGTTTGCCTCATTCAGAAAATGAAGTTATTCAGGAACTTGCAAAGGTGTTATCACCCTGTGCTTGGACTTCTAAAAGGCAGACATTTGTGCATACATGTGTGCTCTGTGGTTTCATTGTATGAATAAATGTGAGATGGTGTTGTATTTTTGTGTTTGTAGGAATGGGACTGTGTGTGTGTGTGAAGACTTGAGAGTGTATCTGCTGAGGTGGGTGGATTTACTGCTGCCATGGTCTGATCTTTTAAGTGATACTAAATCATCAGGAGGACCACTTGAGGCAGTGTCTCAACACACATGCTGGTGCAAAAGAGTGGTGTCCAATCCCACCAACACACTTTCACCTGCTCCATCTCCATGAACCAGCTTTTGGTATTTTCTCACTTCAGGCCTGCATCTCCAATCTATAACAGAGTACATTCTATCACGAGGTGGACAGTGATGTAAATGACATAGCTTTTCCAAGTTGTCTGGCACCAGTGCCTTTCCAATATTGAAGGGAGCTTCCTTTGGACAGTATCTGCTTCTTCTGTTCTTTTGTTTCCTGTTTCTGTGATTGATTCTGACTTCTAGGAATGCAGAACTGGTGACGGTGTATTTAGCAATCAACTGAGCTTAGTGGTTTACCTTTGAACACTCGTAAATTTGAAAAGGTGTTGAGAGAACAAGCTTGTAAGGTGTGAGGCATAAGCTAGTCAGCTCTGCCTCTGCAGTTTGTTGGAATTCAAGAAAGAAGGAAACTTGGGTAGTTTCAGCAAAGCAATGGGTCAGATTTACCTAAGTCTATTATTATGGGCCATCAAAGGTCCTTGTCTCATACACAGGCCATATACTTTATTTCTCTTCTGAAGTGGTCTATACAGTTTCTGTGCCTTTAAAATATTCCCACCACCTCTGGCTCAATGAGATCTCAAGCTTTCAGATTTACGTAACTTCTTTTGCTTAACTTTCATAAAGAAAACATGTTGCTGTTTGAAGTGATGTGAGAAATAAAATTGTGTTGAAGTGACAGTGGCACAGCATTCTGTCTTTTATCTTGCAGTTCTCTGAAAGGTCACAGTGTAGTGATTTATGAAAATCATCATTTTGTCTTCTTTTTTTCTGATTAATTTTCCAACTGTACCTTTTTTCCTCAGTCTTGAAGCATGCAACTTTTATCTTTAGATTCATTTTCCCCTCTCTCCCTCTCTTTTTGCGTCAAGTCTGTTGTGGGGATTTAATTATAACTGATTCATAATTGTTTTTTTTTTTTTTTAAACTGGAAGTGTTAATTATTATATCAGTAAGTAATTCAATCAGTATAAAGTGTAAGACTCAACATATCAGCTGCTGATTTGGCTTATACTCAAGGTACATTTTTCATCTTGGTATTTTGAAAGTGATTATATTTTTTGTTTCTCCTGCTTGAATGATTTTCTTTTTAACTCTTTCTTCATAAAGGATGAATCTCTTCTGTTTACCTATCTCTTCCTTCTGACTCAAATGGTTTAAAGCTCTTTCTTTTCCCATCAAATATTCTTTTTGCTTCTCCATTGGCAGCATCAAACAGAGTTCTCTTTTTCTTGCCTGCTAGACTATACCAATATATGATTATCATTTCAGAAGACACTAAAAATTCTTTGCAATAAAGCCCTTCACTAAGATTTCCAAGGCAGCTATGGCTGGTTTCTTTTACTGAAAAATTTGAACAACTGAAAAGCAAATATCCTATGCTTACCTTTTGAAAATCACTTTTTCACATTTTCAGTTTAGTACATGAAAACCTTGTCTGTACAATCACCAGCTACTTTGAAAACTCAGGAATATTTTCTTAGCTGTCTTGAGATGCTCAAAATATCCTTCCAGCCCACCTAAATATCTGCATTCATTCTTATTATTGCTGCTAAACACTTTGTGTGCCTTTGGACAGACCATCAATAGACTGTGGCTAATTGCGCATCCAGAATGATATATTTTGTGCAGTCTTTCAGCAACTGCAATATTCCTTGTACACCCCTATCATTTAAGAGAAGATACATTGGAGCAGAAGTGATGCATGAGCAAAAGTTACTTAAAAAGACAAAATAGGAGCTTGCTCATTAGCAAATGCCATGTGGTTAGGTTATGGTTCAGTGAAAAAAACTTTTAAATCATTCTCTGCTTCTATTTTATCCAATTTCTAATCTCAACACCCCTGCTAGATTGCAGCTTTATCATGTTGGAAGGACATAGTTTGGTGTCATAAACTATGTCTAAATGTGCATTAAATAGTTGCATATTCCCAAGTGTCTGAGCTGAATGAGAGTTATTATTGATTCTGTTTTACATTCTAAATAGATTTGAATCATCAGTGTTTTCAAATGTAAAGTTGGGGGAAACCTATCACAATTTTTAAGTGGAAATGCAGTTGTTAAGCCTTGGTCTTGTGCTGAGATGGTTACAGCTGGTGGGGCAAAGGGAGGAGGATGTGGGAATAAAGGGAGTGTGAGCAAGCCTGGGTAATGACCCCTGGTCTGGCTGTTGTGAGGAACTGAACCAGAGCGTGTTCAGTGCTGACAGCTTGAGCTTGAGGTGATAAACCAAATGGTGGGGGATGCAGAGAAGTAGGTGAGGTGCTGGGAGTGCAGAGGGTTGGGTTCAGGTGCCTGCTGAGCCTTGTCTCCTCCTGCTCAACAGATCATTTAATCTCTCCAGGTGGGTTTGTCTCATCTAACTTTAGTGATCAAAAGTAACTGCTTAGCTACCCACGGATTTTTGTTAGGCATGTACCGAAAGGAAATGAACGCCAGAAGAAAGTGAGACCAGGTAGGAGAAAGTTGTTCTTTCAGGTTACACTGCTGGAGATAAAAACAGTAGCTGAGCTGATTCTCTCTGGTGTCAGTGGGGCGCTTTGCATTCATTTTAATAGATTATGGGGTAAGACAGAAGGTCTTCAGCTCTATGTACTCTCCTGAGCTTGGGAAACCTAGATATTTATTTATGTATGCAGGGTATATCTTTCCAGGCAGAGCTTTCTTTATCCACCTAAAAATTGTTTTTAAGGCCCAATTCTGGATTGGCTTTTCTCTCCTCTGCATTGCCTTGGCAGCTGAAGGAGCACAAAGAAGTATCCGGAGATTTTGTTTTCTCGGGAATAACTGCTTTTGGCAGTCTGCAAAATATTTCCTAAGCCCTCTTTTTAGGAAAGAAGTATGCTTTGCTTCCTGTCCAGCCTAGTGGAAAGGACTAGGAGAGCCACTGTCTCGTGCTAAATGTGTGAAGTTGGACCTGAGAAACAGCCTGAAGCAACTGTCTGGACAATGAGGTCCCTGGCTTGGCCAGTGGCAGGGATAGCAAGCTGCCAAGGTGGGATGTTTCTAAGTGAGATACTTCCTTTCCATGAAGTACAGTAAAGATCATTGCAACATTCAGCAAGACTGTAGAAACAGCTCAAGATTAACACAGTTAACTGAGTCCCAGTATTGAGAAAGTAAGCTCAGTCATCTCAGGCTCCAGTTATGGCATTTTGTCATCTTGACATACCTTCAAACCTAAAGCCAATGCATTTTTGAACTGTTCTTTTTTTTTTTTTTTTTTTTTTTGTAACTAATACAAAGCCATGAGCGTGCAGAGTACTGGGTCCTCTTGTTCTGAATTCATGAGAAGCCAAAGAGATGGTTCTGTGCTGTGACCTCTGGGAGTTAAGCATATATTATGGGTTTGCAGGGTCATTTGGAGTGAATGTGGACTGGATGTGAAGTGAGACAGCTGGGAGAGACCTGTGAAAGAGAGGGTGGACCACTACAAAAGCAAACAATAGAGGAGTGCTAAATTGGCAATGTGCTTCTCAGAATGGAAGTGGCCTTTTGTTTCTGTTACCTGCAACAGTTCAACGCAAGCTAAATTGGAAAAATGTACTTCACACATTTGACTTTCACCAAGATTTTCTAAATATTAGTGTGGGAGACAGAAAAGCTATTTTTTCACCAACATTTTGTAATTCTAGTTATTAGCTCCACTACTTCCAAGGACATAAACTATTTTTCATCTCTGTGCTCTTCTCCACATTATCATACCATGGCTGAGTATTAAAAAAACACCTCATATTCAGTAAAAACAAACAAGACCTTTGCTAGTTCAACATTAAAAAATAAATAAATACTGTTGCAGTATACTAGAATAACAAACAAGAAATTTATCAGAAGGAGAAGAGTGGTTGGCAAAAAATACTTTATTTATGACCTATGTGGTGAATATTTTCTTACTAATTATCCAGCTGACATACTGGTTAGACATTCTGCAAAAGTAATAACATTGGTTTCCACTGACAAACACTTTGGAAGAGAAATGGCAAAGACACTGAGAGGCCTTCTAACTGCAGGTTAAAAGGATGTGACCCCTGCCACCCTTGTCTGTAATTCCATCAATGCTCCGAAAGGTAGGCAGAATGAAGCTGCTTTTCCACTTGCCTGGAGATCATGTCTCACATCAAAGATAATTGCAAATTGATATAATTAAAGTCCCAAACTAGTAAGCTTCTAAATCTGATGCATAAAAATGGTCCTGAAAACTTAGTCTCCTGGTTGTGTGTGTGGTGTTGTGGTTTATTCTAGGTGGTTTTTGGAAGGTGGCTAGGGTGTTGGGGTAATATACCTGCCTCACCTGTCAGCTATTCAGCACTGACTATACAGCATCTGATGTAGTTACCTTAGAGCAGATGGCTGACTTTTGGACAGCTTAAGTAAAGTGACGCCTGTGTTGAATGAAACACTTCAGGAGTTCTCATCCTTTCTAGGACACTGCCAAAACACCACAGCTAGTGTGAAGACTGCAGTGAGCTTCCTGTGACACTTTTGTTTCACCTCTATGTTGAGAGTAGTAATACTGACTCTGTTATGGCAACTGAAGGCAAAATACTTTGTTTGTGCAAACAAAAAATAAACAGAATCACATCATTCATTCTTAACATAGGTTTGTTTTTCCCCTTAAACCCAGCTTGACTCTATTTCCATACACACGCCAGTGACTAACCTTTGGAGAAGACTTTGACAGAGTTCGCTTTGGCAATTCTTTGTCATTCTGCCATCCAGTTTTCAATATTTTACTTACTGCTGTTGTTGTCTTTGCTATCTTTATTGTTGTTCAGTTGACATATGTCTATTTTAGCATCCTGGTAGTTACCTGATTTAGGTAGTTACTTGATTTGTTTTGCTTTTTCATATAATGTTTTTATTTCAGCAGTAAGTTAATTCTGGTCCAAATAATAATGGCAGAAACTAAAACATTTATTAAAGTAAAACAATAAAATAAATGGGATTTTTTTTTTCTGGACCCGAAGAAATATAGTAATCTATTCTTCATTACTAAGAAATATTGGCCTCATTCTAATCTGATACCAGTCATAAAAAGGGCAGCTGGGGGCAGTTCTTAATTTAGGCCAAGACCTGCAGCCTGCTGGAAGAAGCAAAATGGCTGTGATCTTGTTATTCATCTGCAGAATGAAAGAAAAATCTGGATATCACCTGAGGAAGAGACTGGCTGGTGGAGAGAGGATGATTCCCTGCAGGTTTTGTACTCTCTGTGGTGTCAACAGGTGCATGCAACTCCAACTCTAAGCGTCTTCTCTTCACTCTTCACGGCATCTTTCTCCTTCTTCTCATGACATGTGTAGCTCATCCATAGGGTGGTAAATTGAATTTGCATATCCTTCTGAGAATTGTTGAGCCAGCTCTGGGTGTATAAGAGAGCTGGACAAAATCTTATTGACTTTACTGAGGATATTGATAACTTGAGCTTCGGTAAGTGTTTCAGCTGTGATGCTCTATAGATCTAAGCTTAAACTGATACCAACATAAGACATTAATAACAAGATTCTGTCTATGAAATCATCGATCAGCTCTGGGGCTGTCAAAGCTCACTGTATAGGAAAATTGCAGTCTGACAAATAAAAAAAGCTAGAGAAAGCAGAGGTGAAGCAACTCAAGAGATTTTGAAATCCTCAGATTGATGGGCTCAGTAGATACCCGGTGAAGATACAGCTGCTTCTCTCTCTCTCTCTCTCTCTCTCTCTCTCTCTCTCTCTCTCTCTCTCTCTTTTTTTAGGACAAGAAAAGACTTTGTCAAAAATCCATCATTTGGATGGAGATTCATGGGATGGCTGGGTTGGAAATAAAACCCTAGTACTGAAAAAAGAAAGCTCATATGGACCAAACTAGCAAGCCCTAGTTGGCAACATGGTTGTTACCTATCCTGCTGATTACAATTGGTACTGTATTAAATGAAACCCATACGAATAATGTTTGCAGGATGATAGAACTAGATCATTTGACCCTAGCCACCTCACAGTTCTGTCAGTGTGTTTTGGAAATGATTTGTCACATTTTGTCTGGTCGAAGACACATCTGAAGACACACTAGGGCACAGGCATTGGTAAGAGGGTTCAAGTGGCTAAAAACATAACTATTACTGTAGCTGGTGTTTTCCATTTTTTCCAAGGTATTACAGGGCAGTAATTCCTTGCAGCTGACTGAACAGTCCTGCTAGATACTGAAGACAAGCAATTTGTCCATTAAAAACGAACAGAGATGACATCTGTTCTGTCTGCATTTAAATCTTTGCCTTCACAACTAGCTTGGCTTGTCAAGATAGTGGCCTTAAGTTTAACTTCAGAATCAGCAGAAAACAACCATTTTCCATTTGCAGGGAGGCACAATGAGTGATTGGAGTAGGTATAAAAATCACTTTCTGCTTTATGATGTGTGGATTAATGAAAGTATTAAACCATTCTAAATGATAGATAAGGAAATTATTTTCACTGTAGCTTGAAAGAAATAAAACCGTGCTGTCTTAAATTTAAGAGGTTTAAAACTTTGCAAGCTCATCAAAAGTGCATGGGCAACAAAGAGGGGCAAGTTTATAACCACTTATGGATCACCTTAATTTTTTAACATTCATCACTTTTCTGCTTCATTACTGTTAGTGCTTCCCATAAGCTTTAAGAAACCAACTAATTTCTCCAGAAAAGAAGAGTAAATACAGGTCAGGCTAATATGCTTTTATGGGCAGTGCAGGGATTTTCCCATTTTATTGCCATTTTGCACAGTTAATTTTATACCATTGACATTGTTGTCTTCATTGCTCATTTCTCACAGGATGAAAAAAAAATAATTACTATGTTCAGAGTTTCAAGCTGAAACTGAAATAAATGGGATGAAATTCAAATATAGTTCTGTTGGACAGTGCAAGTACTAACATGTATCTGGCTTTCTGTATGGACCAGAGTGTGGCTTTTTATTGGTTTCATGTGCAGCTGGGATTGTGTTTGACCATGGCTTGGGTGTGAATGTGTTTGCACCAGACGTGTACCTAAGTGTGTATCTGTAGATAAGTGTGGTCTCTTGCGTAGTTGTATATATTCACATGTAAATATTATCTTGTGAATGTGTGTTCATGACTGTGTAATTGTATTAGTGTTTGCATAAAGTTTGTGTACATTTATGTGTTTTGTCATAAATGTGAATCCAAATGATGGGAGAATGTTTCTCTGTGTGGAGTGGCTGCAGAACTATTCATGCGTAATTCTTTGTGCAAAAACTAAATATATTTGCTTAAGCATGGTAATCACCAACAGAAGTTTACACAATATTGAGAAAAATCAGGTCATAAGCTCTTTCATCTTGAAGGACACCTCGAAAATGGAAGACATGGGTCTATTTATTGGTACCTGGAGTTTAAGTCCTGCTGCCTTGAAGACTGTCATCAGGTTAAGAGCAGCCTATTATCCATTTATGTGCTGGATAATGAATGGTAGAATGTGCTCATTTATGGCATTTATGTAGAAAATGGAGAGCAGCTGGTTTAAAAGGAGGCTGATATGTCATATGCAGGGAAAGAGGTCCAGTCTCCACTGAAAAAGCAGAAGAATAAAACTGCAAGGTAAAGGGAGAAGAGCAAGAAGCAAAGGTTCAAAGGAAAATTGACAAAAGCAAAAATGATAAAAAAAAAATCATCTTTGTTTCCCCAATAAATAGTTTATTCCCTCACTGTTCTCTTCCTGCCCTGCACAAAATCATTGTGTGGTTTTCTGATGTTCTAAGAAATCAGTCTATCTGTCCTTTTCAAGAATCAGAAGGTTTTCGTACTCTTATAATCCAAAGTACTAATTATGTAAAATGGTGAAGTAATCTTCTGGACAGTGCATCCTCCTCGTGTTGCTTGCTCTTAGAATATTGCTTCTTAGAAACTCAAATTGAAGTAGAAAAAGTAACTTTAGCTTTCAAGTCCCTCATCCTTCATAAAGCATACCAGGAATTTCACCTAGCAAATCTTGTGTCACGCCAGAATAATTTACAATGGAATTATGCAGTAGAACTGCAGTTGTGTCTATAAGAACGAGGTCTAGAATGACAAAATGATTATAAGTGGTGGCAAATTTGCCATATCTCCAGGTATCCTGGATACAGAGGAATATCTTTTAAATAAATAAATAAATAAATACACATTTATAAGCTGAGATCAAGGAGAAAACTCCCAGCTCAGTTCTCTCCCTCCTGTAATATAATGATTTAGTGCTGTTAGGATGGTAAAATTTGCTACTTGGCAGCAGCATTGCATGACTGAACTTTGACATTCAAGTCCATCAGAACCATGCCTGCCACATGAAATTTAGCACACTCAAATGAGATGATTTTCAGGTAATAAACTTCACATTTCTAATCAATAGTTTAGTTATCTTAGCGAAGTTGCTTAATTCTTCTTGCTCATAATTTTCTATGTGTGTCTTACTCCTACCTAGCCCTTAGTAAATCCATTAGAATATTACATGGTAGGGATGTAGCTAGGGGAGCTGGTGTGAGTGGACTGGGTGCCAGCTACTGCAGTCAGGCACCTGGAGGCACTTAGGCCCCCCAGACTTTGGTGCCAGCTACTGGAACAAATGGGGTCTTCTAAACAACAACAAAAAGTTTTCTAAAATGCATGATGTACTTCAGTTTTGTCAAACCTTGCATTTTGACCAAATGTGATTTCAGTTTTGATAACTTTCTACCATCTCCATGTTTGTGTCAAGCAAATATTTTTAGAAATCTCTGTTCAGTCAACTTTGAGGCAGGAGACATCCATTTTCTTTTCTTTTCCCCTCATCTTAATTTGTAACTAACACTGTGAGGGCAGCAACCAATGATGTGAGGTACATACTTTTACTGTCAGGTTGAGCCCTCTTGAAAGAATAAATTTGTTCCCTGCTCACATCACATCAGAAAGTGGTAGGTAACTTTTTAAGCGCCACAAAGATCCCTAGAATCTGTACTTACACAGGAGGCAACATTGCCCTATTGCATGTCACCAAGTGTTCAGAATCAGCACAACCTAGCTATATTTTCTGAGGATGCTCTTGTGGGCACATCAGTCAGTAAATTTTTTTTTTTTCCCATTGTCTCACAATTTCTGACTGTGGTCATTTGTTACTGGTCTTGAGCAAAATTTCTTCTCTGACTAGAATAGAGTGTGAGGTATGTCTGCAGTCTTGCTGGAGAATGATGCACAGTAAAAATGAGCATTTTATGTAAGATACTTTGAGCCCAGGCTGAAATTATTTATGAGGCTATGCTAGTTTCTTCCAAGCCCATTTTTTCTCTGACAGGGACATTCTTACTACCCCAACTGTGGGTCATACTGACTGTTTTTCAGGCACCTTTTGGCTGTGTGTGATATTGATAAATGAGATCAGATAACAGCCAGCTTGTTTTCTGAACCTGGGAGGTGCCCCACAGGCACTGGTAGTTCTTGATCAGTTTAGGAGAACAGAGCAAGGCATGAGAAGATATACAGGTTGTACAGAGTACACTCACAGGACTTCAGTCAGCCTGATTTTAAACAACTATTTTCAAAGGATTTTGGATTTGAGTGTCTTCCCATGAGAAGGTCAAAGGAAACCAGCAGGAAGCTATCAACTTTTATCTAAGTTAACCATGCTCTGAACACCTACAGTGGTGCTTCCTAGAGCGCGCGTTCCACTAAGCCCTGTAGTTTGGAATTGGACTGAGTTCTGAGTGACACTGGATCCAATCAGACCTCTGTGGTCCACACTTTGGCCATTTCTTATCCTTACTGTGTGGAGCTGCTGTTTGTTACTTCCATTCTTTCTCCTCTGTTGTCCATTCAGTAGTAGAGCTCAGTTTTGAAAAAGGGGAAAATTCCCATTTGGGATTCATCAGTGATTGACACAGATCAGTGGCCTTTAACTGGGGAGATGCTGAGCAGTGTCAAGGAGGTGGAAGAAGTGATTCTTAATTTATTGAGGTTAACTTGTGGAATTAGCTTAATTTGCAATCTATGGCCCTTAACCATCATGAATTGGCCTGGGAAGAAAAATTCTTGCTGCCCGCATAATAATTGTAGCTTTGCACTGTTATGAAGGGATTTTTCTTTTCACTTTGCTCCAGCATGTTAGTACACTGACTTCTTCCTGCACCAAGTGAAATTCAACCCTTTTTGGAGCACTCTTTATTAACCTGGCTTTGCTCGAATCCTTGAAGGATGTTTAGCTTGGATTTAATATCATCATGCTAGGACTTGATCTTACACACTTAGGATAAACACCTTTTCAATAGTACACTATAAGCATTAATCAACTGCTAGTCTAGACAACTTCTCTACAGCTAAAATGAAAATAGGGGATGTACAGGTGTTGACAAGGGCTGTTGTTATGAACAAGAAATTTAATTCCCTATCTAGATTCTTTGACACTTTGACAGGTCACTTAGCCACAAATGCAGATGAATATAATTACACATAGGAAATGATTGCTGAAGTTCTCTTATTGATATGAATGCTGGAGTACTGCTAAATGGGTTCTTTTCTTTTTTCTTTTCTTTTCTTTTCTTTTTTCTTTTCTTTTCTTTTCTTTTTTCTTTTCTTTTCTTTTCTTTTCTTTTCTTTTCTTTTCTTTTCAACATAAACATAAAAATAAAATAAAAATAAAAATATCCCCTATGGGTTTATGTGCCTTGAGTCAGCTTGTCAAACATTATAAAAGGGAAGCCATAGAATATCTAATGTGGAGGAGGAGAAGTTGACTGCAGGCAGAAGTAGAGAGGAAAAAAAATTTTGCTGTTGAAAATAAATCAGAAAATGTCTTCTCTCTCCTCCCTTTATATGCTGAATATCATTCTGGTGCTGAGTGGAGGCCACTCAGCTACAAGCACAGGCCTAGGTCCTAAGAAGAGATTAAGGGCAGATGGGATCTGGAAGTAAATATGACCCTGTTCTTATACACAACTCCTCCTACGCTAGACCCAAAAGCATGATGAGTCGGTACAGTCACAGCAAGACATCCATATGTGACTGACTCTAAGAACAGCAGAGCATCCTTTTTGTTTTGGGGGACCTTGCTTTAGTATCATGGCAAAAGTAATTAGAGGTCATGCAAGGCTTACTGGAATAGGGTGCTGCTGGTTATTTTTATAAATGCCGCTGAAGTTGTAGGAAGAAGAATGTGTTAGAACCATGAGACTAGTGACATAGATCTGCTGTGGGTGAGTGCCAGCTCAGAAGAGCCGTAAAGAGGCTGGGAAGAGCATAGCAGATAATACACTGTGTCTGTGTAAAACAGGTAGGTGCAAAAATGAATTACTACAATATTCCTCATTGGTGTCTTTCAAAGGTTTGTCCCACAGGTAAACTCAGCCTCCCTTCATTAGTCTTAAAGGGTGGTCCGTGGAATAGGACCATGCGCCTGTTCACTGTCCTCCAAAGTCACTGTTGAGTTTGATTAACAGACATGACACTAAAGAGGAAGGATTACTCTAATAGTCCAACTTTTGCTGGATTTCTGTAACTGTGTTCAACATTACCAGAGATAATATACTGGAGTAAAAACTCCAACAACTAATGGCAACAGAATAAAAATCATGTTGATCCAGACTGAAGTGGTCTTCACCTCAGCTGAGGTGAAGATAGCTGTTACTTCTGTGATGCTAAAGAAGTTACAAATATCTATTTTTTATCAATGGGAAAAAATGCATAATTTTTTTTTCATAAGATCCATAATGATGTGATTGCAGGTAATTAAAAAGAAAGTATCTTTTCTTTTTCTAACTCTGGGCTCCATCAGAGTAAGATCAAATCCTGCAGTGTGCTTGGCAGCTCTTATTAATGGTGCTAAGCACTTACTACTAAATCAGAAGTCCCATTGGGCTTCTTCAGCAGCTGAGGTTGTTCAGTGCTTCTCTTTCCTTGTAATTGCTTTTATAAAGAAGAATCAGCATATTGAAATGTGCTCAAGCCCTCTTGTCAGCTTCTGAAGCGAAATGAAATGGCAATAAATCCTGATTGAAATACTGTCTGGATGCTCAGACCTGAACTCTTTAATGCTGATGAAAAGATTGATTGGCATGGCAGGGTGTGATGCTCACTCTGCAAGTGTGAACACTGCAGGGTGACCTAATGACACTCGAACCTGGCCCCGCTCTGGGATGCAGGAAGGTCTGATGCTCTCAGCTGAGGCTTTGTTTACTTATTTCCAGGTTTAGAATTAAAATGGTGTGGCAGCTGGAGAGCTGTCGTGGAGATAGCAACAGGCCTGCAGCAAAGTGTGGGGTAGAGAACACAGAACTCAATCCCCAACCAAACCTTAACCCCTCCCTCCCCTTTTTAATCAGGATCATTTATGAAATAGAATCTCATGTGACAAATCTTGAGTGCTTCTTTTTTGATGGTTTGGTCTCTAGCACCCTTTCCTTGTCCAAGTTCCCAGACCCAGTTACTTGTGGTTCAGGGATTTCTTGAGCCAAAGACAGTATCTTTGTGTTTAATGTGCTTGATGGACTTCTCTTCTATAAATTTGGAGCTGTGTAATATAGTTGGCATGTTTCATAGCATGCAGAGAGGAATTTTAACTATGAGATGTGTGATAAAGTCCTGACTGCTCTGAACCCATTGCCTGGAATTTTCATTTGACAACATCTAATTCTTGCATTAGGAAGGGCAGAAACTAATCATTCCTTATTTTGCTCTGTATGCTTTTGAAGGAATCTCCTTCACTCTGGCAATTCTAAAGCATCCATTTCTGAGCATTAACTGTTCCAGGTTGACAAGAAATCACTCGGGGAATGTTTAAAATAATATGTATTCACCACATCAATCAAGTAAGACTCCTTCCACTAAATTTTCAATCTTGGAATCTATGAATTATAACTAGATCTTGATAACAAAAGTAAAAATAAATAAACGGATAAATAGATCAATAACAATAAATCCTCCCCCTTCGCCACCCTCCTCCTCTGTGCAGCACATCTAGCTTTCAGCAGCTGTTATTATCTTCTCTTGCTTTCTGAAATGAAATTGATACACTGTACTGTAATTTTGTTCAGTTGCAGCTCTGTTTTTTGTCTATTAGACTAGTGGTGACTGTAGTAGTAGTAGAAGAAAAAAGTTGTCCAGGTGAACTAATTTTGTGCTACTCAGAAACTAGCTCTTATCAGACAATAAAGCCATTATGTAAATCAAAGACAGGCTGCTGGTGCTGTATGAGGTACTTTCCCTGGCAAAAAGGGATATAGCTGACTTCAAGGGGATTCCAAAAAGGCTGAGAAAAATATAAGCACTGGGGAAGACTTGTCTGTGAAGAGTCATGAGAAGAATGTGGCAGCTTAGGAAAGAGATGAATTAGACGAGCCAAGATAAAAGATCAGATAATGGATCATCTAGAAAAGATAGATAAGATTCTCTTCCCTCGATCTCATGAAGCAAGAAGTACAGCCATCCAATTAGAAGGTGGGAAATTCAAAACTTATTGAAAAAAATACTTTTTGCATGGCAGATAATTAGACTTTTGAACTCCTTGCCACAGGAAATTGCTGAAGTCTAGACAATATGAAGCCTCAAGAAATGGATTGGCCACTTATATGAAAAATAAAAATGATGATGCTGAATGTTAAATAGCATTATTGAAGAGATATTACTCCTGGCGATTCATATCTCAAAGCAGCCTTTCATGCTGTGCTCTTCTGCATGACACATTGGGATGAAATCTAGCCTGGATAAAGAAGGGAAAAGCGTAGCATATATATTTGCTATGGTGGCTTATACCTTCCTCTCTTCAGCTTGTTACCGTGCTCTGTCAGATACTGAACGTGATTTTTGACTTCACCTTGGTATGTCAATGTGTGCCTTTACATAGGAAGGGAGGGATAGGAGAGAGAGGACAAGAGGAGTGGCAACATGGTACTGTGACTGACAGTCACTGTGTGTGCTCTTCGGCAGAGCCTGAGCTGGAGGCGGCTGCAGCCTTCTATGCAGTCTAACCACTGAAGTCACTGCCTTACATGCAGGAAGTAAAACTGGGAGGGCATCACCAGCCAAGCAGGTACTGCTAAATTTATGCGTAGCTGGTGGTGCCTCAGAAGAACTGGAAAGGACTGGATAGACCTGCGAGTGCACTGAACATTTTTTTTTTGTGGTTTGGTTTGGTTTGGTTTGGTTTTGTCTTGTGTTGTTTTATTTTACATGTCAAAAACTGCATGAGGCTTCTCTCTCTCTCTGAGCTGCTGCTGAGATGCGTGATTCTGGCTTTGGGGTATCCAGATCTCTGCCAAATGCAACTGAACCTCATGAAATCAAGGCTTTCCACAGCAACTCCAGGGGCATTATGGTGCATCTCCAGCTGAGGCAGTGGAGC
The DNA here is from genome assembly GCF_013377495.2 of Cygnus atratus. Lineage (NCBI taxonomy): Eukaryota > Metazoa > Chordata > Aves > Anseriformes > Anatidae > Cygnus > Cygnus atratus. The sequence continues at coordinate 11,408,666 of NC_066368.1, forward strand.
TCTGCTGGCGTTGTCAGTAGATTTAGGTGTCTCGCCTCATTCTTCCCGAAAGATGCTGAATTCACCCATGTGTGACCAGCAGTGCAATTGCCACTTGCTTATCTGGTGTGTAAATCCCCTTTTCCTCCTTTTATTACCGGGAAACCTTATGAACTGCTCTTGACTCCTGAATGCTTACAAGTTCATAGCTATCACATTGGAGAGCGACATTGGAGCTGTGATCGGACTATCCAGTCTAGCATTTCGGACACGTTTCTATTGCAGTGCTTTGGTTTCCAGTACAGCAGAACTCCCAAACGTGTTTAATAATACTCTTGTGAGAAGTCTATGCAAATCAGGAAAACATTAAAGGATCAACTTCATTTTTAGTGTAACTAAATTGAGTCCACTTCAGAATTGACAAATTTGTATTAAGCAAGCACTGATGTAGGTCTCCTACTTTAAGTACATGTTTATTATCCACTGAACTGGATTGCGATCAATAGGTTTAAGGAATGTGCTTAAAATGAAGAGTATACTTGAGTGCTTGTAGAGTCAAGGCCCTGGAAAAGAGCTCATCAAAGGTTTTCTAGATGCAAAGTTGCACTGATAGAAATTTGAAAGTGATTTGAAATTGATTTGATTAAACTCATCTGAAAGTTTGGTAAATGCATTTGGTAAGAGGGTATGTTTGAGGGTTTGGAGACAAATTTTGCTAAAGCTAGTCAGAGTTAAAGGCATTGCCTCTCTCCCAGGTTTCCTTGCCCCTATCCTGAAGATGACTGTTCCCAGGACAAAGTGGTAAAACATAACTGCCATAGCCCTTTGCTGCTGTGTTTTACAGTCTGTTAAACTGTCTAGTAAAGTGATTTTATTCTAAAATCTCAAATTAGGAACAAAAGCAATTGAGATATTTGTCCAAGTCCTTTTGGTCTTCCTGAAGCAGTGGGCAGTAACCTTTGGCAATAAGACAGGCAAACAGCCAGGGAGTCAGAGCATCTTCAGCTGTTCCTGTTCTTTGTATCAGTATATGTGTTAGAGATGGTAAATAAATGGAAACAAATCACTCAATCTGGAGTGGCTTCATGTAGGAGTACTTAAGAATGGCTTACATCAATTTAACTAGATCAGCAATCTGCAATCGCCTAAACCTCCCAAACTTTCGACTGCAAGTCTAGACCGGGGATGGAAAGCCACTCGTTTAATATGCCTGATCGAGTGAATGTTAGCTAAGCTGAAAAAATTGTGTGCATGCTCTCAGCTCACCCCAATCACAGTGTAAATTGTGTTAAATTCATGCTTCACTGGAGAGCTGTGTAATGCAAGCACGCTCCCAAAGTTTAATAAAAAACTCATAAAGCCTTTGACTCCCTGCCTGCCTGCACACACAGTGCAAGTGCCTCTAACACACTTCTGAATAGGCATCACACTCACAATACCTTGCTGATGCCAAAAGAGACTTCAGAAATTAAGATGTGGTTCTACAAATCTGTGTCTTTGGTATTTGTGTCTGCAATGGCTTTCTGTTCTATGTAATATACTAATATCTATCGTTCAATTTATTTCAGTCCTTATTCATATTCTTTTTTTTTTTTTCCTGCCTCCTTTTGAAACTTATGTAAATGAAAACACATCCTTAAAAATCTCCTGGTATGCATTTACCTCCCCCCCCCCACCCTTAGCTCCTGGCAACACAGTCTAGTTCAAGTTGAGCTACTTTTATTAAGCCTTTGATTCTGGTGGAAAATAGGATTTTTTTTTCTTTTTTTTTTTTTTTCCTATCTCATTATTGCTAGTATGGGATCATCACATGTTTGAGTTCAATCCATTGCCCAGGAAACTCTTACACAGATGGTCAATAGTTCATGCAAGGAGGCAGCAGACCATGTAAACAAGCCTTTGGATTCAGGCAATATTATTACCAGAGTAGCTTAGTAATAAAGCCAAACCCTTTGAGAAATTTCTCATTGCTGTTGCTAGCATTCAAGTCTGGTCTAATTCAGGATTAGAAAAAAAAAAAAAAAAAAGGAAAAAAAAAGAAAAAATTGGATTGCTGGGAATTTTATTTCACTTTGAGTTTATATATATTTGTGTGTGTGCGTGCATAAATATATATGTATGAGTGTAAAAGATGTGCAGAACTAGCCTGATGTGTTATATCTGTTGTTTTCCAAATCTTGATTATGTCTCAGCCATTTTTGATAATGTGCTAAAGTATATAGGATTTTATACTTAAAGTATGCATGCAATAAATTTTGAGCAATAGGAGATCAATATGCAGTATATAGATTCCCAGAAGAAAAACCAGTCGCAAGTAATAGCCTCTCAGTTAATCAGAAGAAATCCGTCCTTTTGGAAGAAGGATTACTTTATTTTATTTTCACCAACTTTTGGTCCAGGATTTCAGAACAGATTTCACTACTGGATTTTAAATCTCTCTTGATACTGTGCACTACTCCTTAGCCCCAACAGTGACAGTTTCACAGCCCTGCAGTCTCATTTTTTCTGCAAAAAATTTTCCTCTAGAGATCCCCCACAAAGTCACTGCTTTTACTCATATTGGCATCCGCCAGTCAAAGATTACATCTAATAAGAATTTTTCATGATTTAAGTTACTTCATGTTTTGTCACCTCTCCAGAACATTGCAGCCACACTGCTGCATGAGCCATTGTGATCTGAGGAGGGAAGGAGAATATCCAATTTGGTGTAAGGGGAAGCCAGGGAAGTGCACTGGATTCCAACTTCGTTCAGTGTAAATGGATCTTGGTTTAGCACAACTCCAATGCATGTACATTTTTGCTCCCCTTCCTGCTCCCCAACTTCATTTAGCAAGGGAACAAAATAAGCAAGACTAGTAGCACTCTGTGTAGAGGAGTGAGTTTTTCTGCTCTGCTGGCTGACTCAATTTGCTTAAAATTCTTTGTCAGTGACAAACTTGAGATGCCCTGTTATTTTCCTTTCCCCCCTTTTTACGTTGTGATGTGGAGAAAATGCATGACAGCAAGCAATGTTGGGTTCTAATGGTTTGGGAACCATACTAGAAACTGCTGAACTCCTCTAAAATCAAAATTTCACAGTACCTGAGGGTAGAGTACCCCTTAGGCTGCACACATTCATCTCTTATCAAACCTCAGCACATGTAGTACCTATTGTAAGATCATTGGAGACAATACTGGAGGTACATGGATTTTCTAGCTGGCAAGTTTGTGGCAAACCAGAGGTGGTCCTTTTGTGTATGCTGTAATATCAAACTTCATCTCAGGAGTTTGCAGATATGAAGAGCTTCCAAGAAATATGGAAGTGAACTGGATGTATTTACAATGCAAAAATCTGATATGGGATGTTAATCACAAAGACCTCAGATCATGTTCTGTTATCCGCAGATTGCTGGATGTGAAAGAGCATTTCCTGGGAGACACGATTTCTGCTTGCCTTCTCACTTTAGCATCTACTGTTGACTGGAGCTGGGCACAGGACAACAAACTAGGTGTTTTCTTTGACCCATTATGATTTGCTTACACACCAAAAAAACACTGAAGAGAACCAGGAGGACTGTCTCCTCCTGGTACTGTAGTTGCTATGTAATAATCACGGATCGGCCCCAGATGAGAATGAGGGCTGGTGTGGATTAAATGTCCTACAGTTATGGAACAAGTTGGCAGGTGTGAATTTCTTGTACAAGCCACAGTCCTGGACTTTCTTAATCTAGCATGTACATGTATTTGACTTCTCATATCTCTACTACTTAAATAAGTATGCCAAAAAAAGGTAATAATAGCGATGTTATCTGATGCAGCATTTCAGCTATATGCCATTTATGTGCATCGTATTTCTGAAAGGTGAAGGGCCACGAGGAAGTAGATGGGAAGGAAGATGCGTGTTCACCCTATCAGAGTTGATCAAATCAATAGTTACCTGTGGCAAATCGCAGCTGTCTAATTGAAAGCTGAGTTAGATCTTGCGTGTGCTGTTGCTGTTCCTCTTCTGGTTTGGAGTAATGTTCTCATCCCATGTGCAGTGGGTCAGTCCTTTAGTCTAAGCAATACATTTGATTTCTTTTCCCACTTTCACCCTGCAATACATACGGATTTGTATTTGAACATGTCAATGACAGTGTGCAAAATCCATATTTATCTTGAAAAGAGAGAGTACTAATGATTAGAAAAGTAGGAGGATGAATCTTCACTAAAGATACAAAGTCGATAAAGAGACTTGTGGTGACCTGAGCATAGGTCAAGTTGACCTGTGTGGGAATAGAGAGGAATGAATGAAAGGAAAACAAGTTAGAGGAAAAGGCAGCACTAAAAATATGAGCTGCAGCCATTAGTTGCAGCACTGTCAGTTCATAAAGTGCCTGGGCAATACCTTGACTTTCTTCGTTTCCTGTGCTAGGATGTAAAAGCATAGGAGAAAATCAGCCCTAGTCTTGCTGTGTACAGAAGTTGTCTGTTTTCCTGAGCAGGTAAATTGAGACACAGAGCTGGAAAATCAGCCTGTTATAAGGTGTGAATTAGAGCATGTCTGGGGAAAGAAGAAAGATCTTAGGAGCTTGTGGCTCTGCTGGCTTACTTACATCTATAATGATTTTGTTGTTTTTGTCTGACCACACTTTGTATGGAGATCGTGATTCACTGTTTTATGTCAGCACAGTAGCTCCACACACAGACATGTAGGGTAAGAGGCCTTGTTAAAACGAGACTCCAACAATTTATGTCCTTCATTACCCAGCATCCTTTCTAACTCTTGGCTTTATGTATACCGAGTTGATACACTTCTTACTGGGGACCATAAAAGAGTATTTGGATGAACTGCAAAGCAGATGCAAGAATATACTTGTTTTTTTTTTTTTTCATTTTTCATGTCAAAGTTGCTAGTTGCACAACACATAGCGTGAAGGAATGAATTTTTCACCACGTGACTTGGAGATGCTCATGCAGATTTTTCTTGCTCTGCAGAGATGGCAAGGGATCAACAGTTAGGATATGTAGGAATGTCATACTCAATTAATTTCCTGAAATTACACTCTGAAGTTGTGTTTTGAAAATGAATTAATATTGGTGAAAAGCACTGATATCCTTGGATAAAGGGCAACAGAGAAGAACACATTGTTATTATTAAACTGTTGTAGAAATCCTCTCTTTGGCTTTGACTGAATTATTGCAGTGAGTTTCCTTGGTGATGTGACGTAGGATTTACTGGAGTGTTTGTGCTGTATAATTGAAAATGACACTACCTTTATTAAACTGTGGGACTCTTAACTCTTTTCTATGCTGCGAACTAGCTCTGCAGCATATTCTTACCAAATGTCCTAAGCCAGCAGAATGGAAGCTGATCAGACCTCCGCCATAAGATATCTAGGTTAAGGGCAAGTTGAGGGCAAAAAATACCTGCCTTCCTTGACACAAATGGGATAAAAATGGATAATGAATGTAGCTGAAGTTTCAATTAACCACTCGTAAATTGTTGCCCATTGATAACAAAGGAAAGAGTGAAAGTCCTTCCCCCTCAAACTACAAACATAAGGCTCAAGGTGAAGAGACCTGTGCCTAAATCATCAGTTTATAATCAGCTTTGATGGCACTACCTGAAAGCTCTTACCAACAGCTGTTCATTTATCTAAGTAAAACAAGTTAATGGTTCTAGTCCAGGTTTTCTTAGATACGTTGTCTGCATCATAACAAATCTCATCTCAATCAATGATAATTGCTGGTACTGACAGCAGCCTCCCAAGAGAATCTTCAGGGAGCAGTGATTATCAGATCTGATGGGGTCACACACACCTAGGGGACAGTTGCAGGGCTTGTCTTTCAAAATTATATATCCGGCATTAAATACAATGGATACTGGATATTAACATGATTTGAGTGTCTCACATGCCTGAAATGTTAGAGGACTCAGATTAAAGGTATCTAGCTTGTTAATTGTTAGCTCAAATTATTAAGCTATCTTTTCAACAGTTCTTTGTTCTGGTACAGTAGGGTGGCAATGTGCTCTGCAGCTGAATGCTTCACAGCTGAACTCCATCCTGTGGCAACACTGATTTTATCACCCAGGATGCAGTAGAACCCTTAAATTTGGAGTGACTGCAGTGTAGTAGCTTTGCTCTCTTATTTTGGGTATTGCTGGTGTTCCAGACCTGTGTGGTCTGACAAAGAAACTACAGGACCAAAACCTTATTGTGTTCTGTATGTATATGCTGATCTTGAAAATAAATTACTTCTTCCTAGAATATAATTATTCCCTTGTCAAATTAAATTGAGTAAATTTCGTTCTCTTAAATTAGGTTTGATTTTTGTAATGACTACTCAGTCCCCCAAATATCAATATAATGGGAGCAGAGATACACTCTGATCCTCTTCTAGCTACGCCAACTTGATTATACATCCCAGTGGATCCCAAATAAGAAATTCAGGTTCCCTTAAATCAAAATGCCTGCTTCTTTGTCACATCATTAAGAAAAAGCTAGGAATCTGATTAATAGCAGACCTCCAGGCCTCTTTCGCAAAGACAAGAGAAACTCTACAAAGAAATCAACAGGTATGTTAAATATTGATAACTGTATGGCACTGATGATTTGTAGTTTTCTATCCTGGAATAGAATAATATAAAATGGAAAGAAAGGAAAGTTATAATATATATATATATTTTTAATGAAGAAAATTTAAATTAGTCTATTCAAGTAAGACAATTCTGTCCTTACAAATCAGATAATCTGATCTCAGGTATTAAAATTCTTAAATGTTTGATTAGTCAAGAAACAAATTAGATCTGTTAGGTTTTAAAATGTAGCAGCTTTTTATTTTATGTTTCTCTCTAAACCTCTCCTTGCTACCATGAAAAATAATTGTTTAATGTAATGCTTAACTTCACACTTGCTCATAGCAGGATGGATGTAGCAGTGGATTGAATCATGTATTTGTAAAACCAACAGTATTGTCTTAGCAGCCTTTCCATGATGGTCTAGGCCCTCACTCAGAGGTTTTTGAAATTACTCAGGTGTCAGATGCGGGCAGGCATAATCCACCTCAGTACAGATGAGGGCAGAGGGTGAGCTGAAAGATGATAATTTGCTAGTGATTTGCTTATTATCTGCATCTTCCCAGCCATTCAGGAAATGCAAGCCTAAGAGGAGATAAAGAAAAAGGGCTGGATGAGTTGAAGTCAAGGAACTGGAGGAGCCAGAATGGGACAAATCTGAGCAAAAGAACTCGCTAGTGGGCCAGTTCCCCATTTGTGATCCAACAGAAAATTATTATGAAAGGTCAGTGCGGAAATACAACAGAATAGGCTTAATGTAACTGTAATTTGGTTTGTATTGTTTTTGTTTTTCTCTGAGAATATGTTGAGCTCGCCCCTTGGATTTTCTATTTTTCTTTATTTTTTATGTTTCTTCTTGTAATGAGTTCTTAGGAAGCTTACATATGCCAAGAACTGCAGCATATCTTGTGCATCTAATCACAAGCCCTGTACAGTTAGAGAGTGGATCTACAGCTGCTAATCCCTTCTGACTTCCACATGAATTGAAATGCGCATCTGATACGTACTAGGTCACAGGTTCATCTCATTCACTGAGAAAAGTGAGTACAGTCTGAAAACAAACCATCAGCTGCACAGTTGAGCCAGGCCAGATTTATTGTTCCTTTTTTTTTTTTTTTTTCCAGGTCACCAAGTCATGGCAAATTGCTTCAGAGCCCAGTGGGCTCCATTCAAAACCTACTTTCAGTTTTGGAGGCTTTTGTGGGATTTACCTATGGTTGTATCCAAGTGACAGCTAAATGTCTTTCAGAAGCTTGATGTAAAATACACTGAGATCCACTGAAAACCTTCTCGTTTAATTTGGACTAGCCCAAAATTTTAATTAAGTTTTCAAGTCAGGCTCTGCCTCCTATTAGCTCATGAAGTTGACTTTGTCACACCAATGTGGCATGAGACATTACATCAGTTAAATGTGGCTGGATTGCATTGACTTGCTCTTGCGCATCTATCTGCTCTGTGCATAATGCTGGGATGTTTGTTAGAGTTTTCCTTCTTCCTGGAGATACCTACTTATACGTTCTGTCAGTATGCATGCACATATATAGTCTCCTTACAACTACTTGGAACTGTTGTTTTCATATCCAAGCACGTCACACATTTAAACTGTGAACAAATATAGGAAGCTATCTTTGACTCCTTATGCCCAGAAGAAAGAATAAAAGGAAAAACATGCATTTTTGAGTAGGAGAAAAAAGGATTGCTCTCAGGAGATTTTCTCTTCAGATACTGTGATGAGTAATGCTGCTGTCTGTTATTAGGTTATTCAGAAATTAGCTTAAAAAAAAAAAAAGCTTAATTTTAGCCTCTTTTTTTTTTTTGGATTGTTGTCATTTCTAATCCAGTGAAAATAGGTATCCCCCATTGAAATGAAGAACTCTCAGTTGGATGTAAAATCAATGTCAATTAAGATCACAGTAGTGATTAAGGACTTCCCACCCTGGGTCTTCATTTGATATTTTACTAGTACTCTGGGAGAGATGTATGCAAGCAATTTTTTTTTAAGTAATGGGAAGTTTCCCTACAGTATTTGCTTTTGTACCTTTAGTATAAGTCACCAATTACTGAAATAAGTATTTTTTTCTTATATCTATGTTTTCATAGCATAGTATTAGGGACTGTAATGAATTGATGGATTGATATAGAATCATAGAATGGCTTGGGTTGGAAGGGACACTTAAGGATCATCTAGTTCCAAAGTACTTGCCGTGGGCTGGGACACCTTCCTCTAGACCAGGTTGCTCAAATCTGTTATTTAGTAGCTGTTCTTGGAGAATGTAGAATGTACCATATTTTTTAAAATTTGTGTTAATTATTTGATAGATGTGTGACTTTCGTCAATAAAATCCCTCTCCCTGAATGAGAGAATAGTATGAGACATAAAACCTGAATTGATGGCAATAAGAATGGGATTTATGTCTTGTAATTTAAACAAACAAAAAAGTATGCCTCTGAAATCAGTTAAGTAGTTAAGGTCCTTCTCTGTGATATGAAAATAACATGGCAATTCAATCCACCTATTTTAGGTACCAGTTTTAGAATGAATTGCCCTTTGGAAGTCACTTCTCACTCCATTGCAGGGAGAGGAAACTTGGGAAGAGAGGGAAGACAGGAAAGAAAAAAAAAGCAATCGACTGAGCTAATTTTGCCCTCTGATATTCAGTGTGATATGGAATGCAGACTAAGAACATAATTCTAGGTTGTAAACTTCATTAAAATGAATGAGACTGCCAGCTCCCATTCCTCTAAGAATATTTTAAGTGGTTAATTTTATGGGTTGATCCCATGCACTTACTGGATTTCATGGTCAAGTTGTCATTCAGATTTAGAAAGGAGGAAGAGAAACTTAAGTGTCAGGGTTTGTAAAGGTAAGAGATGTCAAGTGAACTCTTTCTGCATGGTGTCCCCTGCACTTTTGCTCTCCCTTCACACTGTTTCATGTCTGTTTTCTTTGTGCTGATGCTGCTGGGGAAAGGCTGTAAAAGTGATATCAGAGCTTGGATCTTCATGTATAGGCTGAGGAATTCTGTGACCTGAGCATGGAAACTTTGCTTCCACAAGCTGAATTTTGAGGTGCATAGAACTGATCAGGTGGTTTCAGCCCCCACCTACATTGGCAGATCTGTGTTTGAGAACAGCCACCATTTCTGGCACTAATTGCAAAATCTCCCAAGAGAGCCCTGCATAGGGAAAGAGAATAAATTGCTTCCTAAAGTTCAGCATTAGGAAGTGTACAGGGAGGCATCATAGGAGAATTTTTGCTGCTCCCATCTATAATAAGGTTAAAAGGTAACTTGATCACGTTCTCTCAGTATCTCCAGGGAGAATGTCAAGTATATAGCACAGAGGTGGGAGAGGGCTCATTAATTTTAGACAAAGTCATAACAAGAAACAGTAGCTGGAGATTGAAACTTGATGAATTAAAAATGAAAGGAGGATTTTTTTTATTTCTAATTTATTTTTTTTAACAACAGAGGTAATTAACAACTTGGCCTGACCACTCAGAGGAAATTCAAAGTTTTCCATCATTTTCAATCTTTAAATTGCAATGAGATAGTTTTCTAAGAGGGCAGATTCAACCATTCCAGAAGTTATTGAACTGAGTAGAGGAATTCCTGTGTGGAGTGTTGTCATAAACATTACCAACACTAGCTGTGTATAATATAGCCTTTCAAGGCTATTTTGTTGAATGTTGAGTTCTTATGATATTTTACCTGCACATTTCTGCATGCATGTACACTTCTTCTGGGCAATTTGTGCAGTTCTCTTAATTTTTAACTGCACCATAAACAACTGCCTTCATAACAGTGCTGCTCAAAAGCAAAATTGAGGAAAAAGTGCAAATTGTTGTGGCTCTTGTAACTCATTCTCAAGCTTCTCTCTGAGATTCTCTGAACTCTGTCCTAACAGACAGCAACGTGTCTTAAATCCACATCTTTGTAGGAAGAAAATATTCATGTCTCTGGGGCTTTTCTTAGTCTGTCCTTATTGTCCTTGTAATTCCTAGACGTTCCTTGTACAGTCTTCTCTCTGTAAATCTACAAGTTCTTTCAATGACATTTTTCCTTCTCCATGGGCTCATTTCTCTGGCCTCAGTCCAATGAAGATCTAAATGACCTCCTTACACACTAATCAATTATCCTCACTTTCTATCAGCTGCAGGTGGAAGTTCTACCATGCTGCAGAGGATGAGCAGAGCAATGAGCTTGCTAGAGCAAAAGAGGGAGATGAGATAAAACAAGATATCTGTTTAGCACCCGTATCAGGAATCAGCACTCATTTTCATAATGAATTTGCCTGTGTTCATCATCACTGCAGCCTTTCATTAGAAAGATGACAGCTGAGGTTTCTGTCTCTGCCATTTCCATGGTATCCCCAGCAGTAGGTTGCTCAAGCAAAGATCTCTTACTTTAATCACTGTTGTGAAGTGTTGGGTTGTGGGTGGGATGTTTCTGGCAAGATAGGGAAGAGAAGAGAATTAAAGGAAAGCTTTCTGTGCCTACACCTTGTCAGCTTACCACTAATATATGTGCTTCTGAACTCTTCTTAACTCACTTCTTTATTGATTTATTTCCACACGTGGTACTTCATGATGAAGGAATACTGTCCACCCTTCCCCCTGAAATATGGTTACCTCTGCGGGGGATTGTGATATGTATTTAGTGCCAACCAGACAAATGATATTTCAGAAAAAGATGATGGGAAAAACAGCAGATTTGGCTGACGTATAGCAGAAACTAAGGAAGTAGAAACATTGCCACACCATTTGTGGAGCCCATTTAAACAATATATAAACACAGTATGCTCATGTGGCTAAACAGGCTTTGTCTGTATCTGGTTTAGGGAAGTACAAATCTGGGCTTTTTAGCCACACACTTCAAGAACTTCAAGATTTTGATATTAGTTTACAGGAAATAATTCATCTTTCAGGAAAGTTGGTGGGAGAGCCAACTAAGCTGAATTGTCAGGTTTAGGTAAGCTGGTTGTCAAACACCTGGTTGACAACACCTGCCAGTGTTGTCCCTTGGCAGTAGCCAGGGACTGTATGTAATCTGTATGAAGGAGCACAGAAGTGCAATTGTTTTTCTTTGCTGGATGGGATTTATCTGATGAGTCTTCTATTGTCTCCTTGGCAGCACAAAGTGCTCAAAAAAAGAGGCTTTGAAAAAAGTAGTATTTATGTGTAGATAGAAGCTAGCAATGCACACAGAGTGGCTTCGCTCGAGATGTAAAGGCATCGAAGCTTTGCTTTATATGCTTCAGCTTTTCCAGTCTTAGCAGACATAAGTACTGGGTGAGGTCTCATGTAAAGTGGAGACAGAGGAATGATTATCTGTTTATCTTTCTTTCCTTTCAGAGCGGAACAATGAAATCAACAGAACACTCCTCCCCTCCTTCTCTCTTCCTAGCAAATAAACCTTGTTTTAGGAAAATTAGAATGCATAGTGGATAAAGGAAGGTCACCTAGGTCTTGGATCTGCTTCCTTCATTAGCAGCAAATTGTCATGTAGTGATTGCTCCTTCTAGTATCAGTGCTGGAGCATTTAACTAGTCAGAAGAGCTTACAGATGCCACATGAGAAAGCCAGTGATGCATTTAATATATTGCAGGAATCATAAATAGCTAAGACAAGGGCTGGTTATTGCTTAGTTCAATATTGTTGTTTAATAGGAACTCTAAATACACTCTGGGTTAAATATTGTACTATTAACTTCAGAGATAATGATCTTTCTAGATTGAATGAGGGACAATCATATTATGGTGTGATGCATTTCTCTGAGCTCCCCATATGTGAGCAGGGTAATTGAGGGGACAAGCAATTCTGTAAGCCATCCTGAGGGTCAAATTCTCTCGTTGTACAGGCTTTCCATTCCCAGAGAGGTCAGGAGGACTTGCTCTATGAATATAAAAGCATTAGATGTCCTGCTTTGTATATTTGTAAAGCACCCATGAACTCAGTGTCCCAGTCTGTGGATATTATCAATCTCTAACTAATTATATTTATTCCACAAAACTGCGTATTAGTTCCAAAGATAACAATTTATCTAGGCTTTTCCCTCATCCTTTCTTATAAGTAACTATTTGAATGATGAAATTAGTTGTCTGTGTTGATCTTTTCCTTTCTCTCTTGTCTAAGTGAGCTAGAAGAAAAACAAAAAAGGGCTCAGTAGAGAAAGGAGTCCTGTTTCTAAAACAGCAGTAACGTTCTTGGAAAATGTCCTACCCTTAAACCCAGCTGAATAGTTCAATGACAACATAGATCACATAGACTGCAGGAGTGGAAGCTTTTATGATATATAGGAATACATTTTTAGCTGGCCAAACAAAAAGGAAACCTGGAGAATGAAAGAAATGCCCACAATTGCAAGCAACTGTTGCTTGCAACAGTCTATTCACTTAACTTATATTGTGCATTTGGTACTGGATTGCCTCTCTTTTTCTACTTATGTTCTCAATTCCTGTTTTGTTCAGTGCTGTATTTAAATGCTTCATTTAAAGGATTCAGAGTTACTGGGAAGAGGAAATTACATGCATGCATATACACGTGTGTGTATATATTTTTTATATATATATATATAAAGTCAGTAACAAAGCCTTTTTTTGTAGGTTTTTCTGTTTCTGTTTGAGATTTAACCCTTTACCCTCATTATGTTTTTGCTTTAAATTCAGGGCTTTTAGATAGCAAATTAATGCTGTCTATATTGACAAACGCTACCAAAAGTTGACATTTGGTAGTCAGGAGGAACTTACATCTCAATTCTGTTATCCCTGCTCCAAATGACCATTTGAATTTGTATGATGGACTTTCCAGGTCTGCAGAAACTTCACACAGACATATTGAAGGAAGATTGAGTTGGTTAGTTATGTGAACCATTTCCTAACTTTTTGTTGTAAGACACAGAACTTTGTGAATCTCTTCAAGTCAAAATTAAATGTAATTTACCTTACTTGCTCTGTGTTTTCCTGAGTAATGGTGAATTGAGAATGATCCAGTAAGGACTATAAACAGTTATTTAAAACTTAATTTATACTAATCTATTCTGTAGAATGACCTCTGCAAATCTTTCTTATTGGGGGCATTTTGCACTTGTACTTATTCCCATTTTTTTTCTTTTTTCTTTTTTATTCTCCCTTTGAAGGTCATCTTCAAGGCAGGTTGTATTTTAGGCCTATCCTTTCATGGAGATGAGGATTTATTTTTGCTTATAAAGATGGGTTGTATACTTCTGATTTGCTTGCTGTTATCTTTTTAATTTCATTATGGGAGACTTGCTGCAAGATGCACTGTGATTGAGTCCTAATTTTATTGTCTAGGTAAAAGGAGAAATTTGAAATGTTTTCTGCTGAAATACAAAGATGCTTTTGACTCGTAAGTCTGTTGCTGCCTATGAATCTACTTGCAAAGTTATGACTGCTAAGCTCTGGATATATCCTGGTGTAACTGTAGTGTATGTAAATCTGTAAATCCTCATATGATTGTCAGCTATAGAATGACTCATGATACAGTGGTAAAGATACAGTAAAAGTATAGGCTTGTTGGAATGTGAAAGGGAAGATTCGGAGATTCCTGGTCCAAAATCAGTTGCTGCTTTGCTATTTTTGCAATGACTTACGAATTCCTACAGGGATCCCTTTATTCCCATATTTTTTTTCCATTTATTATTTTTCAAATTTGTCGTGATTCACAGAAATGGAACTAATCAGTTTGGAGAATATATTCATTTACAATAATTCAAGACTTAATCATCTTTGTCGTCTTTGCTTTGATAATATTTATTTTATTCATTTTATGAAAATGTATCCTATTTCCCCCAAAGCAGAAAGAGACTAAAATTCCATAATGCAGTACAATCCTGAGCAGAGTCCAAGGAGATACACTCTGAAACACTTGCTCATATTATTGAAACACAACAACAACAAAAACCTTATTCTTTATTGAATAACTGTAATGCAGCATAATATAGAGGATCATAATGTGAAGAGGCATCAACCATCCTTATAACACATAAAAAAGAAATTATGGGAAGTTACTGAAATTGCCATAGAACAGATGCTTCTTTTTATGAATGGAGCAACCATTTACATTGAAATAAATGTCTACCAATCTGAACTGACATCATAAGGTAGCATGTCCGTATTTATTCTTCTTGGAAATATGAAAAATAGCGCAGCATTCTCCAGTTGTTTTGATACAAGAATAAAGAAAGAGCACATGGAGCAAGAGCTGTGTATATTGGTTGGTCAGTTGTCTAGTAAAACTAAGAACTCCATTAAGGGCAATTATAGATCTGACTTCTGATGTGAATGGGATGTTCTGTTGTGTTTAAAACTATGAGGAAAAAATATTCCGAGAAACCATAGTTCCACTTGTCTGATCTTTGCTGTGCATAGAGGTTTAGAACATACCTGGAGGAAAAGAGCAAGTAAAGGCCTGGATATGAGTAGAAAGAAGGGTAATTTCTAACTCAGGTTAGAAATTGGTTATATTAAGTAAATATGATTATTATTTTTGGGGGGTAAAATAAACATTCCTCTCCACAAGGAAAAAGTAGATCCTTTATTTTTCCTGTCTTCAGTAAAGCATTTGATGTAGGATTATGTGAAGAGCTGTGGATTAAAAAGATAGATTTGAAAAATGAGGGAAGAAATAATTAAGAGAATATTGAATGGGGGAAGGTTGGACTGGAAGTAGGCTACTAGCTAAGTTACCTAAGGACTGTTCTTGGGCTCTTTCTTTTTTTGAAATATTTTTATTAGGGACTTTGGTGCAGTAAGAATTTGCTGATGAAATTTGCTGATGGTCCAATATTTAGAGACAGCCATACAGATGAACGTCAGGATATTGTTCAAATGAACTCAATGACCTTCAAAAGAAAGTAACAGAAATGGAAGAAAATTCAAGTTAGCAAAGGGCAAGTTCATACGCTTAGGGACTAATCATAAGATTTTTCACACTTAGGCTGGGAACTGTGCAGTAGAAATGACAGAGGAGGAAAAGGAAATGCTTTAGTTGAACAGCAGATGACTGCATGCCTTTGTCTTGCAGTACTTTAAGATAGACAAATAGGACTTTTCAGCATATCCAGATAAGTAATATCCAATTGAGACAAAGAAGTATGAATTTCATGGCAGAAGGCAGTGATACAAAGAAAATCATTGCATAGTGCCAAGTGATGGTGAAACCATCTGAAATACCATGCTGAGTCCTGGTGGCTCCTAGAAGAGAAAGCTTTGAGGCCTGGGACACCTGCAAGTGAGGTCTAACACGAGGATGAGTTAAGGGAAACTGACACAGGCTGGTTTGACAGCTGTGGCAAAAACTGAGGAAGGTCTGGTCAGGGAAACTTTTTTAGGCTGGACTTTTCCTGTATGAACTGCACGTGGACCAGAGCTGTTGAAATTAACATCTTTTTCTGTCCATCTGGGAAAGTGTGTCCTGCTGCATGACTGCATACTGGGCTCATGGGGCAGCAGTGGAGGGAGATGCACACCCCTCCAGGGGTGTAACTGGGGTGTATTCTCTTCTTTTCTGTTGTACGGAGAAAGTCATGATCTGAATATAGTAATTCCTACATCTGGGCAAGTAAGGTACCACAAGTGTAGTGGACACAGGAGATAATTTAGGTGCTGAAAACTGCACTAAATGGGTGGTGTTAGGCTTGGATCTGCTCCTCTAAGCACTTTTTAGTCCCAGTGATTTGTGCTATTAACTTTCATCCCTGGGGATATCCCTGGGTTCTGCTCTAAACTTCTACTGACTCCAACATCACAACTCTTAGGATTCATGCTGGACCCAACATATTTCTGATCAACTGCCAGACTGTGTCTGAACTCAGGCACCACATGAATATTTATATAATCATAGAAAACTTGATTTTATATTTAACTGCACTATTGAACATCGTGATCTATGCTCTGTGATCTGCTATCTGGCACCATCTGAGACGTCAAGCTGCTATGTCAAAGGTTTCAAATAGGTACACATGATTTCAGTCTAAGTCACCTCTACTGCTAGAAATTAATTAAACATTATCAAATTAGTCACAGCTTGATGACTATCAGCCTCTTGCTATAATTAAGATACAAGAATTATACAAAAGTTTCCACCTACCAGATAGGCAAAATCTACTGCTACTTGATCTTTTTCTGGAGTAAACTTTTAGGTTTAATAATAATAGGATAAAATTCAGTGAAGAGAAGTGTGAAACATGGTACGTATGAGAGATTCTGTTGTACTAACACAAAATGGAAACTATCTGGCTCAGCAACAGTAGTCCTAGGAAGAATATGATTTGAAGAAATATGAATATGAAGAAAATTTTGGTCTGTTCTGTTTGGAAGAGAAGAGTCTGAAGGGGAGGTGTTAAAGCTTTTGAGTACATGTGGATTGTTATAAAACTCGTTACAGTTATATTGATTTTTATATATTGATTGCTGTCCACAGAATGTTGGGCAAGGAGTTGAAATAGCGGGAAGGGAGATTAGAGATGTATACTAAGCTGGTGAATTAGGAATATATTTTTAGATAAATCTATTTCTGGGGTAATCTAAGCAAGCTATGTTCCTCCTCAAAGTAGGGGAGAGGGTCTAGCCAGAGAATGTTAGGATTCAGAGCAATTTACAATGATGGAGGACATGACCAATAATGTGTGAGCCTGGCATATCTACTGAGAATCTTACATAATTGCATGAAACTGTGATGATTTCACTGTTTCCAAGTGCAATGGGGTTCTCAAAGCCTGATAGGAACACTTATCATATAGGATTTGTTATTTATTTTCTTCTCCTGGAAAACTGTGTCCTTTCTGTTGTTAATTAGGTTGGCAGCTTGGAGATGCAATGCATGGAACAAATGGGCAAACACAGGTCCAGTGTAAAAATCAATTTCCAAAGACAAGGAGTATCTCATTTATAATCAGGCACTGTGTGTTAACAAAATTAAGATGAAATACAGCTGCAAATAGTTCAGGAAGGATAATCATCTGATGAAATCAACAGAATTTCCTGCCTTAGATAATTCTGTTTTTAATAACTTGGTCTTTCAGGGTGCTGTAAATCTTTGGGATGATGTTGCATCCTTGGTGAAAGTCAAGAAAATGAAAACATCATGTACAAAAAGTGTGTGCCTTACTAGTTCACTGAATCAAGTCTTAGAGCTATTAAGAAAGACTCTATAACTTAAAGAAAATGCCACTGTTTTGATTACTTGCCTTATTCTTGGAGGACTCATCTTCCCTAGAAACCTGTTACAAATTCATTGCATCTAAATGGATAAGGAAAAAGACATAAACAAGGCATTTATTTCACCAGGTGAAATTCCTTTTTAACTTGGGAGAGACAAGTTAACAGGTATGACAGCTAACTGCGGAGGAGGAAACTCCATTTATGACATTTTCCTTATGGCAGAGTTTTTTTTTTAATGGCCTTAGAAGATCCTTTACAATTAACTTGAGGTAGATGACTGACTCCCATAGACAGTTTCCAACACATCCATCTGCCTTTCCAGGTAAAGGTGCAAGTGATTTTTTTCATACTTTTATTTTTTTCTCCTGAATAGGTCTATATTTGATTACTATAGGCTCTTATTCACTTGGGAAATTTGTACAGCAATTC
Organism: Cygnus atratus; assembly: GCF_013377495.2. Classification (NCBI taxonomy): domain Eukaryota; kingdom Metazoa; phylum Chordata; class Aves; order Anseriformes; family Anatidae; genus Cygnus; species Cygnus atratus. The sequence goes on from NC_066368.1 coordinate 11,426,793, forward strand.
AAATCACAACCTGTGCTTAAAAATGGCTAGAACTACTTTGTCAGAGCCAGATCTGCAGTGCCTGCTCCTCTGCCTATTTATTGCAGCACTCTGTAGCGCACACAGCCACAGCAAGGGGCTTTGATGGCGTACAGATATGATTTTCTTCCATCTTTCTGCAAACATCTGAGGGTAAAGCATGTGTCCGTCTGTACAATGTTCTGATAATGGTTGATTCAGATTCATCCCAGTGTGTCAGAGCATATGGAGCAGGGCGGGAGGGTGAAGGCAGTGCCTTGTGGAGTGACTCCCAAACAACATAACTTGGACGTTTAGACCAGCCGGCAAGTGCAGATGAATCCTGAAGGCGACCTAATAATTTTTGTTTGGGAAGGGGCAGGCGAATGATGGATTTGAGGCTGGACCTCCCATCTGTTACTGATTCATCTTCCACTGAAGCTAAAGAATGAGAATGAGCAGCCAGGCAAAAGTTTCATCCGGCCGTCTGGGGATCATGTCACCAAGCCAGACGGCAGTCATTTAACTTTCTTCTCTCGTAAGACCAGTATATACTGGCAGAAATTTGTTTCTTCATTACTAAGGATTTACTGGATGCTTTGTTGTTCTTGGGGGATGTATGGGGAAAGGCAATATTTCCTTCTTTGTAAATGTGACCTTTTCTATTTGGATATTTTTTAGCCAGCTATATTTCGCTTGTATGAGACAAATGTGTGGAGCATTACAGAGGACAAAATCCCAATGGAGGATTAATAAGGATTGTCCTGCATGGTGAGGAATACTTAGCTGTGTCATTATCTAAATTTTCATGTAGAATATTTTTGTGGGGCTGTGATGTAGCACCAAATGGCTGTAGAAAATCTCCAGATTGAACTGAAAGGAAAAAAGCAATGAATTGTAAGGAAGAAAAAAAAGACCAGATCCGTAATGATTAAATTAGTGATGCTTGCTTAAATGTAATGACACTTACATCCGCAGAAATATTGGTCACATCAACTGCAGACAGGGACCTGGGACTGTGGGAACACAGACCCCAGGATGATATGGATTGTGTACTGAAGACCAGTCTGTTTTCAAACAAAGTGAGTGCTGCTTGTTTTTGCAAAAGGGCAAATCTGCTCTAGATTAGCTCTAATTAGCCTCCTGTCTCTATGGTTGCAATTAAATGTTTTTTTTCTTAATGCTGTAAATCTCTTTTTAGTCTGTAAAAAGCCTGTCATTTATTTTCAAAGCAGCTGTGGATTTCTGATCGATGGATATTTGCTCTGGTTGTTGTATCAGTCTAACGCATTCATGATGGCTTTTCCCACCATCTTGATATGCAGTCACCTCTTTCCAAATCAGTTGTAGTAGTGAGAAGAAGCAGGAGGGAAGGCATCTTTGATCTTTCAAACTTAAGGTTAAGGCTGGTATGTGTATGTTGATTATTGAAATTAGGTGGAAATACAGAACACAATTTTATGAAACATTTCAAAATGGCTTTATTCACTGGAAACAAAACAGACTCTCTATGACATTCAAAGAAACAGGCAGAAAAAAATCCAGATGGAACATATGTAAGGTGAACAAGTTATTTATTGGAAAATTGCTCTCAGAGTACCTGCTAGTGGTTCCTAATCAAATTGGGAGGATATGTGGCATTGTGTGTAGAGGAAACTTCCTTGACACTAGTACTATTCATTATTTTTATTAATACTAATCTTTCATTAATAAGTGAAAATATTAATTTATTAGCATCTTCTGTGGTGTAACGAGTATAGCCTACTGATGTCATAAAACTGGGAAAGTCTGCAGATGCCACAGGCACTGAGGAGAGTTCAAAATTATCCTCATAAATCAGAGGAACTGTGCAAAAAAAAAAAAACACAAAAAACTTTGTGATTCAATAAGAGCAAATGAAAAGTATCACACAGAAGTTGAAGATTACCTGGCTCAGCAGTCTTTCTGCAGGAGTGGATCTAAGGCTTCTGTAAAGTTACAAACCATCGAGCACCGGGAATGTCACAGTATTGCAGAAACGCCAGAAAACTTTTACTTAAATGTAGGGGAAGAAGTGTTGTGGGTAAAATGCTTTTAAAACAAAACAACTCAGCTACAATTATTGCTTTGCTTATCGGCTCCATGCTTGAAGAAAAATGAGGGAAAACTGAAAAAAACAGGCTTATGGGTAACCACGGAAATGATCTAGAAAGATAGAAAAGCATCTAGAAAGAGCCAAGCTAACTGATTATGAAAACTTCACTGGAGTTAATAAAGATGAGATTAGAAAAAAAAACCTGTGATTGATGTAAATATGCATTGATGTCTTGCTGCACAATCAGGGAACAGACCAAATGATATCTTGGAGTTGTGCTCAGCCATGTGGCTTCTGTGCGTTTTTTCTATTGCAAGACGAATTTTCCCCACCTTAAAAAAAAAAAAAGGTAAAAATCCTAAAAACTTCTTTGATCAGAAATCTGGAAGAAAACTATACAGTGTTTTAGGAGGTATCTATATCATTTATGGAATTACATGGGATAACACAGGGTAACTGTGCCTGATACCCAGACTTCAGGAATGGAAATGTCAACCACATCCAATTTGCATCATGTTATTTGTAGCACGGTAATAACAAGAATGAAGTGAAATCATGTCTCTAAATCATGTAGTCCTGTACAAACCAGGTTTGAATGAGACCTTTTGGCCATAGAATAAGGGGAGTGTAGTGTGAAGGAGTTTAACAAGGATAAGCCTTTATCCTTAGATCTGCAAGCTGAGCAGTACGCAAGGTGTGAAATGGCCTGTTTTCTGTTCTCCTTGCTGGAGAAAACCATTTAGAACTTGCATGTGGAGCAACATCTGTGGGTGAGAGCAACACTGCTTCAGTGGGGACTGTCAGTCACACCCCAAAGCTGCTTCTAATATTAAGTGTAATCTTATCTTTTTATAAAATATTTCTATGTGCTTAGAGCAAAGATAAGAAAAATTAACTTTTTGGGCCCAGCATCTCACTTGGACTTCCATTTTTTATTAATCTTTTTGCTGTCTATATCTCCTCTTCCTGTCTTTATCTATTGAGGCTTGGTAGGGTTGTGATGCTGAGACAGTTTTGTGCCAGCCAATGTGGGAATTGCTTCACTCTTTTCACTACCAACACAGTAGCATCTGTTTTTCAGATGTGATGCCAGAAGAGAAACACACTCTTCTACTTAGGTATCCTGCAGTACCAAGATCAATTATACAAAATCCATGCTCTTGGGCTTTAAAGACTGTAGATAGTGAGGATTTGGAAATTAGATTGAAGTAGTTAAGTGTTGCAAATTTCCCCTCTTGAGTGGCTGTGGATTGATATAGCTGCTTAAAGGATTCTTTGGCAAATGGATTGCATTTCCTAGTGGGACTTGTGTTGTGAATAAATAAATTTCTGTAATCAACTACTGATACTTCTGCAGTCTTCATAGCTTGCCTTACAACTGAATGCACATATATAAAAATTCCTGTCCATTTAAAATCAAGTAAGGCATTTAACTGAAATAAAACCCCACACCTAGGAAAAAAAATCTTTTTACTTTCCCTTGTAAATTTGTAAATTTTCTGAGTGCCTTGGCCTACTTAATGTTAACTAGGTGTCAGTCAAATGCAGAGCTGACTTGCCAGTGGGAATGCTCTGGAAATGAAGGGTAGCATCTTGCAACATCTTGCATTTAAAGAGTGATATCCCTTCTGCTTTCCAAAGATGTATAATTTCCTTTTAAACTGATGCTGTCACAAATCCAAGCAGCTCTTTCATTTCAAAAAGAAGCAGAATTAGGGAATGCCAGCCTAGAGGGAAGGGAGCCTGAAGGAAGAATTTCCCTAGGCTAGGTAGTGAAAAGTCTTTAGGCATTATATTTAAGTTGATAGTTGATCTTCCAGAACACTGATAGATTTAATTGTAGTTTTTTCATGTCTTTGGGGTTTGTTTTTGTTTTCCCTGATCTTTGGAACACTCTGACATTTTGCATGCATCCTAAAGAAAAGGAACTGAAAATCCAGTCACTTATTTGGTCCTGAAATGGAAAGGAATCTATTAAAAACAAAGTTTTCAGAAGAGTAGTAGCTGCTTTCAGGCACAGGGGTGTGGAGCCTCCACAGTTACAGTTTTGAGCCCTAATAGCTTCTGATGGAAATAGGGTTGTCTGTGAGAAATAATTCCACAATCTGAATGTTGTACACAATTGATGATACACAGTGCTGTGACTGCACCACTGTTCTTCCTTAAATAACTTTCTTGCTGTTCCTTGAGTCTTAGTCTAGTGATGCTAGATTTCAGCTTAGGGAGTTCAGTGCATGCCACTGTGAGAATTATCTGTCAGCTCATTTGTGCTAGCACAAATGAATATTCTTCTCGTACACTGACAGCTATTATAAGAACTGATCTATTTTCTTGGCAAAGTTGAAGTAAATAAGTGCCCCACCCACAACAATACATAGGTACACTTCGTATCTATCATTTCCCACAGAAAATTTTGTCCTTTCACTTTTTTGTACTTCTTGTTCTCCATCTTCTTCGCAAGTTCCCCAATCCAGAAGTGGAACATTCTTCTAGGTGTGCCTCCACTTTGGAGAAGTGACTGTTATTTTCTTATCCTTTAAAAAATGAACACCTATGTCTAATTGTGCCATAGTGCTGTGGCCACATCCACTGGGTGGTGGTGAAAGTTTCAAGCTTGAAGTAAAATAAGAAAAAACTGAAATGATCGACACTGACATACCAATCAGGTACAAGGTCAGGATTCAGTCCTAGTTCTGTCAAATAGGTGGTTGCCATTTCTTTTTTACATTTCTCATGGGAGCAAAATCAACATGGAAAATAAAGGGTTTTCATGTCACTGGAATGGAATGTAATTGTGCAATGATATGACACTTAGTCCTTTGCCATCTTATCTCCCCTGATTTTGGGTTTGTAAGCTAGCTTTTTCTTGCTTTTGTCTCTAAGTGTTTTGGCAATAAAGATCTCCATTCTAAACCCTTCCATGTAACCACAATAGTTATGTTTCCCCAAAAGGTCTATTACATTAGTTGAAGATATTCACTCCTTTTTCATTAACTCATTTAATAATAGTCCACTTGGTTAAACACAAAGTGCCTGCAGCATACACACACACACACAAACAAGTATATATAATCAACTCAAGAAACCTGATCTTCACATGACATATTTGTTCATTTTTCATTGACTGAGGCATGTTAAAAGGCAGGGAATTGTCAGTTGTCACTACTCTGTCACAGTAATTTAGGACTCGGTAGGGCTCAGGATCCCATCTGTGGTGAAATCAAACCTGTATTACTCATTCCGAGGGAAAATTCTCAATGGGTAAATGGCAGGAGAACAGCTCCTCTGCACAGAGGCTGCAGTGAAGACCAAAGACTGAGCAATGTCTTCGTTCACTATCTGAACCACCCAACAAGGGGGTTACTGCCTTCCCCTGGCATCCCTTCTATTAATACTATTTCTTCTCTGACACTTTCCACAGAAAAACTCAAAGCATTTGCCTACTTTCAGTCTATGCCTTGCTTACATCTTTGTACCATTGTCATCCGTAAAGAGGCGAGCTCTCATAGTGCTATAACAAGCCTGTGCAATTTGGAGTTTGCCTTAAATCTTTGGTTGGAGTCTGAGGCTATGGGAGCAGTTTGAGTTGTACAAAGTGAGGGTATCTAGCCCTGCTCGCACTCTCAACCTTGTGAAAAGTGTGCTGTGTAAAAACCGTGTTGGTTTCCAGGTCTCTAGAAATGATCAGGCTTCACACAGTTCCTTTAAAAGAGGGGAATAAGGTAGCTTGGCAAAGATAATTTCGAAAAAACATGACTGTTTACATACTGAAGATAAACTGTTGGGTCTGGTTCCTATAGAGTGCAATGGAAGCTTCCTCTGCTTTGTATTTGCTTATGATGATCTTCAAGGCTGGGGGGCAAATGAATAGTACTGCCTGACATACAGGAGTGGTCTGAAAGCTGGTTTGAATACCTGAGGCAACCTTTGAATTGTTGTATCTCCTGATGTGCCACCAGTCCCCCTTTCTGTAACAAAAGGGTTTGTAGTAGGTACATTTCTGCCCAGCTAATGTTGTCTGCAAATGAATTTCTGGTCACCCTGCAAGCAAAGTATTAAGAGGTTAATTAAGATTAAAAGGTTGAGCTGGTGTTGGCACATCCACCTGGCATGCCTGTTTAAATCCATTGTGCTTTGGCAACAGAACCCCAGCTACTGGTGCTAAAAAGTTGGTGAAAGGAACCTTAGGACACAGAGGACAGTGGTAGAGGAGAAGCAGCAGGTGCCAGGAAAAAAATAAAAATTGACAAAGGAAAAAATGAGTTTTTGATGGCAGTACTTTGTGTTCAGCAATTAATTTATCAGCTACTGCCCAATTGGCATGGACTGGAAGAAAGTCACAGATAACTTCATTGACAAATTAAACTCAGTTTTCCCCAAGTGTCTGCACCCATTTACAACCCCAGGAATCGTTCCCATATATAAATAACTACTACTTCTTTATTTTTATTTTTATTTTATTTTTAAACAGGGCATATTTGATCAGCATGTCAGCTCTTGAAGGGTAGTTATTAGGGCTGGCTTCTCCATACCACTGAACCTGTAATTTCACAAATAATACCTATTTTAACTTCATCATAGAAGAAAGAGAAGGAAAAAGGCAGTGGAAGAGGGCAAGGGAGTCATTTCTATCAAACAAATAAACCTGATGGAGGCATTCTAGATGAAATTCTCAGCTGCTGAAGGATTGCACTGTTCTTGTCTCTTTCTGTGTCTTTTCCCCTCACTGAGGCAATAGGTGCTATGATTTGTCCAAGCTGTAGACAATGACTCCAAAGTGGTGCTCAGGTGTCAGTTAGGAGCACTTGAATTTGTCAGAAGAGTTGATTCTCCATCCTTGACTTATTTTGTGTTATCTAGCTATTTCTTCAGATAGGAGATTGAACTAGGCTGGATTTACTGAAGCATGTGTTAATGTTAAACTCTGTCCAGATGATCATGAGGTGGAAAAAATGAGTGGCAAGCAAATGAATTCTTCCCAGTTTCATCCAGCTCTAAGAGGGAACTGCTCAAGCAGACCTTGGAGTGGAAGATTTTTCCTTTCTTTTCCTCTCTTACCATATCTACGCCTCATCACAAAAGAATACAGCTGCAGCGGACACAGGATGAGCAAGCCAAGGTGGGACAATGGAGTTTGGACACTTCTTTTTTTTTTTTTTTTTTTGCTCTTCACATCTGCGTTCAAAGTAGTTTTTGTCATAAATAGCGTTGCGCCACTTAGGCAGTGACAGTACTCCATGAGGTTGTAGTTAGTGACACTACTCCATGAGCTAATGCATGTCTTATTTATGCATTTATTCTCCCCCCCTCCCCTTTTTTTTTAATGCTGTCTGGACTATGCTACCCCCAAACCTGCGCAGTTTCTATTCTGAGTTCCCTTGAACCCAGACAACTCAGCTTGTATGTAGAGGTGACTTGTTGCAATACTTCTCTTTACTTCCCCTCTGTTCTTACATACATTATACACTCCATTTCTTGGTCATAATTTGAGCCTGTGTGTTGTTTTCATATTGCCTAGGTGACTAGGGCTCATTAGAATTGTATTAAGTGTTTGAAATCACCTTGATATGAGTTATTTAGCTGTCTGAGAAGGATCTTAAAACACATATTTAGTTTCCAGCCATAATGTTCCCACCCTGTTCATCTAATATATCTCTCAGCCTGATGGGCATATCCTGACCTCCAGGCAAATTCAGTTGAATCCCTTTAAGTGTCTGTAAAATAAGGTATTGCCTTAGGAATAATATAAAACTAGGACCAGAAGAGATTTTTAGGTCACTCAGTGCTGTCTCCTGGTATTACAGGCAGCCATATCGTTTAATTCCTTTCACAAACTTATCAAGGTTTTTCATCCTAAAAGTAGTTTGGCCTTTCTAGGAAACCCAAAAGGGATTTGAAAGGGCAGGGTATATCCAAATCATTTGATGATAGTGAACTCACAGGCTTTAGAAAACCACATTTTATATGCTTTTTTGCTCTGCTCCTGTGTCTTGAATGCATCTGGATATCTTGTCATTGGAAGCAACAAAATTATGGCTTTAAGAAAAAAAAAATCTATTGTTTCTCTCTCCTCCCCAAAATACAATGTTAATAGTTTTTTTTTTCACATTTATTTGTTTCCACCACGAATGCTTGTGTCTTTTGACTTCCATGAAGGCTCATTCAAAAAATAATTATTTTTTCTCCACTGCACCCTGTTTAAAACTTTTATTTGACAAAGAGCAACAATTCCCAAGAAAAATAAAATAACTCTTGTCAGTTGAGTAATAAAGTGGAAGGCCCATGGAGGTGTTGACAGAAGATCAAGTAAAGCACTAGTTAGCAGTGTTGCTATCACAAATTCTCAACGTGAGCAAGCTGATGTCATTTACAGGAAATTCAGAGAACAAAAAACTGAAATTACTCCTAATGCTACTTTTTAAATATGCCATGAGATTCTGACTTGGCCACTAATTGAAGGAGGTGACATGAACAGTTTTCTTCACAATATTTTCTTTTCTTTTTAAATGTTTTCATCCATACTTCATATCTTAGCATAGATACTGCTCTCTGATTTAGTGCTGCTCCAGTTTTACTCCAAAGAAGGAAAGTGGAACCTTTTACAAAGAGTAGTTTTGATTTTAAATATCTTGGAAGCCTGTTTTTGGTTTATGATGCTGGGAGAGAGGGGGAAGGCTTATGTCATGTAAGAGACCTAAGGAAGACACAGTCATCATTTAACCATCAACATTTATTTTCCAAGCAGTCAGTCTCTAGCTAAGGTTTTTTTTTTAAAGCACACACAATTTGTGTTGAAGTCAGGAATGCTCATTAAGAAAGGTCCCACAGCTTGTTCTACAAATATGAAAGATTTAGAGGGGTTAAAGGGATACTTTTAGCTATTCCCTTTCCTCTCCTTGTCTACAGGAAGCAGCTTCTGGAAGTCCGTCAAGTCAATGTTAAGTTAATGGAGTAATTATATTTGGGTCTCTTTTGCCTTTTTAGTTCATAAGATTATTGTAGTGTCTAATTCTTAAGTTTTGTAAGAAATGAACTTGCAGGAGCCTAAAAGCCTGGGATGATGCGCTAAAGGGATACAGTACTTTATTTTTTTCCCCTAAAACTTCTAGGTAGAATGAGGGAAAAGTTCAGTTCTGGTTTACCCGAGGGCAGTCCTTGAAGTACACTGAATGAAAATTTCCTGATTTACTCAAAAACGCTCAGAAGGAAAAATGAGAGCAACCAAAGAATGCAAGTGTTTATCTAAATAATTAAGTACATTCTGGTCACATCCACTCCCTTGGCAGACCTCTTGAGATACCTTCTAGCAGGTAAGTGTTACTATTCAGATCTCCCTTTGGGAGTGTGTGCCCTTATCAGTGAGAACTGTAACTCTGAAGAAGTTGAGGCTACTCAAGAAACTGCTGTGACTGGACATATTTAGAAACATGGTTTTCTTATGGTTACTCATTACATGAGGGGTTACAAACGCCCCGCCTTCCTCTCTGTTCTCTTCTACCCACACAATGCCATTGTTGCCAAGTCGTAGATGGTATAGCCATATAAATATTTTTTAAGGCTTTCTTTCTTTGTTTTATTTTTTGTTTGTTCTTTTTTTTTCTTTTTCTTTTTTTCCTTCAAATGGAAAGACAACAAGCATTGGAACCTCTTCTGATAATTAGATCTTGGGTGCCAGCCCATCTGTTTGTGTTTATGTGCTAAGCAAAAAATGTCCATTTTAGCAATGTTAACCGCCAGCAAGGTCCAGAAGTCCTTTTCAGTAATTATGTACTTTTCGTCTTTAGAAAACACATTTACTAGCCAGTTGACCCTGGTGGAATACCATTTTATAGAAGAGATCTTTGCTAGCAGTAATTGGCCAGCTGGAAATTTCCCTTGAGCAAGTTTAAAAGACATCTTCTTTATCTGCAATGGAAAATAAGTTTGTCCTATTATCCTCCCAGACATAAAGATGTACTTTAGCCTCAGAGAGAACTTTGAAAACGTTTGCATTAGAGAAAGCTCTGCTTATATGCGGGAGGGCTCAATATGTTTAGTGATTATTACGCGGAGTGCATTTGCAGAAAAATAGGAATTTTGTGGCTTGGCAGTTCATATATTTCTCAGCCAGATCTGCCATTTGCTGTCATATCTCTAGACTCTTTGCCGCATTTTAGTAAATAATTAAAATACTAGGTCTGATTCTCCACTCCATTACCGGCCTTTATAGCAATGGAACTTCATTTAGCATCACAATTACGTATATCTATTGCCTCCTGGAAGAGGGGGTACAACACAGAGAGGTTTTGTCTGACAAGTCAAACATTGCTAAAGAAATTTCTGGATGGGAATAACAATTTTAAATTTTTTGACAGAATAACCACAAAGTGGAAGAAAAAAAAATTCATTTCCTGTTCACCTACAGGTCACCTCAAGGATAAATGATAAAATCAGAAGTGAAACCAAATTATTTCAATTTTCAGCATTGGGATTTAATGAAAAGACTTTCTTTTCCTCTGGTACTGTCACTGTTAGTTTTGAGGGGGGCATAACTAGAATCAAATATGATTGATTTGAGGTAGGAAGACAAGTAACAAGGGCAGAGTACTTCTGAGCCACAAAGCTTTTCCTTTCTTTCTATTGTCATTAAAAATAATTAAAGAGAAACAGCTGAATCTTCCCTGAGATATGATATTTCAGCAGAAGTGTCCCTAAAATTAATGTTCTACACGTTTTCCACCAAGCCTCAGCAGATTTTTAACTTGTGATCTCTCTCTTTTGTGCTGGCAAACAAATGCATTTCCTCCGCTCCCAGTCAGAGGGCTCTGCAGGCGTAAGGAAGCTGCTAGGACAGGGAGCACTCCTCCTGACCTGCCATTTCAATCATGTCAGGACCAAATGCAAGCTGGGGGCTGCCCTGATGGAGGGGTGGGTTGGAGGAGTGTTTCTGAATGCTGAGGACCTGCCTGGTTCGATTTTCTCATGCTGTCTTGCAGATGTAACAAAACCTTTCAGTCACGTCACGGTTGTCCTTTCAAACGCCCGTGGGATGAGGGTTACTCTGGCACTGCCTCAAGAACGAGTCTTCATCAGCCAACGTCGTTCTAACATTTTCATCCTGGCTAACACCTATAACAAACCTTACCCATTTTAGCTTATGAGTCAGTCATCCTCCTGATGGCAAAGATACTCATTTTCCCTAAGCATCTGAGAGAGAAATGACCTGTCCATGGGATATTTCCAAAAAAAGCTGCCTGCTGCTATTGTGCAAATGAACCTCTAAGTAACAAACTGTTGTTTCTGCTCCTCAGTAGGATGACTGAACACAATGTGAATAACGCATCGTGGGTGACACATTCATTTGAAAATGTCACTCTGGGCTCTGTCTGGGGAGATGTGGGTCTTTCTACATATTGACAAGATTACATGGCTGTCATCTGAACAATGGTGCATGATAAATTATGGCAGCCCTAGGCAGCAGAGCAAGTTGAGGTCTGTACTTTGAGATTCTTCAAATTATCTCTAGACTTTTGGAATGTAAGGTCTTGCCTGATAATGGAGGCAGAATGAAGCAAAACGAGGGAATAAGTAAATGGTGAAAAGAGATCCTGTTCTTCAATGGTGTATTGCAAAAATGAAATTCAAACATGACAACCAAACTTTATTTTTTTTTGAGGGGGTGGGGTGGAGTGGAGTGGGGGTGAGGGGGTTGGCTTAAAGTGTTTGAAATGTTTTCTGAAGGAAATGTAACTGCATTTTGTTGTGACACAGTCTTGCTCTGAACTTTTTTTTTCTGATGCGTTTTGCCTTGACTGAATTTTGTTCTATTCTGATATCGCCTAGGTGTTAATAAAACGGCCAAGAAATTTTTCATGTGATTATTAAATAACGTTTCAGCTAATTCCTTCATTTTTTTATTTGTGCTTTTGAAATGAAACCTTGAAGAAAAGAAAACCTTGATTCTGCTATTTTTCTCTAGCTAATGAAAAATATTAAAGTATTATTATCCTTCTCTGATTCAGGACTGAGCAGATTCAGGTATTCCCCATGCACCTACACACAAACAGACATGACAAGATAGGAACTTCGGTGTTTTAATAACACATTTGCTTCTGTTTCTTGCATTTGAGCACACGTTCAGATTTTTCAAGAAAAAAAAATGGAGAAATTGTTCACTAGCAAGCAGTGTGATGTAAGATGAGTGGATTTTGGGAGGGAAGTAGTGCTGAAGAGGTACATAAATCTTGCAGATATTTCAGAGAGTTTGGCTTTAGCTTAGCTTTAATGGTGTCACGAGCTCTAGTGGCTTGATTTCATACTAAATGAGTCCAACTCACATGCTCCAAGAGTATGTGGTGATGCAAATCAAAATGTGGTAAGTTGGGCTGATGAGTAGGTTCACTGTGTGTTAACAAATTGCAGCAGATGCAGTATTAGATACTGTCTTCTGGGGACAGACAGATCCTTTTCCATCTGTGGATATTTACTCCTATGTTTCACTGCTTTAAAACTTTCTCCATTGCAAATTTTGACCTTTTGACCTCCCAGTTATACAGAGCTTGGCCGTAATGGATGTCCTATCATGCTTTCATGATGATCTTAAATTTTTCACAGAGACAGAAAAAAAAACAAACACCATTTTTAGTTATTAATAGCAACTGTTTACTGTGCAATGATAATTGCAATGTGAATTACCATGTAAGAAGAAATATCCATTATTGTAATTGTTTAGAAAATTTGTAGCATGATGGAAGCTTTTCTTAAATTAGCCTGAAGGCAACTTTAGAGACTTATATCTTGCTATTTTAAATCTAAATAAGTGTAATTTCAAGACCTGAAAGACCAAAAATCATACTGTTAAATTTCAGAAACATAAATTGTTTTGTCACATTATTAGTAGAACTGACAATTTGACAGGTTTTTTTTGTAAATGCTGACATGACATGTACATACTTAAGTGGTTTTACTCTGCAGGAAGTAGATTAATTCAGACTCTTTTTAGTCCTACAAACTGTCATCTTGGGGAGATGGTTTATTAAATTTACCTGAACATGAAATTAAAATGTGATTGATGTCTTCCTATTTGATGTATGTATAACTTTGTGATGTTAGTGAGAGCTCTGTATTTTGAACAATATGTACAATGAAAATTCAGTTGCAACTAAATAGACAATGAAGAAGCAGTTGCTATGCTAGGTATTTCATGACTAGTTAGCTCTTGTAGTCTCAGAAATGGTAATTAACCTGTGAGGATCTGAGATCTCTAGCTAACGAAATTGAACTGTCCTTGGGGAGAGTAAAAGAGAGCTTGTTCTTGGAGGGCAGTTTCTGAAGACATTGACCTTCTGTCAGTTCTTCAGTGACAACTCTTCATATTTACAGAACTGCCTTATGCCTTTATGACCCCAAATGTCTGTTAGAAGAAATTTTTTATTGGAGCTTAACAGAATCCTCTAATTTTATGGGGATATTGGCAATGATAGCCTGATAATTTCAAGAAACAAGGCCAAAGATAGGGTAGTAAAGTTCAGCTCTGCTGAACTTAAAACTGATGCTGCAGGTACACCCTGGAATGAATTCCTATTTCAGTACTTAAACTTGTCCCCTTCATTTCCTTGATGGCTGAGAAGAGATTGTATGTCACTACTCAGTTGTATTGAAGATATTTACAAATTAATGTATTCTAGATAAATCTTATAGGAAAAGGGTTTCAATTTCAATATAAATGACAGAAATGAAGGAATTAATGGCTTGCACAAATTCTTAAAATAGTTAATGCAAAAACTTCCTGCAATACAATCTTCTGGCTGGAAATTAACATGCTGAAATCCAAGACTATTTAAAATGATAGTTCCCATAGCTACTGTAACTCATCTAGCAATCCAGTTAGGCAGTCCTTGATAAAAGTTCCTTTTACCATGTCTAATTTGGAGTTTTGGAGATAGACCTGCTAAATTCCTCAGAGGGATAAAACACAGTTTTGGTCAGCTGGGATATTAGTTGTTAATCCTCTCCTTCAGTAAACATTACCGTGACTCAGCTATACCATCATCACCTGCACACATAATAGAACAAATAGAAATTTTCTTTTCACTTCTGAGAGAGGAACAAGAAGAATAAGGAATCTCATTGGATGGAGGGGATGTGGGAAGGGACCCAGAGATGCAGTGGAGATTTACATGCTGCAAATAATGGACACACACAGTGAAGATCCTCTTCTAGTCTGTCTTCTGCAAACCACAAACATTCTTTCTCTTGGGTAAGCTGATAAAACAAGAATAAACAAACAGCAGTTAATGTTTCCCTGCGTGTGATCAGAGAAAGCCATCATTCAAAACCAAACTAAATGCAGCAGTACTGGAAAAAAAGAATTAACCCTTAGATCTGTGTGCTTTCAGCAAAAGCATCTTCTGGGTCTTTGGAGACAAAATAAATCTTACTGTCCTGATGAGTCTCTGAAAGTGAAATTTGGTGATCTAGATAGTTTGGGGAAAATGGAATCTTGTATATTTGACAGCATAATTATTATGCTCTGCCAGATTTATACAGCTCTTTCATAAGAAACACTTAATACTTCATACGGATATTACTTTTCCCATCAAATATCACTTTAGAGGAAGTTAATAATGTAGGAACTTTTATATTAAAAAATGGCTAATTCAACAGGCACGTGTGATACCATCATCAGGCATTGCATGACGGGCATTAAAACTTTCCCTTTTGATTTGAAATGTCTGTTTTTGCCTAACTCTCCCAAGCTTGATGATCCTTGATCTTGAGCAGCAGTTTAAAGCTACCCTACAGAGGATAGATGGATGCTCCCTTCAGCATTCTTTTGGCCTGAGACTGATGTACAGTTTAATTTCTTTGCACTTCTCTTTCCTCTCCGTATCTGATCTCATTAGAAAAAAACATATTTTGTTTTTGTTCTTGTATTCAACTTTTAATTTTCAGGTTTTCAGGCACAGAAAAATCACCTGCAAGTTATACTGCACTGTCAGTACATCTATTACTTGGAGAATTAATAAAATTAGCCTCTGATAAAGTTCATAAAAACTGGAAAGAAGTGTGGGCTTAAGTATGAACATGAAAAAATATCTTTCTTCTAAGATGGAGTGTTTTTGTGATTTAAAAGAAACAAATAATTCAGTATACTTTGTATGAAATGGAAAACTTGTGGTGGAAAAAAAAATCCTCTAAGATACAATTTTTTTTTTTCATTCATAAATACATGTTGGGTACAACCCTGGATGGTACTCCTTCCCCAGAAGAAACAGGTGTATATTAAGATGTGTATATTTTACTATGCATACATACACATGCTTTACTTAAGCCTATGTGTATATGTGCATAATGTATATATATGTACATAAGCTTCTTTTTCCCTAACTTGCCAGTCACCCTGAAGAAAACAAAATGTTGTGAAAACAGGTTGTTGGGGGACCTGATTTGGTGGGAATAAATTATCAATGAGTAATGTTTTAGGACATTACTTAGGCTCAAATCTCAGACTGTGAATTCAGAGGGAAATCTGGAGAACTTTGAGTAAATAAGAGACTGTTTCTGAAGTGCCTTCCATGGGAGCTTAAATATTTCATTCTTGACTTTGCAAATGCTCTTACTTCGTCAGGGACGCCATTGCCAAGTTAGCCTCATTGATTCTCAAGGAAAAGCAGTATAACACCACTTCACTTTTCATTAATCTATGTAAGAGAACAACAACCCACTGCAGCACATTAAGTGGAATTAAGGGATGCATGTAGCTTCTTTCTACAGCAGTTCCTGAGACACCTATCAGTCTGTGTCTTCTGCTTGGCAGAGGAGATGATAGATAATGCAATGCAGAAACTATACAGTTGTCTAGCTCAAGCTGAATGCCACCAATAGCCAAATGGACAAATTTGAACAGTTGGGAGAGGAAGGTTGTTGTTAATTGTTGCTGCTGTTGAAAATCTGGGTGCTTTGTGTGACAGATTCATCCTTCTGCGTGCTTGTCTTTGAATATCAGGAGGAAGCAATGTAAATCACACATCATACAAAAGGCAAGTACAGGTAGCTGTGGGAATTAGGAGTTTTTGGTGTACAGTACTTCCTTCAAGATGCATTTGAAGGTGTTTCTCTCCATTTGCTACACAGGAAGTTCAGGCACTTACTTTCAAAGGATTACCTTTCTTGGCACTTAAAATTATGTATAGCTTGGATTTTGCTGTGCTTTTTTAGGATTCATCAGTTGATGCAATAAAGGGGTACAACACTCAAAATTTGTAGGGTTATGAGTCAGCTCTCTGGAGATAGTTCCCTTACTTCAGAAGTAGGAAATAATTTAGAATAAGGATCTTGCCTGCCTGTGGCAGATGAGGTGACTTTCCCACTTCTGTTTGCTGTTAGCACAGAAAGCAGCATGGAAATCTACCTGCTATATGTAATGTAGATCTATATCCTCTGGAAAATCTAACTTCAGGTGAAGTGGAACTCAAGGAAACAGACGTAGCCAGCTCACAATAACAGTATTTACCATTACAGCTAAGAGCATACTTGCTGGTTCTTATGTATAAAGAATGAGAGACAAGTCTGACTTCAGAATATACCAACCACCTGCCCAATCCACAGTGGCCACCACAGTTTTGTGTCCTTCAAGTACCAGCGACATGCTGCTTTTTTCGTCATATTACACTACATTTCTCATTGTATTGCTTTATACCAATTAGAAGCACAATAGCTGCATTCACACAAAAGTATCTGGGTAAACGTAACACGTGACACATTAGAGAAAATCTCTTGCTTGAAATAGGAGTTGAGGAAGATGACATTGAACTTGGTATCCCTTTAAAGAGGTGGGGTCATCAAATACATAGGTTTGCTTCAGATACCAGTGGCAGAAAAAAAAGAAAAAAAGAGATGTTCTTCCAGAGATATGAGAAACATCTACCAAGAGACTAATCAGCATATCCACCCTTGAAAGTTGTGGTCAAGCAAATTTCTTATGGTTATTTGTCCTGCACAGAAAATGTTCAGTCATCTTAATCTTCGAGGACTGAGGAGGATGACTGTCAACATGTTGAGGAAAGCTGCAGAGTGGATTGAGCCCCTACTTCTACCTTCTGCCTTGACTAGACAAAAATATTAATAAGAGTCAGAGACGTTAAGTGCTGACACCAATAAAAGGTGTTTGCCACTGAGTCCTAACCTGGAATACATCTTTCGTAGGTACTGTCTTGTTTTGTCAGGCCAAGGGTTAAATCTAAATCAGTGATAATGAAAACATTTATATGAATATGTAATCTTTACTGCTATGCTGATAGTTCTTTTAATATTCTGTTATGATTAATTGAAATGCATGTCTAACATTTGCTACATGTCTGGTCTAAACATTTAATTCTTTTACTTTGTATCTGGTTTTGGATCATATGTGTTGTGGTTTAACTCATCAGGCAGCTAAGCACCACACAGCCATTCTCTCACTCCCTCCACCACCCTGAGTGGGATGAGAGAATCAGTACAAAATAAAGGGTTGAGATAAAGAGAGTTTAATGGGATAGAAAAATACAGGGAAAATAATAATAATTATATATATATAAAACAAGTAATGCACAATGCAATTGCTTGCCACCTGCTAACCGATGCCCAGCCAGCTCCTGAACAGTGGTGACCATCCCCTGCCAAATCTTCCAGTTTTTAATGACCCATGTGATACCATAAGGTATGGGACACCCCTTTGACCAGTCTGGGCCAGCTGTCCTGGCTGTGGCCCCTCCCAGCTCCTGGTGCACCCCCAGCCTCCTCACTGGCAGGGCAACTCAAGAAGCTGAAAAGCCTTTGGTTTCTGTGTTAGCACTGCTCTGCAACAGCTACAACATCAGGGTATTATCAGCATTTTTCTTCTCAATCCCAAACACGGTACGTACCAGCCACTATGAAGAAAATTAACTCTATCCCACCTGAAACCAGGACCTATGATACATAGGTGAGGCAAGAGAATTAAGAAAATGCTTATGTTCTGGAAATCAAAAGTTTTCGTACCTTTCTTCCTCTCTCCCAAACTACAGGCAGCTATGCAAGGGTTTTAAAAATGGGTGAGAAAGATTGGACACATTTACGTGCTACTTAATAGGTAAAGTGTCTAACAGAGAAAGCATATGTTGTGCCAAAAAAAAAAAAAAAAAAAAAGAAAAAAAAGATCTTCCTGAGTGTAGCTGAATCCTCAGTATGTTTCAGTGTAGAAATACCAGTTCCTACAGCGAGTGGTACCCATGCATATGACAGGCAACCTATCATCAAAGTCTCTGTTGTCCAGCCTAACTGCCTGGGGATGCACTTGTGGGGAGGAAGGAAGAAGAAGTAATAGGCAACATTCAAAGTGGAAATTTGCATTTAAAGGATGAACATTTCTGGAAATTAAATAGTGTATCTTTTTGCCATCAAGAAAGTCACTCGTTATCAGATGGCAAAGCAAATGCTTATCTAGTATCCAGCTACACTAGTACAAATAGAGAAGAAATAATTACAACAGCTGGGAGGGTAAGAATGAGTGAGCTTTTGGAATCTTATTGCAAAATCCTTTTTTTTTTTTTTTTTTCTCTCCACTTCTAATTTATATTCCAATGTTTCTTATATTTTCAAATTATTATGACTGTCTATATTATAAATCTACAGGGCGATCTCCGAAAGGCTTGGCTGTATTTGAACTGAATTCATACTAATACAAAAGGTGAATTTTACATTTTTTTCATCTAAACATATGAAAATACACTGCTGTATTTCAGCACATTGCACTGTTATCTTGATATAACAGAGACTAAGGATGTGGTGGCTTGCTTACACATTACCTTTGAGCAATGGAGCAAATTAGCGTGGTTACAATTTTGTCTGAAAAAAAAAACACAATAAAATGAAACTGCACTTATAGTAATACCACAGAGTTAGAAGGAAGTTCTTTTCTGTTGTATATTGGACCTGTAACCAAAAACATTCACTGATTTCACAATGCAGAGTACCATGTTGCATGAATACTATTAATTAAATATATGGATTGAATACTTTTCTCCTGAAATATGCTAATGGTTCCTATTGTTTAATTCTTTGATAAGACCTGTGTGAGACCATCCATTAATTGGATTTGTGTACTTCAAAATTGTTTCCTTTAGACTAAGGCAATTGTTATAATGGGCAATGCCAGGCCAATAGAATGCTCTGGTTTGGAACCTTTTCTCACGATTACAAGTTATGTGTTTGCTGTATCTGTGGAAATGAGCTGAGACACAGTATCAGTCCACATGGATGCTCTTGGCACAGCCAATTGCAAAGTGAAACAATTTGAGTTCAATCACAGGAAATGTGTTTCGCCTCATAATTGAGTGAGGAAGAAGTTAGCATCCCAATTACTATGTGGTGGTTCAAGGTGGGAAGTTAAGATACAATAGTTTGGATGCTTGCAAAAATGTAAGTGAATTCTGTAGTTTCTCCTTAAATACAACTCCTTGAAAGCTGATGTAGCATCATAAAGGAGGGTAATGTATGTCTGATACTGGTCTAACCTACTTCTGGCTGAAGAAACACAGGGTGGCATAAAATCAACAAGCAAGTAGCTATGCATAGCTACTGATATTCTCTTTTAGATTTTCCCTTTTCTTTTGCCCCTCTGGTTCAATAGCTTCTTCGAATCTGCTCAGGGACAGTGTGACTTCATGGAGAATGGGAATGTGCCATACCAATAGAATACAAGAGGTGCTGTGGAGATCACTGCAGAACTGCCCAGGGTTTTATTAACTAAGTAAATGACTTGCATGTCAGTGGCCAAAAAGTAAATTCTCAAGTTTGAAATGATGCCAAAAGGAGGAAAAAGAAAAAGAAAAAAAAGAAAAAGAAGAAAAAGAAAAAGAAAAAGAAAAAGAAAAAGAAAAAGGACCCACACAGGAATGAATAATTAAAAATTTGCAACAGGCAGAGGAAAAAATGGATTCTAGATTAATGCCAATTGCTGCTGGTTTGGAAAGCAGCTTAACGTAGATAACAGCATAATAAAAAGATGCAGCAATGAGAAAAAAGGTATCTTTCAGAAGACAAGATGTTGAAAGTGGCATATTGAAAAGGGAAGAGACTTGGGAGTTTAACTGAGGGTGAAAGATAAACCTAAAAAATAAAAAGCTGCCCTGTGTTCAGGTGCATTCCAGAATACCACAAGGATTCTAAGTAGTCTTGTAAGAGAAATGTAGTGTAAATCAAAGAACATAGTGATATTGCTAGAAGGCTTGGGGAATGAAGACCTTGCTCACAGCAGAGTATTCAAGTCTGGTCTCTAAAATTGAGAAAATGTAAAACTGAGAAACATGTAATTGTTGTTGAAGGGAAAGTAGTGCTGAGCAATCACAGATTAGTCCTGATTTCTAAGATTTAACCACACTAGAAAGAGTGAAAAAAGCCAGACTTATTTTTCCCTGCTAAAGATAAGAAAGAGCATGGGGACCTACATGTTTCTGATAGAATCACCAAAGAATCCTGAGAAAATGTTATCCAATTATAGTATTTAAATAAGCTGCAAGTGGGAAAATTTGGTCAGATGTGTGAAGAAAGGGAGGCCTGGATTTCAGAATTAAATTGGAAGAATTATAAAATGTGGTTTTGCCTGGGAAGGTCAGAGAGAAAGAGACCCATAAAACTCAAGAATCAGAATGAACAAGTCTCTTTTAGTCTATTCAAGTCTTCTTTAATGTCTATAAAACTAAGACGACAGTGATCAGAAGGTGACAACCCCCACCCCCCGCAAGCACAAGCTGCAAGCTGCAGGTGCTTTCTTGCACCTTCTGACTTACACAAATTCCGTTTTCTAAAGGTGATCTACTTTTTTTTTTTTCCTTTTTTTTTTTTTCCCTGTACATTGAAATCAAAATAATCTCCACAAAGAACAGTGCCTCTTCCTCTGCACTATCTTAATACTTGTATTGCAATAATTCCTCAAAGCTCAAAACTGGTATTGGTCTACATGATGTCAGGTTCTGCAAAGAGAGAAAAAAAAAGTTTTTTTTTTTTTTTTTTTCCCAGTTTACTTTCCTTTATCCCACATTGTTCTGGTCAAGGATTTAGGCTGAAATTCTCATAGTTGCAGAGCATCATCCTGTGATTAAAAGACCAGAGACAGCATAATAGGAATATTGTAACTGCAATTAGCAGTAAAAGTAAAATGGCTGCTAAATGCAGACATCAATTCTGTCATAGGATTAGCAGATTGCTAAAAGCTGGGAGTGTATAAAAATGGAGTACTGTTCTTCTATTCTCATCCTATACTTTGTTCTAGAGACAAGATTTTTATTGGAAAAACAACATTGTGCAAGATGAACCTTTGCTATGAAGTGGTACAGAAGGTCTTGTGCCATGTATGTTGTATATAAAGAAACTTCTTTATCATTTTGAACTGTCCAAGGTGGCAAGTTCTTACCTTTTCCATGGTCCTTGTCATGCCCCAAATCACCAGACTGCACTAAGTATAATGACACTTCCATCATTTTCTGGTTTGCACTGGTAAAGAAACAGGTACACTGTAAGTGGACTTTTGTATACCGCTTTAACATAAAATGTTTGAGCTTTGTAAATAATTCAGTGGAAAGAAATATCCTACATAAATATGCAAAATGAAATTTAGCGCAGGCTTCTCTGATTCTGGAGAAGTCCACGATAACTTAAGCTGATGCATGTTGCGTGTAAACTGTTGTTGGTGCAAAGGGAAAAGATATTCTGACAAGGAAGGAATGATGAGGAGAATCTGATAATACATGTGAAGAGGTTAATTTTCATTAAGCTAAATTCAACTCAGGAGGCTAGTTACTGGAGAAAACCTGTTCTGCAATGGTATCCTGGTCTGTGAATTGCGCTATGGAAAAAACATCTTTTTCTTTATGGGTTACTGAGGGAAAGTAAGAAGATATGCTGCTAGACAAAAGTTGTTTCACAGCTATGTTCTCCCTTCATATGGCATGTTTGGCATATGTGCAATGCCCAGAGCGAAGATCTTGTACTGGTGGGTCTTTTAGGATCTTGCCAGACAGCTCTTAACAACAATTATCTTTGATAACTTCTGGGGAATGACTACAAAAGTGGGATAACCACCAGTCCACTGTGGGGCCTCATCCAAAACTGAAATTCAGCTAAAACTTTGAAAGACCAAAGCTGAGATCTGAACTTCTGATCTAGACCCATTACTTTTGCTGGGGACAAACTCCATTTCTGTTCAGGTTTGTTCAGAACTAGTCCCCACACATTGAATGTGACCCATATATACACGCACATTGCATGATGAATTTTGCCTTTGGAACGTATTGTTTTGAGGTTACATTATTTGTTACTTTCTGTGATAATTTTCTCTTTCAGTAGTCTTTACTAGTAACTTTAAAGCAGAAGACTCAGGTGGAAACATAAAGATATCAATGTTTTATTTCACGCATAATTGTTCAGATCTGTGTGTGCAGATAACCTCATTTCAACACATTCTTGGTGATCATTTCCACAAAATGCTTTTCCTCTTCTGCTTCCTTTTTTTCTTTGGATATCTATGGCTTGGTAAGTGTACAAGAGGGACTGGAGGATGAAAATGTGATCTGAAAGGAGCTGTGAGGGCATGAAGGGCCTGGTGAGAAGTGACTGGTATCATCTGTTGTTGTTGTTCCAAGCAGCCATATCATAAGTGACTTGTGTTTCTCATGAAAAAGTTCCTTTTATCCCATCTGTTGGCCATATGGGTGAAAAACATGGTTTTCAGCATGCCCACACCTACTCTCTGGCCAACAATCTGCTAGCCTAAGCATTGCTGCTTACTGTGCCATAGCAAATTGTTCATCTTAGGAACCACCAAGGGAATTTCTGCATGGAAGGTGGGCTTTAGGAAAATTCTGAGAAAAATGAACATATGCATCAATCTATTTTGAGACAATGGAGCTCTTTATTTTACCTTGCTACTCTTTCAGAGGATAGAGAGAAGAATTATGCTAGGTTTTCAGCCAACTGGATCCATTGATAGTATTCTGAAAAGTGTCTGAGCAGAAACCTATTGTAAACTGGGCTGGCCACATTCCAAGTCAGAAGAAACCAAAAATAGTCATGTCTTAAAATCTATCCTATTTTTTTTTTTTCAGTGGATCTATATGCCTCAATTTAGTGTGCTGCAGAGGGAGATGAGAATTTGTTTTGTGTTTATACTTGGATTCTTGTGATATGCACTTGAGTGCACTGCTGAAGTCCTTAGAGTGGTTTTCTTCCTGGCTGAGCCAAAATTGAAGCCCATGCTTGAGCACCGTCAGAAGCCCTGTGCATGCCATGTGGATCCAGGCCCTGCCCCAGATAGCTCTCTACGGGTGCTCAGTGCACATCTGGGAAATGCAGCTGACAGGAACTTCAGTTCAATAAGTACAGTACAGATATGTGATCCAGAATCTCAATAGATGTTTGCAGGGTAAACTCTGGACCTTTCCTCTTTCTATTTCACCAGGCTCTACTGAAGACATACCCACTGAGGCCAGAGCTTTCTGGGAGAGGTGTGTGGTTATTTGCATGGCACAGGCAACCACCAAAACCCCTGTGTGCCTAATGAATGAATTCGAAGGTCTCATATCATTGAAGTATTAAGGAAAAAAAAATATTAAATCTTCGTACTGATTTTTTTTTTCTCTTGTGGTTGGACCATGACCTAATTTAGTACCTTTCTTCTAAATGTAGTAGTCCTTTTCACAACTGATACTCCTTGTCTGTTCCTTTCAACGTAAAGAAAGATCTTATTTCCATTTACTAGGGAAAGGTTTGCGCTCTCAGTTGTGACTTTTCATAATTGTTATTTATGGATATATGTTTTTGGGTAAGTTTCACTCACAATATGATAATGTCTTGGTGGCCTTCTGAAATTTTGCAATTTTAAGTTTAGAACTCCTTAAATCACTCCTATCTTCACATTCTGGAAATAGGGGAGAAAATGATCTTTAATGTTCTTTTCATTCAAAAGCAACAAGGATAGAGAGCAGAGTCATGAAAGAATCTAAAATTTGATCATGCTTGGAACATGAACAATGCAGCTTAAATACAATGTTTTGGGTCCAACAGAACTTTGGCAGTAATGCTATTAGCCTACATCAAAAGCTGTGGGATGCAGGAAAGATTTCCAGGGTGAAAAGTGGTTAATAAGGAAGAATCTTCTTCAGCTGATGCCCATTTCAAGAGTCTGAGTCTACTAATTCTCTCCCTGACTTTCCTCAGCTGTTCCTAGCTGTGTTTTGGAGTGTTTTCTTGTTGTTGTTTCTATCAGCCATGCTTCTTTTTTTTTTTTTTTTTGGTGGGGGTGAGAAAAACAGTGAAGTATCAGTCTTAGACTTTGCTGTATGATCTTTATTCCTTACATATGAGGCAAGATCTGGAAGTCTCTGGATAGTAAGTAGTCTGAATCATTCATTATTCTCTTAAGTATAGATGCAGGTGCCTGAATCCAGCAAAACATGTACTCATGTATGCTCTAAATACAACTTTAAGTGGCTATAAAATGTTAATGTTCCATACCAAGGAAGTACAGTGTAATATATGAAATGGAATAACTCTGGTGACTCTACTTATCTCTGTGCTTCAAGTGATTTTTTACAGTTTCATAAAATTCTTGGGTGATTAGAAACATATCTATTGCTATTGGAAGTAATTATTTTGCTGAGATTATATATACATGAACTTTTTTTTTCTTTTGTTTTAGGACGTGTAGATGTCTGTTTTACCAGGACAAAAGGAATACTGCCTATTCACATTATTTCCAATGTATTCAGATTTCCTGTTTGCTTCTAGTCATCCTCTAGCATTGTGGAGGTAGGCTGAGAGGATATGCCTGAACCCTTCCTCTTGGACAGTAAATTATCTTGAAAGTCCTAAATATCAATGGTGAGTAAAAGAACATTATTCTCAGCTAGTGGAGTAAATCTCTGTAATGTTCCCCTGCTAATAACTTTATGGGACCTGCATTTTGGGAGTGTTCCTTTGGCCTTTGATTACCTGCAGAGACAACAGATTGCACTTAAAAACTTAACTTACAACCCAGCAAGAGGAGAGCCCTCCTTGCGTTGACTTCTGCTTTGGATTTTCATATTGAAAATCACCAGGATAATTTTGCTAAGAGAGAAGTTATTGTTGTTGGAATCCTAGTGACAGTCTGTAGGCTGACATGACTGCATTGGCAGGTAATAGCAACATTTGGGTTATGTTTATTCTTTTCAAAAAGAGGGAAACCTAAATCAACTTCAGGAGGCAAAGGAGCTCTGGTCTACAGTAAGATTTTTTTCTTCTTTGATTACAGTGCAGACTAGTATGCTCTTCACAACAAGGGAAAACATTTTTCTAGGTTGTTAACTAACATTATGAACATATTTCCTTTTCGTGGAAGTGGGTTTTTATTGCTGTTTCTCCATCATGCACAAACAAGACTGGGAAGGAAAAAAGAATCCCATCATAATAAAACAGATTTATTAAACTGGGGCTATTTGCTTACAGACTGATGCTGAAATTAGAAAAGGCCTTGTTCCTCAGATAAACTGATTCTGAGACATACCTTTTATTAAAACTTAACACCCACACAATCTCCTCTTGCTGTGGTATAAGGAGGAAAAAAAAGTCTAAGAAACCATTTACAGTGGAAGCAACTGTGGTTTCTACACTAGTTTACCATGCCAAGATAGGAACTTTCACAGTAGCTCAATCAATTAAGACCACCTTTGATTACCTGCCTTCAGAATTTCTTTGCAGCTCTGTGTCCTAGGAAGCTGTAATGTGGCTGCCAATATTTCCTTTTAGTGTATGTAATTCTCAACTACATAAATATTAGAAGTCTGTGAGTGTCCTGTTGGAAATCCTGAAACAGGAGCCTTGAGACCAATACCCTTTGCAAGTTATGGCAGTTAAATAGTAGGGTGTGTGTGTCTAGATGGCCTAGTGATCTCCTAAGATCTCTTCCTAGTCATGCCTCTTGTGCGTGATGCAGAGCAAACACATCTGTAACTACCTCCACCACCCCTTCTTCTCTCTTGCACCTTTATGTGCTTGGTCTCTTCTGTCTTCCAAGTTCTCTGGAGGTTAGAAATGAAGTTTTTGTGTGACATTTTTTTCTTACTTTATTGAGTAATTTTCTTAATTTATTTTGTGCAAAAGTCTTGCCTGGTGATTACTTACAAAATGTTGTGCTTGCTCTTGACTTGGGAAGTCATAACAGAAACTTCAGCCTTGTGTTGCAGGTGCTTCCCAGTAGAAGAGACGTCCTATGAGTGTGCTTGGACAAAGATATGGAGTTTAATTTCATTATTTGAAACTTAGCAAATTAGCATGTAGAATGGGGTGTGCAGATGACAACGGATGTGGCTTGGGTCCAAAGGTGACCTATGTCTCTACCCTATGGATTTCTACCCTCTAAAAGTTTAAAAGTTGATCAAAGTTATAAGCAAGGGTTGAATGTGTTTTATTGGTCTTTTTTTAATCTTTTTTTTTTTTTTTTTTTTTTTTATAAGGTATAAACCTGCTTTCAGTTAGTCCATTTGGTCATCTTTCTGAACTCCAGGTGCTTTCTGCTTGGGTTGTGTGGTGCCAACTATTAGAGTTATCTCTTTAGTGAATAGGGCCTTACAAGATGGCAGAGTTGCCACCCAGGGGGTGGTATAGTATCAGGTGGATATCTGTTGAGTGAGATGCTGAGGATATGAGTTCTTCTCTATTTGGGAGATGCCAGGGTCACATCGTAACTATGTTTAGGAGATGACAAAGACCAATGAATTCGCAGAAGTGTGTGGTGCAGATGCGTGATTAAGGTCAGCTCATATTTGTCCTCTGTGTGCTTGAAGAATATCCTGCAGCAAAGCCACTCTGGTGTCATTCCAGAGATGAGCAGAAATGCAGCCTGTAGTTTCCTTTTGCCCTCTCTTCCCACAAGAGCTAAATCTTCCTCCTCTAGTCCTAGTTGCATTTAATTTCTCTGCTAAGCTTTGGGAAATGTGTGTCTGAGTCAACGAAGGTTAACAGGATCAGATCCTCAGTTGGTGTCAAGCAGTATTGCTCTATTGTCATGGAAAAAAAGTAGCACCGATTTAGATATCTCCTATTGTATTTATCCTGAGGATGAGCATCAGTAATGGGCTTGTGCTCATTAGATGGTGTCTTCTTGACTATGCCTTTCTCAGCTTCTGTAGAAATGCATTGGTTTAAAAGCTCAATCCCTGTAAAATAGCATGTAGTGCAGCTGTTCACTGAATGGAAAATTATCTGGCTTGTTACAGGAATGCATACGTAAATTCCTTTTGGAACACTATGTTAAAACTTATTGTTACCAAATCCTCTACATTCCGAACTGGAAACATTTTAACTGAGGAACTATTTTTCCTTGGCATTTTGTAAGAGCATCCTAAACATGGCAAGAGGAGGAAGGAAGTGGGTGTTGATGAATTTGATAACAATGAGTTGTTTTAACTCTGAGGCAATCTTAATAAACATGTCTGATTCTTAGTCATTACAGAAGAAATCCAGGCTTCATATGAATAGGTTTCGTCTGGCCAGAACAGACGGGTCCTTGCTTGGAGAGCTCAGGCTCTGTGTCACTGTGGTGTGGGAGATGATGGTATTCAGTGTGGGACAAACTGAATGTGGGAAATGAGAGCTGAGCAAAGAAAAATAAAAAGGGCCAGATTCTTTTGCTGTTGTTATCTCACTCAGAGTAACCAAGTGGCCTTTTTTAGGATGACCTATTATAACAGCATATGTTTTCCTCTTAAAATCTCTTGCGAAGAATCCTCTCTCTGTCTTAAACAGCTCAGTCTCATCAGAGCACAAGCCACTTTGGAAGAGGTGTCCTTTATTACGTCTCCTGTCTAGCTCCTCAGTAGATCACATGCTCTAACTTGTGGTCATGCCTTTGTTTCCTTCTTACCATTGAGGACCCTCAGTTTCTTCAAAGACTTCTGTTAAAATTCAGGTATCCTTGTCTAAAAGAAGCCAGTGGGATAACAACCAGTTTGTCTAGTGCTGCTACGTGATCAAAGTAGAACTTCACTCGGAGTTCAGGGATGGCAGATGCAGTCCAAGTTCAGTGTGTGGGATATCTTGTAATCTGGGTAGAAATCACATTTGTTTTTCCTGTCTTTACTCACCCTTTTCATTTCTGAGCACACCTTTTCCAGACCTGGAAAAAGTGTATGACAAGAAAATAGATGATGGCTCTCTGTAGGAGTGGGGTTGAACTGTGCTGTGTGCCCTGCAACACTCCTGCATGAGTATATCATTTCTGTGCCTCTCTTATGCATAACAGGATAATTCTGAGGTTTGAATTAGATGTACTATTTTTGTTTTGCCATTTTAAATATTTGATGACGTAGTGCTGATTATTCCATTTGTGTCCTTCACATTGCTGGGTTTCTGTGGCATCCAGGATTTGCTTTTTAGTTTTCTGGGTTGATTTTTTTTTTTCTTTTAGTAATGTGACATTCTCTCTCTGCCTGTCATGATATTTCAATTATTTATAATCACTACTAAAACACCAGACATCTCCTCTACCTGAATTCTTTTGCTATCCCTTATGCTGTATGTGCTTAAATTTTCTAGGTATTGATGTGGCACAGGATTTGAGAGTATCACAGATCTCTCACAGCCAGAGAGCCTTCTTTGTTCCCATGATCTTTTCTAAATTCAGGCAGTTTTAGGAAACTGTCTTTCAGTTATCTTATCAGTTAATTGCTGTGAACCCCTAATGGATTTTCTGGCTCACCTTCAGATGAAAAAATCTAAACATAATCATAGTATTTTTGGTGAAATAATTTACTCAACTTAAAGCAAAGCTTTGGCAAGCTTGGTTCTTCTCTTGAGATAGAGACTGAGTGTCTTTTAGTGTTCCTGACAGGTGTAGGCTATCCAACTAAGAAGGTAGGTGACAGGCTCCTTCTTGTATTCACATGCTTCCCAGTTTTAATGGCATCCATCGTCAGAAAGCTGTGTTCAGAAAGTCCAGCAGTTGATGAATGCAAAAAATCTCACCAGATGACTTAAATACATCTTCAGCATTTGGAGAGGCACGTAATAGGATGTCATTATTGAGTCCTTATATGCGTTGTGTACCACACACCAACACCAGGCTCTTCCAGGTGGAGATTCTCAGCAGACAGGTCCTAAATTTGGTAGAATCGTACCTGGGTAAAACAGCTCTGAGATGCTGGAGAACAGGACTAATGTGAGAACATGACAGCAGGTGTGATAAGTACTGAAAGTCTAATCCCAGCTATGCTCCTTTTGCTGGCCCTTTTTTATGGCCACTGACTTCTTTTGGTTTGTGTGGTGAACGAGTACTTATTTTACTTATTTCTTCTATACTCTTCTAAACCTCCAAGGGAACAGGCAGAACTGGTTGGTTGATGGATGGGATGCTCTGTGGTTTCATTCTCTACTGAGGGAGCTTTGGGCAGGGACTATGAAAAGGAAGGAGATTTAAATATTTCACTGATGGACTGCAGAAGAAGACATCTGTGAGTTGCATCTCTGTGTGGGCAAACCACGAGGCTTTGAGCTGTTAACTATCCTTCCACAGTCATAGGTACATCAGGAAAGTCACTTAGAAACTTTCTCACAGGGTTGACTCCTGGCTGCTTTTCTGAAGGTGTGAATCATAAAGTCCTTCCTGAGATAGGTACCAGTCACCATAAATAACGTAAAGTGAGTGCAGAAAATATTGAGATTACTAGGCAAAGAAAAAAGCAAACTTAGCCTGTCTAAATCATATGCAGTCCTGGCTGTCTTCAGAACCAGGTGATTTTTATTCAGTTAAAGATAGAAGAAGGGAAGGAGGGGGAGAGAGCAACACTAAGATGATTTTGGCATGAATTTGGATCATCTGTCTCTAGTTTCCAGCAGTGTGTTGTCACATATGCTACTTTATCACTTCTATAAGACAAAACAAGGGCAGGTCTCCTCTTTCTCCTCCCTTTACTTTCAGCAACAGTTGCCGTGCTTGAATTCCACTCCCATTTTTTCTCTGACAATGAAGCATCCTACCTTCTTCTGGCTAATTGGTGCTCTAGCAGCAAGAGATCATGTGTGGAGACAGCAGAATTCCCTGCCTGTTCAGCATCTGTAGTCTGCTCGCATACATAATTTCAATATGAACCTTAAGTGTTGTAAGAGCAAGTATACATAGTAATTGGTTGAACTTCACACAAGGATATAAAATCTTGTGTAGTTTCATGGTTTGACTTAAAAGTTGCCAGCTTCTTAGAAGCAATCACGAGAAGCATGCTTAAAAGCAAGTCCCTTAAAGATGTTGCGTCTATGTAAATATTGGCTAGCAGAATTTACAAAATGATTTTGTAAGCTATGCATATATGTTATCTGTATAGTCTCATATATTTTTGTGTGAACCAGACCTCTTTCTCCTCCAGGTAGAGGTCCAGGTTTAAAAAACAAAGTGTTCAAATTTCAGAGTTAATAAATGTTCATACATCACTGTGAGAAACACAATGCTTTCTGAGAAGCTATTTTCCAAATGGTTGTTATGTATTTCCAGCTTAGCAAATATATATATTATTTACGCTGTCCAGAACTTTTCTCTCTTTCAGTGTAGTCCTAATAACAGCTTTTTATATCTTTTTTTCTGTCTAATGTGCTCTCCGGATCTTGCAGATGTTGAGGAATAAGCAGGTAGGCCATCACAGCAGCCAAGCAATCTCCCTTCTTCCTGAATCTTTTTCCTCCTTGCCCCCAGGCTGGAGCCTGTAAGCCAGAGAAACTGGGTAGTCCAGGGTTTCACTGTGAAATTGGATTTCACCTCTGATTTGTAACAGTTTTAGCTACATCTGCAGAGCACTAAAACCTACCAGGAACATCCTTTTAACCTTCTGTCACCTTTCCTGCTGTTGATGGAGAAGGAGTCATGACAGGGAACAAAATGGATTCGAAAGCTGTGCTTTTGGGAATGGTTTATAGACAAGAAGATGGATGTCATCTACTCACTCCATGATAAATTCCTGCCTGCTTCATGCAGTGTTGTTCTATTGCTGTCCTCTCTCATTCATTCCCATCATCACCCTTTTCCCCTTTTCCTACTCTCCCTGCTGCTGAAGCCCCAATCTGCATTTAGTAAATATAGGGCAAAATGAGTTCTCATCCACCCGACTGATGCCTGGGGTCTGAAATGAGAGAGCTTCTGTTGACGGTGTAGTGCCCAATTTAAAGCAATATCACCTGTCAGTTTGATAAAAGACATGGAGAAAATATCCCGTCATGGGCAAGAGGGAAAAGAAGTATCATCTAAAATAAATGCTAACCTTAGGAAGAAAAAAATATACAAACAAATGGCTAGGAATTGTTTTTATGTTTCTATTCACTGGGGCTAGTCCTCAAAACATAAATTAGTGCTTATTTGTGGCTTGAACAGAATGGCCAGGAGGAAAGCTTGCAGGCCATTCAAGATGCAAACTTGCTTGTGTTGCTTTTCTATCGTAGCTGTTGAAAGGCACGATATGAAAAGTGCATTTACAGGACCTTGGGCTCAGTTGTCTCAGGCCTCTGAACTTACTTTCTACCAGAAAAAGATCCAAAGTATTTATCTTTTGTCCTTGCCCTCCTGAGTTTTTGTTTGCATTTCAATCTATAGAAGCACAGTGTCTTATTACTATTTTGTTAGCTATTAGACTGCAGTGAGGACAATCTAGAAACTTTTAACAATATGAGATGGATTAGAAATGGGACAGAAGAACATATTTACATTTTAATGACACCCCTTTAGGAATGTTTTTTAATCTGGAAATAGTCAAGTTTTGTACAAACATCTGTATGTATAAAGTATAAGGAAAATGACATTTTATTACCAAACCCTGTGGGAATTCTTCAAACAATAGAAAGAATATGGACCTGTATAATTAAGTATTTGTTGCCCTTAGAGTGGAAATAAGTATGTATTTCTTCACCAAGAAGGTTGCTGTAATGACACAATTCTCCCATGACTTTGAGATGGACCTTGGACCCATGAGTGAAGAACTCTTCCCTGAGACATTCAGAATAGGATTTGCATATGAGAGAGGATATTTTAAGAACACTGGCAATATTGTGCTTATAAATTTATTGGCACAATCAATAGTTTGTATTTGGCTGTTTTAAGTAGTCAGAACCTAGTTTTCCATCTTCTTAGCGTATGAGGGTGCAAAGATCATCATTTTTAAGATGGGAATTTGGTCCTTAAGGTAGCTCCATGCAGGTAGCAACACAGCTCAATGTCTGAAAGTACAGGCATCACACTAGATGTAAACCAGTCAATGTCTATTTTGTGTTTTCCAGTAATTCTTCTTAATCTGGATTCCCTATCAGTTGTGCTACACTAACTTCCAATGCAGAACCTGCTCCAGATCTAGCTGAAGTCAGCAGGAACCTTCTGGATTTGAAAAGCTTTGAATCAGATCCTTACTGCAGATACAATTAAGTTACATGGAACATCATACTTTAGCTTCTGTTCCTAGGATGTCTTAATATTTGTCTCCAAAAGGCTTATGTGTTTTCTATGTTATCTTAGTTCCTCAAAATTTGCTATGTAAGACAGGGCAAATTTTCATTGTTAAAGAAACAGCAACCTAAGGAGTTAAAATAAAACTGTGAGATGCTGGGCAACATATCGAGGAACAGCAAAACACGTATTAAGGTGAGTAATGCCTGTGAAGACGGGCCCAAAGTATGTAGATTGTGGGAATACTTCACTAAGTATGTTGCCCAGTGTAGGGAGGGACATGTGGAACCTACAACTTGCAGGGAAGTGTTAAATATATTCATAGCTCTCTAACCCTCGGGGTTTAAGTTTTGCTCCAAAGCCAGTTTGAATCTGATTTCAGATGAAAGCTTTTACTCAATCTGTAATGCATTGTGATATCCAGCAGGTAGAACTCATTGAGGGAAATTGCTTCCTGCGATGATATATGATTCACTCAGTCACATCTCTGAGCTATTTAGGGGAAATTATCCATGGGATTGTATCATTAGTTTAAAAGCTGCCTCAATTGTTTTTCTGTCAGGATAATTTTAAGCTACGCAAGAGTATTAGTTGGAAAAACATATTTGAAAAGGAATCTAACTCCTTCCACATTGCTCAAATCTGATTTTCAGGTAATATTTTCCTCTTCATTTGTATCCACTCTATTGATGGGTGGTGAGTAGAGCTCTGGCTCTGTGTTGGTCAGTAACTTTCTGTCTGAAAATAACTACCCTCTGTTAATCGGACACCCAACTTTCACAGACTTATACTTCAGCTACTGGTCTTGTCTGCCCTTGCTACATCAGAAGGAACACAGCTTTGAAAATCTCAAACCGTAGTCCTAACTAACTTCAAAATCCATGAAGTAACAAAGCACTAGTAAAGGAAAAGACCCTGTTCACATTAGTCAGTAATAGGGGCTGATTCCAGGGGAGTTTATTTAAATAATCAGAAGTCTCCAGAGAAAGTCAGAAAGGAAATTTAGACTACATGATGGAACTAATCAAAACTAGAGATACAGAACAACAGATATGACTGTTGGAACATCAAAGAATTGAGAGTTGGTGGAAATAAGCTTTAGTGATAGCTTTGCAGACATACCTAGGTCCTGATCTGACCACTGTGGATTCAGAGCTGCACTTCTCCAAATACAGCTTCTGTCTTAGTTCCAGCATATTTACTGAGCCTTTTGTGACTGTGGTTTCTCCCTTGAAATCTGGATGCATGTTAAGATTGCACAGCCAGGAATTCTGCCCTGGGTGGCCTGGACCAGGAGTTGCTAGAAGAGCAGGCAAGCTTGCATAACAGAATTTGCATATATAACTAATCACAGTGGCAATAGCCTTAGAAATGTAGAAGTGTTTTGTAGAAAATATTGCAAGGACAAATATTGAAGAGAGATCCCTCTATTTCATAGAAGAGCTGGATTTAGCTTTTGTTGTGATAGGCCAGTTGTACTTGCTTACTTTTTCTGAGCAAAAGCTCTTGACAAGCCTGGGTGTCTCCAGGTAAACAGAAATGATTCTAACGTTTCTGGTCACAAAATTCCTCTTTCCATTTTAATTGTAAACTAGATTTTTCCATTATAGTCTGAAGCCATAAGAATGCCAAAGTGATGTGACGTATATTCACTTAGGAGGAGGATGTAGCTACAGGTATCAAAAACAGCATTCATCACAAATTAAGAAGCAGAGCTTTCAGAGTTTGCTCAGGTTCACTTAGTTTCCACCAATGTGTCTTTTTAATTTTTTTCAGCAAAGGGTATACCATAGCTAGTAGAAATGCATTCTTCCTATCTCAAAAGAATTGTAGACCATTGGACCACAGAAGAATATATTTTACAAATTTTGCAGGCAAAAGTGGAAGGGCTTTCAAGATGGTGGGATTTTATTTTCTTGGAGGACTCTGGAAATTGGCTATTAACATTCTTCTTCTCTCCATTCTCTAATGTGTTCCCTCAGCAGTTAGGAGAATCGTAAAAGTTTTGGTCTTGCAGGAAATGTCTTCCTGGAATTGTTGCTATCTTAGAGAAATATTCAATGACAAAATATTTGAAATCACAAAATCTGTATGGCCCAAAGGACCCATTTATAGAACTATACACAGAATCACAGAATGGCCGAGGTTGGAAGAGACCTCTGAAGATCTAGTCCACCCTCCTGCTGAGCAGGATCACCTAGAGCACATTGCACAGAATGGCATCTAGGGGGGTGGTGGTGGTGTTTGAATATTTCCAGAGAAGGAGACTCCACAACCTCTCTGGGCCAGTGCTCTGTCACCCTCACAGTAAATAAGTGCCCCCTCATATTCAGCCGGGACCTCCTGTGTTTCAGTTTGTGCCCATTGCCTCTTGTCCTGTTGCTGGGCACAACTGAAAAGAGACTGGCTCCATCCTGTTAACAACCTCCCCTCAGATATTTAAATGCATTAATGAGGTCTCCACTCAGTCTTCTCTTTTCCAGGCTAAACGGGCCCAGTCCTCTTTCTGTCCTCGTATGACAGGTGCTCCAGTCCTCTAATCTATACAGAATCAGATTTCCAGAACTAACTCCAATGCATGCCTTAAACCACTGGAGGTGCTGAACAAATATTTGGATGTAAATAATACACTGCTCAAGGAATTGTTGGGTTCTGGATAGTCTCTGAGACCAGAGACTATGGGATGTTTTACTGAAGGACTTCTTTAAACCTCTGGATTTGTTTGAATGTGAGTTAAATCTGATCTTTGCACCTTAAGATCCCTTGATTAGAAGGGATGGTATATAATTGCTTTCTGTTCAAAGTCTTGGTTTCATACAGCTAAAACAGAAGGGTATCCAGGATATCTCCATACCACAGATTTCCTTCTCTCCTGTTGCCAGGGAATTAGCATCATAGTTACACTAGAGGGGACTCAGTTGCATAAACAAATACAGTGTCATTGTAGATGTCATAGGGCATCCCACCCCCTTTCCAACTGCCAGAATACTGAATGTCTAGCAGGTAAGAAAATCATACCTAACAGCCTTATGCATATTTAGCACATCTACATTTATGCAACTGAATCTTATTGCCCTCTCAGTGCTGTTGGCGTTAAATCCTGTAGTCCTACCTCCCCCTGACCAAATAAAAGCACAGGTTCCTTCATATATATATTCGGAGATGAATAATATCCATCCTGAACATTACTGCTTATGAGACAATGTGTATTTCTGATTCAGAACTAAATGTAATATGAGCTTGACTAATTGAAACCCATGTGTTTCTAATAGTCATACCTTCCCACTTTGTGAAATCAACATATGAGTGGTGATCTTTCGTTCTTATCTTAAATCTAATTGGGCCATTGTACTTAATTACAGAGTTCATACTGTACTTTTTAAAGTGACACTTATTCAATATTCCGTCTTGTTGGCAGTTTGGGTTGAGAGGGTTGTTTCTAGAAAATGGGGTAGAAAGACATTTCCATAGGAAAAGTAACTCAGAAGTGCTTGACGGAGTGTGGATGACTTATGTATTTGGAAGATACAAGATGTATAGTGACTTCCTTGGCAGGACCCAAGGAAAAACGTGATATGTGAACACCAAATACACAGAGATACTACAAGTGTTGAGTGATAGCAACGTTTCAGCATAATCCTTCTCCAGAATGGTGTCATATCCTCTGATATATACTGAGCTGGTGTCTGGTTTTGCTCTATACCACAGAAAATATGCAGGCAATAAGAGAAAATGTTAGTACTTGTGCATGCATGTGAGAGAGAGAGGGAGAGAGGGAATACAAACCAGTGACCTTTAATGGATGGAGTCAGAAGCAATCAACTTCACGTCATAAGATCAACTGAATGTCAGAAGCTTTTCAGAGTGGCGGCACTGTTGGAAATTCCACTTTAGCTCAAATCTTTGGGCTTCATATGTAGGATTTCAGCACCACACCAATGTCTCTTCAAAGTTCCTGTGAATCATGATATGAAATGTAATGGAAAAGTTCCTAGGAAATGGTGACTTTATTTCAGGATGTCTGTATCAGAGCAATTTACAAATATCAACCTCATTTTAGCAAAATGGTGATAGTACTTTTTTTTTTTTCTTCTCGTATTACTTCAATTCAGAGATCTTTCTCTCCTCTCTTTCACGGAACAAGTTGTCTGGGCCACATGTAGTTACCTTGTATTATGACCTCTTTTGGAGACTTTTGGAGACCATTGATGAGTATGATGATGATTTTTTTTTTTCTGAATCCCCATACACAATAGGGGTCTGTACAAAAAGATAGAGCTCTGTAAAAGTACAGATGTTTGACCAGTCCTTCTTGTTCCATTTCAGCATCCTCTCCTAGGATCTGAAACACTAATTTCCAATGTTTCCAAGATGTTTGTTCCACAGTGCATTCGTTTTTAGACTTGTTAATTTTTGGCTGCATTTTTTGGCAGGCCTGCAGTTTTTCTGGGTAGGTTTGGTGATGTAATTGAAGTTGGGACTCAATGGGCAGATTGAGAAGGAAACAATAGGATATTTCCTGTGTTAGCTTCTGTTCAATAAGCATCTTTTTTTTTTTGGGGGGGGGGGGGGGAGGAGGGAGGGCAGCATTTAAAAAAAAAAAAAAAAAAGTGTCTGGAAAGCTCTTGTTGCTTTGGCTGCAGTTCTGAGACAGCTGAGCACCTTTGAGTTAAAGATTTTCTGGGTATTTTCCAAGGGCAAGGTATTGAGCTCCCAATATGCTTTTTATCTGTGTTTTTGGACCAGATAGAGTGCTTTTGATTTCAGTGATTCATATCAAAATGGGTTAAAACCTGAACACGTGTTGTCTCTCCTTACATGACATGCATGACACGCTGATTTCCATGGGAAGGAAACTCATGCATGGGGATTAGAAAAGAGCCAGAATTATCTTCCATCAGCTCCTCTGCCTGGATCATTAGGAGACCATGGTCTCAATGTGTGCTCGAGTTTACTTTTTGATTCAGACATAGCTATGATTTCTCAAAATTAATCCTTGGAAATTCTTGTCATAAATCTACTTTTGCTAACCCTTCTATTCAGTTTAAGCAGAATCTAGTCATGATCACATGCATCAGATTTTTATCCTGCAATGGCTGCATCTATTAGGATGCAGCCATTCTAATATCTAAAGAACTCAGTCTTCTATAATCTATGAAAACCTCAAAGTTTGGCATAATTTATTTTATACAACTTGTTCTTGCCCCATATTACAGTTGGACTACTCTCTCCAGAAATTTCCTAAATGCTCTGTGCAATACCAAACAGCTTTTGGCCAAAATACGTTCCTTTTAATGCTCAGGTCTTAAAGTTCCTATTAAAAGGATATTAAAGCCAAACAGAATCTATCCAAAGCCTCAAATGAGCACTGGATAAGGCCTACACTAGAGAATATGCTGTATAAGCATGCTCATAAATCATTAAAATTAAGATAGGATATATCACTAATAAATGAAGTTCAAGGACAGCCTTTATCTTGTTAAATTATCCAAATTTTGCTGTCTATTAACATATCATTTAGAATATAAGAATAGCTGTAGGGTGGTGTTTTTTTTTTTTTTTTTTCCCCTCACCATTCTTGATAACAACATATTATGCAGAGTAAGAAGCCTTAGAAACTGTTCTAATACACCATAATAATGCTGGAATTATTCTTTGGGGGAGGTCATTGCATTAAGTAGCAAGTAATTAATAGTAAATTGCACTGGAAATTCTTGGAAAAAAGACAAATTACTTACACTCTTGTATTCATACCCAGCAAGTCCCATGTAATTAACAACATTAAGATAAATATGAGGGGAATTATTAATGATGAGATTAACTTCATAGTGCAAACAGATGTATTTCATCTTATGCATGTGATACAAAATGAGAGTTATTTGTAACTGCTGAAAATATCTGATGTTATTGCTTCATGGAAATTCACTGCAGAACTACTGAGTATGATGCGGGCCCTGACGTTTGTCCCCACAGATCTCAAGTCACAAGATCAGTTTTGCTGGGTGTGTTGGGGGTATTCTGTTGAAGATCCGACTGCTTGAGAATATGAAAAACTCATTCTAGATAATGTGGGTCAGACCCTCTGTAGGCATTATGCTCCCTTAACCAGGTAGTATATTTGAAATAACTGTGGAGAAGAGGGCTGACCCACTTAGCACTACATTCAGCCCAGGTTCATGAGTTATCCTTGTGTTTTAATGGTAAAGAGAGAACTGTCCAGAAAAGAAAAGGTAGCACATAACAACAGAAGGTAACTATTTCAAATGGGAATTTAAGAAGGGTAGTAGTGTACCCAGATGAAATTTCAAAGGAAGGAGAGGGAAGCAGCAGAACAGCTTCTATATTTGAATTTGTCTTGAACATCTGTAGCACTTGTCTTAGTGCATTTGTTTTGTGCCTCTGGGATCTCTTAAATATAGGAGGCAATGCACAGATTATCCTTGAATTCAGAAAACTTATTTTCAAATTCTAGCTCTGCTTTGGTCTCTTTGTGCCTCAGTTTCCTGCCTACCGCCTCCCCCCAGCAGCATGATGTCCCAAAACTAATTGCTTGATGTCTATTCTCTTGCACTCCAGAGTCTGATGATAATATGGAGTAAGTTATGTGTTTTTATTCTTGTTCCCAGGCAGCATCATGTCTAGTAATATTGGCTAAAAGGTTGTTGTCTCAGGAGAAGGTCCATACCTCTCAAATCACTAAAACCCATGTCCACCTTAAAACAGGCCCTTCAGATACCAACTTTTAATTTAAAGATAGACCGTATATCACCTCAGTGCCAAATAAGAAAATTTTGCTTGGTGAAACTTTCACCTGGAAGAAAGATAACTGTGCCTACTTTAGTACAAAGGTGTAGAAAGAATGCATTTAAATCCTGACCCGTTTGACCTTGCTGACACATATGGAGGAGCAATCACCAGAGCCTTTGTGTTAATTTATCATGGCTTTCAGAAATGCAGATTCTTAGTGGCTTCAGATTCCTTTCATCTTTTCTACAGGTCCTGTTTTGAATCCAGCTCAAATCAGCAAGGGTGGAGATTTTCAAGCAACTTCTGCTTGCTTTGTTTGGTAGTGAAAAGAACCAGTGACCTCAGTTGACTTTCCATTTCAATAGGCACCTACAGGCTTAATATCAAAGTCATAATTAGTCACCTCAGTTGGCAAGCTTGGGCTGAATGTGTGGCAACAAAAATACCGGAGGGGAGTCCCTTCAGGTCTTGCTGGAGGGCGACTGGTCTGTGACAGGTGTCATAGGGTGCTCCGTGTTTGCTCTCAATTTCCATTGCTTGCTCTTGCTCTCTTATGTGCCCTGTGTCTGAGGGAAAGGGGAATTAAAGGATATAATTTTCTCTGTCAATCAAATAGACTGGTGAGTCTCATGAGAACTCATCTGTAATCAAAATAAGCAGAATGACTTTCTAGCTGTAAAAATAATAGAAAATTGTTTTACTCTTGAAATATATTTCCTTTTTCTTTCTTTCTTTTTTTTTTTTCTCCTGGCAAATATAAAGACACTTTGGTGCCTTTTTTCAAGGAGTTCAAGGGGAAATAATTATCTCCTGAAGGTACAGATTGAGTGTGTCTCCATGGATTTTTAGGGCTTTGCTATGGGGTCTGTATTTTCTGGTATGTCTGTACAGTGCATGGCAGAAAAGGATGTTGCTCCTTCTTAAGGTCTGCAAGGTGGTCCCTGAAGGAAACATGATGATATTCTAACATCATTTAATGTAATTTTATGTGTTTTCACATGTGTACAATGTACTTGTGATAAACTATACTTCTTTATTAGGTTTCGAAAAATCTTTATGCAACCTGAGCCAAGGCAGACGCAGAGGTAGGAAACTATTAGAGGAACAGTGAAGATCATGGGAGATAAGAGGCAGGAAAATTATTAGAGAAGAGAGGACCTTTGGGATAAATTTTCTGTTATTCTTCTCTCACAGTACTGAATTAAGTTGTTTAAACCTATAACTTGAAGGTTATAGGGAGGAAAGCATGTTCCTTGAGACGGTTTAATGCAATTTTTCACCTGTTTGATGTGGTAACGATGATTTTTCATCTGTCTCTGGTGGTTACCTCTTACATTTCCTTACAGCCCAAGATGGTACTTTGTTTTCTGGTAGACTATGGGATTTTACTGGATATTTTTAGTTTCTGATGTGTCTGACAACATACATATGGAAGAATCTGGGAGTCTACACACAAATCCTGAACTCTACCATTTTTTTGGGAACAGAAAATGTTTAGACATTAAAGCCCTCGGGAAATGCAGCATTATTCATTAAAGACCTCCACAGTATGCTGAACACCTTAATGCTGACATCTTTCAAGCTCTGGTTTGATGTCCCCATTTGTAATAATGACTGAGAAGACTGAGAACAATGATTTTTTTTTGTTGTGTCCACAGAAGTGCTTGCTTTAGCAACTGTAACTTCTACTTTTAAAGATGTCATCAATGCAAAGGGCAGCTCTATATTTCTCTGTGACTACGGCAGAACCATTACTGTCCAGAAAAATGACAGGAACAGATTTACTGTTTTAAGGGCTCCTTAATAAGTCATTGGCTTCAGTGGAGAAGTGTTTGCCTAATTTATTGAGGAAGCAATCGGTCACTAGAAAATACATCCCATATGTTAAAGTAAGCATTCACATCTCTCCCCAGTGCAACCAATGGATCTGACAGGTCTCTGTAAGGGTAACCAAGCACTGGTAGTTCCTGACAGTAGGTGTGGTGTGTGTGTGGAGTGGTCTTGTTTGTTTTTTCACTTCAGAAGTGACATGGGGAAGACACAAGGACAGCCTTCACCTTGCACAGACAAAGAAGGTTGATCAGTGCCTCTGCTGTGGAAAGGACCAGGAATTGTGGGCTTGCATTACCGGCAGAGATCCAGGCTAGGATTTAGGGGAAATTGTCTAGCGAGCAGGGCTGCTATCATTTTGGAATAGATTATCTAAGTATAGTTTAGACAGTTGCTGGAAGTTTTAAGACCAAACAGAATGTGGTTTACCTGTAGGTAATTACAGTATCTTGAGATGGACACCACTATGCTGAGCTCATTACACACCTTAAAATGAACATCAAGAGAGGAGGACGTTGAGCTTTAGAAAGGTGAAGCTGAAGTCTCATAGCCAGCTTGCAGTGGAGCATCCCAGCCTTTGTGACCCTAGGCTGCTTGCCCAGCTGATAGGACAGAGAGGAGGGCAGTACATAACTGTGGCCACATGCTTATCTTTATCAGGTATCATCCTTCACTGTAACAAGTCTACAGTTAAGGCCACATAGGACACCCTACAGTCCCTTCTGAGGTTTCTCCTAACTGGCTCATGATTGCTCTCTAGTTCTCCCTCCTTGGTGTAGGCATTTCTCTGTCACTTCATTTGCCATAGACAGCAGTTCAGGAAATCAGAAATGGTCTGCGTCCTTTCAGTTATTGTTCTGGAGGGCAGGATATGGGTATAGGTGCTAGATAATGATTTAACCACAGGAGACGAAGGCGAGCTGACACTGACCAGGTCCTGCTCTATTGTTCTCTCTGAGCATTACAACAGGCCATCAGAGAGCTGTGCTCCTTGCTCCTGGTATGAGGGCAGTAAATAAAACAGCTGTAAGCAAGCGACTGATGGAGTGCTGCCACTAATGCTGCAGTATGCTTAAGAACAAACATCTTTTACTGCAGGCTGACCAGCTCTACAGAAATCTTTTTGTAGGTAACCTATGCTCTTATGAGGGTTGTTTACTTCCTATTCTAAAAAAAGCTAACCTGCAACACAATAAACAACATGTTAAATATCTTTATATGCTATTATACCTGCCTAATGAAAATGTTTTCAAGCTTGAACACAACTATGTTATATATCCTATCCGATTGAATGTCCTGATTTTGTACACTAATGGACAGAAATAAAAAAGGAAAGAATGAAGTTGGCAATACTGAATATCTATCAATCCAGTTATTTCACTTGAGTGATTTCAATATCTTTCTTAGAAGTCACCTCTGAAATATTGTTGACTAACTTCAGCTTTCATTAAAAAGAGAAGTTAATTTTGAACCCTCATTCACATTGAATAGTGAAATGTGAGCAAAAAGCTATGAGACATTTTCTTTATTATTTAAAAGCAAGTGAAAACTACGGAACACTTTAACCTTCCTGTTTTTAAAACATGTCATGATTTTGAGACATAATTTCTTGTTGCTGAAATCATTGCGTTAAAAATACCATGTATGTCAGCAGACAAAGAGGTATCACTTCTAACAGTCAGGTCTGTTCTGCAGGGGTGTTGTCATACTATTGATTTCTTTTGAAGTCTGCATCTTTACTATTGACTTCCTAGCTGTGGAGATATTTCCTATATTTTTGGTATCAGTCCTTCTGGGATCTGGAGCTGAAGCACAAACATTTGCCCATTTTATAAGTACTCTAAGTGCTGGTTGAACAATTCCTGTAGAAACTGGAGGGGAGGGTATTTTTTTTAACTTAAAAAATCAAATTTTAGTTAAATGTTACATTCACGTCAGAAAAAGCTAACTTTGGGAAATGTAATCTTTTGGTCAAAACACTTGAATTTCAAAGTCTCAAATAGTTAAATCAAGAAACTGTTCTGCCTGGAGTGCAGAGCCTCCAAGCTGACTTTCTCTTCTCCAGGGTGCAGCTCCACCACTTGATGCATCTCCAGTAATGTTCCTACTCTCATGAACACCAGATAGATCATTTCCTTTCCAGAGAAGCACTAATGGCGCATCACAGAAAATGCGTTACTCTCAAGATGCTTCATTTACAAAGGCAGTTGAGGCATTTCAGCT
Organism: Cygnus atratus; assembly: GCF_013377495.2. Lineage (NCBI taxonomy): Eukaryota > Metazoa > Chordata > Aves > Anseriformes > Anatidae > Cygnus > Cygnus atratus. The sequence goes on from NC_066368.1 coordinate 11,470,112, forward strand.
ACAAGTCCCATGAGGTACCATGAAAGAGCTCAATATCCTTCCCAGTACCTTCTGTAATGGTCCCACTTGTGTACATTAATTCTTCCAAGTAGGTGTCTTCAGTTCTGGTGTTTTCTTTTTTATTCTGTTGGTCTGACAAACGTATTTTTTAAGTTCACTTGACATATTGTAAACTGTATGTACTCAGTCGGGCTTTTGCTGGAGGCCGGTAGTTTGAGAAGGTTGAATTTCATTTTGTTGGTGTGAGGGAATTTATTCAAGCTGGTTCCCAGTCAATTTTGTCTTGTTAACTGATGTTTTATCATTTTTGCACATGCGTTCAGAGGGGACCTACATTGGATCCATTTTTTATGGTGTGGAAAATAAATAACATAAAGAATGCCTGAGGGAGTGTTCATCCCTTTCACCTGTGGAATCTTCTTAAATAAGTAAAATGGTGTGGATTCATCAGGAGTTGTTAACTGTTCCAGAGGTCTGATCCCTCCCTCAGGAGGGATGTCACCTCATTAGATATGTCAAGTATTAGTTGGCTCCAAGGTACATATCCTGCTTACATGTGTCTCCTTCCAGTTTTTGACATTTTCTAGCACCATCTGTGGGTGTGCAGAAGCAGAGTTGTGAGCCAAAAGCCTCGAGAAGACTTTTTCTTGGAAATTAAAAAATGTAATTTCATGGCTTTTGATGATGACTGTGGGATTTTTTTTTCCAGAGGAATTTGTAGTTGCTTTCTTTAAAAATAATTAATTAAAAGTGAGTGGTAAGAAAGTGCAGAACTGGTTGTAGTATTTGAACTTTCTATATATTTGAAATCCTATGTGGCTGCAATAGTTTTACTAACCTATGGGTTTGCCATAGTTTAATTAACAGGACTTTACTTTTATCTGAATCTATTACCCTTAGGAGTCAGGTCTCCGTAAACATAAATTAAAAAATTAAAGAACTGATGCTTATGGAAGTGAGTATCTACTAAATACAGTCTCTGTCTTCCTAAAAGATATTCAATTCATATCGTGTGTCAGTGTGTTGAGATACCTCTCAAGTACTTAAAGGCTATAGACCACTACAATCCATAATTTATTCTGTTGGTGTTTTACTGTCTTTCAGTAAGCTCACCACATTCCTTTCAGAAACTTTTAAGAGTATTGCTGCTTATTGTTGGTTGTTGTTAGTATATCATTATATGTACGTTTGTGTGTGTGTGTACATATATATATATATATATATATGTACACACACACCATATATACCATTAGTATATCATTTATAACGTAGGGGTGACTAGGAACTTAGTATAGACCTTATCCTTGAAAGCTTTTCTTAAGGGGTCACGCACAGTGTGTACATGTAGAACTTTTGACTAAAGGTGTAGGTGAAGCTGATCCTGAACTGCACTTAACTAGTCAGATGAGAAAGGAATTTTGCACAGATTTTGTAGGTGACTTGAGGGTTTTACTTTTGTATGTTTTCTCTGGTTTCAACTCTATTTTTTCCTGTTTTATTTTCTGGAACATAGTTGTCTAGTAAAATTCTAGACTAAATGTGGAAACATTTTCACTGAATCCCCAAAGAATTGAATGGTGTGATGATAGTTCTGTCTTGATTAAACATTGTGTAAAATAAGTTTTCAGTAGTAATTTCCCTTTTGTGATTCCAGTTTGTATGACCAACACATTCTCACATTTTGATATTGTGAACATTTCTGATAATTTTAACAAAAATATTTTTCATTTGAATGCTCATCATGTTTTGAGCCTTTTCTTATTTTCCTGTAACTTTTTTCTCTCTTCTGATTTTACTTCCCAAGTTCCTTGTTTCTTTCCTGCATTGATAGAGGATCTTTATGAATTACTGTTTCTTTCATTTTCATTCCTTCTTCCCCTCAAGTTCCTTTTTTCCTCTTTAGTTCTTTGATTACTCTTGGGGCTAAGGCTATAATTTAGTCTGTCTGTTCTGCTCTGCTGAAAAACAAACAAACAAAAAACAACAACCCTCTCTTTTCCTGTACAGTAAATATTTCTTGAACTTGCCTCCATGTATTTTACTGTACTTTTTATTATTATTATCACGGAGTCTTGCTCTGCTGCTGTAATGTCCTCTCATTATTCAGAGGAAATGCCTTCCTTCACCTAACCTCTCTGCCCTCCCTCTCTCACACCTTACATTTTGTGTTGCACGTAACACAATAGAGTGGGATGCCTATTGTTAGGGATTACAAAGAGATGGTCAATCCCAGGGTGATTTCTTTTAACAGTTACTTAGTGATATCTTCTCCATATTTCCTGTGTTGCTAGCTATCATTTGAAAGTCTGAATTCTCACTTGAAACTTCAAGTCTTTGCAGAATAATAGCTATAGCAAACCAGTTGTTGATGTGTTTTAACAAAATGTAAATGAGAGCGAGTAGTGGGTTAAAATCATCATGAGGTAGAATGAGTAGGAACTGCGAAGGGCCATCTGAGCAAGGGTTCTGTGCTGCCTGCAAGACTATTGCAGTTAGAAGTAGGTTGAGCCTTTGATCATGTACCTTAACGGACATTTTTATGGTGAATCACCACGCAGTAAGTTTGTTTTAAGGATGGCTGTTTGAGAGGCTTTTATAAGTGTTTTTGCGATTAAGGGCAACAGGTTTAGTTACTGAGTCTGACATAGATACCTGGTAGGATGTGCAGGAACTCATTTAAAGCCTTTATGCCTTAACTCTGTAAAATAGCAATGGTGATCTTCTTGCTGACCTTGTCCATTTGAATTGTGACAGCTTAGGGAACTGTCTGATTCAACAGTTCCTAGACAATAGACCTCCTCATGTGGAAACAGCACAAAACATCAAATCTAGAATCTGATTGCTTCTTTTGGTTCATGACTTCATAGTGTGATGACTCAAAACCTCTAGTTCTGCACTAGAGTTTTTCATGCTCTGCATCTTAGCTGGAACTCAGGGGTTTTAATCTTAATAAACACACTCATTCCACAAATGACTTCACTGGAATATAATACTCATGTTTACAGAACTGTACCTGCCACTAGATTGCTGACTGGTTGCCTGTAATGGTTTTGGTTAAGATAGAGTTAATTTTCTTTGTGGAGGCCCATATGATGCTGTGCTTTAGATTTTTGATGAAAATAGAGGTAATAACACTGATGTTCTTAGTTCTTGCAGAGCAGTGCTTTCACAGTGCCAAGGACTTTTCTGCTTCTTCTGCTGCCCTGCCAGCAAGGAGGCTGGGAGGGCACGCAGCCAGGACAGCTGGTCCAGACTAACCAAAGGGATGTCCAATACTATATAGCATCATTCTCAGCAATAAAATCTGGGGGTAAAGAAAGAGGAAGGGGAGAGGACGTTTGGAGTTCTGGCATTTGTCTTCTGGGAAAGCAGGGCTCATCACATGTAATCATTCCTTGGGAAGTGGCTGAGCACCTGCTTGCCAACAGGAAGCAGCTAATGAATTCCTTGTTTTGCATTGCTTATGCACGTGGCTTTTGCTTTACCTAGGAAACTCTTTCTCTCAACCCCCAAGTTCTTGCACCTTTCTGAAGCTCTTCCTCATCCCACCTGGGAAGAGTTAGTGAGCAGCTGCATGGTGCTGAGTTGCTTGCTTGCTCAGGTTAAACCACAACATTGCCACAGCTGCACGAGCAAACTTTAGATGTGTGAAGCACAAGTGTAGGCATAGCCTGGGGAAAACCGATTGACTCAGACAATATAGACAGTCTTGTCCTTTTTCACATTTTACTTTGTGTGATCTAACTTCTTTCCCAGAAATATAACTACATTTTGTTCAACAAAGAGCAGCAGAGCCATTGGTTTAACAAAGCTTTCAGCAAATGTACTGCTTCCTCTTCAAGGGAGAAAGAACATCTTCACTAAAAATTGGGATATATAAGTACTGCTCCTTAGCTACCCACTGCTCTTCATTCTTTATGCAGCAAAAAGCTATCCTTTCAGTGTAGTTGTCCCAGCCTTATTAGGACATAAACATGACTCTTTACCTACTGATATATCAGACAAAATCTTTTTCTTGCCAGCACCCAGGACAGAATTTGAATATTTTCCAAATAATCACCAAGCATTTGTTATAAGAAAAACTGAACTCGTAAGAAAATGTTCTTTTTCACATATTTATGCAACTCTCTGACTAGTGTGCATGACCTACCCCAGTACGACCGGTTATCATAATACTAAATTCAATGTCTGGCTTTTGCTATATGTTGTGCTTCTAGTTCTTGAGGAGTTTATAGTAATTTTTCCGTTCTATATAAGATGGTGCCATTGTGGATTTGTGCACACACACTTCTATTTACATACATGAAAATAACTTTTTCTCTAGTTTATTGTGTAATAGAAAAAAATGGAATTTACTATATTAAGGCATATGTCCTCCTTTCACATACATATATAGATATATGCACTCCCCCCATACACTCTACTATTGTTAATGTGCTTAAGAGAAAGAATCTTTGGGCTATTGTTACTTGGTACTTCTTGATATTTTTTAGTCTTTTGAAAAATCTTAGGTCCTCAAAGGCAATATATATTTATGAGAAGAAAAGGCATATATATGAGAAGAAAAAGATTATAGGTGGAGATTACTTTCTTTTAAAACAAAAAGTAAAAGTAGAACGGTTTGGAACAATGTAACTTCAATACTTCTTGCTTCTTTCTCTCATTTTATTTGCAAGACATATTCAAAACCAAACTGTTTCTAAGTAAATTTACATGGGCAGATATGGACTTTAAAATGAATTAAATGTACATTTGAAGTTAACAACCTAAAACCTGGCCAAATCCGTAGAGGTCAAAAAAAAAAAAAAAAAAAAAAAAAAAGAATCAAAAGAGGCATTTCAGAACAGATAGTGCCAGGAATCAAAAGAGGAATTTGCTAAAGATTCTGGACTGCCTTCTGTGGCAGTCCCATTATTGCTCAAGTCTGAGTGGCTTCAGATTCCTCATGCATTTTATCTTCATGTTTCCCTTATTGCTCCTTCCTACTTCTTTCTCATAAAAAGTTTTATTCTAGTGAGTAGAATGGAATGGAGAATTGCTAGGAACCCTCCCAAGAATGGCTGATCTTCCCAACCTGTAAGTTTGATTGTAAAAAGATCTTCAGACAAAGAAGACAGTTAATGCTTCTTAGGAGTTTATTCTCAACAAGGCATGAAAGACTCCCGTGTGATGGAGCATGAAGTTCTTGGAGCTGATTAGTGAAGCAGAACTGTTTAGGCTTTAAAGTCAATAGACAAGCACTGCGTGTTGGTCTTTTGGGGGATTCATTTGTACAATACAGTGAGTTTAAATGACTTATAGATCTTGCAGTAGTGGCTCCAGAAAAGAAAGTGAGTTTTCTTCCTAGGTTTCCAAAGAACAAAACCAGAAGGGAGAAGCTTCTGGGCAGGGATAACTGTCTGGATAGGAAGTTTTGTGAAAACCGAACTGTGCTTTGTAGGTAACAGTCATCAGTTTTGCATCTCCTGTCTTAGTAAACATGGAAACAATCTTCTAAAGCTTATGTTGGCCAGGTTGATCAGGATCAGACTGAAGAACAACAGAAGGAACGAGGAAAAAGACCAAGGATGCATTTACTTAGCAGAAAATTAAGATATTAAGAAAAAAAAAAGACTGTAGTCTATTATTATCTACTTTCCATTACAGAGAATCCATTACAGAGAACTTTGCTAACAAACAAATGTAATTTTTCATTTATGAACCTAAATTTGTTTTTGATAGGTATTACTCAAGTCCAGTAAGAATGTTTGCAAGTTGAAGTTATGAACATTTCTATTTAGAACCAGTTTAGGAAGCTTCAAATGGACAAAGTTGACCTCCTCAAAACTATTATTATTTGTGTCATTGATGAATTTGAGAATAATCATGTACACTCACAGATCATATCAAAATATTCAGAGCACAGGATGTGTATTTGTTGCTGCTATCAGTTACCGATCACCAAAGGATGAGAGAACAGTATAAAAACTTCTTTAAAGACTCCTCTGTAATGCATAGGGGGGAAATGTTATCCCCATTGTTACCGGGAGGCTGACAGCTTCAAAGCTTCATGCTGTTAATACTAAAATATCCTTTATAGTGTACAACAATAATATTGCATTCAACACTGGAAATTCTTTATATTCACAGTCAAAGAGAAACTAATCTGGGAACTACCTGGCAATGCTTGCTGAGGTGTGCATGATTATGTCTTTAACATAAACAGAATAAATTCAAATCATTTATACTTGTACCTTGTGCTTTAAAAAGGTTGGATTCTATGTAACAGGAACAACTATGAGTTAAATTTGCAGGGAGAAAACACTTAAATGGAAAAATGAAAAAGGAATCTGTTTAAGAACACTTTAATAAATGCCAAAAAGAGTCACAGTCACATACTTTGAGGAAAACCTATTGCTTAAAAAATCTCTCAGCCCTGCTTAGAATGAAAAGGAAAATAGCCAAATTTGAATGTGTGTACATGCGTGTGTGCATTTTTTTTATATATATAATCATAGAATGGATTGGATTGGAAGGGGTCTTAAAGGTCAACTCCAACCCCCAATGTTTGCACATATATACACAAATGTGACAAATGGTAGAATTAGCAGGACATGAGTATGCAAATTTAAAAAGGGAAGCAAAAAGACACATAGAAATTTGTAGTCAGCCGATGTAAAGATATCAACATTTTAGTATGTCAAAAACATGAAAACCATAACAATAACATTGTTGCATTACTGAGATTTCTCAGTAATACTAGAAGTATTTCTGTTCCATGTTTCAGTCAATGAATGTGAACATCAGATGATGATCACCATGAATAAATATAATTATTTTATATATCATATATATAAATATATTTTATTTATATATGAAATTTATATATCTCCAACAAAAATCTAGGATAACGGCAAACAAAACTCTTCAAATCAGCAGAAACAGCTTGCAGATAAGGAAACTAAAAAGCAGCAATTAATGATCTTTAACGCTATTTTAGAAAAGCAGAGTGTATCCCAGAGAACTTGAATAAAGTTACAACGACACTCTTTTCTAAAAAGAAAAATGGTATGATTTAGGTAATTACAGGTTTGTTAGCCCATGATCAGTTCTGGGCAAAATAAAGGCATATTTCAGGCACATAAGACTCTAGTAATGAAGGAGTTAACGAGGGGGAAATAACAAATACAAGTCAACATGGTTTTCTGGAGAAGGGCCTTGTTTAACTGAGTTAATACTATTTTTCAAAATGAAATTACATGTCTGTTTTATAAATGTAATATTGTTTATATAATAGACTTCTCTCAGACATTTGGAATGATACTCACATGATGTATTGATTTGTAAGCTAGAGTGATACAAAATCAATGGGACACACGTTGAATGCATTGAAAACTCATTAAACAATGGATCTCAAAGTCTAATTACAAAAAAAGAATTTTTGTCAACTGTCTGTGTTTTCCACAATAATCTGTTCTCAGCCCCACACTGTTTAACAAACATATCAATAACTTGGAAATAAAAATTAGAACGTAATTATGGATTATGTCTGTAAATAACACAGGCTTGGGGAAGCATGGAAAAGAACAGATTGCTGAATGATCTGGCAGTTTGAAGATATCAGGCAAACGCTGTGTTTTAGCTGAGCCAAATCTAAGATTATATGTCTGGAAAATAAAAATAGTATGGAAAATAAAAATATTGGATATACACGTAGAATGGAAAGCAGTGGCAGAAAAGAGGTCATGGGGGTCAGAGATGGTCTTCATGCTCCCAGAGCATGATTCAAAAACCTAGTGTAATCTTTGAAGGTTTAAATGCAAGGGAACTGAGTAGGAGTAAGGTTAAATTAAGTCTGCATTTGGAACTGGTGAGACTGCTGCTGGAATACTATTTGGTTCTGGTGTCTATGCTTCAGATGGATATTGATGAACTGAAAGGGATTCAGAGAAGAGCCAAATGAATGCTTGCAGGCTTGGAAAATGTGGCTTGTTATGAAAGACTCAAGAAATTCTAGTTATCAAAGAAAGATTAGATGGTGACCTGATAGCAGTTTAAGTATGATGGCAGGGGAAAGGGGTCGGGCAGAAGGAATAAATTTGATAAGGTTCTGCAGTGTAACAAACAAAGGTGAAATGACGACTGTGAGTTCAAACACGAAAAATTTTGACTGAAAATGAAGTGCAAATTTCAATGACTGTGCAAACTGAACACTGGAACAGCTTTATAAGGGCTGCAGTAGATTTCCTATAATTGCGGATTTTAAATTCAACATTGAATTTATCTTTCTTAAGAAGAAGAAAAAAAAGTCAGGAAAAAAGCATTCTTGGTCATGCATTTGGGATCAAAATGAGTAGCGTGATCTGTGCCTTGTGTTATGCATGTCACGGTAGACGATCACTGGGACCATTTCTGCCCTTAAAAATCTATGAATCTTTTTCTCCACACTGACTTCAGGGGATAAAATTGAGCCAAGAGAAACAGAACCAGAATGTCAAGTAAAACCCTCTAGCAGTGACTTCCATTAATTTCTGGAATGGCCTCCCAAGAGGTGAGCTGGAGGGAGTAGGGGGAGACATTACTGAGTTATTTAAAAGGCAAGTGGTAAATATAATGGGGGGGGGGAATCTTGACATTGAGACAGCAACCAGGGACTAAGTCCAGACATCTTTTCTTACCCTGTTTTTAATGGTGTTGAGCATTTAACTGGGCCACAACTGGAAATGAAACATGGTATCTTCAAAATTTCCTTTATTCCCCAAAGCTGTCAGTCCCAGATATTTGTCCTGCTAGGATAAGGGAAACCCACCTTTCAGGACTCTAGTGGTCACTGCTGTTCTCCTCTATTTAATAGTTTAACTTGAGGACTGAGAAGAGAAGCTAGCTGAATACCTTCCTACCAGAAGCATGAGCTGCTGTAGTGGAGCCATGAGGTCATTGAGAGTTTCTTTATTCTGTGTTAACTGGGGGTTTGTTTGAAACCTCTGCCTCTCATTATCTCCCACCGCATCTCAACCTGTTCATTTTACTTTTTTTTTTTTCTTTTTCCTTCTTCTCCCATTTGCTGCCATCTCTTCATTTCTGGAGACAGCCTGTCTTTTAAGGGGATGTTAAAGCAATGCACTCGGTTTAGCTTAGTAGAACAATGTCTGAGGGGCGTTGCTCTCAGTTTAAGCCTCATAAACATTTTGGAGGAAGACAGGGTATTTGAGTTAAAAGTAAATACTTGCACAGAAAGAAACTGACATACTTTAAAACAAACAAACAAAAACCAAACAAAAAACCACAACTAACTTGCTGCAATGACCTTGCAGAATATGGAAGAGGGAAAAGCCAAAACAGCTTTAAGATAGATCCTGATATTTTTATCACATGATTACCTTCAGTATCAAAGGACTGGTGTGACTGAGTTTCTTCCAGGTTGTATGTTTCTGTGAAACATATTTCCATGTTTAATTTTACACTGCACTTCTGCTTTGGGAGGTCTCTGGTGGCTGTGTATTTATTATACAGTATAAACCTATAAGTCTGATACTGTCTGTCATGTTTGGAAACTCACTGCTTTCCTATTCATGACATGCAAGCATCTGTCACTCAAATTCACTAATAGGACTCCTGCATGCTCTTGTTTATTAAGGAGAAGAAGGGTGATCCTGGATATAGAAGCAATGGCAGCAATCATGTGGTTGTATCTTATAAAGTAGTAAAAGTTCTGGTGTACCAAAAGGAGAACTTCAAAATTAATAAAAACTCCCTCAGCCATGCATACTAAAGGAAGTCTCTTGCAGTGAAAAGAAAATGAATTTGCATGAAAAATAATGAACGAACATATATTTTTTCCTCTAACCAAGTTTATGACCACAAAGCCTGAAAACACATTCAGTTTTTATGATTCCCACAATATAAATTGCCTTGCTGGACCTTTAGGTTTCTGTCTGGTTATTTTTCTCCTGGAGAAAGAATAAAAAAGTGTTAGACTAAAAGGTTATTTTTCTCTGAAAAAGAATTAGTGTTGTTATAATCCATGTTTAGTTTGAAACAGCTGTCTGAATTATAGGGATTCTGAGTGTTGGTGGCTTCCTCCAAAAGCAAGGGGACACCTGTGAGGAGGAGGGACTCAGGATTTTACCCAGAACTGAGATTTCCTGAATGAACGTTATTAAGGAAGTGCTGAGCAATATTTGCTATAAGTCACCAATACTGATATTCTTTAACTTTGTTCTCTTGAGTTTGCCAGTCTCCGCTGGCTTGTACTCCAGGGGAGTTAACAGTGGTTTTAGTTTTGTGGCTAATTGGCTGAGGCTATAGTAGTAACTTGCTGTTGTTGAGATTTAATTGCAAGTGCAGGGCTTGCTGCATTAGCACAGTGTTCTGAGCACGAGCAGAGTGTTTGCTATAGCTGACTGCATCGTGGGCTAATGCCAGCTCCTTCTATCCCAAGCCAAAAAACACGGTCTTTATGGACAACAAGAAAACCTAAATAACACTGAGTAATACTTCAAGGGGGAAGAAGACTTACAGTCTCTGTGTGTGCAGATGTTTTTTCTACCTTTCAGAGCATGTTTAAGTCAGTTTAGTGGGGTAGGTGGGTAGGTCACCTTGTTCACGTAACCCAGCATTAGGATTGCATTTGGTTCATAGTAACTCAATACCATCAGGCAGAGCTGACACTTAGGTGTGGTCCTGAATATTTTTCCATTCCCTTTCCTTGAGAAAGGTGAGGATCTAGATACCAACAAGTTTGCAATAGTTGGCTCAAAGGCACCACTGGTTTCAGGCTCCCTGCCGAGGACCTCTGCTCTGTGTGAATGTACTAGTTTTGCTCCATGGTAACTCAGGAGTTTCTGCCCTCTGCAGTTCAACTCAGTGAGGGTGAAACTCTTCAGGGAGTAGGATGTTGTAACGTGGAGTGCAGCAATGCCAAAATATTTTAAAAGTCTGAGCTTTAGCCAATTGCTTTTCAAGGACAGGGCGTTCTATCCTCACTCCCAGTATCTCTGCAACAAGCACATCTGAGTCATCAAAATCTTCTCAAAGCCAGATCGATTTCTTCTTCTTTTTTTTTTTTTTTCTTTTTAATTTCCCTTTGGCCACCGAAGTCAAACAAACCAACATGATTTTCCTTTCCAGCAGGCAGCTTATGATGACTGTGTGGCAGCCCCATGGTTTTGGAGGTGATACTCCTCTAAGGTGGCTTTTCTTTGTAAAGAAGGAGGTCAGCTTTGCTGAGCTTCCCCAGGGCACCCAGGATGGTCAGAACAGAGTCAGGAACAATTCCTCTTGGTCACCCACCTCAGGTCTCTTGTCACTAAACATTTTGTGTAACGCATATCCATCCTGAGTCTTGGTCTTCACATCCTGTCACATCTAGTGATCCTTTGGGGATAGATATAAATATAGTCCTTAGACTTAATCCCCATATTTTCTGGAACAATGCAGTGAATTTACAGGTCATACTGTACTTTACCACCCTTCCTGCTTGCAAAGAAAAGGAAATTATGGGATTGATTGTAACAAGGTTTCCTAGAGATGTGTACCCTTCTCTTTGTCCTTTTTTACAGGGCATCCTATCAGTCTTCTCAAACATAGATATACATTTTGGAAGATGAATGGTACTTGCAGAAATAGAGAAATTTATTATTATTATTATTTTAACCCCCTCTTGGAAGATATTCTGTGTTTCAGTCTAGGTCTTGAACATCTTTAGAGACAGGTTTCTACCACAAAGATTATAAACAGAGCTGGCTTCTAAAGCTTGCATGTAAGAAATACATCTCTGTGTGGGCCCACTTCCAAGGCTGTGAAACATTTTCAAAGCATGGATTACATTTAGATTCAAATTTAAAATACCTCAAAATGTTGGTTTACTAAATATTTTCCTTTACACTCAGTCTCTATGCAATATATATGGTACAAAAGACTGTTTGCTTAATCATGTATAATTCTATCTTTAGCTCCTAGAAACCTTATGTTTCTATTTTCCTGATTATGCCAGCACTGATCGCAAATCTGCTTCAAGATATGCTTAAAATAATACAGTGCTCCAGTTTTTGGGCAGTAAGAAAATGCTCAAAATATGAAAACCTCAGAGACTGAGGTACATGGGAAGGATCATGGAAGTAAGGATGGAAAGATAAGAGGAGTAAGGACTGCAAGGATAGGAAGAGTTGTGAAATTAAAATTTCAATGGTAGTAAAGCAGGTTTCTTCCAAAAAAGAGTGAAAAGCTCTGAGAGCTAGAGGAACCTATCGTCCATTTTTTCCTTCTATTTCTAGGCTGCAGATTGATAGAGATTTTCATTCTCCAGCTGTAAATCTTAAGTCATATGGTAGAATACAGTCAAAAGAAACACTAAAAAAGAAAATAATAATCCTATGTGCTAGGTAATTAAGAGTGAGCAATATCATTCTGTGCTTTATATTTCTTGTTGAAGTTTTTTTATCTCAGTAGTATGGACTGAAAATATATTTCAATTATATAGCTATGCATGTCTTTTATATGTGGTGGAAATGTTTCAATGGACGTTTCAGTTATCCATTTATTGATCTTAATGTATTTTTAATATGCAGACACCGGTCTTTGCTAGCTGAGATATATCTTCTTTTCCCTAGTTGAGTTCTACAAATTAAAAATAATTATTTCTCTTTTATAATAAGGAATATATGGTAGGCTTCTGTCTTGTGGGCAATATCTGCTCTGAGCTGTCTTTTAATTCATGAGATTAATCTGTGCTGCAAAGGGAAATCTGAATGTGAGTAGCAGAGTTTGGATATAGAGTGCAGGAGAAACAAGATTGGGGAGAGATGTCAATAAAAGAGAGTTTCTGGCTAGAGATTCAATTGTAAAAAAGAAGAACCAGCAGCTGACCTAGGACTTTTTGCTCTTTTGTTCACTATTTGAGCCCTGGTTTTGGTGGAGAGAAGACCAAAGTGGAGAATAGGCTTTTTTTCAATAAAAGGATTGTTCCCTACTTGTATTGCAAGAATTTATAAAACCCCTGTACCCAACAGAGAAGATTTTCCAGAGATTTTTAAATGAAAAAGAAAACAGAGTTGATGAACATTTGAGAATCTGGGCTGGACCTCTTTTATTATGGCCTCTGTAGAAGTGCTATAATACGTCAGAATGAGCCCTCGTAGTTGGCAAACCTTGTACTATAGTACTGCATATTCTTGATAGAAATAAAAATGTAGCAAACAGCAGGTCAGTCATGATCTGAGTAAAAAAGATATTTTGGACCCTTCTGAAGCTTTCCTCAAAAACTATTCCTGGTTCCTCGTGATCAGTGCTGAAATCATTTATGGAGTGGTCAATGACAAGTTAGGTGAAAAACTTGCTTCCTACAAGGAAGCTTCAGTGTTTCAGCATTGTTTGGGAGTGGAAAAGATGCTCTACCAGAGCTTCACTCCAAAATAGAAACATTTCTGAAGATCCTTATTTGGGAAGGGTAGCATTCTGTGTTTGGGATATTTTGAACAAGATAACACTTCTCAGTGTTTGTGATTGCAAATCCTTAATTTAGGTGGTTAAATGTGGGAGGATTTGCTTCTTATCCATGCAGACTGTGCTTTCTCCTTTCATTGAGTCTCACTGGATCCTGACTGCAAATGTTTCATGACCCAGTAATTCCAGAGAGATTGTTTCTGGACTGAAATATACTTCCCAAGAAGTACTGCCTCCTACGGGCATTTCTAATCACTTGGGAAAGGCTTACAAATGAGAGAGGACGTAGATGAGACTGGTAAGGACTAAACTGTGCCATTACCTTTCAATGTAGGTAGTTTGGTCATTTGACCCTTGGGATAAGAGGAAACTTAATCAGTGATTAGCTGGCTTACTCCAGCAATTACATTTATGTGTTGTGTCTTGTTCCCTCTGTTGGTCAATGGGAATCATAATTCCTGCTTTGTAAAGTGTTTTCAGATAACCAGCTCTGTCAAAGGGCTGTGAATTGATTGTGGTTATTTCCTATGCTAGGGTTCTCAAAGGAAATATTCTTTCTTCTGTTGAAACTGGGAGCAGATTTTGTTGAAATATCTTTGCAAAGATCATCTTTGATACTAGGGGTAAGAACATATTTCCAAAAGTCCCAATATGGTACACTAGTGGTGAAAGAGAAAATGTGATGAGATTTTGATGCACAAAGACAAAACACAATAAGAAATCCACCCAAAGAAGGTATCAACTTATTCACCCTGGAGACAGATATCACAAGGAAGAGTAACAGTAAAGAAAATAGTGCAAGGCAGATGGTTATGTGTCTTCCACTGTCACCTTGGAAGACAGTGAGCAATGAGTGAAGCCAAGGAGGAAATGAAGGAAATTGTAGTTGCAAATCACAAACTCAGTATCAGATAAAATATTGGAAATGTTAGAAGGGAGAAGGGTTGAGTATGAAGCCAGGGGGTGGTAAAAGATGAAAAGTCCTTTGAACTGCACAGCAGCGAGCACAGTAGTTACTGTGGTAGACTTTTGAGCATAGTTAAGTTGCTTAAGTCGATGAAAATTCTGTTTCTTGGTAATGCTTTTTGCCCTCTTCTCTTCACTTTCCAAAATAATGAGGAAAAAAAAAAAAACAAGGAAAGGAGGGGGGAAATCTCATAATAGAGGAGAAAGTTGTCCTTTTTGAAACATCTTCCAACTGTTCAGTTCCAGCACGGAGGTTGCTGTCAAGTACTTTGTATCTCCAGTCAAGCTAAACAGGGAATGATTCATCAGGAGATCAGGGTGGATGCAATCAGTTCTGCTCCGTATGAAACCACTGGGAACTGTGAGCCCATGGTTAGGGATAGCATGAATATAGGCAGGTCATCCCTAGGGAGGGGCTCCAAGAAAATGAGGAAGGACGTCTCTTCCATTTGCAACCCAGGCCGCTTCCACTCAGGAAGCTGAGAAAAATAGCTTATTTTTTGTCTCCACCAATTCAGTACTATTAATTTGGATATACCTGTCATCTATCTTAGCAGTAGTATATTACAACCACTTTTTTTTTTTCCCCCTAATCCTGTAATCTCCTGCTTTGAATCAGTTTCAGTCTTACACTGATTATTATTGTACTGCAGGGTTTCTTCTTCCTCATATTGATATTTTATGGAGCATTGACATGCTTTGCCACCTCAGTGCAGGACTTTCTCATGAGGCAAGGAGTTAATGTCCTCACTTATACTTACATGAAGCTGGGGATACATTTCTCTTCAAAGAAACATGCCAGTAGAGTGTAAAAAAAAGATAGTTTGCCTAGATGATATAAAAATGATCTTTTATTGTTCTGTGAACTTGGGGTTCTCGATGAAAAATGTGAGAGAGTGTTCTCACAGATGGAAAAAAAACAAACAATGAAAAAAAAAACAAGCTCCAAAGAACTTGCTCTCATATCATACTAGGCAGAAATAGGACCCAATGCCCCTTGTATAATTAGTTGACCCACAAGCACAGGGCAAAAGATGGGAATACCAATATATACCTCTATAAAATATACTGTTTTATTAGTGAACTGTCATAGTAGCAGTCATAAAGATACTTACAGAGAGAAAACAGTGTGTGTTGCTTGATAATTCACTACATTATCTGAGAAAATTGCTATGTCTTCCTAACTCACAATTGGTGTGGTTTTGGCAAATTTGCTTCCTTTCTTTTAAGCAGTGTTCTTCCTCCAGGACTACCTCCATCTCAGCAAGTTCCTTTGTAAGCTTCAGGCTCACCAAACAAAACAAAAAGAAAATGTAATTCCATTGATGGACTCTGTATTATGCTATGATATATGTAATAATTCAATTGAAAGGATAATTATGCTTTTGTATTAATCCTCTTGTATGAAAAACCTGTAATCTACCAGAACAGAATATATAGGCTATTAACTTGTTCCTACACCAGTCTTTTGACAGCAGACCACGGAGCATTAACAAATAGATATATTTCTCATAGCTTTGTGATGAGTTTTCCCAAACTTATTCAAAAAAAAAAAAGTATCTGCATGAGCAGAGGTGAAAGTTTTAAAACTATAAAACTTTCTGATCTATAAAAATGACATATTTATAATTGAATATTTCTAGGGCACTTGCTCCTTTATTATCTAGATATTATAAAGATGACATGATGTAATGTCTGTATATATTGGTGGGAGAATTAGTTTATATGTATGTGTGTATGTTAAGCGTACTTGCACATTTCCAGAGGGTGACAACACTGTGCTGTTAGCTCTCCAGTAATTAGCTGGAGAGGAGACCCTTGAAAATGTGATAGTGATTCACACAGAGAAGACAGCAAGAGCAGAAATATTCCAGGACTCAGCTAATTATAAAAAACATAAATAAAAATTATAGACAGAGAAAAGAGGCGAAAGGGTCAGAAAGAGCTCAGAAGTGCAGAGACGCCAACCAGTGAGACTGTTGCTACAGCAAATGTTTCCAGAAGAAGCTGGTGGGTTTCATCTGCTAAAGCTCTGCCCAGGTGGAAGGGGTAGGTGTGAATAAGGGAAACATCCTCACTGTGCCTGGGAGTGTCCTTGTAGATTTAGGAATGCCAACTGGTGATGGAGCAAGCCTCTGCAGAAGGACACTTCAGATGCAACAGAAGACCTCTGGGAAAAGTCCCCGAAACAAGACAGAAATTCTCTGATTGTGGAGGAAAATCTTAAAATAAGAACCAATGGGGGCTGGGATTGGGAGCAGGCAGTGATTCAGGAAGTATATTGCCATAATATGCAACTTACCCCTTTGGGAAAGATCCCTTCAGGCAGGGCTGACAAATCACGTGCTGTGCAGCCCAGACAGTTTTATCTGGCATCCTGGTGTACTCACTAGGTCATGAAACGAAAGAAGGAAATCACAGTATTTATGACTTCAGGGAAGGAATGTATGCAGGCAGATTGAAACTGAAGGTGTCAAGGTTTATTAATCAAGTTCTGCTTTGGTACAAATATCAGTTACTGGGAACAAAAGTGGTACTTAAATATACATTTGTACCGGGCTTTCTCTGGTGACACAAATAGCTTCTGTCCTCTTTCTCTTGTGGCCAGTGCCAATCTGGTTGTTTTTCAGTTGTACTTGTTTTCCAGTCTGGTTCTCTACCTGGCCTCCCAAATTCACGTGCTGACACCATGCAGGTGTAGAAGCAAGCAGCAAGGCATGGAGGAGGAATATCAAAAGATGTTCAAGCTCTACTGACACCAGCTTCTAACTGTTGCTAGATGAGAGATTGAAATGGCTTCCTTTGATACAGATGGTACCTGTTAGAATGGTTTTACATCTGTGAGCCACTTAAAAGTCTGTCTTTGCTCAGGTAAGGAAGGCTTTTTTGAGATCTTTGGAGTGAAAGGAAATAATTAAAAATAAGGACCCCTTACCCTCTGCTGAATTAGGGACTTGCTTTGCGTTTTGACAATGCTAGTAATGTAATCCTTATATTTTGAATATCAGTCATTCATCATGGGTTGATCTTAACATCATTGTCACTTCTACCAGCACATTCTTACCTTTGGGAGGGTCTTAGAAACCAAACTGCCTAATTCTAGGTTTTCTTCTAGAAAAAGAAACTCTCTGTCCTGAATGGGAAAGTAATGTCTGTATTTTCCTTTTCCAGACAAATATATGTCAAACTGGAAACCTAAGATGAGAAGTCCGTTAAATTTTCCTTAAATCCATGTCTCTGCAGCTAATGATGTTTGAAAGAATGTCACCTTGTTAAAACTGTCTCTATGTTGACTTTTTCCTTTCTATTGGGAATGAGTTGCATTCTAATTTAACAACCTCTGTAATTTCCTTAGCTGTCAACCCAAGTGATCTCTTTCAAATGTTACGATCAATGTGAACGTCCTCCTACTTACAATAAAGGAAGCTCTGAACTCAGGAGTGCTGACTAGAATGGATGAGCAAGAAATCACAAAACTCTGAAAAACAAAAAGCAAGGAAAAAGCTCATGTCACTATACAGATATAGTAATCTGTGGCACATGTGGTCTCTTTTAGTTGCTAACTAATGCAGAAGCTTGCTTATGGATAGACTGGAGATAACAATTGTTTATTGTCAACACGTTAGCAATTGTAAAACTAATTATACTCCTCCCTAAATGTAAATAAGTAACAATAAGTATCTTCTCAGCCTTTTATTCATCTGCTTATCATTTTGGGAACAAGTGCTTTATCTGGGCATGGGCACGTGTGAGCAGGAACAACAGGCAATAATTACAGCAATCACAGATGTTCCAAACAGTCTGCACCAGGGGAACTCTCCCTGGAAGCCTGCAGAGGTTTTGCCCCTATATTTTACAGCATCTGTTAGAACAGTGGGATTTCCCAGACATAACATCCATTGTAAGATCTCTGAAAGTGTTATGCACTTGGGATGGCATTCAGTTCCAGATTAACACGCGTTATTTAAGTGTCTGCATGTCTAAGTGTTCACTGGGTGTCTTTTCAGTCTGTAGAGAGCTAGTCACTACAGAGAGTGGAGTCTAGAGAGCTGTTCAGTTGATTGAATATAGGTGTAAATTTCAGAGCTAGCTTAACAGCTTTCCATACTCAGCAAATGTTATTGACTAGATCCTCGTCACCTTTAATAGGCATATAAACACTTGGCTCATGCATCAAGCTGGTTCTGTTGCCCATGTGTAGGCATTTGAGACATTAGTTTATTCAAGACGTCCATTTGCAGCTGGTACGAATCAGGACCGGTACCGTCCTGGAACTGCAGGAAGAGTCCAGAAGGGATAGTGTAATGCAGTTAAAATGACTCACATGGCACCAAATTCCACCTGTAAACTGATGCCTTAATCTGGAACTGAATCTTCCAACTAGGATTTTGCCAGTCTTGACATTGTGGTGGTCCTTGGCTCAAAACACTTGAAATGGTGTTCACCTAAATATCTACATCTAAATATTATATTTAATATCTACACTGTAGATGTCTGTCCCTTATGAGGCAGAAGGTACCCACATCCTCTGCTCCCTCTTGAGTCTGTGGACAGAAATAGGTACTTTTAGAATATGTTTCATCCATCCTACTATGAAGGAATATTTTTAAATGAAATAAATCATAACCTGGAAGTGTACCTGTTTATCTCCAGTGTTTATAAATAGAGTTTACACTAGTAACTTGAAAGTAGCAGTATACCAGTTTGAAACCCAAGTCGATTTTCGTCTCATCAGTTAAATGACACATTTATGGCTGCACTCAGTGCATAGGTTCCCATTAAATCAGCAGTGCTCTCTGAAGTCCAGCCAGTGGAATTCAGGGTATGATTCATCAGTTTGTCCACAAATAAATAGAGGTATCCACTTCAGGATGGAGTCAATTGTTTCCCAAAGTCCAGGGATCATACTGAGCAGGTATCAGTAGTTATAAAGAGAGGAGAAGGTCTCTCACTTTGTACAAACAGTCTGTCTATGAGTTTTGTTACATATCTTTTTGAGCAACTAATTTTTACTCATGTCACAGTAAGTTTTAATGCTTTTAAACAGGTGCTAGGAATCTAAATACTTCTCTATTATGGACAGCTGAAGGTTGCCTCTGCAGTCTCTATCATTAATCATCAAATTACAGTGGCTTGGAGAATCAATCCCTTAGTTTAGGGAAGACATCATGGTTTATATCCAGAGTGAGGAAAACGTTCAGGTCCCTACCTATCCATTAAATGTTTTTGATGTTATTTTTTATTTTTATTTTTTTTATTATTTTTATTTTTTATCTTTTAAATCTAAATAGTCTGGAATTAGGGGCTTCAGGCAGGCACAAAATTAAGAAATAGTTCTTTAACTTTATTGTTAGAGCACTTAGATCCCTGTACATTTTCTTATGAAGAAACAAACATTTGCTATGGTTCATCGAGGCTGAGCATGTTAAATGATTACTTTTGCATTTCATAGAGTAATGCATGTCAGAGCAGACCATGATCTGATTTTTTTTTCTTTTTCTTTTCGGGTGGCCCTTTGGGGACCCAGGAGTTGGACTCGATCCTTGTGGGTCTCCTCCAACTCAGATATTCCATGATTATAAGCAACTCATACAAGAGCAGAGGTAGGATCTTGTTCAAGAGGGAGGTGTTTCTGTGCCACTTGTGAAGAAGCAGCAAGGGGTGGAGGAGAAGTTGCTGCTGGATATATCCCATGGTTTTTGCACTGGAGAGAGGGTTTACCATGTTACTGCAGCCAGATCACACCCTACTGGGTTCACCAATGCAGAACGCTGCACTGAGAAACCCTGTAGGATGCTTCCAGGAGCTGCTCTAAAGTGCTGCCAGGAACTGCTTTAAAGGCTGCCAGGAACTCTTGGGGAATTGTTTGAAGGCAGAGAGTTTAGAAAGAAGTGGTCTGACTCCCTGTTGGTTTTGTTTAAAGGAAGCAAGTGCTACAACATCTAAAGCGACACAGGTGTATCACCATAGAGAAGCAGAAGATGCCTGTTTGCTGTCTGCCTCATAGAAATTCAGGGCAAGGGAGAAAAACTGCTCTGGAAAGTTGTCCAACTTTCCTCTGGGTACAAAGGCAGCACATTTAAGTCACTGGAAAGGAAATGGATAAATACCTGATTTTTTGAAAGTGATGACTATTTGTACTAGTTTCCTATGGAAAGATTTGATGCTTTCAGTTGATGTCCTCATCTTCTAGAAATACATTCTGACTGGTGACTTGTGCTGACACAATTTGCTGTGAAAAGCAAAAAGTATCATGTGTAACAGTAAATTGCAGTCTTGATCCCTGCAAATTAACAGTGACTCAGAATTCATCAGGTGGCCTTCAGTGGTAGGTGCCAATTCCATCCAATCCTGGAGACAGTGTTGTGTCATTTTTTTTCCTCTGTTGCTATTTTAGGTTAATGTTTTTTATTGTTGGTTGTCAGCTTTGACTGATTGAACAGTAAAGTTACATTTCATTTCCCCTCTTTCGTTATGGCAGTTTGTGAAGAAAAATACAAATGAATTCAG
The DNA here is from genome assembly GCF_013377495.2 of Cygnus atratus. NCBI lineage: Eukaryota > Metazoa > Chordata > Aves > Anseriformes > Anatidae > Cygnus > Cygnus atratus. Next base: position 11,491,010 of record NC_066368.1, read on the forward strand.
ATGTTTAATTAAAGCATAGAAATATTTTTTCTGGCTCTGATTTCAAGAACAAGCCTAGAGAAATGTACTGATTGGGTTACTGATTGTGTTAGCGTAAATTCACAAATTGACTGTTCTCTCTCTCTGTGGCAAGTAGTTCAGACTGAAGTTGTTATTTATTGCCAGTTTATCTCTTTCCAGGATGCTGTAAATATCTGCAGAAAGAACAATCACATTCCTGCAAACAGATTTTTCCACTACCTCCACATCAGCTCTCTCTCTGGATTAATTTCCCTCTTCTATAAAATCTTAATCTTGCTCTCCCTGACCTATATACAGAGAAGGTAAAAAATCCTAGCAAGAGGGCAGATGTAAGAAGTCAGTGCGTGCTCAAAGTGAATTGGTTACAAGAAAAGTTGTCAGTCCTAGAAGTTGATCAATCTATCAGTGCTGGCAAACACCCTCATGGACATTTATAAAGGATGAAAAATGGACAGCACAGGAATGTCCTTTCTATTTTTTTTTTTAATTATTATTTTATTATTTATTTATTTATTTTTATTTTGTTTTTCCTAGCTGAGCAGGGAAATGATTTCATTATTCTCTCCTGCACCTCAAAATGTCATTTTGGTAGACATTGTAATGCTCAAGGACAGCAGTAGTGTTCGATCTGGTCAGTCACAGACTTCTGGGTGCTACTGGAGCTGAGTTCATTGGAAAAGCCAGTTAAAATGCTTGAAGCAATGAAGAAGCTTCAGACCCTGAAACCACCATCCATAGCATTGGGCTGTAGGTTAGTCAGGGTAAACTATTTGGAGAGAGATGTACTTTCTGCAGAAAGAGGAGGAAGATATTGCAGGTTGGCAAGCTACAGGATTTGGAAAAAAAACAGGAAAGCTACGAAGAGAACTAGTGAGGGGATAGAGAAAATTTTGGGGGATGAAAACCATGACCTGCCAAGTTTTTTGATTTCTGTCAGTGATTTTTGACCAAGGACGCTATTCACTGTGGTTTATTGCTACACTGCTTAAGAAAAACAGTCTTGGTCCATGCATTTGAAAATAGAAGAGGATACACTGAAGAGAGTGTCTGCCTCATATCACCCGTGATTTTTTTTGTCTCTCAGTGGAAGCAACCCTCTAGCATACCAGATAGCGGATCACAGTTCAAAACACCAGGAAAATAGATCTTCCGGGCTGATCAGATTTATTCACAAATGAGGACTGTCTTCAAGAGAGCCTATAGCCTGATCTTGAAGTACTTGGGGCCAGGTTTAATATCTATGCTGATCTAACCTGAGTGTTCCGATGTTCCATTCAAAATTTTTTTTTTTGGAGAAAAGTGTATTGCAGCTGTCTTATTTAAAAAACAAACGAAAACACAAAAGCACCAAAAACAAGTTGGACAATACTGCCTAACATTTGGACAGCTCTGCAATGGAGATGCTCCTTATCATTGCCGCCTTCTGCACTTCTTGAGAGCCCTTGCACTGGCAGCCATGAGACATACCTGAAATGTTAAATTAGTAGATTTTGTGGTAACTGACTTTCTGATAACTTGTTTTCTTTTCCCCAAATTAAACTTATTGCGGGTAAATATTGCTGTAACTGACAACATGACAAAACAGAGATGTCTATTGTGTCTAAGCACGTGAGCTCCACTGATATATAGGGCTGTGCAGTTGTTTAACAAACAACTGTAAGGGCAAGCTTAGGGTTATCGAGGGTTGAAGCAAAAAGGAAAGAGATGATGTTCCTGTGAGTTCTATCCAATGGGATGTGCAACAGGACACTGTGTGATGTGGAGAACTAATGTAATTTCAGAGAGAGAAAATTTTTTTCGTTATTGTAGAAGTGCAGAAAAATCTACTGCAGCCTGTAGAGGAAAAGCAGCCGATTTCCATCTGCTTCAACCAACGGATGAGGAGTCTGCAGGACTGGGAAGGATATGGCCAAGAAGAGTTCAAATCTCAGCTACTTTCTCCAGTGCATTTTAAAAATCTCCTTAAAAGCTGGTTTCTTAGTTGATTTAGGATTTTTCTATGCAATCAGATCATTTTTGTCTCTGGTCAATGAGTGTTGCTGCTACCAGAATACAAGCCATCAAATCTGTCTGGACTCTTTTCTCCATAAAAAGTGAGCCTGTGGTTTTCAAAGTGCAAACCATCAACCTTAAATCAGTAATTCACTAAAAGTCCACTGGCAAAAGCATTCTGGAAAGTTTAGAGGTGAAAATGGCAGCTACTGATAAAATTATTTTGTGAACTCAAGTTGATATAAGGCAAATAATTCAGAAAAGGATTAGGCACTTACATGAATATGAATAACATCAGCAATTGCACTGGCAAAGAGAAAATTTACAGGGGTTATCAATCCTTATGCTTCAGAGCATGGGGCCATTTCTGGGAAGAAATATTTTCCTGCCTATATAGCCCTTAATCCTCAGAGGCCTCAATGTATGACACCAGCCTCTAAAGCCTCTCTGAGTGTCTTGGAAAGAGAGGTACAGCAAAACTCTGGGTGAGGTGAGATGAGTTTCACTGTGAGGTTAGAAAGAGCGCATGAATGGAACAGGGTTACCAAGAGGATGAAGAGCTGGCAATTCCTACGGATCGTTATTAGTCCTAAAGCAGAGACTTTGGCTGGTTTTCTGGAAAACAACACTGAAATTTGAATTGGTGTTGACTACTGAAGGGCGATAGCTCTTTTCTTGGTGTGGTGAGGGTCTCTGATAGTTTTCCCTGGGAGTTAAGTACAGGAAACCTTTTCACTTCCAGTCTGTGGCTTAGCAAGCATTTTACTGAGTCAGTTAAATCATGAAGCTTGGGAAGAAAGTCCTCCCTTGCTCCAGCTGTACACACAGCCACCTGAATTATGAGCTCTGCATAAAGATACTGGCTCCTTCTGTCCTCCTCTTACCCCTGCAAGGTTGCACTCCCTGGGGAAACAAAGAATCACAAACAGTTTGCACAACTGTGATGTTAAATCACTAGAGCAAAATTTATGACAAAGCTAAGGAAAGCAAGTTTGTACTTTAATGACACTCTAAATACTCATTTTCTGTTGCCTTTCTCAGAAGCCAGAGAAGAGGGATTTATTTTGGTTGTAACTCTGCCAAAGTATGTAGAGCTGCACTGGGAGTTTGTCCCTTGTGATGTTGTCTCTACCTGACTGAGGGGGTCTTATCTTCAAATTGCTTAAAGTACTTGTTTCCCTGCCCAAATGATAAAATAGAGCTTCAGGTCCTCAATATCCTCTGGGTTTTCAAATAGGAGTATTTTGTTGCCAAAAATACAGCCTGGCCTCATGCTTACCAGCCTTTGTTTACCTTGATGATGTCTCGTGTGTGATATCCTGGGTTTCATCAGGAGATTCATATCTGATACAGGAGACAGTGAAGCCAAGGGAGTTGTTTTGAATTCAAACCTCCTTAAGCACAGCATCATATCATGGTGAAACCACTGGATGAAACAAAGACTGACAGTTTAATTTCTTGAAGTACTGGAAAAGACATCTGCCACGATAGCTAATGGCTTCTGCAACATGATGGTAATAGACTGAGAGGGTCTTTACAGGTAAAGAAATTAATACTTTTTTTTTCCTTAATCCATCTGTATTTTTGTGTATGAAATCATATTTTTTTTGCTATCTACAGGATGACTATTTTGTCTCCCTATTCCTCCTCTGTCTGCTTGTAACATCTGATCTCCAAGGATTTTACAAGTCTGCCTGCACTGATACCTTCTGTTAGCATTAACAGAATTGCTGAAATCAAATTCTGAAAGGACCTTTATACCTATTTCCATTAAAATGTCTACTCTACCTTGTGATGAGGCAGAAGTGCTTTTGGCCAAAAATGAAAACAAAAACTAGAAAATGTTTGCTCAAAGCCTTGTATGATTGTTTTAAAATAAGCATGTGTCTGTGCTGAATATGAACAGAAGATTTCTAAATAATATTTCTAAAAATAATAGTAATAAAACAACAATAATCCTCCACCAAAAAAAAAAAAAAAGGCATTTCATGGTAGCACTTTTCTTCTATAGTATCTTAAATCTATGACAGAAAATCACCTGAAAGGCAAAAAAAAAAAAAAAAAAAAAAGAGCATGAAACTTGGAATCAGAAAACATATCTGGGAATTTCATAAGGAGAAGAGGTAGAGTATTGACATTATGTGTGCATTTGTAGTCTTGTCCACCAGAATAGCAGCAGCTCCCTTTACCCACCCCTGTTCTCTGGGTGCCTGTGGTACCTTGGATCCCCGTCCACACTGATGGGTCAGCCCTAATTCCCAGCCAGGGTGGGCAGCTGCTGGGTTGTCCCTGCCCCTCTTCTGATACAGCTGCTCCTTCAAGCCTCACTTCTGTGCCCATGCAGTTCAGTGAAACCTGTAAAATGTCACTGTTCTTGGGAGTTATCTCCGTCTTTCAAATGTGGTTGCAATTGGCAAGTGTATGCAAAAGTCATTAAGGGAGGAACGACGGACAGTTTGACAAGGTACCTTATTTCCTTAGGAAATCAGGCTAAAAAAAAAATAAAAAAGGATTGTCATGTAAAAATCATATTTTTTTTCAAAACAAATAACTTCCTTTGTGCCCCTGAGCATCAAAGATTAGCAAAAGCTGGAGGAATTTTTAAGTCCAATTTAAACTTCAGAGCTTGAGCTAGCAGTTTACTACTGAATTGTCAATTACCTTGGACTTTTTAATTAGCTTAGCTTTTGGGTTCTGGTACAATATTTATTTAGTCTGTTTTTAAAGAAAAATATGTAAAACTTAGTGGCTTTCCAAAGAGGGAAAAATAAATATATGGAACTAGAACATAATTTTGTCTAACATTCGAAGGTGATTTTTTGTTTGTTTATTTTTTAAGGTTTTCCATTAGTGTGGTCTGGCAAATGATGGGAAAGTGATCATTTTGTAATACATGCCATGGGGTTGTTCCTTCCTGATCAATGCATTATTTTTAGGCTTTTCTGTTGTGTTCGTTTGTATAGTGTTCCTGTGTTCAGTGAAAAAGTGAAGGTGCAGAGTAGTGTCCAAGAGAGTGTCTGTGGTGTGTGTATACAATTCTTTAGATGGATACATCATCCAAAATCTAAGTCACAGTTGTCCTCAGGAGAAAAAAAGACTGCTGTTTAAAGTTTTGACTTCAAGACAGAAGACCTCTGTATCACAGTATACAAAATACAACAAACATTGATGAATTCTCACACTCCCTGTCCATGGAACTGCAGAAGTACAGAGGTTGCAAGTTGGTTGTGAGGCATGAGAGATGGCATAAAGGAGCTCTCTTCTTAAACTTCAGCCACACTTTTCAGGATTCTCTTTCCCACAACATTTTTGTGACACGGTGCATGTGGGTACTTGACTTACATGCTGGGAATTGAATTGGAGAGCTTCAGATCTGTAAATTGATCTGAGAAGTTGAGCATCTGTACATGGAGGCTATAACCTTTTATATTCTTTATGGATTGAGAGAAGAGTATTTTCATGTACGCTATTTTCTGGGTTAGATGCAGAATACTTAAGCAGAGACAGACTGAGACTAGAACTGCATGAAATTGTACACAGATAAATTTAGACTTTATGCTAGAACATATCTGCCTGAGATTTTCTTTCCTCTTACCAAAACAGCAGAACATTTGCTTGGAGTACTGGAGAAGTAGAATCTCTCTCAGGAATACTTCCTGTGCTGAGAATTTGTCCCTGTTCATTCCTATTACCAGTAAGAACAGCAGGTCTGTGTATAGACAGGTGACAAATATTTAAATGTTACTGATATGGAAGAAATAGTAAATAGGAATAGAATAGTAAAGAGGAAGAAATTAAAAAAAAATAAAATTAATTCTTACATCTCTTTTTCTCCCCCCTTGGTTACAAGTTCCAGCATTTATTATGCCTCAGTCTCTCAATCTGGTTGTAGTCTGCTAGAGGTATAAAATGGGTGACAGGGTTTCTGTCCCTGGGAAATAGAAGTGAAGAGTAGAAATCACTTAAAATAAGAATTGGTTGCTGTTGATATAGTTTGATGTCAAGCTGCAATAACTGCAAAGACTTTCTCAGGAATAGCCAGGTCTTAAGTGTCTGTGCTGCCTTCCCAGGTCCTTTTGGTCATTTTTGAGCTAAATGCCTACATGACTATACAGGGTTTGAGTCTCTATCAATGCAGTATGGGACTGGATCCAGCTACCTTGCTTCAGGATGGCCATCTTTTAAAGAAAAAGAACTTCTATTACAGTGGTTTTCAGCATTTTCCTTGAGAAAAACATCCACATCTCCACGTCTGCTTCCCACTAAACTGGGATCAATATGAGATTGTGTCTGCTGGCTTTGGCCAACCTTAATGAAACAGAGATCTAGCAAACTTTTTTCTGTCTCTTGGTTAAGTTTACTGTCTACTTTTTCAGATAAATATCAGTGAGGGAAGGGTCTGCAGTGGCAGGAGAAGGACCGTTTTGAGAAGCAGTTGGCCAAGGGTTTAAATATTTGTCTGCTCCATGTCCTAGGAACATTATTTGTGTACTTCCTCCCTGTGTTTATTTAGATTTGCAATGTTCTTGTAGCAGGTGAAGTGCTGCTTTGAGGGTTGCCAGTCCCTGAAACGGCTAAATCAAAATGCTCTGGTGCATTGAATTTTGGCATTACTATTCAGTAAATTGTGTATCTTCCCCTCCTCTGCTCCCTCTTGATATGTCTTGTTTAATGACAGCCTGTGCCTCGGACACCAGATGAATGTGGCTCGGATATCCAGGCAGACTGAAGTACAGCCAGGAACAAAGGTTGTCCCTGAGACAACCCTCACGTAGTGTGTGCCTCCAGATACATTAACAACATTGTACCCTGAGCTGCTTATCAAGTGCCAAGAGTGGCTTCTGAAGTACTGCTGGGTATCCTTCAATCTCAGGCTGCAAAGCAGAGAATGAGCTGAAGCCATGCAGTTAGGAGGTGGGCTGACTAGGCAATATAGGCTAAAGGCTTAAGCTGATAGCTAAATGTGAGTGCAAAATCCCCTTCAGTTCTCAGTGAATAAGCCCCTGGACTGAAATATTAATTCACTGGTTTGGAGATACTTCTAGAGCCAACAAGGTTCATTCAATCTGTTTATGTATTTCTCCAAAGATTTTGGGCTAGGGCATTGCTAATTTCCCATAACAAATACATGTTTTTTAAAGAACTGTTTTATTTTAGTTGGGTAAACCTGTTTTGTACTTAGAGAGTTCTCATCACTTGGGTAGAAAAAAAATGCTTATCCTTTAATATTTTTCAGAAAGGGTCTGCTCTGAACCTAATGGTTGATAAGTCAGTTTAGGCTCCTTTACTGTTTCTTCTGATAGGTAACTCAGTTCTGAAATGTCCTTTCACTCCACAACCTAAAACATGCTTTGCTTAAGAGCTGCAGCTCTATTACCCTTTCAGAGCAAGCTGTAATGCTTGTGGAAGTTTTTCAATCATGCTCCAATGTCCTTTGGGACAGACTACTTTTGCTTATTAGATGCTTTTCTGATAATGTCTTCATTTCTGCATCTCTCCCTAAGATGACACCTTACTGTACTTGATGTTGGAAGTAGTGGGGACAGGTCTATATTCAGTGATATGTATATTCAGTGACTATATTTGGTGATTATATGACAACATGGCCCTCTGATGTCTAATAATCCTCTGGACATTTCTTTCACATTGCCAGCCTGCCAGCTGCCTTTTCTTCTTACATAGTGAGTGGTCAGTCATCAGCAATTGAGATGAGGTGGGCTCACATGGAAAGTACTTTCTTCAGAAAGAAAACATCCAAAAGAGAGGAGGGGAGAAAAATGCAGACAAAATATACAAATACATTATTTGAACTCAAGATTTCAAAATTTGTTTTCCATCTTGGGATGCTGTGCAACACTTTTTTAGGAACACCTATTGTCATGCCCCTGTGGCAGGCTGTGGTTAAAGTGTCATAGGGTCTGTTCCAGTACTTAGAGAAAAGTCTGCAGAGAAACTCCCATGAAATTTATTAAGCTAAGAAGTGGTTCTCTCCTAAGAGAGTTGTGTTCCAGAAATTTGCCTGCTGACACTTGGGGAAGGCGGAGATGGTGTAATTTGGACCATTTTAAAAATAAAATTGTTGTCTTTCATAAAAAGTCTGTTTTCAGCTTTGCAATTGCTTCTGGCAAACACTGACAAATTGGTGAAATTAGTGGGATGGTTTTGGCAAGGTAGCTGGCTTCTTCAGGTTCTCCCACCCCTCATCTGTCCACTTCATCAAGTTCTGCTAAATTGGCAGCATTTAAAAAATAATAAAAAGGGGAAAAAATCCAATATTCAGAGACAGCTAAGCAAAAAGTTGAAATGCAATGGCTTTTACTTTTTGTCAAATTTGAGATCTATTATCGAGGGTAAAAAACAAACTATGACTGCCAAAAAAAAAAAAAAGAGAGAGAGGAAAAAAAAAAACAAACAAAAACATAAAAAGATCCAGAGGAACCAACTTGCAGGTAGACATGTTAGGGAGATCATTTAGTCTGATCACACAGGCTTCACAGGTGGTATCCAGATGCCACCAGCCTGAACATCAGTGTAAAACCCCAGCCTGATTTCACAGACTCGTTCATCATTCTGTCTTGATAGCTGGCATCCATTCTGCTTATCTGCAATAAGACACAGTTTCTTCATCCACTGCCCTTTCAGTGTGTGACGACCATAAACTACTGGTTACAAAGGCTGAACATTTCAGAATCTAGTGATATTTAAGGGAAAAGATTTCCAAGCCCTTGATAGAAATACACCACTGAAATGCACAAAGAAGCAAGCACAACTTCCTTGCTCCTAGAGTGATAAAGAAATTAACAGCACACCAGGTTCCAAAATCCCACAGCTGTTTGGAGATATCTCCTTTTTTCTCCTCTTTAAACACTTCTCTCCCTCCAAAATGTATAAAGCTAGCTGCAGCTAAAGGGATGGCAAGACACAGAAAAGATATTGCTTCCCCTGAGTTTTATGAAGCCGATATCAATCTTTTATTTCATAAACTCCAGGCCTGTTATTACCCTAAAAGCGTGTTCCACAGCATTTAATGTGACACTGATGAGAATACAAATAAGGAGAAGTGAGGGAGATGGAGGACAGAGGGAGAACAATCAAATGATGTTAAATGTAAGGACCTGAACAGCGCTTCCATAACCGCTGCCATTGAGGAGAGTTTAAAATGGCCATGAAACCACAGAGCATCTGAATTGTGTTTGGGGCAGTAAATCAGTTTACGCTGAAGAGAAAAATACCAAGTGAGGCAGGTGAAAGAAGAAATTTGCATTATGGAGGCATGAAGGCTTGCATGTGAACTAACGAGGCATGCTTTAGCTGAGCGTTGTGTGGAAAGTTAGGGTAAAAATGTCCTTGAAATTGAGATGACATGGAGTGAAAAAAAAATGCTTCAGATTTTCTAAACTTTCACCTGGCAGTGTATGAAATGCTGATTAGTTTTATGTCATGTTTATCCAGTGCTTGCTTAGATTCTAGTTGACATGTGCATAACTTAAGTAGATAGATATTCTTGCTCCTGAGTAGTGAGTAAAGGTTGGCTTGCTCATTTTGTTTCTTTTCTGATATGTGATTAGCTAACAATCAGTACATTTAAAAATTAGGTAATTCCTTGTACAGGGTGTGGCTCTGCAGTTCCTTGCTGCAGTACATTTTGGGGCATGTGGAGTTTACATGGGTTCAAGGAGACACAGGACAAGTTCAGGAAGGGAAATCCACAGAGAATTACCAGGCTGTATATTATAGTAGAGACATAAAGCAACACATCATCCAGCGCTCATCAGGCCTTGACCTGGGGGAAAACCAGAGTGGTCCCACTGGGGTGAGCCTTGATCTGAAGATCAGACCCACAGTGCTGTTCTCACTGACGGACTCACCAAACTGCTCTAGCAATAGCCAGCATACATAGTCCAGCTGCATTGTCACATGGGAAACAATCTTGAGCACTCAGCTTGCTCATGAAATCCTCCTCTCCCCAAGCTATATCCTGAACTTTGATGCTGAGGGGCACTTTACAGGACAGTACAGACAGAAGAAAGTAAGAGATAATACCATCTCTGAACCTAACCTGGAGAAGAAGTGTGGTCTGGATCCATGCTTGAATGTATTCAGAGAAATAATGTCTTTCTGTTCATTGTATTTTTTTCCAATGTCATGTAGCTCTGGAGACAGTAGTTGAAGAATCTGGGAAGTCATTTCAACCGTCTTGAGAAATCTATGTTAGCACTTTTAAGTGTTACTGTGAATGAGATGAAATTGAAATGGTGACAAATTACCCGATACTGCCTTAGGAAACAATGCTTCAGGCATCTTGACAGTCCCTCCAGACTCCCTAAATGCTCTATAAATATATTAATTTTTGGAATCAGTTGTACCATATGTGATATGTACTATCAGTTCTTAGTATGCTGTTGCCAAATTTGTACACATCAGCGTATGCTGGAAAATTAGCTCATTTTCAGATTATTATTCCAAATAAGGATTCAGAATGTGTACATGAAGATTGCATGTAATTTTTCACAGACATGGACATTTTGATATAACACAGTTCGCATTTTGATATGAATCAAACTATCAAAAAACCTCAGCATTTGTCCAAAAAAAAAAAAAAAAAGCTGTACTATTGATTAGATAGGAAAAGGTACTGACAAAATTTGCAAGTTAAAATATGTTTTTAAGTTTTGATGACATGTAAAATTGGTTTACATTTTTTTTCCAGATTTCTGCAAAAGAAGACTGTCTTGAAATGACAGTCTCTGATGAGAGTTTTCAATAGTTCTTCAGGTGACACAAAGTGCTCTTATGGCAACCTTAGAACCTTAGAAACTCCAACCCATGCAGTTGTTCCTACATAAGGAATTTCCTTCTGTTGTGGTTTAGCCTGGTGGGCAGCTAAGCACCACACAGCTGCTCACTCCCCTACCAGTGGGAGAGGGAGAGAATCAGGAAAAAAAAACAAAGGGTAAAAACTTGTGGGTTGAGATAAATACAGTTTAGTAGATAAGACACAAAAAGAAGGGAAAATAATAATAACAATGATAAAAGAATATACAAAGCAAGTGATGCACAAGGCAGGTGCTCATCACCTGCTGACCAATGTCCAGCCCCCATCTTGAGCAGTGCCCTCCCCAGTTTTATTGTTCAGAATGACACCATGCAGTATGGAATATCTGTTTGGTCAGTTTAGGTCAGCTGTCCAGGCTCTGTCCCTTCCCATCTCTTGGTGCACCTCCATCCTCCTTGTTGGCAGGGCGGTGCAAGAAGTTGTAAAGTCCTTGGGTCTGTGTAAGCAATTCTCTGCAACAATTTAAACATCAGTCTGTTATCAGCATTTTTCTCATCCTAAATCCAAAACACATCACCATGCCAGCTATTATGTAGAAAATTAACTCAATCCCAGCTGAAATCAGGACACCTTCACAAAGTCTACCCATAGCTGAAGGATCAAAGCAGTTCTTCAAGATTGTTAGAAAAAGGAAAGAAGTTTCAGGAGAGACTGCAAGAGTGCAAAGCAATGCCTTCCTCATTTTTTTTTTCCTTACTTGAATGCTCAGTGGAGGAAGAGGGGATAACTTCTGCTATGTTTTGAAAACCGCTGATGTTAATGTAGTATAAAGGTTTAATCCTGCAAGTTCTTCAGGTGATGTTTTTGCCTCATCCATGTCACTCCCACTAGTTTAAAGTGAGACAGATTTCCAGTCCCCTACGTATAGCCTAACATCTCTTAATGCTTGAATGATATGGATTGTAACATCTTATGGGAAGGGGCTGTGGTCTTTGTTCAGTGCTCAGTTTGGGACTCCTTAAGGATTTCAAGAGGTACTATAATAAATTAAAAATGTGGTATTTCATAATGGTTCAGATCAGACACCTCTGTAGACTTAGTGTTTTGAGGGGAGCTACCCTTGAGAAGTGAAATAAGGAAGCAATTCACCCAGTACCAGTTGTATATGAGCAGCAAACATACAGATCATTTGGGACTTTGGTACATAACATACAATAGAAAAATCTTTCCATGTATCTGTGTGCCCACATTTAATCCTGTGATGAGGATGTCAGGTTATTGAACAGCAAAAAACATCCCTTTCCAAATACAAAGTGCCACTCAAACGCTATTGAAACATTCCACAAAACAAACAAACAAACAAGCAAACAAAAAACCTACTTCACGAATATATTTTGTTTTTCCTGATAAGCATTCTATCAGTGGAAAAACAATAAAAAATGTCAAATGTCATGTTTCTTTTTTTTTTCTTTTTTTTTTTTTTTCCAAATTAAGGGGTAAGTCACCCTGAAATTCTTTACAAAAGCATATATTTTGGACATATATACTAGAAGCTGGCAAATCAACCAAACTGTCCTTGTTGAGTAAAGAAAAGTTATAATGATAGCATCATTAGGTGTGTCTTTCTATTATGTATCTTTCTATAATGGTCCCATGGTACCTTCTTGCCATGAACACCCCCAGTCTTTGTCATGATCTTTTTTCCCCAGCTGCAAATAAAGGATTTGTTCTCTGTTTTATGCAATACCTTGTGAGCTCACAGTGGGGAAGGTGCAATGGATTTGCACTGCCAAAGAAACCACCTTGAGCACTGGCTGTTTCACATTGTGAGCTCTGTTGCCATGCTCAGGTAACTTGCTAGAAATTTTTTTTTTTTTTTTTGTGTGTGTGTGTTTGTTTGACATCTTTATTTGGTCTTCTTCTTCCTTCTCTCATCTAGTCTTCATTCCCTTATATTATTCAGGGAGCAGACCCATTTTCCTTAATGGTGAAAATGGCCTGTAAGCTAGTGGTAGGACAGGGAGAGATGGACCAGGACATGATGTAATTATCTCCATACTTGCTCCAACGCTGGTCAGCGCTAAGCTCCACGAAGGTATGGGTAAGAATTCCCCAACTGTAGACAGGTACAGCATTGAGTGTTCTCTCCTTTTCATGTTGACATCTGATAGTTCAATGCCCTGAGAGATATGCCTTGAAAGGCTTTCCAACATTTGTATTAGGGATACATGCTGCAACTCTAAGTAGCTATATTGTCAGCAAGGCCAAGCATGCTGAATGCATCCTCAGCTTTGGCAGCCTCCTGTGGCCATGAGTTCCACAATGCAATTCAGCAGGAACAGGAGTAAAATGTATGCTGGGTGTGGCTTCAGTTTGTGATTTATACTGTGCACTCACGACAGCAGGAATTGATTTATGCTCTGAAAGCTTATCAAAAAAAACGCCCACTTGCTTGTGCAGGGGCAATTCTGCCAGCACCCAACGCATGGCAGAACAAGTTTCACCCAACTGAAATGTTTAAGAAAGGAAATAGAAACGATTTTATTTTATTACTTAAAACTTGATTCTGTTGAATACTAAAAGACCTATCTAATAGCAATACATTTTTAAAGTAATGAAAAATTTACAGCTGGAGCCTTCAGCAGAGGAACAGTTGAGTATGTTTATTTTGCAGTTCAGTAAATTATATATATATACCAAGAATCAAATTGATGCTTTCAGTTGATCATGCTAATCCAAACAAGCTTTCTTTATGCTTTTTAATCTGGAGAATTTGTTTTCCATTCCTATGCACATAATTATCAAAGCATCTATTAGACACTATAAATAAATCCAGGCCCTAAAATTTGTCTGCAGACTCTAAACACACAGTATGACTGCAGGGCCTATCATTTCTCAGCAGAAGTTGGTGGTTTTGTCACTCTCCCTGGGCCCTTGCTAGACCCTTAAAGGAAAACTGCAGTGATAGCTAAATAAATATTTGCTAAATAAGAACATATATATTGAAATTTATGCAAAACAGTTGAGAAGTATCTGGTAAAATTTCCATCTCTGCACAATAGTAAAGGGTGCTTGTATCATTCCATAATCGTTGCCAAGTTGTTATTTCTTCACTCAGTTAAGCTTCAGGACAATTTACCCAGCCTCAAACCATCTTTGGAGAGCTGGCACACATTACTAGTGTAGCACAATCTGTAAGTGATGGGGCTCAGATTGGGAAGACTGGCCTTCAATCCCTGTGTAGCTGAGGTAGTGCACAGTGTTTCAATACATAATATTAAAGGAAATGTAGGTACCTAGCAAGACTTTAAGGGGCACCAAAACACCTAATTCCATGAGTTTTCAAGTCTTTTTAAGATCCAGAATCTCAGCAGCTCCATCATGAAAATCTGAGATCATGGTTTATCCATGCATAATGGAGGGGTTGACCATGAAAGGTCACAGGGCACTACTTGAACAGCAAGACCATGAACTTGAAAGACTTGATAACTCAGACAAATCTTAAAAGCCTGTTAAAAAAAAAAAATATATATATATATAAATATATATATATATATATAATTTCATGCGTATACATGTTTACCTGTTGGATTCATACTGTAGGCTGTTACTGGTCATGTCAATCAGGTGTAGCCATTCAGTAAGTGGTCGTTAAAGCACACTTGAAGGTGGCCAGATTGATGGTATAGTTTTCACTAGTTGTTTGCTATTGAATCTGGTGAACCTTCATATATTCCATAATAAGGAAGAGGCATCATTATGATACACAAAATAAAAAATAAAATAAAAAGAGAAGTAGAAAAGGGTGTCTCAGCCAGATTTAGACTACAGTTCACCAAAACCACTGGAATCTCAGGCCTGTTCTTATTGTCTTCATTTACAGAAAAGCGTCCTGATCACCAATACTGCAATCAGATGATTTTCCTCTCTCACACTTCCTTCCAGCACTGGAGTAGGGACAACCTCTATTAGAAGAGCATGCCTTCTGTTTCAGCATAAAGGGTTGTGTCCCTACCATGGATATTTCACAGGCACCCCAATGGAATCCATGACAATTTAATTCCTAACAGCCAAAGAAATAACCTAATTTTTATTAGGATTTTTCTTTTTAAGAAGTTAAGTGAGAAAAAAGTCACTAGAAAAAGTGCAGAGATCAGAAAGCTTTGTATTGCTTAGCTGGTTCTTTCCAGCTGGATTGTTCTCTAATGCTGAACGTTAATTGGAAAATAACAGCATTCCAGCCTGCTTTTAGAAAATCAATATGTGTTTTTCTGTCCCCCTCCCCCTATTCAGTCTAATTCATTACCAGGATATTTTTAGACAACTGAATAAATAAAAACAAGCCATTTTCAGTAAAAAATTAATAACTGTAACCAGCCAGAAAGATCTCCCCAGTGCAGTTCTCTCCCTGCCTTCAGTGTTGCTCACTGTTGTCCATGCCAGTTGCCTGTTCCACATCACTCATCCCTTCCACAAAAATGGTTATTCCTTCTCTATTCCTTTGAACTGGCACAAGCGGGTGGATCAATGGCTTTGTTTGGCATGTGCCGAGCTGCTGGACACTTTGCAGCAGCAACAGCTTGGCAGCATTGTCTTGGTGCATGGATGTTAGAGCCAGTTCACTATTCCCCATCAGCCAAGTGAAAAAGCAAAGCAGAAGAGAGGACAGAATTGGAATTGCAAAGAGGCAACGTCATATTTCACAGAAGATATCTCACAATATAAACAAACAATAATTCTAGCAACATTGTTTTGCCTTTTTTAAAAAAAATACACAGTCCTGCTCAAATCCCCGTGGATCTAATTAAAACTTTCTTGGCCACCCACCAATCAAGATAATTATTTTGTCTGGCAAAAACAATAGCAACAAAGACAAAATAAGGTTGTTCAGAGAGATGCACCTATGTGGGGAATAAAAAACAACAACAAAAACACAAAACCGGAAAGCAGTCCAGGCCCCATGTCTTGTTTATTTATTTTTGCCTCCTTTGCTAACTGCAAAAAGAACCAAATTGTATAAAACATGGTGTGTTTGCACCTCAAAGAGTCATGCAGCAGATGTTCAAGGAAGCAAAATGCCCAGAGTGTGTCAAGGAGGATTTGAAATCATGATAAGAGAACATTGCAGGAGAGCCAAGCACCATATTAAATATTAAAATGAGCTGACTGCTGGGAGGGACTGAATCAAAAAGAAGCTCTTAGCGCAGTGAAAGGGCAGACACTCAAGACGTGTTATGTAGAGCAGTCACCATTAATAAACCAGCACATGCTTAAGTTTCTCCCAAGCAAGGGCTGAGATACTGAATTTATTTCCCATACTTAGAAGAGGCACTTGCTCGAGTCCACTGGATACCACTGCTGTGGTAGTTGGCTTATTCCATGACAGCAAACGTATGTAAGTTATGCTGGAAATGAACTTGATCCAAATTCCATTGAAATCAATGAAAAGACTCCCACTGACTGCAATCAGACATAAATGAACTGAAATATACACAGAGCCTCAGCCAGACTTGAAAACTGAACCCATTTGCAAAAGGATATCAAGGAGTCTTGTTAAAAATATTAAAAATTACTTGGACTGAATGAAGACAAAAGTTAAGCACACTATCTTTTGAAGTAATGTTGTTTGAAATGGAGGAGAAAGTCCGAGTGATTCAGACTTGTACTAGTACATGCATTTGGAGGGCTTCAAACTTTGGTTTTGGCATAAAAAAATCACAAGCCCCTAATTATTATTAATTGCATGAAAATATATCCAAATGAAGCTCTTACCCAATGCTTCCTTGATATGAGTGGATATTAAATACAGAGAGACATGCACATGCAAACACTTCTGCAAATATACAGTATCTCAGGGAATGCTTGCAATGAAATCAGCAAAAGCTTGGCTTATGTTTTCTTCTATTGCTTGGGCTATTTATTGACAGATGTATGTGGAAACATGTATTAAAGGGTCAGATTTGTTGGATTTTCATCAGCTTTATTTGATAAATATCATTTATCTAGAAGAAAGTCTTTTGACTGAGGATGAGAGGATTTTGAGAGGATTTCTTTCTTTTTTATTTTTTTTCTTTTTTAAGAGATTCATTAAAAATGGAAATAATTTCAATTCATTTTGAAATGATTTCATAGACTCCTTTTTTAAATAATCCCATATTTAATCCTAAAATAAATAATCATTGTCAGGTCCTATTTACAAGAAACAAATACCTGTGTACAAGATTTATATAGCTTGATCTTCCAGGTGTTACACCCACAAATGTTTCAGATAAAGTGCTAGGAACTCTGGGCAAGAAATAAACCGAACACCAAATTATAGAAATATTTTTTATTTTTAATTTATTTTTATTTTTCAAGGTGTTCTGGCAAACATCTGAGATAATTAAAGTCATATGAAGAACTGATTTTTAAATTCACTGGGCAAACTGAATAAAAAATACAGGGGAAAAAAATCAGAAACCAAAGATTCATTTCAAGCTGAATGTAACATTCTGTTCAGCTTGCAAAGAAAGTATTTTGTTTTGCTTTTCTATATACATATATATACACAAATATATTTAAAATATAAATATATATATATTTTAAATCTTGCATGCAGGCAAATTTAGCTCCAGAAAACCATTTTTTAGTCAAAAAATGGAAGCTTGATTTTCAAACTGCTAAAATGGAACATTTAAATTTGACTGCTTTAGCTTTGTATTTTGAATTGAAACAGTTCTGTAGATGAGATTTTGAGCCAGAAAGAGCCTTGTCTTCATATTATTCTCCATAGTTAGGGGAGCTTTTTTTTTTTTTTTTAAATATATTCTCATGTAAAATTTTGGGAGCTCAAAATTCACTACAATTTACAACAAAAAGATCAACAACACAGAAATACAGATTTTCTCTGCATTTTATCCTGATTTTCCACCACCCACTCCAAATCCTTCCTTCTGATATTTTGGTCAGAAGACTAGAGTTTCCCACCCAATGTGGAACTGATGTCCTATATCTCACAACCATTTATTCTGTCCTCATTAAAGGGTACATCCTTCTCTGTCTCACCAAGCTGCAAAATAGTAGATGGATACCACTGATCTGAGAAGCTTTTGAAAAAGCAACCAGGCTGGAGGGAGTTTTCCTGTCTGCATTTACCTTTGTTTCTGGCTAGGTAGGTCCTGTGAAAGCATTAACCTTCCAAACAGTTGCTCTGATGGGAAGGGTATCTCTGAGTACTCATTGTAATTCTCAGATGTGGATGTCTGCTGCAAGGTATCATACTGCTTATCAACTAGCAGAACATCTCATGTGAGTATTGTATAACCTATTTTAGGCAAAATGAGCTGGGCAAGTAAAAACTGTTGGCCAGATCTATCTCACCTGATTTTGTAACATGGGAGTTCATATATGAGAAGCTTTGCTGGTTTATCTGTGAGCATCTGTCTCCAGAAAAGGATTTCTGACCATGACTAATGAAATGATGCATCAATGAAGCAAGACAGAGTTGCCTATCAGAAATTTTTGCTTGCTCATTTTTTTGGTCCTGAAATAATATACTGTCAGTGAAAAAGCTCACATCTTCGATCAATCTCAAAAGATGTTTTTGTTGTTGTTGTACTTTTTTTAGTTGTTGTTGTTTTTGTGTGTATTTTAATTTTTTTTTTCTAGTAATGACAAGGTAGGCTAGAAGTATAGTCTTTTTTTTTTTTTTTTTCTGTCTTCTCTGTCTTCCTCTAGTTGAATTTTTTCTTTAGCTGTAGTTCAAACTTCTACTTTGTCAACACTTCTGGCTATGAGGAATCAAGCAGGGAGCATGAGCAAGAAAATACCATCTGTAATGATGACAAACTATAAACAGCATTCACAGGCCATTAAGTTTGTAATCTTTTTCTCTTCATCATTATTCTCTTACCTCCATTAAACTGTTCCACAACCAAGTGAGGAAGCCAAAGGTGACAGCCGTAGAGTGATAGACAAGAATTTTTATTGTCCTGTCGATACAGATAAACCCAGAGCTGATAGAATGTCACAGATAAACCCAGAGCTGATAGAATGTCAGGTGGACTTCCCCAGTGATGACTAAAGTTCAGTAATCTCTGCAAAAGGGAGAAAATACAAATGATTTTTATGCCTGTTAGGCTTTTAAGAAGATTTATGTTACTGAAGTATTCTGAGTCTATTGAAGATGCTTTGAGTGATATTTATTGTTCACAGGAAACTAGTATTTGCACTTGATCAGCATGCTTCAAATTGCAGATTTGCAAGGCTGCAAGACAATCAGGGCCATCCTATAGCCATGATTCACTTGAGGAACTGGAGAGGCCTAAATGATGGGGGAACAAATATGATTCAATGGACACAGCTGAGTAACTTTCAGCTGATTTTGAATAGCTGCAAAGACACTATTCTGATAATGAAAAGGAAGGTTTGCAACTTCAGCCAAGGAAAAGAAAAGAAAGGACCATACTAAGTGCCAGATATAGAATGGATGCATGACTGGTAGAACAAAAAAGACAGCAGAGAAAAGCGCAAGTTTTTTAGTAAGGCCAAATCTAGGATGTTACAGAGCAACAGTCTATGATGTTTGTTTGCCATTGGATACCACCACCAGTAGTAGCACTATATTAGACCTAGAACTGCTGTTTACCCCACTCATACAAATGCTGGGAGTTCTGTAAGAATCTGAAGAAATTTGGCAGCAGTACTGTCAAGGTAGGTGGGATGGGACATGAAAGAGTGAAATTGTTTGAGTCCCCTTTACTGTGTTAAACTAATACTGCAGATATAGGCATCTAATGAAAGGAGAACTAGACCGGTCTCTGGAGGAATCAGAACTTCATCATATATTGGTGTCTGAATTCACGTATAATCATTTATTATTGGTTCAGCAGGTCAGAAGCAGGTTACTGACTTTATTCTGGGGAGAGATGGGATTTATTCCTGATTCGAGCTATAAATGTATCTTCTTATTGATTTCTTTACCCATCATAGATTCAAATATTCAAAGAAATGTTGCTTGGTAGAGACCAAACTACCAATCAAAGTCAGAGTGCCATCAGTTCTAGATCAAGTTGTCCATAGTTTTGTCTTCCTGAGTTTTGTCTTCCTTGAAGACCTGCAGTGATGTAGCTGCTACAATCTAGATAACATGTCCTGGAGTGGCACTATCTTCTTGCGTGAGTTTTTCCTAATTTTCAGTCTGAACTTTTGAACACTAATTTGTGGTTGCTTCTCTTTGTTTTACCACCTGGTACAACCACGAAGAGTTTGTCTTCTTTGTCTTTTTAACTCCCTCTCAAGTATCTGTAGGCTGATATTTGATTGCAGCTTAGCCACCTCTTCTCCCAGCTAGAAGTCCACCTCTCAACCTCTCATTATAAGTTGGGTGCTCACTGCCTTGGTAGCTCTTCAGTTGTTAGCCTTCCCCAGTTTTTCCATGTCCCTTTTGAAGGGGGCCCACAACTAGAAATAGTATTCCACGTTCAGCCTTCCCAGTGCTAAGCACTGGAGTATTTTGATTTCTTTTGATCTCCTAATGATGCTCTTCCAAAGGCAATGGAATATGCAGTTTGCAGGAATATGCAGTTTGCCTTATTTGCAAAGAGAGAGAACAGCGTTGGCTACTTGGCCTCTGGTGCAACCCCCAGGCTCTTTCCAGTCAGTTGATTCTCAGCCTTTGAGACTAGTGGTACAGCCAGTTTTCAAACCATTTATCAGTCACCCATACTTCCTCAGATTACCCTAATACTGCCATGGGAGATGGCATTATAATAGTCAGGTATTTAATAAGAGAAGACAATCAGGTTAGTCAAGCATTATCTGTTTTTGCTAAAGCCATTTTAATTTTTCCTGGTTACTTTCTTGCCTTTCATGTGGTTGGAAATGTCCACAGCATACATTTCACTTATTGATGGCAAAAACCTTCTGGGTATTATTGGGTTGCTTTAAAACAGTCAGGATGAAATGTGACGATTGCTAGGTCATCCCTGTGGTTATCATTCATATTGGTGGTGGTGAATGACTTCACCATGAGGTACACCTCAGGCTCCCTCTTTCTACCAATGCTTACTAGTTTAAAAGTTGTTACAATAAAGCTTATTCAAGCTCTGAGCTCCAGCTCAGTTTTTCTTTAGCTGTAAGCTCAGAGCACTTGCTGAGTTTGTGCAGTCCTGGTATAAGTGCAGTCCTTGCAACTCTACACTCAAGTAAACTATGAAACCCAGCAGGGCAGCTTTCTAGGTTTCTGAGGCTGCAGAAGCTGATCAAGAGAGCATTCCAGTTGGTAATTTCAAGCAGATTTTTTCACCCACTGTCTTCTGAGGCCTGGCACCAATGGCATGATTTTGGCTCATAAACTCCATTGTAATACCTAACGGTGGAAGAGCACTCAGGAGCGCAGGGTGGGAATAAGTTGATATCTTCAGATCATAGGGGGAGATGATCACCAGAAAATTGAAATGCAAGGCTAGCCCAGAGGAGCAGATGTCACTAGAGAAGAAACGGCGTAGCTGGGATTGAATCCCAGGACATAAAAAAATAGTAGCAAAGAGGGCTGAATTCAACTTCAGTGTGGGTATGGTAGTTGTGCAGACACAGGAGTATTGCTTCAGTACCTGTCTGGTAGTAAAAACTTATTCTGGGGAGAGTCACAGGCTCCCTTCCTCCCATGGCAAATCCACCTTTGGTTTGTCACTGAAATTGTTGTGGAAAGCTGGCCCATGAAGTCTCCACAGGAAATGCAGGAAGGAGGACTGGACCCAAAGAGCAACAGGGGGAGTTTGCACCATGGCCTTTCCTGGCTGTGGTGGGAGGGGATGATTCTTTTGGATCCTGAAGTGGAAGTGAATCAGAGAACCAACAAGAGAGATTTTCCAGAGGAGAAAGATCCAGACAACTTGTATTGTCTCCAGAAAGAGCTGCTGGCTGATAAGCAGCACTAGAAATTTGAGTATAACAGTGTTTTAAGGAAACCTAGCACCAGGTGTGGGTGCTGAGTACCTTCCTGGAGTTAGAGGCAATAACATTGATCAAATCTGCTTGCCACCCAGCTCTCCTTGCCAGATAAATTGCGATCTGAAAATTCCATCTGAGGATTTAGCAAAGCAAAATAGCTCTTTAAATTATAAAGTAGCAAAGTCTTGCACTTTTTGAGATTACTTTAAACCTCAGTCTTTGCAACAGGCTGCAGCAAGAGGGAGTAAAAGAACAAAAAGCCCTTGCTGTTAATATTTATGGCAACTAAAGCAAAATTGCATCACATTTGCAGATGAATGGGAGCCCCTGTTAAAAGCTGCAGCAGCTTAATTTTGGGATGGCACTGGTTTGGGGCTTCATTGTCTAGAATAACAAAGGAGAGCTTTCATGTTAATTAATTTAGAGGAATTATTAGTGTTAAAAATAAATAGTGCAGTCACCTTTCCAAAAATAATTGGAATGAGGTAAATGAAATTCGTTTGCAAGAAGATACAGATTTTATGTTATTTCAGTTCCAGATTTTTTCAAATAATTATTCTGTGCCAGATACATTGCCCCTATATGAAGTCCTAGGACTGTGTTCTGATAATACCTATGTACCATCTATATAAATAATGCTACAAAATAAGCCATGTAGATAAATAATTCCATTTGTTCAGTGAAATAAGAGGCACTTGGAAATGATGCACATAATTAATCACTCTTTTATTTAGAAAATGAAGCATCCAGAACTCATTTAGGGAAAAAAAAAAAAAAAAGTCTGTGATATTTACAGTTTAGAGTCATTTTTTTTTCCAAACACAGATTCCTTTTGGAGAAATTATGTGTAATGTCTAACTACAGTATTCTTCACTCACCGTGGCTTGACAGGAATCAATGGAGCAGTGTTCTTCTTGGGATCCCTTCATTACACAGTCTTTACAGAGGAAACTGATGATTTAAAATGGGTGTAGATTCACAAAATCCTGATTATAGAAATATTTACTACAGACGGATTTTACTGCTTAACCTAAAATATATTCAAGAGCAGGATAAACAAGGTTATGTTATATCCCTGCCCTATATTGAAAACTCAGCTGGTTCAGCCTACCCAATTCTGTTTCTTACTCTCCATCTTTCATTTCTCTTTCTCTCTTTCTACTCCATCAAAGTTTAGGCATTCGCACAGTCCCTGAGGTGTTTCTGATGTGCAGAGGTCTATCACCTAGCACCTTTCAGAAAACAGGAATCCTGTGGAACCAGGAAGTGTTTTGGGGCTATAATTTCACATGTTCTGATTTCACAAGGCTTTTGTAAGGATTTATGTCCTTGACCAAGCCTATATTTCTACCTGTCTCTGAATCTGCCCATCCCTAATTGGAGACGTGTGTACTCAGTCATGTTTCCTTCTGTTCCTGCATCTCTACTCAAGGCTATAGAAATCCTTAGGAAGATATTTGCTTCACTGCATCAGCTACCCAGAACTAGTATCTACTCCCTTAACTAGATTCCTGCCTGTGCTTCCTGACCCCAAAAGTGAGAACTCTGCCAAACCTTTTCATGTCTGTGCAGCCTTTCCTTCCTTGTGGACGTGGCCACGGAGCCCTGTCACTACACACCAGTGCTTCCCTTTGGCTGAGTGTATGAATTCAGCCCCCTCTGATAACAGCATAGAGACGTACTGTAGCTCCCAACTCAGAGCGTTATCCCTTACATCAAATGACAGGGGATTATCCTTGTGTGCAAAAGATTCTGGGTTCATATCTCTGATGACTCAATCATCACATCATCTATGGCAGAAAGATGGCTGGCAAGAAGATTAGATTATGGCAATTCAAAATGTCTCTCTCAGATAAGTGCATACCATGAGTATTCGAAAGTACACATAATCAGATTGTAAAACGGATGACAACAGCATGCCTTGGAGACCAAGAGTATAAATAAGGATTAAAGAAATTTAGGGAAGACAGGTCCCTCTATACCTATGGACCATAGGGGATCAGGTGCAAATGATGCTACTGGAATTGCCTAAGCTGATGATTCCTGGAAAGAGGGGTTAGGAAAGTGCAGTCTTTTTGTAGGCCTGTAGCTAGTGGTGTCCCCCATGGGTCAGTACTGGGTCCAGTCTTGTTAGGTTGTCCTCCCACTCAGCCCTCATGAGGCCAGATCCAGTACAAGAGAGACATGGAGCTCCTGGAGAGTCCAGGGGAGGGCTATGAAGATGATCAGTGGACTGGAGCATCTCTTATGAGGAAAGACTGAGAGAGCTGGGCCTGTTCAACCTGGAGAAGAGAAGGCTTTGAGGGGATCTTATCTATGTATACAACTATCTTAAGGGAGGGTGTCAAGACAACCGGGCTGGACTCTTTTTGCTGGTGCCCAGCGGTAGGGCGAGAAGCAATGGGCACAAACTGAAACACAGGAAGTTCCATCTGAGTATGGGGAAAAACTTCTTTACCATGAGGGTGACAGAGCACTGGAACAGGTTGCGCAGAGAGGCTGTAGAGTCTCCTTCTCTGGAAATATTCAAACCTGCCTGGATGTGATCCTGTGCAATGTGCTCTAGGTGGCCCTGCTTGGCAAGGGAGATGGACTAGATGATCACCAGAGGTCCCTTCCAACCTCAGCCATTCTGTCATTCTGTGTGATTCTGTGATATCTGTTATATCCACAGACAACAAGAGAAATGCTGGAAAAAGAAGTCCTCAAGCTGGACCCACTATTTTCTCTCCATGACTGACTTTTGTGTGCATTTTCTGAAGAGCTCTTCAGGTATGGTATATTCACAGTATATAAGGTGTGTTCTACCAGGCATAACCATATCACTCGCTGGTCACACATCGCAACCCAGAGAGTCATCTGCCTAAATGAGATGTCTAGATTGTTTCTTCCATTAGCCTTAGCCATTTCTTGGCATACAAACCTCTATTAAAGGCAAAGATTATCCCAGGAGAAATTTCCTGACTTGTTCATTTCCTCCTTCCAAGTTCTTCACACATCTCTTTGATTTTCACCCCTTTAAATTAAAGACTCTTTAAGAGACCTGTCCTAGGAAGGTGTCACTCTGTAGTGCATTCATCAGGATAGATCCATCTGGCCAATGCATTGTATGGAAGACAAGGATTGGGTTGATAATCAAGTCGCTCCACTTGCAGTCCTTGTTGCTTGGCTGATTACGCTGTGACAGTTTCCCAAATTTATACAACAAAAGTAAAATTCACTGGCCTTTGTGAAGAGCTTTGGTCTTAGTAAAGGAAAGGGGCTGTTTAAGTACAAAGTGTTAATTATTATTACCAACAGGCTGTAACTAATAGTAACCATTTAGCTGGGAGATATGGAAACAGGTATGCAGTTAATTGGTTTACAGTAGATTTAGCTGAGATCCGATGGTTACACTGCAGACAATCCATCATTGTTGTAAGCAGCATGAAGTTATGCCCAGCCTCAGTTATTGTAAATCTCCCTTTGTGATCTTGTGCTAATATCCCAAGATGTGTCACCAGTGAGCATTTGAGCAAAATCTCTAGAAGAATGTGGAACAAATCTGTAAATCTCTTTCTGAAATGCCCTGCCAAAAAACACAATAAAGTCTTGCATGTCAGGAAGGAAACATTAAAAACATTAATTAAGAAATAAACTCTTCTGAAAATCAAATGGAATGAGTAAGGACAGCCAGATGGGGATCGAATAAAATTCCAGTGGAAGAGCCTTTCATTCCTTCCAGTCTTAGAGAGCATGGTCACTGACATGTTTCCTTTAAAACTCAGGCCCCTGTCCTGCGGTGTGGACAGGCACCCATGGCACTGCCTGCAGTAATGGACCAGCGGCTCCCACGGACAGGCACAGACCAACCCCTGCAGTTTGGATTTGGTGATCTGCTCTGGTCACCACTTGTGACAACACCCTGGAGAAGAGATCTAGTGAGAGAGAGAGCTCAGCTCCTGGGGGAGAAATTGCTGATCCTTGAGAGGCAGCTAGAGCAGCAAGTTTTTTTTCTGCTGATAAACCATTGATGGAGAAGCCCTCTCTTCCCCGCTTCCTGTCTCAACTGCTGTCATTTCATTTGCAAAAGCTTGTCCCTGTCCCTATCAGCATTTATTTGAGTACATCTCTGCTGCGCCTGAGTGATTTATCTAAACATCGGCAGCTACTGTAAGTGACGGAACAGCAAAGCAGTGGCAGAGGAAGGAGTGGAGAGGTTGAAATGTGACTTCCCTCTTGTGAAATCAAGCACAGGTGACTGTTCCCAGCAACTCCAGTGTATTTACATCAGTCACAGGCAGAGAGAAAAAAAGAGGGCATTTCAGAGCCTGCTCAGACATTTGAGACCATTTAATTAACCAAATTAAAATATTTCCCCTCAAAAGCCTATACATGCATGTATGCACATGTGCATGCATTGCTGCTTCACTTTGCACACTTGCTCCCAGTCCCTGTGTGGTGATTTTAATACATCAGGGCTTGGGAGAGGGTTTTAGGGCTTTGAGCTGATGGTAATCAGATGTGTGCGTGAGTGTAAAAGTTGGAATAAGTCCTCCTGGAGTGCGTGTGTGTGCTGTGCGTGTGAGAGAGAGGCAGCGAGCAGCCAATCGCTCACGGAACACACGCGGGGCGTCCTGATGGGGTGGCTGCGGGAGGAGTGTGATGCACAAGCGGCCAAGTGAGAGCGAGCAGAGAGAGAGCGAGCGGGAGAGGAGCGAGCTGCGACTTCCACAGAGGCAGCCGGGAGGAATCACCAGCCGGGATTTGCTCCTCTCTCTCTCCCTCTCTCTCTGACTTCAATTCAGCTCCTCCCCCGTGTGGTTGTGGCTTTCCCTTCCATCAAAAGCCTGATCAGCAACGCCAGTCTTGAGGAAAAAAAAAAAAAAAAAAAAAGAAAGAAAGAAAAAGAAAAAAAAAGAGGAGGAAAAAAAAAAGAGAGAGAAAAAGAAAAAAGTGCAAAAGAAGAAAAAGAAAACAAGGAAAAAGAGTCAGGGAGAAAAAAACAGTCTCCCTCCCGCCCGGCTGCATCAAACACAGCAGAGTCTGAAACTTTATGGAGTTCTTGCTGTGTTTACCCCGCGGTGGGTAAATCGGCAGCACCCTGCTCGCTCGCTCCTTCCTGCTCTTTCTCCCTCGCACTCATCAGCAGTCAGCAGCGATGGAAAAAGTTGCTGGCTGGTACCCAGCCTGGCACGTTGCTCTCCTGTACTGGACATGGCTTTTCCTCTTCACTTTTGGCTTTACCAGTGCAGAAATAACTTGCAGATCCTGCCATTCCCAGGTGAAGCCGCAGCATCAACATCCGCAGCAGGGATTACTAATGCATCTGAGGACCGACAGAGGAGAAAAGGAGCAGAGGAGGTTCCCGGGGGAGAAGGGAGGTGAGAGAGGGCAAGGGGCCGGGATGGAGGCGGAGGATGCCGGGCTGCAAGCGCCCCTCGACCGTGCTCTCTCGGGGGCCAAAATCAGCGGCTGGGAGACCCGGACCTTGACAAGGGAGACCGAGAAAGTGGCCGGGGAGAGCCGGCCCGGAGAGGCGGCGGCTCCTGCGGGGGACCATCGCCGCCTTGGCCAGGCGTCCCCCCCGGCGGGCGCTCGGCGAGACTCGGGCCGGCGGCGGCGGGGCCGCAGCCCCCGGGGCACCGCGGGGCCAGGCGGAGCCGCGGAGAGGGAGCCGGGGGGCTCCGGCGCCGCCCGCTTCGGGCTGGAGGAGCTGCGGCTGGGCAGCACCACCTTCGCCCTCACCGGCGACTCGGCGCACAACCAAGCCATGGTGCACTGGTCCGGCCACAACAGCAGCGTGAGTACCGGCTCGGCGGGGTTGGGGGCGGCGGGGTTGGGTCTTGACTTGTTTCCCACCCCCATCCCTTTTTTTGTTTTCTTTTTTTCCTTTTTTTTTTTTTTTTCTTTTTTCCGGGTGGGGTGGGATGGAGGAGGAGGGGGCTGCTGGGTTTTAATTCTTCTTTAGGGGGGATTTTGCTCCGTTCCCGGGTGCTGCGGATTGGCTTTGCTTAGCAGTGTGCAGTGGGGCAGAAGCACCTCAAAAGGACCATTCTTCTGGAGCAAAAAACTTTCCGCCGCCCGCCCGCTGAGCACAGCCCCCTCCAACCCCCTTCACCATCACCCTGGAGGCAGAGAGGGATAAACCACTACCACCACCCATGGCGGGGAAGGGAAAGGCCAATCCGGGGAGGACCCATCCCTCACACCCTGCCTGCACCCCAGGGTAACTCCTGCTGGGAGCTAGGGAGGCTCAGATGGGAGAGAGAAGGGGGCCTGGGAAAGCCCCTGTGCTGCTGCTCCCCTTCCTCCTGGCCCTTGGGCCCACGTCAGCCCAGGGCTTGGCCCCATGCTGTGCTGGTGGTGAGATGCTGGCTGGCTCAGGACTTTATCTCCGAGGTGCCTCCGTGCAGGGATCAAAAATGTTTTTTCACCCCTTGCCACCAAGATGTTAAAATGAGGCAGTTCTTGTCTCCTCCCTGTGACCTGGACCTTTCTCACGAGTAGTGACGGAATGGCTCTGACATGAGCCAAGAAGAATGAAATCAGTCAGAGGAATAGGGGACAGGTTTCGAGGCTGGAGCAATAGTCGTGGCATCAAAGTTACCAAGTTAACTTGAGCCCCGTGGCCCTCCAGCCTGTGCTGTGGAGGTAACCTGGAGCCATTGGGCTGGGACCTGGGTTAAGCAGAGCAAGTTGCCTGGCTTGCTTTCTGCCTGCCCTTAACTCTGCTCCTGGGCTAGCAGAAGCCAGGGGATCTGGTTGCCTGAATGCTCCAACTTCTGTCACTGCTTCTTCAAGACAGCAAGCAGAATGCTAATAAGGGAGACAGGGATGCCGGCGTGACTTGGTGTTGGCCCATAAAACTTCCTGGGAGAAAGGGGGACTTGGGCTCCTCTCCTCTGGGGTGTCTGCAGCTGTAATGCCAGAAGATTTCTGGCTGCCTGGCACAAACCCTTTGCCTCCCTTTCAGCTTTTAGTACTGGGAGCCTGGTAACATTTAGAAATAAGTCTGATCATTATGAATTCTTGTTGGTATAGATTGTATTAAGGCATAACACAGTCACCCCATTTAGAATTAACATGGATGTCATAAGCACCTCACTGTGGGGTTCAGACCTAGTTAATTGAGACGTGGTTTTATGGGCTCATCAGGAGCTTTTTAATCAGTTAGTTGACAGAGGAATACTTGTTATCTCTATTTTGAAGGACTTTCCCCTTTCTTCCCAGCTCAGCTAGCCTCTCTCTTACATAGTCGTGGTAACAGAAATTGCCTTGTAGGAACTCTGGTCTTTTCATACAGATTGAATTGAGGCTGACACTGGTTTAAAGAGACCCATTTGCTAAGAAAAAGCTTCTGATATAAAAACTCACACAGCAAGCATCAATTTTCCTGCTCTTTTAATACAAGCATGTTTCATACCTACATTTATCAAGGCATTATTATTATTTGTGCTTTTTATTATACATGTGCCTAGGCATATATATAAGTATGTACATTTCTGCCCTCTGTGGTGGTACGGACTATTAATGCTAGGGACGGATTTACTTGCTGAGTGTGTTGGTATAGAAATGTTTCCAGAGAGCTGTAGGGAAACATGCTGCTGCTGTCCTGCCCAAAGAACCCTGGGTGGTGTTGTATTTGGGGAGGTCATGCTCCCACCTTGCTGCTGGGCACTCTGGCAGCACTCTGCTAGCTTGTGCTGTGGCTGCACCCCCCTCACAACACTTAATGAAGCTGGGCCCAGCAGGAGCTGGATGCACAACAGGCTTATCTGGGCTCAGCTGAAGCAACAGTGTTAGCTCAGTAGGTATTCAACGTGGCGCTGACCCAGGGTGTCTGCAGGGAGCTTTGGGGCACTCAGCTGTTAAGGAGCTGGGAGTGGGAGGTGGGTTAGGATGAAGGGTTTCCTTTCGTGTGCAATGTGTGTAATCCTGCCTGCACAGGGGTGGCAGAGGATCCTGTGGTAATATTTGCAAGGGATGCTGTGTAACCCCAGTGCCCTGGCCGCACTCCAGCAGCAGTAGCTGCCAGCTTCCTGCCTGTGTTTCCCCACCATGGCAGGTGGATGCAGCACACCTCATTTTCATTCTAATGGGCTCTGCATGTGCTGCTGTTAAACAGCTTTTGCCTTTCACCCAGGCATAGGGGCACTATGGAGATGATCATAGTTTGCAGCATCTGTGTGAGTAACAGAAAAAGCCAAAACAAAAGGCAAAAACATGCGAGCTCCCTTTAGATGAAAAAAGCTTGAAAATTAAAGCACTGTCACCACTAAGCCACTTAGTTTGTTTTTTTTTTAATTATTATTATTTTATATTTTCAGTTTTAGTATACCTGATTCTGCCAACCTCAGTCTGGTTCCCTGTATCCTTTTTTTTTGGTAGTGCTTTGGATACAATTGAAGTGCTTCTGATGGAGGGGAAAGGACCCTTGAAAGAATTCTTGACTGCTGTAAGAGATTGCATTTACCACTTCTCTGGGGCCAGGCTGTGGTGTACCATCTCACCAATGGCATCCTGCTTTGGCATAGCCATATCCACACGGTGGAGACCCCAGGCCTTTAGCAGTGCCTAGCTCACACCTGTAGGGACACACTTCACGTGCACCCTGATCTCTCCTGTCTGTCTTGGCTCGTTCACCAGTGCTGTCAGTCTGTGCTCTCCAGGGGACAGCACAGGTGTAGGGAAACTGGATTGTCAGAAGACTGATGAGGATGAAGCCGGGAATGTATCCAGTGCTGTACACAAATCCAAATGGTCCTCAGGCTTTCTCTGACTCTGGTGGAGGTGAGTGAGGCCACACAGGCCAGCAGCTGGCATGGTCTGGCATCTCCACAGTCCTGAGCTCTTTCAGCCTGCAGAACAGAATAGAGCGGCTGCAGATAAATTGGGTGCTGGAAATGGTCTTTGGCTTGTACTAAGTCCCAGACTGTCTGGGAATGATCCAGGAGGGTGTTAACTGGCCCATGCTAGTACCATTGCTTAATTTACTTACATCCTAAGAGTCTTTCTACTAGCCTCCATAAAAACTGGAGTATTAGACACTATCAAATAAAACCTTCCTCAAACATCAGCTACAAGACACACAAGTCAGATCTCCAGGCTACTTGCACCTCTGAGGAATTTCGTCATCAGTGTGGAAGCTGGCAGGTTTCCTAGCTCGCAGAGAGATCAAGCATGCTTCCTGATCTGGTATATCCAAACACTGTAGATTTGAATTCCCCATAGCCCCCTTAATGCTGTGCTACAGAGTAGGAGAAAACAACTAGCAGAAATTTCTGTGCAGAGCTGAAAGAGATTTGGTTTTAACAGAAAAGCAACTCTCAAGGAAATATCCATTATGATCTTTTGGGATACAAATGCTTCTCAGAGCTTTCAAGAAACCAAGACTGCTTTTGTCCTAGGCTGGCTCAGAGTGAGATTAGTGCCTTACTTATTCATTTGAAAGGTACCCCGGAGAAAGAGCAAAAAAATGGAGGTCATAAAGTAAGAGAATACGAGGAGGAGCCTTGATGCTACACTACAGCTTGTGCTATAATGTGGTGCTGTGAAGGAAAGCAGCATGGGTTTCTCATTCCCTTTACAAGGCAGTCTACTGTTGCCTTGCTCTGGAGAGAGTTTGCTCTCCTGGGCTGGACATTGGTTTCGATCTCAAAGTGTTTGGCAAAGAATTTGAGAATGTGTCCTGCTGTATGCCTGGGGTTTGGCTTTTGCATAGTCACCCAGCACTTACCTTCTGTAGCCTTGGATATCTTTAAGCAGTAGTTTCAAAATTCTGTGTTTTACATTGCTGGAAGTGTAGAGCTGAGCTGCTCTTAGGACGTCCGTAGCAGAAGATCCTCACCAGGCTGTTGGAGATGGGGTATGGACCACATGCAAAGTAACCTGACAAGGCAATCTTTATATTCCATCCATAGCAGAAAATCAGCATGACTGATGGGTCCAGTGCAGCACGAAGCCTGCAAGGTCATCGTCGCTGTTGTCATGTGATTACACTAGAAAACAGGGGAAGAGTTAAGTCTCCTATGCGAAAGCTTTTAGACAAGACAAGACTCTACATTAGGTATTACTTGCAAAGTTTTACTTGATGTTATTGATGGGACAGACTGAACACAGGTAAAACAGTATAATAATGCTCCTATATATTTCCAATGCACTATATTTCTTCTTGGGCAAAGTCATTGTGAATAATCTGATGTTGTTTTAATTTGAAGCCTTCAAACCTATTTTATAAATTAAGGAAAGGTACAGGGCTGTAGTGGATATTGCATCCTAAAGCCCTAAACTGATCAAAATGTGTCATATAAACAGTTGGGTTTCCTTCCCTCCTATTGCTTTCCTCCTTTCTGGATGGCTGTTCCAATTCTAATTCTTCTGGTTGTTGGAAACTTCCCTCTGATTTCTATTCTAATATTGCCATTGGGCATTTTAGATTTTTTTTTTTCATTTGTCTTTGTGCTTTTTAATTAAAGTTATTTTCCCTTCCTGGCACTTACGCCCCCTGGAATTATTTTACCGGCAGTGCTTGTATTCCTTTTCAGCCTCTGGTTTGCTAAATCAAGCAAGAACTGCTCTTTCTTTATCTGCTTGTAAGACAGATTGTGGAAAATGAACTGTGAATTTCTAGGAGTCAGGTTCCCCAGAGCTTGAATTTGAATCAAATTTTTGCTTTTGATGAACAGAATTCCATGTGGATGATAATGAATGTATTCACTTTTACCAGTGAGACAGAAAAGGACAGTAAAGGCATGGCAAAATTATCTGTGAGTTCCAGCGTTCCTCTGCTCTGACCAGAATGTGGAATCGATCAAAATGTCAATTCTCACTCTGAGCCTTCTTTGCTCAGCTGCTGTGCTCATGCATCTGACTGTAGTTAGTGCTCTCTATCCTTCCCTTGCTGGCAGAGCTGTGGCTCCAACGTGAAATTACCAGAGATAGATGAAGAACCTGCCAACATGGTCCTGCCAGTGACCAGCATTATGTTGTATAACACCACAATAGTCCATTGCTCCTTTCCACCCGTAGTGATTGCATTATTATAAAGGAGGAGTTTTAAGGAAATTAATACGAGTGTGGAGCCCAGATCCAGCTGAGTGGTGAAACCCATGGTGAGGAATGACCCTGTTGTCAGCCGCTTTGCATTTAGATTGGTTCCTAAGGTGTGGGAAAGAGGTCCCCCCAAAAAAGATTAATCTAAGTAGGATGTCTGCATTAAAATGCTTCAGTGAAATATAACATGTATTTCTTATATCTTACAACAATATATAGTAGTATTAGCAGTATAATGCACCAGATGCTGAGAGGCTTTCAGGCTAATCTCTTGCTGGAGCTAATGAGACTATATTTAGGAAGAGATGAGTAAAAGTGAGGAAACAAACATTAGGATTTAAACAGGAGAGAATCAGGTCAAATTAAAGTATTATTAAAAGTCCCATGTTTCAAATTTTGCTTCTCTATCGATCATAAAATAATTTATATCCATTCTAAATATGAAGCCTCCTTTAAAAAGAAAACACAAGCTTTCAGTAAGAGGAAACACCAGAAAATTTCACTGTAACTTAAAATTAGTTTTTAATTTTTTTTTTCAGCCTTTTTTTTTTTTCTTTTAAATTGGGGAAAAATAAACAGTAGCCAAAGTATTTCTTTCTTCTGTGTTGCAATCCATCTCTAGGTATATTTCCTGACTGTATAAAACGTAGGCTTCTCATATACAGAAAATGATATAAACTACGTGGGAAATGGTTATTAAGAATAGCCACGCATTGAGAGAAAGCAGTGGGTGAAAGAGAATTTGTGAGAACTAGAAGAAAAGCTTGTCGTTGTCTGAATCTGGTCTCTGTAAAAGTGTTTGAGCGATGGTGAGGAGTTTCCACCCAGACTGACAAGTGGGATATGCAAATCCCATCATGAGGGAAGATTAAGGAGAATAATGGAAGAGCTCTGACAGTTGCAGCTGGCATTCATGCAATATCAAGAGGCTATAAACTGTATAAAGCAATGAGGTTATAGTTTTCAATCTTCCTAATAATGTACTTTATAATAGAAAAGGGTTTTCTTCCTTTCCTCCTGTCTTTGAATAGGTTTTTTTTTTTTTTTTTTATTTCTCTGACCTGGCAGTCATGATAAGGTCTATCCAAAGGGGGAAGCGAGGAAGCCAGAAGTCATCAGCTCATTCTGGGGAGTTAGGGACCTTGCTGACCCATTGTGCTGTAATGCAGCTTTACATATGAAGGGCTACTTTGGCCTTGGACAGTCTTGCATCCAGTAAGTAGGAAGTTTCTTAATACGCCAGACTGAACACAACTGTCACGTGCAGAACTCCAGTGAGGTAATTGTGAAATGGCCCTATCAAATACCTCTCCCTCTGGAAAATGCTGCTGTAGCTTGGACTGAACATCTCACAGGTTCATACTAATTTCCTTTTTTTTTTTTTTTTTTCTCCAAAGCTCCTGAGAAACAGCAAAAATATTGAAAAATCAAATATAGCATTTTTTTATCATCTTGTTTTGAGGAAGCATTTTTAAATATGGATTTCCAATTTTTTATTCTATGTTTAAAAATGATCTAGTGACACAAAAAATCTTGATTGTATCCCACACAGAGGCATTTAGTGACATTCGTGATGATCTGGCCTCTAGCTGCTGCTACACAGAGCAAGGGTGTCCTGTGGGTCCTGCATCCCACCTGATCCCCAGGTCTGGGAGTTGTAGAACAGCAAAAATTACAATATTTTCCTGTATTTGAACAACTGGTATTATCCTAAAACATGTTTGTGCTGGATGCTGTTCATCCAGACCAAGGCTACGTACAAGTTTTCATTTCATAGGAGGAGAAAAAAAAAACAGACTGACACAAGGCACTTCTTTTCTCTCTGTTTTTTCTCTCCGTTATTTTTTTTCATATCTGGCCAGCAAACCAAAAAATCAATGACTCCCGCAGCGCTAATTGACATTTCTATGTTAAATTAAAATGTGCCTCGATTCCAATTCAAATGGCAGCATTGGGTGATAGACTAATTATTTTGGAATTTTAAATGCGTGTTAAAGTTGATGCAGTAAAATGATTTTTGTGCCATTTGCATTTTTTGGCTGTCCATCTTAAGTCAAACAACAGTTAACATGAGAGCCCTTAATCTCTAATTCTCAGTGCTGGTAACACAATAACACTTTTACTTGGTATCACACTTTCTCTCCTTGGGGAACATAAAAGGAAAGTACTTTGAGAAGGAACAAGATATTTTAGGATATGTCCTAAAACATGATTCTTTTAGAGGCTCTCCAAGAACTTAATTTAGCCTCACATCATGTCCCTAAATAAAGGATTGATGTTCTTCCATGATAACACAACAGGACTCAAAGCTGCCTCTGAACTTTTCCCCTTCACGTTACCATGCCAGGGACATGCCAAGGGCAGGCTGGGCTGAAGGGTTGCTGACATGGGATGAGCAGTGAGGAGCAGGCTGAGGAAAGACATGGAGATTTAGGTGGGTAGTGGGGAGAAGGTGGGAAATTAGACCTATTTCTGCTGCTATGAAGCGATGTCAGTGCCAAGGTTCAGCTGTGGCCAAAACCCCCCTCTGTGAGCAGCTTGTACTGGGGCAGAGTCTCCTGTGCTGTGGTGAGGGGCAAAAACACTTCTGCAGGGGCAGGAAGGTGAAGGCCGTCACAGACTGCATGAATTCTCTTTTCCTGGAGGGAGAACTCAGAGCAAGCCCAAATGGGACAAAACTCACCTCAAGCAAGCAATGGGAAGGTGGGACTGACCCGTGCTGTGCTGCTGGGCAATGTGGTGAGGAACCTTAGGGCAGGATGAGGAGAATGCAAAGAGCACATAAGAGAGTAAATTACAGGATAACAGCAAACCCCACCTACCTTTATCCCTGGAGATGATGTCCTCAAAAATGATGAAAACAATTGATAAATGATAAACTATTTATTTATTTTGCCACATGATATTGCATTCCCTAATGCAGAAGCAGAAAAGCAAGACAGATATTCTTGGACCAGCCGAGCTGGCAGAAATGCCAAAGTCATAAAGATATGGCTGGTGCTTGGAGAGGGCAACTGAAATGCATTTATCAAAGTGGTTTGCAGACTACCACCAGGAGTAATAGTCCAGTGCCCTGCGTATCACTCCTTAGCAGCCCTCATAACCTAAGAGCCCATCTGTGGAGTCTTTCATGCTTTGTGGAGATATATTAAATCAGGAGATGAAGGAAGCGATGGAAGGTGATGATTTGCAGTTGTCATTTCAAGGCAAGCATTTTCCCAAGACATGAAAAGGCTGAGGATTTTGGGTGGAAAGTGATCAGCAACGTATGAGAAGCTCTTGATCCTTTACAGCATTGGGTCTCAACTCAGTGTCAGTGCTCACATCCTATTTGTATTGTCACTTTAGCTGGTGATTATTGAAAGACAACAGTGCCATGAGCTCTTGCAGATCTTTCACAGGCAGCCCTTCAGTAGGAAGTGAAAAGCTGTTTAGAAAATCTCGGATTATTTAGATAACCCAACAGAGACGTCCTATTTCTTTCCCCAAATGTTTCTCTTCCTCCTGTTTTCTCATCTCCCTCACTACATTCAAGATTGAGAAAATAATTCAAGATAAATATTTTATATAACAAATCTCTTCATAAATTGTCCCTGCTCAATGTGTGTGTGTGAAGTATTAAAGATCCTGATTCAAAAAGCAGCTGGAAATTCCATGGTAATGTTGGACTGGACCCCATTTAATCATTTGGAATAGTCTTTGCATTGAATATTTTTATTTCACATCTAAGGTGTATTTTCGGTATCTGAAAGAGGTCATATGGTCCTTTTCTGTTTGTGTGACTGGGTCAGTATAAACCTTTAGGAACAGCTCTAATATTCCCTGCCCTGGCCAAGAATGTTGCCTATACCTCTTACTGCATGGTTTCTGAAAAACTCTACTGCATCTTCAAATGAATATTCAGGAACTTTATTTTTGAAGAACTTACCAATGCATAAGTGTAAATATTTTTTCTGGGGTAAAAATCATACTTATTGTGAAACTCAAGCTTTATATGCAGAGAATATGAACTGAAATTTTAATTTGCTTTCTGTTGAATCATGTTTCCAAGAAAAAAAAAAGTTAGTTTTCTGTAGACAAAAAAAGCTTCAAATTAATCATTATTGGAAACAAAATTAAGCTATGGAAATGATCATCTGCAAATCAAAGTTAGAGCTTACTTTGATTACATGAAACAATAGATTTTTTTATTGGAGAGGCTAAACAGGTTAAAAAAAGTACATCAGTAAAATAGCAGATACATTAACCTTAACACCAGAAAACATAGGTCTGTGGTGAAATATCCCTAGTTAGAGGAGTTTGGGGGATAATTATTCCCTGAGCTGTTTTTTTTTTTTTTTGGACAAGGATCACACCATGGGAAGGGACTGCACTACACTTCCTCCACTTCATTTGTGTGTGTTTCCACATCTCCCTAGATATGGGGACGGAGGCTGGGCTAGAGATATGAAGAATATAGATCTGTGTTTAGCTCAGATCCAGTGACTTAGCATCTCTACAGAAGAGCCACTGAAATTTAGTAATAACTACCTAGGCAACTGTAACCCTAAGAAGGTTTGATGCAGATCTGCAGTCTTTGTGCTGGTACAGCTGGTTCTCCTTTTGTCTTCATTTAAATGACAAAGGACTGTTTAATTGTACAGCTCCTGAAAAACAACATGAAATAAAACTAACCAAAGCATTCTCCAGGTCATCTTTTGGATGGAAAACTCCCACGTTCAATGCGGCCTTCCATTTTATTGTCAGTTTTTATAAATTGACATCTTTTTTTTTTTCAAAAACCTTGAAAAACTCATCTTTTCCCAAATAACTTATTTTAAAGTCATTTAATGCAATAAAAGTGGCTGATTCCAGCAGTCTCTAACCACAGGCTGTGCCCTTGGCTTTGAGCCCGGTGGGGCTGTGCTATCCCACCTGCAATGGAGGGAGCTGGGCCTCAGAAATGAGTGGGAGCTGGAGCAGGGAGCCCAGCTCTGCAGTAATGTGCTGTGGGCTGGGGTCCTGCCATCTTTTCCTCCCCCACCAAAACTCTGGGTTCTGAAATCCCTGTTATCTTCATCACGCTGCAGGCTGGGATCTGTCAGATAGGCTCAGCAGCTCCCAAGCCTCCCTCCCATGGGAACGGGAGTTCTTCTTCTTCCTCCCTGCAAACTCCACTGTACTTTGTCCTCCTCCTCCTCCTCTCCAGCCACCCACACCCCTGCCTGTTGATGCTGTTGCCTGGAGACCTGCCTGTGATGGACAGCTCGGAGGGAAGCGATGATTAAACAACCTGAGCTGCCATCTGAAAGCAGCGATCGTTATTGTAATGTGACAAGTGGTGACAGTTGAGACAGCAACACATTCAGAGTGAGATTCCTTAGAAAAAAAATAAAAACTAAATAAACACACAAGGAAAGTGCTGCACATACCTGTGTGTGTAGGCGTGCAAGTTCTGATGCTTTCTCTTGGTGCAGAAGGACAAAGGATGGCACGTGCTTCTTTTTTTAATGAAAAATGAACACAACCCTAATAATTTTCATGATGAACAGTCCAGCTCACAAGTCAACGCAGCTTGCATTGACACTGTCAAACATCTGGTGGGCCAAGGCAGCAATTAAATAGGGATACTGCAGCTGCAAGTGTTAACAAGGGGTGGCTCTGCACAGCATCATTGTCCTCTGAGCTGCAGAGAGGCCATCAGCCCCTTGCTGTCTGCCAGCAGGAATATCCTATGTAGAGAGAGCAATGAGTTGAAGGTTGGGCATGAAGCTGGTGGTGCTGCTGCATCCACCTGATGTGTCTCCTCCTGCCTTCCTGTCAGATGAGGCCAGTGTAAGTTCAAGGGTGAGTTCAGCATGGATAGGAAATGGATGTGGCTGTATGACCACATGTGGCTGTATGATCACATCTTCCAGCATCAACTGGGACGCTCCCACCTTGTTAGCCTTCTTTCAGATCCAGGTGACATTACATGTTAAGAGCCTTAGCTTTGTTTCAGCTTCAGAGAAAATCTGAAATTTCACCTAATTTTACTTGTCTCACATTCTATGCCATCTTCTCTGTAGGTGCTGCTTGTGATTAAGTAGCTACACTTTACAGCCTATTAGTGAAGGATTCTCAGATTGGCAAAGAAATTTTTTTTGCTCTTTGATTTGTATAATCTGCCAGCACTTCCTGATAGAGATGAATGAAAAGTGTTATAAAAGTGTATTGTCATGGCTGGTGAACAGGGACTAGGCCATCTGCGTTTGCCTAGAGGACCACAGTTTAACATTCAAATGCCACTGCTTTTTGGAGAAATGCAATCTGAAAGAATTCTTGCAGAGGAAACTTGAAAACGTGACCAGATGTCCTGGTAAAACAGGACACCGAGAAGAAAACGTTCACTACTAGTTGGGAAACCTTAAGAAGGATTTGAACTTGGAAGATGAAAACTGCTTTTGTGGGGAGGAGTGGGGGGGCAGTCCTTGAAACAAGCTGGTTCTGCAAACACTGGCTAGGAGCTCTCTGGATTTAGTCATTAAAGTTTCCTTAAGACCCAGGTCCCTGCAGTCACTTCATTTTTACCCTTTTAGGGAAATGTTCCTAGAAAGAATATTGTTTCCTTCTTTCCCCAGCTCCCTTTGACTTTGCTCCTTCTCCTGCAGCACAGCATTAGCTGGAATTGCCCTGAACTGGGATTGCAATAAACTACTAAAATAGCTAAGGAGCTGCTGGAAAAAAACACATCTGAGACGTGGCAAAATTCAGCATCCCCACACTACAGCAATGTGAGCCAGTTTTGCTACCCTTCCTTTTTATTTATTTATTTTTAAAAATCCTTTCTTTTTTTCCTGTTTGTAAGTGTAACAGGGGCTAGAGGACTTAACTGTTGTCACTGTTCAGGACTCAGTGTAATGCTAATGCTTGCCTTCCTGACTTTCCTGTGCATACATTATGTATATACTCACAAGATTCAGTGGAGCAAATAACATATTCATGCTGATAGTTTGTCTGATTTGTGAATAAATTTGGAGAGAGGATATGAATGTTCCCGATGCTCCCCACTCGCTTCTCAGTCTCCCCTTAGTTTTATTCCAAATTAGAACTGATAACATTTCTTCTGTTCTGTCCTCCTTGGGTACCTTTCAGCCCTCCTCAGGGAAATGGCACTGTCTTGACAAGATAATTACATCTGTATTTTCGCCACAAAGAACAGCAATGGGGGCAAGGTACAGCTTCAGTGCAGGTAAACATTGCCATTCTCTAAAAGTAGATTTATTTAAAGATATTCTGATGTTTCTTTCAACTTTTTAAGTGATGTTAAGTGTAGTAAGTATTTCTAGGAAATGTTTGTGCTCTGGATTATCTGCCTATGCTTTGATGGTTGTTCATGTCCTTTAAAAATTGCTGTCAGGGCCTGTGTTTAGTACAGCAGCACTGATTTTCTTCAATGCTATTCAAGTTCTTAAGATAGATCTATAAGTAAGGCATCTGATTGATGGCTTTAAAGGGAAATAAGAAAACAAAACCCAAACTACTTTACAGAGATCCTTCCAAAAAGAGCTAGGAAATCACCTGTGCTCCTGTCAGGCTGAAAGAGAATGAAACATGCACACACAAACACAAAAAGAAAATAATTTCATCTGCTGCTCTGTCCTTTCCATATCTCCATTACATCTGGCACCATCTCAAAATAAAACAGCTGAAAAGGAATGTTAAGTCTGTGTCTGTGCTCCTTTTCTGCTCGTGTATATCACGTTCACTCAGATGAAGCCAAGAGTTGTTCTGTGGCAAACAGAAGGAGAATCCATCTCTACTCCTTTCTAAAGCCGAGCTATTGAAATACCCAGCTGAAACAGTCCTTTCTGAGAATTCTTGTGTTTGATGAGGTGGAATTTGGTAAGAAACAAACCTTTATGAGCAAGCAGAGGAGAGAGATACCTTGAGAAATCTTATGAGGAGCAGAGAATATAGTACAAAAGAAACAGCATCTCATTATGAAATGTTACTTGGGAAACCTGTATTTAATCCTCCATAGAAAGAGCTTTTTGTTTAAATAAGAACATACTATATCATTCAACATACGGTGATCTTTGCTGGAGAGAGTTCAGAGGAAAGGAAAGATGTCTATAATTTAGTGGTCCTTCTTAAATATATAGAATTGTATGGTTGACATCTGAACTTGGATGATATGATATAAATAAAATTTTAACACCTTAGTAAATTTTCTAATAAGATACTCAGATTGTCCGTAAATACAAATCGCATTATGCAGTAGCAGTGCTAGAATATACTTCACGGTAGAAATACCTGATATAATGAACTATGAGAAATGAATGCAGTAACATCAGTCCTTCATAATAAGGACAAAAGAAGATAGGCAGATGACATACACTTTTAAACATTCACCTTCTGTCTTGAGTTTACAAAGGACAGATGATGTCAGTAAAGTGAAAACACCACTGAAACAGAGCATTAAACACGAGTATTAGAGCCACTTGGGGAAAGAATTTCAACAGGAGAAAAAGAAAATATAGAAAATAGAAAATATAGTAAAAATCAGCCAATTTCTTGGAGGTATGTCATTTTCAGTGACATTTGGAACACTAAAATATCAACCAAAATTGTCTGCATTATAATAGTGTCAAAAACTGTAGTGAGAAACATTCCCAGTTGACTTGTGCTTTGGCACTAAGATTATGACAAAATATCAATGCTATGTCATGGACACACCTTTCATACTGAATATATAAGGATACATTGAGTATATGGGACGCTATAGTATAGTATATAGTGTAGTATATGGGACACTATTAACCTCATTCCCTGGAGGTGTAAAAGTTCATTGCTCCTCTTTATTCTTCCACCTTTCCTTCCTGGAATGCACCCTACTGAACAACGTGCATTGTGTCTCCCTGCTGGAGAGATTTTCTTTCCAGCTGTCTTCTTTTTTGTATGTCTCCTTAGTTGCACGGTGGATGTCACTAGAGGATTTTTGCTGATGGTAACAAGTTCTTTGGGCAGTGAGGCTACTGCATTGAGGTGAGTAGGCAGGTAGTAACAAAGGCAATACAACCTTTTCCTTTCTGTGACAGTAGTTGTGGGGAATGTTCTGTTGTTATCAAAAGGAAATTATTTGGTGCTATTGATTATCAACTGAAAATTGCTTATTGCTACTCATTTTCATGGGAAATTTCATTGTCTTCTTGCTTGGGACAGAAGCCAGACACCATCCTATCCAAATAGAATAGAAAATCATAGAATCATAGTATGGCTTGGGTTGGAAGGGACCTTAAAAATAATCTAACTCCAACCTCCCTGCCATAGACAGCAATGTCATGCACTAACTAGATCAGGTTGGTGAAAGACCCATCCGGCCTGGCCTTGAACACCTCCAGGGACGGGCCGTCCACAACTTCTTTTGTCAACCTGTTCCAGTGCCTCACTACCCTTACAGTGAAGAATTTTCTCCCAATATCTAATCTAAATCTATCCTCTTTTAGTTTAAGGCCATTCTGCCTTGTCCTATCATTATCTACCTGAGTAAAGAGTCCTTCTCCATCCTTTTTATAAGACCCCTTTAAGTATTTAAAGGCCACAATGAGGTTTCCCTGGATCCTTCTCTTCTCCAGGCTGAACATCCCCAGCTCTCTCAGCTTTTCTTTGTAGGAGAGGTGCTCCAGCCCTCTGACCATCTTCATGGCCCTCTTCTGAACCTGTTCTAACAACCCCACATCTTGTTCTGCTGGGGGCTTGAGACCTGGATGCAGTACTCCAGGTGGGGCCTCAGGAGGGCAGAGCAGAGGGGGACAATCCCCTCCCTCCAACCGCTGGTCACCCTTCTTTTGAGGCAGCCCAGGATGCAGTTGGCCTTCTGGGCTACAAGCAGACACTGCTGGCTCATGTCAAGCTTTTTGTCCGCCAGAACCCCCAAATCTCTCTCCACAGGGCTGCTCTCAATGAGTTCTTCTCCCAGTCTGTAATCCTGTCTGGGATAGCCCCGACCAGGTGCAGTACCTTGCAATTGTTACAAGCAAGCAAGCAAGCAAACAAACAAAAAACCCACAATCCCCAGCTACAGAGGCTGATGCCTTATCCGTTAGGCTACTGACAAAAAGATGGATGCTGACACATTCAGACAGAAAATGTAACTTGAAAGGTGTTTTTTAGAAGAATTACAACATTTTTCACTTCCTGTAAAATGATCCTCATTGGCTGCTATACTGTTAGAGTGAAGGTAACTTGAATATCATTGCTTTTTGTTCCTAAAGCAGACTCAAGTGTACTAAGGATGGAAAGTCAAAAATGTGGCAGCTCATTGCAGCTTAACTAGCTGAAAACACAAGGGCAGAACAGATTGCAAGGGAAACATCTGAAAATTCAAAGAGCTGTTTTTCACTTTTCTGACCCCTTTCACTGCTGAGCAGATTGACAACTGAGATCCTAAGGAATGTGGCTTACACCCAAGCAGGAGCCCTGCTAAAGGTGTTAATCACTGACATTGTTTTTCCATGCAGAAGAAAAAGATGTCATCTCCCTGATAACTACAAATCCTCTACGATAATCCTTTTACAGCACTGAAATGCTGTAAAGACAAATACCTGATTCTTGGCTCAAAGAACTGACAGTGTCACAGTTAGCCATGATCTGGGAGGCAGCTGTAGCCACTCCACTGCAGACAAGTTTACAAGGAATGCTCTGGATGGATTTACACAGAGGTCAGCTAATTTGATTGCAGTTGTTCAGGAGGTATATGATAACTGGTTCTTCCTCAAATTTGCGAACAGGCAACAAGAAGCAGTAGGAATACAAGGTTTACAAACACATTGATTACACATTGATTAAGTGATACTTTGACCCAGACTTGTAAATTATCATTACTTATTTTTTTGTGATTTAGCTAATAATTTTCTAAAATGGAAATAATAAAAAGAGAATACAAACAGGAACAAACACTCAAGGTAATGGGCACTGATGTTGGGGTGTGGTAAGAAGCACCTGAAGGACAGGAGGCTCAGCTGGCTGCAATTCTTTGCCTTGCCAAGTGGAAGGAATAAGTGATTAAGGAGAGAAAGAGATAAGGAGTTGAAGCACAAGGGTAAGAGTGATTTTTTTTCTTTTTTTTTTTGTGTGTGTTTTTATATATATATATATATATATAAATATATATATATATATAAATATTATTTTGTGAGACTGCATGAAATTGTAGGTAGTCTAATGAAGAAAAGGCTTTCTAGTAATTTAGTAAAGAAGTTGATTTATAGTTGTTGTCGGTAAGCTTTGAAAAAAGCTGATTGGAATTAAAGAGTTGAGTGACCAAAACAACTGAGGAAAATGCTATGGTCTGAAGTGTTTTGTACTAGTAAGGAGGTGCTAAGGAAGGAGTATGTCCTAAGCAGGTAGGAAGCCTCTGTTGTGGGGAGCGGTAACTGGAGAATGAAAGAAAGCTTGGCAAAACTTTGGGTGAGGTTGGGAAGGTGGTGTGCCAAGATGTTGCTTGGAAAGCCTGTGGAATTGAGCAGCAAAGTGAAATTGCTGATATTGCAGAAACACATGGTAGTGTTGGGAAGTCAGGGTGGTGGAACAATGTTCTTGAGAAGTGTAAGAGCAGGAAATGAAAAAGGAATTAACAATGCAGGGGTTGTGAACTGGCGCAATTTAATTAGAATGGATGATTTTTTAAGGGTGGTTTTAGCTCCAGAATTGGCTAAGAGGTTTTAAGGGTGAAAGAACCCTTCGCTAATCAAGATGCTGATATCTTAATTTTCTTCAAAAAGAAGAACCTGAACTTCTGAGAAGGACTGTGGATTTTCTGTTGGGGATTTTGAACTTAAATGCCATGGAAGCATGGGCTGGTAACAGAGACAAAAAGAGGAAAAGAAACAGGTTTATAACAAAGAAACCTGGTTATGCATTGATAAGTCCTGTGTTGCTTGTTCAGCCCAAGTTGCTGAATTGGAAGGAGATAGATTGGCAGATATTAACGTTGACTGACAAAATTAATAGCTGGGAGACATAGCAGTTGCTGGAG
The DNA here is from genome assembly GCF_013377495.2 of Cygnus atratus. NCBI lineage: Eukaryota > Metazoa > Chordata > Aves > Anseriformes > Anatidae > Cygnus > Cygnus atratus. The sequence continues at coordinate 11,535,763 of NC_066368.1, forward strand.
GGTGGGATATAAATGGAAGAGTTTACCTAGAAGTAGTTTTCCATGCTGCAAGCCCTCCTGCATACTCTGTGCAATTTGTTCTCAGCATCTTGGAATGAAAGTCATCTCTCACTCTGCCACCACCTGTGGAGGTTTGACATGTGCCAGCAAGCAAGTTGCCTGATGCATCTGTTTTAACTGTATTTCAGTGCTTAGAGTCCTAACTATAATATGTGAACAAGGCCCTCTAAAGGGGCATAGATAATTACACACATTGGTGTGGAGACATTTTTCCAGAAGAGATGTATTTTATTTGTTTTCCTGAATTTGGCAGGGGATGGCCTTACTATTTGTAGAGGTACAAGTTCTTATAGCTCAGAAAGGAATGAAATAAGTGGGGACTACAAAAGGCTGTAGCCTGGCAACTTTTTATTATTTAGAAGGACGACATAAACAAAACCAAAGGCCTTTAGTCCCTCCTGTATATTTGTGATAAAAGTTATTAGGGACAAGGGATTCCCCAGGTCTCAGTGGGGAGTTCTGATGGTGCATTTCTGCCTTTTGAGCATGTAGCCTTAAAAGTGAGCTCTCCTACAGCAGTGATGCAATTGCAGTGGAATACTTGCAGCCCAACTTGGACATGAGACTGAGAACCCAGGTACAGGAGGTTGTAACTCATCAGTTGATGAGTAGCAATGTCATAAGCACTCTTGGCTTGAAGGAGACCTGAAGTTACTGTATTTACCTTAACTTGTGCTGAGAGGCATTTAAATATCCTTCCAAGATGAGGAGCCCTCATGTGGACAATTGTCACAGACCAGCTTATGTGTGGAAGCTCCTTCAGTGGTCATCGTGTGAGATACTTCATTTAAATGCTCAGATTTTCCAGTTGAAGTTTTCACAAGTCTGCCTACGGAAGTTTGTGTTAAGATACTGATTCTTGTGCTTTTTTTTTTTTTTTAAAGTTGTTGTTGGCAGCATGTAACAAAGGGTTGATTTTAAATGTGTTGGTATCCTATAAAAGCAAAAAGAGTCAGCTTCTAGCACCTGATACCCAACAGCATCTCATATCAAGGGAATTGGCAGTCTCTGGCTTCACCAGAAATTATAACCCTCCTTATCAACTGCTGATTTTCTCTGGTTTCTCTGAGAGGTGGTTTCTTCCACTCCCATTGACTTTTTTCTTCAGTATTCCCCCCCCATTCATCTGTGTAACTTCTCTAACTTGTGAAAGTGAAATACAGCTTGGCTTGTTTCCCTCGAGGATCTGCCAATGCCCAAATTAACCCACAAATATCTTCTTTCTAGCCAATGTTTTGGCAGGAGACCTTCTGTCTTCATACTGTGTATTGCCTTCTGGAGAGTAGAATGGACAGATCTCGCATTACTGTTCGTAGTTCTTTTTATATGCTCAAATATGAGTTTTCAGATTAAAAGGATTTCTTTTTCACATCTCATACAATAGAAATGATTCAAAATTAAAAAAACAGCAAACAAAAAACACTAAACAAAAAAACTGTACCTAGATTATTTTTTTTTTTAGTGGATCTTTACGGGGGATGCATTTGGCTCACTCTGGTTTAGTGTAATCAAGTCTTCAGCATGTTTCTGTGCATTGAAAGGCAGCTTGCATGGTTGCTTGGTGGATGATAAGATAATGATGGACATCCATTGTTGGATGATGATGGACAGGTGATGGCTTCTAAGCTGACCCTTTTACCTGTTACACCAGCACCACCTGTCTTGGTGCCACAAGACAAAAGGTATCAACAGCCCATGCGGAAGAGTGACAAATCTTACCTGCTCAGAAGGTGAAGGAGATGAAGCTGCCAGTCTAGCAGTTCAGATACAGCAGTTGCATGAGCCAGTGTTGTGTGCTCAGTGGCGCAACTACTCTAAATACCTCAGTTGTAATAATCATTTGTGTGCTTATAGCTGATCTACTGGGAGAGCTTATCATATAGAGCTGTGCTCTGTAGATGTAGCAGTGAGCATTAGCTACTCTGCCAGCATAAGCTCTTGGACTGACCCTTAAGCCATTTTCACAAACAAATTGATTTGGATTTTATTTCTTTTCTGGGCTTTGAGGTTCTAAGATTTCCACTACTTTTTGGCATTGGAAAGATGAGTATGAGAAGATTTTTTTTTTTCTTCTGATCATGTTGGAATAAAGGGACCATCTTGATGGAAGTCTGAGATGCTATATTAGGGTGCCAGGCTTTTTTAGTCATCCTATTCAGGTTAGAAACTGACTTCTTAAAGACAAGAGTTGGAAACTTTTCTGCATTTTAATCCAATTCAGCATTCCCAGTCTTCTTAAACAAATCTGAACTGTTTGCTTTTGAGTAGAAAAATATTTTAAAATGTGTGGGAAAAGTGCTTATTCCCAAGTCAGTCCTAGCCTCCTAGTTCAAACCTACTATCAAAGTGAAATGCTTTAGCAGTCTCATTATGCAAAGGTGGGATGCCAAGAGAACCAGGCGGAAGTCTTGACAAGACTCTTCCAGTTGTTTGTGCTGCTTGAATAACATTTCTCCTGGTGAGTGTATAAGCAGTACACAGGTCTGTTTGTAAAGTTGCAGCTAGCTGCAACCTGCCATTAACACCACTCCTGTTCCCTGACACAGAAGGTAAATTGTAGCCAGGATGAAATATTTTGCTAATTAAAAAACATTAAATGATCTCCATCTACCTTCTCCCCAATGTACAATGCAATTGAATTATCATTAGAGCTTGTACAAAACCTTTGATAACAATGGAGCTATTTGTATTAAATTCAGCCTTAGTTTTCTTACTCCACCAAGTCCCATCATTGTGTTGGTTGTACTTTGAAGTTATAGCAAGCTTCCCTCTCCTACTATTCACCAGATTTATATCATCCCCAACACACAGCTCCTAAATTGTTAAATTCGTTTCTGAGCAAAAAGACTAAACCCAGTCTCTCTTAAATGAAAGACATGAGACAGTTATGGTTGCATTCATTTATTTGTATCTATTTGCTGTATCTAGAGAGCTATTATGCATGCAGTACTAGAAAATAATAATACTAATAAAAAACAATAATTCTCCCAAGGTTTGCTGTCAATAGCAACAGTCTAAAGAGAACTAAAGCCTTTTAGAGATTGTGGTGTTTTTGTTCTTCTGCTAAACTTTAATGTCCTTTTTTTTTGGATGCAAAAGGACAATGAAGAGATGGAGAGCACCTAGAAGGATCTGCTCAGTCCATGAAGCCAGGTGTCTGTGTGGCATGATTAGGATCATTCAATTCTTCCCCATATGCTTTCAATAGGGATATACCAGTGTTCAAACCAGTGTGATTTAGAGAGCTGCTTTGAAGGTGTGGTACCTTATGTGGGAGCTCTACCTCCTCTTGGCCCTCCTGTCTTTCTCCTCTTTCCTCTACAAAACCCTTTTCTGACTCATGGACTTGCAACAGCTGAAGTTTTAGCTCTCAGCCTTAAAGTGGGGCTGGAACAGGTGTTCAAGAGCTTAGAGAGAAGTTTGACTGAACTTGGTGCGTGAAAGTGTTTGTAAAGTTGCTGTAGGTTTCCCTGTAATGCTGGGGAGCATGGATTATGCTGTGTACAGTAGGATGTTACTGCTGCCTTTATTCCTTCCAGATATCACAGATTTGACTGGCTTCCATGAGCTGACCTTCCCCAAAGAAGAAATTAAGTCTTGTTGCTGGTACTGTGAATCAGATCATGGTCAGCACTGGTAATGAACTTTGCCTTGTAGAAGTCGTGCTTGTCTAGACTAGGTGGTTGGCCTGTTTCAGAAAGGTTTTTTTTTTTCCAACATAGATGAATAAAAACCTACAGAATCCCAGGTTCAGCGCAGAGGCTGGTATTTAAAACCACTACTTCTGTGTTAGCCTCCTCTGAAAACTGTGTGCAGAAGAGCTGGGCAGGTGGAATTAGTTTTTCTCTGATAAAAGCAGATTAACACTGGCTAAAATTGCATCCATTTTTCCTTAGTAAATGAACCATAAGACACATTGTCAGAAGTGAGTCTTCCATAATGACTGTGGTTAATATTTTAGAGCCATTTTCTCTGTGGATCAGAGCTTAGACTCAAGCATGTGAAAATCAGCAATATATGCTCTACATTAGCTTGATTTCTATTCATTTGCAGCTCAAGAGTATTTTTGCCTTCCCCCATCCTAATCTCAGAATACTTCTGAGTTTTGGTCATACAGCAAGAGTTTTGCATCTGATTTCATCCCTAGGTATATTCATGTTTATTTTGGGAGAGCTGCCTTTTAGGCAGAAGAAAGGCAAGACAGTTTATGGGTTGAAGCTGATGCTTAGGATATCTCAGTTCAACTATCTGCTTTGTTGCAGAGCTCTTGAGTGTTCCCCAGAAAATTTCTGTGCCTTGTAGTGACTCAGTTTCCTGATTTGTAGTATCTACATTTAAATCCTAGTCCTGCTTCCCATGGGACCCTTGAATTTAAATCTCTTCAAAGCCTGTGGTGCACTAAAACACCTTGCCCATAAGATGTGAAGGTGGTGAGAGGAAGATCTAGTACTCAATGGCAAAGCATCTGTTCTATTTATGTATTTTTTCCAAAGACTCATTTTTGATGTTGCTTCTACTCCCTTGATTTTTTTTTTTTCCTGAGCATGACAGTCTGCTTGAATAGAGCTCAGCAAGAAGCATTGATTTTAATTCACTGAACTAGATAAGGATTAATTGCTGCAGCAGGTATTTCCATAAAGCTCATATATGTGATTGCTCCCCCTGTCTTGACCTGTTGTCTTTCCTTGCTTGTGCAAACAAAGGGTGAAGTTTGTGGTTTGAGAGTAAAAGAAAAGGTGGGACTGTGTTTTTGAGAAGTGGTTGAGATTGCCATGCAGCTGTGCCTTTGGATTGTTGTGGCTAGATAAGTTCTAGAGCCTGAGCTTTGCCTATGTGAGGGAGAGGAGCTTATTGAACATAATACTTCCACAGATCTTTCTCTTTAGATGTAGATATTGTGGTGTATTTAACGAAGAAGTAGCCTTACTTGCTGAAGGACAACTAGTTGGGCTTTGCAAATACAAATTCCTGTGGTGCAATACCAAGGTGTGTGTTCTGACTGTCTGGATCTACTGGACTTCATGTTTTCCTTTATGTTTCCAACATACTACATGGTTCATTAGTTTTTCATTTCCCTCATCCAGTCCAAGAAATACCAGGATGAGCTACGAAGTGCTGAACACATTCTTATTGGGTAGGGAAGACCCAGGGTCTGTATATCTCAAGATTATATCTTTTCTTAAACAGGCACCAGGTGAAGGATGACTTTTGTCATCCCCTGTGCATTTTCAGTAAGGATGGACAACACCAAAGGGATTTGGCCAAAGGCCACTAGCCCTGCTTTGTCTGGAGAAAACTTGAATGACCAAATGCAGCCTCTAGTTTCTACGTGCTTCATAGGGATGTGTTTTGCCTGGATCTTTCTCACTTTCCTGAAGGAAAATATTACACTTCAGGCCTTGGCATCTCTGCTATTAAAACCTCATCTGTGTTTGACAGCAGGGGATTCCCATTACTTCCTTCTCTTAATACATAAACCAGAGCAACCAAGTAAAGTATACAGTTCTTAAAAATGACTTGACCTTGTCATCCTTCCTTAACATCTGCTTCTGCACTGCACAGGGTCTGGAACAACTGAATTAGCCCTTGTTGCTGAAACACATGTAGCTGAGAAATTACAGCAGGAGTATTAAAGCTGCAAGACAACCACTTGGCAATATAAGTTGAGACAAATTATGCTGTGAACATAAGATAATGGCCTGAGCCTAGTGTGAGAAGTGATCAGTGCAACAGCCTTAATGTGCTTTAAAAATAAAAATTGGGCACAGCCAAGGTAATAGTTTTCCTAAGAGCTCCTGAAACAAAGTTGTTAATACTTCAATTATTCTCAATAAAGTAGTTTTCTTCTACTTGTACATTTTGTCTTGCATTTTACACAAATTAGAAAAATGAATTTCTTTATTATCCAGTTCCTAGGCCCTTGTGTAGATTTTTAACACCTTGAGGTATATTTAATCATATTCTTTTTTTATTAAATTGAAGAGGAAAAACAATTGGAAAAACTTGGAAAATAATGCCAACGTGTCAGTGAAAAGTATGCTGTTCTCCTGACTTACACCAGAACACTAAGCAACTGTTCTTTCTACAGCTTGAGTGTTATATTCATTCCATAGGAGTGGCAGAAGATGAAAACTGTCATTGTTGTTGCTTTTCCTTCTGAAAAATCAGTACTTTTTTTTTTTTTTTAACCTCAAAGCCCTAACACTTTTCATCCTTACACAAGCACAGAAAAAGGTGCTGCAAAGAGTCATGTTACGTTTCAGGAATGTAACATTTAATGAAATGAAATTAAAAGTCACCAGTAGTGCAGCTGAGGAAAGCCAGAATTCTAATTTCACTTTTTTTTAAATGGGAATCCCCAGGTTTCCTGCTGGGGCTATGCTATTTGCTTTCTCTGCCCTATTTCACCACCGTATCTCACACTGCAGCATAGCCACAGAAGAAAGCCACCTTATTTATGAATAGAAAGAAATTATCAGCACCATCTATTGGGGAAAGAGAGGTATTGTTTTTTTTAAATTTGAATATGCAAAACCTTGACTTTTTTGTTTGGATTTCTAACTATACATTAAAGTGAAAATATGCCTGGACAACCTGCTTGTTTTTAACTTATAGCAGCCTGGAACCAGTGCTTGGGGGAATGTGACTTGTTTTTAAAAGTATATTCAATAAATTCATTGAACCATTCAAAAAGGGGTAAGCAGACAAAGATTCAAATGTCAAAATGGTGCCTTGGCCATGGCAGGTTCTGTCACATCAATAGGACAAGGGCAACAGTGAAGAAACAATTTGCAGCCAAGGAGACAGAGGCACGTCTAACGCCTTGAGTCAATCTAAACTAGCGTGTCTGAGAAATTTGGGTGGAGAATGAGATATTTGACCTTGATTTTTTTTTCTTTAAGAACAAATGTAACTCTCTAGCTTGAAGAAAAGGAAGGGGAATTATTTTTATTAGAAGACTAACTGCAAGGCAAAGCTTGTGTTTGGACAGTATCCATGTTTAAGATCTGAAGTCATTTAAGGACAAGCATGGTTTTGATCAGTAATGACTCCTGCTGATTATATTAGTGGCCTTCCTAGCATGCTTTAGGAAACAGTCAATTAAAATTAGGGAGTTTTAAATTAAAAGTAAATTAGGGAGAAAACATGCGTAGACCCTAGTGAGACATCCAGTATGATGTTATTTCCTAACTCACTTATTCTGCTATATTACGGAATTCTCCCTGTTTCTCTGATGCTCTCAGCCATTGTATTTTTTTTCTTGTTCCCATAGTATTATAAGACAGGTATTTTTGGCTTTCCTGCCCTCATCCTTCAATAACAATTTCTTCCTAGGAGCACCATGCCCACAGGTCAAGGTTCAAATCCCATTACTGATAAGCAAAGACACAAAGAACACAGCAGGTGAAGTTCTCTTAAATCAACAATGTCTGTTTCCTGCTGCAGGGGAAAGCTGCATATAGCCCCTTCACTGGTGGATCAAGATCTGTTTTATTGCTGGTTTTAAATAGGTTGCCCTATAATATTTGTTGGAGAGTGCTTAAATGTTTCTCATCTGTCCATTGAATAACCTTCCCTTAATGCATAGCATAATTATATTTAGATCTTACACACTCATTTGCTGTTCTGCCAACACAATATTTTAATTTTCACTGTGGTGAAGGCAGCGTAAACATCTACTTAAAAACGAAAGTCCTGTCCTTTTGTAGTCTCTTGGTAAATAAGCAACAAACTTTTATGTCATGGTCAGATGATTGCTACTCATTGAATCAGTGTTTTACAAAATTAAGATCCTAAAGGTAATTCAGTCAGTAAAAGTTTAGCTTTTAAAAAATTGGACAATTACTGTCTCAGGCTCTCTGGATAGCTGTTGTCTAGCTATTTGAGTGACCTAAATACTTGCTATCATAAATTCTTATTTGATTAGCTTACTCTCAATGATAGGTGATAACTAGATTTGAGATAATTAACTGCCTAATTTTCAGTGACTGTTACACAGCTAGATGAAGGCCATTCTGAGAGAAGAGGTGCATTAGATACAAGGGGAAGGAGAATACAGCTGTATTACCTTTGGGAATGTGGACTTATAGACATGAAAGGGTTATCAAGGCCTCTGCAGATAGTGTCAGCTGGACAGCTCCAGATTTGATCCTGCAGACTACAGGGAATTACAGTGCTGAAGTGCAAACTGCACAATTGCTTATGCAGTGACAACCTCTGGAGCTCTTTCAGTCCAGTTTTAAACAATCCTAGTGACAGGGCTCCCCACATGCTTCCCTTGAGGTGTGCGCTCAGTCTAATTGATTGGCCCATTAGCAAAGCAAATTTCTTTTTGCTATTCAGCCAAAATTTTCCTTCTGCTTAATTTCATCCCATCACTCCTAGTAATGCCCCCTGTGAGGGTGCCTGAGCTGCCTCTGCCACACTATGGCTTTATTGATCTTGGCTCTGTACAAGTAATTCTTAACTGAGTGCTGGCAGTGCCAGTGCAGTGATGATGCTGGGCAGAGATCAGTTTTCTGGTTGTCCCTGATCCATGAGGCTGGAAGAGAGGAATGCAGTGAAAGAAGAGTTTGGTGTTGCTTAGTAAACTTTCTGAATAGCCATACGTAGCCATGAAAAATTATTTCGAAATTTTCCTTAAGTCCTCGGCTGTTTGAGTTTTCACAGGTCAGTGTGGGGTATGTGCAAATCTCCAGGTCGGTGGGTATCAGAGCAGGTGTCCTGAAATCACAAGCTGCCTCATTAATACTTGGTTTTTGAATGATCTCTCAAGGCTTGTTTTTGGCTTCCCATAAGTCAGCATGTCAATGGTTTGTGGGGCCAAGGGAAGGATAACATTTGGGGAAAGTATTTTCTGAAAGTGTTTGGCTGAGGAAATTTGTAGCCATGTGGAGGAGAGGCATTATGAGAATTGACTTCTGGACTTCATAGCCTATCTTGGTTACATATTCCAAAAGCATTGAACTTGTTTGGGTCCTGATGAGCTATCAGGAAGAATAACCCCTGGACTCACTCTCACTTTGTTTAGGCCTGCCAAAACTTTACTGGTGAGTTTATTCTGCTTCTAGGACTATGACTCGGATGAATGGCTGAGCAGGAAAAGGATCAACAGATTCCCAAGTTTCTGTGCATATACCCTTTCTGTGCCTCAGTTTACTCCTGGATGCAACGAGATCTATTTCCCAGATGTACTAGGGTGTAACATGAGGAATAGTGCTTCTTTAGCTGGGATTTAACTTAAAGAATGTTTGCAAGGCATTTTCAGCGGCTTTTTCAACATGGAAACTGCTTGTACATATTTTTCATCTCTTTAGAAAAATAGATCAACAGGATGTAGAAGGACACTAATAAAAGCTGTGAAACTGAAGCCACTGGTGAAATTATTTCCCATCTACATAAAAGTAGAGGAGCGTGTAGGGGTTCATATGCTCTGGGGAATACAGCCATTCTGTGGAAAAAACAGCACTCTTGTCTGTACAGTTGCTTCTCCTTTTGAGTCTGTTGAAACACTAGCATAAAACTATAGTTCTCAAGCCTTAGGCACTACACAATTTAAAAGCTGAGGTATCAAACTCACTATTTTAGGACATGAAGCCCCTATCCATGAAGAAGGAGCTTAAGCAAGGAGAATAGAAGCCCAGAAAATTGCAGCAGTCTGCTACTGAAATGCAGAGCTTGCTGGGTGGACGCCGAGCCACCCACATACTGCTTTGTGTTCCCAGAGGCTGGTTGTTCAAGTATGTTAATAAATGAGCTGTACACCTTTCCACTGTGATTGCAGAAGCAAAGCTAAGCCAATTATTTGCCCATCAGAGTGAGGTTACAGTGACCCTGCTCCCCTTTTCTCTATTCATTCTTTGTTTTTGTATTGTTTTGCTGAGTGTGTAAATGCAGAGATGATTAATTGCCTTGCTGGCCTGATTCTGTCTCTGTGTGGCATCTGCTTATATCAAAATGCTCTGGCCCAAATGACTAAAGTGTGTCAAGTTGTGGTGATTAAAGAATTATAAAATACTTTCTGAGCATCCTATTCTCAACTCATTGGGACTTTGGACAGAAGCCCAGATGAGAGGGGGAGAGAAGGGGAGGGAAAGAAAAAGAAAGAATAAATTCTGTGAAAGGGACTTGGGCAATATTTTGCTCCTATTTTATTGAGAAGAGAAGATTGATGGTAAACATTAGCGAAACAAAATTACAGTGATTTGTATAGATTCCCAGGTGGACAAGTTTAACATTAAAAAAATATTATAGCCTATTCTATCACAGAACTATTGTATGGATCATAAAATGAACAGGCTTTATATATATAGGCAGGAGAGTGTGTGCTTATAATATGGATAAAGGCATCTCATTTTCTACTAATAGATTAAAATCCTGTGTTGGGCTGGAATAGTGAAGTGTTTAACTTTCTGCTAATTCTGTGGATGATTGCTCTAGGAAAGGATGCACCTGGCAAGCTTTCTTTTTAGATGCCAAAGCAAACCCATTGGGTCTTGCTGAAATGACCCCAAGCCACCAGTGCCTTAAAACCAGCAGCTCAGGTGTCTTGTTTGTTTCTGTTGAGCTTGTCAGCCTAGCTGTGCATGCCCATGGCTCTTGTATGTGTAAGTGTAGTGTGGCACATCAGAGCTGACAGTTAAAGTGCTTTCTCCCTGTTGCTCCAGTGTGTGGCGGGAACTGAGCAAAACTGAAAAACAGCTAAATAGAAACAAATGCTTCAGGATGAGAGTCTTTTATGTGGTGTTTTTAAAATACGTTTCTTCAGGGTTTCTATAATGACTTTTTTTTTTTATTACAGCCAATGCTGAGTGATAGCTTTGGTAATACTACCATTTTCTGGCTTCTTACCAACAGCCATCTCTTCTGGCTGTGGTGGGAGATGAACTGCTGTTCCCTCCCCATCCTGGGGTTTGTTTCTGGTGTTTGCACTGCAATACTGGAATCTGCAACTGTAATAAAAGCACAAAGCTGGGAATTGGGATGCTCTCTCTCTAACTAAGAGAGAACTGCACACTTCGGGTTGTATATGCTGTGACACTAGGCACTGGTAGGGACTGCTGAAGAGTTGGATTCACCTGGAGCTCAGGTGTACCCAGTGCACTGACTTCTTGGCTTTCCTAGAAGCTTCAGTCCTAGTTTGCTTTAGCTTAAAGCAATACCTACTGGATTTGTGGTCCTGAAGTAGGAGAAGAAGAGCAATGATGAACTTCACCATGATGCAGCACCAACCTCTGCTGTGCTAACACACCTTCAACTTTGGCCAAATTGATAGTGAGGCAAATTGATTTCTGTGCTTAGACCTCCTATATACTTCAATACAATCCTTAGCCTCCTTAGGGTATTGAACTTATCACCAAGGTAAAAGGGAAGGCAAATTTCTGATGGTATTTAGCCATCAAATTACCACTGGCTTTGTGTGTCATTCTCTAGTGTCATACACTGTCATACTGGACATCTGCTTTCCTTTGTACCATGTAAAATTGATGAATTGAAGGTTTATTTTTTTTCCACGGATTTAAAAAGGGATGGAATTTTTCTTCCCATATTAATTATTTTAAAGGCTAATGTTTCCTCTTTGGAATTGAAAATAACATTTACTGCAATCATGTTTTTTTGACAGCACTATATCATTTACTGAAATGAAGAAAAACAGTTTAGCCAAAATAAAATCAGGGAGATAAAATGCTAAAACTCATATTTCTGTTTTTGAATTAAAACAAAAAACCAGCCCCCCACAAGTACCCTCTGAACTGTTATTCTTTCTGGATATCTTCCCCCTACTCTTTTTCAAGTTTTCTACTGTAAGTGTTTAAGAAATAGAAAATGCAAAATCAAATCCCTATTCCCTTTCTTCTCTGTGCTCTCCACACTAAATGTTATGAACTGAAATACGAAGAAGCTTTCTTTTTTCCTAAATGAACAAGGTCAAAAGAATACTCAGTCTATAAATCAAAATTTAATCATGAAGTTTCAATAAACATTTTAATAGGAGGATTATCTTGGTTATATTTTTCTGGGAAAGATGGGTGTAGGTTTTCTGACCAGTACTCATTACTAATAACAAAACAGACTATCAGAAGGAAAAGTGATATTGATACTTCACTCAATTTCCACTTTTTCTGGTGTCCTTTGAATGAAGATAGATTGTCTCCAAGAGCTAGAACTCAGGATGTCTTGATTCAATTTTAGGCCACATCGTAGTCTTCCCATTTGGAATTAGATTTATTTCTTAAACTGGAATATATTTGAATACAAACTTATATAGTAGACATCACTGTGGAGTTTCTTACCGTTCTTCAGCTTTACTGGCTCTTACAGAGATTAATGCAGCATATGACTGTTTGGCAGAATATATTTAACTTTTTTAGTCCTTTCTCATAATCCAGTCATTATTGCTTACCATGTGTTCTCTCGTACTTTCAATTCCCATTAATATATAGGTGTCTTTAGCAGTTGTTGGGGACCAAAGTCTGTCAATGGAGAAATAATTTTAAAGGACTGCATGTGTATTACTTACAGCTTTTCCTGAGCATGAGCTATGGGTGGCAGTGGGGGAGTGGCTGTGGAGGAATGTTCAGCCTTGCCAATGCCCAGAGTCTTAGAATCTATTGAAGTTGCTTAGTGTAATCAGTGTAATTAGAAGTAATCAGTGGTAGAGGGAAATATGCACAGGTGTTCAGCTTTGAAACAGTAGCTCTTATCACATACTTCAGTTTTTTTCCCTGCCAGGTAATTTCTGTTCCAGCAGACCAATTGCTCATGGATTTCACATGTCTGTAAGCTGGGGGAACAGATTTTTTGTGGATAGAAACCAAGACTGGAATTAGGGCACCTGTTTTGGTTCATGGTTTGCTGACCATGCTGGGTAATTTCCAGCAAGCTGCTTCACTGGAGTTGTCTATTTGTACTACTGGCTTTGTGAGGCCACAGTTTTCTGTGGGTTATAAAATTTCATTTGATGTCTCTGGACTGGTGATCTGCATACCTTGCTGATCAGCAGGTAAAAATGTTTGTAATGCTGTCTGAATCTCTCCCTCCCAGTGAGGGCATGACTGCTTCACATGGCCTCAGTCTCATGTGTGACGTTTTCCAAGAGCCAGAAGTTGGGTACCAGTGCTTTAGATGCTGCTGTTAGGCATCTATCATCCCCAATTTTAAGAGTGCTATCTGTGCACTCTTTGGTTTAAAGATCAAGGGGGCTGTGTTGGGGGTGAGTTGTAAAAGCTATTATTTCCCCCAGGAAGTACAGATTAATGTTCCTGCATAACCTCTGTTGTTATTCAGGCAGCTTTAGAACAGCTGTGTTAAAAGTGAAACAATGGGTTGTCACTTCTAAAATGCTGGAGCCATAAAGACAAGGGAGGAAAGGAATGGCAGATGTTTATCTCCATGTTTATACCAAGTTTTAGTACATCAATCACTCAGTGCTATCAAGACTTGTGGGGGAAAGATAATAAGGTTTATTGGCAGCTGTTGGGATAACCCACCCGGTGCATAAATATGTTAGTAAAACTCCGGGGAGTCTTGCTCTATCAAAATGATATAGACAGAAAAGAGTGTGGGCCTCCTGGTTAGAAAGCAGCTGAGCTCTTTGCAGGAGGTCAGTTCTCCCTGATCAACATGAATTGCAGAAAACTTCTGGTGCTTTTTTTCCCTTCACATTCAGTGAAGGACTGAGAGGCAGAAATGAATGAAGCAAGGTCTTGCAGTGGAGGAGGAGTAAAAAGCAAGCAGTAGGGTGTAGTTTGCATGTTTTCCATCCTCTGGTGTTTTTTCCTCTTGGTGTTTTCCATTGTCTGTCTCTGTCCTCAACTTGCTCCAGCTTTATCCTTGAACTGGGAGTTCCAAAACTGCGTGTAGTATTTAATAGGTGCTGAGCAGAGTGAATGATCACCCTCAGTCACTGGATGGGCTGCAGTTCCTATGCATGTTGGCAGCTTTTGCTGCCAGGGTATGCGGATGGCTTGTGTTCTGCTCACTGTCTGCCAGGACCCATGGGCCTCCTCAGCAAGCTGCTCCCCAGACTCTATAAAGAATTTGTGCTCTTGTTACGAGAAACAGATTATAAACACAGCATAGTTCATGGACTTGCCCAAGTTACACATGTCCAGGCGATGAGGTTGCCTTCAGGCACTCTGATGCAGAAGATTAGTTTTCTTCAGCATTCAGTAACCTGCTGCTGTTTGAAGAACAAGCATAGCTTAATAAAAAACAGCCTTTTAATAGCCCTGAAAGAAATGTTCTGTGTTCAGGGTCAGTTCCAGTCTAGGGAGTTTTTTTATTCATTCCCTTTCTCCTCTTGAAAAGGATGTCTCTTTTTTTAAACGCATTTGATAATCCAGGAGATGTCTCTGAATATGTTAAACTACACACCTACTTAATGGGATGGTGTATGTGCTTCAGCATAATACGAAATTCTCCTTTGCATCCAGGTGTTACTGATACTGCTTGGAAGTGACACTGTATGTGCTTTCTTTTCTCGGATGTTGTAAAATGCTATCTTTTTGGGTTAAGAAACAATCTTCCCATTAGCTTCTGAATGTCTGAGCTAGATCAGGATTAGCTGCAGAGAAACCAGTGATCCTCATGCTTACTTGAACTAATGTATTAGACTGCACAAATTTCACATCCATGGTGTTAAACCTCCATGGCTCCTTTAACAGGGGTTTATCCAACTGGGCTACTATTTTATTTTTATTAACACTAATAAAAATATTAACTACACGAGGCTGACAATGGGCTTGATAGATTTTTCTTGTTCTTCCGCATGCTGCTGTAGCATTAGTGATGAGCTTTTCCTATCAGAAGAGCCCCACATGCTGTAATGGGACCAGATAATAAAGCTGATGTGCTTCACTTTACCTTTGGATTAATGGACAAGTCTATCTCCACAAGAGATCTGTGTGCAGAGTTGGAAACCAGTAGCTCATTTTTCTGATGGGTGGCAGGAACTGTAGCCTCACAGAGCACAAATGTCAATGGCTCATCAAATGCCTGTTCTATACTGTCAGTTATCCCATAGTTTGTCTAGTCCTGATATAGGTGATTCCATTTTCTTAGTGACAAATTTATGCAGTCTAACAGTCAAAATGTTTCTTCACTTATGTTTTCTGATCTGTTTCATCTTTATCATTGTCATACTCCTGTACTTAATCATTACCCTGACCCTTTCCTTCCTTTATGCTTTCATGCCTTAGCTATTTGTATACCATGCTGCCTTCTTCCCTAAAACTATTATTTAACCATAATGATGATGTTACCAACAGTACTGTTCTAATGAAAAATAGGTTTCATAGCTGGAAGTGTCTTTTGTTTCCTTGTGGGGATTGAATTTTTTCTGTGCAAGACAGATCTGATATCTTCTTTTAGCTGTGCGTAGTCCAGATTTCCAGTTGCAAGGAGAGGCAAGTTGTGTGACTAACACTTTACATCTTCTATAGCACTGGGAGACGTAAGTTTAGGAGTGGATCTGTGGGTGTGTTTTTTTTTTGGTCCTTATCTTTTAATTTTTGTTGTCAAAGGTGCTATTTGCCTACCTGTAGCAGCTGGGAAGCTCTGACTTCAGGTACATCTCAGATTTGGGTGCTCTGGAGCTCAAGACACAAAATTGTGGGACTGGAAACTGAAAGCAAAAACATGATTTAGCAATGAATAGATAAAAATAAGTTCTTATTGTCATCTGATTGAAAGATGGACTAGCTTTTGCTACCACTTCCTGGACATCTGCAGGAGGAACTCCATCTGCTCTAAGTTTTGGGACAGTGTCCAAGCCTAGACTCTCTTCCCACATACATAGCAAGTCAGAAAGGCTGGCCAGAGAGGTTGCTTTCCAGTGCCTGTGCACCTGGATGGCTGAAGCTGATATGCCAGATACTGGCTTTAGTCAGAGGTGGGTGTGCTGCTGAGTGCCCAGTGTCTACAGCTGCTCTGGCATCCTTCTGTGAAACCTAGCCTAGATGTGGCCATGGTCCTTCATGCAAAACCAGAGCAGCAGGACAGCTGAGCAAACTTGCTGTGAGACACAGGAGTCCTCAGGCTGCTTGAGCCAAAACAGGAAGAGAGCTCCAAGACTCAGCAGCTTCATGGCAGCGTGCTGACTGGCTGCCTGTGCAGATGGGGAAAGCTGGGTTTTGTGCTGCAGGACTGCTGTGAAGACCTGCAAGTGTGAAACAAACTGAGTACCTTAACTGGGGGGGGGGGGGGCGGGAGGGAAGACCAGAAAGGCAGGACTCCTGGGTTCCCATGCCACTGCTCCTGTATGGTCATGGGTAATGCAATTAACTGCTCAGTGCAAGCCATCTGTTACATAAGCATCATGATACTTACTTGCCTCTGAGGGCAATTTACTTAATTAAATTCCTGAGATTTCAGGTAAGAGATACTTTTAAAAAGTAGCTCTATGTTCAGTGGAAGTAATGGAGCTTGGTTTCCAATGGCTGCTTTGTGTGGTTTGTTGCCAGCTCTGATTGAAACTTTCCCCCGAGCCAATACTTCATGAGGGTTTTTGTTCCTTCTAATTCTCTCTTCAGGGCTCACAGGTGCTCAATAAGAGGCAAGTTTGGCTTTCCTTGTAGAAAGGGTACTCCCAGGGGATGTTTCCTGGATGTCTCTTTTCTACCCAACTGCCTTTTTTTTTTTTTGAGATTTTTTTTTTTTTAGTTCCTGCTGCTGTAGAACTTGGTCCAGGTCTGCCAGATGGTTCAAGCAGTGTAGCAGGAGGGGAGGCGTGCAGATACGTTCGCTTGCAAATTCACAGGGCAGCTTGCAAAAGTCTTGCTTTGGAAACCAGAGCGTGATAGATCTGACCAATTGCCCAGAAGTGATGGAGGAGTTGAGGCCTTACCAGAAGGCGCTGTGGTGCAAGTATATCTGGCTTGGGTACTGTTAGAAAGAGGTGTTGGGGTCAGGGCTCCTAAATCACTTGGATGTCTTGATGCTCCAGTGTAAGACTGTTTTAAGGATATCCACATCCATTTCTTCACTTTGATCATTCTCTGTGTCCAGACACATTCCTGTGAAGAAAGTGTGGTTTACTGATTTTTGTCAGTGTTTAAGGCCAAGGAGAGCCTGTCAAAACCTGTTGGCTGATCCTAGGGCTCTTGTGCTGATAGCTCTGCTGCAGCTCCCCTTGATGTAACTCATTTCTGCTGACAGGCTGCCTGGATGGGAAGGACTTGGTAAGATTTTCAGCTGTTCCAGTTTCTGTACACACTAGTTTATAGGACTTCCACAAACAAGCTGGAGAAATGCAGATATACATTTAAAACAATACATATAATACAAACAAAACATACAATAAAAATACATCTGTCTTTAAATTAGGATGACAAATGCATTCCCAGTTTACAAGAGCAGCTGGGGAATCACTCCCTGCAAAGGAGTGGCTGAAGAGAGGGCTTAAAATGGGGACCATATCTGGTGTCCTCCATGTGAATGCAAATGTATTCCTGCTGTGGTTAAGCTTGCTATCGATTCAGGTCACAAGCTTATGCTTTTTCCTATTACAGTCACACTCTTGGTGAAGGGCAGTGAGAAACCCTTCTGATCTACGCTTCCATGGAACTGAACTGGCCGTGGGGTGTAAATGCAGAATAACATCACTTACTGGTGGAGGAATCCGCTGGTGCAGGAATTACCCTGCAGATGCAGAGTCTGTCTTTTGGGCTTGCAGCTGCAGGGAAAGTGAGCTGTGAATAAGCAGTTAATCGAAAGCCAAAGTAGCTGTTTACTGACAGAGTAGAAGGGTGTCTTGCCCTTTCTTATGTGTAATCCATGTGAGATCACTCAGCCTTGTTGACCTAACTTGTTTCCAATATTTGTTTGTTTTCCCTTTTCCAGCTGAATTTATATGCCGTGCTTTTCATTCTTTCATTTTTTTTTTCTCCCCTCAAACCCTGCCAGCTTCCTGTACTGCTGATCCTCATTGTTAAACTGCTGCTGTGCTCTTATCCAGTGGTTGTGCATCGCTGATGGAAATCTGATTCTTTTACCAAGCCAGATAAATTCTGCTAACCTTTGCTCAACAAGTAATTGCAGCTTGAAAGAGAAGTGATGGAAGAAACACTACTGGGATATAGAGGGGTTTACAGGTCTGGAAAAAAAAAAAAGATTTAAAATTCTTTTGGGATAGTTAGAGTACAGGTTTTGAGTCAGGAAAAGAGATGCATATTTGTGGAATCCCACAGATTGAATGGGGCTACTTAAGTCTGCTTAAATTCTTTGCAGGTCTGAGGAGTTCATTGCTTGAAAGAATGATGTGGTTAATAATGCTTTTACTGGCTGAGTTGCTTATAACTGGTTTGTACCTGCTCAGCTTTTTTCCTATTTACATACACTCTGTTATGAATATGTAGTGTCAACACTTTCATTTAGAAAATCATCTTGGTCAAAAGTATAGAACAGGGAAGTATTTTACTGAGAATATGAAGCTTTCTCACATGGGAGATTACAGAAAACAGCATAATAACAGTTTAATATTCTGATGTGGCTGCTAATGGCCTCTGACTCTAAAAGCTCCCTACAAACTAATACAGATTGTGATTACTGAGAATTCCTGACAATTGGCTTGTGTGTGCATATAGTATTAAAAATCTAAACGCATCCAATATAGGGATGGCTAGGGATCAGTGGCCGGAAGAACTGGCTGGCATTTCTCTCATTAATATTAAAATAATTAGTAACATGTAAAAAAGTTTGAAGGGTTAAAAAATGCGGGAAAGAAATGTAGTTCTTTCTGGTTACTTAGAAGGTTCATTCCCCCTTCGCAAGCTGCCTGTAGATTCAGAGTGGAGCTGAGAGGAGCTTTCTGACCTAGCTGCCAGAGACGGAGGCAGGGCTGTTTCCACAGAAGGCCATGAGCATGTCTAACGAAGGTTGTATAGCTGAGAAAGAAACTGAGACTCTCTACTTCCATCAGTCTGCTTGAATGCCACTTGTCAGCTTCACTAGGCAGGTATCAACTTGACTTTTTTTCCCCCAATAGAAAATCCCATTTAGATTCAGAAAATAGAGGAGGGAAGAGGATTTGAAAGTGATCTATGGAAAACTCACTTTGTTAGGAGTGTTTCCACCTGCAAATTATTCTGACAAAATTCCCAACCAGCTATAGTAGTTAATAACTTTCTTTAAATATTTGAAGAGCAGTCAATCACAAACTGGAAAGGAATTTGATTTAAGGATGCTCAAGATGCTCAGTGAGGAAGGTTAGAACAGCTCTTTATTAACTGCTTAGTATCTGGGCACTGTGCTAATGAACACTTCAGAAACATCAGAATCACAGTGTTGATTTGCATAGGCTTTTATTGTGAAGAAGTGTTCAGGACATGAAAGAAGGGCCCAACGTTGTAGCTAGCAGATAGACAGAGGTGGTTTATTCTTGCAAAGAAACTGTGGATGTAGGTAAAGCCAGGAAGGACATAAAGGGAAATGAGCTGAGAGAGAATGAGGACAAGGTCAGTGAGGAATGGGAACGTGGCCCTGGCTGTCCTTCCTAAGGAATACTGAGTGATGCCCTAGGTGAGGGGAGAGGTAAGAGAAAGCATCAAGATGATCACAAAATGCCAGAGACATGACAGCAAAACAAGACAGAGATGGGCTATTTGGAGTATTTCTAAAAATGGATCCAGGGATGTTTATGGCAGCAATTCATTGCTTGGAAACAGACATTTAATATCTAAGCTTTGTGTAATATATGCAGTTGTGTCTCTAGGGAATTAAACAGCAAGAATTATTTGGATTGCCTGCATAGATATGTATTGCCATTCAAAAGCTGAATCTTTTTGTTTGTGCTGTTTTTGATTAATTTCCTGGATTGAAGCTGCACATGAAAAACATTTCAAGCCACTTAAGACTGAAGCTGTTACTTGGTAGAAGCACTTTGCAATTGGTTATCAAAACCCTTTTCTGTCTTAGGGCTGAGCTTTCTTTTGGCTTTGCAGGCTGGACAGCTGGGTGGGAGAGCACCAGATTGCCCACTAAGGATGGAAAGATGAGTTGAAATTTTTTTCTCTTGCATGTGAACTGAGTATCTTGTTGGCAGAAAGCTTTCTCTTCTGACTTGCTTGCAATGTCTCTGTCCTGGAAGCAGCAGAAACCATGTTGTGTTTGAATTCTGTTATATTCAGAGTAGGAATAGTTGTAACTGGCAGTGCTATTTGTCAGAGAAATGACCAGAAGCCTCAGAAGAGGTCTCTGCTGTGCTCAGAGCTGTACATCTACATGTCCACCTGGGATTTTCTCTAAATTCAATAGCCTTTACATTGTCTGGTGGTGTTAATGTAACTGCTGGAATCCACCTTCAGAAATGGGCATCTGAGCTGGGGAGATGTAGCCCCAGTTAGCACTCTGGGGTGAGGCAGGTTATTTGCAGTTAATTTGGCCATTGTGCTTAATCTACTCTTTGTGCTGCCAATGAGATTGCTTTGAGCCTTTTTCTCAGAAGAACCACGTGTTTTCACTGCGCAGGAAAGCAAACTGGGAGAGGTGAGATCTCTGCCTGTGACAGCTCCCCATCTAGTTCTCTCTAGATGACCTAGTTTTTCCCACAAGGTAAATTCTCATATTCTGTCATCTTAATCAAGGGTCATTACCTTAAAAGACAGTGAACTTCCAAAAGCAGGAAGCAGATATTTTTTGGTACTTCTGTTCTAAGAAATACTCTGCAGAAAAGAGATTGCCCAGGCTGGCAGAATTGGTGTGGTTTGGTACAGGTTTAGCTGCTTGGGTCTGCTTGCAGGCATGGTGTCCTGTACCATGTACTGGAGAAGAAAATGCCATGCAGAGGCTGGTCTGGAGCTGCACTGCATCCCCAACATGCTTTCATACTTGTGTGTGCTGCTGTGCTGGGTGTCAGCAGGGAGCTCGGTGCCCTTTGAGTGCCCCTATGTTTTCCAGAAGCTGTTTGTGGGCTCCTGGTTACTGTGTGGCCCAGCACTTCATGCACCCATCTAGTGGTTGATGTGTGGGGTCTGGCATAGGGAAATACTTCTGAAGAGCTTATGCATCTAGTGGAAATATGTTATAGTGCACTTCTGGATGCAGTGTACGAAAGAATTAAAACCTCAGCCAGTTAAATTAGAAAGCAAATCCCTAATTATTCAGCAATGTGCTAATAAAGAAAAGGAGGTAAATTGTGAGAAAGTCAAGGCCAGCAAGGGCAATGCCTGTGGTGCAGCTCTGAGTGGTGGAAGAAATGTACCACCCCTCATCCCTCCCAAACAGTTGTTACACGTTTTTCTTCTCAGTGGTTCTAACTGGATGGAGCTTTATTGTAGTGCCCCAGGACCTGGGTTACAGTTTGGCGTGTCTGATGGTGTGGGATGAGCTGTCTGTCTGTACCTGAGTTCCTGTCTATGGCAAAGGGCCATGAAGTATGTAGAGACTCCCAGTGAAAAGCTGTTTAGGAACAGAGCAGGTTCTCATTTACTGTTTGCCATGTTACTGTTGTGGGACAGGATAGGAAAGATGGCATCTGTGCTTTTGCCTGGATAGGCATGCTAATTTAATAGGTGTGCAGACCATCTCTGTCCTGAAGAGCTAGGATCTGGGGCTTTGGTTTAAAAATCTGTCATGTCCCCTTGAGTTCCAGTGGTTCCAGATCAAAACCTTGCTCATTCAGAGCAAGCCCTCAAATTGTTGATACAAAACTGCTACAAATCCCATCTCTGTTGATGTGGAGCTGGCTTGGCTCTGGTAGATTCAGACTTAGTTTTTGATTCTGTTCACGCATGTGCAGCATTAACAGCTCAAATCAATGGAAGAGCTGAGGAGCAGAGGTTACTATTTCAGCTGTCTTGCAAGTCTTGTATCCAAATCATGTAATACGGCGGTACAGCAGCACTTGTGTGTGCTTTTTCTACCTGGAAAGTACAACCTACCTCACAAAATGTTACCAACAAAGCAACTGCTGAGAAAATTGGCCTATAAATATCACCTACTGAATGTGACAAGGCATCTGGAGAGGCTGTCTGCAATATGTGCGCTTTTCCTGTCTGAGATGGGACTTCAGCTTACTGCAGGTGAGTTGCTGGAGTCATCTAAAACGAAGCCATGGCAACAAAATAGGAGCAGTCTGTACAGTGGGAGTGCAATCTTCAGAGTCTCATGACCTGGCTATGCCTAGCCATTCGCCTGTGGGTTATTAATATCACTGCTCCTGCCCACACACAACCATCAAAATAAGTTTTGGGTGTGAAGGGATGTGTGACCTGGTTGTGTAAAAGACAAGGTTACAAATTCACAGGGGATATCTGCAGGAGGAATAGGGAAGGGGATGCTTGATTAGAGGGAAGAGATCCCAAAGGAGTGGGTGAAATGAAAGAAAGAAAAGGAAGGATCCGAACCCTGAGTTTTCCACTGATTAATAGTTTTTTTTATTGTAGCACAAGAATTTGCTGTTAGTTTTTAAACACCTTGGGAGAATTGTATTAGGCAACTGGAAAAAACTTCTTTAGGTGTTAAAAATCCACAGACTGGGCAACCTGACCCAGATGGCTCGCATTCAGATGAGACCAAGAAAAGGAGGGAAGTGGGAAAGCAGCGTACCTACATCACCAACTGAGTTGTGAGCAATCTCTTACTCTGGTTCTCCCATTCTGCACCCAGTCCACCCTGCTTGCAAAGCGATTGTTTAAATTCACCACTGTGCCACCGGATGTTCTTTATAAATTTGTTTTGCTATTGAAGTAAAAAAAAAAAAAAATCTTGTTTCCAGGGGTGTTCAAGCATTCATTCTCTGAAGATGCAAGCAGCATGTCTGCTTAAAAACAGAATAAACCCCCTGCTTTTTTTTTTAAACTGGAAAGCCAATCGCTCTGCAGTACAAATGCAGAAGCACTTCACAGTTTAAAAAAACAAAAGGTCAGTTCAGTGTGGGATGCTAGATAATGCTAAAACAACAGATAAGCAAACTGACAAGAGTAAGCCCAGAGAATGCATCTCATGTTGGACTCTGCCTTACTAGAGAAGGGCTCATTATGCATGGAAATGTGCAAAATGGTGTTTGTGCATATTTCAGGAGTGCTGCGCGATAAATGGTTTTGAACCAGGTCTGCTTCACTACTGGAGCTGTAGGAAATTCAGCACAATGATGGAGGGACCCTGACTGGATTTTGACAAAGCCATTTTTTAACCATGGCGTTCTTTTACTGTATGTGAAAAGTGCTACCTTTTCAAAGAAAAATCTAATGCATTAAAAAGGAACAGTAAGAGGGGGAGACACACCCAGACATAACTAGAAATAAGCAGATGCTAAATTCAAGTGTTTGCTGGCAAAAATAGTTCAAACTGGAAGTATAACAAAAAAAAACTCTTGAAATTTGTAGATCTTGTTCATTAAGGTCTTCTTTTCCTAATGTCTGCAGTGCTTACTCTTAAAACAGGCTTATGAGCTGGACTGAGTCTGTATTGCACTGCACATGATTTCACGTATTTTTTTCTACCCACTGTCATACTTTACATCTACATTACATGGGGCAGGGCTCCTTATGGCACTTGGCTATTATGTTTTACAAAGAGAGCAACATTTTTTGAAGTCAGTTACCTGTTTCGCTTATGTCCGGTATTACCAAGAGTAGTTTTTCCATTGATATTTGAAGTTCAGGTGAGGACAAACATTCTTTGAAATCCAGCTCTCCCTGAAGAGAATATAAACTTTACTGTTGATGCTGATGTTAACGTGCTTTTTCCCTTGCTGGTCTAAAAGTGTGGTACCAAGAGAAATAGTTATATTCTTAAAGAACCTGGTACAAAGCTTATTGGAATGCTTCTTGCTGTCTCCTAATGAGTATTAGATCAGGCCTAAATTAGGTTAGAAGACTAAATGAAACATTGCTGAGTCTATTTCTTACTTAAAACTTCCCTGAAATACAATAGAAAGTTCTCTGTACTCTTGTATTTGTCAAGATGATGGACCAACCAAGGCTACTTCCTAAAATTTATCATTGGCAATATGTGTTAAGTTCTCGGTGGAAGGTCTCAATTACCTTTAATTATGGTAAAACTTTTTTTCAGATTTAATTAAATATAGATGGAAGTTCTTCCTTAGTAATTATTCCTTGGGAGAATTATTTTAAAGTGGGTACATTTCATGAGAAATGTTTCTAAGGGATTCAGCCTTGGCAGAGATGGAAGTTACAGAAGCAAAGTGGGGACAAAAAAAATGTAATTTTATCACTTGATATCAAAAAGTTTATCTAACCTTGAGTTATCTTTGTGTTCTTAATTGCTGAATGAAATGTTCACCAAGTGCACTTGGGTTTCAAGGAGTTTCTTTGTAAATCATAGTACACAAAGGTGCCTATAAGTAAGATTTAGTCTGTGTTGTGACTGTGGTCCAGACCCTTTCTACACAAGTGTGGTTTTTCTATGCTGGGCTAAGCAGATACCAGAGTTAGTTCTCTTCTTCCAGGAATGTGCAGTGTGTAGTCTTTTCTATTTTGCAAAGATGTACCTTCACTGTAGAGTGTTCTGTAAGAAAATGAGTATCTAAATTCATGTAAATCAGGCTTAATCATCATTGTCCCCCCCAGTACTGCAGATAACACAAAGGCAGTACTTCCATTTTCCTGGAATGGATAGGGTGGAACAGGAGTCCAGGGAACCTACACAGACAAAACAAGCTCTGACAGGAAAGTCTGTAGCTGAGTACGGAATTGAGTCAAGTACTCCATAACACAGGGTCTTTGAGTAACAGGGCTAGCTTGTCTTTCTGTTGTTCCTCTGACTTTTTGTTCTCCTTTTTGTCCTCTGAAAAGGTTTGTTAATGTGGCACCTCTTTTAATAATCTAATGGAAGGTTTTTTGTTTCCTTAAATCTCCCCTGGTTGGTTAACACAACTGTGTTAAATCAGGCTGCTTTTGCTTGGTCTTATGATTGCATTGTAAGATGCTGTAGAACAGTTTTCATCTTCACAGTAAAGAGTAAATGACTCCACACAGCTCCCTAAAAAGCATAAAGTAAATGTAATTGTCCTCATTATCCTGATTACAAAGCTAAAGGTATATTAAAACTTCCTGGTTGAGATAATGAGGGTTTAATATCACTCTCTGCAATTAAGTGCTGAGGTAAAAGTTAAGCTGGTAAGAGAAGCTTCTTGCTAACATCAATGGGAATTGGGAATTTTTATCAAACTGAAGTCTTGTATGTTGACATTTTACTGACCTTGCTCTTGCTGCAGTGTTGATATTGCAGCTGTAAGAAAGGTAAGCTGAGATCAAATCAAAAAAAAATCTGTTACCTTATCTTGTGCTGGGGTCTTGCTCTTTTTTGGCCTGAACAGTTTTTATTGATCTTCAAGTGCTGTTGTTGCTAGACCGAGCTATGTACATAGGCTGCTGTCTTCCACTGACATGTCTGACTGGTTTCAAGTTTCATGTAGCGTGAGGGTTGCTGGCTGAAGCAGTAATGCTCCTAGACAAGGGAAGCCTGTAGAGTGTAGATATCAGATAAATATACAGCAATGTCTCTACAATGCAAAAGTACTAATATTTTTTTTAGAGATGTTGCATTTTAAAATTTAATACCTGTCTGTATTCAACTGGGACGTGTAAGATTTAACAAGCTGCTGTTTGGGCAGGGAGTCTGTTACACACTGTGCAAACAGACATGTGAAAGCACCTTTTGAACGGGTTTGTCTTTCTGTGTTGGGCATAAGGGGAGCCTGCGTAATGAACTCAGACTGGACAGTGAGTGTGGAGAAAAGAAGTGATCTTAGATGAATTCTGTCTTAAGTAATAAGTAGCACCTAGTGTAGAAAATGAGTAGTGACTTGTACAGTCCACATGATTTAAGGTCTTCTAGAGATCGTATCTGTACAGGTCTTCATTTAACTGCTGACACAGTTCTCTGAGATAAGTGGCTACCAGTGATTCTGTTAAATGCTGAATTTTTGTATGCTCTGTTTGTTCCCAAATGCATAGAGTAGGGGGAATTCTTAAAGTCTACAGGTATGATAACCCTCATGTAGATAACCTTCTGTGCAGCAGTTTGATTTGGAAACTGAGGATGATGTTTTCATACTTACTTTCAAAGGCTCACAAGCACTTGAAAGCCTGCACAGTTTTCAGACCCGTTCTTGCTACATCTGTTTTGACAGATGAGATGTACTTCCTCTTGGACCAGCAGTTTCAAGGGCTTTTATTCATGCAGTGGATAGCTGACGAAATACACTGCTTGAAAGGCAGAAAGAGTTTGACTTCACTCTTTGATCAGGAGAAAGGGTTTACAATTACCATCATATCTAGAACCTTGGATATCTCTGTAACAGAGTCCAAATTAAATAGCCATCTTGTGTGAAGCTGGAAGAAAGGTGTCATCAAAGATCTTCACCTTACTGAGGTTTTCTGTTCCTACTCATTGTCAAGGCTGACAGTGGTCCAGAAGCTGGCTCTACATCTTCAGTCTAACAATGGTACCTTTCCAGCATGTAATCCCACTGCCATGTAAAGGTAAATATTAAAGGTACTTGAAATAGGGGAGTTGGCAATGGTTATGAATAAGTGGTTCTTATTTTTTTAAAAGTAAATCCATGCTTGAGCTGACCTGTGATAGACTTGATATTAAATCAAAAAATTCTCTCTGCTGTAGAGGGGCAAAAAAAATGGTTCTGTCTTAAACTTTGTCATAAGTGCCAAAAAAAAAACAACCAACAAAACAACATAGACCTTCTGTGTAAACCCTGCTCTTTACTTTATTAGTACGTGCTTACCTAGAATAACTTTACTCAGACTTTGAATATTCATTATTTCATTTATATATAACATTATATAATTATATTTATGTTAATACATTATATATATGGTATAGTGATTAATTTTAATCATTACATATAATGATTGATATTTATTAATCATTATAATTAATATTAAAGTTAAATATGGCAATTATATTAATATCAATAAACAACATATTAAATGTATTAATATTAATGATTATATATAATAAGTATCTGGAGTGTGAAAGTGTACAGTTTTAAGAAAAATTCTTATCAATAGAATCTTCTGAGTCATTTTCCTAGAAAAAGAAAACTTCAATAATAAAAAAACCTGTTAGTCAAGACCTTAAAGGGTAAATTAAACCTGGCATTAGGTCAAAAGACATCACATTGGGTTGATAAATATTTCAAATTCAGATTCTTCTATTTACAGGCAGCATTTGACTATCTCTGTAATAGTCTAGCGTAGTTTCATCCATTTATTGCAGTAAAATATACAAATAATATACAATTGCACAGAGTTGTAATGACATCCACAGGGAGTATCTTGTTTTAGCTATACTGATCTCTAAACAATTCTAATGAGATGTAATATATGTAGAAGAGACCTAGGGTTTTTGTTTTGTAGTCAAAGATATGGAGGGATACCACAGGATATATCTTTCCAATGAAAAGAGCTTAGACTTTGATTTCAGATAAATCACAAGGTAACAGTTTGCAGGCAAAGGACTCATGGCCACTTAGTGAATACATCGCAAACTAAATCTGAAAAAGCCAATCTGCTCACAATTGTAGAACAAGTGTGTGGAGATGACCTTGGGAAAGGCCCACGAGAAGTGTTTTGCTTAGAAAGATTGAACGTGCCAGCTTGAGAGGTCCAGACCCCAGTATTGCTCTGTCTGCATTTAGTGCTGAGCCATTCTCTCAAAATCAGACATACCATGGAGCTTTTGGCAGTGGTGGGAGACCCATTTTAATCAAAGCAGTCTCTTTCCCTCTGTGTCAACCTCAATTCAGTTTGAGTACCTGGAATAGCAAATTAAATTCACATCACTAAATTCTTGTTTCCTAGCAAGGATAGGGAAGGGTTTGGGGACTTCATTTGCCAAAATGTTTGTGGGAGATGAGGAAAGGTATATGAAATTATGGTGTTCATGTGACTCGATCTCCAAAATGTTGTAGCTCCTATTGTCACAAAAAAAAAAAGCTTAGTGAAACAGCCATCGGAATCAACGTGACATTTTGACTCAGTTTTTCTAACCTTCAATTTTTTCAAATATGTGGGAAAATTATTACTTTTTCCCTGGTCCTAGTGAAATATAATTATAACAAAAACAGTCACTTTCACATTAAAATCACAAATGTCTTTTCATCTGATTACAGAAAACTGTCTGTTTTTCCATGCTGTTCTCTGACCAGGGATAGCACTACTGGGTCACGTATATTGAGCTCAAGGTAATTGCTTTTGTTAGGAGATTCTCTTGAGTGTGCAGAAAATGTTTTTGAAAAGGGAGGCATTATTTTGGGAAATTGTAGCTGTCGTCTTTCAAGGTATCATCAAAACAAGAATGCCTACATTTGTCATTTCCTATTGAAAAACTCTCAAGTTGTTAATGGGATTTGTTTTCAAATGTTTTAACAGACTTCGGTACAACTTCTGCTCTCAACTTAAATGCTGCTCAAATGCCCTGTTTGCTGTAGTGATGGTAAGCTGACAGGTCAATAGGAAACAACGGGTTTATCTGCTATGTTAGTGGCATGGATTATGTGAAGGGCATTTCATAGCATGCATTGTTGAGGGTGAGGAGGAAATATATTCTGAATATTTTTCATATTTTCATTGATTATTTTTGTCGGTCTCAAATGCAAATAGCAACAGGATTGTTATATATTAAAATGCCTGTAGTAGCGTTGGACTTCCTAGCAGCACTGAGACACGGCTTTTTTTATTTCCAGGTTGGATTAGTGTCTTTTTATTGCAAACTACATTAACCCACCAAAATACTTCCTAGGTGGGGAAATGCTGGGGGGGGGGGGGGGGGGGAGGGGAGGCGGGAGGGGGGTGTTGAAATGATTTTAAATTTGTGCTTAAAAATGCACAGCTGCATGTTATTTGCAACAGAGCTTGGGAGCACAGAAAGAAATCTCCAAGTTGTGAGACTGCCAAGAGGTATGAGCACCTGACCTGTCCAAGCCTCATCCTTTTTGGGTCTTAATAGGTTAGTAGCTAGGATCACTGAAGATTTCTGAAAATATTGAGCTGTGTAAAGTTGGCCTCTGTTGAAGAGCTCAGGTGACTTCTCCAGCTCTCTTTTTCTCCCCCAAGGAGAAAAAAAAGGCAAACAGCCCTATTAGTATCAAATGAGGCAAAGTTATTGTCAATACTTCCAAGGTGCTCTAATGTTCTTGGAATACTGGGTCTGAATTCATACCAGCTAGAAGCAGTATCTTTTTTTTATATATTAATATAAATAAAGCAGTACCAGTAGAGCTCTTGAGACCTCTAGAGTTTGACCAGCAAAGTTGATGGGGAAAAGAATAATGTCTGACATACAAGAAATTGAATCAAGTTGTTTACATTTGGATTTTCCAGCCTGAAATGTATGTAGATTCTCTTAAAAACATAAGGTCCAGAGCATTTGTTATCTGAAGCAAGCTACAATTTATCACCTTAGTGAGATCCTGTTAGCCAGATTTCTGTGTAGATGTGTTTTCTTTCCAATCATTTTCAGCTTTCCCTGTTTTTTTCTCAGCTGACAGTTCTGTCCACCAATTCTGTAATTACTGTCTATCATTTTAAGTGACGGGCTAAGGGCCAATATCTAAGGTCAGGGCTATGAACATCTGACTTCCCTTGAGAGTAGAACTGGCTGAGTAGGAAGAATATTGATTCACTGAGTAGCTCAACCAAAAAGAAGGAACACTTTCAAATGCTTTTGACCTAATAGTGTCCAAGCATCTCTACTTGAAGTAAGTTAATGAAGGGGTAAATTATATCTTGTATGAATCATGCATCAAATCACAAAGCAAGGAAGACTTTGAAAAAGAAGCCCAGAGGCTAGGTGCTCGGTTCTGGAAGCATGTCTGAAACAGGGTTTAGATTTAAAGAAATTGCAGAACTGTGTGAATTTGACCCATGTCTGAGTGGAAACTGAACTGCCTTTGTGGCTACTGCAGTGGGTCTGCACTGTTTTACTTTTCATTTACATGCTCCTATTCAAAATGAAATCTAATTCACATGAAGGGAGAGCCTGTAACTTATCCTTCCCTCGGATGATATTTAATTTAGAGAGGAAAAATATTACATTTCCTTTCCAGCTATTTCTTCTTCCTTTCCCACCCATACTTGTAGACTTGTAACCCTCAGTTGACTACTCTTTTCATCATTGGGTAACAGCCTTGATTACAAAGTACTAAAAACTTCCCAAGCTACCTAAAAGACACTGCAGATGATGTAGAAAAAATTACCTCCCTCACATCTCCTTTTAAAAAAAAAAAAAAAATAAGCTAAAGATGGTTCCATTATATCATTTGTGACTGGGATTTAAGATGCTTCTGAGAACTGAAGTGTCCATCTCCCATCTGATGGAAATGCCACTTTGGAATCTGCTGGTATTTGATTATCTGAAGCCCTTGAAATCTGTGTTTGTGTCTGTGGTATGAATGAATGATGTGGAAATGTCAAAACAGCTTTTTATATGATGAACAGTAACAGAGAAGCAGAATAGTGATCTGAAAAGACCTTTAAATGTCTTGGCTGAGTTTAACTTTCTTGGCAAATTAGATACAAATAACTAAAACAGACTGTCCTGTAGAAGGGAAAAAGTGCCATGCAAGATGTGTCCTAATCTTCTGTGTTACCCATTCTGATACTTTTATCCTTGAACATGAACAATTTATGTTCAGGAAAACCAGAAATTTATGTTCAGAAACCGAGGAAGATGGTTTCACTGTGACAGACAAGCATTTTTTGAAACAGCTCAGTACTGGTTCCTTCAAAGGTATCTAAGTGCTTTCTGTTGCCCTTTTTGCAAAGAAATAGAAGGGGAATGGGGAAAAGTTCTAGCTATTTTTGTATGAAAGTCCAACAGAAATGTTCCTGTCTTCATTTTTTTTATTTAATCTTGGTTAGTAAGAAACTTGTGAAATGCTGCTGACTAGCAGATCACTACTCGTGTCCACATGATAGTTAACCATTGCCAGGTAGATGAACAGTGAACAAAAAGTGTAGTCTGGATGGGTTAGAAATGAATATTATTTTTTTTGCATGCACTGAGCTGTTTTATTTCAAGTTTTATATTTTATCTCTTTATTTCCTTCTGTTGTCTGTCTGCTCTCCCTGGCATTCACAGCACACCAACTTTTTAATGAGCTGCTGTAGAGCAAAGGGGTCCAAGGCCAAACATGAGTCTTCATCTTGGGTGGAAAAGGGAATAATTAAATGCTGAAAAGGTGGTGCAGTCAGATGGAGTGGAAATGAGGGCAAAAGGGATAATGAACAAAGTGAGGGCAGTTTTGATAAATCTCTTTAGGAGAGGGTTGTGACGGCCAAAGCCACTCTCTGATGTGGCATGGTTTTGCTGTACTCTTACACACCAATGACTGAGGGGAATGCTCACAAAATCTTGAGCAAGACTGCATACAACTTGCTTTGCCTTCTCAGGTTGGATGTTACATGGAGAGAAAGTGACCTTATACCTTAAAAGGCAATGTATAAAATGCTGATTTTTTTCTGCTTCAGAGGCAGATCAATTAAGGGCTTTTGTGCTGTATTTCACTTGTGCTCCTAGAGGTTGAGAGCAGCATCAATATTTGAACACTTCTGTTATTATGGTCAAGCAGTACAGGAGGAAGCTAAGCCATGATTAGGATGGGATATTTGGCAAATGTGAATGTATGGGAAAATAAGTGGGCTGTGACATGAAAGAAACTGTTGCAGGTAACTTTTCTGAAATGATACCAGATCTGGCGTAGCAGGCGATAGCTCAAGGGCAGGGCTTGCATTCAGAGGGACCTAGGGAGGTTAGAAGAATGGACCAACAGCAAACGTATGAAATTGAGCAAGGGCAAATGTGAAGTTTTGAGTCTGGGATAGAACCAAACTCTGCAGCGATATGGGCGGGGGACAGGCTGGATGCAGAGTAGGTCTGCTGAGAAGGACCTGGCAGTTTTGGCAGACAGCAACCTGAATGTAAGCCAACCATGTGCCTTGGTAATGATGATGGCTAACAGCATCCTCAGCTGTATTAACAGGAATACAGTCAGTAGATCCAGGGAAGCAGGCATCCTCTGTTCAGAAATCATAAACTGAGGTCAGCGAGGGTTCTCAGGAGGGAACTGCTAGAGGAAAAGTTAATAAGTGATACGTTTTTGAAAAATTCAACCATGAATTTCTGGAGTGTGAAGGACTACTTCTGCTACCTTGGCTGAAGCACTTTGATAATGGAGATGGAGGATGTGCAAGACTAGGAGCAGCTGCCAAAGGCCATCCTAGGACCTTAGAATGAAGAATTATCTGGCTGGACAGCAGGGCCATCAATGAAAGGAAGAGGGCCTGCTACGGGAAGGATCAGGCATTTTAACTGAGTCACTTTTGCAGGTACCTGTGGCCACAGTTGTCATCTGACAGCTGTGACACTCCCACCCATCCCCTGTATCTGGCTAGATATGGGGACCCTACTGTATCCAGGTTGGAGCTAAGGACAGCTTTTTATCAAAAGCAGGAGTTTCCACTTGAATTCAAATTTCTGTTGAAAGATATTCCTAATTAACTGAACTGTGCATAGGGAGTCAAAGGCATTTTAGAGCAAAGCTGGCACCTTGCTGTCTGTTCTGGCAGCTTTTGAGACCATATGCTAATTGAGACTGCCTGGAGACGTAGTGAGGTTGAAGATGTATCTGGCTTGATGGACATGGATGTTCAGCCCCAGATCTATCACCTGTTGCCACTCCTTGGTGATGAGCACTGGTCAATCTGTGACCATGTGTCAGTGATACAGCTATGGTTTTGCCTGTGGTTCTGGACTTCTGTAACCCTTCACTCTCTTGGATGAAAGATGCAAGAGGTAACCTTTGTTCTAAAACTAAATACTTCATTTCACCAAGGATGCTGTACAAAGGAAAAAGAACAAGACTTGCTTTTTCTGTCTCCTTTAAAGGATGCCAAGCTTATTGCCAAAGATCTCCAAGAAATTCAATCTTCTATCCCCATCTTCTTTATCATCATCTGCTGATGTGCAAATGTAGAATGTGGGGCTTGGGTTTATAATGACTATTTTCTGACTTCTTATTCTGAGCAAATGCAATAGGAGCTGTATATACTGATTCATGGAAAGAAAACCAGCTCAGGCATCTTCTTGGGACTGACCATGTTGGTTTGAGGGTTATGTGGACTCTGACTCCCCACTGCATTTCTGAGCAGCAGGGAACATGCTTGGAAGAGAAGACAGAATCCTATGCCTTGTTTCATTAGGTTTGCCTTCATCTCTTTGTAGGGAACAGTAGCGGGGAGAGCTTCAAGGGAGATCCTCAACTGCCTAAAAGATTGAAGAGTTTAGACTAGCCAGATTAGGGCATGCTAGCGTTTATGACCAACCTAAGGACAAGAGTAGCTAACACTTGCTAACCACCCATTCCTGGCTCACTGGCATAATGTAGATTGTCTTACAGATAGATCTGAGAGGGTAGCTTTTGTCATGCATGTTGGAAATAGGCAAAATTAATTTTCCTAGATCCATGTTAGGATGCTGTGACAACCCAGTTTTTATTACTTTATGCTGTCAGCATGAGTGTTGAAAATAAAACCAGCCAAAGCCCGGAGATACAGATTTTCAAATAGTTAATCTATTAAAGAAATCAAATGGGGAAGGATTAGCAACAAACAAGGAAATGTAAATTTCTGAAAGACCCATCAGTTTGCCAGGATTTGTCACAGACACCTCTCCAGGAAGAGCACAGCTATCTAAATCTCAAGGCATGACTACTATAGTGCCAAGAAGAGGTATTTGGAAGGAATGTGCCCTATACTAATGTACTGAAATGATCCTAATTATTCCTGCTTCTCATAAGAGCTAATTAACCAAAGAATAGGGTCTCATGCAGAAGTGGCTACCTACTTTACAGGGTCTTGGTTACCTTCTTTCACCTGGGGCTGTTAGGAAATATTGGCTAAGTCAGGCAGAGTGGGTTCACATATCTTTATGTTATTGTTTATTGGCTGTAGCAATTGTCAGCTTTCAGGAAAAGAACAAACAACAATGTGTAATTAGCTCAATTTTTCTAGTCTGACTTTACTAGCCGTTGTCGTAAGGGAACTAAATAGGATGGTCTCTTGGCTCTTGCCTCTTTAGATTCAGGACAGCTAGCTGCATCTTTACTGGGAGATATTTTGTCTCTGCCAATTAGCTCCCAGCTGGAAAGAATATTCAGCTAATAGTTACTTTTTTTCATGTTGTGTATCATTGGGTGTTTATTTAAGTTACTTTTGTGGCAATAGCCTGTTTCTGCATAGAAGTGTAAGGTTTCCTGGGAAAAGTGAAAATTATATTGACCATTCAGGTAGCTAAATTAGAAACAAGCTTAATATTGCTAAGTAAGGATTGGAACAAAATATTCAAGGACATAGTAGATTCAGTATCTCGTGAAACCTTTGTCAACATTGGTACTTCTCTGCAAGAGATTTTCCAGACCAAATGAGCTGCTGGGTTTAATGTGAGAGTCTAAAGGATGTATTACAGAAAAAGGCAGATAACACCATTACAATATCCTTAAACGCTATGGATCTGATTAAATTGCAGTGATTCAGTAGACAGAGTCTCTCTGATGTGTCCAGCACTGATACAACTGAAAGTTTGAATAAGGAGCTATAGTATTTTATAGAACAATCAGCTCCTTATAAAAAAAAACTAAAGAGCTATAAGTTCCAGTATTTTCAGCACTTTACTTTTCTCTTATGTCTCTAGTGTAAATTCTTATGTTTTTCCTTCTATACCTTTACTTTGGTGGTCTCTTCCTTGTGGATACATCTTTATTCCCTGAGTGGCTCTTGCTGGCTTGCTACATCACCAACTTGTCATGATGTCATGTATTGACATGTGGAGGCAGAAAGGTGTGATGTTGGGAAGGATGTAATAGGTTAGGGAAAAGCAGGGTCGGAGAGAGAAATGTAATCAAATATAAGGCTTCAAAGTGATTCATTGTTTTCTGCCTTCAGGTTTGGCCTGTGCTTGAACCATATGTTTAGTGATTCTCGTTACCTTATGGGTTTCATATAGCGATTCTTAAGGGGAATAAAGAATGCAAGAAGAGCTGAATTGGTGGCCTTTGAGCTCGAGGACTGCTGAATACTGAACAGTTGCTTCACTCCTTATTTTTATTACTTCCTGTAAAACTTTAAAACCTTACCTCATGTTTTAAGTGACAGCCAAAATAAATAAATCAGTTCTTTGGGCTGATGTTTCTCCCGTAACTTCTGATTGTACTAACAAGAAGGCAAGAGTAGTGTTGCAGAAAACATTAGAAAATGTTTTTCAGATTATTTTTTAGGTTACAATTTAATTAAGAAAATCACAGATTTTCATGAGTGGAAAAGGTGAAGAACTCAGTGCTTTGAAAACGATGTGACAACTAAAATTTTAAAATTATTTTTAAATGTGAAATCATTGAAATGTAGGGCTGGAAGAGATCACGAAAGATTGTGTAGCTCATGTCTCTGCCCTGTGGCAAGAGCACCTCAACCTGACCTGTTTCTGACAGAAGTGCATTCAGCCTCATCTTCAAGGTGTCCAGGCTACTGAAAATAGACACTCCACAGAAAGTCTCAGTAACCTATTCCTATGCTTCACTTTTACTTTGTTGTAAGCAAAGTTTCTCTTAATATCTAGCTTGTGTTTTCTTTGTAGGCACTTCGGATTGTGATTCCTGTCCTGCACACTGCAAAACTGAACAGTTTGTGCTCTTTGAAAAAACTGCGCCAACCCATTTTAGATAGGATTAGGATAATGCATTAGGATGATTTTAAACATCCTGATTGTTGTTCCTCATCAGTTCTGCTTTTTTTCTTATCAGTAATTTATTAATCCATTACAAGTTCCCGTTCCTCTGACAACATGTTTAATGAGAATCAGCTTTTCTTTGTCTCAATCTCTTTCAGTGAAATGGATAAAATAGCAACACTAGAGTAGTAACATTTCTATTACTATGGAATAGATGGAATATGGAAGGAGGAACACATCATAAATATGGTGAAGAGATGAAGAAAAATACTGAAAAGAGGTGCTGGGAAGAAAAAAAAGCCGCCTAAAAGCTGTCTCTGAAATTCTATCATTTTTATTGCATAATTGGGCATTATTGCTGACAACTCTTCCCTTATGATTTCCTTTAAGTTTGAGCATCTGGACGGGTGTTGCACAAGAGCCCAGTTTTCTTCTCCCTATACAACAGAGTTTTGATTAATTAATCATTACTTCAGTTTGAATAATACATTAAAGATGCACTTGAATCTGCTTGGAAAAAATACTAAAAAAAAAATAAAACAATGAAAGGAAATATTGCTCTGGCTTCTGAAAGGATGTGCTTATCAAATGGTAAGGTAGTTGTAAAAGGTAAATGCGTCACTGGTCAGCCTGTTTTTCTTTTCCTGCTTGTTTACGTAATTTCTGTACGTTGAGCGTGGTGACAGGCACTTCCTCAGTAACTAGTCTTAGCAGCATTAAGAGCAGAAGAAATAACCAGGCATTGAATGCAGAAATAAGGACTGGTGCTTGGGTCATTCTGATTGTTGAAGTGTTTGGGTGTGGGAAGAGCTTGGCCATGCAAATCCAAGGGGCATCTGTACCTAAGCTCAAGAGACAGTGCTCTCTTCTCCCTAAGGAATGAACTGCAGAGAAATCCAGACCCAATGCAAAACTAATGTTGCTGGTCTTGTGTGGCAAGATCATTAAGGCACAGAATGTGCCTGGGGGCCCTGATTGAGATCTGCCTTCCCAGGTGACCAAACAGAAGACCTTTCCAGTCTTTGCATAGACCAATACCTGATATCAGATGTGACACTTTGCCAAAAGCCCCTAGCCTGAAAGCCTGCAAAGATGAGTCCGATTATCTCCTGTGATCTCACCAGTGTGAAGGCACTGCTAGCTTTTAACCACAAAAGCTCTTGCTAGAGCTTTCCTCCCCCCACACCCCTTTAATCCATTTTCAAGCCTAGCAATGCCTCATGTTTACCCAGCAGGCCCATGTGAAAAGGTCAGTTTTATTTCTTTGACCTTTTTCATCTTGGTAAACATTGGCAGCTGGAGGTCCTCACTGCAGACATGTCAGCTGCAATGAAATGGTGTTACAGGTAATGACATGCATACAGAGCATCTCTGACCTCTCTGCTGTTTGCCCATCAACTCAGAAATCATCCTGAAATCTTAGCCACTGCAGAAGCAAGGAGACTGATTTGCTTTCAAGGAACATACAGGTGGACTTTTTCCCTTTCTCCTTTCACTTGGGAAGTGGGGGGTATTATTTGTGTTTTTCTCCTTTATGAATATTTAAGATCTTAACTCAAAATCTTAGAGGTATAGGTGTGCTTACTACTAGTGTGTAAT
This sequence comes from Cygnus atratus, assembly GCF_013377495.2. NCBI lineage: Eukaryota > Metazoa > Chordata > Aves > Anseriformes > Anatidae > Cygnus > Cygnus atratus. The sequence goes on from NC_066368.1 coordinate 11,573,128, forward strand.
ATAGTGTACATATGTTTTGTTCTTGATGTCTTAGTCCCCATTTGTTAGCTTATGAGGATTTTTTTACTAGATAGTTATACTTTCCTAGTATAATTAACTTTTTCTCTGAACTGGGATACTATGTCTGGAACTTATATGGACTGAAGTTTTGGTGAGGATGGAGGGGAAATAAAGAACAAGGTACCCACTGAGATTTGGATTGTGGCATTATATCAGAATCAACCATAACAAATTCACTAAAACTAATGCTACTGCTGTGGAAGCAAAGAGACGGTGTGAACACCATCAGAAGCAGAGTTTTGTACCACTTCAGTTTTAGATTTATTCCCTAGCATCTTCTGATCTTTCTTTGGATTTCTTAAGACTGACATTAAACAGGTACCAGCGTCTTTGATGCCAAGGTTAATCTGTGGCTATGTATTACCTTCAGCCACTGCTCCAAATCCTGTAGTTCCTCTCAGTGGGAACATGCATGGGTATGGAGGAAACATAAGGAAACATAAGTTGTCATATATTAGGGCTGCAGGTGCTCCTAGGTTCAGTGGTAGTCACCCAATCCCCATTAGATAACTGATGTTTTTCTACCTATCCCGTGCAAAGCAGCTTTTACTACCTTTGGTTTCTTGTGTATGTGAGTATCTTCACTCACTGAATTATCTTCAGTGTTCAATGTGCAGAGTGTTTTTCACCTTCTGCGTTGTAGTGAAGAACTTGTTGATAAATTTTGATAAAATTTTGACAAATTTTATGGTTAGATTAGTACCATGCAAAATGTAGGTTTCTCTGGGTAAAAGCTTTGGCTTTATGTTGTATTAATGATCTGGTACTAAACTTTCAAAAAACCAAAATCTTTAAAAACAAAACAATTTTTGGGTAATGATTGGAACACTCCTGGGAACTCTGTAAGTCCTTTAGTCCCTTGGTAATACTTCACTGTGGTTGTTGCATTTTTAATATTTGGTATAAGATAGTGACATGCTCTGATCATTTCTGTTGAATGCATGAACATCTGTTTTTTGTTGTGGTTTAGTGTTTGCTGTTGGCTGGGGATGAAAGGAGAGATCAAATGGTTTGAAGTTGGCTTTTGTTTTTTTCAAAGTTGCCTTTGTTCATAAGCTACAGCCCAGGAACTATGCAGCAATTCTAATTGTGACTGACAAGCATTGATAGAAAGGAGGAAAATGTGACTGAAGATATATTCACTGCGCTAACTCAGCAGTGCGAGAAAAATCTTAAAATTGCACCATAAAACTGTGCAAGCTTTACCTAATGGAGAGGTGAGCTTGTAGAAAGAAAGCGCTTCATTGTGCAATCTGCGCACGCTGCATGGTAATTAGAGACCTGCCACTTTGCCCAGGAACTGAAAAGAATTTGGTATTCTTTGCCTGGTGACCCAAGGGTGAGGATGTAGGTCCTCTGACCTGTGACAGTTCGAAGTGAGGGGGAGGAAGTGAAACCCCTGTGCCAATAGCTTATTGTAACCTAAATTGAAGCCAACATCCTCTTAGCAGGTCATGGTTTGTGGGCTTTCTGCTTTGTCCTTCCTCTCTTCGAATATTTTTGTATTTCATACAGTAACTTGATAGTAGTTACCTCATGTCACTAAACAAAAATGTCAAAGAAGAAACAAAAGAATGAACAGAAGAACAAAACAAAGAATGTCAAAAGGCCATTCCACCCTGTGCATTTAATGATATATGTTTGAAGACGAATAGATGACGAGCTTCAATGTCTAGCGAGAAATCGGAGAACTTTGGGTGCTGAAACGGGTGATTAACGCATCTGAAAGTATGGACAACTTCTTGCTTGCTCGGAGTGATGTACTCTTGCAAGCCTGATGAATATCATTTCATGACATGCGTTGTATGTGTCTGGCTAAAGCTTTCTTTAAATACCTGCCACATCTCTGTGTTTTGGAGAGAATGTGCTGTCAGCTCTGGCAAATGGAGAGATCACTCTGCTAGACTTATACTGAACAAATACTTCTTTTAAATGAAGACACCCCTTCTATGTTTAAAGTTAAGCAAGAAAAATATGTCCTACTGCAAAAGCTAGTGCCTGAGCTCCCACTGGGCAGAGAGGAGATGATATCACTCCCAAAGTATGAGTCATAAAACATGTTGGGTGAGTCAGAAAATGTCATAGAAGTTTTTATAAGTATAAATGACTTTTTCCTCCAGAAGTGCCTCTTACTGTTGTCAAGAAAGTGTCAGGACAATCACTTTAGATTCCTGAAGTCTACTTTAATTTCTAAGAGCTGTAGTCTACCCTTAGTGAATAACTTTACTTAAAAGCTAGAATTTGGGTTGAGGGGGTTGTAAGTACACCATCTCTTTAAGTTTTGAAGCTGGGGATTTGGCGCCGGAGTTTTGGGCAGCACGAAGTCTGGTGTCTGCATGCTCAGTCTGCCAGTCACTCACCATCAGGGAGGTTGTTTCCATGGCCTGTTTGCTAAAAGTTGCACTTTTTCCCCACTGTTATGCTTAAGAATATTCTAAGTTGATTTTGAATAATGTTTAAACTGCAGAAATTCTTAGAACTAAGATGATATTCAGTCTTGGCGTTCACAAAATCCTTTTGACTGTGTCACTGCACCCTCCACTTCAGAGGGGATGTTTGAGGGTGGAAAGAAAAAAAAAGAAAAACACAACTACGCTATACTACACTATGCAGCACTGCAAGAAGAAGAGAACCTGGAAGTAGAATGGGATAAACATACTGGTGGTGTTACTTAAGGATGGATCTGGTTTGTTTAGACCTTGTTAAAACAAAGGGATGAATTTACAGAGGCAAACAGCAATTACCTCAATGGGAATGTGGCCAGGGTATTGGATTAACATTAATGGAAAAAAAAAAAAAAAGTAATAGTCTGGATCTTTAATGATTCTTGGGGTTAGGACCTTGGCTTTCACATCTGTTCTGAAAGATAATTTTTGAAGCACTGCAGAAGGTAACTTTGGTTCAGTATTGACTTAAACGGGAAAAAATGCTGTCCTGATATTTTGAAAATAAAAACAAACATTATATTGGTTGTCGTGATACTGTAGAGTAGGGTGGGGTGTACAGAGTTATGGATGGGACTGATCCTTCACTTCTTGCTAGTCCCAGCTGGGTGCAGGACATAGCACTGTTTTGCTCTGTACATAGTTGCACTGAGTTCTTATGACAAGAACTGCCCTAAGGGGCTATTTCTAAGTACTAAGACGTAGCTGAACGTGGTCAGACTTGCTCTTGCTGATGTGAGATTCATTTGACTTTGTATCTCCAACTCAGTGGCTGTAGAGATTTTTTATCACCATATCATCAGTATAAAACCTGCTTTGCTCCTACTGTCCACAAATTAAAGATGCACCAATTACACTGCACAGTACTGGAACCCCACTATTTCCACACTTCCAGCCCTCTGTGAGGGGAAAAACAAATTTTCTAAGCAGCTTATTTTTCACACAGGGAAGTTCTAATTTAATATCCTTGGGAAGGTAATGTGTAGAAGAGTTTCAGCTTCTCTAAGCACTGGACTGCAAAACCTTCTCTATTAAAAGCTTCCTTGGACTTGATCAATTCATTTGTAACCTCTCTAAGTATGAATATAAATGCTGCCCACCTGATTAGCTTGCTTTACAGTACTTCAAAAGCTTTGCTAAAACTGTTCAAGGTAATAAATACCTAATGAGCACTGAACCTCCTTCCTTGGCAAATAAATAAATAAAGCTCAGCACAAACTCTAGGTAATGCTTTCAATCAATCAGCATAAATTCTTCTTTGGCTGCAAAAACCTGAGATGATAAAAATGTAGTTGCTTTGGATGTGCTACACTGATTATATTATTTCTTTCCTCACCCAGTAATAAGAACAAACATGAGTCATTTTCTTTCCTATACCAGTTCAAATGCATTCTGCTGGTAGTCTCATATCCTCTTCTGGTCTGTAGTACTTGCAACATTGCTATATTAATATTTAAAGTCATGTGGCCTGTTGGTATTAAGTTTATTGGACTGTAACACTTTCATGAGAATAAGTCAAGACTCCAGAAAGAAAACCTTTTACTTGCTTGTGGTACTGTTGCCATTCTTTAATTCTCTCACACAAGTAACTGCTTGAGCGAGTGATCTTGTTGGTACTAGGTCTATTTTTGAAATTTTCGTATAGAAGAATAAGATACCTAAAGGGTTATGACAGTAGAGAATGAAAACAATGGCTTAATGTTCATCATTCCTCTCATCTGTTCTTAATATGGCTAGGAGAGACTGCTATGGTGCAGGCAACCTGTAAGCATTAAAGGGACGGAATTTCACCATTCTCAGCAGGGTCCATCATAGGTGATCCATGTTACCTCTTGTTCTTTATATTGATCAGCCCTGGTCTTTGCACTGATACATTTTGTTCTTTCATAAAAGCTCAGGTTTTTGAATGATTTATTGAAATCCTGTGCTATGACTAGTGAAGCTGTTTTTTTCTTAAAAAAAAAAAAAAAAAGAGCTGTGACCACTGCTGCTGGTAGATGTAAAATATCTGCTGAATTGGTCCAGCCACTTAGGGACTCTATCAGTAAGAAAAAAAAAAATGTACTTGTTATTCCTTGTTTCTTTTTACACATTCCAAAAGGAGGACTAGTTAATTGCCTTTTAATTGTGTATCATGCTTCTGAGGGAGAGCAGAGTGATTTATATCCCATGCTTGATTTGCTTGTGTTCCTAAGTGTTTAACTTAGGGTGCCTGCAACCCACTGGTGCAGTCCTTCCTTGATATTCTTGTGACAACAGCAAAAACATGGTAGATATTGGGTGCATTTATCTCAGGTTAGAAAAGGAATGCAACCTCTGCCCCTTGCCCTGCAGCCACCCATACGTTCATGGTAGCTCAAGCAATAAAAGCTCTGCAGTTCTGATGAATGTGATTGTTTTTGCAAGGATTTGATTCAATGAAGTCACTTCTTGTTTTCTGATGTCTAAACCACTTAATCGCTTCCTTCTTATAAGCATGTTTTGTTCATTTTTGCTCCTTCAGATTCTGCTGAAAAAATCACTTCTTACACCCCTCTTTGATAAATTTAGTTGAAAACAAATATTTTCTCAAGTAGGTCCTGTTTCAGGTATAGAATCCTTTTGATAATCTCAGGTGATGTCTTGAGTTTTATCCAGCATCATGATATATGGATTACAAATGTCAAATTGCTCTAACCTTCTTCGAGCGTATATGTATTATCAGCAGTAAATTTTCAAGACCTTTTCTGGTAGCTCTTAAGAGATAGTATGACTAAACCAACCTTATGCAATATGACTAATTTGAAAAATTAATTATTAAACTTCCAAGTAAAGTTAGGAGAAAACATGCCTTGTCCTTTCTCTTTAGAATTGTGTTGATCTGGCAACATCAGTGGTTTCCCCAGTTCTTTTAAGTTTCACCAAATTGATATAAACCCCTCCACCTCAACAAAACAAAAAAAGCATCTTAAAAAACAAAAATAAATTAGTGTTTGAGCATGGGGGAAGAGGGAACAGAACTGTTTCATGTGAGCACGTTACTTTTTTTCTATGTATTTTGTGTCAGAAAAATACATGGGGGATCTAACAATCACTGTGTATAATAGTATGAATTTTGAAATAGATATCTTTATATATGTATATACATGCATAATCATTTAGAATATCTAGCAGTTTTGCAGGTTGAGGGTTTCCGTCTCTAAGAAACGGATTTGTGCATAGGCTTGACTCTTTACTTATCCTTATTGCACTGAAGTTAGTAGTAAGAAACATGATTTTGTTTGTTGTGCCCTTTTCTTGGGAAATCATTCTGGTTAATAGCCTGCCCTTAGATGGGATGAAACAAGTGCAAAGATGTTCTTTGACTAAGAGAGAAAGTAAATGGAAAATAAAACTTGTCAAATAATATGTAATGGTGAAGCTGATTCTATGCGCTGTACGACAGCATCTCTCTGTTCTGGCAAATTGCACCTTTTAGGCAACCTTTTCTGTAGCAGGGGCAATCTGCTTGTCTGGATCTGTAGTGCAAAGATTGTCATCGTTTGTCTTGCTGTCACCTCAAACAGGCTCTAAAATTCCTGTGCTAATCTTTAATATTGTAGAGAAAAGAGAAAACTTAGTTTTTGAAACATAGTATGCATTTGGTGTCTTATTGCTTATCTTTGTGCCAGTCTGGCAAACACTGGAGACATTTGAGTAAGTGTTCCCTGTTGCATAACATGTTTCTCTTGCTATATTAATATTATGACACCTATCATTTTTGTGATTAAAACCCATGGCAATTGCAGAACAGTGCATTTTGTGTGTGTGTGTGTGTGTATATATATATATAAAGTACTTTTTTTCACAGATGTGAAAGTAGTCACCAAATTTTTTTATGCAAGTAATGGCTTTCAGGCTTGGTGACTTGGCCTACATCAGAAACATAAATCCTTCCCAACTTGTTTGTCTGCATCGATGATGCATTTAAAATTCTCAGTAATTAACTTTTGGGATTCATGTGGGCCTTCCTTCTCTTGAAGGCCACCATCTGCCAATGACTGAATGTTCAGGGCAGTTCTTGCTTTGAGCATACTTCTTAGTCTCAGTTATATTCTGGATTTACTGAAGACTTCCAAAAAAAAAAAAAAGTCTAGTTATTTCAGGAGACTTAAGACCCCTGTTCCCAAAACCAGGGAAAATGTGTCGAGTTGAGTTCAGTCTCCAGTCATAATAGGTAAAGGAAAACCCAGATTTGTGAGAAGTGTACATGCTTGCTGGGATCTTGAGCAAACAAACTTGAAGGAATGTATTTTTTTCTGGTCAGCCCTTGGAAGGCATGACAAGAGATGGAGAAGAGGTCTCTGTCTTAAACTGCTGGAGGATTCTCTTTTGAACAAGACAACGAAACCTACTGTAATTCTGGGGAGGGATTTATAATGTTGTGGAGTGTCTGGACTCGATGGATAGCTGAGGGTTAGGTGGAAAAGAGAGCAGCCTTACATTGAAGGGACATTGAAAGAAGATCACAGTTAGTGGTAGACTCAGCTGGGAATGAAAACTGAGATGAGGGTGTAAATAGTACTGATCCAATGTTTCTAGTATATGAGGTCAAAGAGGCTTCTTGGCCACCTTATCACACTTCTGAGGGGTTAAAGTGCAGTGATTTATAACCACCTTTAACACAGCACTGCCTACTCCAGACTACTGTCTGGAAAAAACAGTTCAATCTCAGGGGATTTACTAGTGAACAAATTACTCTGAGTTATGGATTTTTGCATCTCTGGCAGAGGTAGAGTCCTAGGGCACCTGTCTTGTTATCTGAAATCTGTGTTCAGAATCTCGGCCAGCTTCTATTAATGTTACAGGCAACTCTAGCAAGCCGATGCCCGCCAGCCCAATGTGGGCAACTACTTTAACAAAAAAGCACAGTTGTACCCACAGTGGAAAGAACTGAAATGTTAGTAAACATGTGGATAACTTACATCAAAGGGTTTGGGAAATTGAATTGAACTTGTTGGGAGGGGCATAAGTAGGGAAAAATAAAACACCATACTGATGAAAATCTCCTTGACAGCCAGTCGACTGCAGATGGTCTGATGTCCCAGTACTAGGCAGTGCAGGTAACAGCACCACACCATCTACTGAAAGGGTTAACATGTTGTAGGATTTCCTGCTGCAGATGATAATCTAAGACTCTCATGTCCTTGATGTTCTTGTTAATAAATCAGGTTTGAGCTGCTGTTCCAGATTTTGATGCTGTCCTTGGGAGAGGTTGTCACACAGTTGCTTAAGAGGGAGCATAATGGTTTATGACTACAGCACCTGAAGTCCTCTCATGGAATGAGTTCCCAGGAGATCCTAATCATACAAAACTACTATTGCTTGGCTAGTGATAATGTCATGCTGCCAAGCTAAGTTACATGTCTTGCTGTGGCAAATGCCTGGCTGATTAATTTTAATTCAATGTAAATAGAAACAGTGTCAAGGAAATATCGTAAATAAGAAATGGCTCTACATGTGAAGGTATTAGTTGGAGGACTGATGAGCCAGAATGGCATTGCCACATTTCTCAGTAACCTCTGACAGTACTGATGAGGTAACAAGTGATCCTTGGCTCAGCTGTGGAAAAAGTGCACTGAGGACTGAGAAGCCCTGAACAGAAGGAATTTCTCTTTTGAGAGACAATAAAAATAGAGAAGACATAAGGAAGGGGAAAAATGTGGATACAGGGCCATGAAGTGAGGTTCCCAAGGCTGCTGGAAAAACTTTGGCAGAGTAAGCACTGCAAGCTCTACCTTCCTCTGGTGATTTCAGCGAGTTCAGTGCAGTTTTTATCCTTATACCACCCAGAGCTATAAAAGAAAGTTTACTGCTTTCTGCTTTAACTGATGAAGGAGCTGAGATGGGCTGAAGGGAAACACTACTGTGAAGGGAATGGGGTGAAGTGTGGTCTGCTCCATTTCCATAGTGTATGCTCATCTACCTTACTGAGGTGGTTCCTTTTTGATGGAGGCAGTATGTGGCACTCCCCTGCTGGGTGCACTCTGCTGTGGATGCCCCGCTCAGTTTCCTTTATGAAGGTAAAGACATATTCTTCCGAATTAACACATCACCTAAATTATTTCCTGCAACTCCAGGGTACAGAGAGAAATGATCAGCTGCAGGTTGATATTACTGATGAAATTAGCTAACAAACTACTATTCTTGTAGCAAGGAAGTCAGGCTTTTTTATAATTTACGGCCTGAAAATAAGATTAGGTGTGTGTGTGTGTCAAAATATATGTAAATGAAATGAATCATTTAAGCTCCTGTCAAGTTGCCAGTTCAAACCTACTCATTCTGGCCAGATCTCTTTATATTCATAATCTGGTTGCTCACTTTGGACTCAATCCACAGACTTTCCTTTTTGCTTTTTGGGTTATATGTAAGTGGCTAATCATATTACAGCCAATAAACGACTCGGAGTTGCAGTAGGTCATTAGATTTCATTATTATTATTGTTTTTTTTCTCTGGAGCATTCTGAGAGAAACTGACGAATATTCTGAGAGCATGCTGGAAGACAGTGGAGCATTGCTTTCATTGTATGGGCTTCTGCTAGTCATTTGCATAGTGGGCTAAAGTGATTTAATTACACAGGACATATGAAGAAAAGAATGGCTTTCTGTCTAGAGTGCTGGACTGGAGTTATGAGCACTGTTATGTGCTGTACACTGTGCTTGTGCTTGACTTGGGCAAATCATTCTCCTTCAGTTTTTTTCCTTATGCTAAATGGGGACAGTAATTACCCAGTTCAGAGGAGGGTATGTGGCTGAAATTAATATTTATCATGTACTCAATTTCCCTGATGAAGTTTGTAGCTCTGTTGCTGAGTGCAGTTATTTCTGGGTTTTGACTTTTGTTCGTGAAGCATGAAAAGGTTGACTCCAGCAGGAAGGGGTAGTAGGACGTAGCCTGAAGAAAAAAACTAACTTGTATTTATATAAATGCAATGAATTGCTAAAAAATTTAAAGCATTAACATAGCTAGTACTGCCTTTGCTACTGAAATGAAACTTGTTCTCTGGGAGACGAGAAGGTAAATAGCAAGGCAGAAGGTTTTTTTTTTTTTTTGTGGTAGAAGTAAAAATATAAACCTTTGAGGATAACCCTTGGTGGAAAGACATCTTTAGGATTCTAAACACAGTTCACTTTGTGGATGTGACTGAAAAATTTGGTCCCCTTTATTGGATTCCGTTAACTTGTCTAAAGAAACAAATCCTGATTCAGCACAAAGTGCTTATTTTACCGTATGTTATTAATTGGAATATGTTTTCAAACCTATCAGTGGATATGTAACAATGCAAGTCTTGGTATAATGTCCCAAATGATTTTTTTAACTGGATTTTGTGTATCATCTACAATTTCTGTAAACCTATTTTCTGTCAGTTACTCAAATGCAGTGAAACCTAATATGTTCCAACCTTCATAATGTTTGCTGGAAAACAGATTTATGCAAAGCTGCTCAAGACTGAGGACTTGGTGAGAAATGTGGTAAATGAGTTGCCTTGTCATATTGAACAAAAATCTTCAGTGAGAGGGGTCCACTGACAGTGATCTCGCATGTGTAATCGTGTATTGCATCCAGAGGTACTCAGTTTTAACAGCAGATCAGGTTAAGTAGAGGCTTAGCTCTTGTCAGCACAAGGGAAATTACCCTCAAAATTAAGCAATTTATGCAGTTTCCAGATTGGGATGACATCAAGGATATGTCCAATGTAAAGAATGTTTTTAAGTGCTTTGCTGAATTCAGGCCATAATGGCGAAGTTCTTCACCTTTCATTGATGTGATGAGTAGCATCTACCAGGTGAATTACTACTCCTCTCCTTGAAATGCTGAGCTTTTGAGCCAGACTTAACTGTAACATAGATTTTCAGATGGGTACTCTAGCATTTTCTGTAGAGTCCCTTTTCTCTCAGTGAATCCTGCTTAATTCATCTACCCATGGAAGGCCTCCAGAGAACTCTTGTTTTCTTATCCTGGAATGGATTTTTATTTTCTAATAACTTCTCCCTGAATTTTGACTCTGATTAGCGGTGTGCCTGCATTTTAATAAATGTTCTTAAAGAGCTCCCTTCAGTCTCCCCCCAGCACTTAATTACAATGTGTAAATATGCACACAGCCCTATTATTGATGTTAATCCCAATGCTGATAAAACTGGATAGGAGAGAATAGAAATGAATTGGAATACGGATAAGCAGAGGTCTTTCATTAGCCCAACTAAAAGTAATCACAGATCTCTTGCTGGTAATATACATCTTGCAGATACAGAGTACTAATTACTTCTGGCAGTGCTGTGCTCCATCACACATAACTTTATTGTAATCCTGTGGTGATATAATGCTTTCACATACCAGTTGCTTCTTTCCTTCTTTCTCTCCTTGATGATATGACCTTACAGATCTTGAACCTTCAAACTATACCTTGTAGTGTCAAGGTTAAGGAAATCTGTCAATCTCTTATTTGTTTTTGCTCAAAGTTCTCTTCAATGTTTGCTATAAAGCGTTACAGAAGTCAGGGAAAAATCTTGTACATTAAATGTACCCAGGGTAGTGTTTTATACTTCATCCAGTATGGTTGCTAATGTGTAATTGACAGATATATCAATTACCCCTTTCTTCTCAAGGAACCTGGAATACTTCTGTATGTTTTGCATTGCATATATTATGTCTGGTCTCTTCAAATTGGAGTACCTGAAGTTCAGCTCTGAAATCAAAAATTAGGGAAAAACTCTTATTGCCTTAATTTCTTTTCAAAGTATACTAAATTTCATAAAAGCCTTTGTGTTTCTTACAAGAGGAAGACAATTATTTGAAATGATTCAGGTTGCTGCTAGGGCATGGCCCACTGGAACTTGTGGAAGCTGCCCGTTTTATTTTCAGAAACACTGAGTCCTACCTAAAGTGCTGTATACATAACTGATATTTTAGACAAATGAAAGGGAAAAGGGCATTATCTGGGTTGACTGAGAAGAATGTTTAAAGACGTTAAAAGGCTGAAATATCTTTCCCTCAAAATGCTTGATAACCAGATAATAATATTTTCTGTCCAAGATGCATCACCAGACTCAGCACGAAGTATTCTTAATTGTTGCTGATTAGCAAAACTGAAGTTTTCAAGACAAAGAAACAATTTCTATTAAAAAATTACATATGCCATTAACATGGAGTCTCTCCTATGTTTTGGTATTCTTTTTGAATACAAAGGGAGCAATGGTTCAACTGAAAATGAATCAATGAAATCATTTGATGTCATTATTATATCATTTTGATCATATTTGGTCAAAAAAACATTACCGATGAAAAATTTCTCAGCTTATACTGAGAGCTCATTTCAGAGTCCTTTAGAATGTGTCTCCTAAGCAAAACTAGCTTAGAAATATCTGAGTCAACTGGGAGGGAAAGTATAGGTGTATGGCACCAAGCTGCAAGTCCTGTGGATGTGCTCATGCCATACTGTATTGTGTGCTTGCCTCATCCCCTCACCTCTAGCCAGTCACTGTCATATGTCACTGGTTTCTGATTATGGAGATACTGTGGGCTTTGAGAATATGAATGGTCACCTTGGCTTTGACATTGTTGTATTGTGCCAGGTCAGCACAATCCCCTTTTTCACTGGGGAATATTTGTGATCATTTAATGCTTCCTTCTTGATGTTAATTCCCACCTCTAGTAATAAAACTTTTTTTTTAAGTAATGTGTTTTTGCTTGGAGATAAAAGCCATTTCTGTGAGTTTGTGAATGATTTTTATAAGTACCTGTGTGCATGCTGACAGAGTTGCCAGAAAACAGGAGGCTGAAGAGTGTGCTGAGATGTAGTGTATGAAAATTTCTGGACCTTATTGGTCCCTGGAAAAGTGGTCTGTCCTTATTGGAGCTTACTAAAAGGTGGTGTTAGTAAATACTGGTTGTATTTTGGTGACCCAGCTTGATGATGTATCAGAGGAAAAATCTAATTTTTTTAAAACAGCTTGACCATTTTTTTTTTAAATTCACAAACTGTTTAGCCTTTCCACCTGTGTATATGTTATCCCATGTGCTTGTATTAGATTCTTACAATTTTATGGGCTTGTCTTTCTCTTCTGGCTGGAAAAAAAAAAAATTGGTTTCATAAATGCACAGCAGGGTTTGGTTGCGTGACAACTCTTTGGTTGTGATGTGGAAAAACATCACGCTGGGTTTTGGCTGCTTTCTCTGTTTAAAGTGATGCCTGGTATTTTATTCTTGTTCTAGATCAAAACAACTCGGAAGGGTTTGCTCCTAGTTTATAAACAATTTACTTCAATTATAGTTTATCACAATGTTTACAAAACTGTCATATTTAAATGCAATTTAATGAATTAGTAAAGATGTCAATCTTATTCCATGATAAACATGCATACATTTCAAGAAGTGGAAGAAAAATTATAAAAGCAGAGAATTGTATGTTACCTAACATATAGAATTTAATATAACTTTTTTCCAAGTAATCTCTGTATATCAGCTGCAAAAGTCCAGGAGGAAATATTTCTTAAATTGTGTAGGATTTTAAGCTTGTTTACATAGCACCGTATTGAAATTTATGAAATCATCCATTTTGATTTTATGAAAAACTACAGGACTTATCTAATGTGTACTTGCAAACTGTGCTGCTACTTTTCTGACAAGGAGGGTGCAGGAAATAACATCAGTAGCTAAGGTGTGAGCTTGCAAAGAAACAGATGGGCAGAAAATGAAAAACTGGTTTCTAAGAGGCACCTGTTCTACAGAACTATGTAACTGTAGAAATGTAGCTTCCCAAACAGAGGATCTGTCTGTAAAGCAGGGGGTTGAAACAGCTACTCTGAGATTTCCAGTTAACAGGGAAGTTTCTGAGCTACTCATTATACTTGATAATTACAGGCAGGTTTTTTTTTTTGCTGCTTTGCACTGTGGTGTGTAAAAGAAACCTGAGAGCTCTTCGCAGGTGGGAGCTGCCCATGTCTCTGCTCATGTCTCTCTTCAAAGCAGCAGACAGAACAGGTTCTAGCTATGATGTCCCTTCCTGCTTCTTTCCATGTCATGCAGCACCCCAAAACCTGTACTACTTCCACACACCTTTTACATTAAAAAGCATGGGCAGGGAAGTCAGGGGCTGCTCAGGAGCCCCAGGCTCCTTAAGGTACCCTTGGAACATGCATGGCAGTCATTGTAAGAGAGAAGTTGCAGATCCTTTACAGCTGCTCAAAGGAAAAACAGTGAGGTTCAATTCCAACACAGCTTGACAGAGCCTGTAACCCTGCAAGAATAAATACAGACTTATTCCAATAGACAAAATAAGGTTGGCTGTTTTATCTTTTGGTGAACAGTGATTTTTTTCATTCTGTTTGAGATTGCTCTGGTGGTCATCTGCATCTAGGATGGGCCCTGAAAATAGGAGGCTAAGACTTTCAAGGAGTAAAATTTTGCCTGCACCAAAGAGGAGACTTTCTACTGCTTGGTGCATTTAAGACTACAATTCATGAAGTAAAAGCCAGGCTAAGCACTGTTAATGTGCACTTGAAAATACATTTGGCAATAAAGATGATGCAGACGTGTCTGTCTTTTTCTGTGACTGTGAGGTATAAAGCCCCCTCTGAGAACTGTAGGCTTTTAACCACTAGTGCATCTCAAACTAAGGATTCAGCAGAATCTCCCCTATGAAACACTGCTTTGCTGACTAATGGAAATAATTCAACTATCCATCTTGATGTGCAAATGATGAGGCTCAGGTAATGACAGCAGATGCATATGAGCATCCTGAGAGGGTGGTAGAAAATGTGGATTTGGAGTGCAAGCTGATGATGCCGACCATTTATTTTGTATGGCTGACTTTATTTCCATTACTTAATATTTTAAACTTCAAGGTTGTATTCAAATAAGACGAGAGATGACTAGCATTCTCGTGTTGCGTTACTTCAACAGCCATGTGAAAGATGCTGCAGGTCTGAAGACTGCTTCCTACAGACAGTTGCATTTTTAAAACTTGTTTTTGGATGAAGAGGGGACTCTGGCACTGCTGTACAGAGACTCAGGTGATTTCAGTCTAAACCAGGGAGCAAAATTATTTTAGATGATATCTGATTTTTAGAATAAGTCTTGTCTGCTTTACAGGCCTAGAGCTAATAAATGTCAGTGTTATAGCCAGTGAAAATATCGTGAAATGAAACACAAAGAAACAGTCCACAAATACAGTTTAATTTTCTGCTTGATGTTGCTGCCCTGTTTTCCTTGAACGCTAACACTTAAGCTCTTCATCTCACCTTCTTTTGCATGATGCCTGAAGGATTCAGTCACCTAGGAGATGTGATATGTCCAGTTCTTATTCATTTTCTACTCTTTTAGACATCTGCCTCCTTTTGTCTCCATATATCTAAGGCTCTATATACTTTCAAAAAAGGGAGAGAGAAAAGACTGATTGTTTGACTAGTTAGTGGTTTTTTGTTGTTTTCTTTTCTCTGAGAAATGAATTTCTGGGACCTCATTCCTTTAGAGGAAGATAACAGCTGCCAATGCAAGGTGACTTGTAAATGCAAGTGACAGACTTCCAAAGGCTGAATTTGGGCAAAAAAAAAAAAAGACAGTCTCATTATAGTTGGAATGATTTATGTATTTTTTTTAGTACCCTGCATAAAAACAGATGACTTACCTTGTAAGTAGAAAGCAAAAGAGAATAACATCACGTTAGGGTGAGGTGGAAAAAACTCAGTTCTCTAGTTGCAAATGTTTTTAGTTGTGTAAATCACTAAAACTCCAGTGAGAACCAGGGACCAAAATTCTACTGAGGGTCAGGTTCTCTGTTATCAAAGTCGTGGGAATACCTAAAGATACTTTGGAATAAAAAATTGTTTGAAATACTAAGAATTAGACAGCTCACAGGAGAATCGATTGTGAACCCCTTGCAGCAGGGGATTTTGTTGTGTGTTTTCACATTTTATTGGTTTGGGGTTTTATCTGGAGGGGGAGGAAGAAAAAAATGGAACAAAGAAAGAAAATGGGTAAGTGATGAAAACAGCTGTTTGGAGACTTTTAAAACTGTTAAATAATTAAATTTTCTTTGGGACTATTGAATGAGACCGTACCTTTTTAATGTAAAAATAGACAAGTTTGAGCTTGATCGGTGCACTCTTGAATTGAGTTTAGATTGCTTAATTGTATTCTAGCCAAATCATCAGCATTAAAAGCAATTTAAGAACCTGCAATTGTAAACTGTTTACTTAAGATGAAAAAAAAAAAAGAAAAACGAAATGACATTGTTTAATAAGTAGAAAGTATTTAATTACATAACAGATGACCTCAATCTAGGGAACAATCTAGCAAATGTTGATAGGAAGCTCATATAACTGAATTTGTGTCTATGCAAAAAGTCCTTTGCATATGTAGATATATTTATATATTGTACTGCTAAAGCACTCTCCATACTTGTGTCTGTGCTGACAAGACAGGGATCTGGGCTGCTGGGATGAAAGCAGTGCTGCTGTCCCTTTTCTGAGTTCTACCAGTGCCATCAATATAGCTGTTAAGTGCTTCCTTGGACCTCTGTCCATGCAGGGTCATGTCACTTGTCAGTGCAGGCTGGCAAGCAGAAACTTAAATATAACAGGCTCTGGGTCACAGCTGAAGCTAAGCTGAGAAAAATACTTCTGCTGATATTTTTTTCCATCAAAATTATTTTTACTGTTATTCAGAAGGTGTGTATGTTTGATTTGCATTGAAAAAAAAAAAACCAAAAAAAAAAAACAAACAATTCTGAGTAGTAACATTTTTAAAGCTTTTCTCCTGTTGTATGATCTTTTTTTGTTTTCATATGGAGGCTTTCCCTCTTTTCCCTTCTCCATTTCCATACATGTATCTCCTCTTCTTGTCTACCATTTCATATAGGAAAGAGTTTTAGAAGGGCAAAGCACAGTGAATATTTCTTCTATTTCCTATAAATAATGAGGTTGTCACTTGATACGAGATACAGATATTTGTTTCATACCATCTTGCTATTCTATCTCCCTTGGGGGGAAAAAAAACACAAAACACAACTCTGAAATCTTTACTGTGGATTGTTGTTTTTACATATGGAAGGAGGAACTGTATTAATCAGCTTAGATCGGAAGCAATAGTTTGCTCATGTTTTAATGCAATGTACCTAGCACCATAAAGCTATGACCCACTGAAAAAAGTGATGCATTGATAGCAAAATACTTCAAGGCAGAAATCATGACTTGAGTCCTCAAATCAAAAGAGGAGTAGGTGATTTTTTTTTTTTTACCCAGTAAGTGTAGTATCTTTAGGTATTAAACATGCATCTCCAGAAAAAAATGGTCTACGGCCCTTTCTGTCTACCTGTCTTTCAGTATCAGCCCCTAAAAGCTTTAGGGTAAGATTAAAAACATAATAATTGAAAATGCAGATCACTGTGTAAACAACATGCTCATACAGTGCCATGTCTAATTCGTGCATGGAATTACTGTAATTGCCTGCGCAAGCTGGGTAATTGGGTGTGGAAATCATGACCATGATTTCCCCGTTTACCTAAGCTGCAATGAAAGTCAGTTGTGCTTTATTTACATAGTGGCCTTTTCCACTAGATCCTTTGGTGCAGATGGTCTCAGTGGGACTGATCACTCTGTGGCAGCACACTTCTTCAGAGGTCCAAGGATAGTGAACAGAGTGGGGCTGGAAAAGACAGATGGGTATGGGAGAGATTATCCCCTAAACAACCAGTGTTGTTCAACCAGGAGCTGCTCTGTCCCCTCCCCCCCACACTTGTTTACACAAGTAGAGACTAAGAAAGAAAAGCATCTTCTCAAGCAGCTTCATCTCTTGTAACTCATAACCCATGAGTGATGCTGGTATTTTAGTGCTTTGTATTGAATTGTTATGAAGACAAACATCAATGTGGTGCAGTGTTAGCAGGGAATAACTCATCCTTTGGGAGGGGGCAGCATGTGTGAGTTGAGGTGCCGTGGGAGATGCGAGGGCTTCCCAGGTGCAGTGACATCGAGCTGTCATTTGCACTATCCAGCATTTCCAGTGCTGCTGTGTCTGGCCAGGCCGAGCTGTGCTCCATGCAGCTGATAGCAAGTGTTGCATTCAGTTCATACCTTTCTCTCTGTTCCTCTCAGTCAGAGAAAGAGTTCTTGTCACTTTACTAGTTTGACATGAGCAATCACTTGTTTCCTACATACAGAAGTAGAAAGGAAAAGGGAAAACTGGAAGAGAAGGAAAAAAAGACACAACAAACAACAAAACTCTTTGGCTCTGTTTTACTCCAGGGTGTCTGCCTTTTCCTATTGAGATCAGTATCAGTGAACCAGAGTTATTGCTTTTTCCTCTATTTCTTTTCAAGCAAAATGTTCTGGTTCATTTTGTGCTGATATTTCCTGTGCCTTTTCAAACTGCATTAGAAATTTTTAATGTTGAGCTAGCACTAAATAATGTGTTTCCTCTCAGGGGGAAATTAAAGCCAAAGGACCTGAGAATATTCTTTGGGAAATGTGACGCTTTCTCTTTTGGCCTGATATTGTTTTAATCATCTGCTAAAATGTTAAAACTTTTTTTTTTCTATTGAAGAATAATTGTTTTAGAAAAATAAGGATAAGACGGTTTTTATGGGAAGATATTACTGGTTTAATGACATGTCAATCACATTTACAACCGAGTAGTCTTTAATCTTTAGATGCATTTATGCTGTGGTAATCCCCTTTAAATAGTAGGAAGCTTATATTACATAGAGCTGAATTTTATTTTGGGTTGTCACAAGTAAATCTGTAGAGTGGAAACCTTTTCATACTGGCTGTAACTTACTTTAGGAAAAGGAGAGGCTGCTGTTTGGTAAAACTATAACTTAATATTGCATCTTCACTATTGGAAAGAAAATCATAATGAAATCTTTTAGGTTCACAAAACTTTTTCCAAATAAAAGGATATTTATTTGTCTGTGCTTTATGAGCTTTTTGAAGTAATATTTTCTATCTTTTTTTAACACAAATGGGAAATCAAGCTTTTTTTTATTTCAGAAAATTGCACTTAAGCCCCTGCTCTAGTGTCAGACAATTCTTTTTGGCACAACAAATATTACAAAATCTGTGATAAAATTGAGGGAGCTTTTTACAGTGAAGGTATATATAGTATTGCTTCCTACATCCCCCATCATCTCCCACTATCAGAAATGTTTTCTGTGAGCATGTTGTGAATAGCATCAGTGTTATCTGCAAAATAGGATGTAGCTTTCATTATTTTTTTGGGAAGATTTTCATTTTGTCAAGTTCAGTATTAATAGGATTATTCTGTTTCTGTTGGGTGGGTAGCCTTCAAATGTATTCTTCAAGATTCCTCTGCAGTGAAGAATTTAAATAAATAAAATCCCTTGGAAAGCTGAGCCTGCTGCACCTCCTGAGTTTCTTTAGGGTCTCCTGTGTTTAGTGCAGTTTGTGGGTTGGAAGAGTGCAGCCCCCCCCCGGGGTTACATCATCCTTTTCACTGGGGCTTTCCCTGTTGTGTTTCTTTCTTAGTGAGGCAAATCTTTAAATGAAGGAAATTGTTGGCAATAATTCATGATGTTCTGTTGCTTTCCACTGGGTAAAGATCTGGCCTTTGGAGTGTATTACCCCAACTGTAGAAATTTCTCGGCATGTCTTGCCTTCCCTGAATGATAACCCCAGCCAGTGGAGATTACCACTGCTCCACTGGAAACCTATAGTATAGATACCATTTCCTACCTCGTTAATCTCTTTGGGGAATATATACTGCTAGTGGTGCTTATGCTACAACACTGAGCTACTTGATTAACAGCAGGGCAAGGGTAAAGGCTAATAACCTACTTTCCCTACTGGGCTTTATGGAACAGGCAGCTTGAGGATAAAGGTGGTAGGTGACATGATGAGAATATTTTTCTTCTGTAAGACCTATTTATTCACTTGGTTAGGTAGCTCAAAGGCAAAAATACAGAAATATCATTCTCCCTGAGAACAGGTGTTGAGCAAGCAGAAGAGATGGTGGGAAAAATGGTATGTGCTTCCCTGGAGGCACACATGTCAAATGTAAAACATAAGTGAAAGCGAATGGAATATAAAGTTTCATTCCATACCTGTGTCTTGATAAATGGCTGACTGTAAGTTAAATTAGTTTAGTAGATAGGACAGTGAAGTGGTGACATGGCTGCAAGTTTCTGTTAGAAATGGTTCAGGAGGATTCTCTGTGATAATAAATGAATCCATTGTATCTGGGGGGTGGGTGTTGGTGGGGGCAGAGGGTGGGTGGGTAATGGTTTGTAGTTAGGAGTGGAAACAATGTCTAGCTTTGGGCCAAAATTCCTCTCTGAAATCCTATCTCAGTTAAGGTCAAGGTCAGATTGTTTGCTATAGGATGAGGTTTAATGAAGTTCAGTGAATAAACTAAATAGTGAATAGACTAAAATTTGGGAATGCAAAGTTGGAAAATCAGAAAAGTGGGAGAAAGATACTTACCTGACCATAGGTTTACACTTGGAATTAAAGTGTTCCTTTTGTACAAAAGGAGTGTCTGAAAGTGAAGAAATAATTTTCAAGCTACTGAGAGCTTTTGAAATTAAATCTCTAAGTTGATTCTCTAGTGTTCCCACGTTCTCTGCAACTTGCCAGAGCTTCAAGTGTTTGGATTCCTCATCAGACTTCTAAGGGATGAATCTTATCCCAAGAGCTTGAAAATCAATACTTCTGGATTTGTAGGTAGGAGCTCGTGTGTTGTTAACATCCTGTGGAAGGACAACCAAAAGAATTCTGAAATTCTCAGAAGAGTTCAAAACGTGTTCTTTTTCCTCCAGCTTTCAGTGTTGTATTGGTTCGGCTGATAAAAACAATTCACTTTTCTGCAGTGTGGTGAGAGGAACTGGCCACTTGACAATGCTATGCTGTTCTGACAGGGTGGTTAATTTTGTTGATAAGCACCAAGAGTAATTCTTTTTAAACTTATAAGAATTTTGAAAGCGGCAGTTAATAATTCGTTTTCTGTTCTTAACAACCTTAATAAGGGCTATGGCAAAACATGGAGATTGAGATGTATAGGCTAATTCCAGTATCAAGATAATATCCTATAAGGAAATCCTCCCTGTACTTGTGTTAGTTTTTACTTTGTGTAAGAGATGGATGGTTTGGTTCAAAGCACAGCTAAAGGAGTTGAAGAAAGTGATGGAGAGAGAGACAAAAGGAGTTTATGTATTCTGTTTTTTTTTTTTTTTTTTTTTTAGGAACAGAGACAATCTCACTAATGGAAATGACTAAACCAATGCTGTTTCTTGTAATGTCCAAAAGGACATCTGATTCCACAATATTTTTTAATCATCATGGTTCCACCTGGAAGACAGCACTAATAAGTTGTCATTAAAAAAAAAAAGTTAGTGGTTTGAATATTGTAGTTTTGGCAAGAGGATTCCACCCAGCAGACTGTTTTCTTGGTTTTGCCCTCTGTTGGCAGGAAGTCAGGAACTGATTTGGTTTTCCACTCCAAAAAGACATCCCCACATCCCAAATTTGAAATTGTGTGTGTGTGTATGAGAATGCATGAGGCTGTGAGAATATCTCCCACTGCATCCCGCTTAACGTTAATTGAGGAGGAGGAGAAATGGAGACAAAAGTCATCAGTCACTTGGGACTGCCATGCTTCTCCTACGCTTTCTTCCAAAGCCTTGAGGATATTGGCAGAAGGCAGCTCAGGTCTGTTATCCTTGAGATGACAGGATCAAGTTGCACAACTTAATGGGTTAATAAGAGTTGAATTGTTGTGTATTGGTTTGTTAGATGAGTTGACTTCCCATTCCTTTTGAGTTGGCTTCCTAATAAAATGTGTGTTGGGAAAAGATGAGATGAGAAAAAATGAGAAGTCCTCATCCTGACAGATAGGAAGGATCCCAGGTCAGAATGTCTAGTAATTACAAAGTCTTGATTGTTTTTACCCTTCTATTATCCTGTTTTATCCCCTTCCTCCTTATTCCCCTCATCCTTCCTTACCTTGCTCAGGGTCTGTAATGAGTGCAGTTCCTGTCCCTCATTCCTTGATGGAAAACCTCTAGCTGTTCCTGATCCTGTTCCTCTCTCCCCATCATCCCCTCTAGCATGATTAAAAAATATAGCAAGAGAAATATGAGACTAGTATGTACAGGGGAGGGAGAATTATAGAGGGCAACGTGGGCTTTTTAATTCTTTAAGTTTCTTTTTTTTTTTTTTTTAATTTAAAACTTGATTATTTTTTTTAATCTTAAGGGGACTCATTTTGACCACAGTGCTGCTGAAAGTATCTCAGGTCTGATATTTTCCTTGAAGGTATTTGGTGTTAAAACGTCTTTACTTATACAGGAGTTATAACAGTATGTCCTAGTCAAAGATGGAATTACTGGCTTCTGTCAGGCTCTGTCTGAAAGTCACAGGAATGGAGCTGAATGTGCTCTGAATGCTGTGGAGGTAAATATTGGATATGCTTTTCATATAGGGAGTGGTTTAATACAAACAACTGTCTTCACGCTTCAGTCAGTGGTGAATCTGTAGCTCATGTTGGTCATAACTCGTTAGCTCTTGTACAGCTGATTTTTTTCTGACTTAGAGGATCAGTGACAGGCTTTCTGTCCCACCTGGTACTCTCTCTTTTCCTGTCCTGTTTTACTCTTCAGTTTTGTTTGTGTGGTTGTGCTTTAAGAACAGCTGTAAGAGGGTGACCTGACAATTTTGTATGGAGGAAGTTTCACTAATCAGGATGTGTCCATATCAGAATATTAAGCCAATAATTCATGTTTTAATTATTCTTTTTTTCTAAAAGAACTGGAAATGAGGAGTCTTTATTTGAATACATCTCACTTCCTTGAATAAGTTGTTTTTGAATAAATCCTCCTCTCTTTGAAATACAACAGTTTTCATTCTGATAGCATCAACCTGTTCTATAGAATATAGAGCAGAACCCTAGTGAGAATAGACCTTTAACAGGAATTTATATCCCAAGTCTAAAATGTGCACTTCATATCTGTTATCATCCCTGGGTGCCTGTTAAGGGATTACTTACATCTTACCATCTTAAGTTTCTTTCCATAAACAAACGAAACCTTTGAGTCTGAGGTTCAAGGAATATGCTAAAATGAAACATGTTTTAACAGCTCTTTGGGGAGAAAGAGATAAGGTATAAAAGTGAAGAATTGATGACCTATTAACTGTTGCAATTTCCCACCATGAATTATTGATGACACGTGACATTACAACCTTACAAATTACTGTCCATAAACAGCTTGGAAAATGACCTTTGCGTTACAATTGGTCTCAAGATGCCTTCCAGCTTATTATGTACAGCTGCTGCTGGCATATTTTGTTGCAGCTGGAGTGGGTGAAAGAATGTAAGGAACTGAAGAACTTTGTATAATCAGGGAAATCTCACACCCCCAAAAAGACATGGTAATGGCTGAAATGTCTCTTTTTAAGACTGGGCTCAATACTCTGGAGTTTTGGGGTCATCAGATTTTCATTAATGAACTGAAGAAAGCCAACTGATTAAGTTTAGTTGTCCTTACATTCTGTCTTGTCCCTTTTTAAAGCAAATGATGATTGTTCATAGATACTGTAAGATCATATGTTATTCTCACTTTTCACACTTGTTTGATTGTGATGACCAGTGGGTGCAATGAATGGATTTAGTTTTATTATGGCAAAACGAGTGCACTAAATTATTTTTGTTGCTCATGTGATTAACACAAGCTAAAATGTGCTGAATTTGGCCCTGAGACTTCTGCTGATTTAGGAGATTTAGGAGAAGCTGAGAACACAAGGACTTGATTTTACATCTTTTCTTTTTAGCACTGTTGAGGAGTCACATGATCAAATGAATGTTGGCAGCCAGAGAGCTCATAAGGTGTTTTCTGAATCCTAGGCCTGAGATACATTAAATTCTAATTTAACTCCTATAACAAAGGGTTGCCATAAGGAGACAAGACCTCCCACATTTGTCCTAGAGCAAACCAAAACCAGGACAGGGGTGATGCATTTTGTTGTCATTTTAGCATAAGATGCATAGGAAATGCTAGAACAGTGTTTGCAGGGTATCCCCAACACAGTATGATAAGACTAACAAATAAAAAGTGTCTCTTGCACGAAGCTTTGTTTTCTGTTTCTGGGAAACATTATTTGTCTATTAGTATACTATTCATCACTGACTGAAGGTCAGTAGAAGCAGTATACATTCCCAACTGTGTTGATGGAGAAACTAGGATTATGGGGCAGGGAGTGTGTGTGTGTGGAATAGAAACCTTGGGTTTGACTCCTGCCCTGTTGGAGCTAGGCAAGGTGGAAGCTGTGATTTAAAGTTAGAGCAGATCAGAACGTTATTAAGTCCATCTCCCTGTGCAGTAGAGGACAGGGTAGAATGATATCAAGAATGAAGAGCCAGAAGTTCATCAAACTAAGTATTCCCTTCCTGCCTTCCATAACTCTTAAGCACTGCATGCTTGATATGTATAATAAAACCAACTTACATAACAGAACTGTTGTTAGGAGTGATCAATTAATGTTTTCAGGGCACTTTTGGGACCTAAAGATGAAATGCACTTACGGTCATAAGTTTCACTACCCCTGTTGCCCCAGGATGAAAGTTTTACTTTAAAGATTCACTTTCTTCCCTGGGGTAAGAGGGAAGCAGTCTATTCAAGAGCATCATCCTTATCTCTGTGTAGTTGCCTTGTGGCTATACAACATCATTCAATAATTCTGTCAAGTAGTATCTTTTGCTTGTGACAGAGTGCTAAACAGTGATTTATTGCTTGAATACACATTGCTTTCATGAAAGTGATTTGTTTAAACAACAGTAGCATTAAATAAATTATTCATTGCATATTAATGTTTCACTTTTATATGATGTAGGGAGCTCCTAAACAAGCAATCTGGGTATTGTGTATACCACATTAATCCTACTCTTTTTTTTTCTTGTATGTCCTCACCCCCAGTCTTCTACCAGGACACAGTTTCTTTCCGAGGGAAAGACCTTTAGTAGCCTTTCTCTACTTTGTTACCTTTTTTGATAGCTTTCCATTTCATTCTTTCTTCAGACAGAGTTGGGTGAATTATGTTCAAGTGGAGGCTTGGATTAGTGGTTTGGGAAATACTGTGTGTGTTTGGAGTTTATAGGTATTTCTGAATCCTTCAGAAAATCCTTCAGAAACTTCTGTCTTAACCAGGAAGACACAACCATAAATAAAGCTGGGAAAGTAGGATCCCAATGGTGGTATGTGGTATGTTTTCATAAAGGCTCTTCTCACACATTTCCTCTGTTTCTGAGTGCTATATGCTGTTCTCTTTTAACTGCCTGTGGCTATGCTCAAGCACTAGTTTGCACGTAAGTTCAAGTCTTTAAGAAACTCCTGAGAAGTAAGCTTTCATTTGTAGATGCAGGCTTTCCAAATGTGTTCTTCAGAAATGGCTTCTCAGCACTTAAAATCTTTGTCCCTTGGCAAAGCCCAGAGCGTCCTGAATGGCTCTGAGTCTTTCAATAGCAAGCTGAAGAGCAGGCCAGGCACAGAATAGCTTAGTGCTTTTATCTAATTGACCCTTTCACCATTGCTGGATGTCCACTCTAAATCACTGGCAGGAACTGCATATTTAAGCAAGAGCTGATGATTGACAGTGAATATAATAAGGTGTAAGAGAAGAAATTTCCTTCCAAGTGGTTTAGGGTTTCACACTGCTTTGTTCTTAATTCAGAAATAATTCCCTAAGGGTCTATGTGGGTATTCAGTAAAATGAATAAACAGAAGACTGCATTTCTCTCTTGAAACATGCACAGAGCGCTCCTGCTAAAGGTTTTTAAACATCAATGCAATTAGTGTGTAATCGATTCTCTTCGTACAGACTTTTGTTTTCTGAAATGAAACCTTGTGTCTTTCTTAACTATTTTCCTTTGTATTAAAACATTTCAAGATGACAGGCAGCTTCATTCCCTTGTTTTTGTCCTTTCCCTCTTCTTTGTCTCCTTCTGACACTGGAAGAAAATCTATTACTACATTTACTGGGAACCTGAATATCTCTGCTTTTGCTCCTACAGCAGTTTATTCCCTCAATTTTTAGCTCCTTTTCATTAATGCATTTGTCTTTTTTAGTTTATTAATCACATGTGGAGATGATCAGATATATTTTCAAGAAAAAGGATCTTATTGAGTGAAAGGGGAATTTGTCAAAATGGATTTCAATGTTGGGGCAAAGACTCAAAGTGGGGAATTAAATCTCCTTTACCAGCATCAGTTATTCAGCATATTTTTAATATTTAATTTTTTTTAAATTTAAAATTATTTTTATTCTTTTAAATTGTTTTTGAAAATATTTTTATTTTTTAAAATTACTTTTAGACCATTATAATTTCATCCAAATGACAACCATGAAGACCATGACTGTCTTTAAAAGATTTGTGGAAGAGATATCTCATTT
Source organism: Cygnus atratus (assembly GCF_013377495.2). NCBI lineage: Eukaryota > Metazoa > Chordata > Aves > Anseriformes > Anatidae > Cygnus > Cygnus atratus. Next base: position 11,599,044 of record NC_066368.1, read on the forward strand.
TACTTCTCTTTATTATAACACGTATCATAGTCTCCTCTAAAAGCTGTCAGCATGACAGAGACCCCTGTAAGATGAGTATGATAGAAACTGCCATATATCTTGCTCTACTGATTGAGTTATAAAGGAAAATATGAATAACAACGTGATACAAGGGGGAATGGTTTTAAACTAAAAGAGGGGAGATTTAGATTAGATGGTAGGAGGAAATTCTTTACTTGGAGGGTGGTGAGGCAGTGGAACAGGCTGCCCAGAGAAGCTGTGGATGGAGCAGCTGGAGGTATTCAAGGCCAGGTTGGATGGGGCCCTGGGCAACCTGATCTAGTAGGAAGTATCCACAACATAAAACGTGAAGACTCAACAACATAAAATGTGAACTTGTTTACATTTAGTCTTCTGAACCCACTAGTTCTTTTTGCTGTCCTAGGTCTTGTGAACTGAAAAAAAAAAAAAAAAAAAAACAGTTCAGGACATTCATGACTTTACAGCTGTCTTTCATGTCTCCTTCATTGTCTCGTTCTCAGATTCAGTTTGAGAAAATTCTCACTTAAAAAATAAATAAATAAATAAAGCCATTCCACATCTTTGATCATCCTTGCTGGCTTTATCTGATCCTTTTATTATTATGCACAATAGCCACCATGGCTTTTGAATTAGGAAGAGTGTAATCTGCTGATTGCTGAAAGTTAATAAGGGGAAGCATCATCCTCTGCAAGGCCAATTTTAATGTTTTCTCTCTAAACTTCTGCTATCACCTCCTGTGACAGATATGGTTGTGGGCAACATCAGAGTGGTTTTTTGTCCCTTATAATTTTTTTTTCTTTACAGATTCTTTATAACAAAGAATGTGGTGAAACCAGGAGTCAGTAGTCTAGGTGCATAATCACGTGGTTGTCCTTTTCTGTCATCATGCTTTTCCTATCTTCCTTTGTCTGCAGATCTGCAGTCCATGTGAAAAGCAAATCACCAAGTATTCACATCTCCATAGTTCTTGGAACTGGCCTAGTTTTTACAGTCCCTGATACTTGCTAACAGGTTAAAAAATAAAATTGCTTAATAATGATAATATGAAGAACAAGATTTGTACTGATAATTTGCCCCAAATAATGAGTTCTCTAGAATTTCTCTTTATTCATGAGCAGCCTGTAAAATTCTTATTCATGAATTATTCAGACTTGCTTGTGAATTTCTTTGACAAATTTTCTTACGCAGCTGCCACACCAAACAGCTCATTGAGAATATTCTTGTGTTTTGGTGGCTTCCTTCTTTTTCCCAGCTGTAAAGTTCTATGTTGTACTAGGGAGGTAGAGAGGAAGAAGGAAAAAGATAGGTGTTCAATTATTTGCAGTCTTGCATTAAATGCTGCATACCTTCGTACACTGCAGCCTAGCCAGAAAAAATGGGTTATTAACAGATAGCGCAGAAGAAAGCTTCAAGTCCTTTAACTTTCTGCTCAATTATGGCAGACCAACAAGCTTGTGAAAACTTAATTTAGTGCTTCTTTCTTATTGACTTATGTTCCTGCTAAGTAGGTGATGGAAAGGATCTCTAGAATTTAATAAGGGTTTCATGGATCACTGCACATTGAGGTATACTTATCCAGCCACAATCAAGGCAGTTTTTTAATTTTCCCCATTAAAAGTCATTGTGTTACCTCATCAGGAGAGTCTTGTTAAGGGTAGCTACAGCACTGTCATTTTCACAGTTATATGTATTACAGTATCTCATTAAAAAATATTGAGGCCTGCTTGTGCTGTGTGGGATAGTTCCTCTACCAAAACATTTAACATTTACAGTCCAGACAAATAGAGCAAGCAAACTGTGCACCAGCACTATTTTGTGTCCCAGAAACTCTGGACATGTTACGTGCTCCTTGCATGGGTGAAGAGCACCAGAGAAGGTTAAGACTGATGAGACTGGGAGGTGTTACAATACGAGAAAACAGCAAAGATCAAGCCATGGGGTAGAGCGTGTAGCTTGTGTATGATTGAAACTAGAAGCAGAAGGCAGAGCTAAGGAGGGCAAAATATCTCTGGTATACATTATGGGCAAAACATAGTCTATCAGGTTATTAGTCCTAGCACAGAATTAATGTTCATGAAGACCATCTGCAGTTATTCCATACTGGAAATTGATAATCCTAAGGCTGTTTCTTGAAGAGGAAGAAGAAAACAAAACAAAACACACACACACACACAAGAAAAAACAACACAACCACTCAGCTGTGGTGCTGGTCAAGAAGACAGAATAGAACAGCAGCCTGAAAGCTGATGATCAAAAATATATCTGATCACTTCATTTACAAATTGCAGAAGAAGTGGGCTATAGCAGAAATCAGAGCTTCTCAAACTGATTCAGGAATCTGTTGTAGGTGTTTAGCAGTCACATTAAAAAATCACTTGTCAAACGTATTGTTTTCAAATGACTCCAACAAAGACTCGAGAAAGGAACAGTATGTACACAAATAATGCTGAGAGCTGATGGTGTACCAGTCAGAAAAATGGGCAATTGTTGGACTAAACGTTTTTCAGTTCTGTGACTTAACCTGGGACAGCTACCCTCTCAACTGAAACAGATGCAAACATACATACAGAGCATAGATGTCTGAAACATTAAAGGAGAGGTGCTGTTTTTGCCTGTCATGATTTTTGAAACCAGCACTTAAATCCTATAGGACCAATCCTTCTGGCAGAGTTTCAGGTCAATCTAGAGGTAGCATTGTAAAAATCAGACCCCAGGAAGTTATAGTGAACAACTTTAAAAATTTGATTGCATTCTTCTGTTTGAAAAATCTCTATCACTGTGGGGCTGTAAAAGTTGTTTGTTTGAATTTAGTACCCTGTTGTGCTGTGTCAAGTGGAAAGCATTTGCAGAGAAGACCTGGGGGTGGTGATGAGAATACAGCTGAAAAAATGTCTCCAAGATGAGAGCACCATTGGTGTAAAAGAGAGTGAGTTGGAATACCAGACAGATCATTTTGCACGGTGGGTCTTTAATAATGATGATTAGACATTAAGCACAGTGATTTTTCTGGTCTGCATCCATGTTTAGTCTAGCTTAAATAAGTACAGCCATGTTTTAACATCATGTTCACACAGTGTTCCTAGGACTAAATTTGCAATAGTGAATAGTGCAAAACATAGATCCGTGACTTAGTTACACGGCCACAGACAGCATCTGTTGCTTCCTTCCTGTTGTGCTATGAACCTGATCACCTGTGTGCAGACTTTCTCTCGGCACCATGCTGTCCAGCTAGTTCAGCACTATTTTTAATGAGACTAAGCATTTTTTGCCTAGGGAGTAAAGTCAGGTTAAAGGTAATCCTTGCATTACATTTGGAACTAGCACTGAAGTAAAGGATGAACTTTGGTCAGTACCCTGTGCAGTACCATCTAGCCTTTCTAGATGCATTGGTGTAGAAGATGAAAACAAGGTCAAGACAAAGATTTAACCTAGTACTAAAAGTGGGTTGGTAGTAAAAGGAAGGGTGCGGTGAGATGGTGTGGACCAGTTGAATATAAGCTAAGATAAGTTTGGGAAAAATGAAGCTATGTTTACCCTATGGCTTCTCCCAAAGTTGCAGAGATCTTTTCATGGGCCTGAACTGGACACTTCAAAGAGCAGTATTTTTGGTCCAGCCACTGATTTTCAACTTAAACCTATAGGTAGGTCTCTACAACCCAAGTCTTAAAAGGCAATCACGGGTCAGGAGTTCTTAAACTGAAAATGCTCTTTTCACTTAAAGTAAAACATCATGGTTTGCAAAGTATGAACAACCTGTCTTTCCTAGAGTAGCTACTGGGAACTGGTTTCCTCTGGGAGATGGGTGAAACAGGTTTAAATACCTCTTCTGTCAGTCTGTTGTTTCCCAGGTGAGTGTGCTAACTCACCAATCCTTCTGTCCTTTTTTCTTCTGGGGCTTTTCCACTTCGTATAAGTAATTCAAACAAGCAAGCACTTTTAGGGCTATACCATGGTTAGTGTGCTCACTGGGCGTGCAATAGAGCCAAGATATTCTGCTCTTGACTATTAGCACAAAATGATGAAGACTTTTCTCTCCACTTCCATACCTGTTATGGCAGAAAAACCTACTTCAAATGCTGTTCCTACTGCAGAACAGAGGTCTTGCATTTCTCTGGAATAGGAAGAGCCATCTGTATTCAGATGAAAACTGGCATGACTGGATTTTCAACTTTTTTTGTCTCTAATTTTCTTGTTGTTTTCTTCTTGCCCTTGTTGGGTTGTATTGATTGGTACGCGGTAAAGAAGGGGGAAAAATACAGTCCCGGGGGAAGAAAAAAAGGAGAAAATAAAAAAAGGCGAGAGTATTTTTCATTTCATTACTGTGTTCCTTCACAGCTGTATTCTGACATTTAGAACAACATAATATGCATGTCTCTGTTCATTAGGTTTCTCAGCACTACATAGTGACAGCTACAGAGGAGGGGGAGGGGGGCGAAGAAAGGAAAGAAAGAAATGATCTTAAACATGAGGTAACCTTTGCAGACTAAATAACAAAGAAATGAGAACAGCAAAGGAGAAATACATTTTCTGAAAGAGTAAACATAACCAAAATCATGGCCTTGAATTAGGTTATTCAAATAACATTATGAAGGGGAAAAGAGAATACTGAACTCAAGGCGAAAATAACTAATTTTCTGCCCAATGACTTGTTTGTTTTGTACGCATATCTTTGAGCAGATCTATTACTAGTGTTTGAACCAGAGTAAATGACACAAGGAGACTGCTGAAAATAAGGATTGCCTTAAAGATGGGTCAGGAGCTGATACAAGCCCAGGAAAATGGGAAGTTTTCCTATAGGGAAGCCTTTATATGTTCTAGCAATAAGTATCTACGCCATGTGCAGATATCTAAGCTATTAGCCAACAAACCGGTTCATGTACACGCTACAATGTGTTGTCAAATACAAATAATATCATTGAAATGTTAAATGTTAGAGATTTTATCATAATTTTACTCAGAAGCCTGGACATAACAATGTTACTTTAGATTTTAGAGGTCTAGGCTGCAACAAACATGCATATCTTAATGGGTCCTGGAATACCTCTGATTGTAGAAGAATTGATAGATATACCAATAAAAAAAAATACAACTTTCTCCACAGTAGTTCAAAGTTCAAAACCAAGACGTTTCAGCTCTCTGGAGGTGGAAAAAAAAAATATCTCATTGGCAGTTTTGTTTACTTTTGTCAGGTCATTCTTTGTGGGGTGTCAATTACGATTTCTTTTTTAAATGAGGAAATTAAAGTTCTCAATGGAGTTTTCTTTTGTAGAAATGTGGAATCATAGAATCGTTAAGGTTGGAAGAGACCTTCAAGATCATTTGGTCCAACTATCAACCAATAAACCTTGTCCCTAAGTGCTACGTCCAACCTTTCCTTGAACAACCCCAGGGACAGTGGTGCCACCCCTTCCCTGGATTTATGGTCTCTCCTCAAAGTTGGGATGGGGAGAGAGAAGTCAAAATAGGAGTAGCTCGTGAAAAAATAATTGTTTAATTCTAGCAGTTGCACATTGCTAATTTTAGTAATCCACAAAATTAGGTCTGACTTTAATTCCTAGGTTTTACAGCTGGGGGAAGTGGGTTTCATGAGATCTTTCTATGACTTTCCCCATGTCAGCTCAAGGCAATGAATGTGGGAAAATCCTACTACGTTTCTTATTTACTCTTCCTAGTTTCTATGCCTGCTATTTTCTGGTCTACCTCTAAAACTACCAGATGTCAAAATATTTGTTAGGGGAATATTTATTAGTCATTTATGTCTCTAGTTCCTCTGGCAAGCAGAGGAGGAGGGTGCCAAGAAAAGATAACAAGGCTTGGAAAAAGATATAAGCAGCTTTTCTGCAACTGTCCAGCTGCTTTGCAGATCAAGAGAGGCTGGAAGCTGAAAATACGTGCAGCTCCCACATCATATGGAAGGTCTCTACACAGGCTGGTGCTGAGCCTTGTCACTGATTTTACTGCTATCTTTCATCAGAAAAGCAGTAATTTAGGAAGGCTTTACATACTCTCACATGCTCATACCTCCTTCCTCTTCTGTTTCCCTTTTACCCCCTTAAGTTTCATTCACTTGCTAAGTAGGGGATTTAAAGACATGTTCAAAGGGGTGAGGGATAGCAGTGACATATCTGGACCCAGACACACAGCTGCCTGTCTGTCACCAATTAACATTCCTAGGAAAGAGGAGATTGAAATTTTAGCACTTTATAAAGCCTTAATTGGTTTGCAAAGCATATGCGCCCACTGCTGCTCTGCTATCTGGGGGCTAACAATGTGCACATTGGCCACCTCTTCAAAGAGGTACCCTGCTGGTTGGAGGGGGGGGTAGATGGCACTGAGCTCAGTGTGTTTTTGGGAGACGGCGGGGTATCTGTGTCAGGGTGCCCTTGGGGGTCAGCAGGCATCAGGGAGCGGTGTGTGTGTGATAACAATTGATATGAACTGCTCTCTGTCGTAGCAGTTGTCCTTGGGGTCCCTGGCTAGGGCAGGAGTTACCATGAGGCTGTTTCAGGGGGACATGACCATGGATCATTTCCCAGTTTGCTGCAGGGTGGCTGTCACTGGGGTGTCATGCTGGGATCTAGGGTTGGTGGTCAGGGCACCTGGAGGGGCCTGGGGGCAGCTTGAGGTAGTGGGGCAGGGCTGGTGGGGAGCCACGTGAGGGAGACTGAGGAAATCAGGCCTGGAAACAGACCAGGAGTCACACAAGATTTCAGGACTGAGCTGTGCCTGGAGTTACAAGGAGCCCTGGGGCAGGCCTGTGGACTCAGCTCTGGGAGCTGTAGGGCTGCCCTCTGTGCCGGCCTGGGTAGGCCTCATCTGTGCCTTGGTAGGGGGCAGAGCAGGCTGGTGGCTCCTGAGGGCTATGAGGTTTCCCCACAGTGCGGCGGGGACTACCACTCCTAGCTTTGGTGTGGGGAAGCCTTGGGCATCAGGTACCTCCATGGGGATGCTCTTCCACGGTCTCCATTTATTGCTGGAAACATTTAGGCGATGTCACCAAGCTAAAAAAAAACTGGGGTCCCTGCCCTTGTCTTCTGCCTGGTGGGGTTTACACTTTAACAGCTAGAGTTTCCAGCCAGTCTTTAGTGGACAGCAGGATGAGGCTCTTATTTTGGATGTAAAGCAGTAAGTGGATGTAAAGGAAGATGGGAGGCAGGAGATTAAAATGGGAGTGAACATGTAGGAAGAGAGGCTTCTTTTCTTCCAGAGGATGTTATAGAAGATGGTTGGTTCTGGTCGACTGCTGTTTTTTCAAGTGCTTCTCCTGTTTTTCCCATCAGCTGCATGTGATTTGTGCTCATTCAGATCACAAATGTTTTGGACAGACCCTGTTTGTGCTACGAAGAATTTAATTTAAGTTGTGCTGTAGAAATGAATAAATCTGTCTCTTAAATGCATATAACCTGTTCCCTGTGCTTTCCATTTTCGATAGCTATATGCCTACTTATGTTCTCAGCTCCCACATTACCACACTTTTTCTGGTCCTTATATGCTGAGCATATCGGAAAAGATTCTGTTGCTGCTGTGGCTGGTTCAGGGCTATTTGCGTGTAGGAGGCAGGATGGCTTTTGCCTTTGGAAATGGTAATGGCCTGTTCTGTTCCTTTCTCTCAGTGCAAGCAGTGACTTGGATATTCCTCTGCCATACCAGTGCTAGCTTCCACAGAGCTTATAGGGACTGAATTTCCTCCAGTCCTTGGCTTTTCTGTCAAATTTGTTAGAAACTCGCTGATGAAAAAGTGAAAGTTATCAAGGGAATAGAGGGGTGCGTATCTGTAAACCTCATTTCTTAGGAACAGAGGCTAAAGACAATAATGTAGAGGTATATAGATCAGGGTTTTTGTCAGACGAGAAGTGTTGTGCCTCTTCAATTTACTGTAGTTTTAATGGGATAGGGAGGAGGAGGAGATGTATGGTGATCTGGTAAGGAGAAATACAAAATAAATTAGTAGCAATAATAATGGTCTCATAGTTTGTCCCAAATGTAGGTCTTGTTAAAGGAGCTTATAATCTTGAAAGTCAGTTGTTATTATTATTATTTTTGAGCATTAACAAAAGAGCAGGCTGAAATATTTTGCTGGAAATTCTTTTTGATAAATTTTCCTTCCTCCCATGGCAAGATAATTTTATTCTAGAAGTGTCTGTTTTGACAGGAGGGAAGAGCTGTTTATCAAAAGAGCCAATAAAACTAAATGTGGAAACATTTCCATTCTGGCTAAGTCTAAAACTTCTCACTGAAGTCATAGAAATGTTGGTTACTGGAGACATTTGGAGGTCCCTAGTTCAACCTCTTGCTCAAAACAGAGTTATCACCAGCTATAGATAAGGTCAACCCTGATTTTATCTAGTCAGGTCTTGAGAACCTCCTACATTGGAGGGCTCTGCAGGTGTTCTGGGTAGCCTGTCCCAGTGTTGAAAAATTTTCTTCATGGATATTCTTTGCTGATATCCAGTCTAAGTCTCCCAGGCCACAGTGGGTGATCATTTGCCAGTTTTTGTTTCTTCTTTAATCATCTGCCACAAATGGAAAATTTGGCTGAACACAGGCTAGTGGGTTATCTATGCACTGCAGCTGTGAAAAAGATCAGCAATTTCAGTGCCTGTGAAACAGAGTAGAAAGTAACCTACCACAAAGCAGATCTTATCTGGTATCCTAAAACAGTACGTCTAGCATGTTAGCTTCTTCCCATGCATTCTTCCTCCTAGAGTTAAGGGAAGAACCTGTTGGCAAATGGAGAGCAGTTGTGCAGGAAAAGGTCTGACTAGCTCAAGAGAGATGTCTGCAAATACTTCCCATGTCAGTTTAGGCAAATACTTTTAAGAATTCATTCAATTATGTTAAGCACCCATTAAAGGAATCCTAAGTCCTCCCTGGGGTCATTTCAGTTCTATAAGATTGTAATTGTTTGAGACTAACCATGATTTCTTCTTTTGCCTTCAGGTGATTCTAATTCTGACAAAGCTGTATGACTACAACCTGGGAAGCATCACAGAAAGCTCTCTTTGGAGGTATGAAGATAATTTGAGCTAATAATTACCATCTAACTTAAATAGGAGCATCCTGATATGATGCTTTTATTGAATTTAATTGGATATTTTAAAAATATGCTGGAAGGTTTGTAGCTTACCCATCTCTCTTGTTTCTGTTCTTTCATACTCAAGGATGAAGAGGCTGAAGTCTTGATTGTTTTGTTTCAGCTAGATAACACTTCATGAACCTGCTGTCTTTTGATTTCCCCTTTTCTGTCTTATTCAGAATCAAATCAACCAACTGGTTTATTTTTAGAACTCAACAGCTTCAGGTCCTTGTTTATAATGAAGAATCTCATGGCTGTCTGCTGCCCAAATGATAGTTATGAAAAGTCAGTGCTGCTAAGACTGGGAGAATATTTGCATTTAAAATTTGCTCAAATGAGTATTCCAGGTCTGTTTGTTCAGAACTTGTAGTTTTAGTACCAGATAATGGATTTCCACTCGTGTGGTGATATCTGCTGTAGTAATTTATAGGGGATGCCTTGTTACTTTTGATTTCAAAAGCATATCATGCACATTTGGATTCAAGGAGAGCAGGTAGTACTTTGTTTTTTGTTTGTTTTTTAACTATGTCTCAAAAAATGGATCAAAGGGGTGTTTACTTCATATGTCTTTAGTGGTAGCGTCAGGAGCTGTAATGGATGAAAGGGGAGTTTTTCTCATCCTTCCATCTACAAAGCTTTGGTGGGCAGACTAGGGCTTTGTTTGCAGGTTTGATGGAGGTGGACAGACTATTGTATTGATACAAGAAAACTACAGTTATTTTAAAACTAAAACTTCATGTGAGATTGAACTTGTTTTGATAAACTTGTTTAGGAAAGGATTTTCAGCTCCCGGGAAGAATTCTGTGTCAGAAGTAGAAAAAATAACCTTTCTGTCCAAGGAACTGAGTAGGGATTTAAGAGAGTGACACGGGAGGTCTGTGTCTTGGAGTGTATTGAAAACTCAGGGTAGTGCTCTACCACACTAGCCTGTAGAAGAAAAGTGTATTATTTCTCTCTGCCCTAAATAAATTTTAAAAGGATTAAAGAAAGAAAAAAAAAAGGTGTGTGTGTGGGGGGGAACCACCCCCGAACTAAAGAAATATCAAAACTTCATGAATTTTCATTCTAGCAATAAGAACACACAAAATTATTAGCATTTTGTGGGGTTGGATAAATAGTTTCTCATCTTATTGTAGGGATAGTTTAATCTTTCCATTTCGTATACATCACTGCTAGGGCTTGAGATCAAAAATGGTCTTATTGTCTCTACTACCCTTTTCTTTTTATGATATGCACATTGAGGAGCTCAACCCAGGATCTCTCAGGACTGTTGCTTTTGCAGAATTTTTTTAAAGGGACTTTGGTTTAGATTGATTCCACAATGGTTTCAAGAAATAATATTCATAAATGCAAAATCTGTTTTTTTTTTTTTTTTTCCTCTTACTAACCTCACTGGTTTCTCCCTGAAAAATCTCCATCTGTTCTATTAGTCATTGAGAAAGGCATGGTGTTTCACCATGTGGAGAAACCTTCCCTGTTGCTGACAGTGCTGAAGAACTACTTGTGATGCAATACAGAATTGAGTTGAGATGCTAACTTAGGACTAAATATAGTATAGCCAATCGGAGAGGAGAAAACACCTCTTATTGAGGTGTATGAACTTGGGCACAATTGTGCTGATGAGTTTATGCTGTCGCCAATTCCAGAACTGGTTTCTGTGGAGTCTGATTTTTACCCTAATTAAAAGAGAAGTGACTGTGAATATCACTGGAAGGTTGTACCAGAATCTGGGACTTTGGTGGTATACCAGGCCTAGGTCTAGTGAGTGTTGTGCACTTGTCTATATTTCAGACTGTCCTAATGTTAGAATGTGACGTAACATCAGAAAGGCTATATTATTTCCTCTAATCCAGTATCCTATTGCCAAAAAGTAGTCTAGGAGAGACTATATGAACAGGAGCTTCATATCTGACGCTTCCTTGTAATATTCTCCCAGCCTTCATTCTTAGGGTTGATGTTTAGGGTCCTTCCTTACCCTTCAGTTTAAGGTCTGTCTGAGTCCGAAAAATTTTTTGCTTTTAGTATGTCAGGGGTTTTTACTCATATATAAAATGTTTCATTTCTCAGTGGTTTCAAGAAAGAATATTCACAAATGTAAAACTTTACTAGATATAAACTAACTTCCTTAGTATCTTCTAGAGTGTTTTAACATTAATACCCTTGACATCTTGGAGCAAAGGATACCATAGATTTGAGAAACCACTTGGCTTGGTTTAAACCCGTCAGCTCTAGTTTCACTTGGCACATGTCACTTGTCAGGACTTGGTTACAGCTGCATGGCCAACCATCCAGAATCCCAGGGATAATGTTTTTGACTAGGAGATATTAGAGGAGAACCAGGACAGCTAAAATGAACATATGTATCTTTGCAGTGCTCCTCTATTATTCTTGATTGGCTCTTTGGTGTTCATGACTTCTCTGTCACCAGTGCACTTCATTCTCTTACCTTGTTCGTGTTGCTTTAATTCAGTCCCAGGTGGTTATACTGTGCTCTATCCTGAGTCTGGCTCTGATGTTAGATCCCTGCTCACCATGCAGGCATGTGTTTGGTTCTCTAATAAATATCCCTCTCAAGATCCCTGACAGCTTCTCTGTTCTTTCTGTGATGGAAGGAAATGACAAAACGGGCATATCTTATTATTTAATGTACCTGACAAGGAGGTTATTAGCTGTCGCACCTCCTGGCTACTTAAGTGACATGTTAATTTACATCTCCTTGCTTGTTTCAAAAAGATACAAAAATGGAATTGAGTGAAGGGAAGAAACATATCTTGCACTTCAATTTATTTCTTGCCTCTAGGTTTGATGCTAGGGAATGGAAGAAATCATGATCTCATGTCTGGTTTGATTTCTGATGTCAAGAATTCTGTTTCTGAAGGATAGAGGAAAAAGACAGGTAATTCTGCAGGTACCCACAACTGAAGAGGAATCTCTGCCTTGAGAACATGACAAAGAAATACCACTGTTGCCTCCTGTGCAAAGTGCATTCTCAAAAGGTTGATGAATGATGAGGGGCAATTTAGAATCATGTCACAGACATGAGTCATTTGTGCTATAGCTGGTTATAAGCACATCTGTCAGTGGAAGGTATAGTTGGGTGATTTAAGCAGTTTTGTGACTGATGGGACTGTAACCATCTATAACACAACTATGCCATTGCCTACAAGATATGAATCTGTCTTCTTTATAAACACACTGCTACCTACTAGGATGACATTTCTTTGTAATTTTTCAGCCAGTTTAACTACAGCTGGCTGCAGTACTAATGGATGGAGATCACCCTTCTGAAACGACCGATGAATTAAGACACTACTGGTGACAGACACAAAGGGAAAAAATACAGTAAAAGGAAAGAAATAGATTTTATACCATCTTCTAAAGTACTAAGGTTTAGAAGCTCACCATGCTTTAGATGTCAAGTGAACTGCTGATTCCGTATATGGTAAATTAAATTTTGTATCAGGCTGGGCCTGACTTTAATTATGTTATCATCTTGGCATACTTTTTCCACTGTTTTAGTTGAGGTGATTTTATTTATTTATTTATTTATTTTTCTATAGAAAGAAAACAGGGAGGAGAAAAGATTATCTGTCACTGAGCAATTAACTGAGTGTACTGGGTTTATTTCTCTTCCTGTCTTGGGTATCTCTCAGATCGCAAAGAGGATTAAGCAGTGAGAGTTAGGAGATGTTTTTTATCGCTGGAATAAGATAAGCTTATGTTTCCTGTAAATAAAAATGTCAGAATAGTCACTATGGTATCCATGAGCTGCAGACAGCGGTAGGGGAGGACTAATCGTTTTTTTTTTTCCTGTTTGTATAAATATGATACTCTGGAGAGATGTACAGGACTCCTTCCCACAGGACCTTGAGAGGCTGACAAAAAATGATTGTTGCCATTCACCTCTTTCTTTTCTTATAGTTCTGTATTTGGTTAGAAATTACTAATTTCATAGAATTTCCTGTAAAGGTAGCAGTAATTAAACTTTGCTTTTCAGCCGGTAAGTAGGAAGATGTAGGGTTTGCTTGGCTTGAGAACATTTATGTCTAAACAGATATCTGATGCTCTGTTAATTCTGGTAGTTACTGATGATGCTTCTATACTTGGATGCCGTGCTTGAACTCTCAGCTCCCAGTTCAGGCCTGCTGGTAGCTTCCAGCCTGTACTCCACAGCTCTTGGTTTCTGCAGTAAGGAAGCTTCCGTATGTATGCTGTAAAGGAATCTCAAGAACTCTGGAAAAGACTCATGCATCACATAGATCTAGTTTTAACTTCCTATATGTAAAGTAGGGGATAATAAAAGTCACTTTTTTGAGAGAAGTGAATTTTGGATGGATTTAGCTAACTAGTGTCTTCAATGTTTTGAAGATCACATGGTGATAAATATTAGATATAATGTCTCAGAACTCCAGCACTCTGTTTCTAGATTTGTCATGGCCTTCTTTTTTACCCTTGAGCCACAGTCTTTTTAGCTGATCTATCAGTTTACTAATCCCCAACTTCTGACACCACCAACACGTTATCCTGCAATTCTGTCCCTTCAAGAAGAGAAACTGGGTATTTACAAGATTAAAAATATTAATAATAAAAAGAAATAAAAAAAAGTCCTTAGAGCATCTCCACTTCTAGGTATAAGAATAGCTTTCATTTCTTCCATAGTATTACTTAATAAAATAACGAATTCACTGGGAGTTGAGTGTAAGATGACATCTCTTGCTCAAGGAACTGTAAGCAATATGCTTTTAAAAAATTACTGCTATGTCCTAATTGTGTTCCTGTTCTCTTCTGCTATTAGCCACTTCAGAAGACAAGATACTGGGCAAAGGTAGACTTGAAGTCTAAGTACCATGAGGATTGTCTGTATGATGAGTAATCGTGTAGTCATCATCATGCAGGGAAGTGATACGGTGAAAACGCTTGTTGATGGAAATAGGTTTGTGTTAGTATGTCAGATCATGAAAAGGAACAATGGAGTAACAGAAATGAGTTATTTCCTCTTACAGTTGCTATAGGGATAGGAGTTTTAGGGAGAGAGGTAGATAAAGACTGAAGAGCCTTTCTGAATACAACCTTGCATTATTAGCCAAATGATGCCTGACAACTTTATCTTGAATCTTGATTGAAAATCCTCCTCATTTTGACTGTACGTTTACATCAAAAAAGTATTTGTAAATAATATAGGTGCTTTGAAGCCTCATGTATTTTTGTTTCTGCATGAAATTTTCTGGCTCCTTGCTATGTGTGTAAGAATACCCTCTTTCCAGACCAGAGCTATGGCCATCCATGTCATCTTCAGTACTGTTGACATGTTTGTGAAGATTTTCTTCCTCTTTACTAGAAAGCCCTTACAGCAGGAGACTCCAAAGTTTGGCAGTATTTTCTTCCTTTGAGGGGAATTTCCAGTAAATGTCTGTTGCTGTATTGTCCTGCTGCACGTTGTATGCTGGTTCCTTACTTCTGTTTTGCAGATGGGCTGTTCTCCATGCACATTTTTCTACCTGCTGAGCTGCATTAGTAAGGTCATAACCTGTGGTTTAGTGACACAGTGTGCTCTGCAACACAGATTAGGGTCTTTTAGATGGAGTAGATAGGAGAAGCAAATCCACATGAGAGAGGAACTGACAAAGGGGGGTAGGGGAAGTCATTAAGTACATTTTAACCAGCAGTTCTGTGGGAAAGGGGAATGCAAAAAGGACTATTTGAAATGCTTTTATCTATAAATATGATGCTTCAGTTGCTCAGTGTGACTGAGTCACTTTCCTTAACTGAATATCAGAGCTTGATAAATGCTGCTGTATTATCTCCCACAGGTATTTAGTGAAATTGTAGCAATAACACTTCCTCATGTCTTTTTATTTTATTTTCATTTTTGTTCCTGGAAACATGAACCGCTGGATGCTCTGTGTATAGATGCTGGAGAGCATCTGTAGGGAGAGGAACATATCTACATGCTCAGCTATTTTTGTAGGAAGAAGTATTTTTTATAGTTTGATCACAGCAGGAGATCTGTTTCTGCTGGAAGCAGGCTTAGAACATGGATTTCATGTACTAACTGAATGTGGAGCTGAGTGCAACCTTTTTCTTGGTTGATGGGACTGTTCAACCATCAGGACCCCTAGGGACTTTGTAGTTTCTATAGCTATCAGTTTTTCACATGAATGCTTATTTTATTCTGGTGACTTACAATAAAAATTTCTATCACGGTCAACTATTCCAGTTGGTTGTCATAGTTATCTGGGATGTCTTGTCTGTTGTCAAAAAGAGTTCCAATAAAACTGGAGAGAGGGAGAAACAAACAAACAAACAGAAGAAAAACAACCAGAAAGACTTATTTAAGAAACAGCCCACAGCAGATGCTCTAATTGTTCCTAAGTTAGTATGGTGTTAAAATCTTATTGGATTTTGCCATATTCTTACCTTCCCTGAAGCATGAGGGCCAGGATAGATCTTGCATTTTGTGACCTAACTTCTATCTTTATTTAATCAATGGCAAATAAGTTGTGCCGTGACAGTATGAGGAGTCATACTCTGATATTTTGAAGGATCAAATTTGGCTGAGGATTTAGTGATATGCTCCTCATTGCCTGGTCTGTATTGATAAAAACATTCAGCACTAATGACAATGCAAATTTATTAAGAATATTAAAAATGTGTTCCCTGTTACAGCCAGTTGTGAAATGTAGGAGTGCTATCAAGTAAATCAAAAAGAACACCAATCCATTTTCTGCACAAAAAAGCACGTAAATCAACGTTATGAATATTAATGCTGACATATATTATCAATATACTGTAAATAACAGGTGCACAATGTTCATGCTGCTTTATAGACATATAATGTTTAAGTGCAGTTTGTCATTCTTCTGTAGATTAGAAAATGAACTTTTACATCTGTGTTTCCCAGACTATATCCGTTTGTGTAAATGAGACAAAAAAAAAAAAAAAAGGTAAACTGAATTATGGGTTGTATCCATTTGTTCTGGCTGTGTAATAAATGCAAACAAGCTCGATTTGATATGCAAGAAGAAACAATGCTGTAGTTACCAGTTCATAAACAGAAAGCAAAACACTCTTAATGTTCTTATTTTTTTCCCCACTGCACATACTCTTCCTTTTACAAGGATGTGTAAAGATGTACTCGTCTTTTCAGAGGGTTATATACTCATCTAGTTGCAAAAAATGTATTTGAGTCTGAGCTTGAGTAAACCAAAGCTACTCCAGTTTATACTAGCTTGAGTTCTGAGGTCTTCAGATCCAGGTACCATATTTCTGTATCTGTGCCTTAGGAATTGCACAGGGAAATATTCAAAGTTTATTGTTACTACAGAAAGAGCCAGATGTGTCTCTTGAAGGATATAATGAGACAACTGTACAGGATGTGCTGTAAAAATGAATATTTAAATTGATACCAAATACTTATTGCATAGTATAAACTGACTACTCTTTACACAAAAACACAATAGCTTGCTTGGAAGTGACCTTTTCTTCTGATTTCTCTAATCTACCAGATAAGAAATGGACAACACAGTACAGGAGGAATAAAGCCCACAATTAATCAACTTGTATCTTCAATATTGATAGCAAAGAGAAAGTAAATACTGTGCTTTGCAGGGAGCTGGAGTGATTAGGGTGAGGAAGGTTCATTCTGCCTCTTGTCATTCAGCTATCCTGGCAGGAGCAGGCAGGTTCCATGGAGCAGGCAAACCTCGTACCCTTGATGGCTTCTGTGTTGTGACGAGAAGGTTTGTGCATGTCTGACAGGGACAGCTAGAAGAAGCTTGATTCTCAGTGAGCAAGGAGGTAGTTCACTGCTAGAATTCCCCTTGCAAAGGCTTGGAAAAAGTGTATGGGGATTCAAGAACTTTTTTTTCCCTAGCTGACAGCCTCTTCCTGCTACATTAGAGAGTAATTTCACTGGTGAGATTCATTTAAATGATGGGTGAAAATGTGCCTTTTTGATTATCAAAGTCAATTGTCATGCACTCTAAGCTGATACAGTGCTTTACCAACAGAAGGTAAAAACCCTTTTCTGTCGCTCCTTATTTCCCTGCTGCCCCCCAAATAAGTTTGTTTCATAAAGGAGTGGCATGGATATTCCTAGCATGCATTTTACTGTGTGCTTCACTTTGAATCTATGAGAGGCTAAATTGAAAAGAAGAAACTCAAAGAGGTCATATTGTGTATTAAATGACTTTTATAAGGAAAGAGAGAGACTTTGATATCAGATCTTCCCTCGAGGCAAAATTCTTGTACAATGTTGTTAATTCTACTAATTTGCTTTTACTTCTGTATTTTTGTGTCCACATCTGTATGTGTGTTCCCATTTGTTTCCTTCTGTTCTTTCTTCAAGCCTGAGCTCCTAGAATCAGGCAACTGTTCACAGTCACAGCCTTTTCGTGGTAGTGGTGGTGGTGGGAGAAAGCCCAACTTCCTGGTTTTCACACGGTGAAGGGAAAATTAAAGGACTTCATCTCCTATACAGACAGGAAAGCCCAAATATGTTTTTAAAGCTTGATTACATTTTTTATTTTTTTTTCTTAAAGTGATGTATTGAGTGGGAAGGCAAACCAGGGTGGGATGGAAGGAGGATCAGAATGAGGTGGATTCCTCCATGATCTGGGCATCTGGATTCCTACTGGAGGCTGAGATGTCAAATTATGACATCTTTTGCTTGGATTCTGCCCTAACACAGGCTAATCCTTGCAAAAGAGTAAGAAGAAATAAGATTTAAAACCATTCATTTTAAATAGTCTCTCTTTCTGAACATCAGTTCTCTTTCTGAACATCAACACAGAAGAGATTTTATGAGTATAGACTCTGTAGAGTTGCTGGAAAGAGATACTAAATAGGAGAAACATTAAAAGCAGCAACAAAATAAAGACTTTGTGAACCACACTTATAATCATTTCTTCTTTATCATCTTTCTAATTGCGTTTCTGTGTTTGCTCTTCTTGCGGCTTCTGGGAGGTGAGGGAGGAAAAATCACAACCTTTTTTTTTTTTTTTTGTCACTCTGTGGTAGCATTATGTAAGTGGAAGCAACACTTTTTTTTTTTTTGTGTGTGTGTGTGTTCTTCCTCACAATGAATTTTCCTTGCTAGAGTCTTCAGGAGGTGGTCTGCTATTTTTCCTAGCCTTCCTCCAGCAGTGCCCAATAAATGCCAGCTATTATCAGTGTTAAACTCTCAATGTGAAACCTACTACCTTTGGGAAAATGTTTTTTCTTGCCCTGCTACAGAAATCAGCTTATGCCCTTAAGCATGAGTTTTGATGACTTGCCATATTAACATAAGCAACTATTTAAAAATACATATTATAGGCTATTAAATTATTGGCCCTTTCCAGTGAGCACATCTGTGGCTTGTAAGACTCTGACCTCCTTTTGCTGTGAGCAGTGTCTGCTGACTACAGGCATTGTGAAAATATCATTTCTCTTTGCTTCCCTGCCAACGCTCGAGTGACGATGTGCTCTCTTGTTATGAGGCAGCATAAAATTTAGAGGCTGTCACGGTGAAGGTAGTAAGAAAGAAACTTAAAGACCTCAGTAGATTTCTCTTCTAAGTGTTCCCTTTTCAAAGGTAAATGGTCTTATTCTTTGTAATCTCTGATTGTGTGTTAACAGCTTTCACAATGCTAACTCTTTTTTTTTTTTTTTTTTTTTTTTTTTACAAAAGGCACATTACAGTCCCAGTGCTTTATGTCCCTTAAAGAAGCCAAAGGAAGAAGAAGCCAATACATTTTTTTCTATTTTTCTTTAAAGTCCACTACCTACTCAGCACATTAGTACTGTAAATTCAAGATGTGGATGTTACTTGAAGCAAGTGTGATGTCACAAGTGTTTTAATAGCCTTTGATTTATTTCCCTAAGTGCTTTATTAAGATGATGCACAACAGAATTTGGAAGCCAAATGCAGTGTTAGAAGAGACTTAGATGAGTCATTTTCAATCTCCTGACTTTTCTTCCCCAACACAGTAATTTGTTTCATTGGGGAAGAAGGGCCCTGGATTCAGAACAGGGATTTGACTTCTTATTTAGTATTTCTTTGTGAGTTAGTCAGCCCAGTTTGTGGTCTGAGTGGGTAGGAGTATGAATGAACTTACTGTGATACAAGAGAGCTGCACGGTTCAGAGAACAGGATACTGCCTGGGCTTGGGAGATTTGTTCTGTTACTGGATGGGTTTGTGGCAATCAGATGGAGAAATACTTGGTTAGGCATAATCAAGAATCAGCAAATTCATGTGTCTAAAGTCAGTTGCAAGGAATCCTCTCCTGGCGAGATATTTCTAATGATGTTCTGCGAGGTTAGTTCTAGGTACAGTGTTGTCAGACACTTTTGCTATTAGACTTTTAATAAATCTGATAGTTTTAAGACAGGCAGTGTAGTGAATTACCAAGACCTGAGAAAGTCACAGTGATCAAATGGATTGCTTAGTAAGCTGGGCTGACTTGAAGAAATGTATTTTAGTCCAACAAAGCAGAGTAGTAGGATAAGGGTTGAAGGTTTTACTTAATAATACTACATGCAGCACAGCGTAGCACATCCTACAGATGATCTGTGGGAGATGGAGTAGGGAACCAAACATCAAACGTCCCATTGTGAAGAGGCTGAAACAGACCGTTTTGGTCATTGGATATACAAACTAAGGAAACAGAATTTGAATTCATAGATAAATTAATACTAGAAAACAATATTTATTGCATGATACTGATTTGGCACAACAACCTTTGTGGCAACATACAATTTTCAGCAAAACTTTCTGCTCAGTATGAGATTGCTGGACAGAGTTGAAAGAGAAATGGAGGTGCAAAAGTATGTCATGCTGTTTAGGGTGTGTCTGTGAACCAGAAATGATCTAAACACGGCTACCTAGGATGCCATCTCTGGCTCAGGAAGTCACAGAATCCCATCTGTTATCTGTTGGAGACTTTGAGAGTATTTAAGGGGAATAAGGATTCGTACTTCCTGAGCTCTTACACAGGTATCTGTTGTTAACCATCACAGACGAGGTACTGTGCTAAATGGACTTCTGCTCTGACGTGAGTTGCCCACCCTGGTATTGTTATGGTAGCACAGAACTCTGTAGGTGAATTTACACATTGGAAGTGTTATTGTGGTGTAGTTGCATTTCATACCTAAATTTGCTCATTTCCATTGTCCCAAAGTAATTGTATATTATTAATTATATATATAATATATATATTATATATATAAATATATTATTAATATTAATTGTTATACATTTTTCCATTCCAAATTATTTGATTTAGCACAAGGTTAACTTGGTGAAATGTTGATTTGAATTAAAGAATAGACATAAAATAATACAACAGATCTGAAGTTCCTAAACTTAAACTGTATCAATGCTACAGAGTCTCAGTGAATATCCTGGGAATTTACAGCATTAAACGTATCCTCCTTAAGTGATGCGTATAGAAAATGCTTGAAATTTCAGGTGAACCATTTGCTGTATATTTGTTTGGTGTATATTTACATGAATGGTGCCTTTGTAAGTGAAACAAAGGAAGATATACGATGACTAGTGGAATAAGGTGGGCAAAAGATTGCACAGGCCAAGTACAAGATGACACGTATCATAGAGGAGGGAAAAACCTAGTTTTTGAAGTGAAGAAGACATGGCTAAGCTTAAAAAAGATGCATGTGGTGTCAGCTCTTCTGCCAGTAGAAACTGGTATTAGTGTACTGACTTGAGTCACGCACCACTCTCCACTAGCTGTTGACCTGCTCCAGAAGTGACTTCTGGCTGTTGATATAAAATTAACATCACCCTTACCATTAGGCTTCTCTTCCTATTGATATTATTTTGATAGCTGCTGCTATTGTTTAGCTTTTTAGCATTATCGAAATGCAAAGTAAACAGAAAAGGTGGTTGAAAACACAATAAGTGCAGCTATAAAATCTATTCAATCTATGTCCCATTAGAAAATAATGGTCAGTCTTGTAATAAGCATAATTTCATTGACTAGCCCCTCTATTAACATCATTAAAAAGCCATTGCATTTGGCAGTTGGCTTCTCTTACATTCAGATGCTCCTTATTGTTTCGGAAGAAACCTGCTGAGTCAATTTCTTTAGAAAGAAGATGGAACAGGATCTCGGAGTAAACAAGGTTTCTCAATTTGCAGAATTTCTGTTGAAATTGCTTTAAAAAAAAAACAACTTGTAAAAAGATATAGCCTAGTTTTATATGCATGGATTATCTGTGATGTGCTGTAACTCTTGGAATGCTGGTTAGGATGCTGGTCCCTCACTGGGAGTATTTTCACCATAGATGATGCATCAGCTGTGCTGAGCTCAACTGACCTCTCTGCAAAGAAAGCTGAACTCCACTGAGACATGAGTATCTGCTAGAGAAGTTATCATGGCACGTTCATGATCCTGTGACTTCTGACCTAGTCTTCAGCCTGGTTACTACTGCCTCTGAATTAAGTTGTTTGAGAGTATTTGGGGAGGGGGTGGGGCAGGGGGGGGATGTCAACTTGCCATGACTGATTTGCGTGCGTACATGCACAGTCTAAAATTTCTTTATTTTGAATAAGAATAGTTTTTTAACTGATCCAAAATGTTTCTTGAATTGTTTGCTCTGGGGAAGAAAAAGGGGGGGGGGGGAAATGTTTGATATAGAAAAAAATGAAAACCTAGAATTATTCATGAAATAGATTCCTGTCCTATGAGAAAGGAGCCACGTGATGCAACTTTCTTCCAAGACAGTTCCAAAATCCAGGTGTCACATAGCTGCGAGAAGATCTGAAGCTATTTACTTGTGCCATGGCAGCTATCAGTCTAGCCTTTTTTGTTTATAAATAATCCTACTGTGTCAGTAAGAATTGATCATTGAATAGGGGAGGTCCATTTCTTTTTACAAAGGACTATTTTGAATGAAACTCAAGATCCCCATGAACCAATATCTCACCTCCAGTGTGAGCTTGCAGCAGATAGAGAAGAAAGGATATGATAAGGCAAGCACGTGATATTTTCCTGATTCCGTCTGATAGTGATTTTTGGCTTCAGGACTTTATAAAACAACAGTGGTCTAGTAGAGGTGTTTAATAACCCTTTGTGATACTTTTTTTTTTTTTAATGTGGGGGTTGTTCTTCCTTCTCCATTAAGTATTCCATTGTTTGAACCAATACAAACTTTTAACATCAGAATAATGGACAGCTGAAAAGCACCAAGTGGTTGTTGGCCTGTCAGCTGCAGTGAGAGCTGAATTAATGCTTGAGAAGTGAGAAGTTTTCTGTGCCTTTTAGCCATCCAGTTTATTTTCCCTACACCTCTTTATTTATGTGAAGTCCTGCTGTGTGATGAAAGCCAATTCCTTCAACTGTATTTTATCTTATAAAATGAACTTGCCGCTTGCCATGTTGGATAAAATGCCCTATAGAAGTTTTAAAAAAATAAAATAAATGACAAGAAAAAGAACACTTGTTTGTAGCCTTTAGGGCAAGGGGCTCCATATGGAGAGCAGAGTGTCTTTGAGTTTTACTGATATGCTCTTCAAGCATTGCATTAGCTGTTTAAGGAATGAGGAAATTTAAAAGGGGTGGCTTTGGAAAGTTCCATTAACTAGTAAAGAAAAAAATTGGTTCTTTAGTAAACTTGCACTGTATAGATTTTATAACATGCTGCTTACAAGGAAATGTTTTACTATGGAGGAGTAAAGTGGTGGTGGTCCTGAATATCTTCATCTCTGCTTTGTTTCTAGGCTGGCCACATTGTTCCTACCAACCCAGAAATATTTTTCTTTTCAGAGACGTAGAAATGACCTTGTCTCTGAAGCCCCAGCTGCTTGGGACACATCTCAGAACAGCATTGATTCCTATTTAATTTGTGTACCTGAACTTGTGAATAGCGTCCTTGCTGGCTAGTTAATTAGCTTAAATTTCTGAATGTACCTAGTGATGCCCTCGCCGTGCCATTTTTTGGTTTAATGTGACGTAGAGAGAATTGAATCTACCTCCTCCTTCCTGGTTTGATAAATTTGACTTTGCATAAGAAATATCCCCCCAGAAGCACCTGTAGGAAATCTTGGTCAGAAAGGCAAAAGCAGAGGGAGTTAAAATTCTAGCAAGGTGTTCTAAGAATATCTGAAAGGCAGCCATAGCTTCTGCAAGGCAAGTTCATAAGATGTCGGCTTCCACTGGCTGCAAAATCTCTTTTCAGTGGTGAAGAAAGCTGAGGAAAAGGGGATTCATGTAGTTATTAGTAGTATTATTCTCAGTGGCTCCAGGCAATGTTACACATGGAATGATACCAACTCTCATGCTGCTTACTTGCTGTTATGCAGGAATCCCACCCCCTTCTTAAAGCACTGGCACCTCTATTAAAAGCTTTAAAGAACTACGCTTGATGGAAGGATTTCTATTAGGTTGGATAACACAAAAAAAGGCCATAGCTCAGTCTGGCACATAGGGAAATACATGAGGTGTGGTTTAATTCTGGTCACATAATTCTGTTAATGTTGGCAGCTGACATAGGAGCTGATGTCTTCCAGCTGTACTTAATGAGCTCAGGTCCATCCAGGAAGTGTGGTGAGGATACTGAGTGCATCAACAACTCTGCCTTAGAGCCTGTTTATGTATTTGGCCTGCACTTGACAGTTGTCTTGTACATGCCTCAACAACAACCCACTGGGCATTGTCATTCTGTCCTCCCACATGGGTTTGTCCCTTCCCTTCCTCTCAAAATACTGCTTCTCTGGCCTCCCTGCTTCTGTCCATTCCTTTGTTAGCTTTAAGAGTTTAAATATTTCTCTGAAAGCTACATAATATGTATTCTTATGTAACATCACATAAGAGCCTAGAACTTTGAATGCAGATGTCATAAATATTAGTCTTCTCAATCCCAGAGCCCGTAACACACTTTCAGGTAATCATATTTGTGACAATTAGACTCTCCTGCAAACTGTCATTAAATTAGAGGAAAGGCTTATGTAGAATTCAGTAAGCTTTGGACCAGGCTCACTACCAGTTTTTCCTATCCTAAGAGAAAGAATGTTGTTTTCTGCTTTTTATTGTATTTTATTGTATTTTATTTTATTTTATTTACCGTGCATAAATACATAACATTCTTACAAATTGAATCAGTATTTGTAAAATAGTATGCTTTTTCCTGGTTGGGCACTTATGACTTATGCAGCTACTATGAAAACAGACCTTGCACTAGGGCTGTTGCATCTGATCATGTAGCGAGTTAGATGGATACCACAGACAGGTGAGCCCAATGCAGTGGGGAAACATTGCTGGCACATCAGGCAATTGCTCAGTCTGCTGCCTGGGCAGAGTTCACACCATCTGCTGTTGTTACCTGATTTAAGAGATATTTGAAGCGTATGAATAGGGGCTAAATTTAATAAAAGAGATTAGTTAATCCAGAGGGCTTTATGGCGCATCAAACTCAGGTACCTCAATAGTATGTATTGGCTTATTGTCCAAGAGATTGGAGATACTAGGGCAGAGGTAAACTCAAGCCTGAGTCAAATTCTTCCTTAAAGGAATTTTTCAATATCTGTCACCTGATGTGCTGTATTAGAGAGAAATGAAATGGGTGCAAGTGGTAAAGTTTGTTCAATGGTTCAACAATAAAGCTGTTATCCTTGCTGACGTGCTACTGGGATCACTGTGCCCTATCTGGGGACAAAAGAGGAAAAAATCATCAGATATCATACATTAACTGTTAGACCCTCCTGATCAAGCCCAGTTCCAGACCCACTGCAGCAGGGTGCCATGGCCTCTCCATTGCTTCATGGCTTGCGTAGTGGGTGCAGGTTGTTGCCCTGATTTTTAAGTCACCAACTACACCCAATACATTGTGTCTAGAGGCAGAAGAAAAGCTGTAACGTTGCAGTACAGCTGTGGAAGAGACCTGTGAGAGATGAATCTTGTCTGCCCAGATCTTGAACTGGCAGCAGTCCTGCTATAAAAGGTCCAAATTTGCTCTTACTGATTCACTGAATTCACAGTTCCATTTGCTCATGAACTCAGAGCATTATTTGAAATGTAGTCGTAATGTCTAAATGCAAAAAAAATGCAGAGGCCTAGATTCTTGGTAGGAACAGGGCTGGCAGCAGACCACTCTCAGGGTCCTGTGAAAACATGGTACTTCCATGCAATGAAATGAACTTGCTAGCCTCTGAATTGGACAGAACGTGACAGCACTGTCAGCTGAGTTAATGCCCAGTGGTACAATAACGAAGCTGCACTGATAGCATCGTCTTTCTGCCAGAGTCACAGAGAAGACAAGTAACAATGCCTTCATTCTGCATAAAATAACTGTTCCGTTAGTTGAAATAGGCTAGGAGTGGGCTAGTCTGGAGATGAAGAACAGAGATCTTGCCCCTGTCCCTCAGGCAGGGCTGCATGTGATTTACTTACTGTTGGTGTTCCAGTGCTGTCATTTGCTGCACTCTAGGCTGACTTTCTGGAATTTATACTTTTAGTTACCAGTGCTTCCCCTAAAGCTGACTCTTTACTACCGAGTTGCCTACCAGGGCTGCAGATCAGGTTGTCTATTAATTGCAACAAGAATGACTTCTGTCCATCTTCATTCACAGCTTCTTAAAGTAAACTTTACTTTCAGCTTTTGCTTCATTTCCTGTATCTCCTTTTCTCTGTCAGCCAAAGATCTATATTCCAGCATGTCCCAAAGGTGTGCTTTCTTAGTCCCTCAGTTCATTTTGGAATAATTCCCCAGCTGGTACAATCACTGGGATGAATGTAGGTATGTTGATTGGCAGCTATGACAGGTATGTCTAATTAGCTGAACTGGTATCTCCTTTCCTGAATACCCAAAGGAGGCTTTTTTATTTGAAGGTTTTATTTAGATGAGGTAGGAATTGATCATTATGCACAAGTCCAGTGGGTAAAGGCTATTCAGCCTCTGATTTAGCTCAATAGCCTTAATTCAAGGAGGCAAAAGAGATCTCATATTTCAGAGGTGATAACACAATCACCAGCGTTTCCTTTATTCTTCTATACTGTTTCCCAATAGAATAAAATTCCCTTTCTGTCATTTTGTCACAACCCTGAGCAGACTGGGGCCCTTCAGGCTCAACCATACAGATAGAACAGCATCAGGCATTTTACTCTGGCTGTCCATTTCTTGTGGATAGACTTGGCCTAAATAATATTAGTATTCTTCCATGCTTATCAATGTGGCTGAAGAAATTTGTTAATGCATGCTCTTTTCTTTTAATACCAGTGAATTAATGGTGAATACAGACGTCAGCTTCCTTAAACTATCATTTTTTGTTTAAACAGTAAGAGGAAACATTTAGAAAAATACTGTAAATCTCCAGGTGATTACCATTTGATGTGCCAGATATACTGTAAAGTAGTTCAGGGTAATTTTTTAGCATGTGTTTTTATATCTGGTGTTGCAATGAGAAGTTTTGGACCATGCAAACTTTCTGGGCTCACAGCAACCTCATGCAGTGTTGATACTTCACACAACCACTGCTGTGCTATGCGTGGGTGAGTCAGCTTTACATTTGCAAAGTAGCATTTCTTTTTCTCTTGGAACCACACATTTTGCAGAGAAACCCTATCTCTTTCTCTGAGATTTGTCATGGCCCTCCCTTAAAGCTGTTGTTGGCTCCGTTGCTACCAAACCTTTGCTGTCTTCAGCTATAGTTTACAATTACATGCCCTAATGGTTCTTTAGGCACAAGGGTTTTCCATACAGAGAGCCTCTTCTTTGCAGATTTTCTTTACCTATCCTATGTAGCTAACCTGGAAGAGCCAGTCCAAGCTTAGCTGCATCCTGTACCTGACTTTTATTATCTATATCTTACTGATAGGTGCACTTTTTCAGGCTGTTCCTTTCACTTTTATGGACCATTACATCATTTTTGATACACTGGAAAAGTGCAGTTTCATTTTTATTTTAATGAACTGCTGCTGGGAGAGCCCATCCCTTTTTGAACCCAATCACTTTGTCAGCTTTATTAGTCAAATTGCCAGTCTATTGCTCTCCTCCATAATCACGAATGTAGTTGCATTATTAAACACCTCATTCTATCCTACCCAGAAGCAGAGTTTGAAGGGTTGAAGGAGAGCAACACCCCACAACAGTAAGGAATATGTGGCTCATAGAGCTCAGGGAGCTCACCTCAGGTGGAGGAGGCCCCGAAGTTGAAGTTTTGTATCATTTGAGAATGTCTGTATCTGTGCTTGCCTTGCTGTGAAAGAGGTTTTCATTTCAGATTATTGGTGGTCGCAGCAATAGCAGCCCCAGCTGTTGTTCTTAATGCTCAGACAGCCACAGAAACATCAGTACTTCAGCTGACTATTTCGCTATAGGCTTCCTTCCACCAGAACCTGGGCCTCTTACATCTCAGGTGGTTATCTTCACAGAACTAACTAATCTGCTCCTTCTGATAAGCTGCCAGGAAACTCCATTCAGGAATTTCTTCCTGAAAAGTTTTGCTTTGGCAGGTTGGCATTTTCTAGGGTGAAAACATGTCTGGAACTTTTCCAAGTGAACCTGCAGATGGCTGAATTTCAGTTTTATCCCTGAACTTTTAATGACATTTTCCCCCTAACTACTCCTTTTAGGCAAAAGCACAAGCCTGTAAAATAATCAAGATTGTTCGGGCAATGACAATGCAGGTGTCAAAGATGCTCTTTGAGGCCTCTCCAGGACTCCTGGAGAACTTGATAGTTGAAACTTGCACCATGATGGAGCCACTCAGCTGGCTGGAGAAACAGAATTCATGTTTGGCGATGAATTTTACATTTTTGAAACTGTATTTACTCATAAATGCATAAAGGTTCAGACTGTGAAACTTGTCACCAAATAGATGTAGTTCAGCCAGCCAACTAGCTAGGAAGTTTGGATATGTCCACGTAGAAAGCTTTCTCCAGAAACTATTCCGATGTAAAACATCATTAGTGAAAACTTTATTTTTCCATGGAAAAGGTTTACTAGGACACATTCTTTTATGGATAGGGAAGTAACAGATGATCTGAATCTTGGTGACTGTCAACATCTCCATCAGTGACATGGAGATGCTGCAAGATCTTGTGTTACCATGTGTTCCCTAGAGGTTCTGGTTCAAAGATCCAAATGTTACTGCTTATGTCTTGGTTTTTATTTGTAATGATGCCAGGAGTTCCCAGCTGCTAGTTTCAGAAGGGGAACAGTAAAAGGGTTGCTTTTCTCCCTTTTTTGGCTTGACTTTGCTTTGTGTTCCCACAGAATATTTTTCTGCCTCCCAGGAGGATAAGTGTTGCTGCCTCCTAGCAGGTGTGAATACATGGGTTTTTAGCATTAAAAAAATATCCTGAATCCATGGTAGTAGGCATCTTCTGAGTCTGGGCAATTTCAAAGCTCAAATGTGTGATTCACATCAATTAAGGGGCTATGTACCACTTTTCCGGTGACAGTACGTTAATTTTGAAGCTCTTGTAAATACTGAAACACTTAAGAACTAGGATCTGATTCTCTAAACAGGTCTGTAATTCTAGGGCGTTACACATCCTGCAACACCATTCAATAGTAACATGAACACTGATTTGTGTCCAGTTTTGATCAATCTTATTTCAAAAACAAAGTGTTAAAACTGAAAAAGGTTCAAAGAAGACCAATAAAGATGGGCCAAGGTATGGAGAGATTTATGTAGAAGGAAGGATTGAGATAAGCAGGAATCTTTGGTCTGAAAAGTGACAATTAATGGGGATATGTCAGAAACCCATAACAGTATAAAAGTCTCAAAGAAGAAAGGAGGTGATTGTTTCCTTTTTTTTTTGTTTGTTTGTTTGTTTGTTTGTTTTTGTGCTACAGCAATTAGGAGCCATTGAATAAATGTATTGGCAAATTCAATGCAGAGGAGGTGGGTGTGCGCTAATTGCCTGTGCTATTGTCAATTTGAACTCTCAGCAGTAAAGTAAGATCAGAGCTGGGAAATTTATCTACTTTGATCCTATGCTTTTATGCATTGTTGTGGCATATGTGGAATGTGGAACCTGTGACCTTATGAGGTGTTCCTCTGACACAAGCTATATGAAACTGAGGCATTGCACTGCTGAGGCTGGCTCTGCCAATGCTAAAACATTTCCCTGCATCCTTGTAGTATTTTTATCAGAGCTTTGGAGAGGTGCCCTGGGGAAAGCTAAACAAATGATCTGGGTACTGGTTTTCTGTCTCACCTGGAGCAGGGAGACAGTACTTACTACTTGCAGTCCACTCAGGATTTGTAGTAGTGCCACAGTGAAGCCTTGTAAATAAAATTAAAAAAAAAAAAAGTGGAAGAGCTGTCTGGGTAACTGCAGCAGGACACTTGTCTTTGCCTAGGTATAAGGGAGTTGGGCCACTGGTTAGGATGCCACTGCGATGGATTACATGTATTGCTTCACCTTACCTTGCATCTCTCGTGGAAACCTGAACTGCCTCTGTCAGAGACACAGAAGCAATAGTAATTCTTTGTGGGGGATGCATAATAACCCCTGTCAGTAGTGCACAAGGTTGTTCAGACAAGGTGCAGTTTTGTCCACACTGCTGAGCAGCCTTTGGGCTGGCTATGTTTGGGGGGCATAAACAAACCTTCTCCCTTGGGTGCCTGACACTTTTCTCTTTTGATTGACTTGCCTCCACTGAAGCTGGCATAAAGTGTTTGCACTCGAAACAAGTGGAGCAAATTCTAATTTGTCTGAAATGGGCCCTCCTGTTAAATGTTAAACTGACCTTTTCAAGAGAAATTTACTTGATAGTTCTAAGTGAAGACCTGCTTTAAGCTAAACCTGTCACTACAACATGATTAAATTCACTTAAATGTACATCAGTTGCACATATTAATGGAAATTGAAATCAGACTAAATGGTAACCATAAATTTTAAAACAGGAGGAAGAGGATAGAGATGGGGGGGGGGGGGGGGGGGGCGGGGGAAATGATGTGAAAGTTAAGGTGCCTTATTCACCCAAAGAATAGGTGGGCTGAACAGGAAACTTTGTTCTGAAGCACTGAAAAAGTACCAACTATCTTCTCTGTATTTATGGTGTTACTATGTGAAGAAGGGGGATTCATTGCATTTTTGGCAGGGTTTTGATCTGTGGAGACCTGGAAGAATTGGTCACCATTATCTGGTCTTATTTCACTGGCTGCTGGACCTTTAAGCAACAAATTACCTGATTTCTGGCAGCCTGTGTGATAGATGGAGGCCTGTGTGTTTGTGTAGACAGTGCTGAAAGTGGGTTTCTGGGGATACCTGTGATACAAGAATGTCTGCTCCTCAGAAAAACTTCACATTTAAAACTTGCACATTCTTGCCTCTTTCCCTTCCACACCATCCAATGCGACAGTTGCAGTGCTTGGCTGTTGTGACAGGTGTTACCCAAAGTATGTATCCTAAGTGGGTCCTAATAAATCAAAACTAAATTGAAGACATTCCACTTTATGGGCATTTATCAGTGACTTTCCATCAAGCAGAAGGAAAGGACTTGGCAAGCATCTCCTAGGCAATTACCCAGGGACTTGTGAAGGTTCTTTTTGAGGGTGTTATCTTCATGTAGCTCTGCGACCTTTGTAATCAGAGCACAAATTGGAACCTTTTGTAATTAATAATTCTTGTTCTACAAGATTTGGCTTCCACACAGGTGAAATTAGCATGGTTTTAGCAAGCTGTTTTGGAACATAGAGTACATCCGTGTGGCACTGGATAATACTTCATAGGCACATTGAGAAGTTCTGTTTAGCCCCTAGCCCAAACCAGGATTCATTGCTCACAGCCTGGAAGTAAACACTAATATCTTGTCTATCAAACATATGAAAGATCATTTTCTTTTCCACTGATGCCACCTCTACTTCCTACAACAGAAATATGAGTGGGCGCATATAACATATACCACCACCTGCCCAGTAGGACGTATATCAGTATGAACATATGCAGCCTGATTGAGTCTACTGCACTAGTCATCACACGGTTGTGTTAGCAGAGAGCAGCATGCCTGGAAGTGATGGACTTTGTTGGAGGTAGCATGTGTGGCACTGCAGGCAAATTTAGGTGTTTCCATGGTTTTTGTGGTTGTGTGAGAGATCTGGGGAGAGTAGATTTCTTTGAGGGGACAGATGGTGTACCATGAAGGGAAAAAATCTAAAATTGGTTAGGGGGCTGGCTGTGGAGGATGCTAGGCGAGGGGGAAGTTGGTGCTTGGTGCAGACATGGTAATCATAATTAGTGTACTGTTTTTAGACCCATTGCTGTAGGAAATTTACATATTTAACTATTTTAAGTAAATTCCAATTTAACCGATGGAGATGGGGACTACTGGATGTTTCATTGAATGTCACTAAGAATGTAAAAATGACACTTTTCACAATTCAAGAGAGGGTATCTGGCAGAAGTTGTTCAAGGTCAGATAAGAGAAGTTGCTGTCAATTATCTTTGTACTGCAATTACTATTTGCTTGCTAATTAAATAAAACTGGCTTTCAGTGACTGAAGAATACACTGTTATAGGTGGGCTAGCAAAGCTGAAATTTGCTGACTTTCCAAGGACTTTGGAAGATGCATCTGTTTTAAGGGAAGTGGTGGTGGCAGAGGATGGTCGTTCTATTACGTTTAGAAGGTAGAAGGATTTCTCAGGTGTTTGGCTGAGCTCCTGATGGAAACATTATTTTAATGACTGGATTGTATAATTAATGTCTTTGGGCACCCAAAGCTTTGGAAAGACCTTTCTTACTTTAATTCTAAATAAATTAAAAACAGATGGCACGGGGAAATAATCTTCTGGTCCAATTTCATATTTTGCCTAAAGGCAGTTGTGAGTAATGGAAGAATATTACCCATCAGTAAGAATTTTAATATCAAGGAATCTTTTCAAAACATTTCAATCTACAGTCTTTATTTTCTCAAAACCTTTCTCAGAAACATATACAAGACATTTTTGCAATGCAGAGCAAAATGGTAACTTGATCTTGTGCAGAATTTTTCTGGTATGGAATTTATGGCTCAGCTTCAACTTTATTTTATCATTTACCATTAGTGTACTAGCAAGACACTATTTTATCTGTAGCTGACTCTGACTTAAAGATGACTTTCAAAATTAAAGAACCAGAAGAGCTAAGCTCATTTCTAGACTATCAGCCTGCAATTCCTCTATGCACAAATGCCAGTGTATCAATCCTCTAATAGACTGTTTGAACACCTTACCTTGACCACATCTTGCTCTATTCTTAATACATAGAACATGCTGCTGACCATTTTTTTTCCCCCTGCAGAGTGATTGGGAGCATGCATTCTCCTCAGGCTTAGGAAATTGTATTAATCTTCTGCTGTGTACTTTCATTTCATTTCCTGTAAAAAATCCATCTTCTGCTACTGGAGTTGACCTAAGGTTAGATGTCAAAAGAACAAATTACTGGCACTTGCTCGATACCCTGAGAGTAGTTATAAATAGCAAGCTTTATAACCCCACTGATCCTTGAGATACATAGTGATAAATATGCTCCTACCAACCAAGAGGGGAAAAAAAAAAAAAACAAACGGCAGTGTGGCTCTGGATGATGTATGTTTGAAACTGAAAGAAATGGTATGGCTGCATCATTCAGGTAGTTTTAAGAAAGAAAAAAGGTCACACTCGTTGTATTTGCATGCTTTAAAGCAATAATTAGTAATTTTGGGGTACAATATTCCTCATCCTGTCTCATGTATGGATATTACAAAGAATTTGAGGCTCAGATTTCTACAGCTTTTAAATGCAGCAACAAATTCTTTCTTAGGTGATATGGCTGACTAGGGAAACAGTCTAGCTAATGGCTCTGCCTGTTCACTACTAGGACTCAGAACTAATTGAAACCTTTTCACTGGAACAGTTTTCTGCTGAGAAATGCAGCATTAGTCAGATAAAATCTTTCACAATATTTTAAAAATGAAATCTTGACAGAAAATGTTGGAATGATTTGAAACAGCATTTCATTTTTATTTTCTCCTTTTTGTTTCATTTGAGCTTTTTTTTTTTTCCTTTGGGGTTACAGACAGAATGTATTATAAAATATTCAATTGGATGAATAATGATAACTCTGGTACTAGTGGGATGAAACACTCAGATGTCTTTTTTCACGTAATCCTTTTCCAATATATTTTTACGCAATCCAGATTTTTGGAGTCGTTATGGTTTAAAACAGGGCAAAAAAAAAATAAAATATGGTGGGGGGACAAGGGAGGGTTTCCCATCCCAAAGGGATGGGAATTCCATCTTCCAACTAGATCTTATATATATTAATACAAGGCAAACTTTTAGTTGGTTTTAAAATGTTACTGGTGCTTAGGAACCAATGGAGTTACTCCATTATAACTGGAGGGATCTGGACAATGAGTTTGAAAATGTTTTGGACTCTCTGGACCTTTTAATCTTCTGCTGTTGATTTGCACTGGTAAGACAGAATGAAAATTGAATGTTGTTGCAAATGTTTGGAGGGTGCTAGCTAGAAAGCCTCTTCTTCAGGGTATGTACTAAGAGACAGAGAAGACTTGCAACATTTTTATTACACAATAAAACAACTTCTTGCTCTTAATTGGGGAAGGGCTAAAGAAATTTTCTGGATGTATAACTTGACTATGGATACTAACATACTGAGCTAGTATGCCCAATCTTGTAACTGATATCAGCTTGCTTTGAGGTTAGTTTTATTTTTATTTTTTTTTCTCCTGGCAACACCCACATTTCCAACAAAGCTGCTATGACCTCAGTGTTATGATGGGATGGGGAGTGTAGGACATGTATGGCTGTCTCATCTCTCTAATTAATGGAAAAGCTTCCTGTTGCTCTCCCCTCAAGCTACAAAATCCATTAACCACCCCTTGGGGTGCCTGAAATTTATTCTGGCCATTACCATCAATTAGAAAGTTAATAGTGTGATGATTACTGGGCTACAGTCGTAGCTATTTGTGTGATTTACACCAGACTGGGGTGGAAATGGAAAGATACAACACTCAAAGAACTACTGTGTAAATAAGAACTTAGCACTACGAGTGCAGAAATGTCAGTGTGCCCATTGTAAACATATGACAAAGAGAATCATTAGTCTCTCTGAATTCTTTTAATTTAAATGGTATCTTTCAAATTAAAATCAAGGAAGGACAACTGTAGTGTCTTCCATAGCTAAGAAGAGATTTTCTGATGATGACCATAACCTTTAAGTCAGGCTGGGACCAAGGGAATAACTTCATTTTGAAGTGCAGTTGTACCCGGAAGAGAATGCTCTGATGCAAAAAGGGTGGAAATTTTCATCCTAGCCTCTCTGTTTTTACGAACAAGGCAGGTGAGGAGATCTTCTAGACTGGTTCTCTTCCACCTGCAGACTTACAGCTTCCTTCAGATTTCTCTAAGGTAGTGAGGAACAAGTCTGTTGCCAGTAAACTCTCATTCCCTTCCTCAAGGTCTTCTCCTTCCTTTGAAAATAATGTTCTGGTGGCAAATGAATTTTTTAAAAACAATGCTATAGACTTTGACAGGGAAGGAAGAAATGCTTGGAGTGTGTATACAGTCAGATACACAAACGTAATCAATATCTCAGTTTCTTGTATATTATATTAATTACATAATAGCTCCCAAATATCAGTTCTGTTTTTAACCTGCTGGTAGGAGAAATCATTGCACAGTGAAAGGGGGTTATTGGTCAAGCAACACAGGACAGACATCTAAACTTAGAAAACATTTAAAGGGGAAAAAATGTGCGCCATGCCTATCTAATCCAAATTTGATATATTTTTTCTACTGTAGTATCCAGTCTTGCTCTTTGGGTATGTTGTGGTTTAGCCCGGCTGGCAGCCAAACACCACACAGCCGTTCGCTCACCCTCCCCCCTCCCTCTCCGGGATGGGGGAGAGAAACGGGAAAGTGAAGCCTGTGAGTTGAGATAAAGACAGTTTATTAAGACAGGGAAAAGAATAACAATAATAATAATAATAATAATAATAGTATTAATAGTAATAATGTGTACGAAATAAGTGATGCACAATGCAATTGCTCACCACCCGTTGACCGATGCCCAGCCTATCCCCGAGCAGCCAGCCCCCCAGCCCGGCTAGCCACCCCTATATATTGTTCAGCATGACGTCAGATGGTATGGAATACCCCTTTGGCCAGTTTGGGTCAGCTGTCCTGGGTCTGTCCCCTCCCAGCTCCTGCTGCACCCCCAGCCTGCTCGCTAGCAGGACAGAGCGAGAAGCTGAAAAGTCCTTGGCTTGGTGTAAGCACTAAAGCATTAAAACATCAGCACGTTATCAGCGCTCTTCTCATTCTAATCCAAAACATAGCACCCTGCCAGCTACTAGGAGGAAAATTAACTCTGTCCTACCTGAAACCAGGACAGGGTATCCAACCTTTATACTACAATTTCTCTGGAACCTGAAGGAAAAGAAGCCTATCTCCACAATACAGTGGAATGTTACTTCTGTTTAATTCAGTGGTGGCATTAAAAACTTGTTAAAAAAAATAAAGTCTTAATGTCAGCTTGCAAGCACAAGATGCCTTTAGATTGTTAAACATGGAAATATGATACTAGTTATGCTTTTGCATGGCTATTCAGTAAGATGTGAGGATCTGAAGAAATATTGTTTAGGATTGTTTTCCTAAAACTTCCCAAGTTGCAAAGGATTTTCTTTCTCTTTGTCCTTGTGAAAGGTAAGGAAGATATATTGCACGGTGAAAAGTGCAGCTTGTTGAAGCCATAATGGTCGTGTTGCCCTGAAACCTATCCGTGAGTTCAGCTCAGCCCCAGGTGATAGTAAGTATGGATGGCTGTGAAACTGCATCCTATACTTACAGCCTGCTTCAGCACATGAAGATTTAGCCACGTAGATATGGATTCTGGCATGCCCTTTATTAAACGTATGCAAGGGAATGGATTGTCCCTACTTCAAATATCATATAGTGCTGAAGAACACCTACCTTGGAGAGAGGGAAAGAAATATTCTTCAGTTACTAACTCCCAACTGAAATATCAGCGAAAGCAAGTTAACCAAATTTATTTTTTCTTCAACCACTATAAAAAAATAAAAATAAAAATAAGCAGATAAGTTGTTTTTTTGTTTGAAGAAAAATAATCAACTTATCTGGGTCACTTACAGATAACACCTCCTGGTCCTCCCCCCCCCCCCCCCCCCACCCTTTCCTTTCTTTCTTGGTTGCTTAAGGTTTTGAATAACTATCTAATTCAATATGTAAACTCTGGATTGGATGTTAAAATGAGCTGCTTCTCCTGCTTGTCACATCTTTAAATTATTTATAGCATTAATCAGCTGAACTATATTAAGTCAAAAATTGCAAGAAATTTGAGAGTGTATATTTCTGTTCATTTAGAT
This sequence comes from Cygnus atratus, assembly GCF_013377495.2. Classification (NCBI taxonomy): domain Eukaryota; kingdom Metazoa; phylum Chordata; class Aves; order Anseriformes; family Anatidae; genus Cygnus; species Cygnus atratus. The sequence continues at coordinate 11,635,458 of NC_066368.1, forward strand.
TACTCCAAATAAAAGCTGATTAAAAAGAAGGAAATTGAATTAATTTAACTGATTATGCAAAGAAATATCAAATTCACAGTTTCCTATTGTTTTCAGCCCCTTGCCCTCCCCCTGAGTTTTTTAGACAGCTTCCATAGGTGGGAAACTTTATTTTATGATGAGCAAATTCTTTATATAAGGGAAAATATTACACATTTCCATAAATTCATATAAAAATGTATTAACTTCATTTCTAGTAAAACCTACAGTTAGAACTCAAACTGGAAGCAAGACGCTTTCAAAGTGGAGGCTTAAATCTCTTTTAAAATGTATATTTAAACTATATTTAATTTTGCATTTCTTCCTTTTGACATTTATGTTAAGGCTCTTTTCAATCCTTATCTACACAAAACCTCAGAAAATTTATGCTGTCAGGATAGAGTGGGAAGTCAGTGGAGCCTAAGGGGATATGCATTTGGGTCTGTCACAGGCTTTCTTGGAATGCAAAAATTAGTTATCTCATGTTTCCCTCACCTAGAAAATGAGAACAGCAATAGTTGCCAGCCTGCTGAGGGCCTCATGAGGAAAAAGTCATTGGAGATGTGTTCTCTTAGGAAGTGAGGCATGTGGGTCCCTTGAGTTATGAAATCCCTTCTTTTTCTTTACCCTGGAGATGTCTTTAAAAGGTAATTTGTAATTTCCACCTGTCAGGGTAAATTTGAAGTGTTTTTAGTGCTGTGACATGAGTACTGCCATTACAGTCATGAAGTTAAAGAAACGTTAACTCTTTGCCTTGTCACTGCTGTCAGGTCACATGATAACACCACCATTTTGAACCAAACCCTTATGAATGGTGGAAAAACAAACAAAAAAAACACCCAGACACCTCTTTGAACAAGCTCCAATTTAGGTTAATCCCTGCTTAAAATACATGGCTTTAGCTATAGCTAAAATTCGGCTAAGATTCTTTAATCAAACAAGGAAGAGGAGGCCAGGAAAGCATGATAGGGCTGGGTCCAAGCTGCGGAAAGGCCTTTACCAGAGGCACCAAGGCAGGGACAAGAATGCTTTCTGTTTAGAAAGGCCCTGGCTGGTCAGTAAGATGAAGGTATTTTATACAAAAATCCTGTGTTCTTCCTTAAAAAGTCCACAGGAAAAATTCCTAAACACTCCAACTTGATAGTCTGTGTGCTGAAGGGGACCAGCTGTCATTCAGAGTGTAACATCAGGAGAGAAACGTGTAGAAATGAGGACAAGGGCAGCCTCTTTGCACAGAAAGAGTGCCCGAGAAAGGTCCAAGGACACAGATTTCACTGCATTTACATCTTGCAGTTGCTTTTCAAAGTTGAGACATAACTTCCTTCAGAACGCCTGTCCCTGAGAGAGCCACACAGTTCCGGTTGGAAATGGATGAGGCCTTGGAGAAGTATTTATACAGTGGGTTAGAATGTCAGACAGTGGTGAGAAATATTCAGGTGAGGTGAGGTCATTCTTTTTAAAAATGAGTAATTTTCAATGAAAATAAAGAACAGGAGAGAAAAATCAGCTGTTCTGAGTGAGAAGCTGAGATCAGATCGTTAGTTTCTGGAAAAAATACTGGGGTTACCCATGAAGGAGTTAAATCAAACTAGGCACCAAGCCGAAAGTGGCATCTATCAATGGCTTGTGAAAGGCTTAATAGGTGGAACATATGAACTTAAATGGTTATCTGTTGAAGAAGACTTTGACATTATTAGCTTTTGTGAAACACGGTGGCATGACAAAAATCAATGAGAAACTTTAGTACTTGGCTATAAAACCATAAAGGAAAGAGTTTCAATTTAAGTGATGAGGGAATAGCACCTCAGTCTGCAAAAATCCCCAGAAAGCAAGAATGCAAAAGTCTACAACAATACTGTAGAATTTAGGCTTGAGACACCATATGCAGGAACACAAATATGCTCTTGAATTGCTAGCTCCACTGTTTTTCATGTTAAGAGATGCAAGATCATTTTAAATGGTAACTATTCCTTTATTCAAAAACTTCTTTAGTGAAAGCCTTTTGTAAGAGCAGCCTGTGACACCACAGTTCTGCCTTCTGCAATCTAAAATCCTTCTATTCAAAAATCTGCTCAAGTAGAGAGCAATTTGACAGCAACTGGTAAATCTTGTGATCAACTGGCCAGTCCCTTTGGAGGCAAACCAGGTGGCAAATGTAGTTATGTGAGAAGTTGGAACAGATAATCTTATAATCATTGCTGTTTCTTACTTAAAATATCTGACTTTTGCCAGGATTGAATTCATGTGCAGAAGGAAAAACAGACTAGAGCCCACCTCTTCACACTCTTTCGGGTCGTGACAGGTTGCCCTGTTCTGCTGCTCCCTAACCACATTACAGATGCATCTATCCCTGCCTTCTAGGGCTGGCTGCCATTCTGAGAACAGTTAGAGCAGCAAATTAAACTGTGCAGGGAGGAGGAGGGTGAGGACATCATACATAAGACAATCTTCTGATGATAGGTGGGGGGAAAAAGGGGGGGAAAAAAAGTCTTGTTAGTATACAAAAAGCAGGCATAGCTGGTGGCAAAAAGGGAAATAAAATGCTTCTTAATGAAGTGTTATAATGAGGGACTTAATCTGTTAATGTGTCTTTTATGGGGTGAAAGTCGTACCCCATAAAAGGAGTTGCACACCTCCACAGGCAGGAGACAGGATGTTACAGAGCTTAAATTTGGTGTGTGTGTGTATACATATATATTTTAAATGAGTATTCCAGAAAGATATTTCACAAAAAGAAACCTTGACCAACCAATCAAATGGTTGATTTTTCAAGTCTTCAGCAGCTTACATTAAATAAGTACAGACAACCTTAAATTTGTAACAAAGGAGAGTAAACAATGACTTGCTAGGGAGTTTGTTTAATGTATATATTCAAACTGACAGTCCTCTGAATTTGTCTGTGCTTCTTGAGAAAGAAGATAATTTCCATAGGGTTCGTGTAACTGGGTGATTCAGGTTGCCTATTATAGTTGTGAAATATTGGTAGGAAAGAATTGAGATATATTCATGACAGTAGGTGGACTAATGTAATTCAGTGACTTTATTTAAAATGTGTGGGAGTTTATTATAATACTATAATAGAAATGTCATTTACCCTGACAGAAGGAGAGGGAAAAGCCCCATCAATGAATAATAATGAAGTTATTTAAATGTCAAATTTCTTGCAAACAGTCTGCAAAAAATAAATTATTCTATGTGTTTTTAGTTGAGGTTTGTTTTAATTTATTATGTACGAAGTCATAGTTTCAGTCCTACAGTTTTGGCATTTTTTTTTTATACTGTCAAATAAACTAGTAACAATTAAAATGTTTATCTCATTGGGTGTTTGCAGGAATCATTCTGAATCATCAACTAAGTAGGAAGTCTGATTCTAAACAGCTACCGGTAAAATTTGGGATTGATTTAGTGGAACCAATTACAACTAAAATGGTGGGACAGGTGTGAAATTATCAGAATGGAGTCTAAATACTCTGTTTCTGAAAATTATTCTTTTAGTCTAACTCATTTGCATTTCAGTAACATCCACAATGTCCTAACACATCTGGCTGTTTTCTCATTTAATTAGTTTGGCACAGATCTCATATCTCTCTGCAGACCTTCGTGTTTCAAGCTCAGCTGGACTTACTTTGACTTAGCCTATAACTGTACCCACATTCTGAAATGAAACATTTTACACGGGGATTTAAATTATTTGATGAAACCTATTCTGCAATGTCTCTCCCCCCAGCAAATAAGTAAATAAATATATGGAAAAAAACATTGCAGCATGCATGTCTACACAAGACCTAAGAAAATGACTTGCTGTTCGCTCAATTATAGGTAGTTATTTCATTGGCTATGTCTTTTCAGCAGATGGTTCAGAAGTTATGTCGTTTCTTTGCTGTGTGTTTTTCAGGTCTACAGGTCCTGGGTTTAGTCCTTTTCAGATGATTTAGCCAGATCTGCTTGCTCTGTTTATTTTACACAGACTAAAACAGAGTTCTCTCTGCAGAGCTTCAGAGAAGCAGCTCTACCCCACAAAGAGTGGGAGTGATATATATCCATTCCCCTTCAGATAACAGGGATTTAATTTGTTGATCCTATGCTGACATTACTTCTCAGGCCCTGCTGAGGTGCATCTGTCTTTTGCAACACTTTCAGGTTAGGCTAGTTTCCTGGATCACCAAATGGCTGATAAGTTTTCATAGGATAGGAGTCCATGCTGCTTTATATAACTATTTAATACAACAAATGAAGAGTTTGTTATTCAGGCTTCTAATTGATGTCTGCTCTGTTTTATACATACGTATAGTAGGAATAAGATAACGGCAGTTTGGTGATATCCCTGGGTCGCATCCCAACAGAGGCTTCAGGTGTATGTGGTGTTTCATTTTATATGATTCTTTTGTTCCACTGTTCTGTGTGTGCATCTACTGCCCCTCTTTGTGTTAAAGCACTTTTGGGTGCCCATCTGCTGTTGTATGATATTTATCTGTCAATTAAATCTAAGGGTAAATATAAAGTGGTGTAAGAGAAAACAGATTGTAGCTGGACAGGTAGGAGGACTGGCTATTACTAATTTAGAACAGGATGATGTGAGCAAGATCTAACAGTAGCTCCTTTTATCACTTGCATATTTGTCCATCTGCCAAAACAACAACAACAACAACAAAATAAAAATGGTTTTCCAAGTTTTCCAACCTTTCAGTTACTTTTATAGATGTTGACAGAAGTGTACACTTCCATCTGTAGATGGCGTTACCTGTAAATAAAGCTGTGAATGCAAAATAATTGCCTAGAGATTTGAAGTAAGAAAGGGCTGGCACTTCTGACTAAGATTGTCATTTGCAATAGGCCTTCAATATCTGTTTGGCTGTATTGTGGTGAGGGTGTTCTTTAGCAATTTCCAAATTTTATGGGTCAGGTTTTCTTCATTCTTACCCCTCTTTGAAGGGTCCCATTTTGAAATCACTGTCACTGGTTTAAAGAGGTGCATTCCTTCATTTATACGTTTTTTTCCTAACTCAGCAGGTCAGATTTAGTCTTTTATTTTTTTATTTTTTTATTTTTTTTTTAAATAAATCTTTATCAGCTTAAAATTCACAAGAACATGTCTTGTTTCTGATGCAGAAATAATGATTTCTGAGTAGGCAGGGCAGTGAAATGGAGAGGCTTACCACAGTGAACCAGCAGTCCTTGGCAAGGCTGTGGTCACTCTTCCTTCCCCTTAACACAGGAAGGTCTCTGAAACATTCAGTAATAGGAATAACTGTAGCAGTGTCCTCCTCCTCCCACCACCAAGGAAATAGCTGGGTTAGTTTAGCTGTGCTCCTGAGAGGGATGACCTTATCTTCTGATTGATCTTTCCCTTTATGAGAACTTGGCATTAATCTTCTAACCAACAAAGGTCATGCACCTATATGGGAGCATACGTTTATAAGAGGCAGGGGAAGGAAAAAAAACGCTTTTGTAGACCACAGGCCAATTGTTACAGAACAAAGACAAGACACGTGCAAATACTTTGATAAAGTTCCTAAATACAAAGACTCAGCTTTAATGTAAATTCACATTTTGTTGCAATTTTTTTTAGCAGATGAAAGTCCAAGCTGATGCCTTCTTGTGTTATTTGTGTACTGATTACAAAATCTGAAATCCCAGAAGCTATGGCATGAATTTAGTCAGCTGTAGATGTGGGATCCAATCCAAAAATCTAATTCCTGTGCCACTGCCTTAAAAACAAACAAATAAATAAAAAGATAATGTACTTTGGTAGGCATTAAGTATTTTTTAAATACCTTTGTGAATTTGGCTAACTGCACTACGCTTGGGCTGATTCTCTAAGTTCCTCGGATATTAGGACATCATTCAAGCAAGCATGAGCTGCATAATGAACAAAAATTCTGCTGATAGTTGATCTTGGTTCCAGTCAAGCGTTCAGAGCAGATAGTATGGGAACTTTGTACAGTCTTGTTTGTTTGTGTTTTTTTTGTTCCTCCCCAAGACGTGTAGTCTCTATGGGCAACTCTCATAACAAATATATTATTTTCCCTGCTGAATGGGGGGAAAATATTGTTCTTAAAGCAAGAATAAAATGTGTCCATACTTCCTGTTGGTCTGTGTGAACAAAACCACATAAATTGTAGCTGTAATGCTTGTATGGTTAGTTTTTTCAAAAGCACATCACTGCTTTTCGTAGAAAACTGAACTCTAATTTAACTGAACAATCAACTGAAGCGGCTACATTAGAATGTGCTGAGAAAAGACTCTTATCTTAGCAAAATTTAGTCTAAGCTTGAAGTATACATTGAGCTGATAACTCTAGTCTCTTACTGTCTGCTATTTAGTATTTCTGACAATCATTATCATCTTCTATATGCAGAATTCATCATTTCTTATTGTACATGTTTATTTTAAAATGCTTTGGGAAGATGCTGTTTTAATTTTTCCTAATCTAATTTAAATGCAAATTGTAAGCACTCACATGATGCTGTGTGTATATAATTAAGTATCATTATATACTACATGAATCGTTCAAAAAGCTCTGGAGAGCCATTCTACTATGTAAAGCATAACTTACATTGAAAAGCCGCCAAGTGACTTGTGGTTTTGTGATTAAGTGTTTATACTTATGAAATCTCTTATTGAATTATAGGTCAACGGATTATGGGACAACATATGAGAAACTGAATGATAAAGTTGGCCTGAAGACTATTTTGAGCTACTTGTATGTTTGTCCAACAAACAAACGTAAGGTAGGTGATAATGTGGTTGACTCATTTTTATTTTGCTGCGACGTCTGTCCTAGTAAACTCTTCCTGTTTCTTCAATATCCACTATTACTGACTAGAAACTCTCTTTCTGTCTCCCTGACCTTGAAAAAAAATATGTAACTTTACCAAAATATATGCTGGTTTAGAGCACCCATACCATCTACCTGTGTACTTCAGGGAATATACATTAGCAAAAGATGACCATTAAATGGATAGATGTAATAGGTATTGTGTATCTAATTGTTTGCTTATCTTCTGCCTGATGGTGATTTTTTCTGGAATTGACAGAGACTCATTAAAATGACAGAAATGCATCTACAGTGACCAGGTTGTATGTAACATTATTTCTTTTAAGTACTCCCAATAGTGAACTGAACGGGATTTGACTAAGTCCTGCAGAGAAAATGCATTCCAAAGCCCAGAAGGTTTTAATCATGCAAGCACCCTGCTGAGTAACAATTTACTAAGAATTTGTAATGCTGACATTCATAAAAGGAAACCGATGCCTTCTCTGATGTACGTTTTTGACTTTTTTTTTTTTTGTAATTCGAAGGTATGCAATAGGAAGGGGTGAAGCACAGTGCAATGATGATGAAGACTTGTAGTCTTATATGTGGATATGCCAGTAGAAGTGATATTGTTTAAAGGTTCTTGTTATGTGGGTTATCTCATATTTGGTGATAAGCAATTATTAATACTGGTGTTTTTGTGTGGACATTAAAAAGTAGCTTAAACCTTCCTGAAATTACTAGTTATTTCAGATTTCCTCATATATTGCTCCAGTGGGAAAAAAAATAAAAAATATAAAATCAAAGCATGATTAAAGAAATTGTAGTGGTGACATCATTATCCTTGTAACTTTTTAGCTATAGGACTATGCACACTCAGTGTATAGAAGGCCAAACTCCAGCTTTATCTTTTACCAAAGGGGTTATGAACCTGCATAATGTCATTTTGTTTTTTTTTTTGCTTTCTGTCCTAGTGCATAGTTTGAATTGTTCCAGTAAGAACTGCATTGCTTCAGCAGAAAATGCTAGTGAAGACTCATTAGCGAAGGAGGACTGTGTATTTGGGCAGCTAAGCTTACTATTGATGTTGTTTCCATTACATTAAAACATTTTCTTATCCTTTCAGAGAGAATAGGAAAAGCAGAAGGACCTGTCCTAACAGAGGGGACAATGCCTACCATTATTCTCTTGTAGATCATGTTTAACTCTTTATTCAAAAGAAACTGGCACCTCTAGGTGTAAGTCATTGGACCTGTTAAGAAATTGACCCTAGGATGAGACAAATCACATCCAAGTGTTGCCTGCTTTTCTCCTACTGACTGCAAGGTGAAGCCTTAGGATGAAAATTGGATTAAATGTTCCCAAGTTAGTGGATAGTGTCTTGTTACAACTGACCCATGACAGAGATCTAAAGCTTTTCATTAGAAGCTGAATAACGAAATTATCAAATCACTCAAATGTCTTTCAGGTATGAGGTTTGAAAGGATAATCTCCAGGTATGAGGTTTGAAAGGATAATCTCCTGGCACATAAACTGTAGTGTGGCGAGTTTACATATAATCATGCCTGATGTTTGTTGGAGAGCAATAATGCTGTTCTCCAAAAGAAGTAATAAGTGTTTTAGCTGGGCAAAATCTGTATGATCCCTTAACTATTGTGGTGCAGAAAAACCTAAGCAGAAACTAACGGTTTTGCAGGCATATTAGGACAACTTAAGTTCATTCTGGCTCTGAAAATCCTTCACCACCTCTGGCTGCATCTTCCCGCTCCCTCCCTCACACTGCCACACTTGTTTGTGTAGCCATCTGGTAAGCTGGATCAAAGACTAACCTGCCTGAAAATTAATACCTTTCCAGCTCAAAAAACAAATAGACAAAAAGAAAAAGATTTCACTTGGAAGGGTGGAACTGCCCATTCTGGCAACAGACCGAACTAAAGTTGGCCTGTAATTGATATGGGACAGTGCCAGAGGAAAGCTGCAACACCTGGGATGAAAAGACCTTAGTAAAGGTCTAAGACTGAATTTTACAAAACTTATTTGAGCAAGAGCAGAATTAGGTCTGCATGGAGAACTTCGGGAGGATCTGCTTACGCTATTTCTGTATAATATCAGATTGTTCCTCCAGGAAACATTTAGCTTTAAACACCTAGCTCATCTCCCACGATTAAGAAAGCATGGGGAAGAGAATGTAGAACTATGTAGTACTTGTACACTAAAAATGCTTTTGCAGCGGAAGGCAAAAATATTAGAAGCTTTAGGGTCTTTATCATACCTGCTGTGGAATGGAAAGCATAGGGAAACATTTACAGCTTTTAACACCAAAAACATTTTCAGTTAAAATCTCTGGATCCTAAGACCTTTTCTTTTTGTTTGTTTTGTTTTTCCTTTCCTGAAATTGTGATATAGCTGTGAGAAACTCTACTCTGAAAGTAGCATTTTGTTCCACTATTGTGGGCCAAGTGGTTAGCTGCAGACATTTTTTTTTCATTCAGAGTTTCAAGTGCTCTAAAATATATGAATTTTATAATATACATTTTGTGGGCATGAAGGGTTTATACACTGCTGTTGTTAACACTGGGCGAATGGTAACAGTGTTCTCCCTAAATATGTAATATGTAGAAAGTGATTTTTCTCCAACTGCACCTGCAACATTCAATGTTCTTTGTTCCACGAGGCTTTCCTTTGCAGAGAGAAAAGACTTATTCAGCAGTGAAAAATAGGTAGTCTATTTATTATCTTGCAGGTAGATCTTGCTACAATGGTGATTCAAGGGGGGACAGCATGTGCTTAACTTACTGATGCTGCCTTCTTACTGGAAAAAAAAAAAAGTCCTTTTAGCACTTGATTAACTTTTAGTAATAGTCCCATTGAAACAAGGAAAATGCTGAATTTGCTAACTCAAGACCAATTGCTTCCAATGAGGAAACTAAGTATATCTTGTACATAGTCTTGTCTGTTCTTTGAAAATCAGAGCGGTTAGAACACTGAACTATAGAATGCATGTAATTAGATTTATTCAAATAATTAATAGACTTGTTCATGAATTTGTGATGATTTTCAAATTATGGAACATGAGTTGAATAAATTGTTTGTTATACTTTTTTTTTTTGCTCTGCTCTGCCTATAAAAATATGTACCTATAAATATACATGATTTGCAGAGCTTCTCACTATGACTGCTAATTTCTTTCTAAAAGCTTTCGTATTCCAATTTTTATCTCCTTATTCATGAAGTTAAATCCTTTAACCAGACACTGCAAGCAATGTCATATTACAAAGGGGTGGTCTGAAAATACAAGTGAGAACAAAGCCGTTATTTACAACTTAAGCTGCTGACCTATGGCTGTCACTTGTTACTTTTCTGAATTACAATATTTTCTTTAGGAAATTACAGAAAATGGTAAGTAATATAGTGATGTATTAGCCCTGTCAATAAGAGAGGTGGAAACCCTGTTTTTCAGTATTCTCTCCTTCCACTACGTTACTGTACTAACTGTCCCTATGATTGATGTCACAGACCAGGGAAGAAAAAAATCGTAACACATGGATCTTGCAAAAGACACTGTGAATGTTTGAGTATTTGTCAACAAGTTTTCGGAAGAGACAATCCCCAATGTATAATAAATCCCTAGGCTTATGTATGTCAACATTGGTTTATTTTTTAGGTGCATACAGCCTTTTGTGAAGGGATATAAAATGATTCATAGGTTTCTACATGAAGAAATACTGTTTGGGAATAAAGCACTGGTGGGTTAAAAAGTAAAACAAACTAGAAATCCATGTTGATAACTTGAAAATCCTTTTGCAAAACTTTGACGTTTGCTTTCCTACAAATTTGCACACACTAAGTTTTTATGGTCTTTCTTTATGAAAACATTTCAAATAGGTTGCTTTCAAGCACTGCATGGAAAATCATAGCTATGGAAATAAAAGTGGGTATGGGTGGGTGGGGGGCACTTTACGATTGGTTACCTAGAGGTTTTCTTTGACTAACAATGTTCTGCTGGCTCATGTAGACACTGCATCCTTGTATACAGCACACTGCACAAACTGGCTCTGCAAAGAGCACGGTCTGTTCGTTCTTTGTACTTTCAAGCCCATTGCACCCATGTATCTCCAGTTAATTTATAAATACTGGGTGATAGTATCTGCCAACAACTTTATGCTGTTAACAGGACTGGTGCATCAGACTTTTCCTGTAGGTTTGAATGTTTGTGTTAGGTTTTTTGTTTTGTGTTCTCTCCTTCTTTTTACAGACCTGCCTTGAATTTTCCCTTTATTCCTCCAACTGTTTGGATAATTGCTGTGCAGTACAGTGTCCTCTTTTCTTTCTCTCAAAAGATGAATGGATTACAGATGCCTTCCTCTTCTTTTATACTTAGTGTTGTGATTAACACCTTTATCACAGCATGTTAAACACTGCCCTGTTGTGTGTGTAGCTCAAAGATAACGGGTATTTATTGTAAATATAATTGCATGGGTTTCAGTTCTGACTAGATCCCTAACTGCTTCAAATTCATTTCTATTAATGAGTTTTAAATGAAAGGAAACTAAAGAAATGGGGCCCCAGCCTTCTGTTCGTTCTAGTGTTGGGTGGGTGGAGGGGAGAAGAGTTGGTGAAATCTTTTTATCTGTCAATCATGAAAGACAGGAGAAGATTTACCCATACTAGCCTGAATGTGAATGATTGAGCACTACTTTTTATCCTGTGTTATTAGAAGAGTTCATTTGCTTCAGGGAGGTTTATAGTTTTGCAATGTAAACTACAACTGTATAGTTGTTTAAAAGTTGAGACCCAGTGCTATGTGCTTTGCGCTGGCCATTGTACCTGATCTTCTGAGCCTTGGGGAAAACATCTTTGTCCATAGAGATGAACCTGAGTTCTACCTGTCATTGCTTTTTCTCTAGAAGTTGATACCTTCAGTTGCTGAAATCAGATTGGGATCAAAATCTTCTCTCTCGCCTGTCTGTGGAAAATTTCTGAAGCCTGATGTGATGGCTATGCTTGATTTTTGTGCTCAAGGAAATACAGTTCTTTCCAGTTGTGTCGTCCCTGTAGGCCTCTGTAAATCGTAAAGATGACCAGTTTGTATCAGAGAGGTTAGAGCTCAGCAGAGCTCAAAGCACAACTCACTGCAGACTGAGCCAGATTCTGTGACTGTCAAGGGATGGCGTCCTTAGCAAATTAGGCGCAGGGGGAGACCCTGGGTCTACAGTCGATCAGTCATGCCAATAACCCAAAGTGCTCTTGTAGTCTGCTCTTGCAGCGATAAAATAGATTATTCTGTTGCTCTTTTCTTCATTTGGAAGGAAAGGTACTCATTAGCTGTGGGCTGTAAGTGCAGCCTTGAAGGAGGCAGTCATAAGGGACCAAAAAGGCATTGTCTTACAAATGTGAATATTTTATTTTTCCTTAATGTTGTATTCCACAGGAGATTTCAATGGGATATTTAAGAGATCTTCTCTTACAGTTGAAAGGGAGGAACCACCTTATACTGAAGTATTTTGCAGATTGAAACATAAATATTATCAGATGAAAATTTGTTTAGAATAAAACCCATATAGCATAAGAAGATATATGTAGAAGCCCCCTTGAATTTTTTTTTTAATGTCCTTACACTATGACTATAGATGATGCTTAGTAGCCTCATCTTTTACTTCAGAGAAAATATTTTAGAGGGAATGAATCAAAAGAGCATGGACTGGGAATGATCCTCTGGTTTTGCTGGTCTGATAGGCTATTTGGGCTAGATAGCAATACAGAGCCTTTTCTTCAGTGCTCTTCTAATGGAAGAATATGGGTTCTTTCTCGCTTATATCTTTTCTCCAAGTACAGTTGTGTAATCTCATTCAACAATTTTGGTTTAAGATTTCACCTCCTGATCAGAAAGAGTTGAAATCCTGAACCTACGTGGCTCAGAGTTATTTTGGGCTGTTGTGGTGGTTCAGTGGATTTCTGATAAGACTGTGCACATAATAGATCACTTTCCGTAGAAGAAGGGATGCCTTACCCCTAAATTAAGAGTTTTTTCATTTTCTGCAGTTCCACAAGAGGGATGGAGTAAGTCTACTGCTGTTAAAAGCTGCAGTATTTTATTTTATTTTATTTTATTTTATTTTATTTTATTTTATTTTATTTTATGAAGCTAATGCAAATAAGATATTTTTGTGGAAAAGATTGGTGACTGCTAGGAAGTCTTATATTCTTATGATAACACACATGATTTTCACTTCAGTTTGTAGTATCTGTAGACTCAAGATTAATACTTCTACCTGTGCACTGCTTCTACTTGTGCACACTTGCTATTGAATGAGAATAGACTTGACTTCTATTTCAGAAGTTTGCCTTTTGTGCCCACCAATATAAAAACAAACAAACAAAAAAGATAGTCAAAATATTTTTAATTGCTAGTTTGGAAATGTAGATTTTTCCTCATATATTTTTGATCTGATCTTCAGCTGCCTGAGATCATTAGGATTTCACTGAAGTCAATGAAGATCTGTAAAGCAGCAGTGACTGAAGAGCTGGTCTTGTATTGTTAGTTTTTAATACTGAGTTCATGGGAAACCAATAATTAACGAGCAATTTGATCCATGCTAACAAAATGAAGGTAGAATCTCATCTTTCAAAGTGAATATTCTGACTTTTGAAGTGTCTGGCATCATTCACTACCAAACTTTCTGATTCATGCCTACAGTATACGACAGCTCTCACAATAGCCATTACATTCAAAGCCCTTACCATTATTCTACATTCATATCTCTTCTTGGATATGAAATGAAATCAAAGCCCATTTATTCTGCTGCTTCTCTTGTAAGGCTATCAAAAATAGTGGCAGTTTTGACATTTTCCCACGCAAAGTTGTACTACAGTATGACGTTATATCACACAGAAGTCTCCAAGGACAGGCTGAGTGTTAAAACTAATGATAGAAAATTATGAGCCATAGAATTCATCTTTAGAGCTAAGATTCACACAGACTGAGGAGGGTTTCAAAGGTGTTACTTCCATTCTGACTTGCTTCTCTATTCCCTGCTTTCTATAAATCAGACAGTTAAAATTAATGCAAGATAATCTGTTGCTGAATGTCCCTCAGTTCTTTGATCCCTTTTTAATTCCTCAGCAATTTACCAAATATTCTGAAACAGACAATATCCCTTTTGGCAAGAGAGGATGTATGACAGCAGTTTAGAGGGCAGAGAAGTAAGTTGTTGGTTGCAGGCCACGTAGCAGCAGCTGGGATTGCTGGTAGTGCAAGTAAGTGTCTAACTAAAGAGCAGACACATCTTACTGTCAAACCTGTAGCTCTGTCCATTTGTATAAGTAAGACAAGATGTTTAAACCAGGAAAAAGCCAGTTCACCTAACGCTGTTTTTTATTTTTTACACTATGGAAAAAACTAGCCCCAAGCAGGTAAAAATCAGCTTGTTCAGTCTCATAAAGTTGGACTAAAATATATACAGTAAAGTTGTTTTCATTTGCCTTCTGGATTCTGAGCTGTTAAAGATAGATATCTAATTCTCACTTTTATATCATTTCACTGCTGTTTTCTGTTAGGAACATACTTGTTTGTTCATTAAATGTTGAAATTGTCTTATTATATGACTTCAGATGTTGAGCTTAAAGGAAATAATACTGTGATACTGTGGTATAATCATATGATGGCTGATATGTTGAGGATTGGAGCTGTGAAAAATAACAAATAAATGCATTATACATGAATATTCACCACAGGAGCTCTGAACTCAACCCTCCCTTGCCAAGCCTGCAATAAAGTCATATGTAGTATTTGTTAATTAGCAGACAGTATAATCTGTAATGCATGTTCACTAGATGATAGCAATTGCTCATCCCTTTTGTAGTCTAGATGTGTTGTTATGATGAAATGAATGACTAAATCACAGTATATGGGAGCGTTATGCCTTCTGTCTAGCTATGCTTGAAGTACAAGGAGAAGAAAGTAAAGAAAATAGAGAAGAAAAAAACACATTTTTGTTTATGAAGCTTCTGATTGATAAATGCTGGTAAATACAGACTAAAGGGTGTGGTGACGAAGACTAATGGATGGAATTAGAAAGTATTCTGATTGCTAAGAAAATGTAGAATTTGGTTTCTATGCAGCTAGCATGAGAATTAGCAAAGAGATCATTGTGGAAGCGGCCAAGCTTCTTGGAGAAAATGGCAATAATTCAGTCAAAGGTAGCACGGAACAGAGGCTACAAAGATTAAAATTTACCAAAAATAAGGCACTGTAATCAGATTATTTCCCTGTACTTCTTTTTAAATCCATATTTTTTCTCTGAAATCTTCTTATTCCATTTCTCTACCTTTTTCATTAATAGCCAGAAAAGAATAAAAAGATTTAGGAAGGGCATATAACGTGAAGAGCAAGGAAAATACAGTGTTTACTACATCTTGGAGAAAATGACATAGAGAGGCTGGGGGTATGAGCATACAAAATTATCTTTGTTTACCATGACTTAGCTTTCAGATGGGTACAGTCTGAAAGCCTAAAAGTTCGCACATAACCAGTTTACCCGTTTTCCTGTGGAGGAGTCTACTACCATGTTCAGAAGTACTATTAATCTCAGAGAGTTGTGTTCACAGCTAATCCAAATACACAGCTAGTATGTTGTTTTCTTAAACTGCCAGTGTAGTTTGGAGGAAAAAAAAAAAAAAAGGGTGGTAGAATATTTTAAAGGCAAGAAACATTTAAATTAACACACTATTTGACAAGAATGAATCAAATTTACAATGTGTTCTATTGTATATAGAGCATTATGAATAATGGATTTTGCTATTTAGAGAAAGAGAAATTTCACATTGATTGAAAGCACTTATTTCTATTCAAATCTTTTTTTTTCTGTTCAGGTCATCCAAGTCTTCTCTCTTAAAGAGATAAATGTTAAATGGAAAATGTTTTTTTTTGGGGGGGTGAAAAGCCATAATAACTTTGTTTTGAAATGTTTCAACTTTTAAATTCCATTGAAAACAATGGGAATTTATAATGATAATGATACTTAAAATACTTTCTTAATCACTTTGCTGATTCTGTCATCGTTAGAAGCCTACCATTAACAGTCTAAATACAGTAAAATACTGTGAATTCTCTGCACATACTTATTTAGGCCTTAGTCCTGTGTACACGTAAAAAGTATTCATAGTCTCCACTTTATAGACCTGATTTCTTCATCAAAGGAAATAAGGAGAATGAGAAAGGAATGCAGTGGACAACAAATGGCAACGGAAAAATCAGTGGAGAGTGATTCTAGAAGTAATTTAGGACAGCTGAGCAATTTAGTTGCAGCAAGAACATTCTGTCCTTAGTCCCTTGCATGGACAACCATCAGGAATATGCACAAAGGAACCAGGAGTAAATGGTAATTTGGTCTTTGCATCCCCAAATCCCTGTATGCAGGCATTTCTCATGGTTTTGCCTCATCTGCTGAATGATGAGGCACTTCTGTGCCTATATCAATATCTTTTTCACATTTGCGTTGTTCAGATACATTCATCTGAATACAGACAGAAAATATACAAATAGAGAAAGCAGACAATCGGGTGATACACACACACACAAATAAATCAGAAAATGACAAAACTGTGTCATTTTCTGATTTTTTTTTTTGTGCTTCAGAATTATATTGTGTCCTCAGCAAACAAG
Organism: Cygnus atratus; assembly: GCF_013377495.2. NCBI lineage: Eukaryota > Metazoa > Chordata > Aves > Anseriformes > Anatidae > Cygnus > Cygnus atratus. The sequence continues at coordinate 11,651,897 of NC_066368.1, forward strand.
ATTAAAAACAAACAACAACAACAACAACAACAAAAAACACAAAACCAACCAAATAAAAAAAAAAAATCACTTTTCCTTATTCTAGGGCTCCTTTATACAGCAAATTGCACAAAGTTTAAACATTATTGTAATTAGCCAGAATATATTCTAGAGCGTGGAATGATTTAGCCTTGAGTGTATGGTGTGATGCAGGGTTCCATGTCTGTTTGCTCATTAGTTCAGTACTTTCTGTGAATTCTGCTCTTGAGTATGTTGCCTACTCCGGAACCTTCCTAGTGAAGGCAGTCTGTTAGAATTAGTTCCTTAATAGGCTAGAAGCATGACAATGGGTTTACAGCTATTTATGGACATGCAGGACTGAGGACTTAATACCATATTATTGCTACTCATCATTCTGCATCAAGCCAAGTCTGTTCTATCCTCCTCATATGTTAGGATCTTCGCAGGTAGAGATTTTTCCTCTGCTTTGAACAGCAATTTTGTGTTTGGGGGTCTGGTGCACAGTTTGTCTTTGATTTATTCCTATTCCTAATGATACATAACTAATGAAATAGTATGACAGACTTAAAGGACAGCAGTCTATGCCTAGTTTTTGGCATTTAGGAAAGAAATGCAAGCTATATCTATATGCCCTGCCCAATGTAATATTGTTCAGCTTCCAGAAACTAAAGAACAATTGCAGGTGAACCAAAGGCAGCAGGACAGCATCTCTTAGGGGAGAAAATATAACAGTTTCTCTGCCTAATTCTTGAGAATCTCAGTCATTTATGGGTTCTTTGTATGTACTTGAGAAGAAATATTGTTAATCCTAGTTCATAAATAGGAACAAGTGTATGTTTTGCTAAATTCAATAAAATAGATGCAAAGACAGGAATTAAATACAGAATTTTTTTTTTTTTTGTAAACTTAGCCAATAAATAATAATAATAACAAAAACAAACGAAACAACAGCAAAACACAACACAACTCTTTTCTCCTAATTCATGCAATACTGGAAAATCTGATCTCCTTTTACACCATTCCTTTCTGGCAGGGAATCCCAAGCTGCATAATATCCGTGCAAGTTTGTACCCTTCATTTGTAATGCTAAAAAAAAGGGGTCTCTCTTCACCACAACTAAAGAACAGAAAGGAAAGAAGGAAACATCTTTCTAAGTCTGCTTGGGAGAAGATATGCAGTAGACCATTTCAAAGGAATAGAGAAAGCTGAAGTCAGTCATCCAATATAGCATTGGGCAAAGTTCACAAATCATCCACTACCCCAGACCTCTGTGTGTCTAACACCACTGCGCACTGAAATATTCCCTTCTTATCTTGAAAATGAATTAATTTCTCCCACGCCTTTTCAAATGTCTGGCATTTTGAACCTTGGAGCTGAGAGCTAGCTTCCAAGTCATGTCCTTTATTTAAAGTGTTTCACCACCCTCTTTTTATACTATGTCCACCAGTGAAACTCTTCCATAAGTTCCAGGATGCTAAACCTTTCCTTTTGCTGCTGTTTCAAGGGTGTTACTGACATTTACAAGCTCTCACAGGAGCATTCAGTCAATTACCACTGAAGACTCCCATTGTTCCAAGGAGACTGACCTTTCCCCTAGGGCACCAATTAAAATCTATTACTTTTATTCCCATAGTGCTTGCTGTAATTGGAGCTGTGGTTCTTTGCCAGCTAGAACTAGTTGGATTTTCATCTCATTTATTACTGAAACTTTGTTAAAGATAAGAAAAATGAAAATTACAAAATATATGTATGTACTTTGGGGAACACCTATTTTTTATGAAGCTTTTTAGTTAATGTTTTCACTTGGAATATGAGAAAAATCCAAGGAAAATAATAGATATGTTTCACATGATGGCATTGCTTGCATACTTCCTTTTTTTGTTTTCTTCCTTCAGCTAATGTGCTCCAATTATTCTGTAGCACAAATTTGACAGCAATTTTAGGACAAATGTGCTGTGGGCCTTGCTAGTACTTTACTATGCTATGAAAGTTAAGGGGAGAATCATGGAGAACTGTGAACCTGCCAAGTGTCTTGAGCAACAGAGGCTGTCCTTGTATTACAAACTGCTAGGAACGATCACTGTGATGCTCATTACTAGCAGCAAAGTTGCATGTTACGGTTAAAATTCTTGCTGTTATTTTATACTTTGGAACTTAGGTCTTTCCCAGACTACGTTTCTCCTTTTAGTTGAAATTTATGAAGGTAGGAGTGGCTACTTATAGAGTATGGAGGTGTTTTTTTCTGCTTTGAAAATGTTTGGATATCTAGTCAAACATCTGTCAGAATAAGTTTTTTTTTTTTTTTTAATCAGGATTTTGAAAATTGTTCAAGTGTCTGCTTTTTGTCATCTCTTCTTGTTTGAGATCTTTGAGGTTGTATCAAACTTTGTACGTTCAACATATTTGTTTTCTTGATGCTTATTACGGAAGGCAATTCAATTTTAAAACCAGCATTGTACATAGGCTTACAGTGTATAAATGGTGTACAGTGTATAAAGTTTGCCAGAGGGTTCTAAATCATTCTGATGATGAAGAATTCTGAAAATCTAATGTATATCAGTTTACACAAGTTTGATTATGAGAGAATTTAACTTTCTAATAAAATTGCGTGTAAAATATCTGTAAGCCATAATTCTTGCCAATAACCTGTTGGATAGCCATAAAGCAACTTCTGTTTCCTTTTGCTTCCTGTTTTCAGTGTAAGGTAGTTTGTTTTGTGTTGCTTATTCACTACTATGATTATGAATTTCTCAATACATATTTTTCTCTTAATCTTTTAGTAAGTTAGTGGACAAAATTTTGACATTTGTGCAGAGATTTCTGTGCCTTTATGTTCAAGTCAGATAGTCAGCTGTCAGCTGGTGCCAAATAACCTTGCACTTGGTGACTTAGACAAAGATAGTTCTAGGGATGTGTGTGGTTAAGACCAAGAATTAATTTTTGTTTTACCTACAAAACTCTGTGGCACTTTGAACAACTAGAAACAGGAAGAATGCTTTTCCAGGTCTTATACTATGCTTAGTGGAATTTGATGAAATATTGCATTTTCTTCCCTACACAGACTTGAAACTATCTTTTTTTTTTTTTTTTTAAATCCAGAATCCAGTAAAAGTGATTTAAATAAACCAAGTCTGTCAACAACCACTGAGTAGCTTCACTGTTGAGAGGGAACCATGAAATAAATATTTCATCTTTGGTCCAAGATGTAGATGTCCAAGGTCTCATGATGTAGAAAATGAGTTGCTTGTGCAATTTGGTTGGTTTCATGCGTACCATTTCATCTTAATGGTCCCACTTCTCTGCAGTTTCAGAGAACCACTTTTCCGCCATCTTTCCAAGAACAAGGCTACCAATCTCTGGAAATAGTGACAGTTCTTTACAACATTCTGGACTTTTAACACGCTTTTTTGTTTGCATGTTTTCTTTTGCCAGTTTGAGAAGGTTGTGGTAGATGTGAATCAGGCTCAAGATTGATTTTTATGTCTAATAAACCTGGAAGAATAAAACTTCCTGAACTGGAGGATGAATTAACTGCATGAACAGATTTGTCAAGTTCTGCTAGATACTATTTCATATATTATGGGAAAAATAAAAAATACAGAAAAGGAAAAAAAAAAAAAAGTATTTTATAGTAGAGTTTGAAATTTCCCTAGAGATAAACTAAAATCCCTACCTCTATTTCCTTTTTTTTTTTTTTTTTTTTTTTTTTCCATCAGAAGTGGTAAGCAGAAGATTATGACTTAGGAGACCAGCCCCTAGAGATGAATACTAACTTCTAATGTCTGATGCCAGCAGGAGGCAACTATGTTTGTGTGATAAAGAGGTAGATTATCATCTGTGCCATATAATGCTCTAATATTAAAAATCCAAAGCAGCACCAGTTAATTAAGTCTTTTTATATGGGGGAGGGAGAGCAACCAACCTTGATTCATTGTAGCCGCATAAAGAGAAACTGAAGTATTGAGACTTACCTGAGAAGGCTAAGAGGTAGAACTAGATGAAGCCTTTGCACTTGCTAAAACAGTTTCTTTCACATCTGAAGAGAACCATTGTAGATGATGGTAGAGATAAGATAGAGCCAAGAACCCTTTTCTAATGAACATTACTAGAACAAAATGTGACATAGGCTTTATGGGGTGAGAAGCATTGGTCCTGGAGATATTGGTGTCTAAAGAGAATTTGACTTTTGCTTAAAACATGTAATTACATCTGTATTACAGGAGCAGTGCCTTCACCTTCTATAAGCCTCCCTAACTCGATAATTCTAAGTTTGGGTTTTGGCTTCACTTCCGCATTGTTTTCTCTGATACTAAGCTACTGCTCTCTCTGACAGGTCAGAAAAGACAGTGTGGAATGGTTCTCTGGAGACTGTTGCCTTAGAGAAATCTCCCACCCAGCCTTTACACTGTAAACTGTGACAGTAGGCATAGCAGATACTAGACGTTTGGGCTCAGCACCTGGGTTATGCCACAATATTAAAACTAATATTTTCATTAAAGTATTCTTAAATGTTTTAGGTGTGTACGTGCCATTTTCCTGATTCTGCAGGCAGCCTGAAAAATAAGTCTGAAATATGTGAATTGCTCTGTACATCCCAATAAGGTATTAATTCAAATTCTGGGTAATCAAAAAGTGTATCTGCAGTTTTAACCTTACTGTGAGTGCAGACATACGCTATTAACTCAACTGACGTCACCATATCTAGGCTGCTGAGCAACCCTGATCCTTTTGCTAACTGTTATGCAGGTCATATATTGCAATAAATTTTTCCTCTTTACAACAAAATAAAGTTGAAATGGTTGTCCTACAGGCAGAATTTGGACAGGAAATGAAAACCATCTGATGTGAATTTGGCATACAGATAAATCCTGGAGCAATGATTACCAGCTTCACTGGATGGATGTACATAAACTACCATTCCCACAGTATCTGTGCAGCTCACATCCTCTAAATAAACTGGAAAAAAAAAAAAAGCATTTATTTTTCTCCTACTGACTGATAACAATCAAGCAATGTATGTTAACTAGCTGTCAGCTTGTATATGCTTGTCACAGCAGAGACCCACAAAACCAGAAGCCATAAAATAAAAAAGGTGTATTTATTATTGTTTTTTAGCTGTGTCAGCCTGCCTGTGTTTACTTGGTCCTGTAATTAGGATCATGACATTAGCTGTTCAGATTAAGGCTGTAGTTACAGATGTTGTAAACAAGGGCTAGGCATAAAAGAAAAGATGTTGCAAAGCACTAGCATAGTCATGACTAGAGAGGTGATTAAGAAATGTCTCAGATGGCAAGGTTATTTCTGTGAGTGTTCCAGATTCCAACACTTGTCCACTGCTCAGTCTGTTTCTGCAATATTCAAGAACCTAAAATCATACTACGTATATGTTTATATGTAAGGATGGCTCTAAATGTGTTATTTGCAAGCATGCTGAGTGTGCACTAAAAAGAAACTCTGTGAGAAAATAAACCTCTTCTTTGCGCCCCAGGATTCCCTAACTTTCACTGAGAATTTTCTTAGCTAATAGCATGTGACTAATCATCACTGTATGGTTGATATTGATCAGAAAAGTCAACGATGAAGTGATTCTCTGAGAATGTTGATACTGTTTGCACCCAATACAGCGGAACCTGTAGGCAGTTTGAGTTTGTCTTGGTTTTTCACCTTTTGGAGAGCAGATGCAGCAATGTAGTCTCAGAGCTAAGTCAGAAGGATCCAGGTGTTAGATTCCTTATCAGGTTCGCTGAAGAGAGGATAGATATAAACAAATCCGTTTATAGTCATAGCTTGCCCAGGCACCTCCATTGCAGAACTGATCGTGGGTTGAGAAGGAGGATGCCAACATGGCCAAAGCTCAGGTTTTTGTGGTATATCCATCTTGCCACTGGCAAGTGGCAGACTGGGACAGCCCAAGCTAGCTTTCCAGCTAATTCAGCTACCACCAACAGGGGTATAGATTTTAATATAGATTACACCTGCCTGTCATGAAAATGGAGTGCTTTCCTTATATGGCTGAAGCCTGTTAATATCAGTACTTGAGTTACCTGAATTATATTCATATTTGTAGGAGTCTTAACCCTCAAAGCAGTTGAGAGGTGACTTTAAGATATGTAAAGATTTTTAAGAACCTAGACTTCAAGTAATCTGGGTTTATTTCTATACTTGCTTCCCCATTTGCCTCACAATTTTGAAAAAGCTATACTGATGCTTTATACCTAGAACTGCTAGCTCTTGACCTCTGCAAAACAGAAATTTGTTTCACTGAGAAATGTTTTGAGTTTCTGTGGGAAGTGAGGTGTTGTTTAAGTGCAAACAATTTTTATTAATAGTTAATTCATGTGCATAATAAAAAATAGACTCCCACTATAAAAAGGTTATATTATTCAATATATCTAAATTACAGCCACAGTAAAAGCTGCATGTATAGATTCTATTTGGAATTATATGAATAGGTGCTACATTATACTATATGCTTTTGTACATTACTGCCTTGTGAGAGATGCACAGTCTATACCACTTGAGATCAGAAAAACATGTCTTTCAGTAAAAAGAAATTTGCTAAGCTAGAAGCAGTAATATTTTATGAAGTGAATTTGTCAGAATAATAATGAGAAATCGTTTTTTGCTGGGGTGGAAGACAGTTTCAAAAAACAAAACAACAACAAAACAAACAAAAAAACCACCAACAACAAATAAAACACCAGGCCCTAAACAGCATATCTTTAGGTTATCTGCTTTCCAATTCTAAACAGCAGAAGGGCTGTTCTCTCTTTAAAATGCAACAGCTCAGAAAAAAATAAATGTCTCATCTTTTTGAAAAATCCATCCCTAAATGTCATAAAATATTACACAGTAATCTGTCAAATCATTCACACTGAAGGCTGCTGTAGTCCAGCTTGATTTTAATCTAAAATGAAATTAGCCCACATTTCCTCATTCTGGGTCAGACTTTTATCCCACGTGGGTTCTTTCCCAAGGGTCTTCCAGGTACAAGGGTGGCTGTGACCACAGACAACATTAATGATACTGACTGTGTAATGGGAGAAGTGATTTTTTGGAGGTACAGAGGGTCAGGCAGGTACTTAGCTCACAGCAACTGCCTTCAGTGAATACTCCTTATATGCAAGTCTTTGTTATTGTTTCAATCCTGATAAAATGTTCCATCTTAATGATTGGTGTAGAGCACTAAAGATAAGTTCTACACAGGTTTGAACATGTGGAAGAACCTCTTTCCCTTTCAGCCTGTGAAAATCTGTAATTGTCTCGGTCACTTAATGTATGGGCATGTTTTTTTGTCTGTCCTTGGTGTTTTTGCAATGCAAGTGAACAATGGATCTCTCTGAGCTAAACTGACACTCTTCTGCCTGGCTGAACAAGAGCATGTCCAACTTTCTTCTCTTCAGGCAGGTCTTCAGGCAGTCTTCTCTTCACCATAAGAAAAGAAGTTCATGTCCAGTGGCTGTGGCTTTGTTTTCTCTGGATAAAATTATTCATGAGCATAGCAAAGAGAAAACTTCCAGAAGTAAAAAAAAATAATCCTTTTCATAATTCCTGTCTCAATTTTATTCTCAGGTAGCTAGAAGCTTAGATGAAATTTTGTAAAGTTGAAATGGATGTTCTGAGAGGAGATGTCCTGGCCAGGTGCTGCGGCCTGGCCTGGCCTGCTCACTGCGGCCTTCCCATGGTGTGGCCCAGCCCATACCCAGCAGGCAGCAGGAACTGTATATTTCTTTTTCAGACTGGGTATCAGGAAAAGGTTCTTCACCAAGAAGGTGGTTGGGCACTGGAACAGGCTCCCCAGGGAAGTGGTCACAGCACTGAGCCTGATGGAATTCAAGAAGTGTGTGGAAAACTCTCTCAGACACGTGATCTGACTTTTTCTTTGGGAACCCAGGAGTTGGACTCGATGATCCTTGTGGGTCCCTTCCAACTCAGATATTCTATAATTGTATGATTCTATGATATTTTTCAGCCTGCTCATGGGTAGTGTCTGAGTCCAGGAAAATTAGTGGACATGATGGTTACAAAGGTCACCATCACATTACAGAGGAGTGAAAGGCTGCCAGTAGTCACCCAGTAAGTGAGGATACAGCAGGTAGCAGGGTACGTTAGGTTCTCCTTGGCTGGAGCTGCCTCTTCTTCTCAGACCACTGTAGGCTTCAACACTGAGAAGGCATATCAAGACCCACTACACTCTGCTGTGAGGGCGGGTGGTGGGTAAGAAGTGTGAAGGCAGGCAATCATTCAGGTGTTAACAGCACAGTGATCACAGAGTAAGCTCAGCCTCCATCTCATCTCTTTTTTTCAGGTGCTGACAGCCACCTGCGAGTAGTTTTACAGGGAAAGGTGTCACTATCTTCATTGTCCCTTTAATTCTTTGCTTCAACTTGGTAACAAGGGTTTCATTGACTAACAATCTGTGCTGTAATGAGCACATGCACAGTAGGAATTTGGATCCTTTCCCAAATTATTTCACTTGAACTGTCAAACTACAGCTGGAGAATGGCAGGTCTCATCACTACTGGTGTTGGAGGTGTTCTTAAGTGCTACCCACTGTTATTAGGACTTTTATGTTCCTCAGAATATTCTTCTCTTTCCAGCCTTTCTTACAGCTGTGCTTCTTCGGAAGTGCCCATCCCACCAAATATATATTTTGGTCCCAAAATATATTTTAAATACCAGAGCTCCTTGAAGGCATCATAGATCATAATAAGCCTAGTTTAAACTGACTGAGTGAAGTGTTGAAGATACGTCATTAACTAGTCTAATAGCCCATACAAGAAACTCCTTTTCTTCACGATTCCCCCTCTTCCAAACCCCCCTGCATCACTTTAGGATAAGAGCAAATAGAGATCCAAACCTTGCATTTTCCAGATGCAGATAATCGCTGCCCTCCAGGCATTGCTTAGCTGGTTGTGTGTCTGTTCTGTTTTCCTTCTCAAGTGGTCTTGGCTATTTTCCTTTGAAGGCAAAGGAGGAATCTTGGCATCATTCAGAGAAAAGAAAAATGCCCAGGGTTTTTTGTGCATCTGACTACGTCTGCTCTTAATGGCTAATTGCTCCTCTCTTCAAAGACATGCCAAGAAAAAAAAAACATAAGTAAAAAGCTGAGCTATAGCTCATCTCCACTATGTCGTTTCACTGTCATTTTTGAAAATTTCCCTAAGTAGCAAAGGCATTTAAAAGTGGCTTTGCACTGAGCAGCCAGCACTGCTGGTTCACGACAAATTGCACTGCTGTTAAGATAAGCGAGATGGGGTGAGAGAGTGCTCCATGGGGTAAGAACACACGTTTGTGAGGGTAGATGTGTTTGATAGACTGTGTTATGCATTTGTTTCAGAATTTATTTACATATGGACTAAGAATCTATACCTCTTAATGAGGAGGTTTTGGATTGAAAAGAGTTATTCAAAAGTATCTGTAACTTGGATTTTTTTCTGAAAGACTTTTCATTGTCAGTTATTTTTTGATCAGTGGTTCCCCTCACACACAAATGTATGCAAGCAGGTCTGAAAACACCTGGTAGACAATCTCGGCTGGAATAAGCTAACAATGCGAAGTGTTTTGCATACTAATTATCAAAATTTGTATGTTAAAGGGTTGCTTCATCTGTTCTTGAAATTAGAGTTGACCAGTGTTTTTTGAGAACTCTTTTTTCAGGAAGAGGAGGGGCATGGAAAATTAAAAATATTTCTTTTCCAAGGGTGGCACAGTCTTTGGGAAATATGTGTTCAAACCTGTTTGGCTTTTCAAAAGCAGAGAGGAGGGGGGAGAATTGAAGGATTTCATGAATTTTCTCCTGATGGAAGTAAGAGTTTTCTTTTTTGATTATGAATATTTCTAAGAAGCAATGGAATAAAAATACACAAATTTCCTTACTCCATTCCATGTGAAATATCTTTTTCTAGGGCAGAACATATTTGGGCCTATTTAACAGCATGTGGTGAAAGTACAAAAAATGTTTATATGAGAAAAGAAATAAGGAGGAAATCATCTCTTTCTGAAGCTGCAGGGCAAATTTAGGCAGATAATGTAATTAGACAAGTTAAAAAATGCTTGAGAGAACAGAAATTGCTATCATCATTCCTGAACAGTGTTGTGGTAACTGTAATGAATTCAAGCGGTCAGCACAGTAGTTTGAAGTGTAGTCTGGAAGCCTGCAGTGAAAAAACAACAACAACAAAATTAGACAAGAGGAGGGGTGCTTATTTAGTTTAACATTTGTCATAAGCATATAAGCCACAGCTAGGAGATCTGGGGAGAATAAGTGTATTTTCCAGTCATTCAAAGGGAAATTTGTTTATACGTCAGTGTTCAGTTAGTAAAACCAGTTATTGAGTCTTAAAATCTGCATTTAGATAGGACATTGAATGAGAGAAACTATGTTAATGCACCCACCAATGTTGTTTCAAATTCAGGAACATAAGGAAAAGGAGGCTTCATCTCTGCTATCTCACCACCTTGAGGTAACCTTGCTTCTTGCAATATTAAGAATATACCTATACAAAAGCTTTGTTTTAAAGCCCTGAAATGTCCCTATTCTATATATCTATGTTATATAATAATATGAGTAAAAGTAACTACAACAAAAATTAGGAAAGGGAAGTAGGTAAAGCAAAAAATGAGACAGCCAAAAGTTCTTTTTGCAATAAAAGCTGAGCTGGTTATTAGAGTATACAGCCTTGTTAATCTGAGTAATAATCAGAATAATTAACATGTTTTACTTTTGTTCTAACTGTGATTATAGGTGGAATAATTTGAAAAATATAAATCTGTTTATTATGTTAAACAAGATCCTTTTACCCTGCTTAAATTACAGTTACTAATTAATTTACTACACTAATGAAGTCTTAGGTGAAAATAAGAACAAGATCCATTATAAGTGAAAAATAAAGGTGTCCAGAGAAGAGTACTAAGTGAATTGGAACAAAAAACTTGAAAGAAGAAAAGAAATGGATCCAAGCCTGTCCTCAAAATGGTTTACAAGCTTTTAAATGCAAGTATATCACAGAATTTCACAAGCCATGGATCTAACTTTAATCACTATCTTGCTGTTTGAAAATCAGCCACACAGGCTCTCACTTGGTTAACATTCATTTTACTAGTCTCAGATCTTGATCCAAAATCTACTGAAGTCAATAAAAAGACTTGCTTTGAATGCAAAATTAAAGTATTCTTATCAGCATGTCAGAAGAGCTTCCTCTCTGTTCCACTATTTCAGCATGGAAAACAAGAGCACAGCAGAATATTTGGCAAGAAGGTGAGATTTTCTTTGAGCCTGGGGACAAGCTGGGCTCACAGACAATGCTCTGTACTTGATCAGATCTTCTAAAGTGTCATTTCAGTAGGCAATAGAACCTCTAAACCTTTGAGGTGTTTCAGAGATTACCCCAATAGGCATCCCTTTTTATTTTTCAGATTAGTACTCAAGTCCTACATATAGTCGTAGCTCATGTAGTTAATATATCAGTTTCATATGCTACTCAGATACCACTGTGGTTTCCCTACCAGAGATTGATGCATAGTCTACTGTACTAAACAAGATAAACAAAATGAAATATATACAAAGTGCTCCTGGTAGTTTTGTAGTCAACAATGTACACATATCAAGAAACCAGTATTGCAGTCAACTACACTTAATAACCTGTATATCATTCCTTGGTTGTTCTTGTATACCTGACATACCCCGTAAAACCAGAAAGTCAAGAGTAACCATTTGTGAAAAGGGATTTATGATTGTTTGCAGAATAATCTCTGTGGTGATGCTCAAAAGAAAATACTTGTATTGTGCAGCCAGAGCTTTTAAAATGATGGCCAGCCAAGCAACCAGACTAGAGTATTTAATATGTTATCCCATTTATATGTGTCCATTCACACAGTTATGTACCTTTACACTGGACAGTGTGTATGTTGAAGTATCTCTTATTTTTAATTAAAGCTGGGATTTCTTTTACATCTGAAAGAAATTTGGATCAATTATTCTGTCCGTATTAAATTCAAAGTTGCTATTGTCTTCTACGTTCGGTTATGCATAACACGTAATGAAAGCTAATATGGTCTCTTTTGCCCTTAACGTCTATGTGTGAATAGTCAAGACCAGATAACTGATGGGAAGACTTAAAAAGGTCTAAAAACATTTAACAGTTTGTCGACATCTGCAAGACTACTGGTGAAATGGGAACTTGAATCCCAGTGAAGTCCCAGTCATGTGACCTATGAATTACCTATGAATTTGGCAAAATTTTTTCCTCAAAAAGTTCCTGATTCAGTTAAAATGTTGCTGAGAATGTGCACATTTGCAATGCCAATGGAAGGTCAGCTGCATACAGGAGGTTGATAGAGACAAAACAAAGGAGAGCATTGCAGTTATGATTGACTTGAAGTACACGTGACTGATAGTCCTAGCACAATAAAAAAATCATAAATTATTCTTTTGTCAAACTTAGCTGGAGGTACTATTTTTGGATGATATTAGATGATATTTATTAATCAATAGTTAATGTCAAGACTTGCAACAATAACAAGATAAGCTCTGGTTTTTGTATCTTGCTTTACTACAGTAGCATGGAACTGGTTTTAGAGAAGTCTCTTCTTGCTCGTTTCCTCCTACACAAGGTTTAGACTACTCAGTGGACGTATGGCATATAACACCGTTTCTGTCTGTATGCCATTGAATTTCTTGCATTTGAATTGCTTGTTACTGTTCAGGTATCGCATATCTACTGGATGGTATTCTAACCTGCAGAGGAAGAGAATAAATTAAATGTATTATAAAATGTATTATCCTTTTTGCTACTATTTTGCTTTACCATAGACTTCATCTGCATCTTCTGTGAAGTCAGGATCTATGAATATTTGTGTATGCGTAGCTTCCCTGATATCACAAGAGTTAAATAGGAGTTGGATTCTTTCTTTCCTTTACAGTACAGGCCAAAGTTTAATGCCAGCCTAAATTTCAGACAAATGGGGACATAGATGGAAAGTACTCTCAAGGTCTCCCTAGTTCTAATCTCTTCTCGTGATCTGGGAAGCGTAGGTCTTCTCATGAAAGCTTTGTGTAGCTAAGTATTAACAGCTAGTATTTACTTGGATACTGATGTAATGAATGGAGAGAGTAGCTGTATTCTCTGCTGTTAATTTAGTAATGGTTTGCCTGCATTCACCCACTCTCAGGTATGCACTGAACTCTGCTCCCCTCTGGCTTCCCCTTTTGTTGCACTAAGTTTGTCTAGATGTTCTGAACCAGCAAAATTCAGTGTCTGCCTTTAAGATTTCTGAATAAGTCGCTACAAGTGGCAGTCCATGGGGACACTAAGCCCTTTTCATTGAATCAGGATTTATTTGCTTTTCAAGTGTTAACAGGAGAGAGGGGGAGGAAATGTCCTCCTCAACTCCCTTAAGGAAGCCATTTACTATTTTAATATGATGCTGTGGATTAAGAGTACTGCAGAAGGGCAGAATGGTAACATCCTCTTTGATCCAGATAACAGGCTTTGTAGGTGGTGATCATTATAAATGAATAACACGCTCTGGAACTGTAAGGAGTCATAAAGCTGTTTTATATCAGGACAAGCTCTCTGTGCAGGTTGTGTCAAAGCCTGGACCATCCTTTTTGCATTCCCATTTCCAACATGCTGCCCTTCCTAGCTGTCTACAGGGCTAACACTCTTATTCATGCTTTCACTATCTCATGTCTCAATTATTGCAGTGTCCTTTCCCCCTGGCCCTGACAAATGTGTCATGGAAACCTCTGATTTATTTGGAATGCAGATGCAGAATTAGACACTTTGCTTCAGTCATAGGATGCATCTTTTTTTAAAATACTCCCCAGCTTATTACACTCAAAATAGTCTTGCTTGCCTTTACTTTTCAGATCTCTCTCCCTTTGCCATACCTCATTGCATATTAGGAGGTCAACTGCTGCCTCTGATTAACCTGTGGTGCAAGTCTCTGCTTTTGCTTTGCAATCTTTTCAATTAAGTGCATTTATATGGTTTATCTACATTCATGGGAGGAGATGCTTTCTAGGGAACATCCATTAGCTTATGCCAATACTTTCCTTTAAAAGAATAATATAAAATGGAGGGGAGCTGTCACTTGCTCAAAACCTTGATTGTACTTGGATTTGAGCTCATTTTTGGCTGTGTTATGATACCTTTGTATGTATACCTTTGCAGGTACTGTACTTTGTAGTCCTGTTGGCAAAGACCACAATTTTGTTGATATGTGCATGTTAATTAAAGCAACAGACTCCTGGACTATGTTTGGACTGCTGAGATGCTGAGTTAACACAAGTAATAATTAAGTTTTTGGAAAGAGCACTACAAAGTAATGAACCAGACAGGGGGCAGACAGTCATCTGTCTACTGGAACAAAAATGAGAGAAAATGAAATGGTAAGAGGGAAGGAAACAGGAAGGAAAAGAAGAAAGAATGGAGTCAAGGTGGGTGAGGGACTGATAGGATTAAAAAGAGGGGATTTACAGAATAGCAGGTAGGGGGTTCTTGTAAATCAAATTGTGATTTTTGTTTGTTTGATGGGCACAAAATGTATTAAATCATTAGCATAACATTCGCAGGCTCTCAAGCTAAATTCTTACAGTTCTGGGAAAGATTCTTTGTTAGAGGGGGATTCAGTTCTCTAAAGAATTTAAGGCCAGGCCTACAGAGAGGGTTAGTACTAACTCTTTCCTTCTTTTGATTGTGATGGGAGTTAAAAAATCTAATTAGGACTTAAATATTTAACCTTCTGTGGAGCTAGGCAGTAGTTTTGCTTTTTTTTATTTATTTTTTTTAATTTATTTATGTTGTTCATGGAAGATTGAAAGAAATGATCTAGGGTCAAAAAACATGTTTGATTTCCTTCTAACGTTCAGTTCTGGGGAAGATTAAACATTTTAAGATTATTTTTTATTAAAATGTTGCAATTGGAAAAAAAAATATTTTGGGATGCACAGTTTAAAAAAAAAAAACAAAAACACATTTTGAAGAGGTTAAAATACAACCCCTTGTTCTTCCTGATTTTTTCCTTTAGTTTTTTTCCAGTGAAACTAATTTCTGAAATTGCCAGGATATTTGAATTTACAGTTGTCCTTCTGAAACTTTTTTTTTTTGGAACCCTAAATATATTTGTCAAAAAAAAAAAAAGAGAGAAACAAAAAACAGTATTTCTGCTTGTTAGAAACCAGAACCATATATCAGTCAGCGTAGTTAAGAGCCATAGACTTTTCCCTGAATATCCTGAACAAACAGTATCCTGAGTATAGCTTTTTGAGAAACCATTGTTTTACCTGCTTTCTTCCTCATTTCCTGAAATGCAGATTGGTCATTCTGAAATCTCTGAAGTGCTCGTCTTTTTCAGTAGTGTTGGAGGAACATCTCAGAAGAAATTAATTTAGTCTTCAATTTTTGCTTATACATGTAACCATTAACTGTTTCTGCAGTAGTTAATGTTCAGGGGGAATGCCTCAGTGTTGTAAATAGTACATGATGTTGCAGGTCTTTTTTTCATTAATATTGAAAGGTCAAGTATATTTTCCCCTTAAAAAAAAAAAGGGGGGGAAAAACACATATACCTTCAAGCTACTTACACTGACTTTGAAATATATTTAAGGTCTAGTGAGTTAGAACATCTTACATGATGAAATGTTGTCCAATTTGAATAAATAAATAAATAAAAGGTTGTTTGTACACAAACATTAGTGAGTATATGCACATACCCCTATTCAAATACAGGAATATCCATTTTATGAAGTAGGTTAAAATTATTTGAAATTCTTGTTGTTTTAGCTTTTCATGAAACAAGGTTATTAAAAAATGAGGTCAGCAATATTTTCAGTGACCAAAACTCATAAACCATACCCTAGAAAGAGAGATGGAGGAGCAGATCATCAGCTACGTGACAGTCAGTACATACTCACAGATGCTATGAAAATAACTTCCAAAATGTCTACAACCTGAACATCTCCCTTACATGCTGACTTTAAATTTCTTTACATTGGCTTTGTACTTGAATGAAACTACTGAAATGTAGTCTTAGGCATAGAATCATATAAAAACAATTTACCAGGCTAATTGGCAAACTGCTGATGAACTGACTGACGTCAGTACCCATGCACGTTGTCTTAGACTTGGACAACACACAGCTGTGGGACTTAGTTAAGATCAAAACAAAACATGTTTAAGTCTAATTATTCTGCATGTACCAGGGATAAAAGAATGTGCATAGATAGTTATGTGCCACAGTAAGTTGTTAAGCTGGATGACTGCAAATTAGAAAAGTTATTCTTGACTTGTTCTGGTATAAGCAAGATGAAATTTAGGTGCTGATTCTTTACAGAATAATAATAATAATTGTGACTAGGTTTTATGAGGTATTGATTTTAGTGTAACTAGTTATCCTTGAGAATGGACGACTAAAATGTGTCTCACTATAAAATCTTCCCCTTCAGGGTGGAAGAATTTAAAGATCTCATATCTCACAATTTGTAGGGATGGAAATTGTAGCTATATGAGAAACTGCAGAGAAGTATGCCTGAAGATAATGTTATCTAACAGAACATCTAATAACTTCTCACTTTTGTAATCTTGGTTCTTACATAAGATTATTGGACCCTTTGTTTATTTTCATCCTAGTGTAGAAATAGTTTAAGCCCTCTGTGACAAGGACCTCACATTTTATTTGTAAATACAGTGCCTTCAAGGTTGTATAAATAGTGTTCTGATTGGAAGGCAGAGAATTCCAGGTTTCCAAAGTTTCAAAACTTTTACTTCTAAGCTGTATGCCTTTAGAGATATCAAATGCTGTATTTGTCACTTTGATTAACTTTTTTTTTTTTTTTTTTTTTTTTGGCATTGTGGCCTTCTGATATTGAATACTCATCTTTGGTTTATATAGCAAGAGTTAGAAAGTAACAAAGTTATATCTAAAAGCCCTTAATTCTGTTCTGAAGAAGAATTAATTCTTCTGGGACTAAAAAGATCTTGTCGAGATTAAGTGGTATTGATGGTACAGCCTGACATGATAACTTGCTTCCAAATAAAACCTTTGTCACATATGAATCAAAATAGCCATTAACCTTCAAGGAAGGGACAAAATGGTCTTACGAAACACATTCACCTTGTATTCTGTAGGCCTACTATTAAGACTGTGAAGCTATGAGCATTCTTGACTGCGTCTTGCACTCTAGATACAGAGTTGTCAGAAGAACAGTTCAGGTCAGTGATAAAATGAAAGCTGAACTTGCATTGCATCATAAACCAGTCTATGTCAGAGTTACTGCAGGTCCCGTGTGTCTCCCTTCATACTTCACTCAATAGTTGTGCTTTCCTGCTTGTGCTAGAATTTAGGTTATGAACCCCTGCAGTGAACTAGTTCAGGATGATAAAACCATCAGGCAGACTGAGTTGAATGAGCCACACAGAAGGAGGGACAAGAAAGAGCAGCTAGAGGCCGAGGAGACAAGAGGATCCTAATACCTGTGACTTGTCAGACTATATTGCTATTGCATTAGGATTTTTGAAGCTGTACCTAAAAACCCTCTATTTCTGTCTGCTGTCTATCTAGAGTGTCCAGAGCTGTGTATGTGAGATGTCTCATGTGAAGTGATGTTATTTCTCTTTTCCCCATCATCTCCCATCAGAGAAGCAGACAACCAAGCAAAAATAAAATAAAGATGCAAGTTTTTGTTCCTTCAAACCTGTTTTGTCTTGTTAGTTGATGTCACTGTAGTGGGACAAAAAATGTCAATATGGACAGGTCACACTGAGCTGGAGTCTCCTTAATTATGCTTTTGCCAACTGCCTGAAAGACTGGAGAGAAAAGCATGTCTAGCAACCACATTCACAGAGGTCAGCATAGTTTTTCAGTGACCGAGGCAAAGCACAGCTAAATGTAGAAGCTGGCACTGTTCTCAGGCTTGGATTTTTCTTTAGTTCTTCTAAGAGCCTTGGTGTAAGAAGGTTGAAATCATTGGGTTTTCTGAAGTTCTGCCATTTTACTATCTAAATTGTCCTTATGACTCTATTATGCAGGAGAACATGGAGGAGGCAGATCAGAATATAGTAAAAGGGGGAAGGCTGTGCCAAATCGGCACCTGAATCAAAGAAGAATTTACTTTCATCTGACATCTGTTTCACTTGTCAGCTAAAAATTTTTGTAATTACCGCAAGCCCATGCCTACAAAAACCCTACAAGTCTCAGTAGGATTACACAGTTAGAAAACTAAGGTTTACATTTTTCTGTGCAAGTGCTCTGGAACCAGAGGGAAAATCCACACGCTCACAACTGCTGACCACATCTTTATAACTAAAATAATTGTTTAACTGAGCAAATGTATGTAATCAGATAGAAAACTTCTGAAAGAGCTGGTTAGCACACAAAGTAGACTTTTTTTTTTTTAATGCTTTTAAAATTAGTTTTAGTTGATGAGAAAAGCTGACTTACGTTTTAGAACCAAGCAAGTACTGATATGAAAGTTACCAACTCATCCAGAGACCATGCAAATGCTGAACATTCACTGGACTTTCAAATCTCTGGTGAGTTTTCTGTTATAGCTATATAATAGCCTAATATTCCTGTCAGAACTTATTTGCAAATGATCCATAACCTAAGAAGAAACTAAAGCTGAAAGGATGCTCTGGGCAATATTGTTCACTTTAGTGACTTTTTGTCTGAATCTTAGTCATTGATAAAGTTTTCCAGTTGCAACTTAATAAAGAAAGAAGCTTAATAAAGAGATCAGGATAAATGGAAGAGTAAATGTTGTCTTATTAAGAGAAACAGTGAATTGTTGTCATGTAGTAATGAGACTTTATTAGCTTCCATGACATTTCATTTAGGCTGTGTTGAGTATTTTTCAGAATATCTATAAATAAAGCGTCCAGAGGATCAAAAATAGGACACACTATTCATGATATCTTGGCTATGCAGAGTAAGTCAGTCATCTCTAGAATGGCAAATGTCTTTGATAAAAATTTTTATATGAATCATTCAGTGGTCTTAGAAAACCTCCTCAGACAGGTTATACTGGCCAAAAAACTACGTATACAATGGAAATTAAGTCTGTCTGCATTTATATTTAAGGCACTTGAACAGAGGCAGGGGGACACCCATTTGTTGTTTTACATGTTCTATGAATTAGTAAGTAGCTTCAGGCCTCCAGGAACTTGAATTCTCTGAAGAGATTTCTTTCAACTCCAGGGAGCTCTGGATCAGAGATCAGAGATGGTGCAGGATCCTCTGACAGTTTTTCTTACAGCACTTCAGAAAGGCCTTGTGCAAATCAGCTTGTGTGAGCTGCCTGGCAGTGACAGTGCCAGGAAAGGAAAGTAAAAGTCCGTGTTATTCAGGAACTTTGAATCTTAACAAGAGGACTAAAAAATAAAATTAAAAATAAAATAAATCAAAGAAATTAAATTTCTGTGGACACAGACACAGAACTGGTGACCTAAAGGAACAATTCCAACTCTGGCTTCTATTAACGTGTAATCTCTACCTGAAATTTTTCCCCACACTAGGGGGTTCAGCTGCATTAATTTTAGTTTCACCTAAAAAAACTGAAATGCTTTATAAAGAGATTTGGGATTGAAATGTCACACACAAGTTCCTGTTTGTTAACAATGTTTTCCTTGTTGACAGCATCTCTATGTCTCTTCAGATTGTTCCCTGAAGATATTTGGGCCATAAATATGTGATAGGAAGAAGGATAGTCTTCTATTAAAGACACTACACTCAAGCATTTGAGGTTTGGCACAGGCTTTCTTAATTTTTTAATGAATGTGCTGTTTAATTGCTTTGTGCCTTATCTTTCTGTGAATAGAAGTGAAAGTGAGAACACTTGCTGTACTAAGATAGTCACAGGATAACTGAATGAATGCATGTGAGGTAATCAAATTTGCCGGAGATCATTGGCGCCACAGAGATCGTTAGTAGACGGACATAATTATCATGATGAGTTTGATGTAAATTTAATGCCAGCTAAAATAAAAATAATTTAAGCTTCATAAATTATTAGAAACATTTGTAGAAGTGTTAATCATCTCTTTGCTTTTGATTTTTACCATTGGGCATGCCATTATCTATTAGAATTTGGGGAAATGGGGAAAAAGACATCTCTGACACTTTGATGGATCAGGTACAATAGAATATTGTCATGAGAGCTGATTAAGAAAATACTTTTCAAATAAATTATTCAGTAAAAAGCCCTGGGAAAATCTTCTGTTTGTCATGTTCCTAGCTCTTAATTCAGTGAATTCTAGTTTTTACAGTGTCAGTTCAGCTGATGAGGGTGGCAAATACCTTGTTGGTGACTCAAGAAGATTAAGCAATTATGGAAATAAAATGTCTTCACCAGACTCAATAATGATTAAAAAATCATGCCACTTGTAATCCTGAGCACTATTTGATGACCCACTATAGTCAGGAAGAACCTTTTTTTTTAATTTACTGATATGACAATATAAATATATATCTTTGTTCAGAGT
Source organism: Cygnus atratus (assembly GCF_013377495.2). NCBI lineage: Eukaryota > Metazoa > Chordata > Aves > Anseriformes > Anatidae > Cygnus > Cygnus atratus. Next base: position 11,672,380 of record NC_066368.1, read on the forward strand.
GTGCTAGACTCTTTCTTTTAAGGCAGTTCTTTTATACCCCTAGAGTCTAATGTAGTCATATGAGAAGGTATCTCCTTAATCTAGGAAAGCAGAAAATTCAGCATGAACTCTGTGCACATGCTTTGGTTTTATTAACAGCCAAAGTATTCCTGTAGTGCATGGTCAGTGCATCATCTGGCTAAAGATGCATTTTTCTGAATGCTCCATTTATCTGTAATGACAGGGCTTAATGACATTTATGAACATGGGCTGTGGTCAGAGTTAGTTGCCAAGACCACTAATACTTGATTATTTATTTACTTATTTTAGCAATCTCTGTTTCTGACTGTGCCAATCCCCTACCACTTGCTGCTTCTGGTTATCTCTCCTTGAACAAGCTACTGGCAAGCACTTACTTTAGGATGTTGATTTCTAGCATGTTAGCTACTGTATAATATCTGTTCATATACTTCACCTTCCAGCATGATAAATCTGATGGAGCTTACTCCTCAGTGAAAGTGGGGAGAAAAGTGTATGCATGGACTACTAATATACAATAAATGAAGGACAGTTTTCTGTTCTTGTGGGAATTTGCTTATATAGCCATAGCTTTCACTTATTTTCTAGCCTTATTACATATCTTTTTTTTTTAATTATTATTATTATTTTTTTTTCAGTTACCCACAAACGTGGGGTGAAATTGAATGGGTGTGATTCATTGCTGTGATCCATGTGTTTGGGGGATCTTGGAACCTGCAGTACATGAGCAAAATGCAAATAATTCTTTTAGTGACTTGAGCCGACTATGACAGTAAATGACCCAGCATAGTAGGAATTTTACAGTGTTGGTGGGCTTTGCCTCTGTTATTATTTTTCCCACCATCTGTATTCATTGTGAAAGACTTTTCACTGCATGTAATCCTAATACCTTTGTCATAACTGAGTCTGTCTGTTTTGAAATTTCACTTCAAAATCCAGTTCTTCTTTGTGCCTATGACTTTCCTAGATTCTTTCAGTAATAAACCAATCAGATCCAGTCCCCTTACCTTTCTATTCTTCTCTTGTGCTTAAATAATCTCTCTGCAATGTGTCTGGAATGTGTTTTTTCTATCGCTGACTTATCACATCTTGTTTTGTTTATCTGTGGGACATGCTCTGATATAAAATATTTTGGGGTACATTTCTTTTTTTTTTTTTTAACTTAAGCACAAAAGATCTTACAAAGAAATCAGTTGCGCTTATCCTATTGCTCTCTGTGACAGTAGGGATAGTATCCCCAGCGGCCAGACTGGCATAGCAGATGTTTTTGTAGGTGATTTGAACACGGACACATAAAGCTTAAGAAAAGTTTACTTTATGTAGAACTGTATCTAAAATCCAATCAACTTGCAATTGATAGGCCTGGGTGTTAATACATGTCTATATCTGGCATATATTCCCTAGGAAGCAGTGCAAGAAAATGTAGGGAATATATGATTTTGTTTGAGGTTGCCTGAATATTAAGAAACGGTAGCTCTGCTCTAACCTAGTATCAATTAGGCTTAATGGAAGTAACAAATAATTAGTAGTCAACTCAAGAGTCCTACAGCATAGTAGCTGTAAGCATCTAACTGTTGTGATTCTTGTAGTCTTTAATGCAGTCTTCACAAATGTGAAGAAATATATATTGGATATTAAGTAGGCAGAATAAGAAGAAATGGACAACAGTGGAATTGGCCATGGCTGATGACAAAATCATTCCCGATTAATTTTTTTCTGTCATCAGAACCAGCCCCAGCCTGAACGGTGTCATTAGAAATGCTATTGATCAAATTCTCATTAGCAGTCATTGGCAGTCAACAGCCATTGTTGAATTAGTTATCTGTGATGCTGAAAGTGATACTGATCATTGGCTCCTGATAACAGGAGTACATCTCCATCTTTGAAGTCTGCTAGTTGATTGAGTTCAATTTGTTCCATACTCTGCAAAGTTAGGAGAGAGTTACCACATGACTTATCCCCAGCTGCTTGAAACCATTAAAGCATTACAGGCTGATTCTGTTTCCTTTGTCATCTCATGAGTAATAGCACTGCTTGAAGTCATTAGTGCCTCAGCCTTAGGTCCCTTAGGGGGACGGGGCTCAAACAAGGCTTGTTGGAGCCGTGCCGGGGGAAACAATGGCTAGGCTGGGGAAGAAGGCGATGGCCCAGCTGAAGTGCATCTACACTAATGCACGCAGCATGGGTAACAAACAGGAGGAGCTGGAAGCCATCGTGCAGCAGGAAGGCTACGACTTGGTTGCCATCACGGAGACGTGGTGGGACCGCTCCCACGACTGGAGTGCTGCAATGCCTGGCTATCAGCTCTTCAGGAGGGACAGGCAGCACAGAGGGGGTGGTGGCGTGGCTCTCTACATTAGAGAATCTTTTGATGTTGTGGAACTCCAGGCTGGGAATGATAAGGTTGAATCCCTGTGGGTTAGGATCCGCGGGAAGGCCGGCAAGGCCAACGTCCTGGTCGGGGTCTGTTATAGACCGCCGAACCAGGATGAGGAGACGGATGAGGAGTTTTATAGGCAACTGACAGAAGTTGCAAAATCGTCGGCGCTTGTCCTCGTGGGGGACTTCAACTTCCCGGACATATCCTGGAAACACAACACGGCACGGAGAAAGCAGTCTAGGAGGTTTCTGGAGAGCGTGGGAGATAGCTTCCTGACGCAGCTGGTCAGTGAACCCACCAGGGGTGGTGCCCCGCTAGACCTTCTCTTCACAAACAGAGAAAGACTGGTGGGAGATGTGGTGGTCGGAAACTGTCTTGGACAGAGTGACCACGAAATGGTAGAGTTCTCTATTCTTGGCGAGGCCAGGAAGGGGACCAGTAAAACTGCTGTCTTGGACTTCCGGAGGGCTGACTTTGAGCTGCTCAGGACGCTGGTTGGCCGAGTCCCTTGGGAGGCGGTTCTGAAGGGCAGAGGAGTCCAGGAAGGCTGGGCGCTCCTCAAGAAGGAAATCTTAACGGCACAGGAGCGGTCCGTCCCCACGTGCCCAAAGACGAGCCGGCGTGGAAGAAGACCGGCCTGGCTCAACAGAGAGTTGCGGCTTGTGCTTAGCAGAAAAAAGAGGGTTTATAATCTTTGGAAAAAAGGGCGGGCCGCTGAGGAGGACTACAAGGATGTAGCGAGGCTGTGCAGGGAGAAAATTAGAAAGGCCAAAGCTCATCTGGAGCTCAACCTGGCTACTGCCGTTAAAGACAACAAAAAATCCTTTTACAAATATATCAATGCGAAACGGAGGACTAAGGAGAATCTCCATCCTTTACTGGATGCGAGGGGAAACCTAGTTACTCAGGATGAGGAAAAGGCTGAGGTGCTTAATGCCGCCTTTGCCTCAGTCTTTAGCGGCAATACCGGTTGTTCTCTGGATACCCAGTGCCCTGAGCTGGCGGAAGGGGATGGGGAGCAGGATGTGGCCTTTGCTATTCATGAGGAAATGGTTGGCGACCTGCTAAGGAGCTTGGATGTGCGCAAGTCGATGGGGCCGGATGGGATGCACCCGAGGGTACTGAAAGAACTGGCGGAGGAGCTGGCCGAGCCGCTTTCCATCATTTATCGGCAGTCCTGGCTGTCGGGGGAGGTCCCAGTTGACTGGCGGCTAGCCAATGTGACGCCCATCTATAAGAAGGGCCGGAGGGCAGACCCGGGGAACTATAGGCCTGTCAGTTTGACCTCAGTGCCAGGAAAGCTCATGGAGCAGATTATCTTGAGGGTCATCACGCGGCACTTGCAGGGCGAGCAGGCGATCAGGCCCAGTCAGCATGGGTTTATGAAAGGCAGGTCCTGCTTGACGAACCTGATCTCCTTCTATGACCAAGTGACGCGCTTGGTGGATGAGGGAAGGGCTGTGGATGTGGTTTACCTTGACCTCAGTAAGGCTTTTGACACCGTTCCCCACAACATTCTCCTCAAGAAACTGGCTGCTCGGGGCTTGGACTGGCGTACGCTTCGCTGGGTTAGAAACTGGCTGGATAGCCGGGCCCAGAGAGTTGTGGTGAATGGAGTCAAATCTGGTTGGAGGCTGGTCACAAGTGGTGTCCCCCAGGGCTCGGTACTGGGGCCGGTCCTCTTTAATATCTTTATCGATGATCTGGATGAGGGCGTCCAGTGCACCCTCAGTAAGTTTGCAGATGACACCAAGCTAAGTGCGTGTGTCGATCTGCTTGAGGGCAGGAAGGCTCTGCAGGAGGATCTGGATAGGCTGGAGCGATGGGCTGAGGTCAACTGTATGAAGTTCAACAAGGCCAAGTGCCGGGTCCTGCACCTGGGGCGCAACAACCCCAAGCAGAGCTACAGGCTGGGAGATGAGTGGTTGGAAAGCTGCCTGGCCGAGAAGGACCTGGGAGTATTGGTTGATAGTCGGCTGAATATGAGCCAGCAGTGTGCTCAGGTGGCCAAGAAGGCCAACAGCATCCTGGCCTGTATAAGAAGCAGTGTGGCCAGCAGGTCTAGGGAGGTGATTGTCCCCCTGTACTCGGCTCTGGTGAGGCCGCACCTCGAGTACTGTGTTCAGTTTTGGGCCCCTCGCTACAGGAAGGACATGGACGTGCTCGAGCGAGTCCAGAGAAGGGCGACCAAGCTGGTGAGGGGTCTGGAGAACAAGTCTTATGAGGAGCGGCTGAGGGAGCTGGGCTTGTTCAGCCTGGAGAAGAGGAGGCTCAGGGGCGACCTTATCGCTCTCTACAGTTACCTTAAAGGAAGCTGTAGTGAGGTGGGGGTTGGTCTGTTCTCCCACGTGCCTGGTGACAGGACGAGGGGGAATGGGCTAAAGTTGCGACAGGGAAGTTTTAGGTTGGATGTTAGGAAGTACTTCTTTACCGAAAGGGTTATTAAGCATTGGAACGGGCTGCCCAGGGAGGTGGTGGAGTCGCCATCCCTGGAGGTCTTTAAAAGACGTTTAGATGTAGAGCTTAGTGATATGGTTTAGTGGAGTACTTAGTGTTAGGTCGGAGGTTGGACTCGATGATCTTGAGGTCTCTTCCAACCTAGAAATCTGTGTCTGTGTGTCTGTGTCTGTGTCTTTCAAACGTTAATTGGAGTTTGGTGAGCAGACACTCAAATACCTGACATGAAGAAGGACAATTCAAGCTGTATGTCCTGACATATAGAAGGACAATTCAAGCTCTCAGAGAACTTTGCCAAGAGTAGAAGCAGAAGGGGATTTTCGAGTTTGACTTCAGAATGACATCAAATAACCAAAGGAGAAAATACCGTAAATTATAGTGTCCTCTTCAGACAGTCAATTTTAAAACTGCTGCTAAGTATGATTTTTTTTCTTTTTTTTTTTTTTTAGTGTTGCAGGATTATATTTGTATGGTTCTGGCAGTCTAGTAATGAGAAGGATTCTGATTTTGCAAGATCAGCTATATGGCTAGGAAGGTAACTTTAAAATATCCACTATCTTTTATTCCTTTAAAACAAAACAAACAAACAAAAACAAACAACTGAAGTTTAAATAGGTTTTTATCCTCCTCCTTATGTGCTATATTTTATGTAGGAAAATAAGATCTGCTATGATAACATTCATACAAAAATCCAGCAATGTTTTTCCCTGGTTTGGTCCTGGTAGATGTTATAGAAGGGCAATTAGCTATGTCTGTTGTGCAAGAAAGCCTTCTTGCAAGTTCCACAACTGTGTAACTGCTAAAAGCATTAATTGCTCTATTAAAAAGCCAAGAGGGGCATAGATTGAACTTACCACGAGGATTTTTCAGGATGTCTCCAAAGACACAAACAAGGGCCTTTTAGTCTTAAAGAAGGCTCTATTTGGAGGTGATAACATTAAAATATATACCTTGCTGTAGCAGTTCTGCAAAATCAGTGAAGTTAAAAAAAATATATTAACAAAAAAGCTAGTTTTGCTCTCATTGATGAAACTACAAGCTGGGAGATGAAGATAGAAAGGTACAGCCTCAGTTGATTCAAGCTGTAATAATGCCATTAGATTCTAAAAATGCTTCATTAGCCTCAGTAGGCTTTTGCACTAGCTGAGGTTCTCTTATAAAAATTGGTTTTCTGTCTGTATTGGACTAATTGATCATAATGTTTGTGGTGGTATGAAAAGACAAACCAAGAAAGCTGATTCTTTGCTTTAAACATTTTAAATGTAGACTAGAACATGGACTGAAGATGGGATACTAATAAAACCCTAGCAGACAGGTATATCATATTCATTTCATCACTTTTATTTAAATTCTTTGAGGAAATACCTTGACTTAGAAGTGGGCAAGTTACACAGAAAGAAAATGGAAAATATTTTCAATGAGGAGAAGCATCAAGAAGTCTGGAAGGAGTAGCAGTAGGATAAGTGTGCCCTTCTTTCTACACTGCCGTCTGCCTTGGACATTTTATGGTATGTGCAAGAAGGGAAATGAGGCATAGCCCACTATTCATAGTTCATGACTATTCTATCCCTCGTGCTCTTTCAAGATCTTGATATGACCCAGAACAGCCTTGAGGTATGTGTGTCTGAATAGGGTCAGGAAGTCAACTATGAAAAACCAGTTTCGCTCTCTGTCAGCTAAACAAAAATCACCTTGTTTAATGTGAACTTAATGCATGCATTAAAATTGCTTAGATATCAGAGGTGGTCTGTGACTCTGTAGTTCCATTTGAGACCTGGCATTATGATAATCAGAGGGTAATAGCATAACAAAGATAGTTGCAACCTAGATCCATATGTGAAAAATTGTGTAAGACTGTTACAGAGTGACTGTACATAGTAATTCAACCATTATACCAAAACTCTGTTAATAATGAAAATGAGTGTTTTGTGTTAATGCTTAACAGACTGCACTGAATTCCCTTAACAAAAAACAATACAGAAAGTAAAGAGAATTATTTATTGTTGGGGATTTAATTCTTTACAGGCACATTTGGTATGGATAATTTGAGTTCATCAAGTGCAGCAACAAAAATAAAAAGCCAGCCCAACAACTTGCAAGCAGATGCTAATTCCCCAATTGTTCATGCAACGTGGAACATAATTTGAAGTGATTATGAAATTAATGCATTAATACAAAAAATGCTTTGGAGAGAAGCAAATCAGATAAATGTGCATAGAAAGGACTAGCTGTAAAAATAATTTTGTGAAGATCTGCTTTATTCTCAGTGAGAGGGAAAATTAAAACTCAGCTAAGGAGAAATTCAAAATAATATTTCAGAGTTACCAAGTGAGAAACAAAAATGAAGCAAAGCATGCAGCTTTGCTGTGTACCTACGTAGAGGCTGTTTGGGAATTAAATGGTATGGGAAATGTCCCATCAGTTGAATGTTTGGAAAAGGAGTGCTGCTGTGTGAGTAAAGAAGAATTTCCAACCATATGAACATGCCTCCTGATTAAAAACAACTGTGAGAAGGGCAGGGAACTCAGTCCCTGAAAGTAGGTGGATGGTAGAGCAGAACCATGTACCACAGAATATACTTTATACTGAAGGGTAAGAACAAAATGGAGAACTAGTTTTCCAACAAGGCAGGGAGACTGTGCTGTCTTTGCAGTTTTTGTTCTCTAAGTGTGTGTTTGTGTCCGTTACTGTAGTTAATGAAGAGAAGACATACTCTACACCGTCCTTATTGACAGTCCAGAGCCTGAGTTGACCTTTCCCACATTTGACCAACTTTGTATGTAGAATCTTTGATTTCTCCGTATCAGTCTTGAAATTGATTTCAGCGGCACAAGAGGATGGGATCAGCATGCTGCTTGAAATGTTTGTTCTGATTTATTGAACCAAATTGTTAAAACTAAAGGAGATTTCTGGCCAACTTTAACTCTGCACAGCACAACCCCACATCCTACCATGGGTTTCAGGAGGTATTCCTTCACTTCTCATGACCCTTTTATCATTGCCAGATGGTATTAGTACAGGGAAGAGGTGAGCAATGGAGAGCAGGAAATCCTTTTCTTTTGTTGAGCCTAAAGAGTATCTTCTGTTCAATACCTTTATCCTATGCTTGCTTTCACCACAGTTGGTGAATTTCTTTCTCTGTTTCTTCACTACTTTGTTTTGATAACCATCGTGGGATGTAAGAATCTGTACTGATCCATATCCTCAAGTAAGAACTTCATCCTTGCTGAAATCCAGGACCTGCATTCATTATTTTCTCTCTCAGCACATGAAAATTGAGGTAGCAGAACCAAGAGTACCATGCCAAAGTTTATATTGATCCAGCAAATGTATGCTGAGCTGTTATCACCACCTGTTGCATAGATGTGTGTTGAAAGAGAGATAATTACTTGAAAGCAATTCTGTTTAAATCTAGTGTAAAAATATCACTAGGAACTGTTACATTGTGTAGCTATCTCCCAAGAGAAAAGAGGTAACTGTCAGTGCAGAAATCGTGGTGCCAACTCTCCTGATTTTATCAGGAGCCTTATGATATAAAGTGTCATTTCTAAAGGTGTCAGCTGATAGAGTCAATTTAAGTTTGGAATTTTTGTTTGTTTTCCAAAATAATGTTTCTAGACCTCAGTGTTCCACAGGAAAGATTTTAAAAGCTTTGTAAATTTACATAATGAAACTTCCTCTCTCCTCCCCCAAAATACCCCAAGGTTAAACAAATCCTAAATTGTGTTAGATTTTTATTAATGACTCTCTGAAGCCAGATTTATGTTTTCCAGGTACTAAAAATACTGAGTCATTATAAAACATAGGAAAAAATAAATAGAAAATGTTCTTCTGTTAGCTGAAAAATAACATTTTTTTTTTCAGAAAAAATTATAAACTTACTGCTCTTTTACTGTATATATTTAATTTTTTCTTTCATACAAGTTCCCTAGAATTTCAGGAAAAAAAGAAAAGTCTGAATCGTGAATTACTTTTTGTCAAAATATTGATAACTGTTGTAAGAAGCTGAATTATTTATTTATTTATTTATTTATTTATTTTTACTTTTTTTCCCCTTCTGCCACCCAGAACAGATATCTTGGGGAAGAGATAAATACTCCAAGTTCTGTCTTGCTATATCTTTTACTAGGGTTATTTCACCCTTACTTTCAGAACAGAAAAGCAAGAGACACTGAAGCATCTTGTATTTATCTCAGACAGGTATAATGCCACCAGTTGTAAGGAAGTCAGTCCCAAGAATTTTGCTCATTGGGCAAAATAGATGAAGGAAAAATATTAAGTTTTTCTGTTCTTGTTTTGTTGTGGTTTATGGGTTTGATTTTTTTTATCTTTTGTTTTGTTTTGTTTTCCCCAAAACTCTATCACAAATAGGCACTCTTCAGAGATGTTTCTTGGTTTGTTGTAGTTTATGTTTTTGATGTTGTTGTTTGTGTTTTTTATTTTTTTTTATGTTGTTCCCCCCTCCCCTCCCCAACTCTATCTCAAAAAACTACTTTTCAAAGATATTTCTGGGATCCAGTGGTTCATTAGCACTCTTCTTGCTGAGGCTCCAGCCCCCACCTGAGAAGTTAAGTTGCTTTGGATAAAATCAGCCATGTTTATTGAAAAATTTTAGCTAGTGGATTTAAATTGAAACGAGGTAAAAACATTGTAAGGACCTTGCACAGAGAGATGGAGATGACCAGGTACAAATAATAATGTCTTTGGGACCAGCATGGCATCTCTTTCCAAAGTCTGAGGTGCAGACTGTTCTGTGATGTCTCCTCCCCATGATTTCTTCACTTTGGGTATACTAGACAGCACAGACAAGAGCAAGAGCCTCTGAATTATTAAATACCACAGTGCTGCACAGGTGCCAGGACTGGCCAGAGGCAAATGGCATGGCTTGAAACAGTTGGCTATTAAACAAAGTGTTTAGTGAATTGACCATCTGTCCAAGCTTGGCATAACTGAGCTATAGCAGAGACCATCAGCAGATGATCAACATTGCAATTTAAAATTGTTTACTGTGTTAACATTTTTTAAAATTCATAGCTGCAGCTCATCACTGTTCCTATCTCTTCTTTTGCTTTTCTCAAATATCCCTGCCACAAGGAAATGTATTCCACACCATAACGGAAATTAATTTAATAGAGGGAGAGTGAAGGCCAGGTAGAGTTGAAACAGGTCTCTAGTTATTATTGCATACACTGACATGGCACTGGGGATGCAAGAGTGAAACAGATCTCTAGTTGTTATTGCACATAACACTGGGGATGCAAGAGGTCTCTCTGTGTCAAAAAATTTGAGGTGAGGCCATGGTCCTGTTGCCTCCCTTACTTCTCTCAATGGTTCTCATTTATGGAATGATGAGAGAGAGAGAGAATTTATTCTTCTGATTCTGGGGCTGAAAAGCGTACACTTTCCTTACCAGTCAGTCCCTTTATCCTCATTCCAGTAGTCAGTCTGGTGTCACTCTGATTGCACCTCCTTTTCCCTACTTCTTGCTGTCTAATATAATAGTTGTGTGAGTGGTAAGTCTGAGTCTTTCTTATAGTGATATAATTACCCTTAATGCAGTATTTGTTACAGACCATATATAGTCTTGGGATAGAGACTGAGTATAGAGACTAACTGAAGACAATGAGCCACCTGAAATCACCTGCCCCAAGAGGAAAACCTTACTGAAGGGTGGTATAAAACAGGAGGGGGAAAAGAAAGAAAAGGTAAGTGGAAAAGAGGGACATACAAGATGAATATCATGAGGCTTCCTTTATTCACTTAAGGAGGCAGCTTTATTCACTTTGTACTAGTCTTCCTGTATGCTTGATAAAAGATTCATGCAAACAGGTAAGCATTTATGAGGCCTACTAAAAATAAACAGACCAGAAACTCCTGAAATGATGAATCTCTCAGGCCATGGGCCATGTAAAATCCTAATTCCCTGTAGGTGTAAGTGGAAACCCACTGTGCAGCTGTCTGACCATCCATATTCACTATGAGATTTTACACTATTAGAGATTTTTTTCTGCTCAAGGCTATCCTTGTTTATATCCCAATAATGGGGTACACCTCACTGTGTATATTCAGTGAACCTGTGTATATAAACTTTACTGCTCAGGGTGACTACACAGTCACCCATGCTTGTAGGCTGTTTTCAATGCCTTTCAGGGGGAAGTTCAAAACACTTGAATTTCAAGTACATTGTAAGGGTTATCACAAAAAATATAAAAGAAGATCACTTGGATAGTGAGTTTATCACTAACACTCCAGGGAAAAACCACTGTCAGTCCTTTCCCTGTCCCCTGTGGTAACATCTGCTTAGGTTACCATACTTTTAGGCCGAGAGTCATTGCTTGCTTTCATTATGATTAACAACCTTTAGGGTCCAGTGTTTGGGGCTGGAAGATGCTATTGTTTGTAATACACTTACAGTGCAAGTAGCTTCTTTCATGCTATGACACTGATTAAATAGAAGAGTTTGTCCAAGTCATTTTCCCTCTTGATATGTACATTTTCTTTCTCCACCACAAAGTTGGTGTGAGGATTAACTAATTAATCTCATGAGATTCTTTAATGAAAGAAATGCCTTACTGAGCAACAGAACAAAGTACTGGCAATATGAATGAACACAACTCATTCCAAATCTCTACAAAGCTGAGGTTTCTTTTCTCCTCTAAGGAAGGTGCTGTAAGACTGTCTCAGCTTAAAAAGGTGATTCTTTTCCTGTTCAGTACAATACAGAACATCTGTTGCAAAGGAACAAACGATTAATAATTGAAACTAGATTGCACTTTCCAAAATAAAGTGCCTATACTACCTTAGCTTTCCTTATATGTTGTTCTTTCTTTCCTTTCAAAATACACTTATCAAATACAATCGTTGAATATGAGATTTTTTTTAGAATAGAATTTTCTACTGTATTTCATTTAAGTTTTAAGTAATAGATTTTCAAACTGTTTTCAGTGATGAAGTTTTTTTATGTTAAGCATATGTAAAAGAAGAGAAAGCAGTGTGTAATAATAATGAAACATGAACGGCGAGATTTAATTTCAAGTCAGGCTACTAAATTAGACCTAAAGTGACTGTGGAATGAAGAGACAAGAATCTAGAATTTGATTTGAGGGAGATTTGAAAATAACAAGAAGCTTAATATTTCCATGTTCTTTTCCTCTGAACTGATTGCTCCTGGAGCTAATGTTTACACTGTATGATTAGGAGCTGAGCCTGGTGAATTCTATTTTCAGCACTGCTGCAGGAACACAGGGGTGAAATTAACCTCAGTCTTTTGGACTTGCACAGTACTACCACACTACTTCAGCCCTCTGGAAGCCTCACTTGCCTTTAAGCAGTACACTGTTCACTCATATAGCTCTGACAAGCAAGGGCATATCTTTATGTTTTTGGAGTCCACATCCATCAGTTTGATTTCTTCTAAAACACAGCTGGAAAGACAAACTTCAGCTCACCAACGTGTGTGTTCTGAGATTTCTTAGTTAAGATTGAGAGCCTGCCATCTTTACTCCACTTCATCTAAAGATACTCTGCTTTGACTTCCCATTTCCTACAGAAATCATCCCGATGGATAAGAAAAAGGGCTTTCATCAAAGCTCTCTTGGAGGACAGAGTTTCAAACATGGCTCAGCTCTCATAACTGTTGTCTAAGTGGCAAAGCCAAAAATAAAATTCTTATTTCTATGTTTGGTTTTCAGTGTGTGTACCATGGTCACTTGAGATCCAGAAATTCCTTCTAAAGAGTTTGTAAGAGGCATTTAAAGGAAAGCAAGCTTATTTCAAGGACCTCGCGTTATGTGGACAGGGCAACACACATTCAAGCTAGGATGTACAAACCAAATCCACATTGCAACTGACTGATTTAGATCATACATAAATACAAAGACCGTTTGAAAATGCTTGTCAGAGCCTGAAAAGAGATTAAAATTTGAAAAGGAAAAAAAAAAAAAAAGCACTGAACTTAATCTGTACTATAAAATCTATTGGACCCCTCAGATTTTAGAACGGAAAGTTCCCATGGGATGTGAATGTTTTCCCTGTGTGGACATTGGACAGAGGGTCTAAGCATGTGATCAAGGTAATTGTGCTCTCTTGTCTCTCAAAATCATGACGGAGTAACACCAAAGGTTTACCTCATTCCCTAGAGGAATGTAATCTCGTAAGAGTACCACCACCATATCAGAAACACAACTACTGGAAGTGAAAGGGGCATAGTAAAGATGGTGGTGTATATTTTAATGTAAAAGCTAGTCCAAGAGTTTGTCTTACTTGAAACCAGATAGCATACTGTGTGTTGGAACTCTAATCTTAGCTTCTTCATATAAAGCAATAAAATGTAATACAGCACTGAAACTATTTGTAAAAAGCAATCTCAGAGTAAAATCAAGTTAACCATTACCACAAAGAAACACAATGAGTACAATTTCTCTCAAATTTTTGTGTCTGACGAGAAGTAGAGATTTATCTTTTCTGAATATACGCGTGAGTCAGTGACAAAAGAATAAGATGACATTTCTGTCTCTTAAGTCCAGACTATGTAACCCATTAATAAAATAGGTGCAGTTTTGAGGTTTTGATCTCTTCGCTATCATAACATGAGAACAAGTCTAACTATGAAGGGCTGTTTAAAATTAAACCTTATCTTTATGTGTGACCAGAAAAAGAGACCCATACTTAGGAAAAGACAAATGTCACATAAGTCAAGAAAACTGGTTTTGCTTTTATAAAAAATGAATATTCAGGTCAGAATGTGAATGAAGTGGTTAACTTTTCACAAATGTTCTACTTGATTTGTTGGCAAAGCACAAATAAATCGTCTGAGGAAAGTTTTTACTAAGCTAAGATGGTTTAAGTTAAAAGGAATATAAAATGGAAGATGTTCCCATTTGTTCTAAAACTGACTGGTATTTAAAATAAGGTTAACACCAAATGGAAACTAAAGTTTCAAATTGGGTGTGCCTGAAGAGTTTATGGAAGCGACATCCTTGAAGTCATTTAAAACTTGACAGGACAAAACTCTGGGCATCTATCTGTACCTTTGATGTTGGCTCAGTATGAAGCAGGAGTTTGGAGTAAATCACCTCCAGAGGTCTTTACCTAACTAAATTAAATCCTATAAATTATGAATCACTTTATAATTCTACACAGAATAAAAGTAGCTCTGAAACATCCTGCAATAATGTATTAAGATAAACTAATGAAATATTTTCTTTATTGTTTTTAGTATTGCATTTCCATTTTTTTGTATGAGTAAGGATGGTACAAATGGGTTTCTTTCCTTTTTCACAGTCCTCATTAAGACACTAGTTCCATTAAAACAAGAGAGGACAAAATGTAGAATCTTTATGTTCATTTAATTCTTGAGTAATAGAAGAGAAAGCTGCACTTAAACAAAGCTAAGATTTAAAAACTGATGATAATCTTCAGAGACTCCTCTCATATAATCTTTTTTTCTCATTTATTTAAAAGGTACTGGCTCAAAGCAAAGGCATATATTTTAAGAATTTACCCTAGTTTTTGGGATTGCAGCCCACTCTTGGGAACGTGAAGGTTGTGGTTTTTCTCTGTTCACAGTCCAGCTCACAAGTAGTGACTCAGCAGCACACACCAAAAATATAGCAGCATCTTCACCTTTAATGTAAAAAGAAGTAGTTGAATCTTTTCAGGTCTTGTCCAAGGTGAGGTACTTTTGAGAATGGGGCTTCTGCCAAAACTCGGCCCCAGACAGAAAAGGCTGTGGGAAGCAATCCGTTCACTTGATGAATGTCTCCAAGCTGATGACCTGTGAATAATGAACCAGGCTGTGTGGGGGTGCACTGCCATCTTTTGGATTTTGATAGAAACAGGATCAACCTAATCCCAGTTGGTGTTTCAGATGTTTTCTGAACTGATATTCAAAGCAAGGATTGGTTGTTATTGTACAGTGTTCTCTCTTGGACAAAATCTTCTCCCCCACACCTCTGAATTTTCATCATATCTCCACTATTATCAGGTAGGACAAAAGGGAGGGGAACTTAGTCATATCTCCATTGATGTTTCAGCCTCTTGTTTGCTTTTCATGTTTCTATACTGCACCAACCCAACTCTACAACTGTTTTTTTTTTTTTTTTTTTTAAGCATTAAAATTCAGATGGCAAATGGAGAAAATGCATTAAACTGGGATTAGTCAAAGTAGAGAAAGTTGAGCAACAATAACAGCAATTGTTCATTAGTACAATCAGTACAGTAATACTGATTTTAGTTTGCTTTTTTTTATTTATTTTTACGATAGAGAAGGTCACTAGTATTTATGCACTGTCATTCATACCACAGTCATGTATTAATGAAAATCTAATATTGTATACCATGTTTGAAAAAGAAACATTGAAATGTTAACTGACTATTAAGATTATGATTATCATTGAAAAACCATAGCAATAGTTGTAATTCGGGAAGTGTTTCTAAATGTGAAAAAAAAAGTTTTTGTTTCTCTTAAAATATTTAGGTATTGAGAGAATTATAACTTTTATTAGAAACTTAATTATTTCAGTCAATATGAAAAGGGGAAACAGTGGGCTGCAATGATCTTTTATTCACTTAGAAGAAAATGTTTTTTTTTTTAAGCTCCCAGTTGTTAATGGAGTGCTTTTAAAAGTATTAAATCATGTCCATTCAAACACATCTGGGTAGCACTGAAAATATTGTGCTCAAGCAAATATGGACTAAGACATAAACAGCAGCGATTTAGCTTATAATATAAAACCCTATGGCCATATTTTTCTTAAATCCCATAACAAAAGGAAGACATTTTGTTCAGCCAAGGTAGCCATCAGTGATCTACAAGGGTCTTTGTCAGTGCATAGGGTAACAATATTGCTCTAGTTTCTAGAAGTGTAATATAAAATGTATATTTTCTAGGACAGCTGGTGGAGATTTCCATTCATTGCATAAAGGGATATTCTTTTGAAACGGGTGAAATATATATATATTTTTGATTGTTAATCTTTTTTTTTTTCCTTTTTTTTTTTTTCTTTTTCTTTCTTTTCTGGGTAATGTGTGTGTGGTAGGGATCGGTAGCATTTCAATACTCTTAGCTTAACTACTTAGAAGAATCTGCTGTTAAAAAATAAGTAAAAAAATCTTTTTTTTTTTTTTAATGTATTCTAAAACTTCTAAACAGAACACTTAGGGCAGAATAGCTACTAACATTTAATGTATTTTGTGACTTCCACACCTATATACAACCACATGTATATACAACCTGTTTTCTGTCTATGTGCAGACCAGGGAGAAAGACATGTTCCCAAAGGGAAAATTTTCTTACAAAATGTGTCTTCTTCCTTTAGAGAATATTTTGGACTTTCACTAAATGACGGTATTACTCTGTAAAACTGAAGAGGCAAACAAAAATTTTTGGATGTGACTATTTCTGTTACCGTCTGCAGCTTCGATAAGGGGGAGTTACAAAGTCTGTCTTTTATTTTTTGTATGTTGTTGTTGACACTTGCGTTCACTCTTGCTGACTCATAAAACAACACCTGAGGATTCCCACACCTAATAAAAAATAGAAATTTCATTGGCTGCTTTGCTTTGCTATCACTTTTGGCCTGTAGTGGACTTCTTTACTAATATAGAACAGGTAAATAGATTCAGTTTTCCAGTCACTAGCCAGCTTTTTATTTCAAGCCACATTCATCAAGATGCCAAATACAATTCTCAGTAGTTCTTCTACTAGGAACACTGTACAATCCCAGCTTTCAAAAATATTGGCAGGTGATAATTTTCCCTCTCTTAAGTGATAGCCCTTTGCCATCTAGTATTCTGCTGACAAGAGATGTATTATCACTCAATGAGCATTAAATCTTTCATGTGTGCAAACAAGATGAATTCACCATCTGAACCTTTCACCACATCATATCTCTTGCCTATAAAAAGCCAAGATTTGAGGAAGATGGTAATATCTGACCAGTTATGGACGTCCCGTGTATTCTTGGGGGAAATGATGTCTGCATTTTCACTGTTCAGATCTTGATTGAGGTTGAAGCTAAATTATACTATCTAGTGATCAAGAGCATAATTTTATTTAGGGGAGACTTAGAGTATGTTAGCCTCCGTCTCAGCAAAGTGCGGACTGATAGTATGAAGTTGAATTATATGTCTTTGTATGAATAAGAACACCTGTATTCTTAAGTCACTGAGTTATAGTGCAAAATAACTCATCCACAAACCTTTTCTTTGTATTAATGTGGTCATTTAAACTTATTTCTGAGACTATTCCAAACCAGTTCGTCGTTCAAAAGCATTTTTTTTCCTTCAGAGAGTTGAAAAGTATAATTCTTTCACTTAAGTCTTTTATTTCCCTACAGAATTGCTGCACTTTCTGAGTTAACAAGAATTTCTGGCGATAAAACACTTCACGGTACCTTGAGTGAATTATTGGTGTATAATTTTAATGGTGTCTTAATGAAATTGCTCAGCAACTTACCTTGTCTTTTAGTTGGTGTTAGAGACAGCTTCAAAACTGTCAGCTCTAGCTCATTTCATGTTTTCATTTAGCTGTTAGCAAATTTATTTAAAACAAAGACTTGGGCCAAATTTTGGTGGCAGTACTAATGAGCACAGTTCTACAGCAGTTGATGTTAATCTATGAATAAATCTTGCTAAGTTTTGCAGAGGCTTCAGTCTCCTCTTTCTCTGTTAATATCCAAATGAATGCTTTGAATTACTTCTTTTTTATAATTTTGTCCCTAATTTATTTGCTCTTGCAACTACTTACTGCTTCTAGCAACTCAGTCCTGTAAAAGGAATTGGTCTAATTTGCATTACAGATTACAGTGGTGTTGCATTAATTTCAGAATGTCATGACCAAAGCAGTTCATTTCTTTGGCCTGTTTAATTCACTTCTTATTCTAGGCCGTGAAAAAGTTTAAGCAATGAACTAGTTCGATTATTTAAAAGCAGGGTGCTTTGCTTTGAAATTCATGTGCAAATTGCTGAATCTGGAGAATCAGGTTCTCTGTTTACACAGTCTTCATGCCTTGTAAATGACAATCCAAATTCAGAAGTGATACGTAAAGTGGCAGAAATTACATTTCATTGTGCTGGGACTCCATTGCACTGATGCTTTTGTAATCAGGTGCCATGTTTTTTAAACCAACAAACAAAAAAACTTCTAAGATTATGTAACTGGCATGTAGAGGAGCTGAAAAAAAATGTAAATATTTAAAGCATTCAAGTAGGGAATGCCCAGATTTGTTGGAATGGCACAGTTCTGTTCTTCTTTGCTGATTACATGTTTTGCTGTATTCACTCTGTTTTCCTGTGAGAAATGTTACTTGTTCCATGTGGGTACAACTGTTAGGTCTATGCATGAAGTACGTAATAGGTGAAGACAGTGAAGGATCTTTTAGTAGATTTGACCTGTATCTTTTCATACATCAGAACTGAGTGAAAGACCAGCTTGAGTCCCTGGAATATAGCTAGATTTTTTCGTACTGTTCTGTTTGACTGATACAATGCTTCTTCCTATAAAACATTAGAAAAAAAACACCTTGATCCAAGAGAAATATGAGGTAATAAAGTAGGTAAAGGTTGAGAGCAGTTCTGGACTTGTTTTTACTAAGCTGCTGAATCTGGCTTTCAGGGCAATTGTATACAGATCACAGTTCCATCTCTAAAAGCATGACAGATCCTCTTGCAGAGCGTTCCTGGGTTACTTTGTAAGGACAGCAAAAATATACATAGTTTTCAAGTGCAATCTGCCATCAGCAGAGTTAGCACCAAAAAAAAGGGTGAAAATTGTGGGGTGTTTAAGACCTATAAATTATGTTTTATGTTCATTTGTCACCTCTAGGAAAAGCAAATAAAGTTTCTCCCTTTTCAGGGGGTGGATGATTAATGGGTCCCTGCATTTGGTTGCAAAAGCCTTGTTGACTTTATTGACTTATTTTACAGAGAAAAAAAACTAATCCATCTGAAGTATCAGGAAGTGCAGCATGTGCTTGCTGTGCCTGGTGTGAGTAAGCAGATTCTGATCATTGCTGAGCACTGATCTGAACAATTACTTCTGCTGGGGAGAAGTGAAATCTTGACTGACTTCACTCTTCATTTAGTTCAACGTAAGACAATAACCAGACCAGAGGCACTGTAAGGTTGGTCTCCCTTTACTATGGGCTTTTCCTGGAAGCATGAAGCAAAGAAATATTACTCATTACTCCTGTATTAATCACTTTATTTTATAATGGTGGAATCAGTTTAAAAGCTGTCAAAATAAAAATTATGGGCACAATTCTTTGTATACACGTTGCATACATAGATCAGCTTGCCAGTTCTGATAATGTTATTATAATTTATAATTGTTTTTCTCTTTCCAATGTTGTCTGTGAGAACAACCATGATAAATCAGGCTGAATCTTTACCAATTACACTTTCCTCTCTGTTGAGAGGGAAGTGTCAGATCAAGGCAAGTATGTAATATTTTCCTATATAATTTTCTAGCATCCAACAATTTGTAGCTCAGATCCCTAAGCCAATATTATTGTTGTGTTTGTTTGTTTGTTTGAATTGATGGATATTTTCTCCAAGAACATATCTGTTAATGACTTCCATGGTTTAACCAGGTAAGAATCCTGGAACTGACTGTGTTTTGTATCTCAGTCGTAAAATTTCATTTGATGCTCATGATTTTTGTGTTATGACAGAGTGAATAATTGTTCTATAAGTATTTCCAGGACATTTATAGTTTTCTAGACCTTGGTCAAATTGCCTCTCATTTATCTTCTTTGGAAGATTGGAAGTGTGTTTATTTGGTGCTTGTATGAAAAATGTTTCATTTCTTTCTTTGAACACCCTTCTTACTCTGCTGTGTTTTCTACTATAGCCCTTTTATTTTAAGATGGAGGATGAGAACAGCAGCCAGTGTTTAAGATGTGGGAAAACTTTGCAGTGACCTAAGAGGATTATTATCATGCTGTTTAATTACTTTCTGATAATTCCTACTACTGTATTTGAGTGTTTTTGACAGAATCTGAGGAAGGAGCTTGTGTTTTCACAGGGCTCTTCACTGAAACCCCGACAAATCTCTCATGAAAGAAAACAGTTATGTAGAGACTATTTTTCTCTCTGTTACTTTGGGATTGCCTTTCTCTATTTTTTTTTCCCCTCCCATGTATCATCATTGAATTTCACCTGTCATGCTCAGGTACTGAATATAGTGAAATCCTTTTACAGGTCTCCATAGATGGCTTTTTATTATTATTTTTATTGTATTACATATAATAATATATTATGTTATAATTGGTAATATAATGTATTATGTAATATATAGTATATATTATATAGTATATAGTATATATACTCTATATTACGTAATATAGTATAATAATATATTATATTATTATAATTTATTTATTTTTTATTATGAGTACCTTACTGCCATCAGCAAACTTGATCACCTCACAAAACATAGGGAAAATTCCAAATGAATGCTTATCTCCATTGTAGAAATGGAAATATTTTCCCTAACCTTTATTTCTAATCTTGTAACAATTAATTAATCTATGGAATGGTCTTTTTATCCTATAACAGTTTCAGATCTTTAAGAGACTTTGGCAAGTCTCAAACCTCAAAAATCCTATGACTTCATCAGCCAGGTTGTCTTTCCCTACTTATTCTGTGATGCTCTCTAGGTACCTGGATAGATTTAATATGTGATTTTATTGTGCAAAAACCTCCATGATGTCCAGAGTACGTTTGTCCAGAAACTGGTATTAGCTGGGAAAGCAGTGATATGTTGCAGAAACAGAGCAACAAGATAGTTCCTGCTTTGAGGAGTTTACATTTAAGGTAATCCAGTATGTTTTCTACAGTGAAGTGGGAAGTTTAAAAGTAGTTTCCTTCTAATCTCCTTTTTGAGATATTCTTAGATATTACAAACTTAATTAGATATTTGACTTCTAAAGTTAGATTCTCTGTGCTACTTTTGTTTTTATTTTTCATGCTTTCCTATTCAGCATGTCTGTGTCCACTTTTTATTTTCTGTATAAGCAACTGAATCAAGTCAATGGGTAATAGGCTACTTCAAAGTAGAAGTTGGCTTCATTTATTTCAAAGGAAAGTCTAAAATGTATTTACTATGTACTTCTTACACTGCAACACAAACATTAAAATTAATTGTACTTTCTCTCCTTTCTCATTTATGTTCCACGCAACCTAGAAAAAAGAACTAAACTCCTGTGGTTGCATCTACTTTAGCACGTAGTGAAAGTAGGTTTGTAGAATGAAGCAGTTGATGCTGAGATGACATCCACAATATGGGCGTTTTAGACTTTAGACTAGTGCTAACCGGGTACTCTGGGCTAAATGTCTAGTAGTGGTTGGAGCACATTAGGTGCACTTCTGAAATATATTCTGGTTTAGTTTTATTGAAAGGAAATTCAGTTCTGGTGCCCTGAGATCACTCTGTGGAATGAGCTAGAACATAGTATATAAGGATTTACTGTAGAGATTTCCTCTGAAAATCTGAGGGATTAATTTCAGAAGTACACTACTGCTCTGATCTGAAAGGTTCGTACAGATACATATACGTGGTGTTTCCCCTTCATTCTGACAATTTTTTAACTCAGTTGTCAATTTCTGCTTCTCATCCAACAAATGCTAACTTTTGGACTTGTAACTCTGATTATTTATATGCAGATATCTGGTATTTAAATTTGCTTTTCTTATCTTGTAAGTAACAGGGGACTCTGACTGTGGTGTGGGTCGTAACTGCTTAGTCAGTTCTAGCTTGTTTCATTTTAGGACATCTTTGCAAAGTGATTGGCAATGCTTGGTACAACGGTGGAACAGAGGATGCTGTCCCAGCACTGAAAGTTGGTCTCATAGTTAACAGACTAGTGGCTGGAGAGTCATCCATCACCTCGGTCCCCTGTTTCTGACTCTCTGTATGCCCTTGCATAAGTCTTCAGCAGTTCTGCACAGTCCTGCCACATGTACAGTGCTGTTGCTGTCAGCATGTGTAGTAAAACAGATGTGTCCTGAAACACTTCATATGTACAGACATGCTGGTCATTGCAGTGCAATGGTCAAGACTCCTGGAGACTGCAGGTACCTGAGAACACAGTAGTAATAGCTCAGGGTGGTAGTCAGCAGATTAAAGCCAAAGTCAGCAGTGCTGGCAAATCTGTTTGGGTGCTTAACTTTTATTGATTGAATGAGGAATTAGGTGCTTCAGTGCCTCAGCAGTTTGTCCCTCAATTCCCTTTCTATAAAATGGAGATAAGAGCACTTCACACTTCAGAGGAATGGCATGACAGAAAATGTGTTAAGGCTTTGATGTTCTTGGATGTGGCAGTGATGAGGTCAGATGCAGGTAGAAAGAGGTATGTGAGACTAGAGTGGATCTTGATTAACAACTTGCCTTAGAGAGACAATCCAAAGTCAATGAAAAGTCTCTTATTAACTTCAGAGAGCTGGGATCAAGGCCATTGATTTGTGCTTATTTCTGCTCTAGTTGCTATAGTCCAAATTAATGCTGCACTGTGATATTTCCAAATACTAACATAAACAAAATCCACTTATGAAGGGAGTCAGAAAAATAGGAAAATCACAATTTCTGAATCAGAGTATGCAATTGATAAATATTAACCATAGGAACTTTGTCCCAGAAATTTGTCTGGTAAGAAAAAAAACCTAACTGATAAACATGACAATTAATTTTTGGCTTGAGAAGCTGCATAGGTTACTTAGTGAAAATAGATGGTCTATATATTGATGCTTTGATTATTAATGCTTTCTGCGTAGTTTCTATCATGCAATCTTCAGTTTAGAAGCCACATCAATTATATGCTTGATGTATTTTAAAGTGTTAAATAACAATAAGAATATTTAATTCTGATAGTGCATGTTTTCATCATAAGATTTCAAAAGTAGACCACAAATACAGAAGGTGATAGTGCCTTTATGTTGTGATGGGAACATTACCCTATTTTGCATTAGAGATACAGTGTGACAAGGAAATGTAACTGGTCTAAGATCATTCAGGATATTACATTTTTGGGAGTTTGAAGTAATATCCCAACCTTCCAAGTCACTGGCCAAATTGTTATGCTACCAAGGGTTTTTCTAGTCATACATAAAAACATCTGGCAGCTATCCAGTAATGAAGGACGTGTATTTACACCTTCACATACAACTAATTCTTTATAATCTGCGTATATCAAGACTTATGTTGCCCTATAATTCATAGGTAATTAATTGTTATACCTAACACTGCCTGCCTAATTAAAGAGAAATAAATGAAATGTGTGTTTGTGCAGTGTCAAAACCCAAATACGAATTTGCTCTGAGAAATTCCAGGTGTAGGTCCTTTCATTTCAGGCTTGTCTAAGGACAGATTAGAGTTTGCCACTTGCAAAGCAACAGCAACACCAGTACTTAAAAATGAAATAAAATGAAATTAAAATGATGCTAATGATTCAGTGCTTTAATACCTGCTCAGGCAAATATTCAGAACTTTTCATGTTTGTCATTCACAGTGCCTCATTCACACTCCTTAGGGGTATTACTTTGTTGCTTGCTGAAATACTGAAATGATCTCTTTGTACTGCTCAAAGCTGTGTATTCTCTCTCATGCAGAGAAACATGAGAAAACTTTCTCATTATTCTCTCTGATTCATCAGCAATGCAGTCCAATTAATACCATAGTTAATGGGGAGAAGTAGCTACTATAACTGAAAGCCATAGATCTTCTGTCATCCTTGACCTAACACTCTTGGACAAAGCAAGAAAACAACTTTTCTCTGCAGAGATTATTTTTGATACACTAGTGAATCTGTAATTCACAGCACCATAGAAACTAGAAATGGAAAGAACCCAGCACGTTAGCAAATGTGTTCTTCTGCCAAAGCAAGATTGCTTCTTGCACACAGCCAGATTATAACATTTCAGGCAATGAAACTGTCATTTTCTCTGAAAATTCTGCCACAGTCTAACAAACCTCACCATTAGAGATCGTTCTGTGTGTGTCTCTGTCCTCCCCCCCCCCTTTTTTTTTCTTTCTTCTTCTTAACACCTTACTTTTCATCTGCTTCTCCAATAGATGAATCCCAAAGACCCTAGCAGCCTACTGTGGTTGCTTAATAAGTTATTTTCACTCTTGAAATACAAATTTCATGTTTGATTTTTCTGATAATTTCAGCATAGACTTCGTTTGGGTCTGTTTTAACCTAGTGATGGTTATTTTCCCTATTTGATTGTATGTTATGTGCTTATATATGTATTTTAAACATACTAATTTCCTTACTGAACGTTTGGCTATGCTTAGTTTTGATATTGGATTGAAGCATTTTGAAACAAACTGTTTAATAAGGTTATCGGAAGTTCCTGTCTTCTGATTCCTCTTCACTACTGTGTTTCCATCTTTCCTTTCCATAGATTATGCTGCTGACTGACCCAGAGGTTGAGAGCAGTTTATTGATTAGTTCTGATGAAGGTGCCACCTATCAAAAGTACCGTCTGAACTTCTATATCCACAGTCTGCTCTTCCACCCAAAGCAAGAAGATTGGATCTTAGCATATAGTCAAGATCAAAAGGTAAGAGTTGTTGGTAGCATTTTGCTTTATGTGCTTAGGGACAACCTGGTGTTTCTCCATCTCCCTACTTAACTGCTGCAGAGCATTCACAACAATTTTTGTAGTAACTAACGTGGTATTTCCAGCAGGAGACATTGGGTAATCCTTGATCTGTAGGGCAAAGTAAAGGACATAGGCATCTAATGGGTTCATGGGGCCTAGCCCTCTATGACTGACTCGTCAACCTGCATTTGTTCACCAATCCTTTTGGCAATATCATTGGACAGGCAATGGGAAGAGAATATATCTAGGATCCTTCAGGGTAAGAAAAGCATCCTGTAATTTGGTTATTTGTCCTCTTATTTAACACTTCTCTCATGCCATTCTGGTACCGGATCCAAGAACAAAATAAGAGATTGCTTGTTTCTATCCAGTTGGCATATTTTCAAAGTAGCAGTGAATCAATTTCCTTTGAAGGCCAGTTCCTTCAGTATGGGTAATCTATCAGTTGGATGCTGTGAAATTTACTGATGCCAAACTTGAGACACCAGAATGGGACTTGGCTGTGAGAAACCTCATTGTTAACAGATTCTGAAAATCATACATATCAATATGCACAAGTCAGTCATTTCCTTTGAAGGACTTTATAGAGCTCAATCTGTTTAGTTTACCAAAAAGCAGATTGAAAGGAAACTATGAGAGAGTTAGGGTTGTTTAACCTGGGGAATATCCTTCCATCCAAACCATTCTATGATTCTGTATTACTGTACATAAATATCTTCATGGGGTAGATGACACGTACAAGTAAACTTTCTGATCTAGCAAAAAACCTTGTAACAAGAATGGATGGCTAGGTGTCAATGACAGCTAAACTCATCTGTGAAGTTGCGGGCCATTGGAGCAAACTGCTCTGAGAAATGGTGGATTTCATATGTTGACTTCTTGTTGCTTTTGAGTCAAAGACAGACCAAAACAATTAACTAAGCTCCCAACAGGGATAACAGAGTGAAATGTCTTGGCATTGTTTGCAAGCCATCATACAAAGTGATTTGGATGTCTCTTTTTGTTTTACATATAATTAATCTATGAGACTGAATCTAATCAATAATCAAAATATCAGTTACATTGTTCAGATTATATATTAAAGTATCAGCATAAAAGTTTGAATTCTATGATGTCTTTCAAGTTAGTATCTGAATTCATTATATAAAGATTAAGAAGTTAATTTTCCTTTTGCCTAAGTTAGTTTTGTAGTTACTGTTACTGTATACCTGAGAAAATAAAGGCATGAGGAAGTTGAATAATTAGCTAAGGTCACAAAATGATCTTATAGGAACTTTTGGAATAGATGTTCGGTCCTACACTTTAAGCTCAAAACCAGTATAATTCCAGCCTTGTAGCTTAATATCCTTCCAAAACTGAATGTTAGGAAATGCATCATGCCTGCCTAATTCTTTCTCTTGAGTCAATTACATGCAATATTTTTCACTCACCCCTCTCTTGTAGCATTTTGTGGAATGGACTGTGGTTATAATCTGTTCCAATGGAAGGTGCAGATAAAATGATTTCTGGGTGTGATTTCTGGTATGTAATTAGAGAAAGTCAAAATGTTTTCATTCCCTTGTGGCTGTTGAATTCCCTAGAATGATATGAAACAGAACAGAATCTTTTATATGCTGTCTTTTAGGACCCCTTGGAATGAAAGTTAATGTGTATTGGTAACAGGAGATTTATTGTGCGAAGGTCAATGAAACTTCTAGTGGTAAATTTGTCAAATAGAGTTAGGATATAGCTGAAAATGAATTTCTGCTGTTGGGATAGTCAACCTGTTCAGGAAATAATTCTGAATTAGAGTCCATACAGATAATGCTCATTTAATTTATGGTAGATGGCTACCAGCAAGTATATTGTCACTGTTCCATAGGAAACTCCCACTCTTTTCTTTTACAGAATTCTTGAAAGAAAAACAAACAAACTGGATATAGGAATGAAGGACCCTTTTGTGTGTTAACCTGAATTCATGGAGTTGGTGTGGGAGGTGTGTGTACAGGGAGTTTTCAGTGAGAGGATGCAGTCTGTATGTTAAATTTTCTTTGTGTTGTGACATTGACTAGCAAATTGGATAACTGTTGGGAATTCAGTACTATAGCTGCAAGAAAAAATCATGTAGCACTGTATATCTGTACCAATTACCTCTGAAATACAATTTTAAAAGTCCTCCATATAGATATGAGTCACAGGACTGGTTTCTACTGTGAAGCCTAATGGAGATATTTTCTGACTTCAACGATCTTTGGCCAAGAACCATACAGCATAACCAACAGGCAAGGAGTATTAATCAGCTTGGACTAAATTAAATGTAAGTCAAACTAAGGGTCAAATTCTGCCTGTGGCTAAGTGTAAATGGCTCCCTCTGGTTTCATTTTTGCATATCTAAAGGCAGAATTTTCTCAGAGTAATTATGTAGTCCTGTGGATATCTAGATAATTGCAATGGGAGCAGTGGAGCAGTTTGGAACAAATGATCTTGCAGTTTGCTATATTACATTTTCTTGCTAAGGCTGTATTTAAGGAAAGAGAACCATTACTCCTTGGATTCCAGGCACTGTGTGCTGACTGATCAAGAATCGCCCTTGGAAGCAAGGGAAACATAGCTGCATGGTAAAGAATTTACGTTGTCATATCACTGACCTAGATACCATGCATGGACTGAAGAGGCTATGGAGGTTTCATTGATGCTTCAAGTTATATTCTGACCAGTTAGGATTGTTGAATTCATTTAATAATACTGCTGTTGACAGTCGGGAGGGAGGTGAGAATCAATTAGAAAACACATTTACATCCTTCCAGAAAGCCAAGTCATTATTACATCATTTACATCTTGTCATTGCAGCAGGTGAGACCAGGAAAATCAGGTGGTGAATAGAGCAAAGAGCTGGAGAGACAGGAATCACATTGGGACTGGACTATTTGACTCTAAGAAGTGATTCAAACAATTCAGTAGTGGTGAGGGCAAATTCAACAGTTAGTGCATGCCTCTTATTGCTCAGTTGTAATGAACAGGAAATGGGTCACAAAGCATCAACCCTCAATCTGTTTACAGCCCACTGAGTCTATCACTATGATAAGCACCACAGATCTTTTTTGTTTGGATGAATAGAGATTTACTAAATGGTAGGGAAATCTATGTTAACTGAAGTTACTTTACAGCCCAGTTTCTTGGGTGTTGTGTGCAGATGAATGTGGTTAATTACTGGGGTTCAGCTGATGAGCAATAACTCATTAAGCTTCAGTGACTCTGTTGCTTTCGTACTTATCTTTCCTCTCTGTCTCTGCCTTGGGCAGCAGACTTGAATTACCATTGCTGACAGGCCAGTCCCTTATTCAGTCATGACTTTTTCTGCCAGTCCTGAGGAAAAAAAAAAAAAAAAAAAAAATGAGCAGCAAACCGTCTGCCACCTGTGCTAATTGCTTCATGATTGCATTTATTGTTCTGTCTGAAAGTACAGTTGTTACATGGCTAATTCTTACCCCGTAATTGCAGAACTACTGCATGCTTCTCTGTTTTCTGTGTAAGAGGAGTTACAAATCAGGAGGAAACTTCAGCCACTGTGAAGCTCTGCTTGCAAGGTAAAAACTTGCTGGAGGTCTTGTATGTGCAAGCTATCGTGGGTTTAATCAGCTTGCCTGTAGGATGAGGGGCCGTATTTTGTGGGAGTATTACTTAAGTGTTACTGTGTAATCTTCAGAAGTAGTTTGCTGTGAAATCAGAGGGTGAAAGTAAGAGTCTCTACTTCATGTGGAGACATCATCTGCTATTTAAATGGGTCAGACACACAGAAGAATGGTTAGTAATCAGACAGGAATAACAGAGCTATTTGGAGAGATGAAATATGGGTGAAATTGGGAAACACAAGGTGGGTGAAATGCAGAATCGTAATTGCCCAGCTCAGGAACAAATGTGCAAAGATACTCAAGAACTGAAAAACAGCAACAAAGGCTAAAAAAAAAAAAATAAAAAAATAAATTAAAATGGAGTTATTCTTTTTGCTTCTCCTCTCTCATTTTAAACAAACTCTTGAAAGGCAGGGCACCCCAGACTAAAAGAGCTTTGTCAACACAGCATGAGTAAATGGTTTACATTTCTTTTTTCTTTGTGTTTTTTTTCTTTCTTTTTTTTTTCTTTTTTTTTTCTTTTAAACTTCCCCAAGAATCTAATTCCGTCTGTCTATCTTTACTGACTGTGCGTGTCACACGGTGGAGATAGGTGTGTTAGGGACTGATGCTTGGCTGCGTAGCTAAAGTGCTGTTCAGCAAATCAGGAGTCTGTTGTGGGACAACATATCTTCTGTTGTCAAACCATGCCATCTTCCTCAGTTTCCTACAATAAAGAAGGTGGGATCAGGTGCAGTTGGAAGGGTATGTGAAGGTAAAATTGTACATGCTTTCCTCATTCAAAACCTTCAAGAGGACAAATACCATGGGAAGTGAAAAATCACCCTGGTCTCATTTCCCACCCTCTCTGCCTCTCAATCCTCATCTATGAAAAAGAGGGATTTTTTAAATTATTTTTTTATTTTTGCCTTTGAGAAAAATCATGCTGTTTTTAAGCTACTCGGAGTTAGCAGACAATACGTCGTAAATAAGCCTTTCTGTCCTTCTTGAGTGTGTCAGGAAGAAATGGCACAAATTTCAGTTTTCTGAATGACTACATGTCTTGTGACTTTCTATTAGAACAATCCTTAGGGCCTTGGTGAGTTTTTCACCTCTTAATGGTCATTTGTTCACAGAACTGTTAATTATCATTTGTTGCATTTTATGGAGAGGGAAACTGAGGCATAAGGAGGGAATAAAGATGTTCCCTGCATGGAGGACATCACTGAATGAATAGGGGATGTCCTATTTCTGGTAGTGGGTCATTGTTCAAGGCTCCATCTTGGCCTTGTTTTAAGTTCTCAATTTAAAAAACTAAATTAAAAACAAATCTCAATGAAATTGCATCAAAATGTAAACAGGAAGCTCCCTTCCCCAATCAGCATACTGAAATTTTACTTGACATTGGACAAAACTTTTAAAAACTATTCTCTCATAATATTTGTTTACAGCATTAGTTTGTTTGGGGGAAGGAAGGAGATGTTGCTTATTTTGTGGTTGTGTTTTTTTTTTTCAGTCTCTTTTTTTCTGAAGTAGATATTTGTCCAGGTGAATATGATCAGTAACTTTTGTGAGATAGACTAAGTGGCATCAAAGCCGTTTTGTTAACACTGAAACTCTCTGTTACTTTTCATACCCATCTTTAAGGCAGGGAAGGGTTCATCTACCTAGGTCATATAAAATGAGGTTATATAGATGTAAAAGGTACACAAGAAAGACACCCTCCCCTCCTCCTTTCCCCCCACCCCCAAAAAAAAAAAGTTTGAAAAAGAAAAAAAATCAAATAACAGAACCTAGCAGCAGCCTGTCTGTCCAGAAAGGCAGATGCATATCTGGGCCATAGGCATGATCTGTGAAAGAGAAGGAAAAACTTAGAAGGAAAGCAGTAATCACTGCTCTCTACCACTGACTCACTCATCTTTAGGCAAATCAGTATGTCCTTGCTTATCCATCTGTATAAACATGAGCCCTCTGTACCCTTAGAGGAGTTGTTCATTTGCTGCTTTCGGGTTCTTGGATGCTATATAGCTACGGGTAGATCACTTGTTTCTCTGCAAGGTTTTTTTGCTCTGTGTAATTCCCATTTTCCTACTTCCATGAAATTGACTTTTTCTTTTCTTCAGAAACGGAGAGTGCAATGGATTGTGAATAAGGAAATGTGTTTGCTATCACTAAGTCTGCCACTGATCTCTGTAGCTTTCAGCAACTCCCTTCACTTTTCTGTAACTGATTCTCCTCTCCCTTTTCTGACTGTCATTTGTTTTGACTGTACGCTCCTATGTGTCTCCAGTTTCTTATTATGCAAAGCACCTGTGAACACTAAATTCACTTGGAGTCATAGATTCCACTATAGTAAAAATGATAAAAAGTAGTTTATTTTCAAATATGAAACTATGTATGTGTGCATAGTAACTCTGACACTTACCCCTGAATTCTGCTGTAATAAGCATTTTCTGTTCTGTTCTCATTCTCATACGATATATCTTTTAGCACAAAATGCATTTCTTTAATTCAGTTATCTAAAAAGTTATGAACGAACCTAATAAATTTACAGCACAACAGAAAGCAAGTGCAGGATAGCCTCTTTCCTGTTACAGATATAACTTTTTTTTTGAGCAGAGAAAGGAATTAACCTTTAGGACAATTTACCAAGTAGAGTGATAAATTCATCATCCCTTGGAATTAAGATTCAATGTTTTTCAAAAAAGGTTCAAACATTGAGATTGGACATGTCTCCAAAAGATACAGTCTAGCTCAGCCATCAGTTGTTGGCTTGAATAATTCTCTCTCTTGCTTGAGTTAGCAGCTAAGATTCTGCAGCCTCGCTTTGGCGAACAGACTGGTGATACTACTAGCTCTTTCTGGCTGTGCAGATTCCTTTAAGTATCTGCTGTTAAAATCGTGTTTTCTGCCACATGTTTAGCATAAGTATTGAGTGCACTGGAGACATCATGCCAATACAATTGCTTGTAAATTTCCATGAAACCAGAACACCATTAGTTTTAATGCCAAATGATGAAACATCATGGACACAATGGGTCGGTCATATCTGCATCCATGCTGTGTAGGTGTTAAAATGGAGCTGAGGCCACAAGGGACTCATGTTTGGCAGAAAGCTTTGGCTGTGAAAATGAATCTCTTGAGAGCAGATGAGGTGATGGTAAGTCTTGATTAGCATAATGACCCTTCAAGTGGTATTTTATCAGAATTGGTGGGTCATTCAGATTCTCAATACTTCATATGTGCTTTCAAGGTCAAATGTTAAATGAGTAACTGTTTCTTTGTTGTCCTGGATGATATAGAGATTACTGTGAAAGTATGGTGAATTCAGTGAGTTTGCAGGTAGCATTTACGTGCTGGCTCTGGGAAGCACAGAGCTCATTGGAAATGAGCAGGGATGGGGACTGCTTTCTTTAATACAAGTTTGCATTTGCTAGCAACATCTGGTTGATGCCATGCCTTGTTACCCATCAGGCTCAACAGCCAAATAAACATAATTCAGCCACCTCATAAGACCCAGATTTTCAGCTGGGAAAATCTCAGGGAAAATTCAGTGCTGGTAAATGAAATAGGTGGTTCACAGTGAAGTTTTATTAAAGTGCATCTCCCAAGCTCACCCAGATGCAATGCTTTATGAAACTGCTAAGAACTTGTTGTGTTTGTTCTGAAAATGTGAGTTTATGTCAGAAGATTTCAACTTCATGAGTTGGACAATTCCAAATACACAAACAGGGTTCTGTAGGTTGGAATCCCGTACCACAGGTGATTACATCAACATGAATCAAATTTGTTTGATGCCTAAAAATCATTAGGCCTTCAAATCTCATATTTTAGTTACTTATTTTGGAGTTTTAAAGCACTTGTAGACTGATACGCAAAAATACAAAACCAAATAAGACTTCTGGTAAGTTAGGAAAATATATGAATGCTCAGTTAGTGTTGTTTGGTTTAGTTCCATAACAGTGAGTGAAGGTCTCATGTTTTACAGTACTTGAGACTCACGTGATCCCTTTAGGGGAAATGTCTGAAGGATGAGCCTCTGTATTACACACTACAATTTTTCCATAGTTTTTCAGTGGAGATTTGCAAAATTTATCTATGAAATGGTGGGAAGATTGTGTTCTTTGCAGTAAGTTTCTGTTTGAGATACCTCTCTCCATTGGGAGAACTATTGAAGCAGTTCACTAGCTACTGAATCATTTCTTTACAGTCAAGTTATAAGTTATATTTTTTATATATTAACTTATAACTTACATGTATTTTATATATGTATATTCTAGATATATATCTTTATATATATAATATATATATATATATGTATAAGTTATAAGTTAATATTGACTTCCTTGATATTAATGCTGTGGTTCAAAGTGTAGTATTTTGGTTCAGAGACTTGTAAAGTATCTAGAAACTGATGAATAATGCGAGGAAGGGAATCAGTGGCATCTGTTGAAATGTTTTCTAAGAGTTCAGTGAAATATTCAAAGCTGGTTTTGAAGCCCATGAAATGTAGAAATCTTATTACAGAACCATTGTTCTGTATAATCCATCATTTCCAACAGTAACCTTCTTGTTCCAGAGAAAAGAGTAAAATTCACAGTATAGGCCATTATGGAAAATAATATTTATAAAGTAAATTGGAAACTATTGTTCACTTCCTCTTACAATACAAGGTGCATTTCATTCAAATGAAATTGTCAGGAGACAAACTCAGAATAAGCAAAAAGAGGTGATTCTTCATGCAGTGTGTTAGATTGTGAAAAGCCTTACCTGCCACAATATTTTGTGAGCCAAGGATTACTGGAGTTTGAGACCATATTTTGAGGATCTGTTGAATATACAAAGTGTTAGGATATTGCTTTTCCAAGTAGCTGTTGAAGACCTGTTTCTAAGAAGAGATAGTGGTGAAATTAAACTTCATTCTAACTTAATTCAGTTATTCCTCTGTAATCTGCAAATAAGGAAAACTTCACCTTTCCTGAATCACAATTATGCCCACTAACACTGGCTTTTCCAACTTTGGGACTCTGTCTTTTTTCACGCAAAGGTTTTACGTTTGTGTTAGGACAGATGTACTCTGGTATGAATGGTCCCTTATGGCTTATGAGGTTTAAAATGCTGCCGTGTGTTCAGCTAGACTTTGTCTAATTTCCCTGACTTTTAAGATACTGAATTTTGTTTTTATTCACTTTAATGTGAGGGTGGTTGCCTTTCTAATCTGCCTGAGATAAGTAAATGTACACAGAATTCTTCTAACTCCTAACTCTTTGATATGCTGCTTGGTGTATGAAAAACAAAAGTATTAGAAATAATATGGGAAAATAATTTCCACCACTCTGAATAATGGAAACCTTTATAGAAGTACCTATTATAGGGGAAACTTGTCCTTACACATACCTGCACTTGTAATTTCCCTGTATTATTCTAGTTACTGACAGCCCCAGTAATTTTTATATTGTGTAAATGCATACTACAGTAGATGAAATCTATTCTAAATAGCTTAGAAATCTGACTGCAAGAGAACGTGTTGGAGATACAATATGTGGGCCAACCAGGGGAGAATAAAACAGAGAGAGAAAAAATATGGAAGGGGACAGAGCTCTTATAGGTGTGAACTGGCTCATGGTTATATGATGATACAATACCAATGCTAGTTCTATACAATACAGAACGGAAGGGCAAAGAAAGATACATGACATCTAGAATGTGTCTAGAACCATCCAAAAATCAGAGCGTATTATAAAGTGAAGACCTTGAGAGCTTTACAGAGATTTTCAAGAGCTGAAATAAAGAAAAATGTAGAGTTCTTTTTCCTCTTCCCTAGTACACACTTTCCCTTCTAGAAGTGATGTTTCAGTCTTGATCAGTAAAGTCAAAATGCCAGTTATTCTCCATGGAACATTTAGGAAAAACATCATTTTTTCTCAATATGTATTCAGGAATTAAAACACTTTCTATAGTGCAAATCGACAAACTAAAGTAAATAAATCAATCAGGTTTGACTCATTTCTGTTAAATATTTTACTTTTACTAAGAATTTGTATGTATGTTTTTATTCCTCTTCACAAAATCATTTTTTTAAACTACAAACATATTTGAGATTTTTTTTTTCTTCATTATTTTCATCACATTATTGGAAATTTTTTCCCAGTTTACAAATTATATTTTCTGTGTTTAAAAATAACTGTATATTAAAGAATGTTTTTATTTGCCTCAAAATGAAAATTATATCAATGAATATAGGCCAAAATGCAAAATATATATATATATATATATAAATAAAAAATAATTTACTCAAGTCTAAAACTAGTGATGGACAGATCAGGAAATTAGAAGGGAATGCGAAGATTACATGGTAACTCTAACCTGCTGTTACTCTTGTATCTCAAAGAATGTAAAAGTGAAGCTTACACTGTGACTGTGAAATACATGAGCAGCTCTCATGCTTCTCACACAATTTGGGAAACAATTAACAGAGCATGTGAGTAGCATACAGGTATTGTTGGATAATGATCAGGAAAGAAGTTGAGATTCCCAAAGTCAATTTTCCCTGTTCCAGAAGGAGAATAGTGTTGCAAGAAGGTTCTTTCTATAGCTAGGGGACTGGCTTGCATTTCAGATGGTTTATTTAAATCCCTGTTCATCATCAAAAGGTATTTGTCACCTTGGGACAGACTTTAAATTTCTTTTGTATTTCAGTTTTCCCATCTGAAAGAGATAGCTGGTAGATTTCTAATTCATAGTGTATTAGGATTTAAAAAACAGAAAAAAAAAAAAAGAAAAAAAAAGTTAATGACTTAAGTTTCCAGGTACTGCACAGAAAAATAAACACAAAATAGAAGAAGAAGCAAAAGGGAATTATTCCCTGATGAAGAAGGGTCAAATCTGAGAGATCAATACCAGATTTGTACTTCATAACAATTTTGTCTTAGTGAAAACAGAAATGCCAGATCACTACTTGGCCCTGAGATGAGAACATACATTGTAATAAGTTATTTTTGTATTAGTGGTTGAAAAAAGAGTGTAGCAGAGAACATTATCTAATTTCAGTCTCATAATGAAAATTGTCATCAAACAGCAGTGCTTGCCAAAGAAAATAAAATGTCATCTCTGAAGGGACTGCATGTAGAAGCCTGTCAGAAATCGTCCCAGGGGAGAATGAGCTTTTATAACAACAACAAAATATGATCTTGGGTTTAAAAAATAACCATATGAGCACTGTAATTGCTAAATGGGGAAAAAAATAATCCCAGCTGTGTCATATCTAGTATATGACAAAAAAACTAGCCTCCAAATATTTCTTTTTTTCTGGTACAACTAAATAAACTAAGTCTAAAATGAATGATACTTAGAATAAAATGTCTGAAAAAAATCCTCAATGCAAAGGATCTTTTTCCCTTTTGTTGGAGGTGTTGCATAAGTTGGGGAATTTCCCTTTTGCTAAAGATACATTAACACTGCTTGCACTGCTGAGTAAAGGCTGAGGTTGGTGATGAAATAATGCGAAGGAAGAAAAGCTTCTAAAGCCGGGTTATTAAAGTGTCTCATCAAAGACAGTAAGAGCTTTGGGCATGAGTTCCCAGGGAGCTGATAAATCCCTATGAGAGCTATTTCCTTTTCTCACATGCTTTCCGTAGCTCACTGGGCAATGGCTTCTATTTTGAGAAGAAAACCCTGACATAGCAGAACCGCTGTATCTGTGAACTCCCTTTGAAACTATTGTATGTCTTGTATGTCTCTCCTTTTTGCCTGACTCAGTTCTCCTGTTCAGGGCACACAGTAAGAGAAAGCAGGGTTCCCTGGGTGCTGTGCAGCATCACAATTTCTGTTCTGTCAGGGGAATCACCGGATACACCAGGTGAACAACCCTTCCAAATATTTGTGCTAAAAGAGACAGAGGGAAGCTGTGGCACTGGGGATGTTGAACCACCTGGCACTGCAGTGAGATTGCAGGATGAAGGAGGATGCTATACAAGCACAGATAAAGCTTCTGCAGGCTGTGATAAATTCATTCAGGATACTGTTACTATCAACAGCAAATTCAGGAAGGTGATAACTTTCTGAAAGCTGTGCTCAGAGAAACTAGAGATGGAGTAGGGTGAAGACAAGATTTACTGTGATGATTTCAGCTGGCTGAATATTAGTGTCCCCAGAAATCTTGCATCCTACATATGCCTCATCTGGAAGCACAGAGGTGTTTGCTGATTTTTTTTTGATTGCTTCCCTGTTAAGAAATTAAATGAAGTTTTACTGTGAGATGACTTGAACTTCATTAAAAATTAAATTGCTAAATACTGTACAGACATTACTTGTCATGGAAGAAACTGCTTTGACATAAAAAGGAAAATATTTTTATTGGTGAGATAGATTGTCAGTCACTCACTGTTCTTAAGTTAGTTTGTATTTCTTGTGCAATTACGAAAGCAGGTCTAGAAATGAATTTTGGATGTGAAAGGGAAAAATACATTTTGTAATGGTAATGCTCTTGATCAGGAGACCTCAGAACACTTTTCAGAAGTCACTGTTACTTGTCCTAAAAGATTAATTTTCAAAAATGACTTTTCCTCAGTTATTGTTAGGGTCAGTGAGCTGTAAAGTTTCAAATAAAAATCTATCTGTACTTAAAGAAAAGTAAGAGACTCACCACTGAAGTTTTAATAGGGTATGCAATTCTATCCACAAAGCTAAACTGTTTCCTTTGCCTAATCTGGTTATCTTCTATTCCCTCTCTTCTCTGTCTCTTCTTTGACAGTGTTCAAGAAAAAAGGAGATGAGAACAAAGAGGTGGATATCCAGCTTCCATATTTTAAAGTAGATTTCAACATAAACTGTTTACCAAACTGCTGTTACAAATTTAATTAGTCTTTCCATGTCCTTCCAAGGTTTTACAGTAGGGAAATTGAGGAATGTAGGGATTTCCAGTGACAATATAATGCATAATAGGGATTCCCAAAGGCAATATAATGCATAATAGGAAGTAGATCTTAAATTTTCTTAAATCAGAGTCTCATAATTCTTAAAATACATTCAAATCATTTTTTTTTCTGGTCTACTCAAAGCTTTAAAATCATCTTCTTTGCTCAGTGATTCTCTTAGGCATCCGCACTCCTTTTTTCCCTGCCAGTCCTCTGCCACTACTTGTTCCAAAAAAAAAAAAAAAATCAATCAAGGATTGCACATAATGATTCAGGTTGTTTGCATTTTTTGCAAAACCTCTGAAGTGGTGTCCTTGAAAGACAGTTCACAGTTTTCCTTGCCTGAAAAGAGGATTGTCCATATCTGTCAAGCAAGCGAAGGAGGGGAAATGGAACGAACCTACAGGAAAAGTATAGAACTGACTGCCTATCAGTGCTTCCATGTGAAAATTTTGAAGCAAAATAAACAGAACCTGAGTGGTCATCCACTCTACTATTACCTGATGGCAGGATTTATGGAGAGAAGCTGTTTGTAAGTGCTCTGTAAAAGTACTATTTGTATATTGTTCCACAAAGACATATCAATGTATTTCTAATACCTGTACAGGCATTTGTTTTTTTTCCCTGACCTTTCTCAGTCTTATTTGGTATTTATTCTAGAAAGATTTTCTGATGTGATTGATGTATTCGGTTATTGTTTGTGTAACCAGGCTAGAAGATGGTGTCACTTTGTTTGCAGGAGCAAAGTTTGAATTGCAGGTTTCCATGGTACAAGTTACTTGTGCTATTTAAATTCAGTCAGTCCTGCATGCGAAATCTGGATATGTTAGAGCACTTCTTTTGTTCCACATTGAACAACTTCACTAAAGATGGCTACTGGTAACTGGAAAGAGATTGACCTTCCGACATGATATCAAGGAAGGCATGTCTCTATATCTGTTGTCAGAGCTAGGCTAGGATATAGCCTAGCTTCTGTGCTATGCTATACGTTTGGTCTGTACCACAAGTTTAACGATGTGAAAGACAATCTTTCTATGCTACATGGTTACTGAAGGCTACCACAAAAAGTTAGATAGCAAGTTTTCAGTTATGGCAGGTAGCTGGGTGTGCCCACATAGTGATCCCTAAGGTAACAACATTTGCAGCCCATGCTGTACAGCTTGGTATTGTTTCTGCCATAAAAGTCACCAGGGACACTTTTCAACCCTCCCAGACATGTCCCTTAGAGACTGGAAGAAGAAAAAGCCCAGGTCACTGTCTCAGAAGTGATGCAGGCTTCTTCGGATTAATTTTTTTATTATCTGTGTTTTACTGAGATTCATGACTGTTTGTTTTTGTCCCCAGTTATTCAGTTCAGTGGAGTTTGGCAGAAGATGGCTGCTTCTTCACGAGGGAGTCGCACCAAACAGGTTCTACTGGTAAGAGCAAAAACCTTTTCCTTATTTCCCAGACACAGCTTCCCCATATGTACAGAGATCTTGAAAAGGGCACTTGAAGGCAGCGTGGCTGAATACAGTCTGCAGTCCTGTCAGTATCTAGTTGTTAAGATTAACTTTGAACTGATATGAAAGGGGCATTATTCCTCCTGTTCTGTGTTTATACAGCACTTGAAAGTGGTGTCTGATCTAAGAATGATGAACAACTGAAAATCCTGTGTAACAGTCTGAAGAAAGCATTGATTTGGGAGGGGAGAGTTCTGCAATTTTCTGTGAACATTTTGAGTTTAAGCTTAACAAAATTCAGCATTAGCTTGCTTGTACTCAGCATGGAGTCTTGGAGTCTCTGAAGACACTAGCATTTCTAGCGTGGGTAACAGTGGGCATCCTCATCTCCAGTGGCTGTTGTTGTGCTTCTAACTGCTGTTAGACCCAGTTCAGTCCCTGAGCATGAGTAAGTAAATGACCATTGAACTAAGCACGCACACTTCTTCACTGTGAGCTTAAATCACTGTGTAGTATTGCTTCTACGCTGCCAACCCAAACTTTCCAGTCAGATTTCAAGCTTTGTGGATCAACCATATCGCACATATTCTCTTACTGAATCTTTGAATCCCAGTCAGTTACATCAATGGTGAAATATTTGGGAGTTTGGTGCCAAAGTTACTTTAAAGAAGTATCGTATCTCTTTGTCACTGATGCAAGCATAATTTTTGCTGCATAAACTTATACTCTACAATTACAATCTGGTCATCTCCCAGTTTTAATACATGGGTTGTCTGTAATGGATGTTTTAACTTCAGATTCAAACATTTGTGTGGTCACAACCACACAACAAGGTATGAAAAATCATCCCTGGATGTAGGACCAAACTTTCCTCTAGTCTGGAGTTTTTCAGCAAATTTCTAGCAAATTTCTTTGCATTTTGATTCAGTTTTATCCATCACAGACCTACCCTGTGATCCTGGTGTACTGGTAACTCTTCTCATAATTCTGACTGCAGGCAGATCTCCCTGCATTTGCTTTCCATAGTGGTGATTTGCATATCCAGTGTAAGTCTCTGTAACCAGTTTCTGTAAAGAGCTTATCTGAACACCCCCAACACACACATATACCCTGCTATGGAACAGCAATTAGAAAGTTGAGGAATCAAGGAGATGCTGTTCTGCTTTCCTACAGATATGGTTGTCATAGTCTAAATAAAAAATGTTTATTTTTTAGTATTTGGGATTTTACTCCTCTTTTTGCTTAAAATGGATGTCATTCTGCAAGAGTTCTCATCAGCTGTATATGGAGGCAGAAGTCTACCTCTGAGCAGATGCTGGCTCTTGTCCTGTGAATCTGGACTTTAAAAGAGAAGCTTTAGATCCAACAATCATCTTGAAATCAGGAGGAGCTGGACCAGGTGATTAAAATTATATCTTTCTGGTGGCTTCTAACTCTATATTTGTGCCAGTTCCATAGGTTTTGAACATAACAAGATTCAAGAGAGGTTCAGTCAAATATTTTCTTTTAATTTTTGAAAGAAGTAGGAGCTCTAGGTCAAATTTACTTCAGAAATGAATTAATACTTGGTTTGCAAATGATATAGACCAAAGATTTTGTTTGCTGCTCCTGATTTTTAATTCTTTCTCATAACCTGTGTTATCTGAGGCTTTCGCAAACTGAATTCCATTTTTAACTTAGACTTTTTTTTCTGTGAGTGTTTGTGTAGGCACAGATATATTACTCCTACTTCTTTTCCATGGGGCTCCTAGCTGGGTTTCAAACACACACGAACACTTACGTCTTTTCATGTTTCTGGGCTAATAAAAGTGGAAAGCCCTATAAACTAGGGACACCAGTTTTGGGGACATCCAACAAAATTGTATTGACTGAAGGGGGTCGTAGAGGTGGAATGAGTGCTCCTGTTCCTGGATCCCTGAGTCCTGTACTTCACTTCAAACCCTTTGAAGTTTCTCATCATTAGTTATAGTAGTGGTTTATTGTAAATTGAGCTGATGGATGCCTACAATAAGAATAATGATGAAAATGATCATTTTTCCTTTCTGTGGAGTTCAGACTTTGAAGGCCTCTTAGAACATTACAAATAAGAGAACTCGGCCTTGGAGCTTCAAAGGCAAAGAGTAAGATGAAAAGATGAAAAGAGGTTCCAACCACCCATCGAATTCCCTACAGCCATAAACAAAACATGAAGCTGCAAGCCTGTATTTTCACCTTGAAGAAAATGTCCCTTGCATAACATAACCTCACTGTAAAGTAGACTGTATTTCTACTATCAAAATTAAAAATAATACAGCTTGTGGAGACAGTGTTAAATCTCATTCTGATTTACTTATTGTAGTCATCACAATAAAAACAAACAAAAAACAAACAAACAAACCCACTCAGCTTCAATTATATGGCCACTGTCAGTGCTGGTGAACATCCATGATATAATGGATCCATGATATAAAAATAGATGTGCAATTGAGAGCATGTATACCACAGGAAGCAACACTGGGCTTTTCTGTGCAGCCAAGTACCTGGGGACAAAAGAGGCACTCAAGTGCTGAATCAGAAGGGCAACCCTTTGCCCTCAGAGCATGGCCACTGCTGACTTCCCTTGCAAGGAAAAAAAAAAAAGGAGACTGGGACATAAGAGGGTGCAGATCAGAAGTTAAAATCCAGACTTCTACAGCAACATCTGTATAGCCAGTGCTGATGTACAAGTTGGGTTGAGCCTGACTTACTGTCCTGGGTTATTTACTTTAAAAAAATAAATTATTATACATTTGGGCTTGGGAATATGCAGAGTCTAATCAAACAGAAGTCAGAATGCTGACTTCCAGTTATTCTTGAGGGCAGAAATGAATAGTAAAGGACAATGTCTTGAAGTCACAAATTTCCAAGGAAATTAGCTTGTGGGGATTCTCTCTCCTGTTCCTGATGCTTTCTCTAGTTCATACGGATTTGAAAGGGATCCACCAGAACACAACTGTATTGTGAAGAGAGCGAGGTCTATATATTCTCTGTGGGAAATGAAGGCTACATTCCAATATGTAAGGAAGGCTGAGTAGTTACTTTAACACCGACTGGTTCCAGGCCTGTCTAAATTGGGACTTCACTAAGATCAGGAAGACACAAAGCAAAG
The DNA here is from genome assembly GCF_013377495.2 of Cygnus atratus. Lineage (NCBI taxonomy): Eukaryota > Metazoa > Chordata > Aves > Anseriformes > Anatidae > Cygnus > Cygnus atratus. The sequence continues at coordinate 11,713,914 of NC_066368.1, forward strand.
GCTTTGGCATCAGGCTCTTGAGACTGCATTTACTTAATGCTGCTTCTTTAACGGAGAAGGAACATCTGTAAGACTTTAAAGACTTCTAAAAGGATTTGAATGATTGATGAAAACAAAGATGCATTTTCCTGATTTCTCACTGATATTTAAATTGACGTTTTACTCTGTTATGTTGGTTTTGTAATTAGTTTGTGGGTCACTCTAAGTCTTGTGAATAAACATCACTGGGCTTGCTAGTTTTAGTCTTGGAAAGGCTCTGCCTGAAAATGCTGTCAGAGAAACTATAATGCCATTTACAACTGCATTTCTTATATCTGCGTATCTTATAAGATATCTGCATATCTTATATCTGCAAGATAATTTTATTTTTTATTCACTTATTTTTGGTTGGTTTGTGAAAGACCCCCTCCTACTACTGCCCTAGAGAAATTTAAAGCCCTGAAGAACATTAAAACACTCTGTTGATGCCTGCTACATAACTCTGAGAAAACACTTTGTATAGAGACAACTCAGCTCCTTGTAGCTCACAGGTATTTTGTGTTTTTGCATCATCTATTTCATGAAATGGAGTCATTAACATGAGAACAAGATCTTTGTTTCTTCAGAGCTCACCTGTTCCCCTTTTTTCATTCTTCTACTTTCATCTGTAAGCAATGCTCTGACATCCACACTTGTGATGGAAGAGATTGTAATATCACTGTGGAGGAACATATTGGGGTGGGGGTGGAGGGAATGAGCAGAAAAACTCAAACCTATAAATGAGGTGGCTGGACTTTTCTCAACTGAAAATGAAAAAGCAGAGGGGGAGGGAAGAAAAAGATCTATCTGATTTTGTACCTCATTAAAAGGTGGTAAGGACACATTTGTTCATGCATATGTGTTGGGCAGGCTTTAGTAAAAGGTAAAACTATCATCTCTAATAATTGCTGTAATTAGGATATCTTATCACATAGCTGTTTACATAATCTAGATATGTGGAAGTGATATATTGAGGAAAGTGTAATGCATTCAAACCTATGTACCTGATGGAAACATAAAAGAATCACACTGCATACACCCCCAAGGCACTGCGGTTCTGCACTGTGTCAACATTTTTTATGTTTTTTATTATTTATCTGGCAGGTTCTTGATATTTTGCTGTTAAATGTACTGTGACAGAAAAATGCATTAAAGTTAGAAAGGTGCTTAGTAATTCTGGAACTGTGCTGTATGAAAATACCCTAATTGCTAGGAAGGAGTATTCTAAGCAATATTAGTTCGGCAGGGTAATACAGAAAAAACAAGTTAATGTACATGACTTATTGTTGATAGCATAGTTTTCCTAATGTGGTCAGCATTAGGGGAAGAGAATGTAGTAGATGATAGTTAGGAAGGGTGGATAAATGCTTTATCTAAATGCTTCTCAGTTTATTTTTGTTATACATGGTGATTTTCAGCATACATTCCTGGAATTTTGCTGGCAAAGACTCTGGTTTGTAGTGAATGCAAATGTTAAGGCAATTGCCAAATCAATCATATTGGGAATTACTTTACTTTTTTTCCTGCTTTAAGTGGTCCAGTCAAGCAGTCAAAGCTCAGCAGCGATACCTTGTGACTAGCAAATCCAAACATTCAGGACCAATGGTTGAAAAAAACCACAACCTAGTCAAAGTGCATACAGTTTGCGATGGCCAAAATATTCAAGCAAAAATTGATTATTAAAAACTAGATTTTTTATTCTGGTCCTCTCATCAAGTCATACATTGAGCCAGAAATTATTTTATGAAAGTCAGTAAGTCAAGATATCACAATTAGTTGTGGCCCTAAAATAAATTAGCATAATAATAATAATAGTAATAAATGTTTAAAGCTCATTAAAAATTATTCTTTTACTAAAATGGGAAATTTTCTGAAAAGATTCTCAACTAATTCTGATCATAACCTACCCCTGAAAATTATCAAGGAAAAAAAAGTCAAATAATAAAATTGTCTTAAAAACAAGCATACAGTGAACAATGGAAAAAAAAAAACAGGTAGCAAATTGTATCAAGTTATAATCATAATCATATAATATATCATAATCATATAATCAAAGTGTATCAGTGCTATTAATTTCTTTACTTATTTGGTTATTTCACACAGACAAGCAAATGGAAGAAATACAAAAGAAATATCATTCCATACTTTAAGAAGCTGACGGTCTTAATCAGAGAAAAATTACAGTTCAAGGCTTTCATGCACTACATGGCCATAACAGATTAGAAATAAAAATGTCATAATACATCTGATTTTTGATAGGGTCAGGTGTCCATGATATTAATGGTCCCCTAATGACGTTACAGTAGATATGTCAGTTTGGGAAAAGATGTTGTTATGACTCTGACTGTCTTGTGTTTTTCTGAGCATGAGGAGAAAAAAATGGATGCAAAGTTTGTAAAAACAAACAAACAAACAAAACAGGCCAACTAACTTTTCCCCTCAAAGATATGCATACACACTGAAAGGGAGAAAAAGATAAACTGGTAAGCAGCTGGGAGGACAGATGAGTAGATAGGGCTATATTTGTGTTTCTTTTATGAGCAATGGCAAGGAAAGATAATCTTTAAAGAAGAATTGTATAGTATATATCTTTTATTTTCCAGAGGAGGTTAGAAACTGTATTTTAAAAGGTCTGACTGTGTTCATTGGAGCAGCTGAAAGAGCTGAAAATCAAGGGAAAAAATGTGTCAAAGCTTTGTAAAAGCCCTGTTAAAAACTCCATTATATTCAAGCAGTTAGAGCAAGCCTGGCAAACTGTCCCAGCATACTTGTCAGATCTTGGCTTCGTGAGATTTTGCATGCCTGTCCAGGTGGGCTGAAGCAATTTAAATGGCATAGTGTCTGGGCTGTTTACAAATGAGGCTGTGTATTGCTGAACAAGACCTTTTAATCTCTGCAGGGCAACTGCTGGAGGCTGATGGGGAAGATGCCAATCAAAGAGCATTGTGACAGCCAGTCCAGAAAATCATCTGCTTGATCTAACACAAAAGCCATACCTGATGAATTGAAGTGTACTAAAAAGTTAAATAAAAAAATACATATTTCATAGCTTAAATATGGTGGAAATGAGTACATGTCAGATAGGCGTGTCACCTATGACAGTTTTCAGGGGATCTGAATAAGCAGCTGGCTGATAGGGACTAGTAAAAGTGGTGAATTTTGTTTGATTTGCTTTTTTTTTTTAATTCCTTCCTGAATCGGACACTGCAAATTTGCTTCCCATTGAAATTTGGCTTTGGGAGAAAGTCAGACTGAAGGTCCAAGCCTCTGTAACACAAGATGCTGTTCCCTTGCTAATATTCTTTTGGTAGTTTCATGACTGCCAGCTTAAAGATACAGATGATCTGCAGGCTAGCAACATATTAGAGCATACGGTCACCATTCAATGTCCCAGAAACTTAGTGTTTTCTCACCAGAAACGTCGGCATAACACCCAGCCAGAGTACAACGAAGCATAATCTCAGCTGGCAATGTTCATTAAAGATCCTAATGCTATTTCAAAGGGTTTAGTGAAAACGTCTGCTTATGGTTACCAGACAGCTGGACCCTGATGTAGCTCTATCTTTTTTGCTACAAATGAAGGTTGAAACCTCTCAGATTTATCCTGGGAATCAGGATTTTATTCCTGTCTGGCTTGCAGAGATGCACAACCTGACAAGTCCCACATGGATCAGCAAGGGAAAAAAAAAAAAAAAAAAAAGACATTCAGTATCATTTTCTGTTGCTGTTAAAAGCTCATTTAGATTCTTTGGATTTTTGATAAGTCGTAGTTCTTAAGAAACTGAGATCCAAAATACACATCTTTCTTCTTTGGACAAGGCTGAGAAAATTGCCCAAAATCACAGGGCAGGGTGCTGATTAAACTCTGGTCCTCTAAGTCTATAATAAACAGATCCTTTGGTCTCAGTAGTCTCTCGAGATAACTAGTTACTCAAATCAAGATTTGGCAGAGTAAGATATAACTCCTCAATCTCAAAACCTTAGTTTGGCATACTTCCACCTTGTGAGAGAAAGTGTGCTCTTGACTTTTTTTTTTTTTTTGTCATGAAAACTACAAAGATGGGAGTAAAATAGTATATTGAATGTTATCCTAGAAGTCATAACTGAGTAATGTCTTATCCATTTTTCTAACTCTGGCCCCCAACTCCCTTTAGAGTCTTGTCCTTCCATTATCAATAGGGAGGACGGAGGAGAAGAGGTATATTCCATCTGAGTAAGTCTTCTGGGACTGAACTACCTTATTCTGATTGATACACAGGTTGGTGTGTTTTGTTTTGCCTATTTCAGCTGGCTTATTTTGAAACAATCATCCAGAGTTACTTTATAAATGAGGACAGCCTCCCCTGAGCTCTAACTTCTCTCCAGTTCTCCACTTGCTCCCTACTAAAGATCTGCAGAATTAGGCAGGCATCAACATACCTGGTTCAAAAGCTTGATTTGGGAGTTCCTTAGTAGCAGAAGCCTGAAATATGTCAGTTTTCAACAGGCACTGGACAAAGAAGCTGGTTTCTCTGTATACACCTATAAAGGACAGCCCCTGAAGGGAGTGAAACAGTGACATAGTAAAGCTGTCTGTGGATTTGTGTGGATCTATGTCAGGAAGGTTTCACTGCTATTTTCTGTTGTATGGTTAATGAGAAGCATAATGTCTAAGCAGAGTTGACTTTACCCTCTTGCTGTATATGACTTCCTGACCTCCTCTGTAGCATCCTGACTGGGTTGCAGCACTACAAGATGCCAAAAACACATGTATTAACAGAGTGGGAAGCCATGACCCTATTAGACTGTACCATCAGAGAAGAAGTAAATCAGATAGATTTGGTGCATGGTATCAGGAAGCTGAATTCAGAGGCTTTAATTACAGGGTATCTTCTTCCTTCATTCTCTTCAAGCAAGTTCCAAGGAAGATGATTCAAGTCTCCTGCAGTATGTGAAAAAGAGATGTAGGACAGGAGAGTCTTAAAATCATGATCTAATCCTGGTAACTAAATTTTATCCATTTACATCAGATTCTGATTTTAAAACATTCCTCCCACCTGCGTTACCAGCAACGGATGCTTACCCCACTAAGAATTCACATTCATCTATTTTAGAGCTTTAGCCAAGTTTCCCCTCCAGAACTTTCCAAAGAGAGCTGTTCTGTTACTGTAGTGGCAAGGAAGGCTTGATTTGCTACTGTCCATTAAGCTGTGGGGTATGTGGACATCACAGATGGAAGGTTATGGATATTCTGTCTCTGTGGTTGCTAAAAGTGATGGTGAGAGTGGAAGTGGCCTGGAAATCACACCTCTACCCCTATTTACCCACTCATCTATGGGAGTGTTGGCAGCAACAGCTACCTGCTTTTCTGGATCGGTGTTGCAGGGTGGGACAACTAAGAAGAGTTTATCTGGTTGGGATTTATTCATTGCATTGCTGTTTCCCATCAGCTCTAGATAAAAGGTGACAAACCAAGTAAAGCATTCCATAGGATGGATTTGGCCCAGTGGCTGCCCGTTGAATTGCACAAAATTATATAATTTCACCTAACAGGACAATGTGGGAAAGAACAGTACAGAGATACAGCAGGGAAAACCTAATTAGATGATTGCCAGGGGAAAATTTATTGGCCAAGTATAAGAAACAAAGTACTGATTTATGTCTGTCTGGAATCTGGCCTTTTGTTTCTAAAACATGTCAGGAGAATAAAATGGTTAAGAGATATAAAAGCTAGAAAGCAATCTTTAGAGAATGTTCATGGAATAGTAAAATCTATAAAACTTTACATAATAGAGACTAAACTAAAGAAACCACAAGAGTTTCCTCCCTCACTGAACTCTGTGGGACAGATTCAATGCCTCCTGTGAGCAAAAAAGGAACAGAGAATGTCTGCAAAGTCCTCATGGACTGAATTTAGTAGTAAAAGGAAAGGGAGCCTGGAGGACTCTCAGGCTCTATTTTTATCTCTGCCACATAACAACTGTGTGATCTTGGTCAAATCAGAGAAGTCCCTGTGCTCTTGACTAATCAGTGGAGTTTATCTATAAAGCTGAGAAGAAAAATTTTCCTCAACCCCTTTTTCTGACTTGTTCTACTGGTTTTGTACTTTTCCATGGGTCTTGAGTAAATCAGTTGCATGCAGGGAAGGTTACTTAAAGGTTGATTGTCAAGTATTTCTGGACAAAAAGCGCTCTGTTCAGGGCTGCATGTTACTATTTTTATGAATGGCAATTAAGATTTAGAGTGGTATAGAAGAATCAGTGGAACCAGTAAAACTGATGCTACCAAGGACTGCACAAATTTCATTTGATGTTGCTGTTTGCACTCCGGCCTTAAAAACAAAAAACCTGCAATTCAATAATTTGGAATAAGCTATCAGTTTTTTAACATGAAGTGGCAGGATGTGTTCCAGAGGCAGTGGGGGAGCTGGTTTTGCACTGGCAGGATTTACGATAAGGAATTTGTATGAGTGCTGAGGCTAAAGGAAGATAAATCCCTAAAGGCAAATTCTACCAATAATTGAATTACAAAGCCATTATCATGTGCTGAACAGAGCAACTTTATGGCTCTATTGTGACAGGATAAAGCTTGTTAGAATATTTATGTTCATAGGACAACTTTGGCATAAGGATCTCTGAGAGCATGTTCTCTCTTCCACCGATCTGCTAATTATCTTTCCTGTGCGTTGCAGTATATGTGGAGAAGGAGGTGTGCTCAAATTAGGGGTGGGGTGCTGAAGGTCAGGAGCTATCTCAAAATAAGTATCACACTAAGCACAAAGTCACCTGCAAAATTCAACTAGAGTCTAATGGCCAGAAAGAGAATCAGAATAAGTTGTGGCAAGGTGGAGAGAGAGCACATAGGCAAATGAGCATTTTGAATGACTGAGGGGTTAAACTGGATTTTCCAAGCTAAGCATAACATTTCTGTCTGGTATTGCTTTGCAGCCACTGGTAACCTATATTGAGTCAGTGTTGATAACTCAGAATGGCCAGAACTGCACAGATCTCATTCCATTCAACTTAGTCGAGTCACACTGATATATATCAGTTATCTACCATCCTTAGCTGCATGAATAGATTATACTTTTTTTTTTTTTTTTCTCCAAAAGAAGGTGAGGGTGGTCATACGAGTCCTGATTCTGCACTTGTTTTTTCATCTGAGACGCTGGAAAGCTGTATAACATCTCTGTCCCCATAAAAATGATTGAACTACATTTGCACTGGTAGAAGTGGTTCTGTCTGTGCAAAGGGGATAGAGAATTTCTTTTCATAGAATCATACGATGGCTCAGGTTGGAAGGGACCTTAAAGATCATCTATTTCCAACCCCCCCCGTCATAGGCAGGGATGCCACCAACTAGATCAGGTTGGCCAAGGCCACATCCAACCTGGCCTTGAACACTTCCAGGGATGTTCTTCCAGTCTTTAATTCTAGGCCATTTTCACTGAGAATTCTCTAAACTAATACTGTCTTTTATTGCTGAGGTTAAAAGACATTTGACCTTGGCTGTAGGTGTGTATAATACATGGAATACATATGAAAAGTTTGCCATCAAATTTCTTGTGTGTGTAGTCCCACATATAGTGTCACTATGTCTGAAGTCAAGCATCCAACAGCAGAGGCATCCAAAGCTGATTTTCAGAAAACATAGGCCAATGAGATGGAGTCTTTATAGTCTGGTGCTTTGAGTTCTTTGTTTATGAAAAAGAGTATTTTGAAAGTAAAAGTACACCATATGGAAGCTTTTGCTATCTTCACAGTGATGCCTTTCTGCAGTTCTGAGTGGTCTGACCGCCTTGCAATCCTCTTCTTTTCCCAGCAGTCATAAACAGTTGTTTTTTTCCTACAGCAGTGAATAAAACTCTGGAAGAGGTGAAAACACAGGATAACGGGCTCTATTGAATTCCACAGAATCAGAGAATAGTTTTGATTGGAAGGGGCCTCTGGATGTCTTCTGGTCCAACCCTCCTGCTCAAGCAGGGCCACCTAGAGCAGCTTGCCCAGGATCATGTCCAGATGCCTTTTGAAGGTCTCCAAAGAGATAGACTCCACAAACTCTCTGGGCATGTTCTGTGGCTGTGAAGAGCTGCTAGGCCAAGGAAGCCAAGGTTTTAGTAATACGTTAGTCAGAGAGATGACAAGGGGTCAGTCACTACAGAAATATGCCAACTAGCATTTGCTCTTCAATGTGCAGTGCCAGGCTGCTTTTTTTTTTTTTTTTTTTTTTTTTTTTCCAACCTAGTTCTAAAACAGAGGATGATTCTGATTCTGGGTCTTTTACTTATTCTGCTTCTCATGGTGGACGTAGAATCTGCATTCAGAGCAATTACTGTGCTGCAGCCACTGATATCGATTTGCAAAGCTCTCAAGCATAGATGACTACTTAGCAGGCTTGACAGGAATTAAAATTTTAGGAAGTAACCTTGTAATAGGACTGTTGGAATATCACATATTTCATAATGTGAGCATCTTCTGTAAAGACAGGGGGGTCACTTATGTTCCTCTTGCCTTTTTAAAACCCTAATTTCCTAAAAGATTTTTTTTCTCTTCTTTTTCTTTTCAAAACTTCCAGACAGTTATACCAACAAAACACACACAAAAAAAATCCTAATTGGAAAAATACAACGGGCACCACTTAACAGAAGGTGTTGCTAGCATATCTCTGGTGTATCGAAGTTTCAGGGAGTATTACAGAAAGAGTGAGATTAAAGGCATGGACAAAGGGCATGCTGGTATTTTACCATAAGTTGAAAACATAAAGAAACGCAAGAAGAAAATTTTGTGGATGTATGTGTGATTGATTGGTCTTTGAGAATGGATGCTAAAAAGGAAGAGCAGAACTGAGAAATAAGAGAACAAAGTGCTACCAGCATAGCTAAAAGAAGTCGCTCAGAATAGGGCATGGCAAGGATTTTGCAGTTTATTTTCAGAGAAATACCTGAAAGGAATCAGTACTTCAGAGTCTTAGAGTGTTTCTGACCTGTACCCCTGTTCTATGTAGGGTGCTTTGTTTATAGACTGTTAAATGCACAACACTTTTCTCTTGCTTATTTAACTTGCAAAGAGCACTTTGACCACATTGCATGGACTATGTGCACAAAAGATATTGAAGTAGAATGGGAAGTTGTCTCAAGTTTGAAACATCGAGTTTGAGGCTTTGGGGTTATCTAGGGCAAATCCAGCATGTAGTTTTCTTCTTCCATGCATAAGCTTGTATTCAGTGATCACACTAGTTTTGGTAGAAGAACTTTTAAACCCAGTCATCGATCAGGACTGGAATTTCCTTGTAATAAGTTACATTTATTCATTCTGTTTCATACTGATGCTATGGGCTTAACACAATTACTTAATGATACTTAGGCTTGCAAAAGTACATGGTGCTCACCTACTAAGGATGATTCTTTTTGTCTTTTCCCTTTATTTACAGTCCATAGTTTATCTGAAATTCATGTTTTTAAATTTAGGTAGTAAACATGCAGCAGGTGTGCTGTGTTACCTGCTTTGGGGCACTTATTTGTTCACATGTGGATGCCTGTAGTGTAGGTATCAAGACATCTTATACTCATTGGAGAGAAACAGTCCATTCTAGGATGAAGTTTGTCTTCTCATGAATTTATGTCTAAAACAGTGCAGATGAACCACAGCACAAAACTGACTGTTTCTCCTCACTGCCTGCAGAGGTATTTGAGGCTGATTAGCTCAGAGGCCTATAGCATATAACTGGGTAAAGTACATATTTCTTTATGTGACTTTTTGGGTAGTACGAAGAGATACACAGAGCTACCATGGAACAAGAGAGCATGGTACAAGAAAATGTGACATTTAAAATTCTGAACAGTAGGCTTTCAGCAGGATCTAGATGTGGGTAATATGTTTCTGGATAGCAGCTATACCAGTACATCTAATACTGATTTGAGCAAGTATGTATTTATATTTTGCCCATTCTTTGTAACTGATTATTCTTTGTTATCACTGTTGTCAGGCCAGCGTTACCATGTAAGGGCCAGACTGTGACCTTGTGCTGTCACAAGTAAATTAGGCCTGTTATATTGAAATGATGGAATGTGTGTTCTCTCAGGCAGGAAGAAAGATATAGCAGCTTGAGAGACCTGGATACGATTCTTATCTCTAGCTCAGATGTCCTGCTTGACTTTAGAAACTCCCTTAGTTTCTCTGGGCTTTGATTTTCCTCTTAGTTTCACATCACATTTCTAATTTGCAGGGGGTTAGACAATATCAAAAGAAATGAAGCCCTTGAGTAAAAGAATAATGTTTATCATGAGTCATATTTCAGCCAACCTTGTCCTGTCCATCCTTGGTACAATTGATGACTTAATTCTGCCTTGAGCTGAAGCTTCTGCAATCCTAATACTGGCTGTCCTAGCATGAGATGAAGTAATACGCAGGTCACTACAGCTGTAGCCTTCTAACTTTCTGGGTTTGGTGGACCGAGATATTTATACACTACTGTTAAGACATTTAAGAGTTTGATGTAAATTATGGCTCATATCAGAAGTGGAAACATCAATGACAATCACGTTCCATCTGTCGGTGAGACATATCTCATTCTTTCTCATTCTCTTTTTTTTTTTCCTCGTTGCCAGGAAAGATGCAATAGAGGTGTTTCGTGGGGTCAAAATAGAACTGTGAGAAAGAAACTCTTAAAACACCTGACTGTAGGCTCGCAGGCTTTAATTAAGGCAACAAGTTCTTTGCTGAAAGAAAACCATTGTTGCATGTCTCTGAAGAGACAAAGTGTTCAAGTCCATGGAATATAATCCTGTTTTCTTTGAAGAGTTCACATCCCCATGGGGCTGTGTCAGGTCAGGAGGAGGTGTGCACTGAAGAAGCTGAACTGTATCTTCTAGAATAGCCCAGTTCCAGGTGTGTTTAAAGCCTGATGAATAAACAAGGATAAAAAGGAGATATGCCAAATTACAAGCTTAATCCCTCTGTGTTTTTAGGGCTGTTTGTCACTAGCATCTATCTATCCTGAACTGTATTGTAACCATCAGGCCCAGCATTTTGACCCTAAATCTACTGATGATAGCAGGTAAAGGAAAAATGCCCTAGGAAGATACTGCCTTCCCACACACTTGGTGTCAATCATCAGGAAGCAGAAATTTTAAATAAAGGTTGGATGCTTAGGAGAAGAAAAATTTGTTATAAGAGCTTTTAAAGGTGGCAAAGAGGCAAAAGCAATGCTAGCTTAGACTTTTCTGAAACTTTCAAGTCCCCAGCAAAGGAGAACTGAAGGGGGAAAAAAAAAAAAAGATTTTCTAACTAAAGAATTGTTACAGATTTTGTCAGCGAAGCTAAAGATTAATCAGATAGTCTTGTTATTGTTAACATTTTTGTAATGGTTATTAGTTAATTTGCATGATATTTAAGGACTAGAGCTGCATCTGATTGCAGTCAGTGGGAACTGAATTAAGGTCTAAATCACTGTTTGAACCTCACTTTTGATTTCCTGAAAAATAATGAGGCTTTGAACAGAACAACATCTAATTTGTCTATCAATGGAAATGAATGTTTATCTTCACTCATGCATCTATTAACTTGGAGGTCAGGCAGCTAACATGAAACTGTAGGTTTAACCCTAGGATTTTCTAGGATTATCACTTGCTTGACAGGGCCAAGACCAGAAACAAGACTGATTGTCAGAGTTGCTACTGAGGCTACTTTAAAATGGAGTTGGTACCCACCTGCAGTCAGTAATGCAGTAATTCAGACTGTGCATCAAACTAGTGGCTATTTGGACTCTCCCAGTGAGTTGTCAAGGCCAGCAGTGCTGGTGAAGTGGAACATCAGCAAAGGAAGCAAAGCCTGAGCCCATAAACCCCCTATTCACAATGGTCAATGTCTTTATGCTGTTGCTTCTTAATTCACAGTGAACAAGTGATCATTTTCTGAATCAATCTGACATTTCTTTTATTAATGGAACACTGTTTTCGTTAGATCAGAAATGATAAAACGTCTCAGAATGAAATGGATTTTAAAAATTTCTTAATTAATGAGGGAATATTGATCATTAAGAGCGTCAATTAAGCAAATGTGCATAAAATGGCAAATATAAAGGAACAGCTATAATTAGTATGCTGGCAAACACTGTTATCTCATCAATTAAAGTATGCTGTATCCCACCTTGAGCTGAAATACATCCTACCAATCAAACCAGGGGATACACCAGAAGGTCAGGTGCCAATGAAAAGAGAAACGAGTCTCCAGGTGGAGAGTAGAAATGAAGTAAATGCATCAGAAATAAAGAGCTCATAAATACAATGGTATCAATTCACTGAAAAAGTAGATTTCTTTTTTTCAAATTTTCAAGTTTATTTTAGGGAAAACTCCAAGAGGCTTTTAAAACGATCAGCTCTTACTTGTGAGTGTGAATTTAGGTCCAGCTAAATAGAATCACGTGAAATGAATGTCCCAGATATCACCTGTGGTATGTCTTGTTTTAATGTATCTGCATCAATCTGCCTCTTGCAGGTCTATGATGGGGTCCGGTAGAGAGCCAGATCTCGTGCACCTGGAGGCAAAGACAGTGGATGGTCGTAAGTACATCAGCTTCCTAAGATTGTGGTATTCTGGACTGTCCTCATATTCTTGTAACTACACAATATCATGATGGAAATCTGAGTATTTAGTGATTCAGTCATTTAATATGAGGGGTTTGACTTGTCCAAGGCAAGTCTGTCAGAAGAAAAGTTGTACCAGGATTGGAAAAAAAGTTGGTATTAACAGTCTGTGAAACAAGGAGATAATATGGTAAGGAAGAGCAGGTGATAAGCAATAATTGAATCAGAATATACAGCATTTTTCTTTCTTTTTTTTTTTTTTTGTTTTCCACGTGATTTTTGTTCATAGGAGAAAAGTTCCTGTGTCACAGAGCCTGTCTGTTTGTTTCACACAACAAAAATCATAGTATCATCTTGTACATAGCTTTACCAAACTGTTTTAGTAGACCAGGGATACTCTGCCTTAGGTACTACATTTGAAAACACCTCATTTCTCTTGCATTAAAAATATTTTAATGACCACCCTGAATGTATTCTTCACTATTATTGTTTGTCCTGTCATTGCCCTTCACTTTCATCAGCTATTCTCCCTTCCTTTGCCACTTGATGTGCTTTTCTCCATTCCAGCAGCTGCATTTACCTGCATCTACAAAATATTCTCTTAATTGGCTGTAAATTCTCTCAGGCACCCTGAGCCACCCACTGGCCTTTCCTCCTCCCACCTGTGGTTCCTCAAGGTTTTTATTTGAGCTCCCCTACCTTTGCAGATCTTCCTCGATGGATTTCTTTTCCACAGCACTGGATTGCCTCAGGCAGGCATCACACTAAAAGCCTGTCTGCCATGGATCCTATCATTTTAATTCCATATTGTTTCCTCTGTAAATAGCAATTTTACTGCAACATAGTAAGCAGATTTGTACCGTTTCCAATATGTAAGTATTAATGATGCAGTCAATTAATTCCTTTAAAAAAGGATGAAATTCTTCCCTGAATTGTACCCCCAAATGTAGTGGTGTTACTTGAAACGTATGTTTTCTCATTGGAAACTTAAAAACTGTCCGAAAAGGTAACAGTAAGTAATCAGGTTTTTTTTAACTCACTAAAATTCAGCATGAAAGAGAATTTTTTGGAAGATGAATTTTGAAAAGAAACAGTTGTGATAGAAATCATAAAGTTTTAAAGGTCTTTCCATTTCGGAACATGCAAGATTAGTAAAAGTGAAAGAATTTATTATTTCTATTTCTTATCATTTGTGTTCTCTGGTTATTATTTCTCCTCTCAATTTCACTTACCTGAGCATGGTGGCAAGGCTGGAGACATGAAGCTTCCTATTTCTCGGGACATGCTAAATGAGAAAGAAAGATTCTAGTAGCACAGTGTCTAATTCAGCACAAAACATTAATCTTATAATGCATTGGGAATTTGAGGTCATTGAGACAAAGTGCTGCAATCAGTGTTTACGGTGACCCTTTGAGGGATGTTCAGCTCACACTGGGTAGAGAAGATGCCATGCTCCAAACGCCATGAATAGCCTTGTTTGAGTTCTTAACCTGTAATAAGAACATTTTGCAGACCTGTAACACAATTCTGCAAAAGATTTCTTGAGTGCTTAACAAATTAGTAAGCTTTAGTATAGGTCTTAGCGTGCAAAAAAAAAAATCAGGTAGATGAAAGTGGCCTTGCTGGGGAGGCAGGCACATTAATGAAGAATTATGGAACAGTATGGAACATCAGCTGAGCTCTAGGAATTGATTCTGTGCACTTGTTTTGGCTTAGCTGAGAGGCAGCATGACTTACGTTTCTCTGTTTAGGCAGTGACAGAATTACTAATATAAATCCAACAGTGGTGTCCAACCTTCAGCCAACGGTGACCTCCCTTGTGAACCAGCCATTGGGCTGAAATTTCTGCTCATGAATTAGGAGGTCCCCAGCTCATCAGGAATAGAAGATAATAAGTTGGATATTCAGTAAGTGCATGCTGTGTTTTGCCAGTTCTTCCAGGGAGCACAGGCCACTGGAAGAGGACTGCAGGTCTCAGGACTTTGAGACTGAAGCAAGCTGAGAATATGAACACGGGCAACTCTTGTTACCATGACCAATTTGGTGTATTCAGGTCTCTTGACTACTAGAGCCTTATTCTAAGTGCTAAATCTGTTCCTCTTTCCTGGAAAAAAAGTAGCCATAACCCTCCAATTGATGAGCAAACCTTTCTCCTCTGGAATGAAGCTGGTGTGTTGCTGCTGGTAGGGTGATGAGGTAAAGCGTGCTGAAGTGAGAAAGATACCTTTTTTTCAAGCTGAGGCTAACTTGAAAATATTATTTATTTATTTATTTTATGTATATCCTTCCATTTAGTTGTTTATACTTTGGGAGATCTCTTTTGACGGTTAACCAAGTGTAAAAATTCAATAAAGGAATTAAATTTGTGAAGGTAGACTTGACAAAACAAGACAGGGAGAAAGAAGGAAAGAAAAGGAGGGTGGTGTGAAAGCAACCACACAATACATACAGTAAAATAAAAGACCCAGAGGTGGAAATATAAGGGCTAAACAAAAACCTGCTTCACTCAGTACAAATAGGAAAACAACCTCACTCTATTTTTTTTTTTTTTTTTGTCCCCAGCAGAAACTGAATACTACAACTGCAGCTTTAGGTGAAAGGAGGAGAAATGTCTGCAGAGTATGGTGTTAGCTCATCTCCCTGGCAGGGTTGCCTGAGAACATCTATCAGCAGCAACTTTAGTATTGGGCTTTCCCTGTTAGAATAACAATAACTCTCTGTCTCTGCTCCCTGATTACGGTCTGTCTGTGCATTTTATTTATTGTATTTATATACGTAATGTAAAAGGTTTACAAGAACCAAAATAGGAGTCTCTTAGCAGGCATAAATCAATGCAACTTCAGTGGCATGTTGATTTACACTTGCTGAGGATCTGGCTGGCAGTGCTGTACCTGTGCTCACATTCTCCTTTTAAGTCCCCCTCATGATCCACTGATGAAACAGTAAACAAACTAGGATGCAGGTAACACTAAACAAACTGAGTAAAGACTGTACAATTTAATTGTATTGATGGAGGCAGATTTGCAGGGCTAATAATTGCCGTTCGTGTTTTTAAACCTGTTGTGTAAATCTTGGACAGCACCAGACAAATTTTCATCTCATCAAATGTCCAAATGAAGAAGTAATGTTTCTGTTTATTTTTTAAAGGCTTCAGGAACAATCCTAGTCAAGCTGGGACTGAGTGTACAGTAGGAAGAACTGTTTATTTCCAGCTGGAAGAAGTTCATTTGAACCTTACCTCACATTTCCATTTGTATGCCTGGGTTTTCCTGGTGTTCTGCTTTGGTTTTGGAACAGGATCAAAGTAAGCTGTCAAAGTTAGCAGGAATTGTGATGGTTTTTTTTTTGCCTGGTTTCAGGTCAACACCCCAGTAAGACAAGTAATCCCCTACAGTTCTTAACCATGATAAGCTTTCCTTTGTTGCATTCATCATCATAGTCAGCAGGCAGAGTGATTGGTAAGAGTTAAATACAGGTTTTCTCAAATGCAACTTAAGGTGCTTTCAGGAAGTGTATAAACTTAATGGTACGAGGGTTTTAGTTTCTAGTTTGTTTGTTTTTTAAAGAATAACCTCAAAAGACCCTTAATTAATGGTTTTATCTGATTTGAGCTAGGTAATGTTATCCCAGCACGGCTCGATTCAGGCTGATTGACATGATATTTTTTTTTTTTATTTGAGTGATCCTTGTTGAGGAATCCAGGCTGTTGGTGGGAATTAGAAAAATGGATTTCCTCAAGGCATTTGGAGACTAACTGGCCTTAGACTCTTAGGGAGCCTAAGAGTCTCTATAGGTGCAGGTCAAGAACACCAACCTTGGTCGACCATCGTTTGCTTAGATGACTGTAGATGGATGTCAACTGATTTTGAGTAAATTTTTTAATATAATCTTATTTTTTTCATTTTTTTTTAGTGTGTAGATGAAAGAAGCTAAGGAGCTTCTTATTTGCTGTCAAAATTTTAGAGAGCTCCTGATATTTAAAATGTACTTCTGTTTCCTTTACTTTTCTTCTGCTTGATCTGCATAGCAACTTTTCTTAGTGAAAGGTAATTTAGGTACTTCTGTGATTGCAGGCAAGACCAAAATCTCACCTGGGGGCAGTTGGCATGGTCTGCTTGCTGACCAACAGGGACTGAGCATCTTGCTCATGGTATCTAAATCACAAAGTTGTGCTAGGACTTTAATTATGTTCTCACATAACATTGCAAAAAAAAAAAAATCACTGCTGTGGGACAAAAAAAAAAAAAGTTGGCAACCTAGCCTGACAGTCTTTTTCTAACATATCTGGTATGGGAAATTAATTCACATAGTGCATTAAACATGTGCAGTGACTTTTTTTTTTATTTTCTTGACTGTAGCTGATGATTAATATTTGTCTTGGAGAATGAAGTTTGTTTCCTGATTATATCCTCATGATAGAAATGGTAAAGGATATACTTCCCCATTCAAAGAAAGACTCCTGACTCTGACATGCAATGAAGAAAGAGGAGTAGCAGGATAAAAACAGATCTGTGAGTTAGTTAGGAAATGGGCTCGCTCCAATTCATTGGTTTTCATTACTGGTTAAGAGCTTTGCATCTGCTGAGCCCTGGAGAGTTGTGAATATATTCCTATATCATAAATGTTTCACTAATCAACATTTAGACCAGATGGGAATGGATAAAGAACAGTCATGTTGTGTGTTTCAAAAAAAAAAAAAAGAAAAAAAGAAAAAAAGCGGGGGGGAGATTAAAGTATGAGAACATTTAATTAAATAGTTGTCACTCGTTGTCACTGGAGGTGGTGGTTGCTTAAGCTTTACCTGGACTGCCAAGGCACATGGACAAATTCTTGTGATCTTTTCAAGGCTTCTCTTACTAGTCACTGTTGGAGATGGGTTACAGATCTGTACCTTTTAGTGAGATATGGTACTACCATGTTCTTCTTATGGTTCATTAGTTAAAGGATGTCAGGCATCCTTCAAAAAATCAAGAAATGATCCCTAATGTCTAAGTTGCGTAGTAATGAACAGAGATACACCATAGTAAATCTGGAAGACCAACAAGCCATAGATTGTATGGATACTCTGTATAAGCTCCTGATCTGTCCATAGTGTATTTCTTTGTAGAGAACGGGACACATTCCTCAATTAATTAGACAAGAGGAGGAATAAAAAACAGGAAGAATAATATATTTGCAGTGAGTACAGTGAATATTTTCTCTAACTCTCCTTGCGATCAAATAAAGTTTTCCAAAGACACCCATGAACATTTAGACTGGAAAGCAGTGGGTATTAAAGTTTGAGCTGTCATCCAAAATAACACTCAGCAACAAAGTGTCCTGAAGGAATTCTCCCTCTGCTTTTTGAAAGACTTTGATACTCTTCTGTGTATTTTTGCAGAGGCTTGCCAACTTCCAGTAACCACGAACAACCTTCTATCTCCACCAGCTAAGCCAAAACATGTCTCTGGAATGTTTTGCCCTTGAGAACATATTAGCATGGAGCTCAAGCTAAACAGAGAAGACTAAAACGTATCATGGCACAGGGTCCCTCTAGCTCTCAATTCCTGCTATATGTTAGCATCTGCGATTCTCTTTCACTGACACAGATTAATTTTGTCAGAGGTTTCCCTTACAAGACGTCTCCTCCATTCTTGTTCTGTGACTTTCCTTGCTTCCTCTTTAGAAATAGCTGCCATTCCCAGAGAAGAATCCTACTTTAGATGTCTAAAACTGTCTAAATCAAAGTGTCTGGGGGGATAAGAGCTGGAAGTTATGTTCTTCCCTCCAGGCGCAGCATGACTTTCTTGTATATTAAAAACAGCAGCTGTTGTTGGAGGTGAGGGTTCTGGAAATGAAAAGCATAAAGTCCTAATTACCTATGGCAGGGAAAACATCTGTGTGGGAAAACTAATGAAATTAATTCCAGAGCTTAGCAACTAAATACATTAATTGTCATTAATTAATGCTAAACTACAAAGCTCTGCCAATGGAATCGCATAGAATGTCCATGAAAATGAGACGCTGAAACAAAATCATTGAGTTCATGTGAGCAAAACAAAAATTCCCTTAGGAAAAATGAGAGATCCAGACGCTGCAAGAAGCCTGCTTTGCCTTCTTTCTGTATCCCATAGCAGAGAGAGCTTTTTTTTTTTTTTTTTTTTTGGTGTGCACATCTCAGAGTTTGGCTGTTTGGGAGATTAGTTTAAGCAATTTCAGAACTCTGCCCTTTAGTAGTTATTACTGGCATTTTAGAACTGAAGCCATGGAGAATTGCACTGTAAAAGTTCACAGGAATTGCCTTAGTAAATCTTCATCAATGGTACAATCACTGCTGCACAGACTCCGGTGATCACAGCAGAAATAGACATAGTCACCATTCCTTCATTAATGCAGGATTGAAAAAACTTCAGTCACCTCTAACAGATGTCAGCCTGAACTGCTCTCTATAATCTCTTGTGGAGGAGATTCCTTAATCATCCTTGATGGCCTGTCCTAGCAGCACCCATCCTGCTACGTCCGTGTATTTGCAGGGTAGATAACGTGTTTGTGTGGGAAACATGATGGCACAGCAGTCTCCTCCTAGTGCTTCCCAAAGAGCCACTGTGCCTGTGGAAGTAAAAGAAAACAATGGTGGTAGGTTAAAAAAAAAAAAAAAAAAAAAAAAAGGAAAGAAACAAGGTGAGAAACAGAAGTCTGATCCTACAATAGCTCTAGGCCAGGTGTTTTGATCCCATGTGTGAAAAGCCACCCAGTCTTGCCAATAGGACAGCTCAGGGCCAGCCACGTCGACTGACTGCTCAGCACAGTGCTTTGTTGTTGAAGCTGAGGATTTCACTCAGGACCCTTCTTGAGACTGAATGAGAGCGGATGAATGTGAGGACGTGTAAAGGGCTGTCCATCGTATAACGGACTCAGTTAACAGGAGAAGTGGGAAATGGCTGTGCTGCAGATGGACAGATTTGTGTCCATTCTGTCTTTTGACTAGTAGCCCCCCTTAGCTGCTTTTTCCCTGGCAGCAGGGGGACAGAGGAGACTGAACAGCTTTGAAAAGGGAATTTCCCTGAGCTCACTGGAATGAGCAGGCTTGGACTTATATCTCTCCCTGCCCTCTCGTGGCTAATGTGGAAAAAATCATGTCCCTGCAAAGGGAAATGCACTTTGATCACACTGTCTGGGTTATATTAATTAATGTTTTGCACTGAGCTGCAAAAGAATAAAATGTTATAAACTGCAGTGACTAATAATACTTATCACTTTATATATTCCAAGAACTCTGCAAATGTCGGGGTAAAATCATCCCTCATCAAACTTTCCTGAAGGTTCGTTACCCTGCATTTCTGTTTCAAGCAGAAGTCAACAGTCCTTAGAAACAAGGAAAGAAATGTCAAATGATAGATTTTAATTAAACCCAAGATTAAATATGAGATAGTAAAAATCTAGCCATTTCTATTTCAGTGGAAAATGCTGTTTCTCTGATCAGAAGGCAGTAATTATATCAAACAAGGGTCTGTGCTTCTTCAACAGGGAAGAAGATTAGAAGTAGTCCTAAGATTAAATGCCATGTAGTGTTTCTATCATTTAAGTGCTAATGCTAAAATGCCAAAATCCTTTTTCCTGTAAATCAGTTTTCTCCTTAAACAAAGTACAACTTCTTAATTGATCTGAAAGAGCCTAAATTGAATACAGAGAATCTGGTTCTGTATTCTGGGATAAATTACCACCATGAAAAAATTCAGACTGATTTCCTTCAGGTGATGGATTACGAGATGAGCACCCTGCAGTGCTTCAAAACAGGAGATGAAGAAGTCCCATATGGTAACAGCAGATGAGCTGGCTTTAGGGCTGCATTTAGGCCATTTACTTTGAAGCAAACAACTCAGTGAAGCTCAGATATCCAACTTCAAGAGTGGAATGATTGCCCAGGTCTGCCAGAGTGCATTTACCTACACAGTTAACAGAGATGTAGGTAAAATTTTTGAACCAAGTGGTGATATGAATTACTCTGTAGTGTGTGGGTGCTGTAGGAAATGCAGAGGTGTGCCAGGAAAGGGCTTCTCAGTGGTGCCATTATGGGGCAGGTGTTCTCGTACTTGTGTATATTCTGGACCTTGGCCATGTTCTTAATAAACTCAGGCATGTGACTGTGTAGAAGCTGTCGTGGCCTCCAGTAAATCCCCCACAATGGGGATGACAGGTGAACTGTGGAGGCTCAGCACAGAATATATCTATCCTGCAGCATAGAAACAATTATTCAAACCCATAGTCACTTTGGGAGTCACAGGACTTGAGCTGTTGCTTCCGTGAAGTGTCCCTTGTGCCTCTGTTGCTCCTTCACTTGGTTAGTCCCTAAGTTTAAGCTTAAACCTGGATAGCATCCAAATAAACTCAACAAGGCAGGTAATAGTGCTGAATGATACATCCTTGACAAGTTTTGTGTCAGACCTAAGTCACAAGCATTAAGTTTTGCCACCTTCAAGCACTGACTCTGATGTACTCCCAGCATGGAACCCCAAGGGTGGAATGCAGCAATTAGGTCAGTGATGTTGGTCTCTCTCTTGGTACAAAGGAGCAACATACAGGTCTGATATCTGGATTAGTATTGAATGAAAGAAGTTATGAGAGGCTGATCCATGTGAAGAAGGAATGAACTTAAAGGAAGAGAGCAATGAAGGGTAAATTTACCAGAGGTGTAAGGGAAAAGTGTTAATGTTGCTTTGAATGGATGGTGTCAGTTCATATCACATGAGGCTGTGAAGCAGAAATGTGGCCTCAGCAAGTAGGTTTGTGACAGTAGGGAAAATCTGTGCTCAGGATCTCAAGTGTCTTGTTTTTGTCCTTTTCCTTTCAGATGCCCAGTACATCACCTGCAAGATGCAGAACTGCAGCGAAGCCACTCGAAGCAAACCCTTTCCAGGCTATATCGACCATAATTCCCTGATTGTCCAGGATGACTATGTCTTTGTTCAGGTGCAGAACACCCTCTTCTCTTATTTATTCTATTATTTTATATTCTATTATTTTCTCTTTCCTTCTTTTGCATGCATGTGCATATATGTTAACCCCCAACTAATCAGAGAATAATAAAGGCACCGAGTGGATTGTAACAGTTCATTACAATGCTAATAGAGTTTCTTCTACCTTTAGTATCTTGTCACTGTAGGGTCATAGAGTTCCTTCCTGAAGCATCCGCTGTGTGTACTGGAGTAAACCTCCATGCCACTCCTGCAAGCTCATCAGCATTCTCAGATTAGTGTTCTCACCCCCCAGCTCGAAGTGACGTGCCAGTCTTCTCCTATCGCAAGGGCAGTAGACTGAAGCTGTTTTAAGCACAAGAAGGAAATAGAAAAGAGAGGGAGGGAGTCAGGGGAAGAACCAAGGAAGGAATAATCAGGCTTTATTGTTACGCCTCAGTTGTGATTATAGTGAAAAGGCTGAAGATGAGATGTACTCAGCCAAGCTGTGTTCCAGGTGAGAGCTGGAGAATAGATCTGAACTACTGTGGGTTTCATTAGCCTGCTGCCAGGGTCCATTTAATAAGAGATGAAAAGGACAAAAAATAACAACAGAATTGTGGGAAACATGGAGGTGAACTGGAAATCATTAGGACTAAACTGGTTTTACAGACAGCTTATATTCTGTCATGCTTGGGGATGGAGTGAAGATAGAGGATTGATATTTTGAATTGAGTGAGTTGATTCCTAATTGCCTTCAGTTAATGAACTCAATCATAAACATAAATACCTTTCTAAATCATGCACAAATAAATCTGGAACATACATTCCAGAGTAGCTTTTGTGCCTTCTGTGTCTGGGACATAAATAAAATGTTTATGAGGTAAGAAAAACAGGTGCACACAATGCTGTTCAGACTCGCTCTCTAATTTCAGATTAACTGTGTGTGTGTCATGAGTGACACAAGAACTGGGGAGTTTATATCTGAAATGATTCATTGCTTCATCACTGATGCCTTGGTTTTGTGCTCTTCAATATTGTCTTCTCTGTTTTGACCTAATTTTATGGCACACTAGAGAGAAGTTAATCCCTTTGCCCCACTTGAAGTCAACTCTGGGGAGATTGCCTGCCTTTCTGGACTGCCCTTGTATTTTGATGCTTTTCACTTTCTGCCTATAAACTGTTGTGTAGCATTATCAGTGCTGTAACATTTCTTTATTCCACCTCAGTGCTAGCTGCATGGTAGAAGGAGGAGAGTGTGAGGACAGGAAGTCTCTTACAACCTTTCCCTTAATGTCCTGAGGAACTTTTCACAACCTTAACTGCTCAAAGAGATAGTACGTGCCAAGTGTTAATAATTAACACTTGCATGAATGAAATAATATTTTAATCCCTGGAAACAGTCTCTTTTTTTTTTCCTAGTAGTCAGTGAATTAACTGCTGAGTGGTAATTTCAAATAGCATTCTTCAAAGGGTTACATATGTAAGTTATCTGGCTTGCAAGTAATAAAATAAATAATTGCTAAATAAAATGCTGTGAGTGATATTGGACTTTACCATATCCCAGACACTATTCTTCAGAGGAGGATTAGTCTCACGCTAGACACTGAAGGGCTGGAAGAATAGATGAGTTCCATGAGAACCTGCCCCAGCCTTCATCTCCATCTAGCTTTTCCACAACTAAGGGATTCGGAAGGAGAATTAGTAGGTTCAAAAGTTGAAAATAAGGGAAAGTGGGTTCATTTTTCCCACTACACCCTGTTTTCTTTACATTCACTCTGGCATTCCTTTCCCTAATTTTTGATCAGTTCCCTCAAAAAATAGTTGAAGAGCTTTAATGTAAGTAGTTCTTAGCCTCTACGTATCTTCCATTTTAAACTATTGCAGTGTCTTTTAAAACACTCACTGCTAAAGTGAAGTCTTGATAAGCCCAGATAACAGGCAATTAAAGCAAAGTTCTGCATGGAGAATCCCTCAGATTTTTTTTTCCTTCAGTGTCTTTCATCCATGAATTTCAAAGTAATTTATAAACACTGATTATGCTTCAGCAGCTAACATTGTCAGCTTTTTTTTTTTTTCCCCCTCATTAAGATGTGGCGTAAAATGAAACCACACATTGCTTTAACCCAGTGTGTTCAAGGGATTGCCATCAGTATATAGGCACTAATATAAATAGCCAAATTTACAGAAATACCAAATCAGCTCAGGTTCTCCTGCCTTTGGGAGATGTGAATGTTTAGGTGATCTGGAAACATGGCTTGTGCAGGGCCACACAGGAACCAGATCTGGAGATAGATATAGAAATCAAGCATCATGTCTGCCAATCTGCTTGTCTAACCAATAGACCACACCAGCTTTACAAACAGAAAACAGCTTGTTTTGTGGTAAGAGGAGAGCAGATGGTCAGCAGGTGACATAATGGCCTAAATGAAGCTAAGGTTACACCTTCCCAATACTTTCACCTGAAATTCTGGCCTTTGTCTCTCTTTGTAGAAAAGGGGATTTCTCTTACTCTCTATTTTTCAGCCACTGTCAGTTGGATCAATGGTTATTCATCACCTGTAACAGCACTGCAGTTTTAAGCCACTGCCACCAATGCTGTGTTGTTTGCCTTGACAGTTTTTGCTTGATGTTTTCACTAGTAATAAAAATATTTTAAAAAACACTGAAGATATCTTTTCTGCTTTTCTCATAGTTGACATCAAGTGGACGACCACATTATTACGTTTCTTATAGGAGGAATGCATTTACACAGATGAAGCTGCCAAAATACTCCTTGCCCAAGGTAAGCTGTTGTTGCTGGAATGCCTGTATGTACCTACATGTTTTCTGATTATTCAGAAATTACTGAATTCAGCACAAGTAACCACAAGATGACATGCAATGAGTGAAAACATCATTCTTTAAGATAACATTTGCAAGCAAAACGGGACTCAAAACAAAGTCACCACTTTGGCTATTCAAGGACATCAGCATGAAATACAGATAGATACCATGGCCCATGTCAATTAATTTTTTGAGGGATTCTCTTTTCTTGTGTGTGTGTGCGTGTGTTTGTTAAAATTCCCTTCTTCTTTCCCTGTTCTGAGTGGGTCACTTTTTGTACTTTACCTCATTAGCAGATTTTAATGGGAACCAAGCAAAGAGATGGCTTTGTGTGCCTTCTCCTTACCCTCTCTAATTAAGAACAATGGTGAATCAGCACCGGGGCTTGAAAGGCTATTACTGCCTTCTGTTGCTGATTTTTTTCTTAAAGACCTATATAAAATGTTAGCTTCATTTTGAAGGAATCACCATTTTGCAGCTGGGTTCCTAACTGCTTCTTAACAAAGACAAAGAGCCTTTTAATTCTTGTTATAGCCTGGCTTAAATGAAATCTAAGCTCAAAGGAAGCAAATATCTGGTGGATTCCATGTGAGATCTAACATCTGGAGACAAATGACAATCCCTGCTTAATTTCTGGGAATGCAAAAGGGAAAAAAGAAACTGCAAGGTCAGCTTGTTCCTAGAAGTTGAAAGTACATCATTATTTGTAGATGGAAATATTCAAGGGGATAATTTGGCTATTATCACAGCTGGCTGTCTTTGATTCCTCACTCCAACAGACCTATCTAAAGTGGATTGACTGGGTGACCTTCATCATATAACCAGAGCGTAGCTCAAACCCAAGCCTTCAGAGCCATACCTTACTTACACAACTGTTGTACCTTTGTTCCTGTTTACATCACCGGAAAAATCCAAGCTCTCAGGACTTTGGGGACCCTAACATGATAGTTTATAGGCTCTGACACAAGAGAACTGTCCAGTGAAACCTAACTTAAGAATATTGTTTCTCTTAAAGTAGAACATATATTTTTTCTATAAAGATGCAGAGATTTGGAGATTGAATTCCCAATGTACTTCTTTCTACAATCCCAGGTAAACCTTGCACTTTGTGTGAGACCTAAAACTCTCACTGCCCCAGAATCTTCAGTCATGTTTTAAGATATTACTCTAAGGCATAGATTGAAACTTCCCATGCAAGTGGGAAGGAATTCCTCTGTCAATTCAAATACAATAAACAAGTATAATATGAAGTAGTCCTTAGCAGACAAATTGCATTTTTAGGATGGGTTTTGTAACATCCAAATCAGAATTGTTATTTATAACTGATTCAGACCATTTGCAAAAAGACTGATTGTTTTGAGCTGGTTATCTGCTTTACCACCCACTTATTTCTCCAACTGTCTACCTTCTCAAAGAGATCTCTGGAAAACCATGGAAAATATACTATGATTAAATTCCAGCATGTTCTCAGAGAATAGGTATAAGAGTAATACATTCATGTTATTTGACGAAATTAAAAAGCAGATATTTAAGGAGATAAGATGCTTTGTCACAAACTGGGAATGTCTTCAAAGACCGAAGAGCTACGTTTGGCTTGGAAGGAGCTGCAGTGGAGCTGTGGCTGTCTGGGAGTTTGATATCAAAGCAAGATAGCTGCTTTTATTAAAAATGTACAAAGCACTATATTATTCAAAGGAATTGAAACAAACAGCTTCTTTTATGCCTCAATTCTCTTTCATCTCCGTCAGCTAAGAAAGTGGGGCCAAATATGGCAAAGAGTGCTAAGCGACTTCTGGAATTGAAGATAGAAATATCAAGCTTTTTGTCTCTGCATGTTGCTCCTCCTGAACTGGAGGGGTGCAACGACAGGCAGCTCTAGCAGGTGATATTGCTGTTCAAGCAGGAATGGCCTATAGTAAATCAAAACTAAAATGCTCTGGTTGTTCGCATTGATATCCTGGTAACCAGTTTGATTAAAAGCCTGAATGAATGTGAAACTCTCTCCAACACAAGCATGTGTCTGCACACGTGCAAAAGGTTGTATTAACCCTGTAAATGGTATTTATTGAGACTTATTAACTTCTGCAGTGAGGCTTCTTTGTGAAATACTACTGCCCATTTTGTACCACAGCACCACAGTATGTTCGCTGTTATAGACTCTGTATTATCACTCACAATAATCACCTTAAATGTACACAGAGGGTGCTCAAACTCTCTCCATTCTAGACCAATGCACTAGGCAGACATCTTTGAATGCAAAAGCAAGACAACCAATTTCTCATTAAAAAATACCTGTCCTTAATCCAGTGCTGGACTGAATACTGATTGAATGGGTGTTTGTGGTACTTCTGTTTTAAATTCATTATCTTCTTTCAGCCTCAGGATAATGGTAGAAGCAATAACCAAATAAAAAATCCTGAAATAGAGACCTTAAAAAGAGGCGACAATCTCAGTAATTGACAGGATAAAATAGGCACTACACATCCCTGATATTTAACTTGTCAGGAAGAAAAGTACCCTGACCAAGTGCAAAAAGGGTAACTGAAACATGTTTAGTGATTCAGAAAACCTTGGCCTTTAGTGATTGAGCAGATACCTGATCGAACCCATGCACAGCATCATGCTCTTGCTTTGTCTTTGGAAAGTCAAGAAGGACGGATAGTAGAACTGCATATTAATGTACCTCTACTGTGGGCTGGAATAGAAAGAGGAAAGCTCAGGTTCTCATAGGCAGGTGCATGGGGAGTCCCCTGAAGGTAGCAATGGCTGTATGAGAAAGGTCCCTCTCCTCCCTCTTTCTGTAGAAAACTCAAATTAACATTCTTTGGACTAGTGGAAGACTCAGTCAAGTTCTTGCTATATATCAATATGAAGGCGCCTTTTTTTTTTTAAATTATTATTATTTTTATTATTCCTTCCTAAAAAAACACTCCCTACCATGAAAAGAAAAAAAAAAGTGAATAAAAGATGTGAACGTGATATGCTGATCAATTTTGATTTTCCCATTGTGAAAACCAGAAAATCTCTAATGTTGGTCAATGATGTGTTTGATGCCTGTATACTGAATCCATTCTATCAAACCTTTGTATTGTACCTGCATCTACTGGACAAGGCCGTATGCAGATGAAAAGTTAACTGATCCAAAAAGGCAAACAGTTGGAATATTATTTTCTTTGACTTTCTACACTATGTGTATTATGCTATTTCTGTCTGTCTGTGCTTCTCCTGGCTTAAATTTCTTTGAGTGAGCCTCACTGTGTTCTTAGACTAGCATATTATTTCATGATCTGATCAAAACTCAGGAAGCATCCAGCAAATATATTAACTTATTTGCTTCTTAAGCATACATGAAATTGCCTTTAAGTTTTCCTGGTGTTGATCAGAATATCTTTTTACCTCTGTGCCCTTGTTATTAAAATACTTTTGATTAAAATGGTATATTAATAAAACTGTACATTCACCAGACAAAATGAATTTTACTTATAATCTCTCTGTTTAAGTAGAGAGGTCTGTCCGTGTGTGCACACATATTTAATTTCAAGTTTAAATTTGAGATTACAACTGTGCTAGCCGATGCTGCCTGAAGCACACTGGGATCATCTACTCATGTAGTTCTGCCAGCAGATTGACTAGGGTGATAGTCTGAAATGAGAAGCCTCTGACAAACAGCTGTGGCAGTTACTTCTATTAGCACAACTGGAGCTGAGAGAGGATATCTGTTCACAGCCACAATCAGTAGAAGCCAATGGGACTTATATTAACTTTCCTGTTGCCTCAGGATTTAAACCAATCTCTTCCTCCACAAAAGCAGCCCTTCTTCTGGGATATTTTTTTTCTGCAGCACAAAGAAGCAGGTAAATCAAGTGAATATTCATCCACTCCATACTCAGATCTGTATGTGAATAAACAAACTACTTTTCTGAATTTTAACTTTGTGGTGAATCCACTTTAAAATTTATGTCAGATTTCTTCTGTATATTATTTTTCATCTTTTCAGTATAAAGCTATATCTGAAAGTATTAATTCCCTCTCATAAAATAACAAGAAAGTAAATTGTCAAAGACTGTTATTAACAGAAGGAAGAAGTAGCATCAACTTCCAGAGAATATATTTTCTGATAGAGCTCCCAGTTTTGCATATAGCCCTGGCTGAGATTCATGGATGCAAAATAGCTTTGGGATATCTGCCCAAAGCAGACAGCTGAATCGTTTGGGAATCACCTGGTTCTAAGAAGTCTGGATTTCTTGTCCTACCTCCACAGTTTTTCAAGGCACCAAGGAACTCAGGGCTCCTGTATTGGGCAGATAGAGCCTGGGAATTTCAGTGGCTTTAAAAAAAAAAAAAAAGGAAAGAAAAACTAGAAAGAAGGATTCAGGTTTAATATACATATGTATATATATTTAAATTATGCACTTTTCATTGTTTCTTTTCTACTGTAACACAGAACAAACACAGAAAAATAAAACTTCACTCGTAATGCTAGTGATCTAACTACAATTCTGCTCTTTATATCTACTGAGGTTTAGGGATGTCTGCCTGTTCTGTTGCTGGAGGGGTGTTTAGCACAGTGGTCCAAGGTGTTGGCTCCTAGGTGACACTGTCATTAGAAATAATAAACAGCAGGAACATTGGCTCTGCGTGTTCACCCATTATATCTTTCTTGTATCAGCTTCCTAGCATACTTGGTTTCTGAGAGATAGGCAAGAAGCAGATGTTTCCAATACTGCTTTTTCTTTTATTTTTTTCTTTATTTTTTAAAGGATTTTAATATCTGTGATTGTACAATCACAAGCGGTATTGCTCAAGCGCCAAAAATTAAAAACAAACAAACAAAGAAACACAAGAACAACCAAAGCACTCATTAAAATGAAAATTTTGGTAGGGGGAAAAAAGCGCTGCTGTATGACACTATTTCCAATGTAAATATTCAATTAACACCTTATCAGTTAATTACCACTTTGAAAGTTGGCAGAAGAGAGCTGTTGTAAAATATTCCTA
This sequence comes from Cygnus atratus, assembly GCF_013377495.2. Lineage (NCBI taxonomy): Eukaryota > Metazoa > Chordata > Aves > Anseriformes > Anatidae > Cygnus > Cygnus atratus. The sequence continues at coordinate 11,743,251 of NC_066368.1, forward strand.
GATGGAATTCTCCACTTATGTTGTCTGCAGTTTTCAGTTAAACTCCAGCCTAAATATATCTTTTGCTCCTCCACAATTACTGTGATGCTCTTGGAAATGACAGGGCAGAGATCCCTCTTGTAACATGCCTCTGTTTTCTTTCCCCAGGATATGCATGTTATCAGCACAGACGAAAGTCAGGTGTTTGCAGCTGTTCAAGAGTGGAACCAGAACGACACATACAATCTGTATATCTCCGACACCCGAGGGGTGTATTTCACCCTGGCCTTGGAAAACGTCAAGAGTAGTCAAGGACTGGAAGGGAATGTGATGATTGACCTCTATGAGGTATGTCATGACTCCAAATTTCTCACTCCTATCTAAAAAGCTCACACAACATCAGTACCATTGCATTCTTGCACATCAGTCTCATAGTATGCATGTGAACAGCAGAGTCAGAGCAAAACACATTTTTACCCTTCTTTTAATCAAGGATCTGAGTGCAATTATATGAGTTTCAAGCCAAACTTTGCATGGGTGTTGAAATTAGGTCCAGCCTAATAGTGTGAACAGAATCACTGTTGTACTCTCCGGTAGATTCTCAGGTGAGGAAAAGCTCATGTTTATGCATTGGAAGATGTAGCAAAACAGCTCATTGCATTCCTAAAAGGAACTCTTTAAGTTTCTCAGCCAAAATCCAGCTGACCCAAGCCTCTGACCCACATTGGTCTAGCCTATGGTTCAGAAGGTTCCCAGCACTCTGAATTGCATCATTCTCCAATTCTGCCATTTTAGTTGTGCTTCTGAAAGCCTAAGCTCTAGCTATAGAAGGAAGTAGAGACAGTAGTTTTCAGCTATCTTTGTCACTTTCCTCAGCTTGGACTCTTCTGGGAATTGAATTAGCTTTAAACAGACCCTCCTGGACTATCCTATGAGCATAGAAACTCTCCTACTTCACATTGATGTCACCTTTACCCCCAAACCTTTTCCTGACAAGTGCATTCTGCCTAAGCTTACCTGTAAGAAGGCCAATTTACATTGTCTTTTGTGACAACTGATCCTAAGAATAGTACTCTCAATATATGCTTGTACTTCTCTTGGTCTGATGCCAGTCTTACTTCTGGAGACAGCTAAGTAGAAATTCAGTCCTCAGATGCTGTTTTTAGGATCAGCTTCTCTCTTCAGATCTCTTCCAGTGGATTATATGACCATTTAGAGCCAAGGAATAGCTCTGAGTTCCTTTGAAAATGAAAACTCTTCCTGTATTTCCCCATCACTGTCTGAATATTAGCTCTACTACACAGTTCGCCTTCAGCTGCCCTTTACTTGGAAACCGCCTTGAATTGTGCAGAGAGCCTAAGCATTGTACATAAATGCAGATGAATTGTAGGAAGATAGGCACTGTCATTTCCCAGTCATTTGGAGTTTTCTACTATTAATCTCTCTGCAATGCTAGCAGCCCATGGAAAGGCTGTTGCCTCTTATTACTGCCAGCTCAAGAAGCAGTTTCACTGCATTATGTAAAGGTGTCCTACATCCCAGGGGGAAAGAAAAGCCTTTGTTTTTTATTAGACTGACACTACACAGTAACCTGGATTGAAATTGATAGAATTAGACTTGTAGCGTCATATCTGCAGATTATCTAGATAGAAAGAATATTGGCTGACACTGAACCTGGCACAAAACTTCCTTTCAATTTGATGTTCTAGCTGGAAGGGAACAGAAAGCCATCCAGCAGGATTCTCCCAGTAGGGTTGTTGCAAATGATGAATGCTCTAGGGATAAATGGAGATCAAGATCAGAGAAGAAAAAATGCATAGATAAATTAAAAGGAAGTGGAGAAATTGCAAAATGACTCCTTCTGTAGTGACAGAGGATATTTAGTAAAGCAATATTACTTCAGAAGATGCCAGAGAAATGCCTGCTAAATGTGCATGTGTCTGTATGCATATGTTTGGCAGGTATAAAAAGTAAGTTCATCTGGTTGAATTGTAGTGAATGTGTTTCTGTGTGCAAATTTCTAATCTGGTTCTGCAACAAGGATAAATATCCTCAGTTCTTCTCAATGGAAAATTGTATTGGGCATGAGAAGAAAATAGAAGTTCTTCCCTGGTGCCTAATCATGTTCTTCTTTCTTCTCTCCTGGAGAAAAGCTCCCAGGAGGCTTTCACTGGGAGATTGTTATTTCAGGGTGTGGGCTCTTCTGCTTCTGGACATTGTAGGGGATGAGGAGACCACTGCCAGTGGGACACTACTCTTTCTGAAGGTGGGACAGGGTAGGGTATGAGAATAGCTCTTCTCCCCATCACCTTCCAGTGCCAGTGCATCTGTATGACACTGGACCCAGCATTCAGTGGTTCTGCAGTTGCAAAGTCCTAGAGACCATTGTAGAGAAAGGAAAGAACAAGAAGCACTGGCCAGTGGGTACCCTTTGTAATTCCTACACCTCTTCAGTGATGTGGTGTGGCTCTGCTTGACTCTTTAGCTGGGCTGTTCTGCCGCAAGATCATCCTGCCTGTGGGATTCCAGCCTGAGAAATAATAGTTGGCCTCTTTAACATGGAAAGAAACTGATTTTATTTTTTCTGGTTTGACTAGTGATTGAAACAGAATGGGACTCATTATAAAAAAATGGAGATGTGAGGAGATGTGCCAGTAGCTGTGGCATACATTCCTATCCAGGACTTATATTTTTTTAGTAGTATGTATTTTGGGTGAGAAACATATGTTTAAAGTATGAAGTTGCTGATGGGGAGTGAAGAATGTGTTTTGAGTTGTGTGCTTTGAGTGTCTTGTATTAAACTTCCACTGAAAGCATAGACAGCATTTGTACCTACACACAGTGCATGTGAGGCAGGGAGGGATTGTCTACAAAATCCAGGCAGGCCTGACACAGCGCTTATTTCTCTGAACACCGGTGGCCATACCCTTACTTGTACAAGTCTGTGTCTATTATGGTTGTGTGAACAAGTCATTGTGTGTGTCATGGATGTGTATATGCAATACCTGTATCTCTTCCTACCAAGAGCACACAAGCATGTATGCTGTGTGCAGTCTTTTTTAAGATAAAGCTGTCCAAAGCTGACAGCATAACTTACACTTTGCTTTCTCTGGAAAGCATTTTGAGTCCCAGCCCAGGACTAGAATCATAAAAAGAAAAAAATCATAGGATTTCAGAACACATTTATCACCTGATATATAAAATGCTTTTTAATCATTTATGGCCAGCATTTCACAGGGACTATATAATACAACTATTTCAGGACAACAACGAAGAAAAGTACAAATGGAGCTATAGGCTCTGGCCTCTGGTAGTAAAGGAAGAACTATGTTACTTTTTCAGCCCTGGCTATTCATACAATATTAGTAAGAGAGAGAGTACCCCTGTCTTTTCAGGATGCCTTTATACCACAAAGAAATCCTCTCCTTATTCAGGAGAGACAAAACAATCTAGTTCAAACATAGAAAATATTACCTTTTTGTGCTTATGTCAATAATATATCACTAAACTACTTAATTTAAAGACTATTGCCTGCTAGAGCAAGTCATGTCTAAGTCTTTAAGTAACTTCAAATAAAATTCAGTGCCATTACTCAAGGTAGAAAGGGCTATTCAGAATGAATAAATACACCAATGTACTGTACCAATGCACTCTACAGTAGTAGTGCCATGGCATGTGGCTAAAAGTGCAATAAGGTCCTATTGACTGGGAGTAGTGTCATCCAGATAAAGTCCCATAATTAAATCAGTTGAGCTGGAACAAACTCTGAATCTGCTGAGTAACCATTTGCCACATGATGCAATTTAAGTAATAATCTCTATGAATAAAAAGCCTCGGTGAATGATCCTGTGCACCAGCTCTGCATCATAAGAAAAGATTGGGCTGGATGACTGAACAGGCTTGATGGAAAACAAAAAGTTTCTCACTTTCCCCCACCTTCTCCTGATTTCCCTTCCCTTTTCATTGTAGCACTCAGACTGCAGAATGACAGCCTAACAAATTCATTCGCAAGCTGCAGCAACTATTGGATTATTGATTTTCAGTGTGCTGAGTAGATGGGAACATTCTGCAATGTGAGTTGTGGTTTGTGGTTGACTTTTTTTTTTCTTTTTTCTTCCCACTAAGGCACTTTTGGGCTTGATTCCAGTGTGAGACTGTTAGCATAACATCTTTCCAAAATCCTTCTGCAAGTCAATGGAGTAAAGCTCTTGGATAAAATATTGGGAAGAATAAAAGGATGACGATCTCATTGCTAGCTCTATAACTAGCATTCTGGGTGGCCTTTCTTGAGTCACTGATGCTTCAGTTTCCTCAAAATACAAAACTGGTATAAAAAATCCAATGTACCCCAAGTTACCCTGTTGAAACGTTGATAACTGCAGAGCACACTGAGATCCTTGTATAAAATGTCTTAAGCAGGCTGTGTGAGAATAGAAGCACTAAACAGCAAGTGTATATTTGTGTTGTCATTTCCTCTGCAAGGTCTAAATTGCTACTGTTTCCTACTACTGCATGTAAGAGGCAAATAATTCCCCTGTACATATTTCATCTTTCAGGGGAAAGGATGTCTACCCAGATGAAAGATTGTCACTTTACAGATAATGCTATTGCCATCTTACCATGTTCCTATGCTGCTTCTGAAATATAATCTTTTTCTTCCATTTGCCACCTTTTCACCTGTGATGGTGTTATCATGTTCCCAGCCCTTCAGTTTGCCTTCTTTTGATATTCCTTGATACTTCTTGCCCTGACATCTGCCACACTGACACAGCCACCAGATCCCTGTTGGGTTTGACATGGCACAAAAGACATGTACAAAGAACCTGCATGGGCTTGATCTATTTTTCAGCCATGTCAATTTTTCCTAGGTAGCAGGGATAAAGGGAATGTTCTTGGCTAACAAGAAGATTGACAACCAAGTGAAAACTTTCATCACCTACAATAAAGGGAGAGACTGGAGTTTGTTGCAGGCTCCGGACACAGATCTGAGAGGAAACCCTGTTCACTGTCTCCTAGTAAGTACCTGAGGAGGGGAGAAAAGGAGGGAGGGGGGGACGACTTGGGGGTGCTAACAAGCCAGACCAATCTTTTTCTACCAGGTAACAGAAGGGGAGGGCAACACCTCTCTCCATGCGGCACAACTCATGGGGGCAATGCTGCATTTTAAAAGTGCGGTACATCAGGCTTGGGCCGCCAGATGGCATACCAAGAACTGGCTTTGTAATTTAATGTAATTTAATTTCTGGAACAAAAGGAAGCGTCGTAGATCAGTTTCCTTCTGCACAACTGATGGTCTCCCCTTAAACAGCAGGTGAAGCCGGATGCCGTTTCTGCGCAGTTGATTCTCTGGACACTAGATGGGAGGAGTGAGCTTTTGTAGCTCAGGAAGTTTCAGGAACCCTAATAATTTGACTGGCTCAAACAAAAAGAGAACCGTTTTCTTTCAGGCCAGTCTGTTGGCAGTGTAAATATTTATCATTTTCTCTTTGAGCTTAAAAGTGAGAATTGACATATTCATGCAAATATATGTATTTCTATGTGTCAGGTGTATGTTGTACCTGTGTCTGTACCTATCGATATAGATCAACATATGGATAAATCTTTAATCATCATTATAAGCAAATGGTTTCCAAGAGTGAAAAGGAAATACATTTTGAATAGAATTGGAGCTCCCTGTTAAATTGGATAGCTTAGCCTGATATCCACATATTTTTTAGTTTATGTCATCTATATCCTGTAGTAGGATAATAATCTGAACTCTGCCTTTGAGATTTTCAAGAGATTTTACGTTAAAAATACATCTAACTTGGTTCAGGGCAAAATCAGGGGCACTAGTTAGACTGCTCTTCCTGCTACTGTCCTGTACCTTCATGTTGTTTTCCATCGGGGGAAAAAAAAATCTGACTTGCCATTGTGCTTATAAATGAGCCAGAGGTTCTGTTCTGCAGGGTCTTTATGGAACAATCGTTTGCAGAAGTTGCATATTTTATACACAAATGTATGCTGCCACTGCAGTTATCTGCTATATAGTGGAATTGCTTCTATGACAGAGGATAATCCAGGACTGGATGGTTCTTATGGAAAAAGGGAATAATGGCTCCCTTAAGCCTTCCCATCCATACTCTACAATATTCATGGGCACCTGAAAACACAATTCAGTTCATTTAAAATTAGATCAGATACGTCTATAGAAGCTGGGGTTCCCTTAGGCATGATAAACTTGAACAAGACAGACAAGAGATCATGAGCAGGAGCAGAAGTGTGGGCACTTGCAGGGACACAGTGAGAACTGACAGAGAAGGTCTTGGTTCTCTGCAATTTGCAGTTACATTCTTGTAGCTCCACTATGCACAAACCACAATTTAAACTCTGCCTCATTTTTATTTTGTTCTCTACAAAACCATGTGTTTGACTTGAGAATTGTTTCCACCTATGCAAGCTAGATGGTAGGCTTCTCATCCTGTTTTCATGACCACTTCCTAAACACACTATGACTTGGGTTGGGATAGGTATCTCAGGTCAGTGGACATCTGTAGAAATTGATCACTTGATTTCAAGGTGGTCAGGGACAAATCCTTAATGGACTTAAACTGTGTATCTGAGGCTTTGCTATTCTAGAAGAAGAATGGGGAGAAACATCCCTTCCCTGTGATAAGTCCAGAAGAATGTTTAGCCATGTTTATTTTTCCTCTTCCAACCCAAACCATTCTACAATTCTATGGGTCTAAAAAAGTTGGGAGGGATAGGGGAAATTTTCAAGGTGAAAGCACTGTAAAAGTTATATGTGTTTGGAAATGTCAGGGTTCCATAAAGGCATTCTGCTCAGGAAAATCATGGAGAAATGAAATTGTCCCCTGCTCTAAGGCAATTCTGTTCCTTGTCAGTATGACATAGCTGTAGTACTTAAACAATTCACGAGCTCATCTCACCTCTGTAGCTCTACTCTGTCTACTTCTGCATCAGCAATAGTTTTACCCCTATGTGTCAGTTGTTCCTTTTCCCTCTACATATTACTGTTCCTGGCATGATCCTGCTTCTCCTTATGGCATAGCTAGGTGAATTCCTAATGGTCTATTGTAAATCTAGCTTAGCTTCCATCATTACTCCAGGACAGATACTAATGCTTTCACACTGCTGGTTTTCAGCATAATTGTCTCTAGCTATAGCTTGGAACACAGTGATGATGTTCATCTCAGCTGTTGGCAGAATGGGATCTACCTGTTCCTGGAGTGGCTGGATTGTCCTGAGCCTGAGAATGGAATACTATCCTGTCTTTAACCTCAGCCTAAACTAAAGGAAAGTAAATGCAGAAATAAGTATGTAGAAGCTAAGTTGGCAGCTAAGGAGGTTAAGAGGGAATCTGGTTGAAACACAAGGCAAGCATACAGAGCCATCCCTCTACCGAAAATAAACTCAAAGCTTTTGTTGTTGGTTTTTTTTTTTTTTTTTCAAAGTCAAAGAATTTCTTTGCATTTCTTTGTGAGATTGCTCTGAATAACAAGGATGGAGGAAAGCAATGAAATTCCATCTAAGCCCAAGTTTTTATTTTTCTTGTTTATACCACTAGTTTTCTAGGCTGAATACACTTAATCTTCATAAAATAGCTGCCAAAGTATGATATTCCAAAGATGCTGGTTTTGTTTGGTACTTATCTTGTGCTGTGAAGTGGTTAACTGAGGATTAATTCTATCTTGCAAGTTATGGGCATCTGTCTAGGAGAGTTAATCAATTAGCTTTCAAGGATGGTCTTGTGGTTAAAACATTGGGCTGAATCTCAGGAGAATCTTGATTCAATTTTTAGGCCTATTTCCAATTTCCTATGTGACCTTGGGCAAGTCATTTATTTTCTCTGTGCCTCTCTTCCCCAGACATCTGTTTATTCCCTCCTACATTTTGGTTGTCTTGTCTGTATGGATTATAAGGATTTCAGGACAAAAACACATTTCTTATTGGGGGAGGAAGCATTCACACCATCTGCCACAGAATAATTTCAGCATCCAGGCGAGGTGGTGTGAATATCCTTCCTGGAAGTGTTTTCTCTTTTCATTGCCCTTTGCAGTTGCAGGTGAGCAAATACTGTGACCACCCCTAGTTTCTGGATGGTGTCTAGCATTATCCTTGTACTGCAATACTTGTCCCGACTCCTGATTAGGGACAGTTAGTAGTAACTGCTAGACATCCAAGGAGCACTTGCTTCTAGACAAATTATGATTGATCTGAATAATTATTTTGTGCCCCCTTGCAGGACAGAACGGGTCTTAGACATACAAGGTGTTGGCTGGAATGGAGAAGTTGCTTTTTAAGCTGTGTCCAGTTGTCAGTGCAGTCTCTATGCAGTACTGCACTCCAATCAATAAATCATACCACTAGAGACACTGTCTCTCTACTTAGAGAGGTGATATGGCTTTTAATATTTGATGTATTTATTCCATTTCTGTCTACTATATCTGTAAAGTGTTACTAATTTGAAAGAAAATTTTTGGTAGCACAAAAATTTGAGTCTAGTGAGATCAAATCTATCAGATTGGGGAATTGGCTGAGTTGCTGCCATTAGCTACTGTCTTGAAAATTCTAAGGTGGACTTGGAGTACGTTACTTTTAAAAATATGTTCTGTATTTAGTTCTGTAAAAGGGAAGAATTCATTCTCATGTAATGTTTTTCCACTTCCTGCATGCATGTCAGCTCGATTTGGTTTCTACTCCCTCCCCGTGCCCCCAGGCTGCTCCAGAAGCTGCCCTCGCAAGGCTGTCAGTTAGAGTTAGGCTGCTCAGTACATCCCACTTGGCAGCTTGTGCTCCTTTCTGCACCATCCCATGTCTCTTTTTCCTGTCTCATGTAAGTGAGAGCTCCTAACCCTCCTCACCACCCTCACACACCTTTAAAATAAATAAATAAACCTGCCTTTTGTGGTTGTCTTTATCCACAGGGAGATTTTCAGTTCAGAGTACTCGACTCCTACCTGGAGATGTGATATATTATTGGTCTTCCTCCAGTGACTGCAGAGGAAGCCTACAAAACTTACGAGGCTGGAAAATTAGCACTTAGACATGTAAGAGAGAGAGACCTGACTCCTTAGGGCCTGAAGAGCCTTCTGCATAGCATCCTGCTTGTCATACAGGCAAGCAAGCTGAAGCATGTGCTTCGCTGTGTTTGTGTGCCCAGACTGTCTGATGTCCCCCTCAGTTTGGTCAGTTTGCTTCAGGTTTTCTTGCCAGTATTTTTCCCCTTCCTTTCCCATAGCCTGTTTTATGAGGTTTGGAAGGGGGAAAGAAAAAAAAAAAAGAGTGAAAATAAAAATAAAACCCAAAGGAAAGTAAAAATTATCAGAAATTTTCAGAAATTGTCAGACTACAGATCTGGAGATAATCATAATGGCAACTTTGGAAATCTGCCTGTCTTACTTTCTTGCTCAGCTGATTTATTCTGTACCATTCCTGTCTGATCTGAGTACCTGAGATACAAAATCAATAATAGGTAAGGTTTCTATCGATGTATTTGTATTGAAATCTCAAAGGTCACATCCACATGGGGTGATGATGTATTGTATTAAACAACTTTTAAGCTGACATTTCTCAGTCCTGATATTTCTTCCTACCACACTACACTGGTAAGTTTATTTTGCTTCTCATTGTAGAAAATAGCTTGAGCACTGCTGCTCTGTGAGTCACTTCAGCGTATCTATAACCTAGCTTGCTTCTCGAGAGACCCGATAGTCAGGAGTGCTGGGTAGTCCCTACCATTACCTGCCCTTGCAAGTCTAGTTGCCTCCTTTGTGAGAACAGCCTCAAAGATCTCATCTTTGTAAGAGAGTTTCAACCTGGTGAAACTCTCAATGGGAAAGGGCTACATTGGAAAAGGACAGCAAAGGTCTCACAACAGAACCAGAACAGTGGCCATGTCTTTCAGAGGGTGGCTGGATACAGTTGTTAGGAAGAAGTATTTGGGCTTCTTGAGAGTAACTGTTAGTTGATATCGTATGCCCTATACAGCACAAAAGCCTGTAGAAATAGGAGCATGCACTTCAAGTTGTGTCTGCTTTTTACTTTTATTTCCCCTTTCTCCATAGCCCTATTGCTCCCTTCATCTTCATCTGAAGGTCTCAGAGAATCCCTATACCTCAGGAAACATCGCCAGTCGAGACACTGCCCCCAGCATTATTGTAGCATCAGGTATGAAACATTTAAAGATTTCCTGTATATGATGTGCAAACACAGAAAACGTTGAGTGTATGATAGGTGTGGAAGGTGTTGACTAGCTTGTGGGGTGTCACAAACAGAAGTCTTCATGGACCTTCAACTTACCTGTTTTTTATGGAAACTGGCTTTCAGGACTGAGCCTTATACTACCACAGACATTAGATTCAACACAGGCAATTTCCTTTGTGTATAGAGGTGTATAGAATTGTATAAAATGGATTTATTTTTTTTTAACTTATATTTTCTTCAAACTGAATGTCTCTCCTTTCTCCTCCCTTCTCTTCCCAAAACTAAAAGTTCTGTACTTACAAAAGGAAAATAAATATGTTTACTCTCGATTTGGTAATTCTGATGTTTCTTGAAGTGTTGTATCGCTAATCAATGTTCTTCTTACAGGCAATATAGGCACTGAACTGTCAGATGATGACATCAGCATGTTTGTTTCTGCAGATGCTGGGAACACATGGAGACAGGTATATGACACTGAATCACAGATCTAAATAGTAATTGTAGGAAATTGTCAAAGAAATAGATTCAAAATGTTGCTGCTTTTCTTTCTTTCTTTTTTTTTTTTTTAATTCAAAGTAGCTTTTTGCAAATCTACACAAAAGGGAAGACTTCTCTCCTGAGAGGTAGAGAGATGCCCAAAGAACAGGACTATGTATGTCATTAAGCATTATATAACAGAAAATTATTTTTACACTACGCAGTTTAACCCTGTAGCAGACAAGAACAGATTGAAATACGGATATTTAAAATGAAAGAATGTCTTTCTTGTTATTTTTGTTCATCTCTTGTACTGATCAAATCATTTTTCTCTTCATCCATTATTATACTTTCCAGAATATTAGCAGTAACACTAGTCTACTTCTCCCTCACGTGTGGGACTCATTTCACCTGAGCTGAATTGTCCAAAGCTCAGTGTCTCTCTAAAGCAATTACCTTGCTTTGTTCTTAAGTTAGTGGAGAAAAAGACAGAATGCATTTCATCCTGTTCTGAAGCTTCTGTCTCTTCAATGGTAGCAGAAAGAGACTGGATGATGCAGTTAAATCAATTTCCTAATATTTAGTGGAATCCCACCTGTTAACAAAGTATTGTTACTCTTTAGTGTGTTCATCTTCAGAAAGGGAACTTCTACTCCCATTTTCTAGATGAGATATCACATCATGGAGACCAAGTGTCATTTTCACAGACTCACAAGCACTGCTACAAAAACTAGAGAGCAGATGTTTGCAGAAAGCAGGAACCAAAAAGTCACAGGAAAAGAAAATCTGTTTAAATATTTGATATTCCAGGAATCTAATTATTTTACAGTGCTTGACCGGCCATCATTTTTACCTCTACATCACTTGTGTGTGCTATGGCCAGATACATGCAGGCACATCAAGTTCTTCAAACAAAACTCTGTCATCAAATAGAGGAAAATTGTTAGTCCTTGCAGAAGTTCATGTTTCTAACTTTCTGCTAAGCAGAGGCATTTCTCTGGAACCTGGAAAAAATTAAAAAAACAAAAAAAAACAAAAAACAAAAAACAAACAAACAGGAACTGTCTCCGTACAGGTTGTGTTCCTCTACTCAGTAACTTCTGTAGCACATGCCTATCCTCTGTCAAGATCATACTTGAACTATGACCTTTTCTTGATACTAAGGAAAATAGATCTAAGTATATGTTTATTTTTCCAGATCTTTGAGGAGGAGCACAGTGTTCTGTACCTGGATCAAGGTGGAGTACTGGTTGCCATAAAACACACATCTCTGCCTATTAGACATCTCTGGTAATGACTCTGGTTCTAAATGTGATGGTTGATGCCCTTCCTTATAGATGTGAAGAAGTAAGAAGTTAGGCTGCAGTCACAGTTTTTTTGTAGCTGCAATCTAGAAAAATATCATTTAAGAAACTGGCAAATTAACTCAGATAAAGCTAAATCTTGGCAATTCCAGCTTGCCCAGTTTCAGCTTGGCCAGATCTTAGATACTGTCAAGATAAGTCCATGGCTTCCCTGATTTACTAAGCCTTGGCTTCTTAAGTTTGGTTATTTATATAATATGTAGTTTGGATTATGGCTTTGTCTCTTATTAAGTTGCCAAAGTACTCTTAATTTTAAAAATTATCGATGAAATTGTCTTCTATATGGCAGGCAACACTTATGAATGAGAATTTTGTTGAATATCATCAGGGTTATATAGCCAATAAGACAAAAATGTCCCTTCTAGTTAGCACCCTTCAGTTTATATGGTAGGTAGAATAGTTTTATGCTGTTTCAAATGTTTTACTGTCATTACATTAAGAGTTATATCAATATCTAAAACACACAGACTCAAGTCTTAAGAATTGAGGAGTGATTACAAGCTTTCACTTAGACCCACTGCAGGGAAGAATGCTGGTCAGAAGAGACAAATCTCTTGTGCTCTGGGAATCTAACCTCCTTAAAATGTCTTATGTTGTAGACCTAAAAATAAGGTGGTCAAAATTAGTAGTGTATTTAAAAAATAAATAAATAAAAATCTGAGTTCTAGGCTACGTTTTACCCTTAAAGCATCGATCTCTAATATAGCTTTATTAGTTTCTGCCACTTAAGTATTGGCCTTGGCTTAGCAGTATAATGCCAGACAAGCTTGATCAATGCTATGATTTATGGTGCTCCCCCAAAAATTAGTTATTTCAAGGACTAAAAATGCAGTATTCAAGAAAAAAAGCTGCTTCCTAGTTCTCCATAGCAGCTGTAGTGTACTGGTGGGTCCCCTCAAGTAAAGTTGAAGGAGAATAAAATAAGATACTAAATCTGCTTTCTCCACTAGGTTAAGTTTTGATGAAGGGAAATCTTGGAGCAAGTACAGTTTCACATCCCTCCCACTGTTTGTAGATGGAGTTTTAGGGGAACCTGGAGAGGAAACTCTCATCATGACGTAAGTGAGCTTGCCATCATACTAATGTTGATGCGAACTGCGCCATAATTATCTTATGAGGATTGTTTATAACATAACACTCTTTCTGGTTGGTGACCAAACCGAGTGTTATCTGAAGCCAGGAGTATGCAGACTTCTGTTGCTGAATCATCAATGTCTGTTTCTGGTATGATTGAGGGAATGACAGTATGGTTCCTTGCAAGCTGTAAACACATTATCATTTAGCTTACCAGCATGAAACCCCACTGCTCAAATTGGATGTGATTTAAAGCAGAGTTACTCTTGACAGATGAATATTTAAAAGAAAAATGGTGGACTATTTTTATAGCTGTGGTTTTGCTACTACTTTCTATTTTTTAACTGAGAAGCAGAAAAATGAAGACATTCTTTGTAAGAATGAATGATAAGATGTTGCCTGGAGGCTGACTCACAAAAAATTGTGATTAGTTTCAATGTGGTATGCTGAGAACTGCATTGTGCATAAATCTGGATTCACCCTGCCTAAAATCGTGACGTTTTACCTGAGATCAGGTTTGCAAAAAGAGGAGAAAATTTATTTTTCTGTCTGTAAAAAATGAACTGACCTGTAATAAACAAAATATTTGGCTTGGAAACTAACCTGACTTAACAGAAACGTATGAAGAATGGTACCTTAATATACTGATTTTAATTCTTGTTGAAATGATTCCCAAAGCTCATAATTAAGATATGAAAATCCTGCAGGTATGACTGTCTCCAGCCTATGTCAGGTCTCCTCTGTTTGATCAGTTTGGAGAAAGACAGAATTGGGAGGCAATTGATCCACGGAATAAAAGCTATGGGTAATCTAAGAGGTTTGTGGGTATTTAGGAGCCTAAGTCTTACTTCCACTATGTCAGTCAAGTGAAAATCAGTAGGACTAGGACTTCCAAAGCAATTAATCTCTGCTGGAAATTTGTCAGTGACTGTACCTCTGTAACTACTAGACTCCATGTGGTGCTACCTTTTACTGTATGCACTTTCTGCTGTGTTCTGTAGAGTGTTTGGACATTTCAGCCACCGCTCAGAGTGGCAGCTGGTAAAAATTGACTACAAGTCCATTTTTGATCGGAGGTGTGCAGAAGAGGACTACAGGCCTTGGCAACTCCACAGCCAGGTGAGAAGCAAGGAGGCTGGGATCTGACCTGAGGCTACATGATCCTACAGTTAAAGATCATCATGATCCACTGTATTTTCCTGTTAGCTTCATGTATCAGATTGTACCTTATTAGCTGGTTTTGTTGTGTTACATAGGTGTATTAGCCCTGAAGGATGAACAACTGCCTTTTGGCTTGTTCTGTAACTAAAGGATAAGAAAGAGTCTGTGTCGAAGAAACAACAGAGGTTTGAGGCTCCATACAGATTATTAGCTTAGATTCTTATCCAGAGCTGAGGGATGCAACAGCAGCAGAAGCACTGCTGCTGAAAGAGGCCTGAACTCCTTCCCTCTGAGAACTCCCATCCAATTCCTTCATCCTTACCTCCTTCCTCTCCTTCCATTCTCTGTCCTCATAGTCAGTATCTTAAGACCCTTCTAGTTCTCTCAAACTTGTTTCCCTACAATCCAGCCCTCTCACTCTCATGTCTTATTTGCTTGTTTTCATACTTGCTCCATCACTCTCAGCTGTTAGTTCTGCTGTGAGAGCCGGACACTTTATTCCCCATTCTTTTGGGTCCCCCTGTGCCCTGTCCCTGGCATCCTGGATGCAGGGGCTGCATCACTCCTGGAACAATTTCTCAAGTAGCCAGCAAGTCAACATGCTCTGTGCAGTGCCTGTGCCTGCCTTGGGGGCATCTTCCGAGCTCTGCTAAGTTTGACACAATGCCTGTCTTATATCAGATTAAAACACAATATGGCCCAAATTCTGTGGTTATATAAACACCACAGGCTCCACTGAAGTCTAAAGAGATACAAACATTTGTATGATCAAAGGTTGTCTTTCTGTGCTGGGCAAGAATTTAATAATGAATATGAAATGGAAGTAGCTTGACTCAGACTAGCTGCTCACACAAAGCACAACACCACACCAAAAATACCAGTTATGACTTAGATCTTCAGATGATGAAAATCGGTACAGCTTCCTTGAAATTCAAGAATCCACAGCATTTTACACCAGTTGCCATTCAAGCCCTGCTGTTTTCATGGGCAAATCTGTATCATTAATATTTTCTTTAGCTTACAGCACAAAAGGTAACAATTGAGACCCCACTGTCTTTTGTTCTTTACTTCCTTGTGCTCACATAAGCAAAAATGCCAAGGATTTTGCAGTATATCTTTGAGGATGTTGGCTTTGGAGTTTGCAGAACTATTTTTAGGAAGACGGCTGTAGACTTTTGCCTTTTGATTTGCTTTCCTTTGAGATTACAAGGCTGAGCCATGCATGTTTCCTAGACAGAAATGTTTAACAGGGTGCTCAAGATAGTGAAAAGACAACGAAGTGTTAACATCCAGTACATAACAAATCAAATCCTAAAAAACCTGAACTCAGAATCTGTGGAAAGTATTTACATATACGTGTATTACTAATTTCCACTGAACAAAATCATTGCCAAAGTGATTAGACCAAAGAAATAGACATGCTCTATCTCAGAGAGCAGAGGGATCAGGCTGTGGTTTCAGTTGCTGTGAAACCTAATCTATAAATGAGAAATGGGCCTGAATCAAATACTTACTGGGTTTGGAACAAATTCAGAACTGAATCTGATACATAAATAAACCCAGATCATTTATTGGTGTGTATTGGAAAAGCTGCTTTAGTTTCAATTAAAGCTTCAGTAGCTTTAATTAGCTCCACTGTACTGACACGGTATTTGACTTCCCATCCTCTTCCCTTGAGTCACAGCCCCTATTATTGCACAGTCTTGAAAAACTGGGTGTTACAAACAGCCTGGTGGGTGTCAGACAAAGATATTTTTGGTTTTGTTTCCAGGGAGAAGCTTGCATCATGGGAGCAAAGAGGATCTACAGGAAACGCAAGTCAGAGAAGAAATGCATGCAAGGAAAATATGCAGGGGCTATGACCTCAGAGCCATGTGTGTGCACAGAGGCAGACTTTGACTGGTGAGCAATGAGCACAAAAAATGTGTGAGATTACCTAAAATGATGTTCCCACCCCACAAAACAGAACTCACTAGAGAGTCTGTAGGCTTGCAGGGAGCAGAAATTAATAAATGTGTAGGTGGCTAAGTAGATTCCTCCCTGATAGTGTAGGTATGTCGAAAGAAAGAAAGGGGAAGTAAGTGTCTGTAATCCTTGTTAAAGCTCTCACAAAACTGATGCTGAACAAGCCATTTTCCAGGTCTCATCTGAGCTTTTTGCAGTATTAAGGTAAAAGGTTCATTTAGTCTAACTTCAGCAATGTCCAGGAGTGGCTGTGAAAGTAGTATATATGACATACATATAGTGTATAGTGTGTGTTAAGAAAATAAATTATTCATACATAAATACACACATCTGTATATACATGTAAAAATAAGTATATATAGTATACTAAGCAAGCCTTCATCTTCTGGAAATCAAATATCTAGGGAATTACTCTGCCATTTTTTATATCTGGACTATCACATTTGATATCTTGACATTGCATTCATTAATTTGCTTAATCTCCCAAAGCTTTTTCTTCTGTCCTGTATTCTATTGGAAATAGTGTCCATTGCTGAGTTATTAATGGGGTGATGAAATGTCAGCTTCTGATTTCATTTCAAAATTCCTGCTGATTCACAGTAATTTGCACAAAACAGACAGGGAACCACCTTGCTGGAATCTCACTATCACTATGTTTTCTCTGAGTCTGAAACAGTCCTGAATATTAATAAAATTGATTTCAGGATTTGCTGCTACAAAAGTTTGTTGCTAGGTACAGAACAAAAGTACTGCAGTGATACTTGCTAGGGGAAAACATGCTTGTATTTCTTTTACATTCACTTAGAGGAAACTTTCTGCAAAATGTCTGCTGGGCTGTGAAACAATGTCTCAGAGAAAACTTGGGGACATATGACAGACATTCACATTTCACATGGACCCACAAGACCCTTCGAATCTGATGGAATCAGCAGAATTAGGCCTTTTTGAAAGTCAGCTTGTTAAAAGTAGCCTGAGAAGAGTACCCTTAAAAGTACTGCAGGTTTCTGTGCTGAGCAAACTGATAAAAAGCCTTCCTCGCCTAGGAGGGTCTTCCTTCTCCTGATGGAACCACTTTTGTTTCAGGGCAGACTATCATGTTCCCCTCTAACGCTCTCTGAGCTCTTGTTTTTCACATAGTTCTCAGATCTGGATTTTTACTTTATCCATTTCAGCTTCCTTCTCCACTGACTCTGAGGAAAAATGAATAAAATATTTCCGTAAACATCCAGTTCAGAAATATTTACCAGAAATAGTCATCACTTATTTATCTACTTAAAACAGTCAGGAGCATAGTTTTACATAGATTTTCCAGAGAGAGATGGAAAAGCCTCTGGGAACAGATGACAGAGGAGAAAAGAAATGCCAAAAAAAAAAAAAAAAAGCAATTCTGCTGGCTCACCTGAATTTGTCAGCCAAGCTTTATTATGCTAACAAAAGCAAAGCTGCTGCTTCTCTGCCATAGCATTCTGTGCATGCCTTCTTGAACTCTGTACTAGGCTTCCCTGCTAAAGCATCCTGCATAAGCTACTCCAAAGAGGAATTTGGAGAAGAAATGTTGAATGAAGTCTTGCTGATAGAAGATGTCCTCTGTAGGTTTCTTCATGCAAAAGGAAGAAGCACTTTCATCATCCTCATTCATGACATTTCCATGGTGCATTTGAATAATTTATTAGTCTTTTTTAGACAGGGCTCTGAATTGGAGAGGATTGAAGGGGACATGTATCTGTCAGGCAGGGAGAAGCCCCTTTTCTGGCTGCGCTTGTTTTTGCAATCTTGAAATAAACTGGGCAGCTTTTTATATTAACATTAATGGTTACAGGATCCGGACTCATATACAGAATGCATGAGGACAACAATCCCTGCCCCAATCAGTGTAGTTTGGAAACTGAATTTGTATGGATAAAATTTTGTTATCTAAATTTATCAGAGCTTGGAGTAAAACAGAATATATACCTGTGTGGTCATGTGAAGTTAAAAAAAAAAAAAAAAGAAAAAAAAGAAAAAAAAAAAGTGTTATTCCTGTTAATTCTGTGAGTGTTGTCTTATCAGTTCAGGGGAAAAAAGACAATCATAAAGGACATAAAGATTTTCTAATTTATTTTTTTTCTCCTAGTAATGTCATAGAACTCAAAGGTTCGTTTCAAATCTGCATTCAGCCCACAGTAGTTCTTTCTCAGAGAAAAGGGCACATTGGTTTATTGTTTTACACAGCAGCAAAACTGAGTGACACTGGAAATGACTGTAGTTCCACCAGCCTTGGGAACCTGAGCTCTTCTGACATTAGGCATCTTTTATCATGGCCTAGATCCAAAACTAGCTGGGGCCAGAGCTGATCCGGCAGGGAGCTGGTGCTCTGTACCTGGGCTGCAGCTGACAGCCAGAGGGCAATAGCGCTTCAGGAATAGGGGACTGTGGGAACACGCAGGAAAACCCTCCTCAAATCCGTCCTAGCAACGGCCTGGAAACGAGATTGTCCTTCTTCATTTAATTGATTTGAGTAAATGGATGACACCGTTACTTGTGTGTTATTAAAACATTAATTTACCCGCTTTCCTTCCATTGTGTTTCTTCCTGCCGTCTGAATGTTATTACGGCAATATCTCTCCAGTAGAAACACTTCCCAGACACAGATGGAAATCTTTAGTGGTACTCATCCTTCAGCTACCTGTCCCCCAGGTCCTTTAATAGAACCTTTGAGTTAAGTGTTGCTCTGTCAGCCCTCCTTCGGAACCCACTGCCATTAATACTGAGGGCTTCTCCTATCAGTATTCCTATATCTTACACCTCCATGGGAAGTACTAGTCTGTTCACTCTGGTGCTGGTGACTTCGAACAGAAAAAGAGGTGCAAAGGAGCCTTAGTGCAATTAAGATTCAAACGTACTTATTTCACTGATGATATCCGCAAGGATCATGCAGGTGCCAGTTCTGAAATGCACATACATTTACATCCTAAAATGAACTAAATTTGCTTTATCATTCTGGTAGGCTTATTTAACTAATGAATAATAAATTTGAGTTAATCTTTAGTTCGTTTTGAATGGTTGTGGAAAATGCAGATTCACTATGCAAAGTCTATGATGCATCTCTGCATCTTTAGGGGCCTAGATATCTTCCAGGCCTGATTTTACTGGAAAGACTTTGGGAATCTCAGATTCTCTATTAACATAAGCTGGTGTGGCCTGTTCTGAATGCTGCAATGCAGTTATAACCATATGTCTTCCTGGGTCCATCATTCAAACTGTCGTTGAATCCATCCTTCTCTGAGATAAATCCCAGTTCAGATCCTGTACCACTGTGAGGCAAATATAACTCTCTTTAACATAAATTTACACTTACACCGTAGTTCAGTATTAGATAATAATAGTAAACTAATAAAATGCTGGTAAGACTTCACCAGAGCTGTGGCCACAGTTAATTATTTTTACAAGAGCTTTTGGAATCTACAGAACAAGGCGGACTTTAATCCCAGGTACCTTAATTCCACCCTATTTAAAGTCTGAAAAGTTTGCAAAGCAGAAAGTACAAAACCACGAGTAACATTTTCAGTTTCTGGCATGTCTGACCTTAAGGTGAAACTGTTAATATTAAGGAAATCCTGTGCTTACGTGTTAAGTCATCTCCTGAGTCTCAGAAGGTATGAACAAGGCAATCACTTGTCTGACTTACCTGATTATGTCTATACCTTAAAAATGGTGGAATTTTAATATCACAAAGATTTACAGTTCTTACATGACAGTATGTTTGTCAGGTCTGTATTCAAGCTAGTTCCTTAAGGGATTTCTTTATCCTTTGATTGTTACTTACATTGATAATGATCTTAAATCAGGAAATTTACCATGCACTTTGAGCAGGGTTATAGAATTTCTGGATTGAATGGGTATCTGTCTTTAATTACAGAGAAGGATTTGTCATCCTACTTGACTAGGACAAATAGGATTCCAGTTTAAACCAGTAAAAGTGGCCAGTGTATAAACATTGTAATCAAGAGCTAGGCAATAGGCTGCTTCACACTGATAAAACAAGCCATGCAGGTAAATGGCTCTGCTTTTATTTTGATAGGTACATTATCTATTTCACCTGAATTCCTTTCAGGCAGGCAGAAAATATCATCAATATATGCAAATTCCAATTCCCAGGTACCTGGCAATGACTCGGCTAGCTGATTGCAGTCTAAAGCTGATGCCTTTCCTGTTTCCAGATTTTGCTATACTGGCTCGTGCTATGGCAATCCAATTGATGCTAATGCTTGTTGATTGCTACAAAGCCCGTTGTGCCAAATTGTAGGCAGCAATTTGTTGTCAGCATCAGTGTTCTGCATGCACCAGCCTGTAGCCAAGGAATTCATTAGATTCCAAGATTGCGGAGGTGAACAGGGGGCTGCTGCATCTGTAGAGAGATACGGAACAGCAATTCGTGTCATTTACTGGGATGATATTTCTGTAGGACTTTAATGAGCCAGACGATTTGCAGGCCTGAAAATGACACTGTGAAACTTCTGTGCTTAGAACTATTTCTGTTGTGGAAAATCCTATAATTTTATTCTCTTGACTTTGAGAAATATGATCCAAGTATAGTCAAACCTAGTTAACTCAAGCTTCCCTTGCCTAGATTTGTGGATACTAACAGGAAGCAAAATTATAGCATGAGTATAGACAAGTGTGTAGTAAGAAATCACAGACTTGATACTGCTGTATTAAATTGGACTATGGGTACTGATCCTCTCTGCAGCAGATTTTACTGTATTGTTTTGTTTTGTTTTCACCTAACTGATTGCAGAACATTGTGTGTGTACAGTGTTACAGCTTTTTAATTACACTGACACATGCTAACTTAGGAATATAGCACTGCAGTGTTGACAAATGAATTACAAAAATACAAGAGTCCCACTTGTATGTAAATATTTGTTTTCTCTAAACAAATCAGAATGGTGTTATTCTTCATTATAAAGTGTTTCCACAGTCATAGTGTTTTTAATCCAACAAGGATGATTAGAGGAGCACATGGCAGTGGGAGAATAGGCTGGCTGATGCTTCCAAAGCAATTAGACAACATTCAATCACTAACATCTGAGTAAATAGATTCATGAAAATTCAATCACAAAAACTGAGGAAAAAAACATTCAGGTCATCTAGTTCATTGCTGTTTCCTAGAGCATGTTCTCAATTACTTGTTGTAGCTATCCCAAGCAACACAGCTGCCAAAATGTTCTTTTGGAACAATTGTGCAGTCCAATGGGTGTTCAAGAGTTTTCCCAAGGGATGTGCCGCTTTAGTTTTCTTTTTGGTTAATGCCACCTTTTTAATTTCTCTGGTTTTAGATTACCTCAAAACATTTTTCTTTCTTGATTCAGAAGAAAAGCTTGCAGGCATGAGCAAAAAGCAGTGACAAAATTCCTCTCATTGTCCAGCTTTTGATAACAACCCAGAGATCTTAAAATTATTTAACAGCAACTCAGTTTTATTTAAACCATCATGTTTTGGCCCAGCAAGAAAAGACAATTGGAAAAAAAAAAATCTTCATAATTTTATATATTCTTGTTCTTGTTAATATTATTCTACATATATTATTGATCACACCGTCAATCAGCATTGGTTGCTGCCTGTTAGTGGTTGCTGAATCCAGTAGCCTGATGGAGGTGAGGCTGCTGCAGCATTTTTATATCCCCTGATCCAAGCAGTAACAAGCTTGAGCATTTGTTCCTGATAGACGTAAATGTACACACAATGCATATATACATGGCTGGCCACACAGATTAACCCAAACAGAAAACACAGCACTTGTACAAACACCAGTTGCCTCATCCTGTCCCCTCTAGGTGATCAAGATGAAATCCCATTTGTGGAAAATATATGCATATGTAAATGTACGCACAATATTGATCCCACCAGTACCTGGTCTTAGACACCCAGTTCTATCCAGTAGCTGTCCCTGGGATGCCCAGTCTCCCCAGTTGCTGACATTTGGATGTATGAGCCTCTGAGTCCTGGAGCCACGCTCCAGTTGCTGATGCTCGTGCCCAAAGGCACGGACTGTGGATCATTGCCAGGAGATGGCCCCTGGATCCCAGGTGTGCCCAGCTGCCTCACATGTAGACAGACACAGGTCTCTTCACTAGCTGGTCCACACCTACATGACTTTACATCAGTAGCCAGCCCCCAAACCAATAATCAATTCACAGACCTGGTATCCAGCCCAGACTTGTGACCACATCAGCACATAGCTCCTAAGGTTTTCATCCTTCTCACTGTCCTGTCTGGCTTGATGCTCACCCAGGCACTATGGAAACACTCCAGTGATTCTGGCTTCTGGCACCACGGGCACATGGGCCTTATGACCCATGGTCTAACTCCAGTTGCTGACATTTAGACATGCGCGTGCACGCTGAACAGAGAGCCCCTGTCCCAGAAGAACAGTTAGAAATGGAATTTAATGAGATGACAAAGAACAATGCAGTGAAAGGACATGGCCAAAAAAACACCCCGTTTACACACAACCCATTCCTTTTCCCTCTGATTTTGTACGTTTTTGTACACTCCTCAAACCACCTTGGTCATTCCCTTTTCTTGCCTTTGGTTCTTCCCCTTGGCATCCCATAAGAAGTTTTGTGCAACCCCCAAATTCTCTTTTTTGGCATGGTATAATGAGCTCTGTACCCCTGTGTGCGGTAACCCTGCTCAGTCAACAAAGTAATCTGGGCAGAGCCTCCCCTGTTGATTATCTTGTAGGTCTTACCCCAGAAATGGTTTGATGGTTCTCCCTTGAACAGCCCTTAGAGGAACCAGGACAGAGTCTTCACTGGCTCTATCCACATTATTGGTGTTTCTTGTAAACAAACACGAGCCCTTAGATCACATAATCTAATTTACCCTAATCCTCTTTCGTAGACATCAGGCTACAGGATACCAAGATATTAAAGATAACAAGGAAAAAAAATAAAAATAAAAGAAAGAGATCACTTAAGATCAAAGATCATGTCGCAACTGGAATATTGGAAAGGAGTCTGTGAACCTCTGGGTAGCAGTTCTCAGAAATGATGATCCATTAGCTTCTCAGTTATGGTATATGGAGAAAGCTCAGTATAAGGAATAAGAATGATTTTCCACCCAAACAGAACAGAATACTGTTTAAAGAGTTTTGTTTGTTTGTTTATTTGTTCCACAAATACAGAACTAAAAATGAACAATTTTTATAGTGACTTTATTTGGAATCAAAAACAGTTGGAAATGTTGTTTATTTTTAGTGGAACTGAAGCAAATTTATTCATAGCTAAACCCAAATTGCAACAAAAGATTCCAGTTTGACTCATTGTTTCTGACACATGGTTTTTGGTAGCATTTCCTCTTTCAAACCAAAATAGAAATGAAAATTGCAGCCATTACCAAATACTTCTGTTAATGCCTTCATTCAGCTCTCTCAGAGCTGTAATTTTTCCTGTACAGCTAATGTGATATAGTTTTCAAATACAATGAATTGTTTAGCATTTCAGGTTTCTAAGATACAACTGAGACAGCAGTGATTGAATTTGGTGATCTCTGGCTTTTATTATATTTGGGTCTAGAGCTGTGCCTGAGAAATAGTGTTAGACTATGGAGGGATAACAGATAAAGAAGTAGCTCATGAACTCCCTGAATAAAACAATGATCTGGTTCTGCTTGTTTGTGCTGGGATGCATGCAAGGTAACTTCACCCCCCCACACTCCTCCCCAGAAAAAGATAAAGCAAGTGAAGAATCTGTTGTTATATCAGCAAAAAGGATCAGAAACCCTAGGAAAGAGATTAAGGAAAATCAAAACTTGGATCCATAGTAACGAGCATGATCTAATGCCCATGTTAATTCTTCTTTTTTTTTTTCTTTTTTTTTTTTCCTCCAATGTGACTTTCTTTTAATGCTAAAACAGTGATTATGGATATGAACGTCACAGCAATGGGCAATGTTTACCAGCGTTTTGGTATAATCCATCTTCCTTGTCAAAAGACTGCAGCGTTGGACAGAGTTATCTCAACAGCACTGGGTAAGTAGCACACCAGGTGTTTTTTAGCTAGACTAGCCATACAGACTTCAACCCGGTAACAACTACTGATTGTATTTTCTGTAGATGACTCAAAGCTGGGTGAAGCCCTTAGGACCTGTTTATTGAGTTTGTTAGGGTCCACAGTCTGGCCCTCCAGATTGCCATCACGTATTGTCCAGACCTGTCTATGA
Source organism: Cygnus atratus (assembly GCF_013377495.2). Taxonomy (NCBI): domain Eukaryota; kingdom Metazoa; phylum Chordata; class Aves; order Anseriformes; family Anatidae; genus Cygnus; species Cygnus atratus. Next base: position 11,767,681 of record NC_066368.1, read on the forward strand.
AAAATGATACCATAAAGAAACTTGAGTGGAAAATGTAAGGCAAAGGTCAGATCACTAAATCTCTGAAAAGTTTCCTGTTAAAATCATGTGGGATCAGGTGAGGCAGAAAGGGAGGAAAACAATTTAGAGGAAAGGGATGAAACTGATGTATAAGTGAAAAGAAGCAATAGATGGGCAGCTAGTCCAAATGCTCTTTGTTCTTTGGCTCTCCTGGAAGACAATAAAGATACATTATATATTAAAAGACTGACCTCAAGCTGCATTTCTCATGCAAGTGATAAAAACAAAGGAATCCAAGCTGCTTTGACATTTTGTACACTCAAAGATAGAGATAATTTGCTTTTTTCTTCAACTTCATCATTTCTCTTGCTCTAGAGAGTTACATCTTAAGTGAGAGTTGGCTCACAGCTGATGAGAAGTGAATAGTTTTATGACGTGAGAAAATCTTTTTAACTACGCCTAAAATATAACAGAATACAATTTCATACTTTATGTGCATGTTACTTATTTATAGATCTATAGTTATTTCACTTATAACCTAGATCACCATATAATTATACATTTTATGCAATTTATGTAGTATGTGGTATATAGATGTGCTAAATATCACATGCCATTTAACAACAGAATTAATTACTTGTATGTTAGGTACACAGGGATTGCTTGGCTGAGGCAACGATAAAAAGATGTCTTCCAATCTCCCTAGTCTAAAGAACCCTTGAAAACCTCTCCCTGTTTCCAGTTAACCCTGTCATGCTACCTCTTTGCATCTTGCAGAGATTTCTCTCTTTACCTTTGCAGGTACCGGAAAGTTGTTTCTAATAACTGCACGGATGGTGTGAGAGAACAGTACACGGCAAAACCACAGCAATGTCCTGGCAAAGCCCCCCAGGGGCTTCGCATAATCACCACTGATGGCAAACTGACAGCTGAGCAAGGACACAATGTCACTTTCCTGGTGCAGCTGGAAGAGGTAAGCTCTATTTTTATGTTTCATCCCAGGCCTCATGGCTGTGTTTCAGTCTGATTCATGCCAGACAAAGTTTGTAAAGTGGTAAAGAGGTGAATCAAGAGGGTGTGGGATAAAGTCAGCGCCATGATGTAGCTGGGGCAGAGTATACTCTAAAAGGTAATGGGTGATGTATGAAGACAGTGAGACTGAAAGTCTATGCTGTGCAAAGGGTAATTGGGAGAAGTTGATAAAAACTGGGAACTGGCCTTGCTTGGGAATTTTACAGTAGGACTGGAGAGTGGGCCAGTTATATGCTATAAGCTAAAGGAGAATAAACTACGTTTCTAGCAGCATAATTGTATATACACTAAATTATTTACCAAATAAGCTATTTCAGTGACAAAAATCACAGCACCTACCAGAAAAGTTAAACAACCCAGCAAATGAACAACTTTCCTGCCATAAAACAGTATCAAATTCATAGAATCACAAAATAGCTGAGGTTGGAAGGGATCTCTGGAGTTTGGATAGTCCAGCCCTGTTTCTCAAAGGGAAATTTCTGTCCCTTTCAAACAAGGCAGAGGTATCACAAAACAAGAACTTGCCATTTTCTGTTTGGTTCTGCCTTGCGCTGGTATGGAGCATAGTATAATCTAGGATGTTTAACATTCACCAAATCTGTCCCACCTGTTATTGCTGAAGAGAAGGCATCAGGCATGTTACAAAAGGCTAGATATGTGTGTGTTCATGTGTCAGTTGTAGTCCATTCTCATCTTTGTATCTCCCATATTCCTGTATCCCTCTAAGACAGTTTGTTTGAAGCCTTCAGATCTGCAGAGCTGTTCCACACACCACAGCCTCCCAGCTCTATTTGTTCATGCCTGTGTTCCACTTGACCCTCAGAACAAGGGATAGTGGCTTTAAACTAAAAGAGTGTAGATTTAGATTAGCAGATGCAAATCATGGCAGTAAGAAATGTTTACAGTCAGCTGTGGGAGTCAGGCAGGAACCACAGCACAGGGGGGTTTCTTAGAGGGTCTCCTTATGTCTGCAGTGATGCTCAAGGCTGGGTCTGTGGACTGTGTTATTCTGACCATGATACAGTGTTAGATTGGAAAGGTTTCTCCAGGTTAGTTCTGATATTAGTCTGGGAATAATCATCATGATAATATTACTGAATGACAGCAGCCAGAAAGTATCAACACCTCCTTCTGCAGTTAGCAGTCCCATTGCATAAAGCATTGCTGAAGCGTTTAATAAGTGGAGAACCATATTTACACCGGTAATTTTGCTCTTAAATTTCTATTGAGATAGGCAGAATAGCAACAGAATCTCTGTCACTAAATGGCAGCACAAGAGAAATCCAGGTGTTCTTTAAAGTACATTTTCCCATTGCCTCAAAACACTGCTAGTTGGTAGGTTAATCCTTTGTCCTGGCCTGGACTCTATGCACAGGCCAAGGGCTGGTACCTCTCACCTGTGTTACTCAACAACACAGTTTTTCCTCAACCTAAACAAATTGAATCCTTGCTTTATTTTTGTACAGCAATAAAATTGAACCCAAAACAAAATGAAAACTGCAAAGATATTTTTCCTGCTCAAGTTCTTAAACCCAACATCCCTGGCATATTTTCCTGCTCTGTTGTAGAAAATAAATAGAGGAGTTTTATTAAGTGGGTGTTTTTTCTGCATGCTTTCCCCATCACATGGTCAGGAACGTCTCCTGCCTGTCACAAACCCAACTGTTATTTGTGTATTTGAGTTATTGGTAGGAACATCAGACATTTGCTGTACTGCTTCAGCAGAGACACTAAAAGCAGTAGCACAACACTTTGCAGCACAATGGCTTTCAAACTTGTTTTGTCTGATTGCTCATACATCTTTGCTGAGGAAATGGATGGTAAAGACATTCAGGGCAGAATGGTTCAGGGCTTTGGCTGTTTCATTACAAATAATTCACAGAGAAACTGCCTACTCTAATTTATTTTTTATCTTGATAAAATGACAGCCAAAAGTCTTTGACATTCCAGGTCTGCTTTAGTTCTCACTTGCCAAAGTCACTCTACTGGGAGTAGATTTTGGCTTGCTTTTGCCTACTTTCTTTTGCTGTATGATGTTTGGATTAGGTTAATATGTGGGAAAACTCATTTGTTCTAACAGTTCAAGCCATGGGCTAGAATTCAGGCCATCTGATCTCATTCCTGAACTGCACTATGAGCTCTTTGTGTGTCACCTCGAGTAAGAAACTTAACCTTTTTACTTTTTTGTTCCCTCATCTGAAAATAGAGCTTTCTCCTTCATGCGCTCCATGCCTTTCATTTTTATGCTGAACGCTTATAAGGCCAGAAAATCTCTTTTACCAGGTGAATAAACAAGTACAGCCCTGAATTTCATGTAGATTGCAATGGGTTTCTGTAATGCCAATGTTAATAAATGGTTGCCCAAGGTACGTTGTGTCTCGGGTACATTTAATGAGCTAGGGGGACCCTGCTGGCAGGAGGACAGTGCTATTAGCATTTCCCACTGCAGCACTGTGTTTTGGTGTGATTCAGAATTCAATTCAGCTGAAGTCTCTGGAGATGAGCTTAACATTAGGATTGTTTTGATTGTTTGTGTGCCCAAATTTAAGATGCAAAGCCAGGAGTACTTGAAAGCATAGGCTGTAGTTTTTCACAATATCCTAGCGTGTTGCCCCTTTTGATATCACAAGTTACTTAGTAATGAATACGAAAATCTGAAACCTTCATCCTAACTTTAAACGCACATGCTGAATCATGGCTGTTTATCTTACTAATACCACCATGTTCCTGTTAGTAACACACAGCCAAGGATCAGTACACCCTCTCCCCCATACCACTGTCATCTGAATTATAATTGCATTTTCTGTGTTACTGATAATGACAAGCTTGTTAGGAGAAATCATAGCCTTTCATGCATTTTTAAATTCACCACTGAAATTCCATGAAAATATACAAATTTGATCTCTCCTTCATAATGACACAAAACACCACAGTCTTCTAACGCATCTCCAGTCATACGAGTTGAATTATTTGGCATAGTCCTGAGAGGCCATACTTGTTCATTCCTGTGGAGCGCAAAAGATCTAGTCCTCTAGAAAAGGCTCATAGATGAGTTGTGATGGCAGAACTGACAGTCAGGATGAGAGATTTGATTAGTACAATTAACTGTTTTGGTGTAGAAAAAGAAGTGCATGTGGAAAGTATCAGGCTATTTGTCCTCATAAAAAAAAAATTGAATTCTATTAATTTTTGGCTTTTTTAAAAAAAGTTAAGAGCATCTCTGTAAGCTGGAATTTACAGATGAAAACATGACTTTCTGTATTTGATCAAGTTGACCATAAATATATTTTAAAATTAATCATATGCTTAAACAGATATAGACCAAAGGTATCCCATGCACAGATACTCAGTTGCAATGGAAATGTTTGATGGATGTTTTCTGATGGTGACAGGAAAATGCCACAGTGGGAAAAAAGGTTGACCTAAAGACAGCACAGAACAGACTTTGAAAACATTAATTCGTGAAGACAATCCAACAACAGTGGTATCTGCCTCTTGCAGAAGATAATTAAATCCATTTTCAACATCTGTAAGGAAGAGGTACAAGTCGATGCATAATTGAAGACTTAAAAATTAAATCTGAAACATGGGTACCGAAATTAAAAACCTTGAACTGTGTTTCATAGTTTTAATACTTCAATTTATATACAAAGACTGGAATTTAATAAGGAAGATTCATGATTACAACCTTCTGGGCAAGATTCAGACAGTGTTTGAGAGAGAATCCTGATAGATGGGTCGGAATGAGCCCTAACCTCAGATACACCAAAATACCCAAGGCTTTATAAAAGCAATCAAAATGTAACAATATTGTTGTGAACTAGATAGGCTGTTTCTTGGCATACCCTGGGGCAGAAAGCTTCACAGAGTTTGTTGGAAGCATATAGGTCTTGTGTATGCTTTATTGTTTTGGCAAGATACAGGGAAAATGTGCATTTGGCTTTGGGGGAGGGGAGTTGTGTTTATGATTAGAAATTCCCTAGGCGTTTAATGAGAAAATCCCTTAGAAAACAGTAAATGTCCAATTTATATTTTACTATCAAATGTTCTATAGGTAAAAGGCATAAGATGGGGTCTTGGAAAATTGTTTTTAATTCCCAAGGCTTCTTCACAGGCCAAAAGGAGTATTCATGTGCTTGAAGTTCAGCATATGCTTATGTCTTTGGCTGAACTAAAGTCTTTATCAAGATTGCAGTGTAGTTCTTCAGGTATGTCCAACATTGTTCATATTGCAACATATTATAAATTAAATACTGTATATTTTACCTAATACAAGGTAAAATGAAATCCACTAAAATTACTTTTATTTTTCTAGCTATTGTAATTGGTTGCTGCCTAGCTTAGTGTGATTAAAGTACAGGAGCTGAATGCAGAGATACCACCACAAGCAGCCAACTTGGCAAATTTCTCCCGTGATGCCTAAGAGCATTGGCATTAAAGCCCTCTTACAGCACAGGCCAGAGAGGCTGACCAAAGATAACTCAGTGCTGATTGCATCCAAGTGCTTTGCTGTGGCTGCAGAAATGATGCGGTGAGTTTTATGTCCACCTTAATCAGGCTAAAAGCTTTAGGAAACCCTACCACAGAGCACTGGATTTGTCAAAATGATGAGGAGAAGTCAGAAAAAGCAACAGGAGAGATTTTAGCAGAGATATGTATATGCATCAATCTGTTGCAAAACAAAACTTCTCTTGGTAAAATAGCCACTTGCAAACAGCTCTCTAGAGCTGCCTGAGACACAGACAGCTGGGGTCGATGTAGATCAGGTGTAGGATATACAGAAATGTTTTGATTTGGGCTTACCTGCTTTCTCCTCTGTCTTGTGCCCATGCTCTCTCCTGGCACAGATAAAACATTATAAAAAAATCAAAACCACAGTCTCTTTGTTTTCCTGACTTTTTTCTTCCCCTTTCTAAGCTAGAATTTTAAATGTCAGCCTTTCAAAATGTGGCATTTTCAGAGAAGTGTTATAGCCTGGATCTTACTGAATGGAAAATGTTTTTTCCAGTTCAAAGAGTTTTAAAACAAAACAGGAAAGGCCAAGACAAATGAAAAAGACTGGGGGAACAGAAGCTGAAGTTCTTCTCCAATTAGTTTTTCAGATGTCCCTGTCAGCATCTTTTCTCCCTAGGGAATTTGGAAGAAAATTTGAAATCTAAATCCTGCATGTGTTAGAAATGCTGCCCTTCCGTGGCAGCACCTGTAGATGCTATGGCTTTCATGGCAATAGAGAAAACGAAGATGAGACAAAACACTCTTTAGAGCATGAATTTTGACACTTGCAGAAACAGGGCTGTTCTAACATTCTATCACCCTGTTCATGTTCCTCTGCTACCTCAAAGATTCAGGGGAATGTACCTTTTCCTGAAATACATCTCAGCTGCATGAACTCAAATATACTCAGAGATGATAAAGCCAGCAGGGTCACTACAGTGGTGTGGTTTTAACCATACAGACTGCTTTGTCCCAGCAGTATGGCTTTATTGAATAATTGTTTTACTTAAGATACCATCTCTTTTTAGTAAAACAAACAACAACAAGAAAGAGTAAAGCCCTAGCGATGGGTTTAACAGAACTGGAAGAGCATCTAAGGGTATTTCAGAGAACTCTGTCTTTGGTCCCAGTCCAGCACCATGCTTGAGAGAATATATTTCCCCTTTGACCAGAGGTTCAGAGCGGAGGAGCTCATGTATGTTCACCTCTGTTTGTGGAGGCATATTCCATCTGATACCTGTTGTTGGCTCTGTCGAACAGGGCATCAACTCAAGATACCCCAGAACACTGCATCTTACCTGAAATGTGCAGAGCCTCTTTCAAATAACTCACCTCACCAAGGGGCTTAACTTATTTAAGATCAACCCAGGGGCAACCTGGAGCTGGCTTAACACGAGGCCCTCATGTTCTTTTTTGTTTGTTTGTTTGTTTTTCTGCCAGCATATTCAATTTGGCCTTCTCCCTAGTGGCTCAGCATCTCAGGGTTCTTCTGCCCTTACTGGTGCTCTCAGGAGAACAGCGAGCTGCTGTCTTTACCTTCAAGACTCTGTAGAGAAATAGCATAGCATATCTGTAGGAAGCCCCAGGCATGTAACTCTGTCATGGGATGTCTTTCCCTCCACACATTCAGCCTGCGATCCTCCAAAGCAGAGCAATACTTTTATTTCTGTCTCATCATTTTGGAAGCAGCTGAGCTTCCAGCAGGGTGCCAGGGTAGTGTAATGACTACCGCTTTAACCTCTACAGAGCGTCTGGGACAATTTATCTCTCTTGTTATCCCCAGGTATAGCTCTGCTCCCCCTACTTTCCAATCAGCCAGGCCTCCACCATTTCTGACTTCACAACAAGTGATAAAAAGAGTGAGGAAACATGCTGAATGGAAGCGGTTCTGTCACAGTTCCCTCACACACACACACACACATTTCCCTTTCCAATGTGGAAACCTGCCCGATGCCAACCATTTACATGGGTACCTTTCATTCCAGCTGGGCATCCAGAGGACTGTCTTGGTGGAGTGGAGGGGGGGAAGGAAACCAAACCAAAGTAAATTAAATGTCCTTTCAGACAGTTTTATGAACTGCCCTCAGCTATTAATTTAGCAGTGTTCTTCCAGACAGTGGCAGCTGCTCCAGCATCGGCCTGTGGAAGAAGCTGCTCCATGGCAACAGGCAGCAAGCGTGAGCTTACCCACGTAAGCATCATGCAGAGCCACTGAGGGGCACTTTCAAAAGGAGCAGGAATGCTTAAAATTGTGACAAGATACCGCATCTCACCTGAAAGGGAGAGGATCTGTAGCAGCCATGGTTGCTATACAGGTCAGTGTAGGCTGTGCAGTGATTTGGCTGTCAGAAGCTGCCCTCACCATGGGCATATCACTGCCTTGTGATATAGGAAAGGCTTGCAGGTGTTTGTAGTGTGTGACACATGGATTATCTGGAATTATTTTTATAGTTATTATTTTAAAACAGTTGTGACTCACTTCTCAGTGTGTTAAACTGGCATGCAAACAAAAAATCAAAAATTTGCTTTTTGCCTGTAAAACAGAATAATGAAATGCAACCTCTTTGGGGTTTAAAATGCTTTTTAGGGCTGGGTGATTCCGATGTTGAGTTTGATGGAACTGCACGGACCAGGCTGGAATTCAGTTTCAAGAGCAGAAGATTAAAACCAGTTCTAGGATTGCTTCATATTAAAGTGTTTGGCGTGAGCAATACGAATCCCTGATATCCTTGGCTTTTCTTTTAGCATTTTTTCCCCCAGCTGTGAATTTTATTTATTTATTTATTGTGATTTATTGCAACAGTTCTGAAGCCTGCTAGACTGGCAGTCCAGGAGACTGATGTCACAAAGTGGCAGTCTGAGTTACACTACAAACCCTCTCTGCTAGGATAATCTCTAGGCAGAAGGATAAGAGTTTAATCAGCCCTGTTAATTCATTAGCACTTCTCTTCTGAGGCAGGGACAAAGTGTCCCATTTAGTATTAGTAGTGTTGGTAGCTATTCTGAAGCAAACATAAATCCAGGTCATTTTAATCAAGCCACTGCACAAGTCATAAGTTTCTGTAAGCCGTTGTTATGTGAGGCTGAAGTGGTTCTTTTAACTTTGATATACTTTGATATAGTTAACCCTTCCCTGAGGACTTCTCAAAGTTCCTTCTTGCTTTGTTTTATCTATCTACTTTTTATGATTTTAAATGCAAAACGCACAATGTGGGTTGTTCCAAAGATCCCTGAGGCGACCTCAATAGCTACCCATGTCCTCAGTGCTTGTTGAGATGAGAACGTCTCCCCACCACAACACACAACTTCACAATAAGGAAACCCAGAGGAAGGAGCCAGTATGTTTTCCAGAAGATCCCCTAGCTCTCCTGACAGCTAGGAAGGCAGAGCTACAGAACGCACCTTTGATAACACTTCCTTCATGGTGCAGTCAAGTCAACCTCAAGAACTGTCACTTTCTCTCCACTTTCTAATGAGCAGGTTGATGAAGTTGCCACCTTTCCTCTGGTAGCATCAGACTGTGGACTGATGTGCCAGGAGATCTCTTCCAGAAGAAAACAAAAAAAAAAAAAGGAAAAAAAAAAAAAGAAAAATCAGAGTCTATTTTGACCCTTTCTCTTTTCTGTCGCCACAGGGAGACCTTCAGAGATCCCTCATTCAGGTGGATTTTGGAGATGGCATCGCTGTTTCATATGCTAATCTCAGCTCAACAGAAGATGGGATCAAGCACATTTACCAAAACGTGGGCATATTCCGAGTGACCGTGCTGGTGGAAAACAGCCTGGGATCTGACAATGCTGTCCTCTACCTGCATGTAACGTGTATGTATGTTCATAATGATTATTAGCTTTTGTGATGCTTCAAAAAATATCATTTTCTCTTAGAGATGATGTTTGAGGCTTTGCAGCTGAGAGGGGAGTGATGGGAGATGACAAGTGTTTATCTGCCCTTCAGCAGAGGACTCCAGAATGAGAAGAGACACAGGGAACAATGACATTTGCTTTTTGAACCATATTTTACCTTCAATTTTGGGTGGTCTAATCTGAGACACCTCAGAGGAGTGTCCGGCCCTTTCTGAAATGCCTTGTCAGTAGCATGTTTACAGTTCCACAAAAATAAAGACATTCAGGATCTTTAATCACTTTTAAAAGCCTTAACTTATACTTTGTGCATGTGTTTTGCCCCCTAATGAAATGCAGCTGCATTTGGGATGCAAACCAGTGCATTTCAGTCTTTCTGTTGTCATAGGAACCAAAATCTTGGTGTTAAAGGGTATAACAAGAAGAAATATTATTTTCACATTGCTGTTTAGCTGTTCTTTTCAACCTTTTTATACTTCACCTGTCTCTGATTTACCACTGAAATGTATCTCAGTCCTTGCAGAAAACCATCAGTGTGTTATTTAATCTTTATTCTGCCACACGTTTATGAAACCAAAAGGTTGAATTGTTATTGGAATTTTGTAATATCCCTAATGGATTGGGGGGGGGGGGGATGGGACGACACATGGAAAATAATAATAATTTGCCTTATATGGTGTTTTTTTTCCTTTTTTTTTTTTTGGTTAATAATTTTTATTTTAGACTGTGTATTTTTGTGGCAGATTTACTGGAAAAAAAGGAAAATCCAAAACTTAGTTATTTTTATATAAGTTGTGCTTACAAAATACCACTTAGCCTCCGCTAAAGTAACTCTACATACTCTCTAGATAATTTAGTACATTCCATGTACTTTAACTCCAGTTTTGGTGTTACTTCATATAGCACGAAAGTAGCTGCCTCTTCAGGGGAAGAGGGCAGCTCTTTAATGGTGCACAGTCATATCAGCAGATGGGAGCAGTGGGAGTGGTAGATGTGGGAGACAGCGGCTTTATGAGGGAGCATTGAGCACTAGGGGAGTGGGAACAAATATCTCCCTGATTGCCTTCCTTTAAAAAGACCTTAGGTTCATGACCAAGGTGTACCATTTATGATTCCCTAACCTGATACTGTCCTGTGGCAAACTTTTATGTCACATAATCCTTCAGCAGTGCCATTTGTTTGCAAAACTCATAATTATATCTTGCAAAAAAAGAACTGTATTGATAAATCAGATTATTATCAAGCTTTTTTATTTTTTTTAATTATTATTATCATTTTTATTTATTTATTTATTTTTATTTGGGGACTTAGCCCATACCACTTCTGTGTTAATGCTCTGGTGAGTCAAGGTAAGTTCTCAGCTTTTAGACAGCTACCGCTTTGTTTTGTTTTGTTTCTTTTTTGTTTTAAAGTATCATCCCATATAGAGTAGAAAAGGACCTCTGCTCAGTATAGACATTTATATGCTTTTGCATAATTTATTTGGCAACTGAGCAAGCACAGATTTGCTTTGTACAGATTTGGTGCAGTAGACAGTGCCCATGTTTGCAGTAGAGAGAGGTTCTGGAGTCATATTCCACTTCGCCTTCCTGCTTGTGCTTGGAAACTTAGCAGGCTGCAGAAATCCTCCTCCCTCTGCTGCCAGTTGTGAAAGTCAGCTCAACAGAAGCCATGGTCTTTTCCTTTCCTTTCCTTTCCTTTCCTTTCCTTTCCTTTCCTTTCCTTTCCTTTCCTTTCCTTTCCTTTCCTTTCCTTTCCTTTCCTTTCCTTTCCTTTCCTTTCCTTTCCTTTCCTTTCCTTTCCTTTCCTTTCCTTTCCTTTCCTTTCCTTTCCTTTCCTTTCCTTTCCTTTCCTTTCCTTTCCTTTCCTTTCCTTTCCTTTCCTTTCCTTTCCTTTCCTTTCCTTTCCTTTCCTTTCCTTTCCTTTCCTTTTTTTCTTTCCTTTCCTTTCCTTTCCTTTCCTTTCCTTTCCTTTCCTTTCCTTTCCTTTCCTTTCCTTTCCTTTCCTTTCCTTTCCTTTCCTTTCCTTTCCTTTCCTTTCCTTTCCTTTCCTTTCCTTTCCTTTCCTCTTTTCTTTTCTTTTCTTTTCTTTTCTTTTCTTTTTCTTTTCTTTTCTTTTCTTTTCTTTTCTTTTCTTTTCTTTTCTTTTCACTCTGTAAAAGGTCATTGGAATCAAATGGAGAAGTGTTTTGGTAGTTGATATTTCACAGAAGGTTCTGACAGCCTTCTGTGATCAGGGTTTGTAATTATTTGCTGTTTGACAAGAGATGATTCCACAGGGACCATTGCACATGCTTAGCCTATCTGCACACTAATGAGGCCACATGAAGCAACAACTGCTTTCTCATGCAACAACAAAATGGAAGAAGAAGGCAGGGGCCCAGCCCTCACCCTCACTCATATTGGCTTTCTGGGTTAAAACAGTTTTAATCAATTTTCTCAAGCCATTGAAGGCTTAAGAACTGCTTCAGTTTTTTTAGCCATACAACAAATAAACAATAGCCACATGTGTTCATGTAACTTAGCAGCTGATAAAATGTAAATTTCTGTGTTGTGATGAAGCCAACACGGGACTTGTACTGCATGATTATTGCAGCAGGGCCTGCAGCAGACACCTGACCCCCTGGAGAAGCCACATCCCTGAAGTATGTCTCTCACCTCTCTCTATGTGAAGATTTAGGGACCTCAGAACAGGCTGCAAACTGAGCGTAGTCCATTCTGACTAACAACATATTGGCTGAGGCCAGAGATATACAGTAAATCCAGTCCCTTCCAGAGTCTGAGGCCTGTATCCACAAAAGCTTCTAAATACTATTGAAACGCTTGCATTGCCACTTGGCTCTCTAGTAAGTAAGGGGTCCAGTCTGCTTTATTTTGCTTGCAGTGTATAAGCATGGCTTTGGCCTCTTGGGAGTTTTGTAAAAATGCATGTCCTTACAATAAGACACACACTGTACTGCTCAGATCCATAGAAAAGCAATGTGCAGCCTGAGCACCCGGAGAGTTTTAGAAAGGGGCAGTAACTGGGTGACCCCTTGTTACAGGGTTGATACATGAGAGTGTGCAGACTTGGACCTTCCAACACCCTTCCCTACCTGTGATCAGCCTGTAAAAAGCCTTGCTGAGGGTGAAGCTGCAGGCACTGAACCACACTGTTTGTGATCTCCAAGATCAGAGTAAAGCCTCTACCCAGTGCCCTCCTCATCCTGCTGCAGCCCTGGGGCCGGTGCACAGGAGCAGTACCTTTGCTGCAGTTGGCCCAGGGATCCACAAATGCAGATTATTGTGAGGAAGGAGCATTTTGGGGTGCATGGACAGTAAATTGTATATAAAGTGCTTCTCCAGCTAACAGGCTGTCTCTGAAACAACAGGTTAAAAATTCCCATGAGACATTAGTTCTGCATTTGTCTGAATACTTCAGAATAACAGCACTTTTCCAAGGGAGCCTTTTGAGAAGCTTCTTCCTTACCATTCTCTGGGATTCGTACACAGTTTTTCCTGGGGCAGATGAAGGGCTGTAGTCACCATGGCCCTGCATGAAGCTCAGAAATGAATTCTCATCAAATTTACCTGGGAGGAAGCAATCTACTAGCAGCTAAGGGCCTATATAGAGTGAGCTATCCCCATCTGCTGGCCAGATAATAGTTCAGCATTTCAGCCACTTTGACCCATCAGCTGTTTGCACAGAAATAAATGCAAAGCCAGAATTGACTTGAGACATTTTTTCATATTCTTTCCTAGTTGGCAGATGGTGCAGGTCTGAGAAGGTGCTGGGTGTTCTCTGCAGGGCTGGGTCATTTAAGCCGTATTCAGAGCAGCTGTGTAGTTACATTTGAGTGGATTAAATTTTACATGGGCTCCATTGTTACTGCTGTTACTGCATCAGGTGTTTGGAAATGCATTCCTTTAGAGGTCTGTGCTGACACTGGGAATTTGTCAAATATCCCAAAGGATACCAGAGCTGCAAAATATTCAGTCTGGGAAGCTGGTGGTTTTTAGTTCTTAGTGTCTTGCTGTGAGAGCTGGCATGGCCAGGTCACAGAAATGTCCCGGAGCAGGGGAATTCCGTTAAAATCATAAGGATGAAATTCTGACTTCTCAAGAATTTTTAAGAAGAGTTGACTGCTGACTATCAAAGGAAGAATGAGCCACAGTTTGGTCTATAGCAGGCTTTACTTATTCTGATCATGGCTGACTCTTAATTGGGCTGCATCAAGTTAACCAGCAGCTGTGTCTATGTCCCAGAGAAATCTGCATTTTTAGTAATGAGTCAGGAAGAGTGGTCCTTGTTGATATTGGCATTTGTTATACAGTCTGATTTGGGAGAATTTTTCCATGTCTCTCTGCTTATGTGTGATTTATAGTGTAATAGAGTGTTTGCTCCAAAATGTATAGTGTTTCTCCACATTGAAAAGCAAGGCCTAAGTGGCGATATATTCACAGGATATTTTCTGAAAAATCCTTTCCTGGAATATAAAAGATCCTTTAGCAGGGTATCTCAATTCCATATGAACAATGCAATCGATCCTCCGACGCTGTGGTTTCTGCTTGTCAGCTCTGGAAAGCTCACAGATGTAGGATGTGGCCTTAATTTGTTTTAGAAACCCATGTCCCCGTATCACCTGGGGATTCTTTCTTTTTCTTTCTCTGTCATTCCTTGGACAATTGTCTTGTTTTCTAAGTGAACAGTCAGAACGCATTTAAAAAAAAATAAAAATCTATAGGACAAGATATAACAACAAAGGCCCATCTGTCTCCAGAAGATGGGAAGTGTGTAACTCTGGGCATAATGTCACTTGTCAAATGAATTATGTTCTGTTTATACTAAAGAAATAAAGTGTTTGTTGAGGAAAATGAGGGAGTATAGGGTAACATTAAAATGAAGGCACTCAAATTAGATATATTCAGACAAAATTTCATCTGGTATAAATAGATACAATATTGCTGATGTTTTCCAAACCATAGCAATTTGCATCCTCAGAGATGCTCTGTGTCCACTGAAGCTATTTGTCCTGCACATTCTTAAGTCTTCCTGGTGAAGGGCAGAGTCACATAATAAGGGTCTGCCCCTATTGTTTAAGTGGTAAGTATGCGATATTCATGCAGTAAAGAGCCCAAGTTTTTCAGCTCCAGGTACAGGGATGGTTCTTGTTTTATGTGGAACAGATTTAAGCTTGCCTCTCTACAAATGGCACCAAGCCAAGACATTAGATGCCATGCCGCACGGTAATTTACATCACCTCTTCCTCTAACCAATGGGTGTCCCCTCAGGTCTCCCCTCTTACCAAGTCAACATTTCACAGTGGGGGAGGACTCACCTCTTGTTTCTGTCTCTGCAGGTCCCTTGGAACATGTTCACTTATCTCTCCCATTTGTCACCACAAAGAACAAGGAGGTCAATGCCACAGCAGTACTGTGGCCAAGTCAAGTGGGAACACTTACTTATGTCTGGTGGTTTGGAAACAACACGGAGGTTTGTATTCCCTATGGACTGAGGTCAAAACAATTTGGGAGGAACTCTCTGACTGAGAAGGGAGGGAAAGAGAGGTCTGGAAATGCTTCTAAATAGTCAAACACAAAAGAAAATTGTAAACCAGAGACAGAGACTAATTATTGGTTCTTTGATGTACCAATGTTGAAACTGTTGGAACTGTTTTGTAATTATTGCTGTGACTTAGCTATAGGGTTTATTGGCATTTCATGCAAATTGCAAATAGGTTTGTCTGCATTTTCACCCAAGGTGGGTGTAGAGAACCAAAGTCCCAAAGACTTCTAGCATGTACTTTCTCACTCGCATTTCTTCAACAGCAACAACAAAAGCTGAAAACTCCATGCACCACATTCTGCTTCTCTGTGCTTGCAGAGTTTTAGTAAATCTGCACAGGCATTATAACAGTTATTGTACGTACCTTTGAGGCTGAAGTACCCAGAGACCCTAATTAATCTCTAAGGGGAAAGATTCTCATGGATTTTGTAGAGTCAAGAGGGACCTTCAGCCACACATGGTTATATTCTGTATAATGCAGGTCAGAGGATTGCATCAGTACTTCCTGCTTTATTTAACTATTTCTGATTAAAGCAAAATCTGACTTTTTTTGGTTGTTTTGCATTAATGACATCCCTCAGATGATGGAGAATCCATTGCTTTTCTTTCTTACCCTCTCCCTCAACTATTTCCCCATAGCTAATTATCCTGAGAGTTAAACATATGCCCCGTGTTTGTAGTCTGAATTTATCTAGCTTCAGTTTCAAGCTGTTGGATCGTTACGTCTTTGTGTCTAGATTAAAGAACTCTCTGTAGTATCAGATATCATCTCCCCCTAGAGGTACTTACAGGCTGTGATTGTCACCTTTTAACCTTCCCTCTGATCTACTAAGCTCATAAGTGATCAGAGTTGGTCTAACTCTGTTCTCATTTAAGTGAGAGTTTTACTTCAGACTACAATGGGAACACAGTTTGACTTAATACTGTGTGCTTTGAAGATCTCATCCAGAGTTCATTAATAAGTGAAAATAGAAGTTAGGGCAAAGGCTGCAGAAAGGGGGCACGGCTCATTGATAAACTAATCTGCACTGTAGAGCAAGCTGAGGAGATCTGCGTCCTCTCTAAAACCCATCAATTTCCAAAAACAATGTCTCCATGTCTAAGAAGTCAAGAGAGCAACTGAGAAATCTTGATTTGCCTCCTGATTTTGTCACAACGTCCTTAAAGTGATCTTAAGCAGGTCATTCACAGCTAGACCTGGGGGAGGAGTGTGACACCAGAGCAGTGAGTTTCATGGGCCCTCATATGGACCTCTCTGCAGCAAAAGACACTTTAACAGGGGATCCAGAACAGCCATCCTGCTAAGTGGGAAGTTTCCTGGAGGCAGATGCTAGGGAATATTGGGATCTTAAAACCTAACTCCTTTAGAAATTTTACATTTCTACTCTGAGCTCTGGGAAGACAACATAATCTGGATCCCTGAGCCTACTCTAGAAAATTGGCTTCCATGTCACAGGACCCTTTCTATGTGTAAGTTTCCAAGCTAAGTTTCCAAAATTATCCCAGTAGGCTAGAGAGCCAAACTAATATTTGATTTTCCTTCACAGCCATATTAATTTATTTTCTCATTTTCTGGTGTATTTGCAGCCACTGATCACTTTGGAAGGGAGCATCACATTCACATTTTCTGTGGAAGGGATGAACACCATCACTGTTCAGGTCTCAGCAGGAAACATCATTCTTCAGGACACAAAGACCATTGCTGTGTATGGTGAGCCCTTCCAATTTCATTTCACATAAGATTCTCCATAATCAAGAGCTAGAGACCCAGGTTACCTGGCAGCAACATAAGGTTGTTATTCCAGGATCCTTTGAGTGAGATTGTAAACTCTGTTCCAGTGGTATCAACTCAGCATAAGATCTCTGAAGGCCACTGACTGACATTAGTTCAGACTGAGATGATCACAGAATGTTAATCTCTTTCCCAGAGCCCACTATGTCTGTCATCCAACACAATTATCTAGACTTTAGGTCATTTTGCAAGCTGGTGTTCCCCCATCTTGGCCAGTACAGGCCTCTTTACTCATGCAGAAGCTTCTTGGCTCAAAAAATAAGTCAATGCCGTGTGGTATAGTTCTGGACTGAAATCTATACTGATTTGATGTACTCAGGCCTCAGAAGCAGATAGGATGCACAAATGCCGTATAGTGTAGATGTAATCTAAGAACCACTGAGAATCCCAGTTTAAATAGTTAAAATGATCATTTTGAACATCTCTGTTAAAGAAAATCAAAGATTAAGAAGTATTTTTTCCAAGTCTAGACCTCTCCCCACCTTTGTCCCTGTCCAGTTAAGATTTCAAATGTTTGGAGCATGTCTGTGAGAATATAATCACGGCTTCCTTCCCAGGGTTTGCCTGCTTCAGAGGTCAAGATTAAAGTATCATTTATATTCCCAACACAGCTCCCTTTCCAGTGCTATTCATCCATTAAAGTAAGGACCTATTACCTTTTTCAGTTCTGTGACACTCGAGCAGTGAATCTCTCAGATTCTCCAAATCTCTCAGTGAATCTCTCAGATTCACTGCTAGATTCTCCGACAGTGTGTGCATCACCTGCAGATTGATTAAGAAAAGGACAAACCGCAGCAAGTTTCACTAGGTTCTGCCGTTCGTTTGGCACTAGGAGATATTCAGTCTTTACTTACCACCATGTCATTCTATCTGCAGAGCAATTTCAGTCCCTGCGGTTGTCATTCTCCCCAAACCTGGACGACTACAATCCAGATATCCCGGAGTGGAGGAGGGACATTAGTAGAGTAGTCAAGAGAGCCCTGGTGGAGGTAAGTAACGTGCATCATCTTCCTTATGGTGGCTCTAATTTATGCTTTCTGCCTGTATTAGGGCTGGATACGGTGTTATTTCAAGGTATGTCTTTGTCCTTACCAACTATAAAAGGAGGCTAGACCAGTGTTTTGAGTCCAGATTCCTAAATTTTAGGTGAAATTACTGCATCCTATGACAAGCTGGTGCTAAGAGTCAGCCTTCAGTTGATTTTTTATTTTTTTAATTACAGCACATTATATGGAATATTCATGGGAAAATGGCATATAGAAAACAAATGACTTATATCTGCCTATAGCTGTACAAATGTCTTTACTGTTGCATTGCAATTCTTACTTCGTTTACTACTGTTCTTAGAGAGCAGTGGGTATGCTATTCTATTGAAGTTGCAGATATGCTGTAGGAAACTTAGGAGACCAAAACCAAAACAAATTTCACTACAGAGAAGAGCACCTAAGGAAGTGCTTTATGTCCTTCCTATAGCATGACCCTCGTTGGGGAGGATAGGATGCTATTTTTCCCAGCAACACTGTGGGGCAGCTCTGAAGTTCCTTCTCTAACTCTTGAACAGAGTGTCATAAAACTAGTGTTTGGCTGAAGATGTGGATTTCAAACTGAGGCTGAGATACATTAAAAAAAACAATTGGGGCTTCTCAGCTCAGCAGAAAAATAGCGGAAGGAACAGTCTGAAACAAGTTTGTATTCACCTGATTAGCATGCAGTGTCTTTTTAGTCATTTTGCATAAACTATGCCACAAATGAACACATAAGCTTGTTAATAGAATCTACAACCTTTTTGTTCTTTTAAATTTAATTTGAGAAGTACATTTATGAAAAAAAAAAAAAAGCTGAAAACCTGTCTGGATCCTTACTGAGCTTTTTTTTTTTTTTTTTCTTCAATTTCCTCAAAAGACAGGTGGAAAGGAGAAAAGAAAAAAATAACAGTTTTCTGAAGCTTGTTCTTCTGACTTATTTATGTCTGTATCAAGTATTCAAGGCTCCATTTATCTTCCAGATGAATTTTCAGAATATAAACAACTCAATAAAAGAAAATAAAGCCATGAAAAAAGGATTATAAAACCACAGTACCAAGGCTACGTTCCAAAAGCAGAGCAGTGAAAACAGTCTTTTTTTTTGTTTGAGTTTATAAAAAAATAATAATTGATAGCTAATTATCCCCTTTTATGTAGCTAAATGCTTCACCTTAAACAAGCCTTTTGTGAGAAATTCTTATAAAAATTAAAGTTAAAACCAATAGATTTGATGGCAATTAAATACACTGTATAAAAATAAGTTGAATAACTAAATAATTTAACAGAAAATTATAGCTGTGCTATAGAATTTTTGTGAACTTTTATTAAAGTATTACATTCTTATTACAGAGTCCCACAGACATGGATAAAAATTCTGCATAAGAAATTGTAGTTCTCTATTAAAATCTGGTCTTCTCTGTAAGTAGGGATAATTTCAGATTATCACAAAATATCCTCTTTTGTACTACAATTATAATTATTTCCTCACATCATTGATTTTTAGTCCTGTCTCCAACTTTTGATGAAGAAGACAAGAACAAACTGAGCAGTCCAGATAAAAAAAAAATAATAAATCATTCCCAGCCTCAGAAAATGAAGAGTTTACATTAACTGGTAATACTATGTCTTTTTCTTGACATCTTAGAATAATCCTTTAGGCAAGCAGAAATAATACAGCAGTCTACAGAGTACTTGAGTACTACAGAGAATATACAAAACCTTTGTATTGTTATAATTATTCTTCTAAGTTCCCATTAAAACAAACAAACAAAAAAACTGCAACAGAAGGTTATACTTTTCCATGTCATACAGTGGAAGGAGTGGAAGGGAAGGGTTCCTTTTTTCATAACTCCACATGGTATTCACTGAGTTGTGAGCAGTAAGATGTGGAATAGTCACAGAATTAGGTCAAATGATGGAGATCTGTAATCACAATTTTGCTGAAATCCCATCCTCCATCCATCATTTCCTGGAAGGAACAGATGCTCCAAGTCTTGGGTTGTGAACTACTAGGGAGAAGAATTCATGAGTCTTAAATCTGATTAATGTCTGAGATTATTTCGTGTCCTGACTGCAGGAAATTCTCTGTGTTTGTGTCCAGCTGCTGTGGTCTGCCCTTATGTGAGGGCACTCTATTTTTTTTTAATTTTATTTTATTTTCCTGGGAAGGGACCTACCAACATCAGCACTTGGAAACCAAAGATTTAAATCTTTGATTTAAAAGAGGTACCTTTATCTAACCTTGAGATTTAAATGACGTGCTGGATAATTCACAACACAAAAAGGAAATTGAGGAAGATTCAGGAAACTATGTTTCTCCTCCTTTTGCCCCATAAAAATTTCTGAAGGCCAATTAGCTCATTTACTGGAGAACACTACAATCTAATCGTCTAATGCCACAATAACAGCAGCTGAAACTGTACACAGAGGTGGCCCTGGTAGTGATGGCTATGGGGTATTTCTTTTCTGAATTTTGGCTAATTTTATATTGAAGAGAGATTTGGGTATAAACTGGTTGTTTAAGATTTTCAGTCAACAAGACAAAAAACTAAAAATTTGCAGATTAATACAATCTTTAACAGCTAAAGAAAAAAAAAAAAGTGTTCCTCATTAGGTTGTAGAACTGACCCAGGATGTGAGATATAAGAATTTGTTTGGCTTTTGGGATTCAAATCTGATTCATCTTCTTCTCTCTCCCTGAGTCTCCACAAGGCTTTTAAGCTCTGTTTTGACTAATCACACCTCTAGAGTGCAATTCAGCCCACATACCTTGCCCTTTAACATACTGCTTCTTACCATTGACTAAATACAGAACCTCAGGGACCAACTTAGAATAGAGATACAACTCTAAAATAGCTAAATTTAGATACAAATATCATACCATATGTGACCGTTATTTAGCAGCTCCTTTCAGCATGTCTGATTATCACTGTTGCCCTAGGACTCTGTATATTTTACTGGAGTACACGGTAAAATAACTTAGACTAGGAAATTATTATTCCCTGACTTTTGCCTGTGCTGGATTTTAACAAGATTCTCCTTGTAGTACAAGATGTTCCTTATGTCATTTGTGTAAGTATTGTGATGCCTTCAAAAAAAGTTGTGAGCATTCGATGCCATCCCTGCTGTTTATCTGTCCGTTAATTGTCTATGTGTCAGGCAACAGGTATTTCAAGCAAGCATATTCTGGTCGCAGTGCTCCCTGGTCTGCCCACATCTGCTGAACTCTTCATTTTACCTTATCAAGATGCCCCAGCAGAAAATAAAAGAAAAACAGAAGACCTAGAACAGGTATTGTGTATGTTTCTTGGAGAAGTATATGTTTACATGTGTTTATGTATATGGGGTTTCCAAGACAGTTTAGAAAAAAATAATTATGGTATAATTGCATTGGATTTACAGGGGTCTAAACAATGACTGTAGTATGTGCTATATCTGTTTGTTTGTTTGTTCGTTTTTTTCTAGCAGTGGAAAAAGATTTGATGGTATATTTAGGAGTGGAGAGTGGAGACTCCCATTTGGTACACCTCAATAATGTTAAATTGGCATAAATTTGCATGATGTCACATTCTCTTACTTACAAGAGAACAGAAATTCTGTTCTACCTCATGGAAGTAGCAAAAAAACAGAAAGGATTTAGGGGATTATTCCTGCCTACATGTACTGGAGTAGCTTCATAAGGCCAAGTTTATGAGGTTGTTAAGAATCTGAGCAAACACTGGAGGACAAGGCTGGGTGGTAGACCTGAGAAGATCAGTATTTCATTGACTTTAAGACACAGGGATGGGGTTAGATTATCCTGCCTGCTGTCTTCATAATGCTAGAAGTGGAATTCAGTCACTCTTGTATGTTCTCTTGGTATGAGACTGAATGAAGGTTATGGTGAACAGGAAACTATAACTACCTGCGAACCCAAAAGATTCTGCCCATGAGTGGGCCTACTATGATTACGACTAACAGTTAAACACTGTGCTGGGCAGAAATCCTGACATAGCTCTCACTTTATCTCAGGTTCTAGAGATAAAGATAATTAGCCCTGAGTGTATCTCCGCCTCCCCACACAGCATGTCAGTGACCCAAGCAGATATACCCCATGTCGGTGTAAGCTATATGAGCATTGGGGTAGAGGGTGTCATCAGCTCACAAATCTTAGCCTCAGTGTTATGGTAAAGCCCTCAGCATTATTGGATGCCTGCTAATCCACTGGATGGCAGAAGGGTTTTAGCATTTCTCTTTGTATTTGCCCCTGAATTTGTAAATGAGTAATGTCTTCTCATCAGTGTGTGTGTCAACACTATCTTCCCTTTCTTGTATTCTTATTTTCTAATAGTCTTTTCCTCTGCCTGATCTGTAATTGTCTGTTGCAATTGCCTCTTGAAGTGTTCTAAAGCCTTGTTAACAAACTCAGCCGTGGGCTTCAAATCACTAGGTCACCCATATTCTTAAGCTTTCCCTTGCTCAGCATCCCTAGCCATCATACTTTTTCTCTTTTTTTTTTTTTCTTTTGACAAATGACTTTCCTCTGCAATTTTCCTCCACCCATATAATAAACAAAAAAGATGGAGATTTACTGCTCTGCCAAACCTTTCCTGCCCTTTCTCCTTTATCCCCCTTCTCTTTTACTCCATCTCAAATTGGCAAGGAAGCCAGTCCATAAACTATCAAATTTACATCTGACCCAGCTCCCCTCTGGCACTCAGCAACTTATTGTATTCTGCCAGTTACCCCTTCTCTGTTTACCACTCTCTTTCTTCTCCCTGTAAAAATGGAGTCTCTGTGGCTGTGAAGAAAGGGAGCTCTGACAGTGCTCTCATAACCCTTTTAATGGACAAAAAGAAATGTCATTTTCAGTGGGACTCCAGCAACTTGTCTGGCATCCTGCAGGGTCAAAACAGTAACTTTTGCAAAGAAAGAAATTATTTGCCATTTGCAGCCAGATGCTTCTTACAGAGAAGTATCCTCCTTGCTCCCATCAGGATGATCAGAACATATTTCTTATTAGTCTGTGGGTTCCACATTCCCCTTCAGAGTTATTAGAGGAGAAAATGGCATTGTTTTCAGTAGGAACTGCCTGAGGAAGGCCCCAAAAAGTGTTTCTCTCCTCAGCACTGAAGAGTATTCTAATACTGTTCCTGTTTTGCCATCCATTTGGCCTGTAATCCTTTACTATCCCTTTCTCAAAGTGTTTCCAGAGCACATTCAATGGGATGAGTACTGTGAGCAGATGTTTTTGTTGATGACAGCTTAAGTTGCTTCTTAGGTACTTTATGAGGCATAGTTTTCTTTTCTGGTTGGAAAAGAAATCTGTTTTTGCATAAGCATGCATCAAACCATTCAAATGAAAGTATGTGAGATTGTGTGTTTGCAGGTGCAGACCCAAAGGAGTTATTTTCCTGGATAACTTTTCTAATTTGGAAGGGAAACTTCAAATTGTACAGGAACAAAATTGAAATAGTTTACATAAACACTGCAAGGGGAAAAAAAAAATCTCAAGTAAGCACTTAATTGTATAGGTTCATTTTTTCATGGTGTCGTATCACATGTGGAAGCTGATCTACAAACCTAAGATTCATGGTGAGCCTGTGCAGAGACACCATGCCAAACTGTTTCTGCTTCTGGAAAACTCACTGTCAGAATAAATCAAATGGACATGAGATTCAGAAATTAATGTCTCTATACTGCAAAAGCTCTTGTTTCAGTACCTGAGAGATGGAAAAATGTAATTCTCTCTCAAAATCAAAAGTTGGTGAAACAGAGCAAAACACCACAAAATGACACCATGCACACCGTAGGCCCAAATTTGCCAGGACAATGTACTATAACCTCCTCCTTCTCTTCTCCTCCTATTAGAGCCACCTAATGTTATCATGTATTCTTGTGCTCATATGTTGTGGATGTGGTGATATAGCTGTGCAACCACCATATTCACATGCCAAGTACCAGAACAGAGACAAGGGACACTCTATGGTCCTGATATTCAGCTCTTCCAATCTGGGACTGAAAGGAGGGAGCCATGTAAATCATGTGGGTTATGCAAAGATTATGGACTTTTGTCACCTAGATCAGGCAAGGCCAAGGGAAGCTGATGGAGAGGGATGAAGGGAAAAGAAACAGTAGCAGAACAGGGGCTTCAAACTACATCTCCCCACAGGGAACACCTGAAGTTGCTGCAGGCTGTGTCTATCGTAGAGTTTTTTGGTCATTTGCTTAACCAAGCAGTATTTAATCCCCAGAGCTATACTGTAAATCTGACACATAACTAATGACCATGGGGGTTTTACTTTCTTGATGTTTACTCTGGATGCAGATTAAGCTGTTCTGTTTGTGTCTGGCACATAGTCATTTGTCTTTTTAAGCACACCTTTGGGTCTATCTGGCCAGACTCTAGGTGGCCTTCGGTACTTAGTTCCCATTGATTTCAAAGGCAGCTAGATGTCCACTGTCCCTTGAGAATTTAGGTCTCAGTTGCCATTTATCAAAGTTGACTAAACACAGTAAGTCATAAATTGCTGGGTACATAAATTGTGGGACTGTCAAAGTGCATAAATTGGGCTATGGACTGCACTACGCTACACAGTTCCATGCACTTTTCCATTAGAACAGTGCATTTGTGTCTTGTGCTCTTGTTGAGACTAGGTGGCTACATGGCGGATGTCATTTTCTCTTTGAGTTGATGTACCACTCTCATTTAAGTGCCCCAAATTATTTTTTCTGTGTAAGCACAGTACAAATTGGCTTCATATTTCTTTACAGATTACATTTACAAATGTGAACTCTGCATTCCTGATATTTCCCATGGGAGAATGAAGTCCCCTTAAATCAGTCTAACTGCTCTTGACAGATGAAAAACAAAAGCTGTGTATGAAACCAGGGACATTTTCTCAATGTGCAGCATGGGACAATTCCATCTGACACATAAATACAGAGTTTGTGAGGACCTCAGATTACTTTGTCCACTCCACTTTCTGTAGTCATTGTAAACTTATTCTTCACAGCTTCATAAAAATTAAAAGGCATTTTCAACCTGTGGAATCCCCAAGCATTTTGCATATGAAAAAATACAATAAAATAAAATAATCTTGTATTCATGACCAGAATGCTGTAAATTTGTCTATTAAAAAATAATTAAAAAAAATTGTGTAACTATTTTCCCTGCTTTATTTCACATCAAATATGGACAGACAACCAACCTGCTTAAAAAAGTAGAAATAATTTGCAGTTGTAAAATGCTGCTGCTTCATTTACGTGTTTTCACTGCAACACCTCTAAAATATCCCAAATCTTGCATAAGCAGTCACTGAAAATAACCCTTAGCCACTTGGTCTGGAATGCAACTGTTACACCGTCTTTATGGACAGGCTTGGTGAATGTGATGATTACAGAACTCATATCTGCTTGTTTCAAAAGCCTTGAGTTCTTCCTCTTCAGCGAAAGGCAAACCTCTAATTAGTAGCATTTCAAGTATTTTTTTGAGTAATTTTAGCACTAATACAATATAAAATGAATGCACAGTAGGAAGATATTCTACTTAAAATTCAGTAGAGGGCAGTGATACAAATGCACAGATACAAACGCTCATTTTTTTTCAGTGTACAGTTTTATTCCATATGAGGATTCTGCATAGTTGTCTTTTTAATCATGCATTTCACAAATTTTATTCTCTCCACATTGTTTGCTACAGGAGGCTTTTTGTCAAATGCAGGAAATGTGTCGCCTGTTAAGTCAAATGAGATGTAAACAGGAAATACATGAGAAATCTAAAGAGATGTTTTCATACGTTTTCATGTGTCTCCCTTTAGTTCTCCATTTGCATTCTTTTACCTGGCCTATTCAAAATAGCTGTAAAAGCAGAATGCAAAAGAGATGCAAGAGCAACTAGTTAATGACATCTGAGATCATTAATCTTTTCTCTGAAAAGAGCTATCAGCGATGTAGCAAGCATGATGGAGTCTTTGGCAAATGGCAACACCAGCTGGTGGGTAGCCAACTGTCATCAACAGATTGCAGCTGTGGCCACTATACGTATCCAGCCAAAGAGATGGGAAATGACATGTATGACTGAATGGGCAGTGATGAACTGAGGAGACAAAATATCTCTGGCATTAACATTAGAGATACCGGTGCTCAGGAAGTATGTGTGTATGTCTTAGGATTTGTTCCTTAAAGCAGATTTAGTTATGTTTTTGCTTCATTGTAGCTGCTGTAGCTTCTATTTTTATTTATGCTGGTTTCTCAACCACTTTCCTAAGCTTTAGTGGCTTTAGTGTTTTAACATATTTGCTTTCATTACTTTTATTTCCTCTGATGTATTTCAGATATGCCCATCAACAAAAATATTTTAGCAAGGCCATGACAATGAACACCTTCAAATCCTACAGAAAATGATGCCAATCAGTCCTAGAACTTAAATTCCATTAGGAAGAATGGCGAATCATCTAGTGTTTACTATGAGATTTTTTTTAAACATCTGTAGCTTTGTATGCAGACCAAGTCTTTCATTGGGTGCTTGAGGAATGTTGGGCCAGTAGGAAGTAAAGGCAGCTGGGAAAAGAATGGAATAATATCTACTACAGGGCCTTGTTCCAAAAGCTTTTTTTCCCTAGCTAATTTTCTTGATCAGCTGCTTGTGTGCCTTAGAAGAGGCTATCTATATGTTTTATCTTAATGTCATCGAATTAACTTCTGCCTTGTCACTATCAGTCCTCTCATTTTTGCTCAGTGTACAGAGCAGCTCTTGATTTGCAAGCCTCCTTCTCCTTTGTCTACCTAAAGTGTATCTTTCCTTTTATGTTCAGGGTCTCTCTGGGTTCATATCTGCTGATCAGTTATCATTCCAGAGTAACCACAGGAATGTCCTCTTCCCTGTGCTCTCAAAATATCTCTCGATACTAATGGCAGCTTAAATTTTGCATCTTTCATCAAGGGATCTCAAGAAATTTCTGCCTGACCTGTGTAAGTCAGTGATACTGGTGTTTTCAGTGCTAAGGCAAGTGAGGTTCAGAGGCTTCAATGTGAAGTAAACAAAGCCTTCTAGTGAGTGGCACAGTTTAATATAATCCATATTTGCCCTGACTCCACATTCACTTTTGTATTACCAGTTCAAGTTGCTTCCTACCAATCAATGTGCATGATTCTTCCCTTAGTTGTTTATTGATTTACCCAATGAATTGAATAGAACTGTAGCACTCATTAGTTAACATCTTTACACATTATCTTTAAAATGATCTAGATTCTTAACTAGTACATACTGGCACAGTTGAATCACATTTAATTAGTCTAAACCAATTTACACCAGAGATTTCAAAATTCAATAGAAGTATGGGAAAAATACTTTTCTGAGTGATAATTCTGTTTCTTGGTGCACACAGCTCTTTCATGGTCCTAATTCTGACAAAATGCTAAAAGAAGCTAAATTAATTTTTGTTTTGTTCCATTTTTAAATTGGAATCTCTTTTCTTTTCCTTCTCAAATTGTCTGTTATTATTATTCATTATGTGTCCTTTGATGAAAAATGATACATGAAGAATGGTTTCTATTACTGAATTATTTTTGCACATCATGCTTAATTCTGCAAATGAAGCAGATGAAGTCAATGAGGCTCAGTTAAGGACCAAAACTAATTCTGAAAGCTAATTATTTTCACAAGGGAGACTCTTCAAGACTATAAATTAGGAGGTTGCTATTCTAAGACGTTATGTCTTCAGCTGAGTTATGTCTTCAGGAGTGAGAGAGGAACAGGGACATTCCTGAGGCCAACCTGTTCCCCAGCTGAGGGTTCAGCTGTTCAATTAGAGTCGTGTAACTATTCATGAAATAAATAGGCATTTTGATGTTTTCTCATCTGTTTTTTAAACACAAGAGCTTCCATAGTACCACTTTAAATACAGACATAAAGGGAGGCACAAGACCTAAACTGTTTCCTATTGAAACTATTTCATTACCTCAGTGACTGAGATCAACCTTTGTGTGGAGATTTATTTCAAAAACATTTTGTTAACATTGAACACAAATCATAGAGTCCACTAACTTGTGATCCACTGAGCTAGAAAATGACTTGATAGAATAAGAAAGGCAGAAATGTCACTTCTCCAGCTTTCTGAGTGCATATCTACAGTTCACAGATCCCCTTGAGACTGTGTGGTAAATATAATCAGGACCAATTTACTCTGGAGAGTTGTGTCCAATTCCAATGTGAAGTTGGCCCTTGAACTGTGTGTAACTTGCTCATTGACCTCAAATAATGAAGTTTATAGGTCTTTGTATATGGTTTATATTTCAGATTAGGTGTACAGAACATTTTTTTCCCTCTTTCTGCACTGCTAATATGTCTGTTCAAAAGAGAATCTGATTTTCCATAGAGAGGGAAAGGAAAACATTGTAGCAAGTAAGCAAACGTTTTAAAAACGTCTGAATGCATCTGTTCTTCCCTCAGAAGTATATGTCAGGAGACTCCAGAGCTGCATGCAGAAAGCAGATGTCTGATTCTCACTTAGAATAATAGAATCATAGAATATCCCGAGTTGGAAGGGACCCATAAGGATCATGGAGTCCAACTCCTGGCACCACACAGGTCTACCCAAAAATTCTTCGGCTGTTACTCATTTTTAGATTTGTTCAGAGTTCATAAAGACCCACGCAAAAAGTTGCACCCAAAAAGCCAGAGAGAGCAGGTAATTAATTGGGCCAAGTAAATAAGCTGTGTACTCTGAACAGCATGAACAGTTGCTGTCTGTTCTGATTCTTTGCGTATAGTCTTGGAACAGCGATGGCTACTTCAGGCTTCTGCTGAAATATTGATGATTTCAGGGAGAAATCATTTTTTTTTCTGAGTTGCATTTGTACAGGATGTAGTACTATGAGGTCCTCATTCACAACAAGGTAACAGTGCAACACAAAAACAATAAACTCCAGTTGTGTGTTTTTCTGTTCCTTTCTTCATTTTTCTTACTATTTCACTCTTACTACCTCTCCCCTTCCTATGAATCCTTTTCATCAGATTGCCAACCAAGAATATTGGTTGAGCTTTCCCTCATGCTCAGCTTGCCTGCTGGGAGGCAGCCACAGCTGCTCTCAGCTGCAATGTCCCTACTGGTGGTGGTGTTTTGCCCTCTTCTCTCTGCACTGCAGGAGTCCTCAGGCAGGGCAGCTGTCTTTCACATTATTGGTGCAGAACAAAATCTCTGGTCCCATCTCATGCTGACTCTTGAGGTTCTCCTATTCTTCCCTTTCTTGCCCAAATCTTTGATGAAGCCCCCAGTAGGTAACATCACTTTCAAGTTGCGTTCTCAGTTATACATCACATGTTAAGACCTTCTTTATATAGAGGGAATCACATATGGCTTTTACACTGTTTCCCTGACCATTTTGTGCAGCCCTCACACCATGCTGAAGAGGAATGACACAACGAGGTGGTTGGCTCTTCAGTTCACTGTCTTGTGGTTGCTTTTTTTCGTAGGCTCAGCTGCCCCAGCAGTATCAGGATCTCACAGCACAAAGGATGAAGATAATTCCTGCAGGGCTATCGAGAAGAGTTTTTAGGTCACGTTTGGGACTGGAAATGACCAGGATGATATTTGTCCCTGTTTCCATGAGCCATTAATGTACCTGGTTTACAGCATATCCATCTGCATCTGTTGCTCCAGTTTTAGAGATGAAGCGCTCTTTATAGTTGTCACTCTTGGTTATTAATATGCTCAAATTCTTAAAGAGGGATATAATTTGCTTCCCAGGCTTTCTTCATGTACTGCACAGCTTTGTGTCACCATCCCTGCTGCTCTGAGCTCACCATATGGCTCTTTGTAAGCAGGTGGTATTTTTTCTTGCTATTGGAAGAAATATATTTACTGCTCATTCTGGCACCCATGAAAAAAAAAATTTAAACTTTAAAGAGATATATTAAAAATATAAATAAAATGCCTGTAAGAGTTATTGCCAAATTGTTATTGGACCAAAGGCACCTATTCAAGTGATCAGCAGCCAAAAATGAAGTGTACAAGCCAAGAGTATTGAAAGAACCATTAAGAATGTTAAAAAAATAGAAGAGGCAGATAAATCTCATACTGTGATGAATGATAGCCAAGGAACATCTAATCATATCAGGATAGCATTTACTGAAATAACTCAACCACACAAAAATGAACATGAAAAAGATGGTTTAAAAATTATTGGAATGTTCTTTTTCTGACAATTCTTCATTAATCTTCAAGAAGAAATACGGATTTATTTAAAACAAATTAAATTAAGTGTTGAACAGTACTATACCTACTGATCTTGGTATGGCTGTAAAAGCACAACATTCTCTGCAATTGCATACAGGTTGTGGAGTGGTGTTCGTTGTTGTTGTTATGTTCCAACTACCACTACCTAATAAGCGAACATTCAAAACAGTGGATATATTCCTTTGGAAAATTGCTTAGCGCTGCAAGAAAAGATAAAATAGATGAAACACCTAGAGAATGAACATACAGAAGAAGCACAGCAAACTATCAACAGCGTGTCTACAGGCTTCCATTCTTTGATTAACCTATCTGGATTTTTGCTTTTGATAGCAAGATGCATGAAACTTCTTGGATACAATTGAAGTGATATGGAGAAAGTGGTGTATGTGCATGATATGAAAAACCGACTCAAAGAAAAAATAATGTTTAGTAAAAAATTGGACTGAAGCTTGACTCTTACTGTACAGATTTCACAAGGTCTTATCTCAACAAATGTTCATCTTTTCTGTTTCATGCTTTAAGGATGAATAACCTGCTTTCATTTTTTGCTAGAGCTTTATTGTTGTCCTCACAGTTATGGAAGAACAATTGAGAGATATAAATGTTCTGTGGGAGTTCTCTCCCATGAAAGAGAGAACATAAGAACATGTTCTCTCTGTGTAACCCAGAAGAATAGATATAACATGCATTTTGTGTAAGACAAACACACTCTATTCAGTCAACAGCATAGACACTTTCAGAGTTTCAAGCTGTTTCTGGTATGTACTTAAGGATAAGGGAGCAGCTGGCTTGAAACTCAGAGTTGGATAAATTAAATTTGTTTCTAGGACTTGAAATTCAATGCAAGCTGGGGTAAGGACTTAAACCATTCATTTTGATTCAGGTGTATCAAATGTTGTCAACATGCTCTAAGATCATAAAGCTGACCACTCAGTGAATAAGAAGTTGTTTGTTTTGAGTAAATGAGTGTTAACAATTTAAATGCCTGTCTTTATTTGGGTATTAAATAGAATTCACTGATTTACTATTGCAGGATTGTCCTGCAGGCACTCATACTGGTGTAATGTTCCTTTGAGGCTCAATCCCTTTTTGCTGTTGGGCTGCTCCTAAAGCAGTGTGATGGGACAATTTGTTGGTATCCGTCATTTATAGCCATCCACATACCGCTCTGGATATAAAGCTGGCAGACATGTTCAGCTGCCACTAAACCCCTTTATATAAGGTACAGAATTTGTACTCTGAAAGTCTGATAACTCTGCAAAATCTTTGTTTTGTATACAGCTCCATTCCCTATCCACCTACTGTCAATCTAAACTGATGATAAAGAAATAAATATATATTTTATTTTCTTCTTGTTTCCAGATTTCAGAAATACTGGTCCAGAAACTGAAGCAAAACTTTGTCCATTTTGATTTGAAACCAGGGGTTCGAATTCTTGTGCATGCTGCCCATTTAACAGCAGGTCAGTATCCTCTTCCTTTGTACACCCTCTGTGTTGATCTGTAGCACAACTCAGTGTATGCACAGATATTAAAATGCCCACTATGCCTCACCTTTCTTTGTCATGCCAAAAATGTATAGTGGCACTTTTGTTTTTAGGTATTACTGTTTATTTATGTCAAGAACTTGCTGTTGTGTTGGAAATACAGTATAACTAGCAGTAGAAGTATGTGCTTTTCTGCTGTTTCTGAAATATTCAACAGCTAAGCAGCACCATGATGTATTCAGTCTGGATCACAGAGTGCAAGGGTTACCAGCTAGCTTTGGACATTTTCTGGTATTTTAGAGTCAATGAGCATTCATATCAACTAAGCATAGTTCAGAAGTTGTTCAGCAGTCAGAAAGACCAGAATCAATTTGCATGAGCACACACACAAGATTAGGCAGTTTGCCCTTTAACTAATCCTATCTCAAAATGAACCATCTTCGAAGTCCTTATATTTAATTACATGTGTCTCTGTGTTTTCTGTATGCTAAACCCTCATTTCACAGCCTGTTTAACTATTGCAGGAGATGGAACATACTAATCCATGCTCAGGATTCTTAGGAATTGCTTTTCCCTAGGATTTGCTGGGGAAAACTCATAATTCTGATCAGTTGTTGTCAGTTTCTCTGATAACAGGCAAATAAAAAGCCTCAGTTCACTCACATCAGTGAACTGCTCTACAAAACCCTTTGCATGGTGTGAACAGGTCTGCCCAAACTGGTGTCAGCCCATGTGCTGCCTTGTCAATAAAGGGTAAGAAGAGACTGTTAAGAAAGTGTAGTGTGACTGCATTTAAATCCTCCTGAAAGAAAGCCTTGATGTTTGCAATACTTCATGTTTCCTAAGTAGAACTCGCTAATAGCTGCTCTGCAAATATTGCTGCATGTTTAGCTTTCCATTATCGGTGGAACAGATGATCAGATGCTTACTTTTAGACAAGTTAAAAACAAAAGCATAGAAAAGCTGATTAATCCCTACAGTGGAAAAAAAAAAAAAAAAGGCAGCATGGGCAGTCAGTATAAGTTTAACTTTTTTTCTTTTGTAGATTGTAAAAAACATATTAATAGACATATGACATAGAAGAATTGCACGTCTTTATGTTTAAGATTCTATTTTGTATATATTTCATACAATAATTGTTGCCAATGAAGTGAACTTTGGCCTGAGTTTTCAACAATGACCGTATGATTATGACCAGTGATACCGTATGCATTTTTAGAAAACTGTCAGTGCCCATCTCCGAATTCTAGGGAAGCTATCTGAGAGCATCTTAATGTGAACACCAACACAGAGTTACCTGAAATTGCTCACTGCTTTTGTAATTTGTTTCTGTGCACTTACAATGCCTATGCACAAGGCTGTTTTGCCTTTTGATCAATGTTCATTAAAGTCAAGATCAACCCCCAAATGAACATTTCATTCTTCTGTCCCTGAAGATCCTACAGGCCTTTTCTAATACATTATGGTTAGAAAGAATTGCCTCAGAAATATGTGGGAAAAGTTCATCTTTACCTCTTGCTACTGAGGGGATGTTCTAGATTTCATTCAGTGGAAACATGACACTTAAAATCACGTCTCCAGGCTCATATTTAATACAGGGTGAACCTGAATCCAAGATTTGTACTATATGTAGAAGCCTTCTGCAGCTTCTGGGAGAGGACTTTGGTGCATCTCTGCAATAGGGGATGCAGAGGGTCTGCAGCTGCTCCGTCCATGCTCAGAGGTGGCTAAAAGCTGAGTAGGTCAAATCCTAGAGCCAGATAGTAAGCAGAGGTATATTAACATTTCTCCTGGGCTGCTAAACCTTTGTTTTCTGCCCTGTGTGAACCAAAAGACAGGGTCTTTCATTATGGCATACTGCCATGCTAAATAATAGTAGAGCCTCAAGGTACACGCTGGCCTGTTTCTTGCTCACTCAGACTGAAGAAGAGGGTTCTCAGCTGAGACACCCTTAGTAAATACAGGATCTTTATGCTCACTGAAACTGTATGTTTTTGTACCTATGCACACACCAGGAATGAGTACTCTTTGTCCATAATAGAAGGAAATACTCATTTACCCTGCAAGGTAGGCTTTGTTGTGCTTCTCTCCTATGCTTCTGTAGAGATGTGAGTAATTGCTGTAACCAGCTTCACAGTGTCCTATAGGAACCCTACAGGATTGTGTCTCTTACAGAAATACGATTCAGTGAGAATGTAAAATAATCATGGACTGCCAAACTAGATATTTAAATAGTCCAAAGAGCAGCTGCTGTGGGGTTTTTGAGGAAACATGGCACCTTATCAAGCTGCTGATGTCACGATTTAATTCCTGGTCTAAATAAAAAGCCTAATTTCATGACATCAAAACTTGAGGACAGTTTAGAATTTGACAAAATGCCAAAAGAGGGATTTACTTTGCTGATGAAAACTATTGTTTGAGTTGTCAAGGAAGAAGAAAAAATTGTGTATTTGAAACGCAAGCTCTTAAAAATAATAAAATAAAGCAAGGAAACCTGCAACTGGTTCACACAAGGCAGCACCAGAAGCAGTCCCTAGAAAACACAAACCAGAGGGATACATATGGTTCAGAGATGCAGTTCTGGTCTGTGGCATCACTTTTTCACTGTGACTTTGTGCTGGACTCCTGGCAGCTATTAGCTAAGGTTGACCTAACCACTCATCTCATCAAGTGTATGTGTAAGTAAGTGCACATGTACATAAATGTATGCACACATGTATGTAAGTACATCCCCATGCCTCAGTGCACACACATGTTACTTCTTGTGTGTGTGCTTGGTCATGCACAGCAGATATTTCTGCAGCGGAGAAGCTGCAGGGAACAAAAGTGCAGATATCTAAATTAACTTGGTGTGAATATTCAAGCAGAACCTGCAGAAATGAGCCTCTGTGCATGTTGTATGTAAACACATGCATTCCCTGGAGCACAGAATGATGGGCATTAGATTCAGCACATTTCACACCTCCGTCTTCTTTGTTCAGGCCACACTGGAGAAAGGATTAATTTATGGCAATTCTGGACAACAGATTGAAATCTATTCATCATGTTCATTCCTCCTTCTTAAAAAATAAATAAAATAAAATAAAATAAAATAAAATAAAATAAAATAAAATAAAATGTCCCCAACACAGAGAACAATAATCTCCACTCTAAGGCAGAGTAAAATTTGCCAGCATTCCTCACAAAGCAGTTAAATAGCTGTTTATTACCAGACTCTGAGTGCGGCATTAGAACAAGAACATTGAGTGATACTGAGCCTGAATTGGTCAGAGAGCCACTTTGTCATCCCACAGAACTGCAGAGACCCACAAAGTACAGACACAAAGGACACAGTGGAGACGTGTGAGGAATTCATTGTAATAGATCATTTCACCCTAGTGCCTCAGCTTCCTGAGCCTAGCCTGCTTGATGAAAGTTTTTTTTTTTTCCACTTCTCATTGTAAATTTCAGTTTTATCAGGCTGAGTGTGACTGCTGAAAGCGTCCGTGTGTGATATGTGAGCCTGAGTAAGTATTTGCTTGTGAGTGCATAATTTTTGTTTGCTGTGTTTTAGAACGGGTCTGCTCGGTGTGTGTGGATTGGGGCAAGAGAGAGAGGATTCATGTGGCAGTGGTTCAAGTTAACATCCACTGCCTTGCAGAGAAGTCACTACCCTCATTTTCTTCCATGTGTAACACCAGATATAGGCAGTCAGTGAGGATGTACCTGCTGTGTGCATTAGCTCTACTCTGTGGCACATCTACAGGTGCATGTCTGTCTACAATCTGTTTTATTAGTGTCTGCATGAGCAGTGGAGACTGCTGGATCTCTGTGTCCCTCTGTGGATGCTAGATGTCTTTCTGTTATTGTGTGTATATATAAGTGATGGAAACTGTCTCTATTTAATGTAGTTTATTTTGTATTTCTGGGAAAGCCACACTCTGGCTGTTTTGTGTGGCTTTATTTTGAAAGACGCTATGAAAATACACTGCACAAAACTTTGAGGAGAAGCACGGGGAGTTTTTGTATGGTTAGGCTTTTTTGTTTGTTTTTATTTTATTTTTTCAACCTGTGCACTTCCTTGCAAGGAAGACTCCTGGGGAAGAGAACAGGGCACAAAGGGGAAAAAAAAAAAAAAGTGTTCAGAAGAGATGAAAGGGATAGAGGAAAGAATGAAAAATGTCAAAGGTGTGAGAAGAGCTTGCCATGGTAAGGCATGGGTGCTGAGGCAGTGTTTGTGAAGGGCACTGGACTTCTGTTCAGGACAGAAGAGGACAGAAGACAGCAATATGTTTGGTGGGAATCATTGCTTAAGTAAAATTCAGTAGCCAGTTGTTCATTATTCACCATGTATTGGGAGCTACCCAGACTGGCTCCAAGCAAAATAAAAAGTCAACATGACAAGTTAGCCCATAGATAGCTCCAGGATGCTCCAGAATGTCTGGTTTTGATACTCAAGTGACCTTGTTTGCAACTACCTTAGATAGTTGTCTGCAACATGTTTCAGATGTTCTTCTGAGGAGAAGCCTCTAAAAAAGTTATAGAGCCTTCAGGGGTTAGGTAGAGCACTACAGGTAGTCTGAACCCAGATTTCTCCACAGCTTTTTTAGAAAGGGAGAGGGGCCCTGGAAACAAGTGGACAGATGAGACCTGTTACAAGTGCCAATGGAGAATAAACTAAATTTTTGGAAAGAATAATTTTCACTCCAGGCTGGAGGTGGCTCTAACCTTCCTCCCCTCTCTTGCAGCTCCCCTGGTGGACCCGACTCCCAGCCATAGTGGTTCAGCTATGTTGATGCTCCTCTCTGTCGTTTTTGTGGGACTAGCTGTGTTTGTAATCTACAAATTCAAAAGGTATGACCTTCCCTGGGCCATTTCCTTCTCCCCACTGCCACCTGTCACTGAGGCATCTGGGTTTTGTTTGCTGGGTTTTCTTTTCACAGTGTTTTTTTTTTTTTTCTCTTGGTTTGCAAAAACTGCTGGTACATCATATGCCAGAGTACCCCACAATGATGGTTTCTGTTAATGTTTTAGGAAGATTCCTGGCCTTAATATATATGCACAGATGCAGAATGAAAAAGATCAAGAGATGATCAGTCCAGTCAGTCAGAGGGAAAGCATACCTAATGTCCCTCAAAGTGAGCTGATGAGCCCTGAGCAACTAGTAGATGAGAAGTTGGATGTCCAGCCCATAGGTAAATAACTTGCAGCATCCTGCAGCTGGTCAGACTCTGACTTATAATTGGCTAACCCTTTTCTCAGCCTTTCCCCTTCCCATCTTCCTGCACACTCCTCCTGCCATCCTCTTCTGCTGCAGTGTTAGTTTTGCTACAGGAAACCTTGCTAACTCTCCCCTCTCCCTCACTGCCCTGTGGTGAAAGGGAGAGAAACAACTTTAGGCTTTTCCCCTCTCCTAGTTGCTCTGTGTAGATCCTCTTCCCTTCTCAAAAATCCTGCATTATAAGGCAATTTGATTTATTTTGCTGGGGCTGATGTAGTTGCGGGGCTACGCCCCACACCTGAGTCCTGTCCAGGAGAACTTCAGCCACCCTCACCTGGAACATGCTGGTGAGCAGGTGATTCGGTAAGTCAAATCTAAAAGTTAAATATTTGTTGACGTTTTCACTGCTATGGCCTTCATGCTGTGCCAGACCTCATCGCCAGCAGCAATGCTAGCCTGACTGATTCTCAGAGAAACAGAGCAAAACCTGGGATGTCAGCATTGGACAGCTAGGTTTGCCCTCAGGCCGATTCTCCCACAGGACTCTGTGGCTGAAAACTTAGCAAAGCAGGCCTTTGTAGGACCTAAAGTGAGCAAAGTTGAAGTGAGCATACTGGGATCAGTCACACATTTGCGCATGCTTATATTATGTTACCCTGGCTACATTAAAAGTGTTGGGATGGATGGAGAAGGGAGGTTTCAGCCTGGGGACATGTTCTTCTAAAGCCAACACTACTCAGGCATTACTCAAGAATTGCACAGACATTGCTCAGCTTCACTTGTGAGGTGACAGCTCTGCAGGCCTAGACCACAGGAACTTGCAGGAACTTGTCCTGCAAGTAAGAACATGGACCGATTTTAGAGAAATTAAAAAGGAAATCTGTTTTGTCTCAGACAGAAGTGAGGCATAGTTGTAATTGAGATCCCTTATTTGCACAATTTCATTAGGTTAACCAAGTGTTAGTTCTCACCTGAGGATGTCCCTAAATTGTACAGGAGTTTGCTAAAGCAGATTTGTTGTTGTAGCTACCATGGAGGGGGAGCAAGGGGAAGGGCAATTAAAAGAGGGAATGTGTTGTGCTAAGATTGTGGCCTGTGAAACATCCTAGAAGGAAAAAGAGGAAAGTCTCTTGATGTCTAACTGATGTCTAAAGTGGAAGCCCCACTGCAATCAATAGTGATCTCTTGTCACCCATTAACCAAGGGGAGATCTGGTAGCTATTAAAAGCTTTTTAGCAGCTATCCATCAGCAGACCTGGACATCCCTGCTTAGGAGTACACAGGATGGAGTGAGGGGACCAACCTTCCCATGTGGTGTTCCCCATACAGAGCAACCCCAGGCCACAGTCCAGAACCCAAGGAAAGGAAATGCAACCAAGGTAGTCTGGACAGAGGACTTCCAAAAGGCTTGTGGATCACCAAGAGGTTTCAAGCCAAGACCCGGAGCGGTGGGTCCTAAATTTTAACAATTCTTTTCTTTTTTTTTTTTTTTTCCTTTTTACCCCAGAAGCCTCCAAGGCAAAACTGATGTAAGTTGCTAAGAGAGAAACAGCCAATTTCAGGCCAAGACTCTGTTACCAGAGTTAGATGGGCTTTGAGCTTCTTCTTTCTAAAGGAATGTAATGACCATGGTTCACACCATTCCAGGGGCAGGCAAACATATTTTCACAGGTCACTTGGACTGAAGTGACAACAGTCAACCACCTGCTAGCTCTAGTGAACATAGCTTCAAAACTGCTCTTGCTGGTGTTGGGAACTAATCCTTTGAAGCCTTTAGGAACAGAGCAGTCGAAAGCCAATTGTAGGGGTAGGTTTTCATTTGGTGCAACTATAGCTTTTCTGGCTTTCTACAATATCCAGCATTTTGAGGATTTCTCAGCTGTACCCTGTGCTGCTTGACACTGTATTGAACCAGAAATTGGCCTTTTATACATCCTTGATTTTCACCTGTAAATGCACCAGTGAGCACAAAAGGTGAATGTGTGGGATAGATAAACTCAATTCTCTATCAAAAGGAATCAGTACAACAAACTTCCTAAGAGTGTTTTCCATCCTGGCAGTAAGATGAATGAGGAAACTAAATCAGAGCTCATTGACAAAATGGAAAGGTCTGGACCTAGGTGTGAACAGAATAGAAAGTGCAAAGGCTCTTCACTCTCCTATATAACCATCTCATCTGTTTCTGGAAATCAGCAATTTATTTTTTAATGAGTTTTCTTGCTTTTGGGAAAACAAAGCAAGTCTGTAATTGGGTGTTTCTCTTTTGTATGCTTGCTCAGAAGCCAGTTATTTTTTTTAACCCCTTTGACTACCATCCAGGGACTAACATCCCTTCCTTGGAGAAATCTAATGAATGTCCCTGGATCATTTAATTTTCTCTCCAAACCCTGGCAGCAAAAAACACAGTTCCTATCTTCTGGATGTGGAAGTTTAGGCTCTTCTTTTGCAAAGGCAAAACTTAAGGTTATTTATGGAATCTCTAACACTATAATTGCAAATGAGTTACAGATTTCCTCTGAGGACCTCAACCCCTCCTTCCCTCCACCCTTCTGCTCTGGTCTCTCCCTCTTCTGTTCAACATGGGTGAATCATCCTCATTCATTAGTAAAAGAACAGGACATCACCTTCAGTGTTTTGAATAACAGGAAAACATTTCTGGGAAGGTGTCAGTCTGGAACAGCTGAATCCCAAAGGCCAGCAAAGTGATACCTTCAAACATCTTTGTCTAAACACGCTTGTTGTTTACTGACTCTTATTTTGTTCTTTCTTTGCCACAGGAAGTATTTCCACAGCTGCTGAGCCTCAGAGCACAAAAGAAATCCCTACCTATGTAAATGGTTGAATTGAGGACACCGATATATATATATCTATATTGAAAAAAAGAGGAGAGCTCATTGCATTTGGACTTTTTAATTCTTCAGATGACAAAGGGTTTTTAGCTTTAAGCCTGTGCATGTGGACATTATACTGACACCATAGCGGAACTGCATTGTACAGGTGTAAAATTTTAGTGGGGGGTGGGGGGAGAGGAACTGATATCACTACTTACCCCTGCAGCCCTTCCCTTCACCCCTCCACTCTCTCTTTTTTTCTGATCTGTCTCTAATTTGTAGAAAATTCATAATGATATAGGCCAAGAATATGCATGGGGGTCTCTTCTTTAGGGAGATGGGTGGTCTGGGATGTGGGGGAGAAGGGCTGGGGAGGTGGGAGGGAGCATTTAGGGTTCTTGGCTTTAGATTTAACTACTCTTTTAGCACTTTGGGCTGCGGGAAGGCTAGCTGCCCCAGTAGACTTTCACAGGTCACACACAAGAAATCACACTGGAGTTTAAAGGCACTGAAAATCTTGGGTCAGTCTGGTTTATGTCTTCGTTTGGACTCTGCCCTTCGTTCCTTTAGCTGCAGCTGCTGTTCACACCCCATGGCTGTGTGGAGGCTGGGTGTGAGCATGGACGATTCCACCTGCAAAGCCAGGCTCTTTATTAAATGGCTTTTTAGCCTATTCACAGCAAGGCATTCCTTTGATAGTACTGCTCAGAAGTAACTTTCTGCCCCCTAACCTTGGACTGAACAGAATAAGGATGCATTACAGACGAGGAGGTCTGTCCAAACTGTACTTTTAGGAACTTATTGCCACTGTACTTTTAGGAGGTTATTGCCAGCATGAACTTACACTGTACTTTGTACCAGCCTTACACCTTGAATTTGGGCTAAGAGAAAGCCTAATAACACCCTCAGCTGCTTTTAGTGTTGATCTATGGAGTTGTCTGGGGAAGTCCCAGATCTCTACCTTTTGGAAGTCACCCCAAGGCCTATCATTATTTTTGGAAGACACCTTGTCAATATAACAGGGAGCAGGGAACAGCCTGTGTGCAGTTTCTCATGGACTTCTTGGCAAACCCCCTTGGTTGCAGATCTGCAAACTACTGCCATTCTGGGTGGAGGGGGCGAGAGTAAAGTAGGATTTGGCTTGAGATTGTTCCCATGCATTTTGAGCCCCAGCACTATAGGACTGCTCTTGTGTACGAGATTTTGAGTTCTTACCAATACCATAAGGTTGTGTCTTACACTGCAACTAGAACCGTGACTGCAGGACATGTGCATGTAGACTATGCAAGGGAACAGGGGGAAAGCAGGCTTAGCACACCTCAAACAAGTCTTTCCAGGACACTGTGTATCTGGCTGAAGCCTAAACTGTGTCCATCACACCTATTGATTTCCAATGCAACTCAGGTAAACTTAGCACCAGGATTTTGTTTTGAAGTGCAAAGAGAGAAAGACAGTAACCAATATACATTTACTTAAATATGTTAGGTGAAAGCAAATACCAGCTGGTTCACAATCAATGCAGCACACTTAGGGGGCACCCTGATTCCTGAAGTGAATGAGTTTTGTTCAATAAACATTGCACATGGCAACTTGCATCAGAAACAGGACAAAGCAGCATTACTGGCATAGTCTGGAGTTCTGGGGCTGGGAGAGGATGGTTTTGAAAATTTTTCTGTCACAAATTGGGCATAAGCCCCAACCAAACTGCTTGATGGCAAAGGAAAAAATAAAAAGGTGATACCAAATATAAGAGCATTAGACCTATAGTAGTCAAAGGATAATCACAATATGGAGTCTTCTGCCTCTTTCTGTAGTTTCTCTGCAGACAGGTAGAAACACAACAGTTTGTATGGCTTTGCTATTGTGTTTGCAACTACAGCTTTAAGAACGATGGAAAACTTTTGGCATAAATTGTATAATACTCCCCACTGAGGTCCAACATTAGCCAACTTATTTTTATAGTAAGCCAATCAAAAAGTTTTCTTATAGTGTTGGAAATATTTCTAATTTTAAAATTACTTTTTTTGATGTACTTTTTCATCTTCTTTTTCCCTTTCGTTAAATACAATGTAGCCTACTGTATAATTGCTATTGTTTATTGCTTTTACAGTCATATTTATTAAACAGATTATGTCTCTAAATGAAGGCCCGTGTTTTTGTTGCTCATTTTAATACTCTGTCCTGGACTGGGATAACTGATGACTTTAAAACAGGAGGAAGAGAATACCTTTGAAAATAAAGGATTGTTCAGTAGCATGGGAAGCACAGGAGTAAGAGATGGTGATAACTGTGCTTCTGAAATGATGCCGTTCTTAGAAGCAAGGTGCCAAGGTGAAGTTAACTTTCCTAGCCCTTGGGCAAAGTGCTTCATAAGTGAAGATAGGTACTGTTATCTCTGTTTTACAGGTGGGGAAACTGAAGGATGCAGATCTGAAATGCTCTTTTTCTGGTTTCCAAACTGGCAATGGCAGAGTTCTGAGTAGCTCCCTTGAGTTCCAGCTCCATTCTCTGCCCACGGTTATCCAACCCTATGCACGCTCACTGCCAAAGGTCCCTTTAAAATATACTTTTGCCAACATTGATGAAGGAACGTTTTAGGTATTGCAATTACTAATTAATCAGGTTTTACACATGAAAGCAATGAAGCATAGGAAGTTTCAGTCAGCTTGCCAGATAACAGTGGATACATGTTGTTGAGAAAAAGAAAGAAAATGTAGCTGCTCTGCTTTTCAAGTTAGAATGCAAGCACCAGACCATTCTGCTTCTTATAACTATC
Organism: Cygnus atratus; assembly: GCF_013377495.2. Taxonomy (NCBI): domain Eukaryota; kingdom Metazoa; phylum Chordata; class Aves; order Anseriformes; family Anatidae; genus Cygnus; species Cygnus atratus. The sequence goes on from NC_066368.1 coordinate 11,809,936, forward strand.
TCCTGGTTCATTTCTCTAGCCTGTTTTGTACCTGTGCCATGTGAATTTACATATCCACATAGTCAAAGATCTGTGCTTCAGAATCCCCAACGACCAAAGCCGCGATATTACATGTTAAGTACAGAAATCTTGAGTTTGCTTATTGTAGGAGTGTGGAGTTTTCACAGCTTGGGAAAATCCTGGTATAATTACTCTTAGTAGCCTAAAATGTTAAAGCAGGCACTGTAGCCTTCCCTCACCTTTCATTCAGGCTTGATGAACAGCCGGCACAGTGATGGCCATTGAGCAGGTGACTGAGAAGCATGTGTAGATGTAATCTGCTTTTATAATCTAAGTACCCACCTGAATTAGCAGGCATCTGCTCTGGCCATAAACAGTAAGTCTGGTGTTGGCAAGCATCTCTAAAGCATTTTCAGATGATTCTCTTCAGCCTGTGTGTGTCCTGAGGCAAAGACTGATTGTTATTTGTAGCTGTTGTTTTCTGGTTTGTGTAACAACACAGCAATGTTCTGATAATGGCTGAACACAGCTAGTAAACAAAGAATATACCAAATACTTAAAATATCCAATGTGGATATTGGATATTAATTGTCTCTTGGGATATGATCATACCTTAAAAAGTTTATTATCCTTTTCCAGAAAAAGCATCGAGTTAAAATATGGTTAAAAACTCAAAATATTTTCCTAGTCTGATGTAGATTCTCTACCATCATATTAACTGCCCGACCACAGGCATAGGGATGGGACAGATGTATTGGATTCAGAGCAATTCATACTTCTCCACCTAGCATGACATCTAGGCTAAAACGGTGGGTTGCCTTTCCTGGAAATCAGTAGGTGTTAGTTGTCAAATATTTTTGAGGATCTGGTCCTCAAGCAATTGCTTTCTGTTAATATGTGACTGTGTTAAATTACTTTAATTTTTACTGGAAAGCAAGACTTAAATTACTTGCTTATGCAAATAAAGCAGGAATTTCCAGTGACCCTAAATGAACCCATTTATGGTCCTGTCAGCTTCTGTTCAAATTTTCTGACAATTGCATTTAGTCTGGTACCTAGAGCTCATAACAAGGGATTAGTATTTTATCTGTGTGCTGTCATCTCTCATTGAATGCATGGAAAGTTTCCTTTCATATCCCTTGCACATTTCCATTTCCCTGCACATTATATCTCTAGGTACATTCAGTGTTTTGAACTACCCCTGGTTGCAGAGCTACCATGTTCATGGTGTTAAAAAAGAAAACTTTCTTTTCCTTCAGTTAATGACATGCAGTCCTTACATTCCTCCATGAAACAGAATAGTAAAGTGTGTGAATAAATAATGCTTGAGCTAGAACAGATCCATTTAGATTAGAGTGTTGGTATGATCCTGGCCATAATACCCAGAAGAAAACACTGAAGTCAAATTGTTTTCTGATTGATAAGATCAAAGTGCTATCATGTACCAAGTCATCAGCCTAAGAGATATGTTTCATCTGCAGTTTTAACTTTAGCTTTTTCTTTTCCCTGATTCCTACTGGAGAATATGGTTATGTATTTCCATTCACTGCTGAGAGCAGGACCTAGAGGAAATCTTTGTTGTTATGTATTTCTCAATGTGAGAATTTCAAGATGTCTTCCTTGTTATTTGCACTGTGGTGCAGTCCACAGGCACCCCAGCACTAGGTGCTGTATGCACACAGGCAGTAGAGGTGACACAGTAATTGAATAAAGTGAAGAAAACGTGAAAGAGTTTTCTCGCTACTTCTATATTGCATCTTGAGTGTCGCATTGTAATCCTGAGTTGTTTTGATAAGTGGATCTTAACCAGACTCTCTACATTAAAAATCTCAGCACTCTGTATGAGATCTCCAAATGAGTTGGGACAGCCCAACATCTAAACAGCCTGACTCAACATAGGGATAATACCTCGAGTCCTAGGAGCTGCAGAGACAGAGTCCAGATAGCCTGCCACGGCAATAGCTCCCTGCTGTTCTGTCTGTCAAAAGGCTTGCTTGCTGCTGGGGTAAGCTAGAGTGATTTGAAGGCTGTGCTAATTTATGCACTATTTTCTTTAGGAATGTTATGAGCTTTTGTTAGCAGAGAGAGCATGGCTAAAATACGTCCTAGTCAAACATCTAACCATGACTCTAAGTGCTTAGAGATTAAGTAATTGCTAAGGTCCATGTAATGGCCTTCCAACAAGCTGTAATAGCCCAGCCGTATGTAGCAGAGAAGGAGCAAGACCGTTGTTGGTTTTCCTTAGCTTCTCTGAGGCTGTAGCAAAACCAGCCATTGAGGGCATAAATACTGCAAACAATAGCCAGGGTCTCTCTTACATTGTGCTTCATATTTGAATTAATTGTATAGAAGTAACCCAACCGGAATCATTAGTCTGACGTGCAAGGTTCTGTACCCACTCAGCTGCAGAGAAAGGAAACTACAATCCCAAAGCTTTGTAGTTTTTATAATGTTTAACAGAGAAGCCCTGAGAGACAAAGGTGGAAGAGAAGGAATGTAGTGCAAATCTTGTGAGAGGAGTGTCACATTTGCCTGCCTTTGGTACAGCATAGATTCAAGAGGAAAGCCTCACTTTTGGTAACAAAATTGTCCTCCAGACTTCCTATATGACACTGGTTGTGGTAGTGTTTCTAGGTCTGCAGCTACCGTGGCAAATAATTGCTCCCCAACCCAGTAGCGTGGGCCACTTGTTCCTTGCACCATGTCATCCCTTATCATGCCCCCAGAGGCAGCTGGAGGGTAGAGCTCTGAAACGCAAATTGAACTGACAGCTGTCTCGGCTCTTGCTGCAGAAGATGAATAATACATACAGCACATTTAAATGCAGTGTAACAAAGTGCTTCGAGGGAGAAACCCTTCGGTTGTGAACCCTTCCTGCATGGGAGGAACATCCTTATTCTGCCACTGGAGAGAAACACTGAACTGAGGAGCTGAACACATACCTCCATACCAGTATGGCCTGGGATGCAGCATTTTCATCTCTCTGCAGCTGTGGTGCACACAAGACTGCAGGGTCCATTCTGGGGCACAAGCAGCCTCAGAGTCCTGCTCTTGGCATTTAGGCTGAAGCTGGAAATCCTCCTCCACCTCTGTAGCAGATAAAGGTGTTACAAACACTGCCCATTTTAAGCAGTTCCTGCCTGATGCCACCTCTGGTGAGTGGATGAGACAAGACTGTAGAGAAATGGCAGCTGTGTGCAGTATTTGCACCATGTTTCACACAAAAATAGCTCTTTTCCCTGCTTTCCACACCTGCCTAGTCCTACCCAGGGAGTATGAGATTCAAAAGAGCATTGTCCTCTCCTTCATGCTCCTCTGCAGCTCTGTTGCACTGGTTTCTTCACATTCTTCTGTGGCCTGATGAGTGAGGCAAAGCTGTTTGCTCTAAGGTGTGATTCTCTAACTAGCTGCACCAATGTCTGTCTCTGGAAAGCATTTCCTCAAGAGATCAGAAGAAAGGTGCAACTGAATCCTTCTTCAGACCCTGTTGTACCACCACAGGACTGGAGAGACAAACCTCTGAGCCACTGATTTCTAGAAGAAAACTTGGAGGAGCTATTCATGGGGTAGGTTTCCTCCTGCTGCTGTGTTGACTTGTATAGATAGAAGTGTTTTCCACTGCAGATGAACTTTCAGGAGAATCATCTGGTTAATTATTTACATTCCATTAGTGACTGGAGTCCCTGACACTCTTATCTGTCACTGGATGAAAGACAACTTGTATCCAAAATTATTTGCAGTTTAGGGAGGAAATTTTCAAAGCTACAGAAAGCAGTTTCTATTTGATGCTTTGACTTTGAAAAACATATCCCTAATGGACAAGAGAGAAGGCCTTCCTGTGTTCAGAGATTTGTTTCTTGAAGTCTTAAAACACATCAGTCTAGTTATTAATATCCATTGCCCATTTAGCTAAGCCCAAAGCGAAGTCAGAGCCAGCGTGCCCACCTAACCTTGGATCTGGCCACAAAGGAAAGCTCCACAGTTAGGCTGCCAACAGCACCACATCAGAAAGGCTGACACAATCATGCACATTGACTCATTCTTCATTGCTGGATTTTTTTTTTTTTCTCACATCTTCATGCCACCTTGACCTGAAAAGGAGATACTGGGGAGAGTGTGGTCAGCTGCTCATAGACAAGCAACTGTATTGCATTGCCTGCTGCTGTGGGGCTTCCTCTCATTTCACGAGGGTACCCAAAGAGAGACATCAGCTGGCTTACATGTTTTTCTGTAAAAGAGAAACTATTTCTTTTTGTTTGTTTGTTTGTTTATTTTTAAAGTTGTCTCATCCTTTTAATAAATAACAAAAGCCTTCCTTTTTTACAGGAAGATTTCAGGATAAACAAGGGGGATAAACACTTGAGACTTGCTGCTGAAACTCCTCAAATACTCAGTGGATGTTATGATATTGGATGAATATGTTCAGCAGCTTTTAAAGAGAATGAAATTATGATCCCTCCACATTGTTTTGTTTTCCTGTTAATATAAATATTTTTGTTAATTAAAATAAATTGTTATTTTCCCTGTAATTGTTACAATTTTCTCCCCAAATTACAAGGAATGTTCTGATTTCAGGGAGAGGAAATTTACCTTCAGTTCTTAGTTTTACTTGAACTTTTCCTTCATCTATGTAACACTTCCCTTAATTATCCTTTTTAATTGAGATGATAATACTGAAGGCAGCCAACATTATTTTGTTGACTTGTTTGAACAAGATTCTAAAAACAGATTATTGCATTGGCTTACTTTCGAACTTCTGATTTCCATATCGTCTGTAGCAAGATGCTAAGGTGCATTTTTTATCAAAACTACTCACACACACACACACACACAAAAAAAAAAAAAAGGCTCGACTCCTTGAGAAACAAACAGAAAACAAGGAGAAATCAGATGACAAGTATTTGTAGCTCTGGAACTGGATTCTATTTTCAGATCTTTTTTTTCCTCAGTATTCATGAAAAATCATGCACAAATGAAATGATCAAGAAGCTAGGACTTGAGCACCTAGGGAAAGAATAATAATAATAAAAAAAAAAAACCTCTTTTGTCTCCATTTTCCTTTTCACTAGATGATGCCTGAAAGAACATTAACATCACGTCTACAAAGAGTCTTCACCAGCTATCTACAGGCACCTGCTGGTGGGATTAACTGGATGCTAGCTAGCCTTTGATTTTGGCATCTTTGAATATTTGAGTGCTTTTCCAATGGACAGAAAAGTGTACAACTAAAAGAAGACTTTTAGAAGTATACAGAGGAACCTTTGTGTGAATTCTAATCATATTTTCAAAGAACTTAAAAGGCTTTCTTCTTCTTGAAGGCCAGATGAATTTAAAATATTTGTTACAAGCCTGGGCTTGAGAGACCATCACAATTGTCAAGGCCTATTGTCATACAGAATTTGGCAGCAAGTCTGCAAGATGAGAGCATTTACCTTGCGAGCATTGTCTCTCACTGATTAACTTATTTACAACCTTATCATGATTGCTTGAACCCAGGATGGGAAAAATATAGGAATAAACTCCACTGCTCAGCTGTTGCATGGTCTGCATATATATGCCTCTGCAGAAAGAAAGGAAGTGGACTCCAGGGAAAGAGACTGTCCTGGGGCTTACCTTTCCCTCCTGTAATCCACAGCAATCCCTTTCCTCATTATCTCACCAGGTCTTGCTCTGATGTGATTGCCTGGGATGGCAGAGAACCTGATGCAGTGGTTGATGTGCTCTCTTCCTATCCTATACCCCTAGGATGTTTTCCCCAGCCTTCTTTGGAACGGGCATCCTAGCTGAAAAATTCCCAGCAGAGAGTGGGGCGAAAGGGAATGGTCACATGTGATGAGGACAGATCACTTTGCAGCAGAATTGCATTTCCTATCTGAATCTTTCCAGCATTTCTCCAGGCCTTCCCTGCTGTGTTGACAGACAGCTTTTGGAAGGACCAGTGCCATTTTAGATAACCACTAACGTGAAGCAAATTCTCAGCTAAGGTAAGGTGGCGAAGGTAGTGAACCATGGAGAACAACACTGCATCTAACCAAGAAAGTGTAGGAGTGCAGCTGAAATGGTTCCTGGGAGAGCTTCTGTAGCCAGGAAGACCTAGAGGTGCAATCCCTGATAGAAGTACTGTCTGGAGCTCAATGTGCCGTGCCCACCCACCACAAACCATATCAGATAACACATTATGTCATTAATTTCTCACACTGCTGCAGTGTCCACAACAAAGCTGTTCTCAAAGGCTTCTACATGGAAAACTCCTCCCTTGTCTTTCAAACTGACCCCATTAGTTGCCACATTAATTGCTGAGGTACAGTAGATTACCTGCTGAGACAGCAACTCTGAGGACTGTAAGGAAAAACCCTCTCCATATATGTTGAAAATACTTTGCTGTTGAAGTATTCAACAAGTATGGATCACTTCACTAAAAATGGGTCACTGAGTACTGAGTTTTTAGTACCAGATACCTTATTTTTTTAAAAAATGAAGTATCATTTGAGAAAAAAAATTAAACCCCCAAATAAACCATCAAATAATTTTCTTAAAAATATTACTATTTTATTGATAAATCAGAAACTGTATTTTGTTTTGTTTGGTTTTAAGAAAATTTTTCCCCTTCTTCTTTTCCTAAAACAGCAACTCAAAGCCTTTTAGAAAACACAGAAAAAATAAATAAATAAAAATAAAAACCCAATTCCTTTATCAGAAAATTTTACTGATAAAAATTGCCAGACAGTCTCCCCTTATGAAACTTACTCAATACTAAAACACTAGCTACACATTGTGTAGATTTTTGAAATAAACAATGTAATATCAACACTATTGATAATATGCATAATTACTATTAATAATATGAAGGTTCCTCCAATGAGAAAAACAAAACAAAAATAAATAAATAAATAAATAAACCACCACCCAAAACAATAAACCTATGTGAACGCTAAGGACAATTGTTAGCAATTATTTCTTGTTGTTGCTTTTTGATTAAAGTTCTTATTAGTTGCAAATGTGGTCGTGATTATGATATTAACCTGCAGACATATCAATTACCAGGTTACAAACCTGCTGGTTACTACTGGAATGAAACTGGTAAAGAATCCCATTCTTAATTAAATTCACTAGCATGTTTCCTTAGCCTGAAGATTAATAAGTAGATCTTATTTTTAAAATCCCTTTCAGCCAAATAAGCACTTAAATAATTTCAAATTAAATACCTTAGTCAGGATTTAAAATTACTCAGCCTTCTCAGGGAATTGCATTTAAACATTATTTTAATATCATCAGGGAAATGCTTTTTATCCTTACAGCTGTAGAGAAAAAAAAAAAAAGTAAATAAAACATCCTCTTAAATAGGATTTTAATTTATTTTTCTAAAAGTGAATGCAATACTTGGCCACCTCAGAAACTAACATCCTTCATTTATCTGCAGACTGTAAGCACTAAACCTTGTTCACATCATTAGGCCAATGTACCTAGGTCATAATTGACAATGTCTATATTTTTACTATTCACAAATGCTCCATCACTGCTGAGAGGCCAAACTGGCATTATCTCTTTTAATGAACAGTAAATAATTCAAATAATTATTTTTAGGAGAGTGGGAACAACACTGTACACTGATTTGAGAGAATTTCTGCCATTTTTTTTTCTCATTTTTTTTTCTTTCAGTTTTTAGTTTAGTTATAAATATTTTATTTTCACCAGAATGAAATCTCTGTTTCTCCTCACCGAGCTTTTTTATTCACCAGAGCAGGACAACAGCAAAAAAACCTTTCTATCTCTGTTGCTGAAATGGTCATAGCAGCCAGCAGTGTTTGTTACAGAGAGCTCAGGAGACCTCACAAAAGTCCAGCCATGCTGCCCTTTTTGCTTTAAAGTGTAGCAAAGAGAGTTTATCTCTCAATCTAAGATCTTTCTCCAGAATAATGTACCATAGCAGGGATCTTCTGAAACTCAGTACTGCACATGCAGACTTTCATAGGGAACCTAAGCTCATCCTCATTTCAGACATTTGTCGACCAGGGCAGCTAGGGCATGAGCTTTTGGAGGTAGCTCATTTCTCAGCCTTCTCCTGCTTCCAGCCAGCAAAGACACAGTGAAGATGGAATGATTAAGACTTGAAGTCTAACAAAACACAAACCAGAAATTTTCAGTCCAGTTCCTGCTTTGAGCTTAGTGGTGTCTGACTGAGCTGGAAAATTTCCTTTAGAAAGACATGTATGCTTAGTTAAAGCGCTCATATCCTTTTTGGCATGACGAGTCACTTTCAGAAGAATGTGAATTATTCTAGAAAATAAAAAGTATTCTACAGGGTTCTGTGGAGCTTTCTCATGAGAGAAATATCATTCAATAACCAGATTAATGAACAAGAACACAGCTCTCCCCTTTCTTCTACAGCTGCAGCTATGTAGGAAAGATGTCTCTCTGGAGGGGGTCTGGAAGCCACCAAGACTTATTTGAGTTTGAACACAAAAGTTAATGGCATAACATTTTTTAGCATTTAGTATAATGACAGGTGGAAAAAAGACCAGTGGAAGAGCAATTTGGAAGCTACACTTTAGGTATTCACATCCAGAAGGAACCTGTCAACGTGAATTTACCTGCTTCTAGGGTTGGGCTTTTAAAAAATGTCCTGGATTTGTCAAAAAAATAAAATAAAAAATTAAGATATAGGCTGGAAAGACATTTTTATAGGCTTATGAGGGCCATTTGCCTGCTCTTTGAGCAACGTCATGTAATCCCTTGTGAGCAGGGTATTGGGAAGGAAAAGGCTACGACAATAACTGCAAATTCTGCATCCTCAGGCAGACTGCCTACTGATAAGTCGTTCCACAAGTTACCCAAAGAAATCATCCCTTCTGGGAAACACCGGTGGACAAAGCAGTTTGAGAAAAGCACTGCTTAAGTAACAGGATCTGAGCACTGGTGGTCCTACTTATACTTCTGTGGTGGCTTTTCAACATGTTTTCATGCCTGCAAAGTATTGGCTCACCAGATTGGTTTAGTTCAGCTGTCAGCCTGAAGCTCATCAATGTTTTCTAATATTTAAATGATGCTTTACTTCAGCCTCTTTTTTTTTTTTTTTTTTTTACATCTCTCCTTCTTCCCTCCTGCCCCCCACCCTCATCATTAGAATACATGAAATGTAGATGAAAAGCCACACTTGTTGCTGTGTGGAGATATCAAAGCTCTGAGCCCCCTCTGCTATACGGGAGGCTAAACAGTGCTTTTGTGTATCACAGTGCATGTGTTGGCTCTACAGGGGTTTATCTCTAAACATACACTTATTTGGCTATCTTTGAACAACTCTGAGGGTGAAACACTTTTCATGATATATACTATGCTCTTCTAGATCAGATTTACTTTTTTTTTTTTTTTTTTAAGTCCTTTAATCAAGTCATCAGGAAGAAAATTCAGGAAGTCTAAAAGAGAGAATACAGGATGGCTCTTCTGTGAAATGAGAACTAACCTCACCCTGCCAAATTTCCAGCACACTAGGCCTCTGCCCTTGCTTTGGAGGAAGCTGAAATGGTGGCGGCGATGTGCAGACAAACAAGAAACCTCCAGGGTGATAGTGCTTTAATCACTTCAGTGAGTAAGAAAAATCAAGCTGTGGTAAGTTGTCATGTAAAAGCTCATGAATAAAAACTAGTGAAGCAAAACTTGCTACACAAGAAGATGTTATTCCTTTCTACAAGTCCTTTCAAACTTAATGCCAGGGGTTTTAACGGAGTTTGTATACAATTATACTATTTAGTCACAACAACAGGAAGTGAGAGCATCTGCTAATTATAGCCTGGGTGTTAATGAAACCTTTGGCCTAACTCAGGAGTCCTTTAATTAGTCTGATCTCAGATCTGCATTTGTATTTTTGGTACAGGTAGTTGGGTTCTCCATCACTGCATCTGGCATGATACACTATGGCACAGCCATAGGGCCTAATCCTCATCCTAGTGGCTGCAGCAAACATGTAGTATTAAAAAACAAGCATGACATCAACAGGAACAGGACCCAGGGCTGGGATGAAGCAAAAAAACTTGTGAAAAACCTGTCTCTGTGGCAGTCATTGGGAGATTGCCAGGACTGTGCTCCTATTCATCATCCGTATCATCATTCAGAGGGCATCTAATGACTGCTCAGACTGGATATTTTAGCTGTCCACACATTGCAATTGACCTAGAAAAGGTCAATTGATGTCCTACTGAAATCAGCAGGAACTGATTAAACATGCAGTGATTGTGGTGATCAGTATGGGTGGGAGAAACCAATGTCATTCCACTGACAGCTTCAGTGAAAAACTGATAATTTTCACCAGAAATCATCTGAATGTTTGTGAAGTCAACTGGAGTTTACTTTCAACTGCCATTATCTTCAGTGAGCTTCTAATCAGAGTACACATCTTGATAAGACAAAAGATTAGTGTTTATTCTTCAGACATGGAAAAAATTATATTGTAAATTCATCTTGTTTCACTTAAGCAGATGTATTTCCCTACTACCACTGCCCTTCCCTTTATTTGTTCTCATGTTCTTCATTATCAGAATGCCAAAGTAATAAAATTCTCTCTCTTTCTCTCTGTAAAAATATTAAAAAAAAAAAACTTAAAAATTAACAAAGGTAGAGATTAAAAAAAAAAAAATCCACAGCAAAGTAGGACAAAGAGCATAGCTTAATCACACAAAATATGTTATCAGAAGAGTTTAAACACTACCTTAATGGTTGCAACAGACAATTTCAGCAATAGCATGAGAAAAATATTAAATGGTCTCTTGCATTGTGTTTGCAAGTTTGCATGTGAGGCGAAAGAGAAAATAATACAATGAAATGCCCTAATATTCCTTCTTTAGATGAATACTTCCAGAATACTTGGAGTGATGAATATAACCAAGAGATGGCAGCAGTTCATGCACTATTCATTTACCTTATTTAGTTTGCAATATGATTTTCTTTATGTAAGTTGCAAATACATTAAGTTGCATTTAGCTTATGATGTGAATTGATTTCACTATTATTGAAGGAAAGGGAGGGGCAGAAACAGAAAGAAAAGGAGAAGCAGTTTGATGAAGGGATTTGGAAATTTGTTTTTAGGCATGCATCCAAGGACTCCTTGGGGAAAAAAAAAAAAAAAAAAAGACAGTTTGCCATATAAAAAGAACTAAAAAGCAATTCCAATTGAAAATCTCTTATGAGTGTACATAATGTACATCTGCACTATGGAGTGGAACACACAAAGAGGTTTAATTTGCTGTGATCTGCTATGGTTCTGAAGGGCTCATGTTTAATCACAAATATGCATCCAAAAAGAGCCCCCACACCGAATCACTGATTTTGATTCCCTCATACAAATCCAAAGGCATCATTTTCTTCATGATCACATCTTGCATGGGTTAGGCACTTTCCAGTGGCTTCCATCTGTTTTACCAATGAAAATGTGATGTCTGTAAAATCTACCAACTTTTTGGATAAGCAATAGACTTAAGAAAAAAAAAGAAAAGCTGAAGTGTCCTCATTTGTGAGGGTGGATTACTTCAAAGAGAATGTGGAGTGGGTAAGGCATTGCTACAACAGTCAAAAGAAAATACTGCAATTATCAGGCACATATTATAAAGGACTGAGCAGAGGGACACTTCATCTCTAACTATTTCAAGGAGGAAAATTTTGCATTAAGAAACTGATCTATGTACTTGGGAAAAGATGATTGCATCAATAGAAAACTTAGATCATAGGTCAGTAGATCAGACAAATACAGAAAATCATAAACTTGATTATCTGAAAGGTAGATAGCAAGATAAACATACACACACACACAAATAAAAATAAAAATAAAAACACATAAGTTATCATTATTATATTAAATGCCTTTTCATTATGATCAGTCTAGTAGTCTACCATCACTGTCTTTCACAGCAGCAACAAACTGCTTTGCTTCCTTCACTGCATCACTGACAAAAGAACAGTCATGACAAAATCCAGAATGCAGAAATTCCATCTAAAGTGGATTTTGGTACAGTTTAACTGCAGATCGCAGCCCAGAGGGCTGGTTGCTATGTATTGCCTGAGCACCTCTGAGCTTACAGGCTGTTCCCCTGGGCAACCAGAAAAAAAAGTCCTTTGTATGTGCATGTGTTTAAGCACTGCATATGTACAGGAGCACTTTCATTTGGCCCATAGACATTGCTAGTATGGTTCAGACTGAAGCAGAGTCACTTAGTGCTGCCTAAATGCTGCCAAAGTTGCTGAGAAAGATGCTGATCCAGGGAGAGCAGTCTGAGAAAGTCTTGAAAATGCTAATACAAACATCAAACCAACTCCTTTGAGTACTGTCTACGCTTTGTGTAATATTTTGCTGATTAGTGCATGCATGAAGGATGTTTTTTTCTAGTTCCTCTGCTGCTTTATAATTTCCTTAGATAGGGATGAAAATGTCAAAATTCCCCATGCCTTCGCTGTGTGTGTCATGTCCTGTCCTTCACAGTCATGTTTGCTCTTATTTACTGCCACCATGAATTTTGCACTTCAGGGTGCAGAGTGGTCCTGTTTCAGAAAGAAGAGAGTAGTGCATATCCCATTTCCAGAATGCTCCAGGTCATAATTCAGGTTCAAGATTTTTCATCTTTTTAGGCCAGAGACCAAATTGCTCATCTTCAGGCTAATCACTTTGAAATCAGATGTAATTCAAAAGAAAGAATGCTATGAATGTAGATTTCTCTCTAAAAATCTTAAGTAGTGCCTTCTGCTTATTACTGGTTATTTCTAAGTGGATGTTCATTCAGCATAAAGACCATTCCTGACTATTTTTCAGAAATGACTCTTTCTGCCACTCACCCATTTACTGCCAAAGCAAGCTAACGCAGGCAGTGTAAACTTTTGCCCTAAAGCTAGGTGGCAAAATGATACAGTTAAATAGTTTCAAGGACTTCATTCACTTGATCTTATAAAATGTCATGGCATGACATGACACATTTCTTCACTTGCAACTAAATAAAGCATTAAAACATGGTGATTCTAATTATAGTATATTTATATAGAGAGAGTACATTTCTCAAACAAACTCCAATGCTGTTTGAAATTTTAAAAAAATATCAACATGTAAAAATTTATATCATGAATTAATGTGCATTAAAAAAAAATGGTGCCAAATTAGCACTTCAAAATTAATTTTATGAGCAAGGTTCAGCCAAAGCTCTTGAGAAACTTTTGGGTCATCATGAAATTCCTTCATAAGTAATGTGATATTCATGGATGCTCATTTACAGGCAATAGCTATTGTCAAGCTGCAGTTATTTTCAAAATGATTGTAGGGTATAAATTCTTAATTTATTAGAGAGATCCTATTCACATTTTTTTTCCATCTTCCACTGCTTTGATTTTATGTCAGTATAATGCCAGTGATTCTGGTGGAGTCAGAAGCGTGTAAAACTGTAGCATTATCTTGTTGGAAGGAGATTGAAAATGATTCCCCAGATAAAGTTTCAAATCAAACACAAAAGGTTATCTGATTAGAATATGAAAAAGATAACCTGAACCAACATTCATAAACCATATTAACATAATCTATGTGAGGAGTGGTGCATTGTGGGTAAATCATTTAAAATGGTTCCCTGTAGATTGATTAAAATGTATGGTAAGGCCTTAGCACATGAACTTGGACCCATTTCTTTCTCCTACCCAGGCCAAACACCTCCCCTTTCTGCTTTTAGTCTCCAAGTGTGCAATTTCAACAGGAAGGAAAAACAGTGCCTCACTCTCTTTCAAGGATCTTAATGGTCAAGAAGTTTTTTAGAATAGGAGGGGATGTAGGCTCCCCTCAGCAAATCTCAGCAAAGGAAGAATGTGAATCTGAGCTCGTCAAGCCAAGGATGGCTTCATGCTACGTCTGTAGTACCAAGAGTATAGTGGGCCAAAAATCTGTAGCTTTTATTGATATCCCTAGTACCATAAGAGATTGAGAGAAGACTTAGCATACTAAGACTCACACACTTTCTGGCTATATTGTTGGCCTTAGCTCACAGAGAGTCTGACAATACCTTTATCATACTTGTACAGAGTCCTTAAAAAGAGCTTAGTCCATATGCCAGAGGTGTCTCATGGACCTTCATTGCAGCAATAAACCTTCTAGAAACAGCATCTAAAGTTTCTGAGATATCCATTGGAGGACTGAATAGTACCATCTTAAAATCTTCTCAGTCCCTCCAGATGGTGAAAGGACGCTGAGAAAGTCTGGGAATGAGAGGATTTAATTGATTTTATAGACTGAAGTATTCTGAGAAGAATTTATGTAAAAAGTACAACGCATGACTGTAACAGTAGAATAAAAGTGAAGATAATATGAAAAAACAAATGTCAGGGAAAGGTGCAAATCTTTCTATACAGTCAAATCTATGTTAGTGTCAGCAATGTAGGAAGTCAGTGGGTGTCTGATTATCATCTCCTGGAGACAGAAAAAATTGCCATTGTAACATTTTTTTAAAAAATCAGATTAAGTTAAAAAGAAAATAATTGAATATATATATATAGAAGCTTTGTTTGCTTTGTTGTTGTTGTTGTTTTCTTTCCACCTGGCTTTCTTATACAAAAGCTCATTCATTGGCAACTTGGAATATGAACTCTATATTTTGTCTTCAGCTTAAGTTCAGCTTGTGTTTCTTGGGGGGGGGTTGGTCCCTTTGTAAAGGCTTCTAAACAAATTCAGTATCAATTTAAACTATTAGAGGAAGTTAAATCAAAATAATTAGGATATTACAATACTTTGTGCGTTTTCAATCACTGGTTTATTGCAAATCTGGATCTTTTCCAAGGAACAATATTAGAGTGAATACATTAGGATGTTTCCTTCCCCTTAATACGAAACCATTTTCTCATGAAAAGATGATTGATAACTTGCATTAAACACATAACCAGACTGATTTGCAGACTTGCTTGAGGAGGGGCTGGAAGGAAAGGAGAATAAATGTCACATTAACAGAACATTATACAGACGCGCATTCACACACACTAAGTGTATTAACCAAATAAAAAAGAAAGCAACAGAAAAGCTTCCATGGCACTTCTTCTAATTAGAAAGATATACTAAGCCTGTGCAAAGTAATTGCTAAAGATACCTTGGCATGGAGAAAGAGAGATTATTTGGAGATTCTGATTGCAAATGCTCTGAACCAGTTTGGGGAAAACAAACAAACAAACAAACAAAACACTACAGCAGGGTACAGGGGGAGATAAATGTAAGCTGATAGCAGTTTCAAGTAAGTTATTGACTCTGTTTTGCTTATGATTCCTCTACCATCCTTCTTCTCAAAGTGAGGCATGATGTCTTCAAAGCTATGTAGCCTGCTGGGACTAGTGAGCACTAATAAGCTTGTGCTCTGTAAGTCTTTGGCAGAGAGGACATGGCAACACCCACAGACCAGTTTCACAGAAAGCATCTGTCACTGATAGTGGCTGCATTTAGAGTATTAGGGCAGACCCAAGTTTTCAGCTGTAGAGATCTTTGTTTCAATCTCTGGTGTAGTGTCCAAGACGGCAAGTGTTATGCATAGGTCCACAAACTTTTATCAGTTAGAGGGGAGGGCTGCAATCAAAGCCCAACACTGAGCAAAGTACAGGGAGCCCAAACAGCATCACTTAAAGAAATCTTTGTGTATTTCTGTGGCTCCTGAATGCCTTTCTCAGCTGCTGCAGTGTTTATTTTATTTTATTTTATTTTATTTTATTTTATTTATTTTTATTTTATTTTATTTTATTTAGTTTAGTTTAGTTTAGTTTAGTTTTATTATTTATCTATTCCTGCTGGCACAGGATTTTAATTTACCATATTTTCCTATTTGGTAAATTACATTTCTTCCCCTCCCCCCCCTCCCCAAAGATAAGAATTGCCATTCTGGATCAGAACAAATGCCTTTCTATTCCAGACAGTATCCATTACATACATATTTTTAGGAAGAATATAAGAAAAAAATATTTAGCCATCTGTAGTTCATTCCTCCATCTTTCTGAAGAGAAAGCAAACAAATAGCATCCCCCTGTTCTGTTCACTTAAATGTATTTTGAGTTGCTGCTTGGGCTGTCTGGCATTCACACAGTTGCAGAATCACCCAGCATGCCTGATGTACAACCATAGAGGTTCTGGGTTCCTGCTTCAAAGGTCCTTGCACCTTAACCTCTGTGTGTAACTGATGTATCCCAGCAGGAACAGAAGAGGAATGAAAAGGCTAGACATAGTTACAAACCACATATATAAGGAAGAGAATAATTTTGCTGTGGTGAATTTGAAACAAGGACATATGTTCTTGAATCAAGTGAAAATTATGCTACAAACAAGACTCTGGTGAAAAATGCGCATTCTAATATAACCAAGGGAATTCTGAGTAAAGATCAAGATGATGCATTTCCTCAACATTTGATAATACTGCAGGAATAACATCTCCAGGATTAGCGTTTGTAATTCAGGAAGAATACTGCCAATCGGTCTGAAAAGAGGAATGGGAGAAGTACT
Source organism: Cygnus atratus (assembly GCF_013377495.2). Taxonomy (NCBI): domain Eukaryota; kingdom Metazoa; phylum Chordata; class Aves; order Anseriformes; family Anatidae; genus Cygnus; species Cygnus atratus. The sequence goes on from NC_066368.1 coordinate 11,826,419, forward strand.
GAAAAACATTCCCAAAAGAGAAATATTTAAAGAATTCAATCTATCTGTTTATAAACGAGATGGGGTAGCTTCATCCCAGTTCACAGGGATTTCAGTGGGGAGGAGTTCACTATTGAAAATCAACCTGATAAAGCTACAGTAAACCCAGGGATTAGAATTCAGAGTTAAACAAACAATCTGTGTGGTAAGATAAACATTCTTTAATAGGGAAGATATTAATCATTAGAATAATGTAACGAGCTCTCACAGCATCACTGGGCAATTTTAGATTACCATTAAATGTTCATAGATTTTGTCTGGTTTTATTTCCTAAAAATCTTTTTAAAAAGCTTAAGAAGAATGTAACTCAAGGAGGCTGGAACATCCACATTATATATGTAATCCCCTAGAAGCTCACAGTGGGCCCCTTCTGGCTTTTATAATGTAGAAGGTGATGACTCCTGAAATACCTAAGGAAGTTCAACTGCACCTAGCAGAGCACAACCCTATCTGTGCAAACATATTTCAGTGCCAAGGCAAAGCAAAGCCATACCTGCTGTAGTAGGCCATTGATATTTGAATGCAAATCCCTTGGTTTTTAATTTATGTGTCCTAAGTTCCCTGTTTAAAAATGTGTTTCCTCCCACTTAAGTCACCATATAACTCCTTGCTAATCCTCTTCATTTACATCAAATATTAGCTTTATGGAGAATGGTACTCATTAATCCGGCGTAACTATAATTTAGTGGCTGGGCTGCACAACAGCCTGAGAATTAGCATGGCACTGGGAACTGGGTTATCAGATCCATTTTCTGGGTAAGTCTGATTATGTTTTGCAGAATGGATACAGCACACAATGAATTTAATTACACAGCCTTTCAACTGGCTTCCTTGTAAGCTAGAAAACAATCTTCTAGCCCTTCCAGTTTACAGAAAGCTATGCTTTCTCTGAAGCCACCCTTGCATTGTACTTGACCAGCTAATTGTTCTACCTGGGCACTAATCATTAGCAGTAGATAATGACTAATGACCTTTCCTGCAAGGTCATATCCCTAGACAACACTGGAGGCTATAAACATTCTCCTAAATTGGTAATCACCAGTAATAAAGATTATGATTAACTGCAAAGAAAACAGACCAGATTCTGAATAAAATATAAATGAACACATCACAATGAAAACAATATTACACTGATTAATATCATTAACTAATGAATGAATTAATTAATATAGTCTTCAGCTCATGATGAAGTCTGATGTTTTCATATGTCATTCTCCCTAAAGGGGCATTACCATTTATGTTATCCATGAATTTGCCAGTGGCCTGCCTTGATGAATCACTCTGACTTCTGCCTGATCCCCCTACTGCACTTTTTGTTCAGTATTCTGACACCAACACCCCCAGCAGAGACCCATCTCATGAAAGGGACTCTCAGATTTTCTCTGTGCTGTCAGTGGATACAGAGTATTTTGAGAGATCCATGATAAAATGAAGAACCCTTTGGAAGTTCTTCTCCAGGATGCACAGCAAATAGCAAATAGGCTCCTAATTTCAATGTGAATTAATGAAAAGATCCCATTTTACACAGCTTATTTCTGTGTCACCTAAGAACAAGGGGATGGCATACCCAGAGAGATTTTTAGGCTTTCTTATTGCTAAAATGTTCAGATTATATTGAAATATGACTATATGTCACCAAGAAAAGAAAAAGCAAGCCCAACCAAGTGAAAACATTCAGAAGTGGGAAAAGCAGCACAGGACTACAAAAAGATTGTTGAAGATTCTCTTTGTTTCATTATTTATATTTCTCCATAGCGGCAAAAAAAAAAAAAAAAAAAAAAAAGCCATTCCTATATTCCATATAAAATATAATGCACTTAATTGATCTAAGTAATTTCAAGGCTGCTGAATAGCAGAAGCCTCCAGAGTGGAATATTCTGACTTAATGATCACATAAAATTGCTCAAAGTGTTTTTAATGTCATTGTAATTTCTGAGTTTATTTAATAGTTGAGGGGGAGAGAGGGTAACATTAACAGTCATCTGTGTGGCTTGCATGGGTGTATATAATAAATGAGACATGCGGATGCCACAAGAGCCATCATTTTAAAATGGCTGCAGTAAAAATGCAGTTATACCAAGCATTTGCTTTAGGCCATGACACAGTTTAATGGGGATGATATTGCATCAGGATTCAGGACACCTAAGATTTTTTTCCAAGTGTTTGACCTTTTAAGAAATCAGATCACCTCTTGATTGCACTGATTCCTTTCTCTTTCTTTCTCATATGCATCCATTGAGTTCATAAAAACTTCAGCCAAAAGCTGTTCATCTCAAATGTACATCACAGTATGGTTGTGATTCACATTGTGGTCTGCAGTGTACATGGTAGAGAAATTAATGGGTTTTTGCTTATTTGTATGTTTTTATTTACTATGTTGTGAATTGCTTCTTTTAATCCCTAATCATCAAACCATTGGTTCATTTGAGATCTTTCTTTGTAGAACACCTCTACCTTCTTCCTGGCCTAAACCCAAACTCACTCATGGATGAGGGTCAACATGTACGTGCAGCATGTATGTGTGGCTCTGCTGGGTACCTTTATTCTCCCCAGCCTGGCGTTGGCCTACACTGAAGTCTTTTCCTCAATTTCTGCCAACACTGTCCAGAATTTTTTTGCAATATTAAAACAAGAATTAAAATTTTAAAGCTAATTACGTGTTCTTCTTTACTCCCTCCACCACTCTGTGTGTTTGAAGTTATTTTAATCTCTTCTCAACCTTACCATTTTTATTTTTTTCCCTTTTGGACTTGTCTAATTTGCCTCATTTCTAAGTCATGATGATATCCTCAAGACACCAATTCATAACTTCATGTTGAAATTGTTCATTAAAATCTAATTTTTACCATCTAATTCTGGCTTTTTAGCTAATGAAATCAGAGTAATTATAAATATCCATCTTGCAACATTGCATATTGACATTAGAATATAAAGACTAAAAATGGAAGAAAATCACCACTGGAGAACTTATTTTCTTTCCTCTAGCTGCAAGGGAAATCAGCCCAATCATAAATATATAGATTAAAATATTCTCCTCTAAGTTCATTTCAATATTAACTTTATACTGCCATTAAGGTTTGCCTGAACATGAACCATAAGGGACCATGTCTAATTTCAACATCCTCACATGAGAGATGTTTGGTTTGCTTAGATCCATTATTTAACAAAGAGAACTGAAATGCTTGGAAAGAAAGGTACTGCTCCTGCTGTATTTGATCCAAAGTTCAACAAGAGCTTTAACATCTTCCAAAAAATATTAGAATATATGGCAGGAAAGAATCACTCAGGAGAACTTTTAGTATGTTTTTTCTAGTTTTATTTTAGTTGATGATTCTAGGTTACATTCATGTCCCACTGAAATTATAGAATCATATTGTATTAAGCCTCCCTGTGACAACAAAAAACTATCCTACAATCTTATAAGGTTATAAGAAGAATTTATTTATATTTTTAAATCTTTGGCAACCCTGACTAGAAGATGTCATACACACTGATGAATGTTAATATATTGATGCAAAAGTCTGAAAAACATCTGGATGAGGGTAAGACAACTGAACTTGAAAAAGGTTAATATATTACCATTGCAGACAGGGGATCTGATCCAGTGTGTAATTCAGAAGTTACAGATCTTTTTTGAAATAGTGCATTCTGGAGAGCTGAATGTCAGGTCTACAGATACACCGCTCTAAAAAAGGCTTCAGCAAGCCATAGGTGAAGTATTGTAAGGCTGATCTGGTTGGTAAATTTTTATAAGAAAAGAATGATTTGTTGCAACCTAAATTATTTACCTGGTGGTATCCAATTTATAAACTTTCTGGATTCTTGACAAAGTGCTTTGTGAAATGTGGGAATGCTCATTTCTCCTTTGCTCTCCAGTGAGGTAGACACACTTCAGATTGCCTTGCAAATAGGCCCTGATGGGCTTCCAGGTCCTGCACCACAAAGTCAGGAGTCTGGGTGAGCTGAAAACCCCAGCCTGAGACAAGGTTCCTGCCCTGACTGCAATCTGCAATCTGAGAAGTGAGGAAATTTCAACTGAGAATTCAGTTGAAGTTGATGAGAAGTGAAGCTAAACAGTTTTTACAGGGATATCTAAGACCTTTTACTCCTAGATTGGTCCTTTTTCTAATTTTTCAGTCATACAATTTTTTTTTCTTTTTAATTATTTATGTGTTTATTTAATGAAGCAGTGTCTATAGTTACTAAGAACTGCTGGGAGGAACAGAGAAGCTAGGCAGAAAATCTTTACTCTGAGTGCCTCCACCACAACAGAGATGTTCTCTCACTCCATATTTTACACAAGAGCTCAGAAGAGAGTAAGCTTGTCTAGCAAGAACAGATAAAGTTATCATTGCCGGTCTCTACAATGTACAATTACTTTGATTCATGCAATCTGCCTCTGTGATGAGATGTCTTACAGCAAATGCATAAAAACCACCAAAATAACCATTTAGTTATTAAGGCTAGCTGTATATAAGTTCATTTTAATCAAAAGCTTCAGCATTAGCTGGTTTGATATCCGTTGGCAAAAACACTCTTGGCAATGCAGAAATGCATTCACAGAACAGACACAAGACAGAGTTGTTTTAGTCCCAGCATCACTTAAAGGGAAGTATTCTTCATAGTCACTGCAGAAAGTGGAGAATTGTGCAATTCAGTGGCAGAGATAAGAGATTCTTGCATACAAGAGCATGTTAAGGGAAGTGTACCCTATGGATGAGTAAAAGGTGATCCTACAGAAATATGCAGCTGCAGCTTTTCATGCTGGAATTGTATGAGTCTGCAGGTTTTGTGTAACAGGTCCTGATGAGATAATTGGTGGCCCAATGACACTTGTTGGCACCCAGCAATGCATTGATTCTGGGGTTATCAGTCATTAGCTCTTGTTAAAACAACATAAGGATTTAATCTTGTCGGTCAAAAAAGAAAGAACCCAGTACATCACCTCACGCGAATTTTTGTTCCATTTCAAAGAAGGGAATTGTGGACCTTTACAGCAGCCTGCTCACTCTGATATTACTTAGAATAATACAGAATGGTTAATCTGGAAGTCAGCTTTATTTTGGAAAGAGGATCTGGCAATTACTGCAATTGAGTGTTAATGTGAACAGAAAAAAAAAAAAAAAAAAGATCAAACAAAGCAGTCTTACAACAGCTATCATTTACTTCTATTGCCAGCTGAGTGGCATTAATACATTGCATAGATGATTTCAGAGGGGTCAGTGGTAGGTGGCACATGACTTCTTTCTAAGATGTAAACAGCATGATAAATATTTTGAAAGCAATGTTCCCAGAAAACAGCATTTTCAGCGTAATGGGAATAAAGATAATAAAGAGGATATGGAAAATATCCTCAACCTTGGAACGTTTACTTGGTTTTGACTTGCTGATCAGGGAAGGAGCTTTTGTACTTTGTAAGGATTGCCAGGGCACTTAAGCCAAACCAGGTCCACACTGCAGTCTAGGACTAAAGAGATATTGCCTTCCTCTGGGCACCAAGATGCACAACCAAAATGTGCAAGTGCCTGTATGCTGGTTGACAGAAGATCTTTAATGGATGAAGAAGAATTGCTTGCCTGTCCCACTGCAAAACCCTAAAGAGGGGCGAATGCTATTCTGGACAGGATCAAAAAGCCTTCTTCAGGGTACTTGAATCTATTTTCTAATTGTTCTTTGCATGATTATCTGAGCTACTGTCTTTTGATATTGTTGGTGCAGGGCCTAGGTATCCACATCAGTAGCTCAAGAGTTATAGCCAGCAGGTTGCATAATTATTCAAGATGGAAGAGGGTTTTCTGTGTAATTTATCCTTTTCTTCCATGACTTATGACACAACCTTACATTAGTATAAATAAATCATCCTGGTACATCACCCTTTTTCCCAGGCTCAGATACCAGATGCATGTGAGGAAAAAAACAAAAACAACATGAAATAAATGAATATAAATGTACATTTTAAAAGCCTTTGGTTTGGTTCCATCCCACTGAGTTGTAGGCACCTAAGCAGAAAGTCCTATTAGGGAGTCTGGTCACCTTTGGCACCTTGTATCTTCAGTGAAGAGACACACATGAATCTGAACAGAGATTTTGACCTCAGATGCAGCTCCAACTGTTGAGCTTTTTGTTGTTATTTTGTTTTGTTTTCTTCATTTTCTTTCAGTGGAAGTGTTTGGCATGTGGGTACCTGACCTACCACTATTCTTCTCTAAAACTGGGTGGGAATTGATAGTCCATGTTTTTTTTTTTTGTTTGTTTGTTTTTGTTTTTTCTTTATTCACATTTTCTAGTATATTATCCCTTTTTCTCTTCTCTCCAAACTCCAAATTCTTCCTATTTTTTTTGACTTTTTTCCATGTCCCATTGTCTCTGTACACAGTATTCCTTTCCTTTGATTCTCTGTCTCTTATTCATCTCATGCTCAGGTGTTCAACTCTTTCCTCTCTCTGATTGTGTGTATTTTAAATTGATATTGAATCAACAGTCAACTCTTCCAAAATTGACCTTAAAGAAACCAAAAACTGGTATAGAACTTGGCTACTAATAATTCGCTTTGTTAATACTGTCAACTGAAAAGAAGAGAAAATTCTGAAAATGTATAAAAACATTATTAGAAATATTTTCTTTGCAATGCCATTTTTGTTGATGAATGAAAACAAAGATATTTTAAGGTTAAAATATATTGTCCTTGAAAAGGGATTTTTAAGTTATTACATTAGAGTAAAAGACAACATATCAGAAAAAAAAATCTAAAGACTTTCAATTTCAAGTTAAGCAAAATACCTTGGTAATGTTCAGAATCAGTATTTTACTGTGTTTTAGATTTTGCTTTTGTGTTTCATAAGTTTGTTGACATTAAGCCATGAGCAATTTTTTAAATCCTTTTTAGTGTACCACAGAAATGAAAGATCTATTATTCACCAAACTCTGTCTCCTGTTCATCCGTTCCCTTCTATTTTTGAATCGACAATTTTCTCTTTGTCTGGCTGGCATTGATATAATATTGTCTCTACATGGTCTAGTCCAACCTCTCATACAATAGCACTCACTGGTCTATAAACACTAACAAATTAATGCTATATTCAACGGAATGAAGCAGTACTGTTGAAAGAGATTGAGGGCTAGCAATAGAGAAATCATAGACAAATTTGCAATGTAATACAGCAGCAAAAGGAAGGGCAATGCAATCTTAGGCTACAGTCAGAGAGAGATTACATTATGGAGCAAAAAAGCCAATAATTTTCCTCTGTACAGCTTGGCTGTGACTGCACCTGGAATATTATATTCAGTCCAGGGCAACAGACAGATATTGACAAACAGGCATTCAGAGAGAAGTTGATTTACTGGGGAAAGTTTAAATGACCTAAATAAGACAGCTGTGCTCCTCAGGGCCACACAGGACGAGAAGCAGCATAGCTGGGAGCAAAGCACTCACTGTCGTGGGAATCCGAATGCAAAGCTGCCAACTAAGGAAGGTCAGATCACTGCAGGTCTGCATCCACTTCTTACCTTCTCCTTCACCAATTCCCTCAGGATAAACCTTTCTGAAACTAAATTTTCTGACAACCAAGCCACAAAAGCAAACTACTCCTTTTCTGCAGGCAGAATATTTACCCACAGAACAATGAAGCTCTAGACCCTCTGCCAGAGATAGCAATCTCTGCTCAGCTGCACAGGCTGGACTTCTGAGGAAGACACAGTCCACTCTTTTGCCTATCACAACAGGGAGAGAAAAATGCCACAAGGGGGCTAACCAAGGGCGATCTTATTTGCACAATCCGCTTTCACATCAGAATTTGGCAGAAGATTGTCAAAGAAAGGCCTACAGCAAACAAGATTAATAATGAAATAAAATCAACAATGCAAAACCCAGCCAAGATCAGGTTCCAGATATTCTTTAGTCGTGCAAATATGTACTGTGGAAAGCCTTGAAATATCAAGAATTTAAGCAAACATTCTGTGACATTGTGATATATTTGTATCAGATTATGCAGAACATTTGCTTTTTATGATGCTTTGAGAACACCTGCACTGCTCCTGCCCAAGCTATATCTTGTACTTCTGAGAGCAACCTGCAAGGAAAAAGACGCACCACACTTCACTAGAAAAACAGCAAGCTTCTGCCCTAGCCCCAGGGAGTTTCTTTTCTGGCTTCTGTTACACAAGTGGGGAAGAGCAAAACTTCTGCATAGAAAAGATGGATGATAGGAACTGTGAGTTGAAGGTGGATATAGAAACCAAAATTTCCAAGTGTGTCGTATGATATGGAACAAGTTTGTGTTTTAAGAGCTGAGTACTTCTGGTGCAGGTAGCACACAGACTTCATATGAGATCTGCTGTGAAGACAGTAAACCACATCCTGTTGAGGAGATCGGAAAAAGGACATCATCAAACACTTCTCTGAGCACTCTGCTTCTTTAAGGACACTTCTATTTACTCCTTTAAAGATTGGATGTTTCTAGCTCTGTTAAGACTGTTTTCTGTCTTAATTTTCTTTGCTGTTAAGTCCCTGAAGACAATATACTTGAGAACTTGGTGGAATGCAGGTTCCAGAGGCCAAAGGCAGCAACCTCATTACCACTTCTCCAGGGAGAGCCCTTCTGAGAGGTCTACTCATGTCCCCATGATCTGCAGGCATACAGAAGAGGCCTGTATTGAGGCTTTGATAACTGATTTGAAAACAGACATCTCATCTGGGTGACCTTGAAAGAGGGATGTGAAAGGGACACTGACTCACATGCGACAGAAATGAAATAAAACTGTTGTCAATTTACATAGGGAGGAGAAGTATATAGAACATTTTATTAGGAGAAACAGGAAAAAACAAAGTCTAAAATATATCTCCAGGAATTATTTGAAGCTAAGAATTAGTTGTGCAGTAAGAAGCAGAACTTGCTAACTGGTTCAACTATCGTTTAGGTATCTACAGTGAAATGTCTAATTTATTATACAAATTAGACCAAGGCAGAATAAGGCATTCTGTTTAATCATAAGGACCGGAAGGGATTGGGGGGAAGGGGAGGAATCTCACATTTTTCGAGCAAGATTGAATATTTTATAAAGTCAAATCTCCTCACTTAAATGAAGGTATTAAAATAGAGTGAAGAAAGTGAAAGAGGTCATGCTGTTTCATAAGGATTACTTTCAAGTAATTAGTCACAAACTCATTGGGCTTTTCTTGAGAAAAATGGCTCAAGTTTCTCTTGCAGCTAACTCAGCTGTTATATGGTGTGAGAAGTGGCTAGTTAAATGACTTATATAAACCAAGAAGGTCAAGATTTCTTGTTCATATTTCTGTCTAGGGGATAAGAATGTTTCCTTTTCTTTTCTCCCAGAATGTATTATCTATATATGTTCTTAGTGATGTTAAATGCTAGCTTCACTTATTGGCTCACAACTGGAGATAACTCTTATCTTCATGGGCAGGATAAGTTTCTACTAGAAGGAAAACCTAAAGTTCACTTCCTGATTAACAGGAGAAAATTTGCATTTGAAGGTCATTGTTGGAACAGAGAAGTACAGGAAAGGAAGAGGTGGTTAGAAGTGACCATGGGTAGGAGTATCACAGAGATGACATTATCAGGCCACAACTCTCAGATATATCCAGGATACTACTTAAATTTCATGTTTGCCTTTCTTAGATGAGGGATGGTACACCTTGTTTATTATAGATCCATGTATCTTTAAGGAAATCTTATGCAGGAAATCTTGAAAAGGAAGTGTTAATCACAAGAAGCCTGAAGCATATGCAGTACTATGTCCCTCAAGGAATTTTGTGTGTTAAATATGGTCAGTGGCCAAATTTGTGAGGATAACGCTAAAACGGTAGGCCTCTAGTCAGCAGCATGTCACCATGTCTCTGTGTCCTAACCCTTTTCTTGTTCTAACTGGTCTGTGAACGCTTTCTCAAAGCCATTCTGCTGTGAGAAGAATACAAAGATAACATGATTCCATGAACTTCAAGCTGTCGGTCTCTGATCATCCTGGCCTCCCTTGCTGCACTACTAAGGTGATAGGTGAGAGAAAAGCCAGCCACATGTCATTATTTTTTTTTCCTATCCCAAGTAGTTTAAGGGGGAACATTATAGACCAGATGAAACCTGAAATACAAGTACTGCTTTATCACTGGTAAGGCAGCTGACATTAGGCAAATCATTCTTTTTTTTTTTTTTTTTTTTTAAATACTGCACAAGACCTGGGCATGCCATGTCTTTAAAAGGCCTGGTCCAAATTCCTTTGAAGTCAAGGCAAACTGTCCATAGAGTTCAGAGGCTTGAGATTAGGTTTTAAAACTCCTGAATTAATGCCATCATTTCAAGATCCAGAATCTCATCCAAAGGTTCCTGAATTGTAGAGATGCTTCTGTGAAGAGTTCCTTGGGGAAGTGTCATTATTTTTAATCAATTTTTGGGATTCATAAAGTAAGCTGTTGTTGATTACATGATTTATGCATACTCTCCATAGACTTGGAGGGGCTTCATGCATTATTTTACAGTGTTTATTGCTTATTATGGAAACTACATGATAATAGTGGTTTCAATTATAAGCCTATTAGGCAGGTAATTGACAACACAAGTATACTATAAAGTTGCATTCTGCTTGCTTCAATACAAGTGCTATGTTGTGTTTTTAGGCAAGCAGTGCTGGTAATCAGTGTATAAATGATTTTGTAATTAACTGCTTCTGTCAGAATCCCAGTTTCACTGAATAAGCGAGTTGGCCAAGAGTTCATTTGTCTCTTCCCTTTCTCTCTCAGCTGTATCATCTCTTATGATGAGAAACTGTTCATCACAATAGGGATCATGCCTGAACCATGGGAGTAAATGCATACTGTCAGTTATACTGTCAGTGATTACAACTCTTTAAATTTCATAGCTGCAGATCTCTGAAAACAACCAGCTGACTATACCTGAAAGTGGATTCCGATTTTTACCCCTGAAATTTGCTTCTAAGGGAGTCTTGGGTATTCAGCGCAGTCCAGCATCAGATTGGCTTTTGCTGTATAAAGCCATGCCCTTAATTAAAGAAAGAGAATTAAACCTTTTCCATGGCACCATCCTATGCTTAATGATTCCTAACGACTCTCAGCAAATTCTCAGGAGAGTTGAAAATGATACCTGAGATTTCAAATGTCATACGAGTTTTAACTGTTATTTGTAGCACATCTAGACTATCAGTTGTGTTTTATATGATTATGGAAAGGAGAGATTAAATCCAGAATGAAAGGACACGTGCTAGGAAAAAAGAAAAAAAAAATCAGGAAAGGTCCAGAAATAAAATCCAGGTGTTCTGTATACTTTTTCTTCTCTTTGAAATATGTTTTGAAACAAGAAAAATGTAGAACAAAAATATTGACCTGGGTGATTTTGTAGGTCATCAGCAAAGTTCTGAAGCACTCCCCTGAAACAGCAGTGGATGGCCAGCAACGAGTGACACATTTGTCCCTTTTGCCATCTAAGGTACAAAGATGTACGGGCATGGACTTCTCTTTATATTAATCAGAAGGATGTTCAAGGTTTACAAATACCTTCCTCTGTGTGAAAGAATGAACACGGAAAGCAAACATTGTCCTCCAAACACTTGCTTCACTGGGTATGTGCATTATGATAAGTGAATATTAAAGGTTGTTTGAATTAGATAAAATGGCCATTTGTAACCTGTCACCTGCCTACAGGTTATTAGGAAAGTGCTCTATTTATGTTACCTCTGAAGCTTTCATTATACTTCAGCTATGGTAGAACTATTGTGGTGACCCTAAATAAGATCTGTATTTCTTAGTTCTTAAATCTTTTGGTTTTCCTAGACAGATACAAAAGTTAGAAGCCAAAATTGTGTTTCTCAGAGCAAATCTTACAAATTGAAGGTGCTTCACAGAGAAAATCTCACCCTAGTTTACTCATGACCAACTCAAAGTAACTTTATGAGTTCTTGTTCGGAGTCAATTTTCCAATCTCCTGTGCTAAGATAGCAGAAGATGCATTTTGCATTAAAATACCTGTCTTCCGTGGAGCTGAATATCCTGTTGTATCAGTTCAGAGAATCAGAAAATCATCATTTTTTGTCTGACTGCCACTGATCTTGTTGCTTTCATCATCATAGATCACTGCAAATCTGTGCAAAACTTGTAGCATGTTCTGTGTCATTTCACTCCGTTTTATTCATTTAGGTGTGTCCTCCAGCTTTTCTAGAAAGGGGAGATGAGTAAAAAGTCTCCTCTCACAGTAACACTTTAATCTTTGAGTGTAAGCTGTCTTATAATTAACAGTGTGATCCATTCTATTTATAGAGGTTCCAGTAAGACAAGTAACGAAATGAAATTTGTTTAATCTTTGCCTTCAAAATGTTGTTTCTCTTATCACAGCTCAAAGGGAGGAGGAGAGGGAAGGAAACACAACTTTGATATTACCAGGGTCCAGAGAGTATGACAATTACTGTTTGTTGCACAATGGGCATAACTAAGAAGAAAAAAGCCTGTGTGGCCCTTGTTCTCAAGTTGTCATCACTGATGCTAAAAGTTTTTCCTAACTATATGCAAGTGAATCCCATTGACTGTTATATTTTTCTACCTGAAAAGAGCTACCAGCATGAACCTTTCTGGCCTATAGGAGACATAGGACCTTCTTGCCCAGCATCTGCTTGCCTGTGAGAGCAGTTAGCTAACAGACCTCCTTTTAGCGGACAATAAAACAGGTCTAACTCACAGGAGGTATTTCTGAAGGACAGATGATTTTCTGCATTATTCAGCTGTATTTAAAAGTTGTCTGTTTCACTAGATTTCTAGGTGCAGTTATCATTACTAATAACTGTAAAATAATGTTGCATCATAAAATGCAAGTTTATCTGCAGTCCCTTCTTCTGATCCAAAGCCCACTAACCCTGTTATGGCATTTGATTGACAAGCAGAATTCACCTGAATATTAGATTTCCTACAGTTCACTAAACTTCCAAGAATTTGGTTTCACAGAATCACAGAATAGTTGCAGTTGAAAGGGACCTCTGGAGTTCATCTCATCCAACTCGTCCCTGCTCAAGCAGAGTGACCAAGAGCAGGTTGCCCAAGACCATGTTCAGGCAGTTTTCAGAGATCTCCAAGGAGGGAGACTCCACAACCTGACTGAGCAATCTGTGTTAATGCTTCATCACCTGCTCAGTAAAGAAGTGCTTCCTGACAGATGGAACCTCTTTTGTTACAGTCTATGCCCATTGCCTTTTGCCTAGTTTCAACTTTTTCATGAAAAATGAAATGAAATGAAATAAAATAAAGTAAAATAAAATAAAATAAAATAAAATAAAAAATAAAATAAAATTCCAGTTCCACAAGATGTCAGTCTTTCAAGGGGGTTGTATGCAACAGGGAAATGAGGGATGACTTACTCCTTTATCAAAGGAAATTGCAGAGGACTAAGGGGACTAAGAATGGCTGCAGACCTGCTCATGGTGTTGGGTCTCAGCTGGTCTTGCTGTGAATGGCTTCCAGTGTGGGATATATAGCTGCTTACCATGTTGCCTACATGTTGTTGGAGAAAGAAGATGAAGTGCATATACCCTGGTATCTTTGCATGTTACTTTGTCTCATTGTCTGTAAGTAGACCTACAGTGTTTTGGTTTTTATTTTTCTAAAAATTCCCTTTTGTTTTTCACTTTCAGTGACTCCTTTTTGTAAGTCTGCCTGTAAGACTTGTAAGACTTTTTTGACTGAAAAATACGTTGAGCTCATTTCCTCAGGTGCTTTGAGCATTCCCAGCATACTGGAGATCTTATTGTAAATCATTTTATTATTTATTATTTCTTCTTATTCTTACTATATTCAGATGGTGGAATGCCAGTATATGAGGGTTTCCTGACTATTTTATTTAAGCCTAAATTTCAAGCTGCAAGCTTAAAGTTTATCATTCAGCTTAATATTTAATTGTTTAATTCTCAGATCCTTTTATTAGGTCCACCTTCCATTTCAAATATTTCTGTCTGAGAGAAAAAAATTGGCACTAATGAATGAAGGGAGATGGTACTCAGTACTAGACTGATATATATATTGCAAAATAGGAGGTTCAGGCAGAAACGCTTAGGAAATGAAACCTGGTCATTTCATACCATCTACTCAGAATAGCAATGTTACTGTTTGTATGAGAACTGAAATTAAAATTTCAATTGCTTCTAAATTAGGAAGTGCACATGCACATACACGCACACATGCACAGAAATTAATAAAAAACAGAACTAGAGAGGAGAACAACAATGGGATGCAGAGGGATTTTGATTATTTCAGCATGTGGCCTAAAACACGGCAGATTCAGCAAGATGCAGATTTGCATAATGTAATGAGACTGGAATCAAAGTATCAGGAAGACAGACCGAGTGCTAATTAACTAGACACTGCAATAAAAGCACCAGGATGGCAGGACTGTACAATGCAGGAAAACATTCCAGGGACAAATGGATAGTGGTGTTAATTGCAGTAGAAAAAAAATCTTGGCTAGAATATGCTGGAGCCATTGGTACAAACTTTAGTGGACCATTCGAAGATTAATGCCAGCTTGAGGTTGATTAGAGCTACAGGTTCCTGATAACTGCTAAACTGGTAAAGGATCTGATCTGTCCTCCTCGGAATGGATACAGACCAAATTTATAGCCAGGGGGTATTAAAAGTGCTGTAGTGATAAGATAGACAGTAAGAAGTTAGACCTCCCTCACCTTTGGAAATGACTGCTGTTTGTAGTTTGCCATATTTTCAAGCTGTACAAAATATTCTGTAAATGACTCCATACCCTCTTCATTTGGTGCTCTGCCAGTATGCAGTTCTGCTATGGCTGGAAAGGTAGAGTTACATCTCTTCCCTTATTCTGAGGATTGAGTTTTGGGACCATTTTTCTTGCCTTCAGGGTTCTATAACCAGAGTTAAATTGATAAAATAAATAAATAAATAAATAAATAAATAAATAAAAAGAAAGAATCATTAATGTTTAGCAGTTGGAATAAACCTCAAAAATATGTGTGTCTATTTTACATACAGGTCTACAGTCCCATACCAGTAATTTAGACATGTGAGTTACTTCAGAAACCTGCAACAGCTATATTGTGTTGTTTTTTTCTTTTATTGTATTTGATGAGTGGGTGTAAGTGCTTCTGTGGTTAGCTGTGCAGAGTATTATGTAGAGTAAATTTTGGAGGACTGCTGCTTTCCTGACGTGCCACGCTTGTGGAAAGGGAGCAGAGCAGAAGAATGTACTTCTCAAGTCTAAGGCCAGCTGGCAAACCTGTGCCAGCTTGGTGGACATATGTCATGCTAAAGATAGATATGTTAGAATTTGTGTTTTCTGTTTTGGATGAGGAATACTCAGGGGGAGGTCTAATCCACCAGGCTTTCTAGCTTCATCCTTCTTTGACAGCACCTAGCCCACCGACAGAAACATTTTGCAGGTCTCCTCTGTGATAGCAAAGCTTGCAAATATATCTGTTGTAGGATGCAGCTGTAGAAGCTTCTTTTGAACTGAAGTGGCAGTAGCATATGCTTTTAGCTCTGACACACTCCTCCACTATGTACCACTAAGGGGTAAGCCATCACAGTGGTGTACTCATCTCTCCCCAAAGAAAAGCTTGGTCCTCCCCTCAACAGGCTGTTCAGAGGGAACAAAGCTTCCTTACAAGCTGCAAGATGAGGTTATTTTCTGGAAAGAACTCCACAAACATTTCAATACACTTATTTTTTTTCTTTCATTTTGAGTAGGAGATGCTTCTGTATCCTACTTAGGAGCTAGAAATAGTGATTACATCAGTAGTTGTATTATATGTTTGTTCCTGTTACTGCCACCTGACGGCAGAGCTGCTCAAGCAGTGGGAAAAAAAAAATATATATATATATATTTATGAATGAAATTCTGAAATACGAGAATGGAAGATTATATGTAATAGATGTGACCATCCTATTGGATTATATGGAAAAATTATTCCAAAATAATTTATGCAGTAGGTGATAGGTAAATTAGAATCTTTTGTTACCTGTTGTGAATGGCAATACTCCACATACCTAACTCCAAGTGTGGATATTCTTTTCCCATATATATATATGATATATATATCATATAAGATATATATATATCCCCCTTTGTGGAATACTGTGCCATCAATGGGTCTTATACATGGAATTTATACCTTCAAAGATCATTTAAAGGAGAATTAGAACAGGTGTTTCTCAAATGGATAAGAGAAAAAAATCAATCCTAGTCTGAAAGTTTTAGCTAAATCATAAGAGAAAGTAAAAAAAGATTGTTAAAATATCCCCAAAACTGAACAATGCAAAATCCCAGAAGTTTACATTTCAGAAGTTTCTGAGACATGAAAGCTATAATAGCCTTTTCTGTCTGTGAGCTGTGGACTGGCAAGGCAAACAGGTTCATGGGAAAGAAAAAGTAAAAAATCTATTGTCCTAAAATACTCTTTCTTATGAGACCCAGGTTCATCTGCGGGTAGGCAAATGGGTACACTGGATTGAAAAAGCCATAAAAGAAATCATGTTGAGCTAGATAGGGGTAGGGTAACAGGATCTCTTTTTCCTCTTCTCATTTTTCCTTTTCTCTCCTCTCCTTTCCTCTCCTTTCCTTTCCTCTTCATTTTCCTTTTTCCTTTTTCCTTTTCTTCTTACTAATATAATTTGAAACATTCAGCCATCCCACCAGAATTAAAGCTGCTCGCTTTGCATAATATGATCCACCACAACCCTAGTCATTGCGCCCAGGGAAACAGAGGTCAGAGGTTTCTGCATGCCTGATAAAAATTAAAGCTGAAAAGTTTGTCAGCTTCATTTGTATTTGATATTGATGATGGGCCGGGTTTCATATTTCTTCTTCATCTTTGAATTTCACAGAGGTATTTGCAACTGGAAGATATATACCCTTCCCTGCTCCCCTTCTTCTTTAGCACTGCAACACTCCAGGTGTTGCACTTCCACTTCTGGAAGCTGCCAATGGCTTTTTCAGAGGTGAAGGCTGGTGTGTAGGGAGTTTCTACTCAAAAACAGTGTCCACCTCCTGTGAGATGCATTCACCTAGTTAGCCAGAATGAACTGTGTCTCTAAACTATATCAGCGGGCATGGGGGATAAATAAATGTCTTCTGAGTACACAGATGAATGTATGTAGTGCTCTTAAATTATTTTGAAAGTTTCCTCTGGGTTTGGCTTTCTGCTTCAACTTAACAACCCGTTCACTAGCTGGTAGATACCCTTCAGGTAGTAAAATATTGCCCATGGTCATGCATTATCTGTGGTATTTTTCATACATACCTGAATTCATCCCTGCAAATCTCAGGACTAATAGAACACTCAGTCATGCAGTTAACACATAAAGAATACAGTAAACAGCACAGAGTTGCCTCCTTAGGGAAAATTTTGGTATATCATTGCATAGTTATTATCTTCATTTGTTAAGGAATATGTCATGATCACAGTCACACTATTGGACTTACAGCATCCATTGATCTCACAAGGAAAACTCAGAAAATAATTGATTGTAAATATCAAAAGCCAAAAAAAAAAAGGATTGATATATTTGTATTTGATTCCCAATGTTGTTACAGAAAATAAGATAAAATATAATATAAAATAAAATTAAAGTAAAAATAAAATAAAATAAAATAAAATAAAAATAATAAAATATCCTTGAAATGACAGCTATAATCAACTCTAGAGAAACAGGTTTTGGTCGTCTCTTTGGGGGGGTTATCTTTAACACATTTCTTACCTTTCTTTTGAATAAAAATCCTGTTAATTTTCAACATAAAATATAAATAAATAAGTAAATAAATAAAATTAAGATGTATTCACTTGTTTGAAAATATTTGATTAAATTGTTTGGATATTTCAGGGTTTATTAATTTTATTAGTTTTTCATTTCTTTTATTAACTGAAGGATTTTGATCATTATCACTTGGTGTCATCAATTCAAACACCCTAAACCTGCAATTTAAAAATAAATATTCACTGGAAAAATTACAACAAAAATTTCAACTTCAGTGCAACATATTCTCTCTCAGTCAAGGAAATTACACAGTGTCAGCTACTTTGATCCCATATTTGCGCAAAATATATTAGGAATTTTTCACCCCTACTGTCCAAGCAAATTCTATATTCACATGGAAACAAACTGTTAGATTATACAGTACATTACATTAATACCCCCCGAAAGTACAAATCCCAGCAGGGAGTTCGCCCTTTCTGCTAGATGATCATTGCAGTTGGTGCTCAGGCATTTCTCATGCAGCAAGAAATTCAAGCAAAATGCCAGTGGAGTCTGATATTCTAGGATGTAGCTGACAGGAGAATTTTGGTCTGTTGGGTTTTGGAGGATTTTAAAATATTTTCTGCATTGCGATTCAATGTTAAAAAAATGCAAAAAATAATAATGGCCAAGTGCCGTCAGTCAAAATTTTAATATGGTAAGAATAATTGTGTTCCTGATCCATTAAACCTGTGACACATACTCTATAAATGCTTCAGGGAATAAGATGCAATATTGTGATGGCAAAACCTGTGTCTGTTGAAGGGAAGAGTGCCACTAAAATAAAGGGAAACATTATAAAGAAATGGAGTTTTTATGAGGTAAAGGATGGCAGGTAAACATGATGAAATGCTAATTTATGTCCTTCATATTACAGTCCTTGGTGCTACAGTGGGAACTCGTCTTCATCTGTCAAGGGAGAAAAGCAAACGTTCAAGACAGAGAGCACTGAGTACTACATCAGTGATGAATGGACTTCCTTTTGAAGTGGTCTGATCAGCCCAGTGATTCTACATCAGGAGGTTCTGGGCTGCCAAAGGATTTATCCAGACAGGGTTCAGTGGTCTGCAGAGAGCTGTAGTTGCTTCCTGTCTCCCTGCAAGATCATCCCTGCAGTGCAGGCAAAAAAGTGGGAAGCACAGCTCCTGAATTGTAGCCACTGGGAGTTGGACACAAAGAGCTTCAAGAAGTCCTGGGTCATGGTACAAGGACAGATTTCCTGACAGGTGAAGGGGACTGCCAGCTCCTTCCTCCAACCCTCTTTTTCATCAGCATTATGGCTGCACCCAGCCCTGCTGGAGCAGGGTGATGGCTTATTGTATTTTTTCAGGCAAACGGTCAAATTCTCTAACCCTAAGATGATTTTTCATTGAGGACCAGGCCTGTATATTTTCACAGCCAAACATTCAGAGTTGGTAAAGCTAGTCCATCTCATCCCAGTCATTTCTAAATGACGCATTCAGACTCTTTCTTTCAAAATGGCATGCTTAATTTCAGAAAAGAAAATGCCTCCTTTAAAATAAGAGACTTTTCTTCCATGGTACTATTTTTCCACTCTGGCAATGAGCCAATTCCCCCCATTATTCACGCAACTCCAGTGTTTTGCAAGAACAGTGGAAATATACAGAATAGGATTTGTAACATATTATTTCTATCCACACAAATATGGTTTCTGGGCATTTCCAATCTCTTTGATTTCTTCCTCAGTCTTCTCCACTTTTATACCCCTAACACTTAGAGCAAACTGGTAGGGCAGTTGCTTGCAGTGTGTGGTTAACAAGAGGAATGTAAGGGGGGTTTGGCTGCGTTACGGAACAACAGGGTTCTGTCTTCATCCCTTCCTTCTTGTTATTAATTCTGTTGGTGACTTAAAATCCATTAGGTACAAACTTGGGCAGTTTGGAACAAGTTAAGAATGACAAGATTAAAAATAGAGCCTTAAATGCTGTTCTGTAGTTTGGGAGCACGCTTCATTATAACCTGCAGAGGAATTCAAAGAGAAGAGCACAGCTGCTTTGAATTCCTGTCCAGAGAAACCACACAGCTTGCATAAAAACAAATGCTTTGCATATTAAGAAAATACTCTGTTATTTGCCATAGAAACATTCTAGTCTTATTCTTCCTTTTTTAAAATCATCTATTATAAAGACTCAGAGTTGTTCATTCACACTCTTGTTGGAATCATTATCATGCATTTGACCAATGAATTACTGTAATTATTAACCAGGACACAGACATGGGAACATCAGCCACATGGGTTATTGCTTCTGGTCATCTACAAAATAATCCCAGAGGACCAACAATGCATCAGTTTCTCATCCTACAAACCCAGTGCAGCCACTGATTCCTCCTTTTATGAATGCCATAAAATTAAAGATTGCTAACAGTCAAAAAAGAAAAAAAAAAAAGACTTCTGAAAGTACCGTGCATCACAGGAGATCTCAAAGGCACAACCATTGCTTTAGGCCTGTAGGATGAAAACAGTTGTTAGGAGTAAATAGCCAGATACTTATGCAAAATGCAGTATTTTCCACACTAAAAAGACAAGATAAAACCTCCAATAGCCACTGTTAATCTGCCTGAGGGATTAATTATTTCCTAACTCTAAATCCGATGATTTGTTTAACCATGCCAGTGTGAGCCAGTCACAGAAGTCTGGCCATCAAAAAGCTTCTTCTTTCCATAAGCAGCTGTGAGAACACCTTCCCTCCTACACTCATGTCAGAGAAAGGCCAATTCAGCCAACACAGAACTGGACAATTGAGCAAGTGTTCTGGGATGAGCAGTGCACAGACTTGTTTTATCTGTACATGTATAAAAGGTGCAGAAGTGTGTTAGCAAACTTGTACATGACACCAAGTGGATCCTAGAGGGAGAAGGAAGAAACCATCAGCACGAACATCACATTCCACTCTGGAAAGACCTCCAGATGCTGATGAGTGACCACAGCACCCTACTAGCACCAATGCCAGGATGAAAGCACTGATCTCAGAGCCCCATATAGCAGGGGAAGGAGGGGCATAACACCAGTAATAGGTGTAGAAACCAGGAACTGTGTGAAAGAAAGTTGCTTGAAACTTGAGGTACGCTTGACAAGCTGAGAAAACTGGGCAATATAATGTCAGTGCAAACAAATGTTAATGAATTGGAAAAGTTGTAGTGATATGTTACAAATTCTGCCTCTGTGGCATTGAACCCCGGAGGACCTTAGCTGTTCCTTGCAGTGAAAGCCATGTTCCCCAGTGCAAACCTTTGCAGCTTTAGTTCAATCTCCTGTCTCAGCCCAAAAGGCAAATGTCACAATTACAGAGTGCAAGGAACTACTTCTACACATTGCTGAGTTTTAATTTCATTGCAAAGAAAAGCAAAATAACAAAATGATTTAGCACCACATGGACAGAGAATGCTAGATTTGTTACTAAAACTCCGGGATCCAGATGTATGTTGAATTAAATTAAGTAGATGAAAGCATGAAAATGAGTAAGGTTTTCCTGCAGATTGTGGGATGTGATGCAAGCTCCCTTCATAAAAACACACCGAGATTTTTTCCCTGTGCTTTTTTCTTCCTGCCCAGGCATAATCTTGTCCTGCCTCTTATTCCCCACATCTACTAGGGAGTGTGCTGTTGAAGACTTTGGTAGTGGAAAACATGGGTGGATGCTGCTGAGAACATGGGGTGGCATACCAGGCTGAGGCAGATCTGGGCTGCCCACACTGAAAGATAGGATGGGGCCACAAAAGGGAAAATAAATAAATAAATAAATAAATAGCAGAGAACAAGAGTGGAGAAAGAGATTTTTCTGTTTCATCTTAGGGACCCAGAAGTGAGAACTCCTGTCACAAATCCATGTAATATCTTCTTCCTTGTCAAAAGTGGAGAGTTACAGAGAGAGGCAGGAGAAAAGAGACAGCACCTTGGATCTAAACTTGATTGTTCTCCAGACATAAATTAAGTTGTAAACTCACCCAGCCAGAGAAACTAGTTGAGGGAAATGTTGGCATTTCCAGACTGGAAAAGAAAACTGACACCCCCTTGCATGCATGTCGTGTTTCAGTTAAGCAGCTCACTGTTATTAGTCAAAGCTGTGAGGAAGCAGATATCCAGCTTGCCAGTAACAAATGACAAATGTGCTTGCTTTGCTCTGGGATGTCATTTCAGTTGGCGCTTACATTCAAAACTTCAAATTCTATTTCTGTCCCCATTGAATCCCAATGCCACCAGCTGCATACATAAAACTTAAGCAGTGCTACAAGGACAGGCAGGTCCCTAAGCACTGCATGCCAGTGGCCTATTGATGGTTCCTTGAGCTCCCTCCTCTCAGAACCCAGCCTTTCTCTCAAAGACAAATAAATCATCTACAGGGACTGTGATCACCCTCTGTGAGATGAAGTTTTCAGTTTTCTGGTCCCTGCCTTGCTCAAAGTTACAGAGTAAAAAAATCTGCTGATTTTAAAGTACCATTGGAGAAACTAGTACAACTGATACATATGTTGCTTTGTTGCATTTTCTCCACCTAAACCTTTGGTTTTTCGGGCTGAGAAATTCTTCTCACACAAACCCCACGAGTTTTCAAGTGCTGGAGCATCCCATTCTAGAGGACAGTGACATAATCAATTAGCAAAACTCCAGACGAACACAGCTCTCCAAAGAGAGGGAGAGACAGGAACAGAGAAACAAGACACACAGAAGGAAGCTGCAAATGATTAATAACTGCAGAATAGGGAAAGTGAGATTATACTCAAAAAACTCCCTGACCAGAAGATGTATTCAGAAAATGACTGTTCGCTTCCACAATCGAGTATCATTTCAGCATGTGTAAACAATTCCCACCATTTTTGAAGGTATTCTCCCTCATTCAACACAATTAAACCTCTACAGGAATGCTTCAAGCAGTTTTCAGCAATAAATGAAAAAAAAATAATTGACATATAAAAAATGACATATATGTTTGACATATAAATAATAACAAGGCAAACCAAAAATATGGCTCTAAAGGATAAAGACGGCTGGAGAATTCTGAGGAAGAAATAGACTGCCAGTCTCCAAAGGGACGTTAAACCAAAAGGAAGAACATGTTCTCCATTTTGAAGGTGGCCAAGATGAAGGTTAATGTGTGCACTGAGTAAGTGGGATTCAGGTCACATTTAGGGAAGAACTTTATAACAGAAAGGGTTGTGAAGGGTTGAGTTAGTCAGCCTGAGAAGATAACAGCGGTGAAAGTGTTTTAGGGCAAGCTGGACAACTCTTCATGATGATTATCACTAGCTCAGACAGATGAATTAAATGACCACTTGACATTATTTCCAACTGTGTATGTAGCTTTATGAAATAAAGCTGATAAAATGTATTCGACAGAATTGAGCATTTCACTTTGGCATGTGCCTGGCTAGTAGTGGATGTAAAATGTATTAAATGTTGATCTCATGACAAAGGAAAGAGAAAGGTGTTTAATTTTTTGCTTTCTGAAAGAATATCTATTCACCTTCCAAACTTGTGTAATTTAGGCAAGATGTATGATACAGTGATCTGTATCAGGTAAACAACAAAAGAGCTTTAAAATACGTTTATTTCTAAGTCATTCATTCAGTATTTCTGTAAGTAACAGAGTGTTTGCAGATCAATCTTTAAGTAGTCATTGATGTGAGCAACATTTTCTTGCCTTCACAACACTGTAACTGCAAGTAGTTCAGCAGAAAACATTAGTATATTTCTCTGTATCTACCTCCTCCACAAGATCCCTTAGTCACAAACAGCTATCCATCATGAGTGCAGTACTGATGCTTCAGAAAAGGTGCATCTCCAGCAACAAGGTACAACAGAATATGGCTGATGTAGCTGAGCTGAAATTTCTCCAAGGGGTTTTTAGCTTTGGAAACTGAGTCTCCTCTGTGTGCACAGTGCACTTTCTTACCTCTATAACTAAACAATAATATTAATTGAAACAATCAAAAATCGCACTTCAGAGATGGGACCTAACACTTTCAGTATTTTTCTGCACTTTGCTGTCTTTGCCCCAGAGAGTTAAATAGATCATTATGGTAGCAGGGGCCTCTGAAGACCTACCTCATGGACATACACAATTGTATGTGAAGTGCAAATGCTAGAGCTAGAAATAACCCACTCAGTACATCTGGCTAGCATTGTTCAGAGCTACAGACTTGTTCCCAAAGCAGTACAGTGACACTTGCATGATGCTGTCCCTGAAATACTCTGTTCTGTTTCTGCAGAAAGCTAATTAGCCCCACCTACCTAACCTGCCTGTATGATCTCCTCTGCCACTGTTACCCCTAGATCATCTCTCATTGCCTGGGGCACACATGGCCTAATTCAGGTAAGGTAATGTTATCTCAGAGGAGAAAGGGCTAATGCAAAGCTTATTAATGTCTGCTCACTTCAGTGAACCTCGTGTCCTAATAGCAGTAGTAGAAATCCAGCTGAGGAGAGATCAGAAAACAAATGGAGTAATGCAAACGGGAAAGGATATGCTTTTTATAAGAGTAATTAAGAATATATACATGAATACCATTCTTTCTTTTTCTCAATTTAAATGCAGTTTTTATAGGCTTATAAAAATATTGTAGCATTTTAAAATGTATTGTATATACCTAGCAAAATGTGTGAAAAAACAAAACAAAACAAAACAAAAAACCACAACTGTTTGTTTAAACACTTTTGTATTATTAAAACCTGTAAACTACCATAACCACTCTGCATTGCAGACAAAGTCTGAGGGAAACAATTGATCAAGTGCATTAAAAATACGTTGAATGCCTGTAGATACCAATTTATCATATCTATCCCCCTGCTTCTCTTTGTAGTGAAATGAATGATGAACCTATTCCAAATCATCAATTTCCATAAAATGCATACCTCCGAGTAGAAACATGCTAAAGGATTTATGAAGAACACAGTGGGCCTAGATACATTGTCTTGTCTGACATTGCTTAAACAAACAAACAAACAAACAAAAAAATAAACACACAAATTGATTGATTTGTATATTTCATCAAAGCTTGATTTAATTTATCAAGGAGAGAATGCCAATTTGCATTCATCAATAGATAAATAAGTCAGGTTAGATTCAAACTTCTGGCTCAAACCTTGCATTGCCTTTGTTGTTCTCCTTATCCTCTTTGGTTAATTCTATAGGTACAGGTATGAGACTTTTCCTTGTTAAATATCTTCTGAAATGCTTAGATGAGTAGCACAGAGATGCCGGTTACTTTGTGTCTGTGCAAGACTTGCATGGTCAGTGAAGCTGGGGGCTGGTTAATTTTTAGACCTCATTACTATAGCAGCAACCTGTTGGCAGACCTGGAGAAGTCTGTCTAATCCCTCTGCAAGCTGAATAACAGTAGAATTTGAGTACTTTTTTACAGCAGATGCGCAACCTAATGTCTATGTCCTCTCCCAGTTTTGCACACAGCCTGAGATGCGCAGCCTGTGACACAAATGGCAGTTGTCCATCTAAATTTTGTAGTAAGCTTAAAAAGTTATTGTACTTTGCATTTCTATCCTGAGAGCTTCTATTTCTCTCCCTCATTTGACCTCCAAATCCTCCTATTTTTAGGGCACTATCTCTTTTGTCCAACAGCCATGAACTCTTTCCAAATTCTGCCCCCAACTCACCTGAATTGAGCCTGAGTCTGTCAGTTCAGGAACCATTCCAGAAATCCTTGCTTCTGCTAAGGGAAGAGACCTTGCCCTCACTCTTTTCCCTGACTGTCAGATGTGGCTTCTATTTCTATAGACACCTCTGAGGTGAAAGACTTATGCAGTTCATGTTTTTTAGTGGCTTCCACACACTGCACAGAGACAGGTCAGCAGTCATCTTATTTTCATACCTACAAAATAAAATGTCCAAACTCAAAGTTAGGCCTGAAAATCAGCCTACATTTAAACACCTGTGTTTTCCATTGATTCCACTTTACATAAGTATCTATTTACCTGAGAGGTTGCATCATTCTTAGCCTAATTTTGGACTAATATAGAAACCTATTTCTTTTCCTTCTACAGCTTTATTAGCAAAATAACTTTCTGAGCTGTGTTGTCTTTTTTTTTTTTTTTTTCTTTTCATATATAATTAGTTATAAAGGCAGCTTGTTATTTAGATAATAAGATGCTCTAATGTAAAGAAGTCACATCTGTTAGACGAGGGGACAGTGAAATCTGAAGCATTACCTTTGAGTTGAATGCCAATATTCAGTGCCTCTGAAGTAATTAAGCACGGTATTGCTCAATCTAATCAGGAACACAGGACTAAAGAACTGCTATTTAGGTGGGGCTGGATAGCTATTACAGAGCTTGATTCAACAAAGCACTTGAGCATGAGCTTCAGTTTAAGCACACATTTAATTCATCCTCCTACTGAAAAACATGGTAAAGTGAGCATATACTATTACCTTGAAGAATATGTTAATTATATTCAGAGAAGAAACTTTCAGGGCCCACTTCACTGAGACCATTTCATAATATTTAATGTATTTACCTTCACAATGCTCTCGTGACATCAAAAGCCTACTATTATCTTCATTTTCTAAATCCAAACAGAGAGTTGAGGAACAGGGTTAGAAAGACTAAGCTAATGAAATTGTGTAGGCCTTCAGTAACCAACTGATTTTGATAAAGCGAAGTCACCTAATATGCTTTGACAATTTTGTGAGTGTCATTAGGAACAAAGTAAAGTGAATTATTTTTGCAAGTATGGGACAAAAGGCCTAATCCAGAATGGTATTTTGTGATGTAGTTCCCTGTTATCCCAAGAGTAGGTACCTGACAAAGCATCAGACCTTTCCTCTTCAAACAAATCTGAAGTGAAAATTCAAAGTTGCATTTGCAGACCTGGAAATCTTAGCCTTGCATCCAACCTAGCCACATTTACCATACCCATGGTAAACGAAACTCTTAAGACCTGAGCTTCCAGTTCTGATTATTGCCAAGGTGTCTGATATTCCACAGGCTATCAGGTGATTAGCTATCAATTTGAACTTGGTCCAGAAAAATACAACAGATAAAATTACACACAAACTAAGTTGTTATATTGACAAAGTATTTAAAGTATTTAAAAATCCACTTAAAGGGGTATCATAAGATACTTCTGGATTATTTCATTACAAGAAGAATAAAAATTGAGAAATAAAATATAAAAGCTTTCAGAAAAAAAGGAAGTAAATGAACTATTTTTCAGAATTGCAATATTACAACTGATGATCCAACATTTTTCCTCTGTAGCTGAAAAATTTAACAAGATGAAAGTAAGCCAGGTAGATATGCAAAAGTACTCTGATATCAGAGTGGAAATGGACAGGGAAAAAAAAGGGGGGGGGATGTTAAATTGATTAATATGATAAACTCCTAAATTAAATGAGTTCTGTTAATGAAATAATTCCAAATTCCCACTTGCCTAAGGCTTGGTGAAGATCTCTTATACAAATCACTCTTCCACAGAAGCTGAAATCAATCAAAGTTTCAGAAATGAGAGTACAGTCCTTTGGCTGAAAATTCATAGGAATTTACTTTAAGTGTCCACAGTTGCAATACACTGCACTTTCCACTTTTGCTCTTGGTTCCAAGATATGTGCCAGAGGGCAGGAAAATGCATCTGACTTCCATTAGCCTTTTCAGTAGGACTGTCATAAATTTCTTCCCTATCCTCAGGAGACATCAACAGGAAGACAGACCCCTGTATGCACAAAGTAAAACTAATCCGTTACACAGGAGAAAGGTAATTTTGTTCTAGTTCATTTGTCTGTGTGCATAATTTATTACATTATAGACCAATGAATTTGGCATCAAAGAAAAAGAAAAGAGTTGACTAAAAATAATATAAACTGTGTTTTAAAAGCAGCTGAAAGTTTTAATTTCCTAATGAGCTCATTTAATCCAGGTAGATGACTATGCTCTTTGATAAACCAATTGAAATATAAAATCAATTTGCAAAAGCATGCATGCACAAATCCACACAGAAGAGGATTATATTCCAGAGAAAGTATGTGAAGCATATCAGAATAAGAACTGTGATGACAAGAACACAATAAATCAAAATAATATCAAGAGAAAACACAAAAAGCTTTGTGATGAAACACTGATTATATAGATCCCTGAAGAATGATCTGAATGATGATTTCCAGGGTTACTGTTTCACTTTGTGGAGTTTATTTTGGGGCTGGGAAATATTTAGTTGCAGATTTTACCTTCTAACATTCTTAAGTGTTAAAGCAGCAACAATAGGATTAAAACATGTTAAAGAATTGTATAGCTAAACAAACAGAGGCACTAGATGCAGTCCTACTAGTTGCTATTATTATTATGACAATACTTACAGATCATGTCAATCTAAGCCCTGTGATTAGATTAGTTCTTCTCAAGAAAAACATAGATGATATAAGGTAGCAATTGCAAAATGGGTTCTGTGGGAATAGAATTTGTGTCCGCATGGAAATACCCCATGCTCTATCTATTCCTCTGAGATTTCACTGGAAAATTGGGTCAGGAGAACATTTGGTAATGTATAATGAAAATATGTAACAAAGCTTCTTAGATTTTTTATTTCAAACTGAATTCTAGGCGTATGTTCTGCAAATTTGAAATGTAACATTGCATTCTGAAATAGCTTTTTTTTTATTTTATTTTTATTTTTTTGCATTTTTAAGCCCATCCAAGCATAACATCATTTCCTCAGTTTCTCTCCAGGGTTTTCTGGGTTTAGTCATGATCAGAAGGAAAGTAAATGTCATACCCTTCCTGCTGGCACATTTATAAGAGTGCTGCTCAGTCCTTCCCTTTTGAAGTTCAGGAAGACTAGGCAGAATAAGGTTTTGGGTGAGGTGGGGTACTTGTAAACACCACAGATCAATGAAAGAACCATCACCAGAATTCAGAATCCTGAATCCAGGTCCAGTGCTACAATACTGCACTAGAGCTGATGTGACCAGGCAGATAACTTACTCTCATCTGGGGATAGACAGAAGCTTTTAAATGCCAGACAGATTTGGTAACAGTGCTACTTTGATACTTTGTGACTAAAGTCCACATCTCTCTGCTACTCCCCCTCTTGTGCTTCAACTGAAACCTGTTTGGGCAAGGGACACTCTCTTTCAAGCCTTCTGTTTCTCACACTGAGCTCTGTAAAATGCTTACAAGTAAGTGAATTGTATTGAGTCGAGACTCCTTTTGTTTTCAAACACATGGGAACAGACTGTCATCTAAATATGTGGTGAAAACAATGCCATACACTGCATCTAACCAGAAGAAAACATCTATTTTTTTTAGGGAAATATATTGGTATACATGACACAAAACAAAGAAATATATATTTTTGAATGTCAACCCAAGTGTTGGTCTTTGCTATTTAAAGAACCTTACTCCCCAGTGAAACAATATTATATGTATTCTAAGATAAAAATAAAATAAAAAAAATAAAAGCTACATACAAAAATTCAATATTCAAAATTGAACAACAGCCTCACATTATTTACTGATGTTGCATAATGATCCTCCATAAGAAAGAAAGAAAGAAAGAAAAGAAAAGAAAACAATAACAACAACAACAAAAAATAACAAAAAATATCTTGTAATTTATTGGAATAGTTCAAAAAGAGTTAATCCCTGCCACTTGAGTGATGTTCGGTGGGGAGGAGCAGAACATTGCAAGGATGGGTTCCTAATCTAGTTCTTAACAAGATGATGTACGTATCAAAATTACTGCCAATTCTCCTGGACAACTTAGCACCAAAAAACACTGGTATAACTCCCATCTGAATCCATGCCAAAAGACCATCAGCTTCTGTAAGACAGGATCCAGCTGTGAATTGGTAATAAAGTGGTAATAAAGTTTTTGCAGGCAGACATAAGCTCTCCCTGTGTGCACTCCGAACTTGGGTGCTGAGTAGCTGCTGTTCATGCACGTTAATAAGACTTCCCAAAAGGCAGGATGTCTTACTTCATGCTCACCTATGTGCTGCTTCCTTAAAGTGATTTGTATGTATTTAGAGAATGGACAAAGAGCCTAGCATCTCTCTGGGAAAAACAAACAAACAAACAAGAAAAAAAAAAAAAAGTAATGGATCCTGAGAAGTAACCATGATCTGTCACTTGAGTGGGAGCCATTGGGACAGCAGAAGAAACCTGTCTTTGAACTGTTCCATGGATCAGTAGATGAGCAGGACTTTACATTCCATACAAGTACAACAAGGAGAAAGCATATCACTGAAAATTATATCAGAGTCAGACTAAAACCTAACTGTTATCAGCAGGGGAAGCTAAACAAAAGCAAGGCAACAGTCCTGTTTAAGTGCTGTAGGGATGAGAAAGGAAATCCATTTGTCCCCTGGCAGATGCAGAACTGTCAAAGAATATTTGTGCTGCCATTCTCCTTTTTCCTTTGTGTGTAGGTTTTGGCATGACTTTCTGTAATTATCACAGCATAAAGAAGAAAGAAACTTTCAAAGATTTTTTGACACCGGTCTTTTCGAACTGGTTCAAAGCACTAAAGTTGGTATTTATTATACAGATATACGTTAGCTGCATTTCAAAATGGGACAGTGGGCTGGACAACAGAGACAGTTGCTTTCTACTTGTTGTGGTTTAGCCCGGCTGGCAGCCAAACACCACACAGCCGTTCGCTCACCCTCCCCCCTCCCTCTCCGGGATGGGGGAGAGAAACGGGAAAGTGAAGCCTGCGAGTTGAGATAAGGACAGTTTATTAAGACAGGGAAAATAATAACAATAATAATAATAATAATAATAATAATAGTAATAATGTGTACAAAGTGATGCACAATGCAATTGCTCACCACCCGTTGACCGATGCCCAGCCTATCCCCGAGCAGCCAGCCCCCCCAGCCCGGCTAGCCACCCCTATATACTGTTCAGCATGACGTCAGATGGTATGGAATACCCCTGTGGCCAGTTTGGGTCAGCTGTCCTGGGTCTGTCCCCTCCCAGCTCCTGCTGCACCCCCAGCCTGCTCGCTAGCAGGACAGAGCGAGAAGCTGAAAAGTCCTTGGCTTGGTGTAAGCATTGCTCTACAACAATTAAAACATCAGCATGTTATCAGCGCTCTTCTCATCCTAATCCAAAACATAGCACCCTGCCAGCTACTAGGAGGAAAATTAACTCTGTCCTACCTGAAACCAGGACACTACTTTTGTGCCTAGCTTGGACAGTAGTAATGGTTTTGTACCATAGAGCTACCCAGGCTTGTGGTGAGGCTGCAAACACTGTGTGTAAGCCCACTGGTGTACTGTGGTGTTCAGCACCAGGCAGCAGGGCCAGTTTCTCTGGAATATTGCTGGGACCTGTGCAGTTGCAAATAGTTAGTGTTTTGAGATCTAACTCACTTCAAATAAATGTAGCTCTATTGATGTTACCTGTCTATCCTGCTGGCACTAAGTCCTGTGTTATTGGCTCTGATAAATTACAAAGTTGTGATGGTCATGGGTTATCATCTTGATTTTAAGTGCCCTTCATAGAAAAAGGTGGAGGGGAGCTCTTAGGAAAAGACAGTTTTGAGACGTCTAAATCTTAGGAAGTGCCATCCCAAATGAAGATTTAACAGTGAGACCAAGGACTGGAATACCCATTAAACCTTCACTGATGGCAAACATCTGTTCTCAGCAGGAAGGTTAGCGCAATCATGGTCAGAGCTTACGTGCGCTACCATGATCTAAAATGTAACATTAATCATCTCCCTGAAACCAGATGTATGCAGACTAACCCAGAGCTGATTACTGCCTTCTCTGTTTCAGACTTTACTTTCTTCTCTGAGGTTTCCCAATGCCTGTGACAGTACATCCAAGCTGCCCGCTTGAAGCCAAGGACACCTTTCTGCAAAGGGAGTGCCATGGCACAGGAGCTGTGTCACTTCAGTTTAATCACACGTTTTCTGTAGCCAGGCATCGGCAAGATGTGAGGCTCTCCTCCTCTTTGTTGCCTGAGGTAAGGATTTTGGCAGAGGACACAGCACAACGTATTTGCCAGTTGTGTCTGTGCCTGCCAGCAACTGGAATTACCCTCTTGATGAAAGCAAGGGACTGAGGGAAGTCACCTCTGAGAAGAGAAAATGTTGTCTTTCCTCAGAGACTAGAGACACATTACGCCCACATAGGGGAAGGAAATTTCACAGATTTTCTGACCTCTTTCATCTCTTGAGAAGCAACAGGCAGAAGGGCAAATCAGTAGTTATCAATATGAGAAGATGAAAAACAGAAGAGAGAGAAGGGAGCAAAAAGAAAGCAAGGCACCCCCTACATCAATACATAAGTGTTTCTCTATGAAATGATGCTGAACATTTATGATAATCCTCTGGGCTCCCTAAAGAACTTTTACATGACATGGTAATAGATGGTCACTTATGGGTTAACAAAAAACACTTGCATCAGGGTATTGACAATTTAATAAGAGAAGCAATGGACACTTTTGAACGCCAAGTGGCTCTGTATGGTGGTCTTTCCCGTCAGAGAAGAATGAATTTTAATGGCTATATAAAATCAACAATTTCACCTGGTCACTGTAGTTCAAAGACAAATATAGATAAATGTCTCAATTTTTGGATGCCCAAGATGAGACATGTCATCGAGATATTAGATTGTGAGGAAAGGATCCTACTCCTGAGAAGGAGCCTCTACTATACATTTCCACAGATGGGGAAAAAAAAATCTAAAAACTTTGACCCAGAAGTTTTGTACAAATGTGAGTTGCTTATTTATACTTTTTAATTTGGTTCTTTCATAGAGTCATGCTATACTCACAAGATCCTGTTAAAATATTCAGTGCCTTCCACTCCAGAGAGGGCTGCATTTCACAGGTGAGTGAAGCGATCACCACATGCAATATCTCTAGAGCACTTGCTGAACTTCTGTAAGCTTTATTATTACTGATTCAATCTGTGTAAGAGGAAAAAGGGCATCCAAATGGCACTTAAGATGGAATAAGAAGCCCTTCATAAAGCTATTAAGAAATTAATAATTACAGGAAGACAGATGTAATTACATCCAGAAGATCAATGCAGTTTTTAATGAAGAAGAATTTCAAGACCCTAAATATAAATTGAGATAAGATACTTCTGAAGCTCTCCCACATACCCTCTGGTAGATAAATGTTGCCAGAGAACAAAGGAATTGTAATGTTGTCACACAAAACAAAGTGATTTGGGTATCCTACTGAAAACATTAAGGTAGTTGGTCTGTGCTGCCAAACCATGTCTTCTTTGAAATATGATTATGCTTGATGTTTACAAATGGTCCTACTGAGAAAACCTCTAGTGTACTCACTGGAAATGGGGCAAATGATATGAAGAATTCCCTTCTGTTCAAAACTGTTTCTGTTTTTCAGCAGAGATGAAAAATCTTAAAGGCTCCACAGGACTTAATGATTTGAGAAAAACCCTTCTCTCCCACCCTGCAGAAACTTCTATATAATAGCATGATAGAGAAAGCAAATCATCATTATCCCTTGCCAGCTGTTGAAGCTAGCAGACAACAAAGGGTACTTGAATGTTGAGCATCTGTGCTAGGGTTGTAGGTCAGTCAAGGAAGAGCAGAGAGAATGTCATCTCTCTTTTGCTCACCTTCATTTGGATCCTTTGGGTTTTGTATGCGGAAGCAAGACACAATGAAAATAGCAATTCCACTGAGCAGGAACTTTTAATTTTCTCTTACACTTTGTAGAGAAAGTATACAAAGGGTAACGACAGTACATGACTGCTGTGTATATTATATGGGAAAATAAGCACAGAAGAAACCAAACTGAGTTAGCAAGTTCACACACGGATGTGATATCTTTTCAGATAAGCCTACAAAACCCAAACACTCCAGTTGTGTCCAGCAATGAAGCAGATGTACTTCACACAGGCAAATACATACTACAGCAAATTGAGAATTTTGTTGAAATATCAAAACTGAAAAAGAATATATCCCCAAAGAAACCAAACAAACCCAGAACATCATAGAAACAGAGCAAGCTACTGTTAAAATCCTAGGGCCTTAAGAAACAAGTTAAAACAGTGATACATGGAAGGAAGGTAAGCATCAGCTAGAGAAAAAGGCAGTCACAAAAGGAAAATATATATTGTAGTGAACTTTGGAAAGGAAATTCTTTCTTGACCTTCTCTCTTTCTGCTCCTTCAGCATTCAAGCATATCTCTGCACTTTTCTGTCCTTATGGTTGTTTCCAAATCCCATACGTTTGCACCTCATCAGGAGAAATAACAAATAATGCTACACTTACAACTTATCTCTAGCAGGTACAAGACTTAATTAAAAGCAATGCTGTGTCTGATCAATGAGGGTGTTGAAGGAAAAAATCAAACTGGTCTTAGCACAAAACAAACATTGAAGAATGGTTGTAGTTAAAACTTTACAGAAGTCACTGTAGAGAACAATTCTTCACTCACTAAGAAGGGTGAGAACTAGTTCTACTCCAGATTTGTTGCCCTTGCTGCTCCTCAAGCTTAGCAGGAAGTATGTGAATTTATATCAGCCAAAGATCTAGTTTAAATTGGAGCACATCTGCAGGAATTTCTGGGTCAATATCTGTCTCAGGAGTTAACTTGTCATGATGGCAAAAATAAACCCTCCTCCAAGGAGAAAGAAAATCCCCAACTACCAAATTACTGGCTTGAGCAGTGCTTTTTGGGAAAGTTGGTAAAAAGACAACCTCTCTCTGTTCAGTGAGTATTAGTAGGGATTTCATAGGAAAGACACTCGTATTAGTAAGTTTGAAGACTTGTATGGTCTGATTCAACAGGACAGAACAGACAAGAATCTGATGTTGAAAAAAGATTTACCCTCAAGAGAATGGTCAATCCATAAACATAACAGACAATATGTTGATTTAGTTGTAATGTGCTGAGTACCTGGCTATGGGGTTCAGCTTGAAGAAACTCTCTGTGCTTAATTTAGGAACACCCTTGGAAATAGATACCTTTCACTGTAAAAGAAAAGGATTGCTTAGGACTGCATCACATGGTCACAGGGTATATAGAAAGAGGTGTGGATTCTAATCCAGAAAATGAGTTGTTTGAGGCCTTGTCTGGTCCCTCAAAAGGTCTCATGCAGGATAGGTCTAGCCCTTAATAACTATATAATATATACTCTGATTATTAATAGGAATTTGAAGTGTCAGCTTGCAAAGACATAACAGATTTTGAAACCATAGCAATTTAAGGACAAGGTTTTCAACCCACCTGCATGATTTTCTTGTTACAGATGGGTTCTTCCAGTTTTATTTTGGAAGAAGCCTTTGCCTTGTCATGAGTTTTCAAATTGGACTCAGAACTAGATTGTCTACTATAAATAAAAAGTATCACATTTGATACCCTCCTGTTCATAGCATTCCAAGTTGGGGGTGGGGAGGGATTAAACCTAAGAATACATTTTACAGTGTAGTTGTATTACCCACAGAGTTACCAGGTAAAAGAACTCAAATGGATTATTAACAGGCCCCAGATATTATTATTTTTTTTTCTTTCCATGCAAACATAGAATAAGAAAAATACATTTCAGATTGAACAGAACATTTTGTACAATACAGAAAAAAAAAAGTTTTTCTGTTTGTTTCAGTAAAAACCTTCCCCAATTAAATGTTATCTGAGCTGATTTTACTTTGATTTGTAAGTGTGTGTATTGGACTAAAAATCAGTTCTTCATTTCAGCACACCAATAAGTGTCCTCATCACTTTTCGTAGGAAAATGAATGTACTTAGCAGGATATGAACTTGAATGGCAAGATCTCTAATGTTTTTATTATTATTATTAAACATATTTGATGTATAAGAGTAAGGACAAATGTGAAAAATCTCAATCTGCTGCTGTGATTTGCTGTCAGAGACCTGCCTGATATGTTTCTGTTATGTGGATGGGGAAATCCACTCTGAATTGCTTTTATATTGCTTTGATTCACATTGCTCTCTTCCTCCCTTTAAAAAAAAAAAGGGGGGGGGGGGGGGACGGACTGTTACGCAGCACTCACACAAAACTTAGAAGAAAGATGTTGACCAGTAATGAGACGTACTGCATTTGAGCATCCTCACTCATTTGAACTTCTGAGATAGGAGAAAGTTGACCATACATCTCCAGTTCTCTCTTCTCCAAGTTAAAAAGTGGGAAAACAGGCAAATCCAACTCAACTTTGGAAATTCAAAATGTAGATTTAGATCTTCAGGGATTGTTGTATTATTATGGTGTTGAAGATACCTATCTTTCTTACCTATGTGTGCCCAGGAGCATTAAATTAACAATCCTCTTTGTCTTCACTATTTCTTAAAGCTATTTTACCACAAAGGGATAGCAAAAAAGAGGCAACATTTTTTTTTTTTTTAATACACACCAGCACCTACCCAAAGAGAACTGCAACTAACATTCAGTGTTAGTTAGTGTTAGTCTCCAACAAAATGTATTACAATCACTAAAGACAGGATCCTGCAGACTTTCTAATTATTCTGTATGTGGCCTGGAAGTCTTCCTACTGTACCAGACTTTGCAGGATCCCTGTGGGAATCCCTAGGATGGTCCAGTGACAGACTTTTGGAGCCGATGCTGTGGGGGTTGGCATCGGTTGGTCTGTCTGCATTAATGCATCTGAAGCTGTGAGTCCATATGTGTGGGGTTACCTGTAAGCTGGGCAAAGCAGGAAAGTTTCAGTCAAGGTCACTTCACTTTTATCTGTACCTTAATAAAACATTGGCCTCCAGAAGCTGAAACCATTCTGAGAAACATTTGAGACTGTTAGGAGCAGCATCCTGGGAGTACAGTCTCTCCTGTAATTTATGCTAATAAAATAGGATTTAAATGTATGAGTCATGACTGGTAGTGGACTGAACAGACTATCCTGTCCTTCACTTTTACTATTACAAAGATGTCTCTTCACTACTCATAACACCTTTATGAACTGGAGAAGAGAAAACCTTCTCCTGACAAGTATTATTGGCCATGTACGTGCCTAAAAAGTTGTATAGGTTAGGCAACCAGAGTTTGTTTGCCTATAAAGCTTTTGTTTGTTTGTTTGTTTGTTTTTTCTTTTTCATTCATATTAGAAACTAGTATTGTTATCTGTTTACTTTTTCCCTGCACTGGACTGTCCAGGACCTTTATGATTTCTCATTTCTAAAGCAGTAAAATATTAGTCCATACAACCTAGCTTAAACATGCCTGCCATATGGAATATAAAACAATTTTGATTTCTCATCAAGCAAATATTGTTTCACTTGTGGTTTTCTTTTTCCTTCCTCCTCTCACACCCCTCTCCCACTCCCACTGAGCATTCAAAGGAGCACTTTGACAACAACGACAAAATTCATTAGTCAAGCCAGCTCCTGTGACTTCATAACTCATTCCCCTTGTTACTCACTGTTGAATCATGGAACAGAAGGTGGGTGTCTTGATCTTGAAGGCAGGACAATGAAACAATATATTTCCATCAGATGCTGGAAGAAAGGTTACAACCTGCTTTATACAGAATTCAATGAGGAATCACAGTAAGCGGAAGCTTTGTATTTGAAGTTTGTATTAACACCTATAGATGCCAGAATGCTCTCAATCTATTTCTCTTTCATCTCTTTCCTCTAAAAGACTTTTAACTAATCACAACATTATATTAGTTCAGTCAAAACAGTAGGAAATCGATTTTGTTTCAATGCCCTGGGAGAAAAATTTAGATTCCCAGATGTTTCATGGAAATCAACAGAAAAAGATTAAATTGAGAAGCAATTCCAGCTTTAAGTAAATTATCCAGTCAAGTATTTCTATTACACTGCTACATGGACATTTTTGTATCACGAGGCATTTCCTACTTGTTTAGTAGGAAATGTGGACAGACTCACGCAGACCGAATTTCACCTGTTTGTGTCTTCAAAGGCAGGACTGTATCAAATTAAAGTTAACTTTTGGTATACTCCATTTGGCTTTTAGATCTAAAGATTTTGGGGAAAGGCTTTACCACAAGATGAATTTAACACCTCTGGTTTTAATGCCAGTGAATTACAGTAGGTCATATGAGGTCTTCTTTTGTTGTAGATTACGAGCTCCAATTCTATGTTAAAGTAGAAACTGAAATTTTTGTTCCTTGAAACATTCTGGGCTATCACCATTTTATCTCCTTGAATGTTTTGAACAAGTAGAAATAAACTTTTCTCTTTCTTATTTGTGGGTATGCATATGTGTGTGGGTATCAAAATTAAAATATCTGTACAAAGCTGGTAAATTCAAATGTAAAAAGATAAGTTTGGAAATGACAAAACAGTTTTCCAAAAAAAAAAAAATATATATATATATTAAACATTCTGATATTCCCAAATCTAGATATGTCATTTAAATCTGCTGTTCCAACAAACTGACCTTTTGAGGCAGTTTGACATTTAATTGTCTTCCTTTTTTTGCAATACTTTATCAATGCGGAGTGGTAGCCTGATTTTCTGATGGTACAATTTTTCCTGATGAATCAGCAATCATCTGGAAGAAACTTGATATTTTGATAATTTTGATGCTTGATGGAGATCATCTTCTGCATGTGGATTTATGTCATGTATTTACGTTAACAATATTAGATTTATCAGTTACTTCCATAAAGTTCCAGTTCCAGAAGTTCATAGAGAGCATTGCTGAATAATTGAACCCATAGTCTCGTTGTGTCAGTCAACAATGTTTTTGCTCTAGCCTCATGCTCATTGAGGTTGCAAGGAGAGTTAATGAGAAAATAATGTTGAAGCTGCATCCTGTGTGCAGATGGCACATATTTGATGGGTCAGATCCTCTTCCACAAGTTGCTTATTGGTTTACTCATTTTGTTTACTATCTGCATCAAGTCATTAATCTGAAGTGCAAGATCTTTGCTTTACAAGTTATTTGAACTACTTGGAAAATTATGGTCGCATGCTAAAGAGAAAACTGAAGAAGATTTTTATTTCCCACCTTCCATTTCATACATTCTTTATGGGACAGTGACTATTTCAAATCATCCTCTTGGTGGTTACTGCTGAGATCTCTGTTGCAAGTTGAGGCTTCTCAGCCAGCAGATTTACTGGAAACAGGTTGCCTCCTGAGAACCATGGACCTGAGGTTAGGACCTGAAAAGCACATTAGATATATGGTTTAAGAAAGCACTAAATTACATGCAATAACTTGACCTAAAGTCTTTTGGAAAGTAGCTGATGTACATTTGAATTTAGACTTGGAACTTTTAGCCACTGGCACTACAACAATGAGAGAGAAGTGCTGACAGCTGCCCACTCTACTTTTCTGCCAGACATCATCACCCTCATAACAAAGGCAGACAATTGGAAGGCAAGTCCATCCTCTGAGTCCCTGAAATTCAAATCTTGCTGCATTCACTTCAGGGTCTACCTGGAGCCCAAATCTGTAGCAGTTACAACTGTCCCTGCAATAGACAGTGCAAGGTTTACAGAGCCAGTTCAAGTTTTTCTCAACAGTGGAAGTAAAAATGAATGCTACTCCTCAGACCTAAAGGAAATGCCAGCCCACTCCTATCCAGGGAAGCAGAGAGGAAGAAGGAGGAAGGAGGGCTGAGGTGGAGGTTTGGAATTTGAGACACGGAGAGCTGTGCTGCCTGTTTCTGCAGCTCTCCTGAAAGTGAGATGAGCAAGACAGAGAGAAGACACATTCAGCACAGCCACAGATCTGCACGCCCCGGGCCTCAGCAGCAAGCAAAAATTTATGGAGTTGTGCCACAGCAAAGGAGCCTCATCCTTCCCAGAGACCAATTGCTCATCAGCCCATTCTACTGCCCAAGAAGTCCCCTGCTTGCGGTGTCACCACCTGGTCCTGCATGCTATGCTTTCAGGGAATGATGCACCAGAGCCAAGGTGAAGCCATACATATATCTAGGCAGCCAATGCTTTGGGAAGAATTTTTAAATGGCTTGGATTCTCTCTCCTAAGGCACTGAATGAGCATTGAACATCCCCATTGCCTACTGAATACTTACTACAGTTTTCTACATAGTGCTGTCTAGTGTTTATTGCAACTGGTCCCCAGTTCACTGAGGAGTTTTATACACCACCACTAATACAAGATAAGACTTAACAATACAAATGATAAATTCACAGTGATAGCAGAGATTTCCAGCTAAATCATAATAAATTCAAAAAACCTAAAATAGGATAATCCACCATTAATTC
Organism: Cygnus atratus; assembly: GCF_013377495.2. Taxonomy (NCBI): domain Eukaryota; kingdom Metazoa; phylum Chordata; class Aves; order Anseriformes; family Anatidae; genus Cygnus; species Cygnus atratus. The sequence continues at coordinate 11,866,357 of NC_066368.1, forward strand.
TATTACAATTGTTGTCCACCATGACAAAACAAACAAACAAAGAAACAAGAAAACAACAACAACAACAAAAAACCTGCCACCTTCTTCCCTTAAAAAAAAATAAAATAAAATTCAAGCTGTCCTTCCAAGGAGATTTGGATCCTCCTTTCTTCCCTTCTCCCCCCAGCCTCCTTCACTGCTGCTTCTAGTCTAACAGAAGAGTGAATACATAAGAATTCAAACTAGGTCTTCCTTGGAGGGATGCAAAGGACAATCCAATGAATAATGTTGTGGGAGTGATTTGTAGTTTCCCCCAAAGTGTGAGCTGATTTGTTATGGATAGAACTCAGCCTGCTGCTCTGTTGAAAGCCAAATCCATGCAACTGATTTTCTTTTAATACATTTATAGGAAAGAATGATCCTGCATTTGATTGTGTGACTGATCACCTTGACACTCATAGCTGATATTCTACCTGTGCAATCATAATTCTACACGTACCAACAAAAGAAAAAAAAAAAAGCCATGTCTTGGCTGACTGCCTTACTTTCTCATTTCATTTCACTAGTGCAAAGGCCATCTGATTCAAATTCTTTAAAGACATATCTGTTGACAAGAAGTATTTTGTGTAATCATTTTGATATTTTATTCATAATGTGGCTTAAAAGGATAGCATATGTGGATTTGACTAGAGAGACTATCTATTGGAAAGGCAAAATAATTGATTTTTGGTTGTGCTTGTTGATTAATGAATTAAAAACAAACAAACAAACAAACAACAACAACAAAAACCACACACACAAAAAATAACTAACTGCAATTTTCCTGGAGTAACCAGATATAATCAAGACCAAGTTTAATTTTTCAGGGCAGAAATTTACTGTTCCTGTAGAACTGGGGGGAATTCAGATGTGATTTAATGAGTGATCTCTATTCAGAATGCTTAAATACAGTTTTTTATCTCAGAATCTGAATGGAAATTATTGAACACAATATATCGAAGATAAGACTTGAAGATAAGCCTTACCTCTGCTTGCCTTCTTTGGTAGGTACCTTACCCAGGCACTGACCCATGGCTGGAAGAGGAAGGAGGGCTTTAAAAAGACACAAATAGCTATGGATAGAGAATATAACAAAATATCTTTCCCACCAGTTTTGTCTTCAATCAACAGAGATGTTATCTTGCTGTTTCTGAGCAATATTATTCACCTAATTCTGTGCCATCACTCTACTGAATCAGAGAGAAGACTGAGAAAAATGTAACCACTAAAACTGGGCAAAACTGACCAATGACTAAATCTCAGCAAGGTTTTGGACCATGTTGGGGTCACTTACATATGCTAAGAGGAAAGACAGTCAGCTGCCATTGTATTTTTGAAAGTGCTTCTTTGTACATCTGTTTTGCTCCTCTTTTCAGCTTCACTATTACCTGATCTTACTGAATGAATAAAATGACTACTTCTCCCAGGTCATGATCATTTGTATGGACAATTCCAGTATCAGCCATTTGACAGAGAGAGACAGTCTCATCTGACAGCACTACTTTAACTATGTTTTTTTTTTTTTTTTTTTCTGATTTGTTAAAGGAGGTATGACAACCTCAATGTTATAAGCATTACATGAGCATCACATGCAAGCAGCCACTGATGGGTTAACTGTGATTTTGCAGCAAATCTGAAAGTAATAGTAGCATGAAATTGTACTGACTTGGGAATAAAGACTGTAATGGTAATTTTCCAGAGATATGTTTATTCTGACTCAAAGGTGTAAGCAAAGCATTTAAATTGCATTTAAATCAGCTAATAACAAACTACTGCTACAACTACTGATAACAAGATTGTTGGAATGATGATATAGGTTCACTGTCTCTAGTTCTGAACTCAGATTGTTCACTCATGCCAGTCTGCTACTGCATTCATTGTTTAGGCAAATGTCTGTTATTGAATTCAAAGGCATTTAGACATTCATTTTTGAAGCTCTGACATAGAGAATTTTGTAGGAGATGAAGCTAGAGGTGAATGTGACAACTTCTTGTGAGTCTGTCAAGCAGAAAAATGGTTAATTGATAATAAATGGGCCAGGTGTAAGAAGAAAGATGTGATCAACATTTGCTAATTTATTTAAAGAGGAAAAATCCTTTGGCAATAATCCCCTGACTCATAAGAAATGGAGGCAGGCTGGCAAAGTTTAAGTGATTGAAAATGATGCCCATGGCCTTCTGTAAAATCTGATTACAGCTCCAATGATCGATGAGTTGCCATTAGCGAAAGGAAAAAAAGTTCAGAAATTGAGCCAAGTAAATCAAAAAAGACCTTTTGAGTTTACAATGAACACTTCAACATGATTCAAAAAGTGTTTTAACCAAGATTTCATTTTCTTTAAATGTATGTTACCTTCAGAATATGAACTATTCATTTCCATGAGTTCTTTTTGAGCCAGACATTCATATGGCCTGAAAAGATGTCCAGCTTTGCCTGCTGGCTTTTCAAGGCTCCCTTTGATTTACTTCAATGACACTGGGAGTCTTTGGCTGATATCTGGATGAAACTCTCTTCCTTTCAGCCACAGGTGGGTCAGATACATGAAACTTTTAAATTCTTATTTTTGCATTTATTTATTTTTTTAAAAATATCTGAATATATTATTATTTTAAAAAAAGAAATCAGTTTCAGCTTCAGCAAAATATTTAATCAAATCCTGTCATGACTGGCAAACTCACTCCACAGGAAAATAAAAAGCAAAGTGAAAAATAACTGAAAATCTGAAAAAAAAAATAAATAAATCTAACATTGTAAATAGTAGAGTGACAGGTGTGACTGGTTCACTGACTCAGTAGAGAAAAAGCTTTAATTTTAAGCAAATATTTAGTAAATTATAAAAATAAGAATATTAAAAAGTAGATTTATTCCATTTTATTATAAGTAAAATATTTCTTTTGGATTTGAACTTTTAATACAAATGTTTTTATTTTTAGAATAGAGAATATCTAAAAAAAAAAAAAAGACTTTTGATTCAAAGCATACTCCTTTTTTGGTTTGATGAGAAAAATATTACTTTTATTCACTGAGAAAAGAAGGTTATCTTGCCAGTCAAACTACCCAAGAAAGAGATGATCTCAGGCAGAACTGAAGCTCACCTATGAATATTTGTCCTAGCCTGAAGCTGAGGCTCAGCTTACTATTTTATAATTTTCTTTCAAGGGTTTTGAACTAAGTCTCAGCTCCAACACTGACTACCTGTACAGATCAGGACCGATCCTGGTCTAATTTTGTGTTATTTTTGTTTTGATTCAGAATAAATCATCTGTAATTTACAAATATTGTCTTTGGAGTTATACTGGATGCCACTTCCTTTGAGCTTTTAGTCTGACATCAGAAAACTTTCTACAACATCAGCTTTTTGCTGATAGTCAGAACTTCTATGAGGTGTTACAGGGTGAATCAGAGCAGCTCTCAATTGATTTTTTAGTGTACTTGAGACTATGGCCAGTGTCTACATAACGTTGTTGCCATTTTTACACAGGAATATGCTAGCTACACATGAAAATTCTTGAAAGCAGATGTATCGCTAAGGTAGCATTTGAGACTTTCTAAATTAGACCAAATTGTGTAATGCAAACAGAATGGCAACAGGCAACCTCTTCCTTTACTAGGCCTCCTAGGGAGCTCTGTGACATACATAAATGAATTATGGGTAAGTCAATTCCAGTTTCTTCTTAATCATACAGGGTAATGTAGTTTTTTGTTAATTAAGAAATAGAGATTAAGCTAAAACAATTTATTTAATAAATTATAAAGATATGATTGCATGTTAGACTGCCATGTGAATAGACTCATTCCCAGATTGTTAGATCAATGAGCATTTTGATAAGATACCTGGAAAGCCTGACTATAGTAACAAAATACCCTTCATAATTACATTATTAGCGATTATTATTTGAGATTATTATTTCCTGTCCAGATAAGCCAACATGAGGTTATGAGAAGAAAGAAGTGCAGCCTGTTTAAGAGAGTGGAAGGGCTTTGGTGAGCCCCTGACTTTTTGCATGTTCAGTGTTGTAAATCCCTAGCCCTTTGCCAAAGCGGGTCATTCCAAGCGGAGGCTTTTAAACAGCTTGTCCTCATGTTGATGAAGACCCAGGCCTGATAAGGCACCGAAGAGAAGTTCCACACAAAACACCTTTCATCTTCAGCTCCCTGTCTTCATCATCCTTTGCTGCATCTCTCAGGATGAGAGACTGGAAGAGGGACAGCAGAGGGAGCAATGCTGCCATTTCGATTAAACCTGTTCAGGATGGCTGGAACAGCTTGGTGTAAGCTCACTGAAAGACAGATAAGTACTGCTTGTTGACTGCTATTTTTAATTAAGCAAAAATAACACTCCAGCAATCGTGGGACTGATGATGCAGCAACTTGCCAGCTTCATTATAACCGACATCATCTTCCTAGGTCTGTCCTGGATTGCTCTTCAAGCACTCTTCAGCATAATTCCTCCTCATTTCCAAGGAGACTGAAGTTCATATTGGTTAAGGGGTGGTTTGGAATTGCAAAAGCACAAAGTCAAGAAGTTGTAGCAGAGTCAAGATCTAAACATGCATGACTCTGAAGAGTTTTCTGTCTTTTTACCATTGTCTTTCATGACATTTTACATGCCATAATCAGGAACCCCAGAATGACTTATTGAGGCTTGCCTCTTCTTGCCATGCTGATCTTGTACATTACATATAGCTCAGACACCAAAAGCTAACTAATAAGATTCCTTAGAGAAAAGACCTCTTGGCATACTTAGCCTAGTTTCTGCAGTTACAGACAACATCATGGACCAAACTCCATTTTTAAAGATTCATTTTCCTCTGTTATGGAATGTATGCTCCAGAACTGCCTTGGTCCAAAGTTTAGGGAGAAATCTGTCATTACTGTTAGTTTTGACTTGATCATTCATGGGCCAGTAACTTCCTTCTGAAATTTTTCTCTTCTATATACAACCAACCCAGTATAAGAAAACATCATCTCATGAAGTAGCCAGTTTTCTTTAATTTATTTCCAGTCTTTCAGTAAGGTTGGATCAAAGAAACCTTTATTGTTTACATAATTGTTTGGCATTAGTTCTTTGGACCAGATATGGGATCCTAACTGTCGTTACTGTGCTATGGCTCACGCACACATCCCAGGGTGTAGTAATGTGCACTAACAGAGCACGTAACAGGCAGCAGAGCTGGCATTTCACATCTGTAAGACCTGACTGCTGTTCCCAGTCTCCAGCTTGAGCTTTCAGATCCCCTGCAACTCACCTTTGCCTTTCAGTTAGATAGGTGTAGTAGCTACACACCTTTTTTATGGGTTATTCTGAAAAATGCTGAAAAAATTGTACTGCAGCTAAGTATAATGCTTTTCCAAGCTATCTTTATCTAAACTTGCTTCCTGTATACTACATGTAAGTACAACTACAAGTTGTATTTAATGCAAATGTTTTCTCCACTCCTGTCATAAAGGACATCAGCAATTCAAGAAAAATTCAGGGCATTTGGGATTAGGCTATAAAAAACCTCCACACTTGAAATAACCCATCCCCCATCTATTTTAAATTAAAACCTGCTTAAAACCCATTTTTGAATTTCCAGTGCTGTTATAAGGTGCTTTAACACACATGAAGCAAATGAAATTATTTTGTAATGAAAGTATTGTCATACATCATTAGGATCTTCCTCCTACCTATAGGGCCATTTAGGAAGCTGAATAAATCTATCCAGCTTTATAGCTGTAAGAGACGGTACATTAAGTTTGCTGGTCCCATAGTGCCTGAAGAAATCCAAACACTAGTATTTTTCAAGTCCAGGAGATTTTATTTTCTAACTTCCAAATGTAGATGGGCAGAGATCTTCAAAAGCACACCCTCAGCTAGCAATTGTGAGCAGAGGTCTGCAAGCTTTAAGGAGACATTTTTCACAAAGCACACTGAAAGACGTGAGCACTAAACTGATAGTGAACTCAAATCGATCTCCTTTTCACATCCATGTTGTTGGTCTTCTCAAGGCACAGAAACCTAGTATTCTGAACACTTATTTAGTCAGTATCCCACAGTACTGGATCTTGCTATAAACTGCAAACAGCTGTAGTCGTCTCTCAGATATCATAACAGCCTGGGATATTGGCCATCAACACCTTGACCAAGAGAGTGACACTCCCAGAGCTTACTGAACCCTCAGCTGTGAGAGCACAGCTACAGCTGGGGCTGCAGCACAAGCTGTGTCACAGAATTGCTCAGGATTAAGAAGCTGATCAGAGCATCCATGGAAGCATATACTAAAAGAAATATTGGATTTTGGGGGCACTTAGATTTTTAATGAAAAAATCATGGAAAACAGACACAATAAAAATATCCATCTCTCTCTCTTTTTATTTTTTTTTAAGACATGTTTATTAGAATTATCTTCTAATATCCCCAACTATATCCATCTTTGAATCAGATCTAAATTATTTTCATTGCTGTTATCCTATCATCATTTTCCATTATTACAGTGGAAATACAGTAATCAAACTAATGCATTTATCAGTTTGATGCTGTTTCTGTGACATTTTTTTTTCTTTTCTGGAAAACTGACAGTTGCTTGGTTTCACTTGTGTTTCTACTGCAGCTAGTTAAATAAAACATTTTCAAAAGCCATCTCACTCCATCTGTAAGAGGGAGAAGAATAAGAAGGAAAAATTCAGGTGGAATGAGTTTTGCTTCCTTTTTAGAGTCTGTTTGCTACTATTAAGCTAAAAAACAAACAAACACAGTCATCCAACTTGAAAAAAAAATTTAAAAAAATTAATTGACAAAATCCAAACCACTGTAGTTCCCTTCTTCCAGAAAGTCATTGCCTTATGTCTAAGCTAGATTTTATGCTTAGCTTCCAACATGGCTCACATTTGGCTGCAGAGACTACTGCAGTCCCTAACCAGCGTATGAAGCACCACCAAACTGGGTCTGCAGCTCAAAGTCAGGAAAAGAGGACCACAGAAATCTTTGCAGAGCTCACTCACAGGGTGGTGATCTCCTTATTTACTGACAGGAAGTCAAAGATGCCTCCTCATCCTTCATCCACCTAGTTAAAATATAATCCTCATTTCATAAGGCCAAGTTTTCTGGAACTGGTTTGAATTATGTTTTTCTTTAGGGCAAAATTGATCAGTCTCTATGTGTTGCAAATATTACCTTAATGTTTATATAAACACAGATTAAATCTGTCCTGAAAACAGGAGCTCCCAATATGAGTATATTGTGTCTCATCAACTGCCCATATTTTTAGCTCTATCCCGCCTGAAGAGCACGATCAGTATGCCTACACAGTGGAGGAGCTAAACCCTGCTAAGAAGGCTGAGTTTAGTGCACCCAGGTGTCCTAGGTTTGATCTATATCATCATTTCCCCAGATTGCACACCAAAGTATGGAGCATCTTCTAGATCTAGCCCTCAGGATCATGGCCAAAACTTTCACATGAACATTAGATGATAGAAGAAAATGAGTCTTAATTTCATCAGAAGCTGAGACTTCTGGCCTTGTCTGGCAGTGCCTGAAGCATCCTCAGGTAAGAACTACAGCCAAAACAGTGTGTGAAAGCAGGGAAAAGCCATCCATTTTTTATTGGAGAAGAGTAAATAAGAGAGAGATGTCAGACACAGGTTACCAGCAGAGAGTTGGAAACTGAACTAGGAATTAGTATATTCGGTTTCTAAAGCTGTCAATGCATGGGGAGGAGGAAGATGGGGTAAGAAGAACATGTTTTGTTCTTATAGAGTAAAATCCACTTAGCAGCTCTTTTGAGATGGTGAACTTGTCTTTGACAGTTACTATTTGTGTAAGTGGCTGAGCTGTTGCTCTGTTTGCACTCATTCTCTGCAAAACACTGCATTCTTTAGGCAATTTGAAAATCTTAAATCCATCTTTTCAAAGAAAGTTTCTAACTAATGGACACTCTACGGATAAGCAAAACTGCTTCTTGGAGTCTGGATAGGTAGAAAAGGGTTATTTGATTATACATAGGTAAAATGGTCTTTTGCTCCTCCTGCCCTGATGTTTAGCAGAGGAGGACTTGGGCCACTAACAAACATCTGAGCCTCAAAAAATTTAATTTCAAATGCATTGACCTCTACAGAGAGGGAGTTTGAGAGACTGAGAATGCCTACCTATTGTCTTTCTTTTCCAACCTACATACATACACACTTTAAAGTCTCCCTTTGCTCTCAATGGTTACTTGTAAACTGTCTTAGACTTCATATTAAGCTTAGGTTTTAGCTGTCTTTTGACTTCCACTCTGGAGGAAAAGCCAGACTCAAACACCATTGGTAAACAGCTAAAAAGATATCATTAAACTCTGAGTGTCCTCTGTTCTGAAGGTGAAGATCTGGAAGAGATTTTCCAAATTCAGCTTCAGATGGGAAGATGGGGAAGGAGTCCCTGGACAAAAGAAGGGGTAGAAGATTTCCAAGGAAAATATCCTTCGTTTGTCACTGTATCACCTCCCTGCACTGTATTTTGTTTGATATCAGCAAACATTGTGTAAGTAAACCTCCCTAAAGATCACATGGTAGAGAAACAATTACAGTGCTGTCCCATAGGAGACTAATAAAAAACAAAACAAAAACAACAACAAAAAAACACCACAGATCTGCCTTTTTTAAATTTGGAACTCGTAAGAACATTCCCTGCCTGTTAATTAAATTCCTTGCCTGTTAAATTGGCCAGCAAATACTTCAGAAGTGGCTACTAGATATTTATTACACATTGTTGCTCCATTTTATGTGCTCTAGTAGTGTGAAAGCACGCACTCAAGCAAGGGGACAGAGGGAAAGCCCCAGGGCTGCAGTTATCTAAGGAAGTGTTGTATGTTCTGCTGGAATAGAGAAAATCAAGTGTTCTCTCTGATGAGCCTTGCAGGTTTGTCTGGACCATCCTGGCAGGTTGGCTCCTGGTTTAAAAGTCCCCTTCGGTTTAGAGGTAACAGATAAAACTCCCCAGAACAAACCTCCAGAAAACCCTACAAATTAAAACACCAAGATAAATGGATGAAAACCAAGGGACAGCATAAGTTTTGAGTGCATACTGGAACACAAAATATAAGCTTTTTCTTTTTACGTGCATCTCCTTGCTGCCCCTGAGCCTCAGACACCACTGTGCTAAGCAGTAAGTAAGGCAGAGTGACAATGGACAGCATCTGCTTCCAGAGAGGAACCAATACAAATAAACAAAGGAAGAAAGACAGGGCAAATATTAAGAAACAGCATTTTATCATAATCAATACCTGAATTTGTAGGAGCCTTGAAGAAACACCAGTACAATCAAAAGCATGTTTGTTTTGCCAATTATATCAGCTCATCTAACAATGGAATACCTTCTATTAAACACTTTGTTTGCCTATAACATCACATGATTTTGGCTACAATAACACTGCAATTGCTTGAGTTTCCAGAATACTTATATTTACTTAAATTTTATGCTAAATTAAGCAAATCTTGATAGGAAAAAGACTGTGTTCATAATGCAGATGGTGTCTGTGCCAGGTATTAGTACAGTATTCTTAGTAGCTTGGAAAGCTAGTCAAATCAAGGACAAAGAACAGGTCAAAAACTTGAAAAATAACATTGACACAACAGATATTTCTGAGTCTTTGTTTTTCTGTACCTGAAAGGGAAGCAGCCATCGTCACCCTGCTTTCCAGAGAAGTAATGTGCTTTCTTAAGTGCTTCCTTTGAAATTTTGTCATTTTCTGTATTAATGAAAGCTCAGTATTTTAATCATTAAAGCTTAGAATAATCCAGATCACAGATCTATAACAACCGCAGCAAGTGAGAAGCATCTTTTCTAACAGGAAATGCTTTAAAGAGATACAAGAAAGGGAAGAAGGGAACATACCTTAGTTATCACACCCAGATACCGTGTCTGGGTAAAGCAATTAAAGACCTCAGCTGGCAGGAGGAAAAAAATAAATTAACAACTAAAGTATAATAAGGTAGGCAGTGTAATAAGAGTAAAGTAGAGGGAAGTCTCAGTCCTGTAGGGACCAGAGTTATGACAAGTGCTCAACCACAGAACATAAGAACAAATCAGAGTTCCTTTTCCTAGGCTTTATAGATCCCTTGCACAGCAGGGGCTTGTACCCAACCTAATAGAAGGAGGGAGAAGAGAGGCAGAAGGTGCTGATGGAGTGGGATAAATATTGTCCTCATTGCAGGGGAAGGACACCCACAACACATCTCTGGCAATAAATATTAGCTGTAGATCAAGATTCACTCTGATATACTAAAACAGGCTGCTTATGAAAATCTAAGACCTAAATATTTCATATTCTTGTTGTTTACAACCCAAGAAGAGAAGATTAGGCAAGAGCCTGAAAAAGGTTAACAAGATAGTTTTACACATGTTTACAAAGAGCTTGTCCTGAGCCTGATAAAAAGGATGATCATATCTGTTTATTTAACAAATTATCAAACAAATTACAGCTTCCAGCTGCAGCACATTATGCTTTAACCAGGCTGGGCCACAAAAACAGATGATAAACTTCCTTCCAAAATGAGGAATAGATTATTGCTTATCTGGTGGTCTAAAATGTCCCTTTTTTTTTTTTAAGCCCCTGGATAATGGTTTAGGCTCCCTCATATATCAGTCTGGGATGAAAGTCCACTGCCTTAAAAAAAGTTTTTTTCTCCTAATACTTCTTATATAACACACCTGTGGAATTGATTAATATAGCTGCAAAACAGTTAATGCATGGGTCAGTTTTTAGCCCACCTCCTACAATATTTTTGTATCACAATTAACATGAAGTGAAGAGGTGAAATACAAATTTACTAAAACAGATCATAAATAAGTTTGATTTCCTGCAGTACCAGACAAATGTATCAGGAAAACAGGTTAAAGCGTTACAGGGAATAACGAGCATTAGAAAAAGGCTACTGGTTAACAGTTATATCAGCAACAAAAAGGTGGAAATGAATCAACATTTACTCAAAAAAAAAAAAATTATGTTTGAACCTTTCTGAAGCCTGCTTCCTCTGAGCCATCTGAAGGCCTCAAGATGACATAAAAATGTTCTGCAAGTCTCCCTGGTGTTGGGAGGATGAAAGGATGACGAGACAAACCAGCTGGCCCCATATCTACTGTTTTGAAAATGTATCAAATTTACGTACATCAATGTATGATATCTGTCAACATAGAGAAGTAGTAAGAGTCTCCATTTCCACCCCAATGACTGGGATCCTCCAACTGTCCTTACTGCAGACCTGTAGAGAACAACGTGCTGCTGAAGCCCAGATGTGACCTTGCCAAGTAATTGCAGGAAGCCTACAGCTGCTGGCAGGTGCATGAAAGACAAATGAGCCTAATAAACTATTAAGAGAATTAGCGCTAGACTATTAAGTTCAGGTCCCTAGTGATATGCAGGTATTTAAAAATCAAAGGGAATTAGGAGTCTTAGTAAAGGTGCAGCTTTAGTCCTACAGATTAGATATCTATACTGGAATTCTTGGAGCCATCAGATAGGCTCTGGATTCCTTTGAAAAAAATCAAATGAAAAACAAACAAAAACCTACCACCGCCACCACCAACAACAACCAAACCAAACCACCACCACCAACAAAAACTGAAACTTGTTAGAGCTTTTCTTGCTGTAGAAATCTTTCTTTGCTTTGGGCAATATAGCTTTCAAAACAACTGACTTTCATTTCTGAGATTCCAGTCATCCCATATACTATTCCAAAAATTTCCAGACTGCATCTTTTTCTGGAAGAGCTTTAACAGTTGTTCTGCTCTTACACTTGACTTTCCAGACAGATTTGGGGTACTTAGAGGAACAGTAGGAAAAATGTATCATTATTTCATGAGGAATTTAGAATTTCAGCTCTAGAGATCAACAGACATTCCAGAAAATACATGACAGTCATTTGTGTGTTCTTAACAAAGGAATGGATGGGGAAAAGATTGTGTTAAAAAATAAAGAAATAAATAATTATAATGTGTTGTGGTTTAGCCCGTCTGGCAGCCAAACACCACACAGAGCCGTTCGCTCACCCTCCCCCCTCCCTCTCCGGGATGGGGGAGAGAAACGGGAAAGTGAAGTCTGTGAGTTGAGATAAAGACAGTTTATTAAGACAGGGAAAAGAATAACAATAATAATAACAACAACAACAATAATAATAATGATGATAATAGTATTAATAGTAATAATGTGTACAAAATAAGTGATGCACAATGCAATTGCTCACCACCCGTTGACCGATGCCCAGCCTATCCCCAAGCAGCCAGCCCCCCACCCTGGCTAGCCACCCCTATATATTGTTCAGCATGACGTCAGATGGTATGGAATACCCCTGTGGCCAGTTTGGGTCAGCTGTCCTGGGTCTGTCCCCTCCCAGCTCCTGCTGCACCCCCAGCCTGCTCGCTAGCAGGACAGAGCGAGAAGCTGAAAAGTCCTTGGCTTGGTGTAAGCACTGCTCTACAACAATTAAAACATCAGCGTGTTATCAGCCCTCTTCTCATTCTAATCCAAAACATAGCACCCTGCCAGCTACTAGGAGGAAAATTAACTCTGTCCTACCTGAAACCAGGACATAATGGAAAAACAAACAAACAAAAAAAAACTAAGGAGGCTCAGGTCAAGTCTTTTTGCTTATTTATTTCCCTGTATAGTTTCAGTGTTTATTCCAGGAGAGAGAAAAGTAAAGGGAGAGAAGGAGAAAAAGAATAAACAGAGGTAGTTTATAAAAATATCGTAAGAATAATGCTGTTCCCATTATCACAGAGCGCATCTGTCAGCTCTATCCATTTCTTCTAGATGGGGTGGAGAGACCTCTGACATTTCAAATGCATCACTCTAATCAAATCTCTATCCTCCTGAAATGATTTCTGAGACTGCATTATAGGTCTATAGAAATACATGAATGAATAATACTTTGGAGAACAATAAGTAAAGTAGCAGGGACAGAGCTGAAATAACTGGGTTCACCAGCACTAAAAAGTGAGGGAGCCATTAATCCCTGAAGATAAAGTATTTTCAGCTCTAAACCATTGAGATCTGCATGGCTGTAGGGAGAAACCACTCAGTGTGTTCCCATTTACCACTGCAGAGCAGTGAAATTATCAGCACTTCTCATGGTACTGCGCTGCCTGGCAGGGGAGTCAAACACTGTGAGTTTCATGAAGGGCTGAGGGGCTTTTAAGGCAGTTGTCAGTCTCAGTTTTTTAGCCAAAGGATTTATCTGGCTTTCTGCTTTCACAGCTCTCTGTAGCCACTTTACAACCTCTCCCTCAGTTGCAAGACTACCCTTGTTCTTAGATTCTATAGCATTGCAGTAAAAATGTTATGAGACAATATTATGACCTCTCAATATGTAAGTCATGGTCCAGTACCTAAAGCCATTTAAGAGTTACTTTTGTCGGTTCAATTACAAGGACTGTAATTGGTTTGTGTGATTTTTTATTCCTCATCAGATATTATTCATCTCATTTGAGTTCAGCCAACAAAACAGGGAGTATCTAGTCTAAACCAGAGACCTGTGCTACTACAATCAATGAGGAGTGGTAAGCACATGCAGAAAACAATTTGTCCTGTCTGAGGACTCAAGACTAAGTCAATTGATGTGTATTCCTTTCCTTGTCCCCCACCATTAACTACAAAGAAAGACTAGAGGATAAGTTTAGGATTCATTTAATCTAACCATAGGTGTCTAGAAGTGAAACACCGAGACTCCCTATGTTGTCAGTGAGAGTAATGGGAATCCCTACAGGGTAATTTGTTCCTTCTGTCTTAAACTAGTATCTTACAGTGGAATGAGTCACCCTCTGGAAGTGTCTGTCTGTGGACTGTTGAGGGAGTCTAAGGATAGGTTTCATAACACTTCTTTTTGAGTATTTACCATACAGAGAGAGTGCAGAATATTTAAATTTCTGCTATAGTTATTATAATTTATATGGAGCAAAGTCAAGAAATTAAATAAGTAGTGAAGGAGAAAAAAAAAAAAAGAGGAAGATAAAGTCATCAGGAAACAGTCTAGAATAACAAAAAACTGACAAGAGGGTTCTGAGAGGTTTATTAGTCCATCCTCATGCTCAAATCTTGATCAACAAGTAGTCATGTAATAACAAGGAGTTTGCTATGACTGTATACAAACATTCAATAGATGTTATTCCAGCTGCTGTAGGCTGAGACATCCCCCTGGTCTCTCAGCGCACATTTTTCTTCTGCATCTAGGAGAAAAGTACTCCAGATTTCAAATACAAGCAAAAAGGGATAAGAGGGAGGATCCCAGCAAATAACTTCATGTGCCATAGGAACATTACATTCATCTGTAGTATGACCAGGTGACTAAGGATTTAGGATAAATGCACTTAAATTTTCTGGCCAAGGCACCTATTTTATGTCATTTCTTCTGCAAAAGAGAAACAAGTGAAAACTACTTTCTGTATAAAATTTAAAGCAGGAGGAACTTTACAACAGCAGGACCGAGTTCATATGGTTCAGCGGGGTTCATTAGTAGGATCCCAACTGGAGTTACACTGATGTATGCTACTTAGGATTCTAGTTCAAAATACCTTCCTAACAAAGTAGTGTCAGAGTGAAAACTAGTTATGGGACCTTTTCCAGGAAGAACTCATAGTTAATTTACAACCTCACAGCTGCTGACCAAGGTTTAGGTCTAATTCTAAATCATGAACATGAGCAATGGAACTTGCTGGGAAATTTGAGAGAAAATAACTTCTAAAGGAAAAAAAAAAAAAAGTTTCATAAGTCAATGTTTTCCTACATAAAATATATATATATTTTTTTCCCTCTTTTTATCTCAAACTACTGAAAAAAATAACAAAAAGCCCCATGTTTTCTGACTTCTCAGAGGGTAATATTTTGGTTAGATGAAATAACATATTGTTTCCTATTAGGGAAAGGCAGTCTAGGATGTCTCAAAGCCACATAAGAATCATAGTGGAATTGCCTCAAACTCATATTTTTTTTTTTCCAGAATGGACTGCCTGGACCCTATCTAGCACCACATGACTGCAACTGCATGTTAGGAGCAGTTTAAACTGGCTGGAATCTCACTGCAGTTATTGCTCTTCTCAAGAGGAATTTCTAGACAGCAGGCAGAGTTGGATGTACATAATCTCTGTATCAGAGAGCCTGGATTTCTGAAAAGAAAATGGCACTCCCTGCACACACCTTCAGGCAGATATTTCTTCGACTTGGATTATAGAGAAAATGAGACTGAATTATCCTTTTCTCTTAGTAGGCTCAATTACATATCCATCTCTCTTATTGCTAAGGTATGTCCATAAATCCTACCAAATAACCTGAAGAGCTTTAGGAATTGCTGCTTTCCCTTTCTTTTCTTCAGAGCATTTGACCTCCGGAACTGATCAAGACAGCTGAAAAGAATGAATTCAGGATATTTATCAGATGGTATGGCCATTGACCAATGCCCTAGACACCCAGACAAAGTCTTTCCAGCATTTGAGCAGAAGGTAGGATGGAAACATTTCCATAGCAATTTCTTTTTATGTGTCGTGGCAGAAAGAGGCCATTCAGACACTTGGAATGATAGTTTTAAATAGCAGTTGTGGGAATATTTGCAGTTAATGGTTTTAGCTGATGTGGTTTAGGGAATTGCATTTCTTTGGTGGTATAATGAAACAAGGACACTCACATCACAACTCCAGGAGTGGTGGTTGGCCCTGAACACTACTTTAATCAGAGCTTTAATCTACGGAAGGATAGAGGTGCAAGGAAAAAAAGAGCTATAATGCAAGTTGCTCGTTGCATAAGGCAAACACAGTAAAAGCAGTTTGTCATGGGACTTCCATCACCATAATGTATGAACATGCTTTTTCTCAGCACTGTAGGTGTAGAAATTGAATAGAGCAACCCTGTATCTTATGGTTGGATCTAGTCCCATGTAAAATTAATCACTGCCAATTCTAAACAGATTCTCATTCCAGATCCAGTTTTTATAATAATATCATATTGGAAGTCTTTTGACTACTCTATTTATAAAGAAAAGAAAGAATTTAATCATGTATTAACTCAGCTCTTAACAGATGATGGAAAACACCATTTGATCTCAGCTCAGTGGCTGGAAGCCCAGCACGTGACTGAAAATAGAATCTCTTATCTGGAATAGCAGCAAAATGGGAAGGTAAAAAAAAAGAAAAAAGGGAAAGCTTGAGGAAAAGATAAAGAATTCATAACTTCTCCAGGGTCTCCCAGAATCCCAGAGATACAGAGATCAGATGGAATCATCTGCCTTTTCTGAGGGATGATATTGACAGTTTTGCCTGAACCTCCTAATTCTAATAGAGGGTATGTAAGACCTGGTGGAATCAAAATTTCATGATATTGCTATTCTAAGTATAACAAAACTAGCACAGAGTCCACCTTATATATTAGGTCCAGAGCAAAATGAACCATTAACATACTAAGGAAAATGTAGCCAAAAATGTCCATGTTTTGTCTGTACAGCATCTTTTCATCCATCTACCACTGACAGAAAATTTCTACAGTCAAGAAAGAAAAGGCAGAATCCTAAATGGTTACCAGGGATTTTTATTTCATGACTTGAAGGATCCTCATAAGGTGACTAAAGATATTGTGTTTACAATGTTCTACCATGAACTGGCTTCTTTGGAGTATTAAATAAAGGTGCTAGGAAGATGGGAAATGGATCTGCCTTGTCCCGTCTCTTTATGTTTCATTCTGCTTGATGTTGATCTCCCAAGGACCATTTTTGTTAACACTAAATACTATAAATTAAAAGAAAACAACAACAAAAACAAACAAAAAATTGGGGACAGAATTTTTAAGGAGAAATTATTTTTCTGCAGAAAACTGGCAATGCAGTCATTTTTTGCAAGTCATGAGAAAAATTAAATTCATATTAAAACCAATATTGGAGAAAATATTTGAAAACTCCATATTAGGGAAGATTTTCTCATATTCATTCTTAATTGTGCCTTCCCACATATCTTTCTATATGTCCTGTACCCAGTCATAGAAAGTTTACTATGTATGTTCCTTGCATGCTGAATTCCTCATTACAGCTGGGGTGTGGTAGGAGAGAGCTAATACTCTTTGTTTAGGAAGCTACTCAAATACCATTAAAAAGCAAGATTTTAGGTTTTCTTACCTCTTGCCATCTAATCTGTTCTCAGCCATTTCGTGTTCATAGTAGTAAATGTTCTTTTTCAAGAGTAGATTGGTGAAAAGAGCCTCATCAAACTCCCAATGTGACTACCCAGCTGTGACATTTCTTTTGCTAATTCTCTGAAAGAACAACCCTGCAGCTCCTGACAATAATTAAACAAAACCCTGCACAAATTCCTGCTGTGGAAAAAGAATCAGACCCTACTCTTCATACTGCTAAGAGTATTACAAGCACGTGTATTTTTTTTTTTCAGATGCACTTGTTTAAAGCTTTCCAGTAAGCTGTGATGTGAATGCTGCCTCCCATGAATTTTCACTATGCACCAAGCAAAGCGGAATCTCTCCTAATTATAACATATTACTTGCAACTGGAAAAGTAACATTTTGAGGAGTGGCCCAGATCCTCGTCTTCTTTCTCTTTGTCACTGCCCCTTGCTGGCAAAAATTGCTCTTGGTTTTCCTCCTTCATTCAGAGCTTGAGACAGGCATAAGAAAGCAGGCAGACAGTTAAGGAGGGCTTAGTCTGTGTGTACTGCCCTCTGCAAAAGTATTTGGTGTCTGGCTTCCAGGGATTCAGCTCCAGTGGTCCAGGCCAGGGAAACTACATTAGAGAGAGACAAGGAGAAGGGAAAATCTTGAGCTGTGAACACCTACTCCTTAGCTGCACTCTTCACAAAACTCAGTCTCCCACCCACAGTCCTGTGGGACAAGTTGAACTCCATCCTCTGGAAGGCCCTTGTGCTCCATATCCAGATGTTAAAACATTACCTCATGCACTGCCTGCTGGCTCTTCTGTCACATAATATTCTCATTTGAAAACTTTTCACATTGATGAATAACTTTGATTTCATTTCATATGGTCAGTGCCACCAAAAGGGGGAAAAAATGCTGTCAGAATGTAAACTTTTCATGTCTTAAATGTTTTTGCCTCAATGCTGTCAGAATGTAAACTTTTCATGTCTTAAATGCTTTTGCCTTAGAGAGAAAAAGCAAATCAAAAATCCACCAATAGCAAAATGGAAATCATTAATCTTCAGAAGACTGAAAAATAATGAGGAACATCATGAAGAGAAATGTTCCAGCAGCACAATCAAGTTGGAAGACTCCAGTGTTATTGGGTTACCCACTCCTATTGCAGTATGTCAAATTTCCTTACAATCAAAATTCATGTTTCTGAGGTGGAGCTTGTTTGCTGTAGTCAGAAAGAGCCTTCAAGATAAGTACTGTGTGACCTGATGAGGTATAATGAAAGAGGAATACTGTATTTGCCATCTCTTTCTGACATATTTGAAAAGAGATTTGCATTGCCATGGTCTCTTATGATGTTACTATTTCTACTGCAGGAGACTAGACTTCAGGAAAACACAAGGGTTTCCACAACAATTTAACAATTTTCCAGAGAAGCAGTGAGGTGATAATTTATAACAGGGTAAGTCAGGAAGAACTAATCCAAGACCTCTTGCTCAGATTCAGACCACAGCTGAACTTCTTCTAGACATTGTGGAAAATCAGTTTATTTCACCACGGAAACTCAGTTATTTAATTCACTTTATGTTTGGTGACTTCTGTACTGGACAGTTGAACTGGAACCACGGTGTTTCCTTATGATACTCCTAGCCAGGTCAAAATCCAAGAGAGAGGGGAAGAGTGAGATTTCTCAAGAATTAGAGCACAGTTTTTAAATTCAGGGATGATGAGTGGCTTTCAGGGATGATGGGTGGCTTCCAGGAACTTCTACTGAAGTACATGCATAAATTTCCTAATGTAGAGAAGAAAATGGAACAAATACCTCCTTCCAATCCCATCTTAAAGAGCCTCAATACCAGACATCTTCCTAGTCCTCTAACATGTACTTTGAGTCAGCTGCAAGTAGTAGACCATTGCACTATTGTTAAGATGTGCAACAACTGACGTATTCATTGGGAGTCATAGAATATCCTTGTCGATCAGCAAGGAAGTCTCCTATGCTCTGTAATTCCCACTAGCCCTCAAGATGTCCTGGTTTTGTCTTTCTACACAGAACAGTAATTATTCTTCTCTAGCCATTCCCGTGGGATCTCTCCATATGCAGTGAATAGTGTAGTTTATAGGACAGATGCAGGTGAGATATAAGCTCACCTCTAGAATTGCCCTTCTACATTAGTGCACACATTTCACACACTTACCCTGTGTATCTGGCTAATTTTAATCATGCCTGCATAAGCAGCTTTGTTCTTGTCAGCTTTTAGAATTGGTTTAAGAAGCCTGAAATGGGATGATTGTGCAAATGCTTAATCTGCTGGTTTAAAGTCATGAAGGCTAGCATAAATAAATTTCAGATCAGTTTAATCTAAATTGTTTCACTTGCCCTAAAAGAGCTGAAGGATACTTACACAGGCAGCCCAAGAACCAAGGTGGGTATTTCTCCACTGAAAGGCAGTACCTCATTGGAAAGGGGAGATAGGTTTAGTGTTTGCTAACAAATCAAGAAATCAAATGCAAATGCTAAACTTTCATGGTGCTTGGCGTAGCCCATCTGACCTTTCTTTGAAAGTTTTAAAATATTTTTTTCCATTCTAGTACAATGCACAAGAATAATTTAGATTGTGAGATGCAGGAAGAAAGTCTGAGACAGAGGAGGTACATCAAATTAGAACATCTTTGTACAAGTTGTTAGATTTGTCCATCTAACACTAGAGTGGGTGTCTGCAGGATTAAGGGTAGGGCTGAGTGAAGGGCAAATACATATTAGTGCTTTGAAGAGGAAGGATCAAATTGAAGAAATCTGCTCTCCACTAGATTTTAAACTATATTTTAAAGGATACTTGAAGAAACAGAGAAAATATGGAACTGCTTTTTGAAGGAACCTAACTATTTTTATGATTAAAGTTAAGTGGAACCAAAATTTTGGTGCATCACAAGAGCTAGTTTTGTTTGAGTGCACTGGTTGAAAAGCTTTGAATCCTCTTACTGAGGACAGCTAGATTTTTGAAACAGATTTGAACCACACATATGCTGATAAAGAAGGTGGAAATAGTTCCCAAGTTTTAAGATAATAAATGTTTCTCCAGAATCCAGCTAAAATAACACTACTCTAGAAGGATTTCTTTAATGGAATTGACTGAATTCACCAGTTTTGTTTATTTTGCAGCAATATTTGTGTATATACATAGATATACACATTTTACTGTGTGAAAAAACGTATTTTTGCCTCATGTTACTGACCCTTCATCAAGCAGTGCCAGCCAGCTGCACCAATACTGAAAAAAAAAAGTCTTTCAAAAAAAATTCTTTCAAAATTCTTTCAAAATTCACAAACAATAGCAGCATGAACTCAGTGCAACAGGAGCCACATGGAAGGAGAATATGGTGAGTAGATCCATAAACTTCAATTAAACTCCCTGTCAGAAAACAGTAAAAATAATAATGACATCATTCAGTGAATGGGTCTCTCATGTTCATGAAAGGGATATTAGCAATTCCTGATGGCAAATCCTGGGAGCAGGAGGGAAATGATGAAATCAAGCAGAGATGGATAGCACAAAACAAATTCAAAACGCCACCCAGTTGTGCTATACGGATAAGCCTTTCATTAGCAACAGCAAGTCCCCCATGCTGACCACAGCAGACGAGGTGGCTCCAGCTTCCTGTCACTGCTAAGGTGACAGGAAGTGGCTCCAACTTCCTGTCCTGAGTGTGATGAAGAGAATTAGGTCTCATATCCCCTTTCACACTTCTCTCTGCACCCTCTGAAAACAGCAGCAGGGTGGGAATATATTTATGATCAATGAATGAGAGGTGACACTGAGGTCTCTTTAGGTGGGTCTCTCAGCTCTACTCCAGGCTTCCTGCAGACCCTGGAGGATGGTGGTGGAGAAAATGGGAGCTCTCACAGACCTCAGTCTATACTAATGTGCACCTCAGCCCTCTGCCTGATGGATCTGACCAGCCTGAGTGAGATGCTGTAAGTCCCATGGTGTTTCGCTCTTGCTTTGTATGGCCTGTACTGGGCATACCAACTATTTGGGCTCCCTTCTTGGAGGATTCAGTGTCATACAGTGCAAAACACTGCAGGAGAGGTGGAAGGAAAATGTCACAAAATGGAACATTTGGGACTAAACCCATTATATGGCCCATGGTCTTATGAAAGATTTTGGCACATCACAAAACCACTGAAAATCCAGTAGGACAGAGAGAAATCACACCTGGAATTGCCAGCATCTCATCTATTTCTCTAAGTAGTGAGCCTTAGTTTCCCTCCTTAATGTAGGTATAAACTAATGTAAGTCTTCATTCATGTCCTGAACATTGTGGAGAAGCCAGAACAAAAATGAGAATGTGAGAATTCCGGCACGTTCACTTTTAGGCTTGAACTGTAATTTCGTTTTCTGCTTTTGCTCATAGACCTTTTTCTTATAAATTTAAAGGAAGATTATACAGTAGTAAAGAGGTTATTCGGTGGAATTAATGGCTGGTAAATTTAGAAGAGATTAACAGGAGAGACTTTCTGTGCTGTGTGTCATTGGTGCATGTAATAATTCACTGTTGTCTCACAGGAGGTCAGCTAGTCAAATACAGTAGCTCGAATATAAAAAGAGACAAATAATGTATGATCCTACCATAGCTTATAGTTATGCAGGCTTGAAGTATGAACAATCAGTTCTCATACTTAGGAGAAATAAAAGCTACCCTTGTGGTGAGAAGGTTTTTGAAACTCTGCTTCTTCTATACCACTGATTCTGAGGGCTGGCCTGAGGCACCCTCCAAGTTGGTGAGCAGTACCACAGCAATGACCCAGTCCTTCATGAAGTCACCAGAAGTTTTTCTTTGATTTTTCTCAAGCAAAAATTCTTCAGAGACTTTCCCTCACACACACACATATTGGTTGCAGGCTTTTGAAGGGTGAGGTGGTGCTAAGCAGGAGAACAGAGAAAAAGAGAGAAGAAAAGGGCAATCTTTATTGTTTTTCTACCTTAGGCAAAGGCATCTGTAAATGACAAGAAATCAGACTTGACAAGCTTCTGTTGCTGGGCTGGAAAACCCTAATTTCCATGGAAACCTGACCAATTGCCAGACTGTACAAGAAAGGGTTGTGTATGAAAGAGGGATATTGGAGCAATCTGTTTTTCTAAGCACCTCAGGGGCTTGCTAGTCCCCTTATTAACCACTAATATCTTCATCCTAATTACACTCCTGTCCAGTCAACTACCTGTAATGAAAATGAAAGATGGACAGAGGTAATGACTACAAAAAAAAATCAGAGGGCATGGAAGCATGTACGATCTCAGCTAGTTATTTATGAGTACTACATACATTAAATGTATCTGGGGCTCAGCCAGCCCTG
The DNA here is from genome assembly GCF_013377495.2 of Cygnus atratus. Taxonomy (NCBI): domain Eukaryota; kingdom Metazoa; phylum Chordata; class Aves; order Anseriformes; family Anatidae; genus Cygnus; species Cygnus atratus. The sequence goes on from NC_066368.1 coordinate 11,888,824, forward strand.
TAGGCCATATGAATATATCTCTGTTGTCTAAGAGACCTCTTTTTGCTCAAGAATTCGACCACAACCTGTGTGTGACAGAGCACTGTGAGAAAGACGAGATTTAGGAATTTGTAAGACAGAAGGCTACTTTCAGATGGTTTAACAACCATTTTTAAGTTTACAAACATTTGTGTACAAATTTTGGATGTTGATACATGTAAAGAAAGAAGAAACCTAACCTACACAGGGAAGTACTATTATCTAATATAAACAAATTTATGAGGTGGTTCTGCATTTTGGCTCACTTGTGAAACCAAAAAAAGAAAAGAAGGAAAATAAGGCAAATCATCCAGTTTGAAAGGTTGGTAGCTAGTCAGTCAATGAATGGACTCTCATGGCAATAAATCCCAAGCAGTGATTGAATTCAGCCCAAGATTTCTTTCTCACTTTTGAGTCCTAGTTTATAGACCTCAAGACAACGTTTGTTAAGTTAGGCTGTAATTCCTCCATTATAAAATGTCATCTTAATGGTTCTGATCTTTTGGAAGACAGCAGATTAGGAGGTGATGGGATAGGGGAGAAGATTTATTGCATACTCAAAGCCATGTGGTAATCCAAAGGGATTTATAGACAGTACCAGCTCTTCACCACTTGTGCTGAACAAGGATGTGAATTGTTTGATTCTGATAACACGAAGGTCCTCTTACAACACAGTATGAACCTGACAAAATATAAATATTGGTTTAAAAAATATATGTCAGAAGTGGATTTCTCTCATTTTCCCATTAGTTTGTTTTAAAGGAGTAGAAACTTTTTTGGTGATCATTTTTAAGTCCTTAGATACTTTTTGTTCAGAGCTTCACTCTCAATTTAATGTCTTTGGATGAAGCTAGCTGGGAATTTCCATTAGAAATGTTTTTCTAGATGCTGGAGTGAGCCAAGCACCTGAAGTTAAAGCTTTGAGCAAATATATCGTTTAGTGGGTAATATTGGTGGTAGGGCGACAGTTGGACCAGCTGATCTTGGAGGTCTTTTCCAACCTTAATGATTCTATGATTCTATGTTATTCATTTCAGTTTGAATAGGAAAATTTCTAGGATTTGGTGCGAATTTTAGGTCAAGAAGCAATGGGAAAATGAAGTGTAGTAGTCAGTAGTGCTCTGAGTGTCCAAGTGTTCAAGGCTATGAATTTCATAACCTTGTTCCACCTAGTTCAGAACAAGACACTGGGTTTCAGGATGTCCTTGGATATACTAAGAGCTACACTAATTTATAGCTCTCCAGTTGTTTTCCACTGCTAAATCCATTGTAAAGAGAGAAGGAAAAAACAAACAAACAAACAAACAAAAAAACCAACTCCCATATTTGTCGGTGAAACCGTACATGTAGCCAATATTTATTCTATTTCCATCCAAATTGTCTAGGCTATGCATAAACTAGAGTTTAAAGAGTTTGTATATACTACACTGTATACAATAATAATTATTTGTTGGTTTTAATCTGCAGTATTCCTTAATGTGTCTCTGATTAGATTCACTTATGAGCCTCATTAGTACACAGTACTGAATTAATTATAAGAATGTTTTTGTAACGTCTTTAGGAGGTAGAGAAAAATGTTTTTCTTCAAGAAAAGAAGAAAAAGGTTGTCTACGATCTATGCACAGTTACACATGATATTTATGAGTGACTCAAGAACAGAAAAACGAAGTCAAAATGCTTCATCCTTGCTTTGCTTTCCACACATGGGAAACTTTATCTCAAGTTTTAAAAGAATTGAAAGAACAATGTTAATATTCATAGTTGGAACAGTAGTTATATCCTGGTGCACAAAAACGAGCAAGAGGGAACGTTCAATTGGGAAAGAAACAGTTGTTAGTTCTATTAATTTCATAGCATAAAAACAAAACCCAGTTAAACAAGCATGATATATATATCTACTTATATAATATATATATATTACTTATATATATACTTATCATTATTAAATTAAATTATAGCTGTACTTCCAAAGGAGCCTGCTCTTTAAAAAAAAGTTGCAAGATAAACTATATCATGTGGTTTTGGTACATCCAAGTACCAAAGTCTCATAGTGAGTAACCAATTTAATCCACATACAGAGAAAAGAGGGGCTGGCATTTCTCATACCTGGTAGAGTTCTAAGATTTTCTGAAAAAGGCATAGCAAGAGCTGGAGATCAGTAGTGAAAGCCAGACAAATTCACTCCTACCCATAACAGACCTTTTTTTAACGGTCATGATAACTAATCATTTGCACAATTTACCATGGAACAAAGCAGATACTCCATCACTGGAAAATTTAAAATCAAGTCTGAGTGTTTTTTCAGTGAGATGTATTAACTAAGCTGGCAGCACCATGCTTCAGCAGGCAGGAGTGGGGAGGAATTACCTGATGAAATTTGCTACTCTGCATCATGAAGAAAAAAACACACAGAACATAATAAGTATAACCTTCTGCCTATCAACCCAACATCTTTATTTAGTGGTATGCAGTGGCAGGATTTTCACTGGTTTTAAAACCTGTTTTAACCCACTATGTGTTTCTGGAGAGAAGCAGGAAAGGACCCCAAAGAACTACATATGGAAAGCCAGATATAATTACTGAGGTTAACATTTTGCTACCCACAAACATAAGAGTGTTTGTGCATGCTTCTTTCTGCTTTGGCTCAGAGCTAAATCTTTGCAAAGGTTTATATGTTTCCATCACAACTGACAGCTGCTGTATCTTTTGTGATTTTTCACACTGCTATATCACAGAGCTCTATTTAAACTCGATTTTATTTTATTGTGCCCCTCTGTGTTCTCCCTATTGGAATCTTATTTGTATTGGTATTTAAAAGCCAGTGCTATTTCAACTGGGGAAATTACTGCCCCTCTAAAATATATGTATTTATTTCTTTGAGATGTGAAATTACAATGCTCACACAATAGTTACCACAGGGTATAAAATTAATTCACTGCTGAATTAGCAGCTGGAATTACACCCTTGTCATAATGCTTTTAATTAGTCATTACTCATTGGAATAGAATCTTTTTTAATAGTGCTTTCACTTGATGAGACTGATTTTCACTGGGAGAAAAAGCAGCTGTCCCCAGCAATGGTAAATTTGAAACTATGACAAGCCATAGGGTTGTATCCAGGACATACAGTATGCTTTATATCACTCTGCTTGGCAATAGCTCAGTGCTACAGTCAGCACTGTATGGATTGCCCTGTAATATGCCTACAGAGCACCTAATAATCTGCGGTGAGTAATAACAAGAGGCTCCTTATCATGATAGTTTTAAGATCAAATTTAGGAAATTCAACAGGGTTAATAAATAAAAGTTAGACATTCACCTCTGTGCAATAATAGTGTCAAGCCTATTTACAGCTCCATCTTATAGGCTGAATTGAATTGTTATGAAGAAGTGAAGTGTAACACGTTGTTACTCTTCAGTGAAGATCTGAGCTCTGCATAGCAATTGAGGAAGTTACTAGTTGTTATGTGATGGTTTCAGGCCACCTGCATGTCAGGAGACAAACCTAGGAAATGTAGGTGCTCCCCTGTGGTTTCAGTCCTTGTATTTGGGCTAAAGTAAATGAAACTTACAGACCCCAGTTTGGAGTGATGGCAGCAAGGCAGTTATGTCACTGTCCATACTCAAGGGATCACTGTGTTACAGTTGCCAAGGTAAACCATAATTTCCAGTCACAGCTCTGCCTAGTCTCTCTCCTACTTGCAAGAGACATTGGAAGGTGCTCAAGTTCCCTGTGTTAGTGTTGGACGTGTTTGGCTATTTGTTCCACACTTTGTTTCTATTCCCTGCTTCTCTTGCTCCAGGGTCCCTCTTCCTGTTGAGACAAACCCACCTCCACTGACCACAGTACGGCCATGGGCATTTTCCCAATCTTGGCCAGTCCATGAGATGTAGGTGAACATGCTGGAATTGTTGGTTTTAAGAAACCACCAGTTATGTCCCTCTCATCCAAAAATACAACACCATCTCCTAGCACCACTTCAGCTCCTGTGATAAGAATTTACCGTGTTTTTTTTTAGTTAGTTTTTTTTTCCCTGTTTTTCTGCTTCTGCAGAGATTTACAAGAAAACTCCTCAGGTTGATTCAAGTCCAGCCCTACTTTATAAAGGGCAATGCAATGGTGGAAATGAGAGTAAGGTTAAAAGGTTTGTTCATGTCATGTTGGCTGTCCACTGTCAAATATAGGATACTGGACTGTAAAGGGAAGATGTGCTGGGCTACAAGTTGTCTCCCTGAAATATGATGTTTGTGCCTTGTGGTGGGTAATACACATCTCCAACCGTATAATGTAAGAATAGTTCTTGTGTCACTCCTACTCCAACCACTTTACAAAAGCAGTGCATTAGGCAATGATAGCACAACAACTGTCTAGTTAAACCAAATAACCATTACTCTCCCTGCAATTGGAGTTCGTGTAGTTTCCAACCTGTTCTGCTGAGGAAGGAAACCTGCCTAAGACAATGAAATTTGCTTCAGCATTATTTTGAGTTACATACTGTTCTTTGCATCTGTCTTTTCTGAAGAGTGATGTGTACATTCTGCAAGCCAGTGGATAACTGAGTATCATCCTGTCATGTTTTTTTTCAAAAAAATCTATTTTTCACGAAAGTATGTTTTTCACTTCAGTTCGCCAAACCTGAAAAAGTTCATGGGATTAGGAATAGCATATGACAAAACCTCTGTTTCTGTTCCTACATATGTTTTGATCAGCTGCCCAACTTTAACTTAATTTGATTTGACACAGATCTCCTACATTCAACACTCCTATAGGGTGCAGGTCAATAATACTTCCAAGGGAGAAGGTATGTGGGTTCTGAACGTCCATACAAAACTGTTTTGCATGGTTATTTTTAATTCATATTAAGCAGGGAAATTAAGGGCATTCAGGTAGTCTGAAGCGAGTCTAGTCTGAAGTTATTGGTTTGGGGAGGATGTGGGTTTGTAGAGGATACAGTGGGAAATCCAATGTTATACTATCAAATATAAATCTAATAGAAAAACAGACCTCATTGGGTCCATTGCTAATAGGAACAAGTTCATTACAAATTCTGGTTTTTGCTGTTTCTTTTTGTACAATGATATACATTATGACTGTTTTCTTTTTTCCCTTTGGAGAGGAAAGGAAAAAGAAAAACTTTTTTTTTTTTTTTTTAAACTTTGGGTTAACTTTGCCTAGACTAATGGAAAGTGTATTTGTGCATTTCACATAAATGCTCCTTACATTCTCTTCCATGGACCAGATGTTATGGTCATGCTACCTGTCTTGTGAGCAGTCCCTGTTGCTGATACTTCAACACATATTGCACTGTTAGAGCTAAAACTATTTAATTTAGAGCCTACTCCAAACAAACAAAACATAAATAAACATTTCTAAATGCAGTTATGTTCAAAATTTCTTCCAGGAAAAATGTGCCATGCTTCATCATTTCTTCCCAATTAAGATAAAACCATGAATCAATATATAAGAATTTTATATGGGAGGAGAATACAATCTGAGTGAGTTTAGCTGTGATTATTATTCCTGGCTATTATATTGTTAGTTAAAAATCACATTTTTGTATATTCCTATTTATCATTTCATAATCCACATCCTCCTCTTCGAATAAATCTCTTGATAACAATGAATGATGCCATCTTACAAGTGCAGAAATATCATGAAATGGGATTTCTGATGCAAACTCATTGAAATCTTTGTATATTCTCCTTGATTTCAGTGGCCTTTGGATCAGATCCCTGGTGTGTTTATCTAGCTTGAAAATGTTCCCAAGGTTGTGCTGCCCTGAATGAGAAATAAAATAATTCAATTCCAGATATTAAGTAGCTTAACAGAGGGAAAGGAGAGGAGAGGAGAGGAGAGGAGAGGAGAGGAGAGGAGAGGAGAGGAGAGGAGAGGAGAGGAGAGGAGAGGAGAGGAGAGGAGAGGAGAGGAGAGGAGAGGAGAGGAGAGGAAGAAAAGAAAAGAAAAGAAAAGAAAAGAAAAGAAGAGAAGAGAAGAGAAGAGAAGAGAAGAGAAGAGAAGAGAAGAGAAGAGAAGAGAAGAGAAGAGAAGAAGAAAAGAAAAGAAAAGAAAAGAAAAGAAAAGAGCAGAAGAAAAGAAAGAAAGAAAAGAAAAGAAAAGAAAAGAAAAGAAAAGAAAAGAAAAGAAAAGAGAAAAGAAAAGAAAAGAAAAGAAAAGAAAAGAAAAGAAAAGAAAAGAAAAGAAAAGAAAAGAGAAAAGAAGAGAAAAGAAGAGAAGAGAAGAGAAAAGAAAAGAAAAGAAAAGAAAAGAAAAGAAAAGAAAAGAAAAGAAAAGAAAAGAAAAGAAAAGAAAAAAGAAAAGAAGAGAAAAAAAAGAAAAAAAAGGAGATCGTGGTGTGGTTACAAATTTTTCATTCTTTTTGCTGCCTTTTCTCAGTGTGTAGATAAAATTTTTCTCTCTTCTGGGCTAGCAGTTATGCGGATTAAATCATAGGAAGAATTTCATTTAATCAGTTCAATGAATTTTAGCTTATTAGAAATTCGTGTAAATTGTCAAGTTCTAAGTCCTCCCAAGATTACCCTGATTTTTTTTTTTTTTTTTAAGAAGTACATAGAAAGGTTTTATCCATAGACTGTTGGGTTCAGCTAATTACATTAACAGCTAATAAGATTTCCTTGTTTATGCTGTTTGTACAGGAAGATGATTGTCTAATCCTTTAAGCAGTACATTTAATTTTGGTTTCTATTTCAAGTCTTTAAATTGTGTTAACAACTTCTAGTACTCAAGGTAAACATAGTTTAAATCTTAAATGTTTCCTTCTGAGTAGCTTCAAGGATGAAGCTGCTCTGGTTTCATTTCAGACAAGGAACATATTTTTATGCCCACTGGTGCTAAGGTGGAGGGCAATGGAGGAAGCAGGGAACAGGAAAACTATTTTTCTAAAGCAAGTTTGGGACATCATCTGCAAAATTGTCACACAGTGTCTTGCTAAATTGTTCATCGCTACATTGCATTCATTACCACTAATTATCTGTCTGTCTGTCACATATGTCATATCTGGCCATCCATCTCTATGTAACTATTTTAAATTTCCATTTGAAAGAACATAATAAAATTATACTCAGTCTAGCAAACCTTTGTATATCAATTTCATTTCCACTCTTTGGATGTTATGTTTCTGTTGTATCCTTGAAATAAGACTGAAGAGGAAAGTAAGTCTAAAAAGTCTTGCATAGCAAAGAAACTGATGTCACTACCTAAAATTGCATGCAGATACCATTGTCAGTTAGACTTCCTTTGCTTTGTCTAGTTTTTATTAAAAATAAATAAATAATAAAATCAGTGATGCTGACAGTTTTCAGTATGACAGCCCTGGAGATTTGATGGGTTTTCAATTTTTTTCTTTTTTCTCAACCTCTTGTATTTCAACACCAACACTTATTCTGGTTCTATGCATCCATTTTAAAGATTTCTCCTGTAATACAGAAAAGTATGGTGTCTCAAGGTATCATCCAAGAAGAGTAATACTCCATTCTCTGTGACATTTCCACTAGTGTTTCTCTACAAGAATTTTCAGCCAGTGATCCATTATTTCTAGGCAATTCATGGAAGGTGACATAGAAAATAAATTAATGTAATTTCTCAAAAAACTCTACCTAATACAGACATCTGAAAGTATCTGAATCTCCTGGGGAGAATTTGCAGAAAAAGACTATACATAAATAAATAAATAAGTGCAGATATGTCTACCACACACTCTGGAGAACATATTAGCTTCAGTTATTGCTTAAGGAGGCATCTACACCTGAGATAGCTTAGGGGATATACTGTAAGGAGAGAGACTTGTAAACAGAGAGATTAGACTTCAGCTATTAATTCTGTCTTGGAAGAGTGAGTAAATCACTTCCTTCATTTCCATGTCTACAGACGAGAACAGTTTATGCCTCTTCTCCTCTTTCCTTTCCTTCTTATCCTTCCTCTGGGTTAAGAGAAGGAATTTTCTTGTATTAATAAAGAGAAGATTCGAGTAAAGATTAAGGAGAATGAACATAATAATTTTTGAAGGAAGGTACAGAAGTTACTGTGGGATTCTTGTCATGATCTGTGCAGGGACTTCCACTATTCAAAAATCTCATAAGTGATCTGGAAAAGTGAATGAATAATGTTGGAACAAAATTTGCAGATAGTGAAAAACTTGGAGAGACTCAAACTAAGGTAGCTAAATCTGAAGCAGAGTGGGAGAAACTGTTGGATATCTCATGATATTGAGCGAGACAATGATAAAACAGGGAATGAAAGCCAAAATAAAGTAATGCACCTGGGAACACTAATTCTGGCTGTCCATATTTAGTGATGGGTTCAGCAGGAAGCTTCTAACAAATTATCTTGGCTGTGGCAAATCTTAGTGCCTGAAGCTTGCCCCCAGCTAATCATATCCACCGTCTCATTTCTGTCAGTCTGAAAAACGACTATGTTTTCTTCTTCAACAGTAAAGTTTTTGTGACTTTTTCTAATTTCCAAATATTTCATAGGACCAAGTCAGAATGCAGAAAGAATACTTAAGGCAGTAAAACCAACAAGAGGTAACTTCTAGTAGGGGTGAATCAAAGTGGAAGGAAAGGGGTCATAAAGGAACTAATGATATAGATCTGCTGATGTTATAATATAATGATATAGATTCAACACCTATATATATAGATTCAATTCTATAATTTTATATAGATAAATATAATGATATAGATTCATAACTCAGCAGAAAGATTATGAAGTGAGTGCGGACAATTCCCTGAAAACATCAGATCGGTGGTTAAAACCAACAAGGCAATTATTAAGAAAAACACCAAGAACTAAACAGAAAACCCTACAGCGCCACTGCGTAAATCTGTAGTGCACAACCACCGTGACTCCTGAGGCAGCTCTTATTCTGCACCAAAAAAAGGGGCACACTCAAAAGGACAAAAAGCAGAATGACAACTTAATAAGGAAAGTTAGAATGACAATGAGGTAAAGAAAGACAGAGGACACTGGAAATCCTCAGCTTCTGAGACAGATGACAGGTATCCTAGGTATCCAGTTAGTTCTCAGAAATCACCTGTGATGCGAAGACAGTGGAAACGAGACGATGGGTTGCTGCTTTCAACAGTTTAAGAGCAAAGAACACACAGTGTTTTTATTGAGTGTCAGAATTTATAATACTCAGAACAAAACATTTTCCAACATCACATAACTAAATCGTGGAATCTGTTGACACAGTATTTTGTAGATGGTCAAAATATCAATGGATTAAAGTAGAAGTTAAATAAGAAAGAGCCTCACTGTTACCTGTTATATTCTTTAATCTGGGTATAACCTCTAGTTCAGTGTTGTTAGAAACTGGGGCGGGGGGGTTATATCACAAATATTTTCAAAAGCATCCAATATTATCCGCTGTCAGCAACTGAGAAATAGCCTAGTTGGTATTTTGCCTGACCTAATAATGCAACTGTTTTTATGTTGTTCTCTTTTACTCACACTAGTAGTGGAATTATTTTAGTTATGACTGCACTATATACAGAAGACATTGAGCCCTGTATCTGGATCATAAGCAAAGATGAGTTCTTGTTTATCCATATAATATCATGTAAACTAACAACAATACATTACAGTTATCAACATGTATTTCATAGAATTGTCACTGTCACCAATATCAGAGCATGCTATGGGTGTTTTTTATCTCTAGGAAGGAAGAATGAAATCTATGTTTTATATTTTAGCCAGTAAGGAGTTTCCATGCTGTCACTTTTCAGATGGGGAAACAGAAGTGGAAAAATAAATATTTCTCCATAACTCCATTTCCTATCAGTAAAAACAGAATAAACAATTGTGAGCTAGTATTAAGAAATGCTATTTAGAGCTAGTTTAAATTGTTGCATTTCTGTCCATGATTTCCTGGTTGATATAATGAGTCACCCCTTGATATCCTTGATCTTTTTCTTACATAAACATAAAGCTGCAAGAAAAGTGGATGATGCCAACACACTCATTTCAGTTAAAAGTCACTATTCACCTGCCAATGAAAAAAAATGCTAAAGGAGACTTTTTTTTTCTTTTTTTTTTTTTCCTGCCAGTCCTCTGAGGAAACTCAGACTTACAGGTATAAAAAGTACTGGATGTAATCGTCTTATCCACCTAGTCCAAAAATGAATAAAGACCTTATTAGTCTGATGTTTTTTAACCTTATCATTTCCATTACAGTGATAGACAGCAGAAAACAGAGTAAACAGAAATATGCTCATCTTCACAGAGGATCAGACTGCCAGAGCTCAGGCTCTGAGTTGTCTGATAGATTATGGCGGAGATAAGGAAGGCCTTTGGTTCATTTTTGCTAGTGATAACTCACCAGCAAGGGGGAACTGACATTCAAGCTCACGCTTCTGCCTCTGATAATCATATTATAAAATCAGAATTTTTATTAGGCCCCAGTTTGTTGCAAAAGATAGAATAGAAAATTTTTACGTTTTTGTAATCTCCTCAGGACACAGTAGCACAGATGAAATGTACTAGACAATGTTAAGGCAGAATAACTGATGCAGTAATCCAGGAGGTTATATGAGTATATTGTAGGTGTAATGTGTTTTATAAAGTACACTGCAAATTTATCTTTGCTTCTAAACTCTTTTGGACATGAGGGTAAAAATTAATATCTTAGTCTGGCCTTGAAATGCAGAAAAAAAATTAGTTGGACTTTATCAATACCATTTTTCCGATACTCTTAAAATGGGTAAAAATTAATTTCCCTCATTTGCACTTAGAATATTGTCTTGTAACTTCTAGATGGAGAATTTTCACTTCGTTATCTAAATGAGAAAAACAAACTAATAAACAAACAAAAACATAGTACTTCTATGTAAGCCATATATTTGTAGCTGAAAAATAAGGTGTCTAGTTTGTGAATTCAGTTCAATAACTGCTTGAATTCGGGTTGTTCTTTATGTTGATTGCTGACTCCTTACTACCTCCATCACTAGCTTGAGTGTCGATGCAGAAAGGAAATTCTTTAGAACTTGTTGACCAATTGTTGGACTTTTTCATCACTATCATATATCCAAAGATTGTTTTCACTATCCATAATTTCTGAAGACAGTTTCTATCACATAAAATTGTTTTGGGAATGGAGGGGAGAAGAAGAATTGTTGTGGGGGTTTTGATTGAAACTTAAACATTTCTAGCTAAAAAGTGATTTATTGGAAAAGCAATAATCTGTTTTGTTAAAAAGACATTTTTCTTCAAAATCACTATGTTTTTATTGATCTGCTGCAGTGGTTATATACACCCCCATATTTCAATCCAGGGAAATGGACTCTATAACATACTCTTACTTCAGGTGTATGATATCTCTTTTCAACACTGGAAGCAGATTGAGGAGGTTAGACCTTCACATTCTAATGATTATTGAATCTTTTGGCAGCTCTTCCTCAATACTTGAAGGACAAAATAAGTATAAAAAATAAAAATTAAGAGGCAGTCAGAATTCTTGTCTGGATTGAAGATTCCTTCAATGAAAAAAAAAAAATTTTAAAAGGCTTGTGTTTCATTTGAATGCATTTTCTTTTCTTTGCAGACTGGTCCCTCAGCGAAAGCTCTGTTATAGTATAAGGATGGTACATTATAATTGTCAAGTGAAATTAGACTGGAATTGTACTCTAAATGTTAATATTGTGCATGTGTGCTTAAATAAAATATATTATACTTGTCAGCTTGAAAGAGCTGTAGAATTGTAGCAGTGAGAAAGCTATCTACCCATCCGAACCGCTAGCAAAAATTAATATTCGGCCAGTTATAGAAAATCACTTTTATCTCTACAGGTTGCATGAAAACTGCAATCCTTTTTACCCGTATTTGCAGCAATATTCCTGTGATTTCAACAGGACTTATTGCCCCAGCTGTTAAGTACTACACACATATTCTAATAATAGCCTCTGCTGAGGGCTATTGAACCAAACACGCAGATGTTCTTAAGAACCAAACATACCGATGCTCTTAAGCCTGAAAGGAGCTCTATAATCCATGTAATAGCAGGTCCCCTTGTCAAAATCAAGCCTGAGGGACTGACTGTGATTTAGCCATCCATAGACAGCTGCTCTTTGAAACACCAGAAAGAATTCCTCCCTTCCCACTGTAGAAGTCAGCTGAAAAGGGTAAATTTACATTTGTAAGACATGATGTATATCTGAAAGCCCAATTATATTTGCAAATGCCTGTGTTTGCTGGTGGATTATTATTGGGGAACGAAAGCTATGGGGATTGTACTGCATAACTGTGCGAAGGATCTCAGCTTTGGCCTTGATCCTCAGAAGCCCAATAATCTGCATGTTCCTACTCAGTCATGACACAGGAAAGCTATTTTGGGGGAGGAAATTGCAAGGTCTAGAGCTTTCTCTCAAAGAAATGACTTGCAGAGCTAACTTTAAAAGAAATCTCACTTGCCCTGTCAGGGCTCTGGTTTCCATAACCTACTCGCCCCCAGGAAGACCCATGACTTAATGCTTCTTAACAGGTTAGTGTTTCTTTTACTACAAAGATCATGACAGTGCCACAACCTTACTTAAGAGAAGATCAGCTATATAAAAGGAGGATTAATCAGCACAAATTCTGAGTCAGACCTGGGCTGGGCATGCTGGGCATACCTTTCCCATAAAACTATTCAGACAGCCCTCTGGTCTCTTTCCCAGGGCTGAGTGTCTGCTTGGTTCATCTTCATAAAATTGTGGATGAACACTGTCCCAGACAAAACTAATATTCAGGGAAGCAGGAGATTCAAATTCTCCAGATGCACTCACAACTGCAATTAAAGATACCTGTTGAACAGTGCTGGAGACCCAAGCCCTCTTTCTACCTAGTGAGAATACCATGTGTAGATATCATTGGTACTAGCCGATGTTTGATGTAGTGTGTCCAAGAACCAATTTTACTGAAACCATCTCAAAAAAGTCATTTGTGTTTTGGGAGAGCTTAGAAGCCACCGAAACTTTCAAAGACCGTTTTAGAAAACACAGTATTAAAAATATTATTGGAAGATTCATTGTATGCAGCATTCTCTATCCTGAGAAGTCTAAATAAAGTTAGAAATATACATGTATATGTGCAACTATTCAAACACATAGATGTATGTAACTATGATGTGCATGCACATGTGTACACACATTAATTAATTCTGATTGATACTATAGAATAAAATGATTCCAAGAAGCTGTTCCCCCAAGTACTCTCTGTCTCCAGGGAACTGCTACTCAATAGGTTGCAATTCCAAGTGAGCCATTGTCATAAATTCACCCAACATGCCACTCTGCATATCCTTTTGGGGAGCAACCATCCCTTACAGTACATGAACAGCCTTCTTTGGCTGTTAGTTTGGTGCTATGGATCACATGTGCTGTAGGCGTTGCAATGCAGGTTTCTTTCCTTTTTCTAGTCACCCAACAGACATGTTAAATCAACATCAGCTGCAGAGTTTCATATTCTGGCACATCCCAGCCTGACAATAGTTACAATATGAGACCCCTGCCTCAGCATGTCTTTCAGTAAGACTAAATTATTCCTGACAAATAGATGCTTGCAATAGCTGATGAAAAATGGATGGGCTTGCCTGACATAAACAGGGTTTCGGAGAAGGAACTTACTGACTGGCTTGCACAGTTTCTCTTCTTGATGGGGATTGCTAAGTCCTTTTCTCATCATCCTGCTGGTTTCCTTATGCAACTGTGTTCATTTTCCCCTCTCTCTCCTTCCTCCTTCTCTTCCCTCCTATCCACAACTTCTGATGATATCAAAATGTCTGAGTCAAAATTTAGTTTTAACTTTTGTCTCTCAATCTCCTGAAAGCTGAAACCTGCTCAGCCAGAATATTTTGCAAATACATTGGTGCAAATAAGTCTCAACCAAATTCCTTCCTTCTTGGTTGTGCTTTTTTTTTTTTTTTTCCTTCATTTTACATGTATCAGATTTTCAAGAGCGTCATCAGCAAAAGCTATTTCAGCAGCTCATATTCCACATAGAATAAGGAGAATAACAGGTGACAAGAGAGAAGCAAAATAATGTTTCATGAATGCAGACATCCCCTTCTGCCTGAAAATGATCCTCCCAAAATATACATGCTACAGCCTTCACCATTTCCCTCTCCTTGTGAAGACATCATGATGCCAGAATGAGTGCCACCCACATAAAATATCATGCATTTTGCAGGGCTTAAATAAAAACGCCTCCCCCAATTAAAACAAACAAACAGAAAGCAAACAGCAGAATCTGACATGAAGTGACCTTAAACGCCTTGTACTGTAATTCCTCTGACTTTATAGTTTCCACAGGACATATCATTATCACATACTGCCCATTGACAAGCACGATGGGAGTTGAATCTATGGGGAAAATGGCCCTTTTAGGAAGGATAGTGGCAATTTCATTCCTGCCACACCTGCAGAGAACAGTTACAACTCTCTTTGTAATCTGAATGCCTTTTTTATGACATAGATGACAAGAAAGTGCACTGATTTGGAGTATTGCTTGCAGGCAGTCAATACCAGTGATGAAGTTTTTGAAAATCAGGTTCACTCCTTGTATAACCAAACTGTAATCCATGGGGAAATTAATGGCCTTTCTACACTCTTAAATCTGAGTAAAAGAGGTTCATTTCATCCCACTGGAAATAGAAACAGAGGGAGAGAGAGAAAGGGAAAGAAAAAGAATAAAACCCAGTACACAATAAGAATGGTTTGATCAGCAGCCTGAATTTGTGAAACAAACACTAGCTCTCCAAACTGATTCTATGATCTCAGTTGAGTGGAACTGTTAGATGTGTTTAGATGTTTAATAAGACTGTTTAAGGACACTAAAACATCTGATGCCTCTGGGCATCATCCTTCAGGTACTTTTACACTATCAAGTTAGAATACTCTTAGTTTAGTCGAAAGTTCTCTTCCCCCAGCTGCTCACTGCGCACATGGGTAGGATCACTTCTTTCAAGGACAGTTCACAAAACAGTATAGGGTTCTCAGCCTTGATTCCATGGAAGCGGTTTGTGTCAGGAACTTTCAGCATCGCTGTGCAGAGTGGCAAAGAAAGGCAGAGAGATGCTGTAGACTGCCAAAATGGGATAGGTCTTGTACTGCAAGTGTCCCATGATTTTGTAGTTCTTCTGGGTGTTTGTGTTAAATAGCTCGTGTGCACACAGCAGAGTATAAACAGTGACTGGACAGGAGAGACCTCACCACATGGTCTGTGCTCACTAAGAGCCTTGGTTGTGTTCCTGTATCTGTCTCAAAGGGATCAGGTGAAAAGGTAAGCACTTTAATGATGCATTCACAGAGGTCACACACATGTACGCAGGGTGTTTCGTTATTTAAAAGGAGTGTGTAATTCTCTAGAGCAGTGCATTTTTTCAAGAGCTCTTTCTAAGTGGCAAGGGAGAAGAGGCTGTTACTGCATGATAAGGAAGTTTCTGAATGATAATTTAGAGATAATCTTTTAAAATTTGATGCAACCTCATTACACACACTTCTAAGTGACATAACTACAAGTTTTAATTATTCCTATCTGTCTTACAGCTCTCTCAAGAAGGCTTTCCAAAAATCGTACGGCTCAAAGCTGAACTGGGGCCATACAACTCATAAACTGTACTACAGCTGTAGGTGGCTGGAAATAGGTCTGGTCTAATTGCTTGCAAACATTCAGTGAAGTGATAATATTGAACAATTAACCCACAAGCAGTGTCACATTGTTTTTCCTGCCGATCTCAATTTTAACTTGTTTCTTAATGCTATACTTAATGTCACTGAGACTCAGGACAATATATTGTCAATAGGTGTGAGTTGAAGAAGAATAGTCTGAAGTATTATTTTTAATCCTAGTTTATATGTAACTGTAAATCCTATTCCTAGCCATGTGCTTGTGGAGAGAGTGACAAAGATTCTTATTTTCCATATTCCAAGCAGTTAATGTGTGAGGAGAAAGATAGGCAGACAGAGCCAAAAACAAAGACCGATAGGGCTAAAATTCACTATAATCAGATGGTAAGATATGTCATCTGAGACCTTTTCCTTATCCTATACAGTTTGCTCACTTGTAGCAGAGAAGTACATTGTACAAAGAGGCTTTATTTAATACCAAAAATCTCACACAACCCTTTCCCTTCACTGAGTCAGCAGTTGTGAATTCAGCTATGACGGAAACTCACTGAAACAGCTTGTTTCACTTGCTGAGTCCTGAAAGAAAGAAAGAAGAAGAAACGTAGAAACATTTATATATTTTTTTTCTAATATTGCATACACAAAAAAGAATGCTTTATGAATTACTCTTATATCCTAAACTTGAGCAATCTCTGTATAACACCACTGATACCTAACATGATATGTTCTAGGATTGTATTTGACTTTTAAACGTGCAGCATCACTTTGGGCAACAGTCATACCTGACTCTTGACTATATTCATATTTTCCTTGTGTTGTTTCCAGCTGACATACTGTATTTATTCATTTATTTATTTATTTTTAATACTTATGTTCTAACCACATAGATTTTATGTGCATTTTGGTATTTACGAATACATTTTGAATTCTTGTTTCCATCCCAGCATTTAGACTCAAGTTCTTGAATTCTTTCTGTAGAAAGACTGTGACCATCTGTGTAACAATACTTTCCATCTTCATTTCATCACAATATTGGCCTAATAAGCAGCAGTGTTTTAATACAGGATTGTTATTGAAAATATTAGGTGTGATCAATTCTAAAACGTGTCCTTGATGAACTGAAATAGTTACCTTTTTCAAGCTTTGTATACCTTCCTTCAATACTGTTTGTTATCTTCTAATTGCTTTTTTCCTTTATCATAGTATTCCTTTTTCAATCTCTCTCTCTTTTTTTTTCCCTTCACTATTTTCTTTCCTGTTTGGAACCTATAGAATACTTTTCTTAAAATAAGAACACTTGTCTTTCCTGGAAGTGCAATTCCCTTTTCCAAAAGAGCAGTTGAGTTAATCTTGTGTTATCTACCTCTGGGAAAGCTATACTTTATTTGATCCACTTTTTAAGTTACTTCGACATCTTGAATTATGCTTTACCCAGATATGTTTGAAACATTTGAACATTACAAATGAGCCTGCATCATCATTTTCCCATTTTTTAATTATACATACACTATTTGGTCTTCTCCAGTCTTACTATATCACTCACTACGCTCTACCACACAACATATTAAAACTCCTTGGACTTTTACTGTCATGGGCACTTCCATTTTGAAAGATACAGTAATGTTTCCCCATTTTGAACCTGCTAAAATGGGACTAATCCCAAGAAAGAATGATCAAACTTATCAAGAGAAGAAACCTTGCATTTAAATTACTGAATTCTCATATCTTGTTTTTAACTGATTGATTAGACAGTTGAAATAAATCTTCTTTAAAGTACTAGAGAGCTTGAGGGTTTATTAGATTAATCTGAAAAAAGGAACAAGTATGATGTGCACTATGCAATGTCTTTCAACCTCATTGCCTGCATATTAGGCTGCAAGAAAAGAATATTTAAATGTCTGTTTATTAACTGATTGTCAAAGAGGTCTGATTATTTCAAGGAGATAGCATTGCACAAGAAAGAGTGAGATGAACTGAAGAGTAACCAAATGATTGATTCATTCCCTTTGGAGGAGGGGCAGAAATAAAATAAAATAATGAAACATAAATGTGTCAGATTCATTTATACTGGATTGATATTTTATGTAGCTCTTTTTGAAGTTGAAATTAAATTTTTTTAAAAGGTATTATTAAAAGGGAAATGGGAGGTAACCTTCCATCAAGATACCATTATTTTAATATGTCTTTAAAAAAATGAACTTTTTTCCTGAAGTGTGCTACTAAATTGATTTATGAAGATCTAAGCAGTAATTATGAAATGTACTTATCTAGACACCTTCTGTTTCTATTGATCCTACACATTATTCTGATGAAAAGCTCATAATTCACAGCATTCTTGATGTTTAGATTTGTTGAAATTATTTATAACTTGCAGTCCAAGTGTGTTGCTAATGAAATGAAGTTTGAAACTGATTTGAAATGCACAAAATTGTCTGTTTTCAGGCCCTGAACACAGATAGTTACAGCACTCTGCTTTGCAACACACAAATGAGGAATGCAGCACCACTGCAGAAAAAAACAGGATCGGTTTGGGGAAGGGTGGTGCCAGTCTTTCCAAGGGTTTCAGATCAGGAAAGCAGATAAAACCAGGAGATTAAGAAACTTCTGGAACTTTTGAAATAGACAAAAAAAAAAAAAAGTGTTTTGATGGACGCTAGGAAAAGAAACCTCATTAAGTCTGTCCTAATGCTCATCTGCTAGTGACAGTTACCTCTTTCAAGAACCTGTGTTTTAATTTCTTCAGAGATTTTCTCAGAGCCAAACCATCTGTTGAAGTTGTAACTGCTCCTACAATTAGAAATTTCTGGGCAAGGAAAAAAAGAAAAAAAAGGAAGAAAAAGAAGAATAGCCATTCCTTCTCTGATCAGTGAGGACTGAATAGACTTCCATTTCTTATCACAATACTTGCTCCAAAATTGCCTTCTCATGGGGTCATTGCGGGGGGAAGATACGATGCCTTATATCAGTCCTGAGAGCTCCTTCCCACTGCTCTGCTGTCACCTGAAACCCACACAGGAGGCAGTGCAGAGGAGGCAGCCTCCCCTCTGTGGGTTTGCTGAGAGAAAAAAAGTATGGAGACTAGGGGAAGAAAATAGGGAAAAAGTAAGAGGGCAGGTGATTTAGCAAACAGCTGGTAATGCTCTGACCACAGTTCAGCCTGGGGGGATGTGAAACAGGGGTGAAGTGTCATAGTATTTGGCTACTCCTTGTGATGTTACTGGGATTTTATTTTTCTTGCATGTGCTTTTCTTAGGGACAAACACCAGTATTTGTGTCTCTGTATTGAGTTCAGGCGCCCATTTCTCTTTTTGCCTCATGCAGGCACAAACCCTGTTATAGACTCTTTGGGCACCTTTTGCATCTGCAAATAACAAACTGCCACAACAATTTGAAGAAACAATGACATTTATGCTAAACGCTTTTCTCTGTTACCAGATAGCAATGACCTCAGATCTAGTCCACAGGAGGAACTCTGCCAGAGACACAGCTATGGCAACCCAGCCTGACATCCATCAGAGTCATTATCTTTTATCATTATGGTACCAACTAACAGCTTCAAGGACATCTCAACAGTCCCCTTATTGACAGATTGCTAGCCCCATAGCAGAAAAGAAACTGGTCTAAACTACCATGGAGATTATACTTGGAAATTCCTTGTCCACATCAAAGCCCACTGATGCACAAAACAAAATTTTATTTTCCTACCATTATTGCCTCATTGAATGCTATATTGGATTAGGATAAGGACATGTTTCCTCATCCAGAGGGGCCTTTCAAATGTCTTTGGTAGGCCTTCCACTAATACACATCTTGGTGTTATTCAAAAGAAAACAATCATCTGCCACAGTCTCTGTGAAACAAAACTGCAAGCCACAGATGACCCAGAGGCTGTAAATTACCCACCCCTCAATCAAGTAATACAAAACAAGGGATATCCAGGGAGCTGTCAGAAGCACATGATGCCACAATCAACTACAGCATTCTGCTAGTAACCAAACACAGCACAAGGACATTCTAAAACAATTCCATAAAGAAGTACATGAACAGGAGCACAATGAATGATAAATACTAAACAGACACTGATTTTTTTTTTTAATCCAATAGAACTTTAGCTGAAGCCAGATAACATCCCTATTGGCACCGATCTTCACATTTGAAGATTACGCTAGATCTTAATAGAATTAGGAAATAGCAACTGCTCAGCAAAAACAAAAGAAATGAAGCTCACTAATGTGCTTGAATCCCAAGAGTCACTTGCATTTCTCTTCAGCATGTTGTCACACACAGCAGCCAACAAGTGTTGTGCATGGCATTTGGAAAGGAATCTAAATTCTAAAGCAGGTAAAAATGTCTTTATTTAAATTCAGCTATTCTCTTTTGGAAAAAACTGACCGTCAACATCAGAACTTTCTTCAAATATGTCCATGTTTCTTAAATTTCATTTAGGAAAAAAATAATAAAAAATAATAAAAAAGAATAAAAAAGAACAAAAGAGATTATACCAGTCTTTGTCTCATAATGACTTCTTATTTTTAACTCTATTCTCAGAAAACAGACATTCAAATAAAGAGAACAAAAGAAACCTGTTCAAACTATTTTAAAAACTTAAGCTGAGATTGTCTTCCACTATCAATCTCCTGGGGCTTTCAGATTCATTTTATAAAATGATTCAATGCTACACTGACTTTATCCCTCCAATTGTTTTGTGGAGCTCCTGTTTCTGATACAATAACCAGTTATTTCTGATCCTGTGCACATTTGCTCTGTCTGTTTTGTAAGCCTCAATGTTTAAACCTACTGTTACCCAATGTTAATCCCAAAATAATACACAGTCACCCAAATACACCCAGGGCTGACTGCCAAGCATCGAAGGAGGTACCCAGACATTTACCTGGAACGTGTCCTGCACACAGACTGGGTGGAACAAGGAGGTTTGGGGCTGTGAAAAGCCTATATTTTATCATAAGTACATGTTATGCCTCTATCTCTGTCCCTTATTTCTAATGAGATGTCAAACCAGAAATATTTTCTCCTGAACATAGGTGCAGTCTATATTTGTCACATCCTTAGCCAAACAGGACTTCATTCCTCACAAGGAATTTGGAAGAGAGAATACTGATGATAGGCATCAGGCCCTGATCTCAATGACCAAATTACTCAAGTTGTTAGGTGGGCAAAAAAACATTGTCATTATAAAGTCAACAATGTTAAAAGATACTGCATTAGGATTTATTTACTTTTCCACTATTTTTACCATTTTTTTGTAAACTTCTCTCCCTTCCAGAGTCTTTGGAGTTTGGTGATCAATTTTAACAAACTCCAGTTCCCTCAGCAACTTAACCAGAAACTTACTCTCAACTTTGAATAACACTTTATTCATTTAGTTTCAGAGGTCCTGACTCATTTCATCTCCAGATACAACCCTTCTCTAGTGCTGGTGTTTCTGGTCACAGTGTTTGCAAATTCCTGGAAAATTAAATGGACAGTGAGCTCTTTTCTGGCGTCAATCCAGTCAGCTGTGCTACCAGCTGTCCCTGCTTTATTTTTTTATATATATTTTTTATTTTTTATTTTATTTATATTTTTTTTCCTCAGGGGGTGGGGTGAGAGTGAGAGCTGTGATTTTTGAACAAAAGAATTCTACAAAATCTTAGCCAAGAAAACAAGAATTACTGTAATAACAAGGAAGCAGATTAAAGGGTGAACACTACAGACTGAAGACTGAACCAGAGGCTGGGGAAGTTGATGAGAACTGCTCTTCCATTGCCTACTGCTTACTGCATGTCATATTACGTCTTTAATGACCTTCAGTCAAAGTTGGTTTAATCATAGAAAAAAAATGTCCACTGAGTTTTACTGTAACAGATTCTGCACTTTATGTGTCATGAGTAATCAGTAAAGAAAGAAAGGGAATACCTAACTTAGTGAAGACCCATAACTTTATGATGTATAGGAAACCTCTTTCACAAGGACAGATATAAACAGAGTTGAGGTTGCAGATCGATGTCCAGTGTGGCCTGACAAGTTTTGGCATAAGACTCCAAAGAAGTGTTTTGCAAAATGCCATCTGAGGAGAGGAAAACTCACAGAGCTTAGAAAGTTTTCTTTGGAGTTCAGCCCTTGGGACAATTATATTCCAGAGAGCCTCAGGGGGCTGCTGCCAACAGAAGCTTGATTAGCTGTCAATCATCGTCTTGCTATACTTTCTTGTAAAGAGTTCTTTTCAGGCTAACTCATTATTTTATGATATATCCTGAGGTTGCATGCATCTACTCTAAGAAAAACTAGGAAAGGATATTGTGACTGAAGAAATTTGGTACAGAATATACCTTTCTAAGTATTGGGATACACCACCTGTGTTTCAAGGACAGAATCAGATTAGTTTTATATCACCCTTCTTCTTATTGAATTTTCTTGGCCAGTATGTAACAGCCAGCTTTGTGAAATCTATTTCATTTGCGGCATTACAACATGAATAGCCACCAGCACAGTTGTGTATAAAGACATGTCCACATTCATCTTTCTATATCTCCCAAGGATGGTCCATCTGGTAAAAAGAAATGCACTGAACAGGAATACCAGACACCAGTGACTGGACATTCTTGGAGGTTGGGATTCTAAATCAATATTTGCTGGTCTTTTGACATCTTGTCTGTCTCCATGTTGTATAGAAATTATAAGGACATTGTCTTTTAAGCAAAGCTGTACTGAAGTCAAATACATATTGACTCCATACTAATAAAGTACTTGATATATTTCATGACAAATGCATACTATTATGGCTGTTGGGAATGAAAACAAACAAAAAAATAGCAACCTGTTTCTCAGTCACTGTTAACAACCACAGCAGAGTGAGCACATTTGTATATAATGCTGTTCTCACAGAGCACACCAGACATCTATCTAAGATGTAGATGTAACCTAGAGTTAGGGATAAATCAAATAAAACAACAAATGACAGCAGGGAAAAAAAAAATGTACCTCTTCCAGGCAGAAATTTATCATTAGCTTTCAAAGGTATTCTAAGGTAGAGAAGAGGCAAGAAGTCTCCAGAGTACTATGAGTGAATATTCCCATGTACGTGGGAAATACATTCCCATAAATTTCAAAAGCTATCAATGCAAAGTGATGAAACTGAGATTTGCCTTGAGCTTGAGCTCCAGTATTCAAGTACAACTGAATCCTGATTCAGTTTCATGTTGTGGGCTTGGTGTTTCTGAACCCTATTTCTTCTCTTTTCTCTCCCTTTGTGTCTTCTGCACCCCATCTTTTTTTCTCTTGTTCTTGCTTTTGCTCTGTCCCTCCTACTGATGCCTTTACAGTAAATAGCACCTGAAAAATCACATCCAAACAACTTCATAACACCACAGGATATATGGAAAATAATGTTTTCAATGTAGGCATACAGGCAAACTGTGTTTTCCATCTCTACAATAAGCAGAAATACAGACAGACAATAGGTCTTTTAGAATATCCAACATGACTTTCCAAATGTGTGTTTGATTCATCCTTCATTAAAATATCCATGTATAAAAATGAGGGAACCTTATGTTCTACAGCTTATAGTTCTCTGCTTAAAATTAATTTGATTCAAAAGTGGTTTATTATTATTAAAGGTTTGTGGGCTTTTTCTGTTGGTTAGTTATACAGATGGAGTTTTGTTTGTTTGAGAAAGGCCTTACAGCAAAAAATCCTCTAACAGCATTTAAGGTAAATTTACAAAAAGATATCTCAGAAAATAAATATTAGACTGGTAAATATGAGTATTAATATGGACAGCCTCTGCCTGAAAAGCCTCTTCATCTAGTCAGGAGGCAAAAGCTCTTTTTACCGGAGGTAAATTCACATGAAAATTTGTTAAATTGTTATTAGTTGAATAGCATGACAATAATATGTTTCAGGCATTTGTTTGTCAGGCTATGAGATTTTCCAGTAATACAGAAGAAAGAGGGTTTAAAAATTATTTGTCACAGGTTTATTTAGGTCTATAGTAGCCTGGCATTTGGTGTTACTATGACACAGAATGCCCTTCATGACAGGGTAAATTAGTAGTAAATCCCACAGTGAGTTTGCCCATCACCGAAATTTATTCTCCATTAATTTGTCAAGGGAATGGTCTTCGTCTTTCTCAGCATGCTGAGAGCACCACATATACCTCTACTGCTCCTGCGTGTTCACAATAAACAGAAACATTCATTCCGGAAAAAGTCAGTGCATGGAGACCATCCCAGAAATGTTCACAGCCTCCTCTCCCCTGACCTGAAACCTCTGTGTTTGCCTGTAGATACCATGTCACCAAATGTCAGGCCTTGCTAAGGCAGCAAACTCCAATTTCCCTATTAGGCATTTAATGAAACACTTCATTAGAGAATAGACTGATAGACTCCTGATAGTGTGAACTCACTGGGAATGAGCAGAATAGATTAATTTAGGCCCAGAGGTATTTCCTAAAACCTTCTGTTTTTTTGTAACTTTTGCCCATAGCAGTCTGCTGCAGAGCTGCTCCTCTAGATTCCTTATACTCCTTTTTTTTTTTCTTTTTTTTAGTTTAGATTAAAAGTTTGGGATTGATAACTGAAGTATAATTAATATAAAATAGGTGGATGATTTAAACTAGAATCACTGTGGGACATGAATCCAAGTCCAGAGGGAAGCAAGGAAACACTGAAAATGAAAGAAGTACACAGGCAAGTGTACACCATGGGAAATTCCCAAGAAAGCAGTCGGCTTTTTGACTAGCACAAATCTGACTCTGAAAAAATGAGGAAGAAACCCTGTTTATCTAGCCAAAGCTAAGAAAGCACTTTGATCTCTGTGCCCATATGTCACATAAGAAAGGGACAATATTGGACACAGCATGTGCATTGGATGTGCTTGTGACACCTGTTGCAGTGGAGGATTTTGCTTCAAGTTTACACCATGTCTCTCTCGCTAGATCCCAGTCCTTGTATAGACCTAGATCAACCTGCCATATGTGAGGACTGAGGATCTCCCTTTTCTATTTGTTCAGGATTTTCCTTCCTCGGACAGCCCATGACAGCATGTGCTCCACTGTAAACAAATTGCTACCTTATCCCTATCACATGGCTATTGAAATGTGCTCAGCTGTCTTTAAGATGCAAGTTCAGCCATGGCTCTGGCTTTGGGTGCTTTATTGCTGTATATGATTTTCCTGATCCCAGGTACATACTGCATACATTTTCCTGCAACAAAATTATGGATATTTTGTCTGTCTCTTTTTATCAAGAATGTTTCTTTTTCTGGCTCAAGCCAGAGTTTCCCCCCTCCCAGTCTCTGCATCTCTCTGAGGGGTTGAGGCTCCCTGGCTCATCATTTATCTTCCATTATCAGTGTCTCATGTGAGGATATTGGCAGTTTTACTAATTCAGCTAAGATGCTCCTTCAGTGAAGTCTATCAGATGTATTCAGTGTTTAACACCAAGTTTCATGAGAGTAGAAGGGAGAGACATTACTAGATCCCCAGCAACAGCATTCACCAGGAAGTACAGCTTTTTCATGTTTTCTGTCTTTGGGAAAAAATTTGGTGTGTTTTACAATGTTAAGTACGACTAAAAGCACCATAATAAAAGAAAGAAGGAAATAAAGCACAGAATAATGAGAAAAGCAGTAAACAACTTTCCAGGAATGCTAAACAAACAAACAAACAACAACAAATAAAAAAGGAAGAAAGAGTTGATGAAGCAGAGGCAGGAGCAAAGCTTCTCCAGATGCCAGGCATGCTTCAAGAGAAGAGTGCTGCAATAATACACAGTGCTTGGAAGGGCAAAATATTATTCTTAAGCTAATGTACACTCTAAAATAACATCAAAAGAGAAGGAGGATACAGAGGCAACATAATATTAAAACTGAGACTAACTTAAAAGTTAGCTTGACCATCATAGGTTTACAGTAAGCAGATGAGAGTCCAGAAGACAGTAAAAATTCAAAATAATTTTAGGTAACTGGCAACCATGCATGTCATCAAGATCTTAAAAAAAAAAAAAAAAAAAAGAAAGAAAAAAAAAGAAGTCAAATTGTCTAATTATCTGAGGAGCACACCCAATGAATCTTCAGCAATTGGCTCAAGAGCCCATGGAGGGCAGAAGAAATATAGAAATATCATGGGGCTGGTTAAGGGCAACTGTAAAACTTTTTCACAGAAAAGAGTCACAAACTGGTCATGCTATTTTTGATAGAACCTGGAAAATCTGGAAAGATTTTGGAACAAATTATACACAATCTGTTTGCAAGTACCTGAAATATAATAAAGTGACCACGATTGCCCTAACGGTTCTATCAAAACTGCATCGTATCAGACAAGTCTAATTTCCTTGTTTTTCAGGAATATTCTTGTTAGTGAACAGCTAGCATGCAAGCATGCAATATATTTAATACATATGGACCTTAATATATATTTTTCTTCTGCTTCTTCTTAATCTCCTAGGACATTTTCATCAGGGACATAGGGAAACATGGTCAAGTTAATATTTTTATGACAAATGCACAAAGAGTTAAAAAAACACTTCTCAGAAAGCAGTTATGACAGGTTTTCAAACAAAATATAAAGTGACCTCTCTGACCAATTCCATTTAACTCTCTTCCAAAATGCCTTGAATACAGGATAGACTGAACTCTCACGGATGGCACCAAGCTCAGAAAGGCTGAAATCCAAAATGACTTCAAAAACTGGGCAAACTAAATGGAAATTAGTATAATGAAATGCAGCATAGTCCCTCCTGTTGCAAATAGGTTTTGCTACAGGATGCTACCAGATGCTTTATCAGCTGCTGTAGTTTTGATTCCAAGTCAAGTGCACACGTGCATACACCCATGCTCTGAGTGAAGATAACACTGTCTAATACATTAGCCTGCCTGAACCTAGCCCTGCAAAAACTTCTGGTTTGAAGATAGCTGTAGGCACTACACTCTGATGGTAGTCTCTTTACTATCTAAACTCCCTGTGTAACTCTGTAGCTTCCCCCTCCCATGTTAACCTCTGTGATTTTGAA
Source organism: Cygnus atratus (assembly GCF_013377495.2). NCBI lineage: Eukaryota > Metazoa > Chordata > Aves > Anseriformes > Anatidae > Cygnus > Cygnus atratus. The sequence goes on from NC_066368.1 coordinate 11,915,468, forward strand.
AGCAAACATCAGTTGTTGGTTTCTTATTTCTACGTTTGAGCATTTTCACTTAGTTTCATCCCATTAAAGAGATGCTGAAAAAATGGACCTCTCCTAGTAATCTCACTGTTGTAAAGTGCTTCTGCTTGGAAATGGTGCTTATGAGAGAAACAGGATGCTGAACAGATGATTTCAACGGTAGCTTCTACATACACTGAGGCATGCAAAGATATCTGCATTTTCTAACCAGAATTTATAAATGGTTTCCAGCAAGATGCACAAACTAGATTCTACAGTACTTCAATCAAATTGCAGTGATCAAACTAAAGTAAAACAATTTCTGTGTGTTAAAATCCAGAGAGACATTTTGATTCAGTATTGTCTTCCTATATTTTCCAATGAAAAGGCCAAATCCTAAAGTCTTTCCATAATGTTTAATCTATCTGTGTTCAGTTCCATCTGAAACCAACAAAAATTTAGCTCATCAAAGAATAAGAATAGATTATATCCCTGTTAAGAAAGATTATATAATATACACCATGTGTATATGATGTGCTAAATACGACAAGTCAATAGCATAGAACACAAAGAGAAGAATATTTTTTTTAATTATGCAAAATGGAGAAAATTAGCGTCCAATTGCTTTGCTAGCTTCCTTAGATTCCAATTAGATTTGCTATGCTAACAAGAATCTTGTACTAAGAACATTTTTGCTTTTTAGCATGCACGATGTGACTCCACATCAAAAGCAGCAGGAACTGGCAGTCAGCAGCAAATTCCTACAGGGAAATATCACACATAGTTGTTTTCTATGGTGAAACACAGGCTGGAGGGACTCAATTGTCATACCAGTTGTTACCACCTATAATTACTTTTAAAGATTCATGGCCTGTAATGATCCAAGACACTCCTGTTATCTCTTTCCAGCGATTGATCTGAAACATCTGTCATCAACACCCACATGGCTAAGAGAGCTGTTTTGCTCAGGAATGATTTGGAGCACAGACATTGTCACTGAGTTACAGTATGTTATGCATGCAAAATCAAAAATGTCACACAGCAGCCTCCAGCTGAAGATTTAATGACATCTAAATTGAAGCCAGTAGCATTTTGTATTGCAAGGTGGCAATGTAAACATATTTGTTTACAAGGTTGCTGCTCTGCAGGTCTGATGTGGCAAAGCAGCAATAACAGATGACAAAGTGGATCCAGTTTCTGATGCTTTCAGCCCATGCCAAATCACTCCTGGTCTGATAGAGAAGGACAGATTCAGAACCATCTTCTGCTTTGCTAGTTCAGATAATCTGTTAATTATTCTTACTGCTTATTACTTCACAGAGTCCAAGCTCAGAAAACTTGATTGCATAGAGAAACCTCCCATTGACCTCGAAGCATTTGTAGGACAAGCTTTTGAACTGATCCAAAAGTCATTAACCTATATGCACTGACTTCTCACTTTGCTTTAATGAACAAAGTATGGCAAGGTATGTGTAATGTGTAATTAGTAAAGACAAGCTGGCTTCTCCAGATTAAGTAATAACTGAAGGCCAGATCCTAAACTGAACTCATTAAAGCTATTTGGATTTACATTACCTCAGAAGCTAGCTCTGGTACAAACTTTGGCTTCAAATTCAAACCAGGATAACTTAGTTTAGGGGAAATTGGCATTTGCTTCATTATTTCCCCATTCACCATTTCACATTAGTGCTTGGATGGAGAAGAGGACATAAAAATCTGGAGGAGATTATTTCTGGCCCAGCTGAAAGGTTGGAACAGGGAAGCTCTCCCTCACATGTGTTTTGCAGTCCAGTTTCCAATCAAAAAAAGTATGAATTTGATGAGTTTTGCAGTTACAGAAAGTAAGTCAGAAATAGTTAATTATTTCCTGCTGAAAATCAAGGTAATTGTTATCTTTAAGGCTTATTTTTTGGAAAAAAAAAATCAATAAATATTCTCAAATCAATAAATAGTCTCCAGAAGTGTGTTATTTTGTGTGCATGTTTGTTTGTTTGTTAGTGTCTGCATGCAAATTGCATTTGAAATTTTCTTTCAGAAGGCCAGAAATAATGAACTGATGAAAAGAACAGATTCTTTTGTGTTCTGCTTTCTTCCTGTTAGTAAGTAGGGAAAATAAAATAAAATCCCCTGAAAGGTAGAAGATGTAGGTTGAAAGTGAAAATACTCTGGATTTATTAATTTATTTAGTAAAGTTTTACTTAGGGAAAAAGAATAAAGGGGGGAAAAAATGAGCAGACTTTTCCCTGGCACTGTTCCTCTCTCCATCCCTGCTTTTAATATACCAAATAATTTTCATTAGTGTTCTACCCATCTGAAGACAGGGAAATATTAGCTTTGATTGCTGGGGCTCCTCATAGGAGCCCTGAATTATAGACAACAGCCACACCGAAATCTGCAACTTCTTCATCCACCACCCATCCTAGACCTCTGGAAGCAAAGCAATCTAGTCCATATAAAGCTTATCTAAACGAACACTGAATGACATTTTCTATCAAATATAAAATATTGAGAAGTAGGACTTTAAGGTAAGGATCTCCTACATAATTGCTATGCTAATAAAAGTAAGCTTTTAATATTAAAAAATCATAATATTGTGTATTCTAAAGTAAATATATGTTTTAGAAATCTATTTTTATCAAAATTCAAGGAGTCCTGCCGCAGCAGCGTTTTCTTTTTAAGCAAGTCTTCCCCAAAACCTTTCCTGGGATGTGTGATGTCCCTGTGAGTGCCCTGCTCATGATGCTGTTCCAGATCATTAACGTGATCCCCACTGACACACCGTATGGTGGTGAACAGCCATGAGCAATACAAAGCTGCTAATGATACCCTTAGCCCATAACATGTATTTTAATGAACGTAGTGGGAACTTTCAGTTTTCAGCATGCAGACATCCCTGGCAAACAAACACTCAAGGTTGTGTTTTGCTGCTGTACCCAAGAGAGATACATACACATTCACACATACATATTCAATGACTAACCCGTGTTGAAGTGGGAATAGGTATTATTTAATTCTACAGACTCAGAGTGGCTGCAGAAAGCCACCTGAAGAGGTCAAGATAGGTTAAGAGAGAGACTACAAATGGGCCTGACAACAACTAGGGGGAAGAGGGAGAACTCTGTTTTTGCAGAATTCTCTTTTGATAATTTAATATTTAATATTATTGTAAGGAAGCCTGAAGTGCAAGGGCAGACTTCTGTAAATACTTTTAGGCCATTGAGTCACCTGGGTTCCCTACAGCTAGGTCAAATGGTGTGAAAACCCTACAGCAGCAGAAACTTCCAGCATCTTAACCAAGAACAAATCCTTTCTTCTCTGCATTCCCCCATACCCCATTTTGGTTCTGTTATTTTTTTGTTTTTGTTTTGTTTGTTTTTTGATTGCTTTAGTTTTAAATACAAGTGTACCACAGATCAATTGCCAGCAGTTAAAGACTTGAGGAAGGAACACATAGATCAAATTAACGTAGTTATGGATATATACACAGAGGGCTAGTCTCCAAAAACCTGAGGGTCAGATTTCCTCATTATGAAATCCCACTACTGAGGCCAGATATTCAAAACAACAGTGACTATTGAAGCAAACAGCTACACAGCAGACTTTCTAGGCTGATAACCAAAAGGAAAAGAAAAAGAACAATAGCAAATTTACCGTCCCTTTCACTCCATGGAGGAAAAAAAAAAAAAAAAAGCCACAATTTTATCTGATCTGGAGGGCTTATAGCATTGGTACCTGGAAAACACTCTAGTCCTATGTACACATCTAAGCTAAAAGGCTTCCTTTCCTCACCTTCACCCTTTCCACCCCACTTCTAGCAAGGGCCCATCCCAGAAGTAACACCACCCATTCCCTTCAGTGCCATTGGTAGTATTGCTAGGCAGACAGAAAGGATGGCAGGAAGGCTGGAGGCAGCAGCTATGAAGCACCAGGAGCAAGCCACAGAACAGTCTCCATGGGACCTGCCCAAAGTAATGTTGAATCATCAGCAGAAATGGGGAGCAAATCAGTGTATAAATTGCCTTTCTACACTATCTTTCCTGTGTCTGCGGTAAATATGAGGGAACAATCCTTCCTCCACAGCAGTGATCATAAACAATTTATTGCAACAAGGGGAACCAGGCTTTATATTCCCCACTGCCACATTCTTCTGCAGCCCACAGGAACAAATAAGAGCAAGTATTAAAATGATCACAAACCTGCTATTCCTTCAAAGCAAAACAAGCCCAGAAAAACGATGCATCTTGTGGTATCTGAGCTGTTGTGCCCTATAGCCAGAACTTTCAGTTAAAGTCATCTGTATGAACATAATGCAGATAACTCTTTTCTTTCACTGATGCTAAGAGATATGAAACTACTTGAGACGACAGAACTTCAGAGGAATCAGATTGCTTATGGGCAGCATTGAGTGCTTTTAAAACAAGAGATTAGGGGACTTCTTATCAACCGCTGAAAGCAATTCAGGAAACAAAGACAGTTAAAGGAGTTTATTCTTCAAGCAGGCAAAAGCAAATGAAGAGCAGTTTCCAGACAAGATGAGCATGTAGATGGATCCTGTCCTCCCTCCCTGAGCTGAGCCGGAGAAGGGAAAAAAAAAAAAAAAATAAAAGCGCCTTGAAGCACACACATACTCTCTGTCTTCAGCAGGAACAATATCACCGGTTTTTTTCTGTTTTTCATGACATCACAGTGTTCTTCACGTTGCAGACTCAGAAAAATATACTTGCAGTCATATACTCTGAACAAACACAAATACTTTGATTTTTCCTGTCTCCTTTAAACAACTCTTACTGTGATACTAACTTAGCTCATCAGGCACAGGAGAAATCCCGAGTTTTCTGACTGTATCTGTGTTAACCAAAACTGTCATACAAGAGAAGCTCTTCTCCGGTTGTAAAATTGTCATAACCAGGTTAATAAGAAAGTTTTGCTTCCAAAAACATGTGATGTTAGTAGGGATCAGTGCTTGTCTTTTCCAATAAATGCTTTGCTTGTTAAACAAAATACAGTGGGAGACTTCTGGTGAGGCAATGTGCTAATAGTCCTCTTAAGACTGTTTTGCTTTTTAATGCTATATTCCTAATATACCAAAGAAAGATGCATCCAGAGGCAATGCTCCATATAAACATTCAAATCTCTTTAAAAATCCAATACTCCTGAGATTTCTCAACTGAAGAAAATAATAGGGCAAGGAAAAAAAAAATCCTGATAGGACAAAGACAGATTGCCATGTCTTCTTGCCATTTAGGGTCAAGCCATGTTGTCAACGTCCTTAGGGGTCAATGGCTGTCATTTATTTGTATTAGAGGCTTATTTAGAGATTCTCTCAGCTTAGTCTCTGAACACCCAGCAGCCTGTCAAGTTGTAAGAAATTCATGGGATTATTGCATGATTAATACACCAGGCTGTCACAGGAGCCTCGCGTCCATGCATAGTGGGCCTATAGGCATAGATAGAAGAAATAGAAGAAAGAATAAAATGCTGAAGAATTAAGTTGTATTTACATGAAAATTTCTAGGGATATCTATCATAAGATGCCCCGTGTATGATGACTATTTTTTCTCAGGAAACAGTTAGGTGGTCACTAGATTAATGCTAATAATGCTAATAAATAAGATAATGAGGTTTGAGAAACAGTGGATGCATCTATTCACTGAATTTTTGACAGTGCATGAGTGATGCCAGGAGCTGTGAAGAGCCTACAGTCTAGTTGGAGAAAGCAGGCAGTAGATTTGCAATGAGAAGCAGACCTGTTTCTATTTGCTCTTCTGATTTCTTGCCAGAAGCAATCAGCCTTTCAGTTTGACTAACCTTCAGTTTTGTTCCCTCTTCCCATGCCCATCACCCCATCCCCAAGCACCAGTGGTTTTCATCCATGTCACTCTCACCCTCTCTTGGTCAGCTTTACCATAACTTGCTTTGCAGCGGTCACAAGCCGGACGTGCTCCACTCTCTCAGACAAATCAAAAGAACATGTCTTGCCCCAGGTCATTCAACAGAGCTCAGATGAGCAGGAACAAGAATAGACCCAAGGTTCATCGCTACATTCCCCAGGTCTCGGTGCACAACAGTTCACAGGGTAGGAAAGGTCAGTCCATGGCTACAAGGACCATCCAGCAGGATCTCACTTACCCTTTCAGCAATAGCTCTGGCACTACAAGAATTCTTATGATACTTTTCTTAGTTTTCTCAAACACTAGACAACTTTTCAGCACGAGAAACTGCTATTCTGTGTTAGTAATCAAGTCAGGTTTATAAACAATATGGAAAAGAAGCCTTGTTGGAGTTTTCACATGATAGGCCCAAAACTGAGTGAAAGACAGATTGCTTTTGTGCTGTTTACCTCATGTTAGGGACTCACTGGAATTAGGGAATAACCTACATTTTGCTGGTAAGCAGACATGGGATTCACATTGTACAGCACCAATGGCTGACACATGGACATTTGTCTGAACTTTTCCTCCAAGATACACTTAGTTGATAGGCCAATGAATTTCCTAAAGCAAAGCTCTTTGAAATAAATAAATATTTCCAAGCAGCCAGATGAGGCTTCACAAGAGTGAAAAGAAGCCATTATTTCATTTCATTGACAACCAGTGAGTCTGGGGAGACTAGTTCAAATGGAGATAACTACTGTGAACATATGCAGTTAGGAGAGATGACTCATCTGAGACTTCCCTCTGCTTCTGCCTTTTTTTTTTTCCCCCTCTCTCACCTAAAAACAGGCCCTGGGATCTCATTTTGGAATTTTGATTTTCAAAAGTAATTTTCAACTGCCTGAACTTAAAACGCAAACCACAGAATCAACCTCTCCCCTCGAAACCAGCTCTTGATGGTCCAAGAACTTAATGCTGTGACTTCTTCCTGTGGACCAGTCATGGCAAGTGAGTGGAGAGAATTCTGTGTTTTTATGTTGTGAACCTCAAACATTTATGGGTGAATATGGAAATAAAGAGATATGGATTTTATTTCTCCAATTTTCCCTCTCAGAGTCTACCAATGCTTGGTCATATTTCTCACACATAATCATGCACTGTACAAGATGCAAACAAGACAAGTGAAATTCTAGTCTGTTTAGAATTAAACTAAGTGTGGCTTCAAGTTTTACAAATCAAAGCTGTGGAAATTTGTATCCATTGTCCCATTTAATGAGTTAATGTCTGTGCAGTTTTGAACATTTCAGACATATAAATTGTGTGTATTATTATAATTTATATGATTTCATGACAAGCTGTACATTTCACAGTTTTCGATTTTGATGCATCTCCAAGGTCTTATCTGAACTTAAATGTTTCCGAAGAATGCAATACTAAAAAGCTCTCTCAGCGTGGATGAAATTTATCCTAGAAAAGAAAACAAGAACTGAAAGCCAACTCAGCTCAGCTGTTATGTTATGGAAAAAAATAGTAACACCTCTCTGAGCTGTACTGGTGAAAAGATTTTCTTGCCATTATACTTACAGAATTTCTTGCTATTACATTCACAATATGCAATTTTATTGCACATATCACTGTAAGAAATCTATTACATTTACTAGCGTAGATATAACCAAGTTTTTCAAGTATATTTCTTTCCAATACGTCAGAGTGTTGAAAAGAGAAACTTCCAGATGCTGCAACAAGCCAGCAGTTGTAATGTCAGGTTACAGGATGGTGGCTGGACTGACCTTGCAGGTCATCTTTTGATCAGATGGGTACCCGAGGTGCCTCACCATCACTCTTATCCACACCTCCTCCTCAGAGCTGGTCACTGGATCACAGGTCAGACTGACCAGTTGCGTTTCTTCTTCCCAGAGAAACAAAGAAACTGGACTATAAACACACAAGGTAGTATAAGGTGAGAGTTCATTATGCAAGTCCCTGTCTGATGTAAATAAGGTGTGACTGGTCAACATGCTGGCAAAAAATAGCATTTGTATCCCTAATGAAATAAAAAGTAAAAAAGTGAGCCATCAAACACTGAAACGTTGGGGGTTACAGAATTCATCTCGCTGCAGAATTCTTGAAGTGTCTCATTGCAGCTCTCTTTCCCACATAGAGAAGAAATGTTTTGATACAGATACCAAATCTCTTTTTATTGAACATTCTCTGTGCCTTTTAATACCTGCATTAACAATTTATAATGAGATATCCAAACTACAAACACTAAAAAAAAATAAAAAAATTTATAACCATTTTTAAGAAACTTTTTATTTTCTGCTGATATCGGGGGGGGGGATAAAAAAAAATAATAAATAAATAAATAAAATAATAATAATTAAAAAACAGATGGTCCTTTGTAATCTGGCAGTATATTCCAGCCTTTGATCTCCATAGAAGAGAGATGATCAGAAAAGCATGTCATGCATGTCAAAGTCTGACACTGATCTTTTTTGCCTTGACTACTTCATTTAGAAGATTATGTTTACGTGGCAACCTTGATGGATCAGCATTAAATAAGATAAGCCATGAGAGCCTTGTAGAATGTCATGACAGTAAGTTTTCAAGAAGTTCTCACTCAGAATGTAAAGAAGAAAACATACTGAAACTCATCACAAAAAATATGTTCTGGAGTTATTTACTTTTGAGTTAAGGCTAAGGATATAGCAAAATATATGGAAAGATTTAATTATTCTTTCAGTCTTGGAATGTAGTTTGTTAAATATTCATTGTTGGCTATACATTCATATTGCATATCTTCACTGAGGTAATGAAAGCTATTTCTAAAGAAGTTACAGAACTTATACATGTTCCTAGCCCTAGGCCAGATCTCTCTGATTTTGAGGAGAAAGGAATATTCAGTTCAAAGCTTTGAGAATCTCATCTAAATCCACTCTGTCCCAAGACAAGAACATCACTAGCAAGGCATAAAGACTCCAGTTTTTCCATTTCATTCTTCCTTGCCCACTCGAAGAAATAACAACGTGAAGCAGAAATGTCAAGACCTCCATGAACTCCAAGAGCTCTATGCTTTTAAAAACTGAACAAAATGCATTTTCTTAGAAGTGAAATGAAGCTGTGGTTCTGTTTAGTAAAAAAAAAAAAAAAGAAAAAAAAAAAGGAAGCTTCCACAGAAACTTTTTCCTTAACTTAATTAATTTTAGTCCTGTCCCAAGACCATATAATGAACTGAGGACTGTGAGAAATAAATACAACTTCCTTCCAGTTCCACACTCTTTCTCTGTCTTGCATTATTATTGCTTTAAACAAATTAAGAGCCACACGGTAGTTTTTCATTAAAAAAGGAAAAAAGAATAAAGAAAAGCTTTTCCATTTCCTTCCTGCAAATCACTTTCAGAATAAGACAATAAGGTATAAAAGAAGCAGAAGGCTGAAAGAAATAACAGATCCAGTCACATTATTCACTGAGATATTGATAGATCAGTATCTGGCAATACACAAAACACTAACTAAAGCGGAAATTTTGCTTTTGCTGTGGTGGAGCTAAATAGCAAAATATATGTAAATAGTAGCAGGACTGATGATATACTACTAAAATGGAAGGGGAAAGAAAACTAAAGTTCTGCCATTACCCCAAATGAAATGGTCTAGTCTGAAAGGAAGATAGGGGGTGGAGAGTATCATGGTTGGAAGTAAGCATGAATTTTGTATTACACCCATCTATCAGATAAACATACCTTTTTCGGCAGAGGCTTCCAGTTCTGCAGGCAAGGATGTTAACTCAGAAATCAGCTTGAAAGAATAGAAACAACTTCTGAATCACTTAAATTTTCTGTTCAGTCCCTTCATTACAAGGAACAGACTCTTTCTGACTCAACTTAAACATGTGAGATGGGGTGAGAACTCAGCATGAGCAATTAGAGCCACAGGAATCAAAACTTTTATGGTCCACATCTTTGCTAGAGCAAAGATAAGATTTAAAGGCTCAGAGGGTAACTTAGTCTTTTTGTTGAGGAATAAAAGAATTTTCTTGCCTGACATAATTCTTCACAGAAGGCCAATCTAAATGCACCATTTTATTACCATACAATTTATGGTTCCAAAAGAATCAGAAAGATTACCCACCTGGAAATGATTGATATCTCCTAGTTTCAGAGCATGAACTGATAAAAGTTAGGAAAATAAAAAATAAATAAAATACTACAAAACAAGAAACTCTGAGAAGAATCTCATGATTTTGCCACCAGCTGCTGTATTTATTTACCCCCTACTATCCTTTTTGCAATGCACAGGCCTCTAATTTAGGCACAGGACACACAAATTGCAGATTACTTGTTGACTCCTGTAGACTTCAATCAATAGAATCACATGTGATATGAAAATTAAATCTCTGAGGTTTTCATGCACATGAATGAGAGTGCAAATTCCAGTTCTATTGACAACTTTCTAATCCTGTTGCACAATTGTGTCACCTCAGCTGAAACAATATTAATATTGACATTTGGCCATAACTGTATCACTGGGAGAAGGAATAGGACACAAGTTAAAATAGAGCAAATCTAATAATCAAACCAATAATGCTGTAGCACTGGGTTTCATTATTATAAGCTCTGCACGTTATGCTTTGCTTTTCATGCTACTGAAATATTTTAGAGCATTTCCCTTGCAACAGTGAAGTGTAAAGAAATTTTAAATAGCACGAAAGGATACAAACCTAATCAAACAGTTTATTCTGTAAAGCCACCCAGTCATTCTCTTAGGGTAACAACAAGCATCAGTCAAAGTTATATTATTCGTTTATGAGTTGCTGTATCCAGTTCTTGAAGGCATATTGTTTCTCTGTTCCAAAGAGCTACTTTCATACGGAAAGAACTGCTTGCAGTATCAACTGGGGTAGGTTCACCTAAGGACAGATTTTGCCTATGGCTCTCAGTGGTCTATGCATGAGTCTCAACTTCACTGGAGTATGAAGGCAACAAAAGATGTTCAGCTCTTCTATAGGGATCACTCCTAAAGCCCTCTTAAAAAAAAAAAAAAAAAATGTTGAAGTAGCCCATCTTGATAGCAGAAGTGCAAGATGTTGCAGAAGTGCAAAGCATCTTGTGCCATTATTTAAATCATTATCATAAACAGATATAGACCTCTATGGAGATCCACACTCTGGGCTGAGCAGTCATAAGAAACACTTAAAGAAAAGGCAAAATGCTAGAATCAATCTTCATCTTTCTCTGGCTGCTACTGACACCTCTGAAAGGCCTGGATTGATCTTTTCACTTCTTCCTTATCGCTTACAATCAGTTGCACCTGGGTGCCTAGGTCAGAAGCTCTTGTTACCTGGCCTGAAATACACAGGGTTGAAGTCATGGGACAAAAAACAGGACCTCTGCATGATTAGAGTGCTTGAGAGCAATGCATCTGTAACTTTCATTGTCAGCTTTGGCCCTGTCAAAAGGGTCCAGCAACATGAAAGGTGAAACTATATGATGACCAAGGAGATCCTGCCAAATCATTAGGCAATGCTCCATAGACCTGAAAAAAAAAAAAAAAAAAAAAAAAAAACTCTTAATTGTCCACATTAAAAAAAAATTAACACGTCACAGGAGCACATCCTCTAGAGCCCTGACATTAGTGTGCATTTTAATAGCTAATTAAAACACTTTCACCTCTTACAATTGCCAGTAAATCCCAGGCAAGACCTTCTTCTTCAGTTTCTATCCAAGAGAGAAAAGAAGGAAATGAAAATGTGCAGTTATTGCAGTGATGGGTGAGAGGCAGAAGTAGATTTTCAGGTTGCCTTTTACTAAGGTACTTCTACCATTCAGAAGAGATATTTCTCTTTCTGTGCTGCACTTTTGGGTTGTACACTCAGTCACATCGACTCTTTATTTACTTATTTATTTTCATAAATACAAAGGCAGACATTGAGATTTTCTCAGCTTTCATAGCTCCCATAGCCTTCAACTGCACTGTTACCAGACAGAGCATTCGGAACAAGATTAAGAAAGTAAACAAATAAATGAAAAACAAAATCAAAGACAAACAAACAAAACACTTTTCTACCTGCTCTTACAGCACTGTCTCACAGGTTTTGTGAAGTCATTGGGCGATGATGACAGTTCCTCATGTTCCAAGAAGACTTTAAGTTCTAGACCATCTGCAACAGCTTCATGAAAATCTATCTAGAAACTCCTCTGGAAATACTTTAAGCATATATTTTGAATCCCCATGGAGGGGAGCAAAGAATATGATGTGTATAAAGTTTACAATGAGAGTTTATTTTTATTTTTGTTAGCAAAAGTAAGTAGTTAGGGTAAAAACTATTTTCCCCATGAAGAGCAGATATAACACTAACAGAGCAATTTCTATCATTTGGCAGAACTATTCAAGTTGTGTTGCCTGTGGATTCACATCTTGAAAGAGATTTCCTATACTCTTTATCACTGCTTGTACTATCTAAACAGGTAAAAATTCAATGTCTTGTAAGATAACCCTTCTTCCATCTTCATTTCATCAAAGCTGGCCCATGAGTTCAAAGGTAAACAGGAAAACATATATTCAGTGATATCAAGGGTAATTTCCTTAGCTGGAAAGGAGTTAAGAAAATTACCCTTTATACCCATTAGCTGTATGTAGGGTATTTGTGTGCTCTGAAGGTTTCACATGTGAACCTTTGCCAGAAACACCTGCACACATCAGGCTTGTAACAGCCACACTGAAAAGATTTATTTTATTTTTAAGCAAATGGAGCAACATGTTAACATTTGCAACAAAGAAGGGCAGATTCCCCAAGATTCAGGCTTCCATGCACTCATGCAAAGTGGGCATAGAACACAACACATGGTGATGGGAAAGCACAGGGAGAGCACTGGTCCATTGCTGGCAAAAGGCATCATTGTGCCGACGTAATTTAGATTTATATCATCCTCAGACAAAAGCAAACTTCAGGCAGTAAAGATGGGGCCTGAAATTTTCATCAAACCAATTAGCCTTGCATGCCTTAGATTCAAGTAAACAAACATGTTTTCCAAGAGCAATTAAACAATTAAATATTAAAAAAAAAAAAAAAAGTTCATATTTACATTGTGGGGAACCCTGAGCCCATAAAACAGCACTGCAGTGTTGGAAGAAAGAAGGATATGAGGAAGAAAATATTGAGAAATTCATGACTTTGGGTAGGAGTTTGGAAAAATATCCTAAAGACCTGTTTCATATATTATATTACTGTCTGAAGCTGGTGTTCACTGAGGTCACAGGATAACTGATACAGCTAACAAGAAACACAATTTGGGAAAGGTGAAGAGAGGAAAGGAGAAAAAAGAGAAAAAAGAAGAGAGGAAAGAGGACAGAAAAATTCTCCTCCTGGTATATACTGCATTTCCACGAGGGGTCTCTGCAGATGCAGCTACGGCAGCCAGGCACTGCATGAGCATGCAGCACGGGTGGGTGATGCAATGGGTGGCTTTCCGGCTACACCAGGGTTGATGGAGGCAAATTAAGTAACAGACCAGAAGTACAAGGACGCATTACATCCTCCTGTACACCACCTGGGAGAGTGCCAGGTAGGACCTGCTACGTGCTCCTCATTTCCCAGTGCCACTGCAGTACAGATGTAAACCTTTCATGTGGGTGAGGTGGCTTCAGCAGTAGCACAGCTTAGGCTCTGTGCTGCTCTGAAAACTGTTTCCTCAAGGCAAGACAGGTTTACCAAGCACAGGATGTGCTAACACCAGAGCATAAACACACACCTTTAGCCTCAGATGCCAGCAAGAACTGCAGTTGTGGGTGTTCTCACTTGCAAATGAATGCATACAGCTGTGGCACAGAGTTTTTTTCTGCCCTTCTCATTGCAGTCATTTCCAGCACATAGAGTGAAAGCAGGAGTTCTACATGGCTTTTAAACCCTTTCTATTAGCAGTGGTGTTCCTGTACTTCCTCTCGCCTGTAGTTTGTGATGCAATTATTTTTGTGATGACACAGCCTAATTTGATCCTCCTGAGGGATGCTTTACTTTTTCTTCCATTCTTGATTTTAAACAATTAACACTATTGCCATTGTGTTCACACTCTTCATGTTACTCTGCCTCTGCACGTGCACTCACAGCATCACTCACATTTAACTGCCAGAAATAGTTTTCTATAACAGAATTATGAAAAATATAGAAAATAGAATCAAGAGACCTCTAGATGACTACCTCAACCACCAGCTTCAAGAAACAAGAATCAACACCATGTAAAATATTTTTGATAGTTAGTAGTGTAAGCAGTTCTTCAGTAGCTGCAATGATGGAGATTTCCAGTCTTGCCAGGGGACTGACTTCAACCTTTCTTCCATCTGGGGCTGTAAGCAACCTGGTCTAGTGGACCATGTCCCTGTCCAAGGCAGGGGTAGTGGAATTAGATGATATTTAAGGTACCTTCCTACCCAAATCATTGCTCATTGTCTTCCTTGGCCACATAGTTATGGATACACTTTGCTCTTCCCTACTAACTACTGAACTTCTGTTATACCAAAAAGATTCTTGTTGAACCAAAGTCCAGTCTCTCTCATGCCTGTTGACTCACTGAGATGGCCAACTTCTTTAAAAAGTGAGATATTTTATGTATATGTATATAGATATACTTTGAAAGGTTTTAGTAAAAGAGTTGTAGCTTCAGTATGAATCTGACCCATAAACTGTACAGGCACTTAGACCTCTCTTGCCTGACTAAATTTTCCAATTAATTTCAGCTTCTTTGCATACCTTGAAAAACTAAAATGAAACATAAATCAGAGAAACAAGTTCCATGGTTTTGGTTTATACATTTCTGAGTTAGGAGAAGAAATGGAGCCTTTCTCCTCATCTGAATCAGAAAATCAGATCTCTGTACACTGGCATGAAATAAAAATCTATGTCCTGGATTCAGATATTCCGAAATGATGCTTAATTCCAGGCCTCAAACACAGCTGTTTCCTGTGGTACAAAAAACCTCTTTAGTGCATCCATGCTCTCCAGAACATGGTAGGAAAGGCTCAGTGTTTAATGCTCTTATTTTCATATTTTGATGCAGAAAGCTGATCAGGTAGGGATGAAGGTTATGTGACACTTTCTTAATCCAATCAATATTGCAGGTCTCCTTATCGTTTTAGTGAGTCACTGGTCTGGAAAAATATCTTAAGGTGCAAGACTCAAGCCACCTGCTCAGCTAAGGTAAAAGGCATCCCAAACCCTGGTGGCATTGAACCTGATTATTCAAGGTCTAAAACAGGTTCTGGTTCAGTAAACTCCAGTTTCCTCACTACTCAGTAGAGGTGAGCTTTCAGAGCCTCACAGACTTAAAAAAAAAAAAAAAAAAAAAAAAGTAATAAAACCAGCATTTTCCTGCTTCACTGAATTTCTATCCTATGAAGCATTAACCATTTATAATGTATACAACCTTCCCCCTGAAGACTACATGAGTCTTTTGCAAGCATTTTATGCAAGACTTAGATGTAACAGGGCTGAATTCCATGTTTATAAAGCTTGACAACAATTTTACAATAAATTGTGTGCATATGAGGAGTTTGAAGTGAGTATTTTCCCATGTTGCCTTTTACTAGCTTTTTGTTACAGGGCAGGGGAGGCAGGTCTCATCTCAAACAGTGTGGACTTTCACACCAGGCAAAGCAGCCATCTCCTGTCTCTGCTTGAATATATCATTCTAGATATTATTTCCAAGCTTTTGTAAGCAAAGGAGATACCAATCAACCAGTGGAGCCAGGGCATGTATGGTAAGCTCTAAAAATATCACAGGAAATATAAAAACAGACATGTCTCTATAGACTTTTTCTATTTCGTATGTTTCTTGTCAACTGCATAATATTGTCCAGTCTGGTTTGGCTTTGCTTTGGTTGATGTATTTGCAGGCCAGCACTGCTCCAGCTCACTGTGTGGGTGAGCAGGAGCCACCTTTCTCAGGAGACTTAAGGTAGCTACATGGCTATCTCAAACCACAGTTCCCTAAAGCAAGGGGTGGAAACAGGAAAGCTGTCATCAAGAGAGGTCCAGCATGGAAAGGCTGTCTCATAGCATCATTGAAGGTCTGCCAGGGACTGAAGTATGGTCAAGTTGATCTTGCATAACTACACGAGGTAATTTGTGTTATTCATTTTCTTTATTTCTGAGGATAAAAACATGCTTAATAACTTATTTTAAATCCACCTTTTTTGAAACCTATGACCACTTCTGCATAATGGACCTATATCAGACCCCTTTAGGGTTTTACAGAAGGAGCTGTTCTGGTTCATTTCTCTCTTTCAGAAAAGGTTTCAGGAAGATCTGTAGAAAATAACATCAGAAAGAAAGTACATAAAACCAATCAAAACAAACAGACCTGTCAGTTCAGTGACATAGGCATTGAAATATTTTCCTTATCCCAGGTCTGCCTCACTGAGGAGTTTTGGGCTCTTCCTCTTCCTGCTTTCAGGAAAGCAAATGCCACTGGTCTAGTCCACATGGATTTTAGATCTATCTGTATAATCCAAAGAGATGAGAATTAGTAGTGACGGGCTAATTATGGTGCTTGAACAGGAGAATCTTAATTGAAATAAATCAATGGCAGTAAGGATGCTAGGAAGAAAGAACTGATTGAAGAGATTTAAAATGGAAAAGAGACCAAATTACCATTTCAAAGTTTTCAGAGAGTTTGTGGCTGCTTAAGAGTAGATTATTATCATTATTATATTTTTTTTCACGTGGGAAAAACAAACAAAAAACACCCTCCCCCCAAAAAAAGAAAGATAGAAAAACAACACCACATGCAACTTTTCTATTTTATATCACTCAAATATTGCCAAAAGCACTTTGCAGACATCAAACTAGATGGGCTACACTTGTTATGACTGTCTGACTCAGAAATTAAAGGAAATATCCAAAGCCTAAGAGATCTGGAATATAGAAAACAAAGAGTAATTAAGAATGTGATGGGCTGTATTACAGCTCTGTTCTCCCTGAACAGAGCAATCTTTGGACAGATGGGCATCTGAGCTTTTCTGGATCTTTAATATTCTTGGATTTAGCTATGTCTTTTAATTATTCCTTTAAATTCTTTTTTTCCTTTTTATCCTTAATGAGCCTAGTTGAACTGGTCAAAATATTTCCAGCTTGGTTATCTTCTATCCAAACTGCAATGTGGTCATAAGAACAGATCTTAATTCTTCCCCTTCCCCACATAAAGTTTGATGGAAAATTTTGGAACACATCTCTAGCTGACAGCAGAACATTTTCATTTCATCCTTGTTTCTGCTGCACCAAAGGAGGTACAGTCTAGTTTCTGGTATTTTTGCGGGCCAGCTTTGTCACTTGCTGCTACACAGGTACCGTCTCTTGAATGAATAAATCTTTGTATAAGAACTTAGGATGACTTCATGCGGAAAGCAGTGGTAGAAAATGAAAAATACCATCATCTGATGATCAGAGAGCTGGAGCCCCTCTACTATGAAGAAAGGCTGAAAGAGCTGGGGATGTTCAGCCTGGAGAAGAGAAGGCTTGGGGAAGAGCTCCTTGCAGCCTTTCAATACTGAAAGGATTCTTATAAAAAGGATGGAGAGGGACTCTTTACTCGTGTAGATAATGACAGGACAAGGGGGAACGGTTTTAAACTGAAAGAGGGGAGATTTAGATCGTATGTTAGGAAGAAGTTCTTTACTCAGAGGGTGGTGAGGCACTGGAAGAGATTGCCCAGAGAAGTTGTGGATGCCCCATCCCTGGAGGTGTTCAACACCAGGATGGATGGGACCCTGGCAAACCTAATCTAGTGGGTGGCATCCCTGCCTATGGCAGGGGGGTTGGAACTAGATGATCTTTAAGGTCCTTTCTAACCCAAGCCATTCTATGATTCTATGATTCTATGATCTGTTGTTGCCATGGGGAGGTCAGAGCTGGAAACCAGAGCAAATCAAGTGCCACAAACTTCTCACCAGCTTTCCATCCTTCCACCCTGGAAATTCTTTTATCCTTCAGAATTGAAGTGACCAAATCAAATTAGTTAAGATCAGCTGGAAACATGAATTTGTTCCATGATCTACCTTGTTTTCTTTCATTTTATTCATTACTCTTCCTTCTTCTTGCCTGTCTCCATCTGAAACAACACTACGTGTTACCCTGACAAATGTTTTTATTGTCATATATTTTTATATGTTTATAAAAATATATTTTATTTCTGTTTATTGACACTTGGCTAGACAGCTTTAGAAAGGAATTAGAGGATTAATTACACCAGCGCTGGCTCCTGCACACAACACTAAAAACTATCTCCACAGCTGAGGTCAGGAAAACAGCAGGAGAAAATTCAAGAGGGTTTCATCTTTCTCCACATCATTAAGACTAGCTACATGAAGCAGTATATTCCTTCTTTTAGGAAGGATGGTAGTGATGACTGATCACTGCTGAGGGTCAGACCTGAAGGTTCCCCTCAAGGAAGGCATCAATGAACCTCACCACCAGACTCCCCAGGCTGTCACACCCTTCCAATCATCATTAATGGGCTTAGTGTGCAAAATGTGACAAGGTCAGCTGGCCGCATAGGACAGGGATCTTTCACAGCCTTGCTAACATGTTCACTTCCTGTTTGCATTTTTCAAGATTACATTTACCTTAAGAAATTTTCTAAACACAGAAGTAATAAAATAACATGGCATTCAAAAGCTCCATTAAGAAAACAAATTCAGGACAGCATCATCACTGGTTTAAAAGATTAAACAAGCAAACAAAACAAAACAAAACAACAACAAAACACACCTGATCTGGAAAACTAAATACAAAACTGAACTTCATTTCAAGTTTTCTCATATTCCTCTACGACAATGAACATTAATTTAGTGTAATAAGAATGTTACTACCATTAAACTCTCATCAGCCAACATATAGTTTGTTAGAAAAAAATGAGTTATCAGTATGTTAACAGCTAAAATGAGGTTTCATTTTTCATGACCAAAATTTGATGATGACTTTTTTTTCCATTTATATCTATATAATATTTTCCCTCAAAAATATCTTAGTTTTCTTTCACATTTAATACCATTTCTTGGAAATACAGAGGTCAACAATTAATAAACTAATTAAAACTTACAAGCTGCTTTGATTAATATTCCTTCTCTAGTTCCTTGAGAAATGTACTGTATCTCTCAGGCTAATGAACACAAGGCAAAGTTATTTAGGTGTTTGTTAACAAAGCTGATTTGCATATAATTAACTGAAAAGATCCTTGTATTTACAACACAAAATATGCCAATCTTTTTTTTGCTAGAGTTTTATGTAAACAGACAAAATCCATGCCATATTAACAAAACAAGTTATATTCTTCCAAGACTACACTAAATCAAAGGGATACAATTTGGGGGGGCCATAACTGATAGAAAATAAAGCTCACTTCAGAAAACAAAATGTGCTTTCTTTCAAATGTTATTTATTCAGGCATACAGTTTTTTTGTTGGTAGTGGTTGGTTTTTTTTTTTTTTTCATTGCATGCTCTCATTCTTTTAAATGGTTAGATTGTTTATAAACATTTAAACAAGCAATGACTTTGTCACATTGGATTGTGTTTTTTTTTTTTTTCTGACCTACTTGTGGGAAAATGAGTATAATTTCCCCAAAACTGTGCTTTTGCACAGATGTTTTTTGTAAAATTACCTATCTGTCACATACCCTAAAGCTCTGAGTATTACAACTTACATAAAATAACTAGTATAAACAACCTGCAGAGTGACCAGACACTAAAAGCCAATTTGTGCAAAGAACAGGAAGTTTTAGGACAATTTCTTGAAGATCTTTACATCAAAGAAGACTCAAAGACCTCAGCAAGACATTATCTGCTTTAGCTGCTGCTGTTGCAGCAATATGCAGCATGAAGATGCAAAAGAGCTTATTAAAGTTCATGGACACACTAGCACTTTCCAGTCATGGACTTGTTATGTGAGATGTTGAGCTGTTAACTGGCAGAGTCTGTCCCCTAAGGAAAATAAAAATAAAAATAAAAAATAACAATAATAGTATAATAAACCACAGAGTCGTAAGTAACACCAAAAAGAGTGGATCCAATGTCATTTGATCAGAACTGAAGAAACAAACAAGTAAACAAAAAAAAAAAACACAGAAGAAGCTAGAAGAGGATGGGGACAAAGTTGGGACTGTATGCTGAGTTAGAGGAACTTCCACTCTGTTGTGCTCATTTCATCTCTTCATTTCAGAGAGGTTTATTTCTCAACTCTCCATCGTTTACATGTGAAAGGCTCAACACAGCTTTTTGCTCTTGCTGACAGCCTGCTGGTGCATGACTGAGAAGTGACCTATTTGCAAAGCAAGAAGAGACCAATAAACTGCAAACAAACAATAACTGAGGAAGCTGTCAGGATATTCAATTGCCCGATGCAGATAAGAGGGAAAGGCAAATTATCCACCAAATTGCCTGATTCTATCTAAGTTAAAAGACTCCACACCAAATTAGATTTTTTGAAGTAAAACAAATAAATAAAAAGCAGCATGACTTTGGGATGCCACAAGGAAGCCAGGAGCTTCATTCTGCTCCAGAATAGGATATCCTATACAATATTTAATTATTATTGTTTTATTTTAAGTGTATTATTGCTGAAAGACTATGGATCAGGGTCATTCCAAGCTAGTGGGTGAGAATGCATTTTGGTTCTTACTACTACTGAGATGGTTACAAAAGTCAGTGGTATATTAGAGACTGATCAATAAAAGAAACAGACTTCAAATATAAGCATAATTAACAGCCAAAATATTGCTAATTCAATGGTGCTAAACATAATACCACTGGAAATAAACTTGAGTGAGAGATTAGATGATGGTATTAAAAGATAATTCACTATTTTCTTCTGGCTTTGATCATTGTTTTCCCTCCTACAACTTTTTGTACAACTTTCTCACCACATAAATACTGTTCAAAAAAAAATAAATAGAGGAAGATGTCAGTAAAGGGAGTATTTCTCCCACTGCTACTGGATAGTTCAAGTCACACACAGATGAATAGACATACGTAAGCTGTATGCCAACACTCATTTAGCTGCTTGATTATTAATAGCAGGGTGCTTACTCTATTCACAATCACTACTCTAGACAGAGTCTACAAAATATAATAAATATGAATCGAGTCATTTGTGAGAATTTACTGCTGGAGGTGGGTGAATACTCCTAGGGAAAAAAAATGTCTGATACAGTAATGTATAAAGTAACTGAGACTCTGATCTCAGATCCGATGTCACTAGGTTTGTTCCAGGCTTACAGAGGTAAAACTATGATAAGGATACATTTTTTAGAATTGTTCCACGTGTATAGTTATTTAAGGAAACTTTAATACAGAAAAAATAGTGCCATCTTGGAACACTGCAGCAGTTCATTCAATCCTATAAGGACAGAGTTATGTAAATGGACACAGATGTGAAAGAATCCAGACCCAAAAACCTAGCTCACACCCTCCTTTGCATTGACATGAAATGTAGATGCTGTGTTTACTGGTGTGGGTAGGGACTCTATACTAAATCTAATTAAGTCAGTGAACAAAAGGGCCCTGAAGCGTGCAGAACCATGAATGGAGCCTGCCTGTAAGGCCGTTTGCTCTCCATTATTGTCTTTTCCCATGGCTTTCAGAGAGTTTCTCTTTGGAAATAACGAAAGAGTGAAATAAGGACTTTTCTTCCCCCTGCAAGGTGAGGGAGTTAGATAATGCACCTCATTAATTACAGGGAAATTGTCACCACAGCACATGAAGCCAGAGAAGAGGCCAGACTGAATTTTTTTCTCTTGGTATTATTGTTCAGCCACAGTGACAGGAAAATAAATAATAAATCAGAATCGGAGTGCACTTGATGGTTTTATTTTGCAACTATCTTGCTATTGTGACAGGCTGACACTAATTAGCACTCAATGCACAGGGGGATGGATTGCCATGGCCAATGGATCTCATTAACCACTGTGAAATTTTCATGCCAAGACCAAGCACAACAAAGAACAGAGACCCCAGCAAATCGCCTGTCAGCAGCTGTAAGCATCACCATGGAGCCATGAGCCCACAGATCAAAGGGCACAAAGAGAGTCTGCATAGCCAGCTGAGTAGATTTTCATTGATTTATTAATTTATTTTCTTGTAAAGGCAGAGAACCTGCCAAGAAAAAAAGTCAGTGTCCACAGTTTCTCACCACTGTTTGAGTTGAACCACCCTGCGGTGAGAGGGAAACTTTGGGAAACTAAGGGTACATCAAAGCCCATGGCACTGCTTTTTCATGGACCCGTGTGTTGGCAGATGTGCCATTCCAGGGGTGACCTAGTTTGTGGTCTCCTTGGGGGTAGAGGATGGAAAGGCACATTTTGGACTTTCTCCTTTGCCCAGCTGCCTTTTCAGATTAAGCTCATAAGAAATTGATTCTTTGAGACTTGTCAAGCATGGTTGAAACTGCCCGGCAGCTTCATTAATAGCAGATGAAAGGCAGGAGGCAAGAAGAGTCCAGAGAGATATGAAAACAACCATATCCACAAGCACAGAGTGACAGTATGAACCTTTTCTTTGGAAATGGGGCTATCAGCCTGTTCCAGCTGGTGAATTCCTTCTGCCAAGCCCATCTCCTCTCCCCAGATGTCCAGTTCCCACAGGCATTGTCATAGTGGTCCTGTGCACATCATCAAGAGCAGAGGATTCTACTTCAAGCCCCTAAAATTCATGTGGATCACTACAACAGGGATTCCTTTCATTTGGACCCATTTTAGGTCAACTGAGACCCAGCTGCAATAAAATTTCTTCTAGAAGTCTGTGCTTTATGTCAAGCATCATATAGAAACAGAGCTAACAGCACAGACTCTCAGGTGATCACACATGAACAGTAGGGTGTGATTGACCCTCATGCCTGAATTAACAGGGAATCCATGGTAACAGGTTTTCCTCATTTCAAATTGTACTGCTTCATGGATGCAGGCAAAGTGAGCAGCTGTACCACAGCCATTTAGGTGGCAATCTGTTCCCCTCCTAACTGCAATGGGTGAGTATGAACCCCTACTGTATAGCTTTGGTGGCAGCAGGGTCCTGCTGCCCATACCAGATTTCCCCAAAGCACCTTGCTATGGCAGGAGCGTCCCAGCTCACGGACTACATGCTTAAGAAAACAGCATTTCTCTTTACCTGCAGCTCTTCAAAGAAGCACAGAGCCAGCTCAGCTTTAAAACATGTCTCATGGAGAGGGAAAAAGAGTCAGCATGTGTTGTTCTACATGCTCATGAACTGCTGCTGTAGGGGCCAGCAGGTCCTTTGGATTACAGCACCTTACCATTATCAATAAAGCATGAGGGCTCCATTTTCTTAATACCCCATCAAGGAACAGAGCACTTATATTTGTACTGAGGTGTTTTGTTTGTTTGTTTGCTTTGTTTCTTGTTTTGAAGGGTACTTTCTGAACTGAAAATAGGAATAGAACATTCTTCTTAAATAAGGATCATTTAATGTAAAAAGACTGTGTTGTTTTTTAGGCAAGATTGTTTATTTCCTTTCTGTTTCCGGTTTCAAAAAGTAATAACAAAGCAGAATTGGGCATTCAGGTAGCCTCAGTGATCTAACCGCTTTCAGATTTCACTTTCCCGAAGCTGGAAGTCAAGACAGAGCATGTAGACTGCAGGAAGGAAGAAAAGACCATTGGTACTTTTTTATTTTTTGTTTATGAGATGAAAACTGGGTATGTTTATTCGTATAAACTCTTCTTATCTTTCAGAGATTCTTTTGGTTATTTTAACCAAGAAGCAAGAGTAATATCTTATTTTTAGGGATGTTTATGGTACAGCAGCCAAGAAGGTGCCATCTACCAACAACCTTCCAGGTTCAGCTGAATACTTCATCAAACAGAAGACAGTTTCAGTTGTACAGAACTGGATTATCTTGGACCATGCTGTTCCTGGTCAAGCCTGTGTACATAGCTTATTTATTTATGGCATTTTTAATAGATGGAGTATCAATAATTGATAATGTCCTATGAATGATTAAAAATCAAGAAAATCAAGAACATGAAATACAAACATCTACTCTTAAATGACGCTGGGGTTGTGATATCCATAAATAAATGATGTAGTGGCTACTTCTGTCTTTCTGGGACCGAGTGAAACAAACAGGCACTTCAGTATATTTACAGCATGTTTACAACCGTGTCTCTGGGAGCAGAATCTGACCATGGGATTTCAAAGTGGAGCCTAATGAAATTATCCCAGTACAGCCTGTGAATTTTTAGCTCCTTAGAAAATGTATTATTAAAAAAAAATATGTAAAATCTTTGGTCAGAAAAGGGATAAGAAAATTAAATTTAAATAGAGGTGAATCTGTTTTTGATTTTTGGCTTCCTTATGATAAACAACAAAGGCCTAGGCTTACCTCAAAGAAATCTGCTGTAAAAACATACCTAAATAAATAAATAAAAACATTGAAAATATGTGAAATAATATACCTGAGCATTGCATGCTGTAGCTGAATACTTGCTTAGGTTTTACTCTCTCATTTTAATTGACAGGTAACATTCATTAGACTTGTTGCTGTTTACCTGTTCAGTACGCAGAAATTGTTAGCAAGAAAATAATCATTTTATTTGCAGCAGTGAATCGAGATAAAGACCACAATATTGAAATGCTTTACCTATATGTAATAGTGGCCAGGAATGACAAAACAATATTGCCTGGAATGAGAAAAGACAAAATATAGGGGCAACCCTAAAATCATAGTTTCACAGATGTGGACTGACTCCCAGAGAAATAAAGTAATTAAGAGTCTGGTAGTGCAATGACTGAATATAATTTCAATGTATCCTTTGTTTCTAGCAATAAGAAAATTCCTTCATTCCAGCACAGTTTGAAGAGTATGAAACTCTATAAAAATAAAATAATATAAAATAATATAAAATAAAATAACACCCTCTTTTCCTAGCGGATAACTGGACACCAAGGAGGTAAGAAAATGAAAACACAGAGACAGCAGCCAGAGAACTAAGTTTTAGGGCAGATAAAGATAAATCTTTAAAGAGATTTTTATATCAAAACTCACCAAACTCCTAAGGACAACTAAAGACAGACTGCAGTCCCCTCTAAGGGAAGACACCATGCAACAAAATGCTGCTTTTTTCCTCGCCTGGTTTGAATCAGACTCATCATATCAACAAATTGAATATTCCTTTCCAAAAATCTCATATAAACTTTTTCTAAATAACTTCATGTGTGTTTGTGTATGTTTGTAGTTTAAGAAATAAAAACAAATATATTAGTGCAAATACATATATGTGCAGGACAGTGAAAAGGAAAAGAGCAGGTGAATTCTGTCATGCATCTGTTTCTCAGCACTAAGCAGATGTAATTTTTTTTTTTTTTTTACTCTTTGTTACTAATTTGTGAACATCTTTCTGAGTACCTGAGACTTCACTGATCTTTGAAGACCCTGTAAGGTATTCATGAACTACTTGTTACCACAATAGATTCACCTGATTCCCTCACATTTTTGTGTGGGTACATGCTGGTAGAACATCGCAGATCTGCCAGCTTCACCAGTATGATGGTTTTACTTAAATCTCAAACACATCTGTAAGGTCACATGGATCATTATTTCACAGCAGATAACACAGGCATGTGGGTAAGACAAGAGAGATGACAGCAAATAAATAGATTAGCCATTACATAGGTGAGGTCTTGACTCCCAGATTACCACCCAGAGCTTTCCAGTAGCTCTGTGAACATTGGTATCACAAAAAAAAAAAAAAAAAAAAGTGTCTTCATAACTAAAAGTACAAGTCCTTAAGTGAAGGGACACAGAGTTTGTTTACCTAATAGTATCTATTTTATTATTAAGGATAGGAAGCCACTGAAGAATCCTACCGTTAATATAGCCAGAGTGATGGAGATTAACCAGGATCCATCTGACAAAGTGCTACCTTACAGAACTGCAATTTTAATTAAAAGCTGGAGCAAAACTTCGCAGGTTTGCACAATGCTCTCCTATCTGTTTCCTCTCTGTGGTGGTTACAAATTACAGCTACTCCTTTCCTCCACTTTAATTAAATGTTAACCTGGCATAATCAACTCGCCTTATTATTATTATCTTTTTAACAGTCATTAAAGAAACAGAATCAAATGTTATTTAGCATTTGCCAGATTCACTGGTGTTTAAATACCATAATGCCAATTAGATGTCTCAAGGTTAACTTGATTAATTAATTTGCCCCCTTTAGAAAATTTCCTTCCACGTTGACAAAAGATCAAATCACAGCAGAAAGGGTCTCTGCTCAACAGGCACAAGTGCACTGTGGATGTGTCAGATGTAGCTGGTTGCAGATTCATCGAACACATAGCAGCGGCTGGATGAACAGCCTGTTCTGGGGACACAGCACTGCTTTCCATTTTGCTTCACTATCCATGTAGCAATGTCAGAGAGCTACAGGTCCGCAGCAGATTTCTCTTGGCTGTACAGTTGTTCACCCCCTTCTTTCCCAGGACATGTCCAGAAGGGGGAATTTTCCCCAGAGCAGAGTTTAGCTCACATTGCTCTTTTTTAAGCTTAACCTGATGGATCTACCAAAAGACCTTTCACTTTCCATAGTAATATCTTCTGCTAATGTTCAGAACTAACATAAACCAGCCTTTGCAAAATAAAATAGATTTATTTATTTATTGCTAAATTCAATACAGTATTTTGGGATGGACCCTGAAACTAGAAGAGGAAAGGACAACGCAACCCTCCTGAATCACAACAAGAGGTCCTGCAGACTCCTTTCTTGTCTCTTACACTAGCCAGAAACAGATTCGTAGAAAAGAGTGAAAGAGCAAGGTAAGTATAGTGTCCTTTCCCAAAATAATCTCCAGTCTATAGCTATTGTAAAGCTTGAATCTTCTTGATCCAGATGTAGTTTCTATGCATTTAATAACAATCATTGGATTTATTTTCATGAACTTGCCCACAGTCCTTTGTTTCTCACAGAGTCTTTCACTAAGGAGGGGGACACACTTCAGAAAGTCTCATTGTCATTGCTCTGGAGATGCTGGGCAAATAGGTGGGCTAGTTTGATTCTGGCTCTTTTGCTACATCATGCAACTTGGACTTTAACACCACAAATCCAAATACTACCTCACTTTGGTGTAGCTGAAGTTCGAGCATACAGTTTGGGGAGGTGAGTTAAGAAATTTTATTCAAGCAAAAGTGGGGAGAAAGACAGAAGCTGCTCTAGAAAGCCATGGAAAGAATTTAAGTTACGATTCTCCTCTTAAAGATCCTTTTAGTTTTTTTCTGAATGGTGTTTAGCCATCAGGGAGCACAGCAAGTTTGGTAGTGTCTCGATGAGGATTCCAGCCATTTCAGTCACGTGAATTGGTCCCTCTGTTTCAAGCTCTTGCTTTCACATAAACTTGACTGGTCCACCCACCCCATATCCTACCTCCATCTGTGGCCACCAGCAGATATGTTGAACTGAGTCTTTTAATTTCCATGAGGAGAGTCAGTAATGACATCCAGCTAGACCGAGAAGCAATTTATGAACCTCCCAGGGCTTGACTCAGTGAAACTGCTCCCAGGCTCATGTTTATGATGCCCATTAAATAGGACCCATGAATGAGATACTTCTCCAAAGCAAACTTCTCCCTTTAATTTCATTCTCCTCTTCCTAAAGCTTCTCTGATGTTGCCTGGCATCCTGCCAAACATTCATTCCTGTGCCTGTTCGTCACACACCAGCAAACTTAATGGTGTTTTTAAAGAGGTTAATTAAATACTGATTCTAAGGTTTGGTGCATACAGTCTCTTATCCAGAAGAAAGCAAATGTATGTGTTTATACCCTTAAAAATCTGTTGCTTTTTATTCACCCTCCTTTGTTTCCAGATTTGTACCTCTGTGGATTTGTGTAAATTTCTCTCTAGGGCCAGGAATATCACCTTCAGTTGACTTGATCAATCTATTTTAGAGCTCATAATACCATCATGGTAAAGCAATATTTTTTCCGTAAGTTAATAGGAAAATGGAAATTCCTAATAACAAGAAAGAGGAGTATTTCATTTTTGAAACAGCTCTTTGCCTACATGCTAGATCCTGGACTGAATTACTCTGCCTGCCTAGCCAGTAAATCCAGCTTGATTGCATTTACTGAGATTGACTTTTGTAACTGAAGGTAGGATTTAACTAGGACAACAGGAAAGCTTAAATATACAACCTTACATTTACATATCTCCTCCTGTCCCTAATGCTCTACATTTACAGCTCCTACATCCCTCTGAAAGTTCAGAAGGCCATGTAAATGTTCATTATTGTTATTACCCACTTCACATCCCCATTCCACATGCATTTTACAGTACACAGTCCCCCATTCTGCAAGTTATATAAGCATACACTTAACATTAGGCTTGTTAAGTGCTTTTCTAAATAGAGATAACCATTAAATCTGTTTGATACTTTTACCTAAACTGTGTGCTTTACTTTAGAAAGAAGTAAGGCCTTCTCTGCACAGCTTTAATACTTTAGGTTGAAAGTTAATGCTAGAAATATATTATACTGATCTTTCTGGGAATAGATGATGTAAAATTCATCAGTTTCATTGAAAAAAGTATATTAAAATAATGCTGCCTCCCTCACACACACACACACACTTTTAGTTTAAGACAAAACACAGCAACTCTGGTAAACTCTCCTTGGTAAGGAAACTGTGTCTATTCCAGATGTTGGGGC
Source organism: Cygnus atratus (assembly GCF_013377495.2). Lineage (NCBI taxonomy): Eukaryota > Metazoa > Chordata > Aves > Anseriformes > Anatidae > Cygnus > Cygnus atratus. The sequence continues at coordinate 11,944,035 of NC_066368.1, forward strand.
CACCATAAATTTTTGCAGACTGTTACCTAATTCCCAGAGAAGCTGAGAATTGCCCTGGGATAAACAGAGGATTATTTGGTTCAGAAGCGATCACTTTCTTGGATCACTCCCCCTCAGCACTCAGCTTGGGGCCTCTGCTGTGAGCTACAGGATAGTAGGATGGATGAATCCTGCTTTAAATGCACCAACACTCAAAATTAGTAACTTCAAGCACTTTTAAAATGAAATTAAGAACAATTACCCCAAGCCTCAATTTCCTTCCACTAACATGGAGGTAACAATGTCTCTTACTTAAGAAATGTGACATGGAAATCAGCATTTCAGAATTTTGACTGGCTCCAGTTTTAAAATAAGAAGAAAAGTAGCTACCTTCATGTTGGTCTGAAAGGAGCAAAATTACACCTGTTTGTACAGTCTTCAGCAAATGTTTCCTGATTTTGAGCCAAGCACTCCAACTTTTCACGACGGGTTTTTTGAGTGTAAGTGTTTGCAGAGGTAAGTGTGTATATCCACACACACACATTGAGAAAAACCTGCCAGAAGAAATAAACAACTTCCTTCATCTGGAAGCAAGAACAAACACAATGTCCAATTAAGGGTAAAGCCCTTTTTCTCTTTATTTCAATCATTGTTGTGTTTAAATTTTAATCGTCTCTAACACTAGCTGTAACAAAACCCCGGTTTTATTAAAGGTGTACAATTTTCATTTTGACACTTGTCAGCATCCCAGGTAGGGAGCAGACATGGCATTTCTTGGCAGTGAGTTCATTAACTGGAGGCTGTGCTTTATCTGCCTTCCTCCAGCTCTCCTCCACTCTGTGTTTCTGGGCTCCAGGTACCAAAGTTGTTTCTTTATTCTGCACTCTTCCAAAGCTTCTCAAATTCAGAACTATTTGGTGATCACGTGCAGCCTGCATATGATTGAGTGGGTCAGGCTTTCAGCTGACCAAGAAAAGCCTGGGAGTCACATCTGCTGGGGACTTAAATAAGAATAACAAGGAAAGTCAGCAGCAAACAATATTAATAATTCACCTGTCCATCACTCCAACTAACAATTGGAGGAAGATCCTCTCTCCTCTTGACAGATAGGCAGGAGGAAGAGGCCTGTCTGAAATGATTAAAGGAGGCAGTATATAACAAGCCTTCCCCATGCTAAGAGTGCCAAGAAAGAGGCTGGTCACTGATATTTAAACACACATTATCCTTCCATCTTCCTGTCATTTTGTTCTGCAAGCTGTTCAGATTTGTCTGTGCCAGTAAGGAGGCTGTGAAAAGCAGCTGAGCAAACAGAGAAAAATCAGTCTGAGAACAGGATCGGGATTTCAAAATCTGCCCCTGAGTTCCACCCCCCCACCCCCCCCCATCGCTTTCTTCTTTTTCCTTCCCCTCCTCTTTTTCAGAGCCATTAACTTTCAAATATGCCAGCACCCAAGCAGGAGTGAAGCAACGCAGGTACAGGAAGAAATGTTATGTCAGGGTGCAGGGATTTTTAACATGAGAAATAGAGCATAACCTCAAACTTTTCCAATCCCCTCTCAATGCAGTCGGAGTGTCTGTTTTAAGCAGAGGTGGGATTAGTTATGTCTCATTATCTACCCTCAGTGTGACCAGCCTGTCAGCCCTGGACAGCTGAGCCACACAAAATACTCATCCATTCCTGTTGCCCAGTGCTCAAGCACCACTGCCTCTGGCTGCCTGGTGATACAGCACATCCCAGATGCATAAATACAGTTCCTATGGGTTCCTGCTGGATGTTTCATCCTTCTCTGCAGAAGGAATGCTTGAACTGGAGGCCACTGAAGTGGTACAGGACACATGGACAAAAGGCAGCATCCCCAGGAGGCACCTGCCCCAGCCCTGCCTATGGTCATGCTCTCAGCAGCCCTGCAGAAGGCTCATCTGGGGAGCCATTTTCCCTCTGAAAAGATGGGGAACTGGGAATCCAGAAACAGAGGCCTCAGCTAAATGGGAGACACTTTAGAATTTATACCAATCTGGAATAATGCCTAGATTTTGTTTGCAGTGTGAGTGATCACAAAGGGCACTGAAAGCAACATGTAATGTATTAGAAACAGATGAGCTTAGTCTCCTTGCACTCTACCATCAACTGAGATCCACAGGAGGCAGAGGAGGTATTTATTCAGCTGTTCACTATAAAAGATTTCCTTCAAAGCTTTAGCATCAGAAAGGGTGGAGTTTATCCACCAGGTACATCTGGATGGCAAAGCAGACATGGTTGTTAATAAAATAGATCTGTATGACTCACCACAGCTCTCCCTGAGTTTGGATAGTCTTTTAACTTCTAACCTCATTATTTTTGACCGTCTACTGAAGGTCTTAAAAAGACCATCCTGCTTGTCCCCAGGATCAGCTGATACAAGTAGGACAAAGAAAAGGCAGCAAAGAACTTATTACAGATACCTGGTAGATACATTTTTTTAATCTACTCCCTTTATATGTTTTTGAAAGTGTTAAACCATAATCCTGGGCAGCTCACAGCATCTTTTATTTAATGTGCTCCAAAGCTCAGGCACACGTGAATTATGTCATATTTATTTAATCAGAGATAGATCTGTGATCTTGTTTGTAGATGACGATGCCTCTGAAAGGACAGAAATGCTAACAGTCTTCTTAAACCCCAAACAGGCTCTGCTATAGGAAAGCAACTGCGGGCTTATAAACCCAGCTTTAATCAAGAAAGTGCTCATGACTGCCTTGATTTAAAGGGAAGTGTGTACTTAAAAATATTTCTAAGGTGAAATGAAAGTGAATGAGGCAAAGCTGAAGATTCCTTCTAAGGCTTCTTTTCATGATCATTCAATATGTGTATTTGGAGGGTCTTGACATTTGTCACACAGCTGCCAATCACATCAGCCCCTGTTTAGAAAGATTATTGATAAGATACCTCAGTAATAACAACTAGCAGCCAAAATTAGATCTGCAAAAATAAAATGATCTTTCGATTTCAGTCAGATGGAGCACATTGGTTTGGAAAAAAATCAATTCTTTCAGAAGCAGATTCAAAATTGTGGAGTTCAAGGAGCTACTTTGTTTAACGTGAATTTTCTGATCAGAGGAAAAGCAAATTCGTTTAGCTGCACCCAAAAATAAATCTAAGAAAAGAAGCAAAAGTTACCCATCCATATTGGATTACCATCAAAATGTGATTTCCATCACATAAAGATACATTAAAGCCTATTTTACCTTATTAATAGCCAGGTGTAATTCTCTTTAAAACCAGAGATTAAGGGGTATCTTATTAGTTGAGTTTTATGTTCAAACTACATTGTAACCATTAAGCTGTCTCTTTATATTACATTTTGAAGATTTAAATAAGACATACAAACATAATCTATACTATTTAGTTCAACAGAGTAGCTTAATTTCTCCCCAAGCTTTTCCACCTGTGTTACAAATTATAACAAAAGACAATTAGAGAGCAAAAGGAGCAGCCCCATAGATGACACTATTACCTTTCAGTGACACACACTGCCACTCCTTTGCACTGAGCACTTAACAGCATACATTAAATGCATCACACCACATAAAATTCTTTAAGTCCAGGGCAAGTTAATGATTTATTTTTAAAAAGAAAAGATCATCATTCTGGTTATGTAACCAAAAAAACACCAACCAAACAAAAACAACTATGAAATGAAACACCTATTAGTCACAGTTTTACTATTGGCTGGCCAGAAAACTACAGTACATAACATATTTTTTGAAGCTCTGAAGAATGGTTACAGACCACAGCTAGCTACACATGTATGTAGTAGGAAATGTATATCATGATGTCCTGCCACAAAGGAATAAATCTTTCCCACTGGAGCTGAGGAAAGTATGTGTATTATAGGCTTTCTAAGGAAAATTCACAGGGATTTAATGTTTGTTGTACTGGGTAGAGGTGTTCACTTACTACATATTTTTCTGGAGTCCTCATGCCCCAGAGAGTAAGTACGAATGTCCGGCAGCTGCTGGGGAAGGAGGGGCACTTCTGAGACCAGGTTTTTCACGCGTGCCAGTGAATGAAATGTTAATGCTTTTTGTCTATGTTTCTGAGTTCTGAGATCTCCCTTCACTTTGTTGCACAAGATCAAACCCAACATTTGTGCAGGGGTTAAAAGTTAAAAGAGGAATAAAAAAAAATCCACACTCCTCCTCCCCCCCCCCCCCCCCCCCCCGTTTTTTTTTTTTACTGCACAGACAGTAATATTTTGGAAAAAAAAAAAACTATATTTCTCCAGAACTGTACTTTAGGTGTGTGTGTTTTGGGGAGGAAAGTGTAACAATTTCAAGACATCCTGCTTCAGTAGCTAGCATAAATAGTTTGATTGTTCTATCAAAGAGCAATGCAGAGTCTATGTACAGATTTTGTCTTTTCTGATTTCAGCTTTAAGAGGGAAAGATTTCATCTAACAAAACAGATCGCCTCAAACAAAACTTACTCAGCTTCCTAAAGCCAAAGAAGTCTAACTAATATATGCTAGTTATTCAAATAGATTTCCCAGTGTTTCATTTAATCAGCATAGATCGGTCAAACAGGTCTGGATTTATAATGAAGCCACAGAAATACAAATTCTTTGCAAAATAAGGAAATGGATAAATTAAACTCCCTGGAGTGAAGTAAAATTGTTTATTACCATCCCTGTTAGCAAAAGTAGCCACCGATACACTTAACAGAAGGTGATCTCTAGCTTCAGCAAGTCTGTCTCATAAGTGATTCCTGGATTAACACAGTAGTACTGATTGGAAAACAAATAATAATTAAGAAGAACAAATGCAGTCTGTGGAAACTAACAACACCTGAAATCTGTCATTACGGATGTATTTGACTTCTCCTCAAGTGCAAAGGAGTTTTGTCCCATATGTTTTAAATACATCCTGAAGCGTCCCAACTGCGTGTTCTCTTTTGAGAATGGATCTCATGAATTGCTTTATTTGAATCATCAGAAGGGAAATTCCACATGTAAGATCAGGTCCTAGATCTTTACAGGATTGGCTTCCAAGAAAAATGGTGCATTAAAGCTTACAGAAGAGGGGAAACAAAACAAAAAGAATGAGTGTTTTTTTTCTGAAAATAAATGGAAAAGAGATTGACATAAACAGTAAAAGCAGCCTACCTGCATTAACTCATTTTAATCACCCACACCCCCACCATTCCTTTCTCATTTTGAGATTATGTTCCATATATTTCCCAAATAAAGAACACCAGAACAAGCATCCCTTTCCAAATCCTGCCCAGAATAATACAGATAAAATATGACAACAGATTCCATGTAGGCTTTTTAAAACATCTTATAGCAGAGAAAACTGGAGTGTCTCTGAAGGATAGTTATCCCTTGAATCCATCACACTGCCTTCTTCAGAGAATACAACAATGCCACAGTCCTTCCCACAGTCCTGCAGGACAGATACAGCAGACATCACCAAGTAACTTTCCTCCACCTGTTAACACCATTCAAACAAGACAAATATATTCCTTTCTGCTGCAAAGACCATTGCAGTCCAAAGATAGGATTTGGCTTGAGATTAACATAGAACAGTTCAATGTGTGTTTGCTACCTTTGTAACATCAGTGGCTCAGTGACCTCTACCTTTTTTCCTCCTGTCATCAATCCATCTCAGAGCTGATTACCTACTTGTATGAAAGGAGGAAACTTGGGAAACTCACAGAAAGGAAGAAATGCTGAGAGAAAGGTGATCTTGCAGACCAGCATGTTCATCTCCAAACTCTGATAGTGCTTTTGGACTGCATGAATTCAGTCTGGGGTTGTATATTATGAGAATCATGTCTTCACTGTTTGTAACCTCTTTCAGGTTCTACAAAATCAAGATGATGCATTTGCTTCCTACCTTTTTGGATCATATGTACTGTCACCATCTTGGCCAAAGCATCAGATAAAGCTGCAGTACAGAAAGTTATCATATGGATTCCTATCAAAGAGCAGAAACTAGAAAGCAGCCTACAGCCTGCACTCCATGCATACAGACAGTTTCTCCTGGACAACATACCAACACAGAATGGCTTGGGCTGTACTTTTAATAAATAGCCACAACCTTCCAGAGAATTACGTAGAATTTCAGAGTAAAAATTAAAATAAAAAAGAGTTCACTGCTACCACAGGTTATCAGCATGGTCATCATGTGAGATACCTCTCTGTAAGCAAGTCCAGTGCCAATAAACACAACTCCATATTGTATATTCCAGTTACAGGATTTGAGACAACCAATGCAAGAGATATGAGCATCATGGAGATTTTTGCCTAAAACCTCACAAGGTAATTCATACTGGTCTAGATGTGTATGTCTATGCCTGACTGTGAAGCAAGTCTTACCGCTACCCCATGCTGTCAGAGACTTGGAGGCACACAAGGATGGTAGCTACTTTCTGTCATCACACATCCACCTGCTCTGATAAGACATGGACTAAGCAAAATCACAACAAAAAGAGTAACAAACAAATATAACCCAGCAACAGGTGTCCCAAACTTCTTAAATAAAAGAAATGAACGCCTGTCTGACAGAACAAGAATTGTAAACTCAAGGATAAAATGGGATTATGTTAATTCAAATCTATTCTATTACAGGAAAGCTCAGTGCTATTCTGAAAAGTTGTCAGGTTAAACATAGAAATATCACTGCAATCCCTTCTACTTAGTGTATTTTTCTCCCTCCTTTGTGTTACCTAAGTTTTTTCCAAAGTACTTTTCTACTTTGTTATTTATAAAAATGTTTGAATTATGTGAGTGAGACATATTTTGGCAACTTTAGCACATGTCAGTCTTGTAAACTCTTTCATTACCTTTGTGAAAAAGGTATTTAAAAATAAAAAATAAAAATAAAAGTTGTTTGCTTTTCAAAGCAGTAGTTCTTTAATTTATAGGATTATATGCATCAACTTTCTCCCTTTAAAAAAAATCCAGTGTTTAGAGCTTGCTTGACCAGTAGAAAACAATAATAATTATCATTATTAATAGCTATTATAATAATATAAAAATAACTAAACAGTATCATTGGAAGGCTCATCCATTTTATACTGGATAGAGACAAGTTAAAAGAGTGAATGCATTGTCACATTTTAACAATCTTTAGGTCACTTTATGACAAAGGTACCTCCATCATCTGGAATGTTTGTGATTTGCAATACCAGCATGTTGCAGCTTCAGCTCCAGAACTAATCCATATCCCTGTCCCTTTTAGACAGCTTGTGACCAACAAAACAAGTAACACGCTACTTACTGGGGAGCAGGTAGTTATTGAAACTGTGCCTGTGGAAGGGAACTCTTCTTCCATCCTGAAGTTCAGCCTCTGACTTTTTGCAATCTAATCATGTTTATAAGGTTAAACATACGCTATGAAAGTTGGAAAACTCCTTGGGACCAGTTCTAGCACTAACCTATATTAAACACAGACCCAACCAAATCAATTAGGTGCAACTGCTGTTCAGGATTTTCTGAGCTGACTGTTTTCAGGCCATTTTCTCTCTGTCTTTTGTCACAGGTGTTGTATATAAACCATTCAACCAGATATACTGCTTTAGTTTTCAAATTACTTATTGATTCATACACAAGGAAAGAGATACAAGGAAAAGAAAGTTTAAAGATAAATAAATAAATCTGTTCCAGTCACAAAATGTCACAGATTCTTTTTTTTTACTGGATAATAGAGAAGAGTAAGTGGTACTGTGACACTCCTTTGACTCTGACTTGAAAGATATTGGAGTGAGCTTCTACTTGAAAATGCTGAAACTCAAGGTATTTCAGCTGACTCCGACACTTAATTTTCAGAAAAGGCTTCTTCTCTTCCTTCCAGGCTCTTAAACTACACTGAAAACATTCTGGTCAAAGCAAGCTTTTCTCATATTTGAAATCTTTGCATTTGTTCAGTAGGAACACCTACAGACAAAACGGAGATTGGATGTTGAGGCTAGATGCCAGAGAAGGAGCTGCGCGGAAGATTGCTACAGAAAGCAGGGAGGGTGCTTCATCTGGCACAGAGCTCACTGGAGTCACACAGAGAGGGATTTGGGCACAAAACTGTCTGCCATTGTTTCCCCTCACTATCCTGTTCCCTTCAGACACCCACCCCACCCCACTGTACTCAAGTTATCGAAAAAAAGTTTAGATTTTCCTTTTTTATTAAATATCATTGCTTCTAGTGAAGAGAAATAGCTCTGCAAGCCCTAAGCATTGGTCAACTCAAAACAAAGGGAAATAATCTCACTTTTTAAAACTTAAAATAATTATATATAAATAAAAAATAAGAGCATTCATCATCCTTGCTCTGACCTTATAAAGTTTCTGTAGGTGAGTCCATACATTTAAAAAAGAGGAACCTAGTTCTTTATTACTTTTAGATTTTTTATTCTTTACTATTCCCCACTATTGAAAAAGCTATCTTGAGACCAAAACACTCAAAGAGAACATTTTCTTCCCATTTCTGCCCCTCAAGTAAAAGCACCTGAAATTTATTTCAAGCTAAGTTTTCCTAAAGAAAATAGTTTATAATTATCTACAAGATAATTAAATAAAAATATCTACTGCTAATACATTTTGACTAGCTCTATATAATAAAGTCATTGTTAATTAATTAGCAATAACTGTTCCCTGTGTTTTTATAAGAAAGTATAAGTGAGATGTGAATAAGGTGACTCATGATGTTTGTTATTAAATCCTTCATACCATGGGAGACGAACTGGAAAATTAAGACTGAAACGGACTCTTCTGATTTCTTGCCGCCAACTAGATTAAATGTGCTTTGAAATTCAGTGATGAGAGATATCTACCCTTGCATGAAGCAGGTCTTTCAGGTCTGATGTTGTTCCTCTGCAAAAGGAGGAACTGTAAGCTAAAAATACAGCCTTATAACAGGTTACCCAGGACCACGTTAGATGGCATTTGAATATCTCCAAGTAGGGAGATGTTCCAGCACCTAAATAGTTCATGCAAAACCAGGAACAGAAGAAGTGCTTCTCCTATGACACCATGAGCAGAGTACTAGAGTGTGCTCATCCTGATTTCCACTGTTCCCATGTTTTACTTCACATGAGAAAGGGAAGACAAAATATAAATCTTATCCTCTTGTACTAAATGAAGGCTATAGCCCAGAGAGCAGTGGTGTCCATTTCTTGCTAAATTACATAGAGGACAAAGCAGATTTTTCTTCAGAGACTAATACCACATGAAGGCGATTTTCCATTTTAATTCATAGATGCTCCATCCTCTTTGAAACACTCGGGTTGCTCAGCACAGCTAAAGACCTCAAGTAGCATGGCAGCTGACACAAATCTCCAAAGTCCTTCAGACATGCAAGACAAATCTTAGAAGACTGTCTAAAGAAGCTAATTTAAAAATGACAACAAAGACAAAATTAACTCTTGTTCAAGTAGACTCACAATTTACTGTTCAGACTGAGTAAGCTGTCAACAAAGTTTAATCTGGAGGTAAGCAAGCAGCAATACTGCACTTCAGTGTTCATTCCCCATTAAACTAAAAGCATCAATTTAATGATCAGGGGAAATGTCTCTACTGGTATCTGTTAAGGAGTCACTAATCTCTGAGTTTTGGAGAATTTCTATTGCAATGCCTTCCTAAACTTAGATTATCATTGCTGTTCGTGTTAAACTGTCAGATGGCAAGCAACATGGAAATGAATTTCTGATCAGCATATAATAAGTTTGTATCTCTGAGATATATTAATGAACAATTAACTGTATAGTTACTGTCATGCAAAATACCATGGCAGCATGATCCCAAAGACTAGATGAGTCCATGAAACAACATAGCATTTCTGTATGCTGGGCTGTCCTGATATTGGTACCCAAGTGTCCAGGGACCTAAACACAGTGTGGTAGACAAGCCTCACAATTTTGCCTCACCCAGCACTTTGCTGTCACATTTCTGCTGAGTTGGTCAACCAAATGATTGTCCTTGCTTTGAAATAATCTATTTGGTCCCAAGAAGACAGACGGAAAACAACCCTGGGTGAAGGCTCTTCTGATCAACTTTTGGTGGCTTTGGGAGGACATCTACTATGTAGAACATTTGAAAAACAAACAATCTCACTCACTGTTAAAGAATTTTAAGAGCAAACGATTAATTCTCGTTTGTCTACCTGCTGATCAACAGCTACCAAATGCCACACGGGATTAAATTAATTTTAATGTCTATCCTTAAATTCCCCCAAAGCACTGAGTATTAGCAGAGGGAGGAGAGAGCTGTGGAGGGGAAAAGATTAGGTTATCTCATAAAGCAACTCTCAGTCTAAGCATGGCCAGAAAATAAGAATCTGTTGTACTGAATACCATAATCTAGCCTCTTTCAAAGATTCAGATATATAGCTATTGAAAGCTCTGTCTAAATTCTAAATGTGTAATCCCTGCAGCCCAAGTACTCTTAAACACATCTTTGATTAGCTGAAAATGCAATTATTTTTATAATAATACTTTGCAGACAGCTTGTAAGAATATCAATGACATTTTTTTCCTACCTCCCCTCCCTATTTTAAATTCAGTTTCTGTTAGAACAGCAGAAGATTTACTGGAGAAGTAAGTGCTTCACTTGCATTTAAACCATGTAAAAGACAGATTGGCTGTGGTTTTAGACACTTACATCAAAGTAATTACAGCACTATATAAAGCATTTGATTCATTAATAGTATATAAAAATTGTTTCAGAGCCTCTTAAGTAAAAGAAGATGAAAAGAATGGGAAGCTCCAAACTAAACCTGATGACTTGCCTTCTTTGTTGAAGAAACTCCTCCTCCTCCAAACAGCTTTTTATCTACTCAACAGAGACCCCTGATACAGGACAGCATGAGATGCCTAATAGAAAAATAGATAGAAGGCTGGTCTGGGACTCAGGAGGTTTATGCAGTGTATGGCTTGCAACAGGTTTCCAGTGTGCCATGAAGCAGTTAGTCTATGTATTCATACAATTAATCTTATATTCAACATAACAATGGTAGGATTTCCTTCCTGCCTGGTCCTTTCAAATTGTAGCCTGTTTGGGGATATCAGCATCTCATTCTGAGCATTTATCCAGCACTGATAGCAGGAAGATAGTAGCCTTGCTCAGCTATCAACATAATAGGATTCTGCTATTTGAAGGCAAATAATGGTACAAAAAACAAACAAACAAAACATACTTCAAAATAGCCATAGCATAAACAGGACAAAGATAGCAAAGGAGATGGATATCAAAGAAAATATTCAGATAATTAAATCTGTACCCAAAAATAACTTGTGTTTGTGAAGAGATTCTCAGGTGTTCAGACATGACAGCGTATTTTAAACTAGACTGGGTAATGTAGCTGGAAACATTGTGGAAGCATCTGCAGCTGTGGGATTGATGTTAGTTAATGCCTGGATGAACATGTCTGTCTGAGATGGTTACAAAGACCACATGCTTACTCTGGAAATTTAGGCACAGGTTATTTCTAAAATTAAAAATAAATTCCTGAGAACAAAGTTGAAGTAAAAAGAAGTGAGCTCTCTATTCCCTTACTTATAACCTTCGTCCTATGCCTTGGCAATGAGGAAAGCAAAAGAAAGTTCCAGGAACCAGACTTAAGGCATGCCTTGAATGCTTTATTTTGTCTACTTTACACATTAATTTCCCAAGTGTTTCGTGACTCTTATTTGGTTAACACATTAGGGCATCTAATTCTTATTTGCTACACAAATCGCTCATTTGCAATCAAATTTTCCATCAGTATTTGCCATCTTATTATCGTGGTTAACACCACTTTGCACTTTGGTATTAACTAGAGAGACATTCTGAAAAGCAACTAAAAGTTAGAAGTTGAGAACGCCATGGCTTTGTTTTCCTATCAAATAAAATCTCTGTAATGTCATTGGGTCATTCCAGTTATTGAATCCCAACATCCCAAAGGATTAGCAAGCAACCATCTCAGGCTTACAGTTCCACTGCTTCCATTTCTGCAAAGCTAATTAAACTTCAGTAGGAGAAAGCTGGAACTACATCAGCTGGACTAAATACCATTTTCTACTCAAACTCAAAGCCATATTCATCCCACACAGAATGGCATGGAGTCCATCCATGCTCCTGAGACACCAACAGAATAGCAGTTTCTGGTTTAGCACTGTTCCAGCCCATGACTCTATACGTTTTTTCTTTCAGAGAGAGAGCAGAGAGAGAGAGGGAAACCCCAGTGATACAGGAAAGTGAGAAAGGCTAAGATATGGCCACAAGATAAACAGATTTTCTGGAACTTTTGTCTATAACCAAAAGCGAGATACAAGACACACAGATAAAGTGTTTATAGCATGCCTATCAATTAACTAGGATTCTCACCTGCATTTACAGACCTGGACACTTTGAGACCTCATGTAGTGGTGGAAGCCTCAGTACCTCCACTCTTCTCTACACACTGCCTTGCAGCGCTAGCAGACACAACTAAGACAGACCCTCACAATCCAGAATTTTGCATATGTATCCTAGAATTGGCTGACTGTGATCACATGAAACTGTTTTTGTCCTCCCTTTTCCCATTCATCGTTTCATGGCAGAGTACCTGGGGCCAGCTGCTCCACAACTCAGGTGTGTTTATGTGCTGCAACACCACAAGACTGTAACTGTGGTCCTTTCCAGAGGTTAACATTTACCTGAGTATGACTCAGTGTATCTCACAACATCAGGGTAGAAATTCTCAGAGGCCTGAAGGTTTAAGTTTGCGTGTATGAATCTCAGCTGATACCAAGACTTTTGGGTCTTTTCTTTGCAAGCAATCTTGTGAAAAGCAGTACTTCTACTGTTTGTTTATGAAAGAATTCTAAGAGAGCAGAGCTCTCTTTTATTAACAGTACCACCTGAAATAATTCATGAACCAATGGTATAACTGTACTCTTTACTCATTACTGCTTTCTCTTCTACTGTAAGGCAGCTTCTCTTTCCTCCATTCCCACAGCAGAACCTCGTCTTGTGATTTTCCTTACATTTCCCTGAATATTCCCAGATAATGGTGCCATCCTTTTGGTTAGATTTACTACTGCTTTGACATCTGAGTAACTTATTCCTTCTAGTGCTATTTCTGTGATGCATGAAGATTTCACCTTCCCTCCCACTCACTGCGAATACCTGATGGCAAGCCTAAGGAGAATATACTGCAGTAGGCATGCAGTGGAGAATCAGCTGGGTAAGAATGAAAAAGTCGGTTATATACGGAAACAGTAAAGCTATTGAACCACAGACGAGTTTGTATAACCTACCTTTTCAAAAGTCTCCGCCAAAAATTAGTTTGTGATCTCTGTGAACACAGAGTAACTAATTCTGGATTTACTAGTAATATGGGCTGGCAGACTTAAAGCCATGTAAAGAATCAATGTCTCTGATAGGCAAATGACAAGCAAGTGAAGAACCAACCTAATCAAATTTGGCTTTTAATTTTATCCCTCGGGCTTATCTTGGATAATTCAAAATTATACAGATGGGATTCCTACCCAAAGAAATGCAATTCTGAGACCTGAAATAGCGGCTGTTGGAAAGAAAAGATTTGAGAAGGGTGTGATTCTACATACATTGAATTGAAAGTTTCCTGCAGCTATTAAATTTACAGCCAACAGTTACTGAAAAAATATGGCAGTCAGTGGAAAGATTTATAGTAAATTATCTGTATTTTGAATTAGAGACTTCTAGATACTTAATAGTAATTGCAAAAATGTTATCTCTTGGTAAAGCGCCCATTAATCTTGTTCTTTCCCACTTAAAGAAGAATCATTCCCTGGTTATTATTCAACTCTGCATTTCAGCAATTTTCAATCCTGTTTTCTCTGCTACCCTCAATTTTTGCTGACACCAGGAGAGAGATCGGTTATCAGCTGGTTGTTCTCTGGTAGCTTTCGCTGGCATTGTGATAGTCCCTACAACCTGGGACTGAAGCACTGGGGCTGCTAAAATGTTTTTGGAACCCACTACGTTATGAGACTTCTACAGTGTTTGAAGTGGTTGGAAGGGGTCAAAGCAATACAGAGCCTGACTCTGGGGGTAACATGGCTTTCCCCCATGCTAACCAGCTCTGAAAGGCTACCCCAGTGCTCCCAGCTGCATGGGCACATGCTTGCTGAAGCCCTCACCCTGGAAGCATGTGGGTAGGCAGGAGGAATGAGAGCTGCAGCAGAGCTGGAGGCAGCTGGAAAAGAGCCCTCCTTCTGACTGTTAATTTGTCTTCCTTCCCTGCTCAAAGAGTGGGTGCTGTGTGTGCTGATAACCCTATATACTTACTAATTAGTGCCCCATTCACCTTGAACTACTGAGCTCACAGCTGCCAGCTGCAGCTTGTGATATCTTGAGTATGTGTTTGACGAACTCAAGAGACATTTTCATCTGTTAAATATAGAAAAAAAAAAAAAAGAACAGTTTCCCAGGACAGGCAATGCAGCACAGAATCGTATGCTCGTCAAGGCCACATCAGAACCTGACTTCAAACTAATAGCACTGCAAAGTTAGTGAAACTGCAACACCAGCTGGCTCAGTCCCAGGCTAATTTCCTCAGACAAATATCCAAGTGACAAAAATTAGCTGCTGTTGGGCATTAACTGCTATTTTCACTGGTTTGATAGCCAAGAGCATGCCATAAACACTGTGTCAAAAGTCCTCCAGTTAGACTTTGGTAGAGTGAATGTCTTTGTTTCCATATTTATGATGTATCTGCTGTAGATGCTTTGGATAACAGCAGGTTTCTTCAACACTCAGAGGAACTGAAGAATAATCCTAATACTTTCAAGGAATTACTGGAAGGGAATTACCGCTACCCATTTACACCAAATTTTAGAAGATCAAACTAAATATACATTTTTCCAGTTGTTTATTCAGTATTTAACCATTACATATTTATTAACAGGTATCATCACCATTTCCACTGAAGAGCTGGTAGAGTCACACGGTTTTCTGACTTCTGGAGGAAAAGAAATTGGAAGCAAGCAGAAGACTCTGTGCTAATGTACTACTGAAAATATGAGTTTAAACTCATTCTCTGCGATTACAGATAATGGTAAATGGTTAGCATATTTAGTCAAAGCACTGCTTTACAAAAAAAAAATATTATTGGAAAGATTTGCATGGGAATAATTAGGTATCCTGATTGTTAACATTAATGCATACCCATGTTTTCAAGGTAGCATGCAAAGGAACAATAATTTTGATATCTTCTTTTTCCATATCATCCTTTGTCTCTAGCTGTGGATTCAGCTTTTTTCTTTCAAACTTCTAGCTTCATTGAAATAGGCCAACCTCTCTCTGAAACACGAACGCTTTCCTCTTCCACATAAAAAAGGACTAGGATTCTTTTGCATGTCATACATTCAGGAGTATTACTGCGTGATAATTAGCTAATGTTATGAACAGTCATTTTGGAGGCTTAGAAGTATGGGGGAAAGTTTTCTTCAAGAAAAAGTAAATTTCTTAGGTTATAGTAAGAAGCAAACAAAAAAAAAAAACAAACAGAAAAAGAGGTTATGGCTTGTTACGTAATTAAACTAGCTGACTCAGAAGTGATGGTACAGAGAGGAGGGGGGAAAAAAAAAAAGTGCTAAATTTCCACACTTATCCCCTGCCCCCATCCTGGGATAGTTAGAGAAGGAAGTGTCCATTAACAGATTCTTTTAAATTATTAAAAGTGTAAAAAGTACAGAATCAAAGTAATATGGATTAATAGAGAAATTGTAATCAATATTTTATTATAGTTACTAATGAAATATTTACCAGACTCATTTTCTTACATACTCTACAGTAATTAAAATGATGCAACCCATACATTAACACTTAGGTTAATATGTATCCTCTTATATTTGTGTTTGTATAAAAATCAGCTACGTAAACTCATATGCTATTAGAATCTTCCCATTTGTGGCCTATGCTTCATTTTTGTTTCCATGACCTCTTATTTCCACTTTTGGCTCATCTTAGAGCTCTGACAGAATTGATCCAAACTCCATCAAAATGAATACATAGCACAGACACTGGAAAGTATGGAGAGGAAAAGAAAAAAATTAAAAAAAAAAAGAAGAAAATCGATGCAGAGATTTTCATTAGCTTCATGGTGTTTTGGACTGAATTCATCACTCTTTAATGACAGCTATGAAGAATTGTCAGTCAGTAAAAGTTTCTTAAATACAGCGTGGATTATCTTCGCATGGAGAAGAAAAACTGCTAAAGGTTGGCAAAAATGGGATACTAGAAAACACCACATTAGAAATGATATCTTGAAAGATGTGAGTGAACTCCCAGACTCTATAGTTAGTGAGGTGCCACTCGTGCACTGACAGTGACCAGCAAGATAAGGGGGTAAAGGCAAGAATATCTGCTGTGAAAAAAATCATCTTCTGTCATGCAGGGTTAGTTTAAGACGTATAAGTGACAAACGAACCTTTTTAATCACACCATAATCACACATATACTTTGTGCAGGTCGCATATTTTAAACAGTTAAAAAAATATTTTAGAGATATTAGCTAAACAAAGATAACTCCAGAGCACGCGTGTTGTTCTGCTTGTGTAAGTTGTTCCCATGAGTGCAATAAAACTAGGCTTGGATTGAGTAAAAATACACACAGCTAATCATTTGGAGACATCTCCAGACACGATTTAGGATGTTTTCTTACTATAAAGAGACCATCACATACTTTCAGTCAAACACCAGAGAATTTTCCAGAGTTCGAGGAACTGTTTGTCATAAAGTGAAACTACAAACTTCTCTTTTTCAGGGGCATAAAGTTTGAGTTCCTGCTTCTGCAAGACCACAGTCTGTCAGCCTTCACACCTTGATCAGCAACTTGACAAGATCTGAGTTGGAACAATTTGGAAATGAGAGAGAAAACTGAAAACATTTATTTAAAAATAAAAAAATAAATAAAGTGTAACTTTACAGAGTATTTCTGCCTCTCAGAGGACTGTGTTTATGTCATGGAAGTCATTTTTTGTGCCCACCAGCAATCATTTGCACGAAGACATATCAGTCAGGGAAGCAGGATCCAACCTCTGACTCTCAGAAGGGTGTCATCCTTATTGCTGCTTTTAACTCCTGCAGTTGTACTTTATGGTACTGGTCTGTACCAGTCACGGCTGCCTTTCAGTCTCTTTCCCTCTTTCCAGATTTCTGTCTGCATGCCCGCATAACACACATACCTCATACATACAGTACACAGTGCCTAGCACCGTAAAAATATACAGTAATAATGCTAGAGCACCTCCTTCAGAGAACTTTACCACAAGGGAAACACCATCTCCTACACCACACCTCCAAACAGATTATTAATATGTTCTTCTCAGCAGAATTTAAGAACCCTTAGGTAAAAGGAAATATCTGCCTGTAAAGCTGATAACAGACTCTAGATCAGACAGCACTCAATCTGCTTTTTTGACCTCATTAGAAAATGCAACCTACCCTAGCACCAAAATCCCTTCCTTACTGCTCCTTCTCTTTCCATCCTTCCTTCTCTCCCCCATTCCTTATTTGCAAAAAGAACTCTCCCTACTGCCATTAAACACTTTCATTGACAAATTCTTGTTCTTTTAGCTTAGCAAACATGCAGGCTGCAAGGCATATCTCTATATAATTTTTCAGTTCATTCCACTCAAAAACACTCAAGAAGGGCAAAAGCAGAGCTTGGTTAAATCAAGCAGGAAGCAATATTGAGCACACTGCCTCTTCTTGCTCCTTCTCTCTGCTAATCATTCACTGGTGCTGATATAAGAGTCTTCTACTTACAGCTGGGGGGGAACTTCCTGCCTCAGTCTCATATTGTTTTTCTTGTTATTTCCCTCTTTGTGTTATCTCACCTTGAGATCAATGAACTTACCAGTGTTGTATGCCACAAGAACAAAACAACACACTGTATTTAGCCTCCATAATGTCAATATTATCTTTAACATAGATAAAAAGCTCTCTGTCTCTCACGAACACACACCCTACCCAGGTGACATGTTTGCTAAGAACATTTCCTAGGTCTCAAAGTTGGTCTTCATGAAAGTAATTAGAGCTCTTCTTTAGCATAAGTCATTCCTGGACATATGTCACACGTAGAAAATAAGTTTGAGGAGTGTTAATTAAGAATCAGATAGAAATGAAAGGAGAGCCAACTTGATTTTCCTGCTTTTTAGTGAAAATACATTTAGCACTGAAATAGCCCGTGCAAAATACACTCCTCAGAGTCTGTTTTGCTGTAAGTCTTTACTAAAGAATGAAGCTAGGGGGACATTCTCAACATTGCACCAACAAACTTGGATAGAAGTTGTTCTTACAGCAAGATGTAGGACCATAAATCATTACACTAAGATCCCCTAACTCCCCTCCCAGTAGGGAGCAACAACAAAAGTGATGCACACAAAAGAACAATGACAAGAGGCTACCTGGGCTATGAAACGCTATGGTTGATCTACCCGTAGCAGACAGATAGAGCATTTGTTCACACAGGCTGGTCTGTGCCCGTGCCCATACCCTTCCCCTACCCTCTAGCACACCAGCCCACCCACACCAAGCCCTGCTCACCTCCCAGGTGCCTTTAGGCAAGAGAAACTTGGTGAGTTTACTTGATGAGAGCATTAACTCCCATCACACCTAGCTCAGACCTTGCAGAGCTAGCAGCTCTGCAGACAGCAGAATTTGGGTCTCTTTGAACACCCTCAGGACCGCCTGTGTAACGAGACATTAAAGTGGTAGCAGAAACCTGCTTTAAAGGCTGCAATGAGTTTGCTATAACCACACGACTCCAGGTGCTGTGGCTTTGCTAAGGAGCACCAAGCACCATTTGTGATAAAACCACACATGAAAGCAATAAGACATCAACTGGACTCTTTGAAGCTCTTTTGTTTTGAAGTATTTTTCATAACAGTGATCTTAAATTTATATGTATGATAATTTTATATTCAAAGATATATATTTTAATTAAAAGAATGAAAATGAAATGACTTAAGGCTTTTGAGATACAAGAATATGAGATGATTAAATCAAATCTTAAGTTTTGGCTCTGGCCTGACGTTTGTTTGTTTTCAAAATAACAAAAGCAGGGAATCAGGGAATGTATTCATTTTTATTATTTCTAGCATACATGTATCTTTAATACAAAAAAAAGGAATAAATAAAGTTTTCCAATGATCACTAAGCGGCATAAAAGTTATTAGTAGCTGCCTGTGTTTAGCTATTGAGTAAAATGAAGAGACAGCTCTGTCTGTATATTAAGACATACTCGCCAAAGCTGTATTTGAGTCCAATTTTTTTTGCGGCTTCAATTCTTTTCCCACTAGGTGGCACTCTGGAAATATTTGTAAATTCTGTATTCCTTTCTGTTGCCTTTTAAAAAGCCAACAAATTAGCGATTTCCCTCAAACCTTCTATTGTTTACAGCCTACTGAAAAAGGCAAGTAAATTACGCAGAGCAGTACAGAAAATTAGCATTGTTAAATGTGTCACATATATCACTAATAAAGTTTCATTATTTATACTGTCAACTTGAAAAGCACTTATTTCCTAATCAATCAACTCACAACTAAATAAACAGTCATATAGGCATACAACATGAAAGCACAGCACTTCCAAATCAGATCTTCCTGAGAATAAGTGTATGCTTTCTGCTATTAGGAGGAGAGGAATAAAAAAGTATGCTCCTCCATTTACTCATTCCCCCCCCCATCTCTCCAAATGCTTACTTTTGTTTAAGAAAAAGCACATATATGTGTATTTTAAGATAGTTGCTCTTTTCTATTTTTTTATTACTTCTTTTTTTTTTTGGGGGGGGGGGCGGGTTTCCTTGTTTGATTTTGTTTGGTTTTGTTTTTACCCCAAAGGTGAAACACAAGTTAGGACAGTCACAGTCACATAATATTAGTTTCCAAAACCTAGAGATGCTCTTAAAATTAACTGATCTCTATTTGGGAAAAGGGAATGCAGAAGAGAAAAAGAGATTTAAACAGTCACTTGAAGGGCTGTGTACCATCTAAATCCAGCTGCAGTCTCACAGACATCCTTTTTGATGTTCACTAAAGCTAGAGATGAGTTCTAGTAAACAGATGTCCTTGTCAGGGAAAATAAACAAACAACAACAACACAACTATCAAATCTGGTACTATCTGGTAGCTGGAAATGAACTGCAAACAGTTCTCCTGTGTTTTCTGGGTTGCTGCAGGGCTGGGCTGATATGGCACTGGATCCTGGAGTGGAGACCTACTGCTAAATAAAAGGGAAGTAGCACATCTCCTTGGCCATGAAGGACCTGGACATCGGGGCAACTGGTGTGTGCAGGAGGACCAGCTGCTGCTCTTTCTCAGTCAAAAGTCAACCTGTCATCTGAAGCCTAATTTGAGTTTTGTCTTGTAAGAGTTATGAATGAATTGTATTGAGAAGGAAAGGCATAGTGCTATTGCCTCTCATATTCTCTGCCTTCCCTCTACCCCCAGAAGATTTTACAGGTATTTCTTATATTTAAGAAATAATATAGAATGAATAATATACAATTATAATATTTATTCTTATATTTGATATAAACTTATATACAGGTTGTATGTTAGCCACAGTTGCCAACTAGGGACTGGTTTACTTCTTCCTGCACATTTGTGATAATTCCTAGGTGACTATCAAAGAGTTTGTAAATCAGGTTTAGCACAGAGGCCTGTAAGTAGCAGCAGAATCATAGACTCAGAATCATTAAGGTTGGAAAAGACCTCCAAGATCATTTGGCCCAACCATCCCCCTGCCACCAATATTACCCACTAAACCATGTTCCTAAACACCATGTCCAACCTTTCCTTAAACACCCCCAGGGACCATGACTCCACCACCTCCCTGGGCAACCCATTCCAATGCCTGACTGCTCTTTCTGAAGTCAGCTAGCTGACACAGGCAAGGCTTGTGTGCTTGTGAGAGGAAGTCACCCTACAGAATCAGCCCGTCTCTGTTACCAGGACCCCAGGCATCTTCTTAGAACTCACTTTCTGGCAGTGAACCACAGAAACCCTCCCTGGAGGAGGAGGAAGCCTCAATCACTGACCCATCTTCTTACCTGCAAGACAGGGTCAAAATTTCCCAACCAACTAGGTCAAATTTAGCTCAAATTCATGTTCAGCTTGGACACAGAAAGTGCAGGATAAGCCTTGATGATCCAACTATATTCAGAAGTGCATGAAGATACAGACCTTGCAATCTCCTGCAGATCAGGAGTTAAGGGTAATGAAACTCAGGAAGCTTTACCTGGGAAACAAGATGAGCTGGCTGGCTCACAGTCCTGGATCAAGTCACTGGCAACACAAGGAGTCATACATTTCTCCTTTGCAATTGTCTACATTGTTATGATAGAAAATCTTCACCTTTGTGTAGACAGTGTTAACTCTTTTTCACAGCACGTACTCTTTTAAGTATGATTTCTACGTTTCTAACAGAAACAGGACACAAAAGGAAACATACATATTCCAGTGCCTGGGATTTTTTTCATTATGCATTTTGCTAACTATTAAAGAGCACACTGTTCAAGTTTATTATCTCAACTGCTTAGAAAAAGACAAGTTGGGATAGATTTCCTGGTGAAAAGCTCTTCCCTGCCTCTACTTTTAGTGATGATCTTCTTGGATCTATAGATAATGACTGGCTTTCACCTCATCAGGGAGCCTCCATAGCTTGCACTGAGCCTGCATCAGAGCAAAACTTTAATTGTCAGACACTGGAACAGTGGGCAAGTGACTCTGAGCACAGGCTCCATGCTTGGCCGAGTGTAAACGTAGTCCCCAGTGCCCTCATTATCAGAGATTGACTTCATCCAGCAACAGAAGGTTGGAGAAGCTTTTGTCACTTGAGTCAGAAGAAGGCAGAGAATTTGGCTGTTTGTCTTTACAGAAGTATGGTTAAATCAATAACCTGTGGAATGACAGCCTTAGGGTGGATGAAGTGTGTATTATCTTATGTATCTGTATTGGAAAGTGCTGGCAACACACTGCAGTTTTGAACAAATAAATGAATTTACTAAGGGAAAGAGAGAGACTGCTGATAAAACAGAAAAAAAAATACTGTACTCAGGAGGTGATTTTAGTCCGAGTGCTAATATTTTATACAAGAGAATATTGAATTTAGGGAGAGGTTTATTCATTCATTTGGCTTTTTAACTTTCCAAAGTGCTTTTATTGACTGATTTTGTTTGTGGCAGCTAATATTACTGTCACTGTAACAATATTTTTTTCCTTATTTAGCTCTCCTGATGTAGTTTGCCATCTGAAGTCATTTACCTTTCATTTTTTTAAATAAAGCTGCTTTTTAAAAACTCAGAGGATTCACATGGTTCGAGCCTGCATTTGCCCAGATAAAACTGAACTGCTAAAACTTCAAGAACTGTTGCATTAGCTGAGACCCAAGGTCCATTTGCCGCATATTTAACTACAGCAAAATTAATGGACAAAGACATCTCCAGACTGCAAATAGGAGATGAACCCTCTTGCTTATTTGTCAACCTTCCCTCTTGTTATTGGCCATTCAAATTCTTGTCTTTTGTCTGTGTTTTATGGTTTGAAAGAATTCATTAACTTATTGCATTATTACAACAAAAAACAAATTCAAAATCCTCCATCCTTAACAACAGCACCTGAATAGTCTAACACTGCTAGAAACTTTACAGTATTTTTTTGTTTTGTTTTGTCCTGTTGTTTTTTTTTATTATTATTATTTTTATTTTATCTTTGTTTTAGCAACAACATTCATCTGCCTGGAGAAAATATACACATGAACAGAACTACTTCAGGGTCTGGCTTCAAAAAAATTAAGTACAGAATTTCTGGACACTCCTGATCACTTAGGCAGGGAGATACCAACCCCATAGTGGATATATAATAGAAGAGACTCCAGCAACACCACTCTCCTCCCTATTTAATACCCATTTTATTTAGCATTAAAGTTTCTCTAAAGCTGCAGGCCACTTTCTGAGTGGGAGTGCTGCCATTCCATCAGGCTCCAGAGGAGCAAGTATGTTTTGAACTTGAGCTATATTTGCTGAGGGCAAGGCTGCAAGCCTCTGCTAAAACAGCCATCAGCTCTGAACTCCAGCCTTTGGGTGAGAGGAGAGGAGGAATAGTTTCTGCAGAACCAAGCTGAATTCAGTGGGAAAATAAAACATAAATCTGTGATAAAATCAGTTTTTCTGCCTCAGAAGGGGCAAAGTTCATGCTTTCATCTTTCCCTGCAAAAGCCAAGCAGACCACCCCTAGACCTGGAGGACTCCAGGTGAGATTCAGTTCACAGACTCAAACTTTTTTTTCACTGAATCCAGCAGACACTTCACCAGTGCAGTGAAGTGTTGTACTTTGACTTTCAGTGAGAACAGAGAAGCAAGACATTTGATTGCTTCTTTTGCCAACTTGGTCACAGGGCCCCAGGCAGGCTACAGAGGTCCTTGGAGGCAGCAAAAGTGTCAGCTGCATCCCACTTGTTCTGTGTGACTCAGTTCTTGAAGCATGATTGCATCTTAGGTGGCCAAACAGGAGAGGCAGGAGAGCAAAAATCAGCAAAGGAGAAGGAAAACCAAGATGCTTTGACAACTTAATTGTGCACTGGTTTAATGGTGCAGACACAAGGCTGCATTTGCACATTAAAATATGGGGTCCTAAACCACCATGGCCATTGTGTAAGCTCTGGAGTGGCATTCTCTGCTATTCCCTGATATATACAGAGCCCAAGCTCCAGATGTTATAAACAGTCTTTCATACAATGTAAATATGCATCGGTAACTTAATGACACACAGGGCATAATCGCTTTTATTTATATTCTCTTTTTATTATTTAGGACGTGTCCTTTGAAGATTCTCACTTCTTGCTGATCCCTCAAGTATCAAGAAAATGGGTATGCAACCCATCCTTTCTGAGTCTGCTTGTCTTGATGGCAGCCTAAGGATATCTGAGCACTTTCTAGCATCCTTAAAGTCTTTTAAGAGACTGTTACAGTCTCCCAGTTTGTGAGGTTTAGAAAATGTATTAAATTCTTTCTTTTATTTAAAGTGAAAATCTCATGCTCCTGTCATAGCTCTCTTAATGCTTTCAGAAACAGTTTTCCATTTGCTTGAAGCTATACCAGCGTTAGCTCTAGCATCAATAGGTTGCAGGGATATTTGTGGAGAGCTGATTGAGATACTCTTAAGTTCCTCCACCCCCCCAACCCCATCTGCCATCTGCGAGGGAAATGGTTTAGCTTATTGCATACTTCCTAAGTGGCCAGATACGATATGGCCACAATCTCAAATAAATGTTTTAAGAATGGGAATGGACAGGACAGTCTCAGATTCACTACCAATCAGGTCCTGATGGCTTTAGCAGTGCTGATTGCCCAGGAGGAAGGAATGTCTCTCTTCTTCCAAGCCAATTCATATGCAGTGAAACAAGCCAGGGCTGATTGCTTGGACACTTGAAAAGCTGCCCTGATGCTGGTGGTGTCCTTTCCATTTCTGGGGAGAATATTCCAGAGATTTTAGCGTTAAACATTTAGGGAGAAGTATGAAGGTAAGGGAAGAGTCAGTGGCATTTTGTGCATAATGGATAGGGACTGGTTACTATGGGATGGTGTCATGGGAACCTGTTAACAGTATGATTGATCTGCCTAAAGGAACTGGGCTTGGTTACTAATTCAGTGATATAGTAGAACTAATGATAGTTACTGATGCAGTTTGATTTTTTAAAGTATTGTTTTTCCTGGTGATTTATGGTTGCACCTCCTATCCAAAATTAACAGCCACCTTAGCAGGCAGTTTTAACCAAATTGTCGATTCTGCATCGAGTTTCTTAACTCCGAGCACTGAAAAGATCAAAAGAAGAGACAGAATTCTGAGTGAAACAGACATCAAAGAACAACTAGGAATTTCACTGAAATCACAATATTTCCAATGTTCAAGGTGTTTAGCCCAAGGTCTATTGTTTCTAAACACTGCAAACCCAGCTGCAGAGTTCCAGACTGGGATTTGGCCTGCCCCACATCTCCTGGATGTGGATCTATAAAATTTTGCATTTGACCAGTCTGAAACACAAAGGAAAAGTAATAGAAAAGCTTCTGCCAGGAAAAAATAATGCATGTGCTGAAAGGAAATAAAAAGCTTTTTTATCATATCACTTATGAACTAAAATTTTCAATATCTTAATTCAATTTTTGTTTTACCCAAAAGCTTCTAGTTTCACTTTGTACGTATTATCATCCTGTTTAGGTAAGTTGCTGTAAGTTGCAATAAGACAGAAACTTCCATTAATGCTTATATAACAAAAAAAAAAACATTCAGCTTTCCTTCTAGCAAAATGTTTTAGAAGCAATTCTGATTATTTAAAAGAAAAATAAAAATCTTATTTTTACAATTTCCAGAACATTTTTTCATGTTTTATAAAAAAACTTCTCTATGTAAAAAGCTCAGTTGTACACATCTACATGTTGTGCATGTGCACATAAAGTCAACATAAAAATCAAATGTTCCTATTTCATAAAAATAAAGCCTTTTCAAGTTTTCATGGAGAAAGTTTGATTTTACATGACATTTTCACTTAAATTCTCTGTTCTGTCTAGATCATAATAATATTTTAAAAGCACAAGTCTTCTCTTCTGTTATGAAAGCCATTCTTCACTTTCCACTAGCAACTTTCCAACCAGCAATACAGCTGTATTTGGTAGGGGAACCCATTATCTTCAAAACAGGACTTTCTCCTGGCTCATTGAGGTGCTTATTGCTGATAAAGCTCACAGAGTCAAAGTATCTGCACCGTCCTTTCTTGTTGTAAACAAGAGTATTCCGACTCACCTCTTAAGAATCCCATATTTCTGGAGATGTGACAGCATTTAATTACCTTTCTTACTGGCATCGCGACCATCCCCCTTCCCACCCCCCCCCCCAAAAAAAAAAAAAAAGCAACAAGCATTTGAATGAATTATTTCAGAAAACAATGATTGTCAGCACAGTTTAAAGGCCCTCAATGCAACACCTACATTTAAATATAGGAGGGGAAGCAATGTCTGAGCTAATAATCCCAGACAGCTTCTCTGTGTGACAAATCTTCTCTGTGTGACGCAATGGGTTCTTATAGCTGCATCAGCAAAGGACAGCATAGACACTGTCCTGCTGGCTCATTGATCTCCAAATTTCTATTAGTCAAGGAGGAAAACAGTGTGAAGGTTCAGAGAAAACAAAAACATAATGCTAACAAAGAATCAGCAAACTACACCTAAAAGGTATCCATGGAAGAAAGCCAAAGTAGCCAACCTAATGAGAAAAAGAAATAATGAGGAACAAGTATTTCCAAAATGAATTTTGATTAACAGGATAAAGACAGTTCACAAATTAACAAAAATCTGAGGCAAGAGAGAACTATATTTCGCTCTAATGTTAGAAGTACCCAGCAAATTTGAGAATCAAGAGATATCTACGTGCTTTGTTCCTACTGAAATCAATGGACTTGTCTCTTAAAAAAAAAGAAAGATATCAAATTCTCTCTGTAGATCTGAGCCTTGCGCTTTCACACAGTATATGCTGTGTAAAAGAAGGTTGAATCCACATGACTTTAGGAACTTAACTGAACAGATTAATCAAAGCTCCCATTAAGCCGTGGGGATAGGGGCAACTCCAGCAGCCAGGGAGCTTGGCAAACACCTCAGGCTCCTTTGCTGAACCTGTTTCTGGATGTGTCTCTCAGTCTATGAAGGAAATATTTGCATTTTTATCAGATGACCAAAGCTGGGGTGTTTAAATTCACTTTGTTTTTTTTTTTTTGTCTTTTTTATGGAGATGTGGAGGACGTACCTGACCACTGCCATAGGACTGCAGGAACCCTGCAGCTTTGTCTCTCCTTCACTGAATATCTACTTATTCAGAGAATGAGAAACTTTGCAGTACAAGTGGTCAGGAATAACCAACGGTGTATGATATTCAGCACAGTGGCATAGAGGGAAGTAAAACCTGATTCTGCTACAAAGCTGGTGAAAAAATCACTAGAGTTTCTACTGAGCTGTTTTCCTTTCAAAAATGCTCTTCATGTCCTGGAACCAAGAGAAACCTTTGCAGACAAACACTCTCAAGAACTATGCAGATTCATTAATAGCTTTAATCAATCAACAATTTCTTACTCTATTTTCTTCTGTAAATCACCTGCCCAGCTATAGATATGAACTCTAAGCCCCACTAATGTAGTATACAGAGCATTGCATTTACCATGGATCAGTTACCTGTTTATAGTCCATTTTACTACAAAATCAATCCCTAGGCTTTGTATTTGCATTCAGTAGCGAGTTTTGTTTACTATTTATCAACACACAAGGGATATCAGCAGCATTACAAACTGATAACCATTAATCTGCTGGGGAAGTATGACAATTGATATTTTGATTCCAGTAATTCATAAATTCTATTATGTACATCCCTGAGCAGAGAAGCAGAAATTTCATTTGAATTGAATACCAGAGAAAAACAGATACATATGGAAAATACGGTTGTCCCCATATCAAGAGCTTATTCTTTGGAGGCCACTGAGTGATATAAATATCCTGTTAACTTCTTAGACAGACAGTGAACCTCTTGGTTCTAAGTTACTGTTTAGGTACTTATAAAACATTTTCTTATTTTGTAATACTAAATTTAGTAATTGTTTAAACAGTCATTGCATTAAGATGAAATGAATGTTTTCATTATTTTTACTTTAAATTGCCTGATACTAAAAATAATTTGGAGATGGCAAATTGCATGCATCTTATACCTATCAAAGGAAGAATCAATAAACATGAAACTCCTGAAAACAAGAACAACAGTAGACAGTCAGACTCTCAGGAAACTCACTGGGCTAGCTGGGAACCCCTTGTTTGGCCAGTTGAGGGGAAGGGCATCTCCCAGAAGTAAAACATTAAGCAGGTTACCTTAGCACACATTTTGTTGTTGTTGTTGTTTTAATGTTAGGAGCAATCCTGACAGGCTCAGACAACAGACACCTCAGTGCATTGCACTGATTCTCAAAAATGAAGTCCTCTGCAAACACTTCCTTTGTTCTGGCTATAAAACCACTTTGCATGATAAACCACCACGTAGTGATATTTTACTGTCACTGGAAATTGAGGCCCTCCATTTCTCTTCCCATTTAGCCACTGACTCGACTAGAAACATTTCAGTGGCCTGCATTTTCCAACGGTCCATACTAATTTTTAAGGACTTTCCTTGGGGTTGTCTACCTTCAGTTGTCTGAAAGTATGTTTTCATATGCTGAGATGTTTTAAGGTGTACACAAAATATCATCCAAAAAATGGGTGTAATTAAGCATTGAAACTCATTGCTGAAACACTCTTTCCATTCCCCTCAAATTTTCACTTTTGCCAAGGATGATCAGAGTACAAAACTGTATTTATACCTCAAAATGATGCTGTGAATTTACTAAGATTCATGAAGGAGACTAAAGTCTCCAGATGAAGATGTCCTGGCACACTGTGCTTGTTGATGGCCATTCATATCAGATGGATCATGCTCAGAAACTCACCTCCTCACACACCTTATCGTACATCCTGCACCTGGAGACACTCATTTGGACAGTATGCACAACACACACTACATATACCTAAATTACTTAACTAATACAGGTCCTCTTACAATTCCCTCTCTCTTCAGGCCTGCTCTCCATGACTTAGATAGAGGTGAGACAAAATTAATTAAAAAAAAAAAAAAAAACACGCAACAACTTATTAAACTTTCTCCTGTATCCTCAGTGGTTCAGGTGAAGAGTAAAAAAAAAAAAAAAAAAAAAAAAAATTAATAGCTCAGAACAGTACATTTTCCCTGTTGGTACTATTGGCAGTAATAACAACAACAACAAAATAATGTAAAATTTATCATTAAAAACATTGGTTAAGGCTTAATGCAACAATTATTCCTCTGAATTTGCTTTGATTGCAGGGTGCAGGTTTGTTCAGCTCAGCCTCAGGCTTTCATCTGTTAAAGGTCACTGACTGACCATAATGACTGGAGCAGGGAAATGAATTAGTCTGCTGGAAAGCACTATTAATAGCAGTGTTTGTGGGTATTGCAGCAGTGCCTGGGAGCACCGATCAAAGCAGGTATTACACCAAAGGCATGGAGGTGGGTTATTGGGGGAGAGGGTGTGGAAGACGGAATAAGGAGAATACACGTAATACTTGGCAAAAGCTGCACTGTACCTGCTTGCTTTTTCTTAAAATTGGCCCGTTCTCAGATCCCAGAAGCTCTCAGACTATATATCCTAGAAAAAGTGATCTCAAGAGACCATGCTGAGAGAAATTTCTATTCCAAGTGATTTTAGAAGGACCAGGAAAGGGAAAAGGCTTCCTTTGGAAATTGCCAAACCTTGAATTTTTATCCACAGGAAAACTGGTTACTGGTTTTATAGCTCATAACTCCTGACCATATGAGCCCTTGAGTGTGAGATGAAACGGAAGTGGAAAACAAGACCAAGCTGAACCGCACAAGGGGGTTTGGGATGGATTTCACTGCCTTGCAAAAGGACCCAAAAAGTGTTTACTGAATGCAACATGCATGTGCTTATTACAAATGTTTTTATTATGGCCATTTCATCTCGCCTTTGAATATTTTACTTTGCTTATGCACTGAGAAATTTAATTTTACACAAGATAATTATGAATTGATACAAATTACTCCTCATAAATATGAATGATGTTCTGTTTTCTGAACTGTCTATACCGAGACACACAAATGTATTCAATATGCTTGTTTTGTTGTGGTGTTTGTGTGTGTGTCTGTTTTGTTTGTTTTTAATTAGTAAGTCTGGTATTTTGTACCTATTTCACGTTCTTGGTGAAATAGGTACAGGACATGAGGTTCTGACAGTGGTTTTCCCAGTGGAAAAGCCTTAGGTTGTGTTTTTGTTCCTTAGAATTAACTTTGACAGTGACAAGAAGGGATCTTCATCTGGTGAATTTGCCCAAGCATACCTACGCAATCTATAAAAGGGAACATCCACCAAAATTTTTGCAAACTTTCCTTACAAGTAAATTTTTCATGAAAAAGGAGGTACTATGTCTTGTTTTCATCCATATTGATGCTCTGGGAACTTGGCAGTGATCTGATGGAGTCTTCAAGAATTGTTCACAAAGTTGTGGTTTTGTTTCCTTTTTCCATATTTGTCTAAAATGGGACGAAGATCATCTTCAGACTAAATGTCGTGAAATGACCGCCTTGTGAACTTTGTAGGACTTTAAAGATCTTCAGCTCCACTGAAGTACCACAAGAATTGCAAAGGGCCAGGCATTCATAGAAATTCATATTCTGATCATTACTTATACAGTATTATTTATATTAGGGGCTCTTAATTTTTATTTTTATAAAGTAGACCCATTTGTGTTTTCAGAGTTCTTCAATGCCCTGTGCTTCGCACTTGCAGGCTCTTCTGCTACCACAGTGCTAATTCACAGGTGAATTGCACGAAGATACAAGCTCGGGGACTCAAACTGGTGGGAAATAGGATTTTAACAGAGCTATGCCATGTCTTTGCTATTTTCCAAGCTGCAGCCTGCTAGCATCATGGATTATTTTTGCTCTGCTAGAGACAAGTAGATCTTCTAGACCCCAGAGCTCACTAACCCTCTATAGATTGTTAGCAGAGACTGCTCAAAGAGGCAAAGACGTACTTGAAGAGTCAGGATGGACATTATCTGAGAAAAATAAGCGTAAGCATATTGGAGTTTTCATCTCATTCACCAAATTAAAAGAAAGTGCCAGAAAAGTACAGTAAACAATGTATTTTCTTTTCCAGACCTTCCTTTTTCTAATGGACAGCACTAGCCAAGTCAGCCCACATTGACTCCCTGCAATTTCTATCAAAGACAAATATTTATTTTGAAGCAGCACAGTACCTTGGAATATTTCTGCTACAGTAGAGATTCTCTCTTCTATAACTGAAATATTTCTTAAATTGCAAGGATTTTAATTTTAAAGGATTAAACCTACAAAAAAAAAAAAAAAAAAAACAAAGGGAAAAGTGGTTTTTCAAATGGATGGATCTGAAGAAAAGTATCAAACTGTTAAAAGCTGTCTTATCTAACTTGGAAATAAACTTGGAGATTTGCCGAGAGCAACAAAACATTGCAGGAAAACAAATAGAAAACCAAGACGATTTTTGTTAGTTACAAAAACCCAGATCAGTTCCCAAACACACCTTAAACTATAAGGGATCTTCTCACAGATTTTGACATCTTTACATTTTTTTCAGTTTTCCATGTCAGATTAAAGAAATCTACCTTTGATGCTAATGGATCATTTTCTTTTCACTGGCACAATTTTGAAACAGATGGTCTGTAAACCTTTTGTTCCTAAGCACCAGCTTGAAAATTTGAAACAACCGGTGACAGAACCAAATAGAATAATTGAACTTAGCCTGGTTCTGCCTTTCCCTCTCTCCTCCGTCCCAGCTGACTTCTAACATGGCTCCAAAAGCACATATCAGCTATGCCTTTCAGCCTACAACTTCCTTCTGCAGAATTATTTTCTTTCTCTTTGTCTCTCCAGAATTTATGTTTGACATCTTTCAGTCATAGCCATATATTGTACTTTTTAAGGAATACATATTTAGGAAGAGTGCACGGTTTTATGGGGAATTCACTGTTTAAAGAGAAAGCACACACAATCACCTCTATATACTTGAAAAATGACATTTCTGCACTTTTACCTGAAAGTGAGCAACATGCTTCCCCTTGGATATACTGCTGTGATGAATCATGGGAATGATGGTTCAATGCAATAGATCTCTGCTCTGTTTTGTAGGCCAGATTCTAAAGCCAGACACCTTTTAGAAATCCTTCTTTCCATTTGAACAGAGATAAAGATATATAAAAAAAATTTACAATGAAAATAAAGGAAGTTAAAGAATTAAAGTGCCTTAATAAAAATAAATAAATAAACACCCTCTAGCATGAGGATTTACTTAAAAAAAAAAGAAAGTAACAAAAAAAAATGTATGGATCAGTAGCTAATCCTTCTCAGCAGCTTCTATTCAATGTCTTAATTATGGCATAAGGTTGCATTATACATAAGCATACCACACGACCCCAATTCTCCTCCACACAAAATCTGCCACATTGCATTATCTTGTTTCCTGTCACGTTGTAAAAGGCCTTGGCCTCCATTTGTGAAATCATCCTCAAGCTGAACATTAGCTAATCAAGCATCTGAGAGAATTTGTTATTTCTTACCATAATGGCACAGTTCACCAAGCCACACTACTCACAATTGCCTGGATTAGACCCCCAGCAGTAAGCAGAGCAGATGAAGTTAGTGGGAGTTTTCCTACAGCCTCATAAGGCAGGATCTGCTACGCTGCAACAGGACCACTACAGATGATTCCAATGTGTATCAAATTTGATCCATGGAAATAAAGAACAAATTATAGTTGTTGCAAGCAGGTGTGCACAGACTTCTGAACCTCTGCTTACCTCTAAAATCATCAGCTTTGAAATCAGACACTTTGCAAAGACAGCTGATACTTAAATCCTTGTCATTTGTTTATTCTGTGAATAGCTGAAGGTATCAATCAAAATATGCCTAGGTCTGTTACTTCGTTTACCAGATTAAACTCCTCTGATTGTATCTGTGTGCTTTCAGAGAAGCTGCAATGTTCACTTTTAAACAGAACAAAGATAAAGACTAAGTTCTGGCATGGCTGTTTGCAGTCGTACAATAACCCCCCTCCCCCCAAAAGATAAAATAATAATATGATAGAAAGTAAGATACAACGTCATATATATATACATTTTTTAATGCCTTTTGCCATATAAAGTCAGGAATTATATTTATGTAACAGATTTTTCTGAGTCCAAGCACAGAGACAGTTTAAGCAGATCTCTGAAAATGGTCTAAAAACCACAAAGCATATTTTCAAACATACAAGAAGACTAAGAAAAATATGAAAATAAAGCATTGGTAGTAAAATAAATAAATAAATAAATAAATAAACTTGTTAGAATTAACGTCTTTGTATGGTGGTCTTGAAATGCAAGGCACACCAAACTTCAACAAGTTTCACATAAAAACAAACTTTCTTTTTTAAACTGTCTTATGTTACACACGCTTTTGGTGTATAAGAATTAAAGAAACACCTTGTGAAAGCCTGCATTCCCATAAATTTTCATACCACTGAAGTTGTTAGAGAAAGGAAGGTACAAAGCTGTTCTTATACCTCATATGGAAACAGAAGCAGATAATTTGATAATATATAAATTTGATCTAAATCCAATAGTCTCCTGACTATACCATCCTCTTTTCAAAACAGACCACAATATTTTATTTGCACCACTGTTAATCAACATAATACCAATATACTCCACAGTAATTATTTATTTGCTTTTACAAATTGCACATTCCCTCCTTACACAATCAACATCTCTTTAGAGATGATCCCTCTTGCAACGCTGCAGCAATAAGGGCGTTGGAGAAGGAAAGAATCACAGAGTGAATTTGGGGACTACAGTAATTTCTTGCTGGCCTTAGGTATTCAAACTTCATCACGTCTCCAGAAGCTCATTATAACAGAAATTGGATTTGATTGGTCAAGTGCGTAGCCAGACAAAGTCAATATGCATGAGGGAAAACGAAGAGTTTTTAAAACTGATCATCAAGCAGCCCCAGCGATCAGACATATAAACCAGGGACTTAACTGCGTAAGACTCACAGAAGAGATTGATGCTGTTGAAGAAGAGATGCAATTATCTAAATTAATGAAATCAGAAAGCCACACCTGCTCCACATGACTGACTCACTCCTCTGGCTCTGGCCCCAGCTTGGAAAGGTGGATTTCTCAATTGATGGGTTTAATGTGGGATATGCATGGTAAGTTATGTGCATCTAATAAGCTCCTTCAAAATGTTGTAAGAAGCACAGTATGGGGGAGAGTTCATGGCAATTAATTACTTCCCTACTTTAGAAGAAAAGTCACACAACCCTGAAGGGAGTACCTGCATTTCAACATAAGTCTTTACTGGAGGGACGGAAGTTTTACAAGTCTAAGTTGGTTAACACACTGGGATGATCAGAGCCACCTCTGCCTTTGAAGGCACAGTACATCCCTGCAAAATGTTATGGTTGGTTGGAATCTTCATTCCACTATCTGGTAAATGTCCTGAGAAACATCCAAAACCAAACAAATAATGGATGTAACAGGCACTCTGACTGAGGGCTATCCCCAACTATATGCAGGTACTAAGGCTAATAGAAACCTTAGCATTGCTGCCTCCTATTCAGCTCCAGGAAACCAGATTGGCTGACCCACCTGTGTTCAGACTACATGGGACAGGAGTGTCTCAGACTCCCTGTTGTTTCAGCTGTTGACTGTCCCTGTACCACCTGTATTGTATCAGTTTAGTACATACTATAAATTTACTACCTCTTTCACAGAATCAGCGTGCTGGGGAAAAATTCTTTGCTTCTCATTCAATTGTCAGACTAAGTTTGTCAATGGACTGTTCATATACTTTTTTCCTACCATCATTGTCCTTCAGTTTATATAGTTCTTCTTCTTCCTCCCTTGTGCTTAATCCTCTCTGATGCATTTATTTAGAGTAATCCTATCTCCTCTCAGCCTTCAATTTGCAGCTAAGCCAGCTAAGCTCTTTTCATCTTCTCCCGAAAGCGTGCACTCCATTCTTTGGGAGTCTCTCTTTGCCCTTCTCCCTATTTCAGCTGATCTTCTTGAACTTAAGTGACAGAGTTTAATATATATATATAGCCTTGAACAACAGTGGCTTACATTATATGCGCTGGTAACCTCTCCCCAGTACACCGCTAGAGTTGCATGTCTTTTTTTCATGTCAGCTGCACAGCAGTGGGTTCAAGTTTCTTCTGCAACTTCCTCCCTTAAGAACCAAGGTCTTTCTCCTCTGTTTCCAAAGGATGTATTCTCTGATTACAGTAATGACTCCTGCATTAGCCTTTAACAAATAACTTAGCGTTATTGAGATTAAACTGCTGGTAGGCCACATTCTCATCCAAAATGTAGAGGGAATCTTGACTCATTTCATTAGCTAAAACCAAGTGACCTCGGATTTCCAGCCACGTAACAGATTCATCTTTAAACAGCACCCTGGATGAGCTATCTACAGCTACTCTGTAGGCCATTAAAAAGTAGTGTTTATAACATATTTTGTTGTGCATAATGTTCTGCAAAGAGAGGGTGCTTTTGCCATGACATATGGTGTACAATGTAAATGAACTCTGGTGTAACAAATTAAAAAGCTTTTACAGCAACCTCTAAATACTATTTATGGCTCCCAAGTGCTACCTAGGCTGGCCACCAGTCAAATAATTAGTCTCTACACCAAGTGCCAGAGTGCATTTTGTTGACTAACTGCATCTACAGTGAGCTATGCAATCTACTTCCATGAGATAAACTATCCACACACCACTATCCATTTTGACAGCAAAATTGCAAAAGCACAATACGTTACCAGGTGCCATTCAAAGAATGGAGGGAGTAATGAAGTGGCCATTTTAAAAGCTCTCTGATCATCTTTCCTTAACACTTGCAGTTTTTGTTACAGCAAAAGAAACTCATTGTGACAGAAGGCCTCTCCACAGCTTGCTGAAGCCTCTTGCTGGCACAGGAGCACGCTCTCCTCTTGGTGCACAGGGGAAAAACTGGTAGGTAGTAGGGTTGGCTGAAATATGGCAACTGAAAATGTTTCTGGTGAATGATGGGGCCCAATTTTGTGAGGAGGGAGAATCTGATAGAACATATCCAACTCCCTGAAACAAGTTTCTGTGTTTAAGAGAAAATTCTGTTCGTTTGCATTAAAAAAAAAAAAAAAATTTAGATTTCAGAAATCATCATCAGCTTTCACCTCTATTTCTGGAAGCTTACAAAAATAAAATCTTAAGATGACCTCTTTTCATCATTTAAACAGATTTACCTGCTAAATCATTTAGCTTTTTATTATTATTTACTTTTTAATCTGCAAATCAGTGCAATATGGCACCTAGGAAAATCTCCCTCCTTGTTCCACCTGCATACAGCAAAAGTTATCACTGAGTGATGGGTATTCCACAGGTCTGAAAGTACTTCGTTTATCATAGGAAATCTGCTGCTTGTTTTTCTAGCCATCGTGTATTTAAATATTGTTATGCCAGTATTGCTGTATATCTCAATGCTGATTGTGAAGTGGAAAGCAAGCCAGACACAGCTCTATTATTTGAGATTTTTCCTTGTTTTGAGGTGCACATACTACAGTGTTTGCTGCGTTGGTTTATTAATGAACTACCCCCCTTAAGCTGTGTGCAAGCCTGTCTTAAACCCACATTGCAGCTTTCCACAGTCAAAGGTTTACTGTCAAAAGAGCCATACTGGTTTGCAAACAAATTGCTATGACATTATACCTTTACTTTAATAGGTAATACATTCATCAGTCATGGATACCTGACCTGGAAAACACTTGTCCTTCTGTCTGGCTTAGAACAGAGTAACAGCATTGCATCCCTACATAGCAAATGACAGTATATATTTGTAGTCTTTTGGTGCAAAGAATTTTTGAAAGCAATCATTTTCTGATAATGACTAGTGAGAATATGCATGCAGAATTTAGAGCAAAGAAGAAGATGAATGGCAAAGAAGAAGGGGTTCTGATCTTTTTCTGCAGGTATTAATTAACCATTTTATGAACTGGTGAAAAAGATGGATTTAGAATCATGTGTGCACAGGACACAGTGTTCTGCTATAATTTAGGAAATACTCTTCCATGAGTTACACACAATCCTTTCTTTCAGATATTACAACCCCAGACAGCCTTTCTCAAAAACAAACAAACAAACAAAAAAAAACTATCAGAATAACAGAAAATCTATATTTTATAAAGAACAAAGGAAATAGTAGGGTTTCTGGAAATCCATTCCCTAGCTCACAGAGAATTAAAAAAATAAATAAATGAAAATGTTTTACTCTATTTGTGACTAGTCGTACGTTTCTGTCAAAGCCCATTGATGCTGCAGGCCAATAGTGCTGCGTACTTGGGGCCATGTCTATCACTCAGAACAGAATACTGTTTACAAAGGGAAAAGGTTCCCACAAATCACAGTCCAGACACACTAGATTTTGTAAGTGTCTAGACAAACAGTACTATCCCTGTGCCAATGTTAATAAGCCCTCACATATTCCAGTAAACACTTGTAGCTCCATCTCTCAGTCAATCATTTTTAGCTCCTAATGAGAATGCTTTTAACTGTTGGTATTTGACTGTTAACACCAATTCCCTTAACTCAATGTCCCTTTGCCAAGCAAACAGCTTCAGTCTGGCTGTTATGCAAGGTAGAAATCTACGTTTTCCGTTATCAGTGACTGCATATATGTTTGAAGTACTAAAGGACTTCAAAAGCTTAAGGAGAAAATATTCTCAGTAGCTGACTTGAATAGACAAAGGAAAGTGTTAACCCTAATAAGTGGAGATTGAATTGAAAATAAGGTAATTAGAGAGAAAATAAAATTTCATAGAAAAATTGAATGAACAAGTATAACAGATATTAAGTTTACACTACTTCAGAGATTAGTAACACATGCTTACATTTGCAATGAAACAATAAAATAGAGGCAGCTTTCACACCAGTCTCTAATTCCTCTAATACGTTGCTAATGATAGTGAATATGTCTCTAAATGTGAGTGGTCTTGTACCTGAGAAATGACAATTGTGCACTTAGCCTCATAAAGTAGTATTTATACAACAAATCTGTTATATACCTGCTCTCTAAAAAAATATGGTAGGCATGCTTTTAGATATAATTGGATAATAATATAATATTAAAATAACTTTCCAGTTGCTTATTTGTGTTAAAATATGCTAATTTTTTAATCTGATTAAACATTTATGAACAATTTTCTGTTATTTTGACCAGTCTAATAGCAACCTAATTTGGATCCTGGGGGTAGTAGATCAAAAAATAACAACTAAACCTATTTTAACTCCATAGCTGGGATAGAGCAGCAGATTACCAATTACACTCAGAAGACAAATTACCAGTAGATTTGCCTGTTTTAAATAAATATCAATTTAAACCAAACAGGTCTGAAAATCACTGCACGCTAAGAAGTAGTTATATTGCTGTCCTTAATAACAAATTAGCAGTAGGCAGCTCCTAAAAGGTCTGTGAAGTAGCTGAGGACATTTTCTGCTTTCATTGGAATTGGAGCACTACTGCTTCAAGCATAGTACAGGTATGCTGCAAGGAACAGAAAATCTCAAGCAAAAATCCGGAAGCTGCTGCACTGTCAGTGAGAGCAGAACTTTATTTTAATATTCCCATCCATTTCTGCCAGACCTGAGTAATACAGTTTTCAAGGTTCCCATCCCTAAAAATTGAGATAATAGTAATAAGATTATCAT
Organism: Cygnus atratus; assembly: GCF_013377495.2. NCBI lineage: Eukaryota > Metazoa > Chordata > Aves > Anseriformes > Anatidae > Cygnus > Cygnus atratus. Next base: position 11,982,370 of record NC_066368.1, read on the forward strand.
GTATTAAAATTACATTTTATCAGTATCCCTTCCACTGCCCCACCAAAAAAATAAAAAAATAAAAATCTGTTTATTTGGAGTAACCATTGCCTTTTTAATTGCAGGGCTATTTATACTGAAAGTTGCATCTCATTATAGGTTAAATACACAGTCATTTTGGATATAACTTTATGATTCAAAGAATGCAATTATACAATAGTCTCAATTGTAGGAAGCATATAATTACTGTATGGGCTGAGAAACTGGATTAGCATTGCAATATAAATAAAAGAGTCTTTACTGCTTCTGATATCAACATTGAGCAAACACACTGATGACAATTCTTTACTTTTTCCTTTCCTCATTTTCTTTAGTATGGAAAATGAAGATTTCATGTCACAAAAGCTGTAAACTGGGCAGTTACTGGGAAGGCATTAACACCAAGCTTATCACATAAATCCAGCCTGGGAAATAAACCTACAGTGCATTGATATCATACCTGCTCTCCACCTTGCAGATTACTATTCATAAATTTTTCTTCACAAAACCCATATTTCCTTGGGTAGCTTCCCTTCTCTTCTGGTTAGTCACATCAGGTGCGATTTGATGGCTTCTGGCCTCCAGATGGACCAGAAATAGCACTCAGTCCCATCCTGCATCCTGGTTCAATATTGCCTCTAAGGTGGAGCAGCCACTTCCCCAAATACCCTCCAGCTCCAAACCGAAATAGTGATGGAGACACAGCCTGAAGGTCACTGGGCTGAATGCTGACATCACTGCTCTTCCTCCAGGATAGTGGTTCCTATCCCAGTGAGCCTTATTCTCCAGGGTAATGGCACATTAAACTGCAATCATTGGTCATTTAAGTGAACGCTACTCAGCTATGAATCGCAGTAGCTAATACATATAATCATCCCTTCCCATGTAAGGGATTAGTTAAATTAATCTATATCTCCCACTTGTTTCATAACTGCCCATTGACTTTGACAAAATAAAACTGGTTGTAGAGAGCCCACTTCAGCTCCCACGACACACAGTGTGATTGCCCTGATTAAATTAACTAGCTATCTCATTCATTTATCAAGAAGATGAAGATGAGATTCCTTGAATATAACATGACTGAAATTATTGGGTTCAATAAATAAACATCAACCATACCTAGCCCACAGGCAAAAAAAAAAAAAAAAAAAGGTAAAAAACAGCTGCATGTCAGGTTTCATTTGTATATAAATGGAACAGGTGTAATAAATGTGAATTGTGACAAAAAGGGATTACATGAGAACAAATAAAATATCATTAGTTCTGAAAAATGTTTTGCAGTCATCTTTTCTCACTGGCTACTGTTAGCTAATTTATAATTGTCTGAATTTTGGCAACCACACCCCTTGGGTTTTCTAATCTCAATTGCCTAGGACAGATAAACATACAGGTTTTGTGGAAAACATCTTGCAATTGTTTAGACTTGGAAGGGGGAGGGGTGGGCTGATATGTCATACTTTGAAATAAATAGGAACAGTAAAAAAATTCAAACTACCTTAACATATATTTGGGGAAAACAGTGGTTGCGGCAAATATTTGCAATTCAAATCTCGGCAATTTTCTTCTCTTCTTATGAAAAGTCCTTCCAGCATTTTTAAAGCATTAGTTATATATTAAAAGAGAGGCTTTCTCTACTGGGGTAAACTATCTTTCAGCTATTTCTGACTCAATCATAAATCCATTTACCTTTCACAGGCAGTTTTTTAGTTCATTTTGCATTGCTCGTTAATTAATAAACAAAATCTACTGCTTTTAAGACAGACTGTTTTTCTCTCAGCCTTAGCATCTTTCATTTACCACACTAAGACTTCACCAACTTACCAAGATTAAGTCTATACAAAATGATACAAAAGCAGTTCTGAAAATAAATATATAAATCAATCAGAAAAGCCAAGGCATTTAGGAGAAATTCATGAAAAGCTCCAATTAGCGCAAATTAACAGTTCATAGATGTCTGTTTGCTCTTGTCCAGTGCTGGAACAGACAGCTGTCTTTCAAACTCTCATTCAAAAGTTTCCATGAGAAGAAATTATGCCAAGAACACCTCTTTTCTTGCTAAAAAGCACAATCAGAAAAAATATTGATAGGCAGATGTGATCACTAAGCCTTTGATATCTCACATTCTCTTGATAGTAATCTCAATCAAAATCATGAACACATAACGAAAGGTTTGAGATTTGGTTCAAGTAGAATGTTCTTGAAATTTCACTGTTGGAAAAAATGATCTATTCACATCTAGCTTTCATATTTCTGCTTGTTGTTTTCAGTAACCATATCTTAACCTCTCAGGAAAAAAAAAAATCTTGAGATTTCAAAACTTTGAAAAATACATGTCCCTTCTGTTTTGATCTTGTAGACCTGCATATAAAATATTGTGTAGAAATGCTGAAGATTTTTTCTAGCATTTAAAATATATATATATATTTATATATATGAACAAAGAGCAAAGTACATGAAAAGCCCTTGCTTTTTAACTTTCATTGCTCTTGAATTTTCAATTTGTGCAGAACAAGATTAGCATCCCACATCCACATCTCTCTTTATAATGGTGAATCTGTTTTAACTGTTACAGAAGAGGTCTTTTTTTATGGTTTACATCTGTAGAAGGTAGCAGTTAAGATCCCGAAGGTTTTCTTTCAGGTGTTTTAAGATGACAGCAGCCATTCTTGGATGGAGAAATTTACCTTTACCTTTTCCTTTCTGAAAGGAAATAAAACCAAAAATGGGGTATATTTGCAACCTAACTTTCCATAAAATGCATAATGGGAAACTTTCAGACTAAAAAAATAAAATAGAAAATTAAAATCACAGGGAGTAAGTATCCCAAAGGTACAAAGACATCGGCTGAGGTGCACCATGGAGGCTTGCAGTGCTGCACAGGGCAGTTTCTACTGTGCTGGCATTAAATCATCAGGAAAATATTCTCCCTTTCTGCAGCCCAAACAGCACAAACTAAATATGAAAGCAAGACTTAAGGAGAGAGACAACATCTATAAGAATGATCCCTGGCTTTTATCAGTGTATGCAGCACACTTGTCACTGACAGCTCACCAACTTACATTAATTTATCAGACCCTCAGTCTTTTCCTGCCTACTTTTTCCCAATGAGCTCAGAAAAGGGGCGTGGAGACACTCTGGAAATAATGTCTTCAGAAAACTCCCATTTTTGTAAGACAGACCATAGCTGTCTTTGTGGATACAGAGAGTCATAGTCAAATAAGGGCAACAGCAAAAAAAGACAAAGGTGCAACTCAGCAACCACTCCAGGAAAATGCATATTCACAAATTGTCCCTCTGCACTCCAGCTTGCAGTCACTTGTAAATTACCCTTGAGAAGGAGAAAACCGCACACAAGAAACTTTCAGAAAGATGGGAGGTGGAAGAAGGGAATATGCCTCTACAAAAAATTATTGTTTGTAATTTTGATAGGTTTGGAACTGGAAGGAAACACCTCAAATAGTACAGGAGGTAACAATGCAGCTCACCTTTTACCCAGCAGGGAATTGGCGGAGTTGTTGAGGAAGAAGCAGGACAAAGCACCGTATCATTTGAACATGTTTGGCAGCTCTCTTGCTCTGAGGCAGCCACATTGGACTGCTAATGGATAATACAGCTTCCCAATATACTGAGATTATTTTGGATAGCAGAATAGGTAAGCAAGGACTGCAAGACATATCTAAGCCTTACCTCATCTGATCACTCAGAAGCAAAGCTGCAATGAAAGTTTAGTTTCACAGGCAACATCCTGGGAACTAATATCTTAGGAAGCAGCATTCTGACAAAACTGGCTCCTTTCATATTAACCGTTTTTTGCTAAACTTTAAAACAGCTTCCTGCAAAATTTTCAACCCAAAAGATCAGTATGGAAAAAAAAAAAAAAAAGTTACAGGCAACTTGAAGACGAACCAGGTGCTCAAGTAAAGAGATACTGATGCATCATTTTCTGAACAGAGTCAGGCACAGGTATTTGCAGGGAAGGTAGGAAGGGTCTCATGGTCCTAGCCCCTGCTCATCACCTTCTGACAGCTTCCAAGTGGCTGGAGGGCTGCATTCACATTTCAGCAAAACAGGAGTCTCACAGTGCTGCTGAGAGCCATGGTACAGTGCCCGCTGTACTTGTCCTAAGCAAGGAGGAATACACCAACTGCTCTCTTTCCTTGACAGAGGCAGTGGATGGCAGCTTCATACACTACCCCTGTGGTTTTTTGCTTCCTTTGTGGGTAATACCAAGGGGCAGAAGAGGAATTATCACCTCTGTTCCAGATGACCTTGGAGATAATTTCAGGGAGAGACACAAACTGTCCCTAGTATCATGTTTGTTGTCTCTTTCCGCCCTGAAGATCATAACTGCCAGCATTGTGAAAGGCTGAATGGATGGGAAGAAAGGTGCTGGAGAACCAAAGCAGGAACAGTATTCAGGCAAGGCCCTATCAAATTTATAACACAGAACATCTCATTTTAAGAGTTCTTTCACCAAAATAGGTGCTGTAAAAAAGGATAGGAATACTTATACCATATGTCTGTCTTCTATGAACAACATTTCAAAAAAAAAAAGGGGGGGGGGAGGGTAAAACTTACTGGCTAAATTATACCAGATAGTCATATTTCAGACCTAGAGAGTCTTGCCAAAATCCCATCTATTGATTTAACACATGTTTACTAATATTATATTATTAATTTTTCCCCAGCTGTAAGCATTGCAGATCTGGAAGGGAAACAAAAAATAATCCTATTTATCACAGACTCTCAATCTTCTATTTGGCCAGGTAAGTCAGAATTACTGTGTTATAAACTATTCATGCATTCAAATCTTCATTACCCAGTATGGAATATTTTACTGTTAATCTGTAAAAAGGCTATTGAAAGGGACCAGTCTGGCAGCCAGGGTTGTTCTTGCACCTTTTTAATGGGTTGTCTCCATTTGATTTTTGTTTCAGGTAAGTAAATGGAGGAGACAGTGAGTAGGACTTTCCAGGAACCCCAGGCAGTGGGAAAAAGGTATGCAGCAGGAACAACAATTTGTTCTAGCAGAATTTGTAAAGAAAGTTGCAACACGTTCTTTCACTATTTGCTGAACATAAAAATATTGTGTTTAGTACCTGCTGTCCTTTTCTGAACAAAGCCCTTGACCTCTTCTGGGCTGATAATGACTTTAGTACTTTCATAGGTTCTTCCTTTTCAGCCATTCAAGACAAAGCCCCATTTTCAGCAATTTCAGAAACAGTGATCCTAGCATTCAGTGGTGAGAAATGACTCAATTACTCAGACTTGCTGGTGACACATGCAAAGCAAATACATCTATCTTATTAAAAAAAAAATAATGTTCAATGAAAAACGAAGGAATTATTTTCCCTGGGAATCTCCTCTTTATTGACAACAAGCATATACCATAAATATATCATATTCATATATATGAATGGTAATGGAAATTACATGTATACAAAGTGGAAAAACAGGACAAATATTTTAATTCATTGCACTTATTCCAGCATCAGTATTTAATATATACTATACATATTTATATGTATACATACACTTTGAAAGTAATTTTGCATGAAAAGACAAGCTACCTATTGTCTTTTCCTTGACTAAAATTGTAGTCTTGAATTTAAAAAGACAATAATCAGTCTGCTAACTAGAATATTAGCAAGGAGGTTTCCTTTTTTTTTTTTCTTTTTTTTTTTTTTTGTTTAAAGTGCCTGGATAAAATATCCTTACTACTTTGAATAGTTAAAACAGAGCTGTGATCATTACAGTACCTTTGGCAGGAAAATGCTAGCTCCTGTAGCAGTACAAACCCAGGAAACACCAAAAGAGACGAAATAGAATCCTTCCATCTGAAAATCAGCAATATCAAAGTCACACAAATTTCAGAAGTTTCCTACTCAGTGTGAAATGACAGCAACAGTTCTGAGGAAGGAAAAAAACAGTCCTTGGCACAACACAAGAATTTTCTAACAGCCACAATCCAACTCAGAATCATAAAGAAAGGTCTTTGGAGAATTGGTTGGAAGATCAAACAGTATTTTGCAAAAATTTCCTGGAACATTGATTCACCTCCGAAACTCTTTTTCATGAGGAGACATCAACAGAGTTTGTTCTCACAAAAGTGATTTAGATGCTAAAGAGTTTTGCAAACTGGCACTTTTTTATTATTTGACTTGGTGATGAACTGAGCAGAAATCCACCATGACTAAGTGCAATGCAAGTCAACACATCACCCCAGGAAAAGGGCAAGGAACAAACTGTCAAACTGATTCCCCAAATGCATCCAGTCTTGTAATGGTGAATTTATTACCTGGTCCTGAAACAGACCTTTCGCCTCCTGCACACCCAGCCGCCTCCTGGGGCTGCAGTAAGAGGTCAGAGCTCTTGCTCTTTCTCCACCTTCTCTTAAGAGGGAGCTAATTTGAATTTAATTATAGTATTGATATCCAAAATCACAGTCCAAGTAGAAAGAATAAAATCTCTCCTATTGTATTACTCAGTGCATCAGGCTATGATGAGGTACACCCTATACCTTTCCTTTAGATTGTCTATGCCATCCGTGAAACCAAAATAAATTAGAACAGGGTGAAGTCTAACTGGAAGAGATGTGTAAAACCATTGACTACAAATGCATCTGCATGGGGAAAAGCACTGTGCTTGAAATAGACCTCTGTATGAAAAAATAAAAATAAAAAATCATTTGCTAAACTAAGTTGGATTCACCTTATTCATGTGACATTTTTGCACAACCATTTTCACACACTATACAATGTTTTAGACTTAGTTTCACAGTTGAATCTTGCTGTACCTATTACTTTTTGACCACCACAAAACATTCATCCTGGCAGTTTTTTCCACCTACAAGATCATTTCTGACTGACATGCTGACTCACTTCTGGATGGACAGCAGCCTTTGGCTTAACTAGTTTCCAGTAATTTTTAGGGAGAGCTTTTATTAAGTACTAACCACTGAGTGGCAAGTCGTTTAATTCCAAGACCTTAGGCAAGAAATTTTGAAGAGAAACAACATAGAGGAGTAACAAGTCTCACAAATCCACTGGAAATTTTGCTCATTCTATAACGAAATGAACACCAAGACAGCAGCAGCTTCTCAGAATAGGTTTTTGTTTGCTTGTTTTTTTACCCAAAGAAAAGAAGCAGCTGATTCCTTAGGGCAGCAGCTCAGCATGGCCCCACTGCAGCTGGAGTCACTAATGTCCACCTCGAATTTATCTCTATCATACATAAAGGAATTCCCAGAGATAAGAAGCATATGCAAGTCTGCAAACACATTAAAGGCATGAATGCAGAATGGAAATCACCACAAAGATCTGGGAGCTGCAAACTGAATTTTACAGACTCTAGCAAATATCTTAAAAGCAAGACAAACAGCGATGGGAGAGGGTCCCTGCTCACAGTTCCAGGGAGATGAACAGGAAGGTGACAATCAGCAAGAGGAAAACTGGGACAATATCAGGTAATCTTTCCCTCCAATAGAAGAAGAGTTAGCTCACTTCAACCCTCCATTCAGAGAAACAAACACAGACTTTTTTTTTTTTTTTTGAAAAGAGAAGCAAGTAATTCCTAGCATAGCTCCCCACACTGCTCTCAGCATCAGAGCACTCAGAGGAAGATGCTTTTATTTGCTCTGCTACACAAGGCAATGAAATTATTCTCTGTGTTGGTCAAAAATTGTGGGAGGTGTAAAACGTTTCTAAACAATGTGTAATTCTCAGCCTGCAGAAATCAAATATTATTTTGAAATAAAAGTGCAGTGTTTTACTAGATCTTCCCTTTCTCTTTGGCTTCCTTCTTTTTAAGCAGCAAATGGGGAAAAATGGGAGAAATTTTTTTGAAAGTGTGTTTCCACCCTGACCAATCCCACTCCAGTTTGAAAATCACATCAGAGGGGGGCTGGCATCGTTGTTTTTCTTTGGTCAGTATTTTCATAACATGTCATTTTAAACGTAAATGAGCCAACTGCCACAAAAACTGAAATTGAGTTTGATCTGTGCAGTGAGCTTCTGAAGTCAAAACTAAAACAGTTTTTGTTTTGTTTTCAAAGAGACAAAAATCATTGAAAACTCTGAGAAAAAAATACATAGATTTGTGTATGAGGAATGAACTTTGGTAAAGGCTCCCAGATGTGCAAAAATTTGATCATTACTAAGAAAAGGAAGAGTAACAGCTGAAACTCAAACTGAGCCAATGACACAAAAATAAATAAATAAATAAATAAAATAAAGAGTTTAGGTTGATTCTCTGTCCACTTAAATGTGCCTTGAAATCATTCCTAGAGGAATATCCAAAATGTCTTAATATGACAATTAGGTGTTTGGGAAAAAAAAAGTCCATTGCAAGGTTCAAGGAGACAATGCTTTTCTTCATAGCCATTCACTAGCAGAAAAGGCTCAGATACCTTCTCTTTACCACATAGAAAACATGCAGTCTGCCTATTTTAACTGATGTAGCATTCTTTCAGAATATGTAGACTTGTAGGCGGTGGCAATTCTGTTTTCATCTGTTGGGAATCGAAACAGAAAATTTAGTATAAGGCATGTTTGTGGGCTGGGGGAGAGCACAACGGAGATTTAAGATAACAATAATGCATATAGAAAGAAAGCAGAAGGTAGTCATTGTCAATACAATGAGATTTACTTGTTATGCTTTGGAAAACAGGAGGTGAGAGGGGAAAAAAATCTTCACCTCACAAAAGACTCAGTAACATCCTCCTGCACAGTTCAGACTGAGCTACCGCCAGCCCACATCTGAGAGCTTGGGGGTGGCCAGAGAAATCCCTGCCAAGGGATAATGCACAAGAGCAGAATGCACCAGAGCTCTACAGTGTATCTGAACTCCAGAAAAAAAAAAAATATATATGTATATATATACACATGAGAAAATAGGTTAAGCAATGCAGGTCATTATATACAGCAAACCTTTGTGAAGCCCTCCATTGTAAGAAGGGTAAAGCCATGGCAAAATTCAGAAGCGCATGCCAATCTTACACCCACTGAAAAACAGCTGTGTCCAGCTCAGGCAAGTACTTTTTTTTTTTCCTTCCCACACCTCCTCAATTAACAAAACTCATGAGAGGGTCTTCTGATGCTCATCCCTGTCCTGTCACGCTGAGAGGGAGATGAAGCACGGCCACCATCACATCACTTGTAGGAAGACGCACCACCAAAGGAAGCTAAATTGGTTTTTAGGCATGATCAGAAAGTATACTTGTCAGTACGATGAAAATACTGCTGCAAAATAATGGACTCCTGCTGGTAGTTAAGTGCAGAAGCCTCTATACGCAAAGTAAGAAGTACTGATTCCATAAAAGAGCTTTTGTTCCAAGAGTGTGGTGGGGTTTTATATTTAATAAACAGTATGGGTTTAATCGTATAACAAATTCTGCATCTATACACAGACTTATCCAAACCTTCAGATTTTACGTACATGAAATCTTAATGACTTTCCAAGAATTTACTCATGCCTTGAATCTAAAATCTGCCATTTCTGAAGAGTGACAGATACTTTCATTCTGAGGTAAAGCATACTTTATTGATTTATTTTTAAGGAGACTGTCATTCATTTTCATTTGGCATCTAATTGCAATATCTGAAATGTCTATAACTCTCTGCCTTCTGCTCACTTCTAACCCAGTCCTCCTGATCTCTGCCACTTCCAGCAGAATATAAGGATAAATTTTTCCTAAAACCTACCTAATCAAAGTGGAACTTACATCAGTAGAAAACAGTTCCACATTCAGCTAAAGTGTGTTGCATTGTTTTGCTTCCAGTAAATAGACACAGTCAATTTTGCTTCAATATTAAAGGAATGTTCTTTTCACTGGAATGAAGGTGCTGATAATTGGCCTCGTGTATTTCCTTCAGGCATCTGTTAAGCTAATTACTGCTCAAGCTTATAGTCCTGCAATTTTCCCATAGTTTGTGAGGGATACTGGAAAAAAAATTCTAAGCAAAACTCTTGTTTGTTTTTAATGTAATGGTCATGACAAACTCTTTATTGTTTGATTATTTTCTGGTTGAATCATCCATGGAATTAGGATTGCTAAATTTTAATTTTGCAGTAGCTTATAGCTGAATGAAAATTTTAATTGGTTGCTTCGTGTTTAAAGCTATAGATTAATCTTTGTGAATCATTCTAACTGGCAGGTTTTAGTGATCCAAGTAATTTGCTTACATAATTTATTTCTTTGCGTGTGAAGAAAGAGTCCATATAAATGCCATTATGTGAAATTTCCATGTAGCACAATAATTGCAGGCAAATTTACGCATTCAGAAATTGATCTTCTAGAAGATTTGGGATCAAAACAGCATACTTTAAGAAGCCTGCATTTCTTTCCTCTTCAATGAAATGGACTTTAACTTAAAGCACAGTTCTTAAAATATTACAGACTGACTATTGAACACAGCAGGAATTTCATCTGAAGAAAGAGTAACAAAACCTGAGGTCAGAGTTTAGTTCACTCTGAAGTCCCATTCCACATTCCCATTTTACCAGAGGCACCGTACATGTTCAGCAATGAGAAATGGCACAATTGCTTTTGCAGGGTGCAGCCTTTCATGCTTGGGTTGCACAATACAGACCCCCAAAGTCCCTGGGCTTCACGTGGTTGAAAGATGAAGGATTTGCATCACCAATCCTATAGCATGGGCTCCCCAAGCATGTAATCAACAAAGCTTACCGTAAGTACAAGCAGTCACTGTGGGAATTGTGCTTTGTATTTCTCATTCTCCCCTCCTAGTCTCAAAGATGACGAAAAACTCATGAACCCAAGCATTAAGAATGATTAGCTGATTATTTTATTGGTGATATACTGCAATTACCTTTCCTTCTTCTCCCTAGGTGTTCATTGTAAGAGAGCTTTCAGAGTGCACTGCAGAACCTTTGGAAGAAGAGGGGCCAGGATGGATGTCTTACTCCTGATGCACACAACTGAGCAGGAAACCACATATGAAAAATGCTGATTTAGATAAGTATGCATCCTTTATTACGTAAATCAACTTTGTGTTGTTTGTGCATTCAGTAAATAAAATCTAAGTGAAGCTTTATAAATGCACATTTTATTCTGCTTACTGAATAGCAATCTGATGACCTTACACGTACTTTGCAAATGCAGGCCTGGGAGTGGTCTCATTAACAGGATGAAAAGGAACATCTATTTCTCCCTCCACTCCTTGCAAATACATTCACCAGAGCATCACCAGAGCATCACCATCACTTGTGGATTTCATTACTGCTGGTGAGGCTATATTAGCTATCTGCCCTTGAGCATATTCCTTTGGGGATTTTTTGATTTAAAGGATTGTGTGATTCCTTATATCTCATCCCACCTAAGGAACTAATGCTCCCAGGCTCAAAAAATCATTTATGTTCCAAAATCCGGAATTTTTAAATTGACAGGACTAAAACACAGATTTCCAAGGCTGAAAAATTTAGTCATAGATTTAAAACATTAATCTGTTCCAAACACCAAAATCTAAACTTGAATTGTATCTTAGTCTAGGAGCTGAATTGTACAGCAAGCAACTGTTTTCAAATATTATAATATAATATAATATATATATAATAATATATATAATATAATATATATATATTATATAATATATAATAATATATAATGATTAATCTTCCTTTAAAATAAATACTTTAAAAAACTTTCATCTTTCAAAAAGCGCTGGTAAATTTGCTACACTAAAAAGCAGCATTCATGTGATGACTATTTGAGTTTCTTGCACTATTTTAAGTCTCAGCTATCATCTAGGTAAGTGATAAACAGAGCCCATGAAAAGAAAACAAACAAACAAACAAAAAAAAAACCCTTGGCAGGTAGATGTGAGTGAAGGAGTTTTCAAATTATATCAGAGCAGATTTTCAAAATTCCCAGCAGCCATCAGCTTCCAGCATTTGCAAATGTAACATCTGGTCACCTATTTCCAGGCCTAATTGGGAGTCAGTGGGGGTGCTGAGATCTGGATATAGAGATCTTTTTGAAGTTTGGTCTGTATTTCTGCTTAAAAACAGCAATGTTCGCTTACAAAGCCAGTATTTGCATTCTGTTGATTAGGTGGAATGCCAGTCTTTCCAGTTCATCTTGCAGAGTCCTATAGACAAATCCTATGTGAATTTTAAGACTATGTTTTCTGCCAGTGTTTACAAGGCAGGAGGCTGTCACTGCATTTCATACTGCGTCTAATCAATGTTCAGGGAAGAATTAAAGTGGTTATAGTTTGCTATTAAAAAGACATGGGTGGGTAGATAACTTTGATCTTAGAGTCTGCTGAGCCCTGGTAGCGAATGGCATTAAAAACATTCTGCCTTGGAATTTCTAACTATATTTTTAAAAAGTGACTGAGATCTCCCTCTTCTTCTCCCCACCTGTTCAGAAAAGTGAGAACCAGCATTGTCAAGCAGCGGAGATGAAAGAGCATGGTTTCCTAGAAAACCTCACAGCTATGGAAGCAAAAGTTTGTGGGATAGCTTCATTTAAGCAAGTTTCAAACTGTGTACATAATGCAAATACACAGCGCAAGGGTAGGCAACACTGAAATAGTGATTAACCCTTCCACCCCAAAAATACCAAAAACAAGCCATGGCATTCATTCCTCCGGACATGGGGGAACTGTTGGAGTAAGCCCAGACCATCGCAATCTTGGTTCAAAGCAGCAGGGTTTGGCCTTACAATGGCAGTCATCTGTCAAGCTGTGGAGTTACGCACCCAGCCCAGCCAAGCTGAGACACAGGCAGGCTAAAACAAGCATTTTGTGTCTAAGCTTCATAGCACTCTCATGTTGTCAAGCCTATTTGGCAAGAACTCCTCTGATCTCCCCATGCTACAGCAAAATCTGCCTTTTGATCACATACAACTGGCCCAGTTTTCCAGGTGAGCTCAGTGAGTTGTACAAGGTATCAAGGCAGGGGAGGAAAGGAAGGATCAGAGTGAACAAGTGGCTAAAGCCAGGAGGTAATTCCTTGTCACATGCCTTATTTCACTCTTCCCTTCCTACCCACCTTCAGCTCCTACAATCAGAATTTACTTAAACCTCATGGAGCAGTTATTAACTTTATAGCTTAAGATTTTCAAATGCCAAGCACAGGATATAAGAGTAATTAATGATGCTTATAAAAGGTACACAGTCAAAAAAAAAAAAAATGTATAAGCTGCATAATCAGCACTTTAAAGATATACCAGTTCTTTTTTGTGGATGAGCTACATGGAATAGGAACATAAGACAGCAAACCAGTCTTCTGAATCCTTGCAAGTTAGGGGGACAGACACATTCATATTGTATACAGACTCAGGGGGCACTCTGTTTAATATGCATATAAATGGTTTGAGGTATGGGTAATTTCCTTTGGTTTCTGCTCTCCAGCTAGCACAATACAGTGCAGTTTCAGAGCTACAGCTCTTAAAAATACCAAGACAAAATAACAGACTGGTCTTGCTCAAGACTGTTAACAAGTCTAGTCAGGAATCAGACCAAGCAAGCTATTATGAACATTTTGACAGGGCTGCTAAAAGCAAGAGTGGGTTTCATCCAGCAGTTCTCAAATTGGGCAACATGTGGACTCATCAGCACAACAGCAGCCATCTGGCCACCCAACAACTGGCCAGACACTGCCACAACACACAGCAGCCCAACACTTATTGAGATGCAGGCGTGCACACATCCCGCATCATGTCCTGGCTCTGGCAGTAATGGGTAACCCATCCCTGCAGAAACAGCAGCTTGCAAACCTGCAAAGTAATAAGCAGTCATTAATATTTCCTCTGACTAATCCTGTGATATGATAGCAGTGTTTGCTGATCTGCGTGTAATGTGGCAGTGGAAATCTGCACCCATAAGCAGAACAGGAGGCTGAAATGTCAGAGATACACTGAACATCTGAATAGCTAAAGAGACAGCTCATCACTGCATAGATCCTCCTTTGGAAACAAAGAGTCTTCTGTTTAGTCCATGTTACTTTCAAGCTAAGCAACAACTAGCGAATTAAACATCAAGGTAATGAAGTAGCTATTAACTATGCTAGATAAGTTCCTAGTTCAGCAAGGTGCCATATTTAACTGCATCACTACTGGGTGTGCTGTTCCTTAAAGAAGTATTAGCAGACACCATGGGCTTCTTCCAGGGCAGCTTTTTTTCTCATAGTGCTATGACATGTTTCCACAGGGTTTTATCACCTCTGTCTTTATTCAGTTGCTAGCACTTACACTCACTGTGTCTGACAGATTTGATAGACAGCTGCGCACCTTAACCTCTGACACAGAACTGTACCTGTAAGCCAGAAAAGGCTGCTATATTTTTTTCTGGTATGAGGTGGGATGGTGTCAAGGCCTGGGTAGGATTTTACCCTCTCACACCTATGGAAGCGAGGGACACATTCCTGGACTGGGAGCTCCTGAGTGGGAGAACCAGCAGCAGCACGAAAGAAGCTGACACAGCTCCAGAGGATAAGTCAAAGCAGCAAGCATACTGCATGCAGCAAGCAACATTTAAATGGCTTTTGAGAAAATAGCTGCAGTTTCAGCTACCACATCAACTGAATGGCCCCCCACACAGCAGTAAAACACATGAGATAAAGTACTTTTCTCACAACGTGCCAGGAAGAGAAATGAAACACCTATCAGAGTGAGGGCGCATCTTCCTTAGCAGATTAGTGTGTAGTGTCAGTGCTTTCCTGACACAAAACTCCATAGTGTCTGCTCCTGATGCCATGTTGATTGCAGTTTTGCATTCCCCCATCTGGGTTTCCCCAGAGAAGGTAATGGAAGCTGCATACAAGGAAGCCTGCAAAGAAGAGGCAAAGATCACGGATGCAATATCCCAATACCCAGTTTGCAAATCATGCTTTGAAAGAATATTACCAGTCTAGCTCTAGGTGACACAAATGATCACGAGGGATGGCAGGTCCTTGAACCACACTGCTGTGCTCTACAGCATCTCTCATTCTAGGAAATTGCTTGCTATTGCAGATACACTCTAGTGATCCTAAAGGAAAATATTTCACAGCAAATATTTGAAGGTGCAGACATGACTCCTGACATTCTCAGAGCTGTATCTCCAGTGCATCCCTCCCGCACTGTCCCTACTATACTGATTCCCTGGATTAATGTTGTTACACCTGCTGAGTCACATACATTTCTGGGAAAGAGCTTCTTTGTCTATCAAGCTAGACAGACAAGATTTGCATTCTTGGATATTAAAAATGCAATGTAACAGGGAGACCTGGACACCTACATTATACAGCAGTGCATTGTTCCACCATCAAGTAACCCTGGCTACCTCTGCATTCTGGCACTGCTGCTCAGAAAAAAAAAAAAAGAAAAAAAAAAAAGAAAAAGATCTTAGAGACAAATGTCTGACTTTCCTGAGTTTCTTACGGAAATTGTGATTTTGCAACAGATTAGAGCAGATGGAATGATAAAATACTTCCCTCCTCTTCAGACAGTCTTTGATAAGATTTGCATCCTCAGAAGAAAAACAGAAATTTTGGTGGGGCTTTATTTCATTCTCCCCTCACCCCCACCCCTCCACTTCCCAGTAGTCTAAAACCAAGCCAGATTTCCAAAGATGAAGAGATTCTTTTCTGTGGCCTAAGACTTTCCTTCCTCCATCCACCATATACTCTCCACACCACTTCTCAATACCTATGGCTAGATTTCAAAAAAGTTGGAATATATGGTATATTAAACCTAAGAAGAAACACCTCTTAAGTTTAGAGCTTATATAATAATGGATTTATTCTTTAAAAGAGACATTGAAAACAATGGCGAAATCCTATGTCTTTATTTTAGCATGAGGAAGTGGATGAGAGGAACAGGGCATCCACACATAATGAAGAAAAGATGATTTGGGAAAGCTCTAGGGGTCCTGCCTTGTATTTCTTAGTAGGAGGGGGAGATTGGGACACATCAACAACCCCTTTCATGGTGCTGCTGGCAAAAGTAGCTCAGTGCCATTCACACTAGAGTTCATTCACTCCTATCCCTGTCTTAATGTTAATGTATTTACACATAATTATTGTTCCAGCAAAATCACTAGGTACTACTGTTAACTCTGAATTCAATCGCAGAGCTGAAAAGGAACCAGGCCAAGTATTTATATACTTATGTTTCTGCAACACCTGTGAACCGTAATTAAAGACTAGGCCCCCTTGCACTGGCTGCTGCAAACAACAAAAAGCAGAGTGGGTTCTTGTCCCCAGGGGGTTGCAATTCAAATGTCATAGAACAGACTGCAGGTGGGAAAAACAATGAAAGTATGAGCACCCCAGGAAGGTCTTCCTCAAGTCATGGACAGCCTGTCTGCATGAGTGTTTTGTGAGCAGCATATTGTTCCCTGTAACAAAATTAGATTTCTATTCCCAGGGCCCTTGAAAGCTCTTTCCTACAGAAGACCCATTGTTCACCTTTACTGAGCATAACCACGTGGAATTGTGATAATGGAAAGGCTGGATAGATACACGTAGTAATAAACTACTACAGAAATACACAACTACAAGGCTAGAAATGACCACCCCCCACTTACAAATTGGCAGGTTCGTGCGATCACATAAAGCTTTCCTTCTGGCCTCCCACCCCATCACCCTGCCCTTTCTTCCAGGCTGTCCCTCCAATAGGGCTAAGCAGTTAGTTAGCAAGGGAGGTTTGTGTTCAGGACAGCTTGTTAAGTCAGGATGGAAATTACAGTGGCTTGCATGACAGCATAAAGATATAAAAGAAGCATTTTAGGGTTTGTTGGGCATTGCATTGCAAAAGGTATTGATCATGGGTTGTGGTATGGAAAGTTATGATTTAAATGCAATGGATGTAATATCAAGTGCAATTATCCTGAAGAAAATATGGGGGACTGTATAGCAAAGCTATTTTCTTGTAGCAGCTTGCCTTTTAACTTCTCCAGCATCAATTGCTGTGCTAGTAATACAGTGAACATTGTTTTTCTGAGCCCTCAGTTGGATAGTTTACCTTTTTCACTTTAACTCTTCCCAATTCTCTTATGCTTGCTTGCTGAAAAAGTTGTTAAGGTAAGTTTACGAATTGATCAAATCAGCCTTCCAAAGTATACATCTCACCTGGCAAATATTTTCTTATTACAATAGCATTAAGTAACTATCTCCACACAGGAAAGAAAGGCTCCAATTTCAAGCAGAGTTGTGGCAAACATATCCACAACTTATGCAGCTGACCTGCATGTAAAATGTCTGTAAGCAACCAGCTATTCTAAAGGAAGACAATAGTCCACTCTACGCCCTCATGTGTTCAAACTTTTTTTCCTACTTAAAATGCAGCACCCCAAAATATGTATCTTGGGTGTAGTGGTCAACAAACACCTGTGAACTGGTCCTCACAGAAAGAGACAGATTATTTACTCCATTGTGTAGAGGGCAAAGTTACATTACAGTAAAGTAAAGGTTGAAAAACTATAAATGAGTACCAATTTTGAGTTACAGCTTAGAGTAAGACAAACAGAAATACTACTCCTTAAGACAGCTTCCCAAACATCTGTTGCAATAAAATCTATTTTAAGTAAGAAGTTATTCTAGCTCCTTTGAGTTAAGGCTAAAAATGCATAAATGGTTACACCACTGTGCGTTACTTTTATGATCCTGACCCTTAACATAACCCACGTATTTTCAAAGACTTAGAGGTACTGAACAGCACTGATAGAACTGTTCATGAGTTTGTTTCATGAAGTGGAAACACTTCCAATAAAAAAAAAAAAAGTGATCACTCCCTGAAGTTATGTAACAGCACATACGTACCTTTACATATTTTTTACCTAGGAAGTCTATTTATTTACCCTTACGGATTTCCTTTATTTAAGAAAGGACCTTCTCTATCACATGTGAATTTTTCAAGCTAGCATTAAGAGCTACTACCATACTTGTTTCCCTCAACTATTACTCAGTTGAAACTAAGATTAAACATTTGAGGATGAAACACCTGAAATTTATAGTCTCCTAGTCCCCAGAATGCCCTGGAACACAAGCTGAAGGAACCTATATAAGCCTTCTTTCCTAGAAAGTTGAGTTTTTTCTTGTTTAAGTTTTTTTTCTGTATTTAGGGAGAAAAGACTGTTTAGGGGAAGAGTATATGCTATCTGAGAGCTAAGGTTAAGTAAGTTCCGTAAGTTCTTTTAAAACTTGACTGTTTGTATAGCTGACATCTTAGCAAAAATGCTAATGGCATTGAGCTACAAAAGGACCAACAGGTGCTTTGCTCAGGTATAAGGTATTAGAGAAATGAATATCTCAGAAAGACTTAGTCTTGATTTCAGGGTACTAAGCAATCCCATCAATAGATACCAACTTATTTTGAAATTCTCAAGTTTTAGGCTAGAATCTATGTAACTGATGAAATTTGTTCCAGAGAGGTATTTTACCTGCAAGTAGGCTAATCTATAGCTTTATCTCTGGAGACTACTGAAGCTCCATATTCTCCTAGAGATGCTAGTGTATTGCTATATCAAAGGTGGTAATCTAGGCTTCTTACAGCTTCCTATAAAAAGGGTGCTGATATTTGTAATGAAGTTTTACCTGTGGTTGCTTAAGAACTGCTTTTTATTATAGCTTGGAAAAAAAGGCTATATGTTTAGGGAATGGGAGTCTTCATCACAGTTTATTTCTACTAGTCATTCTTATTATGTTTGTTCTTTTTCTGCAATTTTTTTCACAAGAGGAACCTCTGGAAACTTTATCAGGAATATTGGACCCTGTGGAGGTGGTAAGGAAGGTTTCTTCAGCCTTAGAAAATACATTGCCAGTTCATGGTCTGAAATGTTTTTCAAAGCCTTTTTGTTCTTGCTAGCATCTGGGTGCACCTGGCAGAATTTTATGAATTTTCATTCTATTTTCTTCATTCTTGTAGCTCCAAGGGTGTGAGGGACTGTGCTGTAAGAGGGAGATTGGGTAATACCCATTTCATAAGTCAGCAGTCATCCTCATCACCTTCTTGCAAAAACCCAAAGGTTTCTGCGGCTTCGTCTGTGTGTTTAGCTTAGCAGAGTTTCACATGATATTCTCCATTTTCATGGCCAAAATTCTTGTGTGGGAAGGAAGCATGATAAGATTGCAACTGCTAGCACATTTGAGCCGTTTTGCAGTACTGGTTTTGTTATGACCAAGTTATTTTGGAAGAATAGAAGGTAAGCTTGACAAAGACAAATCTACAGCCTAGTGTAACTGAGGTAAGTGACTTTGCACAGACGTAAGGATAGACTACACTTGTATCTTTAATCTGTAGTAGATTAGCCTGAAGAAATATAAAATACATTATCTGCCTCCCATGTCTGGTGTAAGGCTTAATAAATATTTGCACAGCAGTTGAAGATTCTGGCAGGAAAGGGGCTATTACAAATGTGAAATACTATTGTCAATCTAATGTGCTAAAAATATTCATTTCTTTGCCTCTGATAAAGCCTCTTGTTAACAAGCTATTTCACAAATGTCTAAATTAATTCAGTGTAAAATGATTCATTGCCATACTTGCAATAAAGAAAATATATACATGTTCCTAAAGAAGCCAGTTCTTACTCAAGGAGCAATCTCTGGCAAGGCTCATAAGTTCTGCTGTTAATTTAACAATTCTTTTCTTTTCCTCTGCCAAATCTACTTGCCAAAATAAAATAAGACAGTTCCTGTACTGTTTTAAAGTACTTTAATTTTGTTTATTAAGTGTTTGGGGTAAGGTAACCTCAATTATCCTGCAGTTTTAAGGCAATTAAAATTAGTATGTAGGTGAAATATACAGGAACGTGCAAAATCTTGAAAGTCTGACGTGCTGAGTTGACTACAAAAAATATAGGATTTATTGGCCTTAATTGTTTTAGTTTATATATATAAAATCTAGAATTAAAACAACAACAACAAAAAAACTTTACCTGGGAAAGAGTATGTGAAATCTGTGCCTCGAAGGCCACACTGACATCTCCAGGAACAGTACAAATACATGATATATCTAGATTTCAAAGGGCCTTAAACAAATACTTGGTAAGGTAAAACTCTTCAAAAAGTTCTTCATAGTAATTTCAAAGAAAATACTAAGAAAATGGTTGACCTTGTGAATGACTACATGTGCCTCAATCCATACCTCAAAAAAGTCTGCACTGCCTGGAAAAGGGATACTAGGCTAGCCTATAATGGATAAAAATACTTAGTGAGCTCACATTCAGCAAACTACTGGTGAAATTACACTGGTATTTTAGTCAGTTTTGTCAGTTTATCAGTTACAGAATCAATTCAGAAAGGTGTATTTTTGTCTCCATAGATGTAATTTAGTCTTTGTACCTTCCACTTTTTTTACTTACAGATTTGGAAAAGTATGAAACTAGGGACTCATAAAACTGAAAAGTATGGATTAGAAAGTAAATTAATATTAATTATTTAGTGTTAAGTTGTTTGAAATATACTTTGGTTCTGAAAATATCAGAATATCATTGGATAGCATTTAAAAAATCTTTGGGATTATTTTTGCTGTAATAATTCTATGTAATTAAGCTAATTTTCTGAATTTGGAACTTGAGGATCATAAGCCTGTACAAAAAAAAAAAATAAAAAAATCTTGTGACACAGCAAGAAACTAGTAATGTGCAAACTATTCATCCAGATTTTATGCAAAGCTCTAGCATACATGAGTATATTTTCAATTCCGTTTGCTTTGTAGCTGTAAGGTTGACGCTAAAGTGTTGAATCTCTGCAGAGCTTATGAGGTAAAAAGAGTTGAAGATATAGCAGTTGTAAACTTTAACTAGTTCACAGATCTTTTGAGGAAGGATCTTCTCTGATAGTCTCATCTAATGTGATTAAAGAGCTCATCAATTTACAGCATTAACCGACTGATATTTTTACTAGTGCTGTATCAAAGTAAACTTCAGTTGTCATAGCTGATATTTTTCCAAGCACTTTTTAATATTGGCATACAGTCAAATCAGTTTAACTGACCATTTCCATTGAAAAACACATTGGCAATATTCTTTCCATTGGTCTGAATCTCAGCTGGTACAAATGGCCACAGTTCCACTGGTGTAAATAGAGATATGATGAGCAATACCAACTAGGGACTGAGTTTCTTAATGTTATATCCCACTGAACTCCTGCAGTTTGCTAAACCATGTTTAATGTCCTGCCACAGCCTATTGCAATAACTGTGAATATTGGCCAGTTTCAGAATACTGCAAATGTATTATTTATATCACCAAATGTCTTTTATAAAACACAAACCAAATTGTACAGACAACCTCCATTATTTCCTTGTGGCTGGAAGGCAAATCTCTCACTTTCTTTTAACAGAATATAACTTTGATTGATTTATAGCTTTGCAGATCATTCCTTGTGTGATTGTTGAATTCACTGTCCAACAGGGACTACAGAAGCTGTGTGTTCTGGCAAGTGCTATTCATCTTCTATGCTTCAGTCCCCTGTTATGTTATTCTGATGTCTATGTACTACAGTAGCAATGATCACTGTAGCTGAACAGGAGGCTGAGATTAGCAGTCCATACTCCCATATAGCAAAACACTGATATTTTTGAGCCTTTGGGAATCTGTAAACCCCATGAACAACATACTCAGCCCTCCTGTCTGAGATGCTGGATGATGTTTTTGCTACAAGACTTTGGGGATGGAAGCATACTTTCAGCTTAGTTTCACTGGCAGTTCTGCAAACAGATAGCAGCTTTTCTCCTGGTAAACAGTTCACCTCTTTGGACTAAACTAAGGATGTAAAATCTGACAGCAGTGATGGTAGACACCCAAACCAGTTGTCAGATATATTTTGGGCATCCTGAAGCACTGTGAGTTGCTCTTAGCTGTTCACTTTTTGCACATGGAAAATACCAAAAAGCAGTTGGCCGATGCAGATGTGGTGTTAGAAAATGGAAATAAGAAAATGTGAAATCAGTTTAAAAAAAAAAAAAGCTAATAGACCTTACAAATCTTGAAGTATAGCTCTAAAAATTCTTCTTGCTGTTAACTCCCGATGTTTTTAAAAAAAAAAAAAAAAAAAAAAAAGCTGAAATTAGCCCTGGAGAAGAGTAATCATTCCTTACACCACAAAGCACAAAAATCAAAAGGCAGGTCAGGATGTAGTGGGGAAAGAGCAGCACAAAGGAAAATTTCAAGATGCTTTTTAGTAGTCTTGTGCCTTGGCTGGATGTTCATGAATAGACATGCACATTGTGATTTCAGTGGTTCAGATTCTACAGATGCTTTGACTGATGGAGTGATTCCTCAAAAAAGACTTGCTTCAATTGACTGTCTTTGTAACATAATCAAAGATAATATTGGAGCAGTTTAGATCCCATGACATTTGAACTGATACATGACTTGGAAAATAGAGCGCGCTTCCACTTTGCATAACAAATAGGTTGTTACTGATTTTTTGAATGACTTGTGAATATGCAGTTTGCTGTGATTAAGCAGCATCATTTTGCATACTTTGTTCAATAGTTAAACCATTGTCACTTCAGAAAATAAATCAGTTTTTAAAATTGTACAGCAGATAAATACTTGTATTTCACATGAGATGAATTAGACGTTAATGTCTTCCTAGGATTAGTATTAGTTTAAAGAAAATGATGGGAATCATACTAGCATAGTAATACTTTAAAATTGAAATTCTGTTGCTTTGTGCTATAGTATGATCAAGAAATACTATGTGGACAGTTTAAATTTTTTATGTAGGTTAATGTGTTTACCTGAACTTCTCAGCTGTGACAACTTCAGCCAGATACTTTGAACTTCAGAACTGGAAACGAGTGGCACTAACATTCATAGTTAACCACCCACAAAGAGAAGAGAATTGCTTCTTTAATATAGCATATTTGTTTTCACTGTTTCTGTTTTCAGTCAGAGTTGGAGAGCATCATCCCTGCTCTTTTCTTTACTGCAAAGGTCCATTTTAGCTATTTTGCAATAGGAGGGCTTGTGAGCCTGAGCTGGCTTCCCTGGACATGATCACAACCTACATTTGATTGTAAGTGGAAAGTAAATCTGTTCAGCAAGATTCTTTCTTTTTTTTTTTTTTTTTAAGGGGTGTGTATCTCCTATTTTATGTAGGAACATTTTTATAGTTTGTAAAAAGAATGTAGATAAAATGTCTGCTCGAGGGTATTTCCACCATGCAAGGGAAAGATTGTATGTTCCTGTAGCAATCACTTTGTAAGGGAACAAGGTGTGAGGGCTGCTGCTGTTGTTCTCTACATGCCAAATTTCTAGGGATCTTGCAGACAAATGGAGGGTAGTCCAGAGGAGAACAGCAGAAAAATGATAAAAGACTTGGAAAATGAAAATTGCAAGTGTGATAAAGAGGAGTGACCGTATAGCACTTAGAGATGACATAACTGTCTATACGTACATAAAGGGATATAGCAGAGAGAATGGGGACCAATTATTCTCTCTAGTCATCAAGGGCAGAACAAGACTAATGGATTTAAGATGTTTCAGCAAAAATGTCACTAACATTAGGAAATAATTTGGGTAGGAGAACAATCAGGACAATGGATGATGCTCTCAAGGGGGAGTTGGGTGGGATTTCTGTCATTGAACTTGACATCCATCTCAGGAAATGGATCTTATCGTGCCCTAAATTTTCCTACTTTACTCTGCACTGGTGTGGCCTCACCTTAAGTACTGTGTGCGCTTTTGGGCACCACAGTATAAAAAGGGCATAAAATTATTAGTGTCCAAAGGAGGGCTACAAAGATGGTGAAGGGTCTAGAGAGGGGAAAGGCCCTAGAGGATCAGCTGAAGTAGATTGGTTTGTTCAGCCTTGACAAAAGAAGACTGAGGAGAGCCCTACAGCCTCACCATAGCCCTACAGCCTCACCATAGCCCTACAGCCTCACCATAGCCCTACAGCATTGTTACAAGGGGGAGCAGAGGGGCAGGCATGGATCTCTTCTCTCCGGTGACCAGCAATAAGACCTGAGGGAACAGCATGAAGCTCCAAAAGGGGAAGTTCAAGCTGGGTATTAGGAAAAGGCTCTTCACTGAGGGTGCTCAGGCACTAGAACAGGTTCCCCAGGGAAATAGTCACAGCACTGAGTCTTCTGGAGTTCAAGACGCATTTGGGCAACACTCTCAGACATATGGTTTGATTTTGAGTGGTCCTGTGTGGAGCCAGGAGGTGGACTCAATGATCTTTGTGGGTCCCTTTCAACTCATGGTATTCTATGATTAAAGTTTACCAAAACTAAAAGGTCTTTGTCCTGCAAACCCGAATGAAAGAAGGTAACCCTGGATGAAGCTGGAAGTCTTTGCTTGAATAAAAGCTTTCTGTATGATGTCATGTACTTTCTTAAATCTTTAACAGGTGGTGAGGTCTGCCAACCAAAGAAGCAAATTCACAGGTAATCTGTTCACAGATTGCAAGATATGATGATTTTTTTTGCCTGTCAAAATCCACATACGCTTGTCTCTTGCTCATGAAAAAGCTGAATCAATAAAGCACCTTCCATTTTGTGTGCACTTTATGAATATGTTTACATGCTCAAACACCACAAATCCACCTTTTTGAAATTTATATTCAGAATGGAACATCTGCTTACTGCTTGTCTGAATTCAGTTGTCTATTGATTTTTTATTCAAATATAGATATATTTTATCCTAGGTATATGGCTGAGTCAACCTCCAAAAATGTCTCACAACAAGTATTTCCACCACAATAATTATGAGATGAATTTCAGTAAGTGGGAAAAATAGACTATTTGGTATGTAGTGCCATTATAGAATTCATGTGATTGGTTTATTCTCTGCACCAGTGTTTCAGGAGAATTTTGGTCAAGGACAGTCATTCTGCTTTTATTAGTAATTGCTCAGGCTCAACAGAAAATCCAAAAAATGCTAATGAATTTAATGAATCAAAACTTTCATTGCCTGCCTGCTACTTCTTGTGTCAAACTCCAGGGAAATTAAGGTGCTGACAGTGTTTGATGAACAGGATAAAATCACAATTCTCTCAAGAAGCCAGACTTACAGCTGTAGCTGCATTGAAAGACATAGCTTTCTTTGTGAGTGGCTAGCCATGGTAAAGAAAAGGCACCATATAAATTGCCAAAAATGATTGGCCTCACTGTATTAAAGTTTTATGAAATACATAGGGCCGTTGGCCATAACTAACACAGTTAGGCAGACATGGAAATCTTCCATTCTCCTAATTGGCATTGTGTGATCTATCCTCTGAACTGGTTATGTTTTTTCACAGGTGACAAGAAAGTTGTGGGTGTTACTGAGTACCCTTAAGCTTGAGGATAATAACCTCCTAATTTCAAAATCATATTTCCTTCTGGAATTCACCAAACATTTCCTAGAGTGACATAGTCAGCTGGCCTTCTGGTTTTATTTCTTCATTTAATTTGCTTCTCATTCTGGCTACTTAGATCTAGGGTGTATTGCAAACTTTAAATTAGTTGCATATAGTAGTGCTTACAACAATAATAACATATATACTGTGTCCTCTGTTACCTTACAGCAGAAGGTAACTTTAAGCAGTAGCTTTACTTAAACTTCTTTTCTTAATGCTAAGTAGCTTATTTGGTTGTCTGATCTATATGGAGTAGCAGAGAGAGTTTGCTTCTGTGATAATGACGAAAAGGATAATGAGATACCAGGGAAATCTTCAGGTGGTGTTATAAATAGATGGAAAATATGCAAGTATTAATATCCAAAGTCAGATCTTTTTTTCCTGTATAAGCAGATAGTCACATCTCAGATTTTTCAGGGGTTTCTAACTGCATCACATGCAGGGGTTGTGGGTTTTCTTAAGGAAGTTTGCTACTATATTGAATTTCAATGCCTAATGTCATTCTTTGGAGCTCCAGATATCAACGTCTAGTAGCCATGTCACATCAACAAGGACCTGTTCCTCAAAAACTCCATGCAGACCAGGTTTAGGGAAGATAGAGACTCAGTCCCTACAGCGGCTGGCACCAGGCACACAGGTGGCAACCCATGGCCCCACTCCAGCTGCTGGTGTGGAGCCCCCTCACACTGCTCCCCCCAGTAGCTGGTTTTCAAGCACATCACTCCTAAGCCATGGCTGGGAGTAAAAGACCCCTACACATTCCAGTATGTGATGCAAGGAACCCACTCACTCCACCAGCCAGCACCACTGCCTGTGGAGGCCTTACAACCCCAGCCAGATTCTAGGAGCTGGCACCCAGACCACTCACCAGTCTCCCAGCAGCTGGCACCCTGGCTCAAAGTCTGTGGAGCCCTCTCTAACTCCAGAGAGGACCCTCCAACTACTGGTGCTACGACCCTCACTCACTCCAGTAGCTGGAGTGAGGGTGCCTACACCTGCAGATTGACTCAAGTAGCTGGCACCCAAGTCTACTCATAACGTTTCCCCAGAAACTGGCATTCAGCACACAAAGTCTGTAGGACCCTTTCTAGGTCCAGAGAACTAAGCCCTCCCACAACTACTGATGTCAGGACCCCCATTTGCTCCAGTAGCTGGCACCACCGTCAGCGGGCCTACACCCCTGCCCTGACTTTAGCAGCTGGCACCAGTTTCATTCTCACACACACAGGTCTCGCCAGAAGCTAGCGTGATAGAGGGTGTAAATACACTGAGAGACAGTTAAGGAAAGATTTAATGAGAAAACAAAAAGGCAGCAGCGTAGTGATCAGGGCTTGGCAAGACAAGCATACTGACTGGCCCTTTTCTACCCTTTCTGAGCTATCCCACTTCTCTGCTCCTCCTACTTTCCCTTCCTCCTGCATGCTCCAATGGGTTTGCAGAGATTGGCAGTTCCTGCACCCTTCCAGTCCAGGCTCCACCCCAGTTCACAGTCACATCAGCCACAAAATCAGGGCTGAACAGCAAGTGCTGTGACAGGGAGGTTTGTTTTCATTGTCTCGATTTTGTTTTGTCAGGTCTGTGTCTCAGCATTTTGCTTATTGTTCCTCCTTCCTTACTTCTTATCATTCCAATCCAGAAATTCTCACTCAGACAACCTTGCTTGAATCAACCTTCCCACCATCTTTCCTCATCAATTAGTACAGCTGACCAGGTTTTGATTCCCATCACTTCCTCCCTTTCTTATTATCACTTATTGCATTGGAAAAGGCCCTTCACCAGATACCCTTAAAGGAGCAGACACTCTTCTATATAACCTTACAAAAATTCTGCTGGGGAAAAAAAAAATAAGAAAGGGAAAGAATGTTCATATTTAACCCTATTTTGAAGGCAAAGTGAGATGATGAAAAAAAAAAAAAAAAGGAAAAACAAAAAGAAGGGGAAACAGCAGGTCTTCAGGTTTTCTCACATAAGACGAGAGCTATCAGCACTTTTGCTTCATGCCCTTTCAACCACTGAGTTTGTTCTGTAGAGAGGAGCAGGAAATGCTTGACCAATGCTTGCTACAAACCTGACTGATTAATTCCAGGAATATATTCTCTATACAAAAAGACAGCATAAACTAATTCTTTTTCTGGCAGTTATTAATGAGCACATACACATACATGGATAAAGTATTGATGAGATATGCTAATCTCAGTAAAGATAAGAAAGAACTTGCAGGCTGGTTTCATTTTTAAGTCTATCAGAAGTACACATTTGTCATTGATACATATCTAATAAACTATGTATGGAAGACATCTTGATAACTCACTTCCAATAAAGTTTTTGCAGCAGTAGCATAGTTCTTTAACTCATTCCCATTGTACCTTTTATAATTTACAGATGAGTGGATCTAATTTAAGAAGCTCTCTGTAGTTAGGTTAAGTAATAAATAGAAACTTTTTTTTTTCTTCCCTTTGGTATAAATACAACAGCGCAGACTCTCTAGCTGTATTCTGCATAGACAGCAAGTTCACAAATCAGTGTGTGCCAAGCATATCCAATTCTTTTTATGCATTTTATCATACTGTACACTGTAAAAAATACTTCTTAGCAAGCATGCTTGTTATGGGAGACAAAATAGAAACATGGTTAAAGATCTGATCAAATTCTGAGCCAGTCATGCCAGGCATGTACTATCAAATGTCAGCTCTACAGCCTATAGGATCTAGAGGAGACATTTCCTACCTTTAGAAATACTTCCCTGACTTCTGCAGCAAACTATAGTATGTGTTGCATAATGAGTTATGTTAACCACTTACATTATAGGTGTTTTTTTTTGTTGTTGTTGTTGTTAAGATTTTGTCACGGGATCCAATTGCTGACAGTTGATTCTGTCTGATTAAAATTTGTACTTCTCCTCTATAGGCATATAGTTCAAGACTCATGGATTTAATTTTCTTTTGTCACAAGTTTTATTTTATCATGATGAATAAGTGACCAGAAAAGTCATGCCACTTTTAGAAGACATGAGGAAATCAGAATTTTTTTCATCTTAGGAAAAATGTTTATAAAATAATTATATTTTCTTTATGTAGTCTATGTTTTGTGCCTCATTGAAGGTCTGTATTCTTCGGAAGTAGCTACCTATGGCCAAAACTAATGAGTTGTCAGACTACTGTCTGGAAGTAAAAATTGTTCCACACGTAAAAGAATCAAGCATTTCTGATTTAATTAAAAAAATAATAATAATCCAAGTTGGCTCTGAATGAATCTAGATGGGCCTCCATAAACTTTGTAGTGAGGCTGACATGCCTAGGGTATGTAACACTTAGTACAACATCCAGACTTCGTTGGAAGACAGCATGAAGATTGATCCTGATGCTGTGGAACTTTGATCAGGATCCTGATCTTCATATTTGAGAAATACGAGTTTGTTATCACAAAGAGTCCTGAAATAATTCCTGGAGGATCACCAGTTACTTTGAAAAAAAGACACTTGTAGTCTTTATTAGAAAGTGTCTTCAGAAAAAAAAAAAAAAAAAAAAAAAAAACTCCACATCACACAGGAGTGTTTTTAGTCTTGCCAACTAACAGAAAGACAAGTATTTCACTTCATTATACTGCTTAACATATATGAGAGAGAAAAGAGGGAAGAGTGACTGTTTGGATGATCTTATACTCATTCTGCTTCTCAAAGGGCTTTAGTGGTATCACTTCCATTTCTGATCAAAGGGGATTATCAGGATTTCTTTTTAGTGGATGTACAGATCTAAAACAATACTCACAAGCACGTGAACACAGAAGAAAAATCACCTTCAAAGCCCTAAAGAAGATACAGGAGATGGTGCATTTACATTTTAAATTTTTATTCTAAATCCAGCCCAGAGTACCTGAAGGAGTGAGGGGTATTTAAAAATTCATAATAAAGTTTTGGATCTGGAATCCTAGCATAGTTCCTGTTGAGGGAGTCCATACATCACAAAATGCCATCACCACATTTATTATGTAGATCATCCTCTTGAAATATAGCAATAGATGATTTTTGTCTCTTGGGATGTTCAGGACTTAGACCATGTTGAATGATAATGGTTTGTGCAGGAACTTGCACTGCTACTCTTCTTACAGCATTGATTTGTGGATAAAGACAGGGACTTTTTTTTTTTTCTCTAAAAGCTGACAATCAACGCTTCCCAGAGCACTTAAATTAATACAGAAAGAAAAAAAGTTCAGATGAGTTTTCAGCACAGTTATACATCAAAGTTCTACCAATGCATTATGCATCTCTCTTCTCTTTTGAATCTTCCTTACGTGCCTTTCCCCATACTCCTAAACAGAAATAGCTCCTTTCATCATGCTATTGGCATAAATAGCGGCAGGACCAATTTAGTGAAACTGTTATATTAATTTCTGTATAAAGAGCATTTTACTTTGTGGAAAAAAGAAATGATCACAGCAAGTAGACTGCTCTGAATCCAGGATTCTCTACTGCAAGCTATGAATTTGTGGCTTATATTCAAAATAATCATGAATATACAATGTTAATAGCACTGTATGGCTAACATGCAATTCACCTTTCTCAGCAGCCAAATCATTTTTTTTTTAAACAAATAATTTGATATTAAATTAGTGCCAGTCTCTCAAAGCCTTTCCAACAATTAAGCTACATCCAGACTTAATTATTAAGTGGTAGCCTGGCTGCAATGATTTGGATCTTAAAAAAAACACAACACCTGTTGGCTTAATGTGACAGCTGTTTTGCAAATAAATGTTTTAAACTAGAGTTTTTAAATCCTAGATAGATATCTGGAGCATGGAGCATGCAGTGACACAGTGAGCAGTTTGAACTCTGCTCTCAGAGCACTGTTATTACTGTTCCTTGAAAGAGCAATCAGTTGATCCATTACTGTACCCTGTCCATATCTCCTTTCCCAAAGAAGGAATAATTGACTATATATGAAGAGGTATTTGTCTAAGTGAGTCTTGAAGACTTGTAAAGATAGAAATTCTGCAGTTCCCGTGGCTAGCCTGTCTCTGAGCTGCAGTAGTCCCCTGGCTGAGAAGTTTTTTTGTAACATCTAAGCTGAACATGTTGTGCTTCGTCAGCTGATAGTAAAAAATCCTGCAACTTGTCATCTTCTGATTCATAAGCAGCAAAAACTGAAGCACATTAGGATGCTCAGTGCATGTTTAAAGTGATTTGAAGTTACGTGACGGTTGTTTATGATATAAAAACAACATTCTGAAGAAGCATCCAACCCTAAAACCCTGAATTTGAATTCCTCAAATGTGCTGTAGATTTTCTGTGAAGCCTTGGGCAAGGCCCTTCACCTTTAAAGACTTCCTATCAAAAAAGGCACAAAAATTTGACTTTAACAGCCTCTATGTGTGATGAGAAATGATCACAAAATTTGCAGGTGTATTGTACAACCTTACTTACATCTCAGCACAGTGGTTTAAGTAGCTCACCATTAGGAAGGACTCAACTGCTGTCTTTGAATCATTTTCCCTTTTTTTCTTCCTCCACTTTTTTCCTCCTCCTGCTATATGTATTTACGTTGTGAAGCAACAAGGGTATTGAAAGTAACAATCAGTTCAAGATGAAATCCCTGGCTGCTAGATCAGCAATTACCTTGTTTTCACAAGTTCTACATTAGTTTGAAATGTTATTTGAGGTTCAGTGTCTTTCAGATTAAACTGACATTTAAAAAAAAAGGAGAATATTCATTCTCTCCTAACCTTTGGAAATGACATTGGGTTCAGACATTACTAACTGCCTACTTGCTCTTATCATTCTATACAGTGCCCAGGCTATTATTTTCTTTAACCTCTGATACGTGTTGGTGAGCTGGTCTACGTGCCAAATACCAGAAACACTTTGGTAAAAGAGCAGTAGTGACCCAAAATACATTTGATCTTGTTTCTTGGCATTTATGTCATCATTATTTCACTGCACAAAAATGGTAAAAAATAAATAAAAAATAAAAAGAACTCTCAGCTCCTGCTAACATGAAGCCCTTCAAATAGAAATAGCCTGTGCGGTAGTGGCAGAGGGCCAGCAAAGGACATTTGTCCCAGGGTCTTGCATAAATGCCAACCAGTTAATTGCATGTTCCCTGCACTTTTTTTTTTTTTTCCTTCATATTGAGGGAATGAAGCTTCATCCTCCTTACAATTGTTTTATAGTTGACTTTTGAAACATTCAATTTCTTACCAGAAAAATCTTGTTCATTTGGCTATTCAGTATTCAGCTTCTCTAGAAGTATGGTTATTGGGTGAAGAGCAGCTTCACACTCAACGTAGACAAGAAGAATGTTTGAGGGGAAACATTTTCATCTGCACTGAGGATGTACAACCCACTCTGTGCTGAAGAGGGGAAAAAGCCTTCGAGGTGTGGTAGGTACCCTACATGTCCTGTAAATACCTTTGTTGCTCCACTCCCTGGGAAATGCCTTATCACTCTTATCACTGAAGATCTGAATTTAATTTCCTCTGGAGTGAATGTCCTCCTCTGGAATGGATGATTAAGTGATTCACTATAACTGAAACTGCCTGTGAAGACAATGATCCGGTAAGTAGAAAATAAGATTCCTGCCATTATTACTATCTTTTACTATTTTTTTTTCTATTACAATTACTTTTACTATTACAATCTTACATCATTGGAAGGACAGTAAGTTACTCAGTGCCATCTGAAGTCTCTTCTTACCATTTTTGATGTCTAAGACTGAGTGACCAACCCTCAGCACTTTCTTCAATGAACTATTGCGAACACTAGTGTCCTGCGAAACAAGAGAGTTGGGAAGTCCAGGGATGAAGCTCACTAGGGAAATATGTAAACCTTTCATGAAATTCAAAGACCCTCTGTTGCGAGCCCTATATTAATTGAGGTATTTTGCCAAAATTATCCTAGCTCAGTTCAGGTATCAACCATGTAAATGAAGAAGGGCTAGAGTATCTTTAAAATCCATTAGGACTCTACAATCATTTTAAAATTGTCTTCAAAATAATACCAGTGACAGGATTCATTTTAAAACCATAGGTACAGATTATAAGTACCTTGGAATGGAGAGTCCAAAAGCAGGAATAACTGCAATGGGTCAGATGCCCTGTTCTCTGACAGGGTACAATGTTGGCAATGCTATTAGCTAAATGTCTGAACTCTTGATTTCTTTTGCAAGCCAAATAATTAGGCTGAAATCCTCCATCAAGTTTCTGCTGTGAACTGTAAAAATTGTGTGCTCTAGCCGCTTCTTCAGGAAGGATCTAAACCACATTATAGGAAAAAAAAAAAAAAAGTGAAATGCTGGCTGCTTTCATTACTAACTGCATTTTGATTAGTTATTAATGTGCTATTCAGTGTTGAATTTTGTACCTTTACCTGATGATAGAACTGCAGCAGCATCATAGAACAATGGAAATATTAAACCTGAATGTGGAAAACAAGGGATAAAAAGAACATACCAGGGAAATAGCAAAAATCTACTACATTTCTGTGAAATGAGGCTGTATACGAAATATTCTCTGCACATGGATGGTAGTAGGTTAGCAAGATTTCGTTATGTAGTTCTTGTTGTGGTTTAACCTCAGCAGGCAGCCCAGCACCACCCAGCCGCTCGCTCACTCTCCCTAGGTGGGATGGGAGACAGAATTGAAAAGGAAAAAGTGTGAGAACTCATGGGTTGAGATAAAGACAGTTTCCTAGGTAAAGCAAAAGCTGCACATCCAAGCAAAGCAAGGAATTCAATCACTACTTCCCATCAGCAAACAGGTGTTCAGCCACTTCCAGGAAAGCAGGGCTCATCACACGTAACAGTTTCTTGGGAAGACAAACACCATCACTTCAAATGTCCACCCCTTCCACTTTCTTTACTCTAGCTTTTATTTCTGAGCATGATGCCATAAGGTATGGGACATCCCTTTGGTCAGTCTGGGTCAGCTGTCCTGGCTGTGTCCCCTCCCAGCTCCTGGTCCTGTGTCCCCTACATCCCCAGCCCCCTCACTGGCAGGGCAGCACGAAAGGCTGAAGAGTCCTTGGCACTGTGTAAGCACTGCTCTACAACAAATGAATAATATCTGCAACCTAAATATCGGGGTGTTATTACCACTATTTTCATCAAAAATCCAAAACACAGAATCATATGAGCCACTATGAAGAAAAGTAACTTTATCCCAGCCAAAACTTTGACAGCCATCCATAATCTGTCACCTGAAAATGCACATACATTTGTGCAAATGCACTTGGTGCATTTGTGTTGGCCCAGCTTGCTGAAATCAGAAAATAAGTCCAGGTCACCATGTGTCTAAGGATGAAAGACTCAGGCTTTCCTTCTCCTTGGCATGCAACTTGATAATTTGTTACTGTGCACCAAGTGACAACCCCAGATGGAAATGTTAGTTGCTTTGTGCTTTGTTTTCATCCTAATTAGTTTTCTTAATTTTTCACCTACCTTGGAGTCAAATGTACAAATAAGAGGGAGAATTCCTCAGGTAGGTGTGTGTGTTGAGGTACTCACCTTGCAATCATAGCTGACTGCTGGAAATGTTGAACCTGAACTTACAGTTCCCTGAGCTGTGACAAATACAGGACATGGGTCACCATGAAAAGGGAGCACTTTTCATTATTTTGCTGTGACAGAGTGGAAATATTAGGCAGCTGAGAGCCAAAACAGGTTTGTTCTTAGTCATTTACACGTTTATAGTGATTAAAAAAATAACAGTTTTTAGCTGTAGTTTTTTCTATATTTATTCATTGGAATAACACAGCTTTGTAGTAGTAAAAACAAAAACTACCACAAAACTAATGCTGTAAATGGAGCTAAATATATTTTATGACTTTTTTGATCTTTAAGATCTTGACTTTCCCCAGGAAACTTTACCAGGCTAAATGTTTACTTTCACAGCCTTTTTTCTAATGAGCCATTTTCATTCTTTATGCCATTTTCTGTGGAAATGATTAAATTCATCAATCAATGTTTGAATACATATTTCTTTTCAACGCTCTTGCATTGCTGATAGAGACATAGATATATTTAGTTAATGTCCTGTAATTTTTAAAAATGATTGATCTATAAGCAAAGAATAGATTAATTCACTAAGAAATTCTTACTAAGAAAGGCTGAGGAATTTCAGGGAAGAACAGATTCAAATTAAGACACCCCAATGTGGAATATGACAGGACTAAAAGACTAACAATGTATGACCAATAGAATAAGAAGTCAAGGGAAGAAAAGAATCTTACAATGTCCATTACTGCACTTCAGGCTGACTTTTACCCAATTATTTTTATCTTCAGCATAGCTTGCATGGATATTCCTGGCATGGCGCATGACCTGTATCAGAGAAGGAATTTTAAGGGTCACTAGCCATCACAATA
The DNA here is from genome assembly GCF_013377495.2 of Cygnus atratus. Classification (NCBI taxonomy): domain Eukaryota; kingdom Metazoa; phylum Chordata; class Aves; order Anseriformes; family Anatidae; genus Cygnus; species Cygnus atratus. The sequence goes on from NC_066368.1 coordinate 12,017,045, forward strand.
TGTTACTTTCTGCCTTTGAAATGGCCTATAAGGTGAAGTACATTCAGGCATCATTAGTGCTGTAGAGGAATGAGAAGGAGGACTCACTAGTTAACTTTGGACATTAGCACTGGAGCTTGAAGACCCCTCTCCAATTCTTCTTGTAAAACGTAGGCAAATCATGTGGCCTCGCTGCAGGTGCATATACTTCTGGTGCTGTCTACACCAGGACTCCAGGCCCTGTCAATATTTTTTACACACATGCTTTTGTTTAAATGCATCCCCATCCCTGGAGAAGTTTGTCCACAAACTCAGTGCATTTATCTCAATCCAAGGTCTTGTTCACGGCCTATGGCATTGTTGCGATAGACAGCTGAGGCTTCCTGCTCCAGCCTTCCCATCACCACAACCCCATGGAACGCCTACACTCCTGTGACCTAATACTGTGCAACCATAGCAAGGTAGCCAGGTATCCATCTTCAGATAATATCCTGTTCATACCATCACTGCCACAATATGGATTATACTCCCTGAAGGGAACAAGGAGGGAGCTCTAGAAAACAGCAGTTTGGTTTTGACAATGCAGCCTCTTGTATCCATTTCTCTTTTAAAATAGGCTCTTCAGATATCAGTGGAATGAGTCCTTCTGTCTCTATTTCTTTGGTTGCTGCTGCACCTTTTAGACTAAATCCACAGTAGAAGACCCCACCACCTGCACAAAGCAGCAACCAGCCAACACCCAGCAGGGTGAAAATGAGGCCCTGCTTACCATGTGCAGCAGAGTAGGAGGCAGTGTGAGATCTGAAGTTGGTGGTAGGAGGCCAAGAAACAGGTGGAATTTCTAGTTTTGAAAATGTTTCAGTGTCTTAACTGGTTATTCAGCTTAGTTTAATTAATATAATTCCATTAACCATTTTTTTCCAACTATGTTTTGTTATCTCTGTATTAGTAATCTAAGTAGCCTGAAATCCTGCCTAAGTCACATAATTCATTGTGACAATTTCCAGGAGAACTCAGAACCTGCTTGCACCGTGGAAGTTGAATGACCCAGAAAATTGTGGCCAAGTGAAGGTGTTTAACCTGGATGCCCCATGAAATGTTCCCATGTACTGTACTGGCAAAGATTTTTGTTTGGTTTTCCCTGAAAGACATATGTTATTAAGAACTGCGACTATTTGCTCAATATCCTTGTACTGACAATTCTGAACTACTTTTGAGAACTGGAAGAACAACCATTAGCTTTCTTGGGTTTTGTCCCATTGTCATGGCTGAACATTTCTATAAACATTCCTCTATAATAGGTCTTTTTTATTCAGTTTCTCCTACCTTAAGAGTGAATCAAAACTAAACATCACTGTAGTGACTTTTTTAACCATGGCTTTGTTTGACGCACAAGCAATATGGGAGAAGACATTTTGCACAGAAAGTGTTGGCTCAGCCCAGAGCACAAAAGAACTGTAACCTTGTACGTGAGGCATGGAAGAGGCTTTGTTGTGATATAGATAACTAGTGCTTCTGCAAACAGAAGACAAGAAAAGTACAGAGAAACAGATAGCTGATGTGGAACAGGGTAGCTAGTAACAACTCTAGCACCCTACGGTACCTTGTTCGACTTAAATGGAACATCCTTTGCTTTTGACCTAAAGTATATTTCAGCAGAATTTTGAAAATCATACTTTCTAAACACTGTCAGTAACTTTGTTAATCTATTAATTGGGCCCTGAATATAATCCCAAGAGGAAAAGTAGTTTGTGATTATTTGAATAGATTGCTATTCAAATACAGCTCCAAACAGAGCAGACATTTACCCAGACACGAATAGTATAAAATATTCTTAGTCTCGTATTGTTCCCATAGTCATAATAACATCCCATTCCAGAGTGCATTAGGATGTGTCTAGCATAGTTTATGAACTAATAATTTGTTAGCAATAATTCAAACCATGTCCTTCATTATCCAGAGGTATCCTGACAACAATAAACTACTCATTTTTTAAAGCAAACCAAGTCAGAAGTGCTATCAACATCTTAAGAAATATATGTATCTCCTGCCACTGAGTGAAGCAGTCATGTGGAAGGAAACTAGCCAAATGAATTAAGATGTCCCTGCCTTTGGAATTTGCTAGGAGGGTGGTGAGATACAATAATTTCTGTAGCAGTATTATATTGGGCAAAAGATAGGAAAACAAGGGAAGTGTTAGAGGTGGTGTTTGTTTTTTGTTCTTGTCATAAAAGTAATTGATTTTAATTATCATAATAAATGTTCTAGCTGCTTTAGATAATTACATGCAGAGCCTTCCATATAGATTAAATTTATGAGAGTGTTTGGGTCAGCACATCAGTACAGCTTACAGCTATACATGAAAAGATTTTGCTCAGAGTACCCTCTTAGAGATGTTGCTTTCTGAAAATATTCTCTCTTAAAGAAAAAAATAATAATAACTTGTTTCTATTGCACCACAGGAAACACAGATGTTTCCTCTCTATATATAACCTGTATAAAACTATGTACTCTGCAGATCTAACTTAACTAGACTCAGAGTACTCAAAGGACGAGAACTTAGTGTAATATTTTGCTGCTCAAAAGGCCACTGTGAATCACACTGAAGTCATTCCTTGGCCTGGTTTATGTGAACATAGATGAAAAGGATTCAAACAGAACAGGCACCACCAGGACATGCCATAATTGTGGCATGAAAGACAGGATTTCATAAATTCTGACGTTCATTTTACAAGCTAGCATGTACAAAAGCTAGAGTTTTTGGAGTTCATTTAGGGCTACATGCAGTCTCTTTGCACAGGTGATATTACTAAATCTCTGCCAAAAGATCTCTGTGCCCTCAGCTCCCACTGATTTCCATTCCCCCTACTGCATTCTCTCTTGTACAGTACCAAAAAAAAAGATGTCTTTGTGGACCCCACCTGGAGAAATTCCATCAGCAGCCAGCCCCTGGCATGGGAGGTGGCAGAACTGCCCCTGTCCACACTCCCCCTCTGCCCTTCCATGACCACAGGGGCTCATGCACAGCCCCTCGCCCTGATCCCCTCCAGAGCTAGGCTGGTGATAGCCCAGTTCCTATCACAGTTGATTTTTAAGCTCTTTTACAGACTGAGATCAGCAGTACATCCCTCTGTGCACCATTACTGCCCTGTTTCCAGGGAATTAAATCAGCTCTGATCAGTTCATCTCCTTTCCTCATCTAATTGGTGCTGCTGGCTTGCCAGTCGCTGATCTGTTGCCTTACCGGATGATACTGAAAACCAAATGCGCACCTGAATCCCCAGGCCGTATGCAGATTCAGCTAACATATTTTTCCATCATAAAATGGTTGAATGCAGGAAACTGCTCAAGTATTAAAAGCGTCTTCATTTATTTTTTTATTCTTCATCTAATCTCTCCTGCATAACAGTAATCTTCTTAGCATGATTTTACCTTCATTTTGGCGTTCAACATCAAAATAGGGGTAAAACAATGATTTCCATGCAAAGAGAATGCAAACTTGTGCAAAACTGTGTTCTTCCACCATGGGGACACAGAGCTCAGAATTTTTATCTGGGAAGGTTTGAGCTGGAAGAACTTCACAAGCAGTCTAGCACAACCCTCTGTTTTTATTTTATTTTATTTTATTTTATTTATTGCATTTTATTGCATTTTATTTTATTGCATTTTATTGCATTTAACCTTGTACAGTCCAATCATTTTTCTTCCCTTGTACAATCAACCTACCAGCTAGATGCTAGCTTCTCCAGTGTTCCCCACATCTGAGATTGTCCTGAACAATTTGATTTCCTGCTGAATTCTTTCTCTGTCTCCTACTCAAATGTCTGCTAGTTACACCTCCAAGGGATTAGCTTTAATCCACACAGATTAATCATTCCTTAATTAGGCGTGTTTTTTTTTAACCTTTTTAAGAGGTGTGAATTTTAATCACTTAATTTTACTCTGTTATGAATAAAAGCCCTCATACCTGCAAAGCTTGCAGTATGACAAATATTTTAAAAAGCAGTTGAAGACATAGCAGAAGGCCCACCATAGGAAATACCTTCCACAGTGCAATATCTCACATCTTTTTTTTGAGTGAAATCTTGTAGGATGTATTTCATAAAATCTTTAAAGCTAGAGTAATGTTACAGTGTAGTATAAACACCTTAATTTTTAACACAAATATGTTCTTCATTTATGCATAACAAACTACAGTAACCACGTTTTCCTTTTCATCCAGTCTTTAGGATGGTAGTCAAAGAGGAGGACTTTTGCAAGTGGGGATTTGACTGAAATAACTTACTCTATGAAGAACATAGAAATTAAATGATGTCTATTCACCATGCTTCTTGTTATTATACTGCAACACAGCAATTGATCTGCTCTGAAAATAAAATAAACAAAACAAAATAAATAAAATAAAATAATAAAATAATAAAATAGCAAAGAACAAGTAGAAGATTTATATGCTATGTAAAACAGTATACAGGAGTATGTAGCTCTCAGGATGTTAGATTACCATACAATCAGAAATATATGGCTAAGTTTTTTGAAGTACTGAATGATTTCATTGAATCATTGTGCTTCTTCAGTACCTATGCACCCTTAGATTAAATAACCTTGTTTTAGTCTTCAGTATTTTGCATCAACATCAGCTCAGGAAACAGCCTTTTCTTATAAGTGTGGATAAAAATCCCTTTTTGCTCTTTGTAACATGGCACATACTGCATAACAGGGTAGGATGATCCAATTGGTCTTGTCAAATTGTTTGAACTCATGTATTTAATATTAATTTTCTTGGAAAAAAATATTTTACAAAAAATTGATTTTACATTGAAAGTAAAATTAGATATACCTTGATGATTTACATCTCCACAGATTCATGCAATAGCACATGATTTAAAATTCTCTATTTAGTTAATCTCTGAATCTAGGCTGTAGAAAATGTACTTTCCTGAAATACCATCTATCATCTTTTGTTTCTTTTTTGAATTGTGTATTCAATAAAATGCCTTTTCAAAACATCCTAAATTATTCATTAATTTGTGCAGAATTTAGAACATTGTTTCAGACCATGTCAATGTATTTCTTACTTATTTTTTTAAATAAAAATATAAATTATTTTGAAATTGATCTTTGCTTAGAAATCACCCTACATTTTTTTAAAACAGCAGCCTTCCATATTAAAGTGAGAATATAGTCACTGGAGTTTATTATACATAAAGAAAGAATGCATTTGCTAAAACTGCAAAATTTTTATATTTGTTTTAGATTGACAGAAAATTATTTGATTTGGCTGGATGGAACAAGATAGCAAACAGAATATTAATTGTTCAGTAAATTCTATATTAAATTTTAATGCTTTGTATTTGTGAGCATTTCACACTTTATCATCATTGTGGTAGGAGGTAAAGATACGTTTTCTAAACCTGAACTTGGAGTCTTCTTGTACATACTCCAGCCCTCTAGCTTAAACCCCAAGTTTCAAAGTGCAGCTGTTGGATAATTTCAGTTTGGAAAACGTCCTTGAACTTAGATCTGGGAAAATGGACTTCAGGGAAAATGAGCTAGGGAACTCCTGTTTAACATCCGATCTGAGACATGTTGAGAGAAAAGCAGCATATCCTACCACTTTTCCCTTTATCCACATACTTTCTGGTGACCTTGCATTTAAATTGACTTGTACTGCTTCTCACGGCAGAGTATAAAGCTATAAACACAAGTCACTTTTTGCTAACATTGTGTGGTAATCTATAACATGACCAAATGAGAGCTGACAGAAAGCGAGAGGACTTCTGAAAGGTGAGTGAGAAAGGAACAAATCATCTGGATGCAAAGCTGCAGATAGAATTTGTATTCATCGGGCACTGCAGAAAGGAATTAAGGTGGAAATACACTTTTCAAGGTATGGGGGAGATTCTTTCCATGTTGTATAGGATCCACTGGGAAGATACTGTCTTCTGTAAGTACTTGCAGTAAATTTGGGTAGTATTAGATCTCTTTGAAGAATGAATATAGGCCAGCCATAGCATATCTCTTTGAGACAGCGAGAACAAGCTTGATCGTGTGTCAAATCAGATACCCACCCCACATTCAGTACAAGATTGGAACAGAAGCATATAACCTCTCCATGTTCACAGGTATTTCCCTCATTTCTCACCTTACAACAGACCTGAGATATGTGCCCCTTCAGAAAAATCCACCTCCATTATTAACAATTCTTCCTTTGTGGTTTGAGTAAAAGCACCATTCCTCAAGGGGCTCAGGCTTTTAGACATAGAAGTCTTCATATTCAGTCCATGATGTCTGAATTGCATTACTACCTGAAAATGCAAAAAAGTGGGAAAATCTTGACAAAAGCAACAGATGGTGACAAAAAAAAAAAAAAAAAAAAAAAAAGCAGAGATGGATTTCACAGATTTTTTAGAGTTTAACATAACTTTGACTCTCCTCTCCTCCATGAGATTTTTGCATAACAAGCTTTAGGAGCAGTCTCATTATCTCATGTCATAGTCAGTATAAGCCGTCTCCACTGACAGCGAGTTGGCCGAGTTGAATGGATCTGAACTAGTTAAGGTTTATCTCTGAGCAAGGTGATACCTTTATAATGATACCATGTGATCAGTGGCCTTAGCAAATGTAAGAAAACGAGGAATTTTCTTGGTGCCTCACTGACTGTATTTTTAGGATTACATCCCATTAAGATTGATGGGGTGATTAGCATAATTAAGTCAGTTGGCCCTGGAGCTTTCCTTTGCAAAGCAGCAATTACTGATGTTTTTTTCATCCTCGCCTATGTCTTCTCAGAGACATCTATTTTGTGTCAAAGAGAAAGGCAATTTTTTACCCCAGAGCAATTTGGCTTTAGACCAAGCTTTTCATAGCTTTGTCTCAGGACACTCTATAGCATCACCGTAATGAGAGATGGAAAAGAACAAATACATAATCTGGTCCCAGGTCACAGCTAAAGACAACACAGGATTGTTTTAGCCAGCAGACTTACTCATAGATTCTACCTAGGCTGGTTTTAATTGACCTTTTATTTAAAGAATCATCCCATAGACCTCTGACATGCTGAAAACTGAGCTTGCACCTTCTTTCACTTTTTTTTTTTTTTTAACCCCTATACTTCTGTTGTTTCTTAACACAGATAAAAGAAAGAATGTAACCTTGATTTTATCATGGAATGCTGACTCTTACAGAAATAAGGACAACAGTACTGTTTCGCCCTGAAATGATTTTTTTTTTCCCGAGGTGCTCTCTTATACCCTCATAGTGCTCCATCCAAACAAGATTCTTGCTTTGGTGTCCACTTCAAAATCTTGATGCAGATTCACCTTGGAGAAATGGTATCTTAGATGTTACAGAAAGATCATAACCATCTTAAGATTTCACAAATGATCCACAGGGGAGCAGGAAATTGGACCAATGGTTCCAATAATCCAAAAGAGCATGTCTGACTATTGAAACGCACTTTGCCCCTGACATGGAAATTGTTGGAAAAGCAAAATGACTCAAGATGTAGGTAAGCCAGCAAAGTTCTTTATCCTTTACAGTACAGGAGAGACAGGAACTTCTTTAACCCTTCTCCTACCTTTCTGTGTGCCCCAATAGGATGAAACAGTAACCTCATTGAAGCTATTGGATAAGTGAGGAGCTGTTTGCTAGGTGTTATTTAGTGCTGAATCCCTTTAAATCTATCCTATTAATAATAGATATTGTTATGAACATGTCAGGGATTCAATTAGTATTTGTTACTAATGTTTCCATGTCATGATTGTTTAATCTTATTACGGAAGTATATTAAAACCTTTATTAAAACCTTGCTCAGTCATTTGTCAGCTCTTTATGAACAAATTATAAAAAGAACCTGGCTGTAAATTGACCTGCTCTCATGTCCGATGCTGCTGCTCCTCTGACTTCTAGGTATCTATTTCTGCCTTGCAGACTGGCAGCCTGTGGTTTGCTCACTAAAAATAGCTCCACTCCCATATTTTCTGTCTGCAGGGCTAACCCTCTATGATAATAAATGAACTTATTGTCCCCTCAGCCTGTTGAAAACCCGGGCATCGCCAACAGCCATGATGATGGCCATTGACAAAGGTTTTGAAGATCATGAGCAAATAGGTCTCATTCTCTAGGAAGTGAAAATTGTACCTGGCTTCCAAACATGCCATGATTAAGAGACAGATCCTGAGCACCCAAATGTAAGCCTCACTTAAGGCTGTTTCCTGAGGATCTAAACTCACAGCACCCTTAGATTGGTGCTGAGTACAAGCTGGTACAAGCATTAATGTGGCATACACGAGTAAAAGAATTATTATAGAAAGAAAGGTGTGAAGAGAGAAAAGGTTAAGTATGTTTTCTTGAGGGTGCTGCCAGAAGAATTTAGAATGAGTAAAAAGTAGAAATGGATTAAAACCAGAATTTAAGAAACGTTGCGGACATAAGTCTTGAACGTCACAGAAGCAGAGTGAAAAGCCTGTAGGGAACTGGCAGCTTAGGGTCATATGCACTCATGTGCTCAGTCTTTTATATAGCATGCATGCTGAAACTGCTATGGGAGCTCTCAACCAAATCTTTAGAAAGTGCGTATGTGTTATGTACTCACAGTGTGTCTGTCACATAGTTTGGAGCATACCCCAATAGGTAGGAAGCATATTCACATCAAGATTTCTATGAAATTTTGTCTTAGGGAAGTTAATCTGCGTGTACCAAGCCAGTGTAGAGGTGTGAACTAATGCAAAGGAAAGACCTGTGGATTTGCATTAAACATATATATCTGTATCTGTATATATACAGTGTATATGTAAATACAAATGCAAATAGTAATGTAAATATAAATGTAAATGTTACTATAAATGTAACTATAATTACAAATATAAATATAATTATGAATATAAATATAAGTATGAATATAAATATACGTATATATGTGTATATATTTATATTTTTTTTCAAGGCAATTTGCTAATGGAAACATAGCTTCTTTGATACAGGTTTACAATAATCTGCTTAATTATTTTGGATGTCAATTACATTTAATTAAACTCATGCTTACAGCCAGAAACGCACATGGACCAGAATGGAGAGGCAAGGGAGGGGGAGAAGCTGCAAAATTACTTGGCTTCTCCAGGAAGCCATTACTTGGCTTGGGAGATCTGATAGATGATAGCATTTAATCAAGTCTTAATTGTCTTGAATTTGAGGGTTATAAAGGATGGTGAAGGCCTCTGTATAGATTGGAAAAGTGAAGTCAAATGTTTTATCCATGTATCATTAAGAGAGAAGAGACTGGAGTTGATTGCTAGGAATTATGAAAGTGCTGGCAGTCAATATTGCTTTCATTCCAAACTTATACTGATGACTTGACTTCTGGGATGTTGGGGTCATTGCAATTGCTTTTTTTGGCTAAGCAAAAGCAAAATCATATAATAATCAGCATGTGGTTGAAAAATTGAGAAAAAGATGACCAGTGTGAGAATATAAAAAAGGAGGAAGATTGGGGCAGATGGAATCCAGTAACGAGAAACTGAGATTAAATAGTAGAAAGATGAAATACATCCCCAGCAAAGTAAATTTCCTCTGAAATGTCAGCATTTTTATGAGACTTCAGTCTCATAAAATAAATAAATAAATACATATATAATAATCTGATATCAAAGGTTTTCCTTAAAACAGAAGTTTTTAAAACTTGTAAGAATCAGATTAACATTTTCCTTGCAGAATATGGGATGGGGAGATTCAACAACATTTCTTTCCCAAGAAAAGCAAATGTTCCGAGCTATCTTATTGATTTTAATAATTGTTCACTCCGACTTTAATATTTCTAAATCTAATTTATAATATACAACCTATAATTTCCTCTTTCTCCTCTTCAATAGGAGAAAACGTGAGGGATGTTCTGTGCCCTAATTAACTTAGCTGTGGTATTATAGCACCTCCATGTTCTTCCAAGGAAAGCAGAGCGTTTAGCAAACCTCGGAGGTGTCCGCTGGACTACTGCATGAAGGACTAGCATTTTCAGACGGTCTCTGGCTGCTTCTCCACATGACTTTTCTTTTTCCCTGCTTGAAACAAGCTTGTACCTCTAGAATATGTGGCAGTAATTGACCCCAAAAGTGAGCTCTTCTACCTGGCTTAAAACAACAACAGCAACAGTAACAAAAATAAAATGAAATAAAATAATAAAATAAAATAAAATAAAATAAAATAAAATAAAATAAAATAAAATAAAATAAACTCCCTAGTTTATTAATACAAACTAGTTAAGAAGTACTGCTCAAACTCAGTTTTTGTCCCAAATCCACTGCTGCTGCTAGCTCACTAGAAGGAATGAGGAAGGGTGAGTTTATTCCACCCTAATGTCAAGATTATGGGAGAGCTGAAACAGTACCCCCACAGCTGTTTTTGCGGCACACGTCACTTGTAAATTCTCTGTGCTGACATTTCACATGGATCTAGCACCTGGTACAAGGATTCATCTTGGCTCTTTAATACAAATCCTGTGATCTGACACAAAATAAATGGAGGAACAATGTTTTCTGAACCTCAAAGTTGAGTTATGATTGTTGCAAATGCCCAGATATTCTATCCTTGTTACTTGATGAATATTGTGGAGGACGATTTTGTTCTCCCCTTTGTATGAATATTGGTGGATTTTGAGAATGGCAAGGAATGAATTTAAGCATGAAGTGATGGAGCCAGATGGAGTATCTCAGCCAGACATCAGACTGGAAGACCTAGAGCACCTGGAAATGTATCTGTGGCAAAGAGAAAATTACAACCGTATCATGAATGGGGCAAAGTGTCTAAATTCCTGTAGTGCTCCTGGATAGGATATATTTAGTATTGGTGCAATGAGTGCCCTGATTGTTTAAGCTAAACATTTGAGGTGATCAGATCTCAGAAAGATCAGAGGAGAGTTAGCTAGAGACTTAGGCTTGGCACCTTTCATAGCAGAGTTTCAAACTGTAGACTCTATTTTGCAAGTAGAGCAATGAAGTCACCATGGAGGCCAACAAGACTTTCTTAGGATTTTGCACTAGGTTTAGCAATTAGAATATAACGAGTGGTACAGAGGTTGAGGTGAGCTGGGAGAGACTTTTTCTTAACATGTGTTAAATGATTGCCTTCCACATCTTTCTCTCTAGAATGCAGTAATTTCCCTTAATGCTTATTTAACAGGCAGCATTACAGAGTAGCAAAAGCAGTCTCAGTGAAGTCCAACAAATCTCTAACCCATCTGTTTACACAGCATGAATCCCATGCTCCAACAGCAGGACTGAGAGCAGTGCAGTGCTCTCTGCAGCATCACCACAAATGTGAAGCTTTAAATGTGATCTCTATCTAGCTAAGGGCTGACCTATGGCAGAGAGAACTGGAAATTCTAAGATGGACCAGCAGATGGTTAGCAACTTCAAAATAATTTATGTTTACATTTTCCACTTTCCCAGTGAATATTCATTTTCCCAAGTGAAGTACCTTAGTTCCTCTCTTTGTTAGGGTATACGCCTATGATTTAAGCGTGACTTGGCTCCAATCTGTGTTCAAACTATGCAAGCCAAAGACACCTGTTGCACAGTATTCTGTTCCTATCAGCGGTCAAAAGCAGAATTTGAGAAAGATTTACTACGAGCATGTTTGGTTACTGTGATATAACATCGTACTTCTATGTTGTCCTCAGCTGAGCATCAGCAAACAAACACTTGTGCTTATTTTAGTACAGTTAAATTCTTAAAAGCGTAAGCAATCTCTATGAAACCGCTGCATTTTACAAGACCCTAGGGGTAAGTCAAGGTATCTGCAGTCAGCTGACGGGTGGTAATTTACTGTGCTGTCATAAAATGAAATTCAGGGCTGAAACTGGGTATCACTTTAAATACTGATGCTCAAGACTAGTGCTGAAATAAAACATTATGGAATAAAAATCTTGTCCCAGATTTTTGGCTTTATGCACTTTTTATTGCAGCAGCTGCAATAGCACAGCTGGGACCAGAATAGCAGCCAGATGATGAAAAATGTTTTACTGGAAGAGTCCCATTACCGGCAGTTATCAGGGAGAGGTGACTGCATTCATGGAGCCTCTCCTACCACAGAGAGTCTTTCTTCATCTACTACCCCACAGAGCACCAAATCATCTGAAATCCATGTCCTGTTTTAGGAGAGACCCTGAGTTCAGGATGGTTCAGATTCAAAATTTTTCTTTGGTTCAAGGTCGAGACACATTATTTAGAAGTGACTTTCATTTCAGGACCTGACCATCATGAAGTTTGAGATGATTATGTTTCCTGGCTTTATTTTCTATCCTGTTTTATTTATACTTCTTGTTACTGTATTGATAGCCTTTTTATTATATATTTTATTTTTATTTTCTGAGCAACAGAATTCTCACAGATGAACAGAAAGCCCTTTGCTCATGCCAGATATACTTCTGCATGATAGACTTTGGACAGAGATTTCAGTCTGAATGAAAACTTAACAGGGAGCTGATTGTAGGTTTGTGCACAAACAGATGTCTGAGCTGGGCAGTCAAATACAGACCTCCCACTGCCTTTATTTCTGCCTAATGCCTTTCAGAATATGCTGATATGCTGCAGTTTCTTTAAATATGTTTTGCCAACACAATTTCTTCTATAAAACTTGGTGGGCTGAAGCAACTTTTAACAATTCATAACAATTAAGTGACCATGGGGTGAGTGAGAAAGATCAAGATGCTTTTAAACTACATGGATAGAAATGAGAAATAATACTGTCAAGCAGGGATGTCCTCTCTTATTTTCAGGAATTGTCTGCTACAGGGTTTGCCACTGCAGACCTATTGGGCCAGATTCTTATTGTTCTTTGAATGATAAAAGAAAAAAGGCAGTGTGAGAGATCAGAAGCTACAGGGATGTATACATCTTATTTTGAAGTATTTTTTTCTTTATTTCCTTCACTATAGGTATCAAGTTAATTTAACCTGCAATTTTTGAACAAGTTTTAGGAAACTGGACACTGAAACCCAGCTGAACATCCTGACTGAACATTAGGGAATTGGGGTTTCTAAATGCCTTATAGTCAGGGCCAAAGCCAGTAGAATTGCTGCTTTGGACTAAGCATCAGAAGCACATTAGCTGAGGCAAAAGAGAGCCCTACATGGTCCATCCCAATGACAAAATGTGTAGTTTTAGGGCAATTCAAATACCACCACTGCTGAATCAGGGCCTACAGTAAGATTCTTCTTAAACTTCTGTGGATTTTAAAACCATACTGGACTATAGCTAATATATATAAAACAGGTATTTTAATTTTATTTGGGAAATTATTGATTTTAGTTCTTAAAGGTGTAGTATTTTCTAGGCATACAGTTCTGATTTAAAGGCTCCCAGCACTAGAAAATTTTCTGTATTTCCTTTGTCAGTCAATCTACTAATTAACCACCTTCACTGTAAAAAATCAATAATTTAGTCCTAGCCTAAATTTCTGTTAGCATCATCTCTACAAACTGCATCTCATTGTACTTTTCTCTAATAGATGATTCTGATCTAGTTTCTTCAGATACTAGAAACCCTCCTCCATGCATGTGCAAAAGAGTATACGTCATACCACCGTTATGTTGCTTTTAAGGTTAAAGTCTTAGCTGTAGCCAGGCCGCTGCTTTATACAGTGTGTGATAACTCAGACCTACCATTATAAACACTAACCCTATCAGAAACTTATTCCATTTTGTTTAACAGTAAACAAAACCATTAGCACAGTCTACTGTCCACTGAAACATTCAGAGTAGAACCCAACTTTCCCTAAGTTTTCACTGCTCTTTGCACTTTCATAGTGAGAATCAAGCAATATTATAAAGCATTATTGGTATTGTGATGCTTATACTCAAGAGACCATTATATCTAGGATTTATCCTGATAGTGCATATCAGTGTGTTTGTGGAAAGCTCCCTTTCCTGACTGATGCAATTAGAGGTCTATGGTACTAAAAGAGATCTTTATAGTTATGGCAAAAATGTTCTGCTGCCTTGAGTTTTTACCCAGGAGCTTAGGATGGGGCAGGAACTTTAAAGTTTTATTGAGATAAAAGAAGAAAAAAGTTCATTTGGCCAGGATTTTCAGTTGCTGGACAGTGCAGTAGTACAGAAGCAGATGTCCCAATATCCACAGGTCCCAGAAACATGGATGCCTTAATTTTGCTGACGCTGTCCTGAGTTTTCTAGGTGGTATTTTGCAAATGTTAGTCCAGAAGAAGAGTAAGATTTTTTTGTTTTTTTGCACACAGATATAAGTGCTAGATATGTGTTTATACCTAACAAAGCTCTTTCCTGAGGAACCGCTGGAAGGAAGGAAGGAAGGAAGGAAGGAGGGAAGGAGGGAAGGAGGGAAGGAAAAACTGCCAAGAAAGCCATTATGTAATGTATTAAATGTACTTTTCTGAGTCACCTGCTGAAGTGGTAAAGACCCCCTTGCCTCTACCAGCAAAAGATCTCAAAGATAGCTAAATATGGCAAATCACAGCACTGAGAAAGCTCACTCATTCCAAGGAATCAAAGCTTCTGACAAGGGCATAAGACATAGTGTTCTGGAGTATATCTGGGGCATTCCCCTTGGTGTTCAGTCTTGACAGATATATGACGTTTCTGCTCCTACTTTGAAAACAAACAAAAAAATCTTTCCAAAACAGTATGGGCTCTTCCCCAATTTCTGAAATTTTATTTTATTTATGAAAAAAGGTTTTCCTTACTTGGCTCAGACATCTCCTAGCTTTCACAAGATCTTCAAAATTCTGGACAGGAGACTCTGTTGTTTTGACCTTTCCATTCATTGTCTGATTCATGCACGGAGATGTGAAGATCTCACTGGAATTGCCAGACAAGTCTTCAGTCCTGGGAAGTTTAAAGGAATATCCTTAAACACAAACACAAGTTGATTTCAGAGAAAGTATTCAGGCTTACTCAGCTTATGGTCCTGAAATTGAACATGTAAAACTGTGACACAGGATTTAGGAAAACAAATTTCAGATCTGTAAAAGTTTTATTGTTTCAGTATACCTACCTTTATTCCAAGATGGAAATAAAGCTGTCAGACAGATCCATGCACCTACAGAGCACTGTAAAAGTTCAGCTACTGACCTAAATTTCATAACATTCCTCTACATTTAAAAGAAGGTGCCAAAATTCACATTCATCCTTCAAGCCAAACTCCTGCCTGAGCTGACAAACTGAATGTGTAGGTCTAGATCTGAACTTCATGACCCCATCATCTATATCTATTTACGCATTTAAACAAGAACTTTAACATGTCACAATCCACATTGTCAGAAATTGATGAGTGGTTTTCTAGTTAATTAGCTGTCAACTCTTTTTAAAAGGGAAACAGAGGATCTATGTTTAAAATATGTTAAATGATTCAGTCACCTTTGTTAATTGGGTGTCTCATCTGGAAAATCTTTCACCCTGTGGTGCAGATTTCCTTTTAAACCAAGCCACCTGCACCGTTCATTTAGTTGACAAGGGGAGAGGGCTCATCTCTCATGATGACTTGCTGCTGTGGTAGCCATTTTCAGCAGGACACTCCCATTTTTCTTGAGACATTTCTCTTCTATCTTTAGCATCACAACCAAAGCCCAGGACCATTTACCTTGTCAAGCTGCTTGCCTCCTTGGTAGGAGAATATCAATAACCCACCAACCCTGGAATTATTTATCTCCAAACTTGCTGAGCCCTTGGTTACTAAATGGAGAGTCATGAAAAATGTCTGCCTAGTGACACCATGCAATTCGCCATCCTGTTCATGTCAGACACTTTCTATAAGAAAGAAAGAGAGGCTGCTTTCACAGTGTACACCAAAGCAATGATAGAGAAAACACCGGGATAGTCTGCAACCTGTTGTAACTATCAGGACTGCTGCAGTTATTCCCATCAGAATATATTCCCAGCTACAAAATGAAACAAACTTGTGTAGGAAAAAAAAAAAAAAAGTATTTTAACTGTGAAACTCGTATTTTGATAATGGCATATTATGAGGAGATTAAACATATGACTTTAGATAAAACACATGTGAATTGAGGTAGTACACCTATGTTCATAAGCTGTTCCTGTTTATGGCTGCTTATAGATCATTTTTAGGTCACTAGAAAGGGAAAGGTAGGGTAGAATATGCTGATGTGTGATCATGTGACTGAATTCATCCTCCCCTTTGACTCTCTTCAATATCTGCTGAATTCTCTGTGCTTGAAACCATCCCCTAGATTCTCTCAGACCTTATGCCACGTCTTCAGCCCAGCCTCTGATGAAGTGTATTAGCTTTTCAGTTCTGCAAGAGATTCAGGTTGAAATCCATCCAGGACAATTCAGGATTAGTGGCTGCAATTCCAGCTGTTCCCCCACCCCCCTTATGGTCCTGGAACTGGAAGTCCTTTTTGACTTAATGCACATCAGGATTAGATTCCTCCATGGTTATAACATTCAAAGTACTGAAGTCAGGCTGGTGTCTGTAAGTATCCTTTAATATTGTTCTGTCACGGAAAGAAAAGGCAGATACTTAACTAAGTGGGTAAATAAAATACTGGGTGATCTGCATTGCAAACCAGGTTGTCAAGACTTTTAGAAAGAAAAAGGGTGGGAAAATAAAGAAAACAAGAGGGGACTGCTTTTAAGGGTCGTGGCAGGTGTTTGCAAAGGATGAGGGACAATGTTATCAGCTTAGCTTCCTATCCAGCTAGACCGACTTTCTTTCTGTTCCACTTCTCCCCTAAATTCCTTCCATCACATGGTAATTTTCAGTTCATGCATGCACATATCTGACCTGGATAAGACAGCCTTGGAAATGGCTGCAAAGAATTTGTTGCATTCTAGTCCTTCTGCTGTGGCTGCAAGCAATCAGCATTCAGGGGAGGCACGTCCACTTCTGCCAGGTCTGACCCTGCTTAATTTACACAGCTATGAAGATCTAACAAGACGTTTCAGAAAGCCGCTAATACCATGGGGTATTCATGTCACAAGGCATTTTGATTTGCTAACATGATATAAGACAGCAGATTAGTGTCCTGCATATCCTATTAACATGTGAATGGCATAAGAGAGACTGGATTCAGGTGACCACCAGGGACTTCCTATCGTGGCCCTGATTCTGCAGTCCCTAGTTAATAGCTACAGACAGGCTTGAAATCCAAGAGCATGTTTTGAATTTTCTAATAAACTACTTTGGGATTGAACCAATGGTTCAAAAGAAATCTAAGTTTAAAAAAATACCGGGGCACTGGACAAATATTGAGTTTCAGTTCTTAGACTGTGATGCTTTCTCTTCACTATCACAGTCTTTCTATTTTTCTCCTGTTTTTTGCATTCACAGCTAATCTCCAACACACCTCTTATCCTATCTTTCCTCCCCTAATTCCAGCTCCCACAGATAACATTAGCATCCTCACTTCTTTCTCTGAGCCTAACTCAGATTGTTGTACTTTTGTGAGAAAACAACTTTGTGAGAAATGATTAAAGCTAGGCAAGGAGAGGAACTAAACATGGTAATGCAGCCATGTGTTGGGAAAGCAGAGGCAGTTCAGGATTAAACCCAGTTAAGAATGTTAGTCTGATCTTGACCTCTTTCCTGTTAGAACTGTTCCTTCAGTAGCAATATCATGCCATCATATACACAGAAATCGGACGCATGAAACTCAACTATCAGGCCACATGGTATCTATTTTCAGGAAAGAGTTGTGGATTTGAATGGAGCGTTTTTGTGTACAGTTGCCTGCTTGCTACACTATTATGGAGGGCATGTCGACAGCCAAGCCAGGTATGCAGGTGTCAAAGCTCTTATGGCAGAGGACTGCAGAGACAGCTATGTCTGTGGAAGATTCACTCTGACAGCACATTGGGCCTGCAATAACAAGGTATCAGTCTTTTTTTTTCTATTTTATTTTTTTCCCAGAAAGCCTCCGAAGTGGTTGGGCAGCTGACAGCTGAATTCCCAGAAAAGAGAAGAATTAACAGCATAACTCTGCAAAGATATGATGGGAGAGAGAAAAACAAGTGGCCCATTCAAAACTGTTGTTCTTCTGTCCAGCAAGAACCTGATCTGAACAAAGCACCACTTAGCAAACTTCCCTTTTTGAAGTATAAAGTGCTGACCTCTTGCATGGTGCACTTTGTGGTCTCCCTTAATTTTCTTGAGCCTTGCTGGGAATGAGGCAACCCTCAGATCTGATGCCAAGACAGAAATACGTCAGAACTGCTTCATTACAGCTGCTAAGAATACCAAAATGAGGCTCACACTTTCACACTAGTTACAGCTGTTATTCTCACATGATAAACTTTGTAAGTGATGTATGTATGCTATGAATACACATAGTGTGTATGATGTGTGATACAAATGAATGAAACTTGTTGATTTTTTTTTCGTAGTAGCGAAGTGTTAGGAGAGAGAGAAATTAAATTTATGAACATATATTTTTTAATTTCAGTAAAAATGTGTTGTACTGTTCTCCTCTCTTTCCCACCTTTCACCACATTTGAACAGCCAAAGGAGTAGAGCACATAGTGGATCTACTGTAGAGAGCAAATCTTGACATAGATATACAAATTTAAGTTTGTGAACAAAACATAAACATATTTCTCATTTTGGAATGGTCTACTCAGTTCCAAAACATGTGCAACATAAGATACTCATATTCTTGCGTTTGAACAGAAGGCATTAAAAAGGAAAAAGAAAAAAGGGGGGGGTACTAAGGTATTCTGTAAATTTTTAAATTTTTATTTTTTTAAATACAAAAGGGAAAATCTGGGAGACTGTGTTGTCCTTGGTTCCCAACTTGTAACTTTGTTCTGAAACCAAGACCTCACATTGTCCTTTTGAAAACATCCGTTAAACACTCTCAAGAACAGAACCTCTACAAGGCTCAGGAACAAGATAGTAAGACTTGTGGAAAATCACAGCTTTAGACAAATCCTACTTCACACACACACTTGGGAGAACTGGTATAGCTTTTATCCTTGTGGGTACTTTCTATGGTCTGACATATCAACATATTGACCAATGTCTAATGAGATGTTTTAAATGGAAAAGTAAGTTATCGTGTCACCACATTTCCTGTCATCTTAGTTACGCTCTGGACTTACTGTCACACCATTGGCTTGCTGAAGGAGAGAGCGATCTCGAATTTAAGATTTAAGGAGATGCATTGTGCAGTTTCTGGCTTAATTAAGCCATTAAGATTTTTTTAGGGGTTTAAGCACAAGCAATTCAAATACATAATTCAGCATGCACACTGGCTAGCCTTGCATTTAGCTTGTTCTGAGGTGAAACAGATTGTGAGGGGGGAGACAGCTGTGAGAACATCCTGTAGAGTCAAAATGAGCCAGTCCCTAATTTATATTGTGGCCTCAGAGATGAATTAATTAGACTTTCCTAGCTTGAAGTTGGCAATAAGCTCTTCGACCCATGCTGGGCATACACACCCTGTCTGGCATGGAACTGGCACTGTGGAGCAGGAGGTATTGATTTCACTGCTCAGAGAGATTATCTATAGTCTCCTGAAAATGAAGAGAAGCAGGGGAGAAGTGGCTGTTATCAACTGGTCTGCTGGGAAGTGCTAAAGTGACCTTTGTTCCTTTGGAATCATGGTATATCAGCTGCTTTCATAGCCTAGCTAAAACAAGGGATGAAGTTGTTTCTGTACAATTTTAAACTACAGGTTAGAGTGAGTAAGATACAGAACTGTGTGAGAGGCAGAAGCTGTATCCCTTCACAGGAATAATGACAAAGCAGGAAAAATCTGCTTGTGTGTGCAGCAATTGATTTCCACTGATGGTCATACGATCGCCAATTTTATCCTATTTATGTCAAGCTGAATCAACACTCCTTCTAATATCCTTGGAAATATGTTTTTCTCCATGTTCATCTCCTGAGAACAAATAAGTGCAGTCTTTGGCATAACTACTACTGTGGCACACACATGATAAAACCATGA
Organism: Cygnus atratus; assembly: GCF_013377495.2. Classification (NCBI taxonomy): domain Eukaryota; kingdom Metazoa; phylum Chordata; class Aves; order Anseriformes; family Anatidae; genus Cygnus; species Cygnus atratus. Next base: position 12,036,956 of record NC_066368.1, read on the forward strand.
TCCTTCTCAGCAGTCTAAGGGGATTTCTGTTACATGTGCATGTTTCTGTCCAAGTTTCCCCTTATTTTTAAACACACTGCATAAAACTACTCAACTTTCTCCCAAATGTTTGTTCCCTGGCAACTGTTGAATTTTCATCAGCAGTTTTAATGCAGAAGATTAACTAAAACCAATGAGCTCAGTGATGGATAACAGAAGCAACTGGTTATTCTGGCAAGTCCATCCAAGCAGCTTTATTAGCAACTGTTGAGATTGACGACTCCAATTTTTATTTGCAACAGAAGACCTCTTCAACAGAGCTGTGTGGGTGGGTGTTGTTGTGACAGGAAACATATTAAAGGAGAAGGGACCCTGATATCAAGAGCACTAAGTGCTGGTTGCCGGACTTCCAAGACCATTCTGAATGTCTGGTACCTGTGTGGGAGAATCACATGGCTGGTTGCAAATGGCTTGTGGATTATCTGGGTGTTTGGGTTATCACTGAGCTTTTTGGGTATGATGTTATTGCTTGTCAGAGAACAGTCAGCAAAGCAACAGGAGATGAAAAGAATATTTCTTCTTGATTGTCTTGTTCAGAAGTTTTGAATGTTTATATACAATCAGTAGTCACAAAAGAGGACTTCTTAAGACAACGGTTTGAGACGTCTAAGTCTTGGAAACTGGAGTTTGGGTGATCATATTGGTTAAAATGCTTACCATTTTAGCTCTAAGCAGAGTTCTGCAAAGCTTTTTAGTCTAAGTCCATACCTGATACAATTATTTTAACTAAAATACAGACCTAAGTAGTATAGTCAGTAAGAAAGTTCTGCTCTTACAAGACAAAGTGAGAATTTGACAAATCTGTCTTCAGTTTTGCACATTTTTCTTCTACCTGCAAAATACACCAAATATCTTTTTTCATCTTTTGTCTTGCATCTTCATACAATGAACTGTGGGAAATAGACTGATTCGTTCTACATGTTCATCACCAAATATTTCTGAATTTTGTTTTGGAAATTAGAGATGGTGCTGCATTGCAAATAACTTTAAAAATTACTCTATTATTTCTTGTAATTCATGCTGATTGGATAAACTAATATTTCTTTATTTTGAGAAATAAACATTCCCTCAGAAAAGAACCTTTTCTAATAAGTTATCAAAGACACATCCTAACTGGATTTCTCATGTCATTTTGTTGCTACCATGCATCTATCCGCCTTCAGCTTTTGTTCAGTGTCCAAAGGGAATTTCAGCACAAACCTGAACCAAAGCCTGCAGAAGTTGCTGCTGTTACACCTACGTCAGTATTACAGATCATCTACCACCACCCAGATTCCAGTTTTCAGCTATATCACATAGCTTTAAAGCTGCTAAGATTGTGATTTTTTTTTCTCTGGAATGTGACTATTTTGAAATGATCAAGACAGTTTTCTGCCCAGATGTTCAACAAGGCTTCCAGAAGCATAAAGCTAATGAGTGGGTTTCAGGCTAAGACTTCAGGCGTGATCTAGTTTAGCCAATCTTAAGACCATTTGGAAGCCTGTAAAATTTAAAGTAAAGCAAATATAGTGAATATACCTTTCTTTGACTTGGACAGACTTCTGTAATACACTGAAGCCCATTAGCAATAATAGGAATAGACAGAGCTTGCCAAAATCTTGTAGCTTAATTAGGCTGAAATTCAAATTAGAGAAGTCCAGCTGCTAAAAGTATAACTGTAAAAGCTAGAAAGAATCACAGGTACGTTAGAGATCCCTATACATACTGCTGAAAGGAAATCTTTCTGGCAGGCTAAACTTAAAAAGAATTGCTCGGTGATTGTTCATCCTACTGAAAGATTTTACCCCAGGCTGTAATGCTTCCAAGATCTGCAGCAATACAAGAGTCAGTCTTGAAGATAAAGCGGCCTGGGCCAAGTGTGTCTTATACGCTTCATAGGACAGAAAGTTTGAAGTTTACCACAGACTTTTATTTTCTTTTGGTCAGCTTCATTTCATTTTTTTCATGTTTGCAAGTCTTCTTTCCACCTTTCATTCTTCATTCTCAGCCTGGAAATAGACTGGGTGTTTATGCTCTAACAAACTGATTCAGAGCTACAGGGAAAAGCCTTCCCATCAGCCATGAAATCTGTCTGCCTATTGTCTGTCTGGTGTGCTTTATTCAACTTCTGCAAATGTAGTGGTTGTTCATATATATCTATGTGTACATATATCTGATACACAGACATAAATATCAAATACATACTTTTTCTATTTTTTACTACTTAAAGTTCATTATATGTTTGTTAACCTTTTTCACAAATATATTTTCAATTTTTAATATATTTTTGAATATTTTTCAAAATATATTTGTTCACTTTTTGTTTTCATACTTGAAAAGCAAATGTAGAAATATCAAATTTACCTCTGCATTAAGCCTTTAGTTACATCACATGGCTGCACATCTCTGTTCTTATTCTTTTTCTAATCTTGGCATACTCTCATATGGGAATTATTTTTAGTCATGTTTATTTTAATCATTCAACTTTGGAGGAATTAATATTACCAAACTCAGCTTTCAAAGGACATGTTTTAAGTACCTAAAATACAAATATCATTTTAAAAAGCAGTGGTTTTAGATAGTTTTAGTGTTTCTTCTTCCACCGACTTTTAATGCTCAAAATAGCATTGCAATGAGATAGAAAGTCAGAAAACTCTAACCTGACTCCCAAAGTGTTGCTGTTCTCCTAAACAGAAAGTTTGTTGGAGATTTTGAGCAGACTGTATTTTACCACAACTTAAGAAGTGATTTACAGGACACAAGCATCTATAAATAAGACCAACCTCTGTCATGGTCATTTAGAAGGAAAAGGTTGAGCTTGGGAAAACTTTGAGAAAGTTTACTAAGAACATAAAGCAAATAAATCTTTGCCTAACTCTTATATTTGTCCATTAATTTAACATTTTTATTATGTGGCTGATAGAACCCTTTCACTATGTTAAATAGCAATAAATTATGAATGGATTATCTGATTTTCAGTGCGACATCAACAAATCTTATAATCAAGTTCAGCAAAAATGCATCACAGATTTACTGCTTCTGCATCAGAACTGCTTGCTAGAGAATTCTGTCTCTTTTATTTTTTTTTTTATTTTTTTTTTTTACTGCAGTTACTGCTCCAAAATATTTTTAAAACCTCAGTGGCAAGTGGTTATGAGTTCATCAGGTTGATTAACATCTTAGGGATTAGGGACAGGCAGTTGTGTCCTGCACCAAGCTTTACCAGTTGATTCTTCCTGCTTTCATTCTACTCAACCAGAGAAATTCAGAAGTCAGTTCATGAGAAAAAAATGGTATATAACAGTTGTAAATGTAAAGAAAGTGTGGTCCAGTCTTATGTCTGTGCACTGCAAATGAAGAGAAATGACTGATAGCTGATGGCTAGCTCTTGTGAACTAATTGATATTATTGCTATCATTTCACTAAAACCAGAACAGTTGTCCTTGTCTTTCGCTACAGGCATCAGAAGCAAATTTTAGTTCTACCATGTAACCTCAGGCAGCCTGCACAATTCTTATTATCACATCTTAGCTTTGAGTTGTCAGTTCCAGTTACAACTCAATAGCAGAAAGATTGGCTTGCAAGTAGCGCCCTGGAATTGCTCCCAGTGCATGGCTGGCCACCATGCCACATTTAAGCCATGTTTAAACCTCCTTTTCTGCCTTCCATTCCCTTTGGCTCTTTGTTAATTACTTCCCTTTCCACATAGTCTCTGGTCATAAAATATTGACCATGAAGTTGTTGTTTTTTCAAGTGTATGTGAAATACATAGCGCTTGCTTTTATTGCAACTTATACCTTTCAAAACTTACTTCAGTGCAGAATGAGCTCTTCTATTTTTTCCTTTCTGGAGGAAAAAGTTTGACTGCCTTTCCTGTTTTAGAGTACTCTGCTGTCTCTCTCAGCTCTCAATACAACATTTCTCTTGGGCCAGTGCCCTCTGACCATGCTCCTCAAACAATGTTTAGCTGAATTCTTACTACCTAGGTCAGGAATTTTGTTTTGATTAGACTAAGTCTACAAATCAGGAAGAAGTAAAACTACTCTCACTTACTCAGAATTATTTAAAAATCTGGTTTTCATCTCTTGAAGCTGTTGGCAAGACATATTCAGGTCCCAAATTCAGAGCAAAACTGAGTTTTGGAGAAAGCCTTTATTGGGATCCAGACTCTTACTTACTGGGTAAAGGTTTCCAAATTAATTAAATTCCACTTAGTTTCCAAATTAATTAAAAACAAACAAACAAACAAAAAGCACACCACCAAAAACAAACAAACAAATAAAACATAGTTTTTAGTAATGAAAATGCTTTGGTGAGCAAAGGCTAAACAACCTGTCCAGTGAGTACAAATGGTGAATTACGGTGCAGAATGGAGAGTGGATAGCTGAAAAAGCTTCAGTTAAAAACAAACAAATGAACAAACAAACAAACAAACTAAACAAATCAACAGTGAATGTATCTGTTAATACTAGTGATCACAAACATCTATATGGATTATCTCTTTTAATATTTTTTAGCAGGACAGACTTCATCCACTCATGCTTCCACATTCACTCCTGAGAGTTTCTCCTCAGGGAGAAACACTGGATTTTCTGTCACCTCGTCATGCTCCAAAATCATGAATGAGTCAACCTTCTACCAAGAAAGACAACATTGCCACCATTGTATTTAACATAGAGATAAAACATTGTGCTCTAAATAGATTTCCTGAGAGAAAAAAGAAAAAAATATATATATATATATCATATTTTCTCTTATTTTAAAGTTTCTCTGGCAACCATGTTTATATAACATTTGTTTCAGTGATATGGCACAGTATGGATTTTTGTTAAAGCTGATAGTGGTAGGACAGGGACATGGGTCACTGTCCTATCTCACTTTCTGGTGTGAAGCTGATTGTGAAGGTAGAAAGTCAATATACAATAAAGGTGGTTCATGTTGAAACTAAATTGGAATGATTGATTTTTCCCTGGGATCATTAGATTCTCCCCAAATATCTTTGTGTCTGGTTGAGTAGAAATATTTACTCTTCACTTAAAGTTCATGGTGTAGTTTGTTTACTTATTTGGGAGGGGAGTGTTATAGAAAAGAGAGTAAGACATTACTCGTGCAGGAAACGTATGCTGGAAATCACTGTATTTCAGATGCATTCCCAGAGGTCACTGTTGACACAGAGTACTTAAAGGGATGGATATCCTCTTAATCCATGAACATCTTTAGCTGTTTTAAATCCCCCTTCCACCCCCTGGAAAGTAAATAATGCAGTTCGTTAGTGCCGTGTCATTTAGTGTCAGAAGATTTTGGATATCATTCTGACCTGAGGCAGAGTTGGCCTGGGGCTTATTGTGAGCTTTCTTGCAGGGTGAGAAAAGCACTCTGTTCATATTATAGCACCCTGCCTTGCTCAGATACTTCTCACCTGCTATGTATATGCATGCCAAGAACCAGTTTCTGAATAAATCATGTTCTGTGTTCACACCGCAGGTTAGTCTGCAGGAAAATCACTAACTCTGCTAAAGAATAGTTCATAGAAGTGCCTAATTCAGGTATTCTTGCTGATTTTCTGGTAACTAATCATCAAATTTTTCTTTATGTTTCATGAATTTAAAGATTAGAGATTGCAAACATCCTGTAATACACATAAAGCGATTAGGTCCTTTCTTAAAGCAATTAGGTCCTTTCTCCTGCCTTACAGTTAACACGTGTAAGCACATATCAGCAGTTCTAGGTAAATGATGGGAACTGCTGGCATGTTACTGCTTAAAATGGGACCTTCAGTGAGCCTGAGATGTGCCGGTAGAAACAGTCTATTGACATTAACTCTGGATAGATTTTCAACCCTTCAAGAAAAACTGGCTTTCCAGGAGTAACAGAGCAAACCATTCTTGGCCACAAAAAGTTCCTCAGCAGAAATCTGCTTTGCTTGGATCAGTTTTAAATTCAGCGACCTTTGATACAAAACTCCTATAAATTCCCCACCTGCATGTTTCAATTTCAAATTAATTTCACCATCTGGAAGTGTGTCCTTCTGCTCATTCCATGTAGTCCTTTCTTAATGTTTTCCCATTACTGATAATCGCATTGCTGAGGCTAACTAACTCTGACCTCTGTCTTTCAAGAACCTGTGGGATGTGATCACTAAGCAAAGCAGCAGCTGCATTCAGGAACAGAAGTGCTCAGATCCCTCTCTCTGTCATCACACCGATTTGCCTTACATTTTTTCCCAGTGGATTTCATAAACTCCTTTTTTTTTTCATCTACTGAGTTTCTTGTTCTGTCTCTTTCTATACAAACCCAGACTGAAAATATGTTTCTCTCCCATTGACCTCACAGTGATTGTTTTCTTAATTTAATATCCTGCAACTGCATTACCTCTGACCTCCACCTTCAGTAAGCAATTTATAACCCTTTTTTCTGCAGACAATTGATAATAATTTTCTTGCCTAATTTTTCTTGTGTAGGTCACAGTACTGTTATAACCTACAAATTAAATAATCACCATTTCATTAATAGTCTCTAATATTTCTATTTAAATCTTACTAATTTAGGATTTATGCTTGACAAAAGTTTCCAATGCATTATCTGTTGAGTGTTTCCCCTACAGCAACAGACATAAACGTCTCAAATGGCAAGTTGCAAAACAATCAGTTAACATCTTTAACATTTTTGAAGCTGGGATGGAGGGGGGCAGAAATGACCCCTTTTTCCCTAGATCTAAAACTTCTAAGAAGCATTTTTGTTTTCTCAATGCAATCTCTGCACATTTGTTATCCCATTTCCTCTGTGTTCAGTAGGAAGATGTAGGAGAGAGAAGAGGAAGAATCAAGTGTGAAAAAATACAGACAATATCTGTCTTCTTATGACCTACACAAAATAATAAAAATTATATCTTCCTAGGGAAATAATCAAGAGAATATCTGAATGAACTGATGGCTACTACATTTCCAGGTTTCCATGTTGAAACATCATTTAAAATCACAAGCAATCTATATGGAAAGAGTTAGCTATTTTTTAAATCTCCCCTACTAGTTGCATTATGAGAAAAAAAAAAATCAATGAAAATTTGGAGGTTCTGTAATTCCTCTCTGGTGTTATTAGAGTTAAAAAGTTGTGACTTATCATAGCTTTTGGACTATGGCAAAGATTAATATTTAAATTTAAAGATATTTTCTACTCTTTTATTTTTTTTTCATGGTGTTCTCTAACCACAAAGTTATCTTCATCGGTGTGATCACAGCATGAATGGAAATGAGATAAGAGGAGAAATATCACAACAGCAGTGCCGTCTTTCAGGTCGGTTCTGGCTGAGATCTGATGAAGCCTCAGTGGCTGTGTCTGCAACACAAGGCAGGTTCCACATCCCGTGGACCACTCCAGCTTGATTTCCCTGAAGTCCAGGCACAGCTAACAGCACTGCCTAGACCAGTGTGAGAGCAGGCCCTTTTAAAATCTAAACAGTTGAATGTTTTCTATTTTTGAAGGAAAAAAGTGTCTGTAAAAATCTGTAGGAGGATGATCCTCTTAGAAAGAATTCTGAGTGCCCTGAGACTCCACTGAAGACAAACCATGACGAGAAATTTGGTGTTAGCTGCTACCCATGTGACCTAATGTCCTACCCATGTGACCTAATGACCTACTTTAAACGGTACAGATTTCACTGTACATCCTCACTTTCCTCTGCTGTGTTCTTGCAAATAGTACATGCATTTCCTTAGGCCACCAGTGTAGGAATAAAAGCTATAGTTCTGCCCCTGTCTGTGCTGCTAGCTTGCTATATATTATTGCAGGTGAAGGTGTTAATGGTCTATTTACCCCCATGGTAAAAATCTTGTTCTTTGGATTCAACATGAATGTTTACATTACCACAGTTTTCTGAGATATCATACACTCACTGGGGACTCAGTAGATGGAGAGATCTTTTTCTGCCTGTCACAGGTGCAAATTAATGCCTTGTACCTCAGAGGCTTTTCACTGGCAGAGATGTGATACTGCATTGAGCCATGTTTTTCCGCTAGTATATATGAGTAATGTTGTGATGCAAACAAGGCCTTGTTTTCTTGGTAAGCTCCTGGCTGTTCTTACAATGTATTTTATGATGATTTCTCTTCTTTGAGAAGAACAATCATCATCAGAGACCTGAGGTCATAGCTGAGTTAACATCTTTGCAAGTGTGAGCATCCTGCAGTAGGGGACTCTCCCACTGCTGCCCATTATATGACCGGCATCATGTTTACAGAGAGGCCCTCAGTTCCCCTTCCTTCAAGCTCAGAACAGGGTTGTTAATATCTGGCTGCATACCAGGGGTTGTTGTGATCTGCAGCTAATTAACATTTCCAAGGCACTTTCCAGTCGCCAGAAGAAAGGGCCTCGGTGCTCCCCAGCAGAGAGCTGTGGACCCCATGCTGTGACACAGCTGGCAGGGTGCACTGCTCCACCGAGACTTCCTCCTGGTTATTTTGAGATAATTAGCCGATCTAATACGTAGTGTGCTTGGTAATTCTTATCTAACATGACCAATTTGCAAAAGCACATACTTCCATGCATGCTAACAGGAACATGTCTGGAGGGCAGGCTGCTGAAACCACAGCAGCAGTGGCTGTGTCACTACCACTACAAAGGAACAGTAGCTGGTGAGTAACGAATGCCTCTGACAAAAAAAAAAAAAAAAAAAAAAAAAATCACCATTCTGCCAAGGTGTGGGAATGGCATAACCACGACCCAGACAAGGGAATGGGAAACTGTTATTCAATATTTATTTAAAAAATATTATTTTAGATACACCAATGTGCGTGCGGGCACTAGACCAACAGCGTGGCTTTCACTGCAGAAGGCAGTTGTTCCTTCACGCCTGGCAACCCAGAGCTGTGGAGTGTAAGCCACAATTCGGCTGATATTTAGAAGCAGCTGTTGCATTAGGGTTTGCATAAAGCTGCTTTTCTCCAGGAAATCATTATTTGAAATAAATCTTGTCCATTAAAGAGACACACTTGAGCAGTTGCATAATGCAGCATAGGTTTTATTAAAATGGAAAAGCATAGGATATTCAAAAGCCTAATCTGGATACCAAAACAAATATGTGATTTAAGATAGAGCATCTATGTATCTGATAAATACCTACTTTTTAAAAATCCATTTTATAAGCTGATTTTTCAGTGTTGGACATTCTTAAAAAAAACATACACACAAAAACCTTGCCTCTTTCATCATCTGAGACTGAGCTCCTCAAAAGAGATACATCTCTAATTAATGTGAATTTTCTTTTAAAATATAGGATCTATTTTTTGCATGCGTTTAACTTGCATTTTCAGAATCTTTCCTGCACGAGGACATGAATTTGAATGTGATACTAAGTTCAGAAACAATGAATGAACCAAAAAGAGTTCCAAAATAAAGATTATAAATAAATAAATAAATAAAAATCTATGGGATTTATTTGAGTAAAGGAAAAAATTAAATATTGACAGCACCTAAGTATATAAAATAATAATTAAAAAATACTTGAAAAACCCTACTGTGATTTCCTATTACAAGTCCTTTCTTGGAACAAATCTTCAGCAGTAACAGGCAATTAAAAACTGATTGTTGCTTATGGGTGGGCTTTAGGATTTTTTATCTTGGCGTTGGCATAGTCAAATATATCCATTAAAAACTGATTCAGAGGCAAAAAGCAAATTAAGCTAACAATATATTTATTAATATTGTTTTGCTTTTAAGCTGTTATAGTTCACACGGTCTTGACACAAGAATTGAAATCCCTATTTTTAATTAAAAACTGAGTCTCATATTTATGCATATTAAGCAACCCAAACTTTTTAAATGCAAATACTCAGAACAGTAGCATTTGATCGAGTTAGATAACATGAATTTGTATTAGAGAGGCTATTTCACCTCCTTTGCACTGAAGCTGTTCACATGCAGTTATTCCCCTGTTAAAACAGGGTGAATCAGAATGTCTCGCACTTTCCTTCTCAACACACTGGATGGTCATGACTATATTTTTTTATGTGGAGCGCAGCAAAATTAACTCACATGCCCAGGATAATATCAGAAGTCTGTTGCAGTGGACGAATTCAACACATAACTGCCAGAATCCCTTCTAAGTCTCCTCTTGGATGAATTTCCCATCCCCCCAAAACCACCTCCCATTAGTTGCCACAACATATTAAGTTTCATGCAATACACTGGTAAATGTGTACTTCGACAAAGTGTGAATACTATCTAGTGGATGGTTTATAGCTGTGCACATAAGCAGAGCCCAGAAGGCTTGCTTCTATTTTCAGATGTACCACCACTGCTTCTGATCCATGACAAGGTCTCTTGAGTCAATGAGTTCTCTGGCTGCTTGTCTCCAAGAATTAAACACTAAAACTTCAATGTGCACCCCAAACTGGGAGGTCACTGTGTTGATTCTCTGCATAAGTACCTTTGTAGGGAGAAAATACCAGGTCCTAAAGGGCTCTATAGTCCATCCAACAAAAGTCTAATGAGAACTGAGAGCTGGCTGTTTAAATCCAGACATTTGTGAGTGAGAAGCAAGACAAAGTTTTTGAGCATTGAAAGTGAGTAGTCATTTCTACAACTTAGGAAGGTAAGCAACAAATTCTGCAATTCTGAAAATCATTTGTTCACAGACGTATCTGTCTAGACAAGATTACCTGAACTAAGAGCTGGTTACTGGGCTCAGCTCAGGAACAACTCCATCTGATTGTCGTGCATATGATATATCTGTGGTGGACTAATAGCCCCTTCTACTTTAGCCTCTTGAATTATTAGCTGCATTGTCCAAGTAGGAAATATATAATTCAATAGATTTGTGAACTACTGTCTTAGAGTAATATATTTATTGTTTAAAAACAGTATCTTCATATCTTAAAATTCTGGTGACTATTTTTAGTTGTTTCAATACAGCTAGAGATGACAGCTGATAAGAAAATTATTTAAAATGAATTTTCACCAAGCTGTCCAATTGTGGCAGTCTGCAAGCAAGATTCTTCTGAAAGAGCAATTCTGCATGATTTTCCAGGAATAAAATGCTATATCTCTGCTTTGAGATAAATGGAGTAAAGAGAAGCATCTTGCAAAAGAGTTCCAGGTGAATGGAAGTTGAGAAGTGTTCAAACATTATCCAGGAACTGAAGGGCAGGCCTCACAAAATTATGTAATGTGTCATTTCCTTGTAGAAAAGCCTAAGCTGACCTAACTGGGCCCAGTGTGTCCCAGGTAAAGGATCACTCAAAAGTATCTCAGTATTTTTTAACTTTCGGATAAAAACCTTTTAGGTGAAGAAAATGAAAGGTCTTTTATTTAGGAGATCTATCCTCTTTGGCAGCCAATCTGCATGATTTGTACTGATTGCTAACATTGGGATATTCTCTCTGAGGACATTCAGAGAATGGGGAAATAGCCTTTCTGAATGTGATTCTTTTTCCACCCAGAATCTCTTCCTCAGTAATGACTGAACCCAGTGGTTTAATTCATTTGGAAGTCTAGTTTATATAGGTGATTTGGGTTGATTTCCCAGCTTCTAAAGGGAACTTGAGCTATGCTTTAATGAACACCCTGAAATGATCTTTGTTTTGCCAATGAAAGCCTGGAAAAAAGCTATATACAGTCATGCGATCAAAAAGTCTACCTGCCATTTATCCATAAATCAGGGAACCATAGCACAATCTATCAAATGATTGTTGAGAAAGGAATATTTTTGACTAGTCTAAATATTTCTTCAATCTGCCTTTTGTTGTTGTTGCTGATGCTGTTGTTCTTGTTTTTGTTGTTGTTGTTGTTGTTGTTTGTTTTTAGTTGGTACCATTTGCAAATGGCTGACATTTTTGCACCATACTGTCTTTGGCATACAGTTTTACTTTTCCGTTAGATGTTTCTCTTTGTGTAAGGAAGGTTCTTTGAAGAAAAACATGATTGCCTTTGATGAAGGTCTTCCTGGAATAACTGTTGTGACTGGTAATGTCTGAGTTGCTACTATTGATCCCAACAAGCTGTAGTGCTTCTATAAAGTACAAAATGAGTAGGATCAATGGAGTCAGATTTCTTCTGAACTGTAAAATTACAGTATTTTCCTCACATCAAATCACCAATTGTCAAGGATTTGTTTGTTTCCTGGTAGCTGCTTGTTTCCTTGAATAATCCCCGTATAATATCTTTTCAAGGCACTCATTGATCTTATGTCTTCTCTCATCATTTAATATAAATAGTCTGTATATAGGGAAGTATGTGATTTTCACTCATAGGCCTGGTAAAAGAAGAATTTCTGATAAATTTAAATCAGGAAAGAGGATGATTCCTAAACGTTTTGTCAAAACAGCTTGCTTTATTTTTATCAAGAAGCAATATAAGATGACTAAGAAGAACTGGACTACATTTGGAAAGTGGTCCAGTTCAACTGTTGAGAATTAATTTGTTCTCCACGTTTCTTCTCACCTGGAGAACATTTGAACATGGAGAAATAATGTCTATGAAATGGCAGACTGAATATGGAAAAACAGCATTTTGATTGTGTTCACTGGGAAATTTTGTAAATAATTTCTGCGATTAATCAGGCTTTTCATTTAAGAGTTTGGGGCTATCATCCTTCACTGTTAATGGTTTTTGTTGGTCTTAACTATTTGCCACTCAGCTATATGACACCTTTTATAAATGTTCCAACATCCCAAGAAATATAAGCTAATGGGAAAAGACATGTCTTTTGAGGAGAATATGGGAATTCAACAGCTCCTGCAGATGAACTAACATAATTTATCACCTGTTAAGATAGCTGAAGATCTCAGTCAGCGACCTGTTATTTTGGAAATGATCATTAAGCATTAACAGGGCCAATATGCAGCTTTTAAAGTTCATTTTCAAGCTTTTACTCATGGTTAATATAAATTCACTGTCAGTAACTCATGAATATCAAGAAACTCTAAAAGGATCAGATCTTCAGTCTCTTAAATTTCTTCTTCCAAAGCTCAGAGAATACCCCTCATGAGAATGGTTTAACTGAATTAAGGATGGGGGAGGTTGCTGTAGCTGGGCTTTTATCCTGTTAGTGGAAATACTTGAGAAGTCTGACTTCATCTTTCTTTGAACTTCACAGATAAACCTAATGCTTCAGGTAGACAAGAGAAGCAACACAGCCAACATGCAGTAAAGAGTGCACAGGGTCTTCTCCATTTATTGGACTCCAGGTAGGAATTGTTTAGTTTTCACAAAAAAAAATAAGAGAAGACTGAAGGCTTTCCTTCAAATGTGGCAGACTTGTATTAGGACTGCTCCGGTTCATGCAAAACTTTCCAGTACACGTTTTACCTTTGTGTAGTCCTTTCTCACTCATGCAGTCTTCCTGAGCTTGGCACAAAATTAGAAAGATCATGACCAGTTTAGGCATCCCAGAGTCAATAAATTATTACTAGGAGTATGGCAAGAAGAAAGCATTCACTATAGGGCACTGAATGAAGATTGTAACTTTGAGAACATCTGGTACAACTTACTATGTATATTTCTATTTTTTAAGGGGCAATAGGACCTTTAGTCTCCAAGAGGTTTTGGTTGGTTGGTTGGTTGGTTTGAGTTGGTTGTCACTGAAAGGATAAGACAAAGAAGAGGTGGGATATTCATGCCGTATTGGACTGGCATATAAAATCCCAAACAGGAACAGAATCTGTATCTTTTACTTGAAGCTGGTCAGTAATGTAAATAACATTTTTGCCATAATTCATTTCTGTCTTCTTTTTTTTTTTTTTAGGTGGAGAGTGTAATAAGACCAAAAACAAAAAACGAAGACACGTACACATACTGAAAAAAGAGGATGAATTGTATTATGAAATAAAGCTTTGACAAAATTCTAGCTAAACATTAAAGTCTATATTCCAAATTATTTCTTTTAAAATCGATAATAGGAAGTAAAATTAAAACATATAAATGAAGTCATTTTAAAATCAAAATGTTCCAATCCAGAAATATCTGAAAGGAATGGTGTGAAATTATTACAAGTTTCTCTTAAAGTTTATCTAGATGGGATTTTGTCAGGATTGCCAAGCCTTTTTATGACCATTTTGCAGCTTATTGATAGCTTTTTTTAAAGGCAATTTGGGAACTGAAAAATGGGGATTTCTAAAGGGCAATAGTCATTGCAGGAAATTCCTGGCCTGATCTAAATAATAATCAGTCAGCATAGAAAACAAATGAGAGAGCAGCACTGGTGGGGCAAGAAGAAATGGTGTAATATAAAGCAGATAGACTGAAGACGAATGTTATCTATGTGATGAATTACTCCACAGAAGTCAATGGACACATCTAACTGTTAAGGAATTCAGGCTTGGAGGAAACAGGACACGGTGCACATGTATATAAATCAGGCTGCCATTTAACAAGGGAATTAATTAAATAAATAAATTAAAAAATCCAACCTCAGAAATATAATTGGTTCCAAGAGAGAAAAATTTGTAAACTCAGGCTGATTTTGTAAAACACAGAAAATTCACGAGGTTCTCAGAAGTGACTGACTGACCTGACTTTTATTACATATGTAAACAAAATAATTGGGATCTCTTTGCAAACGAGGAGTTCCCAAGGGATGAGAAAAGGGTGGTCGTACTATGTCATTTGGGAGGTATAATAGCCTTTTTAATATGCAAAGTCAAAGGACTTGCAAGATTCTGGTTCATCGTTAGCACCACAGACAGCTCTAGGCTCAGGCAAAACCAATAGTAGCTGGTGTAGCAGATGGTGTGGGTAACAAAATGGCAATTCTCTCTTCTGCATCCATCCAAAACTGAAAGCCCTGGTTAGAGGAGCTGAGGGAAGAGTTGCTGTGTGCTGATAGCCCTCCCTTCTGAGAGCAGTGCATAAAACAGGCTGTCCTCCTTTGAAATACAAGAGGCCACCATTATCTCTGGACAACAGCAAAAGGGCTCTCCAGTTCCCCACTAACACCCCATAGCAGAAAAAGTGCAGCTTTGGCTCTTTGTTCCCACCAATGCAGTTTTGCCTATGTTACTGAGGAGCGCTGAGCTGGGATCTGCCACATGTTTAATTTTGGTAGCTGCCTTCTGCACCATTTCTGCGTCTATAGCTGAATTTACTTCCCACTCAGGACCATTCCACCTGTGCTCAGACAGTGAGGGAAGAGCAATCCCAAAGCTAAAGTGGATACACCTACTTGAACCACATGGCGCAGTCCAGGATTCATATCCTGAACCCGTATTGTCACCGTTGCAGTGCTAGTGGCATATGCTGCAGTGTGACTATGCTACCTCAAGCTCCCTTTGCTCTTCTCTTCTGCCATTTCCAGAATCAGTGTGTACAAGGGTGGTCCCCCATGCTGAACTGGATAAGTCATTAGGGAAGGATACAGTCTTTAATAAAAGCTTCGATTCAGATAATCTATCAAGGCATTTAATGGTTCTTTGTCTTCCACAGCACTGTAAGCTAGATTATTTGATTTAAGCTCTGGTGCATACACAGAAGTCAAAACCAGTTTGTACACATGCCTACAGCTAAGTATTATAACCCCACATACCATTCTATATTACAGCATCTTCCTCGCAACTTACTATTAACAAAAAAAAGGAGGCTGGAAATAGAAGTAGTGGCAATTCTAATGAAGTGTCACTGAGGATGAAAGTGGGGCCAAATAGTCATTTTGTTGCAATTTCAGTAGAGACCTCTGAAGTGACAAGCAATACCAATTCATGTTAGACAATATCAGTTTACATCAGGTGGCAAATTGGCTTTATCCCTATCTTAGACAAAGGCCTGTTTTGGATATTTTGTTTGTTTGTTTATTACATGGCCACAGACTTCATCAGTTCCAGCAGGTGAATGCAATGAGAAAGCAGAAAACAGGCAATAAAGGAATGATCACCTGTATGACTTGCCAGCTACACCTCATACTCTTAGAGATATACAATGTAGTTTGCTGTCTTCTTTGTTTAACATTCATTGCTCCTACCTAATTCTAGTATTTAT
Source organism: Cygnus atratus (assembly GCF_013377495.2). NCBI lineage: Eukaryota > Metazoa > Chordata > Aves > Anseriformes > Anatidae > Cygnus > Cygnus atratus. The sequence continues at coordinate 12,052,937 of NC_066368.1, forward strand.
CACTCTCTTCTTTTTTACAGCATAAAAAGTTGATATTTTTTTCCCTTTCATTCTCACACCCACCTCACCACTTACCTCTCAGAACAAACCTTCCTGACCTCTTTGCACAGGACTTTCAGGGAGTCCTGTACTACAACAGGCTTACAAGCCAATTGGTTTTAATGATTTACTGAGGAAGAGGGGAGGAAAGAAGGAGGAAGAGAAAACTGTAGGTGAAATTTTGTAGACAAGAATATAACCATAAAATGTGGGCATGCAGGTTCTATCTTTCTGTATGGTCTAGGAAATATTAAGTCAGGAAAGGATTATTGCTTTTATAAAAGAGAAATGCCAGATTTCACTTAATATTTATGTGGACGTATTAGTATTTCCTTTTATATTGCCTTTTATATCTGGAAGGCTCATAAGGTGCTTTATGTACTTACTCAGTAACTATATGAGAAATGTTTCACTCATCACTGAAATGCAGCTACTTCTGGTGTGAGAGATGTGACCGTTGTTTCATAGTTCACAGTGAAACAATGATAAAGATCAAGGTAAGAGGTGAAAGAGAATAGTCCCTAAGCTCAGGCAGTATGCATTACTTAGGAATACTGATGCCCGAGTTGATTTGTACCTAGTTATATTTACCCAGTGGATCTGGTTGAATTTATATGGCAGGGAATGTAAGTAGGTTGTAGTCAGAGGACAAACCATTTGATATGTTGGTTAGAAAGAGGAGTGAAAATTGAGCTGTGCTGTTGTATTACACCCTGGTGTTTTTCAGGAAGTTGTTAGTTTGGAATTTGTAATGCTGGTGCTGTGGATAATCCACAGCCTCAGTTACAGCCTTATACAGTCAAGAGAATGCCTGCTAAATTTTCATTCAGAAGAAGCGTGGTACCCCTCTAGCACCAGGAAAGGTTATGGGATTTAGTAGCAGCACTCAGAGGGTCATTGCTCCTATTCCCATGGAGCAGTGCTCATCTCACAGCCAGCATGACTCCTCCGTGCATTGCTTCAGATATTCAGAGTTGAAAGGTTTTCCAAGGATCACCTTGCTGAAAGCAGTCAGCTCCTAAACCAGTCCTGATGGGTGTTAAACCGATCTTTTCCTAAAGATCCCCAAGGAATGAGGATTCCTCCCCTGCTTTCTGTGACATTCAGCTCAATTGCTATGCAATGAGGGTATCTGCAGGCAAATTAAGCCAGCAGACTGAGCAGGTGAGAGGGTGTTTGGCATCAGCCTTCCAGAGCAGGAAAAATGGACTTGCAAACAGCAAAGTTCATACACCCTGCTTTCCTTCAACTTTCACAATCCTGGCTTTCTCTATCACTCACTTCCCTGGGGCACTGCTTCACTAAATCTTCCCTATCAAAATTCTGGGCATTCTCTGGAGCTTGTGGTAACTTTTTATAATTCATCATGTGGATTTGTATCTACTCTCCTGTTTAATTTAACCTTTTGAAATAAACATAAAGGAAAACAATGATGTGCCAGGAAGAGGACATTATTAAGAGATACTGTATGTAATTGGCTCAGCGGGATCTTTCAAGCACTTTGGAAAGAAAGAGAAAAAAAAAAAAAAAAAGGAAGACATAGTGGGCAATAAAAACTCTCAGGGATATAATCTTCATGAGATAATAATCCAGCCAAGCACCCAAGATTAGCACTGATAAGAGGCATTTTAAAAATATATGTACATGGGTTTGAATATATTAAATTACTTTGAAATTTGTAGCTTCTAGGTGGGCACCACTTCTTCAGTTCTTGAAATGCAGAAATGTCACCTGTGGCAATGTAAATTTACAGTAACTGGAGTGGGTGTATGGTAATAAGAGTAAAATCATGCCCCAAGCATTTTTTTAACTCAAAGTCCAAATCCCCAGCTGACATAAATTAGGGTATTTTCCTGTAATTTGAAGGCTGTGATGGTCTGATTTACATCATAATGAAATTAACTAAGGCAACTCATGATTCTAATGGATTCAGAAGAGCAGTGTCAACTTAGCATCTTCAAAAGGTAAAAATCTCATTTTTTTTTCTCTTGTTTACATTGAAGAGACCCTGCAGATAAATGGTGCCTGCCAATGTAAATGAAGAATTATTTTGGTGAGGGGTCAGAAGTTGCCCTTTGGTGTAAATCAGAGTAGGGCTTAACCCCTTTAGACAGCTTTAAAAATAAATGAAGCAACCTTTCATCTAAAATTGCACAGCAAATCCCCTTCTTTCATTTTTTAGTCTCCTCTTATAAAGAGAGAAAGCAGGAGCATTAATGAGCTATTCAAATATTCAGACCTTGCCAAGGGAGAAAGGGTCCTTCAGTCATCGTGAGCTCAACCTGATAAATCCTTTTTAATTAGTGTATGAGCAAACATTTTATAAAGAAGCCATGAATTGGAGATCACATAATGCAAATGTAAAGAGAAAATATAGGATGAAGAAGACGAACTGGAGCCCAAAATATGTCTGCTCTGGCTTTCAGAGAGCAGAAAAAGCATGCTTATTAATTGGTTAAATCCATCATTAATAAGCTCTCAGCTATGTTCAGTCTGTTTCCCCAGCACTTTACACAATGTCTGAGCAGTAATACGCTGATAGAAAGGGCATATTCTGGCAGCTGATAACAGGGCAGCAAAATGAGAAAGCTGAAAGCAGGTAGTGTAATAAATGTGCCTTTCCCTCTTGCTCAGGATGGTGATTCTGAGCTGTTCACTCGGGGTCTGGCTCTGTCGGGAGTCTTCTCTGCAGGGTCTGTGCTTGCCCCCTGTAAGGATGCATTAGTGCCTTTGGGGTCATCATGGAAGGAGCAGGCTGCTGCTGGAGAGGCTGGTTGCGGTCTCTTCATAATCCCGGGATTCTCTTGCCAGCACTGAGTGTCCTGACATACTTGAGACCTTTCGGCTGATTGATGTCCCTTTGGCTCAGTTTCCCATTCAGTCTGAGACACCTCACAGGAAGCAGTGATGCCATGCAGTGATCTAGAAAATCACAGGCGAGGTTTAAATTGTTGTTTCTTTCTTTTACAGAAGGAGAACTCTCCATGCTTTGGGTGGAAGCTAGTATGGGGGATTTTGCAATCAGACTTTCCTATGAATCAATGATGTTAAGCTAAATCATCTGATGAAAAGGAGTTTCTCATAAAATAAAATAAATAAATAAAAAAATCCAGTGGTTATATTCTATGCAGAGGACAGTCACAAAAATAAGGTTCTTAATAAACCTGTGAGCTGGGAAAGCTGCAAAGTCTGCTATACATCATTCTGAGGGACAGCCTGGCAAAAGGAACAGATTTTTGGTTTATGTAAACTGATGTAGCTCTGCTGTTTTTGCAGGCAATGCACAGCTTAAACCATGTTTTTTAACAGGCATCTGAAACTCTGTTATGATCATAAGAAGTGATGAGGATGGATGGACTACAGTGTCTAGAAAGGTTGTTTTATTTAAAATAAAATCCCCACTCAAGCAGTGAAACATCAGCTCAGTTGATCCAGTCTATTATCTCTCACTGAAGTTGAAAATCAGCATTACACCTTTTGCCTAACAATTAATGTGTTTGGCAGCTCTTGCTTCTCTCCTCAAGAAGTCCATCTGTATCATACAGCTCTTACTATTTTACACATAGGTGGTACCGTCCATCAGGGGTTGGCAAAACAGTTTGCAACATTTAATTTGCTGAGCTTCATTAATGTTCTTGCTGAGCTGTTACAGAATATTTTCCTGTTAGGCCTAGATGAATATGTGAAATGAGATTTGTATGCGCACTCACCAAATTTTAAAATAGCTTTCTTGGGATATAATCAAATTCCTTTGGTGTCTTGCTCCCTGCCATCTGTTACATGATCATAATCCTGTAACACGTTTAGCAGCCCTGAGCGCAACAAGCTTGACTGACAAGGTCTGTGATCTTAAAGGCTGAGACTGAGGAGAAGGGTCTTTACAATTCCTCACCTCTGATGTGTTCGGAGAGCCAGATAGGCCTGATTATGCTTTCATAGCTTTCTCTCACTTATTCATCACTCTTTTTCACCAGGACTGTGATGAAACTAGTGCATGGCAGACAGCAAACACACACTGATTTTCCAGTGATGTGGAGCAGACAGGGACCTTATCTCACTCCTCTGCATTTGTACCCAACTTCAGATCATTCAAGAGAAAGCATGAGCCAAACCCCTCCAGGCAGATATCCCCTGCAGCACATTTCTGGACTAATGTGGCACATGGACCACCTTCTGTCTGCCTTGAATAGCTAAATAACTAAAATTTTACATTATGTCAATGAAAATGCATAATAACGAAGACTGAAAGGAAGGGATAACTCACCCAGAGTAGAGGGAAAGAGCACACATTTTAACCCACATTTACAGTGCTGCTTCTAATCCATCTCTATGGATGGATTAGACCACTCAGGCCAGGTTTGAAAAAACAAAGGTGAAGAGTGCCTTTTCCTGGAATCCAAATTCTCTGGGATAATCTATGTTAGCAGTGCATGAGATGGCTCATAAAGGTGAAGTATAACAAATCTGGCTCAGTTAGTGAAATACACAGTGCTCCTAGGTTGTTGCTTGCAATACAGAAAATTTATAAAGAGGGTGATTAGGGGCACTGGACAGAAATCAGAAGAGATATTAGGTGTCCAGCTGTCAAGCTACAGCAACCTAACATACTGCTTCTCACAGATAGATTTGTCATCCTTGATTTGGAGACTCCGGCAAGCTCCAAACTCCTTAAGAAAAAATCAAGTTGGTCCATATTTTGAAAACTGGAAAAGAAATGTGGGTCTTCTCTCATTTATTCTAAGGCTTTTTTACATGATGGCACTAAAGTGGGCTATAAAGCAAGCGTAAATGCAATTTATGTCCATTACATGTAAAGAAGGACGAGTTCAAATGGTAATCCAGCCATACATTATCACATTGCAGACTGGTAAATGGAATCTATTATGGGACCATGAGTCTGTCCAAGGAACTGAAACTTCACCATGCCTGAAAAATCAGTGAGAGAAGGTCATTTTATGCTTTTTCATATCTTCTCATTGACTATGAATTCTTTTTTTTTCTCTTTTTTTTTTTTTTCCTCACTGGGCTATTATATTTCTGCAGCAACACCTTAGATTAACAGCCCAGTTAATTAATATGGAATCCAAGTGGAAATGCTATAGAAGTACTTGTGACATTCACATTAATAACGGAGGGGTTCATCAAAATTAATGTTATTACAGTAAATACCAAGAAAATTAACTGTGATTAGCTCATTACTTTAAATTGTCCTCCCATCTGCATTTGGCTCTTCTAGATAGTTTTATTTCAGGAGGAATAGGTATGGTGATGATTCAGAACTTGGAATCAGAAAGCAAACAGAAAGCACAATGAGCTGTGATTGGTATTACTGAAAGACTTTCATCATGGCTCAGGCTCACTTCACTGTAAGGCAGATAAATCAGATTCGGAAGCCTTTTTCACTCACATCCCTTATAAAATATCTGGGATTTTTTGGTAGTGCCAAAATAGAAATTTTGATTTATTAGTAAATGAAGAGATTCTAGTGTAGGAAAAATCTCTCTGTATGAGGCACCATATTTGAGACTAAATTACACAGAATCACAGAATTGAAGGGATTGGAAGGGACCTCGAAAGATCATCGGGTCCAACCCCCCTGCCAAATCAGGTTCCTTAGAGCAGGCTGCCCAGGTAGGCGTCCAGATGGGCCTTGAATATCTCCAGAGAAGGAGACTCCACAACCTCCCTGGGCAGCCTGTTCCAGTGCTCCGTCACCCTCACTGTGAAGAAGTTCTTTCTCATGTTGGTGCGGAACTTCCTGTGCTCTATCTTGTGGCCATTACCCCTTGTCCTATCCCCACAAACCACTGAAAAGAGGTTGGCTAAATCCCTCTGTCTCCCACACCTCAGGTATTTACACTCATTGATGAGATCCCCTCTCAGTCTTCTTTTCTCCAGGCTGAACAGACCCAGGTCTCTCAGCCTTTCTTCATAGGGAAGATGCTCCAGGCCTCGTATCATCTTTGTGGCCCTCCGCTGGACTCTTTCCAGGAGATCCCTGTCTTTTTTGTACCAGGGAACCCAGAACTGGACACAGTACTCCAGGTGAGGCCTGACCAGGGCAGAGTAGAGGGGGAGGATCAAAGAGTAGAGGGGGAGGATCAAATTAATGAGATGATACTAGGCAAGAAAAAAAGCTTAAGTGTAGAGTGATGATCATGTGGAGTGACTTGACAATTGCTGATAGCAAAAAACAGACCAGTATTCAAATCTTCTGAGCCTTTATCCAGTATATTGTTAACCTGAAAATTCCTTCCATAACCATCACTACATGACAGAGAATAATTTTATGGATAAAGGAATTACTATATATGATCGTTTCAGAATGTTGGGCATATAAAGCAAGCAGGTTATGCCTTGGCTGCCTGTTTTATAGAAACCTAAGTTCTATAAAACCTAACCCTAGCTTGATCCACTGGTTTAAAATAATAATAATAATAATAATAATAATAATCTTTTTAGGCAAATAAGCCAAATCAAAATGTTCAGGTGCCCCACAGTAAACAAGAAAATCAAAGGAAAAAAAAAAAAAAGATTTTAAATTTGGAAAGCACATGAAAAATGAGAGTGTGCAGAAAGATACCCGTGTGTTCTTCTCTGCAGCAGCAACTGAAGTGTGCATTGTCAGGACTGTGCAGATTTACGTTTTGCAAAATTATCTGCTTGTTGTTTTCCACCCCTCATTTTCATGTTGAGTAGAAGACCAGATAAGATAAACAGTCACCCAATGTAAATATTTGTAAATTGGCTTCAATGGAGCTATTTTTATTTGCTCCAGAAAAGAATCTGAGCCTTAAAATGCTGTATAAAAAAAAATGCAACAATAATAGGAAATTAAAAATTCTATAATGATAAAAGTAATTGTAATTAAATAAAAATTATGCAAATAATGGAGGAAATCAGATAACTACATATATACTTATTGAAGTCATTGCAGAAATGATCACTGCCATGTTTCTTGATCAGAGGTTGGAGAAGGCAAGGCATTATTGGAGAAGGAGAAGATCAAGGCATTATTGTTATAAGTAGAAGATCAAAGACTAAGATACACCAGTTTATTGATAGTGTGTCATCAGCTTCATTGGAGTCATCCTGATTTTTGCCATCTGAAGATTTCATTGAGAAATTTGGGTGTCAAAAACAGAGTTGATCTTAATGTGCGTGAACTGAAAATCCATAGCAGCTTGGTTCAGTGATATCTGTGCTCCTTCCAAAGTGTGGATTTTTCCCCAAAGCCCCTGTGATGTCCAGAGTGCTTTCCTCACTGATACTTTCTGAGAATCGCCTCCAATCTCCATGTTGCTGATGCAGTAAAAATAAATAATAGAAAGAAATGAGAGTCATTCCTGAATTAACTTTGGGCTTCATTTTAACATTCAGGCTTAACAAAATGCCTCTTTTTGTAAGGAGAATAGTTTTTTCTTGCTTTTAAATTAAATTTCTTCAAACAGAGAAATGAGTTTTCTGCTTTTGTTGAAGTTGAAGCAGAAATGACAAAATGAACTGACTGGCTTTTAAGCCAGAAACCTTACATTTGAAAATATCATTCTGAATAGATTCTGGGAATTTGTACACACTCATTTATCACAGAGGCCATGAAAGCAGTACCCTCCATTCCTGTCTGCAGTGAAGGAATGAGCTATCCCAGCAGTGATATTGCTGCAAACTGCAACTAAACATAGGAGATTTCTGAATGCCACGGTCCATTTCAAAGACAAACAACAATTTCTTTTCCTTTTTTTTTCCTCAAAGGTCTGAGCTGAAATGGGAGGATGTATGTCATCTAGCTAGCAGAAGGATACTACATTTTTTCTATTACTACTAAATTTCTTTTTAAACTTCCATCTTTAACGGAACCATCAAAAACTAAATACAAAAAATCATTAAGGTCAAATCTGCTCTGTTGGAATCACTGTTCTGCTAGAAAATATTTAGGAGTCTGAAAATAGGTAGTTGAAAGTATGGCAGATGGGACTGTTGACTGATGCCACAGGTAACACAAAGGTTGGGCAGATCAGCATACACTTGGGGGCTTGCAGTCCCAGCCTTTACATTGTCTCTGGGTGTGACAGTGACAGCTCGGTTTGCCCATGCCTTAGTTCATCCAGCTGTGATAATGATAGTTGTTCTGTCAGAGGAAGCTGAAGAGCTCTGGTTAGTTCACTAAGGCACATAAAGACTTTTTAGCATTTCTTGAAGGCATTACTGTCATTTACAAGGCACACCATTCTTGTTATCAGGTTAATCTGCAGCAATAAATGACTGGGCTGTACATCTGACATAGTAGAGCTGTAAAAGTGTGTGCAGACACTTCATGTTTTGTGAAAAACAAAGAACAAAACCAACAAAAATAAACCATCTGTAGCTCCATCTATTAACTTTTTTTTTTTTTTTTTTTTTTTTAAAGTCTGCAGGGACAATGTAACAGGGAAAACAGCCATAGTTTTCCATTCTGATGAAATGCTCTTTCTGTCTTTAATAATCCAGGGCAAAAGGGTGGGGAAACAAACATCTTCCACATCTGTGTGTATGCACATGCATCCACACACCTTTGTAAAAATGAGAATGTGAAAAAGGAGGAAGAAAAGACACCTCAGCTGGCCAAGAGGATTACTAACATCAAAACTCGCTTTATACATTAGAATCAAATTAACTGTTATGCTTGGAACATTGTAAATTTTTTTGCTGCTTTAAGCTAAATGAAAGATTTACAAAAAAAGCAGAGAGAGAAGAAATGGTACATTTTCTGGGCTCAAAACACTCCTTTTGGGTGGGGCACAGGGCAGTCACCTCCTCTCTTGCTGCTCCAGTGAACAGCATGGTTCATAATTGATGGAGACCATGCCTATGAAATGAAAATAAGCCAAAAATACCAAGACACCATGTGCTGTGGATAATTGCATCTATTAAACCACCAGGTAAGAATTAGAACTTGTGTCCCTTTGCTCCAAACATGCTATCACGTTTCATTTGAAGGAGAACTGACCCTTCCAGAAGTAAGGTCTCTATCACCCTTGTAAGCCCAAACACCTGTAGCGTAACCATTCCTGGTTTGCCTTGGCAGGATCCCATGTAACTGAAGCAAAAGGATTACATTTTTTTTTTCACTTTTTTTTTTTTCCTTCATTTCAAAGCAACACATTAATGAGAAAATCTCCCCTTTTTCTTCCATCTCTTTCAGGGCCAAAGATGATGGGGGTGAGGTATCAATTTACCAAAATCCCTGAACTACAGTGTAATTAACTAGAACTAAACAGGAGTGAGATTTCCCTGTGTTTTTGCATTACAGTCAACCTAAGTATGAAAGGAAACAGCATAAGGAGAATATGTGGTATGATAAAAGTTAATATTCTAGAAGATAATGAGATGCAAATTGCTAGTTGTAACAATACCTACAGGCCCAACTCTTCCTTTTTTTTTTTTTTTTCCCCAAAGATAGGGATATTTTACGAATTAATAATCATTTTCAGTTCTTGAGCTCTTTATAAAGGAGATCAGTAACAATGTGCCTTTTTCTTCAGAGGAAAAAAATGAAGCAAAAAGAGATATGATATACATTGCTCCATAGCAGGCTAGACACTCATCCCCATACTACAGACTTCCTCAGTTTTCTTTAAAGTTCTGAAGTATGATGACTTTTATATGCTGTACAGTTTGTCAGGCATTAAATCAGCCTATCTGGTTGGGGCAGTAGATTGAATTCAGAAATCATCTTTTAGACAAAAGTAAAAAAAAAATAAAATAAAATAAAAAATAAATTTAAAAATAAATGATCTTGTTCAAAATGTTGACACGATGTGTTTGTATAAGCAGTTGGGACACAAAATTTGTGTCCCAACTGCTTTTACAAACACATCGTGTCAACATTTTGGCCCTGAGCATTATCCTAGTGTTTAGGAAGCCAGACTTTATATACTTGGATTCCTGTGTGAAAGGAGCAGGTGTTGTTTATGAACAAGATGCATAATTCAGTCATTCTCTGCATTTTAAAGAGTTTAGACATCGGATCTAGACTTAGCTTTCATTCTGACCTACAAGTGTGGTCTAGGGACTCAGGGATTGGATTTTAGTTCAGAAGACTTGCATCCAGTTCCTGACATCTGGTGACCTTGAACTTGATAGTACTTTCCTAGGACAACCTTACCTCATCCTCTTACTTGTCTCAGGACAGCTCCCTCCCAAGTCCTGAGTCACCCCTAGGTCTAACTGTCCACACAGCCCTGTCTTCTGTGACTGTCTGGAAGATCACATTTTTGTCACAGTCCTGCAATGCTGTTATTTGGATTTCAAACGGTTTTGAAGGCTGACTTCTGCACCGACAGCTGTGTCCTCCTGAATGCTCTTGATCCTATGCAGGGAGAATCACAATAGTCCGGCCAGGCAGCCTGCCACAGCCATAGCCACAGCAATACAACCAACGTATCCCTCCTCCTTGGCCTCAGAGTAATTCAACACCGACCGTTTGGACCCCTGTCATTACTGGCCAAGAGATCTTCCCTGGTTCTTCTGCTGGCATCCCGTCATTCAGAATCAACAAGTCATCAATCAACTTCATCATGAATTGCTTTAATGACTGTAGTTACAGATACATTAGACATGGACTCAATGGCTCCCTAATTTGCATGCCAAGAAAGCAGCGATAAAACACTTTCTGCACTTGCATGTTTTGTGATTTAGTGTCTGCAAAGTGCTTTATGATCTGTGGTGCTGCGCTGCTGTTTCTGCAAAGTGCTGCTGCAAACAGAAAATGGCACGGTTCTGTTCCAGTTGCTCAGGGACAAGATAATAGCTGTAACTGCATCTTTGTGCATGCAGAGCATCATGCAACAACCTTCCCATATGGGAGGCTTTCAGCGTTAGTAAGAATAAGTCCTTGCTTGAAGAAAGCCTTGCCTTCCTGTTTCTTTCTTTAGCCTGGCTTCTCTTACCTGTCTGAAAATATCACCTAACTGCCAGTCTAAACCCTGGATCTCATCTAAGGGTTGCTTTGCTAAATGAATATAATAATCACTAATATCACGATGACCCAAGCAGGACATTGAAGTCAATATTGTGCTGAAATACCTATTTTTGGCATGCATGCCATGGATGAAAGGGTTCATTTCTGTAGAATCGAAAGATTTTTAATCTTGCAAAAGAAAAGATGAACTTTTATTTTAAAATAAACGTTATGCAGCATTGTCCTCTGGACAATTGCCATTCTCTCTACTACATACAGATGGTCAAATGTTTGAAAGAACATATTCTTTTTTCCTTGCTGCTTCAGAGACGGGGTTGATAGGAAATTTAACATAGGTATGCAGAAAATAGAAAAACTGAAAAGTTACTTTTTTCCAAAGTCTAATTAAAAACAGAAAAATAATCCATCCCTGGAATGGTTGCCTGTTTCCGGTCCAAGTTCTGGTGAACATAGTTGTGAAATATTTTATTTTTAATTTGATTTATTTTGCAGCGAATCTTACAAGTTTGAATTTACAAAGATAAAGCTTAGAAAAACTTGCCACTTAAATTGTGATGGAAAAAACTAGGGGTAGGAAAAATTCTTTTTTTACATTGGTCAGACTTTTCCTTCAGACTTGGTTTATATTTTCCTATAAATAAGGAGCCAAAAGGAATGAAAGATCAAATCATTCTCCTTAAAATGCCACAAATACAATGTTGTGACCATATTTTCTGATTTTATTTCAGTTTTTGAAGTTCTTTCAGTTCTGACATTAGAGGCAGCATGTTTTGATGAAGTGGTTTGCATATAAAAAATTAGCATTTTCCAATGGGAAAGAATTCTCTATCAATTCTCTTTGGAGATGAATCATTACCATAAGAAGACTGTCGTCTTAGCTAGCACTGGGGACAGAGACAACTACCACTAGATGAAGTCATAAGCCCCTACAGTAAGAACGGAAGTGCTGGGCACAGTAAGTTCTGGTTATAATAGCTTTTCTATATAATATTTTGGGAACGTCAAGAACTGAGAAGTGATATAGTGATCTTGTAACAATGCAGCAGTGTTATTCCAAGCTGATGAAAGGAAAGGGTTTTATTTTGTTAAGGTGTTTCTGGTTGTTCTTTTGTTTGATCACAAGGGTTGGTTGAGAGAGCATTGTGGCTGAAATAAGGTTTGCTTCATCTCAGAGTAATTCAATTTAAAAATAAAAATAAAAAAATCTTACCAAGATGTGCTAACAGTTTTACTGCTCACTGATGAAGAAAAACAGCATCGAGGCTTTTCACTTCCTTTCAGAGGATAAATGACAATGCATTTACCAATCAAACAAAAAACACTGAGAATTCAGCCTGTGACAGCCAGATGTTGGTAGTCACTTCCAACCTCATAATTGTAGGTTAGAACAAAAACTTGGTGGTGATATTGTTTGCATACTGGGATTGGACTAGATGGTCTTAGAGTCGTTCAGATTGGAAAAGACCTCTATGATTTTCTGTTGCTAGTTTAAACCCTTTAGAGCAGTCTTTGCTTTGCACAGGGTGCTAGGAACACACAAATCTGGCTGGCAAAAGTGTGAGAGGACTCAATCAGCCATGATAACTCTTTGCTGTCCTTTACCAGTGGTGCAGTAAGAATAAGTGTTTGCTGTAAGAACAGCTCTTTAAAATGTTAAGCTACTCTGAAGGGAGCTGATCAGAATTTTCACGGCATCAGGTTGTATTGCACAACAGTATTGTCCCACTTTGCAGACATCTTGTGCTCCAAAAGTGCAAATTATCACTGCAACTGCAAGCACGGACTAAGCCTTTAATTCTGCCACTGTAATTTTTCCTATTCATCTCCCTTTGGACACACCATTTCATTAGGATTAGCAGATCTGGGTAGTGGAAGAAGCAGCTTTGGGATTTGGATCTCAAGATGTTCTTTGCTTGTGGCTTTCTACTGCTTTGCCAGCTGTGCAATGGGGTAGTCAAGAGTCTTTTAATTCTGGCAATTGAAAGACAAGCAAAGAGAAAACTGCAATTCAACCTGGAGTAAGCATATGGGTCAGTTCATAGATTATTTGTTCATTTGGTTGCTAAAGTAGTCTGGGAGAGAATTTACAGTCTGATTTCCTTTGAGCATGCCCTGTGTCAGGGAAGCTTTACTTACACAAAGGTAAACAAAACAGCAATCCTCTGTCTAAAGTAGCTTGACTTTAAAAGAATGGAAAGAAAACATGCTTATCAACTCTTAGTTCACATTTCATAATATCTTTTCCTTGAAGGATGATTTCCTAGTGAGGATATTTTCCTGGACTTTGTACCTGGTCATGCCTTTCAGTTCATCAATATTCACAGATTTGTCCCCAAAATGGCCATCAAAATATCAGACTGCTTAGGAAAAGCCAACCTGCTCTGCTGCATGAACCTTCTGCTCCCAGTTACACCCAACTGCCTGTAACAGTTAAAAGGAATGCAAGTTTCTAATATCACCCCTGCACAAGGATACCAGAGCCAACTCTGGTGTAGTTTATTGCATGCCTGTTTTGTACAGTCTGTAACTGTGTTGTTCTGTTATATGTACTGTGCAATGGATAAAGGTTATCCTTGAAGAAATCATCATACTTCATAAGCAGCTGGATTTTACTGGTACATCTTATATGTATGTATATACATGTGTGTGTGCATTTCTTTAAGAAACAAATAGTTCTTCCTTTTAATTTCAGTACAGATTTATAATTATTGTGAATGACTAAGGATGTGAGTAATTTTACAAGAGGAGCTTGATATTATGAGATCTGTAGTATAAGGGTTTTCTCCATATAAATGTGGAAAAGGATGCGCTTTTTCATCTCACCTTGAATTTTCCTCCCCAATAATAGCAACAAACTGCACTGCTGAAGGATCCATCATGCATTCATCACTGCTTTCTCTTACACCATGAAGCTTTGCAGACTTCAGCCAGTGACGCAGTTCCAGCCTCACAGCTTCTGTTACTCACACATGACAGGAACAAGAGCCTTAGGCAGAGGAGTGGGGTCAGGGCTAGGATGAGCAGATCATTCATGAGACTCCATGGGCACCAGCTTTCCCTCTCAGCTCTGCTGGTACCCTGTCTGTTATCACCTTGATTTCCTGGCTGGCACATGCTAATGATAACATTTACTCTGCCTGTTTGGGCAGAAAGATGCAGCAGCAGAGCTGCTGTTGCTGGGACTTCCTGTGAATTTAATAGCACAAGGTCAAGTTCAGCTGTGGCCTTGAGACATAGCTGATCCCTTTCTCCTCTCATTCAGCCAGCCACTTGGAGTGTGAAGGGAATAAGACACAGGGATGCTGGCTACAAAAAAGTCAGGCAACTTTCAGGCAAACCTTATCTTTCAAAAAAAATTATATATTTTTTCAAATGCATCTTTGACAGCATTTTTATATGGATGTGTTTTTTGATAATACTTGTTTTCTTGTCTGTGTGGAAAGGATCTTGACCTTAGCCTGGCCTGCTAGCATAAGTCAGCAGCAGAGACAGAGACCAGTCCTGTGTTCCCCTCAGTGTCCCGTTCCTCCCGCAGCGCCTCTCTGCATTGATTCACAATTTGCCCTTCTCTAGTTCAGAACAGCCAGAGCTGCATCAAACCACTGTTTCTGCCTGTGGCAATATTTCTGTAGGCTTTGATCTCGCATAACACATACACAAAGGTCAGGCAGCAGAGCAACAAACCATTGCAAAGCTCAAGGGTGCTGTGGGAGCCAGCACCGACAGGCCAGCCTGCTGCAGAACAGCCCCAGTGCCACAGCACAACAAGGGGAGAACTGTAGTGATGGGTATTATTTTGTTGAGAGCTAAAAGCCAGCTTCTGGCTGCTAGCAAATGTTGCAAATCCCAGATGTTTTCTCTCATCAGAGAAGAGATGTAGAAATTTCTCTGTCCCAGATGTATGCACCACCTTTTTTATGGTGAGTTTACAAAGTGGAGGCAACCTTACACATGGCAATGTGTCAGAGAGGGAGACCAGATCCCTCTGTTCTGCCCCATGGTCTGAGATCCAGCAACTAAACACCTTATGCTAGAGCATTAGGGGCATATAAATCCTCCTTCCAGATTGGTTCCAAAGTTGTAACTCCAAACCTTTGGATCTAAAAGTTTAGGCCACTGACTCAGTGGCAAAGAGGCCAGTCACTGACACCTTGCCCATCATGAAAGTGGAGCAAGGATATCACCCTCAGCTGTAAATGCTGACAGTAATTATCCATTGGAGGGAGACAAAGAGCTGTATTTATTGCTCTTCACTATGGTTGTGCAGTGACAGTTACTCATATTTTCCAGATGCTCAATCCAGGTGTTGTTTTATTTAGCAATGAATAAAGCAACTTCTGAGCAACTTCAGCCACCATGGGGCTGGGACAGCTGCAGGATGATCCTCACTCCATGGGATGTAGTAAAAGCACCAACTAACATACATACATTGACTACGGAAGCGTGACATAAGGACACCTCCAGACACAAAGGGCTGGTTTTAGCTCTCTATAGTACTTCAGAGAACCAGGGAAGGTTCAAAGTACAGACACTGGGTCCCAACGTCCCTACTTGCCATACAAGTTCAACTAAAGCTCTCGGGTCATGTCTTTCATTAACCTATTGTCCAAACAGAAGCTGACAGTCCCTCCTCCCCCCCCCCCCCCACATTTCACAGATCTGTTGCACAAGGAGAAGGAGGAAAGAGGTTCTTCATGAACTCACCTTTCCTGTCCCTTGTGTACCTCTCCAAAGGGAAAACCACACTATGATTCCCAACATGCCAGCAGCTCCTCTTTTAACACTTTCATTCTGCGCATCTATTATCCTGACTGCTATTCCAGGAGCAAAGAATTCACAAGAGAGGAAAAAGAGATTCCATACATCAAGTGACCTGAAATCTCAGCTCCTATCATTGGGAAACAACAGATCTTCAGTTTCATTAGACTATTATCAGATGGGCAATCAGAGATTAGCTTATGCTGCTCAGCTGAGTCTGCTCTCACCTGAAGCTTGCCTAGGCAGGCAATATATTAAAAGGTGGTTATATTCAGGTGCAAACAATTAATGTGGTTAGAAATACCTTCGACCAAAGAGTATGTATTAGCAGAATTCAGATCCATATGCACTTACACACGTAGTTGTCTTTTAAGTATTATTACTTCATAATTCTCTGTGATTATTTTCAAAAGATTCATTCAGCTAGTGACATGCAGTATAAAGCAACGGACCCATTCAGACTCATTGTAATTCTTTCTATCAGATCTGTGAAACAGACTGTGGAAGAAGTGTATGGAGGGGTGGATGGGGCAGGGGGGAGGGAGGGACACAAGACAAGACAGATGGGCAGACAAAAGTTACCAAAATTTTAAAACAGATATGCAAACATTAAATTTCAAATCTTTCTGCCATTGCATTTTTGTGGTTCATTTCACCATTCAAAAAAAAAAAAAAAATGTTGGCAACAGGGAGATATCAGAACCTGAGAAAATTGAAAAGGAGTGAGAGAATAAAACATTTCATCTTCCTGACAAGGTTACTTGGGAAGTTTGTAAAAAGTCCCTCTTTCAGTCCGTATTCTGCCTTCAATGTTGTTTTTTTCTATCCATATGAAATGGGGCAGAGCATTCAACAGGTTCCAGCTGGGGATTCATTGAGGTGGCCTCATTGCTGGGAGAGTAGCAAGCATTGCATTTCAAATTGCCCTCAGTAGCAAACCCCTGCATTAGGGTAATCACACAGGACTTGAGCTAAACAAGCAAAATGAAGAGGAAAAGCAATAAATCTCCTTTATATGAAGGGTTTATATGATACTCAAACAATAGTGTGCACAAGATTTTAATGAGTGAAATAATGTTTCTGTTGTAAAACAGCAACACAAATATTCATGCAAGAAAAAAAAAAAAAAAGGACACCTCCAGATTGGTCTGAAAATGTTTCAATCCCCTTTTTCCACCTTGATTTTCACCAACTGAAACTGTTACACACAAAAAAAAAATATTTGAGCAGTAAATGCTAATGGCTGGATGATAATTGGGTGTACATGTATGGAGGGAATGACCAAAACTGACCTTTTGAATTCTTGAGCACACGCCTGCTACTTGCTAGCTGCGGTCAGTTTAGGCTGGATGTAAATTTTGATAACTCCTGGACTAAACAAAGAATTGCATCCCAAATCCTGCAGTCAATAAACAGATGCAAGACAGAACCAGCAATTAGGAGGCTGCTTGTGCATTGCGCTTCTGCATGTAAACTATTTAGACTATGATAACAGGGGACTTGGGGGTCTGGAAAAGAGGAGGGTGATCAAAGAAGGGTTCCCAAACAGAATTGGTTTTGGAAAGAGAAAGCAGGGGCACAAAGAAGAAGGTGAAGGTCCTGACTGGAGGAAAGATGTAGAATATGGGGAAAGTCATGGAGATCAGGAAGATGAAGGCAGATCAATACTGGGGGACACCCACTGGGGGATACCTAGGTCCCATTGCTGATAATGTGATCTCCCTGAGGAGAAGGAAAGTTGAGAGCTGGTGAATGCAATGTGGGGGGGGGGAAGCAAGAGAGTGAGCATGTGTGTGAGATAACCAAGTAGGATGAAAGCTCTAACCTCATATATTATTAAATCAATGCCAGTACCAGATTTACTGTGGGCTGTGGCTTACTCTGTCTCACCTGTGTCGAAGATCCAATCCAAATTAGTCATGGTAATTTCATTGTCCTATATATTGCTTGGCAAAAGTTGCTTTCCCTCCAGGGTTGTCCCAGTCCCTAAGAAAGGAATGAACTTAATTGATAAAGCAGCTCACTGCCCAGTACTGAACTCCACAGTCAATCAGAAACACACCAGTTAAGTCTTTCTCTTTCTTTCTGTCCTTATGTGTCCTCTTTGGGTGGTTTCACACTGATGCAATTCATTGAAAATTGAAATAAATACAAACCTACACAGGGAAAATTGCATTTGAAGGTTTCTCGGAGACTCAGTGGTGACCAGTACTGAGAGATTACTTTATCTGCCTTGAAAGAAATATTCATCACCATTTTGGCAGCTTTGTCATTCAAGTGGCAGGAAGAATTCAGTTTTCCATTCAGCAGGTGCTGACACAGTTATAGCAAATCCTAAGCACGGTAGAAAATAACCAGTGCATAAATATACATGCACAGTTCTCCCCCCCCCCCCCCCCATGTCTTCAAAGCTCAAGAGTGGAACATTTCTGACCTGAAATGTCACAGCCAAGTTGTTATTTCATGCCCTGTAAACATGTGCCAGATGATTGCATCTTCCCCTCAGGCAGAAGGATGGAAAATATCAGGTCCTTGCTAACAAACCTTGGGATTCTCTGTGCTTCTGCCTTAAAAAAAAAAAAAAAAATCTGCTGCTTTGAAGCTGGGAGGCTTTTCGCAGCTTCCGCTCAATCCTGCTAAAGATGTGACTTTAGACTGTGAACCCTGGCACTACTGGGAAGAGCTCAAGATTTCTTTAGGAGGGACAAGAACTGACCTGAGTAGGACCCTCCAGAGGAAATGTCACATAAATGAAGGATATTTTGCCCTTTTTAGAGGTCTAGCCCTTGATTTATCAGGAATATGGGAGGTTTTTGGAAAAGAAAAAGTTTTCTTACAGGCCAAAGCATGTCACTGTGAATGAAATACCAGCATGTACTTGGTATTATGAGCCCCAGACATCTGAGTTTTTGATTCATGAATAAGTGCATAGGCAGCTGGCCCCTTCAAACTTCCTTTACGTTGGCTCTGATGCTGTAGGAACGTTGCTGTTTATGTATGATTATTTAAAAATAAACAGCTATTTTAACTTTTCAGTGCATAGGCAGATGAACCATCTAAGCAGTGAATGAAGCAGAGGCTCCATCAGAGTGGTTGGGATGGTTAGATGAGAGCAGGAAACGTTAGTCTTCCCAAGATAAGTTCTTTCTGTCTGTGAACAAATGTCTTTTAGCCACAGAGGAGGAAAAAAGAAAGACACTTCTCACATACAGAAAAGTACTAAATTGAAAGGGCCTGTTTTTTACAGCAACTGAAGTAGTCTCTATCTATCATCTACAGGGCTGGGTACTGGTGTCAGGGTTATCTAATAGCCTCAGTTTCTGAAAGTAATTCAGTGTTGATTGCAGAAATAACAAAGGACAAAGGAACTGTCCATCTGAGAGATACAAAGCAACATTCAACCTTAAAAACTATTTCCCACACTAAGTTTTGATGGACTGTACATAACTCCTCTGTTACATTTTCTCATTGTTGCCTTATTTCTGAAGGAACTACTCCTCTTTGTATGTATTCGTGTTGCTTTTCCTGCTAAAAATGTCAGCCTCATTTATACATTGAATGGGAAGTTGAGTCCCTGAAACTGCAAGACCCCTCCCACTTGGGTGGGAAAGACTCAAGCAAGACCAGAAATCAATATAATAGAGTTGAGAAAATGAAAAATGGAGGATTCACATACCTGATATGAGGGTTTTTCTATTTAAGTGTATCTTTCCTACAGATGACCTCAATCCACTTACCTTCATACCTTCTTGAAAATGTTACCCAGAGACAGGAAAAGTAGGAGAAAAAGTACAGTATACCCCTTGTATATTGTATCTGTAATTGATATTTTTGCTGTTTGTGTCAGCTTGCAAAATTGTTCATTAAGTTAATTTGTAAAGCTTGACCTTATTTTATTCAAACTTGAACTGTTAACCTCTTTTGCCAAAAATGCCTCTACTAGAACAGATTAGTTATGAATACGACTGCAATATTCCAATTTTTCATTGACCTGGTTAGCTACAGTAATCATGTATTATTATTGCATATAGTTAGAACACAGAAATCTAAGGTGTGGGATAAGGAATAAGGTTTATAATATCTATGCTTTCTACATTAGTGAAATTTTAATAGGGCTGGATTTTATTAAAAATTTTTTTATAAAATATTTTTATTATTTTTTCCACTAAAATGTTGAGGGCAGAGGGAAAAAAAGTCAAGAAAAAAAATGTAAAATATGTACTAAGATGTATCACTCTTTTAAAATCACATTCCAGCAAAACATGCATTTTAGGAAAGATGACATCTTTTAGGTGTATTAGCATGTCTCCTCTCTTCTGTATTGCTCTTTCACCTTCCTGAAAGAGAGATGCTTTCTGCATTTCTGACTGTATTTCACCACAACAGACAGGAATAATATGATCTGACAAGTTGTCCCTGAGCTGACTTCCACACACACTAAATGATCTTTGCAGTAGATGACATTCGACAACATAGATAACCTTAGCACAATAAAAAGATGGGACCAGATTCTCCAAAAATATAAATTAGCATAGCTTCACTGAACAAAAAGATCTGAGTCAATTTAAGCCAGCAAAAAATGGTGTGATAGAGTCAAATTGGTTAAATTACAATTCTATTTAATTATTTGCTGAAGCTTAAGGAAATGAATTATTTGTGTTCATTGTGAATACCTTCTCAGTAATTACTCTGTGCTTTAAATTAAATGAATGTAAAAGGTTTAGGTGACTCCTGTCATATTCTTGTTGGATAGAGCAGAGAGTGCTTAGACACTGTGAGCCAGGCAGCGACACTCCAGCACAATTTGTGTTTGCCTCTTGAGGTGACTACTATCACTAACAAAGCTAGAGTGAAGTGAGAGGAGAAGCTGTTGTTTTAGCAGCCAAACAGTGATGGGGGCAGTAGGCTTGAACTCAATTCTGTCACTTCTTCTACATGCTGTTTAGAAGGGTTTAACAGAATACTTACGGTGTGATATGTTAAAATGCTGCCCTAAAATTCAATGAGAGATGTTTTAGTCATGTTTCTTTTCTGAAGTCTTACTCTCTGGAGGAGAGAGAGTACAAAAGAAAAGCATGGTTGGTGTGCAGATGATAAAGGACAGGTAGCAAGGAGTGGATTGCAAACAGGGTTATATATACATCCAAGAGATTTTGTGTCAGGGACTGTGACCAGAAACAAATGGTTATGGACTAATAGATGTAGTCCACTTAATTAGTTTATATGGGGTAAAGGTGTGCATTACTTAGCCAAGACTGTGAAGATCTTGAGAGTCCAAAATCACGTAAGAGAAAGGTATAAGCACCATTCTATAAGCACTGATGTCTTTAGTGGAAAAGGTACAGACTCGGGGAGAAATCTGGGGGTGCAACTTGACATTAAACACAAGGTGGAGCAGCTCAGCTGCTCTGCCTCTGTATTGAAGAGTCCTTTATTCTCTTCAGCACCTTTTGTTTTAGCAGTGGATCCCAGGCTAACTCTACAGCTACAAAGGAACTCTGGGGTATGAACAGTGTTATGGAGTTTACATGAAAATCAGTCTTCTTTAATGGAGAAGGGGAAGAATGGTCAAAAAAAAATCTCTAAAGTATCTGATAAAAACAACTGCTATAAAACTTTAAGGCAGGATCTGAGCTCTGGGCAGATGAATGTTTAGACAGATAAGAAGTCTGTGAAAAGACAATTTCAGCCAGGGAATTCCCTTTAACTTGATATTGATAGTATTGTTGTCAGGAAAATAAGAAATAACAAAAGGAAAAGTCAAAAGCACAGAGGTAAGAAGCATGTCCCCCAAAGCTAGAATGCTGCTTCCTTTCAAACTTCTCTAAATAGTCACACAGATCAGAATATGATTTGAACTCTAAAAAACTATTAGCTAGATACAGAAATTCAAACTGCCTCTTGCTGTGAATGAGCAGGATGCAGTGAGATGTGGAACACCGGCTGGGGTCAGAAGGCAGTTAGACAAAATCATTAGGTTTAACCCACAGAAGTCAAATCTCATGGCCAATTGAGTCCACTGGCTCTGCCTCTGCAAAGTACTTTCGACTGATTAGATCAGGCCAAGAAATGCCTTGCAGTATTATTGTGATCTTTAAGTCACAGAAACCCTGAGAGTAAAGGGATGAAATTTTAACCGTGCTTACTGAAACAGGATCTGTGAAGTAAGGTAAATTATATTACCAAAAATAAAGAATTTGAAAGCCAGATAGTCATTCAAGAGCAAAAGCAGGGAGCTAAAAGCTACTGTTGTAACTGGAACTGCACATATACTGGCTTCATTCCAGGGGGGAGAACATCTAAAAATTTTAAAATTTTCCAGAAAGAAGAGCTCTATCTGATGGCCTAGAAGAACAAAGGTGGATTACTTGGGGTCTTCAGATATGTTTCATTCCAAGAAAATACAAATCTTTGACTTCTGTTTCTATTTGAAATGTTATATGTTTCCCTATAGGAAAGAGAAAAAAAAAAAAAGGAAAAAAAAAAAGAAATTACAGTGGGTAAGTTGTGACTTCCAAATGAACAAAGATGTTTAACTTCACAAATTCTAAATAGACATACACATTCTGAGAATCTTATTCTTTCTTCTTTAAAAAGGAAATTAAACTAAGTCAAAGTACCTCAATTTCAGTGGAATCAAAAATATTACCATGGTCTATAGTTTTATCACATTTCCTTCGACTAGATTTACTAGCAATTTTCAACTTAGATCCAGAAAATGTCATGTATATTGACAGCTTTCAGAATTGTTACTTTTGAAGAAGGTAAAGAATAGATAGCTGTTTTTGGAAGGTACTGGATACAGCTGTATTTCTATAACTAAATTTATATCCTTCACAATGCATGTCACTGATACATATGCTAAACAGGAATCTAGTTATATGCATATCAAGACATATGCAAAAATACTGCAAAATATTAATAAAGCCTTTGAATTTTGCATTGTGAGTGGAATATTCCAGCATCCTTGATATAATCCCAGCATAATGCAGTGACTAATTCATAAGCAGAACTACTTTGAATCACAAGTTAAAATTTAGTCAACACAGAATGTGAATGCAATATACAATCTCAAAGAAAGATGGGATATAAAGGGTAAATGTCTAATTGCACCAAAGATTCTATAATGCAGTAGCACAGTCTAATTTTGCCAGTTGCACATGTGCTTGGCTCATGCACTTTTAAAGCACTAGTACATGATGAAAATGTTTTCCACTTTTTAACATGTTCCTTGCTATCCTTGAAGCCCAGGTCAATTCTCTACTCTACCACCAGTTCTTACAAGTCATTAAACAGAGCTTTATAAAAGAATTTTGTTCCCATCCATTTTGGTGGGAATCAGAGAAAACAGATATTTCATTTCAGAGGAATTTAGGAGTCCACTTCTTTTCTGGAAAACTAACTAGTTCTGCATAGATGTTGGGAGACCAAATGAGTTTCATTGCATGTTCACATACTGTAGGCAATAAAAGTCAACTAACTATACACCATTGCTAAAGCAATAATAAAAAATGATATTTTGAGGGGATCAGCAGAAGGAAATTCCTAGGAAAATATGTTCAGTATATCTGTTGCATTCTGCCAGAACAGCCTAAACTGAGGGCACAAATAAGATGAATTTACATTCCCTTTAGGCCTACTCCATTTCAACATACATTGAGCAGCAAAAAGGCCCTGAGGTATAAATTAGAGCAACAGCTGCTTTTAGCTTGCAACACCTCATTTTACACTGCCTTCAGACTCCCATGAAACTCATGATACCTGAACAACTATTTCAGAAGTGTTTAAATTCACTTATTTTGCCAGAGAACCTGCAACCAAATCATAAACGATCTCTTGCAGGTGCAAGCTCTGCCTGGCTAAGCCATCGCTGGTTATGCATTTCTCCCCCTTCTCCCCATCCTTTGCTGGTTTTGGGAGCAGGATTTCCTCTCACTGAGAGTAGCTTCCAGTCTGGGACTTCCTCCTTAACTTCACAGATGCTATCAGGTGGCATGGTGCTTTACTATAGCCCGTTTTTAGCTCCATAGGGAATCCTGTCCTTCTTCCCTCTTCTGTGCCTCTCCCCATGGAAAGGCTATCTGGGTGAAGACACTTTTCACTGCATAGCAAAGGACAGGATTGCTTCGGTTAACTGTTCTTTTAATGACAGTATCACTGAGGACAGGGAGTTAAATGTCTCGCTCCTAACAATGGTACTGAAAGGGAGATTTGAACCGCATGCAAGCATGCTTTGGCAACGTGCAGTCATTGACAGAGAAGAATCCCCTGGTGTATCAATAGCTCATGGTATGGGAGCTGTGGGTGACAAATGTCAGATAACGCTGAAATTAAGTACCACAGCTGCCGCCCCTTATCTCTGTTATGTTTGCTTCTGATCAGTCATGCAAAGATTATTAGAGAAAGTCACAGACTTGCTGAAGCAGAAGTTGGGAAGCAGAGTTAAAATTTCTGCATATTGCCAACATCAAAGCAGTTCTGCTCCTTGTTTATCTGAACACAACCTGCCAGATGCAGGGTGTAGTGACACCTAGAAATATTGTCCTGTGGAAAACGCCATAAAGACACCCCCTCAGACTTGCCTTTCATACTTTATTGTGGTGCTTTTACATATTCACTTTCTAAACATCTCTTAATCACGCAGGCTACCACATTAGGATGTAACTCTTATTGGCTACCCAGATCACTTTTGTCATGCTTACCTCAGCACTTGTGTTACTTGGTCTTATGGCTACTACAGTCTGGCTCCACAGGTCTCTGTAATGATAAAAAAATAGCCTACGCTTTCTGAGCAAAAATATCATGTCTTCATTTTCCTTTTCTAAACCAACAGATATTTATTACAGTCTGTCAAAAAAGGATAGCTTTGATATATCATCAGACCCACAGAGTAATTAGCTTACTTCAAGCAAACAACATATTTAAATTTTGCCAGCTTTTGTTTTGCTAAGCAAAAACAGCTCAGGAAAATCAGCAAGACCTCAGCCCTTGCCCTGCAGTATATTCCATGTTTTGATGAATGATTTGAAAATTATGAGTAAGGGGAAATATCTGTGCATCTTCCGTGGGATGATATGGGTAATTTGGTGCAATCCATCACATTGCCCAGGTCAATAGTACCCCTGTCCACAGTAACCCCTTCAAGAATTGTTTCATATCAGGGTGGACCATTTTTTTTCCCCTGCTGTGTTACCTCAGGAGCTCCCTGTTCATGCCTCAAGACAGAAAAGAAATGTATTTTCTTCCTTTGAAACCTGCTGGCAGGTTTCTCTGACCAGTCTAAGACCATGTGGTCAGATATGTGGCCAGGCTGAAAATGTGGCCAAAGACACCTTATCTCAGGGCTATATCAGCAAGATTTCCTCTTTGGGCTGTGGTGTTTTACAATGCAATAGGTTGAGGCAGTAGGTCCTATGGTTCTATAGCACTACTGTAAGCAAATGGGAGAGAGGGAGCGGATCTGGAATGACAGAAGATGATGCATTTCAGGATCAGCAGTGATTCAGTAGAAGCCACATATGTATCATCCCAGAAGCAATACTGCAGTATTGAGCTACTCTCAAGTTCAAAACTGGAGCAGAAAGGGTGCATTGCAATTTTAAATATTCTATTAAGGTTTCTTTTCAGCGGAATTACCATCCATTCTCAGCTACTCAGAGAACTGGTAAAATCAAGGAATATTTAGGGAGTGGAAGTGTTTTAATACTGGGTGGCAGAGCTCTCACAGGCTCTAATTTTATTCTGAATATTAGAAGTCATTGTTCCCAGGAGAGACTTATTCAACACCTGAGAAGCATAATATTAATCGCTTCTCCCCAGTTCTAGTTTTCAGGTTACTCCTGGGTAAAGCAGGTGACCAGACACAATATTTTATAACGACAAAAAAATTAAATGTGCCAGATTTAGTTCTTGGTTGTTCTCCAAATCACCACCATTAGCAGAAGCTATTATTATCTGTGTTGATTGTCTAAGCTTTACTCTTCCTTAAGACAGGCTTTATGAGTGTATGGCATAGAACAACATACAGGGGATCTAGACACATCAACTGATCTCGTGCACATGCACACACATACACAAAGCACGTCTAAGCAGCCCCAAAACTCATGGACCAAATAATAATAATAATAATAATAATAATAATAATAATGTGCTCTGTGACAATCCAAAGTTTAAAAAAAAGAAAAAAGGGGGGGAGACGGGGGAATTAAGCATGCCAGTTAATGAATAGGCTTCACAATGTCTTGTGGACTTAAAAATCTTGGAGTGCACTTAGACATTAAATTTATGTCTACCTTTGCCCTTCCTTTCCCCATCCATCTTGGTAGCTCTCTGTGGATGAAAATCTCATCAGTATTAGAGGAGGGGGAAAGCCAGAGAAAAGGTTCATGGATGGTTTTTTTGGGCTCTGCTCTTTGAAAGTCCCCCTTCACCAAATAGTTTTTTTGTGCCCTCTGAAAGCAGAACAGAGATGATGAAATTCCTTGGTTCCTTTCTCCATCCTTCTAGTTTCCTTGAGGTCACTCAGATGAGTGCTTGTCCCTCACTGACTTTTAGGAAACTCCCCCCACAGTGTTCTTTTTTGATATATCAAGAGCTCCTTTCAGCACAATTGTACTGTGGTGTCCCCACACCTTTTTGAGGTGAATCAGTGCTAATCCATGAACAAGGAACCAAGGGTCAGTAGAAATATCCAGACTAAAGTTGCTAATTTGGTCTCATAGTTACAAATTCTTCCTGTATCCATCCTGTGGCTACTCTTAGGTTGATTTATGTTACCTGTCCTGCACCCACATTTCTACTTCTTCTCAGTTATTTCCAGTCCTGACTTTGTCCTTCTCTAGCTGGTTAACTCTGTCTGATTCCTGTGCTCAAATGTTTCAGCTGTTCATTCACAGCTTTGAAGCTCTGAGTGTCCTGGGGGACATTGGGAAGCTGCCAGGGTGCTGAGTGCACTAATGCTTTAGCACATTACCTTCCCTCCACTGAGCAGCAGACCTTAACCTCAAATCTCTTCAGAGCATCTTCGGGATAGGTCCTGTTCCCAGTCCTGTCCAGAACAACAAATGGAACTTGGATCAGGTGTTCAGACTCAGATTCATAAGAAGGTGAATATAACTCTTTTGTATTGATTTTCATTTGTATCTGGGTACTTGTGCACATCTAGGGATCTGATTTTCTATAGCATAATGAATCATCACAGAAAATAAACCCTTCCTCTTTCATTTTAGATAAGTCAATAGTAATCTCTTCATCAGCTGTCTATATCAATTTATAGAGTTAGAATTGAAATATTCTGATTTTATTTTCTGCCTAAAAACAGACAGTTGTCATCCACATTTTTCATTTCTTCCTAAGAACTCTGCTTTTGTTTAGTATGCAAGTCAGTATATATGCATATATAAACACATGTGCATGTCTACACGTATATGCAAATATGCAAGCCCTTAGAATGGGTGCACACATCTTTTTCTGAATTGCAGTCATGCTAAACAAAATCCCTCCAGGGCTTTTCTCACCACTTCTTTTCACATGTTTGACAGTTTCCCAGGGAATTAGTCTTAGTGCATTATTGGATATGTGTTCTAAATAATTAAATTTGACAATTCTGTGGGAGAAATCTCAGAAAAAAAAAAAAAAAAAAAAGAACTGTAATCTCTGAATGCAGAAATATATTGGGAGGGTTCTTACTTTTTCTCCAAGTTACCCTATCCCTCCTTTTGTCTGTATCTTCTACCCCATTAAAGGCCATTGCTCATCATCTTAATATGCAGAATCTCATCTCAGCAGGTACATTTCATTTATTGAAACATTATTTGAGAACAACTTTATTAAAGATTCAAGATGCCAATACAAGATGACATAGTGCATAGCAGCTTGTAACATGGAAAGCTTTACAGAATTCAACAGTAGGCAAGATACAGTGTGAATTACAGAAAGGAGCAATGTTAAACTGATCCCTGGTGAACAAATTAAAAGTGTTTAGTCACATGGTCAGGAATGAAGACAGGAGCGGAGGGGCATAGACAAAAGACAAGAAACAATGTTTGACAAGACATGGGGAAGGAGGGAAGGACTGAGAAATAGGAAAAATATTACCTCTAGATTACAGGATGTGCAGAGAAGGCTGTGGGGCTCAGGAGAAAGTGGGACCTGGAGAGGCAAAGAAGTTCTGCTTTCTTAAGTTTTCTGTTTGGCTGAAGTTTATTATAAAAAGTGAAAACTATCCTTTTTTAGACTTGGGTATGGACTTCCATTGGAGATTATTCCCAGCTCTGCCTTGGGGATCAGAGTTTACAGTGGTCTAATGTGTTCCTCCAGTGAAGGACTTGGCCCCCATAAATTGCAAGACCTTTGCTTGACTAAAACTCTTAAGCAAGTTCATTGCACAACAGAACAAAATACAAACCAAAAACCGAATATCAGAACTCAACATATATGATGAATAGCTGGGGAGAAACATAATGAATAATATTATTCAGTAAAGAATATCATTTAGCTGCAGTCAGAATGGAGTACTGGGTAAAGAGATTTGCAAATAACATATTTGAAATACACTGAGAACAAATTTATCCAAAGCATCAGTAAAAACAAGTTGAAACTTTTTGCACATATCATGTTTTTGTACAAAATGTCCTTTTTAAAATAAATAAATAAAAATAAAATAAAATAAAATAAAATAAAATAAAATAAAATAAAATAGTGATGTCCACAAGAGCTATTTAATTGCCAATTAGGGATCTCTCAAGTTTTTGTTTATGGTAGAAAAATAGTCTTCAAAGGATGCTCAGTAAAAGAAACTTGATTAATACCACTTTCTGACCTTTTGAAAATAATCCTTTGTGAAGCATTTTTTAAGAGTCTGTTAATAGGAAATAGAAAACTGAAAAATACTGAATAAAAATAAAAACATTGCCATATTCTTCCACAAGCAAGGAAACGTCCACAGTCTGCTCTCCCTGTTGACAATGTGCTTGCCTTTTCCACCAGTGAAGCCCCATCTGTGTCCCCTGAAGTTACTAGGACAGATGTTCACACTTCTCTAGAATCAAAGAAAAGGTGCCAGCATACTTTGTGTAGTAAATAATGTTCTGGCATGCTCAAACCCTACCTGTCTCCACTGCAGCAATCATGCTATAAATCAAAAGATTCCCCAGTGATGCATGGTCTTCCGGTGTATGCCTTCCAGTATTTTTATCAGCTTGTTCCATCATAAATTACAGCCTTTTCCTTTTGACTTTTTTTTTTTTCTAGTCATTTCTTTTATGGGTCCACCATCTTTTGTAGATAGGGGAAAACAAAGAAATAATTAGGGCAGAAAAAGAATAGTTCAGAGGAGAGGAAAGTGAGTGTGTCCCAGTGTATGTGGCATAACACTGTTAGCTAAAATATCTGGATTCTTTCCCTTGTTCTGCTCATGAATTTCATCTTCTTGTTTTTATTTGCTCTTGCACTCACTGAAGTTCCTTAGGCCAGACACCTTACCTCAAGTCTTGCTTGTAACGTATGTAGTATAGCTGAACCTGACATACTCTAGAGATATCCAATAAGAAAAAAAATTAGTAATAGGGTTGATACATATCCATCTGATGTGTATAGGGTGTGATGGCTACTGTCTTCATCATAGAACATTTCTGCATAAAGTATTTGAGTCTATTTTCTTAAGAATAGAAGTCCTAATATCCTAATATAAGAGTATTATACTTTTTCCATGGCAGGTCCATAATCCCATTTACCAATTCACCAATAAGTTGCCATTCAACTCAGTGACGCCAGCTTAAAGAGAACATGTAAGAACATGAAGAAGCAGAGGCTGTAAGCAGCAACCCACGGCCATAGTCACAGTGAGTGAAGGTCTTCATGGAAGGTGAAGGTTTCCAATTAGCCTTTTGCTGTACCCTTAGCTGATAGCAAAGCAGAACTGAGCCACCACAGAATCACATCTCAGCTAGAAATATAAATTGGCAAGATATTTCATTGTTCTGTTTTCAGGGAAGTTCTTCTCAAGAAAGGACACCCAGATGAACTCAGAAAATCTATAAGTTTGGGTCCAATTTCATAATGAAAGTGCCCACTTTCAAGTAACCTTATGAGTAGACAGAAAACAAGTTTGCAACTTTTCTGTATTCATTTTACTTCATAGTTAGATGCAAAAATGACCAAATGACATGAAAGGACGTGTTCTCCATGTATAAATGCTCATTAACTGAGATGAGAAAACAAGAGAAGGCTCAAGAGAGACCTTTGTAGTGATTTCCAGTCTTTTTTGGACACCCACAGCAGACTTTTTCACAGATATACTCAGGCAAATCCATCTTTATGCTTGGGAAGTCCCCAGTCACTAAACTTCAGAACTTGATTTAGGAACCTAATTCTCATTTCAGGGTTCATCTCCTGTTTGAATCAATGCAATGTGCCAAAATCTCTTAAAGAGCTGGATCTTTGTTAGGAAAAGAAAAAAAAAAAAGTGAATATCTCTAATCTCTTTTGCACAATTCCACAGATATGACAGATACCTTCTTAGTTACAAGTTCTCTGCTCCTGTGCTCCTGTCCTTCTCAACATGAGGAGGAGATGGCTTGGGGTTTATTTACATTGAAAAATCCACAGAGAGGTGCCCTGAGCACAGGAAAAAAAAAAAAAAATTCTACAGCTCTGGGACCATGAAATAACAATTCCTGTTCACTGACTTATGGTCTTCTCTCTACCTGCAGCCAGCTGAGTAGGGTGACTGTTTGGGAATATGAAATTACCTGGAGAAACAGTTACTTTGACATCTGGAGTGGATGCAAGGAAGAACTGGTGAAATTCTCTTCAGCAAGAAAGCTACCAGCAGTCAGCATAGAACTGGATTCCTCCTCCAGACCACAACAAACTCCTGGATTGCACAAACAAACACCAAAAATCTCAGAACCACTTTAGTTCCTTTCTAAACTTGGAACTACCCCTGTATTCCTAGCACAAAGGGTGTGTGTGTGTGGTAAAGGGAAAAAGTTAATTACACAATTCCTCCTGTTCTCTTCTGGATTATGCTAGTGCAGTCTAGACTCACAATTTAGAAAGCTGTTTATAAGCAGCTGCTTGGCAAAGAGCAGATATCTTTCTTGTAGTCCAGTACATTTAAATATTTAAAGGCCAGCTGCACAGAGTAATGTCCCAGAACATTGTCACTGGGACATGGTGACTCATACACAGCCAGAGGAACATGAATTGGACTTTCTGCCACAAGATGGGGCTCTGCCTGCCCTGCTTCACCATACAACCTGTTTTATGCTTTGCTTCCTCTCCTGCATGAAAAATCATTGTTTCCTCGGTTATAATATATCTTTTTTTTTTTCTTCTTGTTTTGCTGTTCAGCAGCACATTTATTTTCCATGGCAAGAAAACAACTTTTCTGTCTTGTCCCTAAACAGACACAGAAAACTGACAAAGCCTCCAGGATCCCCTTGTATGAGATAGATGAGCTGTACTTACAGAATTAAAGCAAAACCTTTATTGCAGAGGAAAATGATGCTATAACCACGCCATCTGTTTCATAGCCTCCTGGAACAGAAAGCATTCACGCAGGTTTCCTGCTTCTTACTATTTCAGCATTTTGCTCCTAAGAAGCAGAGGACCAATGACCAGGTTCTGATGTTTAGTGCTCACCAGCAAATCAGTAACAGGCTGAATTTGGCAGATCTGTGCCAGATCTTCATCTGGAAATCAAATGTAACCTTGTATTACAGCAAAACAATTATTAGTGCTGTGGTTGTGCCCGGGGACTTTAACTGGATCTTCACAATGACTGGTAGTTAACACATACATAATAAAACTAATTTGTGCCCTAAGGACTTCTAATGGCTTTACATCATGGAGGTTCAGATGGCTGAAAACTGAGCACCATTTCTTTGATATGGGAGGGGACAGTTTTGAATACTTCTGCTGTTTTCTATATATCAGGTATCAAATGCCCAAAGTGAATCCCATTGCTTGTACTTACTGTGCATGAAGATGTTCATACCAGAGCTGCCCATCAGCTTTATCCATGTAGTGTTGCAAACCGAGTCACTATGCTCACCTTAGCAGGCAATAACCCAGCTTCCCTCTCCCTGCAGTGGGGAATGTTCCCAATTGGCAGGAGCTTGGGATGAGCGCTGCTGAGGGTGACCACACACAGCTCTGGCACTGCAGGGTGACCACCTCCTGAGGAAGGGAACCACCATGCACATACCTTCCTGTTCAAGTGTCATGCATGTTCAGTGAACATCTGAACTTATCCAGCAAAGAAATATGGTTCCTTCTCTGTCTACACCACCCCAAACCTCCTTGTAACTGCTTCCAAAGAGTAAAATTAAAAAATGGTGATCAACAGAATGGCTCATGGAGGATATTTAGGCAAGTCTATCCTCCAGAAATGTGGCAGCTGTGTCTGCCATGCTTTCCCATACATTATCAAACACTGCAGTCTGGAGAATCTGTGCAGTCTGGAGAATCTGGTTCTTTTTTTTTCTTTTTCTGTTTTTTCTGTTTTTTTTTTTTTTTTTTTTTTTTTCTGATTTTGTCACTTGCTCCTGTGTGTCTTTTACATATCCCATTGTTCATCCTAAGTAGAAAATGAAAATGATCATATTCATGAAGGTAGTTTAATTGAGTTATGAGCCGTTGGGACCACAGACCCTTGACAACCCTCTACATTTCTCATAGTCTGCTAGTAACATTCTGTTAGCGGACATCTTGCATAGTCCGCTAAATTTTAGCTATAGAAAGGTGTCACAAATTCATTGAACAGTTGCAAGCCATTTAGCATGGTTTTGCAGAGCACTGATGGCCTGTGAATCAACGTTACCCTTAGAAACATAGAAAACAGAGGCCTCTGAATGACTGAAAATCTCTTTTCTACATAATTTTTATTTGCGCTTCTTCTGCTGTTACATACTTATAATTTTTCTCAGTAAGTTCTACATGCTGCTTATCTTAAAAACAAAGAAAAAGTATTCACATCTTCCTAAATGTCACAAAAAGAGCCTTTATCACATTTAAGACTGAGATCCAGAAGAATGCTTTTGGCTCAAGTCCAGTCTTCTGTGACCCAAAGTTGCCTCCCTGTACAAGCTCATTATAAACCTGTCAAAATTACTTTAAATGAGCAGGTCTTTCTCTGCACTAGTCCAGCTGGAAGACTGTCCAGTACCTTGCTGTTTTGCTGATATGGGGATCTTCTTACTTTCAGGTTAAAACTTCTCAACCCTGAGAAGAGGCCATTTTTGTGCCACTATTTGCAGAACAGAGTTCTGTAAAAAAGAATGCCAGAGGCTTTCCTTTGTTTGGAAACAAGTTACTTTTACAAAAGGGCTATGAAGTATTGTAACAGTAATTAGGTAGGTAGTGGGCACAGGGCTCCCAGTAAAAATGAACAAGTATTTCTAGTGTTTGGAGGGGAGGGGGGTTTTGGTGGGGAAAGCTGGCAGCGCTGTGCTGCCCGGAGCCGCTGCAGGACCGGGAGTGGGGTCAGTAGGATGGGACAGGACATGGGGGACAAGAGGGAGGTGGGACCGGGACGGGGACCTGGGGCCGGTGGTGCCAGGAGCAGCACCAGGCCTGTCCCCAGCTGCCCACAGTCCCGCAGGTGAGGCCAGCGCTGCTGTGGGCGGTGCTGTTGAGGCTGGGCCAGGCCATACCGCCGGGCCACGAGATGAGTGTCCTGCCAGCCTTCCGCCACTGCTCGGCCCAACACTGTGCCTGCACTACTGGTTTGTGGAGGCACAGAGCAACCCCCAGAGCAGCCCCCTGGTGCTATGCCTGAACGGCAGCCCTGGCTGCAGCTCCATGGGGGACTTCCTGAAGGAGCATGGCCCCTTCCTGGTCCAGCCTGAGTGGGTCAGACTGAAGTACAATGACTATGCCTGGAACAAGATTGCCAACGCGCTCCACCTGGAGTCCCTCACTGGCGTTGGCTTCTTGTGCTCCGAGGACAAGAAGTATGCCAGGAATGACACAGAGGTTGCTCACAACAACTACTCGGCACAGAAGGAGACCTTCCGGCTCTTCCCTGAGTACTTCAAGAATGACCTCTTCCTCATGGGGGAGAGCTACGGGGGAGTTTACATCCCCACGCTGGCAGAGTGGGTGATGCAGCACCCCAGCCTCAACCTGAAGGGAATCGCTGTGGGAAACGGCCTCACCTCCTGTGAGATCAACGACAATTCACTGGTTTACTTTGCCTGTTACCACAGCCTGCTGGGGACCCAGCTGTGGAAGGGCTTACAGGCCTTCTGCTGCTCCCAGGGGAATTGGAACTTCTATGACAACCCCAACCTTAACTGCACACTCAAGATGGAGGAGATGATTCAGATTGTAGAGGAGTCTGGCCTCAACATCTACAATCTCTACGCCCCATGTGCTGACGGTGTCCCTGGAAGCATGAGGTGTGAAGGTGACTATCTCATCACACACAACGTGGGAAACTCCTTCATCCGTATGCCGATGAGGTTCTTTTGGCCACGGAACCTGTTCTGGATGCCTGGAAGAAGGTCCAGATGGACCTGCCATGCACCAACTCCACAGTCCCTACCATGCATCTGAATTCCCTGGAGGTGAGGAAGGCTCTTCACATCTTCCCTGATGCCCTGGAGTGAACCGCAGCTAAAAGCGCCTGTACGTGCAGATGAATGACCAGTACCTGAAGCTGCTCAGAGCCATGAAATACTGGATCCTGGTGTACAATGGGGATGTCGACATGGCCTGCAACTTCCTTGGGGATGAATGGTTTGTGAACTCCCTGTGCCAGAAGGTGTAGGTGTCTTGCCGGCCCTGGCTCTTCACCGAAGGAGGCAAGAAGCAGATCGGAGGCTTTGTGAAAGAATTCACTAACATTGCCTTCCTCACTCTCAAGGGAGCCGGCCACATGGTGCCCACGGACCAGCCCCTTGCTGCCTTCACCATGTTCAGATGTTTCATTAAGAATGAATACTGGATAGAAATGATGAAAAATGCTCTCTGTACAGATTGGACAAAAACTGTTTATTCCTTCAGTACTTCCTTTCCTGCACAGCCATTTCCAGACTAGTTGCCATTAATTATTAGTTTTAGGAACAGTGGATTAATGAAGATAAACAATCCTGCAGTCTCTGAAATACAAAGCCATTTGTACAGTCCACTTGGTAGGTCTGCATCCAGTTCAGAGCACCCAGACAGATGTTTCTACCATAAGCACTGTCACCAGAATTGTCACTAGCCATCAGCCCCATTAACAGCTTCTCTAAACCCAGGCCAAGGACCAAGGTGCTACTGAAAGCAAATTTCCCTTAGAGATTATTTCTGCCAGCATGGTTTACAATGATTTAGCAAGGGGCAGTGTGAGAAACAGCTGTCTCTACTATTCAGTGGGTGAAAAAATTGAATTTTTTCAGTACAATCACTATGGCATCTCTCACTAATACCGATCAGTGCTTGAGGACGTATCAGTGGCTGCACTTTTAGAATAGAGTTGCTTATTCATCTCAGTATGGCAGAAAGGAGGTTGGGGAAAAGGATTTATTTTTCCAGATCACAGTGATGGCCCAACCTCAATGAGGGTGTGCTGTTCCTGAGTAAATAGGTGCTGCCTTTGTAACAAAGTTCTCTTGGTATAAAAAGGAAAAACAAACCAAGACAAGACAAAAAAAAAAAAAAAAAAAAAAAAAAAAACACTAACACCACCTAGTTCTCATGAAGTATAACAATTGAAAGGAAAAAAAAAAAGAGAGAGAAAGAAAGAAACAAAAAAAAAATAGGAAATTCACAGAGGAACAATGGCAGGATTTTATTTTAAATGAACACTTTTCAGGTACTTTGAAAGGCTATGAAAAAATGCAGTACAAACACTTTATTTCCCTCTCTTACCTAAGTCTCATAAACAGTGTAATCAGTTTTGCTGAAATTTTAGAGACTAAAAAAAAACAACACAATATCCTCAGCCAGAGGAACAGCCCAGCACAAAAATTTCATCACAAAGGGTTAGCAAAACAATTGCAAGCAAACTCATAAAGGTGAAATTTCAAGCAATCTTATCTCCAGACAGTCCTGCCAACTTAGTTTGTATGTTCTCTCCTTCTTACACATTCTCACTATTCTGCTTTGTTCTACTGATCTCTTTTTTCTCTATTATTCTCTTTTTGAATAACACTGAAAGGAGATTTTTTGTTCTTTCCTTTCCTATCGCTTCTAAATAGAAACAAACCTTGTAATCAATGACGTGCATATCTGGTTTTCCACCCAATGATGTCTGAGTGGATTTGAAACTCAAAATATAACCATTTGCCACGTTCTGGTTAAATGATCTGATAAAAAAGGGACTTTGTGCTTCTCTTCCTCTAACTGGTCTTTTGTATGAAAGGTACAAATGCAAACATGTAAACGTGAATGTGGTATATGAACAGAAGTATCATTCTGCATGATTTCCTACACTTTCTCACACAACAAAACCTTTGTAAAATGGAGGGATAGAGAGGTGTATTGTTCAAGGTAATTAGGAAAAGTATACAAGCCATCATCATTAGTGGTTCATAACACAGCAATGAAAACATGATTGCAGCTTAGCCCTAACTCTTTAGCTGATAGAGCAGGGCCTCTACAGCAGAACTGTGGAGAAAAGATGTATGACAAGAGGTTTGTAATGATTTACAGGGTTTTCCTTAATTGCACAATCAGTTGTTTGTTCCAGCTAATTGAGTTCCCCTTCCAGTAATTACTCTTTGCAGTTCTTTATGCCACTGTATTTCATGCTCAACTTTTCTTACAGCTACCTTAGCTCAGTTACCTCCCAAGACTTTTCTGCCTCATTCAACTGAATTAGTATTGTTTCCAGAGTGGTTCATGAGGAATGATGGATTTACTCCTTATATAATTTTACTGTTGTGCTTCACAGAATCACAGAATCACAGAATTGTAGGGTTTGGAAGGGACCTCGAGAGATCATTGGGTCCAACCCCCCTGCCAAAGCAGGTTCCTTAGAGCAGGCTGCCCAGGTAGGCAGCTGCTTGCCTCTCTAAAGGGTGTGGAGGTGTGCAAAGGGGGATATAGATGTTTTCTTCCAGGTGTCTTACTAATGCTTTGGAGTCTTGTTCTTTATTCCAGAAGTCATTGCTACACCCGAGGCCAAAATTGGCTCCAACTATTGTCCGCCACTTCCTTGACTTCTAAATGTCTGTATCTGACAAGATTAAAGAGAAGAAAATACCCCATGTTTAATGGAATCAGAAACTACTAAGAAAAGTCTGTATTTATATATGAGACTATAAAACTAAGGAAGAAATATTTCATGAGAATATAAAAATTAATATGAAAAACTGAAAAGGCTGTGATACCAGGATGAATGGAAGGGGTGACAGCTCTGGAGGCTGTTGTGCGATCTGCAAAGATTTGCAGACAAACTTTTATTTTTTCCATCGGTTGTCTGCTGCTGTTTATTTTTAAACAGTTTTACTACTCTATTATGTTAACCAATGTTACAGTATCTATTTTAACTCACATGTTTATGAATGTCTCTTCTATGTTATGGGAAGTTGTGAATCCTTCCTCTATGATTGTTTACACATGTACCAAGAGGCACCTATTTAAACTTCCTATGACCCCTTGAGTCTGAAAAAAAAATGCCTTTAGATCTCATTTATTAAGAACTTTTGAACTTTTCCCCTACACCTACTTCTATTAGCTGTAAATGGTTTCTGTGCGCTTTTTTTAATGTTTCCATTTTTAGGATTGCCAGATGTATAACAGTAATGATGATTTGTATATCTCATACTCATTGATATTTTTGGAACTTCTGTTTTTAAGATAAGCAGATGGAGGTTAGCTGAATTTCACCAAGCTATATATTGCAAACAGATAGGACATAAATAAGGTAGCATGAAACAATGTTCTGAGCTGACCTCCATTTTCATCTGCTCTGTTACTACCACAAGCCAAATATCAATATCATATGCTTTATGTCTATGCTTGCTTGTCTTTTATAGTCTTCAACAATAAACCAACAAGTGGTGGAATGTCATTACTCTGCTGAGGTTTTATACAGTTTAGACACAGATAATTTTCAGCATTTCTTCTCCTGCATAGTGATGGATTCACAGCAATGGGTAGCTAAGCACCATCATTTCACTGTCTCACTCCCCCTCCTCAAAAGAACTGGGGGATTAAAAAAGATGAAAAAAAGCTCATGGGCTGAGATAAGGAGAGGGAGGTCGCTCATCAATTGTCATCACCATCATCATCATCCCATACTCATCTCTGGTGAGGCCACACCTCGAGTACTGTGATCAGTTTTGGGCCCAAGTTGTGCCAGGGGAGGTTCATGTTGGAAATTAGGCGAAATTTCTTCTCAGAAAGAGTAGTTAGGCATTGGAATGGGTTGCCCAGGGAGGCAGTGGAGTCACCATCCCTGGGGTTGTTTAAGGGAAGGTTGGACTTAGTGCTCAGGGACATGGTTTAGTGGGTGATATTGGTGGTAAGGGGATGGTTGGACCAGATGATCTTGGAGGTCTTTGCTAACCTTAATGATTCTATGATTCTATGATCACAGACAAAACAGACTCAGCATAAGGGAGAATAATGTCATTTATTTCCTACTAATAACAGACTGGAGCAGTGAGAACTAAAAACGAACTAAAAATACCTTCCCTCATCCACCTTCTTCTGCCTCCTCCCTCTGCAGTTCAGGGGAACAGGGAATGGGGGCTGTAGTCAGTCTATGACGCTTTGTCTCCACTGCTCCTTCATGGTCACTCTCTGCCCCTGCTCCGCTCGGGGTCCCTCCCACGGGATGCCGTCCTGCCCGAACTGATCCTGCGGGGACTGCCCACAGGCAGCAGCTCTTCAAGAACTGCTTCCATATGGGTCCGTACCATGGGGGTCCATTTGTCAGGAAAAGACTGCTCCAACACGAGTCCCCCACCAGCGGCAGCTCCTAATATATATATACATTATATTATATATATATTATATATATTATATATATTATATATGTATGTATATATATATATATCATATATATTATATATTATATTATTATGTTATATATTATATTATATATATTATATTATATATTATGTATATTATATATAATATATTATATATATTATATTATATATATATTATATATATATATTTTATGTACTGAAGTTGTTTGTCAAATGGAACCTTAGTTTTAAAATTGTTGTGGACCTTTTAAACTACTCACTCTCCCCTTCAAAAAATAATAAAAATAAAATAAAATAAATAAAATAAAATAAAACAAAACAAAACAAAACAAAACAAAATAAAAATACAAGCTTGTATTTTAAGAAATCCTTAGAATAAGCTCTTCTTATATCTGAATAGGATATTCATCTTGGATGTCTGAGCAAATTTGGAAAATATAGTGGATGCCTCATACCAAACAAATGAGTATAGCCATTAAAGCCAGTATAACCAATGTTAAGCATTGAAAGCATCATTGTCCAGAGTGCTATGAAACTCCTTGAGTGTGTCACCATGAGTTTGTTTTTGTTGTTTGTTTTTTGTTTTTTGTTTTGTTGTTGTTGTTTGGTTGGCTGGGTTGGTGGGTGTTTTTTTTTTCATTGCTGTTGACAAAGAAACTTGAATTTGAATGAAGAAAAATAAAAATGATTGTGCACCACATCTGTTTCCAGTAAGTTTAATTTCTTAATTATTTGTAGGGTCATTCCCTGAGAGCTGCCAAGGTGTGACTCATTTTTATTAAGGACTGTGCCATCCAAAACTGTTCATCAATATCTTTTAGCCTTTCATTTTTCTCAGCCAGTGTTCCTTTTAAGCAGAACTCAGTGCACTGGATTCAATTGCTTTAACTCTAGTGAAAAGCAAGCTCACATCAAATATGCTGAAAATGATGTAACCTTTATCACAGACCTAGATAGGGGACTAGGATGGAGTCCCTAGCTATAGAAATAAGTGCTCCTGTTGAGCCTTGGGGATAGTTTAGCCTACAGATCCATACTGAGTCAATGTCCAAAGACTGCTATTAGGAACACTGCTTTTGAGCCTATTACCTTTTAGAGAAGCCTTTCAAAAGGACTTTTTGATTCATGTCATCAAAAACCTCATGTCAATTTTTTTCAGGAAGGATTTATGCTAAATGTCTGATCAAATTCTGTTCTGCAGTTCTGTTTATGACGCAGACCCAGGTCTTTTACAGACTAGTCTACTCTGCTGTAATATCTACAGTCAAAAATAAATAAATATGGACAAACTCGACACCAGAAGCTGGTCCCATTCCTGTAATGGCTGGAGTTTCATTTTCTAAGCTGAGTACTTGAAGACTGGGGAGAAGGTTGCTAATCTTTTTGGCTAGTTCTGGATAAAAAGTTTTCTAAGTGTAAAATGATTTATTGATATTCTTTCCATAAAGCTGAGGGAAATAGAGAGGAACTGAGCAATGGGTGATCCAAGAATACTAAGACTGATTTGGCACTGTTCATTAAGGCCGTTGCATTACAAATGATCATGAAATGCACTATTTAGAATTCTAACAACCCCAGTAAGGGCAGCACATTTATTTTTAGAGAACTGTTAGGAACAATTGCTCAGTCCTCCTAATAAACAGCAGCAGCCACAAGTAGAAATTAACTGCTGTGTAAACACAGTTGGGATGTGTACGTGTCTGTGTTAGTGTGAATGAACTGTGTTGCACAGCAGACAAATATCAGCCAACAAACTACTTTTTCTTTTGCTGCAACAAATCCTACAGGAAATGCTCTGCTAGCTGGTGTGATTTGAGGACGGCCCTTGCTGCAAAAGCCCTGAATGCTAAATGTGGGTTGTGGCTATTTTGTAGTTGTATCTTCATGGACCATCAAAACTACAGGAACCACTCTGCCTAGTAGGAGTGCTTGTTGAAAACATCTTCAACCCAAAAGGCTGTCTGGAGACATTATTTCAATAGAGAACATCACCTTGGAAGGTCTTCAGGAACACCTATTACTGCTAATGTGATGGGGGAAATTCAAGTGCTTAGATTAGAAGAACTGTTCACTGAGTATCAAAAGTATTGGATAAATTACATGCCTAAATTATGCAAACTAGAATTTATTTTGAATTATTATCACTTAATCATTAATAAAGTTAGCTTGGGCTTACTTCCAGTGCCTTTCTTAAATTCTCCTCATTGCTTAAATTGGAAAAAAGTGTGTGCTTTTCCTTCAACTAAGACATGTTCTGGATCACTGTACATTTTCATTTAACAGCCACTTTCCAGCTTCAAGGAAGCTTTCTTTCGGGTGTTATTGCATGTAAATAGTATTTCTAGGGATTTCTTACCCTTAAGTAAAAGGACAGCTTTCCTATACACTTTTTTGAATCCTTGTTGTCTTTGATGAACATACAAAACCCCAAAAGTAAATAGATACATGTCTAATTTATTTAAAAAAAACGTCTAAGATTACTTGTAAGTTTGGACTCTATGGTGCACAAAGCAGTTTATCATTGAGACCATTGTTTTTCCTTCAAGGTTTCCTGAAGTATATTTTACCTTGAAAAAGAAATGTCATTAGCTGGGATTTAAATACTTATTTGAAAATATAAAATTATTCTCAGTTTTGCATGTCTTTGAGTCTGCATTGTGTGGAGGCAATTTAGAAAACTCTGCATAGATCATCAGAAAAAAATTGTAATAGTAAAGGGTGGTTTTTTTTGATTGTTAATGTGATTTTTATTGAATCATCTCCCAGGTGAACAAGGTATGGAAAATTGAGTCAAGAAAACGTAATTTCATCTCTGAAAAAACTAAAGAGTCAAGATGCTATTTTAAAAATTCCAACTTAAGCCTGAAACATGCAAGCCTAAAAACTTCTCCTGGTCATGTTTAAATGTGTTTTCTCAGGGCCCACTGAAAAGGCTCATACTGAAAAATCATAAAATATTAATTTAGATGTTGACTTAAAAAAAAAAAAAAGACAACTAAAATTAGCTTAATGTTTAAATACAAAGCCACTTCAAATTGGAACACTTTTTTCTTCCTTTTATGAATGTCAAAGCAATTTTTGGACAAGACTGGCTCATTTTTAGCTTAGAAATTCATCCAAACTAACTCTTTTCTGACAAAAAGTACAGTTTTAACAGAGCTGCTTTTACAATGAACAAAATCATTTCAGGAAAAATTCTTAACTACATCATGGTATTAACTCTTAATAGTGAAGCAATTTGGACAAAGACATTTTAGTGACCAGTATGGTATATTCAAGACAGGAAGTGATTCCCCGTTGTCAAAAACAAGCAGCCCAAAACACGAGCTGAAGAATCATTTTGCCCTATAGGAACATTGTGAGGATAAACATGTTGCTGACATGTTCAGATGGCCTTTTGATATGGAAGTAGATAAATAGTTCATCCAAATGCAAGATTAGTGTTCTTTGGTCTGTGAACTGTTTGTGATATGCAGTTTCTTCTGAAACACTCCTGTTACACACCTGAAGAAATGTTGTTTTATATTTCACATCTACATATGACCTATGAAGAAATTTCTACATTGGATCCTCAATTCTAGAGGGCTTTGTTAGGACTTAGGAGTTCAAAAGAAGCTGAAAATCACCACATTAAGCTGCTGAGGAAAGTTTCCAACTGGGGAGTCTCAGAGCATGATTTTTCCCTATTAATGCTTTTTGAACCTCCTTCCATTACCAATGTTGGTGGGTTGCTCTTTTCTTTTGTAAATATAAACTTCAATGCCAGAAGGGTCTGAAATGAATATGCCCCTCACAGCCCTTTAGTGGGCAGAAACCCACAGGCATCACCAGTTAAGAAGAAAAAAACTGTCCTCCACCTCGTCATGCTTTATTTTCAAAGTGTTTGCTTGGCAGACTCCTTCTTTTCTGTTCCTCATGCTTTCAAGGACATACTATAACTGACAAAGAGTAGCTTGCAACCTCATGGATGTCTGGAAGACAAGTGCTTCCTAAATCTCTCAAACTGACTGCAAAGCTGTGTTTCAAATTTAGAGCCATGCAGCTCGGGAGGGCTGCACTTTAACAAATTCTTTCTGCTCATCCAGCAGTGCAACACGCAATTCCTGTGATCAACAAAAAGCAGTATAAAGCCACAGGTTACTGCCTGTCCAAATCTATTAACCCTGTATGAAGGTCTACTACAGAGTCAAGGGTTCTTCATGAAACTTTCTCTTCTGACAGCTATATCTTTTCATGCATTGAGATTACAAACATCTGCTTTTAATCAGATCCTCTAGAGCTTCATAGAGAGTTTTGATTGCTGATTAGAGAATGATGCCTGCCCAGATTGCTCTGTTTAGTTTTCCTTAAAGGCTCACTTGGAGGGTGAATGTCTTTTTTCACAGTCTGTACTTGAAAAGGGAATTAGAAATGATGAGTTTGGGAGTGTTCTTAGTTATGAAATTTCCAACCAGTCTGGCATAGGTCAACAAAGATGTACTATTTTAGAGTCGTGCATTGGAGGTGGCCACTGCCCAGCTCAAGGCTCAGATGGCATTTTGTCGTCTCCCAGGTCAGTAGTGCTATGTTTCTGACAACG
This sequence comes from Cygnus atratus, assembly GCF_013377495.2. Lineage (NCBI taxonomy): Eukaryota > Metazoa > Chordata > Aves > Anseriformes > Anatidae > Cygnus > Cygnus atratus. Next base: position 12,096,204 of record NC_066368.1, read on the forward strand.
GAAGGCAGTAGCTAGCTTTTAGGAGGTTCATTTATGAGGGGTTTTGCAACAAGGCACTAGACTCATGTGCAAGACAGAGCTGGTGGCTCTGAGTTGAGTTGCTCATGGTTTGCTTCTGGGTCTCTGCCCCTTCCCTGTGTGTGGTCAAGGAGACCTCTTCCTACTTTTCTTTAAAGAAGTTTTACCATCTTATGCTCAGAGAAACTTGATGTTTCTGATCCAGTAAAAGAATCTGGGCTGACTTATAACTATCAAGAAAACTGTTGGTGAAGCAGTCTGAACTTTTCCAGATAGGGCAGCCTGAGCTATGTTGAGAAAAGCACCTACTAAGAGTGAAGAAAGTAAAAAAGCTGGAGAATGAGTTTGTACAGAAGAAAGAGGAGGAAAAATCTCTTTTTGGCTTAAGATTCTTGCAGACTGTGTAGTGAAAGTTGTATTTATAAAACACAGATTTTTGCCTCCTTTGGAGAACTAATTCCTACCTACCAGGAAACTGCCAGCAGGTTCAAGCAGTAGCTGGCAAAACTGGCCATGTATGCAACAACTTATCGGCAGCCTGTGCAATAATGCACAAATCTTAATGGAAAAGCTGAGCAACTGCCAGAGAAAACAGCCTGAGGGAAGGAAGAACAAGCTGATGTTCAGAACTCCTGAATCATGGGGTTGGAGAAAAAAACTGCTTTGAAGCTCTTTGTTTTCTGCTTTCAGGCATAGAGTTATGAAGGGGGTTAAAGCAGTCCTCAGCCCTGCAGGTACCAGCATGTAAAACATATTTATTCCTGTGTCATTGACATGTAGCTATGCAGTCTTGTTGAATTCAGATCAGGACTTCCTATTTTTATCCTGGCCCTTTCTTTCTTAGTCTTAGTCAATCAACCGCTTCTCTTTCTATGATATACTTCCCCTCTGCTATTTTTGTTTTGTGCAGACAGTATTTCCACTTCACTACAGTAATTCTCTTACTATTGCCCTCACATCTCTTGAAATATTTTTATATTTCATACATATGAAATCATATAGCTGATGGTCATGTACGTCTGTCAATACAAGATTTTGAATTGAAAATGGGATCATGAGTAAACCAGTATTTATGAAGAGCTCCTGCTTTTGGTAGTTTTTCATCAAGAAAATAAAGCATCTTTGGACAAACTCAGATCTCTTTCAGTTGTAATGCATTGCTACAGGACCTCCTGGAAACTGTTGTTTGGTTGTTTCCCTAGTCTGTGGGCCAAGTTTCCCTGATAGGCTTCATCCTCTATAGGAGTGTATCTTGAAAAAAAAAGAAAAAAAAAAAAAAAAGACAATACAGCATAGGTAATGGTGTGCCTCCATTTTACAGTACATAGAGATATCCCAAGGGAATCCCTTATCAAGAGACCTTCCCTGGCATGTACTCCTGGGCAGAGTTACACAGAGGAGGTGCTAAAATGAATGCAGTTTTCCTTCTTTTCTGTTGTACCACTCGGTCCAACATATGAACCTCTTTTCTATAATATGGTTGTGGGTGAAACTTGGTGTCAGTCCTACTTGAAGACAGACCTTTGGAGTTAGATTGTTTTATCTTCAGGTCTTCTATTCAGTATTAGAACTTGTTGGGATTATCTTTCTATATAACTGCGTATGAGATATTTCAATTTAAAAATATAGTCACACTCTCTTGCAGGCTTTGGCTTTATTTTTAAGGTTTCTTATTGTCATCATCTGGACAAAACAGCTCTTTATTTTTGACCTTTTTTCATGAATCACTCTGATTCAGCTGGACTTCTACGTTGCTGTTACAAACAAATCAAAAATAAAAAATCAGATTTTTTTTCACAAAACAGTACAGATCACTGTTCCAGGGGACAGGTGGTGCTGCAGCTATAAATGTCTGTAATACACAAAGGAATATTCCTTACCTGTGCCATTATTACTGAAACAATTGCCTCCTATGTTAGAATAGTTAACAAGCCTACTGGAAGGTGTTAGTTTTGATTACAGTGTGACATGACTGATCTATTGTGACAGCAGCTAAAATGAAATGTCCAATTAACCTTGAAAGTCAGTCTGTGCCTCAGCAGTATTTACTTTTTTCCTATGCAGAGCCTTTCCACCTCTCTCACTGTTGTAATGTGATACAGTGCCTTTAGCTTCATAAAAGCTGCTTCAGACTAACCTGACTGATGTTAGCAAAACCTGTTGCTTTCTGTACTAGGGCTGAAGCCTCTTTATCAATTCTTGTTTCAGTGGGGAGTATTGGTATGTCCATGAACTTGAAGGATGTCCTTGTTTTCATCCATGTCTTTGTTGATTACGAGCTATCAGGCTTTAACTTGACTTGATGAGGTCTTCAGACTTTGTCACCAGCAAAAGGCACTAACTGTTTCAGTGGGTGGTCCAAAGGATGTCTGGTGTCTACCTAATGTGGAAGTGCTCCCATAACCAAGCCCCTGGTGCCTAGACTTCCCTTTGAACACATCCTATATCCAGCCTCCTGCCAATGTCTAAAACCAAAGATAAATGTTTTGACCCTGAAAAACAATCCTGGTGATGAGCTTTTGCAGCCATTACCTATACTGCTTCCATCTCAGGGTGGTTACAAATATAGTCTTGCTTGGTGATATCCTAACTCCCACAGTATGTCCATTGACATAACAAAATCCTTGTCAAAGATATTAGCAAGAAGCCAATTTCAAACCTTCCAAACATTTTGTATTCAATCACTTGTTACGGAGGCAACCAGAATCAGGAACAAACAAAATCAAATTGAAGTAGCTGCAACATAAAAGGGCACCCCTCTGTTCAAGGCAGAGTTTTTTGGAGGGAAAGTGACATTTTGGAGGACAGCATTTCTTTTTTTCCACCACAGAATTTATTTAATAAGTTACTACCAAGTGGGAAACGGGTCATATAAGAATCCTGATTAAATAAACCTTTTCCATCTGAAGTCATCAGAAGGTCAATATATTGCACACCCCCTGATTTCACTTTCACTTAAAGTTAGAAGACTCTGCCAAGGAGCAACCAAATTTAACACCTTTCACTAGCAACCATATGCTGAACGTTGGCCTTTCAGAAATGACTGAAAGCAACTGGGCAATCAAGGCTGTCTAGCTACAATATGACAGAAGTTTTGGCATGATGTATATCATGAAGAAAGTTAAAGTGCCCCAGAGGTCTTTATATATCAAAGGAGAATCTTGGCATGGCACTGAGGGCGTAGTTTTCATGTTGTATAGGGGGACATGGACAAATGTCACAGGAAAAAGCATAATGTTATGATGTAGAGTGGTGATTTACCTATCAGTACTGGAAAATATTGACATTCTTTGTCACTTCCGAATATTGGGGAAGAATTCTGTAGAACCAAGTGTATCTTGCCAGGAGAGAAGCCTCATTTCTAGCTGCTTTTACACTTTTTTCTTGGTTTTGGTATATTTTGTCAAGAACAAGCTCTGAAAAGCAAAGCCTATCAACTGCTTGCTAAATCACTTCTATCAGTCAGTCTATTTTAATTCATACACAGGGAGCACTGCACACCCAGACTTACATTTTGAAGAATCTGTTCTCATATCCTGGATGACAGAAAGATACTCTAGAGGTTGCAAAAATGAAAGAGTCCAGGGAGCTCATTTCTCCTGTGGCCAAAGTACAGGATTCAATCATAAGTTTCAGATTCCTTTTTCATTAGCATTCTAAATTGTGTAGCATTGCATATTACAGATTATTTTCCATTCTGCTAAGAAAAGTCTGCTTTTTTGCTATGACCCTGCATGAATATGTCTAGATTTCAATTACCACCACTCCGCTTAAGCAATTTCAGCTATTTTTGTTAATTATCTTGATTTCTCACTATTACCTCTCTTGAGGTACCATGATTCCCAGGTTTTCTTCTCTCACTGTCATTGGGAGTTGACATTCAAAGTGATTTCTTGTACTCTCTGCCTTTAACAGCCTTCCTTAAAGGTTGTTTGTATCTTCATAGATAATGTGATAAGGTAACCACAAGCACAAAGGCCAAATATACTCTGCCACAGAAAGAGCTTACATGGTGCTGTGTACTTCTGAAGCATTATTCTCTTGAGTTTTGACATTCTGAAGAGTTCAATTCTTTACACTCATGTCCAGCATTGGGACTACTTCTTTTACCTGCTGCACAAACACTTATTGAATTATAATAGATTAATACATTAATGTTAGTGATGGAAGGATATGGAGTGGTTCAGAATCAGACTTGAGCTTCACCTCTGGTTTAAGCCATGACAGCATCATTCAAACATTGCTGAAATCAGTGTGTAGTATTCCACTTTCTGTCATGAAGTTCATCTCTCTTCCCTATTGTCCTAGTGTGGAATTCCAATAGTAAATGATACTGGATCTTATCAGAAAGAGTCTAAGACAACATCAGTATAATGCAAGAATAGCCCTATTTATGAAATTTAGAATGCAGAAATCTGTGAGATCTGTAAGCCTCTATCTTGGACATTAAAAGACCTAAACATGGAACAGAAGAATCATTATTTTCTATAACTATTAGTGCTGCTAACATTCTTTCAATCATCCAGATGCTACCCTGTAATTGTTTATTGACTCCCATAATTTAGTCCTCCCAAGGAACACCTGCTCTATCATTATCTGAACTTCTTATATGTTTAGCTTGAAAATTGTATAAGCCACTGCACATGTAAGGAGTGGAAAGATAAGGAGGCTTATTTTTCAGCAAGATTTTTTCTAATGACTATTCCTCATCATAAGAAATACATGTTCTGTGCTCAAAAAAAGTAACACCACCTCATTATCATGCACTATTAGTAAATCTGATTAAAACAGATAAATCAAACTAGAAAATCTATATCTCTTTTCCCTCCAGTTTTGTAAATCATTCAAAAACTCCTCCTTCTCTCTCACTCACTTATCTGTGCTTGAATAATGATCTCATTTGTTATTTATTTGTTTCCCATAATTATGACTGGAGTATGGTTGGCCCCAAAGGCTTTACTTCTTTTCCATGACTTTTGTATTATTTTTTCCACAGAAGCCATTAAAGGACACGTAATGAATAGTGAATGCAAACCTGAGGTAAATTCATGAAGCCTGGGAATCATGAGCATGTATTTCCATTATTACCCATTAGTAATTTAAATACAACCAGTAAGAAAAGACTGTGCTCCCATAAGGTAATAACAAATAACATTTGAGATGTTAGTTCACAAACATGCTAGTGAATCCATTTGTTCATTTTTTCAGACAGTTGTATCAAGTCCTACTTGAGATATGATGGTTTTAGTTGAATATACTTTGATTTCTTCTTTCCTAAGGGATTCAGGTCATGCAAAGATTAAGGCTTCAGTTTACTGTACACTCAGAAAGATATCAACCAGATCTCAAGCGAAATAGGTAATGGCTATGTCTCTCTTTCTCTGAAAATCTGTAGTCACATGCTCAGCTTGTCAAGCATAGGGTTGTACCTCCTGCCTTCTGTCCACATGGCTACCTTGTAGATCACCAGGCCAAGCAACTTGCTGAAATACCACATGTGGGCAGGGAAGTCCTGAAAGACCACTGTCTGAAGAAACAGAGCTGAAGAAATTACCAGGACATCTTATCTCAAGCGGAAGTAGTCACTGGTTCAGCAGTCAATTAGACTAAATATCTAAAATAGCAGACGTCTGAGAACCCAGTTTCAACTATCAAGAGTTTAAAATCAGGAAACAACAACCTGGTCTCTTAGTTTCTTTCACCTTTGTCTGGATTCTGGGATCTAGTTTACTTCCTAGGATGATAAGAGCATTGCAAATTAATAAATTTTCTGTTAAGGTGGGAATCAGATACTATTGCAATGCTTTTCATCTCTCTCATTCCCTGTGGTATGTAATACATAGGATATATCTATGTTGAATGCTAAATCCTGGTTAAAGACACAGTTACATACTATATAAATCATAGCCATGATGTCATTTTATATAAAATCTTAAAAATAAATAAATAAATAACACTCCAGGGCCAGATAAAGTTGAGAAGTCCAGCAAGATTTAGAGACTTGATCAGTATTTTGAATAAAGTGGATGTAGGTCGTCATCCTCTCCAACCTGAGACCCATTATTCAAACAGGCAAGCTCAGATCTGATTGTACAGCTGTGGCAGCTAGGTAGTCCCACCTTGTACATGTGTTTGACCCTTAGTTCCTTGTATATATGTGTATGAATGTATAAACATGTATTGTGTGTGGAGGACAGATTACTTCATGCTGAGGGATTTCAGATCTCAATGACCCTGCTGGAGGATTATTTCTGATACCTAATAAGGTCGGTTCAGAAGAAACACAGTTGGCACAGGCTAGATGTGCCAAGCGCTATGAGAAATATATTGAAGATATATGGTAAATCTATGTTTTCTTTCACTTTTAAATGTATATAATTTTCCTGCCTGTGGCAAATACATACATGTACATACATACCACAGACATACCCCGTGCATAACTGGCTTCAATTTCTTGCAGTTTGCCATATGCTCTTTTCAACAGTGTGGGAGACCCTGCTGGTGCCCGCGTTTCCAAACCAGCTGCAAATGTGAAAAACAGAACCAGCTTCAAACTTTACTTCATTCCTCTTATTCAGGTGCAGCCCTCACCTGAATCCTCAGAAATTATGCAGGAGTCCAAATGAGGGAATGAGGAGGGTAAGGGAAATCTGTTCTCATTTTGATGTCGAACTAATAATTAATGCCCAATTATTCTATTTTATTTGCGTAGGAAACATTGCTACTTTAAGACCAAAAAAAAAAAAATTTGGCAGCTCTTGTTCAGCTGCTGCTGGTGGGAGGTTGCTTAGCAACTCCAGAGAGGGCTGAGAGAGAGGAGGTTGCGAGAGTCAGGCTGAGAAGAGGAAGCAGGCCCAGCAATTCTGAGAAGAGTAGCAGGCCCGACAGTTCTCTGAATGCCAAGTGAGCCGAGCTACCAGTCATCACAGGAATCCAGCAGCCTTATTTTATGTATCTCACTGCCCACAGGGATCCACGCTGCTCTGTGTGGTCAGCATGAGACCTCTCTGCGACAGGGTGTGTGTCTCCATTAAAGATCCAAGAGGACAACTTGTACTTCTAGCTAATGTAATTGGGTACCTCCAACAGGAAAGTGCCTGGAATGGAAAGAGCAAGAGATTCAATTTGAGGCTTGAAGTTTTAAAAGACCTCAAGAGGGAAAAAGAGAGTTCAGTGAAGGCAGATGCTTTCTTGAGAGAGGGGAAAGCTCTGAAGGAGGGTGATGCTATATTTTGGTTGATGTTAACAGGGTAAAGTGAGCCTCTTTGGAAGTTGTAAGTCTAAAACACTGTGTAAAGAAGCCAAAAAAAAAAACTCTTACAGAGCCCAATTTACTCCGAAAAGGTAGTGATGAAATGCTGGAGACATCCTGCATTGTTCAACTCAATTGTTCCTTAAATGGGAACAAAGTTTGGCCAGCTGGCAGGAATCTCTTTCTCCTTTCAATTCATTCATTCTTCTCCAGAAACCCCTGCAGACAATGTCACCAAAGTCACCACGTTTCCCTGTCCCTTCCTGATTAGTAACGCATTAAGGTAAATTGCCTATATTTGCCATCCACAGTCATTTATCTGTGCTGGATCCAGTACTTTCTCCCAGAGAAATGAGGTCTCTCTCCTTCAAGCTATTTATTTTTATTCATTACTTAATTTAATTTAATTTAATTTAATTTAATAAAATTTTATTTTATTTTATTTTATCATATTTTATTTTAATTTAATTTTATTTATTCAAGCCATTATTTTTTCTGTAGTATAGCCATCTGTTTTCAGCTGGAGAAGAGCATCAGACTGAGTTGAAAATTTGAGACATACCTCAGTTAAATTCAGTGATGTTGCAATTAGGAGGAGGTAAAGTGAAGTCAGGTAAAAAGCAGATAACACTTTTCCAAGGTTTAAGAACAGGAGTCAGAAAGTTTGTATAGGCCTGACAGCTGTGTCCACTGCTAGTAAGAAGAATTCCCCCCCCCCCCCCCCCCAAAAAAAAAAGACATTTTCAGAATACTTCTTATATTTTAACCTTGTATGTCATCAGATGGCTTTGACATTTTCTGTACTGATGATGTTCCTGTTCACTGCATATCCCATTAAACCTGTAAGAACCTTCCACAGGCACTCCATAAACAGGGGCATAGATTTAGTTTGAATGAGAAACTATTGTCCCTGTCTGGGACACTGGCATTTATTTTCCCTGAGAAAATTCTCTCTTTCTTCTTCCCGGGGCTACCTACTTTGCCTGCTTTTCACCCCCTGCTTTAGTTCAGGACAGCTTCTGATCTTGTATGACTTTATTTATATTAAAGCTGAACTCCATCCTGATGTGAATCAGCACCTGTTTCTACTTTTTCTTCTTCTGTTGCAATGGGCTAGTAGGATATTAGGAGATGTTGATGATACATTTATGTATGATTTTATGGCCATACATGAAGACACTGGAGAATAGTTAGCTCCCGCTTTCTGATACCCCAAGTTCAAGTGTTCCTTGGCTATCCTATTGTTTTTCTTGCTGTGTCTAAGGGCTACAAGATCCTTCTTCAGACGCTCCTAACCTGATGTAGCAACACTACATGACACAATGCAGGTCAGGTCATCTACCTCAGAGAAAGCTGTTTTCCAGAATATTCCAAAGCTTTCTTTTCATTGGGGTCACATTACTAATGGTCTAGCCATTAAAAAAAATAAAAATGAAAACTTTAAAAAAGGGAATAAACATGAATGTAATGTGGTCAGCTGTCTGGAGTATTCCTGGCAGGTCCTTGCCCATAGCTTTTGCTCTGAGGTATAATCAGGCCAATGATAAAGCTTCCTGAGTGTTTCATGGTCCTTTTGAATGGGGCTTAGGATATATCCAGAGAGCAAGCTCAGGGAACCTTATGCTATCATAACAAAGCAGTTTCAAAATCAATGCTTTTTCAGGGGGAAAGGAGAAACTGACACTATGCATGTAGCTTTTTGTCTGCAGCTGCATGGAGTAAAGCAGCTGCAGCATGCTGTCCCAGGTTACTCTGCAGTACAAAAAACAGAGCACACATACATGATCAGTTATTGTGCTTCAGGCGAAGGGGGAAATTCAGATTCTAGCTGTAGACCAGTGATTTTCTAAACCACACCAACTCATCCATGTCCTAAATTGGAGATACACAGCACATCTGTCATATTTATTATTTCTCCCTCCCCCCTTATAAAACCAAACTGTTTTTCAGGCTGATTCCTATTTCCCCCTCCAAATCTTGGCTTCTACTAGCTGCCATAAACCACTGAAATGATTCTCAGGTACTGCAGGGCATGAAGGATGGGTCCCGCCGCACTGCTGCTCAAAGAACAATGCATCACCTGTCTTAGCTGAGATACACTAGATTATAGCTTAGATACCCCTCTCCTCAGCACATATCTCTAGTGCTGCTGACAGCACTGCATCACACAGGCAAGATAATGTCCACTCGTTTGTATCAACATGCTTTTGCCCTTGACCTTTTAGAAACACACCCTTTGCATGCCAATATGTTAGACAAATGAGGTGAGTCTTGTGCTCCCAAAACCTTTCATCCACAGGGGTCGTGGGTACAGAAGAGCTGCTGGGCGTCTGAGCCAGGACAGAGTGAGGTACTAAACCGCATCTAGTGTCAAAGCAACAATCAGCCCATGCATGAAGTGAATGTTTGCCTGATTTTAGAAAGGCAGATGCTATTTACTGAATGCTTCAACAGCGCTAAGGGGTTGACAATTAACCAGAGTGCCTTACAGGAGAAAGCCAAAGAGAACAGAATGATGTCCTAAGGCCAAAAGTGTGTATAGCTGCAATCTTCTGTAGGAGAGTATCACAATTGCCTAACCTCTTGGTATAAACCTTACCTGGTTCCTGTCTAATGGCTACACATCTTTGGTCCTTTGTGTTCAAGACAGGCCACCTGTCCTGGTTTCAGCTGGGAAAGAGCCCTGCCAGAGAACAGGCTTGGGGTGCACCAGGAGCTTGGAAGGAACACAGCTAGCACAGCTAACCCAGACTGACCAAAGGGATGTTCTATGCCATGTAGTGTCATGCTGGACAATAAAACTGGGGGAAGTTGGTCAGGGGGCCAGCATAGCTTGGGGACTGGCTGGGCATTGGTTGGCTGCTGGGGAGCAATTGCTTTGTGCATCACTTGCTTTGGGTTTCATTATTTTTGTTCCTCTCTCCCCCCCTTTTCTTTTTTTCCTTTCTTATTAAACTGTCCTTATCTCATCCCACAAGTTCTTGTACTTTTCTTTTCAATTTTATCCCCCATCACACTCTGGGCATGCATGGGAGGGGTGGTGAGCCAACAACTGTGTGGTGTTTAGTTGTCTGCTGGGTTAAACCAAAACACTGCCCAAAACTAACGCATGTGAATAATAATTGCCACATAAACTTATGATTAACCCTGGTGGACTGAAGAGAACCATATCACATTGATCTGTTACTGTGTTTTGTATAACAACCCTTATCTAGAAAAAGAAGGTAGCAATCTATCTAGGCTGGCTGGGCACAGCAAACTTGTTACTCCCTCCCTGCCAAAGCCCTTGAGAGCTATGCTGGTTTCTGCTAGTGTCAAGGGAGGTGGTGAGGTCTGTGGGGTGGCAGCTTCTGCTTCTGTACCTTACAGCAACCCAAGTTGTGTCCCCTGATTGCCTCTACCTTGCTGGCAAGAGCAGCAAACATTAATTAGTCAATTAAGCATGATATTCTATGCTCTCTCACTAGCTAGCTACCCTAATTCTGTCTCTTGCATTTTATTTTACCTTTCCTGTAGTAGTCTGGTCCCAGCCTCTTAAGGGTGTTGGCAACAAAATTTAATGTTGTCTCCACTACTGAGAAGCTTTTAACTGGCTCTTTCCCTTGTGCACTGCTGCATCTTCCACAGACTAATTGCTTTAGATTAGATGTTTATCTTCAGTGGAGCAAAATATGAAGTCAGAGGGAGATAGTGTGACTGGTCCTAGCTGGTACAATCATTAGGAGTGTAAACAGCCCAGATTTCCCTTCTTCTGGCCTTCTTTATACAGTTTTCCTCAATTGCTGACTCTGGGAAGACTGACAAGAACTAGACAAGCTCTTTTGCTGTGTTTCCAGCTCAGCTGTGGGAAAATAAATTACTATTAAGAAAAAAAAAAAAAAAGCTTAACTACTGTGTGCTGAAAACAGTCAGTTTAGTCTTCCTCTACGAAACAGTGTATGCAGTGTAAGACCATAGGACTTGCCATGCCTCATCTGTCTTTAATGGATTTTTATATACTTAAAGATTTACAAAACCACTGAAGATGCTACTCCAGTATTTCATGTGCCTCTTAAAATTGATTACCTTACCAATATTAGGCTGCAGAAACTACTTTTTCTAAAACTTCCTAACATTCCCAATATCCCTGTTAGCCCAGAGTGCTCACTGTAATCAGCTATTAAAGGTGTTCCTTTCCACATTCTTCCAATCCATCTCCTTCCTGCTTGTTTTTACTATTCAGTATTCCCAGCTGTTTCATATACATGGAAAACCCATTCTTAGTAATTAGGTAAAATTACTTACACCTGCTTAGTAACATACTGCATTTTTATCTGAAGTCAATGACAACATTTTCTCCAAGGACTTCATTTTAAATGAAAAATGAATTTAAGATATTTTTCTCTCCTTCTCCTCTTCCTGTTTCCTCCCAATTCCATTTATTGCTTGTGACCTTTTAACAGTCACCCAATAATTATTCTTAAATATTAATCTTGGAACATGTCAAGTTGACAGGTCACCAGCTTTTTTGTCAGTGAAAGTCTGTTAAACTGAATTTAACACTGAACGTGGGTGGCACCCACTGTGGCAGTAGGCATGACACAATTACAGCCTTGCTACTGTCCAGTAGGTACAGCTGTTGTGTTTAGCACTAACAGCACAGAAAATGATTCACACCCAAACCGGGCAAGCAAGATTACTGTATGCACTGCGTATACTTCCTGAGCACTAGACTTTTTTTGTGTGTGTGTGTGTCATAGCACTAGAGGTTGAAGGGTGTTTAAACAATGTAATACCTGAAGTTGCAGTTAACAAAAATTAAAAATCAAATAATAATAAAATGAGTTTTCCAGATAAATCAGCTGGAATCAAACCACATACAGCCCATTAAGTATTTACATAAATTTAATAAGCACTAAATTTTTACTGCAAGTCATTGGAATTTCTATTAAATCCAGTGGCAGCTTGCAGAAGAATGATGCCCACATGGCTGCTTTTAAAATAGAATCTGAGCATCCTGTAATCTTTAATGAGTTTATTCCCACAACCACCTCTAGTAAGTCAGGAAGTATTTTTGTCCCTATTTACTAGATGAGGTACTTTACAGAGCAATCCCTTCATTTGCCTAAGGTCATATAAGTACCTGCATGACAAGACAGAAGACAGAACTTGGCTTTCTCATATCCCAGTCTACAAACATAACCACTGGATTGGCCAGTGATTGATTTGAACCACTCTTCAGCCACTCTCTTTTAAACAGGCATGACAGAATCTCTGCAGTATGTCTCCATTGGACTGTATACAACAAAACTTCCAGTATGTTATGGAATAAATGTCAATACCAACAGTTTCCCTCTCTTCTTCTTTCCTCTTCCCAGAACCCCTTACAGCTGTTTGTATTCTAAGACAGGAGAACAGGCAGGGAACACAGTACATGTTCAGTCCTGGGCAGAAAATGGACCTTTTTTCTGTGCTCACCATTGCATCTCCCACTCTATCTGCATCATACTGCTTCTGACGTCAAATATGCCATGACTTGGTACTCACGTCATCAAAGATGATATGAAAGAGATGAACCCTTTAGGGACTACTATCTTACCCTCTCTCCTAGCTTTCCTACATGCCACATTCATACTCATTCCTGTTGCTACGTTTGTATGCATTTAAAAGATTTAAAATCTGTAAACGTCCTTTCAGGGTAGCAATGAGTTCTTTTGTGCAGTGAAGGCATCAAACCCTTTACTGAGGTACAGGTATATTACAGCCACAACATTACCACACCTATAAAAAACAAACAAAAAACATACAAACAAACAAACAAAAACAACAACCAAAACCAGTTCTAATTAAAAATATCAGAAGGATATCAGAAAGGTTTGTCTGGTGCAATTTTCCCTTGAATAGCACATACTGCATTTTGTCCTCTTTTCCATTAATGTATGTCTCTTTTTATTCTTTCTTTCAAGGTTTGAACAGTCTATTTCGTATACTATTATACATGAATCAGCACACAATCTACTGACTAATTTACCCCAGCAAATGACAACCTGCGAGACCTCAGTAGCAGAGCAATTGCCAAGAGATGCCTTTCACAGCAGTCATAAGGCTATTCCAGGCTACAGTGGAAAGCCACCTTTTCAATAAAACTGGTAATGATTTTCTTTCAATGCCAGGCTGGCAAGATCTACAGAAAGGATAGATTTATTTATTTATTTATTTCAGTGTTGCGAAGACCTGATTATCTGATCTTAACTGCAATCATTTTGGGACCTTTCACAGCGCTCGTTCCATATTCCTGAGAGAGTGTGGGAAGTTGTTGTTGACTTTGGCGGAAAATGAGGAGCCTTTTTATGCCATCTGAGGAATATACTCATAAATACATTTTTTTCTACCTTTGTTTTTTATTACTTAAATAGATTTGGTGTTTCCCTAAAGAGGTGATAGGTACTACAGAGACAAAGCACACGTCATAAAAATTTAGTACCAAAAAAAAAAAAAGACAACTCTGTAATATAATCAGCAATAAGTTCCTTAATTATCGTTATTGAACCTTGAAGTTAAATAGGTCTTCTTTTTTTTTCTGCATTCCCTTCAACAGTTTCAACATTCTCCTTTGGCAATTCTTTTCTGTGCAGTATCTAACAACAAATAATTACACAAGTCTGTCAAAAAATAAAAATAAAATAAATCCTGAGATGCTATACCAAGAAACAGAGAAAAGTAAGGAGCCTACAAATTTGTTTTTAAATATCAGGTTCCCTAGACACAATCCTGACTTGGAAATAGAAGTCAGGTTACTGACAGGTGATTGTGAGTGTTGAATTTGTTTTTATTTGTGCTTGAATTTGTTCATGTTGGTTTGGGGATCCTTTGCTTAATGCGTCTGGGACCTGAACTGGCATATTGTACATTTAAAAGAAATGCAATAAAAACAATTTAGAACCTTTCCCTTGTGCTTACATTCATTATTTCACACTCACGGGAGAGAATAAATTGTTAATATATATATTTATATATTTATATTTATTTCCATATATATGTACATGTGATTTTATTTTATGTTAGACTCGGTATTTGCTAAGCTAGAGGCAAAAAAATTGTCTCTAACAGGAGGAATCATTTTCTCAGAAACAGGATTCACTGAAATAAGATGAGGATGCTGCTGTATTCAAAAGATGCAACTATTGCCTATGTAATTTCTCTGCTTCCATTATCAGTCTATATCCCATCCATTTTCTTCACAGATTCTTCTCTGTGACATTGTTGGGTTTTATAGACATTAAAGTTGAGAGGGGAGAAGGGTCACCGATGCTCTCAGATTCTGTGTTAAAAATCAGATCTTACCCTATCTGTACTTCTTAATGATTAGTAGATCAAATGTCAATAAAAGGTCTTCTCTTATATTTTCTAGTATCTTGCAGTGAGCTTCAGGCGAAGTTTTCTCTGTGGTTGGGATTCTCACAGATCTTTCTCACATTTATTTTCTGGTTTCTAATAAGACCAAAAGTCATAGGCAGCATTACCTCAGCTGAGGATACTTTCTGATCTACCAGGTTTCATAATACTTGCAGGAATTTAATCTTAGAGACTTCTGCTGTTTGACCTTTTGTCTCATCTCATTGTAATTGATGAATTAATTACAAAATTATTAGGGAGGACGGTCAAGTAGTTGGGCACTTCATCCCTAAAGAGTGAATACATAAACCGTGCTTCATTAGGCAGCCAAGGTAAAAATACATTTTGGTTCACTGAAACAGACTCATAGATTTATTCTTCTTACTACAAGACCTTAATTCACAACCCTGCTGTTGTTACCTGTTGAGCACTGCAGCTTAGACCAGCATATCATAGCTAGATACTGCATAGAACTGATTTGAAAAAACAAGCAGCGTGATGCATTGTACAACTTTGAGCCAATACGTCACACGACAAATTACATGAGTATTTTCACAGTATGTGCATAAGCAGAGAAAGTTGTGGTGGCCCTTTATCTGGGACATGGAAGGACAACAGTTAGTGCAAGTAGAGAAAGAAAGGGAAAACCTGACAGCACAAAATGCAGAATAATTTAGTTTGGAATTGATTGCTGGAGGTCTGTAGACCAATTTCCTGATTGAAGCAGAGGTAACTATGAAGTTACCAGATGTACAAAGCCTTGTCCTGTCCAGTTTTGCAACCATACAAAGGCAGAGAACTCAGTGTCTCTGGGCAGTCTGATAAACAGGGCAAAATTGACAGATCTACCCATTTCCTGATGAAGCCCTAGTCGGCTCATACAATATCCAGGGTCTGTATTTTGTTATTTGTTTTCCTCATATCCATGAGGATCTAAAATGTTACTACCACTGAAATCACTGTACCTAAAGCTTCTATGGACGTCACATCCCTAACCTATTCTGCCATATTCATGAGTATAATGGATAATATGTATAAAAATATTATTAATTTGAAAACCCCTGTTTTGCAATCCACGAAGGATGCCTATCTGTCTCCAGGAAGGCTATTTCATCTCTTAAAAATACCTGTCATACTCAAGCAGTCCTTTTAGGAAAAAAAAAAAAAAAAAAAAAGCACTATGGGGCAGTTGTGCTCCAGTAGTGGATGTTGTCTTCATGATGCAAAGAGGCAAAGACTGTGCTGTTGGCCTGAAACACTTGGAAAAGAGCTGTTCAAAATACAGCTCAAAGGGGGGTCACCTGTAAATAGACCCCATTACCCAATTGTTTCTAACTGACCCATGTCTTCTCCTTTGATTGAATAGGGAGTTGGAATATAGGGCAATTTGCATTACTTAGCATTTTCTTTATGTATCACACATTCTTCAGACTGTTCTTAGGTCTCCATGAACCAGGAAATTTTTATAATATTAAGTAACTTGGCTGGGTACAAAAGACTTAAATACAGCTTCTGGCCCTTCTATTAGCTCCTGTAATCTTAGCAGAAAATCACTGAGCCACCACACCTCAGGAAATAGAGATATGGGCACTTGCTGTCTCAAACTGGGACAAAAGATGTATTTTATGCCTTAGTAAAATACCCAATGGACTGGGAAAGGCTCTTACCTCTTTATAACTGTAATGACTGCACACAATGCAATTAATGTTTTATGTTTTGCTATCCCTAGTAATGCCTGCAGCACCATATTGATTGTTTCTGTTTCAAACAACAGAAACAGATAGCTGAGGACAGCCCATGTGAGCTCAAATGAAAACAGCTGTTTAGCTCCAGTGATCTGAACCTATAGCACTGACGGTCTATTTCATGCAAACTCTTATCACTTCGATCACCATACACGGGTAGCTACTGTACAACCCTTTACTTAGTAAGTGTCTATTTTAAAACTTTTGTAGTCCCAAAGTTAAAAGATATATTTTCGAATATATGAACTTCAGCTTATAGGACTTGTCTGGAAGACAGAAGAATAAGTATATTCATACAGCAAAGCCAGAGGCTGAAAAAAAAACAAACCAGTCTGCATAAAAGCATATTAATAGGCTAACAGTGTACATCTGTTTTCTGGAGCGTGTATTTCTTATCCAAGGAGGATCTTATGGGATTTGTTAAATCACTGATAGCTATTTCATTGTGTTTTCTGAAAAGAGGGGAGGCGTCTGGTCCTCCATGGCTGAGGAAGATCTAAATGGGGAACTGAGAAGATGTGAAGGAGTTATAATGAAGCATTCAGTGACTCTGCTTTGCTAGTTAATTTATTCTGTGATGAAGGCATCCTTAATATACAAAGATGACAATACCTGTAGATTTTTAGCATGTGAAGCATTCAGGTGGGTTAGGATAGTGGCTCATCAAAAGTTTCTTAACAGTGTGTTGTCATTCTGCCTACTGTGTGCTGCTGGATGTACCTTTTTTTTTTTTTTTTGCACCTGGTTATGTTATTTCAGCAGTGTATTTGCAACACAGTTTGTCTTAGCCCACCTATGTGGTGATAATACAATATTTGTCTCATGAGAATAATGTAGCAGAACAGGTAAAGTATCTTTGGTGCCACTTCTTTCCACACTGTGTAAGGACACCCAGAATGCAGCAGAGGTATATAAAAATTTCCTTTTTCTGCCTCATTTTCTATAATATCATGTCTACCTTGTCAAGTAGATAATAGTGTATAAAATCTAGAAAATGTCCAGTAATTGCACAAATAAAGAAACTGGGGTCAGAGCAGGGGTGGATGAGGTTTTGAAGAAAGAAAGGGAGCTTACTTAGGCTCTCCTCCAGGCTACTTTTGTAGATGAAAATGTGGCCTTTGCTGGAAGATACAAAAAACGCTCAGAGAATCAGAATGCCAAACCAAACATCTTTGAGCAAGAACCAGGGGGGCCAGGTTATAGTGCTGAGCTTGTGCCAGTTTGCTATTTCAGAGATGAATAAGGCATTTTGTGTGCAGACAGTCAATAGGCATACCCTGCTTAGTTTATGAAATAGATGGTAGAGAGGTACCTTGCTTACAACTGAACAATTTTGTGAGAATAAAGTAACAGACAATAAAAAGGTCTTTGTTCTAGTGGAGTACAACAAATAGCTGAAAACACCTTCAGTGAGAATCAAGGTCTAAACATTTTTACATTGATGGTGGTAAAATACAAAAGTGAGAGGTTTTCCATTTCTAGATAATTTTAGGAATGTGGTTGCTGCTGAAGACAGACTTTAACAACCTGTCAAAAGTTCTTGTAGCATGGGTGAAATGTGTTAAGACTGCTGAGGTCACACTAGATGAGCAAATGGTCCCTCCTGGCTTCAGAATCTATCAACCTATTAATTAGCAGCTAATTAGCAGCTGGTAGTAATAAGAGGCTATTATCTCACAGCAAATCAGGCAGTAGAAGAACAAGCAATACACACATGGGCACATTATATGACTGAGTAAAACTTATTTTTAATAGCCTTATTTCTGCTATTTAGAGTTAAGTAACATAGGTCCTCTGAGATGTACAGATGAATGTAGACAGAGTTAGTCTAACCTTAAGGGATTCACCCTCCAATCCCCCAAACATTTTGGCCTCTAGCTACAACCCAGAAATGAAGGAAATAAGCCATATACAGTATTTCCATTAGAAAGTTGTGGTTTATTGTTTGTTTTACAAGAGAAATATTAAGTCCCCTTTAGTTCCTTAAGTTAATAACAAAAGTATATGTACCATGAAAAATTTACTTTTGAAAAAAATGACAACATAAATTTTTGTATGCTAATAAAGATAATTAAAAAAAAAGTTTTAACACAGAGCTGATTTTAAATAAAACACACGATGGATTAATTCAAAGCTACTGTAATTATAAAAGCAAAACAGAAGACAAAAAAAATGTATGTTGATTTCACTTTTCCTGTCTTCATCTAGAAGGAACATCAAATTCAATATTGTAGTTTACTTTTCCAACATTTATAGTTGTTAAAATGACAATTAGTTGTATTTCAAGCTGACAGAGATTTCAATGCCGGGGAGAGGGAAAAAAAAAAAAAAAAAAGATTGACTGGAAAAATACTCTAAATTTGCCTGCATTGCTCACTTTACTAGATAAACATTCCTCTACTTTGGACTACAGCAAAAATATCAGTAACTTGCTCACTGTTTTGTACATCCCCAGAAGCACTAGGATAAACTTCTTCTTTCTCCAAGAATTTTTTGCAAATACGTACAATTGCATAACGTCCTTACCTTAAAGAGTAGTTTTAAACAGGAAAAAATAAAAAGAAAATGCAATCCTCATTGATTCCTTTCTGAAATTTCAGAGTTTCACAAGCTAGCTTACTATAACACTAGTTTTTTAAAATAAGGACACATCTACAAAATAAATGACTCACCATTTATTAAGTTCTCTGAAGCTTTCACAGAAGAACATGGAACACCATATTTTCTTCCTAGTTATCTTTATGATTAATGGGAAAAAAAAAATCTGAGTGATATTGACATTTTGATATTGCTTTCCTTAAATATATACATATTTTATTTATCTGATTCCTTAGATCTTGTTAAGGTTTCTTGTCTAGATGGAATAATACATTTTATTTTCATTAATTGAAAACAAGGCTAAGGGTTTGGATTTCCCTTTTTTTTTTTTTTTTCCCTGTGAACATTAGCAAAACAGCATTTTTCTAGTGTTCTCAAAATTCTTCATGGGAATATTGCCCACCCACATCTGATAACATTCTTTCTGCTTGATTTCCTTAGATAAATTTAGCTTCTGGACATACCCTGTCAATTGTCATCCTGGAAATCTGAAAGCAAACTCAGGAAAAGAAATTTTATCTTAGGTTACTCCCAAAATTTAACTCCTAGGCTCTTTTTTTTTTTTTTTTGTCAAAATGAAGACAAACTGAAAGGATGACCCTGAAAATCCATGGTTGGTTAAGCTCTGGACACACCAATCTCCCACCTTAGCTTCTAAGGGATAATAAAGCAGGTAAACACTGTCCTTGTGAGAGTAGCCTTTGTGAATGCCTACATTAACAGTCACATTTTTTGACTATAGATAATAGCATTAATACTCTCCTCATGGGGAAGAGTACCCTGACAGTTCTCCAAAAGCTTCAAATTAAACCTACAATACTAACATATATTCATTTGCCTCTAGACTTTTTTTTTCCTGATATTGAATTTTTGATCTAAATATCTAAATACCAAAAAGGCTCGCACCTTTTACAGACAGTAGCTCTGAATTTCATGTATGGACTAAGCCAGATAGATTGATGTAACATTCTCATCTATTTCACAACCTAACCCTATATGAAAAGGTAAAGAATTAATAGAGAGACAAGAAACAGAAGCCATTTATGCTGCATTTTGTCACCTTTGTTTTCTGTTAATAACTCATCCTGCTCTTGCACATCTGCCTCCCAGTTCTGTCAGAACAGATTGCAAACTTGACAGCAAAAACTTCTTATAAGCAGTTTACCATACTTTCAGCCCTTCCTAATTAGTTAACCATTTCCTTTTTTTTTTTTTTTTTTTAAATTCTTATTTTTCTTCACCAATTTTGGCAGGACAATTGACGCTTCTAGCTTTCTGGCACCTGCTTCTAAGGAGCCAGCACGCATAAACCCCAAACTCTGCAGAAAATGTGTTGTGCTTTATTTATTTATCTATTTATTTTACTTCCCCCAGCAACCTCTAATCTCATAATCCCAGACCTTTACAACTTCTCTGGTTGCAACAAGGGTATAATGATATGGGTTTCACTTCCCAAGAACCCCTCTAAAGATCCCAATTCTCCACAACGAATGCCAAGTGTCAAGCCCACTTTCATGGTCAACACCTGCTCTTGCAATTGTCTGTCAGTATTAGGGAAAAGG
This sequence comes from Cygnus atratus, assembly GCF_013377495.2. Taxonomy (NCBI): domain Eukaryota; kingdom Metazoa; phylum Chordata; class Aves; order Anseriformes; family Anatidae; genus Cygnus; species Cygnus atratus. The sequence continues at coordinate 12,116,753 of NC_066368.1, forward strand.
GATCAAGGTACAGTACTCCCTTATGGGTTCAGGTTATAACAACAAAAAAAAAGAAGCATTGGCGAGTTCATTTCCCAATTCTCAAAGGCAGGCCATGAGCACTGTTTTGTACATGTTGCAGGAGTCTGAACCTGGAAGGGAATACACTTTTGCAATCCTCCAGTTAGTATGGAAAGGAAGAAAAGAAGAGAGAAGAGAAATCACGGAGTCCACAGAGAGACTTACAAAGGAATTAAAACGTATGAGCCAATTTAGCTAAGCAAGAAATAAGGAGAAATTACCACAGCAATAAGGAAAGGTCCCGAACCACAAAAGCAGCAAAAGGAGAGATGTTTCAGGTCATTTCAGGGTCTCTGACCCAGAAAATTTAGAAAGTAGTGACAAGCTAGTAAGAAAAATTCTTTTGTAGGAAGTACTCATAATCTCTAACATTAGTTACATGAAAAAAAGCGTCAGAAGCCTATTGCTTTGTCACATGTAATTTTAAATATTTCAGACAATACTTGAGAATCAGTGGAGAATTATTCTTTATTGGGTGGATATTCAGCATCATTTGTGTTTTTTTCCTTACAGTATTTTGTCATCTGGCCTCAAAATTGCAAGTTCAAGGGGGCTCTGTCATCTTTGTGGTTTAAAAAAATAATGAATTCAGACAATTCTGGTAATTTTGGGGCTGCTTGCACAGTTTCCTTCCAGTTTCATTAGACACCAAAGAGAATAGGTAGTTGCTTCGGTTTTGTGATCCGTCAGGTATTTTAACGGATTTGTCCAATAGACATATCTATAAAGAAGACTTTGATTTCTTCTTTGTTGTCTGTAAAGAAAAAAATATAAAAATAGACAAGGTGTTAAAAAATTGCATTTTATTGTTAGAGAGTAAATGTGAGGTGAGGGAGGAAAAAAAGGATGTTATAATGAGGTGTTTTACTTCTCTTGGGTAAGGACTGAATAAAGGGAGAGAGTATTAGAAAAACAAGAGAGAGAAGAAATAAAAAAAGTGAAAAAGTAAACATGAATTGACAAATAAGAACGAAAACTATTATCATGGCATGTCCTTTTTTAATATGCAGAGCTACCATCATCTGTGATTTAGGAAAGATGAAAGCTAGATTTCTAACTTTGGCTAAGAAAGATTGTCTTGTACTATTTTTTTAATACCAACAGAGTTCAGTTTCAATTGTGCTGAAAAATGGTATGAAGGGAATATAAAGAATGAAACTGAAAAAATAACACACATTACAGCCTCACAAAATTAATTGCTGCACAGCAGGAAAATATTAGGCTAGAAGATCCAGCAGATAGACTGGAGAGATACCAAATTTGTGAACACAATTACTCCAGGGTGAAAATGTCAGAGCCTATTGTACTAAAATAAAAATTCCATTGGTTATGGCAAATAATCACCAACTGAATCAGAAATATTCTGTCTATTGTCCTACTGTATAAACATCACATTCATTCCATCATCCGAATGTATAATCACTGCCCTTGTTTACATAACTTGCGTTCAGCAGAATGTGATTTTTATTTTTTATTTTTTTGCCAAAATATAAAGCACCCCAGTCTTATTAAATCGTAGCTATAAACTCTTTCTTGAGGAATAAAAACAAGCTGCTTTGAAAGGCTGAAATGGCTGTTGGCTCACCCGAAGTGATTTGTAGGGAACAAGGGAACATGCACAGAATGTGGTATTGCACAGAGAGCAGCACCTGCTTCCATGGCTGAGCCAAGGTTGGGTGGATGGGAGCTGTAGATCACACCACAGCGAAGACTGGGCAGGACCAGGCAGACTTTCCAGCTTCCTCCAAAAATTTCAGGGTGGTTTCAGTGGTGAGCTTTACCTGAGCAATGGTATTGCTACTTGCTCATGAGTCATTATGTCCTCAAAGTCTGAACAGCCATTTTCTATTTGTGCTAGACCTCACTCATCCTAGCAGGTGTGTCATTTTGATTACTTATTGTTACAGCAGTGCCTGGTGGCTGAGAACTGAGGAGGCTGCTATTTCAAACCAGGCAACAAATTTATACAATGAGAGAGAAGGTCTGTGCTATTTCTGCCTCTTTTCTATTAGCCAAGACAGCAAATGCTTTGGGTGGCATGACATGACAGGGAATAGGCCATTTTCTGACTTTCAATCATATTATGATTTCATCTGGCTCTGAATCACTACTCTTCTTGTAATGCAAAAGGTAGGAAAGGAAACAGAGAACTACCATTCCCAAGGTCAGACTATAAATCAGTTGCAGACTTTGGAATAGCAAGTAGCCTCCAGACTGTTGGTCATCTGCTCACAAAGCAAGACTGTGTAAGACATTTATATTTTCCTTTCATCATGAGCTTTGTAGAATATGCACTTTGCTACCCATGCAGTGTTGTATATCATAATGAAGAGGTGTTCTGGTGTTACTGTCAATTTTGTCAACCAACAGCTGTCTATTTACACATGGATTAGTATGATTGAATAAACCCTGTCAGGAATGTGATGCAGGCTATTTCTCTAGCACAGAACTACAAACACACTCTTGTCCCCTCACTTTGTGTTCTTTCTGTATATTTTGCAATTAAAAACCTTGAAATATAGAGCACGGAAAAGGAGATTATTTATCCTATTATCTTATATTCTAAAGTCTCATCCTTATAACATAAATAGAGATTGTTAATATAATTTCATATTTGATTGCTTTGGCCTTTAGAATATCATCTATTTCCTTTGATCATGGAAAGCTACGCACCTTTCATATAGTGCTATGCAAAAAGCTACGTGATTTATTTCAATATGAATGTCCATGTAAAATATGAATCACCACATCAAGGAGCTTTGGCAAAGCCATGTTTTCTTGTGATTACTGCTGGAGAATGGGAGGTGAGACACCCCCATTCTCAGTCCTGCTCTGTCATTTATCTGCATTGCTTGCTTTAAGACTTGACGTTCTTATCTCTAAGAGGGGATAATAATGCTAGTGGATCAGGAGGCTTAATGAATCTAAAAGTCCTTTAGAGCTTCATGGATGAGAAAGACCACAGAAATTCAAAGTATTATTATAAAATCCCTTAGTGACTGCTCCACTGGGGAGTTCATCTGAAAATCCTTTTTTCCCCTCCCAATCTGCTGTAGGGTAAGTGGCTGAGTAGGAGCTTTCAAAGGAAGGAGTCAGCAGGTGAAAGAACTAGAGAAGGCCTTTGCAGTCAGTACGAAGAAAGAAAGGTGCCCTACTAGCTCAGCAGTCTTTGCAGCCTCTACAAAGAAGGGCAGGAGTCATCTCAGGCACATGGATGGGTCTCCTGTCTGCCTGGCTGGCACAGTTCTGGGAGATAAGCACAGAAGGATGAGCCAGGGCCTTTGCAAGAGGCAAGTGAGAGCAATGAATGAGTCAGCGCTAGAGACTGGTGGTGAAGGCAAAAGTGCTAGGAATGGGTTGGCAACACTGTCAGCCACGGACTCTTCCTTCCCAGGTGGCCTGTCAGGGAAAACAGGCAAGATGTGACATCCTCTCCCAAAATTCATGGACCCCCCAGCCTTGAGCCTGTCATCAGGCTGAGGTTGCCTGACTCAGTTTTCCTCAAACAGGCTGAGCTCCTCAAATTGGTTGTGCACTTTTTCCTGTACAGAACACACCATTAACCCGAGGAAAAGTTTACCTAGCAGGACATATGCTCCACCTCCAGAAATTGTGGGGAAAGAATATTTTCTCCCCCTGTATACAAGAAGCAAGTGGTTTCCCATTGAGTGGTGTAGGCAGTCAGATCACTGCTCTAGGGAATCACTTAGTTTTAAAGATTCAAAGGATATTTGAGGCTTAAGAGTTGTTTTACAGAGTTCCTGTACTATGCTCTGATCATTTACCATACTGTTCTCAGAGTTATTCAACAGCTTTATTAATAGATTCCTTGGGTCAGATATTTAAATGTGTGTAAAGCTTGACTTATTCACAATGAAGCAATGACAATGAAGCACTCATTTTATAGCAAATTAGCTGCAATTAGAACCAAGGCTTTTTTGTTTGTTCTCTGAAGGATAGCTAAAACTTTGTGATCAGAGATAAACATTTATAATGTACCAATGATGTTCTCCTTTGATTCCTGTGGGGTTCACAGTATTAGACTTACAGAGCAAAGGGTAGAAATCTTAAATGGAAAGCTGTATTGCAGAGCCTAAAAGTAGACAGATCTCTAGCTGAGACTGCAGGGTACATTTTGGACTGACAAAGGACTTGTGCTCAGATGTGTCTAGGGCCCTGGGAGTAGCACAGGATTTTTACTGATCACTAAGGCAGTGGGACTTTCATTTTGCTCCCCTCACCTCCAGCAGCCAAGCCATTTCTAACAATAGCCTGTGGCCCTAAGCAAGGATTTTGAGTAGTCCCTTTGGCTCAGATTCACAAAGAACTTGAGATTTTACATTCCTGAGCCACTTTTTGTCTCTTACTGTGAATTGCTCTGGGTACCTGTCATATAAATAGTGGCCTGATTAAACCCCTTACATATAAAGGTTGCCACATATTCGGTGAAAGGCTGTGGGGTTAGGGTAGAAGCAAGGTAGAAAATAAGGTAGAAACAGTGTGTACAAACTGGGGATTATTCTTCACCCCCCATTTTCTACACTTAGATGATTACAGATCATCTATGACAAGATGATTGACTCTGTAGACAAGGCAGGACCAGCAGGTATCTTTCATCTCTACTTTATCAATGTTTTTAACAATGTCTCCCATCGATTTCTAGTAGCCAAACTGCAGAGATAGGGACCGGATTTCAGTACAAAAAGTACAAAATTGGCTAGGCTGTTCCAATACAGCTATCTGAAGTCTATATGACTGCCACCTATGAGTAGTGCTGCTCCTCAGGTGTCATGGAGCAATATCATTTGACTTCTTTATTGATGACCTACTTGATGGTAAAGAAGGCCCCATCAGCAAGGTCACGTGATATTTTACAGGTGAGGGAGCTGTTGCTAGCCTGGAGGGTAGTGCTGCTGTTCAAAGGGACCTTGACAAGGTGGAGGAGTAGGCTGACTGGAACTTCAGCAAGCTTAAAAATGTCAAATGCAAATTCCTGCACCCAGGAGAGAATAACTCCACACCACTCAGCAAGCAGGGAACCAACTGAACAGGGAACAATTCTGCAGAAAAGGACACACACATCCTGGCAACCAATAAATTGAATAGGTGTCATCAAGGCATCCTTGCAGCAAAAGAGGCTGAGTATTGTTCTCTCCTAACAATGAAGTGGTTGAGATATATATATATCAATCACATATACATGAATTACATGTATAATTAAAGTAAAACCACCTATCTGGTGTTCCAGGACAAGCAGTGAAAAGTGCTGTCTCCTCTATATATTGCCAAAAAATTTAACACAGGTGAGCTGCATTCTTCTGCATTTACCCTTGATTACACCATTGATTTGATGTTGGTTGCCAGTGAGGCTTCATAATGAACTCAAGAATTTATCACCAGAATTAAGTGAAGTGAGTTCACTAGCTTAGTTCCAAATGTGTTTCATAGCACACAGGTTCTCCTCACTGCAATTTGCATTATTGGCAATTCTCCCAACAATACTGTATGAGGATGAGAATTGCAAGTCAAGCATATATTTGTTTTAGTATCACTTAGGCAATTTTTCATTGCAAGGAAGGATTTGTTTTCTCAGTTTAGATATCACTGTGGTTTAAAGAACCTTAAAAAAAAAAATCAAATCTATTTCAAATTGAACTCCTAAATTCACTAGGCAGAAGATCAGTTCCAGAAGCTAAGGGGCTGAATCACGAATATAGGCCAAAAATGGATGCCCTTATATTGAGTCTGTCAGGTCTACTGATGCTTTTTAACACCATATAAATCTTAGTTAATAGTTTGTGTTTTCTTGTTTTTTTTTGTTTTGTTTGTTTGTTTGTTTGTTTTGGTAATTTGAAACCACCATCAGCATCTTTCTCCAGCACCTGTAAGGAGCCAATGAAGAAATGTATACCTAGAGTTTGAGAAATGACCATAATCAAAGCTGTTCTTTCACTCAAGATACCCTCTGTATTCAAGATGGGTTTGAATTGATGTTTGTTTGTTGTTGTTGTTGTTGTTGTTGTTGTTGTTGTTGTTTTCCATTAGGAGCCAAAAAGCACGTTCTCAGGTCAAGACAAGTATGTTCTAGTAAAATCCTAACAAGTCCATTCATACTTGCTATAACAGAAACGCAAAGTCCATTTTCTCCCCCATAGCTGTAGGTTTTAAAGATCAAATGATTTCCCATGATTTAAAATTTAAAGGAAGTATTCTGGGGGATGTGAGAGGAGGAGGAGATTCAGTACTTGGGTGTCATCTTCCACATGACGCCTAACCATGCCTTGCATTTGTCTTAGGACCTCTAAATGACTAGTAAGAATTGTCCCACAAGGCCCAGATACAGGGCTTGATTTGGAAAGATGCCTGAAATTGCACTGGCAGATGATTAAAGGTTAAAACTAACCAAGTCATAAATCCTAATGTCCCTGTTTGTTTAATCCTCTTCTATTTCACCACCGCTTTCCTGTGTAAATACTGTTACTGAATTGGGAACTGGTTTACCTTGATTTTCTTATTGTAATAGACCGGTGTTACTGAACAAAGCAGAGGTAATATGACTATACTAATTGGAGATGTCAGGGCATTGGGGATTTCATTAGCTACTGAGAAATGGACTGGGAAACATCAAACACCTCCTCTTGCCTCTTCACACTCCTTATCTGTAGAAAATGAAAGGCTGCTTAAGCCCATCTGTATTTTAGTAGAGCTTAAAAGTTGGTACCAAAGGAGGCATCGTGTCAGATCATGTAACATGGAAGCTGAGTTTATTTTGTAAAACAAAATATTAGAATAGGATCAAATACACTCTGAAAGAGAACGCTTCATCTAAGACTGTATTTTATGCAGTCAAAAATAACCAGAATCTCTCAAGAGAAGAAATTGGCAGATAAGCTAATATATATGCACAAGAATATATTTTCAGATTTACAAAACTTTCAGAAGTCTCTTGTCCACTCACTTAATCAAGGAAGCAATGCAGGATTTTCATACAACTCTGCTGACGCAATGAATGAGGAAGCAGGACTCCTGGGTTGGTGTGTGAGCTCCACTGCTGTTTGCCTTTAGGTAAAACACCATTCTGGTCCTAAACCAGCACTTTTCTAATCACAGAGCATTGGTTCCCCTCTCTACTTTTTATAAAGTGTTTTGATATTAAAAGAGAAAAAGTATGACAGAGGCTAGATTCTGCAAACCTTTGGCATGCAACTCAGATTTCTATGCAATGTGGGCTTATTGGAAAAATTTTGATCCCTTAAAACTGATTGTTTTTGTTGAAATGTATCAATTTGGAGAAAGCTCCCCTCAAATCAGTTGGAATTTCAGACAAGTGAAGCACGAAAGAGATCTTATTCATCATTTTTTACTGCCAGAGCTGCTCCTCTTTATCTGAATAATGAATTGCAGGAGGCTGACTTGACAATCCGCTGGCTGAGACACTCAGGTAGGTGCCCAGAATAATATCCTCCTTTGAAAAGGCAGAAGAGGGCTTGGATCCTGCATTCCCCCATTGCCAGCTGTGCATATTAACTTGAGTGTTTTGGCATAGTTTACGCTCACAGTGTTCCCAGCCTTGGGCAGGAGATGAGTTCTCATCACCCATTTCTCGAGTTGGGCAGTGAAAGTTATGATTGAGTGTGTTTCTGAGTTAAGCTGAGCGCTCTCTGAAGAATCATCTGCTCATCGTGCAAATTTACTGCTGCTCTTCTTACTAATGGATATGTATTTCTACTCTGGTGCATCTAGGAGTGTCTAAGAAGAAACAACAATACTCTTCTTCAGTAGGAATATTGAATGAATGCTTGTGATAATAAAGATTTACTATGAAATTTTGCTTTGGAATGGAGCTTCTATGAAGTTATTGGAGAGTTTAGTTTAGACAGCCATGGATAGTATTTCATTCTTGTTGACATTTCTGTGACATCAATATGAGCCAAGACTATTAATTCATGCTCAAATTAATAGAGAAATAAGAATATTTTCTTTTTAAATTTTGTCTTAAGTTCAGAGAAAATTTAGTGATCAGAATTAAATCTTCTCATGTTATGTTCTGGTTATCCTCAGCTGTGATTACTTGTTGGATGATCTTTTAATACAGGGAGATGTTACAAAGCAAAAACAACTCAGTTGCAGTGACTCAGCCAACAGATAAATTTGCTTCCAACTCTAGGATAAAATTAGATTTGTTCTCAGAAAGTGACCATTCAAAAAATCCTGGTCCCTGCTGAGAGGAGTGTTGTTCACTTGTTAAGTATCACTTTCCTCTCCAAAGCACTATTAAATCTTTACTTCAGTTACAAACCCTTTCCTTTCTGAGACACTATAACAGATTTTGTCCCAGAATTTTATGGAGATTACCCTCACTGCAAGCCTTTTTTTTTTTTTCTTCCAAAGAGAAAGCTTAGAAATTAATTGATCAATTATTTTCTGCCATGAAATAATAATTAATTTTAAGAGGAAAAGTTTTTTGACCAAAAGCAAATTTCTCTGGAGAAAAATGATCATTTCTAACCTGGAATTTTCAGTGAAAAGAACGAAATAATAATAATACATTTTTTCCTCCAACATTAAATTAAAAAAAAAAAAAACTTTTTTTTTTTTCATATAATGCTTTCAGACACCCATTGTTGGCTTGTTTAATGAAAAAAAAATATATATATTTCTCCACTGAGGTTTTGTTGTATGAGCTTACACCATATTCTTAATATTAGTTTGAATTCCCTGGGATCTAAACTGGTATTGTGGAATCCTGTCAATACTGAATAATGTGTTTGTTGCTTATATAGCATTTTATTTGCTAACCTTTTCTGTGACATATAGTTCCAACTTGTACAGCTACTTAATAAGGACTAAGTTAAGATTTATAGGAAAGATTAATAGTTATTTTGACAAGTCTTCCTTTAAAAATATATATTTTTTCTCTTAATACTGAAATGTTTAAAATATCCCACAGAGATAAAGAGAGAAAAAAAAAAGGCCACACGTCATCAGTTTATCACCAAAGAAAATATCACAAAATAGCCCATAATTATGGCAAATCAAATATAAGTGAGCCCATAAAGCTAACTGCTTTCTTTCAACATGCAATCAGTAAAAAAATAAAAAATAAATAAAAGAAAATAAAAGAGAGAACATGAGCTGAAAAATCCATTAATGCTGTAATTCAACAAAGCTAAACTTTTAAAAGTGTATGATTAAAACTTTTTGAGAATCTAAACAAAGTTGTTATTTTTTTCCATACTGAATAACAGTATGTAATAAAAGCTACATAAAATATGAAAACCCTAGTTTTGATACACTGGATAGCCAACAAGTGTATCTGTACATATTTCTTTATTAATAATTCTGCTTTCTTTTAGTAGTTGGCTTTGGATGAAAGTCATGATGCAAAGAAAAACCATGACTGTAAGCTATAAAATCAACAACTTCTAGCGTAGATAAGGGAATTATTTTGACTGGTGCAGCTCTCCACAGTTACAATTTTCAGGGTTAATTGTTAATGCAAATCCAGTCAGGCCAAATGTGGGATTATGATACAAAAATGCAGCTCTATCTGCATAGTATCAAATGTTAAAGCACTTAGCACTTTACATCCTTGCCTTTTATAATGCATGTGTACACCACATTAAAGGAGAGAAAGATCTCACTTCAGAAATAACTTAGTCTTAACTGTGAACTTTTATTGTCCTCCCATGAAGAGTGGCCTTCTTCAGAGAAGGTGTGTCCAGCCATCTGTTTGCAAGGGACACTGTCAACTTGAAATTTGTTTGTTGTTATTGTTGCCTTATTTCAGTTTCAAAAACTTCAAATTTTCCAAATCTGGCAGCAGACGCAGACTAACAAATTCGTGTCTGTCAGCCCACTATTCCCCAACAAGATGCCTGTGAGCATGCTGATTATACATATGTAACTAATTAGTGCCATGGTTAGTATAAGTTAATGGATTGATTTACTTCCAGATCCAGTTAAGTGGCAACCTCATGCACACACGGAGTAGCAGACACTGCCCCATGATTTCCCACTGAGTCTTGCCAGCCAAGCTGGTGACACCAGACTTCCCATCTCCTAATCACAGATTGCCTCCTAAAAGGTGCGAAGGGGGGAAGCTGTTTCAACATGGGGGAGAAAACATAGCACTCTTTTTTGATGGAAGGGATGGCTGTTCCTTACTGTAAAACCCATACCCATTTTGCTGCTTTGTTTCCTTTTCATGAAGTGCTAAAGGCCGCTGGCACTGTTTTAATGGCCCGTCTGGTTGAACATAAGCAGCAAACTTTTGGCAGAGTGTAAAAGCCAACTCTTCATCTATAAAGCCCCGTATGTCTGTGGTGCCAAATATCTTTCACACTAGTCCTCCTTACTTCCGCCTAATGATAAGTGATGCCCTTGCACTGGCTATGGCCAAAGAGGCCTGGTCAAGTCCAAGAGTAGCAGCTGCCTTTTTGTGAGGTGACAAGGTTTGGGCAGAGGAAACATCATCATCGAGGACAATGTCTCTACTGTTCCTGGCATTCACTGGTAAAGACCAAAGTGACACTTGGCCCTCTGTAGGACAGTAGTTTTCATAAAAAGTACTTCTCCCATGATGCCTCTGCATGCTCCTCTCAGGGTCAAAGGGCAGATTTGAAGTCTGCAGGTGCAGTCCTCACAGCCTGGACTCTCACAGATCCTCTTGGGGAAAAAATCATAATTCAGGGGCAAAACTCCTCTCAGGGTGAAGTAAATATTAATATAAGTCAGATCAGCCAGCAAGAGGCTGTAGTTCTCTCCACTGACAGAGTTCTGGAGGTAGCTGCAGGTGTACTGTAGGCCTCAGGGCCTCCTCACCTCAGCTCTGTGCCATAGAACTAAAGACCCACAGAAGAGGGCCCAGCATAGCACTTAATTCTGAGAAATAATTTTACTGGGCTCTAAATGCCAGGCAGGGAGAGCCCTGAGTGTTCCCAATAAGTTTACCATGAACCACTGAGTTCCTTCTGTAGGGCCATGAGGGGAAAATCCAGCTGTGGCATCTTCCACACATATTCAGCCTTTCTCAACAACATGCAGATGTAGTAGGAAATTGAGAAATCAATTTTTTATGTGTATTGTTGTACCCTACACACACAAACACATACACACATATACATACACAATTGCATGTGCACATACAGAGTAGTGTATCCTGACAGCTTTGTTTCCCATTTCTCACCAATAACTTTCTAGTACACTGACAAATTCGATTCAAATTTGACCAAAAGATAGCGATCTCATTGCCAACTCATAAGTGACAAAGAAACTTTGTAGAAGAGTATCCCCAAGGACTCTGTTAATTCCATAAAAAAATCAGTAAAACAAGTGGTACAAATTCACAGGGATCCAGCCATTTTTCTACTAATCATTTTAGTATTTGTTTCTGATGATCTAGCATTCCTCTCTGTTAGAAAGCAGATACAATGAGGGAGCCAGTGGCTATGTCTAATCTGCTGTGCAGTCTGGGTTTGTCAAGCACTGTCTCATGTAAGCCCTCAGTTCTCAGTTCCTTGTATTCTGAGTGAGGAAAAGCAGGGTTTGCAAGTGATACGTAGTGCTGTGACTTCATGAATCGTGCTTGGTCTCTAATAAGCAAACTCTTTCTCTGGAAATGAATGAAACCATTATCATGCTATGTAGGCTGGAGAACTGCATCTGCCTTTTCACCCCAGATATTGGCAGTTTCCAGTGAATGTTTCATCTGAGCAACATGATGGGCAAGGCCTGACAAAGAGCAATATTCTGGGTCCTTTGAAGCTGAGTCTTTCTGAGAAAAGCTTTTCTAAAGCAATGGCACAAGAATAAAAACACATTCTCAAAAGACGTGGTGCACATTAAAGGCTTCACTATATGTCTGCTGAAAAGATAAACTTACCATTTCCATTTTTATTGTAGAGCAGTGCTTATGCATATACTTAATGAACACTTTTTCCTGCACTGGTATCTACATGATCTAGTTATTGGGGACAGAGGTGTACAAGTGCTAAAAATGGTCTGAATGTTTAAGTATTGTGCTGAAATATCATATATTAGCAACATATTTTAAAGGATTTAAAGCACTAGAAGGACTTCAGGGTGACTAATAGACTTTTAGAGAATGAGTCAGGAAAATACTTACATCAAAGAATTTCTTAACTGCAGGCCTAAGATACATCCTTACCTGCTTTATTCAACCAGGTCTTCTGCTGGACTACTTGTCTATCACAAAGTGTTTCTGAGGCAGTATATAGTTAATTGAATTATTTGTAAGCTTCACATTAAATTTGTACTTAAGGACATTGCTGAATCGGGGATTTAATGAGCAAACAATTAAACAAAGGAATCATGTGCATGGCTTGAGCCAGGAAGCAGGAGGCAGGAATCCAGAGCTTTTTTCACAGCTCTGCCTTTGGGAAAGTGAGATTAATCTTTATACTTATAATAGATTTTGAGCTTTCTCTGCATACTGTTGTACCTCAGGCATCCAAGATATTATTAGAAATAATAATCAAATGTCAGTCTCATGCTTATTGTACTTATCCATTGTGAGATTTAGTTAATTAGTATATTTCACAAGCTTTGGGGTCCTTTGGCAAAGAAGGTCATGCATCTACTTAGATATTTAGAAAAGTGCAGACTATTATTATTCAAATGTACTAGAAGTCTTATCAGTCAGAGAGAGATGGGGGGGGCTGAGGCTGTGGTAACACCTCCAACTGTTAGTGTGGCCACCAGTCACAGAAGATGGATTCAAACTTTCTACTACCAAAATGACAAAAAAAAAAAAAAAAAGCAACCAACAAAAGACAACTATACATATATAAAAGTTCAATTTAAAAGTTAGGACAAGCTGTGCTAAGGTCAGTAAAGGGAAGGCAGCCAGGTGGCTTGAGACAGGTCCTAGCTGTAGATTCTTTGGCACCTGAGAAACCACCAAAATTCTACCTACTCATGCCCCTATTTGGGACATATATAAGGTTTACCTTTTCTGTTAGTTCTCTAGCAGCTAAAGCACACAGATCAACATTACCGCTTTTAGCATAGCGGGGCACTGTGGAAGCATCACTATCTCACATTTATATAGCTTATCTTGAGATTTCTCTGTGAAACTTTTTAGAAAAGTGTGGTTGATACTAACCAGCGGATTCACTAATGATGGTGAGGGGAGAGCTGGGTACAGGTAGACAGACACATTGGAGGGACCTCTTTCACTTAAAGAAATCTGCGAAAGAAGTCTGTTAACCTTTCTCTTGTTTATCCATCAGTGTTTCAAATCTTTTTGTCCTATGACTATTTAGCATTATAAAAAAGTCATGTGCACTTGTCTGAGGTCCAAAATTTAGATTTCATGTTAAAAACAAACAGCAAATGTGACCAAAAACTAGGAGTGAACTAACAGGAGGAGAGAAATATTTGTAACATTTGCATTCCCAGCTAGTAAGCAACACTGGGTGCAAAGTCAAATAGTGGAACAGCTCAGCAGGAAAAAAAAAAATGTAATCAGTCAGCACAACTTTTTCCTGCAGGACTAATATCTGTAATGATAATCAAATGTGTGCAGGAGTTCATATGGTTCCAATCTTAAATCTGGTAAAAAGTCAAGGATTGCAAGATGCAAAACAGGTTGAGGAATCAAATATTGATGGGCAGGTGGAAGTAAATTCAATTCTTTGAATTCTTTCTATTTTTTGCTACTTTGAGCCCTGGTCCTGAAAAAGGCTTATGCATATTAGTAGTCTACTTAAGCTCATCAGTGTTCAGATTTTAGGTTTGGAAAGGCCCATTTTTATCATCTGGTCTGACCTGTGTAACACAAACCAGAGAATTCCAGCCGATAATTTCTGCAGTTCAATAGGCTGCTTATTGACTTGATCCTCTGAAATGATGAGCTTTCTGGCCTCAGTCCAGCCAACTGTTTGAAAGTGATCCGCTTTAAGAGGGAGAGAATATGACTACCCACAGCTTAAAATTACTCACAAGCATACCTGTCTTACTTGATTGGATTCCAAACTGGTTGTCTAATGAGGAACTCAATCCTTCGTGGCAGTAAGAGGTGGATTTATGCCTGCAGTGCTGGACCCACAATCAAGGTAGATGAGACTGCACACATATTCACTCAGCATACAAAGAAAAGATTGCTTACAGGGCTGTTCAGAACATAAACTCAAAATATGCAATTCTGCAAATATTATGTTGTTGGAAAACAAAAACACAAACAAACAAGAAAAACAAACAAACAAAAAGGTTTTGAAGATGTGTTGTTCAATGCCACTCTTAACGGTATTTCTCAGGCTTGGAGGAGACACCTTGGATAATTTCAAGGATCTTGAAAAAGAGCTCACCCAAACCCCAACCTTCTCCGCTTGGAGGGGGCATTGTAACAAAATGTCATTCCATTAGAGCTTTGAATTTAGTTCTATGCAGAAATAAAGCAATGGTGACATTCTGAAGTAATTTTAAAAGGGAATCACCAGTCTCCTAAAAAAGCAGACTCCTTGTTTTCTTTTCTCTCCGTCCTTTTAAATGGGCTGTTATACTCATTCCCTGCTCTCTGAGACTGTGCCTCTGCCAGATGATTGCTATTTTCTATTTTGAGTACATTTACAAAAACAAGAAAAGAAAAACTGCTTGTTGTTCTTTAATCCTTGAGTTCAACAGACTATCTGGGATTCCAGTCTGAAATGTCAAACTGCTTACATCCACCTGCAGAACAAAGTTTAATTTTCAAGTAGTTTATTTATTTATCTATTTGGCTGGGTTAAGAGATATCCTAGTACCTGTCATATTCCTTGTTAAAGCTTTTTGGTAAAAGGACTTTGAAGCACTATTCATAAATCCCATTCTTAAATAGCATTCCTTTGAGGTAGAAAACAAATGAGCAAAGCTCTGTTTTTCACTGCTCACTAGATTTTCATATCTGGAATGAGCACAGGGATTTAAAGTGAAAAAAATATATATTTAAAAAAAAATCATCAACTCCAATTGCCTGCAATATCTCAAATACTGTCCCTATGTTTGCATTTAGTTCCCATTCCAACACTACACTTGTGTTCAGTGCAAAAATCCTCAATTAATCTCAATAAACCTGTTGTGAGTTTTGTCCATCAGAAGTGTAAAAGTGTACATATATCATGGTCTGGATTCAGTTTCTTCACCTGTGATTGTCCAAAGAACAGTTTCCTCTTCCAGAAGGTCATCTAAGTTTCCTGTATAACTGAGTCTCTTCCACTCGTTTGGCTTAAAAAAAAAAAATTAAAAAAAAATTGGAGTATATTACCCCTTGAAAGTGTGATCTCTCTTTGGACTATACAGGAAGCCAATGCTATACTCGAGACACGTATGCTCCAGAAAGCTGAACTTAGTGAGTTTATTCCTGTTTCCTTTGGAAAGCCTCACAATTGTGTTCATCTTCAGTTGAAAAGCAAAAACAAACAAACAAAAACCCTGCAATAAGCTGTTTTCCTTTTTTCTTGGCTATTTTGAAAGACAGATGCTCACTTGATGTAAAACTTAGATCTAGTTAACAGTTCTGAATCATCTCCGATGACAAAATTTGCAGAAATAAAAAGTTACTTCAATGTTCCTATTAGAAATAATTTGAAGGATTTTCATTTCAAAAATGTAAAAACATTTTATGTAATCTTTGTACTGTAACCATGAATTCATTTTCCTAGGGTATGTAAGTATTTAACTCTTCCAAGATGATACATTAACATCTAACATCAAAATGTAAATGTTGAACATTATTAAAATTTTTAGAAAAAAAAAAATCACAAGGAATATCCAAATTTCACTTTTTCGTTTTGAACAGAAGAGCAGAAATTCCTGGGGGGAAAAAATAATAAAAAAATACTGTCTTTAGACCTGACTTGTGGGTAGCACTGCTCAGATTTCTTTTAGGTGAATGTTTGGCACTTCAGCTGTGGCAAAAAGAGACCAGCATAAAAATTGCTTCTTATGTTAATATCTGTACAGCCATTTCATTTAGCCTCATAACAAGTCAGGGAGCAGCTTATTTCCACAGTGGTCTGAGAGTACAGCTACATTAGCAGAAGCAATGACTTCGCAGTGCCATAATGTAACCAGTTATGGCTCATCAGCAAGTGTCAATAACTGCGTGTAGTCTGTGCGCCTGGATGTGCTTCTAGCTCTGTGCAAATGGGATGAAAATTCTTCATAGCAGATGGAAACCTGTCAGTTCCTTTTTACTAAACTGCTTTCTCATATCATTGATCCTTCCTTTTTTAAAAATCCAACTGCTTCAATAAAATCACAGGGTGAGTCAGATAGGAACCATTTTTCAAAGTATTTGTTGACTCTTATTGCAAATTTCAGTTGTTCCCTAGAAGATGGCCTCCTGGTCAGGAGCCCAACATCTCCTAATATCCTGCTTAGCTTGAATGCCAAAAGTGGAGAAGAAAAAGTTTAGAGTCTAACCCTTGAGACTCCAGAGCACTGGGAATTGAGCATTGAGAGTTTTACAGTATTTATTTTCCTTGTCGCTGTAATGAGAAGCAGGCTCCTGTAACTGCAAGGGAAAAAAAAAATCCCAGAAGACAAAGTCCCTCAGTTCTTCTCAGTTTTCAGAGCTGGTTCTGCTCTCCCCCAGTCCAGAGCAGGCTCTGCATTTACTGCTGTGTAGCTGAGCCAAGGAAGGCAAGGATGGAGACAGCAAGAAGCTGGAGGGAACGAGCCAGTAATGTTGTCTGAGGTGTGGTTTCTGCATTAGCTAAAATATAAAACAAATATATTTTAAAATAAAATATTAATATAAATGATAAATTTTATATTATTTAAGTGTACGTCACTGGAGAGGAAAACAGGAGAGAAAAAGTAGAATACCTTCTCTGCCAAGTGCTTGTCTTGTTCAGATGCCTGGCCGAAACTGGGGTTTGTCATGTAATCAATCCTCCAAGTCCAGGAAATAAATTATGAATGTGTAATGCCTGTGGCTCTCTGGAGCTTTGCTACCAAAGTCCACTTTTGTGTCAGGGAATCATAGAAGATCCTGAGTTGGAAGGGACCCACAAGGATCATTGAGTCCACCTTCTAGCTCCACACAGGACCACCCAAAAATCAGACCATATGTCTGAAAGCATTATTCAAATGCTTCTTGAACTCCAGCAGGCTTGAGGCCATGAACACTTCCCTGGGGAGTCTGTTCCAGTGCCCAACCACCCTCTCGGTGAAGAACCTCTTCCTAACATCCACCCTGACCCTCCCCTGCTGCAGCTTCGTGCAGGTACGCTTCCAAAACCTCTTCAAGCTCAGCACTGAGCAGGCTGCCATCAGAAGTGCTGGTTTCACCTCACAGCTGCTCAGTTTCTCCTTGTGTTGGCCAGCCAGGACTCGCACCACACCAGCTCAGGCCACTGCCCTAGCACAGGCTGGAGGTGGAAAAGTCAGCTCTCAGACAGCAGCTCCAACAGCAACTGCTTTTGTTCTCAAGACTAACTTCATTCAAAGCCACACACTGGGACTTTTGTTAAGCCCTTTGGTCCAAAAACAGTAGGGAAAAAACAACAACAAAACAAAACAAAACAAAAAACAACATAGAGATCTGAATCAAATGAAACTTTATAAGTGACAATTCCTTACAGCCATCCACTATAACCATGAGGTGTCAGAGCATCAGTCAAAAAAAAAAAAAAAAAGAATAAGAATCAACGTTTGCTTGGTCAGCCAGATGTGATAAAACTGATTGACATCCCTCTTTCCTTCTGGGAGGGTGAGTGTGCTCGTCTTCAGCTTGCAAAAGAATATCTCATGCCACTAACTTCCATGGGTAATAAATCCTGGGTTCAACAGGCTTGTCATCATGTGGTGGTAAGTCACCACCCACCTTATAATGAATGGCATTAATTTGGTTTTGAAGGAACAGAATTTGCATATTATGTCTCGTGGGGTTATAAACAAAGAGTGAATCCGATACATGCTGCACAGACAGCTCACGTGGGCAAATAAAGCAGATTTTATGCATGGATGAAATCCCAGAGGGAGCTGGGAATTTGTGCTATTGCCAGTTAATCTCAGGGCTTAGGAGCTGGAAAAGAACAAGGGGAAATAGTTTAAGCACCTGTCCCAGCTGGTAGCAGTGTCTTTGCTTTGGGGGGATGTGTACACACGTGCACTCATCCACCCCCTACCACCCCCCCCTCCCTCACATACCATACCTTCGAAAATGCTGTATAGCAGCGATTCCTATAAAGTCAGGGGAAACATCTGTTCACCTGAATATTTATCAGCCAGGCCCGCTTGTGGGCACAGCATGTGTACACATGACATTTTCTCCTCTTCTTCCCTCACTTTATTCTCTGTCTGTCAGTGATCCTTCCTTCCTATGTTCTCAAGCTTACAGATGTCACGGCAGACAAGTGGCTCCTCCTGGTCCCCTCCTTTCATGGCAGTGGCAAGAGGGCAAGGAGAACAGCACAGGCATCTTTTGCTCCCTATTGACTTTCCTGTTCTGCCTTTGCTAAGACTGGGAGCATGAGCGTTCAGTGGACATGTATGTCTTGTGCCACGGTCAAAAAGCGTGTTATGAAACCGATCGCTCATGGAACCTCCACCATCCAGGCCTGCTGCTTTTGTAAATGCAAAATCAGGGTAGGAAACAGTTTGTGTCCATAGAGCTGAGCGTGGAAAAGAAGAAGTAGCCCAAGTCTCTCAAAAAACAAGCTATTTGTGAGTCACTGTAAAACAGACATTGGCACAGACATACACACCAGTTACCCACACACACGCAGAGAGCGAGCTTTTCCTTTCCATCTTCCTTTTTAAAAAAAGATCTTGCCCTATGTCTTTGAGTTAAAAACAAACAGGGAAATGAACACAAAGATAGTCATTTAAAATTGAAATTATTTTTTTACTGCCACTCCATCACTTCTGTTCCAAGTAGCTGTTGAACATTACCCTGTCAACTCTTCAAGTATTTAACTACAAAATACTCTTCATAAATAATGTAGGAAGATTAACTAAATGGTACATAATTACTGCAAATTTCGAGTCCCGTTGCAGAATATATTTTATCCATGATTACAGTACTTACAGACTTTCCAAACACTCTCTTGTATATTTGACAGTAAGCCATGGGAAAATTTCAGCTGTCTATAACTGCTTTTCAGAATCTATAATAACTTAGATTAACATGTTATTAAAGACTTCGATTTAGGAAACACCTAATACATTTTTCTATTTTTTTTCCCTTCCATTTAAAGATTAAAAAAAAAAATGCTTGAGATTGGAGTTGTAAAGTGGAAGTTTTTAAAGTTGATTGTGGGTTCACAACTCTGTAACAAGGTACTTTCACTCTGGCAGAGACTCAAACGAGACAATTAACAGGAGCAATGAAGCAATTCAAAGAGAGAGTTGTGGGGCTTTTTAATTGGTGCCTCAGAAAGCCAAAGTTCCTTCTATACAGAAAAGAAAGGAGCCAGGGAGTAATTGCCTAGCCATTTCTGCAAAAAGTGTTTGAAATCTCAGTTAAATAAAAGCTTGATCTTAGCACAGGAAGGTCATGATTCTCTGGAATTGTAAAGATGTTCCTCCCCTGCAGTGGCCCATTAGTGATTTGAAAGACTTTACACTGGCCATTACAAGGTACCAAATGAATGCCAAAATAAGAGCTAAAATGTGGACTGAGTACAGCTCCTGTTGTGTAATATGGGAAAATCTCTGTTGATTGCAACAGCAGCTGGGCCTATCTTTATTGCTGATTAAATAACCGTAGTATCTCAGCACTTTCAATCTTCACTGTGTTGATGTTCACAGTACAAATGTAATGTAGGTAAGAACAATATCTCCACTTCCAATAGAGATTGAGTTACCATTCCCAGAGGAGCAGAAGCTTTTCAGACTAAGAAACTGAGATTAAGTTTCCAGAGTCCTGGGCAGGTGACAAAAGCACCTGTTATTTGAACAGTCCCGTGTTGCATTGTCTCCTCAGAAGCGTAACAAACTGAAAGTGCCTGCAATGTAAGCACAATTCAGTGTTGTTCTCACTCTGAGGACAGCTCACTTCAGTGTTCACTCTGTGTGTCTTCTCCATGCAACTTGAGAAAGCAAAGGCAGCAGCAGGCAGATTGCCTTTAAAATCAGCAAAGCTTTGAATGCACGTTGTTAGGTGCCTTCAGTGTCCAGCTTGGGATGATACCACGGAGAGATGCCTTGTTCCCATCTCAGTTTTGTTGCTTGTTGGCAACTACTTGTTTTATGCTTCAAGTTGCCCAACCTTTTTCGGAAAAATAATCTTGTGAGGTGCATGCCAATAGTGAGTGACTCATAGAGCATTTGAAATTCCTCATAATTTCAGTGGGGATTTGATGGCTAAAGTTATCTTCTCAAATTCACATTGACCTCACTGTTGTGCTTCACTGCCTTGGGTGTGTGAACTCTCTCATGAACTCACCAACTCTTCCCTTGGTACTGAAGGCTACAGGAGTGACATTCAGTGTCTTGCAATACTAGTCAGCATGTTATCAAACCAGTGAAGCTAGGATCAATCCTATGAGACAAAACCCTCTCTCTTATTTGCTGTTAACCTTGAGATTTTTATAGCTGTAAGAACAGCAATGGAAAGATCAACTTCTGAGTATATTAGGCAGACATGTGGAAAGAAACTGTACCGCTTCTACCAAATAAATTATTTCTAGGCAACACACCTCTTAGGAAACAGCAGGTTCTCAAAGAGGCTCACTTGCATTATGTTGAAAAAGTTCTCACACTGTTCCCAGGGCAACCTCTCTGAAGTACTGCAGGGTAAGGACTCCGGAGGTGTGCTGGGAAAAAAGCAAGCCTGAACTGAAATTTCACCCTCAATCAGTGCAAAAGATTACAGTAAATTCGGGGCTGTTCTACCCACAGGTACTTGCCTTTGTGACCAAATGTGGGGACTTGGGATGTGGAATCCATACCTTGAAGAGCTGTGTTAATTATATCTATGTGGGAAAATCTTCTTTTACACAAAGAAGGAACTTACTGGTTGACAGTAATTTGAAAGCCTATTCTCTGTTCCCCATGCAGTAGGGGTAAAATGAAGTTGTAATTTCAGCTGGTGTTTAGGTAATCTTCCTTCTATGGGATATGTTTCATATGTAATCTCGGAAAGTCATCTGTTCTCTCTGTTTTAGTTTTTGATCTGTAAAATAAAGGTACTGTAATTTTCTTCACATAACCCTATCTAGACAACAACTAGATTGGAATAAAGAGCAGATCTTTTATGCAGTGGTTGACTTGAAAAATCATTAAAAAAAATTTTGTAGATTAAATCAAAAAGGAGGTATCTTCTTTGTCTTTTTTTTTCATAAGAGACATCAGTAGATATTTTGCTCAGACAAATGAATAATTTTACCAACTATTATTTTTCTTTTAAAAAATCTATTTTTAAACATGGTAGCAGGTTTTCATTTAAATAACAAACAAACAAACAGTATTTCCTTTTACTATTTTCAAAATGAATTAATTGTAGCATCCAGAATACTACTTTTCATTTAATAATGGTAGTAAAGTGATACAGTTTTAATTTTTAAAAATAAATTATCTGCAAACTTTTTTTTTTTTTTTTTTTCAGTGCTAGGGATAGCTGCTGATACTATTTGCCAAACTCAAAACAATTTCACAAATGATTACGATTCTTCTAGTTTTCAAGACCTATTTTTTGTCTGTGTTTTTCTCCCACCTGGCTTGATATACAGTCCCTAGTATAATGAGTACCCTGTCTCAATGGAGCAAGATTCTATCATAAAATGAATCAGGAATAATGAAATAAGCATATGAAATCCTACCCTGAAATCTGAATTTAAAATTCTGGTTCAATTCAGAAGGTGTTGGCTTCATTTCTCATTGGCACGCATCTGGGAGCAGATCACAGCACCTGATAATAAAAACAATTGCAGCAAAGATTATTTTTCATTTTTTTCTACTGTGCTGCACATTTGTATCTAGGTAATTAAATAACAAGGTAGAAGCTGGTCACTACAGTAATATATTAAGTGCATTTAACTTAGGTTTAGCCCTCGAATTGGACAGCCTTTGCTGCCTATCTTTTCATTATAAATGCTAAAAATGCATGCGTTTGAAGTGCTCAATTATTTTTCCTTCTCCTTTTCCTTCTTCTTCTCCTATTTATGAATACCTTGCCAATATAAATAACCCTACAAGCTCACAAATGGGAAGGATTAGAATGAACCAAGGATGGCTCACAAAGTTGCATAGTGATGGCCTTTCATTCTTTTCCCGCTGTTACCCTCAGTTTCACATAGACTTCACAGTAAAAAGTTTGCTACTCTGGAACCACTTTTAACTTAGCTAATTGCTTATATTTTCTAGGAAAGGAAGGAAAGACATCAGTGATGTAAACTACACAGATAGACAGACCTGCTACAAGCACTGGCATCCCACATACAACAGTGAGTTTTGTACTCATTACAATTAATCCTAAGGTTTATTAGCTGAAATAAATTATATGTTTAACATGGAGGAGACAGTTTATCACTCATTCTGGTCCAGTTTTTCTTTTATCCTCTTTGTTTTCTGTTCCAGAGACACCAGTCTCAACCTGGAATAGGCCCCATTTCTGTTTCTTCTGCTCTCATCTCAGTCATGGCAGCAAGCAGGAGATCTTTTCTGATTTGAACGTTTCACGTCATTTTTTTCAGTCGTAACTCTGGTTCTGCTGGAGGAAAAGTATATATATGACAAAAATAATTTCTCTTCCTGACATCCAGACTGCTGCATAGCTCTGCTCTGACTTATATCTTATCTCTTACCCCTTCTTCCCTGCTCAAACTTCAACTCCTCCTGGACCTCCTAATCTGATCAGCTACTTCCTTTGCCTTTCCATCTGTTCCTTCGACAATTCTACTGTACACACAAGAGACTTTTCAACCCTAACCCCCATAATTCCATCAACTCTATGTTCTCTATGTTCTCTTCCTCACTAGTAAATCTGTTCAGGCCAAGTCAATTTGGCTCAATTACGTGCAGCAACATTAAACAATAGGTACAAACAGTGAAAATGGAAAATTTTAATTGGTTGCTTTTCTCTACCATTACTGAAAACCTAATTCCCCAGCTAGCCAAATAATTGATAATGTCAAGGTTTCCTTTTAACCTGCTGTTTCGATGTCCTGTGCAGGTACGAATTAAACAACTGAAAACCATCACCTCTAATACTGTGCGTTTATTTTTTGTAGATATTTTCACATTTTATATTTGCAACCCACTGATATAAACGACACCCATTGATGGTAGGTCTCTAATATCAGTTGTCCTACAGGAACCACATAAAGGGGAATCCAGACTCCAACAAACTGAAAAGTGGTGCTTTATTGGATTCCAGAACTTGGCTTCTCTTGAAATGAAGCAAAAGCCCTGTAGGCCTTCTTCAAATAGTGAAAAAAATTTTGCATGCACAAATGTTGGTGGACATCTTATATAGATTAGCCTCTTGCAATTCCTGGGCCGTATAAAACATATCTGGCTATTGCAATTCTTCTGTATGATCTAGTAGTGTGAGTAAAACATTTCCAGTTACACTGTTATTTTAGGTTGACTTTGAGGAGTTGAGGTTCCTGTGTTTGGGCATTCAAGCATAGTTCTGGAGATGTTAGTCAAGTCAGGCTGAATAGATACATATATGAATTGTGTGATTCTCCATATCATACAATTATTGCATTGCCACAGTTAAGGGAGATGACACTTGCACAGCATGCCAAAGAAAATAGAACTACTTAGGCTTAGTATTTTAGAGTTCATACAGTGCTGTCTTACAAAGCTTTGTAGCTAAATGGAGTTTTTATTCTTCTCTAAAGTCAGTTAAGCATTTTTGTTTTCAGGGATGTTTTAAAACAAGGGTATCACTTTTATATAAATCTACCTCTTCTATGTCCTCTTTCTGAGTGCTTCTTAACAAGTATTTCTCATTGCCACATAGATTTGAAATGCCAAGACATTATTACCCTTTGTGAAAGCTGGAGAAACAAGGCACAGAAACAGTGATTTGCTTAAGATCACACAAGTATTCTGGGAGAGCAGAGAATCAAGATTTCTGCTGTTTGGGAGAGCACACTAACTACTGTTCCATATTTCTAACATTTTCATGTGCATCTGCTGCAGAAATCGCACAAATAGGTATTTCTTGTTGGAAAGAAGAGCCATCAGACAAAGAGACTGAGAGTTTGAGCTTTTCCTTGTATGCAGTTGAATCGTCTCCTTTGTGTCTGAGAGGAGCCAGATGGGTTTGAGTCTTGTGCTGCTGATGCCACTGTAAAGGCAGTCATCATACACAGGTATAATGAACGAATGGTTGGAGTAAAACATTCCATCAAGAGGCCTGACAGGTACTTATCTCTGTCTCCACAAAAGAAATGATTTGAAATGTGGGTTTTAAGCAGGGTGCATGTTCTGCACCTCCTGCTGCTTAATTAATACCTCACATTGGCAAAAAGGAGTTGATACACACCCAATCCCCAACAAATCAGGTACAACTACAAATCTATGAAAGAAAGAAGGTTTGCTCATGTTGCTAGTACCTTTTACAGATTTTAAGGAAGTCGAATTTCTGCTTTGCAAGATCTACTGATACTTTTAGGCTTGTTGAGATGCCTCATGTCCTCCAGGACCTAATCTGGACTAGGCTGTTTCCCAGGATCTCTATAGCATTCGACCCTGAGAAAGAAACCATGTGATCATTGAGAAAGATGGTTCAACAGTGGTGGTCAACAGAGAAAAGACTGAAAGTAGAAAGTAGGCATATCCCCTAGGACAATGCACTGATCCAAGTAGCTGCCAATTTAGGCAAAGCTGAACTGAAAGAAAAAGAGGAAAACAAAAAAATATGTATTATTTTGTTGTGGCCCAGACAATCATTTTTACTTATAAATCTATTATCCTCCACAAAATAGTCTTTTTCCATTGGAAAATGTCAACTTTACATGTGTTCCTCAATGAGCACTTGCACTATTTTACAAAGGAAGAAATACAGCAACATGCATATTTATTGAGACACTCTGATTTTTCTTCCTGATCTACCATCCTCCCCAGGCTTCACTGAGTCCCTCCAGTACAAGTGAGAATCACAGAGGTACTTTATTCTATATCCTACACCATTCCCATTCTTTCCTAAAGTTTGCCCAGCTAACCCCCATTATTATTCTTACTGGGGAAAATAAATAAATAAATAAATAAATAAATAAATGAAATCGTATACTTTTCAACAATATTGTCAGTAATACGGGCTGGCATTAAGACCTCCTTTTCTTCAAAAGCTGTGAGCATCACGGCATGCCAGTCAAACAGATTGTGTGACAGCTCAGTGGTCATTCATTCACTCGCCTACAGCACGGGCAGCAAATGTTGTAATTCCCTATCTGATACAGGCACACCAAGGGAAGAGACTGCCCACGGGGAAACTAAAATGGACAGCAGCAGCTTATAGTGATTAAGTCACTTAGTGCTGTGGCTATTAAGCTGTAATTAAAAAGGACAAATGCTCTTTTTCTTTCCTTTCTTTTCTCCTGCACGTTTGCTTTTAAAGCAGCAAACAGCATAATCTTTCTATTAAGGATCACTTTAACAAGAATCTAGCTTTTGTTTCTCATGTGGTCCATTGCTGTTATTGTTAAAACTCTTTTGAAACTGTTTTACCAAGGCTATTGCTTAAAGAAAAATGAAAACAGTTGCAGAAACACAGCAAGCCCTTTTGTGTTTCTCATAGGCACCAGCCATCTGCAGTCAGACTGCCTTGGGCTAGGATCTCTCAGATCCAGCTGAGATATGCTGCCCATCAAATAACACCTGATTCTCTCCGTTAATGCAAAACCCACTAACACGGGCATTGTCCTCAAACTCTGATCTGTATATTTACATTAAGATTGGCTAAAGCTTCCTGTCCCAGGATGATCAGATATGGCTCTGGAAACTTGCCATGTACTTCCCAGGATCTAATTGTATTTGGAAATATGAGCTTTTCTACATGTAACAGTTGCTAGAATGTCCCTGTGAGCTGATTTTTCAAAGATCTCAAATACACAAAATTTTCCTTAATGAGAACCTCTGCATTGCTTGATTTATCCCTGCATGTCAATCTAGGTTATTGTCCTGCTGCTGTGACTTGGGGACCCTAACTCTTACTCCCTACAACAGTATCATCACAAAGGGAAGGAGTGAAGGAGGTCTCCCAATTCTGGTGTCTGTCCACTCAGGGAATCTTGGCTCTTCTGAGCAAAAAAGAGGTTGGAAATCAAGAGCACAGGTAAATGAAGCTGATAGGCACAGTGAGAGAAATAACAAAAGCTCACGTCAGGTACTTCTTTCAAGAAGTGAAGTCTTTGAAAAGGTCCAACAACCACTTCATGAACACAGACAAGCTCTCAGTGTAAGCTATAATGCCTTCTACTTAAGAATATAAACTATTCTTCACTTTTGTGGAATCTATGCAAAAATCAGATCAACGTGAAGTCTCTCCCCAAAATAAAAGAGGCTGTGAATACTGAAATCAATAGGAGAGCCCTCATCTTGTCATCTCAACCATTAGAGTGCTAGCAGGCAATGACTGACCAATTAAAAATGAACTATCCCTACTCCTTGCTTATCTCCCTACTGTCATCTTTGAGGCTGGTTCTTGAAGGTCTAATGGGCATGACTTAATTTCTAAAGATAAAATGTTATAGTACCAGGGAGTTTCTCTCTGCCGAGCACTACAGTAGCATTTTCTGTAGCTCTCATTATGAGTGAATGAACACCAATAGATGAGATTATTTTCCCCGCTCAACAGCCACTGCTGACATTTATGCCTCCAACTGGTAGCACTAACATTTCTTTTGGTGGTGTTAGGTAAACTAAAACTTCAGTGTTCATGACACAGCAATCATTTTTGTCAGGAGTGATGATGTTCAACTATCATGTCCTACATGTCCAGTCAGCACCAGCCAGGATTAAGAGTTGGCTGGAAGAAGAAAGAGATGATGAATGATCATCACTGAAAACTGGCTGTGACTGACTGTGTAGTGGTAGATGTTCCCTCCCGTGCAAGAACATTAGTTTGACAGCTCTGCCATGACTAATAAAGCATAATTCTGGTTCCATCTAGATAGGCTATTTAATATCATGGTGCTTGCCTTGGGATGTAGACCTTTGGAAAGGGAAAATGCTTCCTTGTCAGAATTCAGAATTGCTACTTGGATTGATGTTTCTGAGGCACTCGTGTATCTCCCATTAAGGGTAGAGCTGAGTAGTACACAATTTTTAAAGTATCTGTCTTCATAATACACCTATGAGATAATGTTCTTTGTTTAAAAAAAAAAAAAAGGCAGAGAGTCTTCTGGTAAAACCCATGAGTCAGCAGGAGCAGGCTCGCATTTCTTTCTACTGATCCTATGATAGACTGTAACTTCTGGCAGGGACCTGTTAATCCCCCACTTCACTGAAATGGACAAAGAATTCATGGAGATTTAAAGAATGACTGGCCTTCATAACTCAACTGAAAGTATATGGAAGAGCTGAAACAACAAAATATGTTTCAGTAAAGTCTTTTAAATTCCAAATATGTCCACAGGGCACGTGTATAGGTAGCAGATGATGGAGACGGCAAAACCGTGTGTCACTGAAGGGGTGGCAGGGACAACACTGAACCTTTCAGTTCCCCAGCAACTGTACTACTCACCAGTAAAATTATCTTCCTTTACCTTCAGGAGTACATGTGAATTTAAATATAATATCTGTACCTGAATATCATAACTGTATCCGTCTTGTCAAACATCATCTCCCATCCCTGTTTTCTTGTTGTTTGTTTTTGGTATCAAAACACCAACATGTGTGTACACATGTATATTTTAGCTTCACGTTAGATCTTTACTTTCCCATGTTTTTTTTTGTTTGTTCGTTTTTTTTTTTTTCAGTAAGTAGACAAGTATATTTTTTCTTTCTGACTCACTTCAACATGAAAGTTGTGGTTTTTTTGTGGTTGTCATTGCTTTTTTACAAGACTTGACTCTGTGTTGGTGAGTGTTGAGAGAGAATGCCTGTGGCTGGATTGGTTTAAAGAGTTTAGGATTTGTACACTTCAAGAAACAGAGGAGAAAAGAACAGGACCAGATTTAAATAGAACCATTGTTGTTTTACATCCTAAAAGGTATGTGACAAATGTAGTAGTGATTTGAACACAATCAAGTCTTACTAAAGGGTTCCTCCTTTATTTGCCCACTCAAAATCAGAAAACCATCACAAAGATGGTCTTCAGAGACATCACAGCTAATCCTGTTGCCAAAGGCACAAAAATCTTTAGAAGGACAAGTATTCTTTCTCCTGTCACTTTTAACACTCAGTATACCAAGTTAGTGTCACAAGCCATATGTTAGATCAGTGCACAAGAGCTTTCTCAAGACAAGAAGCTTTAAAAGATATCTGGCGTGAATGTCACTATTATTTATTTATTTATTTATCTCTGTGCAGATTCTCCTTCTACAGAAAAGGTCCTGTTCTCACTGGCACAAATCTCCTGGCTGCAGGTTTTCATTCCCCTTTGAAAATCTACAATATTTCAGTCCTGGAATAGTTAGCATAAGGAGAGAGGGAGCAAGAATGTCCATTCTCAATCAATTTTGATCACACTGAAAAATTTGTGTATGACAGTCACATAAAAGTCATATTTCAATGAAAGTATCATGAACCAGGTGGAAATAAATCAATCTATCTCCATAAACCTGACAAAGTTACCTGTACAAAGCATCTAGGAGTTCCAGAGACAAGAAGAGGCTCACTCTATCTTGAAAGCTCTGCAGTGCTAATTACAGGCTGGATTATGAAAATTGTATGCTTTAAAAAAAAAAAAAAAGAAAAAAAAAAAAGAAAGAAAAAGAAAAAGCCATAAGTACAAGGAGATATGTATACACATGTATGTGTGTATATATACAAGCAATATAAAAAGAATGGGGAAGATAAGGCAATAAGATTCACTTATGAAAATTCTACTTAATACTCAGGGAACTGTTAAGCATATTCACCTTACACTCCTTGTAGAGGTAGCAAAGAGAGATAAGTGCTTCCAGAGGGTAATTTAGTCCATTACTCTCTTAAGAAGTAATTAGGCTTCACTGGGTAAGGGAAAGTCCAGGCTCGCATGTTGCCAATAGTCTTTAAATGAGCACCTGAACTTCCTCTGCAGCTTGAGATCTACAAAATGTTTCTTCTGCTCCTATCCAAAATGTTTGCATGTTGTGTTACACAGCTTCCTAGGAGAATATTCCTGCTGCTGTTTCTAGCAAAAAAGAATGAGTAAAAAATATCCTTCAGACTGTTAATTTGCTTCAGTTTTATGTGTTTTCTCAAAAAGAAAAAAAAATAAATTTACATCTCTTCCAATTTTAAAATAGCTCAAATGTCACATAGTCACATAGTCTTTTACCTGCTAAGTTGTTTTGTTTTGTTTTGTCTTGTTTTGTTTCCCCACCAAAACAGAAACCCACTTCTTACATCTCAAAACTGCTGCCTGGGCAACCTGGAGTGCTCATAAACTGCTCTCCAGTGGAAGAAAATGTCCATGCTCCAGAACTTGTGCAGTATATATGGGCAGGTGAAAATGGCTTTGCAATGGCATTCAGAGTACAGCATTTCTATTTCAAAATATTCCTCTCTCCCGCATCTGGCGTAGTTTCACCTGGAAGATGTTGAGTGGAATTCTGTACCCTCTGCAGCAGCTAGATTTTAGAAGTTATAATCTACTTAGGCACTTTAGAAAATCTCTGGAATCTACCTGCATCATTATGTAGTTAAATTGCCCTAAAAATCTGAGCTGTAGAAGCTATTGAAATAACTGTGTAGGGTGCGGGGATATTAGTTTTTCTTGGAGTAGTCAGGACTATAGGATTCAGTTTGCACATAATAGGCAATTGCCCATAATAATACATCATTGCAGAAGAGGATCCCAAAAACAGATAAACGCCACTTCTCCTCTGGCTGCTGTGACCTTCTTTTGCCAATTTGACTGTAAAATAATTGTTGAAAATATATTGTTTCACATAAAATATATGGCTTCAGTAGCTATGAAGAATAAATAATCTCTTTTAACTGAAGAGTTTTAAGGACCAGCCCTAGGAGAAGAAAGCACGGGACTATGATATTACAGCCATGGTTCCATTAAAATAGAGAGAAATGCATTACATTTTATAAGCATACAAGTATTTGGACATTCATTAACCAATGAACTGGAAATAAACTTAGATGCCCATGGAGGTAAGCACAGCATAAATGGGAATGAAGAGTGAGATCTGCACTGTACAAAATCAGGCTTTTGCTTTGCCTCTTAGTGCAGATTTGCATCAACCCTCACAGAAATTGCAGGTGCATGCTTATGTATATATGTCTGAAGGTACCACTGGACATTATTGCAGACAAGTAAATGTTAAAGGAAAAGAAATAATTTCCTAGGCTAATCTAGGGCAAGGGTAGTGAGTGAGTTGCCTGCTTTTGCAGCTATTGCTCAAAAAACAAGGGAGAACTTTCCCTTATTTATTAAGTGAGAAGTCTTTGTAGTACTAGTCAGACTAAGTCTGCCTAAATGGACAGAATTTTTAGATTTTTTGTTTGGTTGCTTTTTTGTTCGTTTGTTTCCTGAAAAGTCAGACCGAAGTCAAAAGCAAGGTTAACAGATGTGTTTTAATTTCAGGGAACTGCTTCATTAAAAAAGTAAATACATCAAAAGAGACACCTGAAAGAAGTAAAAACATTTCAGAGATTATTTAACAACATGTGCTTATGGTGACCTATGGTGTTCGGTTTTTTTGTTTGTTTGTTTGTTTTCCTGTTTATACTGACTTTTTTGACATCACACTTTCATTTTATTTTCTTTGAATTTAGGAAAATGAAATAAGAAATATCTGGACTAAGAAAGCATTTAGTCCAATCTATATGAATGTGTATGTGTGTTTATATATATAAAACCTTTTCATTCAGTGTAAATTAAAAAAGCAAACAAACAGAACAGAAATAGTATTTTGGTTGACTGAAAAAAAAAAAAAAAGCCTTCCTTTTCTTCAATTTTATTCATCTCCTCGGTCTGAAAGGCAGTTATTTGTACGGGTATCATTTTCACTGAGAATTTGGGAAACTTTTCTCTAAAACCTGAGCATATAGTTGGCAATTAAAGCTAAGAGATATGTGAATTTATTTAACTGGAAACTAAATTAGACACTTTTCCTGCAACAATAATGGCTATGAAATGTATCCATCACATTGTCACATCTGCTTTCTCTCTTTAAACTACTGACAATAACTACAGGAATCAAATCTCTGCCTGATTTAGGACTGAGGTAAACTAAACAACAATTTTCCTCTACTTCCAAACATGTTGCTCATATACAGTGTAATGTTCTGAGCAGCAGCTTGTCCTTCCAATCAGGATGAAATCCCCTGTAATTCAGTACTGTGGCAGTATTTCAGGTACACACTGAGCTCCTTCCAGCTCTTCATCCATTACAGTAAATAGATTTATTAATACTGAGGTCAGATCCAGGACCTTAGTCTCTGTATTAGTTACCTTTCTTGCTAGTGAAGGGTTTTGATATTAGTTGCTATATCTTGAATACAGTAACTCTAGTCCTGTGAATAGGAATGCATTTGACTCTATCCCCTCTGGAGTAAAATACGCACCATCATTATCCTGGAGCAGTCAAAATAAAGCATAGTTTGAAAGTAATCCTCAAAAGTAACAAATCACCATCAAAATGCATAACCACATGGTGCTTCCAATACTTCTACAGGTATATATATTTTAAAAAAGAAAAAGAGACTAACTTCCTTGCTTAGTTGGTGCAGAGAAAATGCACTTCTGTGGCAAAAGCAAGTACTTAGGACACTTGGGTTCTTGTTTTAGGGCACATTTTCTTTACCACACATGGTCCTTGTCCCTACACCTCCACAAGCATTTAGGTGCCAATTTTGTTGGCTGGTTCCCTTCAGTTCCTAATTTAGTGCAAGCAACAAATATTTTTTCACCAGACCCATCATGCAAAATAATGTAAGTGTGGCAGCTCATCCTTCTGAACTGATGTCAAAAGCTGAGACTGACACAATGCAAATGATATACAACATGGTTTATGCATATCCATCCCATTGCACAGTGCCCATGGGTAGGCGAGCTACCATTTCCACGATTCCATAATTAAATTAAATTCATTGCCCTAACTGGAATCTAAAATGGATCAGACATCAGTTATGTTTCCTGTCCCAACATTTATCCAAGAAGATACAAATACAAACATACAACCCTTTCTTCTGAGCATTTCCTGTATTGTCTGTGCATACAAGAGTCAGAGAAGAAAGAAGAAAAAAAAAAAAAAAACACATATCACTGCTTCCTAAGTAACATCTGTGCGTTCTTTGATTTTGCTTTTATCTCATATATATATATATATATTTTTTTTTTCCTTGAGCATCTAAAAACTTCTCACATTTCTATTTAGTACATTTACATGATGGAGGAGTGTGGAACTCAATGTGAGGTAAAATATTACCTTTGTTTTTCAAAGAGATGAGAAGATGGATGGTTGATCCACTTGAGCTTGTAAAAGCACCTGTTATATTACATATTTGTGAGTTTAACATGTGCATGCCATTAATGCAATAAAGGCTAAGCAGAATCATAGAATAATAAAATCATAGAATATCCTGATTTGGAATGGACCCACAAGAATCATTAAGTCCAACTCTTGGATCTACACAGGACCTAAAGTACTCCCTCCTCCAGTAACACAGGATAAGCTATGCATCCTGCTTCCACCATTTTCCCAGTCAGGAAAAGTACCTCATACTTTCATACACACATTTTTACCTCACTGATGAATGAACATTGAGAGATCTCTTTCCTTTCTGATTTATTCATTAATCAGTTAATACACTGAAGAATGAGATTTGTGTCACCATGTTTCTTTGTGCAGACAAAGACCTGTCTGTACTGTAAAAGTCTCTATTTAAGTAAAATCCCCCACTCGTTTTCCAAGCCCATAACTTTATTTCTGAAGTCTTCTCCCAGCATGGAATCTCTAGTAAACAGGCTGTATAAACAAACATTTCTAACAAGACACAATATATCTGTTGTGTACTCTGAAAAGTGGCCATATGGCATATCAAGATACATATTTTTCATTGTTAGGTTGGAAGATATACTGGAAGAATGATACTATAGAACAAGGATACAGAATAATCTAGATAATGGAGGAGCATCAGGTTCTTTGAGTGAATGAAATACCATGCTGGGAAGAAGATTGCTAGTATTTTTTTCTTGTCTTCCTATAAAAAACGGTGGTTAATACTGGAGTATTAGCTCGGTTTATACATTATTACGTAGTTTATACGTAGTATTATACGTATATATATACATCTGTTACGTAGGTTTATACATGGTATTATACGGTTTACATGTGCAGTAAGAAAATAAGCAAACAAAAACATTTCCTATGGGATCAAGGAGCCTTCATTCTTCTGTTAATGTTTGCTGCATTCAGGATCCTGTGTTATAATATCAGACAGCTGTCTATTCACATCATGAGTGCATCTAGACCTATTCTTACCTTGAAGCTTTTACAGTTAAAGTGATAATCAAAGGGTGGGAAAAGGAAGTGTCTTTTTCTTTGTTTTTACAGATAGAGTACAGAAAGGGACTAAACCAACCTCATGATAGTACCTAAGGTCAGTCTTGGAGTAAATACACAGTTAGGTATCAGTCCTTACAAATATTAAGAGACTTTACTAAGGTTATATAGAAAGTGTTGGGGAGACCCCCAGTTGTCTACTTCCTCTCTTGGTGCTTCAGTGGAAAAACAGCCTTCATTTTCCCTTCTAATATTATTCACTGGGCTAAACCATCTTTGGAGAAGTCATTATGTCCTTTATATATCACCAGACTTGTAAGTGTTTGCTGACCCAGACCTATCTCTCAGCAGCACAAAAAGAGCATTTAGTAGTTTTATTCAGTTCCTCATTGTTGGTATGTCAGGATGGTGATACGAATTCATTGCTGCTTGTCAGCTGTCTGGCATCTGCTGACAATGTCTGCAGGAAAAGTGAGTGGTTATATTTAAATATCTGTCAGTAAATATGACGAAAGACATGAATACTTCTCTGGGATTTGCAATGACCTTTTCATTTGCCTTGAAGAGTTGTCTTCCTCTGATCAAGAAACTAATTAGACTGCTGAAAGTTGCTGTATGTCTCTATCACCGGACTGTGGAAATGCATTTCTCCATTTGACAGTAATTCTGCAGGATATCTCCATTCTTCTTAGAAGCCTGTGGCTACAGATAGTTACATTTTCTACATAGTTGTGGCCTGGGCTTCATACCATGAAAGTGATAACAGATTGACAAACCTTGGTTGTAAGTGATTACGTTGTTTGGTAAAACTAAATTGCCTTGAAAAAGTCAAGTCTCCTCAACTCGCCATCTTGAATTGCCATGGTCCATCAGTACAGTCCCATAATGTGATCCCAAACTGGTAGCTCTTGAAAGTAGGCTGAAGGAATTAAAAGCAGCCACAGCTCTTCATATACCAAGAACATAATGTTTTCTGACAATATCACAGGACATACATGCATAAGAATTTTGATAAGATGGGAAGAGCACATCTCGAGAAAAGCTGTAAAATGGATCTTTCAGTGACAAGACCCCAACAATCACCAGTGGCTGGCAGGGGATGAGGCTTTTGTCTTTACTGTGTCATGTAGACTAGCAATAGGACTTTGACATGGCCTACAGTCTCAGTGGATTATTTCCTATTCAGTTTCATAATTCGCTGAAGAGAAATTAAGGGAGTGCCAGGAGCACACTCAAGGAAGCTTCAGGCAGAGTAACATTGCTTAGATTGTGCAAGAGGTGTAGCCTCAAATTCTACCCATCCATCACAGCACGTATAGTGGAATACATTGTCTCGAAATAATCAAACATCTCACAACAGATACACTTAATAAAGATGCCACCAGATCAAAAGTACATTCTTTATGAAAGTTCTTTGTTCACTGCAGATTTACTTGTAAAAATGACCAAGTTGTTCAGTTTGTGCTTCTCCATAACGTAAGCCCTTGAATTTCATGCTGTTACGCTCTTCCTCAGTAGCTGTGGATGACCAGACACCGCCAGGACAGGAATGCTGCACAGGAAGCAGCTACTTCCAGTATGTGTTCTGCAGAGGACAGATAAAATGCGAGCATACTCCTCTCTTCCAGGTCAAGTAACATTGCTCCATCAGAAGTCAGAGGAGAAAAGAATCAAGAATCTTAGCTTTGCATTAATATTTTTTCTACTCTGTCTAGAGGATTCTTTACCAAGAGAAGCAGGCTGTTTTTATCAACTACCAAAGATTTTATTAATATATAGCTTGTATATGTGCCCACCAGGGTTACCCTCTGGAGAAAGGCACCAAATTTCCTATATTCTAAGTGTCAGTAATATGGATCCCAGCAGATATTCCTCTAGGTCATAAAACCTCTCTTTGCTTACAATAATTATGAAAGCACTAAGTGCATTAAACTAAAATACCTGTAAAGCAGTTTGTGGGAACTCCTTACAGATAATCATCAAGAGTAGTTGAGAGGAGAAAGGCCTGGGAGGCCACCATATTTCAGGCAGTTTTGTTCCTTTCAGGGGGAAGGTGAGCTTCATAAAAATTCACCTTCTCTATTGACAATTGGAAATCCTGACTGTCTTTGACAGACACTTGTCCTCCATTTTGCACCCTTTCCACTTCCAAAAGACAGACTGAGGAAGTCATACTGTCTTGAACCCAGCTGCTATTCTAGGCAGGGACTAATTCAGAAACCTATGTTAAAATGCAGCTTAGATTGTTTTAGCTTTAAAATTCTAAATG
Source organism: Cygnus atratus (assembly GCF_013377495.2). Lineage (NCBI taxonomy): Eukaryota > Metazoa > Chordata > Aves > Anseriformes > Anatidae > Cygnus > Cygnus atratus. The sequence continues at coordinate 12,152,654 of NC_066368.1, forward strand.
AAACCTTGTGCCTGAATGACATTTTTGATAGTGATATTACTCTGTTATCCTGTGATGCTACTGGTGGACCTCCATTCACCCCACCAGTCCATTTGGCCTATTCCACATGGGTGGGGATGTGGGGTTACCAAAATATGGTGAAAAGATTTGTTTTCCTGTCTGCACAGTGTCTGCCAGCCCTCTTCCCATTCCTCCACACCCAAGGAAGTGAGCGTGATGGAGACTTACATAGACAGATGGATGGATGGATAGACTGAGGGATAGATACACTCTCATTTGCTTCAAAAACATCTTCTCAGATTGGAAAGTCTTCCTCATTGTCTAAAAGGAGGGGGGGGAATTGCTTTTTGAAAGACCTTATTTCAAGACCTTTATTTCAAGAATGCCTTCAGTGTTTTATCACATGTTCATAGATCTAAAGGACTCACCATTATGATTCCATGGGAAATTAGACCTGAATTAAATACGTGTGGAAATCAGTATGCAACCAATAACTATAGGGCTTCTGACATGCTCCCATATTGTTTATGCTACACATGGATATTTAATTTAGTCATTATTGTTGCTGTTTAATAGAGGCATTGTTCCCACTGTCAGCTGCTTTGTAAGTAGAAACAATTTAAACTTCTAGTTAAAATGATTAGGTTTAGGTTTAGGTTAACTTTTTATTGATTTTTATTTACTTTCTCTGTGAAAAGTTTTCCGGTTTATGGAGAAAATTAACTTTCTGAAGTTGATGTACTTCAGATAAATCAATATTAAGTATATGCCTAATATTTAATAATACATTTTTTTCCTTTTACTTCGGTTCTTCGCTTTTCTTGGCAGATGGAAGAGAAGGGGGAGGAGAGGTAAAAATACTCCAAAATATCCCCAATACACGTTTCTTTCTCTGAAATCTGAAATCCTTCAAAAATGGTTTTGGTAGTAATTTCTAATACATAAAAGATTTTTACTTTAGTACATGTCAAAACACCCCATCAGTTTCAGAAGTTACTGACTCTTTTTCAGGATGACTCTGATTCAGAAGTCCCCAGGCCATGAATGTCTGTGAGGTGTTTTCATGCTATTATATATCACAGGGCTCATTTTCTGAGGTCATTACACCAGTTTTGTAAATACAAAAATGTCACCATGCTGTCATTGCTAATGGTCCAGTCCTCTCTCACCAACCATGAACAGAACCAGCTGCTCCCAATAGCAGAAGCAAAAACTCAGCTTCTGAAATAACCTACCCAGGAAGAATGTTCCTTCCTAACCACCATTAGTTAGTTAATCTACTATAACAATTTTAAAAAGCACATAATGAAGAACAGGCCAAATGACATTAAGAATGCTGCATAACTAAAAGGTCTCATTTAGTCAGCTGAAGCTGAGCAATACAGGTGATCACAGAAGCACCACAAATGCACAAATTCACAGTACAAATCAACCCTGTAGTTGTTATTATTTTCTTTTCAATGAATTCTTGCTGGATCACTTAGACAAGTAAAGTATGTCAGACCAGAAAACTTGCCATAGTATCATTGCCCAAAGGAGTAGGTGTGTCTGGTTGGTTTTGATCATATTCTACTAATTTCAGTCATAAACCTGAGCACATAGGGATCTCTGATAGATGGGTTTAATGGACTAACACTGTTCAAAGAGAGCGAGCGAGTTAGGTATTATGAGCATGGGCCTAACTGAGATTCATTAGAGGATGCAATAGTCTCACGAGTTAGATGCTCCATCAAACAAGGCACTTAAAACCAGGCTGGGAGAAGCACTGAACTGTTCAAATGCTCTGCTGGTGAGTGAATAGATGCACAGGAATTGAAAGAAATAGCCAGGTCATTCAGTACATCCAGCAGTGCGGCTGCAGGCAAAGGCATTTAGGGTGGGAATTAACTCCAGATCAAGCTATTTAAATAGAGATCTACATTTGGGTGCCTATGCTGGCTTCAGGCTTTTAAACAGCTCTGTAGTCAGTGGAGATCCAGGTCTCCTTAAAGCAGACAGTGGCTGTGAAAAGAAAAGAAAAAAAGAAAAGAAAAGAAAAGAAAAGAAAAGAAAAGAAAAGAAAAGAAAAGAAAAGAAAAGAAAAGAAAAGAAAAGAGAAAAGAAAAGAAAAGAAAAGAAAAGAAAAGAAAAGAAAAGAAAAGAAAAGAAAAGAAAAGAAAAGAAAAGAAAAAAAGAAAAGAAAAGAAAAGAAAAGAAAAGAAAAGAAAAGAAAAGAAAAGAAAAGAAAAGAAAAGAAAAGAAAAGAAAAGAAAAGAAAAGAAAAGAAAAGAAAATACTGACATCTGACAAGTGATTTTTCAGTTTCATTTCCCAATATGGGATACTTCTATCTTTATTGGTGCTTAATTCATCTGTTGATGAGGAATTATTCTTTATGTTTTAGGTAAGAAAAATACAAGTTTAATTTATTCAGACTTCAGAAGTGTGTTTGATATGGTGCAGCATGGGAATATAGTAGTTACATTGCAGAAAATCATTATTAGTAGAATAACTACAAAGCAAGTCATGATTAGAGAAGAGATTACAACAACATGTGCTAAAAGGAGAAATATTTAGCTGAAGTGAAGTTATTTGTGGAATTCCCTGGAACTGGCATCAGGAAGATATGTCTTCACCATGCTAATGAAATTTGCTATAACACAGTTGGAGGCACAAGACAAAATTTAAGAAACTCTGAATATTACATCGTATGAATGAGATGACAGTAAGGTCTGGATTAATTGAAATCAGATGAAACTATACATTTCAAGGACATGTTACTGGAGACAATTGTCAACGTTCATTATAGAATATAAATCATATTTATTTTTGAATCATCATAAGGAAATGACAGAGGAAAAATAATGTTTAGGTAAATGACTGAATGCTAGGATTACCATGAGCCACTAGGATGACGTGACCATGAAAAAAGTAAATATTAATTTGCATATATGAAGTGAGATTTTTCTGGGAGAAACAGAGGGAAATATTTAATGTCTCTGGAAAGGCACTGCACAAACCAGACTCTTATGTCAGTCATATCCCAGAAACATCACTTGCACTGTACTACATATAAAGAAAGGAGATGGAATGAGTGGAGGAATGCAAAGCAGTTATAAAAGATGAGATTATAAAGTCAGAGGAGAGACTAGAAAATTCACTTTGCTTCATCTTGTAGAACAAAGGACAAGAGTAGGTAGGATAATTCATTTGAGATAAATATCTGGGAACAATCATAGTCGGTTGTTGAAAGGCACCCCTGGGGGTCCTCTCCTCTAGTTAGCTTAAGTCAGGACTGTCACCATCAGTAGCTCAGGTCAACCACAGGTATGTACAGACAGGTCTTAAAAATCTTTTAGGATGTGGATACCACATCTTCTCCTCTGGTCATTGCCAGTACTGCATAATCCTACTAGTAAAATACTTCCCTAATGTATAGTCTGAAACTCTCCAGCTGCAGTTTGTGGCTGTCCAGCACTACCAAAAGCAGGTACAGACTACCTCTCCTTCAGAAAAAGAATTTCCACTAATGGAGAATGTGGTCCTAAGTAGATGGATATTAATTTGTCATGAGTGACTCAAAATTAGAGCAAATTTCTGCTACTGGAGTGAGGTTCTGGAGCAGATTTTGATCAGAGAGACTGGAGATCAGAGTGAGTGAACCGTAAGGTGAAGCTCTACTATTTTACTTTTATTTACTATTTTACTTTTATTTCTGAAGAGTAATCAATTGCATCTTGGTTAAGAAATGGAAGAGTCTTGGATGCTGTTATTTGTTTCTAGGTCTCTGTTCTGTAGTCACAAGTCTCTCCTCTAATTTTTCCTGTCTGATAGAACAAGGACATTGCAAATGTTTGCACCTTTCCCATTAGGTGCTGTAGGAAATGGTTATACTGGCAATGATCGTTAGCAATTTTAACATGCAGAAGTCCAAATACTGTTTGCTGGAAGTCCCACCAGCCAAGTAGACCATGAGTCTGCCAGGGTTACACAGGAGTGTAAAGGTAAACAAGTATCAGAGGTCTAGGTTGTTAAGTCACAGTAAATAGTCCCCTGGAATTCTTCACAAATCCTGCATGGAGATAAATGCTCAATTTGAGAACAGATGGAGGTTTTTTTTGTTTTGTTTTGTTTTGTTTTCAAGGATATTTTCAACAAAGCTGAGTGAATATCAGACATAAAATGCACACTTTTTACAGACAGTCTAAGGATATGATTGTTTCTAGGAATGATTTTTCTTTTCAAGGGTGACCTTGTAGAGTATTATTCAAGACAATTTTTTTTCAGCACTGAAACAGAGTTATAAATATGTCTGAGCTTTATATACATATATAGGTATTACAAAAATAATAATTCTGATGATAGCTTTGAATGGAAAGAAAATCAACTTTGATTACTTGCCAAATGCTATTGAGTATTAGAAGCCATGGAAGTTATTTCTTCATAGCAAATTTCCTCATTTTATTGGCTCTAAGGAAAGAAATTCATATTTTTAGGCACTCTCCTTTTCCTGCTTCTTTCTTTTCTGTCTCCTTTTTGTCTCCGTCACTAAAACACTCTCTTTTCAGAGCCATTATTTTATTAATGCATGATGATGCATTTGCAACACTACTTTCCTCAGCTTCTGTCTGAATACCTTTATTCAAGTCCCTTACTCACATTTTGAAATTACAATATAGCCATGAAATGGAATGGTTCTTGTATTTTTCCCCCTTCAAGAAATAAAATATATAAATAAATAGGTCAGACAACACCGTATGCAGGTGTTCCTGTATGAAACAATTGATGTTAGGATATAAAAGGAAGTGGAATGAGATGAGTTCTACTGAATCCCTTAGGGAAATCATTCAATATGCACTCTTATCAAAGTCTAATAATGGCTCGGCTGCTGCTTGTTTGCTTTGATGAAGCTGATAATAGCAGAAATCTACATTTATTTGCATTTTTTCTGCTAGAATTTACAGAGGCATCTCCAAATCTAATTTTAAAGCATTAACCTAACACATGTAGGTTTTCAAGTCACAATATAAGTAAAAATAAACCAGACACAAACTCATGAGACAAAGTTCTCCTGTGTGCTGTGTTTGACCACTATGACCATTAGTGTATATTATTTTTGAGAGGCACCAAGCATGAGTATTGCCTCCCTTTCAAAAGTATCTGTTCAGAGATAGTCAATGCACCAAGGATTTTGCTGTTTACACTGGCATATGTTGCAAGGGAAAAGGTGTCTGGTCTCGAAACAGCTTAGGCTGGAATGCAATCCCTTTGCAGTCCCTTTTCATACCTTGCAGCTACAAGCAGTTATGGTCAGAACTGGAGGTTCAGTGGGATGTGCAGACCACTCCTTGGGTTTTCCCTTTAGTGTACACCCAATTTCTGTGAGCCTTTCTACCCTAGCAATTGGTGGTTACAAGCTTGTGAGTGAAGATTCTCCATAATCTCTCTGCCAAGATCAATTTGGGGCAAGTAAAGTTTCAGAGATCAGGAACTTAGCAAGAGACTGATGTAATTTCGTAGGAAGACCATGTTGAAGTTCTGCATCAGAACACTTTGCTGTACACCATGTTGCTATATTGTATCATTGGTGTGTCCATCTCCTTCCCCACACTGTCATCTCTCCTCTCTGGCAAGTGTCCTTCAACTGACTCATTGGCAGAACTCCTCTTCCTCCATCAAATCAATAATTGCTTAAACATACCTTACATCCAGTATTCATAAGATATGCGTAGGGGCAAAGAATGAAGCTACAGAGGGTAATGATTTTGCAGCTTTATTGAGACAAGCCATGAAGATAAAATAAGGAGGTACAGAGACCTGGAAGTTAGCTAGGAAGCTATTGTAGCTTCTTTTTCTGGCATAAAGGCTAAGCTGGTTATTCTGTGCAGAGATACTTCTTTATATTGCTAATGTCTAAACCTCAGAATCCAGGTACAGTCCCCAAAACTTAGGTTATCAAAAGCTTGGTGCAAGAGGGAGAAGACAATGTTAGACATGGATTCTGGTTCAAGCCTTATCATCAACTAATAACTGGTGTGACTACTACCAAAATCTGAAGGAACCTGAAGCAAACATTTATCTCGTTTTCTTTTTTTTTTTTCCTAGTTGCATATCCTTATTGAAAAATAAGGCTTTCTGAAGACTGAGGAAAGCTGATTTCATTGTTACCACAGATGTGACAAATTATGGAAAAAAAATATGGAAATTTCCTCTTTTGGATAACACCTGCTCTTGCCAGAATGCCAATTGGTTGGGATACTTCTGGTCAGATATTAAGAAGGCTTCAAAGACAGAGTCTAAAAGATAATAAGTCTTACCTTAAGAAGGCTGGCACAGTCATAGCCTTCTTACCAAGAATTAACATACTTTTTTTGATCATCTTCATCATCAATTATTTCTTCTAAAAATTTCTTTTATTTGATTTAAATCTTTGCTAATCATAGAGTTACTGGCCATAGCCAGCCAACATGCTTACTTCCGTCTACCTGGTGAGGACTCTGTATTGACTCAGTTTCTTCCTCTCAAGAGCCCCAGAAAAACTTAGTGGCTTCCAAAAACTTCCCCAATCAATACCCCCTAAGGTCCCTGAAGTGCTATAATCTGAATCAAAGTCTGTGAAGCAAAACTGAAAATGAGCTTAGCGGGGTTTAGCTGCAGCCTGTTATCTGTCACAAGAGGGTTTGTTTTTTTCTGCATGTTTGTTGCTGCTGTTGTTGTTGTTGCTCTTTGCTTGTCTGTTTTTTTACTAACTTTCAGTTCTCAAAAGTCAGCTCCTGTTTCTGAATCTACAAGCTGTGGCCATGTACCTTGTAGGCTCCCGTCAAACCTTGAGCTGATTAACCAAGTGGTTCTGATTTCTTCACTTCTCTCAGAAACAAAAGATGAATCCAAGCTGAAAGGATCTCATTTTATTTGTTTAACTTGATTATTCTCCTTTGTTGCAATTTGTAATAATTTTTGGAACACAGACATAATTGCTGGTAGAGTGACACAGCTTTCCAAGGCAAAGGCAAATTTTGTGTAATTTTTTCTGTTGTTCAAGGAATGCTTCATTCATTTTGAGTTCTGATCAAGGAGTTTCCCTGTAGCATTATACTATTTGCATCTAAATCGCTAGGCACAGCTAGTAAAATCAATTAGCAATGAGTAAAGGCAAAAATGTTTCCAATCAGAAAAAACACTCTCCTGGTATCCATTTCCATTAACATAAGTACAGCTTGAGAATATATTCACAATGGAATCTTTATTATTATTATTATTATTATTTATTTTATTTTATTTTAATATATATATATGAATAGTTAAAAGAGTGGAGCTTTGGACTCGACGATTCAAGCTCAATGTTATTCTTAGGTAATATAACTGTATTTATATTTTGACATTGCTTTAAGCCTTTGGAAATACATTTTGGTTGTTGCTGAATTGTAGCTGGAGCACACAAAGAACTACTGGGAGATTCAGCTATGTCAGATGTAATGTTCACTTTTATTTCCTGGATACATGTAAATCATCTTGCACTGTTGGGTGGGAGAGAGCAGCATTCTGTGTTTCCTCTCTGGTGCAGATTGTTTTCCATAAGATGAACTATGTAGTCTGTACATGTAAATGTTCACAGATGCAAGGTAAACTAGAGTGTGATGCTCTTTGCCTTATGTTGGAACACTACAGGTAACCAGAGCAGAAGACCAGGAGATCCTCATACTCCTTACTCTGAAATGTGGCTTCTGTGGCTTAAATAGGAAAGAAGTCATGGGAGTTCATCTGGCTCTCAACAGATAAGTTTCCATCTTCTCTGAGAGATAGACAAGAATAACTTAGTCAATACTTCCTTTTGTTGAAAAACTGCAATACAGTGAAAACCAAATTTTTCAAAGTGAAGGGCCAGTTGACACCACTCTTTGAAGGGAGGCTAAGAAGTTACAACTTTGTATTTTTACATTTCAGAGAGGAGAATTTCTATGGATTCTTCTGTCCAAATCTCTTTTGTCTTTGCTAGTTAATTGTATTTCTTTAAGTAAAAAGTGGAAAACCTAATCTAAGACTCTGAAATAATTACAACACAACATTTTATTAAGATGAAAAAACTTTTTGATATAGATTTATTGAAAATAAAAATAAAAATGGAGATGCTACTTTCATGGTCCAATTCAGGACCAGGACGGGATATAAACATGGTCATAAGCCAAAGGTGAATATCCACCTGGCTCAATGGATTAGAAAGCCTTTTCTCTCTTCTACTCTTGTCCTTCAGAATAAAATTAAACGTTATGAAGAAAGAATCTTGCAAAATTATTGCTCGGTACAGGCTGTAACTAAACCTAAACTTAACCATCATTTCATCTTTTTTTTTTTTTTTTTTTTTTTTAACTTGAACAGTTTCCAAAGGAAGACAATTTCTGGAAACTTTCTTTTTTGAATCAGGCTTTAAAGATAGAAACAAACTTGGGCAAATTCATCAAGAGCAACAAGAAGGAATGTTTATAACAAGTGATACTACTGCAGTCAGTAGGGCTTAAACAAAGATAAATGAAGATGCTGCTATTTCAGTACTCAAGCCTACCCATCTCATTCTCCCGTCAATAGTTTTAATAGAAAAAAATCATATTTAGATTTGCGTGTGTGTTTTTTATGTGTGTGTGGTGTCTGTGTTTTGTACATCTGTAAGTGCCACTGGAAATACCTAATTCATGTGCTGTCTGAAACCTACTGTAACAAAGTTAAGTGTACTGAAACAAATGTTATGACTGAGATATAAATTCTAACTGACGTGTTTTGGTAATAGAAGCACAGAACAAGGAGGGTGTTGCCAGCTGCAAACCCACCTTCTAATAAAAACTTGAGTGGCTGAATATATTCATGTTTAAAAGGTAGAAATTTAGCAGCAACCAGAATTAGCCATGTGGAACTCATCTTTAGGTTCAGTCTAGGTGAAATACTAAGAAAGACACACACCAAGTCTAGTTTTAATGATGCAGGGTAGCAGGAGCTGAGGAGCTACCTAAGGTAGCTCCAAGCAAATTTCAGGGAATTCAAATGGCTCTTACCATCTGCTCATCTTCCAGTTGCCCTCCCAGCTATCCAACTCCTTTTTACCCTTTCTTCTCCACCCTTTCTCATGCAGATGTCTTAGGAAATCCTTAATTAGGATTTATAAACACTCAGAGGTGTGACTGCCAACTTAATGAAACCATTATTTTGCACCATCACCTAATATATCTTCATGAATTTATCAGAGAAAGTCTTCAAAAGAGAATGTTGGTCTCATTTGTAAAACCACTGCAAAGCTGACAACTCTCCAGTGTAGAAAGCCTGGTGAGATGGCAGTGGAAGGAGCCACAGCAAGCAAACAGGCTATGACTTTTATTCAGGTCCCTTTTTCACAGTCCATAAGGATGTGATAATAACTAAAAATAATAGTACATTTTAGACTGGACTCATCCTAACTACTGAAGCAGATAATATTTTGTTGCCTTTGTTACGGATTACAAAAACTGAGTTGAGGATTCCTGTTCTCACCTCAGACACTTAAAACCACCTGTTTCTCCCTAAAATCAGCCTGTAGCAAGAGGACTGCTGGGAAGCTTTCTTTTCTTGCTTGCCTGAGTGCTGAGGCACCAAATATTAACCTCAAGTTAAGAATTTGCATCTGAAGACCCAAGTTGCCTTCAATGACAATAAATTGGAAACATATGTAAGTGGAGTAGGGTGAACCATGAAGGACTTTCCAGTGGCAGGGCAATGCCCAGCCCAGTGCCTAGTGTGAAAGAGGAGACAGACACTGGTCAGCCAACTGTCTGGGCTCATTGTCTGTATCTCCCATTTTGGGGCCCAGTCCTGTAGCTCACTTACTTTGGAAGCTCTCATTTCTTATGGGTGTTTGATAGCTGTCCCTTGGCTGCAGTGAATAATGAAACTGGGCATTGTAGGCATATACAAGGAAATGTTTACATTGGTTTCTACACATTATGGTTGAGTTTCATTTCACTTAGCTAAAACTAAGAGGTTTAGGTTGCATTGTTATCTGTGGCAAAAGGCAGCCATCTCCAGAGGACCATTTCTGCCATTTGTTTTATGTATCTGTCATAGGGTGGAATCAATCTCTCACTGGTAGTGCCAGTCACTCTACTGACTAGTATGATGGCAAATACAAGACTTTCTTAAGCTAGATGTCTAACTTTCAGGCAGATGTTATTTTTCTAAATTTCCCAAGAGAATTTGTAGATTAGTTTCACATATCTATCATCTCCCACCACATTTATATATAATGGCTGTCCTGCATTTTCAAGATAATTCATTCCTTATTTCCCAAGAATGGCAAAAGGTCCCTTTAAGGTGATGAATATATATATATATATTTAAAGTATGTGGATTGGCTCAGTGGGAAATAGAAACATATTTCATACATTTCTTCTAGTGCTTTCAAGCTCTCTTTAGGATTTTCTGTTCATATTTTCTTTGGTGAAGGCTTAGAAATCTATTTAGCCACTGTCAGATACAGTGGACTAAAAAAGATACATACTTGTGGTAATGATGAATTCCCCTGTATAATCAACCATCTTCCTTTGTTTGCTGAGAGGAATGGACTGTTGACTGAAAAAGCACATTGTAATTTTTTTGTAGTTACTACTTTGATTTGTGTTGATTTCTCTTCTGTAAGCCTGACATATATATCATGTATGAGTACACATAACTCAACTGCCTTTGTCTGAGTTGGAAACAAATGTTTGATTGTTGTTCCAACAGTTAGTGGGACGGATATTCAAGTGGCATAAATCAGTTGCTTCATAGGTTGCAATATATAACTATAGTTCTAGTATATAGAATTAAAATAAATAAACTTGTACATCCTCGACCTTGATCCTCCCCACCACCCATACCACCCTCTCCTTCACCCCAAGAAAAGCAATAAAATTCAGCACCTGCAGAGTTACTTTTCTGAACACCTGTTTACAAGGACATTTTCTACAGCAGCTACTGACATGTTCCAATTGAATCACTGGCTGGAGCAGATAAGATATACTGAATTTTTAATTGTGTTTCATCATGAATACAGCTGTTTTGCATCAGTCGCTATAAAGCCCCATTTAACTATTCTCTGCTGGTTTCCGGACAAGAGGAACCTCAAATTCAATTAGAAGTGTGAGACACAGCCAAGAACTTGATAATGAACAGAAATTCTGATGGGGAACTAAAACCAAAAAAAAAAAAAAAAAAAAAAAAAAAAAAAAGTATTAACAGAAAGAGATAAGATTGCTTTTAAATAGAGGTAGTAAATGCATTTTAGCTTTTGGGGCTGAGAGGTACAAAGGTAAATACCATCTTTGCATACAATTACTAAGTTACTCTGCATGATGGCAAAGTAATTACAGCCATCTTGAGGCATTTTTTCTTCAAACTCCTGCTACTTCATGAAATGAAATATGAGTATCTTTGGTGAACTTATAAAATAACAGGGATCTGATATCACCAGATACAGTGGCTCCATGATCATCTCTTTCAAGACTTAATGTTCTGACATGCTACAGAAATGTGCTGGCAGAACAGAAGGTGAAGAGCTAATCGAAAAAATATATATTGTCAAAACTTGAAAATTAAGGTGCAGAACTGGCTTTTCCAGTAAAAATAAACTTTATAAATAAATAAAGAAAACATTATAAAAAAAAAAAAGGAGAAAAAAGATTTCTGACAAGCATTATAAAGTTCAATGCTAATCACTAATTGAAATAGTAGTCTTAGTTTTCAAAATAATTTTGCCACACACACAGGTGTACCTGAACCATCTAGTTCAAGAGTTGATGGACAGCAAGTCACAATACCACCACTCCAGCAGGCACTATAAAAACTCTTTGGGGCCCCTTCTCTGCAGCCAGAAAACCTGTCCGCCCCGCATCTGGTGTTGTCATGGCTACTGGTATCTTGGTAGCCAGATTACAATTAATTTAGGTATGTCAAGGTCTAAACTGCTGTAAAATCAAGGCTTTCACACTAGGCACAGTCTTCAACTTCCCTGAAATAAAACCTCCGTCTTTCCTGGAAATTAGCTTCGTGACATCCAAATAAATCCAGGGGAGTGTATAGAATCTAGTCATCCTCCCTTTGAAAAAAGATTCATGCCATTGATGAAATTAGCAGTGCTATCCCTGCTGCTGGAGGCAAGAAAACAAAAAGAAAGGATTGCCTGTGATTCAATATGTGGTCTCTAAATAAACAGTAACACCATTGGCATTAGGGAACCCATCTGTTTCTTCATTTCTTTACCACTACAAAATCTAGGATATGTGATTGTAACAGATGTTTCATGTCTACAAATGATGATATGCTATGTTATTAAGCTAAGAGGGTCATTAAACTGAGTTGTATGCAGTTTTTCAGTCTATAACTTCAGAATCATCAACATATAACCTAAGGATTACAGAAACCCCTCCCTTTCCTCCCCTGACTCTATGTGTAATTTACACAACCAACACTCAGAAAATATCATGAACATCTCCTTTAAAGTTTGGTTATCTAGAAGTGCTTGTAGGCAACTGTACAATTGTCAGAGCTGATATGTCTTAGCTTTTTTTTTTTTTTTTTTTTGCCAGAAGCGCTTCTTGTGTTTAGCTGCAACTTGAACTAGTCAAATGCTAGTTGCCTGCCTTGATAAGAATGTGAATTCTCTATTATTTTAGGTAATAATATTTGATGGCCACTCTGTGGCATTTGAGAAATAAACAGAAACCTCCATTTGAGTGAGGTGTCTTTATTTTTTTTTAAATAAGTTCTATTTTCATTTTCTCTTTACCATTAACTGACACCTCAGGGCAAAGGGCTTTTCACATATATTTTTCTTCATTGCGCTGTTATTCACACCATATTCTTTCATACTGGAAGTAGATGCAAACCCACTGTGATAACAGATTTACACAAATACATGTGGTTTTGGCTGCCTTTGAATTGAAAGATGCCTATTTTCCATTTCTAAATATCATGTAAGAAGCCAGATATCTTGCTTTGCCTCTGAAGATTGACTGACAGAGTAATATAAGCCCCAGAGTGAAGCAGTTCTTACTGAAGGATAATATTTCTTTATTGAAAATTTTAACCAAAGAAAGCAAGAAAGGCTTGAGAATTTCAGTGATCCATTTGAAGTGTTTAATTAAAATGTATCTCCTTATTTAGCGGGATCCTTGGGATTCCTACCCATAAATTTTCACTGTAGATTTTCATAAATGTAACACCACTATGCACAGAGGTCTTGGAAAGTATAAAGAGAATGAAAAAGTAATATCTAAAACCACTATATTCAGTCCAAGCAAATGGTATTAAATTCATATGAAGAGCATGAACGCTCTGTGAGCTGAAGATGAGTTCCAGTTAAATTTGCGAATAAAAAATCAACTTGTATATATATTAGTATGTCTGTGTAAATGTAGGTACTGGACATGGCAGTGTGGCTAAAGAAGACAAAGAAATAATTGTCCTTTTGTGCTCAGCTACTCAAAACTGTTCCTTCCAAATGTGAATCTCCCACTGGAAAAACAACTTTGTTCTTGTATCTTGTGAGGATGTCAGGCTGTACAGACTTCCATGGGGATGGACAGCAGTATAGAAATGCCTAATCATTTCAGCCCTGAATATGAGTCATACCTGGAACATAAGTCTGGCTTTTTTGGCAGGAAACAGCAAATGTAAAAACTGGGCATCTCTGGAGAAAATGAGATAATAAAATTATGCATCCATATTTCAAATTTATAGTCACGTGTACAATCAGCTGCAAGACTCTTATATACATTTCTGGTTAATTTAACAGTCATGTAATTCCTAACAGTGTTTTCTTCACTAACCTAAGAACTAAAAATGCTAATAATACTACTGAGGTAAAGGATGGGAAGCAAAAACAGTCCAGGGAGACCAAGTTTGAGAAAGATCCTAGAAAAAGTTGTTAAAAGTCAGTTATTTGTCTACTTATTTAACATGGGTCAAGGTCAACCCTGACCATGTCAAGAGGGCTTCTTAGGCTAAGAGGAGGTTAGCAGTTTCTGTAGCCAAAACAGTGATGCAGCAAATATTGCATCTGCCTGTTGTTATTTCCCTACTACAAAAATAAATAAATAAATAAATAAATAAATAAAATAAAATAAAATAAAAATAAAAGTGTTCCACCCACAGCTCCGTGCAGCTTTCAGCATAGATTTAAGTATGCGCACACCATACAGAGGCAGACTGCCAATTTTCCTATTTTTTTCCCCTTCTGAAGCTATAGCTGTCCATTTATTATTCTGATTATCTTCATCTTGGTTGCGAAACACTCATTTGATAATTCAAAAACACTTCGCTGCAAAACTCTGCAAGGTTTTGTTCAAGAAAGAAAGTTTGTTTAATGTGTACTATTTACTTCCAGATCATCTGGGATATAATTGTGAACACTGTTTTTCTTTTTCCTCTGGAAATCTGAAATACATCCCAAAACTGAATTACTTCTAATACCAAAATGTGACCTTTTCTATTCTGTCAGGGTTGCCCAGTTTATATCTCTTTGCTTAAGTGGACTTGCAGTGATTCTGCTGAGCAAGACTCAGAAAATATGTGTTTTATACAAGGTAAGCATCCTTCCTTCAGTGATTCAGCTACTCCTAATGCAACCACATTTGGTTCTTCACTTGTTGAGAGCAGCTTCTGTGCTACAGATATGGAATTGAAGGATCATATTCAGCTCTGTTGTCAGTAGCGTCCAGGTGCATTGAAGCAGAACTTTACCACACACTTGAATATCAAGGAATTGAATTCAAATTTGTCTCCAGACAATAGTGATTCAAAATAACAATATTTAAAAAGTACATATTTGCCTTCTACTCAACAGAGCATCAGAGCATTCAGTCTTGTACTTAAGTAATTCCCTGACTCAGAGTGCATACAACCTGATACTTCTTCAAGACTTTGTTGTGTACAAAATAAGTTTCTGTCTTCTAGCCAGCAACTGCCTGGGTCACAGTGTTAGCCTCTCCCGCACTAGTACATCTTTTCACATTTAATTCTTTTCCAAATATCTCGGTCATTCACACTAGGTGGCATTCTGTTTCAGTAGAATGACTAGAGCAAACAAGGATCAATTCTAATAGATCATCTTTGCTCTATATCCTTCAGAAGAGAGGTAAAGACAGATCATTGAAATTGTGGAGAAAGCACTACTTGTGGCTATATTGTGTTATTCTGCTGTGGTTAATACCAAGCTGTTAAAAAGGGCTTCCATCTAGCAGCTCTCAAGGTTGGTTGTCAAAAAGTCCATTATTCTGGAGTGAAACTAAGATATCAGAAAAAAAAAAAAAAAAAAAAAAAAAAAGCTGTCGAGATGGCAAGAGCAGGAAAAGCTCCAAAATCACCACCTAGTATATTACCTTTTGATCATATTTTCTCCATAAGGGGCTTCCAGCAAGTGAGTATGTCATCATGGTTATAGACATGGATAGAGTGTAAGTACATGTAGAGTGTAAGTACATTACACATGTAAGTATTGCAATTGTTTCGCTGCAAAATGTTTTTGAATAATTATTTCAGTTCCCTCATCTTTATACCTGTTATGCACAGAAGCAAATTTCTCTTTATCAGGCTTATTGCTGGATTACTCATTTTTACTATCTTTATAGAAGTTTCTACTATCTTTTTTGATTTTTCCTCCTGTTTCTGGCAGGTCTCTTTGGAGGGCACTCATCCCTTTTATAAACATAACACTCAACGTGTATTATTTCTTCATCATGATGCTCAATTTTCTCTATATTCATGTGTGCTGTAGTCATGCAGTTACTTCAACTGAAAAAAAAAAGAAAGAAAAAAAAACAATAAATAACTAAAACAAACAGCAATCATGTCCACTGCCTAATCAATATACAACACTGGAGCTCTACCATAAACACTTTACCTACCAATACCATGTCATTCTGGACTACTACAATGGGAGCTTGTGTCTTCTCACCATCTTTCATAAGGAAGAATATTGATATAGCTGACCATGAAAGCATGGCTAAGACATTGCCTATGTACATTTAAAAAACATATAAGTTCAGTGTTACATGGACTAAGTGTTCAAAAGACTTCTCCATGGAGGATGAATTGTTAAAGGCAAGTTTCTCATAGCCTTGGAAACTTGGGCAGCATGTTGACAGTAAGCCTTTAATTTCAAAGATTCAGCTTCATCATTACCTGATCTCAGTATGAGAACAGTCAAATCTATTTTACAGAGAATTTTCTCAAGCTCTAGAGTCAAGGCAGATGCATTTTTCAAGTATTCCATCTAGCAAACATTCCCATGATGTGAACCACTTGGTGTTGCTATAGCTGACCGGATTGGAGGCCTTTCTATTTGTCTGGCCTTTTAAAAAGATGGTGCTTGGTTGCCTCATGAAAAACTTTGATTCAAAAGGCATTTAGATACAAAATCTTGACAACAACATTTCTCCTATGCCTCTTAGAAGAACAGAACTAAGATGTTTCCATTTTCTTTACAATTGTCATGTTGTGAGTTGTTTTGAGGGAGCTTTTTCTTTTTTTTTATTGTTGTTTCGCTTTTGAAGTTGCTGTCTGTCTAAGCAGAGATTGTATATAAGATCAATAGCATTGGGCTAAATGGGCCACTCTGCTTTGATATTGAAGCTAATTGGCTCTTGTTTGGCTTTTGAAACCTTTCAGGAATCGTCTCCACAACATTATAATGACAGACTCCTTAATGGAAACTCCTAATCTATTTGAAAGTGGATTTCCCAGGCTTTGTGTGACTAACTGCAAAGTTTGTTTCTACATTACAACAAACTTAGCTACTATCTATTCTCATTCTGTATATTCTGGCTGCAAAAAACATGCCTGAATCTTTTATTGTCTTCTAATAGTCCAATATGTGTCAGAAATGCATCTTTCCATTATTCTTCTCAGCAGAAAAAAAAAATAAATAAAAGCTCTTTTGAAGGACTTATGTATGCAAATAAATTATATATTTACTAATTATTCAAAAGTTTTGATTCATGGGAACAGTGTCATTTATTACTAGCAGGACGGATATTTTACTTAGAGTCTATCCTGGTATCTCCAAACATCTTCTTATCATAGAATCACAGAGTCATAAAATGGTTTGGGTTAGAAGGGACCTCAGGTATAATCTAGTTCCCCCCAGCCCCGCCATGGGCAGGGACAGATTCCAGTATCCCTCTTCTTCACATAAGTTAATGTCTAAGGCTAAAAAGGGTATTAACATTGTGGTTCCCACTATAACATTGAATTTCAGGGCTGAGTAGTAGGTTAGCTAGAAAAAATAAACACTTTTCTTGCAACTAAAACAAAATGTTCACTTGGACTTCAAATATGTAAGCATGAGACATAAAAACTGCTCTATTTGTGTTTCAGTCAGGAAATTGGTAATGTAGATATCAGGATTTCAGTTTCCAGACATCTATAAACATGGCAAATTCACCAGAACAAAGGTGCCCAGGTGATGTTCCCCCCCTTGTTATTCCAAGACCTGTCATTTATTGCTCAGATGCTGTAGCTCTCCAAGTATTGCCACATCCGTAAATACAAGCCTGTCTGTCCTCTGAGCCAGAGTGCAGAAAGATATAACACTGCATACACTGGGGTTTTTAAACATAAATGTGGTTATATCCCAGAACACTTCACACTGGGCACCTTTCTTCTCTTCTTGTTGAAACTCTCAGTCAGACTTGTCTAGTATCATGCTGTGAGTCTACAGCAGAGCAAGGCAGAGACCCCAACAGACCTAACACGTCCTCCTCCATCTTAACATGTTTCATGTCTGTCCAGCCAGGCTCCTCTTGAGGAGTTCAGACTGACCTGGTGTATTCACAAGGGTGACTGCTCTTCCATTTTTTCACTTCCTTTCCATACACAGAAGCTGTAGGATTTCTCAGGGTCCTCATCAAAGTGTTTGCTATTATTACGAATGTTCTCTGCGTTATCAGGGTAGATCCCTTCATTTTTCAGTGCTTTTTAAAGCTTTCCTCTTGGAGGTGTCTGGAATTGCAAGTCAAAAGAAGCAGCATCTGGAGATGTTCACTGTCCCATGCACAAATCAGGAGGAAACTTGGGATCAGTTTTCAGGTGGTGGTGATGTACCAAATCTGATTATAACACCAAAATATTGTTTTTTGGTAGAAAGAGGAAACAAGACTGAGCTGATTTTGTTAAGAGACAACAGCACAGTGATAACATGGCTCTTCAGAGACTGTGGAGGTTGCTTCTTCAGCAGCTTTTTACTTTTGATCTCCTTTCTCTATCCTGGCAAAAGTTTTACCTTTTGCCAGCTGAGGCAACAAACAGAAAGATTTTTGAAGAGAAACAGATTCTGCAGGCAAGAGTTAACTTATGGTGCCTGGGATTTATTCAACCATCAAGGTCACCTGTTCCATAGAATCCCATATCCAAATTCAGAGAGGAAATCTTCCAGCTGATGAAAGGTCAGACCTTTGCCTTCCACATCCACTTTTGAAGAGAAAAGTCCTACATTTTGTAGGTGAGAGCTCAGTGTGGTGTTTTATTAGAAACCCCTAAAATGTCAACCTGTCTCATTGTCACTACCAGCTTCTCTCTTTTAGCTCAAAAATAACTGAATCTCCTTGGAAATGATGTAAGGTTTGACCTTGAGATGTTTAAGGCTGAAGGACTGAAATGCTGTGACACTGCTTGATCTAAAGGTGTCGAAGCTTCACTTGACTCCAGATCTTCACTTATAGAGGCACGGAGTTTCCTAGAATGTTTTTTGCAAAGACTTCTCAAAGACAACATCACTACTTATTTGTTTACGTTGTGGTTTCACCTGGCATACAGCTAAGTTCCACACGGCCATTCACTCCCTCCCTCTCCCTACCCCCAGTGTGATGGAGGAGAGAATCAGGAAAAATAAATAAATAAATAAATAAATAAAAAGATAAAAACTCATGGGTTGAGATAAAGTCAATTTACTAAGTAAACTGCATGCACAAGCAAAGCAAAACAAATAATTAATTCAATTCATTCACTACTTCCCATCGGAAGGCAGGTACTCAGCCACTTCAAGGAAAGCAGGGCTCATCACATACAACAGTTTCTTGAGAAGACAAATGCCATCACTCCAAACATCCCCCCCTCCCTCCTTCTTTACCCTCATATTGCTGAGCATGATGCCATATAGTATTGGACATCCTTTTGGCCAGTCTGGGCCATCTGTCCTGGCTGTGTCCCCTCCCAACTCCTGGTGCACCCCCAGCCCCCTCACTGGCAGGGCAGCAGAAGAAGCAGAAAAGTCCTTGGCTCTGTGTAAGCACTGCTCTGCAACAACTAAAACATCGTTGTGTTATCACCACTATTTTCATCAAAAATCTAAAGCACATCATCATATGAACCACTGTGAAGAAAATTAACTTTATCCCAGACAAACCATGACAGTTTATCAAGTTGGCATGCAGCCACAAACAGATTTCATTGTATGTGTATATGTGTATTGTATTGTAAATGTATATATATGTATGCATAATTACCTTTATGAGATTTACTACATTTACAACAGAAATGCTTAGCTCTTGAATGATGCAGTCATGCATCCTGAAATTGTTTCATACCAGAAGTCAGCTTCTTATCCAACAGAAAAAGAAAAGAGAGAACTTTGCATCCAGTTATCTCATGGTGTTTGGCTAGGGCACCATAAAATTCAAAAATGAGATTTTCTGGAGGAACACAAAAGAAGAAATAAAATTGTAACAGTTTCTAAGTTGTCACAATTTTCCTGGCACACCATATAAACCAGCTGCATAGTAGCTAATCCCTGAGAAAATCTGAGCTGTCTTTAACAAATACCATTTACTTTTTTCTAGGGTCATTCCTGTGGCTCTCTATTGTGAGATTTGTCTTTGCTTCTGAAATGTGGATGCCAGAATTCTTCTCCAGTTGAGCTGTCATTCCAAACCAGTGCTGTGCTACTGATCTGGCACCAGAAATCCACCGACAGTATTAATCAACTATGTGTTGGGTAAGAAGCAGTTGTTAAATCCAGAATGAGGTACAGATAAACTACTACAAGCTTCTTTGGTTGGAGGGATTAGTAGATGCTACTTTGCTGTGAGTTAGGTGCCAAGAGAAGCGGAAGATTGAGGAGACTGAGTTTCTGTTTGGCCTTTGATCACTGCACTATATTAAAAAAATCACTAGATCTCCCTTATGCAGCAGGCTTGCACTGTCAAATTTCATGGAAAATTTGTCTCTGTGCAATCACACAACATTTGGCCTGAGGGACTCTGAAAATATTGTCAAGTGATGTTACCCCAATATTGACAGGAAAGACCACTGTCCCTAAAACTGATACTCTACTTCACACTCCTTTCTTCATTTGAGGATGTCAGGGCTGGCTCTTAACTACAGATGGGATTCCGCTTCACCGGAAATTCAGAGATCATTTTAATTTCTTAGATTTTCAAGTAGTTGAACTCTTCATTCTTGAAGGTCAGTATTGAAGAAAGAAGCCACTTCAGGAAGTCATTCTGTCATCTGAGGAAGGCCATTTTAATGCCGGCTTTTATTTTACTTAGAGTTTCTGATGAATACTGCATTCCTCCTTGAAATACCTATGCTCCTTGCCCCAGAAATTCATTTGAGAAGCTTTTTTTTTTTTTTTATTAATCTACCAGTCACTCTCCAATACTTACAAAAGGCTATTCGGTGTTTTTTTTCAAAGTGTGCATTGTTGTTGGTTTTGTTTTCTTTTCTTTTTTTCTTATTTATTTATTTATTTATTTCGTTTTCCTGAGAGCCTTTTTAGGAATCAAAATTCCTTACTATTTTCACAAACATATATTCCCTATTTTCCTATTTTCCATGATATTTCCTGTTGTTTTTTCCTGGTTGGTTGGTTGGTTTTTGTTTTTTGTTTTTCCATACTAACAAGGGATTAGCTCAATATAATTAAATTTTTCCTGTTTTGTGGTGATTCTTGAGAACAGATGCAGGCCAAGTTTGACAATTGCAAAAATTGATCACAGAGAAAAAGCTGCAATACAAGTTAATAATGCCTTAGCAAACTAGATAAATCTCTTCATTTCAGAGCTGCATTTAGTCCTGTTGCTCTGCATTTCACATGAATCATAAATGAATGAAAAGGCTACTAATGAAAAGGATACTAATAGGCACAGACAGTTCTTTGCAGGATAGCAGAGTAACCTGAACAGCAAATGGAATGATTTTGGTTTGCATCACTGAGGGTTAGCCTAACCAACATCAGCAACGACTATTAATATTGAAACCATGACATTTACAGATACTTTCAATCAAAGCCTCTGGGAAAGGTGTTTATTGCATTTAAAAGGACTTTGCTTAACCTTTATGTGGGTGATGATTTCTTAAGCCAGAGGCTAATGGACATTTGAAGCCTGAAAGGGCCATTAGATTATTTTGTATAACTCCCTGCTGGCTAGGCAGACTTTCTACTTGCACTTTTTTGCTAAAGGCATGAGACCAAAGCCATATTTCAGGGTATTGGTAAGAGCACACTACATGCTGGAATAGGGTGCTGTGACCCTGATACCCTGTATTGTCAGCCAACATATCCTAACATTCAGAAATCTCACCAAACTCACTGTCTATATAGCCAGGGCTTGCAATGTTGCACTTATCATGCAATCAGAGCTGTTTTGTTCACTGAAGCACCAGGAATATAAAATATCACTGAATAGAAACTCATACTCCTCTTTACTGCACTCTCAGCCAGTATCTTCAATGTGTAAAATATTTCACAAAAATACAAAGGTATTAGGTGATATTATGTCTACATTCCAATTAATATCAATGCTTTCTCTCTTTGCTAGCTGACTGTCTAATAAATTGATTTCACTGCTTTCAAAACTTTAAACAAACTTGGACAATCTGTCAAGGAGAAGTATGAGCCATTAAGATACACAATTACATTACTTCAAGCCGTAATTAAAAAGTCGGGTCCCTGCTTCAGTCCTCAGCCATTGATTTCTAAGGAAAGAAAGTTTCAGCGGTGATGTAAACCTCAATGAATCACCAGATTTGAAACAGAAAAGGAAATTTAGCTCCTCCCCACAAATCTCACATAGTACAGCTTTACTGGGAAGAAGGGAGGGGGGAAGGGGGAGAAGACTAAATGACTGTAAATTTGGATTGCATTTTTATAACCATTTAGGATTGAAGTCAAGTATAATTTGACATTTTATTGATACTTCCAGTATTTAAAGCTGACAAGTACTACATTAAATTTTACCATTTATATCTGATATGACAATAAAAAGCCTCTTGCTTAGGAACTGTTACAGTAAAATGTAAGTAGAAATGCCATGGAAGAAATGATCTGTCTACTTCTGTCCACTAATCCTTCCAAGCTTTCCAAAGCTTTTTCTTCTTTTTCCTGAACAGCCTTTGAGCTAATTTATTTTTCCAATTTCCTGTCCATGCTAAGAATTTTATTTTAAAGAGACAATGATGAAGCCAGATGATCCTTGTCACTTGTTTCGTTCTTCTTTTCAGTAGCTGATGAAACTGAAATGGCAAGGCTTCTTCTCTGCTTCAAATATTTTGTGATTATTCCCTGAGATAACTGCAAAGGTGTCACCATCACCCTTGTCTGAGTACTGGTTGTATCTTTCCATATCTTTGTCACACATTGAGTCTCCTAAACCAGAGGAGCAAGAGAGGAGTAGCACAACAATGGCAGTGTGCTTGCTGTCATTTTTATTGTTCATGAATGCCATCTGTTTTTTTTTATTTTTCCAAAGAACTTCTCTGCTGCTCTTTATTAAAGAGAAACCAAATTTCCAATAGCTAAAAGAACTTTGTCAGGAAAGAACTAAAAGATCTTTGTTAACAGAACAGATTCGCCTTCTACTAGATCAAGAAAATGAACGAATAAGTAAATGTGTTATATTTTTGAAAATTTAGATGTCTTCTTGAGAAAAAAATGTAAGATGAAGGTATAAACTTACTAGGAGTCTAAACACCTGGGATATCAAAAGGTCTAATGTAATACACAACTGAATCAATTAAAAGACTAAATCTGTTAAATGAAGATATTTCGTTTCTGATATCACACCAAGTGGTGTTTCATTAAATACCTTTGAAATGAAAAACCTCTTAAAAGATAAAGAGAAATAAAGCTGACAAGAGGACTGATGTGTCCAGGGAAAGACAGATTGTTGTTATTGTTTATCTAAAAAGAAGCATTGCTTGAATATCTGGAATAAACCTCTGGAGAGCAAGGTTCACAAACAAAGATCAGAAGAACATATGAGGTTCAACAAAGGCCACCTCTGTCTTTAAGCCACAATTTATCTGTGTTATAGGTCTATAAAAAAAAAATGACATTTCCATACACCAGTGCAATCTGTTTAACAGCCTTCTCCTGCACTAGAAAAAAAATTATGTTGTTCATTAGATTTGCTGAAGAGCTTCTGAGTAATAGATCAAGGGATCACTATCTCCATTATTTTCCAGTCCAAAGTTTTCACTGCTTATGTAGCTGGAAAGGTAGCAAATTTTTAATCCTGGTCTTAAAGCACCAGGGTGGGATGCTGAGAGCTTTTAAGATATTTGAGCATCTGAAAGTCAGTTTTCCTAGGGTTCCTTCCACTTGCTGTTTCCTGTTCATCCCACCACCATCAGCCTACAATAACTTTGCCTAGGAACAACACGGAAATGTCTGAGGAATATTTGTCCCTAGTGGGTCTGACCTTTCCTCAGACTCACTGTGGTGTTTGCTGCTGTGCCATGGTTCTCAGCCTGTACTTGGCTCAAGATGGAAAAGATAAGGTCTTTTTCTTAATAGTAGGAAGCTGGAGACTGTCAGTTTAGCTCAAATGGGATTATCAATACCCAGCATGCTAGGCAGGGAAGCACCTGCCACAACTGACAGGAATTACTGAGTAACAGAATGAGTAGGATGTGGACTGCATCTTACTTAACTTGCAGACCTAAATCCAGGAGAAGACAAGATAATTCTGCCTTTAGCCTTAAGGTTCAGTGGTTAAACTATGAAACCTGATGTTTGAGTGGGGAATGGGAATCCAGAGCTTCCAGAATGTCCACCACTGCACTTTTTCACACCTAAAATAATTTCCTTTCATGGACAGCGAGGATACTGCAGGAGTTATAAGAAATGTCATTTCAAAAGTAGCTGTAAGAATTTGATTTTCAATCAGCCCTACCTTGAAGCACTTAAAGATATGTTGCAATAGAAGTAACAATTAAAAAAAAATAATTTCCACAAACTTTAGCTATCCCTCTTCCCCCAAATGTGAAAATAACCATGATTCTTTTGGTTTGGGTGATTTTTTTAACAATCCATAATAAATGCCTGGAGAGAAAATTCAGATGTATGACAGAACAGCTGAAAATATAAAGAAAATGTAGATCAACTTGCAAATTTTAGTCATGACTGTAAAACAGCCCACTGAAGTGAGCACCATGGTATATATAGTAAAAATACAGTCTGTAGTCATTCCTCATTTTAATCCACTTTTAACATCAACAGAAATTCTCCAAAAATTATGAAATATGTGAAGGTACCGGAGTAGAAAAACTAAAGTTTCTCCATTTCTGAGATCTGATATTCCTCCTTCTAGAAAGAATCATATAAAAATACCATGTTGCTCCTGAATTCACTATAAGGCACTGAAATATTCAAATCAGCTTTGCCTGATCGCAGGAGTTGACGGAACACGGTACACAGAGTGTTGTTCTGGAGATTTTTTTCAGTGTTAATAAAGAAGTTATAAAGAAAGTCCAGATTCAGGGAGAGCATGAAGAAACTCTCCCCTAGACATGAAAAAGATGGGATTCAGACACTGTAATACTTTTTACTATACGATTGTTGTCTATCTGTGTTCCATTCAACAAATCAGGGCAAATACTATCAAGGCATGCATAATGTCTTCAGCAACAGATGCTGACAAGTGCATTAATAAATCATGATCATCATTAGAATTCTTAAACCAATATTTTCCTGCCTGACATGTTGTTTGTTGTAATTTCACATTTAGTTTAGTTTATTTATTTATTCAGATTGTACTAGTCTTTGCATAAAACATTAATTGATCAAATGGCTGTAGAAGATTAGTTTACAAAGGTCACTGACAACACAATTAGGGTCTGAAACAGACAGTTGATGTTTTGACATGCAAGATGAGAGTCAGGACTCTGGAGACAGTAGTGATAAGAGTTAATTGTGAAATGTTGTGTGTTGTCAGTTGAGAGTCAAGTTCAAGCAGACCTCGTGTCTGGATTTCAGTAATATTGGGTATTGGTTGAAAGGATAGAACAAATAAAATTTGGAGTAAATGCATTTGAAAATAAGACTGCTGTTGTAGGCTGTGCAACTATTCCTCTATTTCTAGTTAGAATTTTCTCCTTTCCTCTGTGTTAGACGATGGACAGCAAACCTTCATGCTCCCTTAGCAAAACATCCCTCACAGATTTTTTACCAAATTAGCTTTTACTAATTTTGCACTAAAAAGCTATTTCTTGTCAATGCTCTTACTGCTGGCTAGGTAACAGTGGGCCTTCAATGCTCATGCAACCTTCCTTAGTGTGCTGCATAAATGAAGCTTTCTTCTCTGTTTCACCTTCCCACAGATTCTACTCAAACAAACAAAAAAAATGGACAAGCTGGAATCACCATCACATAGATAGCATTACTCCAAGAAATTTAGAAACACCTTTGGCTTTATCTGGCTTAAACTCTGAGAGAGAGGCAGGTATGTGCACTCCACACTTTAAAAATAGTATCTGATGGAAAAATAAGAGACAAGATCATATGTTCATCATCCTGGTTACCAACAGAGAGGACTGGAAAAAGAAATCTACTGAGCTGGTTCATCTCTGACAGTAGAGAACTTCTTGCCAGAGTAGTAAAAAAATTAACTTCAGTAAGCCACCACGTGCCTTCTTCAGAATTTCCTCAGGGAAGGTCCACAGTCACTGGTACCTCCTCTTCTGCATTAGTGACCTGAGAGCAATAAAACCAGCTGCCTTCTCCAACTCACATGCCCAAGTAGATGAGGAAGAGGGTACATTGCAGAGCTTATGCATCTTATTCCCACAAGGGAAATGGGTACAAATTGTGATTCTTGTTCTGGTGAAAAAAAAAATAATAATCTAGATTTTGTCTGTGTATTTTGTTCCTGCAGAAACATCTTCATGCAGTCCTATTGTCCTTAATAGATTCAGACCCCAGAGCAAGTAGATCAGTACCACAGTGCTTTCTCTTTTCTTCTCTTATAGCAAACAAGTGCCTTGGTTAGTGTCAACTGTTCTGAAATGATACTAGGGAACAGGATTGATCCTGTGAGAACCCTATCATGCTCTGCAGAAGTCATGTTTATAATGAGTGAAGCTAAGACACTGACTTCAACTTACTCAGTTGTGTCTAAGTACCTCTGCTGACCAGGGCTCGAGGGGCTCCAGAAAAAAAAGAAAAGAAAAAAAAAAAAAAAAAAAAAAAGCAACACAAGAGAGAAGGTTTTTTCCACATAAGTGCAATATATGGACAGCAGTGTTCTTTTACTTCTAATAATTATTTTAAAACTTACCTAAACACTGATTCATGTGTCTAAGCTGTAAGCACTTCATTGATCTGGTAAATATACAGCTAAGG
The DNA here is from genome assembly GCF_013377495.2 of Cygnus atratus. Taxonomy (NCBI): domain Eukaryota; kingdom Metazoa; phylum Chordata; class Aves; order Anseriformes; family Anatidae; genus Cygnus; species Cygnus atratus. Next base: position 12,179,250 of record NC_066368.1, read on the forward strand.
ATTGCTTAGCACAACAGACTTGGTGGCTGTTACGGTCTATCAGACAAATGTATATTTAGCCCAAAGTTGAAGCATACATTATTTACTTGGTTGACATTAGCAGCTTGATGAAGCTGCTCTGGGAGCTGTTACGAGACACCAATATGATCCAGAGTGGCAGAAATGCTGGCAAATGGAGCCCTGACATAATGTCTCACAGCAGCTGTGTAGCATCAGCTCGTGGCTTGGATTTGAGATGAGAGCGGATGCGTGGGCAGAAAGCAGGTGCAGGTTTTCCTAGGAGGGCGCACAAGCCGTTCTGCTGTACGGCATTCTTCCTTCCCTCTTGAAGACTAACGGAAGTTGCCACATGATTGGAAAGCTAAATAGATTGCAATAGAGCAAAAAGATCCTTCAAAAAAAAAAAAAAAAAAAAAAAAGCAAATTAACTTATTTTGTTCTTGCTTTGTTATTGATCTAACAGCTAGCTTCTCAGAATGGCTCAGCCCGGAATAGAAAAGATGGTTTCGAGGAGTTTTTATATGAATGGGGACTACTTCAGATAGTGTCTCCTTAATTAGGGTTCAACAAGTGACCAAAGAAACTAATGAAATGAATGTATTAAGGGAAATCAATCCCAGAACAAAAAACTTTGTTTCTGTGGTTACAATGACATGTTATTCGTTCCACAAATTCACTGTTTACCCCTTCCTGATCCCCACTTCACAGTTTTCCATTTCAGCTGCACCTGAGAACAAAATGATCTCCTCTCCTCCCCATCCCACCCCCTTTTCCCCTTTTTTTTTCTTTCCTCTCTCCCTGTCTCCTCTGTGATACAGGATACTCAGGGCAAGGATGTTATATTTGCTGTGCATCACCAATTTAGATAATCCTTCCCATAATAAATGCACTTTCCCTTGTGAATCCAGTAAGCAGTGTACCAGGTGGCCTGTCAGCTCCAGTCAAGTACACTAGCAATATGTGGGGACTTCAGCACAAAGGAATGATTGTGGTTCTGGGTTGTTATTGCTAATCAATCTCATAGCCCGTGACTTTTCATGACACAATCTGAAGAGTAGGTTACTCTGCAGGGCTTTCTGCCTTTCTTATAACTTCCCATAAAGATATTCCTTAAGGAAGTACAGCCACTTCCATGCACTTCTGATTGCAGTGAAAGCCTGATTATATCCATCCTTTTCCTTCTGTCCCATGAGAAGTGCACTACCAGCTGCATCCAGCTCTACAACACCCAGACTTAGGCACTTCTTTTTCCCAGCTTTCGTGAAGTGTTAACCAGCTCAGGAAAAAGTAAGGGAAACTAAGTGCCCTGATGATCATCCATCTGTCTGCTCTAATAAGTAGACCAGCACACACACTGCCAGGCTCAGACAAGGATAAATCCTGAGTCAAACCCCTGCCAGAGAGTTTGTGATATTAGCTCAATAGTCAGAAGTCTTTAAAAAATCATGTTGTGATCTTTTCACTTGTTTTCTGGTGTTGATCAAGGGAAGATGGAATGGAGAAGCAGATTAGAATTTTTCAAACTTTTTCCTGAAATGTTGGAAACTAGAGAGAGAATGCATGTGTGTGTGAGTGAGCCTGAGTGCCTCATAAAAGACAATGACTCCAGAATCCTGAGCTCCTGGGAGCTGTGGGGGAGTAAGGTCTTTCAAAGAACATCTTACATTGCAAATATGTCTGCGCTATTCAGTATTCCTTTATCTATATAAAAGGAGCTAAAATATACACTGTAAAGAACAAGTCCTATTTTTACAGCCATATGAAAGATCAAAGAGATTCAATAGTGTTTTTTTTTAAAAATGGTCCTTTGAATCTCATGTGGGAGGCTGGCCTGGTGTTTAGGACTGTTATTGAAGACTTGGAAAGTGTTCACAGAATCACAGAATCACAGGATCGTCTAGGTTGGAAGAGACCTCCAAGATCACCTAGTCCAACCTCTGACCTAAGACTAACAAGTCCTCCACTAAACCATATCACTAAGTAAAAGTAACTGTAAAGTTACTGTAAGTAAACCGTACCACTAAGTGTTACAGCAAGTCTGTGTTTTATTTCAAATCTCCTGTGTAGCCTCAGATAAATCACCACTAGCCATCTTCAGATCAGTATGATGGAAATGTAAACACTGAATTAGATTCCAACTTATTTCACCTCTGTGCTGTAGAGAAAAAAAAAAAAAAAAAAAAAAGAATGCATAGTCAGGTTATTGAAAAACACTTGAAAGACAACGTAATCATTGGTCAAAGCTAACACTGGTTCATGAGGGGAAAGTCCTGCTTAACTAACCTAATTTCCTTTTAGAGCAAGGTTACCCATCTAGTCGACCAAGGGAAGCCAGCTGATGTGATCTTTTTGGATTTTAGCAAAGGTTTTGATATACTGTCTCTCACAGTATCCTTCTGAAGAAAATACCCAGCACACAGCTTGACAGGTTCAAAATACAGTGGGTGAACTGTATGACTGATGGGATGGGCTTAAAAGCCCATGGGTTACTGATGGGATGCGCTTAAAAGGTTTTACTTACATTTTGTTTTAGATAACAAGATAGTCAGTACAAAAATTTAACCATAGGACAGATGATCTGAGTGGCTGAATTTGGTCTGCCTGCAACATGACTGAGAGTGAAGGGGATGCTTGAGGCCTGGTTTGGGTGACAGGAATTGTATTTTATATATCTTTTATCAAGTGCTATTCATACTGATGAATATCTGATGCAAGCTAAGTTCTTCCCTTACAAATTACCTTCTTGTGGTATCATATTTACAGCTTTTTAAAGTTTTGAAAGTATTGGAGCTATATTGATTAATTTACATCTCTCTTAATGTGAGTGTCTTTATCAAAACATTTCTCTCTATCCATCTCTCTCTCTCTCTGTAACACATACTTAGATAAACCTTAAATAGGTGATAGGTTGATGAATGGTGAAAATCAGCTGGCTAAAGGGGATTGCTCTAAGGCCTGTACTTTTTCAGGCTCGTGCCCCTTTTTAGATTAATAGGCCTAGTGTGAATAGGTTATTATTCACAATCTGAATTCCCTCAGACCCTGCCATAGACCAAATCTATCCACACAGACGTATCCCACAGATATACCCATTGTGCAGAATGGATGGGCACTGGAGAGTGTCTGAACTAAATACATAAGGTAGATAAGGAGACAGTTTCATATTGTTGCTATGATGGAGATCTGTGTACTATGGGTGGACTGGGAATGTCCATCACTAATTGCTTGGTAAAGATAGAAGTTTCTTGTGCATCAGTTGAGTTCCCACATGGAAATTCCTTCGATTTCAGCAACAAGGTGGCACAGATGGAAGAAGAGTGTTGAGTCTCCCTCCACTTTCAGTGTTCAGAATCTTATATGCAAATGAAACCCTAAAGCTGCAAATAATTATTCACTTGTGTTGTTTCTTCTCTATTCTGTTCACATACTACAACACAGTAAAATATTTCCAGTATCCACAGAAATCTCAAGCTTGATAAGAAATGAGTTTTCTATAAGGTGATGTTTTCCCTCTGATTATACAGTGTATTAGCTCGTATACCCAGCTGAGAAAAAGTATTAAGTCTAGCATATAGAGAAAACAAATAGGAGGGTGATACTTAGCCTTAGGGCTAGAGGAGCTCTTAATTTTCCATTTCCTCAGCTCTTATTTATACCAGAGTCAGTTATGTTGCACAGTCATGTTTGGCTTGGGAGACCTGAATGAAGGGTGAAGGGCAGCAGCAGGAAATGAACTTCTAAATTGATGGATGAAGTGTTTCCATGTACATAACATATTCAAAAAAAAAAAGAAAGAAAGAAAAAAGACTATAATGAAAGCAAAAAGTGGTTCCATCTCACCTTGTGGTAGCACCTGTCAAGTTTAGAGAGAATGGATATTTTTCTATTGTCTGTTATAATATGAAGTGGGGTTGGAGAAGGAATTGATTTGCCTGTAAAATAGAAGTTTTCATTCCATTTCTCAAAATAAGACTAAGGAACAAAATAATTTTTTGTTCCAGTGTTGAACTGGTTTCGTATTCAGCTGCTGAAGAAAGGTAGAGAAACTAGGGCAGAGGGACAGAGAAAGAAAATTATTTCAGGGGAATTTTTTGATGGAGGCAATCCTATAAGAAAATTAGTTTTCAAAGGGTATATGCAGGGGCAAGCAAATCCCTTTCCCTTCGCCCATCTAGATGGCAAAGCAGGAGATGGTGAAACCAAAGTTCATGCTGCTCCTGAGAAGTGTAGCTGCACAGTTGAAATCCCATTCATTCCCATTCAGAAGGAAAAAGCTTCCTTTTTTTCAGTTATAATTATTCTTCCTTTTATTGCCATTACTACACTTGCACAGCCTATGCCAGACTTTTATTCCTGGTGCTTTCCCTATGTCCTCTCTCCCAAAGATGGACTTCCAAAAGACAGCACTGGAGACCTCTATCCTGGCACCATTTTAGGAGTAGACATGTGCTCTTTGCAGTCTGTTCAGATGGGCAATTGAAAAAAGCAACATTTTACAAATAGTTTTATAATATTTTCTTTTGAATGGACAGTGTTCCCCCAAAACAGGCCAGCTTTTCTTTGTGCTTTGATTGTCACTTCTCCATTTGCTCATCAGGCTCTGATGCTCTGGTGTCAGAGATGCTTCTCACTCTGTGAGATGATTGTAGTATGTAGAGCCTAAAAGCCCTGGGGCAAATCTGGATGCTATTGCGGGACAAACAGCAGCAATAATTCTCAAAGAAAGGGATACTCTATCTATGCAAAGTCCATTCTTCCAAGATATTTATTTGCTCCAGACCATTTTGTTGTTACAGAGGGATATATCAACATGGCTCTCCTGTCAGCTGTAAACAGCAGGTAGCTTTCATTCCTTCCTAATACGATGGGTTCTGTAGTAACAAAACCACTGCATCCTACCTCTCGGATCTGCTAGGAGGATAACTAGTCTACAAATCTTACGGAAAAGTGACTTTCACTCTTTAGTAACAGAAACATTTTAAAAAGCAAACCCATGTACCATCTCGTGTCAGAATAGATTTGATTTTCCACCGAGTAAAGTTTTGTTGTAGATTTTGCCTGTTCATTTATTTTCTTTTATTTTAATTCTGTGTTGTTATATGTAGACATGTTTTTAGATGGTGGGAAAGGACTTGCAATCATTCTGTGGAACACCTGAGGCTGCACTGTGGATCACTATTGATATACTGACCAGGGAAAAGAAATGTGGCTTGAAAGCCATCTGCCAGCATCAATAAGTTAATGAAATGGGGGAGACCCCATTTTTCAGTTTGCTGAAGTCAGCATTGCTGAGGTTTCTAGCATAAAACAAAGACATAAAAGGCATTAGGCATGAACTCAGTTTCAGAAATAAGAATACTTGACTAAAGTAAAAACTGCAGCTGTTTTAGACTATAATTTTCTCACAGGACAAAGAGCGACAGTGTTTTCTGGATAGGTCACTGCACTACAATTAAGAAGTCATATGTCAGCTGTGGCACTGTTTTCCCAGGACAAAGATGGACAAATTGTCCTTGTTCCAGAGATAAAGGATGAGATGCTTTGCCTCTACATCAGTAGAGTCAGTACCTGCCTGTGAAATGATAATGTACTCTGAAGCCTACTGAAGAAAGGTGCTCCAGAAGAGCTGAATATATTGTTAACAGTAACAAAAAAAACACTGCTAGTTTTAACATGAGTATTACATTCTCAGACTGCACTGCATTTACATCTGCAAGCTGGATATGTCCACTAAAAAAATGAAGAAAGCTCAGACAGTCATAGATTCATATGACATGAAAACATGGACCTTGAAATAAACCAGTAATTCCTGTGAGCAGAGGAATTCCAGCAAGCCATTCATCAAGCCTGTCCCTCCACTGGGTGCTGGGCCAGCATGGTGGCTCTCAGATTTACCACATACAAATCAAAGAGGCATAAGACACAAAAGCAGACAAACAGGGCAGGGTAGCTTGCTGTAGGTTTTCTCTGAAGACTAAAGCTTATAGAGTGCATGTCCATGCTAGGTAACCATAATGCCCAAAAGGAGGCAGCCAGAATACAGCCTGCCTCAGGAAAGGTTCAGCTCACAGTGCTGCTGAGCTATTCATGGCATGTGAGCTGTGTGAAAGGGATCTTTTTGTTTTGTTTTGTTTTAATGTTGATGGGAGAATCTTTTCGTTTGAAAACAGTCTCCTAATGCATCAGGACAGCTGCCTGGGATACACCTCATTTAGCGGCAATTGTCTCTGTAATGTTTATAACCCTCCCACCAGCCATCCAATATACAGTCATCATTTATCCTCTCATTTGCCTAACACAATGTTAAAATGCCCTTCCAGTGCTTTGTTTTGCTTACTTTTCCATTCCCTTGCTGTCCTCATGTCAGAGATGTTAAAACCTCTTTTGAACAACTGACATCTCTATGTCAAGGATTTGTGGCTGAAGGATGCTTTCTGCACTCTTTACCCAGCAGCCTCTCTCTCCTTTTTAATTACCAGCTTAGGAGTGTGAGACATCATCTATCATTCCTCATTCATTATATTTAATAGCTGCACATTTTGGGCTCTTCAGCAAACTGACCAGACATATGGAGTATGTTAATCTGCTTGTGAAATCTGCCCTTTTAAAATCAACAATACCACTGTCTTCTCAGTTGAAAACCCAAGAAATTAGGCGAAAAAAAAAAAAAAGAGAGAGAGAAAGGAAAAAAAAAGAGAGAGAGAGAAAAGAGAGGACGAAAAGAAGAAAAGAGAGAGAAAGAGATTGAGTAAAAGAAAAAGAATGAAAGAATGAAAGAAAGAAGGGAGGAAGGAAGGAGAGAAAGGAGGGAGAAAGGATGTAACATTTATTCTTTGGTCAAAAGCTAGACTTAGAAAGGGATTGAGCAATAGAGCCTGCACCATCATTAGGCTGTAAAGGCTACTTAGCTAATAGGGTGTATACTGATGCTTTCTGCTACTTTCTTTCCGTTACATTGACACTGCGTGTTGGCTGCCGACTGCACATTTGTAATACATAAGGACAGCTGTAGTGAATGAGGCCAAAGGTGCACCTGACACAGGAACCAAAGAGTAATGGTGATAGTAAGAGCTAGCAAGTGCATATGGTGTTCCCTTGATATAACCACCCTGATTTCTGCAGCCTGCAGCATAGGGATCTCCTGAATCAGAGACTGTATCCACATCTCTGTACTGAATAGTCCTCAAGAGACCTATCATGTTCTCCAAATGCATCTAATTGCTTTCAGAATCCAGTTATACTTTTGCTCCTTGGCATGTTCAAAAGCTTCACTTGTTACAGGCTAATGAGCTTAATAAGCTGAAGCTGTGTGTTTATTGAAAGGTTAATGATTACAAACATTTAAATAGTTAAATCAACTCCTTAGTTGGGACTGTAGCTACATAAGAAGGGAACAATAATCCTAACTCTTCTGGGAAAATTGCTGAGGATTTATTGAGGTGGGGGTAGGTCTGTGTCTTTCCTGTTTACTGAGTCACAGTTTACAAATGAGAAGCTCTAACTCCCACTCTTCTGTTCTTCTTTCTGTTGTATTGGGCTTAAGTCACTTTAAGTACCAAACTAGGACAAGGTTTTTCAATGGGTTGTTTGTATCTCAAGCTACAGCTAGTCTAATATTACATGACTAGTTTATCTGATGGATCATCACCTGATTTCCTACTATCTATAATTTTGGTCGATCACTTAAAAGCTTTGTTTACTTATTGCAATGAACTATTTTGACCACTTCTTATGGTGTAGTGTTTTCATTATAAGTCAAATTACTGCTTTGTACCTGTAAAATACAGTTATGCATTGTGATACTTGCAAAAAACTATAAAAAGCTAGACTAATGGCCTCTTTATGTATTGAATGGTAATCACAAAAGCACTGCCTTTCAGAAATAGTCAAAGATCAGTGATAATAACATAATCTTTGGAGAACTGGAGGATTTTACTCTTCTGAGTGATTTAAAAAATAATACTAATAAATGTGGAAAGGAACTTGAAAAGAGCATTTTGTGTATTTTTTTTTCCCAGGCACATTGGTTTCATGTAGTGTCCAAGTGAGCAGAGAAGTGAAATGAAGACAAATGGCAGTAGAATAATTCCAGAGGTGGCTTTATCATGATGCTTGCATAAAGAAGTGCTCTACTGAACTTGTTCTTAAGTTTAATGCCTTTCCTGTTGGCTGTCAGATCCAACATGTTATTGAAATTCTGGATCTCCTGACTCCCTGACTCATCTTCCTGAACAGGCCAGCAAAAGCACATAAATGAAGGATTCTGCAGTCTAAGCTGTAGCATTGTTTCATTAGGCACATTGTTTTACCAACACAGACCTTTTATATCTGGCTGACTAAAGGGATAGCCTATAAAGGCTCTCTTGGATAACATACTGAACTCATCAGAGACTCCCATTGACTTAAATGGGCTCTAGACCAGGCCTGAAATGAAATTTGTCTCAAACTGCCAGTTGACAAAGATCCAGGATGGTGATTTTATCTGGGAGAAGCTGTGAAACAGAGAAATGAAGTAGGCAGGAGCAAAGCAATGGCAAAATAAAGATAATAACTTAGGCTGGTAACTAAGAGGAAGCTGCTAACCAGCAGAGAAGAGCTTTGGAAAAGCTTCACAGAAGGACTATTTAAAGGATGAAACTGGCTTCAGGATGAATATTAATAACGTCATGGAAAAGTTTCTATAATTTCTCTACTTGCAACAGCAAGGAGTAGACTTCAGAAAGTCCTTTCTTTTCTCTGTTCCTAGAGCCATTCATTCACATTAACTTTTGTGGTGGTTTGAAAGGTCTGGGATTCTTTTTTCAACATGTAAACTAGCCTGGAGGGGAGCAAAGGGAGCTAGTTTGCTTTTAAAAATCTGTCTTTTTCTTGGTTTTCTAAACATGGGGGGACTAAACGGTGCTGGAATCATTTAATCATTTTCTGTTGTGTTCAGTGCTTCTCTCTGATAACATTTTCCAATCAGCTGTAGCCAATTTCAGGAGCTGGAGGAAGCACAGAACACCAGATAGCACACATTCCCGGGATCTGATAAGCACAGGTTCAGTTCACTTCTCTGCTCCATCCTTTTCACTACAACCATGGGCAAGCCAGAGAAATCTTGCCATATCGACACCCAGCCTATGAAAAAAAATAAATATATAGATGTTGCCCCCTCCAAGAAGTGACTGTGGGCAGCTCCAGGAAAACTCCAAGTGCCTATAATCTATAGAAACTGAAAAATTATGATGTTAAATCACAAAAGTGCAGCTGCCTGCCATATATCACTCGTGTTGAGAGAACAGAAATACTGCCTCCATAACCATGATTTGTTCATGACACCATGCTCTATGCCAATGGCCTCTGGTTCGATTTTCACTGTTAAGCAGACTGCAAGGTCAAGAGGTATTTCCCACTTGATTTGTCTAAATAGAAGTTGCAGAACCCAGGAAATAAGCACTACATAGAAGGGGAACCATTTCCTTGGGAAGCCTGAAGAAGGATTTTGGTAAGGGAAGGGAGTTGCCCGCTAAAAGCCAAGCTTTTTCAAATTTGGCAGCAAAGTAGTACACCAGGGCTGAACCATGATTTTTAAATCCGGGCGAATGGTGTTAAAGTCTAATCATATTCTGGAGAGAAAGCACTTAAAGAATTGCACTGAAGGACACTGAAAATGGAAGCAAAGACATGAAGAAACGGGGATATTAGCCCTTAAAAGGATGAAAAGCCTAAGAAGGGTAGATCTTTTTCCTCCTGCTAAGGCACGGAAAGGAGGCTGTCTAATCTTGCAAAGAAGAAAAGCCTGAAATATCCTGAGAGGCAATGCTGCCTTTTTAATGTACACAAGTAGCAGATAGCCAAAGGCAACAGAAGAAACAGTGAAAAGGAACAGCAGAAAGCTGAGATTCAGTGTGAACAGATACCTAAAAGTTAGGGAGCCTGCGGGTATGTGGTTTAACCAGACCACTAAGGATTTTTCCATAGTAAAGCCTCGGATGCCAAAATAAATTAGCATGCATAACATCAATCTGTGGCCATTGTCTTTAGGCACTTATTTTGCCCACTGCAAATGCAAATTAAGATGACTAGTCTTAACCCTTGCTGTTGGCTAAGCTATGTTAAAATGCAAATTCTTTTACATTTTCTGCAGGCACACCACCACCCGTCACTGGAGCGTGGCTATATGAGCCATGAATCTCAGGCATGTGATAGAGCCATCAGTCACAGAATCCCATAATCATTTTACTGCACTCCCTAGTTCTGGAGAAGTGCCTGATACCACATGGGGCTTAGCAAGCGGTCAATGATCTGCATGCTTGGAAGGGATTCATTTTATTGCAGGTCCAGTTGGCTGTACCTAACTGCAGAAGAACATCACAGGGTTTCTCCCAGTTTTTCCACCTGGAAAACACAGCTCTTAATGGAACACTATCCAGTATTACTGGGAACAACAAATTTGACATATACGTTTTCCTCCTGCATAAATGAGTATGGGATTTGCTTTAGCACCTGCTGCTCTTTTTACAACACCATTTGATACCTCAGCAGGAATGTTTCTGTATAATGAAGTTTTTTAAGGACATATTTTAATTTTGTTGTGCTTGTTTATCCACCATTCAGACCATGAAAATATTTTGGATGTTGCCCCGTTCAATTCTATACAATCCATTAAATTATTCTGATATACAAGTATTTCATAATCTCATTTTTTTCTTTTCATAGCATTATTATCTGCAGCATTATCTGAAGAGTTAAAAATCAAAACAATCCATAAAAAATGAAAAAGTTATTTCTTTTACTTCTACATATATATATATATTCTTGAGAGCTTGTTTAGTTGAGATTATTTTAAAATATTATAGAAGTTCAAATTAGAAATACTCAGCCTGAAAAAGTATAACATAGTTAAAAAACAGTGATGTAACCGCAGGCATTGAGCTTCCCACTAACCTTGTGTTATAGTCTGAAAACTGCCTGAGACTATCAACTTTAGTACTTTTGCCTATCCTAGAACTGGAATGTTGTGTCTGAATTGTAACTCTTGTTGTATAATGGAGATTGTGTATAAAATGAAAGTTTCCAGTGATATGGCTTTAAAAGTTAATCAAAAGCGCTTAAGAAATTGGATTCCTGTAGATGCTGGAGACTTAGAGGAAGCCACTGAACCCAGCAGGCACTGATTTGATAGCTCTGCATGGAGAAGACAAGGAAACGGAAATAACATATTGCTTCATTTTCCATTTACTGGGATTTAATATGCAACATCCTAAAGACTGAACTACCATATCTGTGAGTATTTTTGCTGTTGTTGTTGTTTTGCTTTTTATCCCTAAGATGTCTTTCCTTTGCTTTAATGAAATCTTGTTGGTATTTAAAGAAAGGTTTTGTCTCTGGGACTACTCTGTGCCAGGGACTTGTTTCTTGTTCAGTTTTTCAGCATGAGTAATTACTAGGTGCCTTTTTTTTTTTTCCTTAAAGTTGGAATTGTTCCATGTACCATGCGCAATGCTCCCACAGGCAATTTGTACTGACATTTGGCATAAAGTAGTAGTTGAAACTGAACTGTAGCCCTACAAGGTGGTCCACAGCGTAGTAGAGATGGAGCCAAAGACCTAATTCATCCTGCCTCTCTTTAGTGTCTAGTTTCATTTCTTCTAGTCAGGAGGCACTTCCAGGGGTTCAGAGAGATTGGCCAAGCCTGGCAATATCTTCTAGAAATGACTCTCCCTCTCTCCGTCTCTCTGTCTTCATTAATAGAAAGGGGGATTTGGGATGACACTGACTTCCAATACAGAAAATACACTAGAGTATCTAAAGTCACGTGGAAATATCTGTACTCACATAAATTAACCTGGGCTGCAGACAGCAGCTGGGGTACTTTGGAATGCTTTGAGATCACTTATTTGTGAGGCAGTGTGTGCTGCACAATGTGTCAGGAAAAAGCTGGACATTCGTGTCAGACAAGGTCCTTGCACAGGTCATTATAGTCGTCACTGATTCAAGGCTGTTCACAGGCCCAAAACACTTCCCTGTACCTACAATAACCCCACTACAAGTGGATTAGGATGACTTCAGGTGGAGAGCCTCTTCTGCTATAAAACTTTTTTTTTTTTTTTTTGTGTTGAAGAATTATTTGCAATCTCCACCTGCCTCCTGAAACTAATGCTCATAGTATTGAGACTTCTGGTGAAAGGACCAAATAAATCTGACTGAAGAATCATAGTAAAATCAGGTGTTATTTTTTGTTAAGGCCAACAGAAATAACATAGTCCTACTTTCCTCAAGCTAGATTTCTTATCATTTGATCTAAGCTTCACTCTTATCAAGACATCACCAAGCAGACCTTAAAAATTGGAAGAAAAGTAGGTCTGAATGAAAATATAATTTAAAGCTCTTCCAGGAATATTTCACTTTCCCTTATTCACTGACATCACAGACACCTTATCGGAGCAGACACTCAAGGTCCTTCCCATCTATCTGTCACATCTACCAGGGAATTACCTTCATGCAATCATCTTTTTTTCTCTAACTGCTTGAGACACAGGCCATACAGCATCTCTCTAGCAAAAAGCATTACGTACAAAAAGCCTCTCAAATCAAAAAGACAGGAGTAAAATAAAAGCAACTGTTGTTAGGCCCATAAATACCTATTCTATGAAGAAATAAATATGTAGATATCAAACCAGGAGCCCACATGATCATTATTAAGGCTTATTTTAAATGAAATATTTTCTTGTTGCTGGTGGTTTGTTTTTTTGTTTGCTTTTGCCTGGGAAGTAAGAGATCTGACACTGAAAAGCTTTAGGGATATTTGTTATTAGACAGTAAGAACAAGACTACTGCTGCTCATCAGCAACTCTCAAGTGAAAAATATTTTCCCAGTAATTTTTGTCATTGTGTCATCCATAAATTACTGAGCATGGGAAAGGGTTAGGTGTGTCTGAAATATACTGTATGAAATATTTTTGTTGATTTTCCTTTCTCCTCTAGTTTGTTCCCTGTGGAACTGAAACATTTCTCAGGGCAACTGAGTCTTAAAGAGATCCCAACTGATCATACATAGCTTTCTATTTTGCATTGCTTTCTAATTAATGAAGTTCCTACCTGACCAGATGTCAAGCTCCTGAACCAAGCCACTACCCCAAGTTATCTCTCCTGCTTTTGTTTCCTCTTTTTTTTAATTTTTTTTTTCCTGAGAGAAGACATGGACCATTGCTTGACCCACGTGTCCAATATATCACTCGAGTTGACTCAGATGTGGTTCAGTCCTATAATAAGCTTAGATAGTTCTGTACAGTTGCCCACTGCTACGTTTTTTCCTTATTGAGTTTCCTCTAAAAAGCTCTGGAGTTTAGGCAAGGATGATGGCCATTCCAGATGGTGAATCAAAAGGAAAAACGAACAACAACAACAAAAACATATACACATAGTCTATGCAAAAATCTATTAGGGATCCATGTTAATTTTTAATAAGGTTTAACTTGTTCATATTGGAAGAACAGTCTATTTCTGTGGTTTAAGTTGGAGAAAAGTTACATTTTAACATGTAAGTAAACAAAAAAAAATGAAACCTTTATGTGTCTTTTTATTATATGAAATTGGTGACCTGAATTCTTGAGTCTATGGTTTTCTACTGTCTCCTGTTCAGGACCTCACATATGCTACTTATCTTGTAGGTGCTGTCTAGAGCTGCCCATACCATGTACTTGGGTCTCATATTTTTTCCATAACTCCATTTCCCCACTTAATTAACAAGAATCAGCTGTCTTATTTTCTATTTTATTCCTATAAAATTTTATGTTGTTTCACCTTCCCAAACGACTAAGATCATGACCAAAGATACCCTTAGGCCTTCACTGGGTGTCAGAGCCTGCAGGGCAGACACTCGAGAGGTATCTGAATGCCGTTGCCTGCAGCAGACAAACCTAAGTGAATTATGTGCAGGTGAGTGGATGTGCAGTAGCCCACAAGATGCTTCAGGGAAGTTGGTACATCTTTGTGCATCTTGTTTGGCTTGTTAGAACTAGGGCATCTTGTTAGAAATCCAATGCAGAAGACAAGTAGACAACCTGAACAAAATGTTTTTATTTCATAGAAAATGCAGTGCTAGAAATTGAATTATAACAAATGGATTTCCGTGTGTCCACAGGGTTCCAATGATGTTAATAAACATTACTTAGTTTTTTCTTTCTCTCTTTTTTTTTTTTTCCTCCCCAGAGGGTGGGCAGTAGGGAGTTTTTTTGCATGGTTCCTTGTGATTTAGCAGCAATGCTCCTCAAATCTGTTCTTTTATTATGGAAGTATAACTAAAAAAGTGTTCTTATTTAGCCCGCAATACTCCATGTTCTTCACTTTTATTCCTACCTCCAGAATATCTGGTACGTGTTGAATTGGCCACATGTGCAGTTTTTCACTTGTTACCTGCTCTAAATCCCATTTGTCTCTCCAAACAAATGTGAAAAAAAAACAATCATACAAATCACTCAACTCCCTAAACAAGACATTCAGGCACTTGTTAATTCTGAAGTGACGCTATCCAAGCCAAAAGTTTGAAACCTGCATTCCACCAGATGTTGGACTGGTTTAAATGCAAATAAACACCCACAGGAAAAATAAATAAATAAATAATAAAAAGGAATATAATACATTGCTGAGAACTGTGCACAACAAAACTTCATTGTGGTTTCAAGATTTTTTAAGTTGCTTTCCAGGAAAAACTCATTCTTACCCACTTGTGGTGGTATGTCCTGCTGAGTGCAATATTCTTGCAAAGTTCCTGTTTTCCTCTTCACTTGTTCATATATATCCTCAGACAAACAAAGATATATATTTGTCTACAAATCTTTATGTTCCCTGCTGGAAATGTTTGTGCTCCCTGCATAGAGCAGAGCAGTAGCTCCCCACTGCCACAGGGTCTGTAGAGGACAGGACAGAGAGATGAAGGCAGTATTTTTATTTTTTTTTATGTTCCATTACTACTATCATCTCGGGGTGAACCTCCCAATTTTTCACCCAATATCTCTTCTCAGCTGGTTGCCAAAAACCCAGTTAAGGACTGATCAGTCTTAGACTGAAATTTAGACGAACATCTGGACACCCTTTACATGGGGACATAGCCTTCAGAGACATGGGAGGAGAAGAGAAAAGAGGACATTCCTTCACATCAATCTTTGTCCATGCATATGGAGGACAGGATGAGAAAAGGAGGTTTCCCTTCATTACTCTTTGTTTCTCCCTCTGCCATGTTTTCTCCCATCTTCCTTACCTTAAGCTTTCATATATGCCCTTTTGTCACTTTTGACTTTTGTACACTTTCTAGTCCTTTGCTCTCTCCTCACCCCAGCTCCCTGTGATGTACACACAAAGACCTTTTCTTCAGTTGTGCCTTCCTCCTCCATACACAGTCTGTCCCCAGATTTCCATTTATCCTTTCCTAGGTTCCCAGTCTTCAGACACTCTGTCTGCAAAATCAGTCCAGCTTTTCTCCCTTCCATTGACTAAATACCTATCAGGAATTTTCCAATTAGGACTGCAGACACTTGAGGAAGATGTTTGGCTGGCAGGACAGCTCAGACCAAAGAAAGACATAGATCACAAAGAAACTTCCTCTAACTACAGACAGAAAAACCTGAAATGCATGAAAACTAAGCTGAGATCATTTCATTCATTTTTAATGACAGAAAGGAGTCTTGAGAGATACAAAGTAAGGGATGATTTGGAATGGAATGAAATGCTTAACATTGCTTCTAATGCTGGGTTTCTGCAGGCAGCTCCAGATAAACTGAAAAGGCTACAGAAATAATTGCCGGAGGAAAAAGAATTTTTACAAGTGTTTCTAACTATGCCTAACCAGAATGCAATACAACTGAATTTCAGATTTATATTTACTAGGTTTGTACTTAAAAGACTTCCATTACTCAGCTGATTTCAGACAGGTATCCATAGAACACTATTCTAATAAGAAAGGGAATTAAAACAGAGATACAACAGTCCATCCTCTGGTCTAAAACAAAATCCTAAATTCCTGCTCTCACACTGAGCTGAATTATCTCAATTATAGAAAGAAACTAAATTGTGGTGAAAGGACAGGAACCCTTTTAACATCTGCCTGTTGAGGAAACCATGAACTGAATAGGAATCAGAAGAAAAATAACATGGTTTATTTTCTTTTAATTACTAACAGGTAATACAATACAGTATGTTTTGCAAAGGTTTTAGATGATGTCTTGTTAAGGGTAGTATTTTAAGCATTCTATAAAGAACTAAGCAGATAAATACAGTTATTAAATAAAGAGTTTATTAATATATTTTTTAAATGGTGAAGTATCATTTAGAATGCCTTGAATAAATGAGATGGTGTGGTATCTTCATCAGTTTTCTAAAAAATGTTCTCCTTTAGGCAAAATTTGCCTTTTTTAGAGCATATACCTCCTACAACACATCATTTGTCCTCTAGAAGTTAGGTTAGGATACACAGAATCATGGTTTGTGAAAATCATCCTGTTGTGGAGGATAAAATGTAGAGGACAATAGGAAAGCACAGAAACTGAAACACCTGTGAGGCAAGGCAGAGCTAAATGACAGACTCCAAAAAAAAATCACAGACTCAACCCGAGCTACTTTGTTTTTGGAGGGAGGATTGTTTTGGTAATCACTTTATCAAAATAGGTATACACACAAAAAAATGTGATTTTTTTAAGCAGTATTTTGGCTAAACACGTTTTCATTTTCTAGAAATTCATTGTTGTTTCCTTAAATATGTGTGAGCTTGCTGCTCAAAATGCAAAATAATAATAATAATAAAATAACAAAAATACATAAATAGAAATTAAAGCAATCATTGTCTGTGTCTTGCAGAGGCATTGAACACTCTGGCTTAGTGCAGTTACTAGGAAAGAAGCAAATTCAGGGTCTGAATTAATTGGGATCTTAGAGGTATAATGGAACAGAAAAGAGGTATAATGGAACAGAAAAGACTAATACATGGGTATAAAATAGCAAAAGAAAATGCAACCACATGCATTACTATCTGTGCTTGATGTTAACATACCTCTGCTTGGTTTTCAAAGGGTTTGTAAGGTGGATATGTTTGATCTTTTGCTGCCAACTGTGATCTAACACCTTGTCCTCTTGAAAGTGGAGCTGTTATTTTTATGAGATACTTTCACAAGGGAATGTATTTTCTGAGGGGAAAGAAAACAATAATAACCAGGCTGTTTCTAAAATGTTTTGGGTTGCTATGAATTTTGTATAAAAGTTAAAAGGGGTTAATTTTTGAGAGAGAGAGAGAAAAAAAAAAAAAGTGTGGAGAAAATTGAAAGTTTCTATTACATTGCCAAGCTCTTTCTTGCTGACAAAACAAAGGTGCAGCAGAGTTAGCAGTGGGAGCTTTCAACACTCCCCTCCCTCCAGCCATTACTAAAATAAATCATCTTTCTTCATATACTGGAAAAAAACAAGTTTCAATGTTGTTACATTGCATGTTGCATTATTACAGCTGTTATGACCCATTTTCATGCCAGTAGGATGCTCACAGCACGACTGTGCTGTGGCCTCTGGTGGATGATGCAGAGCCAGAAACATCCTCCAACAGGGTATATTCTTTGCTCGCTACAAGAAAACATTGGCACAAAAAGACTGGAAGAGAAATGCCCAGTTTGAGTTTGCTAAACGGTCTCTTGTTTCCCTGCCTTTTCTCGCTGAGGATTAAACTCCCCCTAGTGAGTTTTGGAGTCATTTGCAGAAATTATTCATCTAATGGAAGGGCTCGCTCTTGGGTTTTGTTTAGATGGAGGAATTCAGCCACAAATCGCTCCTCTCTGTACCACTTGGTGGAAGTGGGAACTTCATACCGCGACCAAGAAATTTTATTTACACTTACAGAAAGGATGGAGGGTGGGAATGGAGACAGCACCCACCTGTCTGTTCAGATCTATTCAGTTTGGCTGATGCTGGAGGAGGGGACCCTCTGCACCTGAGCACCTCCCCACCTCAGGGATTCTCTGTAGCCCACAGGAGTGTTTCCAGCTGCCACTGGGTCCCTACTGGCTCCCTGTCCCCATCTCCAGCCATCAATGCTACCCAGCCCAGTTTTGTCTGCAAATCAAGAAAAAAAAAGGAGTAGGGTTTTCCAGGTTTTCACTGAAGTTTTCTTGTTATCTTTCACAGCAACCTGATAAACGATATGGTTCAAAAATATCTAGCGCATAAATAGGGATCTTGAGGCATGTCACACTTTGAAATGAAGCCTAACACCTTCAGAAAGATAAATGGATCAACAGAAATTTCAGTGAAATGTTAAAAATTTGATGGTCTGGCCCTACTTACCATTTTCCTCTTTTTTAAGTGGGAAAATGATTCATTGACTGAATCTTGAAATATTCTACAAACACCTTACTGTAGAGAAAGCTTTGCCATTTCTTCCCCATGTCATTGGTGTTTGTAATTGTGCAGCACCTTAGCAGGTGACAAATTCACATGCTCTCCCCCCAACCCCCCCCAAAAAAAAAAAAAAAAAGAGTAAGAGAAAGATGTAGAATAATTTATAGCCTCACTGAAGGAAACAACCTCAGAAACAGCTTGCTAGGGGACGACTGCCATGGACTCCCAGCCTATGTCGCACATATTTCAAATCCATCAATATTTTCCTTTACAGAGGCACCAGCGTGGGAGTACTGAAAGAAAGAGGAAATAAACAGGCTGTGTTAGTTTGTCTGGCTTCCTGGAAAGTGCTAAATTGCTCAAATGCTGCTGGGGCCTTTGCTGAACACACAGCTCAGAGGAACCAGCTCAGCCTGTCTCCTTGATGGACTGTCTCTCTGTGGGTACAAAGCACCCACTTTATAAATGTAATGCACTTGCACTGGTACCTTGTAGTCAGGTACACCAGAATCCTTAGGAGCTTTTCACATTATATGCTGTTTCATTATTTTAGAATAATTGATGATTATTGCATAGGCCTTCTAATTTTGTCTTTAAGATGCATTTTTCTCAGCTTTCTCCCAGAACCAAGAGAATTAACACCTATACTTTATAGAAGAGTGAATCGCATGAAAGTCATGACTCACATCATTGAGTTACTCTGAGATTCATTATTGTTATGAGCTTTGACAGGACCCATCTCCATAATTCTTTCAGTAAATTTAAGTCTGGGTTTAAGGTCAAGCTAACAAAACAACTGCCCAAGCAGAAACCTACAAGGGATTATAAAATAGCCATTGCCTGCTCAGACGGTCTGAGCGGTGGAAAGCTCTGCAGATGGCTGCAGGCTGGGCATGTGGCAATCCCAGGAAAGGCCAGCAGTCACCTTTGAGTGAATCAGTTCTCAGTTATGAAAATGTGAAGATGAGTTATTTGGCAAGATCTTGTCTGAAGCCCCCTAGGGAGCCTGAGGAGCAATATCTTTTGAGAAAGTCCTTCCCTGAGCTGTGCTTCTGCTGCTCATGGAAAGCAAACATCTCTATCTCTGTTCCAACTTTCACACCTAATTTGAAGTTCATTTTGATATTTGTAGAAGATAAAATATTTTCTCACGAGATCAGATAGATAGGAGGCGTGTATAACAAGTGGAATTTTTTCCCTGTTCACCCTGAAAGGAAGTAAAAAAAGGTAATGTATCACTAAAGGAAGAAAGTGGTACTAGTGGGTATATTTTTGTCAGTATTAGGTTGCATGGAGACTAAAACTGTTCCTGTGAGAAATCTCCCAGTGCCTTCCTCCTGGACAGCAAACAAGCAAAGTGACAGTCTATGAAACACAAGGTACTGTTTGCTTTCATTAGGGCTGATTTCCCATTATGCCTTATCTGAGAACTGGTGGTGTTTCCTCACATGCCTAAAATAGACTTGGGGTTTTCTTTCTGCTTCAGCTTACTAACAGATTTTGGACCTGTTAAATAGAGAGTCACAGGACATTATTGCTCTGCTCTGAGGGTATCTATGAATCCTGCAGCTTCTCCACCAGCTGTACCTTGTGTTTCTCCCAGTTAATCTAAGCTGCATAGACAAGCCATATCAATCAAACCATGCTCTTAAGCTGAGTTGCTTCCTGCCACAATGCAACGGTAATGTATCACCATCTTTCTACAGTAGGCAACCCTCCCTGATAGGACACAGATAACACCAAAGCCTTTCTGTCTCTGTCTGCAGCTCAGCATTTGGATTTTCAGGTTGGCCGTGACCCAGGTCCTGCTGTCAGCAGAACTGGCAGTGGCTCATGGTGCACATTGTCTGGCCTGTGGTCCTGGGTGCTCATATATGATAACAGACTGCCACAGAGGATAAGCTAGCAGCCACACAGGGTGCTGTACCCTGGGCATAGCTCCCACCAGATATTTCTATATGGTTAAGAAGCCTTGAGATGGCTCTCCCTGGGAAAGGTGAAGGCATCTCTAAAGCATAACCTGAAAAAGACCTAATAGATAGTCTTACCTGCAGACATTCAAAATGGAAATACTAATTCCTGAGGTTTTCCTTCAGACACCAGCACTGCAATGGATGCTTTTGTGATGCAAATGAAAGCGATGGTGACTGTATAATTGTAATATGCAGTGGTGTTTCTATTAACAGGTGTCTCGGTAATGCTGTAAGTAGGAAAGTTTTAATAGTCTTACAATCAGAAGTGGCCAGCCCCCTATTTTGTGTAAAGCTATAAAAACATCTGGTTGCAAACTTGGTAATTTTACTGAAAGGAAGAATCTTTAATCAACAGAAACCAAAACTGTTTTGATGGAAGAATGTTGAGTTCGTGTCAGAAAACTAACTGCTTGATTTTCTGGATTTCCATCCAATTTAAAATGGAAATGTCTACTTAATCAAGAAAATATTTGGAGAAAAAAATTCACAACCATCTGTATTTGCCTTCTTGATGACAGATTCTTTTCTTTCCTTAAGAGCTTGTCTCAACATCAAGTTGTGCTGGAATAAGTCACTCAAGACGAGTCACTTGTTTCTGGATAGCACCATGTGTGAATGTTCTTACTCACTAAGAGCCCTACACATCTCTGTACAGATCTTGTGCACAGATCAGGGACAGGAGCAAAGATAACCTACACTTCTCACCACTCAGGGAGGACAGGGTGTGAAACCTCATGTCGACATCCACTCCATGAGCTAGTATGGTAATGCCCAGGAGCAGATCAGGTTCCCTGTCACAGCTGACTGACACCTTCCACTGCCTTCCCTGAACATCCACGCCAACAGTCAGTGATCATCTGCGCTACCACAAGTCCCCTTAGTGCTGGGGCAGTGGATCCCAGCTGCTTCAAAAACACTCCGCAGATGTGTCCAGGACTATGCCTCCAGCAACACAAGTACATGCAGAGAGAGAGGTCTCAGGACATACTTGTGGAGTGTTTCAGAAATGCTGATGGAAGTATTGTCTCTGTACCTATACCCCAGCACCACAGCTTAAATCCTCCACTAAATCACTGGTTCAGAGATCTCGGTTATTATGTCACTAACACGATCTGAAAGGGACGTATGTGTTTTACATTATTCACTTCCCTTTCATTAGATGATGGCCAGAGTATCCTGTTATTTTGATATGCAATGCTATCACACCCGCCCTTTAAACTTACCCCTCCCCCCCCCAAATGCCTCTGATAATTATGAAAGCAAGAAAATATACACATACACTTTGTTAGCTTAATTTCTAATAACATTTTCTGCTCTGATTTCATTTTGTTAGTCTCTTTTTACATTTAATTTGGCATCTGACCAATTGAAATGATGCTCTATTTATGCTTTTCAGCAAATCGTTTGGCTTTGGCTTCGAATACTTAACATTTCATTCATGGTTATTTGTTCTTGCATTTAGTACATATCTAGCTTGCCTGCTTTGTAAGTTCCAAATGAGAATCTTATAAATGGCTGGAGGCTTATTAAATCTTGGGCACTTTTTTTTTCTTGTAATGTGAATATGAGACACACTTTTAATATTTAATTTTTCATGCATCTGAAGCAATGAGTTACCAGGGTGCTTTGTGGTTAATATTCTGAGTACATTTCCTCTGCATGATGATCTCAGGGGAAGGGAGTGTCTGTGTGTCTGTGTCTGTACATGTTTTTTGATTGCTCTCCAAAACTGTCACTTCACATATGAACCAGTATTGACACTGGTATATCTACCCAATATGCCATGAGTAAAGACCTAATATCCAGTAAAGTAGCTGCAGCTGTCCAAGGCCTAATGTGTTGACACAATTAACAACAACAACAACAAAAAGAGAGAGACAGAGAAAGAGAGGAGCATGGAGTCAAAATTACCCAGTTAAATGACCTGTGCTGATATCATCAGATTATATGCATGTAGGAAATCCAGCACCCTGCCAATTATGAACCATATCCTTATGTAAAAGTGGCTTCATTAACCCCTGGAGGAAGTAAGAAACCAACACAAAGGAAGACTCAGGTCTAAAATGTTAGACCTAAAGCTGCCTCTTTTACTCATCTTGAAAAGCATCTTATTCTACTAATATTCCCCCCATTTGAGCACGATTGTGTAAAAAGTTACCAGGCCAAACTGAGAATGTCAGAAATAGTGAGCTTCTGAAATTTACTTTGGAAAGTTTTTCTGAACTACCATACAGACAGCACAACTCTGTCATGGCAATGGTGTAAAAATGTTTTTGCTTTCTTATGGACTAATATCAGAATTGGATATTGTTTGTTAATCATATCCATTAATACCTCTGATGTTTTTTATAAGAGATGTTCTCTTACTACTCTTACTTGGTGTAGTTTACATTTTAATGCCTTACAATCAACCTCCAAGTTTGCATGCAAAATTCCTAATTTCCAGTCCTAATCTATCGTGTCCTACTAACAGCTGAAGTTGATTACATCATATCCTATCACCTTCAAAACAGCTAAGCTCTGCCCTTGACTTCAAGAACATTTGACAATGTAGAGATCTATCATTACAGTCCTCTCTTACTTTTTTGGAATTAAATAGATCAAATTTCTATCGCCTTTCTCTATAGGTCATGTTTTCTCAACCTCTTTTTACCCATGTTGCTTTCCTTTGGATTTTCTCCCATTTTTTCTAAATGTCTGTTAATGTAGGATGTCTAAAATTATACCCTACCGCAAGACCTCGTGAGGGCATTGAAATAATTACATCCCAGGTCTTACAAATTCAGCAACAGGGGGAAAAAAAGGTCCTGTGAAGGTTATTAAGTACAGAGAGACCACCTTCCCTGAGCTTCAAATTGGTGGTGGCCAAAAGCCTATTTTGGAAAGCAGTCTACATTTTTATCAGCAGCATGCTATGGAATCCTATTCATCTTGTGGCCTACAAAAACCCTCAGTGCCTTATCAGCAGCCTGACTGCACAGCCAGCTCCTCCTCGCTGTACTTTACTGAGTCTGCCCTTTTTCTTTCTCACTGGGATACCTTGCATGTTTCTGCTCTGAATTTAATCTGATTAATTATAGTCTGGCTCCCTCCTATATAAGCATAATCTACCAAAGACAGAGAAATGAGCTTCCTCTTTCCATAGGGTGATTGTTCCCCTGTTGCATATTTGACATATCTTTCCAAACCTCAGTTGTGCACACAGCAAAAGACCTAAAAAAAAAAAAAAAAAAAAAAAAAAAAAAAGAGTCTTTCCAATGGGATCAGTAAATGCACTGTGTAATGAAGATGTGTGAAACAAAGATCTACATGTCTGTCCATCTGTTTTGGCTTGTCTGGCTGGGAAAAGTGCCCCACAACAAGCCTATGTTTAATGCCTGGACATGGTCTCTGGCCTGTCAATGCTCATGTCCGTCTGTTTGGAGGGCATGGTGCCCATTCAATGTTGCTGAGGCACTTGGCATCACTTTGGGCACAGAGAGATTTGTGTGGGCAGACCACACAGGCTTGCTGGGTTGCATCTGTTCTTCTGGATCCCCCACTGCTGTGTTTGCTGGCTGTGCCAGCACAGCTGCCACATGTCTAGTGTTTACCTTGCGTCTGTGAAAAGCCTGGGCCAAGGAAAACCAACAAGGAACCAGGAGAGACTTGGAAAGCAAGACAGGATCTTGTGGCTACTGGCTTCTTTGGGCTAGGCTACTTGGAGCTCAGCTGGGTGAGTTAAACCCAGAAGCACTCTCCTCTATAGCACCAGTGCTTTACCAGGCTTGAAGGAGGGGCTGGCTGTGGAGGGAGGTGACCACAGACCCTGGAGAGCTGTCAAACCAGAGGGGACTTTGGCACTAAAACAGACGCCCATATTGTCCTGTTGGCTTTGTAACTAGAAGGGTCTCCCAAGGGTCTTTTTGCAGATCCAGCCTCTGCTGTAAGCAAGCTCATTATGAAATTGATTTTGTGTTCCTAGATGCCACCTGAGTTAGTGTTGGTGTGCTTGAAAATGTAAGTATGACCAAAAGGGATCAGAAAACAAGGCCATTAAACCTGGAATATTTTCTCTCTCACTGTGCTTACATGTGAATAAGAACAGGGAGAGCAGGGAAGCACAGGTGCTTCCTGATCCAGGACTGTTACTTTCATGTTTCACAGCTCTCAAAGGATTCCTGTGCACAAATTTGTACAGTAGCTTTTAAACCCATGTCAATCTGAGCATCCATACCCACGACAAGGAGTTCTACCAGTGAAATACTTAGTGCGTGAATAACAACTGTAGTCCACCTATATCGAAGACATCAGCAAAACTACCTATTTATTCACTTAGCAAAGCAAAGCTGCTTCTTTCACTCCTCCCTCAATGTCTGTTAAATTAATGATCAGGCTCAGGCTAGGAAGAAAGTGACTTCAATTCCAGGCAGGCTGAGGAAGACTAAAGACTAAAGTCTCATGATTCTTGGACAAGTCTTTCTATCCTTTTGTTGGAATGGTTAGATCTTTTCTCACTACTTTCCCCAGAAAGAGATGAAAGGGTACTTTTCTTCTTCAGTCAACATATGAGTCTAAAGCCCAATATTATCGGCAACCCACTTAACTGAAGGAATCTCTCCCTGTGCCATGATTAAAATAATAACTACAGTGATTGATTATTTGTACTGCAATGCTACTTTAGAGCCCCAGCTGTGCACCCAATGAGACGAGAACTGTACAAGCACAGAATAATAAGCCAAAGAATGCTTTTAAAGGTATGTAATCACTACTGGTTTTGTTCCAGAAGCACTTCAGGTTTCATTCTGCAGCTACAGAGCTGTTCTCCCAAAGGCTGCATATGCCTGTGTTAAGAGCCAACCCTGATTCTCAGACCTTGCCTATATAAGAATTGAAGTATTTGCAAAAGGTCATAAAGTCTTGTGACAAAATCAGACTTTAACAGCAGTTTTGGCTTAGGCTTTTGAATATTGATATTGCTGTGTCCGCTTGTGCAAGGGGAAGCTGCCTTCAGTAGAAAAATTAATTTAGAGATTGAGTTTTTCATTTCTCATAAAGATAAAAGTTTATTAGAGATGTTGTCTATGGTCTGCAGCCTATCTGTTATATCTAGGCCAGAGAGGATATAATATATGCATAAAAATGAAGGGTTTTTGACAGTCTAGTTCTGATATTTCTCCATGTAACACATACTGAATGAGCTGAAGGTCTCTCTGACAGAAGGCCAGGATGGCAGGTGAGGTGACTCAAGCATCTGGCATAGCCGCATCATAAAATTTAGACTTGACCTAAAAGATGAGGTAATAACTGAAAATTTTACTTTGATAAAGATGGCAAGATTTGAAAAAGAGTTGTTATGACCACAAGAATGAGAAATGAGTTTGAATTTGCTGAAGGGTTGTCACCTTTGACTATTTATAATGACCTCATTTGAATGACAGCTGAACCATGAAGTTCAGTCTATGCTTGCATGGGAACTTTTACATCCATCACAGATGCCCATTTCTTTGTTTAAGGTAGAAATTAATTTAAGGTGTTTGTTTAAGGTAATAATTACTAATCTTGGAGTCAGCTGCTAAAAAACCTGAGCAATCTTCAATAATTTGAGGATTGGGGTAAAGGAGGAGATAAAACTGAAATGTAAGAAGAACAGCAATCTGAAAAAAAAAATGTGTAGAGGTTGCAAAAGCCAGCATTATCTGAATGGCAAAAAGACCTTTCTTTCTGCATGACTGCAGTTTGGTGCTGCTGGACTAGTGCTCCACAGTGACTGACCATCTTGAAACTCCCACAAACCCACCCTGACTAGTCAGATCACAGATTCTTCACTTAGACACTTATTTTGTGCTTCATTTACCCCCTTCTTTGATTTTCTTCTCTTCTATTTTGTCAAATCCATTTGATTTAACAAAAACTGCACATTGATCCAAGATTGACAAAGAAATTTTTAAAAGAACTGAGCCCAGCAAGAAACCAACATGGGTAGCTCCAAAACAGCCTGAACAAAAGAGAAGTGTTTTGAATTTGTGAGTTTGTTGTGGTTTTGTTTTGTTTTTAAATTAGGGTAAATGTCTTCCATTAAAGTTTCCAAATAGGAATCCAGAAAACAAGGAGAGATAATAATAGTAAAAATAATAACAATAAAAAAATGCAATTACATTCTGTATTTCTTGGAATAGAAGCAATTTCAGTTATTGTACAGATTAAATTCCCTCCTGAGGTTTACACAGAAATGCCAGAGATATAGCAAAGGACAGTGCCAAAAAAGCCTATTACAATACAATGTATGTCTTCACCTTTTTGTCCGGTCCTTCCAAGGTTACTGTCAACAGTTTAGGGAGAGATATTTACTGGGGAAAAGTGAGGGCTAAGGCAGGCAAGGGTACTGGGTTCCTTATTACTGTAAAATTTGGTTGTTCTATTGTTTGAAAATGGTCCATTTCAAAGAAGGAGCTGTCTTTCTTGAATTTAGCTGTCATTTACAAGTGTCTCCCATTTCCTTTCCATGAATAATTCATAATCTGCAGATGGAGCCCAAGCCATCCATCACAAATATCAAGCTATTGAAAGCCAGACACTGGTCCAACAGTTACAAGTCTATGTGCTCCAACTGGAGAGGCATCAAATGCCTGGTTAGAATATGATGAATATGAAATCCTCACTTGGAAATATTCTGTAACAGGGATTTCAAATTTATTCCTTTCTCCCATAAATTCATTTGATGAATGTATTCATGGAAAGCTGAAGATAAAATCAAGAAGCAGATAAATAGATTTGCACTCAAACCTCTGCATGCCATAGATCTAGATACAGTTCCTACAAACTTCCTGTGACCCATTAGGCAAACCAGTTAAACTATTTTGTGCCTCACCAATTCCCACTTTGAAGGCGAAGGCATAATAAAGGGTATGTGGATGAGTATTTCTTTGTTGTTTCTGTATTCCTTATTCTGTAAGTAAAACCAACCAGGTGAGGTATTTTCCATCAACAGGAAATTTCCAATGAGATTTTGCAAGGGAGAACAACAAGAACAAACAAATAAATAAATAAACACAACAACACAGAGGCTGGTATGTCTGTCATGGTAGGACTTTGAAACATTTTTTTTTAAGAAAAAGTATGACTTATAGAAGTTAGTATTCACTTGAATTACACTGAGAATAGGAGGTATTCCAGGAAGATGAATTGCAGAATTTGTTAGTGGTCTAAAGTGTTTTACCTAAAAAGTTATACTAGAAACAGTTCAAGTCTCTGTGGCAGTCCTTCCTGCAACCCAATTTGTTGTTCTAGCTCTTCTTCTCAGCCTCCCAAAAGAGGGACCCTGGAAAGGTAAGAATGAATCAAAAAGAAGGTTAGTGTATATGAAGGTGGCGTATTTATTTCACCCTGTCTTTATTCCATGCCAGAGTGGGTAAAATAATAATAAAGCTTTTTTTTCTAACTGGATACTACTCAGGACTTATGGACTTTCACAGACACAAAAAATAATAATAATAAAAAAAAGCCACTGTAGCACTGATTGCCTGTTTGATTAGACTACACTGCATAGTTGTAAATCATAGTTCAACTAAAGCACACTTGAAAGCACAAAGAGGCATTGTCTAATCACTGTGCCCTGATAAGTAAGAGTTTCTTTGTCCAGCCCCTACTCATGTCCCTTTACCTGAAAGGGATGACTGGGCTGCAGGTCCTCAGCTCTTTTTGCCCTCCCAACATTTTTCATTAAGGGCAGTCACCCTGCAAGGGATGCATCCCATTTGCTAAGTTAGGCACCTGTAACCTCTCTTCTGTATGTTTTTATACCATTATAAAGCGTCAGAAAAATATTTGATTTCATGAGTGGTACATTTCCTCAGAAATAACCTGGACATCCCATCCTTTACCTTATTTTCTGCCTGTATCAAACTCTGAATTAAGAGGTGAAATAAAGTGGATTTACACAGGCATCTAAGAGAAAAATTACCTCGCTGTTAGTCCCCAGTCAGTGTCCTCACTCTGGTTTGTGGGATGGGATAAGGATGGAGCTATCACTATTGCACATCCTCTTTGTCTTTCTCTTTAAGCTGTCTGCAGCACTATTGCATCTGGTCCTGAACTAAACCCTGGCATATATGACAGATTTTTTTTTTTTTGGAAGCTCTTGGGACATACCAAAGGCAGCAAATATATAGATGAAAGACAGAGTGAGTGAAGGGATCTAGGTGAACTATAAATACATGGGACACTTCAGGAATGGGACTATGTGGAGAGGTGCTTAGGATATGCTGAACCAAATGACAAAAAGAGCAGATGGAGCAAGTAGGCAGGGATTTGAATCCTGAGTCTTACTCTCTCTGTGGCCTTTGGAAAGCTACATGGTTGAATGAAGCTGTAGATATCAGATATATTGGCTATTCCACAGGGGGCTGGTGGAGTCTATCTCACCCAAATTAGTCACTAATGCTGCTGTGCAGACCCCTGCTTAGATAGTCTTATTTGAGTGATGTTGCAGTGGGCATGGCACAGCTCTGGCTGCAAACAGTGTGAATGCAGAGGTGTAGGGGTGGCATAGAAAAGCAGGGAGGATGGATTTTGGAGGTGGTGCTCTAACACTCTCAAGAAACATCTAATCTCTGTGTTTCCTCTTCTATTATTAGAATTATTCTCCCTGGATGGGCTAATGACAGGGTAAATTTAAAAGAATGAGGTGCATTAAGAATAGAGTCATTAACAAAATTAAATTTTGCTTGTTTAAAATACTGTGTAACAACTGTGAAAGCTTCTCCCACCCTTGTTTACATCTAGTATAGATTTATTGGCAGTTCTCTTTTCATTGTTGAAGCTATATTCAATTTTACCAGCAACAATGTATTGTGATTGGAGTGAATTGAATTTTCTTTTCTATTCAAAAATGATTAGATGCACAATGTAGAACTGAATAATAAAGACCTGTCCATAAATATTTTGCCTGTGGTTATATAGCATCCTATGCCTTCATGACTGCTATGTACAGAAAATATCATTACAGGAACTCAATAGGGTTGAACCAAATGGTCACTTCTGCTTAGTTATGTCAGGTCGTATACTGCTTTTATAACCTTGGAATAAAATTCCTACTCAGTTCCCAAATACAGACTCCTAAGGAGAAAAACCTCACTCAAGATCATAAAATCAATGAGGATTGAGTTATAAGTGAGTTGACTCCATTTTCCTATCCTACAATTTTATAAATATGTTATGGACCCACTTTAAAGTGAGTCTTCTAAGGCAGGTGGTTAAATCTTCAGGCAGGGAGCAGGGGTGATCTGAACCTTGTCAAAATCAGTGAGACTCTGTGTATTTGCCTTCAAAATAAATTTCAACTGTGTCTTGGAAAAGGGTTCAGTTTCCAGAAAGGAAGGGCATTTCTCACAGTCAAGCCAACGTGTCCAGTATTGTACAGTCTTAAGCATCATGTTACTTTCCATCCCAGTCAGTGAAAATGCACAGCTAAACTGATGAGCTGTATCAGAACTGGGTAAAGGAAGGGAAAGAAAAAAAACAAGATGAGAGTCCTCAGACCCCAGAATTTCTTCCTGCACATATTCCATCATAGCATTACTTCTCCTTTCACTTCCTCCTGATGTCAAACTTCTAAGAGATAAAATAGCAATAAAGTCATAGAAATCTGGAAAGGAAATGAGGCTGCTCATTTTATTACTCTTGGTTAACAGCAAATTATTCTCCTAACATTTACTTTCCCTTCATTTATTTGAGAGTGATTACATACAAATAACAGTTAAAAACATCAGGTTTTATTAATAGTTTTATTTACTGCTGCAATTGCTTTTGTAGCATCTCCGAAGCCTGAAACACACCCCTTCTGACACAAAATCAAACAAGCAGCCTTGCCTCTTTCTCTCTTTCAAGCACAGTGTCCAAAACAGTATAAGGAAGATGAGCCACAAGATGTAGGAGTTTATTATGTTGGTGGTTCAAGCTCAAAGACTGCACCCATATTCCCAGATGATGTCTCAAAAGCCATTTCAATTTCCTGTTACCTCAAAGATGAGCCATGCTACTTAGCCAAACTACTGATCCACAGTCCCCTGTACCTGTTTTCTGCAATCACACTTAAAGCTCAGAAGATCTGACTACCAAACTAAAACTTCCACCAAAGAACACCAGAGGTAGCATGGTGAAGTTATTACTTGGCTGTTCATTACTGAGTGTTCCATGAACAATTTTTTTTTCCCTTTTACCTGTAATGTGAATATTTTTGAAAATCCCACACCAATAAGAAAATAAATAGCTCAGACTTTTACTTTTAGCTCTGGGTGCTGGTTTCTGTCCTTCTTTAAAATCCATGGCTGGGACAAAGCCTGAGCATCTGTTCCGAAAAGGGGATGGAGTGTGTCCTCAGATAGCATTCATTGCACTTAGTATTGTTGTGCACTTTTCTTTTTCCATTTGTAGTTGTCACTTATGTTGATTTCTTTAGCATCTGGGAGCTGATCCAGACTAAATGGTCAGTAACAGAATGGCCATACTTTTCCAGAAGTACTGCGTATCCGGGAAGAGTTCACAGGATATCCACCAGTACAGATTCACTCTATTTTGTTTGAAATATAGCAATGGTAGGAGCTGGAAAAACATCATCTCAAAGTGAACATGACCTTCTCATGAAGGAGCACAAGCAACTGTCTTCCGTGGAATTAGAGCATGGCTACATTTCGTTACTGGGAATAAATTTTCGATGTGGGTTTCTGCATGAATGTGTATTTGGTCAACTTCACAATATATGCAGATCCAAAAATAAAAAATAAAAATCTTCCTTTAAGTAGAACCACAATGCTGGAGAGTGGGAGTGCAGAGAGTATCCAACTTGCTGCCTTCTTGGCAAGAGGAGTTTTAAAAAGCAACACAAACTGCCTTTCTCAGCAAACCAGTAGGTCTCTGAGGACTTACAAGGAGTAGATTTGTTAAAATCAGAATTGCCAATTTTGCAGTTACTTTCTGAATAACACCACATTTTTAAACAAACTTTATTAGAATTCAGATCCAGTTATGGAGCTGCACAGGGCTCCCTTAACAAGCATAGTCTGTCTGGAGGCAATAAATCTGTCTTTGTCACTAATGATGTTTGTATTATTTTAACACTGTTGATACTGTGGATTCGTGTGTGGGACTGCAAGCAATCATCTTTTAACCACAGCTCACCTGCCCTGCATCCTGAATAGAAAAATCCTTTCCCTTGGGGATGTCAGAACCACAGTGAGGTACACCAGGGGTGTCTAAGGAAGCCACATAGGAGCCTATTGAATTACAGGGTCCTTTACCTATGCCATGTCAGGGAAAAAGGTCCTCTGGCAACATTTTTCAGTAATCTATATATTATGTGGCAAAGGTGGTAACCAGTCAGAAGGCTTTGTGCTGTGCTCATTTGATAGATAGGCATTTTCTGAATGACTGAAGTGACTGTTATACTTTTGAACATGAAGGTGGTCCTGGACCAGGTCCAAGCAGCTCATGTGCTGGGAAATGTGTTTCCCAGGTGCAGTTCAACTGAATCCCTTAAACACATTTCTTAAATTCATTTCTTTTGTGGGATTTAAGTTCTTGTCTAATGTTCCAGCTTACAGTCCTTTATCTCCTGAGCACGAGCATTAAAAAGATCTGTTTTATTCCAAACGGTTCTGCTGATAGCCTGTGATGCAGAAGATCCATCTCTGAAATGAGTGAGTTCATTTGCCCTCTGTGGAGGACATCAGGTTTGCAACAGGACAAAGCATTCTTCATCAGACCCTAGCTGGGAATCAGGACACTGGTGTCCTGGTTGTTCTGGGTGAAGTAAAGCAAAGATAGCTGCCTTCTTATACCTCAGATTTGATAATGGTCAGTGTTATGTGCTATATCTCTTCTCTGTCTTGTGATGCTACATGTGCTCCCCCAAACACAGTAACTATACCCTTATACTTACAGGTGCAAAAGGGAACAACTCTGCATCTCCCTTTGAAATATTTTTTTCTTACACTGAAGTTACTTTGGATTTTTCTGATTTGGCCAGGGAAAAAAAAAAAGTATTAAATACAGGGCAGGGATGTGATGGTGGTATGGAACGAGGCTGCCATTCCTTGCCCTTGTTTGTGGGGGCAAGAGACTGACAGGGGTCCCTGGGCAAATGGGGGAGTGGTCTAAGAGTCAGGTGTGGAAGCTGGAGGATGAGGGAGCAGGGAGAGTTTCTGCACTTACTTTTCTTCTGACTGTGACTCTTTTTCTAAGGCTGGGCTAGAAATTCCCTTGTCACACTGGAGAGTACGTCCCTTTGAACAGAGTTGGTCATATATCCCTGCAAGCTCATTAACAGATGGCAAACAGTGCAGGGGCTATGTGAGTGCTCTTCACCTGACACAGGAACACTGGAACATGGGCAAGTAAGAAAAATCTCCAGATGAAACCCTACAGCATGTTCCAAGCTGAATAATTTCCTCGGCTTGTGCTAAGACACCACTTTACCATGAAAAAGGGCTGAACTCTTGGCACAAAGAGCTGACTGCTGACCCCTTCTCCCCTAGAAAACTGCTCATGATGCCACAGGTCCTGCTCATGATGCCGAGGCAGTAGCTAGAAGAAGCAAAGATATTTCTCTTCAGGCAGGAAATTATTTCAGCCTCTTAATCCCAAAGTCAAAATGTCACTATTATCTCAACAACTAATCACTATATAAGCTCATGTATTAATGTTTTGAAGAAATCAGCATTTAGAGATACTGGGAAGGAGGAAAATAGTGTGCATAAAAGTTGGAGAGGGGAGACAAGAGGAGTATTTGGCTTTTACACTTGATCAGATTTAACCTTCTAAGCAATATTTTTATGTATGTTTACAGGGTGCCCTTTTTGTTGAGTCAATAAGAAGAATATCTACAGGACAGACATTGATAACTCAATTATGAAATCAACCTGTTATTCAGATAGGTATAAAATCTCATATTTTGCACATGATTTTGACATCAAATATCAAATTTCACTAAGAACCTTGGTCATCAGGAATTTTCAGTCCCTGACTCTATTTCTTTGTGGAGTTTCAAGCTGGTCACCTGATACTGGGGGAGGGGAAGGAGGGGAACATCACCAATGAAACCTTAGGCCATGATGAATTATACCTTTAAAATTTCTAACCTTGAAACTTTACTTGTCTAGGTAACTCCGTTTCTGTGGAGAGTTTTATTGCTGATTTCATAAGGGTTATTTGCTGGAATCAATTTATGAGCAGTGTATATTCATAACCATGCTTCTTGATGAATTGAGATCTTGTGTAACTTCAAAAGCAAATTGAAGAACTCACGTACATCCATGCTTTTCACTTGAAAAAAAAAATTATCTTTGCTATTATTTCATACTGCTTAAATACTAGGCTACCTTGTTTTGAGGTCTAGTACAGTTACCTGCAAGATATCAAAAACAGGGAAGAATTTCATCAGTGAGTGGACACCTCCCAGACAACTGCCGATTTCAGTGACAGAGCTTAAATGAAGTGAAATCACTGTCTGCCATGTATTATCTCAGGCTGGTGCTGACTCCTGTAACAGACCTGTGGGGTTCAACCACCTAGATGAGTCATGTAATCATGAAAGAGGAGCACTGTCCCTTTTAGCAGTTACCGTATTGATGGCTTCCTCCAATCCACTAGCTGGGAAGCAACTTAGTGCTAAGAGGCATGATGAGATAGAAACAGGATCCAATATTTAAGTTATGTCTCAAAGCAAAATGAAACTTATTTTGTGTTCAGTTTGCTTCATTGCTGTTTTCATTAAAGATAGGTCATTTTTAAAGTAGTAAATGTTAGCTCTTTGCTGTTGGCATGTGAGCATCAAGAGCCCACCCTAACCTTGTTTTCATATTTTGCTCCTCTAAAAAGTAGAGGGAGTTTTTCTGCTTTAAGCAAGTGAGGTTAGCTTATTTTTGAAGCAAGCAGCTAGGACTTGTACTAACACCTGAGAGAGGATCAACTGACTGCAGTCATAAGCACAGGTTGTATGGCTGCCCTAACTGATGAAAATTGGTGGCAATGAATCTAATTCTTTTGTTTATGTGAATCACCAGAAACTGTTGCCTTCTTTCCCTCCCAAGGCTTATTCCTAAACAAAGCTGAATTGGAAAGTATAGATTCACAAAGTCTCCCTGGAGAAAGTGATCTCCTGAATCTAACCCAAGAAAAAAAGAGAAGCCTAAAATCCTGGTACTGAGACTACCAATTTGGGTCTGTAGCAATTAATTATATTGAGTTTAATTAAATCTCTCCATGCTGGAATCATGAGATTGTCTGTAATTCTGCCACCTACAGTGTAAAGAATATAAACTGTTCCCTTTGCATTTGTAAATATTTCCAACTGTTATTTTTAATCAAAAGTCCAGTTAAGCTTAATTGTTCCATAAGGTGGTTGTGGATAAAATGCTCAAATTTCATGTTACTTGTAAGCAAGACAGTAGTGTGATCACCTTTTCTATCTGGGAGCTCTTCATTGAGATCATTTATCCATGGACTAAACATTCAAATTAGCATTTAAACCTGGGTCAGGTCTGTGAACTCTGGATCAGAGTCCCAGGCCTGTGTGAAATCCCCGTTCATCAGTGTGAATAAGAAACCATTCTTGATTGATAGTGACCCAATGTCCTCTTCCTGGCTACTTTATCAGTAGCATCCACCACTGTGCAAGGAATGTCCTTGCCCCACGACTCACTTGCATGGAATAAAGACAGGTTCATTGAAATTTCATCCTTTGCAGCCAATACAACTATCATTTTTTTGTAAGTAGTGATGAGGCCTCCAGCAACATCAGACTTAAGTAGAAAGAAACCACCCCCCCCCAAAAAAAAAAGGTTTTAGAGCAAATCCTTTCTCACTAGTTTCTTTGAACAGCACAAACTATATTTTTCCTTCCTATTTCAGGCCAGAGAGTCAAAGGCTCAGGGATGTGACCTCTCTCATTTGTAATGACCAAATATGTCCCAACTACAGCTACCCCCATGTGACTCAACTGAGACAACACAACTCCAAATGAAATTGCTAACGGTCCAGATGGCAAATCAAGCTTCTGAGAGACTGATGGGCTGAATTTCATTTATTCCAAATGCATTTTGAATAATACTGAAGGACTTTTCAGAGTGCCTATGTACTGGATACTCTCCAGATGTGTCAAATGTAAAAGTGGTTGTTCACTTTAGAACCTGAAAGAAATAATCAGCTACTTTTATGCAAAGGAAGAAGACTGCACCTGTAGTTGACATTACTTAACAAGTTTCATTGTGCCAACACATTCTGCATGCTTTGAAGTGAAACCTATTTGTAGTGTTCCTTATGGGCCTTTAGGTATCAGTATAGGTCCAGAGACTTGTGATGGAAATACTGCTTGAATTTCTTCAGCTGTCTTGGTTTGACACCATAAAAGACTTTTGTATTTTGCTCTGAAATGTTTTTAAAATAAATGTACATACCCCCCTTTCTTAATACATATAACTTATCACAGGAATACTTGATTTGAAACAAAAATAAAATTTATCCAGATAGTTATTTTTGTCTTAGCAGATACAGATGCAAAAAAACGCTTGTTTTCAGCTAGCGTCTCTAAAATAAATAAATAAAATGAAACTGGTTTAAAGAGTTCAGTCTTTAATCATTTTATCATTATTTAATGAGGTAATGAAATTTTAGCTGATAGCTTTCTAGTATAACCAGCAGGGAGGTTTCAACAATTGCTAAATCCAAAAGACAACCATCAAACAACATGGAAAGGTAATCCTGACAGTTATGTTAATCTCTACAAACAAAGCAGACCCAGAACTCAGTTTTCAAGCAGTGCCTGCCTGCTCTTATTTCCCTGGCCAGAGCCTACAGCACTGTCTGGAGCCAATTCCCAATTTCTGCTGAAACATCCAGCCCTGAGCCTGGCCAGGCTTCATGTGATACCATGTGATGTAGAGGATATTAAGTTCCACAGGATTTCTCTAATCTCTGTCCCTTAGTCAGCAGGATCAGTTCAGCTGGGCTAGTGAGTACCTAGAAAGCCTTTCACTAAAGCCTCTCCAGAGCCTTCTGTCTAGAAAGCATAACAGTGATATTACAGGTGGTCTTACTGGTTATAGGTGTTTTGACATGAGAACTGTGAACAATTAAAAGAGCAACAATCGGCATTGCTTAGAGAATAAAATTGCTGCAGGCTTCAGCAGAAGCATGACTGAGCCTCTAAAGGATGGTCTTGCAGATGTGTAGTTCCTGTAAAAGGGTCTCCTGGGCTGAGCTCTACCACAGAGAGCTGGCCACAAAGCATCCTGCTCTCAGAGGCTCTCTGAATTTGATTTGCCTCTCACAGGGGTTTTGCGGCTGACTTAAGCCACCTTTCCTTGCTCTTTCCAAACCAGATCTGCTCTTGACAAGAAGAAATCCTGGCTGTTCAGGAGTGGTTTAAAGCCAATTTGGGTGAAGGGTAGCATTGGAGCCATGGGGGCTTCTCCAGGTAACAAGGAGAGCTCATTAAATATGTAGGAACAGGTAGTGGTCTTGACTTCCAGCACAGGGAGATTGTTGTTGTTGTTGTTTTAATTCCGTGTTCTGGTACACATGCACAAATGCTGAATTAATGTGTTTGATACTGTCTAATGCTTTCTTAGTGAGAAATCTCACAGTGTGGTGGCAAAGAAAATTCATCTGGTTTGTTTACTTACCCTAAAAGCTGAATATGCTGCAATAACCAGCAGTGTATCAAAATGTCAAATTTATATTCAAGCCCTTTGAAATTGTTTCCAAAACAATAAGGCAGTAGTTTTTTGTTTTTTTTTTTCTTTTTTTTTTTTTCTAGTGTTGTCCTGCAATCCATCATTACAATGCAGCCAAAACTCCTAGGTATGAAATGCTTCCTTTTCCAACACATAAAAGCATTACAGACTATTAATTACATTATGATTAGCTGGGACATCTTAACTATAAATCATTGTTGCTTAAATATAGGCTACAAAGAATTAATTGGCAGCCTGCCAGTTCAGGGAAATGAAATCTAGCACTAGAAATAATATCAAAGCCAAGGTGTCTGTGAAAGCCTGAGTAGTCTAGAGATATGTGTACTTGCATTGTATACCTACAGGCTCAGCTCCTCGAGATTCCTACAGTCACTTGTGACAGGTGACATCAAGGAAAAAGTCCTTCTGACTTTCCTGCCTACTGCTTGCCCCCAAGAAAACTGTTGCAAACCATTGCAGACTTCTTGTTAAAAGACAGCCACAGCCACCAAGCTGGCTGGCTGCTCAATATTAAAGGCCATGTTTGGGTCTGTACTAAGTTGTAAGGAAGGTTTCAGAGATCTTGCTGCAGATTTTCTCCAGCCTAGCTCAAAGTCTGTATCTGCATCTAAATGAACGGGTTTTGAGTGAATTCAGAGATGTTAAGACTTACAAGCAGAGATATAACCACTGTCTCTGTTTCAAACCAGAGAACTCAGAAAGTTTCCTCAAGACAGGTACTTACAAGAACACAATTGATGTTAGTACATCAACACCACGTGACGGAGCTTTTACAAACTGTCTTGAGAACTTATACTAGGGATCTCAGCCTTGTGTGTGAGATTTTCACAGATATAATCTTTCAAATAAGAGAAAAATAGAGACTGCTGCAAATTTAATAACTAGAGTGAGATACATTTAGCAGTCTTTGTAACTTATCAAACATGGAAATGTATCCACACTGCAGGAAATTCATTGCTGTAGTACAAACACAGCCAGCTTCTGACAATAATCCTATTAAAGTAACAATCTCTGTTCATGTTGCTATCATTCATATCATACTGAAATTCCATTTAGCAAGATTAAAAGTGAAATAACTGCCATTTACTTTTTCATTTTTTCCACCTCTCTTCATTGTGTTCAGGAGAGACATTGCTTTTCCCTTTTAAACTCTGTCTGTCTCTTTTTCTGTGGTCTGTCTTCTGGCAAGCCCTATATTCTATGCTCTCACTAGATGTTTTTTGTCCCTAACACTCTTATGTCTATAACATCTACCCCCTGAGAAGCACCTTCTGGCATCTGAAGAAATTTGGATTAATACCATTTTTTGGATCCAATCCAGATTTCCTTCCTATAGCAAGGCTTTCTTTCTAGTTAGTGGATCAAGACCAGAGGGGTTCTACTCCAGGTTGAAACAGCTGCCCAGGAGCAAGGTGGACAAGATTAAATCAGGTCCATAAGGGTACCTCTGCGTATCTACACAAAAGCATTGAATTGTTGTCTCCAGCTTGAAGATCTGGCCGAACTGGGATTAACAGACGATAGTGATTTGTCTCACTTCCTTGATTATGCAGTACCACAGAATTTGGCACAAGGTTTGCAGGAAATGACCTGGTTAAGTGCCTTGTAGGAACTGGGTAGTTATCCCCTCAGGGACCCTAGGAAGTATCAATTAGCATGGGATTTCTTTAACGTCACATCAGTGTCTCTGCTACCAGTTCATGACAGAATTGAGGGGTGAGGTTCATAAAGTAGACACCTCTCACTGAGCCCCCCTCAACATCCTTGGCAGTCAAAGGAGAAAAACAGGCACTTCTAAGATGTGGTTAATCCAAGCATTACCAATTGTACCCTATTTTTCCTTCAGTAATTAGCATGGAAGCCTAAGGGAACTGCCTCAGATGTAGGCATCCAGAGCTGTGTGGGATAAATTCCAAATACAAAGAATAAGATCTTCAAGAGCAGTAATCCTATTTATACTGCAAAATACCCTGTGCTTCTTCAGGGTGCAAGAAGCTTTCATCTAACATGAGCACACTGCCAGAATGGATAGTCTTATCCCTGGCTGTGCAGTCTCTCCCACTCCGTTGTGCTGGGGAGAAGTATTGATGTGGCCATGTGCTAAATTGTACAAACTGCAATAGTTGAAAACAAATGAATTTCAAGGCTTCATGTGCTGGTAAATCTACCAAATCCTTAGTTACCTTGTTCAGTGATTCCCTTCATTGTTGCAGGAAGGGTCGTACTTTTTTTTCCTGAAATCCATGTCACTGATTCCTAATCAACCTTTGCTTGCTAGTTTATGGCAGTATCTATTGTTAGCAGTTTCTCTGTGTTTCAAAAAATCAAAGCCAAAACTGTCATGGTCAGGCACTGGTTTTAAACAGACTGAAAAAGAAGAGTATTCAATGCCACTTTACCATCTGATCTGTAATGAGTCTACTCTGATTTCTGATTAAACATAAACTTTAATTAGGGTTTGAGATCTAAAAAAGATCTGTTCATGAAATACCGCGTTTCACATCATGTGCATTTAAGTAGCTTCTCTAACTGGTGCTGAAGAATATTTAGTCCACGCCCCTTCAAGGCATCGGTTTTGCACGTGGTGTTTTTTTTTTGTTTGGTTGGGTTTTAATCCAAAGCAACATTGTTTCATTAAGTGGTCAGTAATTGCAATTATTCACCATGTATTGTGACTTATAAGTGAGGATTTCAAAGTCTATTCAGAAACAAGTTGTCTGTAAATACACAGATTAAGAAGGCTAATAAAATTTCCCTTGCTTTAGAAAAAAAATTGACCTTTTTATTCAGCAAGGGTTCTGTAGCAGTATGAATCTTGATAAACAATCCCTGTCTCTGCCACGTGGAGACAAAAGGAGCATTGTGCTATATGCTTCGGTTTACCAGGGCTGCAGAGGACTTGGACTCATACCAAAGTGGATGTCTTGCCCAAAACAGAAGGTCAAAATCTCCTGCTCTTCTGGCACTTCAGAGCCTTGGAGCCTAGACACTTGACACTGACATTCAGCTTAGGTTATGAAGTATGCTGTGAAGTAGGCTGTGTAGTAGCTTAGGCTACTACAGCTCAGAGGATGAGCATGGGTAAGTGCAAGCTAGTTGTAAAAATGAGAGTTTCCCTTGACGTAAAAAAACAGAGAGCTGTGTCAAGGACCAGGTGACAAATCTCTACAGGGTTATGGGTGTTCCTTCCACAGCCCTGTGAGTGAATCCTGGGTCTTCCAACGGGTTTGTGAAATATCCTTGGGCTTGCTACCACCCTCCAGTCAGTCTGGGAAACTCAGTCATCCACACTTGCTGTTGATATCAGGAGGCTTATAGACAAACCACAGCCTGTGATGATAGTGCTCCAGGAGATGAGAGATGCAGTTGTCTGTGTAGCAGTTTGAGTAGTTATTGTCCAAGTAGGAAAGCACATTTTTCAGCCTTTACTTGGAACCAGCTGCTTCTGAGGATCTTGTACCACACAGATCAGATCAGAGACTCGGGTATCAGGCATGTGAGGGAGCTGACACCAAATCTTTATCAGGATTTTAGTAAATTTGCCTGTTCTCCTCCTCTGATAAGTTATATACCTCAGCACACTGTCTGAGGGCTAGTCAATGCTTATTTTGAGAAGTGTTTGGAAACCTACAACCACAAGGAGCTAGGAAGTGAAAAAGTAGATTTTGAAACCGAAATGGTTAAAAATGATCTTCAAATGTCAAGCTGCCTGAAGGAAAGGCAAGCTCACCTCAGCTCCATTTAGAGTGATGTTGGGTAGAGGGAATTTTATTCTTTCAAATGTATGTGCATTTATAATGCATAAAAATGTAGTTAAATGCAGGTCGCTGTGTGACTGAAGAGCGAATATTAAACATAAACAGGTTGCTTCACATCTGGAAGGAAAGCAAATCAGCATTGCTTCTCCACAGGGTGAAACTGAAATGTGTTCTTTGCAATGCTGTTACTAGGCCAGGGAGAAATAAAATGGAGAGCTGAGAATCAGTATGAGGTAAAATATGCCATTAAACTATCAGATGAAATGGGGACAGAAGAGGAGAAATGTGGGTAGAGGAGGTGAAAGAAGAACAATTATTGTCTTTTGGACAGGAATGAGGGTTTTTTTGTGTGTGATGGCCTTATGCATACTTTTAGGAACTGATACGTCCCAGTAGGTAAAACATTAATTTGGGAGGAGGTTTATGCACTCTTCAACAATTTACACCTCTTTCTTTCTGTTTTCTCTGAGAGCATTTTTTTATGCCTTGTCCATTTAGATGAATAATGTGAGGTAATAAAATGCTCTTCCATGAGCTGGTATGTTAGGGCCTTAGTCCAGCTGAGCATACAAAAACAGTTGGGAAAGGTAACTTCCTTAGATATGGAACATGAAGGCAGCACAAACAGG
This sequence comes from Cygnus atratus, assembly GCF_013377495.2. Classification (NCBI taxonomy): domain Eukaryota; kingdom Metazoa; phylum Chordata; class Aves; order Anseriformes; family Anatidae; genus Cygnus; species Cygnus atratus. The sequence goes on from NC_066368.1 coordinate 12,220,700, forward strand.
TAAGAAAAACTTGTGTATAGATTCATTTGTGATCACTGCAGCTTGCATGATGATTTTCCATCTTTCTCCTTTTCACCAAAAACCTTCCTGAGCGCAGTCTTATTCAGCACATAGCACTAAAGCATTCCTTGAATGGATCACTGTACAGTGTTCGAGATCCTGGAGCCAGCTTTCATTAGCTGATGACTAATTCTGCTTTCAATAAGAGGAACAATGTAACTGGGTGAATCTAACCTCTCTTTTATTTTTCTCCTTCAGCCTATGAAGCTCTTGCCTGTATAATTCACAGTTTCCGAACACTGACTACTCCCATAAGCATACTCATTTGTTTAGGATTTTTTGTAGTACATCCTGACAATGCATATGCAACTTCCACACCTAGAAATGTAAAGATAAACAACATATTTGGAAAAGCAAAAGTGACATCTACATTTTAAAATCAGAAGACAGAAAAACCCAAATAAATGCAAGAAGTAGCTCTGAAGCTGTCCATATGTGTGCCTAACTGTTCACTGTTTCTTATTCGTTGTCATGAAGTGCTAATGTCCAAATCTGTGTCATTTCTGTCTTGTTTCAGACAGTTACAGCCAGGAACTAGAAAACATTTTCTGTCATCCAGCTCACCAATGAAAGTGAATGGTGGAAAATTGAAATCAGCATTCTCACCTCGGGTTATTGTCAGCAGGCATGGTGACTCCACAAATATCAGGTAAGTCCGGGATCACTGTGCTCTGCCCACAGAGGGTTGTTTTCACCTCTGGAAGTAGAGTGACTGAGTAGGATTATAAGGGACATCAGACAGGCAATGACAAGGAGTACAAATATAAATCTCTATATACAAAGGCTGAAATTAGCTTGTATATGCTCCTCGGAGGTACTTTATGAGTAAATGATTTGTTGAATAGGATTGGACCCATTAAAGTAAAAGATTTGGAACAAGAAAAAGCAGGAAATGTTTATCAAGGAACCCAGAGCACATAATGCTCTCATTGTTATACATTACCCAACACAGTTGCAGTTTGCATGAAATGCTCCTTGAGTGTCATGGGCCAATTAAATTTTTTCCAGGCAAAGACTAGAGTGAGTAGTTTTGGAAGAAGATAGACAAGATTTGGCTGTTTTAGAGATGTGTGGTGGTTTTTCTTTGAAATCTTTCTGCTTTTAACTGAAGCTTCAGTCCTGGAAAGATTGAAGTTCTCAATGATTGCCTTTGCTTGGCTTTGTCTTTTACCACACTGCCATCATCTTTCCCCTCAGTCAAGCAAACAAAATCATGTCTCTGATTTCTCTATTGTGAACCTTTTATTAATGGAAATTAAAAGAGCCAGAAGGAACTGTAACAGTTCTAGTATAGGTTTTGGGTAATCTCTCCTGCTACACCAGGACTTGGTCATATCTAGGGATTAAACAAGGCTAAGGAATATTACCAGGCCTGGTCTTGTCACAGCCAATCTAGGACTTTCCAAACAGTTTTGTTTCTGGGGACTAGATGAGAGCCAACTGCATTAAGCATTTTAGATACAGCCCCTCTATTTCTGCAGGGTAAGAGAGCTTAGTAATATTGTTAGAAATACTGTTTGATGCTGTCTGGCTTCAGTTCCAACTAAGGAATATGCTAATTTAATACTACAGATATTGCACCAGTGTCCACTCTTGTGGCTTTTCATACAATGAACGAGATTGCAGACCATTTGCTTTATTCCATTCATTTTTTCACCCAGCACGTTAGGACTTCTTTTCACCCAGTTTATTTTCTTATTTATGCATCTAATTTACAAGTCTAAACACTACTTTGTGTTTGGTCCCTCATCTGAGAAGGTCAAAAAAGTATGCAAATGTGATAGTTCTCCACCTTCCAAGGTAACAAAGTTTAAATTCAGCCCCAAAGAAATCTGCAATGTTCATCCATAAATCAGTGCCAAGGCTGTGGGTCGTTCTTGAATTTGTTCCTGCTTTTGATTAAAGATTGGAGAGAGAAACATCTTTCCAAATATAGAATAACATCTGTAGTTATCAATGCATTACGATTTTGGTCACTGAACAATTTTGGTAAGAAGTTCCCTCTCCCATGAGCAGATATTTGAATGTATCTGGCTCCTCAATTACCTTTTCTTTTTGCAGTTGAAAAATTTACATTTCCTCCTCTTGCTAGAAGTGGGCTGTTCCTTGGGCACCAGTCATTTCTGTGTCAGCTGATAAACCCTTTTTTATTCCCTACATAACTACTGTGCATTAGAGAATTGTTGAGTTGGAAAATATTAGCTTCATTTAGTTATTGTTAAGCTTTGCTGAGAAAGGAGAGCCTAGTTCACATACTAGGTCCATTTTCAGAAGCAAAATGTATTTAATTGGGCTATTTTTGTTGCAAATTCACAAAGTTTCTCCAGCACAGACTCCAATTAAGCAACTGAATCTGATATGAAGTAATTGAGACTGACCCAGCTGTCTTGTAGGACTGCAATGAGTTGCTGTGGAAGGGATCTTTGATCCCCCTGAACACCATTCACACCACATAATACAAAGATGAATATCCACCCTGCCTCCATCTTTGGCCTGAATCCACTTTTTCTGTCTTGATTTCTCAGAGGCACATAGACTCTATATCTGCTATCAGTGAGCTACGTAAACTCTGATGCCTCACAAAATCAAACCCAAGAGTTCATCTCATCTAACTGTAGTTGCGTGCAGTGTGAACATCTCCACCTTCACTAAATACTATCCACATCTTTCACAGTAAGTGGAAAGAAATAAACACACATCTAGGACTCAATCCATTTAACTTCCTCTAAATTTCTATTCTATGCTGAAATAAATTGTACGCAGTTCCTCTCCCTTCACCCTGCAAGAGAGCTCTGAGTGATTAGCTCAGATTCAGGAGTCTGCTTCGAAGGTACACTATTATCTTCCTGAAAGTGGTTATGTTGTTGCTCTCAAGTTGTTCATCCAGAATTAGCCACTGATCTTAGCTTCTCTATTTCTCCCTCCTTCCCCTTATTTTCACACTGAATAACACTTGTACAAAACATTCTCCATGTTTCTGAGTCAAAAAAAGGAGTTTCTAGAAAGGTTGTTTATGTATAAATTTATGAGGCAGAATGAAGTAGAGAAGTTACTATTTACTTCCCCTCCTAAAAGCTCTATAATGTAATGACAGTCAGTGCTGCAGGTTATAGTTGTGATAGATTCTGCAAAGAGCTCACTTATACTGATGAATGCAGTAAAACCACAGATAATTGTTAATGCATAGTTGTTGCTGGCTTTTAGCAGGTATTTCTTGGCATTCCTGAGCTGCTTTGGGATTTTCTATGGGAGTATATTATTAGCAAGGAAGATTTATTTCTGTTGTCGTAAACACGGGAGTTGTGAGGTCTGGATCTCCCATCATCAGGGTAACCACCTGACTCTGCAATAGTATATACATTCCCAGTATGCCTCTGAAGTCAGGAAGATGTTTTCATGTGAGTCATTGGTTATCTAACCTAAGTGATACATCCTAAAACAGATGTTATCAATAAATTAGGTGACTTGCATACTAAACAAGTTAGTTTCTCTCCACTAGGAGAACTGACTTAAGTTCAGGACACAGAAGTCTTCACACATCTCCATTATCCCTTGGAGGGGAGAGCTCCTGCTCCAACTCCAATCTATTTTCACCAACAGCTGTGAGACCTGCAGATTGTGTTGGAACTGCAGGTTCTTAAAGCTATTTTACAATATTCTCCCATCCTTAGACCTGCTAAGGGAAGGTCTATAACTTTCTGCATGCAGCAGCCTCTTCAGCATCCTTAGAATTGCCAGGTGTGATCACATGGCTGGTATATCTTACCCAGTACTTTTTTTTCTTAGTAAAACCAGCAATACAGGAGATGCAGAAAGGTATAAATCTCGGGTAATACAGGTTTTCTTTGCCCGTTGCTGAATTCCTGTTATATCTCTTGATCTCCGCTTTACTTAACACATCCAGCTGTCTCTCTGAATATCATTCTTAGCACTGCAGTACCTCCTTCAGTACCTCTAAAAACTACTTGTGGTCATTAGGAAATGAGATATTTCAGCAGGAGACACTCTCCCTTGTAAGATGTTGCGATACCTGAATGAGATGGAAAGCATTGTTAGGCTGTCCCTTGAATATCCTGAAGCTCCAAGATTTTGGAGGAATTGTTGGAGATTTCTAGAAGCGCTGGCAGAAGACACCACTTTTATCAGCATTATGTAGTAAATTGTGAAGAGAGCTTTGAACTGTGGTCCCACAAAAGCCATGTTCCTCCAAGGATGCTCTGCATTTCCCTCTGTATCATGCTCAACACAGCCTAAAGCATATGTGCAGCCACAGAGAGAGGACATGAGGGGGAGGTCATATCTTGTGAGGTATGAGCAAATAGCCAAAGATGTACATAGGGGCAAGAAAATGTTTATTCCCCAAAAAGTATTTCTAATTTCTCAAAACAAAAATCTTACCAGGCAAGGAAGCAAAATATAAATGTGAGAGATGCCAAGAGAATGGTACAAGGAGAGAGTACTCTCATATTAACTTCTGTCTTTGAAATGAGATTAAGTCTCTGCCACTCCATATGTTCCCCATTCATACATTCAGTTTTCATTAGTTCCTTGAAGACTGTTCACTTTGCTTAAATATTATTCCCTGTGGAAGTACGATTTTAAGTATAAAGTAGAAATAAGATTTTAAACATAAAATACAATTTAAAAGGTTTTTGATTTTTTTTTCAAGTACAGAAAAAGATTTAACAATTGGCTATGTAACCTGAAAAGGTAGAAAAGCCCAGATTATTGTTCCCTGTGTAACAGATATTTTCCCGGAGAAAGGTTTAAAGTAGGGTGTCCTTTCTCCATAGGAAAGAGACTCCAAAGGGAGTCTTCCACTCCTTCCGCCCGTACAGTTGAGTAAAACACTTCATCAGAAAAACTGAAAGCTCACTGATGAGGACCAAAGAGATTTAAGAGCCATTAAATCATTACAGTAATGAGTGCAGTGAGTGTGTTCTAGAGGAAACAAATATAATACAAGAGGCAGAATGACTTCATCCAATCAGCTTTCTGTTAATTTAAAGTGAGAAATGTACATTCATGCCAGGAGGAATAGAAAATGTTGGAAATAATAAGCAGTTGGGGAATATGTGGCTCCAGAAAACAGAGATTTTTCTCTCAAGAAGCCTGGCTGTATTCTTACTTAAAAAATGGCATGAATAAGTGTGCTGGTGACAACAAAGAGGGTAGATCAATCGTGAACAGAATTGGGAACTGCTGTGTAAATAAGGATAGCAGCACTGGAATCATGAACTCTAGCAAGAACCTGTTGTTCAAGAGCTGATTTAGTTTCAGAAGTCATTACTCTGCTATGGACAGAGCCCTCTGTAGGAGGGTTAGATTGTCGTTCAAACTCACAGTGGACATCCACCTTCCCAGCTTCTCATCACATCACCTGATTCAATAAAGATATCAAAGAAATCAGACTTCAGGAATCAAACTTCTGCTGGATGTCTGTAAGAAAAAAAAAAAAAAAAAAGAAAAAAAAGGGGGGGGTTCATCTCCATAGTTCTTTTCTTTTCATAGCAATATTCATTGATAGAACATTTCTTCTTAATTTTAAGCCATCTTGATATCTAATCAGGTTTCCTTTCTAGCATAATCTTATAATGGTTATAATTTCATAATTTTATAATGCATCCATGCAATATTTATGCCATGTGGCAATACACAAGAATGATCACAGCCCTCTCAAGAGCTAACACAGAGCATGAAACTTCTAGACAAATGTTTAAGGTGTGACAGCTCTTCTCACTGAAGTCTGTCACCTTCAGACACAGCTCCAACTGCATCCACCCACAACCTATTCCCTCAGTCCTCCCACATGTGTCCTTGGAACCTTACTTCTTGTTCTTTAAGGTGCAGTAAGGTGAGACAAACAGAAATAATCTTGGTGACACCAAAAAAGACAGTGCTCTATGGTCTCCCTGTCTATCTGCATGGGCTATGGTGCTCATCTGACCTTTGCTGAGCTGATTCTGCTCAGTAAGGGATCAGAAAAGCCACCACCTGCAGAAAGTCAGGAGCTTTCTGCCTCCTTTGGGAGTTGAATCATTTCAGCAGGGGTCACATGAGCCAGCACAGGGAAAGGGGAAGAAATGGGAGGAGAAGGAAGGAAGACAACGCTGTTCCATAGCTGCAAACTGTTTAAAGCACGTCATCCCACCCTTTGTTCCTATAAGTTCAAAGGAAGCCCCAAATATTTCTAGTGAGATCAGAGGGACACAGGCGCCCACATCAGAGAGTAGGAGAGGGTGATGTTGAGAGTCATGATGAGATCTATATCTACTCCTCAGTCCTAACACATCCCCTTTCCCTTTTCTCCAACACTTCCCATTTCTGAGGAAAGCAGATGATCCAGGGCCATAGCCACAACTCGAAAATAAACTACATGCCAATCTAACTAACACCTTTTCCCACTCCTCTTTTAGTTCATTTCAGCTAGAAAAATAACTAACATTAACTGGTGTTAGCTAATTCAAATTGGCTTGCAAAAACTCATCTGATTATACCTTTTGTTACAGTTGTAAGAAAATTGCCTTTATTGCCTTAATAATGTGTAGGTTAATGTATTTGTCTCTACAATCAATACTTTTTTTCTCCTCCCATTGCTGTTACTCTTGGGGGGATAGACGGGGTAATTTTTATGCTACTAGGAACTGTACGGCATTTTTATTTCTTTAAATCTCCTATTTCTGGAGTCTTGTTATGTTAGAAAATCATAATTTATTTTGTTTAAAATGTGAGATTTGGGGGCTCTTCATTTTTTTGAAATTTGAATTTGAATGCTTCAGAGACTGGTTCAAGCAGAAAGGAACCTTTATATTTTAAAAATTACCTCCGAATTCATCTTATTGTTTTTCAGGGTATGTGCAAGTTTTCTACTAGTTTTGGAATTGTTGGTCTAGACAGTAATAGCCTGTACTTCTCATCAGCTGTTGTTGTTAGACGAGTGTCCCAACTTTTCTATCTGCCAGACAGCTGTGGGATGTTCTTCTGCACAGACCTGGCTGAAGTGTCCCAGATCAAACTTTAAAACAAAGAGAAAGAGGAAGAAAACCACACACAGACACACACACTTCTGTTATTCATGTAACACTAGTCGTACAGCTAGGCCTGCACAATGACAGCTCTAGCATGGTAATAATCCTGTTAACAGGGATTTTATGCCACATTTAAATGTTGATAAGAGAAATACCCCTGCTTCGTTAGCTAGTTTATGTCAGTAGATACCAAACACCTTGTCAGACATGTGATTGCTAATAAGTAACATGTAATTCCACTGCTCTTAAAAATCCCCACAGGGTACATTATGCAACAAGGATTAATTTTGATTTCATTTTTTTCTTCTTTCTTTTTTTATCCCACTTCCCTACATTTCCTTTACCCCCCCTCCCCTTTCCAAATACTTAGAGGCAAATTCGTTGCATGTAAAAATACCATTTTCTTCCTTCTGTAGTAATTTCCTAAGTCCTAACACATTTTCCCCTCTATACTTGGTCAAAAAAAAAAATGTTTTGGTGTCTATCAGGAAGAAGACAAAAGACGGGCGGGGATGGAGGGGACACAACCAAATCTGTAAATATTTACTGACATTTGCAAGTTTTAGCTCATTTATACTAGCTGATGATCTGGCTGTCTGGCTGATTGGAACATGTGGGGAGGTATCTATATCTAATTTAGCTAACGCTTTAGGAACCTATACCTTCTATACAGCCAGTTAATAGAAACCCCATTCCAAGTGTCTCTTTTTTAAGACATATTTATCTAAAAAAAAAAAAAAAAAAAAGAAACAAAACACTTCAAACTTGGAATAGCGCTGCTAATACTGGAAGCTGTCTACAGCTCAGCTACTTTATAATTCAGCAAAAAGATGTACATTCACCTCATGTAGGTCACGGTCAAAATGGGTGGGCTCAAAGCCTTATATTCCTATTGCTTCCTGAGCATGGGATTAAGTGACTTCAGGAGACTGATCATCTGTCTGAGCCAAAAAGCACTTAAGTTTTTGCTCCAAAAGGAGGGAAAAAAATAATAAAAAGAATGAAATAACTCTTGCTGCAATTGCTAGGTATGGCATGATAGAGAGGGAAGCAGTGCATAACTGATGGGAAAAAAGTGAGATGTTCCTCTGTACAATACGAGGAGTAACAGCTGAGCTCTGCACTATGAGCATGAACAAAAAAAAAAAAAGAGCCTCTTGCTTACTCAAATGTCTATGCAAATGAGGACAGCAAGCTGTAAAGAGAATTCATACTTGTTGGTTTGGTTGATCAGCCTCATAAGTAGCCAAACCTAACAGCCGTGTAATAATCAGCAACTTGCATTGCTGGGTACACGAGCAAATATCTGCACACGTCAAATTAGTTTAAGTATAATCAGGTTGAGCTATAACTGAAGGTAATCTGTGGATGCACAGTCTGAGGCACCATATTGATAAGCTATGGTGGCAGAACTTCAGTTTCATGAGCAGGGGTCCTGAAGCCAGGCCAAGGGCTGGTTTATTCACCTTGAAGGGATACACATCCCAGCACCTGGGAGCTCTGAGGTTAAGGTACAATCTCAGAATGATTCCTGATACACGGTGGAAACATGCTGCAGGCATCGTTGTTGGTGTTTGGAAAATGACAGAACATTTCAATAGAGCAAACACACCAGACCAGACCGATGTGAAAGCACCTACAGCAAATCTCATTGAAGTCCTTCACTAGACCCTGTTGGAGGGCTTCCCCAGGCATCTGGGCTGTGCAGACTGACTAGTAATAAAGAGCATAAAGAAAAAAAATATGGAGGGAATGTTGTATATGTAACACAACCCACAACCCCGTTCCTGTTTTATTCTGCTAGAGAGGCTAGTATAGTCCTGGGAGACAAGCAACGATAAGGGAAGTTGAAGCATAAAAAGTTAGTTTGCAAATTAGAATGCAAACCCCTTCCTACTCACCTCCTTGCTTAGCCACACCTGACAGCTGAAAACAAATAGAACTGACTGAAACCAGTTTTTTACTTATTTAAGGAATATTATAATGTGTGCTCTGAGGAAAAGGAAAAGCTGCGCTCATGCACACATCTCTGCTGGCTCTAGACGTCCTGAATATGCATCAGTACCTGCTACTTATGGCAGTATTCCAGCTCCTCTCCTCTCCTCTCCTCTCCTCTCCTCTCCCAGCAGAGTAGAGAGGAGCCAGACTTTGGAATAAGGCATCTGACTGTGTCACAGCAGTTGCTGAGCTGTCTTTGTCCCTAACAGGGAACACAGCCCTTGAGGTTAAATGAGCCCTTGGGCTTTGAAAAGGCCAAAACCTACACAGCAGCATCAGGCAGCCATACAGCCAGGTATAACCAACTGTCCTGGTGTCTGAAGCAAAGCTCCGGGAGACTTGCATGCTTAAGAGACCAAGCAGACTGTAGAAAAGCCAGAAGCATCTCTGCTTACTTTGGAAACGGAACGAATTTATTAAAGGAAAATGACTGTGAGAAAGAGCTCGCATTGCAATTTATCTCCTGTATCTTTATGCAACACCTTTCATACAATCATACTCCAGATGCTTTCTCGCACAGACAGCCCGAAGTTGCTTCTTATGATGGAAATGCTTAGGCACTCCATTCTAGATCATGATGTTTAGGTGTTACACACATTCATGGGAAAGACGAAATTCAGCAGTCTAAATAAACACAGACAGCGGGTGGGAACAGGATTTGCAAAGTGACTTTTGCAGTGTGGCACATCACAGTTACTGATGGGGCAGAGAAAGGAGACCAGATTTCTGAATCCAAACCTGAACTCCTGGCTAGTGACATCGATGTTACAGCTTCTTATTCTCTGGTCCTTGTAAATAATCACACCAAAAATGACCCACAACATTTTTATTCCTTTCCTTTTTTCTTTTTTGGCAGTGAGGATAACAGCCTTGCCTTTTGTGTAATGCCCATGTGCACTGGCATGTTTATATGCTCAGGACTGGGTCCATCAGAAGGCTGCAGGCAAAATCACAGGACTTTCGGCAACATTTCTGACATGGCACAAACCCAGCTTGTCCTGGGATGCACCAACACATAACATTAGGAAGAGTCAAGGGACCTCTCAATTACCTTGTAATCCTTGTAAAACCAGGATCAGGACTTAGCTGTCTGCATAAGTCAGTGTGGAAGAACTCCAGCCTGAATACCAGGCTGGAAAACAGTCTCTTTTACATTGAAACTCAAGGCTAAACTCTGAGGGACTGTGTCCCAATACACATGTATGCACAGAGCACACAAACTTCTGAACTGAATTAGCTCCTCAGCACACACAGGCCCCAGCTGCTGCCCTGACAGCCCTGCAACAGCACCAGTGTCCCTGGTCGCCATCCGCGGGCTCTCTGGGCTCTCTGCCGAGCTCTCAAATCCCGAAGCCAGTGGGGACCCAAACTCAGTTTGTTGGGCATGACGGACCCATGTGGTGAAGTTAACATGTTCTGCTGTTGGGCAACGCTGTGTTCAGGGCCACACATAAACACTTTACTGCTAGCCATTAAATTTTATTGCTCTCTCTAATATGCTTTGAGATAACTAAACTGATGCCTGAAAGAGACATTTAAACTGTTTTAACAGTATCTACTTCACATAATCTGCTTTATGGCAGTGTCTTATGGTTTTACCCATTTAAAATGTGTTTGTTGTTGTTTTTTAATCAAGGGATTTATACTATGACCTTTGAGCAATGGTAGCCCCTGCGAGAAGACAGCTGGCAATGCGGTGTGCAGCACAATCTGTGGAGATTAAATTCATTTCATTCCCTCTTAAGACAGATGACTGGAAGACTGGTGGATCCACTGGGATTTTGGTAGATTGAATTTCTTTGTATTTCAAAAGGAGAGCTGGAACTAAGAAATAATAGACATATTTTTTCTCAGTGGATTAAACCCTGCCCTGAATCACTTATCTGGCCTGGATAAGCGCTGATATCAATATTCGTGCACCAAATCCACGGGGTAGGCAATGGAAAGAGGTATGGATGTGTGTGGTGAGGGACAATACTTCTGTTCTGGTGAGCTGCCCTTCTGGCTGGTGCTATGAGGTTCAACATAATCCCTCCTCATGGACAGCCGAGCTGCTCAGAAAGGTTAATGACTACCCAGATAACCTGGGCTTCTGCTGCGCTGCTGGGCACTGGGGCTCACAACTTCCTGGTGAAAACAGAACCAGAAGCCCGCCCAACAGACCCCCCCAGCTGGTCAGGTCAGAGATGGCGAGCCCAGCTCCATGCTGCGGTATAGCCACTGGGGAGGAAGGAGAAAGGGTGCTTGTCTGGGGGGGTGCCCTGTGGGATGCAATCTTTGGGACACGAGACCCCTAACCATTGCAGAGGGAAACCCTCTTCTGGGACAGCTTCTCTCTGCCTTATTGATTTTTTTCTACACTGTGTAACAGCTGGTGCAAATGCCTAAGATGGGTTGTTGAGGCGGGCAGGGTGCTCACCAGGGAGTTAGCAGAGAGGCAGGTTTATACTTTTCACAGGCAAAGACAGGAATTTAACATGTCCTTCACTGTGGGGAGAACCAGAGAGGAAAGGAGCCAGCAGGCTCCTCACAGCCACAGGTACCCCAACGTCTTTTATTAGACAGCAGTAACCACTTCTGGCTTTGGCAGATAAGCTTTTTTGGGCCAATGGGGCCCATAGGCAGAAGAAAATTTGACTTTGGGGAGATGTTCAGGCTTAGGCGTAGGACCAACAAGTTTTCAGGCCTGGCAATAATGAGATCTATCTTGGCACCTCTGTGCAAGCAACTTGAAAGCTAAAAATGGAGTTTTGGTTCCTCCTGGATTAGCATGGATCTAATTTAAATTTTTAGTTTAGGTACCTAAAATAAGATTTAGCCTTTAGCCAGAAACAGGTGCTTAACATTTTTGTTTGTTCTTAACGTCAAGCAGAACCCCCCACTATATGACTCCACATCAGTGACCCAAGGGCCCGGATGAGCTGGGCAGACCTGGAGAGGAGAGACAGCTTGGTGGGCACTTCACCTGAGACAGCTTCACCAAACCCTTTTGCATTATGTGACAAACACAACCACATAATTATAGTTTACTTCACACCAGCTGAGGGGGAAGAGTAGTCATGACCCTTTCCATCGCTCAGCTGACACAAACCTCTGTTGAGCCCAGTGGACTAATGTGTGCCAAAGGCATGTGCCATATAGCGAGCTGAGCAGACAGACCAAACAGATATTTTGAGTACCTAGAAACTTATCTCTGCACACACCTTCCAGTTAATTAAGCTATCCTTATTAATACATCACTGGGCTGTCTTTGAAACAAATTAGGCTATGCTTTCTCTCTGGCACAATGCAGGGTACCATCATCAGCGAAGGCTTATCAACAGGGTTGCAGTTAAATGTCCTTGCAGCTCAAAAGCTTTGGGACTGTTTCTCCAGCTCATGTTCCTGCCCAAAGCTTCCTTACATGTTCCACATGACAGGTGCATGGCTTGGCCATTTTGAAAGCATTTGTTCCTACTTCTCTTCAAAAAGTCTTTTCACCATGATGTTTTCACTGCAATGTTTTACTTTTCATGATTGCTCAGAGCTGCCTGAGAGAGATTTCTGTTGAACCTTCAAGGGAAGCTAAACCTGCCTCTTTGGTGGCAGCCTCCTACCTTAACTCCAGCCTTACCCTACAAAGCACAGAGCAGACATGAGCTGCCAAGTGATGCAGAGAAGTTATCCCGGTCCTCTCTAAGGGGGTACATACCTTCAGAATGTTTTTTTCTCTCTTTCTGTAGAAGCCAGAAACACTCAGGAAAGAAAACAATGCTCATATATCCCTTTATTAGTTTGCCAAAGCCACATGAATTAATGAACATTAACAGAAAAGCATATAGGTGGAAATCTGCTGGCACACAGATGCAGAAAATCATTTTCTTCTGTGCCAAGATGAGAAACATGTTTGGGATGATAACTGCGAGTTGGAGAGTGTAGTGGTTGCACTATGGGGTTTGTAATTGTAAGTGGCCTTTCCATTTGGGGGTCAGTATGCTAAATTAAAAATCTGAAAGAAAGCATTTAATTTAGGTTAATGGAAAGTTTAAATGTTAACCGGATTAAGGCAAATGATTTTTTTTTTTTTTGTCTTTTAAAGGGGAATTAGCCCACTAATCTCCCAGGCCAGATTCTTAGAAGGTGTAAATCAGTGTTATAAACTGAAGCTCAAGGGAGCCTATTAAGTTTTTCACTAGGTGAAGGGATCTATCCCATTGTATCGTTCCATGTACATTTCTATGAACCATACACTTGGATAAAGTTTGTTAGGGCTGTCTTCACACACATACACACACCCCATTTTGGGGGGTTAAAAATAGAATTGTAGCATTATGCATTCATTTGCAGCCCATTAGCTTTATTCTGCTGCTTTTTAGGTTCTACAAGTGGAATGAAAAACTTCCTTTATGCATAGGTGATGTGTGGCTGATACCCTGAAATCCAGGGGGAAGGCAAGCTCGGACAGTATTGTGACGACATTCAGGGTTACACTTTAATATAAAATGAGGAGGAAAATATATTTCAGCAGAGCTGTTTGAGAATTCACATTTGAAATGTTTGGTGGATGGTTAGTTTTCACAGCATGAAAAATATGTGATGGGAAAATGTTCCTATTGCTGAAAATCAAAATGATATTTTTTTCATCAAGGAAATACTTTGTTCCATCTCAGAAAGCAAAAAGCACTACTCTCATGCTCAGAGAACTCCCGTTTTAAATTTTAAATCTCAGAGAAGGGGAAGTCTTCGCTGCAATAAAATAGAGTAAATGTTTAAAATTATCTCTAAATCACTGCCCCTTCATACCACATCTTCATGCAGGCTTGCGAGCTCAATGCTACAGAATTTCTGAGGCACCCATTTTACATCCAAGACAGCAGCATGGAAACTCTTGTTTTGGCTTTGCGGTGACTGATTTTTATTAAAATAAATAAATAGGATGTTTTGGGGATTTTTTACCAAAATATTTCAATATTAAAAATATTATCATCACCCATAGATATTAAATGATCCTCTGGGGACAATCTCCATAGAGAGAGCAAGGACTAAATGGGTCAAGAAGACTGGGAATAAAAGGTAGTGGGGACGTTTGTTTATAATGAAGGCCCTCCCAGGTAGGATAAAGTTGAGGTAGTTTTAGACTGCTGCCAACTAAATCACTTCTGATGAGTCCCTCATATTTAGGCTCACCAGGTGTGTAGACAATTCTACAGACTTCTAAAAAAATAAAAAAAATTAAAAAATGAGCTCTATATGAGCCATTCTATTTAGTTGATGCTATTAATGAATATTTCAAGGTCTTTCTGTCCATTTACTTTTGGTCACTCATGCAGACTGCAGCCTAAGATTTCTCACTCACATGCCAGATCAATTTTGTACTGTAATCTAAGAACAGAAAAGGTGTTCTGTTCTTGTCCAGTTTTATTCATTTGATCAACATTTGCATTTGCAAGATAAAAGCGTCAGCCCTATCTTAACTTCACAGTGTCCAACATCAATGCTGATCTTTGCTTGTGTTCTTGTTACGAGTGCCTAATAAAGAAACCAAGCTGCTATTTTACTCAGTACCACAAGTAAATAATGAAAAAGCAGTGGGGAAACTTTGTCTTCTTCTACCTTATTTTCTCACAATTAGTTTTCACCATCTGGTTCAATTTTCCCTCACGTTCTAAGTCAAAATGTACACGCTTTCTCCACCCCTCCCCTTCTCCATACTCCTATATAACAGTTAATTTTATGTCTGACCAACACTAAAACCAACTTGAAAAGCTAATCTTTGTTTTAGGACATTATCTGCTAACTAAATTTTAAGGGATGTCTTTGAACATGAATATCTTTTGCGTAACTCCCAATCTGTTCTGAAAATGTCCTCTATCCAGAGCTTGCTATGAGATAAATTGTAAATGTGTCAGCAATCAGACTGAGAATCATTCAGTCTTTATTCCTAATGATCATCCTACAGAGAGAAAAAAAAATGATTTGCAGCCTGGCTGTCACAGAATATGTAAAGTTTCTGCTGCAGGGAATGACGTTAATTCATACTAAACCCAGCTGAGCACAAGGCTTAACTTTTCTTCTATTTTATTCTTAAAAAAAAATAATAATAATAATAATTAATAATAAAAAAATCTGAAATGAAAAAAAAAAAAATCCAGCTTTAAAACCTGTCTAGCTTCTCCTGAAAATGCACGGCAGCAGGTACTTACTGAATTGGCATAAAATGAGACAGCCACAGAGCAGATCTGGGTGATGCCATCCAAAAGGTCAGAGTTTTGATTCAGCTTGGACTTTCTTTCCTAACAGAGTAATAGAACATTGCTAAGCAATGGTTTTTATTTAAAAACTACAACATTTTTCAAGGTTTTCATTACTGAATTTCATCTATGCTTTTATTATAAAATGAAATCTGAGATGACAAAGTTTTTATGAAAGTTTAAAAACATGCTTCAACAAAATTATTTTGGAAAGAAGAATCATCATTTTGCTTGGAAGACTGTCAACTAATTATCTTCATCTCCATTGTCCTAATTTAATCTAGTTGAAGATCTGGTCCACTGTGTTAAAAAAAAAGTCAAAGATTTTCTTCTAGTGGATTTTCCTTCCCTCCCTCCCCTCAAAAAGACTCCTCTTCATTATACCTTCTGTTTTTTCGTTCATGGTAGGCAAATCAAATCAGGTTCAGGAAATCTACTGATATGAAATTGTCTGAAGGAGTGAGAGTATATGAGTGAAAATGAAAAATCACTTGTCTCATTCTTCCTTAGACGCCTGCTGATGGCTACTGCTGGAGACAAAACTGACAGTCTTTGATCTGAACTGGTACAGACATTCCTGTTTTCATCATACTTCATTAGTACAAACGATCTGCAAAAAGAGATTAACAGTCTCTTCCAGGGCTTCAGAGAAGATGAAAACAGTGATGTGTGCCAAATATTTTGCAGTCAATGTGTCTACTGGTGTTGCAACCCCTCCAGTCCAGGATAGAAACAGGCTTTGGGGGTAAGATTTCTAGCCCTTGCTGTTTGTGGTCCCAAGAGAAACACAGACCAAATTCAGGCCTTTTTTTTTTCCAGGAAGTTATTTTTAGCAAGCCTGTTTCTGTGTCTAGTAAAAACTTCAGACTTCCATAATGGTATTTATTTGAGCCTCAGAATTACTTAAGTACAAATATCCACTTACTGAGGGCAGATCAGCTTCAGCGTGCAGTTTGAGCAGTGCCCTACACTGTGCAGCAAAAACACGGGGATGTGGGATATTGCTACTCGAAGGGAACTTGTCTGTACCATAATTTCAGGTAGGGTAAATCATATCCATATTCAGCTGTCAAACCATCCCCTGTTTTTTCTTCTGCAAATATATTCTCAAGGTTATTGGCAGAAATACGGGAGTTGTGATAGCAATATGCTGGGCAGTGCCTCTCAGGGGACATACTTTGCAAGGGGCTGTGAAGTGCCATGAGGCTTCTTGGGTGAAAGCACCTGTGTCCTACCTGCTCAGGACATGTTTCAGGATGGATAAGAAGCCCTCTAAAACCCTTGGTCCAAATGAACCTGTTGAAAAAATCCTGACCAGTCAATTGATGAGGCACCTGATTAAAAAAATAGACTTCTTGCTTCTTCTGTCAGCCACCACTGATTACAATTCTTCTTTGCTTGGCTTTTAGACTCTCTGTTGTTCTTTATTTGCCATACTTATAATGTCCAGAGCAGAGTCTGGATTAACTCACACATTCGAAGTCTCCCGTGGAGAGAGAGCTTGCATCTGTCTGTGCAGCACTGAGAGGACATACCCTAAAACTGTGCTTCTTTAATCCAGACCAATGGATAATTCAGTTCTGATTCAGAGAATCATCACTGGGAAACTAGCTTTTAGCTTTTAAATATCTTTTATGTTTTGTTACCTTTTAGGCTGGAATTTAAAGCATGAAGGTAAAGAGATAGAGAAACCTTGTATCCCAAAAATCAGTCTATTAGAAATAACTTTTTTCTCTGCTCTCACTTGACCTCTCTTGTTAGCATCTATTTTATTCTCCCCAGCTTTTCTTGCCTCAAGCTTCCAGACCCACAGAAGAGAACAGGGAATGGCAAGACTGCAGCTATTTATAATAATAATAATCCATTCCCAGACTCCACTGCAGTAGTTTTAATCATCCCCTATTGTCAGGCATCAAAATCAAAAAGATTTTAGATTTGATTTGTTTGGGTTATAAAGAGGCCCTGAATGCCAAAGTGCTGTCGCTTAAACTGCAAAGCACAGTACCCGTGTGAAACAGAATGAACCGGTATTGCCCTCTATGATCTGATTTGTAGCCATCACAGCTCTTTAAAGTTATTTGATTTGACATCAATTAGCCAGTTTTCACTAGGGGAAAGTCTCTTTTTGCATTTAGTTCCATATCAATGTCATTTTCCTCCTAAAATGTGACAAGGAGCAGACTGCTTCAGCATACTTTGCAACCGACATGAAGAATAGGATGAGGAGGAGGAGAACGGGGGCTGGATGACTGCAAGATCATTTCAACCCCATCTCCCCATTTATCAACCACCTCATAGAGCAAAGAGACCTTCTGCTTAGCATGTGCTGTTTATTGGTGCACTGGCAGGGATTGCTGTCACTGTAAGGACGTGGTTCATCTGACCGGTGTGTTCTTGGAGGACGGCAACTCTGGGAACAAGAGAAGAGCATTTGGGAAGGTTTAATCCCAGCTCTGTTTCATCTTTTGATATTCTGTCTAGGACATTGTACAATACCCAAACATATACAGAGTTAGTACAACAAGCTGCTGGTAAATGTGTTACATGCACAATATTCTGCCCCAGAGCGAGAAAGCAAAACGTTCCCAGTAGAAAAGAGTGATTGCAGACTTCTAAAGCTGGTCTGAGAAGGAGTCATTGAAGAAGATGACCTGTTTTTCTTAACATAGTGATGCTTCTTAGTAGTACAACTGTTGTATTGTTGTATTCCCTACTTGTAGCTGGATGCAACAATGAGATGAAGACTGTGTATATTAGTGGAGGGAGAGAAGAGAGTGCAAGGTTTCTCTGTACATGGAGTCAGTTTGATCGAATAAATAGGGGCTTGCAAAATTAAGAGCTGATCCAACTGCATCTCCAGATGAGGGGACACAAAAAGAAGACCTGGTGGAAGATGCAAAAAATGGGCTACATTGTAAATGAACACTTTGTGAGCAGTGATCTCTGAAGAGAAGTTGTAGTCTTTCAGAATGGCATTTTTTTCACTCAGAAGGGATATACTGGGAAAAGCTGCTTCTGGAACATCTATCATAATGATTTTTATCTGTGTCCCCACCCACCTGCAGTATTTCTGGACAATACACACAAGTCCCAGAGGCTAACAATGCTCTGCATTTTAGATCCCTCCCCAGGATGCTGAACGATCTAGTTATTGATCACTTCCTTGCCTCTTTGCTAATAGCTTGTAATGTAAAAAATTGGAAAAGGATGGAGGAGTACTGTCATACTCACTGAACTATAGTTAAACCTTTTTTTTTTTTTAAATAATCCCACAAGAGTATAGATCAGGTCTGCCACTGCATGAGAACTCTTATCAGAAGTGTCACATATAGGCTTAAAGTAGGACACTGCTATGGGCAAAGAGGACACCATTGCTGCTTCTGGGAGGAAAAAGAAAACAAAGCATATCCCATTAAACCCACCTAGCTATAGAAGCTTTGGTAGTTCACAAATAGTTCACAATAGTTCACAATATAGAAGCTTTTGGCAGTTCACAAATTTCAAGCTACCTAAATATTTTTCTCTTTTAGGAAAGAACGTATTAATACTGTCAATACCAAGCACCACTCAAGATCCAAATCTCAGTTGTAAAGTCACAGAAAAGCTCTATAACTTCTCTGTGGGGATAAGGCAACATCCCAGTCCTGAATGCTGCAAAAGGTTTTGGACAAGGGTCCCCTTCTAACTTGTTAGTCGGAGCCCTGTCCCTAAAAGACACATGGAGCCATAAGAATTTCATAGTCTTGCAGGATACATTGTGAACATTTCACACAAAAGACCTGTTCCACCTTTAAAAGTATGAGATCCAACCTCATTTATCACACAGAGCATTTACCAGCACTCAATATATGCACCAGGCTGCATTCCTCTATGATGGAGTTTCAGATGAGCAGTGTAAAACCTGCTGGTATCATACATTTCCATCCTGTATTTCTAGAGGGAAACAGTCTCTGTTTTGTTAATTACAAATGAGCTGCAAAACAGTATGAATGCCTAGAATGAGATTCCCGTAACTGTGGTTCAATGAAAGGACACAGATAGCCACTCATTCGCCCAGGCTGTACCAGCAAGGCAGCTTTCCAGCCATGCTGGTGAGGGCTATTGCAGCAGGGCTGCTCATGGGCAGTAAAACAGAATCCATGTAGAAAGCCTATGTGAAAATAACACTGGATCTTTTCTGGGTAATGACTCACCCCACATACAGCCCAGCCTTCTCCATAATCTATCAGTTAACATATATTACATGGTATGCAAGGCAATTTGTCAGGAGGCCACTCCTCATATAGTAGACATGCAAAGATGGCTAATGTAAGGTTCATTTCCAAAATCATTTCCCCATAATGAAAGATAGATAGGATCTTGAGATGGCAACTGAAGGCTGCAGTGAGGGAGGGTGAAGTTAGGGTTGATTTTCCATCTCTCATAAGAACTCAAGCTCCTCCTATTTGCCATGCTGTGGTGCAGCTGGGAATGAAAGTCAGAGATTTTCCCCTGTGCTCTGTCCCTGAGCTCTTGCTGACCTCTGAAAACTTGGCAGAACACATGCCTGTCATGGACGGTGGACTTCAAGGTACTGTCTTTTACCAGGATTATAACTTCTGTGCCCTGCAACCCGCAACTCTTATCTTTCAGTTTCTGAAAGTGAGACTGAAGGGAAGTATGCGTGTTTTGGAGAAGAGGTAATAGAGTTGTTAATTTGGGCTTGTAATTATTCACAATTAGCACATCTCTTTTTTTTTTTTTCTTTTTCCTTGCTTCTACTTATTTAGTTATCAGATCCAATTACTAGCCCAAATTATCTACCCTAATTTTAAATAACAGTTATTCAGACATGAATAACAATGAAACTGAAGCAGCAGAAGAGTCAGGGAAAGCTGGATAACCTAGCAGGAGCTAAATCAATACTTGATAAATACTTCATCTGATAGTCCATACTAAGCCCTACCCTACATTGACAAATCAACACAGTTTGCAGTAGATTAAAGTCAGGGGAGTCTGAAGCAAGCTGCAATCACAGCTCTGACTGCAGGCCATCGTTACATAGCTTTTAATTTAGTGAAAACTGCAACTCCCTTCTTTCAGCACCGCCTCTCTCTCCTCTTACCGCTGAAATGCCATTACGTAAAACACCAGTTCAGAAGCACTGATGTAACCACCCTGTGAATCACGCAGTTCTCCGATTCGCTACTCAAGGATTTGATCCAAATTAAAAATAAACCTTAAAAAAGTGGTTAAGGGAAGGAGAAGTTATTTTAAAATCAGCGCAACTCTGTGATCTGGATAGCCCCTTAGAAGGGAGCTGTGTGGGAGAAGAAATGAAGGCCCAAGGGTGGGAATGAGGTGACAAGACAGTAGGAGCTTAGGGGAGGAACAGGAGAATTGGCAACAGCTAAAATCCAAAAAGCTGCCAAGAGAAGCTTTTGTCTATACAGCTTTTGGAGTCTTCAGGCCCACAGACAAGAGGTATTACAGCTCTCATTTCATAAAACAAAGTGCTTGTGAAAACAAATGATTTTCTTTAAGTATTTAAACCACTGAACAAACAAAGAAAATAATCTATTAGTGTAGGCTGACCCACAAAGAAAGGATGTCTGTTTTTCTGTCTGTAATTCCTTCACTACAGAGTAACTACTGTTATTAAAAAATAATAATGTTTTGTTTTCAGGGATTGTTGTAAAGATAAATCAGCAAGAGATGTGCAAATTCTATTTCCAAAAGAAAAATGGGGCTTCTGCAAAAGCTTTAATTCAGCACAGCAGGGCTCTTGCCATGTTTTCTTCAATATTTGCTTTTTGATGGAAATGATTCACCCCAAACACCCCGAACTTCTCAGCTGGTCCAGTCTCTAGCTGCTCATCTGAAAATGTTTTTCCCAGCTCAAGGTATGACATAGTGATGGACTGTGAATGAGGGTCACTTGAAATGAGAAATTAAGTATAGGGTATAAACCCCAGAAAAAACACCCCATCATAACTGTGTACAGAAGAGGAGAATGTGTATGAAAAGGCAGATGTCCAAGAGGAGGAAATGCTCATTGCTGATTAATCCAGGGACAAGTTTATCATGCCTGGGACACAGCTAAAACAGTTAAAACCTGTATCTTGTATTTGTAGGCTTTGGGGGTTTTGTTTTTTAATGAAGACAGCTTGTCTTGCACTGAGATAACCCACTTGCATATCCACAACCTAAGTCTTTGCTCAAGCTTGTGCAGGAGACCAGTGAGACTATCCATAGTCAAACCCAGATCTCTTGAGTCTCATTTCCATGTGTGAAAACTGCAAGACTATACTTCCTGGCAAGTAACCTGGATATTTTAATAGGCTCTTAAAAACAGAGAACAACAGCAAGATTCAGGAGAAAATCGTAAACTTTGCTGGTATGACAGCAATAGCATTAGCATGATACAGCTTTACAAGGCAAAAACACCGTCCCACCATCAGGATGAATAACTGAGCCTTGAGATTCAATTTTCCCACCCAGAAACCACTTCAGTAGTGTCCTACTATAAAAAATCCACCAAACCATTCTTACAATTCTTTTTTTTTTTTTTAGTCAAATATATTCATGCCTCTTATAAAGCCTTTTTTACTGCATTTTTAATTTGGAAAGTTCCTTGCAGCTTGATAATGCACATGGTTTGCAGCACCCATCAAACAGCTGAATTACTAAATAAACAAGTATAGGCTTCTTCATCATCTCTGAAACTGTCCCTGTCTTCATGTAATTTTTTTGCCAATTGGTGTTATCAGAAAATGGAAATCAATTGTTCTATTTATTTTTAATTATTTATTTATTTATTTTAGCTATGGTATCAGAAGGCTTTTCCCCGGATGTCTCTTTTATAACTTAAACATGCACCACCTCAGTCAAGAGTCTTGGTCCTGTCATTGGGTCTTCAAGGATTTTCTCTCTGACTTAGCTGAGGACTTTGGCTCAAGTCTTCAGCAAACTGGTAGGCACAAGTCATGGTAGCTGCTGGTTCCCTCAGCATGTCAGGATACCTGAGCAGGGCCACCTGTCTCTGAAGACACGTGATGCGTTGGTGAGATACATTCACGCCCTGGGCTATCCCTAAGGCAAAGAGACAAATACAAAGCTGACAGTGATTTACACCACTGATTCGTCCCTGTTCTGTAGGAACAGTCCTACAGAAAATATATCATTACCCACAACAGTGTAAGCCACACCATTTTTTGTGTAGCATAGTGCCTACTATTTAAAAATACTTAACCAAAATAAAATATCCCTAGAAATTAACCTTTCCTTTTCATTTGTGCCAGTGTCATGTCAGGCTGAAGGTCATGTGCTCACTGAGGATCAGCTTCCACACCCTGCACTGCACCCTGGCAAGAAGATTAGGTGCATGTACCCTCCCTGTGCCATGATTCAAACCCAACTTCGGCAAAGAATAGAAAGGCAGGGTGACTGGGTAACAGAGGCACGAGAGAGCTCTGCATATTTTTTTCTGGGTGCACTGGGAAGAAGGGGACTGGACCCCAGGAGACTCCCCAGCTCCAGCTTGAGGTCTTCTTTCCAGTGAAATGAGAAGAGGCTTTTCCATGATGCATCTGGGAGGAGAAAAGCTGTGACCCTGCCAGTTAAGGGATTTGCTGGGCCACATCTGACCTGACTCCTGTTCAGTGAATTATGGCTCATGAAAAAAAACAACATCTGATTCAGCCTTCTCCTTTCCCTCCTACCCCGTCTTATTTGAACAGCAACCCCAGGCTAACGAGAAAAAAGGCTTATTAGACTTTGTTTCTCACATGTAACCCATGTCCAGGAAATAATATTGAAGATTGTTTGATACTGAGATGTTCTCTCCGTATTTGTATTCTATAATTGTTTCTCCAAAGAACTGGGCAGGCGGGACTTCTCTGCTGGGGCTGTGGTCACCTACCCTGCCTGTGACTTGAGAGAAACAACAGAATATTAATCAGATTCATCCCAGTTCCCTCAGCAGACCATTTACTCTCTCCCTGTTCATTGCTCATTTACAAATAAAGCCCAGGAATGAGTGACTGGAGGGAGCTGCCAGCCAGGGAGGAAGGTGGGGGAAGTCTGCACACAAGCACAGCAGGCTGGAAGCAAAAATACTCTCCCAGAAATATGTGTCTGTTTGCAAATACAAGAGACTTGTCCCTCAAAGCCATAGGACTCCAGCTTTAGAACACTATAATCAAAAGCAGGCTCCAGCCTGTAATCCTCTGTGAAATTCAGACTGAGTCGTGCAGTGTGCAGGAGCTGAGGGACCAGAGGAAGAGAACTGAAAGATGCCCTTTCTTAACGGGATCCACTCCTGATGTTAATGGGGATCGTGCACATGTACTGCTTGATCTCTTTAATGGGAGTGGTATAGCTCTTCACTTGACAAAGCTAAAAAGGAGGGCACAGAGAAATTTCTGGGAGTTGTCCTGCAGTAAAAAGCAGTTCAGATCACCTCTTAATCTGTTGACCAGATTCCTAATCCAGCATGGGCACAAAATAAAGCAGATTCACTTAAAACAGATTCCTGACAACTTTCTTTAGCACATGTGTCCCAGAGCTTGGCTGAGCAGTCATTACTCTGCTGCGGTGTAGAAGCTGGAGACAGTGGCTGCTTGACACCCTATGCAACACAGCTGTTTTCCTTCTGGAGTTCTGCTGGGCCCTGTTAAGCAAAAGCTTGGTTTAATCCATGCGGCAGAGACATGTTACACAGGTCAGATATTACCAGACTGTGACGCTGAATGAGAGAAACCGCTCTGTCTTCAGGTGCAATGTAAAGAGATGGCATATTCCCCTGCTGTAACAACACAAACCCCACTTTCTGCGGCAGCACAAAGCATCTCAGGTAACAGCAGCCTGGGAAGACTACCATAACTCTAGCAAAATATACTCCCCTTAGAAAGTAATTTCAGAGACATGGCTCTTGCAGCTAAGAAAAAAAGTCTAAGGTATTTTATTTATACAGCATAGCAGGAAATTAAGTCACAGAGAGATGAGGTAGGTTGCTTCAGATACCTGAAAAAAAATGAAGTCTCCTGAGGTGCCAGCACTGCAAGGGATCCACTAACATTGACTTTGCACACACACAGAGCTACCAAAACTGGGGCCACATATATTCATCCAATAAAATACAGTGGCAGGTAATGAAAGTAAAAGATGGCCAAGGATGATGCAGAAACAGATGCAAGACCCCCCACTCTTACAGATGCAGTATTCCAACATAAAACAAAGTCCTTCAAGCCCAAGCAGTGAAAAAAAAAAAGCCATAACTGTTCTGCTCAGCTGTCAACACCACCTTATTAGCACTGAGCAAATAACTTGTGCCAGTTTGACAAACCTCATCTCTTTTTTTTTCCCCCCAGCTCATGGAGATTTCCTCAGCCTTATGCATTATTCAGACAAGAGACTCCCCAGAGGTTTTTAAATCCAAGGTTTGATGGCCAAGAGCTGCCTGTGTCTGAACTGAGTGGAGGAGCAAATATTGGCTGGTCATGATGGAACACATGGCAACGGGTTCGTCTCCCTGGTAGGGTGAATGGCTCAGGTTCAACGACATTTGCAGCTGTAATGATACTTTCTTGGGGTATTTTCCTATGAGAAAAGCTAAGGGGGACAAAGAACTCTGGTCATTTGATGTGAAGGTTTGTTGGTGCTCGTTTATGTTATGCTCTCGTCTGCTCCTAAACCCACTCTTCTGGGAGCACAGGCCAAGCCTCATGCCTGTGCCTCTACCTGTCTGTCTATCCTGTTTTATATGCTTCTAAAATTACTTTTTAAAGTATGTATATAAAAATGTTCATCTATGAAGCAGGTCATCATACAGTCACTGAAGCCTAGAGAAGCAGCTGTGAACGTCAGGCAGAGCGAAGCAGTGTTGATTTGATTCCACAGGGACTTGTTCAGTGGTTGTAAGAGTGGTATCTAACAGAAGTTCGAGGCCTGAGGAGCTCTGGGTTCAAGGATTCATATTGCTCGCTGGGAATAATTCCCACAGCTGAAACTGACCCAGATGGTGGAGTATTAAATGTTGAGAAGAGCAGGTTTGAGGATGATGCAGGTTAAATACACCACCTGGATGCATGCACGAATGAAAGGACATTAGGGATTTGCTTGTAGAGACAGTTATACATATACTGAAAAAGGGCCAGGAGTAATTCGGGAGCTTATGGCATTGTTTGCCTTTGGGATATAGATTTAAATCCATTCCTCTGAGCTACTCTTAAAATTCAGTCATGGCTGGAAGTCACAAACACTTCAATCTGTTTGCATGGATTTTTAATGCTGGGAAAATAACAGGTCTGGCCACCTCCCGAAGCCACTCAGTGAAATCCATGCACCCCAGCTGTGCCCACCCTCTCTAGCAACATAGGTTAAAATGATCCAGAATTAAAAGATCGTCTAAGCACTGCTCTGCTCCCTGTTTCATTATGCCATTAACCGTTTGCCCCCATATAGCATTAAGCATGGGAGCCTGTTCGCAAGGAGCAAAGACTACCATTTTCCCTGCATAATAACAAGGTGATCCTGAAAGCAGTTCTGCACTTGTCAGTGGGTGTCTGTTTCTCTGCACATACTTGGGGCACAGAATCACTCTGACACCACATCCCACTTTGCTAGCAAAGCACAGCAATTTCAGTCCCTGAAGGTCTCCTTCCAAAGTGCTTTAAAGTTGTCTGCCTGTCCAATTTATGTAGGCACAGTGATTTCGTGGTGAGTAAGATGGGTATGAATAGGTGTCACATTTTGTGATTTCTCTACCATTAAAATAGCCTCCCTCCATTTTAAAGTGTACTAGCTGGGGGATGGAAAACAGCAGCACTCTTAAGTAGTTTACGCCAATGCTAAGGAAAAGTCAAGGTCAAGGTCTTAAAAAGACTGTACTCTTTTTGGAGCAACAGTGATATTATAATAATAATAATTATTATAATATTATTATAATAATTATTATTATTGGCATTATTACCTTTTTTTAACAGTAGTAATGCCTTAGCTTCTTCACACAGTTTCTTCAGCCTTCTTGGATAACTCCTTTTTTTTTTTAAAGTATTACAAAACACTCCCAGAAGAGAATATTGGTGAGACCACAAGACTGGTAGTGAGGACCATATCAAAGGTCCACCACAAGGTTTCCCTCCATCAATTCACCATCTCCAACATTAGACTGTAAAAGATCCCCTAGGAAGAATACAAGAGCAGGGCAAGCAAAAAGCAATATGACCTTGATATACTCTCCCAAGCTGCGCTAAGCCACTGCTTCTTAAGGCAGAAATGGCCCTTTTGCAGTTCATATTTCTGATGGATTTTCTTTCATGATGTTGTTTGATACTATGGGAATCACTAACATTCATACTGCATTCCTGTTTCTGCTATTTCTCCAACAGAAAGATTGTGTACTTGCACCTTTTCAGCTGCAGCCTTCAGAGTCAACACAGCTTTTTCTTTATAGATGTAGAAAGAAGCTAACAATTTTCAGTGGGAAATAACAAAAAAGTTTGCTTTCCCCTACCCTGGCCAGCCCTCTAATACTGTCCAGGTGGCCTTGGGGCACACGAAACACATTCTCATCATCATAGTAGGAAAACAACATTTCAGCAGGCTGCAGTACAACACTCTCATTATATCCGTCATTTTGAACTGAAACCTGGGGCTCAGAGGAGGCTGCGAAAAGTCCTCAGCTGCGTATATGGCCACTTAAGTCTAGATGGTATCCTCTCTAAACTGTGTAGCCAGGAGGCGGTCTGCATTAGTTGCTGGAGACAGCTGTGCTCCCTCTCTCGTGGGAGCAATTTGCCTTCGGGAGTCAGACAGTTTCACAGCAAAGGCTTCGTGGCATCAGAGCGTGGTCAGGATAACTGCAGTGTGTGGACACAGAGACCCTGCTCAGGTCTTCAGGTATGCTGGGTGCTGTCCTGAAGAGGAAATGCTGCTTCCAGATACATTTTATTTGTTTTCTGTAGCGTTAAAACTGGATTATGTTCCTTCAATTTATTTTTTTCCAGACCAGCTTGGTTATTATTACAGATGAAACTGAAATCCTCTTCACGTCCCTGTTCAGCAGCCAACCACTGAATGGTGCTGAACCACTCATCTGATGCCCCTGAGCCTCAAAATTTTAGACTTAAAATTGGGATGATGAAAATTTCTTCCTTCCTTCATTTGGCTTGTCAATTTAAACAGCATGCTGTCTGAGATGGGTACGGTTTTTTTACTATTTGTACACACTGTACAGTGCCACCAGTTGTCCTAAAACATAAATATTACAGCAAGGATTACCAGGTAGTACCATTTCATACAATTGTATATTCCTTCCTAAGAAGGTAAGCACTGCAGAGTCTTTCAAGAAATATGGTACAGCTAAATATGATGCATTGCTTCTTTTTCAGGAAGATACTGCAAATAATTGGAGTTTATTTTGCACTTTAATTTCTCATTTATATCACGTTTTTTCAGGTACAATCATTTCTTGGGAAATGGTGATGTTTTGGACAGAGAATCCTGATAAAAGTAGAACTGTCTAGCATCTGGTTTTGATCACTGCTGACCAAAGGTTTTGATCACTGCTGACCAAACACACAAAAGGTAGGTGGCCAAGACATAAATGAAGGCAAGATTGCAGTATCTCATTCCTCTCCATGAGTTTCAGAAGGAAGCCACACAGAATAAAAACAAAAGAAAAGGAGCACTCAGTGGACATTTGATGAAAGAGGAAGAATAAGAATGGGAAGGAAGAAAGGACTGGCCTGAGACATGGCCACTTTGCATTATATTACAAAAAGAAGAAATTATACAGTAAAGCAGATGAGATTTGTATTTATAGTAGCATACAAATATTTAAGCTAATTAGCTCTATCTGTGTGTCACATTAATTTTAAACAGTAGCTTCCAGCAATGTGGTTCAAAGGCTAGAGAGAAGACAAGGAGAATCAGGAAATTTTGCAGCTGTATGAGCAGAAAAAGCTACTTCAAAATTTCCTGTGAGCTGAGAGACTCGTGCATAGTTCTCCATTCCCTTCCAGGAGCTGTAGTAGCAAAATCTGTCAGCAAAACAGGCAGCCAGCTAGAGAACTGGGTGAGTCAATAAATGGGGTGATACACAGCTACCACTGATAGAGGCTGGTAAAGGAAGATGCACCTAGCAAAAATAAACCAGGCAACAGATCAGATCAGCTTAGATCAGGTCATGTCCAGTAAGACTAAAATCATGAACTATGATGTAAGATTACCTTAGGAGGGTAAAAGAAGTGGCTTTATAGTTGCTGCCCAAAGAAAATTGGGCTGTAAATTGTTGTACAGTTTGATTCTGGGAGTTAGCAATTACTAACCTATGTACCTCCCTTGTTAGGTTGGGGGGTGAGGGGGCTGTTGTTGTTTTTTGTTGGTGGTGGTTGGTTTTTTTCTTTCTCTTACATTTACTGTTTGTTTAGTCATTCATACCGTGTATTTGTAATTAACTAAATTACCTGACTAAGTTCCAAAAAGCTTACCATAGCTTTCCCAGGATTCTCATTGTATGCTAGTCCCATGCCTCTGCCCCCAAAAGCAGGGTCAGCTAGAGCAGGTTTCCCAATATCATATCCAGACTGGTTCTGATTATTTCCAGGGATAGAGCCTCTACAGCCTCTCTGGACAACCTATTTCAGTGTGTGAACACCCTCACGGTGCCATTGCAGATGTTACATACCTAAATATCTTGCAGTAGAAGAATTTAAGACTACCCATCACTCAATTTCTCTGCTCAGAAATGACCTCCCTGGTCTTAAAAAGTCCTCTGTTACACCTTCTAAAGTGATCAGAGATTATAGTGAAACAATAAATATATTTTCTTCTGAGTTCTTGACTCCCAACTGATGTTTCAAATCTTTTAAACTTCAAGCTGATTTCTAGTTACCGAAACCAGTGAGCTCTGAAGGAAAAGAGGTAGCTTGCTGCCAAAACATATCTTCCACCCATCCACACGTTCTCCATGCTTTGTCTACCCTGCAGCACAGTTCACATAAATGAAACTCCTGCTACTCAGAGCATCTCATTTTCCATCTTTTCTTTTTTTTCTTTCCACTTAATTAATTTCATTAAAGTTCCTTGGTCCTTTTTGTTTTTTTTTTTTCTTTTTTCTGGTTGGACCAATTATGAATAGTGCATAATCATAACTATGGCAAATTACTTCACTGCGCCTAACTTGTATCCTTTCTTGAAACTACTACTTCCAGCCCCAGGATAAAAATAATTGTATTTTTATTCACAGATTTGCACTGAGCTACATTAGTTTATGTTAGGGGGGAAAGAAGTGCTTCATTAAGAAGCTGAGAATTGGTTAGGCATCCAGTTCTGTGAAATATAGCTCAAGAGCCTGGGCTCCACTTTCACCCTGATGGTTATGCTCAGTGATCTCTTCACAGATTGATTCTTCAGGCTCTGAAGGACCTACTCAGGCTCACCTGAATGTCATAACCACATGTCATTGATTTTACTAATTGAAATATAATTAACCAACATAAAACATGCTTAGACCAAGTATATATTCTACAAAGGCATCCTTCACAAGAAGGCTTCAATAGTGAATCTTCATTTTATTTTTTATTGTGTTCCTCTTCTCCTTCGGACATGTTGTGCTCTTGGCTAGATAAGGGTGCTGCTGCAGAAATATGCTATCTCAGTGTATGCAGGAAGATGATGAGTAACTAGCATAAAACAGGGGATAGATGTCATGACATAGCTGAGGAAAACCTACAGCAGAGAGGATTTTACGCATGCTCCTGAAGTACTTTTTGAAAGATAGATTGGCTCCAGTTTTTGATGGGACAAAATATTTTCTTTGTCTCTCACATCACATTCCTGTAATCTCATCAAGACAACCAAAGACAGAGACCGTGACCCGGTTCCTGTCTTGAATCAAATGACTTATTGCAAGGTTTTCCATTTATCATATGGCCCAGGGAGTAGAATCACTTTTTTCATTTTTGTTTGTAAAACTGGTCACCCTGAAAGTGTGACCATGTTCCTCAGTCAAGCAGAGTGAGAGTTCCACAGGGGGTTTCTCTATGAATCCCAGAGCAGCGGTAATGCTGACTTTGTCCTGCAACTGCCCGCTCTCCAAATGAAGAAAAGAACCTGACAAAGGAGGCAAAGCTGCAGTTGTAGTTCCTCTGACACGTACTTATATATATTGCTCTCTTTCTATGAGCTTTCCACTCTTCTCTCATCTAGCAGGGTGATTTCCAAACTTATCTTCTGTTGGGGAAGAGCAACAGAGTACTGGTATCACCTCTGTCTGTGACAGCTTAAGCCACTGTTACTTAGATGGAAGAGACACAGTAGACTCAGCCACTCCTCTACAGGAGGAAATTTTCACCCAAAAATATGGTTCTTGGGATGGCAATCTTTATAACTTTCTATGCCAATGTTAGCTTTGAAACTTCAACCAAAAAAAAAAAAAAACTAATTTGGTTTGGTTATTACAATATCATATGTAAACTGTAAACTGTTGCTAGCATGCCATGTAGAAAAAGTACATGGTAATCCCTGAAATACAGATCAGATTCCATGTTATTGTTTACAAAGGATGAGTATTATTGTAAACTGGCAGCAACGCAGTATGCCTAAGACTAAATTATCCATGACATAATGGAAGAAAGCATTTCAAATGAAAAGGAAAATGGCAGCCTTAACGCACTTTTACTGACTGTAAAGATCTTCAGGAGGCTGAGAAGTCAAAAGGAGAAATCTATGCTATCTTTTGCCTTTCTGTAACATCAGGTGAAAGCTGAACATTATGAATGAGTAGCATTTGAACACTGGGGCTTTACTGCATGGGATGGAAAAGGGAGCCTAAGATGTTAAATGTCAATGATACTGATCTCATGAGGTAACTGAATAGCCCAAGCCAGGACATGCTCTTTAAAGATGCTCTTTTGCTTTTTTGCAAAACCTAATATAAATAGCCATTCTTCCTGCATAAATATCCATACTTTGCTTAGTAAAGACTTTATTTTATGACTGAAGAGAAAGGTGGGAGGTAATGACTGTTCATGAAGTTTTAGTGAAAACAGATCTGTGAAGTGAACTTTCATAGTAGCTAATTAACAATATTGGAATCAACAATATTCATCTGCATCCTATTTGCAGAAGCAAAATAAGAATCCAGTATCCTGACCCCCTTGCATCTACCATACAGATCAAATATGTTGGGTTATTTCTGGGATGTTGTTAGTTTTTAATTTTTCACCCAACAATATTACAATGACATTGAAGGATGATGGGGTTCTTGCTAGCTGAATACTTTGTGTTTCAAAGCAAATCATCAAGAACCCCTCCAACCACAATGTCATTCCTCAGAACTAATAACAAAGATATATTATTTATACACTAATACAGTTGAAGAGAAGTCATATGTAATTATGTCTGTTCTTAAAAGGTCACAAGAAATGTACCTTTAATAACTAAGATGGCTTTTGTTTCTTCCTTTTCAGCAGAACACACTGTGTGCATAGAATGGAAATCTTCTCCATATTGAATAATATTTCCTGCACTGTGATTGTACTGGCCTGCAAAAGATGGACAGTTTTCAAAGCAAGAGATTGTTTTATGAAAATTACAAGTATTACATGATCAGACCTAACTACTGAGCAGAGCAAATATCCGGTTAGACTTCTGTCAGGGATTGAACTGAGAGGTTCTTAACGTGGACAGTAGATAAATACTAGCCCTCAAACTGACCTCAGTCATCGCAAGGACAGAGCCCTTCAACATATATGACTGCTGTATAATTTCCAGACTCCCTTCTCAATCCACCTTTTGATCTGAAAACAAGCAAAGTCTCTCACAGACCACTTGCTGAAGTGTCCTTCCATGCCCAGGGAACCCTTACTGTTCTTCAGGTGTTTTCAGTTCCCTCTGCTCACTGAGATGCTCAATAAACCAGGGACAGCCCAGTGCTTAATTAGACACTGCTCCCCTACTCCTTGTTTTCTCACAGCAAATTTTATTCCCCAGTAAAGTTTATAAAAGCTGCAGTTGCAGTTAAGGCTGTGATGGAGCACACATACTTTGTCAGCAGGGTTCATTTAACAGGACATTAGTAATAAACAGCACAAGTATGATCACTCACCATATTGATCCTTGTCTGGTGGTGGCAGTGGTAACACTAGAGCAAGAAGTGGGATTAATTACATTTTATGTGCCAGGAATCTCTGAGATTTCAGAGGGCTAAGGGTGAGGGTTCTCTCCTCCTCCTCCTCCGCGCTAGCTCCTTACTCCCCAGCTGACATGGTCTTTCTGGGGAACTGAAACTGGGAAGCCCTAAATGGACTTCACACCTTGGCAAAGACCCTTGAGCAGGATATTGGTCTCCTCTAAAGTCATTGAGACATTTATTGATTTAACAACTAAATCCTTTGGCAAAGGTACTAAGGTCACCCGGGACAGGATGTGATACTGGAGTGAATTCTAACTTTCCCAGAGCATATCGTTATGGGCCAAGAAGGGCGGGGGGGGGGGGGGGGGGGGGTGGGAAACAGAGGACCCTGAGCTAACTCCTCCAAACTGCAGTGCTTTCTAAGTTCTGCAAAGCCTCAGACACAGCAAACTGTTTTGGGTTTCTATGTCCCCTGCTAGAAATGCTGAAGGCTGAGTGCCTTCAGTCACATCAGGACACAGCCACTCTGCCTCCTTTTCCCAGCCAAGTAATGCAGCTCCACCCAGGACGCCCCTGTGCAGAGCAGTAAATGTCCTCGGATTGGGATTTACTTAAACAGAGTAAATTGGGATTGGGATTTTGATCAAACAGAAAGAAGAAACACCAAATCATGCCTACAGCTTCCTAATGAGTGAAGGGAAAGATCCCACAGACTATCTCAGTCTCATTACTGAGGCTGCACCCTTCCCAATGGTCCTGAGCCCTCGGCAGAAGAGATCCCTTCTCTCTCTTGGGCATATTTTGTCTGCTGCAAAAGCTGCACCAGTAACAGTCATTTCTCTCAACAAACAAATCCTTCCTTTGCTCAGCAGCAGGACCACTAACCTTTCTGCACTGTCTCTTTGCTCCCTCCACAAAGCAGGCACTGCCTCCTTCTGCATCCCTGACCTTTCCTCAATGTCTCTCCATTTGTTGCTTCTGTCCTTTTTAAAAAGCTTCTTATTGATGTTTTTAAACTGATGGGGGAACATAAACAAGTAATAAAGAAAGGTTAACAATACTGAATCGATACTACAGAGAGAGGCGTCAGGGAGATGGAATTGAGGAGGTTGACTGTGAAGGAAAGCAAAAGGCCAAATTTAATCACAGTGCTATTGGCAATTAAATTACATTTGGGATTGTTGTTCTTTTATTATTATTATTATTTTTTTTTAAGGAAAAACTAATGAAAGCACTGACTGGTATTAGTGGTTTAGAAAAAGCAAAATACCTGAATGGAAACTCCGACCAAAGGCTTTTTCATATTCTTGTTAAGAGTGGTGTGAGCTATCCCAGATTATTATGGTCTTTTTTCTGACTGAAAAGGAAAGGAAAATGCCCGTGATGTTAAACCAGGGGAGTTCTGTAGGTATGGGCTTAGATCTGCTACCAAGTGCAGAGATGTACATAATGTGTGTGTTCCAGGGACAGTTACTGGTAGTCCTTGTCTCAGCTTCCACATTTTTAAAATCGTGTGGGAAGAAAGGGCAGATCCCACTTCTGGGCTGGATAGCTCCCTTTTAAGTGTTTCTACACATCACTGTGAATTGACTAAAGACAACATCCAGTGCTTACTTTGAGGTCATTCTTTCAGACTGGTGTGCCTCTTGCCTTCATTTCTCACTCTTCTGTTGAAGTAGAAACCATGAAACAAACAAACAAAACAGCTAAGAAAAAAAACCCACCCTCCATATTTGTGATCTTACCACTAAAGTTGGTTTTGCCAGATTAGAGGATGTGGACTAATGCTCACACTTGGCCTGCTGTCCCCGGGACTGCCTGTAATACACAGCATGAAGGGCTGTAGCTCCTCACTGTGACCTGGCACACTGTGCTGTCGTCACCCATGCACCATCTGCATGGTGCTCGTGTGAAGGAAAGGCCGAACATCCTCTGCTTACAGCCATTCTGCATACTGCTAGCACGTCCAAGCTTTCACCACATGTGACTCCAAGACCTTTCAGCTTACGGCTGCTTTTAGGTACAAATAATGCCAATTTTAACAAAACCTTAATTGTACTGCGACTCCTGCGAGTCGTTGGTGTGCCACAGGATAGAGGGATGAGGACGTGTATTTGCCACCAAATACTAAGCAGCTTGCCTTTCATATCAGGATCAGATATCTTAAGCATGAATGTAAATGTTAAATTGATTGTAGATGTTGCACGCAATATAAACCAGTGGTTTCCACAGCGGTATTGAATGTGTTCCTTTGCTAGGTTTTGAACTGGTAGGGTGGGCGATTTGGAAGCAACACTGTTGGCTGTAAAGATACAGTTAAGCCTCCTACAGCCGGTTCCATTAAAGAACACTGCATCAAAACCTGTGAAAGCACGACATGATTTAGAAATGCCAGTAGTCCCATGGATTCCTTCCTTGCTTTAGCGACAACATGTTGCTGTCTCCAGTTCTGTTGCACTGCTGTAAATGGGGTGAGAGGAGAGACAGGCTAGAGGGGAGCACACAACACTTATGACCAAGTCACTTGTTAGTGGTGAGGCTGCTACAGCTGCTCATGAGCCTCCAGAGCATCTCCCTGTACAAGATACAAACTGGAAAATGCAGACTCAAGGTTGGTTTGGGAGCCGGGCTGTTGTTTTGCCAGGCTTAATATTTTTTTTCTCCTTGCTAATGAGCTTGCGCTGTAGCCTCCTCAGAAAGCTATTCAAAGGCTCAGATGCTAATGAACAGGTCTCTCGTTATGTCAGGCAACGCCACATACTGGGAGCAAGAAAAAGAATTAGTTAGCATAAACAAGGGAAGGATACTGGGGATGAGGAGTGAGTGTTTGTCAAAACTGGCATCGTGGCCATCCAGAAGCAGCTCTGAATCAGAGGTTGCCAAGTTTAGTTTGTGTACTCTCTCTGGTCTCCAGATTTCAGATGAAAGGTGCCAAATGTGAAAAGAATGAGAGATCCATAAACCAGTTGCTGTTAGGCTCTAAAACAGGAAAATGTTACTTGTCTTCCACCAGCTGGCATTCACTTGCCTTCCCCCTTGTTTTGCTCAACTTTCTCTTCTTCCTTGGGAACTGATGAATTTGTTTCCCTGCTCAGCAGCAGCAGCAGCCTCCGTGTGCAGGGCAAGACCATTTAATTGGTTTCCCTCCTTGGACTTTGGGCAAGCAAGTCCTCTGGCTGCAGCAACAGTTCTGCCACACAGGCTTTTTTAATATTCCTTCTGCCTTCACAGCGTAGCCATGTAATGGACAGGAGAGGTGGAGCAGGCAGGGGCTGCTACAAACACCAAACTTATAGTGGAGCAACCCAGAGAACTGTCTGAATTTTATTTGTTTACCCTTTCTCTCATTTTTTTCCTCTGCTAAAAATCATCCCTGGCAAGGCACCAACTGTTGTACTGTGTGTTCCACCAACAGGCTATAGGAGGGGGTGCTGGTCCAGGGACTGGTTCAGACTCCCAGCTAGTGACAAGCTTCCCAGCTCGCCTCCAGCCCTTTCCAATTTAGCAGTCAAAATATCTGATTTACGCTGTTAAAAGTATAAAGAAACCTTTGATTTTGGTTTCTGCACTTAGAATTAAAATAATAATAATAATAATAATAATAATGGATATCCAGGATAGTAACTACAGCTCGGCCTATTCCATCCGACAGAGTTAGGCCCTAAAAGAGCTAAGGGATGGCATGTTGTGAACTGCCAGGCCATCCAAAGACCAACATGACCATGTTGCCCTACGGTTGTCCCAGTTTTGACTTTCTTAATTCTGCTACCAGCAACACATGATATCAATCTTTCAAAAATGCAACTTCCCAGCTACATAAATTGCCCCAAATTTGATAGGATACACACTGGTTGGCTCAGACTGAGCATGGTCCCCAGATTGTCTGTCTCAGCTGGAATCATGAACAGAGAAACGCTGCTGTTTCTTAACAATCATTTGCTTTTATACAACGTCTTTCTCAGGTCTCCATTGAAGAGAGATTGCTCTGCTCTCTACCATAGAAAAATCAATGCACCAAGAACGTACAGACCAGGAATAAAATGGCGCTGCTGTGTCTGATGCTCTTTATGGTAGAGGCGCTCAGCTCCTCCACTGAAGTGAACAGAAGTTCCTTCTGCTCTGCAGAATTTGTGCTGGAGAAAGGCAGAGGAGGACGGCCTCATGCTTGATCTCCTTCAAAAAGAAAATTGTTCCAGGTCCAAATTTGGCATCATTCTTCCCTAACTCTCACTTCTGATGCATAGTAGTAGACTTATGCAATTCCTTTAAATATTTACTACCATAACCTGTGCCACAAAGATGCATTATTACTTTTTAACCAACATTAAAGTTTAAAAACAGAATAAAAGCCTTGCCTCATACCAGAAGAAATCACACAAACAGGAAATGCACCACATCACATGCCTACAAACGTAAAGAAATGTTTAAAATTCCATCCTTTTCCAGAAAAAAAAAATGTAAAGGAAATATTAAAAATGCACTTTCTGTTGTATTTGCTTTAATTCTATCAAAGCCAGTTTGGTTTTTTTGTTTGTTTGTTTTGTTGTTGTTGTTGTTTGAAATGTTTGCTCTTAATCCTGTGTCTGGATAAAGATGCAAACCCGAACTGGAGCTCAGAATGACTGCCAGTGCAAAGATACTGCCCATGATTCCCTCCACAGACACACACCCTGCTTGCTAGGGTTGCACAGCTCTTGTGGGAGCAAGGGATATTTAATATCCTTGCCTGTTATCTACACACCTGGCACAGGTGTGTGGATATAACTACAAATTGTGCCAAGCAGTGCCATTCAGGCATCATGGTTCTGTAATTCACAGGGTGCTTCATCAGTCTTACTAATGGTTGGGCTTGATATTTTGGGTTAACATTTGGCCTGGGATTAGAGAGCAGCAATTTAGTTAGCACTGGGCAAAATAGCATTAGAAGTAACACTGAACTGTTAGGCAGTCCTGACATGCTTTATATACCACAGTAAATAGACAGTTGTCATATAATAGAAATGTCATTGTCATTTAGGTGAAAAGAAAGCTGTTTGTCTGAAAACAGTGACTGCACGCAATTTAGGAGAAAACAGAAAGATTAGCCTCACTAAGTGTGAGCTGCAATGAAAATGTGCCTGAACAAGATGCCTCTCTTCAAACCCAGTGGTCCTCAGGCTCAGCAAAGCACTGCAGGGAGCAGCATCCTTGCCAAAGGAGGCTCTAAGCTCAGTCTGGGTTCAAGGGGAGACTGGTGAGGTATTTCAAAACCCATCACTCAGAAAGGCTCAAGATAAAAATAGTTGGAGGCAGGCAGAACGCTAGGAAGGAGGTATCACACACACTTGCCTTGTTCCTCCTCTTCTATAAGCATTTACTTTTGGCCACTGCTGGAAACAAGGGTACTGGGCTAGGCAGTCCTTGTTTTGGTCCTGGATGACCATTCCTGCATTCCGATGATACACATACTTCCCAGGAAGAGAATCAATTGGTTATACTATATGCCTTCTTCCCAAATTATCTGTAGCACAGACCTATTCCTAAACTTCCCAACATCTTTGCCTTCAAAGGTTTGTCAGCCATATGAGGCACATTCCCCCTGCCCTGTGGAAGGAGAGGTAGGGAAGTTAAAAGAGCTGAAAAATCACTGAAGACACCACCTCTCATCAAAGACTTTTCAATATCAACTTATAAACTAACTTGAGCCATCATTTCTAAATTACACTGGGGAGAAGGGGGAGTACTATGTATTTTTCTTAGGGCTGGAAATGTTTGCAGATTTCAGCATAAATCATTCTGCAGGGTTTCAATGCATTTGAAATTTTGCATTTTTCTGTCGTTGATGAAGAAAGTATTCCCTGGAGAAATGTCACCCAACTTTAGTAGAGATCATAACTCACAGGAGAGACCTATACAATAATTTCCATTGGGATCAATACTGACCTAAACAGTTGCCTGCTCTTGATGTAACACTGCCAAATGTCTCTTCAGTGCTTTATAAATGGCAAGGCATATAGGTACTTATCAAAACAAGAAAAGTGATGCAGCAGTGGTTCTGTTCATGTAGAATCAGAAGGAAAAGGAAACAGGTGAGCCTTTATTTGGCAATAAGGGCTGAGCAGATATTTCTCGGCAATAATCACCAGCTGGAGCAAACACAGCAGCTGACAATTAGGATTTTCAACTTCTCCACATCACTGGCCTAGGGCCAGCTTGATTGCCTTCTTCAGCTCACACCAGCAAAGTGTTTTGCTCTTCACATTAAAATTTGAAGCCTACATTTTCCATAGCATTAAAAAAATAAAATCCAAGGAGGTACACGCAGGTCCCCAGAGACAACATAATTCTACTTTAGTTTAAGATTTGCTAATGCATTGAGGTCATTAATGTTTCATAGTGATTCCATTTCTGTGCATGCAAGAAGCCTTTTACACCTCCCTGGTTTTAATGAACTCCTCCTGTTCCCCAGGAGGCCTTTGGAAGCAGAGATGGTTTCCCCTAATGAAATGGCCCAAGCTCTTTGTTTTGAAGTTGTTTACATAGTTAATAGCCCCTTAAGGGGAAAAAAAAATAAAAAAATAGAAGCCTGTACGTAGAGTTGCTTCACAGATGGAGCATACAAGTCACTCAGAGAAATAAATCATGGAGTTTTGAAGGGTTTTGATATAGGGGGGGATTTTTTTTCCCCCCAGTTAATGTTAATCTCTACAAAGAAAAAGATCTTCCCAGAGGGATGGGGAAAGTAAGAGAGGAGATCAAGAGAGATACCCTCCATCCTACAGACCATTTGGTCCTTTTCATTAGAGAAACTTCTGCTAAGAACATTTGTCTTTGCTACAAGTTCTTAAATGAACATTATTTAGGGCAATAGTCCTGGTTTGAATAGTCTGTGGCAGCACTAATTCCAGTGTTTATGGTCAGAACGGCTCCCTCCACCCCTCTCTCTTCTGCTTGTTGGAGAAAACTTCTGCATGTTGGCCACTCTCCTGTGATTAAGTGCTATGTAAATGCAGGTGTCAGTAAATCAAACTGACAGAGACATTCTTAGCCACCACAGAGAGCGATAGCCCTGCCTTTTGTCACCTCTATCCCTTTTATCTGCGTCTAACTCATTAGCAAACCCATTTCCATGTCAAATTCAGACAAAAAAAAGAAAAAAAAAAGGAAAAAAAAGGGGCTCGAATAGTGCAGGAAGGGGTGTAACATCTTTTAACTGTGGTTTCTGATATTTACCATGGTGGTTAAACCTAGAGAACAAATGAGTGGTCTATTATTTCTGAGACTGAAGCTCATTAAAAGCAAACAAAACAACATCACACACAGACAAAAAACCCAAAGAGACATTCAAAGTGTCATTTGTATAACTCACCTGACACAGTCCCGATGTTATAATTGTACAATGAAATATGCTTAGTGCAAAATGATCCAAATTGCCAATGTCACAAGGCTGATGGTAAAATGCCTAGGAAAACAGCAGGCTTCCTATGAATAGCTGAATGTTTGCATTTTTTGAAAGTGAAGGAACAGAGGGAAAGAGGATTCGGACCACACATAACAGTGTCTTATAAAAGAAGAGGAAATGGACAAGACGACAAGACTTGTTGCTCAAAATTAGAGAGAAGGTGGGTTACTTTTACAAGATAGCTTAGCTCTCGTTTACCAGGTCAATATATTTTAATCACTCTTATGTAGGTTGCGCCTGGTGCTACCTGGGTTAATTTGAAAGTCCCACTTGACGTGGCACAGATTTTCTGAATATCTCAGACAACTGGAGGCCAAAAGACCGAGAGGTCTTTTACAGGGGACCCAGAGGTCCCCTGCAGGGAACTGTAAGTGGCTTTAAAAAGTAACAAATGCTCATCTTTATTCAGTTTCCTCTTCAAAATAAGAGGAAATATTTTTTTTTGACAACGCATAGTGGGGGCAGAAATTAGAGCAAGAGTAGACAGACAAGGTGGTTCTTGCTCCAGCCCATAGGGCCAGCAAAATGTAGGGTTTCTTGCAAGCACTGCATCAGTCATGGAAATGAGGCTCTGCTTCTGATCTGGAATTTTCTTTTCTGCTTGTCAAGTAATCAGCTTGTGCAGGCAGTTTTAAACAACGTGTACACCTTGCTCGGCTTAACTGGGAATGAAGTGGAACAACTGCAGAGCACTTGGATTCAGCCGGTGCTTCACCGCTGCTTGGCTGGGCAGGAGGATGAGGTGTGGGGTGCTGAGTCAGGCCACTTTAGGTCATTTCACTTCGTTTTGACCCAAACTAGCAGGAAGGGACAGACAGTTCCACCTGATGGAGATGTTCTGAACAGCATTCACTAAACTTTGGGATAACTTTCTGTTTGGTTACTGGTGAACCATGCCAAAGGACTGGAGAAGGGTTTCTGTCCATGCAGGGGTCATCTTTCGGCAGCACCTCCACTGCAAATAGGAAAACGGATGGGAAGGGGCATGAGAATACAAATATGAATAATACTTTTAATAATACCTACTTATCACTCCATTTTTTAATTTTCCAGCGTTCTAAACAGCACATAAGTAAATGAATTCAGGCTTTTTCATGATTTTTTTTTTTTTTAGATTTCTTTCTACAATATAAAAGAACATCCCACCTTGTGGTTATTAAATTGCAAGGATTATTGTGTACAGGTATTAGCTAATTAGCACCGACTGAACAATAGGAAGGACTGCTAAACTTTAAACAGAAACCAAGACTTTACAGCAGGAAAGTTTTAATTATGGGGAAAGCGCTCCAGTCATGGCTCGCAGGATACACTCGCACACATTAAGTAACTCAAGAGCGCAGTCTGTTCTGTCAAGTAATGATCCTTTTCTTTTTTTCTCTGCTTGGAGAAGGAAAAAAAAAAAAAAGATCAACGTTTAAAGTATGCAATGAGAATTTACTGAAGGGAAAAGGGGAAATAAGTCTTCCATTCACACTCCAGATGTTCCCATTAAACAACCATTTTCAAAAAAGCTCAGCTCATGTGGAAAGACAGAGCTTCAGAGTTCAGAAGGGAGAAAGGGAAAAAAGTTAACTTGCAAAATAAGGGCAGCTGCTGAAGAGATCATTGCTGGTTTTGGCCTGGCAGATGTCAACCCAGCACCGCGAGGCTCAGCGCTGGGGCTGGTGTAGCTCTATGCAGGCAGAGGCAGCTGGCCTCAGGGCCAGCTGCTGGACCCTGCCCATCTCCTTTAATCCCCCAAGGACCTGCTGCCATGGGCATGTCTGCTGGTTGTAGGAACAGCATGAGTAAGATTTTTTTTCAGTTTATTATTATTGTTGTTGTTATTATTAGAAGTGTGCTTTAGAAACCTTCTTCAGCTTTTGCACAGGTCTGGGAAATTAAGAGGTTTGAGAGCTCAAAACAAAGCAGACGCCCTCCCTGAATTCCTCATAATTTTTGGTATTTTGGTGAAAAAACACTCACTAGCACAGGCAGAGTGCATGCGGACCCCAATACTGAAGGCATAGGTAGGAAGGCTGGATTGACTTCAGTCTCATTTATTGTTGGGCCATGCAAAATAACATTTTGTGATGTTTGCAACAGCAGCCTGACCCAAAAGAGTTCTCTCCCATGCTCTTTGCCTGCACTTATTGGTCACCTGCATAGTGCAGCCTGGCCACCCAACCAGCTACAGAGCAAACCACTCCTAGGCTACCTTTTGCCCAGCCTCACTTCCTAACTGAGGGAGCAGGAAGGGTATGCCAGGCACAGAAGCAGGGATTCCTGCTCACAGTCTGTTTCTCACAGTAGGCAAGTCAAGGGCTATGTGGGCTGAGTTTAAAACCCATCTGCCTTCTCTGGACTTTACAGTGGCAGGAAGGGGCAAATTCACAAGTATGATGGTTTGGGGAAGGTAAACGCAAAAACACTTGCTAAATTGCCAAGGACAAAAAAAAATAAATAAAAAAAAAATTAAAGCCCTTTATATTTTCTAAAAATATATAAAACTGGATCCCTTTAATCTGAACTGACAATGACCGTGTCACTGTTGTTTTTCTGGGCTTAGTTTGTCATTATTTTATCCAGCTTTCCTGAAAGTCAATGGGGAGTTTAATACAGTTCTCTCCCAGGCTCCCCTCAGTCCAAGTTATTGCCACATGCCCTTGGCAAGTCAGAGCTCAGCCCTTCTCAAATTGTAGCAGTCCATTTTCCCATCAAAGGCATGTTGCTGCAGAATGATGTATGGCTCAGTGTGGTTCATCTAACACTGTCCTTGTTATGGAGCACAACAAGGACTGGTGAGCGCCCAACCACCT
Organism: Cygnus atratus; assembly: GCF_013377495.2. Classification (NCBI taxonomy): domain Eukaryota; kingdom Metazoa; phylum Chordata; class Aves; order Anseriformes; family Anatidae; genus Cygnus; species Cygnus atratus. The sequence continues at coordinate 12,263,374 of NC_066368.1, forward strand.
GCACAGGCAGAAAATGTATTTGTGGGTCACTACAGCAGCAGTTGGCTGAGAAGGATTTTGTGTGTTTGTGTAAAATACACCAGTTCTGCAGTGAAATACATGGTGATAGCCCTAGGTCTGAAATACTATTGAAATAAATAGTTGCACGGTAGCATTTGATAGCAATAAATGGTATTATTGCACTGCTACTGTTGCTACTGTTGCAGCGCCTCCGTGGTCCTGGCAGCTGTCCTGCCTTTGGGATGTGTACTTCCCATCAGGAAGATGGGGGGCCAGTGGAGCCACCAGACAGACACCCAGAGGTGTCTGTCAAGCCAGAGCACAGCACGTCCTGCAGAGACTGTCCTGGCTGTGCACACACACCATGCCAAACTCACTTTAAACCACCTTTGTCTGTGTCCCGAGTCTTACTGGGGCAGCAAACACCTCGCCAGCTCTTGCAAAACCGAATCAAGCAGGGTGAGCAGTCATTCTGCACTGAGTGCTCCATCATACCGCTACGCCCCGATCGTATTAAAGCTGAGGACCCAAGGAAGAGCTAACGCCTCGGGAAGCCACCAGTTTCTGTGACACCACCGCATCAGAGCAGCGTGAACCAGGAGTGATTCTCCCTCTGAGCCAGCATGAGGAACTGGAGCAAGAAATGTCACTTCTCCTAGTACTTATGGGGCAACAAAATACTCAGGGAAGATTTTAGGGATCACGTCTTAGCTCTTTTTTTTTTTTTTTCTGCTGTTCCAGTTGCTCGACTATGGGCAATGGAAAACATGCTGCTTTAAAAAAAAAATCTGCTAGAGGTTTTGCTGTCAAGTAGGTCTCTTAAGCCCCATGGGTAATGTTCTCAAATGACAAAGCTGCTCTCCTTTTTGGCAAAGGTCTTTTATCAAGCGATACAGCAACACATTTTCAATCATCTCCGTATCACAATGAAGAGACAAACCCTGTTAGCGTTGTTCTCCGAAAATCATAAAATGCACTGGCTCAGTACACCTAGGGACTAGGCTGGGCTTTGAGCTTCCATGAATCTTAGCAGCAGCAGGAGAAGTGTAATTCAATCTTTTTAACTTGGTGATATATATTCATGTCAGTGGCTTTAAGATAAGGAAAAGACTTTAGTTGAAGAATGAACTTTTGATGAATAACCGAGAGTACGATGAATAATGTACAAATATTTCTTTCCTCTCAGTCAAAATGATTCCAGATCCTTTTTCATTTTAATCCCTGTCGTATTCTTCATTTTTATAAAAACGTTAAAGAAATGAAAGGGGAAGGAAAAAAAACCCTATATTTTTAAAGGGCGTTGGAGTTCTAAAAGAAGAGTGTTTCCCAAGCCTTCCTGATTGCACTCAAAGATATTTTTATCAGTTCTTTTAACTGATAGAAAACAGAAGATTGTTTGGTTACTGGCAGTAGTAATGGTACTAATGATGGGTTACCATGCAAAACTTCAGCCTGTCTGTTCATGCTCTTCTTAGAATGTGTAATTTAGCCTAGAAAAATGTCTCCTTTCACTTGGGAGGTATTTCTCATCATATAAAAAATGGAGCTGTTACAAACATTTTCCTTCCTTGCAATTTCATTCTTAATTCTGTCCCAGCTAAAAAATGATCAAATGATATATTTAAAAAAAAAAAAAATATATATATATATAATGGTAACATCATTTCTGAAGAGAGGCAACAAAAGCAACAGGTGTAAACATAATTTGTTTTCTTACAGGATGGGAGGGGGAAATGACAAATGGTGTATTAGCTGAGAGTCCTGCCCATTTCTTCATGACTTTAGAAAGTTGCTTTCAGCAGAAAGGTGTCACTGAGCTATAGGCAGACACAGCAGCTGCTGTCTGGTAACCCCAGTAGGAGGGAGGTCACACTGCCTGGACCTTTTTGAACTTAAATCTCCTGACACTCCTGAAATCACGTAAAAGACAGCCATTTCCTACCCCCCAGAAAATGGAGACGTTTCCTCTTCTGAACCTTTGCATTAACAATGGTGAATTTCACTTCCCCACTAAAGCAGCTGTATAGATGGGAATTTCTGAGCAGGGATGTGATGCCACATGAAAGTAAGGAAGGCAAAAAATGGATGGTGGTGCTGGAGATGAGTGGAGCAGCTCTCCAGAACAAAGTGCAATGCAGCCATTGGAAAGTATGTGATTATAAAAATATAGGCAAACTCTAATACATGATTTTATTCCTACCACGGCACTAACAGCAGGAAAAGCAGACCCGCTTACTGCCATCGGTACAATAAAGTCCAGAACAATGCAGTGTAGCAAGTATTACTAGCTCCACACAGGGAAAAATAACATTTAATTGTAGATCTCAGAGGGATGACCATTACCATCTGTGCTTGACCTAAACCCCAGTGCACAGAGCTCAGTGCAAAGTCAAGCCCAATCTCCAGAGATTTCCAGAACAAAGCTGTTCCTCCTCTGCCTAGATTTCTGACACCTGATTTATCTGGTTTATGTAGGGAAGGCATATCATGAGACCTGTTAGATGAAATTGCTGAAAGGAAAAATTAAGACTAAAAAAGTGGCTTGCTGAAGCCAATACGAGTGCAAAAAAAGCCCTCACTGAATTGAGTTTTTCTCTATAAACATTCTTGTTTGAAGTTAGTCTCTGGAGGGGCAAAAGTCTGTCAGCAAAGTATTTTTCTGAAATGAAGATGAGGGAAACACTTTTTAAAATATAATATGTGGGAATAAAGCCCTGTTCTTCCAGGCATGGTGAGAATGAAGTGGGTCACTTTATGCCTGGATTCACTGATTCACATCTCCTGTAATCCTGCAATATTTGAGTGCAATAAATTCATAGATACCAACCCAGTAGCTGGAAACAGCTGGACCAGGTCCTGGCCATGGCTACCCCTTGCCACATGATAGAAAGACCCGCACACTGAATTGTGTGAAGCCCAATAAAAAAGAGTAAGAGGAAACCTCAGATCCATACTCATTGCATATTGAGTTTATTGTCTTCATTAGCTACAAGCACTTCAGATGAACTATGGTGACATGATCAAGCTGTCCGTCTTCCATCTTCATTGATTTGGGGTGGTCTTGCCACTCTGCAGGTGTGCTGGAAGACCCTGAAGCCTTCTATTCATCCAACCACCTCAGGAAAAAAAAAAAAAGCCTTTTTTTTTTTTTTTTTATAACATAAGAGATAGGGAGTGTAATTAGGCCTCCCTAGTGCTGACCCCACACCCTAAACAAAAAGGCTCTCCCTGCTTCCCAAGGAACTTGTTTCCAGAATCCTGGGCATTTTCCTCAAAAATTTTGATCAAGTGAGATTTGTATCCAAGACATTCAGGTTGCTCACAAAACTTATCAATGGTTCTTTGATCCAAACTTCTTAGATTGCATTAAGGAGGGCTGGAGTATTGATTTATTATCGTTAATGCCTCTTCTTTATCCTTGTCACAGCTTTCACAGATTTATAAGGTTAAGGAGCATGAAGCTAATTAAATAATCTGACTGGCTGAACATCTGTTGAAACATAATAATAACTGTTGGAGCCAACAATCCTGAGTAGCTATTAATTCTGGTTTAAAAATTACAGAAAGGGTTGTACGGAAGGAGAAAAAAAAAAAAAAAAAAGCCTCACCAAAAAGCTTAACATTGGTCTGGGCTCAGAGTGAACCATCAGCCTCCCTCTGAAGTCTCTCCCACCCACTTTCACCTTTGATACCTCCCAGTTCACTGACCCAAGCATCCCTTTTGGCCTTCCTCACACTTGGAGGTCCTGATGCAAGCTGTTGGGTCTTTAGAGGGGTGCAGTATGGTTTGCAGGTGTGCAGCAGCTACAACCAGAAATTTGGATGCAAACATTTCAGCGTGTCTGAACAGCCATTTAAGCTGGGAACGAAGCCTTTTATTCAGTTCTATCTTGCCCTTCATCCATATGGACCATATAAACGGCCCCTGTGGAGTAGCCTTGGGCTGACACCTGAAACTCTCCGGGAAGAGAAAAAAAAAAAAAAAAAAAAAAAAAAAACCTTTGCAGCTTCAGGCTGGAGTTTGCAAAGGCCAGACCATTCAGCAGGGCCAAACGTGCTACATCTCGATCCACCAGCCACTGGCCCCAGTGTGACTCCTCCTGTACATGGTATCCATGCTCTGATCTTAAGCAGCAACCACCAGAGTGGACATCAGGCCCACAAAAGGTAATAGGGCATGTCCACAAGTTTGATTTTAGCCTTGCAGAGTAAACATAGTCCCAGTGACTCAAGGTCCTGTTCACAAATGACACAAGGCCTGAAACACCCAGCTGGCACTGTCACCAGTATCTATGGGAGTTTAGAACAGAAATCCTGGGGCCCCCTCGCCTTCCTGCCCAAGCCAGTTTTGAACAAAGCCAGTGATCCATCCTCCTGAACTGGGAAATCAGCATTTAGTTGATTCTGTAATGTGAGCTCTCAGAGTTGCAACACCCCAGCCTCCGTGACAGGAGATTCTGGCCCAGGCTTGGAGTTCCTGGGCCCAGGGCCTGCCATGAGACTGGAACACAAGACTGTGCTAACTTGCTTAGGCCTTCCATTTCCTTCACACCTTGCTCTCAATATACCTTCCTCCAAAAGTCCTCAGTGGAATAGATAAATAAATTAGTTCAACTCCCTCCTAGTACTCAGGTTTAGGAGGCTGACAAAAATATTGTGATTGAAAAAAATAATTGGCAATGGTTCTTAAATCCTCCTCCTCTGCCAGCAAAGTGTAGGGGTTGTGCAACTCATGTGAGGGTTCATGCTGAGCTGGGTGTGCTTTAAGGCCTGTAGGAGTTAATGACCAACCAACAGCCATAGTCTTGGGTGCCAAAACTGATGGCACTGATACCAAAAACTGCCCTCAGGCTCTCCTGCACCAAAGCCACTTGTTTGCCCTTTCTGTGACTTTTACTTGAAGAAAAAAAATGGACAAATCTATTGTAAATATTGTTCATATTGTAAACTGTTCATGGTCCCAAAGGACGGGGTATGTGTGTGGCTGAGACTTTGCTGTCTAACCTACAAAATGAAGGAAAGTTATATACAAAAAACAGAGGAAAGTCCCTCAGCATCTTTTAACAGGGTACAGATCTATAGCAGCCCGTAGAGTGGAACTGATAGGAACATTTCAAGGTTAAAAAAAAAAAAAAATGATTAAAAGCACAGTCTCACAGGTATTCCTAACAATATCTCAGATTATTCCAAGTATAGGCGATATTATTAGGCACTAAGGTCCCGAGTCACAAATGGATTTAGACTCCCAAACTTGCCCACAATAAGCTTTAGATACCTGGGGGAATATATAGATACTGTGAAGCAAATTTCCTGAGGTAACTGCAGCATTTTTCCTGCTGGCAGCATTGCCTGGTCCTGAGCATTCCAGTGGTGTGTTATGGCTCTCAGTCCTCCATCCCTGTGGACTCACAGGAACCCCTCTGGGGACCCCAGAACAATGGTGTGTATGCACTCATGCTAGTGTAGCAAGTTTGGGACACCAGGCCATAGGAATAGCCAAACATTTGGAGCTAGGACAACAAGAGATGCTGTACAGCTTGACTTTGCCTTCTCCCAGTGGTCAGATTGTCTCTTTCATTTTCACCACCTCTGTTCCTCCTTAAAAAAAAAATTAATTTCCCTGTTTTCTCTTCAGGGAATGTTCATTGTCACAAGAGAATGCCAGGTAGCTACATCCCATGTCTTAGCTCAGCCAATTGCTTTAGTCAGTTCTTGAGACCCATTTAAATAGCTCCCTGGAGAAGCTTACCCTTGCCTCCTACTCCAGGAACTGATTTTAAATTATCCTCTCACCCAAACAACACTTCAATTATTTGCAGGGACAGAAGAGTGAGTCCCAAGAACAGTTAAATTTTGCACAGCATTTCAAGTATTCCCATCATCCTACCCTTCCCACAGTGACATCTACATTCAGCATCAGGATCCACTACTTTTCTACATCCAACTCTTTGAATAAGATTACGTGTCGCCCCAACTTGAGCTCTGAAAATGGCCTACAAATGCAACCTGAGTTACCATTCACCCACCACTCCTCTATAATGGACCACCTTCAGTAGGGAATCAGCTGCTTAAAACTCACATTTTAGTTTCAAAGCTGGGCCTCAGGACATGGAAGCAGGGATGACTCCATCTTATATGTACTCGATGTGCTACACCTCCTCTTGATTCTGTTAATCCAGCCTGAGATTTTTAGATGTTTTCATATTAAAATGATTAAACATCCACTTCCCCCTCATTGAGCACCCTGGTCAGCCACAGGCTTTCAGCCAGTCCGTTGTTCTTCCTTGCTGTTTCACATCGGGTTTCCATTTTTCGTCTCCTTTTCTCCTTCCAGGTTCATGTAACCAGCACTGGCTTTTAAAAGCACACATCATCACAACATTTCCTTTTCATTTAATGAACATTCTCCTTCTTCTTCCCCATTGTGTCCCTGTAGTAGTAGGGTTTTTTAGTAGTAATATTACAAACTCCCTGAATTTGGGCCTGAAAACTGCTTGACATTCACAACAAGGCATTAAAAAGGATTTATTCTGTCCCTGAAGTAGGCATGTAACTCCTCTTAATGTGAGAGCTCACTCTGGTGTAAATCAAGACTGACTTCACTAATGTCAGTGGGTTTGCACAGGTAAAACTAGCATAAAGCAATGAAGAAGCAGATCCTTTTGTATTATCAGGGGTAAAATCACAACAACAACAAAACACTATTACCTTCTGTCCTGTCTCTACCATCACAATTGCATTAAAAACATAGTTGAGTCCTACTACTAATACATTTTCTGAATTCAGGAAAAAAAACATTATTTTTAATTTTGCAAGGACTCATCTCTCTCTCTTCTGCTCACACACAGACCTTCACATGTGCTAGTCTCATGAAACAGTTCACAGCAAACGATCATTTCCTTATTCATGACCCAAAAGAAACCCATCTCTGTGGGCTTATATAGAAACATCAGCAGCCTTGTTTAATTAATGTTCCAGAGTCAAGGGTAAAATGAATAGATAAATATACTTAAAGGCTTTGAAAGCTTAGTGGCAGCAGTCCAGCACTGCTCTCTTTGTCTTTGCTTGCTGTCTCAGAGGGGAGAGGAGAAAGAGGGAAAAAAATAAAAAAATAAAGCCTATAAAGCTTAGAAAAGTGATCTGTCTCTGGGTCTGGGGCTCCTGTCAGTTGTCAGTCCTGTGATGTAGCACCATGATATATGATGGGAGACCAGCACTCAGATGATGTATTACAATAATATGTCAGTAGTGCAATGGTGCTTTGATAATGCTTAATAACCAGAGTACTTCACTGGGGCCAAGGGAAAAAGTAAGACCTGCACAGAAAGCAAACTCAGCTGTAGGCTGCCTCACCATGTTTAAGTGCACGGTGTCCTGAATTCTGGACGGGAGATGTATCATTTGTCCCCGGAAAAAGAACTAGAAGTTGGGCAACAGCAGTCAGAGGAAGTTACCTGAATCCCTAGGCCTCTTTTGGGTTAATTCTCTAGGGTGTAGGAACTTGCATTTCTGGTTGCAATAAGTTTTGGACTGAATTAGGACCAAGGGAAAGAGGTTCTGTTCTTACCTTTGCAAGGCTGGTCCCACTCCTAGCAAGCAGGAGCAGTGAGTTTACACCTCTTCAGGCAGATGATTTTAGAAGGGCAAAAGGCCCATTAGATATCTCTCAGGTTCTGCCTTACAGCAGGAGGACTCAGCCCAATGCCCCAAATAGTCTGAAGACAGAGCCTTGGCTGGTACAGGCACACACCTTCCTTCATCTCTGTTCTACACTGCAGCATGTGGGTGAGGGTGCAGCCAGCCTTGGCCACTTCTCATTGCATTTGTGCAGTCCATCACCAGCATTGCTGCAACATGGTTTATTCAGTGGTGGACACAAGGGGGATGTGTTCTCAGCCAGGCCCTCTAGGTGCTCCCATTATACAAGTAATGAAAGGCTCTTCCTGCACAAGGAACACAAGAGCATCATGAGTGAGCGAGCCCAAACCCAAACTTTTCACTATCAGCATTTCAAGCTGGGGAAAATAGACTTGACGGTACTTTTCCTTCCCATACCACAGCTGTCCCATACCTGGCATATCAGCTTTGGCTCACAAAGGTGCTATTGAATACCACAGTGAGAAGTGAAACAAGACAGCAGCAAGGTTCCTCTGTGAGTAATTATGATGGTCTGTTCCTGGGCAGCACCATATCCCCAAGGGAGGGGTATTTGGTGCAAACATGAGAATATCACAATGTAGCAAGCCATGCTTACACTGCCTTTAACAAAGGGAATAAGAAGTCTGCCTCGCACAGAAAATGAGCTAGATTCAGGCAAAGACTGAGTTACTGCCCATATTCCCAGATTACGAGGGCTGACGTTTAAGTGCCTGTATTTGACTTCGCTGCTGCACTTAGCTGGGTTTCTGCACATAGTTGATTATTGGGTCTCGGTGGTAGCTCATTAAGCCACTGTAATTTCATCATTAGTGCTTATCTGTTCATGATCCGTATTTCAGGACTATTTGAACATAAGGATTACACGGGCAGTGCTGTAAAGAGGGCCAAAACCAAAGATTTCAAAAGCTGGGAGGTATTCTGTGATGCTGGAGGTCTCTCATACATCATTCTCCAAAATGGCCATCCTAACACTCAGTTGCCTGACCTTTTCAGCTTAGTAACATAAAGGAAAAACAGAAACAACTGGTTGTTAATTATAGAAGGGAGAAATAAACAGAATTAATTTGCATTCATGTGTAATACATACATAAAACATTTGCTGCATCAGATCAGAGAAGAGACCTGGCCCATTGGTCTCACTTGCACGAGTGACCAGTAGTAGACACCTGGGAAAGAATGCAAGAAGGAGACAGAAGTGGAGAGATGTTTCCCAAATAACTCTCCCATACACCAGAAATCTGCACTTCAGGAGTCTCTGTGTGTGTGCATTCCCATGGAGGGAGATGGCTGATGAATATCCAGATACATTTGCATGTTCTCTTTTACTTTTTTCCTTTTAAAGTAGTCTCTTGTGCCAACAAGTGAAAGCAAATTGACATATGTATATATTTGGCATGGGCACTCTGCAGCATTTTCTAGACTAAAGGCTGCTAGATGGGAGTTTGGGATTTACAGGGCCCTGACTGCATAAGTAGGTAGGTCTCCCATCCTATTTACCTTTGAGGCTCCAAAGAGGATCAGCCCATGGGGTGGAAAGGCAAGGAGATGATTATTTTTGGAGGGCCGCAGTAAGAACAAAAGAGAGGAGGTAGTTTTTATCTTTTACCTCAAAAATTCCTGCCTTGTAACACTGTTCTGCTCACCCTCCTTGTGTTTTACATGACCCTCAATGACATACAGGGTTGGAGGGCTAGATACAGCAAGGGAAATCCAGTGAGGACAGAGCAAAAAGGAATCTTGAGAAGAACAAAGACTGAAAGAGCAGCCAGGGGTAACTCTGATGTACAAAAATACATTTATTTTCAACAATTTCAAAACCACTGCCTTTTTTACAGTAGAAATATTCAAATGGAACAATAAAACCAAGAACAGTATATATATATATGTATATATATGACTCATGCATTTGTATTACTGTGTTTAATACAAGTATTGCAATTGTCTGCCTCATTTAATCCTTTAAAACCATGGTGGTGGTTTGGGTTTAATGCACTGTCCAACATCATCAGAAAGGATATGAGAATTCTGGTTTGCTTTTTCAGACCAGCACATGCTGGAACATGTGTAGGAACTGACTGAAGGAAAAGGGAGGAGAACAGGACATCTCTGCACGTCCCTTAAACCAAGGCTTAGTCCAGAAGAAAACGCATGTTCTCCTGTGCCTGCCCTCATCGATAGCAACTCTAACTGAAAAACTCTGCGGTCCCCAGTCTCTCTAGCCTCATTTCCAATCCTGCCAGGCTTAGTGTTGGGTTCTCAAGCACAGGTTAAACCAAGCAGGGGATCTGTTGGATGTTTATAACAGATTTACAGACATACGGTCATAAGCTGCAGCTAGTCTCCTGGTCTCATGCATTATTCCTATGTTACAGTCAATACACGGCAGAATCTATCATGGGGGAAAGGCTGGCAGTGATAGAGGCCACTGACCCAGTCTCTTGCTCTCTCTTTCTTTTCCTCTATACACAGCTTGATTGTGGGAGCTATTTATGTTCTACTTATGGTACTGCGTCTTTCCTTCCTCCCTCAGGTAAACAATCGTCTACAGCTTCACGGACTTCCATTACATTTCCTCAGGGGTAAAACTTGCAGGGAGGAAAAAAATGGGAAAAAAAAATGACATCCCCAGGTTGCTATTCCCCATCATGCGGTATACAAATAAAAATGTACAATTCTCCAGCCTGTGCCAATGCCCCAGGTCAGTACCTTCCAAATAAAAGGTGGCCAGCACTGGCTGCCTAAACCTTACAGAAGTCCCACGGATAGCTGCAGACTCAGCTACCCTGCAGGCATAGTGGTTACCCTTCTAACATCCTCAAGGAGCAGCTGTCAATCACTCACACAAGGTTTTTCCAGCTGCCATCAGCCATGCTTTGCCCTAATGCAGGGGGTATGATCTGGCAAACGTGGTCCCATGCTCTTTCCAGACATGCATGGAGCACATTCAGGTCCAAGCAGCAGTGCAATGAACTCCCCTGACAGGTGCTGATACCCAGAAAGCATCATGAAAGGTGAAATTTGAGTCAACTCAAGAACCAGGCAAGATTTTTGACATTTAATTTTGGGTCCATGGTTTTTGTTTGCTTTTGAGTACCTTTAGAATAATCTTAGATTGAAACGGTCTTTCTAGACTGATATTTCTCCAAACTTCTCAGCCTTCATAGAGATTAAATTTGGGTAGGAGGGATGAAAATGTTTCCATTTTTTACTTTTATTTTTTTGGTAGCTTACTCCCAATTTTTTCCTCCTTGCTTTCTCCCATCCATTATGAGTTATTTTAGCATATTTAAGAGTGTAAAGGGAAAAACTGTTGAATTGTAAAAACTGTAATCCCATTTCTTTCTTTTTAAAATCAACATAAGATCATTTCTGTGAAAAAAAAATGGAAATTTTGAAACAGTGAACATTTTCACTTTGTTTCCTGGTTTAGAAAAGAAAAAGTTAATATGGAAAATAATGAATATTTCTCATCCAGCCCTCTGCAGCAGCTCACAAAAGCAGTCCCTCAAATTCTAACAATCAGCAAAGACTGAGATCAGCCCACAATTTAGCTCAAGGCCCACAGGACCATTGCTTATGTACATCCCTCCCATCTATGCCTAAATGGGAAGCTATGGCCTTGCACTAACAGTGTTATCACCAGAGTGGGCCATTACTGTAAACTACTTTGGTGTTTCAGAAGAACAGTGACAGTAACACAACAGTTTATGTACATGTGATGGATGGAAACTCAAGTTTAAAGAGAAAAACACAGCCATCACTCTTCAGCTTGTATTAGGAACTAGAGCAGAAAAGTGAGGGAGGAAACAGAAAAGAATTTTCTTTAAACCAAGAGAAAAGGCCCACAAGCCTTACTGAAATGGAGGAGCAGAACAACTGAGAATATTTAGTTTTAATTCTTCACACAAAACAATATTTCCGTACATTTTGGTTTTACTATTTCAGCATTGAAATACCTTCTGTGTTTTTCTGCAAAACCATGCTTAACCACTGTTCTTCTCCCCTTTCAGGCCACATCAGGATTCTAACCTTTGAAAGACCTTCCAACCTATTCACAGAGTGAACACATGTAGCTGAGGCTGGTGTGCAGCCAGCATGGTGTGATACAGAGAGGTAGCAAGTTAACACCTTAATCCTAGCCATCTTCTCATTTCAGTCCAGATATATTAAAGGTAGAATCCTCTACCTAGATTGTCACCTGACCTAATTTCTGCCTGCTGTTACCATGCAAGCACTAGAACATCTCCCAAACATGCCTCTAATCTTCCTTCCACTCCCAGCAGATCTTGTAACTCAACACCCTGCAGAATAAGGTCCGCTTTTAGCATCATCAACTCAGGATAAATGGATAAAAGCAACTCTCTGCTAAGTCTACCTCCTGCCCACTCCTAGGGGCTATTCTCAACTCGGTGTGCTGGAAGATTCCTAAGGAGTTTTTTCACTATTTTTTTTTCATTAACCTCCCCGTTCCGATCAAAAATTACAAACCCAACATTCAGAAATTACTTCACTAGCATTTTCTTCCAGAACTGGAAACAGCCATCCTAAAGCACACATAAGACCTTTCCCAGCTCAGTTATTTAGGTCTGACTAAGCATCCCCTTCTCCAAAGAGCAGTCCTTAATCACATGCATCATGTTCAACCGAAATCTAATACTCTTATGCATCCTGAACAGCACTTTGCTTCACCAGCTTAACTGGTAAATGCATGGCGTATCACTGGAAAAGGAGCTAATGCAACCTGGCCCACTGCCGAGTTGAGGCTGTACTGCGTACTGCAAGCACACTGGTATTTGTGCACATTGAGATTGTGATAATTTTCTGTTTTCCTTACTTTCCTGATATCACCAAGATCCTTCTCAGAAGTGGACAACAGCAATGGAGGTGAATAGATCATGATGAACATCACTAAAATATTTGTGAAAGACAGTCCATCCAGATAAAATCCTTTTCTGCTCCTTCATAGGAAATGATAATATACATTCAAAAAAAAAAAAAAAAGGCTTGCAGTTACACACAGAGAAATAAACCATGCTGTTTACACACAGCAGTGAAAGATTGAAATACGACAGACAACTGGAACACACTTGGAACCAAAGCGTGATTCAAGTGCTCACCACGGTCCCCGTTTGGCTGGCGTGTGCGTGCGTGCATGTGTGTGTGTGGTTCAGGTTTTGTTTTAAACATATCTTCTTTTACTAAACATTAAATTATTTCCCAAGAAATAAAAAGCTATGTACATTGTAATTATCTACAGTAGGCCTTCGGCATCCTCGCTATTCACATGCACGGGGTTTGGGCTGCATTCATAAACTCAAGCATGCTTCTTCATTGCTTGCGGTGCTGTCCCTTCTAGCCAATCCACAATCCAAGGAACACTGATGGGTATGTTTGCTCTGATTTTTTTCCCCCTTCCTCAGCAGTCAACAATGCCAGAGGGTGACTGAAATTAAAAGCAATTAAAAAAGGAGATCCTGCAAAAAGCTGAGACATGCGCATCAATGGAATGTGAGGGTTGTTGGCAGGCTGCAGAGCCTGGTCCCACAGCTTAGCCTGGGCCTTCTGGCAGGATGAAATAGCTGATTCATGATTCACAAAAGGGGCAGAAAAGGGACCATTTACCTATATTTATCTTGCCTTCTTTATCATATCTGCCTATTGCATTTTAATACTTAATTCCCATTCTGTATTTAACAGGAGTCTGGCATTCTAAATTCCAATACACACTTCACTCATTCTTTGCTTTTTGGTCCTGATCTGATGAGTATTTCCTAAATATGAAGAAACCTCGTTATTTATGAATGCAGCCCTGGTAAACAGAAAAAGCCCACCCCATCCCCTCCCAAATGATAATAATGACATATAACTCTCTCTTTTCATAATAATAATAATAATAATTATAACAATAATAATTACAAATAAAAATTCAGAAATGTTGTAGACCAAGAGGACTTTCAGTATTAAACACTAGTGCAGTTGGGGATTTCCTTTGTGCTTTCACTGTTGGCAATTGTTGAGATGCTTCCTGTGGAGGGGAAAATGGAGAAGAGAATTAGTGCACTGCCTTCAACGGTTTGGTCTATATTGCTTCTTACTCCTTCTTAGGATATGTTTGTGTAAGTGTATAGACAGAAAAGGTGCTTAAAAGTAACACACCCTGCTTTGCATTTGCAATAAGAATAGAGCATACAGAAAAGCTGTTATTACAGCTCTGTTGGCCACCAGTAAACTCGTTAAGCTATTGGTGACATATCCACTTGTAATGATAGCACACCAATGGTGTAAGCTTGGCTTAGTTGATTCTTCTGAGGGTTCAGGGAATTTGGGAGCCTTCCAAAGGAAAGACAGGGTCATGAATAGACCAAGGTGTGAGTCACAGCCTTTACTAACTCACTCCTATATTCCTGTTATTGTTTCCAGGCTCCTACCCTGGTCATATAGCATTGGGATAAAGGCTGGAAAACCGCAGGTGAAATTCCCTGTCACTTTGTTGCAGAGAGACTTTGCCCCTGTCTCAGTATCTGCTTGTACCTAGGGTCACAGTCACTGCCTCACCTAACACCCGACTGACCAACATCCTCACCCATACAGTGAAACAAGCCCGAGCCAAGGGCTGTGTCTCACCCATCACTCGCGTGTCCAGCTCTTTGTCCATCAGCTCCTCGGGGTCTGTGAACTCACTCAGAGTGATTTTGGGGGCATTTTCACTTTGGCTGACAGAGCCAATCATTTCTTGCTCCTTGTCATGCTGAACTTGGGCATAGATATTAATCCAAGGGATTTTCCTGCACAGGAAACAAAATATTTGAGGTTATGTTTTGCCAAGGGATCCTTGGCATATCATTGATTAATCAGATCGATTAAAATGAAACCAATCCCCGAAATGCAGCACTGGCAGTAATGTAGAGTAGTATCATCTCTCAGACTGGTAAAAGCACCACAGGGATGTTCAGCTCTGACCGTGCCATTAGCATCCACTAATAACACCAGCCTAAAGCTACCCCAAAAGTTTTAGGCCACTACCTTCCTACCCCGTGCCTCTAGCAGTAAACCTAAATGCTCTGGTCCTTCCCTTTTAAATGAGAAGACGTGCACACAGTTGACACTGTACCCCCAAGTCAGACAGCAACAATCAAGTAAGCACAATCAGTTGCAATTGCCAACTCTCTCAGTATTTATTATATGATCAGTGGTGCATTGGAAACCAAAAGTAAAAATCAATTTGAGCACTACTATTAACTGAGAAAAAATTGCTAGGTTTGTTTCTATTGACAGGCCCACACTGACACAGTAGAAACTGCCACATCAGAATGAGTTATAAAGAATTGGTCCTGCCTCAGAGGACAGAAACTACTTAAACCTCATGAAACCTACCGAAAACTCTATTTGTTACCATTTCATTGCAAAACACAGTTTGCCATGCTAAGGATCATGCAAGTTTGTAGGGACTTATTTTCCCTTGCTGTTCATGGAACCAAGAAAGTGGAAGCATTCTTTCTTTTTTCCTTCTTCCAAAAGAAGTTAACTTGGACTGCTGGAATGATATCCTTGAAAGTCAGACAGTTAGACAGATAGTTAGATAAGCCTCCAGGCATAATCCCTGAAGGAATGCAAGTTTAAAATAAGAGAACTGAAAAGTAATGTCTTAAGCATCCTGGGGGGTGCTACAGTTCATCTGTGTTCAGTGGCCTGTTGGAAGGTGACCAAATGTTTTTGTCTAATGCCCTTAGAAGGGCTCTGAGCCATGCATACCACACCGCATAAATAAAGGAAATTCAGGGATTTTTTCTGTTCATTAAAGCACACAGGAGAGAAACACAAGATGCCTCAACTTTCATCAGTTTTATAGACCTATACTGATTTTACTCCAGTCAAGTTCTGGCCTTATATAACTTGCACTTTGGCTTGATTTGGCATTCCGATCTTAACCAGCAGCAACTCAGGACATATTTGCGATGTTTAGCAGTAGTTAACAAATCTCATGTTCTTCTCCTTTTCTTCTACCCTCTGTCTTTCTAACTTTCAGACATGCACTTTCAGACATGAATTACAGTTCACTAGAAGACATCATTACTACACAGGGAATTCACGCATGACATTTACATGGCTGTGAATCACACGATTTGGTCAGGAAAAGGACTAACTACAGTATTTTTTGTGACTCATCAGTACCTCTCTACAAATAGTGTAGCCATGGAGAGAGGAACTCTTCCACCCTTAAGTTCCCCCACCCAAAATGCTAAAGAAAACAGCTGAAAGAAAGTAACAAGACCCCCATAGGATTCAAGTGCCAAGAATACTTCCAGAGGCGTGTGGAGATGTGGACGTGAGAACATGCCTAGAAATGGTGGAAGACTCCATTTTGCTCCCAAACAACGCAATGGTAGAGCGATAGTCTTCTGAGATTTGAGAAGAAAGCTGAGAAAAGCTCTTTAGAGTTATGAGGAATAGAGCTTTCAGGTACTTCAGAGACTTAGGGGAAGAAAGAAACTGAGCCAGCTGCACACACATGCATGCATACACACATACCTAATCCTGTTGTGCCTCCCAGCAGACAGGTGCCCACAACTTTCCACCAATTACCACACTATTATCCACCATGCATACACAAACAGTATTGACCTGCTATAAGCTCATACTCCCAGAGAAGAAACAACCTTTTTACAGCTGATTTCCCCAGCTTTCCCCCTCCTTCCTTTTCCACCCAAACCTCCTCAACAAGCATCTCTCTGGCAGCAGTGTTTAACATACCTGCTGAGTTTATAACTTGATGGGCTCATAATAAGGAGCTTGTGTGCAAACCAGCAAAGCATTAATTCTATAAATTTATTGAATTAAAAATTTATGCAGGCCCGTGCTCTCCCCACAACCTTTTCCTGTAAGCAGCAGTTCTATATTCAGGCCAGGATAACTGTTCATCAGAAAAGTACATATTGCTAATGGACCTCTGCATCACTGAGAGCAAGAGGAAAGCTTTTGTTTTCAACCCCTTTCAACCTTCCATTAAGAACTGTTGAATGCTCTCACTGAGCTGAAATAGTTGCTTCCTGTCCTGAAAAATCAACCTGAGGACAGACACTCTGGGTATCTGACTTTCTTAAAAACTCAAGTTTTAACCATTTCTTCCCTCCCACCCCACACTTATTCTTCTCCCCTCCAGTTTGTAATGCATTGCATTTTCAGACAGATTTTTAAAAGACGTGTTCTTCCCAGCCATGGAGCACAGCACAAGGCTGATGGATGCTATGCTCAAGGTTTCAATAAGTCTCAGGACACCTAAGTAGTATGAGAGCTTGTTTCATGAGCTGTAGCAGCATAACAGGACCTGGAGCCTGCCAATGTAAAGTGGATTACCATGCTCCATACCACTCGCTGGCAGTCAAAATATGCAGATCCTTCTTGCTGACTTGATCGCTGACCATAAATCCAAAGACATTGGCCCAAACCTAAGAAACTATCTCACCAAGACAAAAAGGAAAGCACACCTCCCAAATGGATGTACCTAGATCTTGACACATCTCTCAGAGAGATTTCATTGCCTTCCTCATCCTACAGCTAGGAGTCAGAGAAGTCGTCAGCTGCCTCCTGGCACATTATTATATCAGTGCCTTGAGATTAGCGACTACAACAAGCAGGACAGGCTGAAGGCCTGGAAATCCGCACCTCAGCAGATTCTCATACATGGATTCTCAGGAAATTGTCCTGGGCCACTGAAGTCAGCAGGAGTTTGGTAACAGATCCTGATATGCACAGACTTAGACAATGGTTAATGTAAGAGCTTAGAGAACAGGGCAGCTTTAAACCTGGAGAGTAGCATATATGCCTATAATTCCATGTTTAATTTTTGTATCCTATTAACAATATTAGAGTACTAGCCTTACCTGGACCTGTAGATAAGCTGGAGAGAGAAACATATTGTTGGAATTTAGACAGGAAAACTCTAGATTCCCAGTTTGGGGGTTTACCAACTATTGATGTCCAGATTTTTATTTTTATGTTTCTAATACGATATTTTGTCACAAGCCAGGATCTGGGTACACAGACCATTTAACACAGGGAGTACTGTACTGAATACAAAGTTCCTGCTAAGAAGCTCCATCTGTCTAAAATATATTCTCGTAAGGTAGCCCTTCAGCTAAAAGGCTATTCTTATCCCATATTGTGTTTGATAGCTTGCAGCAGCAAAGTGCCATGGGCCAGCACATATCCTGCCTACTGCCCAGAAGCAAAAGGTTTATATTAACAACTGGCAAAGAAAATCTCAGCACAGATTCCCTCACAAAGGCATTTTGATGCTTAACACAAACATTTCTGGCATCAAGTCTCCCTCTCTTAACATAATGACACCTGTTCCCCTGCATGACTAAGCTATTCACTTTGCAAGATACAAATGAGATCCTGCTACACTAAGGCAGCTGGCAAGATGGATATAGACTGTATGAAGACGTTGATCTTTCTTCCTTTTTTTTGACTAGGTTTGCATTGTGTAGCTCAGTACTCAGTGAGCGCACATGGTTTGTTCCAAATTCTGGTCAGTGGTTCAAACAATCTGCTGAAGCAGGTCACAGCTTGATTTCTGAGCTCTTGGTGAACTTTCAGAGCAATGCGGTGGAAGGGCAGGAGGTAGACTCCTCTTCAAGAAATACAGAGCTATACTGGTCTAAGCCTTAGGCCAGTATAGCTCACTCTACACCTGCAATCCAGGCACTACTCTGCCTAGATTTCCTGTAAACCATCCATTGTCTCCTCCCATCCTCCACAGATTCTCAACTTACCTCTTGAATTTGTAGATTAAAAAAACAGCCAAGCCTACAAACACCACAGACAACAACATCAGCATCGCCGAACTACTGTGACCCGTGCTGGAATCAACAAGGGGTGCTGCAGGAGGAAAGGCATAGAATTACATTTGCAAGATATTCTTAGGGAACACACAACTACCAGAGAATTGAGCTCAACTCTGTCTTTGCCACAACTGCTTTATTATCACCACTGCATGGTGCATGCTGTTTTCAGCAAGACCAATCAGTAGGAAATTAATTGACTCTTGTGTCCTCCGAAAGCCAGGCTCCTTTTTCAAGACAGAGCAGTAACATCTCCTAGTGAAAAGGCACAGCAAGCCACACTCATCTGAATGGCCAATCATTCCTATATTAACATTCTGGCCTATTTCTTTTTAGGTTTTTCCAGGGACTGGAGTGGAAATTAAACTCAGGAAGTGTGGCTTAATGCATATCTATTCTCCTCTGGAGAAGCAATCTCATAGTGCCCATGAACAATGTGACTCCCATCTTTCACAGACATGTCTGTCTCGCATGTGAAAGTGTCCTGGTCTTTTGAGAAGCCTCAAAGCTTGCCCTTCTTTTGGACCTTGCAGACCTGCCCATGACTTTCTAATCAAGTTGGTTTTCATAATGGAGAGGAGCCCAAAGCAATAATCCTGGACTCAAGCACATACTACGTTATAACATTTTGGAGTTTTGATCCATTCATCCTCAGCATT
Organism: Cygnus atratus; assembly: GCF_013377495.2. NCBI lineage: Eukaryota > Metazoa > Chordata > Aves > Anseriformes > Anatidae > Cygnus > Cygnus atratus. Next base: position 12,282,536 of record NC_066368.1, read on the forward strand.
TTTGGTGGGGTAAATAAAGTGTATAATGATACCTTGTTTGTGCAGCTATTTCTACAGCTCTTTGGAGCAGACCATCTTAATGGACTGAGCACTGTGCTGAGAATCAAGTGTCTGATGAGAAGTACCTAATGATGTGCAAATGTTTGTAAGTAACATCTGAACATTTCTCATTTTGCATAAATATTTGGTTCCTTTTTTTTTTCTTTCTTTTTTTCTTGTAGCCATCACTGTCTCAGCAATAACTGAGAGTTTCACTCTAGGCTGGCCAAAATTCTCAGCTGCAGCTGAGAGCTTCACACTAGGGTGGTCTAAAGCAAAGGCAGTGATGAAACTTGAAGTAATTATTCATTAGTATGTGAAAATTGAGATGTGTAACACTGATCTTTAAAGAAGCTCTAATTTGTAGATGTCAATATTCAGGCCTAGATCTTTTCATGAGTATGGTGCCCACATAAATCTTCTTGGCTCACCGTAACATTAACAGTCCCTCTCTGCAATAACGATTTGATCCAATATCCAAGAAAGTTAGTAAGAATACTCCCAATTAATTCTACAGGTGCCGAGTAAGAATTTAATAGAAGATCATTCACCTGATGTTCTAAAACACCTGAAAAATATCACCGTACTAGTTAACTAATCTATAAGAAATTCCTAAATGGAACTTGTAATACTTGTACAAACAGGTGCATGAAGATGCCACTGCTGAATTCTGTTTTCAACACTTCCTCCTTTTGCCACAGACATTGTCTCGAGACGATTAATCCTAAATATTCCACTAGCATATACCAAATTGTGTGTGCTCTGATGCAGAATCATCCTTCTGGAGCTATATGAATCCTCAAAAGATCCATAGCTATGCCTTTTACTCCTCACTCACCTAATGTTAACTGAGTGACATACACAATGACTTCAACGCCAGGCTTCAGTTCAAACTGGACCAGGTTTTGGTTGAGAGCATTAAAAAGGATTTCAACAACCTGAGGAAATAATAAGAGATACAAGTAGTTAAAATATGCAAGAGAGCAGGCTCTGAAGAATGTTCGGGAAAGGATGTAGTCTATGAATGGTGACTAACATCTTATTGGCTTCGGGAAGAAGTGGAAGAAAGCAGGGGTGTGAAAGGGAAGTGAGAAGACTGAAGAAGTGAAGAGAAACTTGTACGTGTGCTTCAGACAGAACTGAATGTTACTGAATGCAAATCTCCCTACAGGACAGACATTTTTGAGACTCGGAGCGTTATTATACTTCTGGAAATACAGGGCAGGGGAGAGAATGGGGAGTGGAAGAGAAATAAGGATTTTTTCACCCTCCAAAATGTCATGTGAATTTGAGCTAATGCACCTGGAAATCACTGAGATATAGGCTTTTCGTTAGTGAATGATGGAACCGAGATGGGTGGTCCAGCCTAGTAAAATCTCTTAACTCACTCACATTCAGAACAACCCTAGTCATTTAGATTCTGTTTAAATAGGTTGTTGGGGATGCTACAAGTCCAGTTTTGAAGGTTAACGTCAAACTTGTCATATTTCTCCTTCACTTAGATGAGGAGCATTGGAGTGGAGGTTACTCATGGCTCAGCAACCTACCTATGATGTATTATTTTGTTGCCTTGCAGCATATACTTAACATATACTGGAGCCTGAGCTTGTTAATGCATGGTCTCTACAGAATAGTTCTGATGGCCAGAGCAGAGCTCCTCAAGCAGGAGCTATCAATTGGTTCCAAAGTACAAGTGAGTATGCTTTTAAATAAAGTTAGAGCACTAGAGCTTCAGTTCATGGTCAGCTAGGTCAGAAACCCAATCTGAGATGTCTGCATAATACTGATATATGAAACATTTTTACAACCATGTGTTCATGGAGAATTCTAATATGGGTAGGTCCTACTGAACAGGACAAAAATGATTCCAAGAAAATCCCTCCAAATAGCCATTTGAACTTTCTCTCTGCCATGCATCTCTTCTGCACACTTAACAACATGAATTTAAGAGTGAAGCTTTGCTAGCTTTCTAAGACAAATGTACTGCTCTAAAGGGGCTGACTTTGCTCAGTGGATGACCACAGCTTCCATAGAATTCATGAATCCTTTGAATTATTCATTGTTTGATTACAGAAGAGTTACTCCTGTAGGTGCTTTGAGATGGGCTCACACATAGCTTCCACAAAGTAGAAATGGTGCATACAAGAACATAAGCTATAGCCAAGCAATTTTTCCAGCAGTACTTCACTCCTTTGCCTTCATAGACCTGATTTAATCACTTGGTAATTCTAGCATAAAAAGCTTCAGCAGACTAGTGCTGTTGTTCCTAGCTCTTCCCTTGCCTACATATCACTGTAGCTATTCATCACTGTAATTACCTGTTTATCTAAATGGATGGATATTGTAACTTCCAAATATAGTTTGCACATGCCATTCGCTGCTGCAGAATAAAGAGGTCTTGTTCCAGTGATATACAAGCTGAAGAGCTTGATTTATTTTCAGTAAACCTCAGTATATTATTGTGCTGCTTTGGCCTCTGTCTATTAGCATTCCTCCAGGGAGTATGCATTCAAGGTTCCTTTGGCCACAGCTCCTGTAATGAGGACACACCACTGATCTAGGAAGAACCACTGCTGGTAGACTGTGACATATCTCAGTGAGGTGCTTGGAAAGCCAATTTTCCCTGTAAAAGTCATTCTCTTTAATGACATAAATATACTGCCACAGTCCCAGATGCATCCAGTTCCATCACAGTGACTGCAAGTCATTTCTAATGCTGCAAAGGTTGAGGGAGCCATCTGCAAATGGTATGATGGGAGTGAATGGTCTGTGAATCCTTCTTTCCTTACCTGCTCTAGATCGGCCTCACTGCTTTTCCTCATCTCTGTTGTATTTTTACGGGGCAGTATGAAGAGTTCAGCAGAAGTAGGCAGCCCAGGAAATACAGCTACCAAGATCTGTTCATCAGGGATACCAGTCACCTAAAAAAAAGTAAAAAGGAAGTCTCTAGCTGCTCTTATGTTACTGATTTTTCCATCCACTATGGGAAACCGTGCTCCTGTCAAATTATTTGACATTTCTGCCATAGATGTTGTGGCCCTCACAAACTGCTTTGCCCATTTAGTGTGCCTTGAACTAGAAGTTCTGCTAATGGTACACTATTTCATTTCTAGAAGTAAAGGTAGGGTTGACAACATCCCTGGGCAAAAAGAGCTCAACCCAGAGTTCAAAGTCCAAACTTAGGGTGTCTCCAGGTCTGAATTTTCCATTAAGTCCTCACTACAAAAGAATGACTCAAAGTCAAATTCAGAGAGCCTAACTCAGATCAACCACTAGTAAGTCTGCAACTAATGGCAACATATGAAGAAAATTACCTACAAACACTTTCTAATATCAGGTTATGGGGATCCACACATGCCATGTGCAATATATTTCTTCATGTCTCCATTGGGAACTTTTTTTTTTTTTAATGATAGCGCTGATCAGAAGGAAGCTGCTCAGCTTGCTGAACCAAGATTCAGGCTCCATGCCTGACTCTCACTGCTGTCTTTATCATGACCAATAAAGTTACTGCCCTCTGTTTGTACTTCCCAAAACCATGTTGTGCATCCTCAGCACAGCAGGAAGCTTCTCCTCCCTCAGAAACTCTCTGCTATATGAGGCTAACCCAATAAGCCACCTGGTCCTACTCCAACTCAAGCTCCTTGGCCTCGTTCCTGAACTGAAATGTATTGACAGGGCAGCCCCTATTCCTCGTGATCTGTCCTATAAGCATAGGCTGCAGACTGCAACCACTCCCAAAAGGAGCATTTCTATATGCTTTCTGATGTTGTCTGTAACCATTCGTTGTTACAACAATTTATTTTTTCTACAAACTTGACTCTGAATACAGTAAAAGGGAAGACCAGTTTAAACAGATGAACTAAGTGTTTTCTCAGGATGGGAAAACAATCAAGGAAACTCTCGCAAACTGTGAATTTTGAGTGGGCTGTGGATGAGAAAAGCTGAGCAGGAATGCACTTTCCTCATAAAAATAATCAGCCTTCATTTCTAAGAACAGCTGTAGCTGAAGAAAAAAAAAATACCACAAGATATTTTTTTGGCAGAAAGTAAAAAACACAAAACCTTGCTTAAATCCATCTCTTGATTTCACAGAAAACCAAAGTCCCTAGCTATTTAATATCGTAGATTATTCTGTCCCCTTTCCTGCAAGAATCTGAGTGCTAGTTTACATATTCTAATTAATCCCAAAGGAAGATTCAGTATCTTACACCCCAGAAGCTTCTCTTTGTCCTGTATTTTAAAAGGTAAGTTTATTTTCCCTCTGAATCTTCATTTTCTGCCCCAGTTGGAAAGGGAGTAGAGCTTTATAAGATTCACCAGTTGCTACACTTAGTTCCATTAGAAGACTGAATATCCAGAATAAGTAAAAATATCTTTCTCGTGCATCTAACATTACTACAATATCTGTCTTCTGGGACAGAGTGGATCAGCTGTTCAACAGGACACAGGAACACTACCCAAATGCTTGGAACAGAAAACAACGGACCCTGTAATATCAATTTGGCAAATAAGAGTAATAGTGATGCTATTACAATCAGGAATTTGTAAAGTCCTTAGGGATATTAAAAGCTGAAAAATACCACAGAAACATTAATAAAAGTAATTACAATATTTTCACAGAATTCCCAGAATAGTTTGCCTCTATAAAAATATTCAGAATATTAAGCAGCAGTCAATTTAGAATGATAACTTCATTACTGCTGTTCTTCCCACTCTTCTAAGCTAGCATGTTGAAAAAGTCTGCATGCTTTAACAGCCTAGGCAATGTTTGAGCAGAAGAAGAGGAAACAGGAGCCCACCTGTGCTAGAGCTCTTCTGATGACTTTGCCAATGTCTTGTCTCCATTCAGGAATGTCAGGGTTGTGGTAGTCCAAGTTAGGAGAAAATGACAGGAGTTGAGACTGGAAATATTCTGGAATAGAAGAACAGTATTGATGAGAAAATTAAACAGGCAGTGCTCAGAGTACAGCCAAGGGTGTGGAAGTAAACTGAAAGACCATGATTAAAGTAGCTTAAAACAAAAGAGAGATTAAAGGATGAAGTAAGAAAAAGGGCTAGCTAACACTAAGCAGGACAGAAAACTTGCAATGAAATAATGTTCTTACAAAGGACGTTTTGCCCTAATGACAACTTGTGGGTTTTCCCAGAAGAAATGGAAGCAAGAACGAGGGAGGTGAGAAGATGCCTTCTCTTCACAAAGGCTCCAGGCCTAGCAATTTTGCCACTTAACTTCATCAGATTCCATTTACAAGGAAGTTAGTTGACCAATAAACAAGATGGCATCTGCCTGAAATTTGGAAGGTCTGCGCAATTACATGCACTGTGGTCTGCAGAGAAAACACTTACTGTAAGTAATATGTTTTCAAAAGCAAGCATTATCTGTTTGCTCTCCTGGAGGGAAGCCATGAGTGGTTAATACCCCAACAAATCAGAGCCCAGTGGTGCTAATGACAGCCTAATCAAGCAGTGGCTATTCATGAAACACTTTGAAATTACTTCCTAATTGACTGATTGCAGGGAGAAAGAAAAACTTCCTAGACTTCAAATACAGACCAATATCAAATTTTCTCCATTTCCATCTCTCCCCTCTGGTGTCACTAGAGTCCAAGCCTAGAATACTTATGACAAATAATGCACAATGGATTTGGGCCAATGGGAGAGACAAATTCAGGATGGGAATCACACTCAGATATAAGTTATCTGAGTAGAAGACTCTTCTTTCTGTTTCTAGAGGTGTGCTGTGTCTCACCTTGAATCACCTGACCTGCAACACTTCAAATAAGTACCATTGATCATTTTTAAGAAGGTACTAGTTTTAGATCAAGCTAAACCAACAAGAGTATAAATGAGGAAATCCACAGAACAGCAGGAGTGTGTCAGCACAGCATTTGGCTTTCATCTTTTGCAGGTTCCATTCTTTCTTTTTAGATGCTGCAACATTTTTAAATAAAACAAGCATAAAAGAGCAGGTAAACTCTCTCATGTTCCTAAGGCTAAACCCAGACCCTAACATTTTATATGCTTTGAATGGAAGGTTCAAAAGTCAAAACCCTCAGTACCATAGCCAATTTACTTTTTGACTAAATTCTGTGCTGTTAGCCACAATTTGAGAAGACCCTGAATAAATTTCCTCCACTGCTAACATCACAAAGCCATAGTCCTGCCCAGAGCCATAACAATTTAACAGAGGACACTGATTAGGATTGGTAATCCAAATTAACCAGAGCAGGTGTTTACCAAAGTTGTCCCTCTTTCTGTATTCAAACTTGAACTGATCACCAGATCTGAGGTCTGGACAGACTTGTCCTTTAAACCAGCTTAATCTGCAGCATGCTGCCACACAGAACTATTTGGATGTTCCAACTAGATTAATTTCTCTGTGGTAAAGTCCCAAACTTTGGATCTTTTACAGAGAAAAGCAAAATTTTTTACAGGATGTTTAAAAACCCTCTATGGGACCTACTGGGACCTTTACATCACAAATACAAAGATCAAGATCACCCATGGGACCCATCTCAAATGCGCCTGATTAAGGTTTATTCCAGAAGCTAGTGGAAAGCTGCAAGTTTCCCAGACCTAAACACTGCATCTTGCAATGCCCAAAATGATCAAGTAGAGGGTTACTTACATTTGTTAATAGTGAGCTGGGGTATTACTGCATCATATCAACAAATTATTAAAACCCACTGCATTTCACAGCCAGACAATCAATAAATATCTATTTAGCTGGTTGTTAAATGTGAACATACAACATTCCAGTCACCAGTGGCACATTTATCTATCTTTAATTACAGAAACAAGACACACACAGTTCAACCACACAGTGCAACCTCAGTTATTTGAAGTGCAGGCTTCTCAATAAAACTTGCTGTTGCCCTGAAATGCTGGATGCCAGAAACTGGATAAGGAAAACAAAGACAAGCCCAGGAAGAAATTATTCTCTGGAGAAATCTCAAAGTCCTGTCCAGAACTGCTGAGAGCACCCTTCCACTCAGGCTTTATTGAGCCCCAAACTAGGACAGCTCTGTGGTCTGTTAAAGAGTGCTTTGGGGAGCCTGTGACGTACAGATATGGCACAAACATTGCCCACAAGGAAGTCCAGTAAACACAAATATCCAGCTGTGGTATGGAAGATGGACAGAGATACCAGCCACAGAGACATTTCTACCCCATGTCTTCCAGACCCTTCTCTTTATACAGTCACTGTATAAAGAGAAATATTGGTTGTATTCAGGCTGCCTTAATGTTGCACCATGCCTGCTTCTTTCCACACCTAGGAAGCAGAGGGAAGGCACTCTGGCTACACCCCTAAGTGGATTTTATTTTGTGAGTTCCCAGTCAGGAAGGCAGAGGGATGACGCCAGACACTTTACTACAGTGCTGAGTTTACAGATTTAGCTATCTGCCCCATTCGAGTTCACTTCTGTATTTAGTGATCAGGACAAATCTGATCTACTTTGTTTCCAGTTAACAAATGTTTGACTTCAGAGGTCCCTCCAGGCACTAGGGAGCTCAAAGTTCATTTTGGTTCAGCAACAACTGCCTTTTCTTCAACTCTAGATGTTCCCTGAGATCTGGTTGTAAAAGGATGAGGGTACCGTGCACTGCGATCTCCTTGGTGTCTTGGATGAGGGTGTTGCCCGCAGCAACCTGCACAGTGACTGTGTTCATCCCCTCCACAGCGAAGACGTAGGAGATGCTGCTTTCCAAGGTGATGAGGGGCTGCAAGAGGTAAACACAGATAGCAATATCAAAATCAGCATTCAGTTAACTCAGACACAACAGACACCTGAATAATTCACCAGGCCACAGTATCCATCCTCCCCTGGCTGACACACAAACCATGCTCAGAGCTTGCGTGTCCTCCCAAGGCCTAAAAGCATGTGACCCAGACATCAGTGAGACCATCCCACAGGCAAAGCTTTCTCTCACTTCAATAAATGCCTCCTGAAAAATTCTTCCACTGAATTGCAACCCATTATACTGTGAATACCTCAGTAGGGCACAGTCAGCAACGGCAGAATTAACGCTGCAGAATGCAGTGTTGTACACATGCAAGCATGCAAACTCAGCACGGTTGCTTTATCAGCTGTGCAAAATACAGGGTCCAACTCAAATCAGCATTTGACTATAAACTTTTTCAGACAATCAGGATTCAGACGCAGGATCAGCCCCCTCTCTTATGAGTGCAAATCCATGCATCTATCTCAGAGCAGCACTGCTCAGGACAACAATGATACCAAATATTGTCCTGTCCATGTTTCAAGCCTGTAAGGTGTAAGCTAGCTCCAACTATAAGCTGGCAAGCCATGTTAACAGGGCTTAAAACATGCCATAACACCTACAGATGCTGCTGTCTGAATGTAGCTGGATGGTTTCCAGAGCAAAGTTGACTTGTATTTAGCTAGTTCAGAGCCATGGCAGAGAAGGCTGACTTTATCTGCACCTTCTCAAACAGAAATGTCCTTGACAGCACTACAGTTCTCCTCTTAGCACAGAAAACCCTTACACTGATACACATCTAGACAGGAAAAGTGCACCATGTTCAGGGAAAGAGATTTGTGCATTGAAAACCAAAGGTCTAGCCCTAATAGTGCCTTTGAGCTGACAGCTGGTCTATAGACACATCTCTTGGACTGGATTAAACCATTAAAATGGAAATAGTGATAGTAGTCTCCATTGCAAAAGCACTTAGAGGTCTAAGAGCACAGATAAAATCATTGTACCATTGCTATTGCCTCTTCACCAAACTGCCAGTTTGTTTCCAGAGAAAAATAAATATATAAGTAAACTGAGCCATCTAGCTCTCACACTTCATCCCCTCAAACTGTTAATTTGCCTGCATGTCGCAACAGTGGCCATACATGTCATTTTCATAGGCAAATCATAGTTTCCACTGGCATAGCCCAGGCTGGCAAACAGATTTCTCCCCTGCAGAATGGCATCATTCTTTGGCCAGTAGCTGAAAAAGCATTAGAAAAAAAGTAAAAAAAAATGATCACAGGAGACAAAGACCAAGTGAGCAAGGATGCCAACTTGGGGTAGCCCTAGAGTCATAGCTAACATATACTAACACATATATCTAATACATGCACATCCTGGACAAGCAGAATAGACCTATATTAAACTGCAGCGATATTAGCAATATTCCTGGAGGTTGCAGGTTGTGATTCTGTGCAAAGGCAGATAAGAGGAACCAATCTGGTCTTTAAAATTACTATTTCTCTTTTTTGTATGTATGCATGCTGGACATTCCGTTATCATGGCTGATTTCACCTCCATCATGGAATTTTAACATTCAGCCAACTCCTTAATTTTAATTCAAGCACCAAGACCTGGAAACTAACTCTAAATTAAATCAAGTAGTTCAAGGTTCATTTGCTCAAACCTATTAGACAGCTGGACGCATTTATTAAACTGGACCTGTGTTAATCCAGGCAAATTGGCCTTTGGGTATACAGCAAAAATTAGCACTGCAGAAATTCAGAACAGTGATTCTGGCAGGGTGGGGCAGCACAAGAGCCTCTGCCTGGGCATTTGAGTGTAAGACAACATTCGCTTGTGCAGCAGCACAGAGTACCTTAGTGACACTGCACAGTGACACAAGACACATCTGGTTCTGCCTGGGATGCCTACAGGCTGAATGGGCACAGGAGCTGCTATTCCTCAGCATGGAACCAGAGTATATCACCTAACAATGCCAGATAGTCACTATGCACAGTGCTACACATCACACACCATAATTCATAGACAAATTAGTGTTCCCAGCTTTGACCTATACTAAGAGCCACGCAGTTTGCCCGTGAGTGAGCACAGAGAGGGACTCAAGGTATATATTAAACATCCCAGAAGGAATTTTGATGTGATGCAGATTGTTGTCTTGAAAAAAAAATTTAAAAAAAAAAGTGTCTGCTGTTGTATCTGTATCCTCTGCCATTCATTTGTCCGATGCTAGGGGGCACAGCTGAAGTACACTTCACGAGGTAGCTGGAGAGAACACTGCGAAGAATGAAAGGTGCTCTGATTTTCGCTTTGGCCACAGGTTAAGTGGCACCATCTTTACTGATCCATACATCAACATAATTGGGAAAAATTTCCAATCGCTCCAAGGTATTATCAGGTTCAACTGCCTATACTCTATTGCCTATGGGGCTGAAATTCAAGCAAGGTGATAATACAGGGAACAAATCGTATTTACAACATAGCTCCAAGCACCATGAGAGATTAACTGAAATCTTCAGCACACAGCATTGTCTTGCTCTACCTTTTCTAGACATCTTTCTATTTCAAAAAAAAATTTTTAAGGCCCTATTCACAATTAACTTTACATTAAAGAGAAAAGTTGTTGCAGGAAAACTCTGGCACCCAGACGCACTCAAAAGCTTAAGGAGATAATCAAGTTAGTGGTGCCTAAACTGTCTCAGATATACCTTAATGTCTGTCCATGCATGAGCACTGAGCATAAAATAACTGAGATGAAAGGTGATTTTGCATTCCCCCTCTCCCTCTCAGTGCAGTATGAGCTATGTGGAGTTACCCTATATTTGTCATGAACTAAATGTATGTACATGGGTGGTTGCCACCGCTCAGCAAGGGCACAGCAACTTGCCAAGCAGTAGTAACTAGTTTTTGTTCCTGAGGTCTTCTGGTGCCTCAGTTATGCTTCCATAAAAACAGGTGAGTTCTCCAGTGTGCTTCCTAACTTGATGTAAAATCCCAGTATGCACAGCATTCACTGTTTTCTTTTTTTTTTTTTTTTGTACCCTGCTACTATCGGTAGTCAGGTTAAGAGATTAAAAAACAAGCAGCTTTGTCAAAGAGAAAATCAAATACTTGTCTGCTATTTTTTTTTATCCCAAGTTCCCTATTTCATGTAAAATCCCCATTTTTTCCTACTGTGATCCCACCTCAGTGCCCACCTTCAATTGCAATTTAATAATATAGACAGTGACATGACTTGAGCTGCCTTTTGTAAATAAAAGCAGATACTGAATTGCAAATTATTGGCTCTACATTTCAGCACTGTAATAATGGAAGACAGTACTTGTGTCATGTCTCATTCCTAAAGCCTGCATCAAAAGCTGTAGCTAATAAGCAATTCTGCTCTTTCTATTTGAAAGCATGACCACAACTTGCAGTTTCACTTACTTTAATTATTGATTTAAAAAAAGCACTTTATAACAAATTTTTGCCAATACCCTGAAAGTTCACTACAAAGAAGTCTCACCTCTGTCACTAATATATATCCAGGCTGTGAACAATAGTCATGGACAGTTACAAACAGTTCCTTGAGGGTCTAGCTTGAAATTCTAGACACAGTTGTCCAGTTTAATAAAGGTTATTTGAACACCAGCAGCTTTAAAGTATTGTGTTGGAATCCAGCACTATATACTGCATACTGGCACATAATGGAAACACCCATGGTTATTTGAACACCATCAGTTTTTAAACAGTGTTGAAAGCCAGTATTATCCCATACATAGTAGTATATAATTCAGTTAAGTTGCAAGTGAATTCTAGTAATAACAGTGTTCTTCAAAGCTCAGTAGGGCTGATAATAACCACATGTAAAAAAAAGTAATGACTTCTAAGAACAACATGAGACAGGAGGAAACAAACTCAGAAAGGTTTAAGTTCAGATAATGACAACCTTTTTTAGGAAGGAAAAAAAAATGGCACAAAAAATAAGCAAAGGCAAGAAGTTTTCATTAGGGTTGAGAGAGTTCACTCTCCGGCACAACAAGCTGGGGAAGTAAAAGTGAGCCAAAAGGCAACCATACCTTGGTGTTGTTACCAAACCACCAGAAGTAGGTAAGTGTGCCTGCTTTACTGGGCCAAACTACTGCGGTAATGTTGACATCCTTATTCCTGATGGCAACAAAAGGGACATTCAGATGGACGTGCTCCACCGGACCTACAGGAAGAAACAGTTCATTATTAGAGGCTTTGAGTTAAATCCTCTCTGCTCAGTTGTGAACAGCAAGGATCTTTCCTTTAAATAAATCAAAGCAAAACTAAGCACTGTTGCAGTGAGACTCTATTATAGATTATACAAGAGAATTTCAGCAATCAGCAACAGAAAAAGATACCATATTAATAAACAAAAATCACACTTTTTTTTTCCAACTCTTAATTCTATGAAAGCCGGAGATGCACATTTTTCACAGTGCTAATTTCAGACAGGGTCAGCACTGTTTTTAAAAGACAGATGTTTTAAAATGCAGGCTGAGGGTGACCACTCAACTGTCTTTGCACTGGATAGGGCAGGCTGCTATCGTAGTCTTGAGGGACAGGACACAAGGGAAAGAAGGTGTTTTCTTGAAAACATATTCACTGAGCTACTAAGATTAGTGGGCAAATCATTTTAGCCAAGATGGCTTAAATTTGTTTACATATGAGGTATTTATGACTTGATTAAACATGTCCTGACAGTTTCTCTGTAGAAGGTGTCCAAAAGGAAGATTAATGATTTGGGGCAAGAATGGAAAACTTTAGTATTATTTTGACTTTAGTCTGACCTTGAAAAGTCTTTGGGAAGTTAATTACCACTAGTAGAAATGCAGGAACTACTTGAAAGATGTATACATCGGCATATCAAAGTATTTAACACAGTTTCTGAAGAACTTGTTTCCAAAAGACTTAAAAGCATAAATGCAAAATTGCATCTAATAAAACCAAATGTTCAGAATGAGTCCACTGCATGAAATCCAGATTAAGAAGAAAGTTTGTCTCCCCCCCATGACACTCCCTAAAAAACTGGAGGAAAAAAAAAAAAAAAAAGGTTTTTTGTTTGTTTGCTTAAAGCTTTTCCTACTATCTCCATTTTTTCCTCCTCGTCAAATTTTTGGGCTTTGCTTGTGCTGACTTCTAGCTGATAACCGGCTGCACATTACACAGCGTTACTGAGCCCTTGTGGTTGGTACCTTTTTAAAACTTGGAAAACTGATAGACTATCACTGTGAGAAGGAAAGGATGAAATAAGAAGGGAGATTTTTTTTTTTGATAAAACATTAATTTGGGGAAGCAGGAAATTTGCTGATTTTAACTGAGACAACCTTCTTATGTTACCTTTCAGATCTTCAAATATGAAATAGGGGCATTAATCATTTCACCTACATGGATCACAAGAATTTTGGAAAGCAAGAGCTGTTCTTTTACCACCAGAACATACAGCCCCTAGCACAACAGGGCCCTATTCTTGGTTTTGGCTTTCTAGAACTTGTTTTTTTGTTCTTCCTTTCAAAAGGGATCAGAGTCATTCCTGAAATTTGTCTGTAGCAAGTACTCATGATTCCCAAGAAGAGCAGGTTTCCCCAAATATTTTCTAACAGTGCATGGTAAGAGGAGAAACACTAAAATCTTCAATTCCTTTAGATGAGGGGATGAGCTGAAGGAGAAAAAAGTACTATTGCTTGAAGTCCAGGATCTTCTTTCTACTTTTTTTCAGTACAGGGTTCCAGAACCAGACATGTTATAATAAGGGTGACTTACATAGTGGGCAATTTGTCTGGACATTTGAACTTCAACAGCAAACCTCCTATATTGACTAGCATATTCAAATATATTTAAAGTCTAGTACTGTGGTATTGTCTTGTCCTCACTGTTAGTGTGAATGTAAATGCATGGAAAACTTTTCTCTAGAGATAATGATAATCTGGCCATCAAAGAAGGCTACAGAAGTCAAAGGAGAGATCTGAGATGCTGAAGAAAAAGAGAGCAGAGTAGCACAAAAAGGCCAAAGCAATGGCCCCTCTTTGCATTCTGCTCTGAAATCCTCTACATGGTACAGTAGCTCCTGGGAGAAAATCAGATAATCCATACAAAATTCATTGTTATTACCAGGTAACCATCACTTTTGTCAGTTAATGGACCAAGGTGAAGGAAAAAAACAGTTAATACTCTAATAACAGGTTGTAAAATGCAGCCATGATTGACTTTGAGGGAATTATGAGCATAATAAAAGCTTCAAGGAACATTTATTCCTTCACATAGGGAGCTTGAAATTTAAAAGAAGAAAATAGTTCTTGCATTTTGGAAATGTCTGACTTCCTTCCTTTCAGTGGAAAAGCAGAAGTATAAGGCAGACAGCACAGAAGGCATTCTGACACGCGAAGGGGAGAGGTGGACATGGCTGAAAACACCGTTAGGGGCACAGCTGAAGAGGTACATCTGAATGCAGATAAAGCTCTCTGCCCAGGAGACCTAGTACTCTGAGAGCAGGACAAAGAACCAGGATATTTCTGGTCTCATCCTTGGTTCCACGCCTTCCTCAGGCTTTGATAAAGCCAGCGAGGGGCTCTACGAGTCTGCTCACGTGCCAAGTGGAGAGAGATTGCACTGATCTACAAAATAGGAGGGGAAAGTCAGGAGTGCATGTCAAACACATCAAACATGAAAAGTAGCATATTAGTCCTCAGTATATTAATATCACAGGAAGTATGCTGAGGATAATGATTTTTTGTCTTATTTAATCAACACTGAAAATTCCCAAATCCTGTATCAGAATTTCGTAGATTAATCTAAACCTCTTGGTATCAGAAGTACACTGAAAACACACATTTGAACTTTGTTTCATTTGCTGTTTGGCCTTTAACCCTTTCAGAACCATTTTCAAGCTTTTCAGCTACGAGTACTGAAAATATACTTTTGTTAAAAGATGCTTCCCTTTCTCTTCATTCAATAAAATTTACTTAGCAAGGTAGAAGAGTATCTGAAAGTCCAAGCCTTTGGAAGAGTGCGAGTTGCATATATACCTGGGATTTTCATGTATACCTAGATGCCAATGAATTTGGGGGGATTTTCAGTGAGGTCAGGATTTCGCCCAAGGAATCAAGCAGGAGGAATTACTTACAGACCACATGCAGGAAGAGGACAGCAGTATCAGAGCCCAGGCTGTTTTCTGCATAGGCTGTCACCTGAAAGATTCCAGCGCTCTTATACACATGCCGGATGCCATCCTCAACAGGGCTGAAATTTGCATAGGATACTGCAATGCCATCTCCAAAATCAAGTTGAATGTTTGTCCTCTGGAGATCACCCTGCAACAGAAAAGGCTGGATTAGGAAACTGGGCTGATAAGAGTTCCCTCTATCCCACTGCTCACCTCTATTTCATTTACATGGATGCAAATTCTTAACTTTACCAAAAAAGTTTAGCTTCATTCTGTCGGTCTCAAAAGGGGCCTGACTCAAATCAAGCTAATTATATACTAGCAGTACTTAGAATAGATGAGCATTTGCACCTGTAAAGAGGTGTTATTACCTCATCTTGGGTTTAGAGATTTTAAGAGGGTAGAGTGCCAAAGGTGCATATATCAAGGGGGCTATATTTGATTCATCTGGTACAGTGCATGGTTGGGGATTATGTATTGCTGAAGTGGCCAGTGCTTTGCACAACCCTTTGCTGAACGGGTGACATCCAACAAGCATCTCCACACAAGCAAAAAGATGTGAGGCACTACACTGATAGGAGTCCAGATGTTGACTGGAGAGGAATTCCCAGGTGTACGTGGAAGCCTAGGGGACATTCTGGAGACAGAGCAATAGTTGAGGTGGCTCTCCAAGATATTCCAAAGAAACAAAACCTGGTTACTGAGATACTGTAAGTCTAGCCTAAGCTAGTTTTTCAGGCATCCCTAATAGTCAATGGAAAAGAGAGACAACAAGACACCAAGACATCCTGTCCTAAGATAACTGAGACAGGTGACATGGATTATCTTCTGCAAATATCCTTCTCTGTACCCTGATGATAAAAAGTCTAGATAACTAATTTCAGCTAGACACGTAACTTCTGGATGGCTGAATTTATACAGGTTGAGTCCTACATGGAGCACTGACAGCTTTTGTCTAATGTCAGTCAACACAGAGATAGGGCCCCGTGATACACAGGAGAATGAAACAGATGATGAGAAAATCCCTTCTATGATTACTGTCAATGACAGCTATTAAATGAAGGGGAGAACAACAGACAAGAGATTCCAGCATTGCAGGTATTGTCTAGAAGCAGCAGCTGCACTGTTTTAATTTAAATCATGCTTTAAACCACTGTAGTTGAACTATAGAAGTGTCTGTTATTTCAGTTTCTAGGAGCCTTATTATGTACTTGTTCCCAGCTGACTAAAAGTAACACAAAACAAGGCTAATTTAAACAGAGTGAAAGCCCACTGCAGTGATTTCACTAAACTGAAATAAAATTACACCCCAGATTAAATCTCTGCAGCTTTCTGTGTGTGCATATATATATATATATATATATAAACTGTATTGGCCCAAGTAATTTCCTATCATGAAAAAGGCTCCACTGCATTCACTATGAGTGAAGATACCATAACCTTTTAGAGATGCTCCCAGCCCCAAAGTAAAAACAATCTTCAGCAATATTGATGAGTGAGATTCCAGAGGAAAAAAAAAGAGGGGGGGGGGGGGGGGGCAAAAATCCCTGCTCTTAGATGTATTTTTGTGTGTGTGTGGTTTGGTTTTCTTTTGTTCTTAAATAAAAAAAAAAAAAAGTAAATGGAACAATATTTCATGGCCATCTCTTAATAAACACCATTTGCTGCATTTGCTGTTAAGTGTGCAAGGTCAGGATCAAAGCTAATGTCAGTTCCAGTACATACTGATCTAAGCAGGGGAGGCAACCATGGAACTCGCAGCCAGTTCTTATGTACTTCCCATCTCTTCACAGCCAGTTCAAACCCTGCAGGGCTCTACATCCACTGGCCTGTGTAAGTGGCAATGGCGGTACTGTCACAGCCAGGATGGTGCGTTCTGCTGCTGGTCCTGGTCCTGAAAGTGCACCTGATCTTGTCCTTTGGATGAAAACCCTGAGAGCACAGACAATAAGCCAGACTACACTGCAGTATGTGTAGGTAATCAGGACTGCAGCATGCCCCACAAACTTTATCTTCCCCATAGGCTGTGCTTGCATTAACAAATGAGCGCACAGAAAGGCTATTTTCAGGGATGAATTTCCCTTGAGTGTACACTTAGAGTCTCCAAATACACACCCATATAATCAGGTTTATTATGTAGATTTTGAAATATGAGTATTTGGTTACAGATGTTAGATTTCTCTCCTTTCTTGCTCCACCATTCCCATTTCACAGGAGCCAGGGGAGTTTTGCTATTGAATTTATTGGGGCACCATTTTCACCTCTGTCCTACTAGGACATTAAAAATACATTAGAAACCAAAAAGAAAACATAGATGAATAGAGTGGAATTGACAGTAAAACCTATCTATAATATTGCCAATAATATCCTTTTCATAGAGAGGTGCTTTTTTTTTTTTTTTTTTTGGTCATCACTCAACAGAATTCTCTAGCAGGGACAAAATTACACTCTTGAGATATTCAGTTATTTGATAGAAAGACTCCCACAGCTTGTTAAGCCCTTCAAAACTACTTCTCAAGAGAATGTTCTAAGACCACAAGCTCATCTCATACGGAAGGCACTGAACAGAAGATAAAAATTTGATCTGGGATGGATTCATCACTGGTGACCTCGGGATGCCACTCTTGCACCTATCATTGCAGCTCCCCTCTCCTGCCTTACAATTCTCTTTTCTATTTTGTCCTTGCTTCTCCAGTCTGATTCTATTTGAAAGGGGAAGGTTTGAAGTGGAGAAACAGGAACAGATTTTTTTTGTGGCTAAGCAGTAGCAGATGATCTTTCCAGCCAATTATCATAGTTTGGTCTTCAATGAAAATCTAGCCCATCACACCAATCTTTCCTTTCTCCCTTCTATACCTCTGTATCCAGTACATAAAATAGTAAAAGAAGTGTGTTAGCCCCATATATGATGTCAGGCATTTATGAATATAAATTAAAATAGAAGTGGTTGGAAGCATTTCAAATGGATAAAAATCATTGCTTTCCATATATATTGAAGAGGTGCATTTTATTGCTTTCAGCCCCATAAACTACCAAAAGCTAAAGGCTGTCACAAAGACTGGAGCTCTGCATACAAGCAGGAAAAAGGTAGTGGAATGGGTGGAAAAGTGTATTGCCATGTAACAGCCTTTCAAAGTCATCTCCCCATCAAGACTAGCTTGGAAAAGTTTTCCTGCCTGTACACCTGTGTGATATATTTTGGTCATAAAACCACAAATAATCCAGATAAGGCAAAGGTAAAGGAACTCAGTGCAGAGTGCCAGTGATCAGAAACAAAGCAACTGCTGGCAGAGAAGAGGCTTGGGAGTGAACTTTTCTTCCCACCGCATTCACAGACCCACAACCTCATTGATGCTGAATCAAAAGCTGCGGCTCCTCTAATGAAGCTCTCAAATCGCTTGCATAAAAATATGGTATGGATGTGGCTATCTCTTTCTATAAACACAGTTTAGTAATCTAATGTGCAGACCTCTAATACTTGCTCAGGCTTGTTCTTTGAATAGTCACTGCTTGCTCTCTCAGCTCACTTGCAATTACAACCCTGTTATCAAGCTATGCCATCACCTTATAATTACTGAAAGAGGGAAGCTGTGAGACGACATAAACAGAAGACAATGGAACAGAACAGCACAGTAAGTGGAGCTTCCACATAAACAACCATTTAGGCCTGAGGGGCATTTATGTATCCTTCAGAGGGGAGCTGGGGATATACAGGAATGATCAGGTGGAAAAACATATACATATATCTGGTCAAGAACACAACTCCATACAACAACATCTTGGCAGTCTTAACTCTTCGTGCTCAAATTCAAACTTCTTTTTTTTTAATGAAAAAAACAAAGAAGGTTCTTAGTTCCTCGTGTTCCTCTGCATATATACATAGTCCAAATCACAGCCCAGCCCCATACTTCTAAAAACAGCAAAATCAGTCACTCCTCTTTCCTTTGTCCATTGTCATTACCATGCACATATTCTGAATTACCACTGTGAGTAATACTATAAAGGCTAATCTATAAATCCTGAGAAATTTAGTTTTCCACTAACTGTAAGAAAACATTCATTTACCATCGGACAGCATAAAGATCAGTCACTCACACCAGTATATCGAGGGTGTGGGTCTTTCTAGGAGGTAGAAAGAAACCAATGGCTAAGCACAAAGTTGCTGATCAGGATTAGTCTAGAAGAGCAGAAAGGCTGGATGGAGGCCACACATGTACCATAAGAGGGCTTGTCAGACTGTTGTGTGGCTCAGAAGATAAATGCAGACATGAGTGCAATGCAAACCACTAAGAAACAGACTGAGCAGACACGTTGGAGGGAGGCTGGAATTAATCTGTGACAGCAAGATATGTACTAATAAAGACTTCAGGAATGGTTTCTTCCAACTGCTAAGGAGTAATTTGATGACAACTCATTTGTTTTGCTGATTGTCCTTTCAAACAGTCTCAGGTTCACACTGGAATACTATCTTGCCCAAAATCTCAGTGTGATTTTTTTCCTCTTAAAATGACCTTTTATTTTAAGAAACAAACTCAACATACAGCTCTCTGTGGAGTAAGCTGTTCACCCAAAAAAGACATGTTCTTGAAAATATTCTTCTTAGAAGAAAAAGCAACCTGTTTCAATGAAATGTTTCTCTAACTATCCTTATTTTTTAACAAAGGATAGTCAACTCCCTCACATATTTATTTAGCTGCCTCTTCAGTCTCTGAAGCCTTGTAAAGGCTCTACTCTTCAGCTACTTTGACTGCTGCCTTATTCTCCATCTGTTTATCATTCTTTGTATGCAGCAGTTCCGCTTGAGTTCCTTAATAAATTACTACTAGATTCCTAATTTTTAGATTATGTCTGTTCTTTTCTGAACTCCCACTCACTAGTGTCTATACAAATCGTCTTACCATGTCAAGTCTGCAGAATATAAAAGAATCAGCCAGGTAGACAAGAAATCCCCTTTGTATAAAAGCAGAGCAGGCATGAACCTCTGAGGAAGTATGTAAAGAAGCCCTGTCAGATTAGTGTGGTCCCAATGAAATGTCTAGTTACTGCATAAGATTTTAAATTAAAATTAAAGTGTGTGTGTTTAAAAAATAATAATAAGGTATCACAAGAAAAAAACTTCCCTATTGCAGTATGCTCAGACTTACAACAGCTTGTATTCTTGAAAGTCTAAGCTGATGGAGGCTACACCTGGGACCGGGAGGAGTAGGAACACTACACTTGCACTGTTTCTAATATGATTTTCTAATATGATCTACTGCTGCTTGTTATCAGAGGCAGGGCTATGTTCGTGACCATGACCTGACTGGCTACCAGCTGTACCCAGCTACTATCCCAAAACAAAGTACACGGGGCAGAGTAGATGACAAAATGTACTGTTGGTTCTTCAGCACCACCTCACTCCCTGGCTGCCCCTCCTGAGATACTTGAAGATGGCAGAAGTAAGGTTGTGAGTTGACTCTTAAGTACAGAACAGATGTACCATGAGCCATGCCGAGAAAATCAGTGTCCAATCTGACCCTGAGCCTCCAATTACACCTTCCACGGGCAGTCAGGAATTCCCAGTAGGGGAAGGTAGCAGCTGCAAAGAGAGCAGGGATTCTTGCAGTGCACACATATAACCCTAAAAATCAAATCACAAACCAGAAGAGGCAAAAGGTTATTTGAAAAACCCTCCTTCCAGCCCAAAGACGTACTAAATGCCCTACCTATCCAATTGTTCACTGGTCCACAAACTTTAGAGAACCATCTATGCTCACCAAGCAAAGGGATAATTGAGACTAACAGAGGGAATCCTACCACATTACAAATAAACCAGACAGAGGCTGTACCCTCAACTCACAGAAGTGGGTTGAGGAGGCTCAATTCCTACTGCAAAGCAATAATGTTTGAACTTCCCTCTCTGCTCTCCATAAAACCTAAAATGTTCTCCAGTGTTCTTAACCTTTCCCAACGGTGTTTCACCTAAGACAGAACTAAAGGTTTGCAACTCAGAAACCAAGAATTATTAAACATAGAGACTCCATCTCTGCCTCACAAACTCCCTAAACTGCAACTCAGAAGTAACAAGAAGCTAGTGGAGAAATATATTTTTCATCAAATCTCCTATCTTTCTTGAGCATCGTCTTCATTCTCACTGATAGACAGGAAAACCAGCCAAATACACATTTGACTTGACTTGTTTCTACATTTCATGTACAACCCTCTCCTGAATTCTTCCAAGTCTCAGGAATGTTCACTGTTTTGTGACCTGCCTGATTGTTCTTTTTCTTCTCAGCAGCCTGACAGGTGAAGGAAAAATAATACCAATCCTGTGATACTGTGAAAGGCTTGCAGAGCTTGGTAACACACCTCTTCCATAAGGATGATGAAGGTGGCATTCTGCCCCTGCTCTGTGACCAACTTTCCATCAGCGGTGAGGATGTGCAGTCCTTGAGGTGCTTTTCCAGGGCATTTCTCCACCTTGGCCATATACTTCTCTCGCAAGCCATCTGTGCAGTTGTTAGACACAATCCTTCGGTACCTGGGGAGCAGTAACAAAAGGAGATTGGGCTCAAGCAGTGGGTGGAAAATTTTCTTTGTTAAGTTTTATTTCCCCATATTAATGCATGCATTTTCTCAAAGGCTAACTGCCTGCATGATTCCATCACTGAAAGGAAGAATCAAAGAAATCTAATATTTTTTTAAATTGGAGAAAGCCAAACAAATCACGATTCAACCTTCTCCAGAGATTCTCAGCAGCATCAGTGAGAAAACAGACAGACATTGTGGAAGTCAATTACTCTGTGCTGTTGAAAGGCAAAGAATTCCCCCAACTCGCTATGCCTGCAGGATTGCCCCCTGCATCCCAGATTTTTATTACATTGTGTCTGCCTCTACTCTGCTAGAAGGCACTTGGAATAATCTGGCAAGGGCTTTGTCCAGTTCAATTTTAAAGTGTTTCAAGGATTTTTTTTTTCCTCTTGGCTCTGCTTGGAAGAGATTAGCAAACTTGCAAGACACATGGCTATTCCCAGTGTTGTTGAGAGGAATTAACCCTTTCTAGTAATTTCACACTAAAGTACAGGGTTGGTTAAGAAGATCCAGAGTCCAGCTGTTGCATTCTTGTCCCTCTGTTAAGAAGGCTACAAGCAATCACATTGGCCAGGGTTCCTGTAATTACATCTCACATTTATAGCAACTCTTAAACTGAGGGGTGGTAAGGGGGATATTATCTCTGAAGCAAAATGAATCCAAACTCACAGCAGCCCCACTTTCTTCAGCCACAAATGACCCTGTCATAATAAATGAGCGTTCAGGACCCATGATTCAGAAGCAGCCCTGAAAAATCTTCAGGACCTGCAGTGCCTGAGAAGGAACATCGCATTTTGCATCATCAAGTACAACCACCATTTCAGAGAATCCCCCGCACAACAGAATAGCATTGGCAAAATGATACTACCATAATAAACCAACACTTGCCATCTGTTCTGGGTAAAACCAAGAGAAACCAGCACATGTAGCTTGTGTGAAATCTCAAGGCACTGTATACACAAAGTGAAAATGGCAGGACGGGGGAAAATTCATGAGGCTAAAAATTGCTCATTGGAGCCTCCCCAGAAGCTGCTATAAATAAGATCTTTAAGATAGAATGAGGTCCAATCAGAAACAGTGGGAAACACCTTGAACCTGCCCTTTTAAATGTTCAGCTGCCTCTCAGATACACCTTCTTGATTCGTGTTTTAATTTTGCAGCAAAGAGGAGCTCCAAGTCTAGGCTCCAGAGATCATACATCACTTGATAGCAATACAATATCTACATGTCATTTATGCTAATGTGCTTCTCCCTGTCTCTGAGGAATGAGGCAATGTTCCATACAGCTGCTGCTGCAAACATTACCTCACGAATAAGACTGGAAAAGAGCCAGGTGGGATGCAGAGGAAAAGACCATCCAGGTTCTCTTGTCTACCAAAACCAGACAGTTGGAAAGGTTCGCTTACCCAGTGCTGTTCAAGTAGCTTTGACCAATACTGCAATCCTTGGACAGGGAAGATGGGCTGAACCAGAAGGCTGGGACACACTGATTGTTGCTGTGCCTCTCATAGCCATAGTCACTATGGAAACAATAAGTCATGAGTGCACACGTGTACCCATTCATTGGATTTAGCTCACTTTTCGGTGATGTTTTTATTCCCCAGTACATGTGTTGGTGGCTCTCTTCTAGATGGCATGACCTTGTGGATTAGGCTCATTCAGAGACAAAGTGCTTGATTAGTTTGAGGTGCATGAACAGTTCACAGAAGGTGTGAGAGACCTGACAGCACCAGAATTTCCAGTCTTACAGAGCACTGGAGGACTTGCGTTTCATTTGGTAACAAAACACGGGCAGAAATTCAGAAAGAAAATTATATTGTTAATTTCTTTTCATTCTTTTGCTTTGCTTGCTTTTTGCAGTCGTTGCTTTCAGAATAATCTAGACTAATTCCAAGATCTAATGACACTTTTTCCACAAGGAAGCACTTAGGAACGTAAAACAGTAGGAACACTTCCTGAACAACTAGCTTGTGTGTGTACACAGACATGTATGTTAATGGCCTCCCTGCTCTTTGACCAAGCTATGATTGGCCTGAAAGAAAGACACAGTTTTGTTTTGTTCTTTTTCCCACCACTAAATTAAAAATTACTGCCAATTTGGTAAACTAAGGATTACATGATATTATGTCAAACACGGAAGGTAATCCAGAGTACCGATGCTTCTTTAGAGCACCAGAGAGTGAAAACACACATAATTGTATCTCAGACTTTTTTTTTTATAGATGCCTTTGCATGCCAATATTATGATGAAGCAATAGGATTAATTCAAAGCTTTCCAAAAGTTTTAACAGGCTCTCACTCAGGTTTGTATGTATATCCCTTATTGGCAGGATAGATTCAAGGGGCAAATAAAAAGGGAATCTGGATTGTTGCCCAAAGCAGGTTAAAAATGCCAACAAATTAAACCTTTGTGTAAACAGAGATACTGCGGTAGCCACTGCCTTGAAAACACTCTCTGCCCTTTAGGACACTCTGAGCTTTATCTTTTCACCTATTCGGTGTCTGAATTGCCGGCAAGAAAGTCTCCAGGAAGACCTTTGGTAAGACAAAATTGTGCTATGTCCCCAGTGACCCCAGCTGCTACTTTCTTTTTTTGGAGGGCAAAAAATCTGCAAGCTACTTTAAAAGGTTCAGAGATTCCCTAATGCTCTTTCCCTCAACATTCAATTTAATCATTCTCAGTGGGTCCGACCTGCACAGTCAAAAATGCCTGGCAGTGACTTGGTAATTAAAAATATTCAGGAGAGCTGTACTTTGCCCTAAAGAAGAAAAGAGCTGCATAAATATTTAATAAAATTAAAGACAACATTGCTGTATGCCCTCAAGGTTCTGTGCTTGTTCATTAACTTCTGGTAAATGTATATTAAAACCTCACATGCTGCCCACCTTCCTTCTCATAAGCCCCAGGGTTTGCATAAGTTAAGGAAATAATCAAGTCCAGCTGCTGTGCTGTCTTTCTCAGAAAAACTATCTTGACAGAGTAAATAAGGAAGCAAGGGGAAGGAAAATAAAGATCGGTGAGCATTTTAATAACACTTCTGAGTTCCTTCTGCCATTCTCTGTCCCAAAAAAAAACAAAAAAAAAGACCAAGATTTTCTATTTAAAATGACTGAGGGTTTCCAGAATCACCTCAATCTTAACTTGTGAACAGTTGTCGAATTGGGGTCCTGGATTATGTTTTATGCCCCTGAAATTCATATCAGCCTTATATCTAACAGCAGGAAACTGGTATCACTGCAACAAGGGCTCTGTGACCAAAGGAGAGGGAGCACAGTTGTCACAGCTTGCTCTGTAGAGCTCCCACAGACATTTGTTCTGTCGGCGCAGCTCTCAAAAGACAGGTGCAATCAAACGTAGTAGGGTGGGATGCTCTGTGACCAGAACAAACCTCCCAACCTACTTACTGGAGAAGTGTGGAGGCAATGTTTTGGGACCTGCTGTTCAGGGTACACACACAACCCCAGCTGCCAACCTTCCTCCTTTCTCTGAATCTCCATGGGACATGCTCAGTTCACGCACCAGAGGCAGGCCAGAATCCTGCCAGAAAAGCCTGAGTGGACATCTTTCCTTTTCAAAAGCACCAACTGAAAGAATAGGAGCTGTCTCTCCAACTATAGATACGTACACTGGGGACATATCTTCATAAGCTCACTTTCTAGAGCCTTCTCCTAGTCAGCAAAAATGTGTTTTTCAGCATCTCCCATTCTCATGCGGACATCCAAAAGAAGGCAGATGAATCATATCCTAGAATAATGTGCATCTTGCCATGGTCTAAAGAACTGCCTCGTCCTTTAGAAGTCAGAAGTCAGAGCCCATGAGTCCACCTTTCTTCCTTTTTGAAAATCACCTTTAAGATAACTGAAGCTTAGCACTCCATTTACAGCACTACTCCTTTTTTTTCTTTTTTTTTTTCAAACTACCTTCTTCCAATTAGCCCTGCAGACTAGCATCAAATCTCACCCTTAAATTGAAGCTGGTTCTTCTGATTTTCCATTACCAGCTGTAACAATTCTACAATTGGAAGCCAGTTAACGATTCCATTGGCAGTGCAGAATCTGAAACAAAAGCCAGCTTGCTGTCCTCTAACTGCATTTCCTCTGCAGGACTGACAAGGTTAACAGCAATATTCTCTCATGTTACTGGGAAACTTAAGCGAAAATGATACTGTACATATGCAAGGAGCAGGTCAATTAAATGAAAAGGTGCATTCTGATGCAAACCCTTTTCAAGGCAGAACAGCACTTAAGGCCAATTTAGCTAGTGCAGTTTTCCACTTACAGCTTAGAAAAGACAAGCTTCACTGTGAAATTATAAAGCTGGTGAGGCACAAAGCCGGGGAAAAAAAAAAAAAAAGAGCAAAGACACAAGCATCTCTGGAGATCAGTTCTTGGCGCAGCTCAGAGGCATATGCCAATGCCAAGGGCAGACATTGCAGGGCAAAATACTTTGTTCATCCTGCAAGTTCCCATGATGAGAACAAAGGGGAAAGATCTCCCGAGTCAAGCTCAGGAATCCCAGATGTAATTTTGGCATTAGGAATAAATTAAGCATCCATCCAGATAAGATGAAAATCTCTGCTCTATATCCCTAAACATCCTGTAGAGCCGAAGTACTCCAATATTTAAGAAAACACTTTGGTCTATATTTTTATTCATTTTTGCAGTATATCAGCGTGTCCATGATCTGAAAAGACCCATGAGTCTTGGCTAGTCTGGATCCAAATAAGTGTGCAGATCTCATGCTTCACAACTCTTAATGCAGGATTCAAAGGCAAGTGAAGTTTTCATGAATCACACTGATACTGCATCAGTCACTGATCCTGATAACCTCCTATAAAAATGAAAACCAGTTTTCTCAGCTGATCTTTTCTCAGGGTATTTTCAACCTCATTTAAACGTCATCCTGATCATTCAGGCTCAAACATCACAGCTACTGACAGTCTTAAATCTTTGAAGTATTGTCTATCATGGGTTCCCCATAGGAACTCCTTTTTCAGAGATCCTGGGCTGTTATGCATTCCCCTAACTCCTGCCCCTGAGAGTACAAGAAATATCAAACAGTGGTTCATTCTTTCTCCATTTTTATTTTTAAACTGCTTTCAAAATGACCTTAAAGCAGTTTAGAAATTATGGCCAATGAAGTTGGAAACACCAATATTTATGCAAAGCAAGTGGCTACATCTGACAAGGGTGGGCTGCACAGACATGTTAAAGAATCATTGTCAGAGATTTCTCAATAAAACACCGAGAAAAAGCAGTAAATGGTTCCCTGGAATTCAAAGGAATAATAATCTAAAAAGTGTATGTTTTGCTAGTATGCTCCCTAGGTATTCAGTGACCTTTGAAGTGAGGACAGAGAAATTCCCTTTTTCTCCTGTAAAGGACATGCTTTGGACCAAAGAGAAAAGTCCTAGCTGTCACTCTTCAAAAATGATGGACATTAAAATGTCAATCAATACTTGCATTTTTTTACTTTTGAATTCCAGGCTTGGATTTCAAGCCTCCCCTGCAAACGACATGGACACCTCCCTCACATTACAGGTATGAGGATCACAGTTGTGCTATACGGTACACTCACAACCATGAAGCTGCGTAAGACCCGGTTTCCCCACACTTTTTTTTTTTGTCCAAGGCAGTAGCTCAACCACTGCCAATGCTACAAAAAAAAGCCCTGCAAAATTTACCAGAGTCACATACTCACCACTCAAAGTCTCCTTGACCACAGACACACGGTTCAGATACCACTGTTCGGGAATAGTCCCGACCTAGGGAACACTGGGCTCCGGGCTTGCGTTTTTTATAGATCTTCCTCTCTCCCATGACACAAGGTTCCCCCTTTGACAGTCAAAGAAGAAAGAAGAGAAAGAAAATCAGAGAGCTGTAGTGGCATCCAGGCCCTAAACCATGCATTTTGTCAAAAGACGCAAAAGACAATGAAAGCATACAATTACCACATGGAAAGTTGGGAGCTAAGAGTCTAGTCCCCTTCTGTGGCTTTGCAGACTCAAAGGCATTTTGGGAGGACCCATGAGTGCACTGCGTTCAGCACCGAGTTGGGATGCTAGCCACAATGTGCCCAAAATGGCTGGGTACCCAAGTCATTGCCAGCACCTGGTTACATCATATTTCAGAAGGCATCTGTCAGTGTCTCTAGTCCTATGAATTATCCTGAAAAGGCAATGGGGACATACCCCAAGGTTTCTTCCACATCAGACAACATCAACTGCAGGAAAAACTGCCCAAGTCTAAAGCCCGGGGTAGGCACAAATTACCCTTTCCTTTTCCTGATAGACCTGGCTTTGTTATGGACCTCAAATAATTTTGATGGCATGTTATGTCTGGCTTTTTTTGCACACAAAGGTTTTCAAGAGTGTTACTAGGAGTAGCTAATATAAAATAAATGTTTGACATTTTGGTGAGTTGTTATAAACAGAATTTTCTTTGAGCCAGAAATAATTTGTCTGCATAAAAATAAGAAAAGAAGACAAGTCCTAATTGAAATACTTCTTTTCCATTAATAGCAATTCCCAAGATGGCTGCCTGGTTACACACGTCTTCCCTTTTCTTTCATTTAAATTACTTTCATTTATTCTCTTCTATGATTTTAGTCATCTGATACATCCTTGCCTAATTAATGCTCATTTCTAATTCATGGATTTATTCAGGTAAATCACAGTGCCAATAGTTCTGGCTACAGTTCAGTTCCCCTGCAGGGAGTGGGACATCATACTGGTGGCCAGTAACCCATAAGTAATCTTCAGAGAGTACTGAGCTCCCTCAGTTCTAGTGGCTTCAGGACCTAAATATATCCACTGTGAAAATAAGCCAGAATGTATGAAAAAGAAAGCGTGTATCCTTGAATAAAATGAAATAATTTGGTCTTCTCTGGTGTCTTCTATTGAAGGACTCCCCAGAGTTTTACAGACACCTGCAGTACCTGAAGGATGAATAAATGTTTTTATTTTCATTTCTGAGTATGGGAAATAGAGGCAAAGTGAAATAAAATTATTTTCCTGAGTCACTGACAGAGCCACAAAGAGTTCAATGCCTCCTACAATTCAATCACAAGGTGAGGTTTTACATTGCCCTGAGCATTGAGGGCGAAAAGATCCAGCTGTTAAAATGGAATATTTTCACACAAAGAGAAGTTAACAATCTTCCTAACTTGCCTGGAGAAGACTGGCCCCATATTTATTCATGCATATGCTTCAGGGGAAATAAAGCATCAACAGGTTAGAATGGTGGCTTGATGGATGCAAAAATAACAAGTGTATTCTTACCTGGCATTACAGAATATCTGAAAAGGAGTCCCCCTCATCCCCTCCCTACACAGTCCAAGTACCTGATTGTGCAAATGCCAGGTTTGGTAGTCATCTTTGTTACACCTCCGGCTGAAAATAGACTTGTAGTCCACTTTGACCAGCTGCCATTCAGAACGGAGACTGAAGTGTCCAAAAACTCTGTACACGAGAAAGGAAAGAAGGAACCAGAGTCAGACAGGGATACGCTTCCATTAAGCAAATCATTTCTCATGAATCTCAGCTGCAGAAACCAATACACTGCCATGCAGCTTAATGTCAGAAAATGTTATTCAGTCATGTATAACACTTTCCTGATCCTGTTACATCCTAGAATTATTTAGCCCTTTCCTGATTCCTGTGCAGCTTGTGTCGGAAGGTCTTCCAAGTCTTCTGTACTTAGCACAATGGGTCATGAGTGTAACGCAAATATCTAGGTATCACTCAGAACAATAAAAAACCACTCTAGAAAGTAATGTATCTAATGCCAAGGGAGCTACTCTGATGAATATATGTTTAGGGTGTCTCAAAATCAAGCTTTTCTTAGCTTACTCAATTTCTGTACTACTGAACTTTCTGGTTGCACAAATTTACTACTTATGAATTGTAAGAGAAGCACCTGAAATAACATATTTGGGATACGGATCATAGGCAAGCAACTTGCAAAGGTGGCAGCCTCCCTTCTAACTAGTAAAAGCTGGCTGCAGCCAGTAGGAATGAAATTATACTGTCACCACTGTAAGGTTATCAGCAGAGGTTTTTCTTAATTATTTTGAGCAGATCGCACATCATCATCAGTCACTGATCACAGTCCATGGTTCACCTAGCTAAGTACTAAGTTGATTTTCAGGGTGAAAATGGCACATTTTCCCATGCAACTCCAGAAGAACACAAGGCTCATACTGAGTAAAGCTGTATGCAGGAGCAATTGGAGCTGAAGGGTCAGCACTCAGAAACGGTGGGGGAAAGGCTCAGACTGTAATTTACAACCGAGGCACAGATCTGTTACAAATGGGATCATGAAAGAGATCATGTAAAAATTAAATAGCACCAGAGGCTTCTGCCCAAGCTCGGACCTGCAGCACCATCAGCAGCAGAGTTGTTTGTTGAACACAGGTCTCTCTAATTGCCTTCCCAACTATAGAGCCCTCCTTCAAGTGTAGGGAAAGCTATATGCTTAAGTGTCTGGAAGAGAAGGACCACAACAACAAAAAGCACTGGTGATACAGATTACCACAAATACTAAGGGAATCTATATGTAGAAAGCTCATGCCATGGACAAAAAAAATAAAATAAAATAAAATAAAAAACATAGCAAATTCATGATTTAATTAAGAAATAACACCAGGTACCTAAGCAAAAAATTCCACCCATGCAGAAACACTGCATGTGTGTTACAGGGTGCTCATTTTTTGATCAAGTAACAGCCCCCTATTCCCGTGGCCAGCCATGATTTTCTCAGCAGAGAAGCTTTTCAATCAACTGCAGCTGAATTTCTAAAGAGGTGTGTAATAGGAGGAGATTAGGGCAGGGACACGGGTGACCAGACTTTAAAAGCCATGTACAACACTACAGCTTCTCATCAGCATGGGAAACACCTCAGTTCACATAAACAACAAAAGCAACAGAACACAACAATCAAGTTGATTTGTCACTGTAACAAAAATTCTTGGTCACCTTAAATGAATCTATAAAAGAACCTAAAAACTCATTCAAAATACAAGTTCCAGATTTCAAAATTCTCTATGTACTGAAACCCAAATCTTTTCTGACAGTCATACAGCAATATCATTGTATCACCATTACGGCAAAATTTACAGAGCAGAAAAAGAGTGTTTTTTTTCATTACACCAAATCTTTCACTAACTTACATTTCAACCAAGCAACTTATGAGATTAAAGTTTTTGTTTTAAATTATTCCAGACTAAAAGAGAGGGGAGAGAGATGATTTGCAAATATCCCTATGAAAATGAAATAAAATACAGAAATTCTATTGAGTTTCCCGACTGCAATCCAGACCCTACTGTGCCCCAGCATTACTCCAGCTCACCTTAATTTACACAGTAATCACTCAGTGTCGCTGGCTTTGCTCTCCCCTCACTGCTCAAACTACTCCTCTCGTACACTATAGCCTG
Source organism: Cygnus atratus (assembly GCF_013377495.2). Lineage (NCBI taxonomy): Eukaryota > Metazoa > Chordata > Aves > Anseriformes > Anatidae > Cygnus > Cygnus atratus. The sequence goes on from NC_066368.1 coordinate 12,313,471, forward strand.
CGCCAAAATTCATCTGCCTTGGGCTGTTTTTCATGAAAATTGTCTCAGCTTGCGGGTATCAGGAGAAAGTGGGGTTGTGGGTTTGCTGTGGACATCTTTCTACATTCAAGTTCTGCCTCATGGAGACAAGTTCTAAGGAGCTGACAAGGGGAAGGACACAAAACAAGAAAAAGCAGTGACAGATGTGTACACAGGTTAGAAATGGGTAGGTGGGAAGGACTTGTCTGTAGGAATGGATTTATTAGGTAGATTGTTCCTGGCTCTGGTCTGGAGAACATTTCTTACTGTAGTCCTAGGTGTAGGGTACCAGTGATAAGAAGCAACACCACATCCAGAAAAGGCTACAGAAGAAACTGCAAAACCCATTCCTCAACACAAAAGGCACATTGTGAACCAAAATCAAAGCAAAGAAACCACAGCAATATCAGGTGCCAGGGCACTTGTGAGAAGGAAAGAATGGGAAACAGAGGGGGGATGCAGGAGGTCCCAGAAACCACGCTCCAGTAGGAGTTCTAACTCCAGCCTGGCTCCCAGTTCTGCCTTGGCACTGGCTAAATCCCACCGGCTCTTATGCCACAACTGCTTTCAGTACATGGTCTTACAGGATGCTCATCTGGTCACGGCATTATTGCACTACTGGGCAGCTCTCCAATGAATCTTGTTTGTCTTGGATTTGAAGCATGACTGAAATGTCACTCCTGCAAGGCAGCAACTCAGCAGGCAGAAATCATTTAGTCCAGCAGATTTATGCCCGTTCAGGATTTGACCTGCCTGTGTATTACACAGAAAATCTAGCAAGAGGAGGGGAGAACATAATCAAACACAAACACTTGCCTGAACTCGGAAGATAACGGGGCTGGAGAAACCCAACACTTCATCAGCATCTCAAGGAAAACGTTATTTCTCAGACTGAACCTTAGCTTACTGTCCAGAAAAAGAGTAAAAAGCTTCTTTGTGCTACAAAAATCAAGCTACCAAAATCACTTGCTTTTTAAATCTATTAGAACAAGCTAAAAATCCTCTGCCATTGAAATTCTTCTATGATAATTAATGGAAAAAACGAGGTTTCCTAAGTGGAAGGCAATATATTAACATTCCAAAAGCACAGAGCATTAGCTACTCTTTAATTAAATGATTTCAAAGAAGATCTTTGTATATAATTGCTATAATTTAGATGAAACAATACTACACTAAATGTAATTAGAGGAGTGTGAACAGAGAGGAATGTTTTCCTCTGTGCTGCAGAGATGGTTCTGGGTCACCTCATTCCTAAAATGGCAACTTCCCCCCTCAGTAATAAAAAGCTTCTTGAGCCTGATCAAGCATTGCAGTGCAGCCTTCAGAGACGAGAGCTACGTATACGCAGCAGCTAGCAAGCAACTGCACCTTGTCAGCACTGCTCACTAATAATGAACGCAGCCCAGCTGCCGGTGGTACTTTTCAGATGGAGAGATCAGCCCACACAACGAAGATTACATTACGTTTTAAGATGACTCTGTAGTGGGTTTGAAACTTCTACGAGAGTAAGCAAACGAAAGAAATGGAGAGGAGTGCTGTGCTCTGGCCTCCAAACAGCTCCAAACTCTCAAACAGATTACCCTGGGAAGTGATGAAAACCCTCATCTTTTTTGGAATTAGAACTAGGCTAAACAAACCATCACATGAACAAACCTTGATGTGCAAAATCAGGTGTTGCAGTTGAAGTCTACTTTCATCAGTTTTGTGAACTACCTCACTGGATATTTTCCCACAGCGACCAAGGTGCATCCACATGTCCACCTCTACCATCTCTGTTCTAGGGCTGCCAGGCCCAACCGAGAAAGGTAGGCAGAGAGCTCAAACATTTATATTGCTGGTGTTCATCTCTCAAGAAGTGCTCAGCATTAAGTGCTTTCGGTAGGTACATCTGGATTTCTGTATCCTGCACAGCTGATCTGTGGAAGGGCTGTGAATGGCAAGACAGAAGACAGCATACAGGAGATAACCGCTTCTTGTTAGCCGAGGACAGAAAAATCTTGTGTACTCATTACCTCAGCAGTCCAACATGATTTTTCTCAGTTTTGAGCCTCTCTTAGAAACAAAACAAGACCCCAGGAGAGAGAATGAAAAAGGGCTGCCAGGAATTTATTTTTCTGTCCCAACTGGCAAGGCTTCACATAGCTTTGACGATACAATCTCATTTATTTTATCCAATTCCTATGTATCTTTGTTTCCCATTTACTTACTTTGTTCACTAAATTAGCAACTTTTTTTTTTTTCCTAAATAGAGCTAAACTATCAAGATGATACAGAGGAAAAGGGGACACAATGTACTATGAATTTTGCCTCAATAACCTTGTCTACCATGGTCTAACTGAGAGCTCTTAATTGCTCATTACAGGGGTAGAAGACAAAAGAAGGGAGCTGGTTGTTCAAGGTCCTACTCTGGGAAGTCAAAATGAAGAGAATGTTCTGATTTTTCCATTTGTAGCAGTCTGATCTGGAAGTCCTTGAGAAGCAATAAATACAAGAGCCCACATGGCATTTAGACAGTCATGTGTTTTTTTTATTTTGGTTTGGTTTTGAATAAGCTCAATTTAACAACGGTTCTCCGAACTAAGCCATGGAATGGCAATTTACTGGCTTTAGACAGGATAGATTTTGTTTTGTCCCTCAGAGTAGGCAGTTAAAACACCACATAAAATCTTAGCTAATAGGACAGCACCTTCTCAACTGGCTCTATGCACCACTCACAGTGAAACCATTGCTAGGAAACGAAAAAATGCTTCTCAATCTCTTCTTTTGAGGAAAAAAAAAAGCAAGGCTTTTATTGCCAGGGCTTGATGTCATTAATTTGCAGCAAAATTACTAGGAACCCAGAAAACAATTCTGAAATGCTTACAGATTCATGATGGAGTCATTTTGGAAAAGGTCATTGGTAACACTGCTATAATTATATCTTTCATTAATTTTTTAAATACACAATAACTTACAAATGTGGTATATACTGACTGGATAACCTTGTACTGAAACTGTTTAAAAGGCTTTTTTACACTCACACAGTATGCTCTTGATGGATTGCATTGTTTTTGCCTTATCATTCCCTGCATTGGTGATAGCTGTGCTTTTTATGCCATTCAATATTGCCCATTCCTGACAGGTCTACCGGAAACCTTGGATGATTTGAGGGTGACAAGACAACACCACATCCACCTCTAGGCCATAGCGGCAATCCTTGTCCTTGCCTAGGTATGAGAAATGGATCTTCAAGCATAGTTCCTGCATTGCTCACAGGAAAAGCATCAGCTGTATCCATCTGGATCCATCCCTGTTGGTAGTTTCAGACAAGCTGCCCAAGCACGGAAATAGAAATGTCTTCCCATGGCTAAATCAAGTTGCTTTCTATTATTTCCATAGTAAACTGTCAGGACATGATATGAAGCAAGCATGCATTAAAGCTGTCTGTATTCAGCTGGTCTGGATATAGAGGAAGGACTTCATGCTTGTAATGGGAGATAACTGTCAAGACTGGTAATGCCTTCTGTTCTCAGCTGTGCCCATCAGTGAGATGACTGAAGATACAAAGGATGGAAGCAAATGCTAAGGTCATCTTCACTACAAAAAACATCAAATATATACTCCTTTGTGAAGCATTTTTCCTTCACTGGACATCAGCAAGGTAAGGAGGATTAAAAGGTATCTCATTTTGCTACCCACAAAGTACCCTGGGGACCTCTGAAGTCAGGTTTTAACAGGGTTAGGCCCTACAGAATAGACAGTCTATGTTTGAATATCTAAAATTGAAATGAAAGCAAAAAATACACTTAATAGATAGCATCTTAATCTATAGATTAACCATACAAGGAGATAGACAACAGAAAACTAGATGGAGAGCAAGCCAAATATATGCTTTAGTTAATAATACTGAAGGAAAATATAATTGCAGTGTCATCACAAGTAGACTGCTTATTTTAGGAAAACCTGAAAGCAATCTTGTTGCTTTTTTTTTTTTTATTGTGAAAGCAAAATGCTTGCAAAGGAAGTGTCCGAGCAAGCAAAAGAAACTAGTAAAATCACCCAGAACAGTAATGTTTCAGCTGACCAGAAACCGTGCTTTTGTCACAGGAATGGAGAGAGAGAGAGAGAAAGCAAAGCAAGGTTGCCCTCTGCTTCCACTGAAAATTCTTCTTTATTTACATCTGTGCCTCTAAGGGGTAACGACAGGAGCAGTAATTTAATGGAAGGACCCACAAAGTGCTGGTAAGTACAAGCTGGAAGAACAACCTCCTGGCAGGGAAACCTTTTTTTTTTCCAGTTCCCCTCAGGGAATGAAGTTCAGGGAAACCAGGGGAAACCAAAATCATGACTGCTTGGTTTGGATTTTTGTCCCCATTAGTCAGGCTACCCTGGCCCTACATTATGTGGGACAGTGGTGAGACCATGCTAGAGAGCCTGGCTCAGTGCACGCACTTACAGAAGGACACGGTACATAAAGGTACCTCCGTCACTTGTTGACAGTTACAGGTTTTGAGGCAATAAAAGAAAATGCTGAGAATTTCACATAGCCACAAAAAAAAGAGCCCATTATGAAATCTGGATCTGAAGCCATCTGTAAGAAAGTAGCAGTAAAGCAAGACTAGCTCCTGTGTGCAGGCTGAGCTGTTAGGGCTGAAAACACACAAGCAGCAACAGAACAATTGCAAATTGTGCTGGTGGGGTTAGGTTTTATGAATGGGGAGTAAGAGATGAGCCATTTCTCCATGAATTAAACATCAATCATGACTTTAGAGAAAACCAAATGGGCTGTGTAACCTCCTGATTGTTTTTATTAAGGTTTAGATGGAATTAGCGTTAAAAGAGGTCACTAGTTACATGGAAATTGGATGGAAAGGGACTGAGACAAGGAAGCAGAATCTAATTGAGAGACACACAGATCAGCAATTAGGGAGAGTGGAAGAGGAGCCAGAGTTATCCTGTCTCATGACTGGCAAGATGATGCAGGGAGCAAGAGACTGGAAATGAAGGAAACATAAAAGATGAAATATGACACTGGAAAGGCAGACAATTGCCAACAAAAAACACTCTCTGACTTTTTTCCTAAACAATAAATAGTCTTTAAGAGCCACTTTGGAGCATTTAATTCAGTTGCTTTTGGCTGACCTGTTAACTAGGAATAGCAGCCGTAGGGCAGCTGGGTGATGATTCAGGGCTGCTGTACTTCTGTCTGTGAATGGGAAAAGAACAAGAAAAGTAGCAAACTTTCTATAAACAAAAGAATACTCTTCTTCCCAATAAAATCTGGATCTAGATTTTCAGCTGATGCAAATTAGTGCAACTTCTATGGATCATCTCAGATATAAGGCTCTGTTTTACTGCTGCTAATCAGAGGGGGAAAACTATCAGCACTTAAAACACCAGTAATATATTAAAAGCAGACAGCAGCTCCCATGGTGACAAATTTGGAAACAAATTTAAGAAAATTCTGGTCTCTGCTCTGTTTCCCAAGATAACAGGTCAGTTTTCATAGAATTGCTCACACAGATGAAATTTGAAGGAAATGGTTTATTCCCACATCCAATTGAAATTGAATGTCATGACATGCAGATTTTCCATAGAGTAGAAAATCAAAAATGTTGGCCAGATTCACTGACGAGCAATCCATGTTGAACTGCTCGTGGAAAGCCGTGCCACTGCCAGGTTCCAGGTCAGGAGGGAGAGGGGAGATGGTACAGGGGAAGAGTTTCTATGAATACAAAGAAAAAAAAAAATCCTGCAATAAAAATCCTGCAGTGCAATCACGGTAGACCTTTTTCTCTCAGCTTTGGAAAACAGTCCTGGGATTATTCATCAGCCCAATAGGCACTTCCTTCAAAGCACAAGAGGAAAACCACTACAAATGACATGGTACAACAGTTAGGAAGTAATGCCAAGTGCAATTAGCAAGTAATCTGCAGAACATATAATTATGAAGCAGGCCTACTGCTTGGGCTCGATTTCTCCATTAACCGCGCAAGGCAATGGTTGGGGAGAGTTTTTTTTTTTATTATTTTTATTTTCTAATACAAAGTGCTATCAAAATAAGAGCTTACTGAATGACAAAACAAATCTTTTGAAATCTGGTCTCCTAAAAAATTATTGCCAGTGTTCCCAAACCACTTTACATGACAATTGCTTCAAAAGAAATCCCAGCAACATGAAAGGGAGTGTAAGACACCTGGGAAGGGCAGTAGGAAAGCACGTTAATTTTTAATGCTGTTTTTTCATGTAGTGTTCTCTCTCTTCTTCGAAGTACTTACGAAAGGCAACCAATTTCTGACAGTTTTGAAACCTGAAGATGCTGCCTCAGTCTTCTAGAAAAGATACTGGCAACTATCAGCAATCCGAGCATTTCCTAACAGGTCTGTGGTCCCAACAGAGGCAGGTGTTGCCCCTTTGTGAGAAGATGGATAACACAACATGTCCAGTCATTTCAATCAGTTATCCTATGAAACAGTAGATTTTCAACAAGAGATGTCCAACACAAATGTGGGCAACATCGCATGGAACATGCAAGACCCAAACACATGCAACAGGTACTGTCTGTGGCAGTTCAGGGTGACAGACTTTGCCTGGCATAGGTTATCAGAGAGCAGAACACAAAGATTTGGAAGGGGATGTGAGCTGCACATAGCTGTGTGATGGTGTAAGAAGGTGGTTGATCAGTTTTAGTGGGGGAAATTTCACAGGTTTGGGTCAAAGGGATCACTAAACAGGGAAATCACGTACAGTGAGCATACGAGGTAAGGCTCTCCTTGGGAGCAGAGGCTTGTAGCACCACCTGAATGATGTGAAATGCTTCTAAGTACAGTAGTGCTGCTCTGGGAAGATGCTTTCTACCACTCACTGTAGCCAAACAGTGGAAAATCTGTTAAACTCTGCAGTCAAGCCAGGGTTGAGTCCTCCCAGCTCCCAGAGAAGCTGAAGAGCCATACCACCCTCTGCCCCACGCAGGATCAGGGCCAGGCTGAACAGAAAAGGTGCAGAGGCCACACGCTTTGTCAAGCCACACAAGATAAAATCAGGTAATCAGAATATGTCACGGCTTTCCCTAACACAAAAGTGAACAAGTCTGAGGAATGAGTGTATGCACAGCACCCCACCCCTGGCTGTGCAACCCAGTATTAGCATGAGCAGTCGGTACAGCACACCCCAGCTGCTGGCAGGAGGACAGTACAGGAGCTATAATCCATCTGTCCTCATTTAAAAGCGCAAGAAACAAAGTACATTAGCCTCTAGATGAGGATGTCTGGATTGCACTGTCATCAGGCAACCCTTGTCCTTTTACTTAGGGAAAAGAAATCATCTATCATGATCTGCTCATTCTCTCTCCTTCTGGCAGGACTTTTACATATTAACTTTGAAACAAAAGAGCCCAGAGGAGTTTCCAGACATCAGACCTTTTTCTAGTCCTCCTCCCTGCACATCCCTACCTTTCCATCCACCTTGTCTGAGCATTACAGACAAGGTTTAGCCCCCTTTTTATTTCTTCAGCAATCTCCTTCCTAAAGAATGGAAGAAGTCTGTAAGGTACTCACCTGGGACTTGGGAAACCTGGTTTAATGTCAAGCTCTCCCATGGCCTGCGGGGTGACTGATGACAGGCACATCCCTTGTTCTGCCTCTATTTCCCTATCTACACAATAGAACTAAAGATAACAATTTCTTTAGCAAATGTTTGATCTCCTGTCCAGAAACAGTATTTGACTCCAACGAGAGTAATGTCTGCCCTAGGAAGCCACCGCTACACAAAACATGCCCAGAGCCCAGTGCCTCCTCTGTGTGTTACGGCTTCTGCCAGGAATCTCCTGAGTACACCATGCGACTGCTGGGAACTGATCTCAGGTCACAGCCATCCTTTTCCAAAGGCCCAATAAATCACATGATGCTGTCTGAGAAAGATTACTCTAAGCAGATGTTCTCATCACCTGATTTGTCTACTCAAGTGTCACAGAAAGACCTCAGCTCACACTGAAAGTATCAGCAGCATAATCAATGCTGTGCCTCTGTGAGCTGCTCAGGTGAATTCGTGCAGCAGTCCAAAGGCTAATGAATATAGTACTCCTTTGGCAGGGAGGGAGATGGGAGAAGGAAGTGACACTGATTAATCTGTGATCGTTAATAACGTTTTTAAGTCTTGCAAACGAAGATAATGATATGGGTAATCAACTGTCTTTCTTCAGGGTATAAACTGATCATCTGCTGGGATAAAATGGGAATTCCTATAACACACGTTTTCTTGTCCATTGTAAAGTCACTTGATGACATTAGCAGATTGATCATTTTCTCGCAAAGTCACAGCTATTCATCACTTCCAGATGGTTTTGAAATTAGATTAGATGATCCAGGAGTGCAGCTCACTATAGCAAATGCCAATATCCTCTCAATCATTTTTGTTTCCTAACTTAATAACCATATTTGCAATTTTTCTTGTCAGATCAAGTTCTAAATTTTACTTTTCTTTCTGTGTGCAGTCATTATTTTCACAGAGCCATTTTAATTTCATGGATCCTATTCTGAAGAGTCCATATATAGGTTTTCACACTGCAGTTTGCACAGCTACATGAGTGAGGATAGTACAATGAACTCACAAGGACACATCAGAGTCTTGCAATAAAATTCACAGCCAATAATAAAATCGGCTGCACCACAAACAGTTATTGCAATATTCATAAAAAGAAAAAAAAAAAAAAAGAGAAAAAAAGAAAAAAGACAAGATAAGACCAGAATGCAGACAACTGTTTAAACTTCCCAGTCTTTTCTAGGTATCTTCTCAGGGTACCTAGGCAACTTGGATAAACCAAGTTTTGAAATCTTCCCTCTGATCTCTCAAAAAGACACTGTTCTGGTAGACCCTAGTAAGCACAAGCTGGATAGTCAGCTTTCAAGCCCTGCTTCCCAAAAGCAGGGAAGATAAATATGGATAGAGCTCAGCATCCTTCATCACAACAGCCCCCACATGTAATACTTTCTGGAATCCCTTCCTACTGGAAGCAGCAAGTTGGATTTATCTTTCTACAGATCTCCGACGAAATCTTCCCTCCAGATTCCCTCTTAATCAAATCCCCTGCTCAGCTCAGTAGCAACAGAAAAGGTTACAGAAGAAAGTTTGATTTTTTTCAAACAGTTTCTTTCCCTTTTTCTCAAGCAGAGTGCAGCTACAAGAGACCTGACTGATGGCATAGGAGTCTCAAGTCCTCTGCTGGGCCACAGGAATTGAGTAATGCCATGTCTATGTTTTTTTCTTTATGCATATTAGAGAAGAACCTCAATTACGTCTAGAAAGAATGATGTCTTGGTGTTTCTGCCACCCACTCACCTCTTCTCTCATTTGCCGAGATTGCTAGCAGGGGTGGCAGCTCTAACAGGGTGCCAACTCTGGAGGGTGAATCCTGGCCCAGCAAGGAGAAACCCGCCTCCTATGCCCACATCCCAGCAAAGGCACTATTTTCTACCACGTCTCTGTTTTCACCTTACTTCCCTCAGTACAACCACACAGAGGTGGCAGATCCACAACTTCCTACCCCTAAGCAAAGGGGCAGGATCATTCAAGGACATTGTGTCAGCTTGTAATTTTCTTTCCTATATCAGCTTTTAAACGTGACAGCAAGACTAGAGCGGAAGGCAATGAATGTTACTTTGCTTAAAGAGGAAAGATGATAATCACCTTATCAGAAAGTGACAGGAAAATGACTCTTGACTCCCATGTAATTTTGAACTCAGTGGGAGCTTGGACCTGGAAGCTACTGCCCCTTTCTCATACTCAATCTGCTGCACCTGGGCTGAGTGCTAATCAGAATCTGTCCGCATTGCCTTCATGCCTCTACATACTTTGCTGATGTCTTCCACAAATCAGTCAGTTCTTCAGAATAAGAGTTAACTCATGCAATTCCTGGCCACGATGCAACTGTTAAACTTTTAAAGGAATTTAGGGAAAAAATCATCAAAAAAATAGAATAAAATCATGAAAGTCAGGCATAGGATACTATGCATAGGATGCTATGTCTGATCAAGAAAGTCCCTTATTTACAAATCTCTATAAATCAGTAAAGTGTAAAAGGGAAACTTTTTTTTTTTTTTTTAATACTTTTAGCATCATCTGCTTGCCACTGTTGGATCAGGGAACTGAGCTAGAGTTACCTCTGGCCTGATTCAGTGTTGTCTGTGCTCTTCATGACCTCTTTCTCACCTCAAGAGTCTCCTGGCCTCCAGCTCACCTCCAATGTTTCATAACTGCTTAGTCATTCTGCCCCACTCTTCTGCCACCCAGTGATGCGTTGCCAGTAATTATACGGACCTCCTGGAAAAAAAAAAGTGCTCCCACTTCACCTCTGGTAAAGCTGTATGGCCATGTAAATGAGAAGGTGTTGGAAAGGGCCAGGGCTCATAACCTATTAATTTACAACCGAGAATTTTTTCTAATGTATGCATAGCCAAGGGAAGCAGTCACAGCTATGTTGGCAGACCAGTTTGTATTAAACCCTCTCAATGAAAATGTTAATACTCAATGATGCATACACAGATATATATATATATGGATCATTAAGTATATGTACATATTAACACATATTTATATACACACACATGGGTGTCTCTACATAAATATATATTGATCAGCAGAGACTAACTTAATGGTCCCCATCCATATATGAGTGTCTGCACACACACATGTATAATGAGTCTACTAGAATGATAGCAAAACCTTGCAGGACCATGAAGCAAAAAGGTTATTTCTGTTTACATAGGTTTATAGAGATGCTTAGCTCAGTAGATGAAGTGGCAGGGATAATAATTACGAGTAAGAGCTGGAACAACATAAAGACCTTCTCCGGCCCCACAAAAATATCTTGTCTCTGATTTGAATGGTATAGATTAGCAACTATTGAGAAAATACTGTTTCTGTTTGGATATTACAATCCACTAGAAGGGGAATACAACTGGATTCCTTTTCACTCGTGGACTACCTCAGGCAAGGAACATCCTGCACCTATGACTTGTCAACACAGAAATGTTATACCCAACCCATGAAAACAAAATCATTAAAAGACGTACCAGTCACCAGCAAGGGCTGCAGCACAGGAGTTAGAACACTGTACATTTAAAAAAGACTAGTGCTTTCTAGTCACTCATTGGGTCACCTAAGAATGTGCCAAATCCTTCAGCCTTATCCATTTGAGTTATTTTCATAAAAGACCCTTTGTTTTGTACAGTTGTGCCAAACACTGCAATGTACTTTAGCACACACCTGCTGAAGTGCTGTGACACTAAGGGAGCTGAACTGACCATCTTGTCAGATAAGATGGGTGTCAAAATAACTGTGAAAGGAACCACAGGAACAGATGATCAACCAGGAATGAAGAAAGGAGAGTAGATTCACCTTGCTTAGTCAGTAATTCCAAGTTAGGCTTGGAGCTCAGCTCACTTAGTCTCACGGTACTTCCCCGTGTGTCACAAATCTACATCCTGAGGTGGAGCCCACACAGCTATGTTTGTAAAGAAATTCATTCTTGCACCCTTACAGCCATATAAAATGAAAAATAAAATCATAAAACGATTCAGATTGCAACAGACCTCTGCAATCTATCTTGTAAATTCCCCCACTAAAAGCAATTCCAAATCCCACTACTCCAAACTATACTATATATTCAGAATCATATAATGCACACAAATCTGCAGATTTTACCATACTGTTCAGTTCTTTAGGACTGTTTTAAGACAAATATATACAACATGAAGCACAGGATCCCAAAGCCTAGTATGCTCCTACAGTACAATTACTGCAACTGCTCACCTAACAGCCATGAAGTGATAGAAAATTCTGTGCTAAAACTGTGGCAGCTTCCTACAACCCAGACAGCCCACTCACAGGATGTGCCATGAAATGAAAGTTGGGAATAACAGTCATTCTACTGATATACTGATTTTAATAAAATAGTATTATGATAACATTGTTAATAATGCAATATGGTCATAACAGTCGGGCTATAATGACTATTTAATACACATCCCTCTCAGGACATTATTTTTCAGTAGTAGTTGAACACAGACCACTTCGGTGCAAATCAATGGCAGAAATTTTCCCTAACTCAAATATTAGCGCAGTCTTGGCCCCTCTCTTTCTATGTCCTGCTTCTACCTTAAGAGTTCTCAACTACTCCATCCTCAGCTGGAGGATGCTGATCACAAACCATTGTGCTGCTCCCATTAGCTTCTTGAAATCATTGCAATTTCTACCCGCAAACACAAATTCTACAGAATTCCAACCACCAAAATGTTATTCCGGCTTAGAGGATGACCAGTAGCAACAAAAAGGCATTAATCTCTTCTCAGACAAAGCTACCACAAGCTCAGTATGATCCTACATTGCCCTTATATATCGGTTAGCTAAAATTTTCATTGTGAGAAATACCTAAGTGATGTGTATAGAAGTGGTTTTCAGTCACACTTTATAAATGGGCTGTTTCCTAACTCAGTTCCCTTAACACTGTGGATGGGAATTTCTCTGAATATTTACCTTAAATATCATGTGAAATTTCTTTTTATAGCTTTTACAGACTCTTAGGAATAGTTTTAAAAATTTCTAATGACGACTAATAATAATAACAATAATAATAAAATGCCTGCAAAGATTTCAAGGAAAAAACAAGTTGGCTGTCAAGAAAGCTGATTTAGCAAGATAACCTTCATTCTACAGTCCCTATTAGAAGACTATGGAAATACAATAAGAGTAACCTTAGATTTAAAATACATCTTACGCTTCAAAATAAAACTACACTGATTTATAAAGTAAACGGGTTGAATCCATAGCTACTTGAAACTGATTAGCTTCACTGATTTCAGTGAAGGTGCTGATGTGCAGATTTGAGTTCAGATCCTGCTGTGTATGTTGGGGGTTGGAAAGTGACACATCCAGCACTGCACCAAGAACGTCATTGAAAACCACCATTTTAACAAGCACAGAAAGTGAAACATCATTGCTGCATTTGGAGAAAAATGTGTAGAGTGGACAGAATGCAGATTCTAATCTTTAGTCAGGGACTGGTATGTATATTCCCAAAAAGATGTTCACAGCAGTCTTGTGAAAAGGCTCACAAGTATATCACACTGTTGTACTTTGTTCTTGAAAAAAACAGGTGCAATATTTGCTGATTGCAAAGCAGCAGACGCACAGATATATTCTTCTATGCAAACAAGTACTCCACTTTCGTGAAGAAAAAGCTGACACCAAGGCATGGTTTTAGACAAAAGGAAAAACTAACACCTCTACCAAAATTGATGCAACGTCTACTCTAATAAGAATCTGAACAATTATCTGTGACACAAACATGGAGGCTGCATTGTGCTGCCTTGGAAATTTGTGCTGCCTTGTGCTGCCTTGCTGCGTTGTGCACTGTTTGGAAAACAAACTCCAAGTCCCTTAAGGGTGTAGCTCCATAATTACTCATCCTGGCCTTCCTAGGACAGTTCAGCACAGAAGATATAAATGGCCTATACAGGAGTTAGCTACAGCTTCCTGATCCTCTGGCTGTCCAAGACTACAGCACTAAGACACTTCATCTGTCTTGGCACAGATGGCAAAAAATAAAAAATAAAACAAACAAACAAATAATAAATAAATAAATAAATAAAGCCAGCTCTAATGACCCTTTACCAGAAGAGGATTTCCCCCAGTCCTTTTCTTGCAGCTAAGGCGAGGAGCCTCCAAGCTCCCATGTAAGAAACTATTCAACTGCAGGTACAGACCACTCCTCACCACGTAGTCACTTCTGTTTGTTTAAGGCTGATGTGTCAGATTTTTGAAATGCAAACCAACACAAATCACACAACCCTGCTGGAATAAATTCAAATCACTAGCAGAAATGCCCCAGACACAACTGTTATCTGATCCAAGATTCCTTAAGAAACTGGTGACAAGCATACACAGCCATCTCCTTTCAGTCTGTCACTACCTGTGACACCAGCAATGAGAAGCACCTACGCATTTCCTGCCACATAAGCAAGCAGATGGACTGAAACCTAGAAGAAAGCATACTGGGCCTGATTCTCCTTCCTCTTGCAACTAGTGAAAATCTGGAGCACTTCACAGTGTAAGGTGCAGAAAGCAGGAAAAGCAAACCTATTATAAGATGAAAATTACACTACATTTCTCACCCCTGAGTTAGGGTAGGAACAATGCAACATCAGACATGTATCAACGTCTGATGGGATTAACCTTCTTCACAACACAGCAGATAGACTTTGAAGATGTGCCCCAGTCTAAGGACAGTGTCTTAGCCAGCTTGCTTTCTGATCCTTTTCAGAAAGCTGTTCCAGCCAGCCCAGAGAAAATACAGGTAAGAAGGTAACTCTGCAAGCAACAAAGGCAATGCATCTAGTCTCTACTTTGTTTGGAGTCCCAGAGCAGAATGCTCAGATCTGCTTTGCTCAAGAAGACAGATGACTTTCTGAGATTCCTTTGAAAAGTTCCCTCTCTCCCTTCACTGTTAAACTCAGATCCTGGCCTGCTCTTGGGCAAGGATTACTTCACCAGTTCCATCACCCTTACCCAGTGTTACATCACTCTTAGGAGGCGGCTTCAGTGTCAGCTCAGGCTCTTCTTTCCACTGTATGGGTAGATCATAGCACACTACACCTCAGTTGTTCTGAGCTCAACTCTGCATATGCACACTGAGAACACCTTTAGCTTGAGCTAAGACCAGATGTACAACACACAATGCAGATAGCAAGCAATGAGGTTGAGGAATATTCATACTCAGCAGCAATATCAAAAGACACTCAAGCAGCACAACTGGCGCAAGCACAAAACTGACATTAGGTGCAACCAAACAGGTCGCTGGCCTCTGAAGAGCACTGCAGTCCCTGGGCCATCAGCTCCAAGGAACGCAATGTCTTTGCAAGAAGGAACCTCTGGACTTAATTATTCCAACCTCCTATTCCAAGAGAGACTGTCACCACCTACATATCAGGGCAGACACATCTTAATCTAGCAAGGCTTGAAAACATCTAGGGGTGATGATACCACTGCTCCTCTGTAGCCTGACCAGGGCTATATCATCCCCTGGAGCAGTAGCTTGTCCTACAATCCCATCTAAACTCACAAGTCAGATCTTGGGATCATCTCTCCTTGTTATAGCCCCCTGCTACTACTGGGAAGAGTTTTGCTGCATCACCTGTTTGCACAGACACTCCATCTGGGTCTGTGACCATCAGCATAAAACACAGAATACCACCATGCATTCATGCAACACTGCATGTGTAGACACACAATGTTACACTGCACTGCAAGAGGCCCACCATGCACCGGGGGATCTCCATGCACTCCTTCTACCACCACATTTTAAGAAAGTTAAGAGCTGATATACTTACGTCATTATCTGGGTCTCTATGCCAGAATCTACAAGGGATCCATCCACAAAAAGCGGTGTTGATGTGAAGCCATATTTACTCCAAGATCTTCCCTCATCAAAACTCACCCTGGGATAAAAGCAGACAAGATTTATACATATAAAAAAGACTTACTCCAGAGCAACTGCAGCAGTTAAATGTTGGCTAAGGTTTGCAAGATCCAGTTGCTAGATTTACAGACAGGCACCAATCTTTGCCATCTCCTAACCCACTAATTCATATTCTTAGTGTATTTTGAAAGATCAAAACCTTAGAAACTATAAACACCTGCAATAAGGACATGGATATACTTGATCCAGCTGTACATCAGACCTCACGGGATGAAGGGGCATTGCCAAGTCCCGTTTCTGGATCAAAAGAGCACCTGGCATGAAGCAGTGCTCAGAGCATAAGCAACCCTGCTCTGAATGCAAGAAAGTTGCTGTCAACACCACAGGATGTTTCAAACCATGTGTGTATCAATGCCATATGGCATTAGCTACAATCTTTCTATCCCCGTTAATACTTGTTGCCATCCATCTCAGCAGCTGCTTCTGTTTTACAGTAAGGTGGAGGAAGGAGGCCAAACTGAGCCACAGTCAGTGGCTAGTCTGGTGTGCTTTGCCTTTTACAGTTGTAAAGAAAAACTACGCACTGGTTAAAACTAAAGCATTTCCCTTCTTAGAGGCTAAGAGTGTTCACATTGTCAGTGACAAGCCAGGGTAATTCAGTAGTTTTTGATCATCTGCCCCTACCTACAATCATCCCTGTCCCCACAAAGGTGCCTGGTGCCCTGGGCCAGGGCTGCCTTGCTCCCTGGCTGGGGCAGTGGGACAGGCCCCAGCTGTGAGGCCTTGCCCTGCTGTCCCCTTGGCTCCTGGCTTCCCAGCCCCCAGGGAGCCACCAGCCCTCATGTCACCCTGACAGACTGTGTCCAAGGGTGCAGGGAACAGGCAGAGGAGGGTATGCACACCCAGCTGCCATTATAGCAGGAAAGACACGTAACCTCTGCACTGTCAGCCTGAGAGTCCGCATCAAGCTCCCAGAGCTGCTGCCCACCAACAATTCTAAGTGATGAAGTTTCTCTCTGCCCGCAGATTTCACACAAGTGCTCTCACATAATTTCTGCCCAGAATTTCAGCTCCAAGTTCTACCACTGAAGGAAGAACAAACAGAGAAGCACAAAGGTTTCTTGGCTCTGGAATTACTTAATCCTCTCCCAGCAGGGTCATTTAAGAGTTCTCTCTAATTCTGTGAGGTGCCTGGGCTGTAAAAGCTGACATAACCCAAAAGGACATTACCAGAGAGACAATCATGGCATAAACTTGTTCTCTAAACAGCAGGAAACACTTCTCGTTTTAAAGTGAGTGTAAAAGAGAACTTTGACTTATTTTCCAGGCGAGGAAAGCTTGGGAGTGTGTGCATGTGTGTGTTCATGCATGTACACATGCACCTGAGCAGCTGAATTTGCCCAAGGGGGTCCTGTTGGAAACTGAATCCTCCCCACTCCAAGGAGGTAGCATCAGGGACACAGAGATGACACCTAAGGACTAGGAAGTCAGTGCAATATGCATTACAAACAACGGATTACAATAACCTGAGCTCTCTAATGGGAAAATCCAAGGTTTGCATGCACCATTTCCTAAATATCTGCCTCTAGTAGTAGTGCCTAGGGAAACCTTCACCCGATTCACAACACACATCTGCCAGAAAAGGAAGCTGACTACAGAACAAAGACAGAAAGCTGGAAGAACAACAGCATACAAAAAGCTTATCTGCCCCAAATCTATTTTTAAATGTATGTATCTTCCTGTACACCTGTGCATTTGTATGCTGTTCTGCTTGCATGCTTATCTACCTAAACAACGTTTCAATTTCTGGGGAACAGCATGCTTCATTAGGTTAGCTAAAGTTCTCTCAGCTTTTCAATTATCCACCCCTCTTTTCTCCAGGATGAAACTTATTGTACAATGTCTCTGCCTGAGAACTAATAGATATACACGTACCCTTTAATCTATTCCACTCCTGCCCATAAAACAGGTGCCTACTGAGACAATATGAAGCAAATTCCAAAGCCCCTAAGGGTACAATTTTGGAAGAAACCTGTTGGAGCTTATTGATAACAGCTCTAAATCACTCCTCATTTAATGGAGTGGGTGGGGCGCTCGTAGTACTGCACATGCAATTTCTTGAGACTTGGTGGAAAGGGAGAATATCTGAAAGAAACCTTTCCAAAGCAGACAAAGGTGAACTGGGTTCTCAGCTCCTATGGAAAGTCGACCCGTGACCAAATCTTTCCTGAAATCTAAGTACATGCACTTGGATATAGCGTATTGTTAGGTCCAAAGAGCCTCCACAAGGAAAGACACGATTAAAACAGTTACACCTGGGTTAAAGAATATAGCCATAAATGGTTAATACATGACTTACAGCTCTTTCAAAAACTGGCTCACCTTTCACTCTTCCAGAGCTCAACTTGCCACAGTCTGATGCACCTACTGCTGGTGACTCCTACCCTTGGCTAACACACACCTCTCCTGCCTTGGATCATACTTGGCTTGGTTTAAAGACTTGGGCATGGTCCTCTTGGTCTCCTCTTTCCTGTGGGAACTTCAGGTATGGTCATGACTACCAAGTTACCTAGCACAGGCAAATGTTTCTAAGTCACACAAAAACACACGCTAACTACAGGCTGAAAGATCCTAAGCAGAAAGTAGCTGGAGCATCATCACGGGTCTACCCTGTTACTACTTTCCTGTGTGTCCCAATTACAGGAGGCTGTTGACAAGAGGGTTGCAGCCTAAACTGACCCCTGGCCTTGACTCTGTATGGCTGTTCATATAACATGACTGCAACATAATCACTTATCATAAAACAAACCTGGAATCCTTTAGAAGACAGTAACGTTTAGCAACATAACTCCACCATCCTTATCAGCATTTATTGCCCTCTCCTCTCCCTCCATTTATCTGTCTTACCAGATTAATGCTACTGCAAGCAAAAAGCAGAAGTGAGGGACAACTCTTCTCAGAAATACCTGAAGCACAGACTGCTCCTTACTCAGTATATATGTATCTGTTAGCAGAAAGAAACCCCACCTGAAGCATTGTAGTACATTACTAGTGCAAAAAAAAATATTAATAAATGTAACTATGTACATAGCCATTATATTTTTATAATGGTGCAATAATCACTGTGTTAATCATTAGAAACAAAGAAAAGGTAAAATGCAGATAAGAATGATCTCAATTGCTCATTTAGAGTGCAGACACTAGATGTTGACCAGCTGACACAAGACATTAGCACCGCTGTCAGCTTACCCGCATCACGAAAGCTTCTCAAAGTAATAAGTTTCCTTACCACAAGTGCCTGATGGGCACTGACGTTTGTTTCAGGGCCACTAGTGCCCCTCCCCAGTCCAGAAACCACACGTTGTATTCCTCCTCGAAGATCTGCAAGCACAACAAGTACTGCATGAATGCTCTACTCCACTGGGAAAGGAAGGCTAAGAGAAGGAATAATAGTAAAATGCTCCATGCTTTTCTTCTCTCTGCAAAACATACCTGTCTCCAGGAATTCCCACCGTCAGAAGAGATGAACATGCCAATATCAGTGTAGGAAAGCTCAGGGCCAATATTACCTGCAACAAAAGTAAGGGGCAAAAGTTCTTGTGTGAACACAGAACTTTTTCCAGGAAACCAAAAGTACTTGGCCTGACCCAGTGCTTTTCTGCTGTTCTTTATTCTATTCTTACCTAAAAACAACACCACAGTTAGGTGTCAAGATTCAGTTACAAAGATGAAACCAGTATCAATTTGAAAATCGACACTGGTGAGAAAAAGAATTACCAGCTTACTTTCCCAACAGACTGCATTGCTCATAATTGCAACCCACTAAAGGCAGGCTTATTCTAGACCTACACATTTGAAAAACTGTATATGAAACCATATATCCATTTGGTGCACGCACAAATCATCAAAACTGCAGCAGAATAGTGGCCACGGTCCCTAGCCATTAGATATTCCATTGCACACACATCTTTCTCTGAACTTCCAGTTGTCATGCTCTGGCTGGCAAGTTGGATCTTTGTGATCTGCCAGTCTTTGTCATGAGTAATTACCTCTGTCTCTTCTTTTCATGTAAAGGAGAACATCCAAAGGCAAGTTAGTCGCACAAACCCAGTTTAAAGGTGAAACCCAAGCACCACTGAAGCTCATGATTAGGGGGCTAGAAAGCCTATTTGAGATTCTGTCAAAATGCTCAAAAACTTAACTGATCTCAGAACCTGCAGTCAAACAAGCAAAGCTTCTTCCTGAGTCTACTAATGTTTTGGAATTAATGAGGACTGTGATGTAATGAAATATTAGCTCTCTTTAAAGGCATCTTGTTTGTTCAGCTCTGAAACTCACCTGGGGACAGAAGTAGTGCAGACAATTAAGCTGGGTCAAATGACTTAGCAGAGAGGTAGAGACCATATTGAGCATTATTCTAGACAATATCGATTGTTCTCATTGACCTAACAAATTGTGAGCCTCAACTTACAGCCCTTTGGAGTGAGCTACTCTGCCTTCATCATGTGTTAGGAAATGGATGCGGCACACATCAAAGCAGTGCAAAGGTCACACATCAGCCTGAACTGTATATACAAACAGCACAGCAGAACACCATTTGGAGACACCACCTCTGAGCTTGGAACAGCTATCAAAGGTCTCTCATCTGAGACAGCAGACAGAACAGTGACACATCTTAATCACGTAATTATGAATTTCTACTAAATCCCCAGCTCTCTAGAACCTCTGAGCATATAACAATAGTAGAAGAGCAATGTCCTATACCTGAAAAACTTGCACATGTTTTGAGCAGACCTTATTAGCTTACTCCCCAAGTTACCCCGAGGTCAGCATCTTTCTTCTGTTTCCAAAGCTAAAATGCCTACAAGCACCAGGTTCACTGAACAGTATAGGTCTGTCCTAAGCTAATTAACTCTGACTTTCCTGCTTCCCAAAGCACCCAATGGCTTAGGGAAAAGCTACCTGTTTTTCCTGCTGATCTGTCAAAAATACCTTCAATCAATGCTAGGTGGGATTCTGGTGGTAGGAAAGTCTGTCCCATAGGAAGCAGGCAGAGGTAGCACTGACATACTCTATTAGAAGATCTCCCAGTGATAATGGCCCACAACCACTATATTGCTGCTGAGCCTGTGATTTCTTTATTCCAAGTCCATTTTTTACACAGTGAGCCACTCTTACACCTTCCAAGTAAGATTGTTTTTAAAACAGGTGTAATTTCCATGGAAGGAGGGAGAACTAATATTTTTTCTTCAAAAAAAAAGCAAAGGGAGAGGTGACACTCTTACACATCTGTAGCATCAACAAGAGCGTAATAAAAACACCCCAGTGAAAATGTTAATTGAATTTCTGACATTTAATGCTGGAAAATGAGAAATTAAAACCCAGATGGAAGTTGACACACTCCTGTCAGCATTATGGAATAGAACTAGGCACATTGTTGTGACAACTCTTTTTCCAAAAATAAAACATCTGGCTCAGGGAGACAGGACAGCTCAATAAAGACTTATCCATCAGTGTTCAGGATATAGAAACACCACACCGTCCACCTACCTAACCTTCCCTCCCTCACACCAGCAAGAGTAACAAAACTGTTTTAGAGGAAGGTACAAGGAAATCCCGCCTGTTTTTCTGTGTAAAGCTGTTCCGAGATTTTCTTCATTCTTTCCATCTAAGCTTCGTTCAGCTATAAGGATTCAAACCCACACCAAATATACTAACTCCCAAGCAAGTGAAGAGGATTTTGATATTAAAATATAATTCTTCCATTAGCAAGAATCTAACCTCTGCCCTCCTATTGAGTCTGAGTTTCACTTCATTGCTGGAAATGCACCACTGTAAATCAAAGAGCAAGATCGCTCAACAGAGGTTTTGAGCAGCCCATGCCTGTGAGAATAAGTTGCAATGCTTATCCTGGAACACATTTGCCAACATGGTGAGACACTCCTGTTGTCGTGAAACTGGTTAGTGGAAACAGATGTGTATATTCCCAACAGGCTAAGCTTTTTATTGTACAAAGCAATAAGGCAGAAATGATATTCTGCCTCTTAAAGGTTAATTGTTAGACTGGGAAAGCATTCATCCCATGCACTGGCAGCTTGAAAAGAACCTCATTTACTAACAATTTAGATCAGTGCCTAGAATCTCACTGTCCTGCTGCCTCTGCTTCCTAAAAGGTTAAAGAAAAAAAGTCTCTGCAATCACAGCATCATGGCTAGGGCTTGCTCCTACACATCCATCTAGCAAGTGTGACCTGCCAGGAGTGATGACTCCACTTGGCTAAGCATAAGAAGATCTGTGGGTTTAAAACAAATTATCTCACCCTGTTTGGCCTGGATCAGTGAACTGGAAATCACACAGTGTTTCCCTTGTTGAGCTATAAATGTCATGAAGGGAACCTGTGTTTCAGGTTCTGGCTTAGTCAGGCAGACACATGGAAGTACAGAAGAACATGAGAATGGAAACGGCTGGAAGAAACAGTGCAAATTCATAAAGGCAGCATGCTAACATGACACAATTGCAAGCCACTTGAATTAAAGAATTAAGAATTAAACTGCCAGAGAGAACTAGAGTTAAAATGAGCCTTGGAAAGAATGGTTAAGCTACTTGAACGTATTTGAATGTATGTAGGAGCCTCTCTGTGAAAAGGCACCCTCTGCTTCAGAGACCAGCTTTCAATAGCACCGGCCATTCAGAAAGCACTTTGTTGTCCCCGCAGCTCCCACAGAGCTGTGGGAGCTCTGAGGATGGGTGGTAGCTCTATCCATCCTGATTAGGTTGTGTGCTGTGTGCAGGCAATGGAGGACAAAAGCGTCTCTGACGGTTGTCAGATTAATTACAGCGGGTCATCCACTGCCACCATGCCAGTATTGTAGCAGGTTGTCATGAAAGCATTGCAACCTGCCAGAACACCATTTTGCAGAATGTCCCACAGCACCAATGACCCATGCAGTCATGATGAAGTGCTACCAGTCTTGGAGCAACACAGTGTAGAAAGTAGGTACCATGCACAAGACGTGCATTCACGAAGTCCAGGCTTCACCCAACAGGCTTTGTTAAAACTCTGTTGCTCAAAAGGTGGAACATAGCAATACTGCCTGGGAGCATAGCCATAAATACAGTCCTTATTCTTATTCATGCTAACTCCAGCAAATTGGTAGACCTACATCAGTGGTTGTAATGATGTCAAGAGAGAGAAGTTAATAATGCCTATTGGTAATGATCCCATGCACATTTGGGCTCAGACCTGCAGATGGGTGATTGCATAGCAACAAATACCTGGCAGACATCATCTTTTTTGAAGTAAGAGACCACATGCCTTCTCCTAGTCCATAACACATGAGAGTTAATTAGCTTAGCACTTGGCGAAACAGAGCTGAAGACTTTTACACTAACAGAAAACATTTTATACACACTCAGGCTCCAGGTGAAGCATGGGTGAGTGCTGAGAAGCACTTAGGTTCTTACCTGTTGCCACCAGCAGCCCAGGGGCTGTCTCCTTGCTGGAAATGCTTCCTGAAGTATATGGATTCTCTGAGAGCTGCAGGTGTAAGTGCAACGAGCAAAAGGGCTGTTGACGGGAAACAAACGGAAGTCAGAAGTTTCAATACACAATAAGTCAAGCAACAGAGGAATCCCTGGTGATTGCAGACAGATGCTCTGATCCTTCTGAAAATGACCCCTCTCCTTTTAACACTGTTGCAAATAGAAGCATATATTCAGTTTCTGAATAAGCAACATAAAAGTAGCTGAGAGCAGGAGAAACAGAAATGCTGCATTACAAGAGAGCATATCTGCATTTGTTTTTACCAACAATATGATCTAGAGCACTTCCTCTTAGTAACTTTCATATTCTAATGTAAGTTCAATAAAAAAGGTCAAGCAAGATGGCAAGAATTTTCTTTTTGCATAGCTTCATAGATTTTAAAGGAAATCTACTCAACTTGCTTAACATCTAGCAAGTCAGGAGAAAAAAATGGGGAAAAAGTAACCAGTAAAAGTTCAGGGGGACACCACTCCTTTGAAACACAGGGGCTACAACCTACTGTAAAATGCCTGTTCACTGTATGTTGTTGAATTATGTTGCAAGCCCAACCTAAAGTTCTCATCCATAAACTGTGCCCCACTTTGGAGCACCTGATTTTGCAAATCTCTGACTGGTAAGAATCCCTCCTACCCAGCCGTATGTGAAGTTTTGTCAACCCGGAGAGTAACGTAAGAGACACTAAAGGAGTCAATTGTGCTTTAGAAAGGTCTGCCACTCACCAGCTGGCAAACCACAGGATCCCCTCTTAGACTGGTGGCCGGTGCCTGCAGCAAACGCCAGTCTCTGCCCTTGTTGTAGGTAATGAAAGTCTTGATTTGGTCATCTATCTTTTTGTTAGCCAGGAATATGCCTTTGATCCCTGCTACCTAGGAAAAATGGAGAGAGATGAAAAAAATACATCGGAAAAACAAGCCAAAGGAAAGGCCCATCTGAGCACTCTCAGCAGTGGACGCTCTCTGCAAAAGCAATGGTCATCTCAGTCCAGCCTTAGAAGACTGTGAATGGCATTACAAATATATCACGATGCTGCCTGCACAACTGAAAGACCTTGTGCAGTCCCTCTCTTTAGAAGAAAAAAACAAGGATGTTCACAGAGCAAATCCCTAGCAAACAGTCCAATTCTAGATTTTCCTGAGTGGTTGCAGACAGGCCCATCATGGCCTTGAAGGGACAGCATGCACATTAGCTTTATAAGCCCAGGGATGTGGGCTGCCCCATTCCCTCCCCAGACTTCCATAACACAGGAAACAGCAGGTACACCAGAAGCAGCATGGAATCTTTTTGTTTTGGTCTTTTTCTTCTTTTACACAAAAGATAGAAATCCTGAATATACTGAAACATTGATGTTTTGCAAACTTGATTTCTTCACGCTCCTCCATTCCCAAATTCTGTCAAAATCAACCCAGTTGTTCCAAATGTTTTGATTTTTGTTGGCAGAACCAATTCCAACAGAATATGGTCCTGCCAAGATGTCCCCAAGCAGATTTCGTGTTTAATCTGGTCTCTGTTGCACAGCTGTCTAAGTGAGACAGAAAGAAGGAACTTGCTGCAAATCTGGAACTTCCAGGCAGCAGCCAGGATGAAAATCCTTCTGGTTCTAAAGTTCCCTGAGTGACACTACCCTTTGAATGATCCCATGAAAATCTCTATTGGCATTTAACAGCGAAGACTGATACACAGCTGCAGAGCACAGACTTTGCCCAGGAATGACAAATAATGCATGTTTACTTCAGCTGGTTCATCACATTACAGATTTATTTATTTTTTTCAGAGGCAGGTAAATATATTTAAGGAGATGAATGTAATATGTAAAGCCTGTTCTTCATATTGATCCATGTGTTATTTGTGAGTTTTCTCTCACTGCCTCAAACCACTTGGATTTTTAGAAACAAATTGATGATGTTGTTAAATTGTCATTATTCAGGCTGAAATAAATGTATAATTCTAACTTCTATATGAAACTGGAAACATATTTATTTGTGTTATAGTAGAACTTCCCCAAGTCAGTCTGCAACTACTATTAGTATTACCAAGTAGTTACTATTGCTGCTACTTGCTGGCAAAGTGCTGAGACCTGAGCCTCAGCAGATCTTCCAGGCAACAAGATATCGACCCACCAAAGCCAGAATGCTTTGAAGAAACCAGGAACTGGAACAACTACTACTGTTCTTGGCCAAGGCTGAAAGGCCTAGCAGAAGAAGGAGAACAGAAGATTACAAAGGGTAGAAGCTTTCCATTTGTTATATCTGGGCAAATGACACCTGTAAACTTTTGCTTACAATTCATGAACTGCACAATGCTTACAAAGGTAGAATTCATATTCCCTACCTGTGAGTAGGTATCTCTAGCTGTCCAAGAGGAAATCCCCTATTTCAAGACCTTTACACATCCACATTAGAAGGAGAGAGATAATGTTTTCCCTTTTGGAAATGTCACACAGCATAACTAGTCATTGACTTGAAAACAACCAGATATCACACCAGTAGCAGAATGCTCTGCATCTACCCCCACATGAGTCTGCTCAGCATCAAATCCAGTAAATGCCTCTGGGCCAAACGGGGATCTTGAAATCGGGGTAAGAGATTTACACTTGCTTGAACTAGCAAGCAGTGGCTGTTCTTGTAGGGTGACCTTTACTACATACCTCATAAAGGTCGATGATGATATTCCCTTCCAGTCCTCTACTGCTTTTCACATTTTCCAAGGCCAGGGTGAAGTAAACCCCTCGGGTGTCTGAGATATACAGGTTGTATGTATCGTTCTGGTTCCACTCTTGAACAGCTGCAAACACCTGATTCTCAACTGTGCTGATAATATGCATGTCCTGTTAAAAGAAGACGAAAGGCCTATTACTAGGATCTCTATATTTCTTCACCCTTTGGGACATGTAGTAATTACCATGACTTATGAAAGAATGGAGAGGGAGCATGAATTATAGGTATGTTAAACAATTTTCTGTTAGAGCGAGCCAATAAATTACCACCATTGTGACTTTTCTGCATTTCTATCTTTTAATGACCACCAGCTGGGCAAAGGGTTTTTGCTTTCTTCATTTTTGGTAGCTTCAAGGAATTTCATTCAGCTTCATTTTTTATTTATAAATTTGAAAGCGAGTTTTATCACTCATGGAAGATTCACAGCCTTGGAGCCTGGAGTCTTCTCATAGTCACTAGCTCTGGTGTAGCACCAGGCTAAACCAGTGACAATTTCCATTCACATGCTGAACTAAGAGGCTGTGCTTCCAACAGGTAAACGACCCGTTTCAAGAAACAAGAAGTGAGTTCACATATCTTTGAAGCTGAGGCATAAAGATTAGTTTGAGCTAATGCTGGTAGTGATTTTTAATAAGATACTTTTCTATTAACAGTTTGTTCAATACAGGCTATCAAATAATCTACCCACCAACCTTTTCCGGAATCCTGCTTGTGACAAAGACATGAAGGTTGAGCAAGGGTTTCTCCATTTAATTTTAATATCAAAGAGATTTGACAGTGCACTTCCTCAGTATTTCCTTAAAGCAGGTTCATGACCTGGAAATGATTTCCAGGGTAGTGACGAGTATTGAAGTACTTCATCCTTGCCACCCTTGTTGAACAAACTCTGGATCAACTATAAGCAAAAGTACTGCAGTTATGTGGGGCTTTATTTATCTCTTTCTACCTATTCAAAGTCTCCCCGAGATGCCAAGGAACCTTGATTATTTTCTTGCACTGTTTCTGCATCAAGAAACCTTGCTTCTGGAAGTCTCCCAAAGGACAGAGAGACTCATTTGGGGTAAGAGTATGTGGGAGAAAATCAGCTTAACATTCCTACCCTGCCTAGGATGTAACCTAACCTTCCATGTGAGTTATCTAGATGAACAGTAGGGGTAGAGTAGATAGGAGACTTAACATAGCCTATCAGTATGGAATGTGGAGTTTTCCCACTTTTCCCACTAAGTGCAGCCTGTGGGAGATTTGCCATTTCCATCAATGAAAGGAGACTAAACCAGAATGTTTGGTTCCTGCCCAACAGTTCTAATTCTTTGAAGATTAAGCACATATCCAACCTAGTCCAGCAGTGTGACAATAAAGCAAATCACCCAATGACTTCAATCTGTTTTAACCAGTTGCAGTGGAAATATTGCATTACTCTATTGCCAGCCTCACATATGTACAACTCCAGCAGAATTCATTAATGTACGGCTGACAAGATAGTTATTACCATACAGCAAAATGTTCTGTTAACTAGGGACAACATAAACAAGACTCTTTTACATGGCTAAAAGACTTCACCAAGAAACTTTGCTTTAAATAGTTTAGATATTTTTTTTAAATGACAAAAGCAACCCTGATTTTATACTATGCATCAGTTCCAAACCAGGGACACTGACAAAACCATCTCGCAGCGGGCCAGCAAGCTACAACTGCATCAGTCAATAAAGCAGGACAATCACAGGGCACTCATTCTCTCCATCCACTTGTCTCCATCACTTGAACGATGGGCAGCTTTCAGTGCTTCATAAGGTGGGGGCCTAAGTACTGCTTTTTTTCCTGAAAAATGGCAGCAGTGTTTCTCATAAGTCAGTGCATGGTCAGACACTGTGAATCCCACACCACGAAGAAAAAAATATATATATATATGCTACACAAGTGTCAATACAACATGAACTGTCATCAACCCAAATGTGAAGAAGTTGAGGTGCAACACCAGGAGTTCAAGACAGATTTCTCACAACTATTAAAAGTTTGCAGCCACAAATTAAAGCAAGCATCCCATATCTGCTAGACTGTAGATATGCCACAGGCAAACAGAAAGCTATATCCAGCCCACCACGCAAATCTGCCCAACAATTTTACAATTATCCCACAATAATTTTCACTTGTGGAAAGAAGTAAAGAGGAAGGCCATTACTGCTGATTATCAGTCCCATACAACAGTAGCCTCAGTAGCCATTCTGTGGCTACAAAGACCAGGAGCAGTTTGAGCTGCTCATCAGGCTACCCAGAAACTTGTATTCAGCCAAGGCACTGTAAAGGTTGGTCCCTTCTGTTCTGCACAATCCTAAACAATGACTGCACTAGGGAATTTTACTCCAATACCAGGGACACATCCTCCTTGCTGAAGCTTGACGCATTTGATCTGGTAGATAGCTAAGACCTAAGTGAGGAAAGCCACACACAGTTGTATGAGAAGTACTAGCTTCCCTCTCTCTCAGCTTTGCTGGTCAGCATTAATCTTAGGCACTGCCATCCCAGTTGTCTCCTAAGCAGCATCATACAGTGGTTCTGTTTGTCCAAAGCATCACTAAGGCACAACTTCTAGGGAGCCATCTACACCTCTATGACTTGTTGACAATGTCCAGCCATAAGATAGGGACAGTGGAGCTGACATCCTGTGCTTCTCTCACTGTATGGAGACTGCAGGAGAACTCAGCATCATAAGTATTCTCCAGAACCCCCGATGTCATGGCAAGGCTCATCAGAGAAATCTTCAGTAGAGAACAGAACAAGACTGGGCAAAGGTGTTACACAGCAGATCCGTCAAGGATGTGAGAAACAATCTGCAGCCAGTAACATAGGCTCAGGCAAGGATCTCAGTGAAGCAGCATTTTTATTTGGTTGGTTCTATGTTTTCTGAGGTACTTCTTCATTCCCATTTGCTCTTTACAGAGGAAAAAGAAGGCTGCTCTTTCTCACTGCTCACTGATCAAAAGCAGTGAGAGATACAGATCCCAACCTCGTATTTAAGAAAGATCATTCAGGTAGCACAACAAATGAAGCTCCCCACAGAGGAACTCCACTGAGGTGCTTCATCACTGGGAAGGCTGTACTATTCAAGATATTAGATATCTGTGTTCATAAATGGTGCACTCACCTTAGGAAGAGAGTATTTGGGCAATTTGATCTGCGCAAAAGGCTCCCGTCTGTATGACACATAGTAATTTGCTCTTCCACCAGTTGTCACCTGTGGAAATATCAAAGAAAGTGAGTGATGGCCCTTCTGAGACACCCTATGCTGACACCTTTAAGAAGGTTTGATAACTTTTTTTTTTTTTTCCAGATATCTTTTCTGTGACCTGCACAGATGTCGCTGAAAGCCTCTGTGTAACTCCATCAAAGAAATCCCAGACTTGGGAGGGCTAGAGCATTATTTACTTAAGCTGTGCTATTGTACTCTCCACTCTGTCTCTTATGCTTTGATTCCAGCATGATTTTAGCATTAGGTATCTCATAAAAAAGGAAGAAGTGAGTACAAAGTGGAATAAAGGAGAAGATCTGGTTTTCACCACACCATTCCAACACAGCTACCTTGGACAAGTAATTTAAAGTCTCTGTGCTTCCGTTTCTCTTCCATAAGAAGGAGATAACCTCTCTTCTCTGCTGCTTCACAGCTTTGCCTGTTTATACCTTGGAGCCATAATTGTCTTCCAACAACCCTTTGCAGTGACTGACATGAAAGAAGCACACTAGCATTATTTAATGCAAACAGTAAATGCAATGAGCTTTCTCTTGGAAAGCTGGAGCTAAGCTCTTAGGTGCTCTTTGTCACTATAAAGCTCGTTTCCTTGAAATCACACCATCTCTGAATGAGGGTGTGGGGATAAGTGCTAGACATCCAAATCTGTGCTTTTATGGAGTGAATGAGCTGTAAAGACTACATATAAATGCCACACATTGATTAGATCTAGCCCTGATAATTTGCAATATATGGGATTTCGAACCTGTCACTAGTCTTAGTCTTGCTGTGGGTGTTCTTTCTGGGACCATTCTAGGCCTGGCTACAATGAGGCTTACATAGTTGAATTTCCTATATTCTGCTGTTTTGGCAAGCTTGCAGGTTCGGAGATAGAACAATATATACAGCACTTCTCTATTATACGGATTTGTTGGCTTCTTAAGTTTCCAATAAAGCTAACAGAAAGGTCCTAGATTCTCTCCTAGATATACTCCCTTTTATCTGACAGCGATATTTCAGAACGAACTTACATGTAATACTGCTCTAACATCAATTATATTCTCAGTAATGATATCACCTCTAGATGGTAGCATTCTTCCCTAGAGAAGGTGTCATTTGAAGGACATGACATTAACGGTCATGAAATTTGATATCTAATCAACTCAAGATAAGGCTTTTCTATTGACAGCTTGAAGAACTGGAAAGAAAGAAGGGTTAGAAATAGGACAGGCTTCTGCACTAAGACTTCTCTTTCTGCTTGTTTGACATTTTTACTTGTAATGATATTACAGTACCATTTAGTGCTCCCTAAATAAAATAAATAAAAAAACAACCATTATACCATACACCACATAAGAAGGCAGAAAAACAGCCCATATCATAGTGAGCTGGAACTGTACCGACAACATATAGCTAAAGTCAAGGGGAAACAGACACAAAAACCAAAAGCAATTTGCTTAGTCTCAAAACAAGCCAGTGGCAGAGACAGACAAACAAGAGTCACTTGACTCACTCTAGGCAAAGCTCACTGTGCGCTGGCCCAGTAGCATTTCTGAGCCTTGCTCTTCAGGTGCGAGGATGGTAAAAGGGCTGTGAGTGTTATTTCAGAAGGATATCTTTCCCATCTAATATTACCACATCAAAGTGAAGTTTTCACAGCAAAGCACATACTACACAGTTGATACACAATCAGTCCAACTCAAAAGCAAAAAATCATTTTTTTTCAGTAATTGTATCAATCAACTGTAAAAACAATGCCCGAAGTATCCCTCACTTCTAAGTCGTGCTATGTGAACAGCTCAGGGAATATTTAAATATTCCCTATTCTCTTGGTGATATTTCTGACCTCTAGTGGAAGAGCCAAATTCTCAACTGGTATAACTCTGCCACATACACTCATTTTACACCATTCATGATTTCAACATCAGCTCTTTATCTGTAGCAGAGTACAGACTTAATTACTGTGTCCGGTGACTACTTGGCTAGGTCCCTGGGTTCAATATGCATCTGATGGACTTAGACACGGGCATTTACTCTTCTTTAACGTAATAAAATTACCTTAAATGCTGTGATGATCAATTAACATAGGAAACAGCCCACAGTCTTCAAGCTAATCAAATGAAAACATGGCGGAAGAAATATCAACATGTGACCAATTCCCGCCTGTGCCAAGCCAAGTTCTATTCTAAGTCTGTCACACAAAAAAGTTCTATTCTAAGTCTGTCACACAAAAAAAGATTTTACATAGTTAAAAAAATTATGCCACTGCAAAACGTAACTGTTTTTTCTTCTTAAGACAGAAAGGTGAAATTCAAACATGATTCAAGTTCACTGTGCATTAGATAAACTCCCTTTCAGTCCTCCACCTGGCACTAGGTCACCTTGACAAAGGTTTAGAAGCAAAAGTCCTTGTGTCCTGTGGTCTTTCTGAGCCAGTTAGTTTGAAGCCACCCACAAATTCTGTTGGCAAAAGTTGTGTGAAGCTTACCTCAGCCAGGACCTCATCTGGCATGAGTTACACATCCATGGTTATAACTGTTCTAAAAATAATGATCAAGCCTTCTATAAAGTTTTGGCAAGCACTGTGGTACAGAATGAATTTTGGAAGGCCCATCTTAATTTATTTTGATGAACTTTTCTTTTTCCTACAAGCAAACTCTCCAACATTGTAAATCCCAGAGATTATGATACTGTTTTCCCCTCTAATGCCTCCTTTTAGTTCACATTTGATGACTGTCACCCAATTATTTGCTGTGAGCTCATCTGTCATGTTCAGTACAGAATTAGCTGGGTTTGTCTTTTTTCCTCCTCCTTTACTAATGACTGGCTTGTTAATCTGTTTTTCTGGATTTCTATTTTATGTGTTTAACTGGGCTTCTGGCCCATGGAAATGATTCATTTGGACAAATGTGTTTGCCATTAAACACATTTGTCTTTCCTAACCTATGTTTTCTTCCTTCCTCCACTCATGATCATGATCTTCTTTAATACTTGTGTTATTTTTTTTTTTTTTACAAGGTGAAAATCTGGCCTCACATCAATCAAGACTTAAAGAAACATGAGAAGTTTCTCTTTAAAAGCCCTGAGAGTTTCAATATGCTAGCTCGTCACGCATGCTGACCTACAAAAGGACAGATTACACCAAACATAGAAGACAACAGAAGTATTTTCATAAGGCTGTGGAAATGGTAGAAAATATATCATGGAATCCATTCATCTCCATAATTTCTGAGACATGCCTAGAAACACATGATTCTTTAAGAGCAGGTTTGGGTTCTGTTTAACCAAAAAACCCCACATCTATCATCCAAAAAAGATTGAAAGGCAAGCAGAAGGAGTTATAAGGAGTTATGATGTCCCAGAATGTAAAGACACCCACAATGATGTCAGAAACTGCAGATCACAGTGCACCAGGCTTCCACCTCATCTCCCTGGCTAACTGATGCTGGCACCCATAATTCCCGAAGTAAATCAGGTATTGCTGTAACCAACACAAAACTACTAAATCTCCAAAATGACTCTGGGCTAAGCAAGACCTCACCTGCCTCCTGCTGCTCAAAGACCTCACAGAAAGGCTAAAGGTACATGTGTTGATGCAGACGCTCATGCACCATGTATTAGAAGCACAGCCTTGGTACAGACACAATAACAGTGTGCAGCTAGCACATGATTTCTAAGCTAATGGCTGAAAGAGAACAGAGGACTTTTCTACATCGCTTATCAGCCTGGGTGGTTTACAAGGATAACAAGCACTTGCCCTGCACAGTTACTGGAACAGGACATCTGCTTTTCACATTGTTTATAACGTTCAAAGGAAAAGAGAATTGGTAATAGCACAGCTCAACCCACAATCATTAGACATGTTTAGACTTTGTAATTCCTGTAATTTACCTCCCACTTCAAGCACTGTAAATGGCAACTCAGTCAATTTAAAGAACCTAATTTAAAATTTCCTTATTGACAGTACGTCTTTGGATGTTATTTCCAATAAACTCCCCACTTTTTGATGAGATGGGCTTTCTTTGCTTGTCAAGTTCCCTCCCTCCCAGTAACATGAAATGAGTTGGTAGGAGTGAAAACTTGAGAAACACTATATCGGTAACGTAATGACACCCTTGATTTGTGTTTTACACCTCCACAGAGTGTCATGGCATCCTTCCTCACTGTTTTAACCTTAGTTACCCTTTCTCCTTCTCGAGGGCATAGCATCCCCTATATCGATTTGTGGATTAAAGCATGGAGGAATTATGACATTAGGCAGACAAGCTACTATGCTTGCTCCTTAGCGAGTGAATTTGCTGTTTTTCAGAGCTGGCTGCTGTCTGAGCCTCGTACAGGTTTGCCAGCATGAGGAGTGAAAAGTCACGTCTCCTCTCCCAAGCCTAAGCCTGTTCTCAGTCACAAGAGATTCAGGAGATACAGTGAGCTGGTCAGAGGGAGAATCCACCTGCATTAGCCTAATGTAATGCTCTTCTTTCTTGATTTCTCAGCATGGCCAGGACAATCACCTTCCAGATATTTCTGTGTACTGAGGTTCTCCAATGCCCAAACATAAACCACACCATCTAGCCTGAATTATCTCCCTGTGGCTTTTGTTAATGTCATCCCTTTTGCACATTCATTAAGGCATTACACAATGACAATGATCTGAATGTGAGGAGATACAACTCTATGCTGCAGAGACGTGTATTAGTGCTTCCACGAGCTAAGCACCCTCAAGCTGCCTGCTAAATTCAGTAGGCTTTGAAAGCATGCCACATTTTAGAGTGTCAGACCCATCACTGAGAATTTGCTAAGACAAAGCTGCATTTATTTTACTGTCCCTGTTCACTTCCCTCAGAGCTATGATGGCAAAGCAATAGGATGGTGTAATTTTGAGAGAAAATACTAGATTTGTTTTAAAAGCAACTCCTGCAGAAAACGTGCACAGTTACACCAAAACATGAGCCATGTTAGAGCTGCAAATGCACGCTACCCATACAGAAACCAACTTAAGAGAGGTGGATAATTATACACTTTAAATCTCGTGAGGGATTTCAGAGGAAACATATGAGCCTGCCAAGGTAATCCTTTACATCTCCAGATTCAGACACCGCTGATAAATCATACAAGATGTGGGAAGGGAAGAGAGCGATAAAAAAAAAGTACAGTACAAAAAGCCCTAGGAACAAAATAAATGTAAATAAATAAATAAATAAAGGAAAGAAAAATGATAATCAATTTTTATCAACAGATGTTTAGCTTCATGTTCCAACTCTGATAACATTTGGCACAGAAAAGATGAAATAGTGCTAGAAATGGATGAAAAAACACACAGCAGTGAATAGGAAAGTAGCCAACTACTTACTGCCTATCTTGCTTTAAGAAGACTTTTAACTAACACCTGGGTTGCATTTTCTTTCATCTGTATGGATTAATTTCCCCCACTGGAGAGCTGTCCAGCATTCTGAACAGGGGCAAGAGACATTTTAAATAGGGGCAAGAGAAGATCAGCTGTAGCAGGCATTATTCACCAGTTAAACAGGTGTAATGATGTTCATCATTTAAACGTCTTCATCCTATCAGTTTCATAATAAGCTTTTAATGATTTCTTCAATAAAAGACTCAAAGACCAAACCCTACAAGTTGGAGAGTGCTCCATTGTCCCGCCAAGCCGTTCTCTCTACCATCGATTGCAAAGATAAAAATCAATTGGAGCTAAGCAGGGTGAAGTTAAAAATAAATTGCACAGATTGATTTCTGTTAAGACCTTTGGCTCCTAGTTAAAAAATGGAGGAAAAAAATATATATTTGAACATAGTGTATTTAGCTTCTACAGAAATCACGAGAAGGCTCTAGACTGGGAAATCAAAGTTTAATTTCCTCCCTATCTCATTTCACTGCGAGGTTTCACATTAAAGTAAATAAATAAATAAATAAATAAATTTCCTTTCTTTATTCTTGGGGAAGTTTACTACTTAAGTTATTAAACCGACAGCTTGAGAGCTGAAGTTGAGTATCCATATGAATTGGTATAATCTCAGCTGTGGCTGCTGGTTGATGTCTACTCACCTGACAACTATATTCGATTCAGCAAAGCACACTCATTTAGCCCAGCTTGAAATACTTGATAAACTTGAAATATGCACTCATGTCCTACTAAATGTTGGCACTTCTAAGTTTGACTAAATAACCACAGTTACAAGCAATAATATAGTAATAAACTATTTCTCTGAGCTAAGCTCAAACATATATATATAGCTTATAGAATAATTAGGAACTTCTTTTTCTCCATAAACCTTTAAAGAGAAATGAAATGTGCTCCCACCCCAGTTCTAAAGCTATAAATAATGAATATTTTTCTTTTTTACAGAGCCTGGAAATCATACGTTCTCATAAAGATATCAAATTCGATAAAAATAGAATTTGATTCAGATTTAAAAAAAAAAAAAGCAGCAGCAGCATTTTTTACAAAAGCCATTTTCCATCATATCACTTCAACTAAGATTTTTGGACACACATTGATGAGATTCCAAGCATCCAGAAAAGGTAATATTATTGATAATAGGTGCCCTAAGAAGCTATCAGTAATTAAGTAATTATGGGCACATGCTGACATCAGTGTGTTTAAGGGGACTTTCTGATGCAAAAGAAGACTGAATTGCTTCAACAGCTTTTGGCAAAAGCGGTTGGTCCCATGAGCCAGAGGAATTATTTAGATGTGCATTGTGAGAGTTACACTTAGCTGCTCTACACAAGAACATCTAGGGAAATTCTGGGTTTGCTTGTTCTCGCTCATCCTAGTGAGCAGGCTGAGATACTGCCCTGCCGTACACTTCTCTGAAGTGAGCAAAACTCTAAGTGTAAAATTACTTCAGATGATGACATTTTGACAAACTTCTCACTTTCCACATGGAATTCCTGCTGTCTAGAATAACTGCAGCTGCTCCCACACTGCTGCATGTGCAAGCTGTGAGTGATCACCATCCTCTGCTTCTTAGCATCCACACTGCCAATCCTATCTCATTCAGGAGGACTTTTAACAACAGCCAAGACCCTCTCTTCCCTGCTCACCTCACACTTCTGCCTTCATTATGTCATCCTCAGAAGAAAGGCAACCACCAGAGCAGCTTAGCTATTTGAGAACGGGACCTTCATATGTCCCATGACAACCTACACCAGAGGAATCAGGAGTCAAGAGAGAGTGGTGCAGCTCCTGGGGTTCCCAGGATGCTGAGCTACAAATGAAATGACATAGAAAGCTGCCAAGAAATCTTCACAAGAGGGGAAATAGCAGAAGGAGCCAGGGAAGGGACAACAGCAGTGATTAATATGTCGATGCCTTGGTACCTGAGAACCAGGAACACAAGACCCTCTTAAGAATTTCAGCCTACAGTTAAACACCTTCATAAATTATGTTACATTTTGTAATGGGAGTGGAAAGGGGAAGAGGCCCCCATGTTCTCCCTCTTTAAAGGCCTTGGGAAGCGATAATGAAATGCCTCTCAGCATACCTCTCTGGTTAATGGTGCAAGCAACTTCCCATTAAAAGTGGAAATGGAGCAGATCCTGAAGTGAACAGGGCCTTTTTCAACCAGGGCTTGCAGGTGTCGTTTCTTGTCCCTACAAGGTGACACCACAAGCCTTTAGCCCTAAAGACAGACCTAAGAGTGTCCATCTCAAAAGGCATTCATTTGTTTGGCCTTCTAGAGAAAACAGGCATCACCCCCAAATTCAAACCAGGCATCAGCTTCTTCTAAATCTCAGAAGAGCCTGCTGTGCCCAGGAGCTCTGCCAGTGCCATGGAAAGTGCTGAAAGTCTGAGCTACATTTCAGATCCACTTCAGCTGCAGATGGTACGGATTCCCTGTACCATCTCAGAGAAAAATAAAGACATAAAAAACAATCATGATAGGTATTGATTGCCCATCCACACATCTCTCTACTGACTTACAGCCAGTCCAAATCAAATGGTTCAAAGTTACCCTGAGGGTCTCTGAGCACTGACAGAGACAGAAACTTCAGGGAGGAATAGGGACAGTGTTAACTGAATGTTGAGCTAGACTGGTATGACCGCTGGGAGGAAAGCCACACACTGAAGAGTTTACACAAGGAAAACACAACAAGATTAATAGGGAGGAGAAATATTTTATGAGACTTACTTCTATAGTTCAGGGGAGAGAAGGTATTTTTCACATAACAAATCCTTGCTCAAGTCCCTTAGGATCTCATGAGTATGCTCAAAAGCTTATCTGTGCCTTTTCTAACTCTATCAGTTCTGATCTCATAAAAAAATACTACCTCTCCTTGTAAACTTCATCTCACTCACATCCCTAGGCCACTAGCACTATAACAGCAGTACTGCCAGCAATCTTCATGCCACACAACCTGGAAAGTTTCATCTTTGTTACTGTCCCTCACCTGACATGTGGGAAAATCCAGTCCTTACCTGGGGTTGCACCACTGAGCTGGGAATGTCCTCAGTCCCCGCTGGTTGTCAGACTTGTCCAGCACAGGACTCCAGGCACCCAACAGAACCACTGAGTTATTGCACCTGAGATAACCTCCACATTACCATCACACAATTGGGAATGACTTTAACTTAGCAACGATTAGCTCCCTCTGCCAGCTGCAGGACTGCCCACGTGAATGTTGCTTTCTGCAAAAAATGGGGTTTTACAGCAAAGCTGATTCCCAGTGAATGCACTGCCATTTTTTTAATATCCCCATTAGCTCTTAGACCACCACAAATAAGCAACACTGTACTGAGAATTATTCAGTCCAGACTTTTTCACTCTGCAATAAGCGATGACATTTGCTCATGCTTTCCTGCATTTTCAGTGGAACTTTTTCATCTGTTGGCAAGGAAACTTACATAGATCATTCCTGCTCTTTCATAGCTACTTTAAAGAACTAAGTAGCATTGATATTATTTGCTTGCTTAGAGAAAAATAAGAAGTTTCTGCTCCCAACAGTGCTTCTCACTCAAAACAATTTTCTGCAAAATAATCCCCACATTCATTAAAGTGTTGCATTTTAGTCTCTTTTCAGCAACCTGAGCAATTCTATTACTCATACTGATACTTGACTTGCTTGAAAAACCTTTTCTCCAGAACAACACTGTGATTTATTTTTACCATAGAAATTCTCCAAAATATCAAGAGCCTAGATACATATACAAAACAAAAGATAGTTCCTGACCCCTGCGTCTTATAATGTAAGCTGTTTGTCAGAAAGTCAAATCTTGTACACAGTTTCAGGTTACCTCTGCACCTGACTTTAGAAAGTGATACGAATTCAGCAGAAAGTATTCAAAGGCACTTATAGGGACAGGTGTGGTACTGCTCTAAATTACTGGCTTCACTAGTGCACAGCTATATAATTGAACATAACTGACATTGACCTTAATGGCAAAGTTGCAGCTAATATTTCGTACGCCTTCATAAAATTAGCTCCTTTTTGTGTACAGTAAATAAATTCACACTTAATATCATATTCCAAGATTTTCTCACAAATAAGTGATCTGCTTTGCAAGCCACATGGATTTTAAATATTAACTATGAAGGAAGGAGCTGATATTGGCTCCTGGCTGCACAAGAGCAATCTTGTGAACTGAATGAAATCTTATACACATAACAGAGGGCGCGATTTTCTCTTTATGTATCAATTTATGCAGACTTACCCACTCTTACAGCTGTGCTAGACATCCTTCAACAGCTAGTCGTCAATCAAATAGAAAGTCAATCAATAAGTTCAGAATGATCACCTACTATTCTATTCATACAAATTCTTCCTGTTATCTCTTAGTAGCTACTTCTTCCCTCTTCATTACCTTTTATATTTTTCATTTTGTGCTGTTATTTATCTCCTTTGCCTGGTTACTAGTCCCAGTCTTTTCAACTTCTCTTCTTAGGCAAGTTTCTTTCGAGCATAGGATCATTCTTATTTTTCTTTCTTTGCATTGTAATTCTGCAAGATCCTTTCAGAAGTGCTGCACAACAACACTCCACATAAGGAAGCGCTGATTTATAATGGCACTATAACATTTTCCATATTCTCCCTTCCCCTGCACATTATGCACCATAACATCACATCTGCTTTGAGTGCACAGTTATATAGGTTAATTCTTCCCAGGAATCTGACACTACAGGCCTGTTTATCAATTTGATTAGAATGGATATACACTGGTGAATAGCTGCATACAGATAATCTGAAATGTTGATATCAATAATTGCGATTCACCTTCCCTTATTATAGCTGTTGGAAAGTTATGGGTCTTCTCTAAGCTACACTTAAGTGCCTTCTAATGTTAAAGACAAAAGAACATACAGAGAGAGACCTTTCTCATCCCGCAATAGGTGTCTAGAAGATGAATTGCCCTTGAAGGTTCTGATCTGTCCACTCTAGGGGAACACAGACTACTGGTTTAGACTAAAAACCTAATGCTTTCATGATGAACATTAAAAGAAATGAGCTACCCTCTTTACTCCACAACATTACTTCTGATTTGTTCCAGCACAGACAGATGGGAGCTCATGCACCTATCTTTTATGCAGCTATTAAGCCTCACCAGGTTCTTAACATTTAATTTGATATTTATTTATTCATCTCTAATATTTGAAATTCAGAAGAGATGGCTCCCATATTTCTGCCCAAGATTATCCAGACAGAATGATATGCATGAGATATTGCACACAGTGAATCTGACACATCCCATAATAGGCAGCTACATCACATGACTTCTGAGATTAATACATCCAGGACATATCAGTACTCCTACATATGTACCATGCAAACACTCTGCAAAGCCCATCGACCACATGCTGGACACGGTGGATTTAACACACCTTCAGCTCAGAAAGGGGTGTGCTGTGAATCTGAAGTGTCTGCGTCTTGCTTGAGAACTACACGGGCTCAGTTCATGCCCAGTTTCCAGGCATTTTTTGCATTCCCACAAGTGGGATGCAAAAAAGAGGGAAAAGCAATAGGCAAGCTGTGAAAGGAGAGTGTCCTGCCTGCCCAAACCAGTAGAAATGTTTAGTTTGTGCATTTAAAATTTTTAAGAAGTGGGGGTATATAATTTTCACTCTGAATACCCATAACGTTGAAATAAAACAGTGCCAAGGGCATTCAAGTCACTTGAAGTATTACATATACACACGCGCTTGTATACAAACTTCTTTTTTTTTTTTTTTTTTTTTTTTTTTAACTTGAAGCCATTGTTTCCACTCATTGCTAATTTAAGTCAGAGGAGTGCACACACAGGCAGATGCCATCACTGCAAGCTCAAGCTTCTACACAGAGCAGCCTTCTTTTAATACAAGGGAGAGCCATGGAATGAGGAATGTCTGCGAGACCTCAAGCTAACCATAAAGAACTGGATGCTCCACAATGCCCTCAGCCAGATATAAACCTCCAGATTAACAATGTCTTTCAAAAATACTCCTTGGTGAGTAAAAGCATTTACTGATTGCCTTTGCCTCTAGTGAAATCATGACTAAGCTGCAACAGCTACACTCTCGGTGTATTCTAGCAGCAGGCCTCCCCCCGATGCCAAAAGAAGTGGTGGAAGGCTGGGTGTCATGGAGGGAACGAGGCGGGCTGTGGCTTCCATAACAATCAGCCTTCTCCAGGGCAGCTCACTCTCCTGCTCACATGAGGAGGAGACTGCCAATGCTACTCATGTGCATCCATTTTCTATATTGCAGTCTTCCCAGGTCATATGGATCCAGTCCTTCACCTTATCCCAGCACAGATTATCAGCCTTCTCACCTAAACTTCTGTTTTTAAGAATAATTTCACAATAAATGGTGCAGAATTTACAATTTGGATATTTACAATTTAAAAAAAAAATAGGAGCTTTACTTAACCCAGTCAAAAAAGGAAGCGTGTGTCTTTCCTTTACCACCTGGATTAAAGTTTCATCTCATCTCATTCCCACCCCTCATCAAGGGGGACATCTAGATACCATTATCACGTCTGATCTCTGTCTCCTGACTTCTCTAGTTCTCTACATCCTGGAATTACTGCAGCCTAGATTATGGTCTTCACTTGAATGGCACATCTTTGGGAATTTCTCTTAGACACCGTATGATTCTTCTCACAACTCCATAGTTATGAAATATGGAGAAATGGCCTCATATCATTCAGCCCATGTTTTCTCAGAAAATCTCAAAAACTTGAAGTTTCTTGTTTAAGTTCTGCCACTTCCTCCTCATCTACAAAACCCTCATCAACTAGCTGGATAATTTACAGCCATCTTCTACCTTGAAGGTGTCCTGTAACATCTTTTTTCCAATCTCTCTGCTATTTTACCTCCCACTACAAATCTTTGTTCAATCCATTAGCATTACTCGACTGTCAAATTAGCATAAACCTTCCATTTGTTAAAATGATCACTCACTCCTTTCCTTTGCTCTTCTCTGTTCTTTTCAGTTCACAGTAACTTCTTTGCAATTTCAAAGTAGACACAACAATAGCAAGTTAGAGTTTCTGTGAAACACGTGGACCCTCATGATTATCGATGAGCAAACTTAAAATATATCAGATTCAACATGAGACAAGTGAGGAACAGAGATCAATTATGTTGTCTCAGACTGCATTGCCAATCTACAGTAGGTGGATATAGACTCCCTGCTCTTACGGTTTGCAGTCCCACACACTTGTCCTAAGAATATGCCTTCTCTCTTCCCCAGAACAAATACCTTGTGCAGGCAGAATTCTTGTCATGTTCTCATCAAGTCAACATACCTGGATGAAGATATATTCATCCTGAACAACAAGGGAGCTGATGTCAATGGAGCGTGAAAATGGCCCAGTCCTTTTGGTCTCTGAGCACTCCTGGATCCGACAGGTCAAATAGTGGGTGTCTGTAATGGGAGAATATGTACACATGAGAAATACCCATGTAGAAACCTTGTCTGAAAATGTCATCAGCAGCTCAGAAGAAGGTCTCTGAAGGGAAGTCTTAATCTCATCTCCAACTAGCTAGACATTATTGCATGATCCACCTCTGACCTTTAAAACTGTAACTGCTCACTGGAGTCAGGAATTCATCACACTTTCATACCCACTGTTCCCTTTCCCATTGTGCAGATATGCCTCTGACAAGTGGAGGGTACAGATCATAAATGCATCAGTAAACCGATGATGATACCATACAGAGATGAAAAGATTTCAAAAGCCACCTAGGTGGAATTTATCCATTCCACTGTCCTACTGAGTATTATATTTACATTCTCCCCCTAAAATACCCTATCCTGATATCTGTTTTTTATTGTGGGACTAGCATGCAAGGAGAAAAAGAAGTCCAAACCAGCGCTATTAAGTTTAATTTATTCTGCTGTGAAAATTATAAGTTTATCACCAAATTAACAGTTATTATAGCCATATATAAGCTAGGTAGGAAAACACCATGGACATGAAATAGCATGATTAGCTGAAGAGTCCTAACAGTAGCTACATGCA
Organism: Cygnus atratus; assembly: GCF_013377495.2. Taxonomy (NCBI): domain Eukaryota; kingdom Metazoa; phylum Chordata; class Aves; order Anseriformes; family Anatidae; genus Cygnus; species Cygnus atratus. The sequence continues at coordinate 12,355,866 of NC_066368.1, forward strand.
ATACGTGTAAAATGCTTCTGCCTGGAGAGAGGACAGGAAGACCCCCACAGTAATGGGATGCCCTGCCAGTCCTTGGCATTACTTGAGAGAAGGAATACGACTGGGAGAACAATGTCAAGACAACATAAGGTAGTCAAGATGCTTCAATAGAGGGGCCTGGATGAGAAAGCAGATATATAGCCAGATGCTCAGAGGGGCAAGAAGAGACAGGCTCACCTCCAACAAACTGGCAGAGGTTACAGGGGATTAAGCGTCATTTCACTCAGGCTAAGAAAGGATCTCATGAAACAGAACAATCACGGCATTGTGTCTCTGGATGTATGTAATCTAAATATGCCATCTCTGCCTTTCAATTGCTCTTCTGAAAACTGCACATTAGGGAGAAAATGAAAATACAACTAAAATGATGGCTGCAATGATAAAAGGGTCATATCTTTTACTATGCAGCACTTTTACAGGCTTCTTAGCTTCAAGCACTTGTTGACTTTTCTACAAAGGGTGAGAACATACCATTCAGGATGAAAACAGTGAGTTTGTAATGACTAAGGTGAGCTTAGTGCAGTGGTTTTAGTTCCCATGACTGCACGTATTAACAAGAATCTTGCTGAACTAACCCAAAAGGATAAAAGAAGTTGAAAGGGGGTGCAACTAGCCTAGCAAAATTTCTTACAGGATTGTCCATCCCATAACCTCTGCCATTGTCCTTCATCTGTGTCTTTAGAAACAGCAAAATGTGTTTAACTGCAAAGCAGTGGGGGCACAACTGAGATCCTCTGACACTCAGCTAACTGCCTTCTCACGTTCAAAGACAGATTCACAAAGTTTGGCAGGTTCACCTTCCACTGCCTAGTCCCACCGACAGACCTGAAGAATGCAAAAAGAACACAAAGCAGGTCAAAAGAATTAAAAAAAAAATCAACCAAATGTTAATCTGATAAATGTCTGCGCCACTAAAAGCCTGTGTTTAAAGGCTGCAGACCTGGTAGAGACACTGCGAATTCCAGGTTAATAAGAGCTACATGGCTGATTCAGAGCAGTTGCATACATCTGGCCCTACACTGAAAACATAGCCCAGTGATGATGCTAAAGCAGCAGTAACAGTTGCCAGTGCCAGCTCAGAGTATCTAGAGGTAATTAATGCATATGGTGTATGGTGGAACATGTCTGATGTAGAGACAGTGCCAAATAACTGGGCTAGCAGAAGGGCTGTGCTTTCTCCCAGCATAAAATACCAGCAGCAGTAGAGGGGTCAGACCCTCAGCTGGGATAACTAAAGGCTTTTCATCAACTGATGTACACAGACTTCACCCAGAATTGCTGTTTAGGTCCTGAATGTGGAATCTAAGGCATCTTTACAGTGGGTGGAAGAAACTCCTGAGAAAACAAGAGGGTCTTACATATTGTCATTCAACCCAAAAAGCTCAGCAGCCTTGACCTGTTCTTCGAGGTAGCACTAAAATTAGGCAGAACCAGGAGGAAGGGTCAGGAGCTGTATTTTTAGCAGCTCGTTCCCACCACTGTGTTCTCCCACACAGTCGCCTGGATATTCTTATCTATCCAAAAAGGGGATAATTTGCTGCTGCTGAGTGACAGAATGGGAGAAGGAATAAAAACCTGTCACAAATAAATGCAAATAAACCACAAGTGTTGACATGACAACTAGCTTCCTGCCTACTGAGAAATGTGTCATTTCGAGTGTGTTACACCAGCAATCAAACATACTCAAAGAATGGCACCCGATTAATATTCACGGGAAGTTGGTGGTAGAGAAGGGGGGTAGTGCCCTATCCACTTTCCATTTAGTAACTTGTTTATTTATTTTCATATATTTTACAACACAAAACCTGCAGAAGAAAACATAGGCACAACAACAACAAAAAAAAAAAAACTTCAAACCTGTCTTTGGATATAAAACTAAGTTTAATTTTGAGTTGCTTCCTGATGTCCCACATAAAATGAAAAATAATTCCCATTAAAACACATCCCTTTAAAAACACACAAAAAAACACCCCTTTAAAACACAAAATTCCCTTTAAAAGTCAGGTAAAAATATGACAGGGTATAATAAACAGTAACATCTAAGCAAGAAAAAATGCCATGCAGTGTAACAAATCTTGATGTGGATATTTTGCAAGGCCAGAGGATCAGACTAGAGAAAAACCCAAACCAACAGTTTAAAATTAGATTATTCCAAAACTCTGAGGATTTTATTATTATTATTATTATTATTTTTTGCAAAGGCCAAAATTTCAAGGCCAGAAAGGCTGGTTTTCTTCAGCTGAATGGAAGCCGAAGATCAAAAGTCCAAAGTAATAATCCCAGAAGACCCTACACAACTATCTTCTAAAATCATCAGCATCTCCTTTTTAACATTTAAATTCCCAGAACATCTCACATTTTTCTGCAAGTCAAATGGTGAACTGCCCCTGCGTTATCTGCCCAGCACTCAGCTCATATGTGAGTATGACTGAAAGCAAGAAACAACCCCAAGTTCCTGTCCAAGGATAGCTCCCCAGAGGGGCAGGTGGCATGCGCCCAAGCTGTGCAGCCCTATGAAGCCTCGCCTACTTTTCAGTGGGAGACGCATGCCTTAAGAGAAGTTGGCTTCAATCTGGGGATTATTTCCAGTTTATATAATGTCTCGGACTACAGCAGAATTAGTCTTTTTCATTCTTTTTGTTTGTTTTTCTTTTCACTGCAAAAAGAGTTGAGAAGTGCCCCCTATTTCCTAGCTGGCCTCAAAAACTTCTTGTGCTTATAACCTAACATCCAGCTATTTTCTCAGCCCATCCGTGAATGCAGCAATATGGACATCAAGCAGCCTGAAGGTTTTGCTGCAGCTCCAATCCCAACATCCATGCCTCCACACAAACCCTCCTGACAAATTTATTTCATTTAGGATTATGGAGTGGCTTTCCCAGAGGCATATCCATTTTCCAGTTGAGGCGCTCAAAACACCTCCCCATTGTTAATTAACATGGTTACCCACACTGAGAATCTGGAGTGTGTTATTATTCACCAGGAATTAGTTACCATTATCTTGTTTTATCTTTCAGGTAAGGTTTGTCTTTCTTTTTAATTTACTGTTTCTCTGTAATTAAAATATTGTTTATTGTATCATACCTGTGAGTGAGGAGATTATCTCACTGAACATCATGAAGTTTAATATATCTTTCCTAGGAGCACTTGTGGGTGCTTGTGTCCATGTATTTGTATTAGCTCCCTTGCATTCAGCCCCATCCTTCCCGCTATTACACCCAGGCAGAAGGTACAGTGCCCAAGGCTCCTACATGTTTTTATAATTTAGAAACGCAAGCCTAGATTATTATTCAGCTACAATAGCTCTGCCAAGATGTTGAAAAAAAAAAAAAGTGAAAATTTTCATCTGCTGTAAAAGACAGGAACAGCTTGAGATCAGCTAGGCGCTGGAATTCACAGCATCTTGCAAATATTCAGAGAGACAATGTACTGGGTTAGATTATGTTTGAAGACCACTCCTAATGACCAGACAGACAATACCCATGGAGCAAGATGTCTCAAAGGACATACAACAGAAGAGTGAACAGGACTTTCACCCCCCAGCTCCATGAGTTTATTGATAGCCCTGACTCACTTATGGATGAATGATACTCTAGCGTGTCCCGCCACCTGTTTGTTCCCAGCCATGCAATGTATTTATGTATTTTAGGCTCCAGTGTCTGAATCAGTATTAGATCAGTTCTTGGATCCCATGAGTAATTACTGTTAAAGAAGAAAAAAAAAGAAGAAAAAAAGAAATTAAAAGAATTAAAAGAAAGAAAAAAAAAACAAAGAAAGAAAGAAAAAATATCAAGTTCAGGATTCTAATCCCAAATACCACACACCAAAGACAAATGCCCCTCTAGAAGAATCGTGTACTTTTAAAATGGTCAGGGGCACTGAAGACAGGGATTCTAGTTCTTGACTAGAGCCAAGCAAAGGGAATACTCAAATCTCTGTCTCTTAATGCATCAGGTAAATGCCTGAGCCACCAGAATGACCTAAGAGGCATCATAAAAGCCTCCTTTTCCTCCTGCCAACCACTGAGGGAAAACTTTACTCACAAACTTTCCAGCTAAGAGGAGATAATTGCAGGGACCTCATTTTCCAGCAGGTCTAAGTGCCTCAGCCACTTCAGTGAGAGCATGAAGGACCATTTTTGCTATGGAGCCAGCCAGAAGGAAAGTTCAGCCTGCCATTCCTAGGCACACAGAGCTGTACCATTTCACACCAGGTGAGCCTATAGCTCTGAGGCAGTCGATGTTTTATAACACAAGCTAACATCGTTTTTAAGCCTTAAAAACTCTAATTGGAGCAATATGATTCTTCTGTGCTGTGTTTGGCTGGGAGATGAGTCCTTTTGGAGCTGTTCCCCAACAGGACACCCCAGCAGGGCCAGCACAGCCCACTGGGTCCCACCTGCTGGGACGATGCTTTGCAATGGGCCTGTTTTGCTGACGCTACTGTTCAAGCCTGACTTCCAGGGAAACCCTCAATAACATCAACAGCCAATTTCAAAATGCTGAATTTATATGTTGAAACAAGAACATACAGCAACCCCCCAAGCAAACAGGGCCCAAAGGAAGAGAGCTGTCTGTGAATGGGGGAGACATCTTTCAAATGAAGCATCTACATCCTTGACACATCCAGTATTCAAATAGCTGGGTGAGCCAAGTGTAAACTTAGTTTGAAAACAGCCCTCATCAGCAGTTTGTTTGCCTACTTACTTCTTTACTTGTTTTTTGCCACTTCTAGAATCTCTACAACTGCATATGCAGTTGCAAAGACACTGAAGAAGCCTCCCTACCTTGCCCACCCACCTGCCAGCCTGTTTTGCTCTTTCCCCATATTCAACAAACAGCTGTCACTCCTGAGCTTTTATTGCCTGGTTATTTATTCAGCTGCCATCACTAAATAGCAGTGGGAGGCCAATGAATGATTTTAGAAGATCCACAGCCTCAGAGAAGTCACCCTGATAGACAGAAGCTCATTCACACAGCATCTGGCCTACACAGCACTTGACTAAAGCAAAAAAGTTTGCAACCAACAAAAATGAAGTCTTTTCCCCTTAGAAATCCTCTACAACCTGAGTCTTATGCTGCTTTTCTACGCTGTCCCTGTAGCATAAAAGGGATACATCCCACAGGTGTGTAGCATTGAGCTGGAGTAATGTTGGCTTCACCCCCAGAAAGAGATGCATTAACATGCTACAAATCCTGTAAGAAATAACTAAAGCACTGTAGAGAGAGTGGTGGAGAAAATCAGTTTCCTAATACACATTGTTTTTTGCTGGAGGTTTGTTACAGAGGAATCTGTTCTACTGAAAATGTGGCTAGATTCATTTCAGTGAGGGGTTAAGATTTTGTTTTGTTTTTCCTATTTCTTACTTCAGATCCAGGCATCTCTTCAAGGCATGTAACGTTTTGGTATGGAGGACCTATTCACACATCCTAGGCAAAACTGAAAAATCCTTTCAAAATGAGTCAAAGGGTCCATGGGGCATAGAGACATTCTGGCCACAGAAGTCTGACCGTGAGCAATTTCTCAGATTCCTAGGAAGAACTTAACTGTTTTGAACACCTCTGGAAATGCATGGAGGCTGTACTGCACAGCGATGGCAACTCAGCTCTTCATGATTCATACATGAATCACGTAAAATACGTGATACCGAAAAAAAGTTAAATAGTGAACAGAATAGACTGCTCCGTAGCTCAACAGATTGTGCTTCTGCCCATCCTCTCCACAGACAGAAGCCCTGCCGCCTCTGAATTCTCCCCCAGGGTCGAAGGATAAAAATATGTCTCACATCAAACCCCATGACCCACATTTTTCCTATCAATTAAAATGTAAATGGGGAGACAAAATGAGCAAAGTGAATTTCAATTCCCATTCCATTCTGGGCTCAAAGTACACTTTTTCAGCATTGGCTCCAGGCACTCACGTCCATCAGCTGTCCGGGCTTCCATGTGTACAAGGTCTGGTTCTTTATCCAAACCCGCCACTGACCTAGGGGGAAGAGAGAAAAAAACAGAAATGACAACATCAGGTGAGGTAAAAGGCTGCTGTCAGATGGACAAAGTGAGGAAAAGCAAAAACAGTTCAACCCTGTGACACTGTGCATGTAGGTCCCTACCTCCTACCCTCTTCGTTGTCTCTTCTATGTTCCTATGCAGCCTGCTCCCAGGGACTATGTGCTAGCCTATAAACTACCCCTCCAGCTGCTGGTGAATGAGCCAACCTGTCCCTTGTCTCCAAGATCAAGAATACAGCAACCATTCTTGTGGTGGCAAAGCTAGCTGGTTCCAAGATCCATCAAAACCAGAGCTCTGTTTTCATGCGGCAAGAAAGATGAGGACACAGCAGCCACATGCTTATAAACAGAAAATTAAAAAGGGTTTTTACTCAGCTGAATAGTGAGGCAAGATCTGTTCCTGGTTTGCTGTGCAATCTTGCTACCATTTATCTCACAGAATCACAGAATTGCCTACGTTGGAAGAGACCTCCAAGATCACCTAGTCCAACCTCTGACCTAACACTAACAAGTCCTCCACTAAACCATATCACTAAGGGCTACATCTAAACGTCTTTTAAAGACCTCCAGGGCTGGTGACTCAACCACTTCCCTGGGCAGCCCATTCCAATGCCTAACAACCCTTTCAGTAAAGAAGTTCTTCCTAACATCCAACCTAAACCTCCCCTGGCACAACTTTAGCCCATTCCCCCTCATCCTGTCACCAGGCACGTGGGAGAATAGACCAACCCCCACCTCGCTACAGCCACCTTTAAGGTACCTACAGAGAGCGATAAGGTTGCCCCTGAGCCTCCTCTTCTCCAGGCTCTCAGTTTCCCCGTTTTCAATGGATGTACAAACGCATGGTAAAGTTCAGATAAAGAAATGTAAGACATTATTTATCATTCGCCCTTCAAAATTATGAAATAAGGCATGAACTTCTCTAAACCCACTAGCTGAAACCCAAGCACCTCAAAGCAAATCTTCATGTGTTTTTTTTTAATTTATTTTACTCCCTAAAAATGTTTTGCAAGGTACATTAGAAAGACAATTTTCCTCTTGGCAGAGGGAAAGTCAAGTCCAGAACAGAAATATTATTCTTAGTGTACTGGCTGATAAGAATCACTGGGAGATGAACATTTATTCCTAGCAATGGCTGGCAGGGGGAAAAAATATCCATAGATGTCCACGTGATTTATGGAGCTGCTTCTCCCGAGTTAACTAAAGGGTTAGATTAAAAAGGGACAACGACAAAAATCAGTTTCTAATTTGGTGGAAGCTGAATTTGATACAGTAGATTGTAAATAATAGATTCCCTCTGAGCCAGCCAACGTTCACAATTCCCTAATGTTCTGTAACATTTTTACCACAACCTTTTGCTGCTTTAATCCTTGGGGCATCAACAGCTAAAACATTTCAAAAAAAAAGCATACCAAATACAGATGCTCTGATATATTTTTGTGGAGCTGAAAAAGCGATTGAAGCAACAACAAACACATGTATGTGCCAGGGTTCAGCTAAGATCAGCCAGTGCTGCAAATGCCAAAACAGCTCAGTATGACCCAGAGTGGAGGTACCCGAAACTGGCTCTGCTCGTTAACTTAGAGCATCGCTTCAATAGCGAGCCTACTCACAACACACCGTGAACCATAGCAAAAAACAACACAGCAAAACAAAGCCGTGCAGGCAGAGCTTTCATCATTGCCACTCCTGGTGAGATATAGCCTGTTCCCTAATCACTACCACCAGTTTCAGGGTGATGCCACAAAGAAGATAGCACTGTGCGTTATCAGAAAGGATGCCAGGACGGGCCAGAGTCCCTGTGACCATGCAATTATCAGTGTCAAATCTTCTGAAAGATCCAGGTAGTGTTAAAAGTGACAGTAGGACTGATAGGAAATCCCTTAAAATGTCAGTGAAAAACACTACAGAGTGCAGCATCATTATTTCCCAGTACATAGGAAGAGCACATCTTTCCAGTCCATAGCAAAATCGTTCTGCTTTTTTCCACAATGAGCCATAAACGCTGTTCTCAGCTGTTCAGCGATCGTGACTCTCACTTGTGACTCACCAAACGGGACAGAGGAACGTGCTTTCCATGCATTATAACTCTATAAAAGGGACCAGCAATTTCAGCACTTTTTGGCAGAGGTTGGGAACACTTTAGGAATCCACCCCACGGCCCTTACCAGCAGGCTTTCTATTAAATCCAGCCATCGCTCTAGAGGCTGCACTCGCCAGATTTCCTTCTCAAAGCCAGACACTAGACTTTTGCACAGAGCCATTGGCTGTGTTGCCAATGCCAGTGTCACCCACTCCCCCTCCAGGCAGAGGGGGCACTGTGCCTCCCCCACAGCAAAGGGGCTAGCCCAGAAAGGAAGCATCAATATGAGGGGTGCCACAATGCTATCCATCTTAAAAGGGACTGAAATTAGTCGAATCTATGCATTTCCAGATAAAAGCCAGAATACTTATTACCGTTGTGAGTTTGCATACACAGCTCTGTGGATCCATTCCACTTATAATTCCTGTTATGTGAGCACACGAGACAGGAGTCTCCCGGAACATGTCAGTCTAACTTGAATCTCCTTCCCAGTGCCATCTACTTGTTTCCTTAATTAGTTTTGACAAGCCTGATGGTTCTTTTCAGAACAAGGACGACTTCAAAAGGACCGGCATACAGCATCCCCCAGTACTTCTCTGCTCACTGAATGCCGTACTTCAAGTGGAAAAGCTCACAAAGCAACCTCCTGCAGCCCAAAAGCAAAACAAGCTCCTGTTATCTACAGACAGATAACAACCCTGTAAAGTAATGCATTGGTCATACTTCCTTCTCCCAAACCTAGTTGTTCTCTTCTATCAAAGCCTCTGACTGAAAACAAATCCCCACTCAGCGCTGTTTCTTCATGCCTCCCCTCGAGTCTGTTCCCACTGGCAGAGACAATGGCTTTGCTTTTGCAGTGCTTCTGACTCCTGAATACGGGTATTTTCAGTATATGGTCTCTCATTGTTTGTCTGGAGAAGCTTTATGTGAAGAATGCAAAAAAGTTAGGCAGTGGAAAAAGCAAGATGTGAACACAGGTCCTGGAGCACACCTGCAAACACGCACACAGACTGTAAAGCTATTCCTTCATCCTCCGTGGTAACTTAGCTTGTCTTGAGAGCTCATTACATCAACCTCTCAGGTCTGGCAATACAAGAAGGTAAACACAGAAGAAACCTTCACAGCCTTACATTTTCTCATCCTTTCTTCCTCTGTATGACATTTGCAGGATGCACTGCTCAAAACTATTTGAGCAACTTAAATATGATGAGGAGAGATGTCAGCATCCTGTGACTTACCTTTCCTTTGCATGTTCTGTACAACCAAGCAGAGCCCGCAGAGCAGGCTGGATGGGAAGGGGCTTCATTGCCCTCTGGCTGAAAAACAGCTCTCTTTCAAAGGAAAGAGTAGTTAACAACACTCAGAAACACAAGCCCAGCTTGAAAACATTTTTTGTGCCTCATGGTCACACCTCAGACTCTAGGCACAGCTCAACTCTATTTTGCACATGCACAAACTCCAAATAGCAAAAACCAGATCAAGGCCCACAAAAGGCATCCATGTGTGTTGTTGCCCTGGCTGGCCCAGGGGGGAAAAAAAGGGTGCACACTGTGACAAACCATGCTAAATCAACATCCTCCACCATCCTCATTCATTTATCACCACCCAGATAAAAAAAAATGCTGAGAAAAGAAGATGCAGCCAGAAGTGACAGGAAAGGTCATTTTTTCCTGCTGACATGTTCCCTGACTGCTGCAGAAGCGGTTTTTGAAATGGGGAGCCTGCAGCTAGTGTTGCAGCTGGCACAGGATCACTGGCCAATTAAGAATTCAAACTACCTCTGAATCCCATCAGGAAAGAAGCAATGGTTACTTTTTCTCTATCTTCTGTTGCTTTTCTTTTTGTTCTCATGGTAGTTCTTTGATTTCACAAGATCTTTCCTCCCTTCTTTTCAGGTGAGGAGTCTCTGCTCTTGAAAGGTTAAGGACAGACAGGACCCTGGCAAAATTCTTACTTCTATCTTGAGGGCAGAGCATTGTGCATGGATGCATTTACTATGCTGTTCCAATAATATTTAATCTCTGACCCGGAGGGAGAGCAAGCAAGAAGAGCAAGGAAAACACAGTATTCTACATTTTAAATAGATATTCCTAAAATGTTTCTATGTAAGACACAATATAGTTCAAAATGAAAAATGCAAGCATATGCAAAGAAAAGAAAAAAGAAACGCACAAACTTTCAGTCTGGGTTACCTGCCCTACTGCACACGTCAGCTCACTGATTCTACTAACTCCACTGCCTTTCCCTGGAATTGGCCATTTTGCATTTTTTTCCCCTGTACTTTCCAGACACCAGGCATTAATGATGAACAGCAGCATTGAGATTTAGCTACTCTAGCATCTTAGATCAAAACTGCTGAGCAATTCAGACTGCCTGCTGTTGATCCCTGTTCCCTAAACCATCAACAGAGAATAAGAGATGTTCTAATCCTCCATCTCCTGGACCCATTCATTACGGGTGTGGAAGGGAGTTATCACTGGACCTCAGCAACATTTGAGTCGAGGGTATGTAATAAGGTCAAAAATCAGGTCACAGGGTTCAGGCTTTCAAACTTCGTCTGGGATCTGCTAGACTGAGCACTTTGCCGGGGGTGTGCCTTGCAGTCAAGATGGCATTCAGCAGCTCTGGCATTGAAAATAAAAACAAAACTTTTAAAACGGATTGAGACTTCCCCAAGATGCCAACTTAGAAACTCATTTTTGCAGGTTGGGACGTCAGACTGAAGGTAATTGTGACTGCTCACACAAAGAGACAGAGGAAACAGATGGAGACTACTTAGCAGGATGTTGTGCCATAGATAAGGACTGGAAATAGGAAGGAACAAGTCACATTTACTGTGGAATAATATGTAAAGGGGGGAAAACACATCCTCTTGCTGTAGGCAGTTACAATTAAATTAGTGGATGTTGCCGATTAGCCCGTTGCAATTTTAATTGTAGCCTGCCCCAGAAGTGAACAAACACTTCTGGATGGTACCAGGCAAGCAGTACATGTGACTAACTCATCCGAGCAACAAAAAGGCCATGTCTATATGGGCAGTCTGTATGGGAAACTGATCCAGACAATTCCTGTTCAACTGATGTGGATCTTCTCACACAGTTTCCTTGCTGAATTACACATGCCTTTTCAACATGGGCCAAAGGCCAACAGACTGCCTTCTCCATCACGTTGCCTCAGTATCAATAATTGGAGTTGCCTTCAGGTGATCAAGTGGATTCTGTGTTTTCCTGATATTTGCTAGAGCCAAGCCTTAAACTCGATCCCACCAGGCACTGGCTGTGCACACATAACAGCCAATGTGCACACAAACCACATACACTTCAGGCTTACAACATGTCGTAAAGTACTACGGCTGGGGAAAACTATATATATATAGTTGGGGAAATAATGTATTTATTAAACACATAAATACGGCATCATTCCCTGTGGCTAAACAGGGGAGATGTTGCTGGATGGGGTAGGATGTGATGAGGTCTCTGAAGAGTAATGGATAAAACACCTCTTTGCACAGTATAATTGAAACACAGCTTAGAAAAAAAATAATCTGTGCAGGAAGACACTGTAAGAAAGTGTCTTAGCCAGGTCCCCGGAGCTTTCTACTTCTTTCCCAGTGCTAATTTCTATGGTGCTACAATTCTGGACATCAGCAAAAGTAATTGTTGCAAGACTTAGCTTGCTAGATAAGGCAAAAACATTTGCCAAGTACTTTTTCTCATCTAATTTCTTTTCAACAAAGCCAATGCTTTGTAAAAAGGACCCAGTGAATTTTGAGCAGGTGTTCTGCCTCCTCCTATCAAAGCAAACAAACTTATGAAAACACACACACAAGCTGTGGACACACATCTACATACATGTACCTGACTAACTGTATCCCATCCCCACTACCTGCTGGATACCTGAATTAATATCCTGCAAACTCATAGTGGATTAAAGGTCCCAGAACTACAAAGTTGCTACAAGTTTCATAGACATAGAGGAGAGAGGCCTAAGTCAATTCTTTCATTGAGGGAAAGGCTGATATTTAGACTCAACCACCTTACAGATCAGTGGAGAAGCCACATGACAGCAGTCTCTGCTGCACACAAACATTTTTTTCCTCTTCTAATTGAATAAAAGAAGGTGACTCTTTTATATCTCAGAAATTAACAGCAATGGGAAAGAAATGTCACTGAATCTTTAAAGGATATTTGTCAACTGAACAAAGCTGCTGTTGATTTACATTTTTCTTCACCCCATATGCTAATACCAAAACCAAAGTACCTTACCTATACTATGTAAGGTACCTCTTGTTTTACCCATACTATGACTCCCAATACACCTAAGTGAAGTTTTGTGAAATAAACACTGAAAAATATGTGGGCAGAAGGGTGAAGAACCTCACTCACAGACCTGTTTGAAAGCACCAGCAGCACAGGCAAGGCATATGCTGGAGGTGGCATCCTAATTTCCCAGTGCTGCCTGAAATAACTTCTCCTGGGGCCTGAGCCTCATGCAGGGAGCAGATCTGTCAGCTATGTCAAACCAGCACTCATAGTGGGTACGTTCCCAGGTGCAGTCACAGTTCTGCTGCTTACTTTCAGACTAAATAAGCTACTTCCATGCAGCCTGCTGCTCCTGCCTCAGCTTGGTACACCTGAACCTTGATGTGTAAAAGCAGTCCTGAAGGTTTCTCCTGAGAAATAAAAGCAAGAGGATCAAAATATGGTGGAACTAATGAAGCATCAGCTCGTCCAGCTAAGACGTTTTTGTCTTAAAGGTGTCTCAAAGATTCAGCACATGATATACTATCAGCCCTGTCCCATGTGCATCTAACACAGTGAGGCTTACTTTGAGGAAAGCACTCCTAAAAAGTAGAGAGGATATTCACCTGTCACTACAAGTCTGCAAACTTTATGGTGGATAAATTGGAAACATTTTCCAATGGAAGGATTTGATTCTGTTCTGTTTTCTGAAGGACAGGACACTTTTTAGAGAATTCGTTTTTCCAGTATTTTAGATTTCAAGTCCTTCAAGGAAATAAGAATAAAAATCTATTTTTGGAAATACTAAAAAATGACATATTTTCAGCTTTCTTCTTTCTCACGCCTTTCTTCCCTCATCATCCTTCTTTATTTGGAATAGGAAGGGAAAAAATACTGAAAAATAGTATAGGAAGGGGAACACCAAAACACAGAGATTATCTTGTACAGAATCCATTTTGGAGATCAAAATCTAAGGAAGTCTAAGGGGTGGTGGTGTTTATTGTTATTTGCAGCTTTTTGGAAAATATAAATAAATCAGGGAAATTACATTTTCTAGCCAGCTGTGCTTTGCACAAATCTGTGAAAGCCAAGCACAGGGTTTTTGTTTCGGTTCCCAGACTGATCACTGACATACTGAGTGACTTTCAGCTCTTTCCCTGCATTTGATTTAAAATTAGTTTAGTGCCTACTATATTAAGAAGCCCAGTTAATTAATGTTTGCCCAGTGCTTGGCTATCTTCCTTTGTAAGTCATGTGGATGAGGAATTGCTATAGATTATTGCTTTGTTTTTTCAGGAAACATGAATCAACCGTGTTTCGGCCCAACTTAGAAAAGCAAAACACATGCTCAAAGAACCCATCAGCTCAGCCTGCCAGTCCTGCAGTCAAGGACCTGGCTGGAGTTGGTGTTTCTCTCCATGGAAGGCAATGGTTAGAAGACTCACTGCTCTCAGTTTGTCTCCTAGCAAAAGTATCTTAAACATGATCTGCTCAAGCAATGTGTTACACCAGAATAAGGATTCTCAGTTCACTGTGTGTTTAATTCCCCTCATTTGTATGAACACTTTCTTACAGCAAATATGACATGCCTGAAATGCTAAGGCTCAGTGATTCAGTTATTAACACTGTATTCCAAGGCAGAATACAGTGCCTCTGAAAAGCTTCGGAGTGAGAGCATCATTTAATAAATGAATGCAGCAGTAGATGAATAAAAATAAAACTTAAATTGTCCAAAGAGGGGATGCCAGCATGAAACTTGGCACAGACAGAATGTATAGGGTATGCTGATGAGCTCCATATGCCTACGGGCATTGTACATTGTATTAATTAAGGAAGGATGAGTCTTCACATTCCCTGTTGCAGAATATTGCAGAGAATCACCCTGGGATAACATCTAACATTCTGGAAATAAATTTGCCATTCAGTTTATACATTTTGGAGAAAGACGCTGTGAAAAACTGTATTTCCATCACAAACCTTTTCTGACTGTTGTTTCACTGCATTTCAGATGCTAACCAGAAGAGAACAAATGGCTTGTTTCATTCTTTGACTTTTTACTATCAGTCATGAAAGGCAGAGAAGAGGAGGGAGAGGTGGGGCAGGAGCAGAAAGACAGAGGAGGAGAATAAAATACTCTGTTTTGGACCAGCAAGCATAAATGCATCAATGTAGTTCCTTGCCCCCAAAAATCACACTTAATTAGCTTCTGAGAGAGATAAACTCATTTGTCTCAACATTCACAAGAGGAGAAGACAAAGAAGCAGGAAACAAAAAGCATTCTTCCAGCAGACATCTGCAAAGCCAGGCTGTCTGCAGAAACAGTCTGTGTGGCTATGATGGGTGAAAGCAAACCTAACAGGAGTTCTGTACATGTGTCTTGTGATGAGATAGGTTTGTACTCAAAACAAAGGTAACCTCAGAGACAGCACAGAGAGGAGAGATATAAAATGGGCAAGGCCACTTGCAGGTCTCTCCATCAGTGGAAGAATGACACTGTAGCAGGAGAGACCTGAGACACCACAGAGCTTTTGTGGGTTCATTTGCTCCAAGTTAGAGGGATGCTCCATCATACCAGGGGGCTGAGTACTAGATGGGCTCCCAGCTCTTCACAACAGCAGAGTTCCCATGTGTCCCCATCGCCAAAGCATCACCCTTTTCAAGTAAGAAATCTCATGGTCGAATGCTGCAACAGGAGTTTGTGCTACCCACATGCCAAGAAGCAAAGATGTATGGCCAAGCTCTAGGTGAATCAAGAGCTTCTCTTTGTCGGGTTCTTAATCTGTTGTTATGGATGAGCAATAAAGGGAAAGAAAAGTACAAGGCCAAATGAAAAGTAATACTCTGCTGGTTTCTAGCCTCAAGGTAAATTCCAAAGTGTCAACGCATTGTTCAAATCTAATGATTTGTAGAAAGAAAACGAATTCTGGAGAAACTACAGCAGATCCAGAAATGGCTTTAGGGAGTCACTATTACAGATTGCCCTTAAAACCAATATTATAATGGAACATGTCTCCTTCCCTCAAAGATTTTCAATCAAAACCTGAAAACCAAAAATATTGTGAGAGCAAAACCTAAGAATCTTTCTGTACCCTTTGGCCAAAAACCTGGCAGGGTTTTTTGGTTTGTTTTTTTTTCGATTAAAAAAAAAAAGAAAAAAAGATATTCTCATGTGAGAGAAAACCCAGATCTACTTCAATCAGCTCTGAAGTCTACTGGTATTATTCATTACTTCCTCACGTCCTTGCTGACAGTCACAGGTCAGTATCTTTCTCTTAAACTCAGCTGCAGAAATTCTGATATTTCACTAAACATGGGGATGTGTCTACATCCCATTTTTATTGTCTTCTGCCCAGTGGAGAACAATTATCCATGAGGTAATTACAGAGCTACGATAACCACTGCTATCTTCTATTCCAATTAGATTGCTACAAATATGCAAGTTAAACAGCCTCACTCACTGCCTTCTCGTCCTTGTTCTGTATATGATCAGCAAGAGACAAGTTACTTAATCAACATTATTTAAAAGAACCTGTAGTGCAGCTAATAAGATCCTGCTTCCCGCTCTTAGGTTGTGATGTAGCTTCGTGCTCACTATGCTTAACAATAGCAGAATTAAACTCATCTCATTCTACAGAGGAGACTCAGGGGAACGCCAGGGAACGAAAGGATGGGAGTTTCAATTTCTTCTCTTGACGAGAATGAATTCTGCCTCATATAGCTGCTGATGAATTGTCGTTTTAAGAGAGTTTGTTAATTTCCAACAGGCAGAAGGCATAAAGAGAGACCTCCTTATCTTTAATGGATGTTATTGAGCAACACAAATGGTTCACGTTTAAATGAATGTGGAAACATCTTGTCTGTTTTGCCATGATAAGACTGTTCTTCCTGCACAGCATGGGTTCAGCTCCTTCTGTTAAATAAAACAACTGTTTTTGTTCAACTTAATGGCAGGCAAACTTCCTAAGGTTTGGAGACTGAAGTCGGTTCAGAGAATGAAATGGAATTTATCTGGGTCCTTCCTCGCTCTTCTTGAGAAAATTACCTGAAGAGCTTTGAGGTATGACTGAAATTCTAGTTTCAAGCAAAAATGGCCCCTAAGAGTACTGATGTACTTATTGAGGATAAATTCTTCATTAGATTGCATCTTCCTCCAGTACAAGAATGCTTCCAGCCCTGACTGCTACAAAGAAACAGGATCTGTAAAAACTCACACCAAGGTGTGTCTCTGGAAATCCAAGTGGGACCATCTGGGATGAGATCTGGGGCAGTGGGTCCAGGAATGCTCCTCGGCTCCCTGATGTCAGCAGATGTTTTGCCACTGAATGAAATGGCTGAAAAATTACATCCATAATCAAAGCAGGTGAAAAGATCATTCCTAATGTTCTCAGAACAGTGGTGGTTTTTAAAACAAATCCCACATGTTTTTCTGCCAGCCATCTGAAAGCCAGAGGGGTTCTCTCCTACAGTGAAAATGAGTCCATTTGCCCAGAAATGGGAGATCAGTGTGGTACAAACCACAGGCCAAAACCTAACACAAATAATACACAAAAAAATTAAGACAATACTCCTTGCTAGCCAGAGAGCACAAAACATGATACTACTGTCAGCCTGGCAGCCTTTTTGATTTGCTTTGCCAAACTACAACAGTATGGGAGATCACCATATGCCTCAGGGAGATGCGTTATTCAATATATTAATTAGAGGGCTGGCTTTCATCGCTGCTTCCTACAAAGTATCACAAAGAATTACTCTGTTATTGACAGACTGAAATTAATGCGTTTGAGTTCACATCTATTAGGAAGAGGAAGAACGAAGTCAGCCCATGCAGGCTGCATGAGCCCGCAGCACAGCATTTAGGCTTCTGATACTGCTCTGTGAAACATGGCCATGAAGTTGTCATCACATCTTATTTGGCGCCCTGTTGCATGAGAAGGAAACAGATCCTTCCAACGTTTGCTGTTGAGACTGATACGGTACTGGGATCCACTTACCTAGGAGTAGCATAGAACAAATTCCTCCTTACACCTTTCTTGCGAAGTGGTTTATCTGGTCTGCTCATCTTGGACACTTAGCCATAAGAGAGTGGGGAGGATTAGACATTGATCCAGGATTTACAATGGGGAAATAAGAGAAGAGGCTGGTCCCCAGGGACACTAAGAAACCTAAGAGACCAAAGCAAAAGACTTTTTGATAGCTGAAAGCCCTAACTGTAATATAACACGTGATATTTTGTAGTAGGCGGCAAATTTAAAACCAATTAGCAGAAAAAAAGGACACCCACAAAAAAAAAAAAAAAGCAAGATGCAGTACAATAAAATCATAAATACAGCTAGCATCCCAAATTGTACTGAAATCACACAAACTGCAAATTTTAAGTCAAATAGTATTTACATGAGGACATCCCCAGTTACTTTACTGGGGAAGGGGCAATTCCTCCTTCTCCATGCGTTGTCTTTCTAAAGAAAAGGGCAATTAGAAATAACAAATTTCTCAAAAGTAACTCATTCAAAAATTGCTTTCTCAGAGATGATCATACCACCTTTGAAAGAGCTCATTCTGGCTGCATTCTATCACAGCCAGAATTCCAGAGGTGTTACATGAATTCTAAGTCCGCTATCATGTGGCTCTCATCTTATGGTTCATTTATTAGGTAATTCATGGGTTTTAAAAGTATTTTAAATTATTTCCCTTCATGATAACACACATTCCTTGCAGCCAGTATGCTTTTCTCTTTTTTTTCTTGTTAAAACAGCCTTGAGCCCAGGGAGCGGATAGCATAGTATCCACAACTGACTTCACAAAAAAGTCAAGCATTTTCCTAGGAAAGTATGCAGTAAGGAGAGGAGCATCTCAAAACAGTAAAGTCGGGCAATGAACATCCTTTAGGAGTTTTTCCAATGCATCAGCTACTGTTTAGAGGCTAAATTCACAGTACAAGAGACTAATTGTATCAAATTTCCTTTGAGGCTGTGCTCAAAAATGGGAAAGGTTGTCTGAGCATTACACTAACCACAGGCACAAAGAGAACAGGTGGAGTCTACGGAGTCTCTATAGAGCAGTCCTACAGGATCTCCCAGAGACAGAAACTGAAGGATTTTTTTCTTAGGGTCATTTAGGATCTTATGCTCTCTTAGATATCCATGAAATGTATCACAAAATCCCTGGAAGAACATGTAGCAATCAACAGAGGACAAACAGGGTACTGTAAAGTTTAGGGGAAAAAATGTTCATAGACAGAAGTATAAAACTTCCAAAAGTTCTCACACTTTGCTATCCATTCTTGTAAGCTACTGATCACAGTGATGAGGAAGTACTTTATAAGGTGTACTGAACGTCTAGTTTGGATATCACAGACCAGTATTTGCTCTGCATCACAAAATACAGATGTGAATGGGAATCAGGATCCCTTTATCCAGACACTTTGTTTCAGACTTCACTCTTCCTTTACTTCACGAGTTTATTCATATACTGAAATAAGGTTTTATTTCAAATTTAAAAATCACTTCAAAAACTGTGAAAAAAAATCAACCATGTCTGGATGTTTTGGGTTTGAGAGAAACATTTTGTTAATATTTACATGAATTCCTAAAATATTTGCATTGACTTGAAACTTAATAAATAAATAAAACTACTGTTTCAGCCAATAAAATATATCCAACTCTTTTATCCAAGTTCTACTTCTATCTCTGCCACTGAGTTACTGTGTAATCACAAGCTAGTTAGCTACAACCTAATATTTGGAAACATTAAATATCTATAGTGCCAACTGCATTAACTGTGGGCACACAAAATGAAAAGAAAATCACTAGCCTCACAGTTTCCCCATTTGCTCATCTTTTAAATGAAGATGAAAATAAAATTGGTCTTATTATCACCATGATGCTGTGATCTTTAATTAACTAATGTGGCCTAGCAAGGAAATCTTTCAATATATATCAGGACCTTTAAAGAAGGTCTCCTCTCTCCTGAACCCTAATTACAGAGCTTGAGACTAGAATTTAAAAATTAACCTACCTAGTGCAGATAGTGGCTTGAATAGCACACTCCCGATTTATGCTAGCATTACCCTCTGGGAAAAAAAAACCTTTCCCACGTGTTCCCACCCACAGGACATGGGAAATGAGTCCCTTAACACAGGTAAATGAGTCATTAACCCACAGGAGCTTACAGCAGTGACAGGTCCCTGTTCAGTTCTCTATATGCAGTCTCTGTGAATAGCCACTGGCTATATGCCTCCATCACGCTATAGGTGGTGTTATCTGTGGCTGCCAAACCAGAATTATTTTTTACCCACGTCTCCAAGTCCAGGATTCTTTTAATTCTGAAAAACTCTAATGCAGGATTACTTAATAGTCAATTTGACATTTACAAAACTATGTTTTCTTAACACTAAACTTGGCTGAAAAAACTCAGGCGATATTTCCCCAGCACTATGCAATGACACCATCTGGTAGTTAATGATTAGTGGGATTTACAGGAGAGACAGGTACATATTTGGCTAACCATTTCATCACTGGCAAACAAGTCAAGTAAAGCTAACCTTAGCTGTACCCAAAGGTCACTTCTGGGACTGCTACTGAAACTGTCCATGTGGACTCAAACGGGCACTGGGATTCGGAAATATCAGTGCTGCCACAGAGAAGAGGAATAAAAAGACATAAACCTCTGCCCACTTGCAGATCCAAACCTAGACTGCAACCTTTTGAAACATTGAGGTAACTCCCTTATCTCCTGCTACATCAGTCTCAGATATCCAAACCAGCCTCTGCCACAATCTTCATGAAATTCAAGCTGCAAATACATAGAAATACATTGGATACCTTTATTTCTGCTTCTATCCAAAGCACAACAAAAAGGATGGAAAGCCTTGCCTTCAAGAGACAAAATTTGCTGGCTTATGCCTCAAACAACTGCAGCAGAAAACCTGCAATTCCAAAGCATGGCCTAAGTGGAAGCACAGACACTTTCCTTCCCCCACTTTCTAATACCTGGATTTCAAAATGACTGGGTCTGACACTCACAGATACCAGAGGCAGCAGAAATCTGGTTGGTTATCACAGAAAGAGTGACAGGACAGGATGGCATGGATGGTGGCACTGTATCTGCTCAGCAAACATAGGCAGGGCCTCCAAAGACAGATGGACAGCATATGATAGCTACATCTGATTAGCCAGAAAACACAGGTCACCTTGTGGAACTCCACATACTTAAAAATAAAGGCATAAGACAATAAAAGGACCTTATATGCCACAAAAGCATCTTTTGACTCTCTAGTGCCCCAGAGTATTTTTAACCCAGGCAAGGATACGCAGTGGTATCACAGTGTTTGACTACTTCATCCACTACACTCATCAAGGAAAAGAAATGCTCTCTGATCCTGGTCTTACCTAGAGGTTAACAAGGCAAAGGCAGCTTGAGTCACCCAAGAGGACATGGAAAAGCTGTGGCCCAGGAAAGTACTGAACAAGGCTCAGCAACGCACCATTAACCAATTGTCTTTCCCACCTGCTTAGTCCTGTTGTCCCACGGACAGAAGCAGCAAAGTAACTGAAGAACTCAAAGGACTTGAATTGTCCTTATCTGAACAGCAGCAGGATTAGTCAGCACAGAACACACCATGTGTTTAACAGTCAAGGAAACTTCCCCAGCATCCCTACAGTACGAAGTATGGACTGTATTTTTTTTATACCACTCCACACGTCAGCACAGGAGTCTAAGTTACAGTGAGAGAAAATGAGTCGGGCCCAGAGGCAACTGCAGAAATCTATTTTAAATGAAAAGAACATTGAGTAGGTCTTTAACTGGAACCAGCACGGGTGCAAAGTTTGTTATCTTGAGTCATTTCATCGTGTGATGAGCGATCTGGGAATTTCTGCATCACATTAGCGTAAGCTCCTATTTCCAGCCTTAACAGGATCCTAAGTTATTAAAATCTCTGAGGCCAAGGCACGTGGGAACCAAATTTGGATGCCTGTACTCATATCAAGTAACACATTCTGTTCAAGTTCTGCCACTGCCATCGGTGGGTGTAGCTAACAAATGAATCACTACTACAGAAGTAGAGAACTCAATTTCTAGTTTTTATAGCTACAAATGGCCCAGATAAGAATCTCAGCACCAGCACAAATTTGAGCTGGATGCAGGAAGCGGTGAGAGATGTCCCACAAGCTGTGCTGCATGTGCTACCCATACGGGATGGGAACACAAAACTGCAACCCAGTGACTGGCACTGAAGTCTGGGACTAAGGAAAGAAGTTTAAAGTAAGAGCCAGGATAAAAAGCCACAGGGCAGTATTGCAACTTAGGACTTAGCTTTTGACCAGCAGGGAGCCATCTCAGGTGCAGCCTGACAGAACTACAGCAAAACGCACGGGGTGACTGCGTGTCCATGCCTACCAATGAGGTCTTGCTCACTACACTGAGTGAAAATTCACATTCCAACTTCACCACTTCTGATGCAATTGTAATTTCCTCCTGGCCTTAAAGTCTCTGTATCTGAGCTCTCTCAGTGAAAGCATAATTATTTGGAAAGGTCTCAAAGAGAAAACTAAGACCTCTCGCTGTCAGGCTGGCTGATCGTGTGAACCAGGTGCGGATTTTGATTTTCACAGACCCATTCACGCAGTCTGAGAGATGAAAATCATGTTTGGAAGGAAAAAAACAGTAGACAGAGGCTGCCCTAGATAAGACCAGCTGCATTCAAATCAGAAGGCTGTCCCATTTGATAGAGGAGGTTTACCTGAGCCACTGCTAAAAAACAACATAGAGCACCACGAATAAGCAACTCTGATTTTGGTATCTTCCTATCATTATTTCACCTTTCCTGGAAATTGTACTTAACAGGTTTGAGAATTTAGTATTTTATAGGATGATGGAGGCCACAGAGCAGTGGCTCTGAAACTTACAACTATATCTACTTTCTCCCTCTTCCATAGCCTAATAAACCATTAAATTTTAGAGGCTAAAGTGTTCTTCTTACATTTCTTTTTCCATATACATCTTACAAGCCAGAGCTTGTAAGTCATCACAGTTTGCAGCTTAAAAAAAAAAAGAAAGGAAAAAGGAAAGAAATCAGACAGCTCCAGGGAGTTATTATGTTCCAACATTCCAACATTTCTGACCCTTGCACTACGAATTGGTTCAAATCTGTCTCACTCTGGGAAAAACCTAATTCACTCTCTTGGAAAGTTTATTGTCAATGGGATTCTATTGTTTCTGAGTGGAAAAAAGAATTCTAGATCTATGCCATATCAGTTTTAACTACAGAAGACTTTTATGTTTTCTAAGAGAAAGAGATAATTGAAACAGAGGCTTTATTCAACACGATGTTAAAAAGGAGCATTTAAACTATCCAGCCAAGAAGCGACTGCATGAAAAATGAGGTGATCTGTAGAAAATCTACCATTTTGGGTGTCTGATGGACAGAGACAAACAGGAAATCTCCATTACATTAACCATTATTTAAAAAAAAAAAAAAAAAGGCATCACTTTTAGAAAGAGACTCTGTTTTGTTCCCAGGTCAGCTCAGCCCTTGCACATTATCTTCCAAGAAAGCCACTCTTCTAAGTTCATCTATGCTATTTGAGGGGTAGGGTACAACTATGCCATTGGAGATATGCCAGCTATTCTACTCCACAGAAGGATACACCTGGAGAGGGTTTACACTCACCTATGTCAAATGCACCTAGGAAGGAAAGGTGAAATCAAAGGATTTCAGATGGCATGGTCAATCAACTACCTAGCACCAGAACCAGAAGAATACAATCGCTTTGCCTTCGCTATGGAAATGTGAAACAGTGACATGATCAGACAAGCTCCTAGACCTTTGATATATTTTGCGTGTCTCTGTGGCTTATGAGCCTTACAGCTTCCTTCCCTAGATGTTCAAACATCTCCTTTCACTGTCCAAACTCCAAAGGCACAAAGAGGCAAAACTTCAGACTTGGTGCCAAAAAGCCATCTTTTAAATATGGGAGTCTAAAGCTGTTTAGAGAGATTTGCAGAAGAACCTAGACAATTTGAAAATCCTGTGAGGTATCTTCTTCCATTGCAAGGTATGGAAATATTGCACGTTCAATCTGTAGACATTTTGGTCTGGGTTCCAGCCATTTTTAATGACACACCAGAACTTCCACGAGGATTTGACTCTAAAATACATACACCATGCTTCACAATCAGAAAACATTTGTTTAATCACTCAAGTCCTGTTCATTTTTGACCCTTCAAAATAAGGGCTTCTGGTTCCTTAATAGCAGCATCTTCTTGACCTGAAGGACAAGGCATTTCTTTATCTATTCATAGATAGTAACTATTCTGAAAATCAGGACTTCTACACAGACACACATTCACACACCATTATCTAGCATACAGTACAATGTTAAAACTGATTTAAGTCCCATATCCTAGACTGAACTACAGAAGAATGTCACCGGTTTTTCTTCTCTCTCTTAAGTCAGTTCTTGAGCCTTCATCTGGTAGAAAAGTTTCCAAAGCAGCATCTGAAATGGAGGAGCCTGGAGACAGGAACTAAATTTATTAAATCTTCTGCTTTTAAGACATTCTCCCAGTTTTAGATACTGCTACTTGGGGAAGGAATGAAGTATAGTCACAAGGCAAATTTTCAGCAAACAGTTTGAACATCCTGGGCTCTCACCAGTTGGTAGGAATAATACTAGTTCCTCAGAGGGTGATTCAAAACAGAGCGAGTCATCCTTTCTCTGCAAGGTTTGCATAAGGAGACTGGTCAGAGTGGCTGGCTTTATGCAAAGACTGTGTTGTAGTCTAAAGTAGCTCTCAGAAGGGTTGAAAAGGAGAAGGTCTAATGATCGTAGCTTTGCCAGTGAAGCACTGGGGCAGTTTTTCTGTGTTAGTGTAAGCAGCCATATAAAATAAAAAGAATAATAATAAAAAAGCAGGAGTTCTGCAATTACCAAGACCTGTACTCACCTGTGGAAGACAGCATCTGTTACTGGACAAGAAAGAGGTACAAACATGGAGACATTCAACTATAACACTGCAAGATATGGACTGAGCATACAACATTAAAAACAAGGGCATACTTAGTGTTCAGGAAAAAAAAAAAAAAAAAGATCCCTTCAAGTTAGATACCCTTCTCCCTTCCATGATCTACCCAGAGCAAGCAAAGCCAGAGGGCAAAACTCACCAGTAAAACCTGTTTGGAGTGACCCGCTCGTGCATGAGTTGCCATTTTCTTCCGAAGTCCAAGGAGCTGTACAGCTGAAAGACAGAGAGAAGTAGTATAAACTCTGAGCAAGAAGAGGAAGGGCTGCTGCTCCATAAAGGATTAAAATCAGTTCAGATTAAAGAATAGGAAAGGATTGTACTGCACAGTTATCTATCAACCTCACTGCCAGGGATGGCTAATAAGGTAATCTCCTCCCCTCATATTTAACCCAGACTGAACTGAGACTCAAAAGCAGGTTGGCTCTTCCTAAACCTTTTCAAACATTGTTGTGCTTTCTCATTCCAGCTGTCAACACATTCACTTTGTCTGCCATATGACAAATCTGGCAATCCCCCTGACTTTTTTAGTTCAACAGGAAGCAGCTGACTGATGGCATGTAAATTCCTAACATTAGTTAGAATGAAAGGCAAATTAGATTAGTTAACATGGCTATGATGTGGTAGATAGTGACTCCATACTCAAGGTCATGCTGTGATCTGTTTTTATGGCGAGGGTTGCATCTCTCTCCAGTGTAGGAAGGAACATGAAATTGCTCCTAATTTACAGCTTCCATTTTCAGAACAAGGTCTAAATTTTCAGATAATTCAGAAATCAATCTGATCAGTAGTTAAACATTCAAGATAGTGAAGTAGATCTTGAAAGCCATATTTTCAATCTAATGATTGTTCTATGTTTTCTGGCTAGCAAATGGTGCAGCAGCCAAATTTCCACACAATTCCACACTGTCTCAGACACAGGTTCACTTGACATATTCTCTGCTGAATACTACAAACCTTGTCCTCCATACAGTTAATCACCACAATTGACTCACTCATAATCAGAGCATGTGTAAGTTCTTTTCCTACAACTTTGAGCAAGTTTAGTTTTTCAGAAATGAATCACACCTTCAGAAATAGCTACTCTGCTTTACAACTAGATCACAGAGAAAGAAATAGTAGGCAGTATTTTCAAGGGGATTTCAAATAAATTCCATCTGAAACAAATTCTGGGTTAATAAAACAAGGGTTGATTGTAGACTAAGGAGTTAGATAACAGAGCCAAGAACCTTATATTTTTGTAATACACAAACTTCAGGTCCTAAATGGGAAAATTTTAGCATCTGTGTAAAGGTTGTGCATTTGATTTGTAGTAATTGGATTTACAAATTGGAGACAGGTCCGTGTTCAGATTAGAAGGGTTCACTACCTAGTGATGTGTACCATGGCACAGCTATGACGGATAGCTAAGCGTGGCTGGGAAGATAAACTCTATGTGCTTGCACTGAATATTAAAGTTTCCTGAATGGTCAGTATCTTTGACAACAAATATCCAGCAGACACATCAGAGCAAGACCACAGAACAATTTGCCAAAGGAGATGGAGAAGGGCTGTTTGAGCAGTGTCTGCACCCTGAGGCAGCTGATTAATTCTCTGTTTGCATGCAACTACAGAGCTAAACCACAGCATTGTATACCTAGCAAGAGGAAACTCAAAAACTGAAGTTCAGACCCTACCAAATATCTAATATGACTGATTGTGTATAGACAAAAGAATCAGTTCTCTGCATTTCTGTCAAGGGGAAAGTGAATTTCTGCCACTAACAGCTCAAGCTGACAGTGAATAAAGCACATCGGGAAGAAGAGATAGGAGCAGGCATTTGCCAGTCTTATCAAAATGGGCTCCACTTATGTAGATTTCATTTCAGCCAACATCACTGAGCTTACGGTAAGAATTATTAGGAAAGATTTTCTGCCCGGTGTTCTTTAGGAGATCAGACATGATCTGAATATTCCTATCTGGCCTTATTTCTTTGGCACTGTCACTAGATAAGATAATCTACAGCACTATAAAACTACATTATCTGGACCTCCTCTGCTTTTCTGGTCACCTATTACAGTGATAGCCTACCAAAAAAGCCAGTAGAGAAACCTCTGCCGCAGAAAGAATTATCTTTAGATACAAAATAAAGTACTGCATCGTTATCATTACTACTGCTACTACTATTATTATTAGAACTAGGAAGATAAAAATCCTTATCCAATTCAAGGATGGGCTTACAAATTTGACATAAATATTCAGATAACAGCTTTCTGAGGGGACATCCTGTTTAACACTGTTCTTAAAGACAACGATTGAAAATCCAGTCCAGGAGTCAAAATTCTGCAGTGCTACAGCTCTGCCTCAGTATTAGCCCGGTGCCTGCCAGGAATATTCCTCGAGTCATTTGACATGGTTTTACACATACGGGGACTTCTGCATAGACTCTGTCGTATGGGTCACATGAAATAACTCGTCTATCCTTTTCCTGACTGGATGTACAATTTGCAGACTGATCCACGGTGCTGTACAAATCTTGGGCTCCAGGCATCTTGGCCTCAATAACTCCTGTTCACAAGCGAGTGGGACTAGTATCCTTATTGTATTCTGCAGCAGATTAACCATTCTCACCACGAGAGCAAAGGATTAGCAAACTATATTCATTTCCTTAGATTCTCTTTTATCTTTTGCCCCTAGCATTTCTTTTTCTTTTGCAGCTCCATAACAGCGGTAGCTACAGATAGCTCAGTGGCATGAAGCACAATCTCTTTCTAGCTACTCATCTCTCCCACCGTGTCTCATTCAGGGAACATCGTTCTCTCTATCAAGTTAAAAATCAGAGACCATCTACTGAGTATTTTTTCCACCTTCTTTCTATTAAATCTCAGCCTGACTGATGGTAGAAGGATTAAACTGAACTTGCAGCCTTTAGGTGATTTCAGATGGAGAGATAAGGAGACACTATTTGTTAAGTGAGGTAAGCAGCGAAGAGTGCAGCCGCCTCGCCAGCAGCTCCGGCCCAGGACTGCTCCTGCTGGCTGCTGTGGCCCAGCCCAGTGCTTGGGGACTGGGGCTCCCTGCCCAGGCCAGGGGACATGGCTACTGTTTTCCCCTTTCCAGGTCCAACCTGTAGGAAAACTGAGCAAGTATCCCAGAGACACATGGACAGACACAGACAGGACATTGACGTGACCGGCCACAAAGGCTGCCCCAGCCAAGGGCTGCCTCCAACAGCACGTACACACACTGAGCTCACATAAAACAGACACAGACAGCCGAGCCCCCTTCCTCCTTTCTGGCTCTTAGTGACAGAAGTTGGCTGGTGCAGGCATGCACACGGCTCTCTTTAGGTTCACAAGCACACACACAAACGTGGATCTTTCAAACAGCTGGCATGGCCCATCTGTCCATCCAGCACCCGCCCAGATCCTGGACCCTTTACACACTTCATGGGTCGCCTACTCACCGGCTGGTCCAGCCTGAAGTTTGTTAGCAAATACACACACACCCCACGTGGCGCCTGTAGTTTCATAGCCCGCCCATTAGTGTGACAGGGAGGTTTGTTTCTCATCATCGTCTCCATTTTGCTTTGTCAGGCCTGTGTCTCAGCATTTTGCTTATTGTTCCCCCTTCCTTATTTCTTATCATCCTGATCCAGAAATCCTCCCTCAGACAACCTCGCTCAAATCAGCGTTCCCACATCCATCTCTTTCCTGATCAGGTTTGGTTCCCATCACTGCCTCCCTTACTCATTATCTGTTTGTGGTCTTGGAAAAGGTCCTCTACCGGACACTGCTAAAGGAGCAGACACTATCCCATGTACTCTTACACTATTAATTCAAAGAACTTACATTTTTTTATTCACCCATTTACTCTAGGCATCCACTTCAAATTTTAACCAGATTAATCTTAAGGCGTATGACAACAAATTCTTGAAAGGTCTCCCTGGCCCAGTTCACTTGCATAGTGCTATTTACAGATGTAAAAGTTAACATTGAATTAGTAAACAGAAGACAAAAATGAAGACTTTTCTGGTGTGCGTTAAAATTTGTCATATATGTGCTTTCCCTTCATGGGAGAAGAGATATTTTTTAGATGAGACGACAAATTCAGCGGCAAGTACAGCAGATTTCAATAGAGATTAATTTGACCTAAGGCTGAATACCAAGTGATGGAAGGAAATGAGGTTTGTATGGTGCCAAGATTTTCCTTTTTTAAAGCTCTGGCCTGGCTATTTAGTGACAAATAATGTTTGGCATTTCCACCTCCCAGAGCATTCCAACACATCAGCTCACAAGACAGATGGATTTCAGTGTACCATGAGGATGTACCGAGTGCATGCCCTTTTTGCAGCAGCCACCTTCTGTTATTTGACCTGCTCTGATCAATGGAAAATTAAGTCCATTATAGGTCGTAATGTTTGTATGGGCCAGTCCTCAGTGAAACCTAGTTCTTATGCCTTGACACAGCTGAAGAGTGGCATGCAGAGGCCTTGACTAAGGAGCAAATCAGAAGCAGAACCCAAAACAGAAGGATGAAGTCCTGACCTGTTACAAGGGTGACAAAACAGTTAACACAAAAATAAACTCAGCCTCCTACATCTACCACAGAGGCACCTCAGTAAAATCCACCACAGCACTCAGCCAAACCCCAGCAACCCCTAAATCAATCTGAACAGACCACTGCCAGAAACATCCTGAAAGCTGAGGTACTTTGGCAAAAAAATGCAAGATGCTCCAACTCCCCACTGAGCCCACGCATCTGAGTGAGGCTTATTAATCTCATTTACCCTTGCAGCAGACTACAGCTTTTTTATTGCTGTTTTTTTTTTTTTTTTTTTTTATGAGGCATAACCCTAGAATTTCTGCTTGCCTGCAGACAGGCTTATGACAATGCAACGGGAAAGATGGGATTTATAAAGGTGAAGGGGTCGGCACTGCATAACAAATAAATATACCTCTTAATGTGCTCTCAGGCATGATGAAACACCAAAAATATTACCCTAAACATGTCATCCTGGCCACACTAGCAGGACCCAAGAGCAGGATCAAAGACCTGCTCTGTTTTTGCACCTGGCTTTCAGTTCACCTCAGCTCAGCAGTACAGGCACAGCCTTTGGGAAGGGGTGCTGAGCACTGGGGAAAAATTTACTCATGCACTGGAGCCTAGTTAGACCTAATGTTAAAAAAAGGCCATATATCGGGAAGGTAAATAGCAAATGTTTATTCAAACAGCATCACAATGTTCTACACTCAAGGATTGTAGCACCAGACATATCACATCCACCAACACAGTCCTGTGTGTTACCAAGAACAGACAGACTGTATGAGGAAAGACCTTGGCAGCCCAAGTGATATACAACTTTATTTCACCACAGGCCAGAACCTTAACTCACGCTTGTCTTGCTCAGCACAACACTGAATCATAAGGATATTACATATCACAGGCAGACTCCTTCTTCAAACTCCAGTAACGCTTGCAACATCTTATTTAACACAGGGATTTTTTCTGAGATAAGTAGAAAACCCCTTTAAAGGGGGCTTTATCCCTGATATCACATTCTAGGCCATGAACATGTACAACGAGCCAGAAACTGTCAGAACAACTAGGCTGGATACACAGACACATGCACACAGAGCTGCATATGAAAAATGCCTCCATGCTCTTTTGGTTCTCCAGTACGAGCTCTCAGGATGACGCATGGCTTGTTTGGATGATCTTGTTTGGGGCTGGGATCATTTGTTTGGGGTGTTTTGTTTATTTTCTCAGTGAGAGCTAGAAAGAAAAGAAAAAAGATTTTGCTCAAGTCCGGCTTCTCAGAACTGGAGGAATGTGAAAAACTGCCCATCTTAAACTCCGCTTATGGAGAGAATGGAAAAGAGTGAGCAATGAAAGAAAAGCCTGGGAACAACAGGAGTAGATTCAGCCCCCGGTGTTAGTCATCCATATCCTTGTCAACAAGGAGCCCGTCACCAAGGCAAGAAACAGACACTTCTAAAGCTCAATTCCCATACTAAAATACACTTCTAAAATTATTACTTACACCTTAGAAGGCTCCATTTCTCTCTACAGACACTAAAAAGTCCACAGTGACTGGTGCAGAAGGAGGCACCCCCACTGCAGATTTCACATTAGGCAACCTATTCCCACACTGACTTGCCTGCTCCTCGTGGGGGAGGCAGGAAAAGACTGAAGACTCAGCTGGAGTTAGAGAAGGATCAGCATACAGTAGGCTGGGTACACTCTACTGCAGCAAGAGCAGTCCTGAAGATGTCATGTCTACTGCTTCTCCATCTATACCACAAACTAAAGAAATTCAGAGAACTTTGGTACTGATATGCTTTCTTGCCCAAACACAGAAGAATTACAGCCTCAGGAATATATATAGCCTGTACCCAAATATAATCAGATGCTTTGTTCCTAGGAAGTCAGGACTATTGGCCGGAGCAAACATCTGGAAAGAATCTCCATAGTTTCCTGTCTGCCAGCCAACCCTGAGTGCATTTGGAGCTTCCAAATGATGGTGGCAGATAAAGAGAGCAAGAACAGCTGGACTCTGTGCACTTATAGGAATAATTCATTTACCACACAAAATTACACTTCCCCCTAGACAATACATCCAGCTGATGATGGAAAGATGTGTTCATATTAATCCAGCAGGGTGAGGGTCAGCCTGGGGGTAATTACTGGGCGACAGCTGACACATGATGGAAGAGGAGGGGCAGAATAGCCAGGCCTGCCATGTTGTCAGAAGATCACGATCCCGAGCAGTAACTTGGATTGCTTACATGAAAAGATGGCTCTGATCCCAGCACAGCACAAAAGCAAAGTAACACCTTCTCAGCCAGAGCTGGTGGGAAATATCTACAGAATGTGTGGAGGGTTCCTGCCAAAAAATCAAACTGGGACAGAAGAAAAATAAAATCAGGTCAACGCTTCTGTAGGAAATTGGACTGCATGCAAGCAATCTGCAAAGAGTATATCTCAGAAAAGCAAGTCTGTTGCAGGGTCTTAAATTCTCTCACTCGGGAAAAGACCATAATCACTGAAAAAAATTTAGAGGCACAGAAACTGAGAAAAAGTTGTAAACCACTCAGAAAATTGCAAGATGTGTTTTCTATCTACAATTCTGTGTTACAGATGAAGTTACAAAAGGGGAAGAAGGCGCTATCGTTAATACATCAAAAAGTTTATTCCTAGAAGGAAAATGAGCTTTCTGCAGGAAAAACTCACAATACTTATCAGCCTTCAGAATATGGAACAGAGAAGTCATGTCTAAAAACTGACAGAGATGACCCACCACGTGTAGCAAGATAGCTGTATACAATAAGCTCAAACTGCAGTGAAAATATTTCAGGAGATGACATCAAGTTTCTTCTAAAGACAGACTGAGCACTTGGGTACTGCAAGAGAAAATTCAAAATATCTTGGAACAGTATTCTGTAGCGGATAGATGGATGTCTCCCACTTCTTTCACTGCAAAGGAAGATCTTTTTTCACACCTAAAATTGGACATGGGAAGGGACTAATACAGTTGCCCTTACTTAACAAAAATAAATAAATAAAGCAAAGGAGTCTGTACTGTTGTAGATAACTGCTCCAAGCAACTGAAAAGATAGAAAAAATAATTGCATTTCTTACTGTTACTTGTTTTTTTCATTTGCCTCCAAAATAACACCTATCGCTACTCAACCAAAATGTTCTCTTCTTTTCTGTTTCATTGTATCACCACTGGGAACTGGTGTCTTTTTCCTTCAGTTCCAGCCAAATCCCTGAGACTTTACAACTCCTCATTCATGCAAACAGAATCACAGAATCGTTTAGATTGTGAAAGACCTTCAAGATCAAGTCCAACCATCCACCTAACGCTACAATTCCACCGTGAAACCCTGTCCCTAAGCACCACATCCACACATCTCTTAAATACCACCGGGGGGGGGGGGGGAGTCCACCACCTCCCTGGGCAGCCTGTTCCAAGACCTAACCACTCTTTCTGTGAACAAATTCTTCCTGATGTGCAACCTAAACCTCTCCTGATGCAACTTGAGGCCATTGCCTTGCATCCTATCACTTGTCACCGGAGAAGAGACCAACACCCTCCTCGCTGTAACTTCCTTTCTGGCAGCTGAAGAGAGCAATGAGGTCTCCCCTCAGCCTCCTTTTCTGCAGACTAACCAGCCCCAGTTTCTTCACCTGCCCCTCACGTGTCTTGCTTTCTAGTCTCATCACCAGCTTTGTTGCCCTTCTTTACACATATTCGAGCTACTCGATGCCCTTGTAGCAAGGTACCCAAAACTGAACACAGTACTCAAGCGTGGTCTCACCAGAGCCGAGTACAGGGGGACAATCACTTCCCTAGTCCTGCTGCCCAGACGATTTCTGATACAAGCCAGGATGCCATTGGCCTTCTCGGCCACCTGGGCACGCTGCCATCTCATGTTCAGCCAGCTGTCCAACAGCGCTCCCAGGTCCTTTTCTGCATAGCAGGTTTCCGGCTGTTCTTCCCCAAGCCTATAAGGCTGCACGTTAAGACCCAAGTGCAGGTATTAGTCTTGCTGAATGTCAGCACCAGTTGGACATGGGCCATCAATCTAGACTATCCAGATCCCTCTGCAGTGTTTTGCTACCCTCAAGAAGATCAGTACTTCCACCCAGCTTAGTGTCATCTGCAAACTTACCAAGGGTGTACTCAATCACCTCATCAATATCACTGATAAAGACATTAAACAGAACTAACCCCAAAACAGTCATCAAATTCCTAAGGAATTCAAGTGGGGTTAGTAAACTCCCGAATAGCGAAGAGAGGTCCAAAGACTTCCACCCAGCACCCACAACACACAGTCCATTTTCCCTCATTTATTTTTTTATTTGAGATGTTGTGAAATTGTTGTTTTCCTTCTCACAGCCCCGCATGCTAAGTCTCCTTGCAGAGACACCCTACAACAACCGTGCAGCCAGCAGTTGCAGTCAGACACTGACGCGCTGTGCCTTTGGGATAAGAGCGGAGTGAGAAGCCTCACCAGAGCAGAGCACCAAAAGAAAGATGACAAACAGAAATAATTGCATAAGAAAAAAGACACGATAGATTTGGTGTAACATTAAAGACAGCACATGGTGCAATAGAAATATGCCCTATTTCAGCTTCCACCTCACCTTCCCCTCCCATGTTTCATCCCTCCTTTTCTGGGAACAGCAGAACTCAGTTCTAAATTATGCATCAGCTGAGTGACTGAAGACAGGTCAGGAGCAACCCTTGCCATGGAAGGGGCTTTATTGCTCACAGTAGGAAAGGTTGCATTCAAGGAAAGACTTGGGACATCTGATTCCTCTATTTCACCATTCCCCTCAGACCAAGTTTTTTTATTAGGTTCCTCTGGTGTGTCGAGCAATAACCATAATGAGACACAAAGGCTAATGCAACATTCAAGCTGATGACCAATTCAAAAATAACAATACCATCTCTGCTCGTTCCTTTCACCACCTCCCAGGGAAATACCTGTCCTCATCACCTTGCTTTGCTTGGGCTGCAAAAGAATCAAGATTTAAAGCTTGGAAGCTCTTCTGGACCTTCAAAGAAGGTAAGGGAGGGCTCTTGCCACAAGCTGCTAGAAATCATAATTCTGGTAAGGCATCCTTGACAGCTTCACACTAAAGAACTGAAAAAATAAATCCTGCTTCCTGAGCACAAAGATTCATGTAACAGCTGCTGGAGCTGAGTTTAAGAGCAAGTCTACCAGCACCATATTTATGGACTTAGTTTACACAGTCTACATTACACAGTTTACACAGTTTACATTACAGTGTATAAACTAGTAATTGTAATGAAAACAAATGGACCAGTTTGTGTCTATGCTTTGATTTCTTTTGCAGGTGATTAAGGGCTGCATGAAGAGATCTCATTACAGCCTAAGGCTCCTCTCTAGCACAGTACAACCAGATTGTCTCAGGCATGGAAAAAGAATGTCCACAGAATGGTGCATGCCCAAGACCCACTAGAGCTGCTCATTTTGCTACAGATGTTGTACAGTAGAAGGCACACTAGAAACAGATCATTTTGATGAGAAACTGGGCTAGACAGAAATTAAATACTAAACACATTTCTATCATCTATCACATACAGGCAAAAAAAAAAAAGTATCAGAAGAAAGGAAGTTTTCTTTATGCTTTAAAATTTATTACTAAAATATTTCACATGCTGGCTGGCAAAAGTGGGTCTTCAGGCAAAAACTCAGACTACACTCCACCATTATAAAAAAACTGGTCAGGGATCTTCTGTGCAAACCTCCAAAACTTTGAAAATATTTAACTTCACATTGTAATTTATAAAGCATTGTGTTTATAAAGCAACCAGATAAGGCACCAATGTCTCATTTCATGGTTTTACAGTTAAAAGTTAAAAAAAAAAAAAAAAAGCCTTCAACCTGATTTGTCTGCTCACAGCAGTTGAGTTTGCTTAAACCAGATGCTCAAAGCAAGAGTTGCCTCTATCCGCTTCTCCACTTCACTACCAGGAAAAAGCAGAAAGTGGATTACGCTGGTGAAAAAAATGTCCCCTCAAAAACTTTCACATTTCAATTTCTCTTAAGCCTCACTGGTACCAAGTATACTCCGCCAAAAAATTGCCACTTTTGCTGAGATCACATCGTACCTTTTCCTTTTCCACTGCGTGACTGATTTGTAGTAGAACAAGGAATCCAGACACAGCTGCAACAGGAGCAGTGACGTAAATGAGCATCACTAGACATTAAAGCGTGTTTCAATCCTGGGTGAAAAACAGGCTTTCTTTGCCCTACTTTCTCTCCTGCTCCCCGAAATGCTGGACTTTTACAGAACCAAGATGAAAAGCATTACGTTCAGATTTTTTGTCTTTAAGGGTGAAAAAATGTGTTTGTTTCGGTCAAAGCACATTTCGATCATTTCTAAATAATTTAGTTTTAATGACTTGCGGAAGGTACTATAAACAGAAATGGCATTTTGAAAGAAAGCTGGCTTTGACTGCTTTTTTTATTCTTTACTTCCTGCCGTTTTAACCACTGCAAAATTAGATCTAGAGTCTGGGTGAGGGAGGGCTAAAGTTGAGCAACGTTTTGCCACCAATCCCTTTGTGACTAAAGTTTAGTTAATAAGCCTTAGTGAAAACTAAAGGTATTAAAGGGGGAATGAAAAAACAAAACAAAACAAAAAAGAAGTGAAACTAAAATAAATAACTAAATAAAAACCCTCCAGCATCTGCGAATGGAGAGAGACATAACAGATGGGGCGAGCAAAGTGTGGTGCATGTGGACGTAATTTCCCACACCAGTGAAGCAGAGCAGAGAGTGAGACTGGACAGAGGAAGGGTCAGGGATGCAGGGGATGATACTGGAGCTGTGAAGAGAACAGAATGGGATGGAGGTGGCAGAGCTGCCTTCTGCTACCAGGGTCTACAAACAAGGTGCACCAGGGGATACCTTTACTAGTATTTCCTCCACTGGCATCCAATAGGCTCAGCCAGAGGCTGAGGACGGTGGCAGGCTTCTGTTCTTTAGCTGCTGCTTCAGGATTGGATCTTTTACAGTGACAAAAGCTTAAATCAGCTCTAATGGCTGCTGACTTTTCTCCCTCCAAGGCAGCCTTGTCCCCTTGAAGCCCAGCTTCTTCTCAGCTTAAAAAAAAATCATCAGGCAGTTTTTGGTGTGAGGTCTGTGCTAACTAGATCCACCAGCTGCATGGGTGCATCCAAGGGGGCCGTGCAGCTCCACCACGTGCCAGGGAGCTCTGTGCTCTCCCACCCCCAACAGGAATATCTTGCTTGTTCCTGGGGAATCCACAGTGCACCTCTTTAGAAGCCCCTCTTTGCGCTTGTTCACTGCTTGTACTCCAAAAGTTTAACAATAAGGGGAAATAAATGGGAACCACATGTCTAATGGGAAGATTTTTCATTTGAATGTGCTTTATTGTGTGATATATGCCTTTAATTAAACTGCAAGCGTATGGGTACATTTGTTGCTATTACAGACCCATCTTTCATGTTTATTGAACATAATACTACTATGGGTAAAGCAGTTGAGGCTCAGACATTAGCCAGAGTGGGACATAAAACTACAATCACATGCTTGGTTCTTCCTCCCCTCCTTCCTTTA
Organism: Cygnus atratus; assembly: GCF_013377495.2. NCBI lineage: Eukaryota > Metazoa > Chordata > Aves > Anseriformes > Anatidae > Cygnus > Cygnus atratus. The sequence goes on from NC_066368.1 coordinate 12,392,361, forward strand.
CAACCCCTGTGGCACGGTCCGTAGAATAACCTCCATATTATGGGGATCAAGGTTTAATGGAAAGGTTGGTTAGACAGGGTTTTTTTTTTTTGTGTGTGGGTGGGGGATTGGTTGTTTCATTTCTCCAGATTAGTGAAATGGATTTCACACCACCAAAACACTCCAAATTCATAAGATTTTTCTGAGTTATTTCTTTAAGTGGAAAAAACAACATTTCTGAAAGTTTAGACATGGCCATTAAAGAAAAGGGTTCAGGATGGAATTTTATTCTGAGATATAACTGTTGTTCATGTAAAAAAAATCACATGGCTTAAAAGAAAGAAATATTAATCTGGGCTCAATCAGAAAGTGTCATTTTGACAAAATTAAAGCAACGCATTTTGCTCCGGGTTAAACTGCACGTAATTTAACACACACACCCAAGTCAGCTTCAGTTTTGCATTCATCAGCATTTTCACAGGCCAGGGAGATCACTCAAGACAGCTGTCAAGTTATGCAGCCCACCACCCTGCAGACACTGAGCTGAAATGCACCTGACACTATCCAGCACACATAATGGAAATGAATTTAAAAAAAGCAACAAAAAAACACCCCCCTCTCCTAGCCGAGGCCATCTTGCCCTTGGCAGCAATCCCACAGCGCAGCAAGTAAAATTGCTCCCACTCGGGAGCCCCAGTAAATCCTGCTCTGATCCCACCTTTCTCTGAGGCCAGACACCACTGCAGCCTCCCTGCAAGCACATGCGATAACCAAAGCTGTGAAGCTCGAGGGGTTTGCTCTGCTCAGTGCCATTAGCACACCAGCCCAGACATGTGTCTGCAACAGCTCAGCGCTCCGCTCTCCTTGGCATGGGTTTCACTCGGGCTGATGCAGAAATGCATACACTGAGAAATGCATCACAAGCACAGGTGCCAGACGACTTGGAGGGAAGTCAGAAAGAGATAATAAAGAGGTGACCTGAGGAGATGGATTCCAGGAGCTGAATGTACAGAATTTCTCCAGGGATTGTAAAAAGGAAGCGCAGAACTGCTGCCTACCTGTATGATAATGGGATAACACCAAACAAATGGGAAGCTTTGAAGGGATTTAAACTGGATGACTCACAAAAAGATGTAAAATGAAGAGGTGAGTACAAAGAACAGGCTGGCACGGGTGAGAAGGCAGAGACAGACACTTCTAATCCTTAGAAAACAGAGCTAGATAGAATTCCTGGGATTGCAAATACTGATTTTTATTAATTTCCTTTCCACTTTACTGCTTCTTCTAACAGCAACACAGTCCGCAAAGGGGCCAAAGAGTCATGCTCTCCCCGCTCTGTCTGTCAGATCCATAAGGCAGGAAGGATGGCACACCTGGCATCTCACTGCATTCACTCCAGCTGTGCTCCAGCTGGGCCTTGCAGCAGGCATCTCCAGGCTGCCACAGCACACCAGGCTACCTTTGGGTCATGGATATGCCCCAGATGCAATCCAGAAAGGTTTCTGGGAAGCCACAATGGATGAATGGGCACTGCTTAGGAGGTGTGCAGGTCCTGCACTAGGAAGAATCCCTTTCTGGGTAATTCTGGTCCCCCACACACAGCCTGAATGCTCTACGCTGCCTGGGACCAAGGCCACGTACTGGACCACACCATCACAGACCAAGGCCCACCACAGTCAAAGGGAGTCTTGTGCTTCCCAAAAGTGAACACAGATGTTCCCTGTAGGATAACTGTGACTGTGAAATAACTTGTATAAGTAAAAGAGATTATAAAAACAAAGTAGTAAACTTCAGCTTCTGGTAGTACTGAAGGTGCAGCAGCTTTATGCCAGCAAATACTATCTCCTACTCAAACGTCCTAGCTCTTGTACCATCTTCTACAATTCCTTCCTCCAGGCCATCTTCATTACCTCACTCTTGTCATATCCACTCCTACAATAAATCAAGAGAACTAAACCTTAATATGAAATGGCCCATAAGTCTTGATTCATTGAATGCCTCAAGTGCCAAAGCAAACTTGCTTCTAGGAGCTTGAACATATCACATACTAAAGAAACTCAGTTCCTCTCAACGTCACCCTCCTTCTCCCCAGTCAGCTCTGGTCTCTGCCAGGTATTCAGCAAGCTCCAAGAGATTCTCCAGTACTGCTCTTACTGTAACACTCTAAAAATCCTAGGGAGGAATTCAGTTCAGCTCTAGCTAGTCACATTTCTCAGTGGCTAGATCCCCTCGCAAGCCATGCATTGCCAGCAGACAGCTATGGAAGGTAAAAGCAGAGCCTGCTTACAAAAGCACCTCTCTCTAGACACACAGCCAAGCCTGAGATCATGTGTAGGAAGGGGTTTCAAATCTGGAAAGCTGCAGGAGAATATCCTTTCCTATATCCTGAACAATGAGTGGCTTCATGGGAGACAAGTAACAGTGCCCTCCCTGTGCTCCACAGTGCTTCAGTTCATCCTGATCCAGACACGCAGGGGAGACTGACAACACCACCTGTGCCCCAGCACGAAGGGCAGCATACAGATGTTTACAGGAGGAACCCAAATGAACAGCATCGTTGTAAATGCCAGCCACCATCAGGAACAATTTAGCTTGACAGTTGTAGCAGAAACTGTCACTGCACTGAGGCATCACTGCCAGAAAAATCACCAAATGAGAAACTTGCATGTTTCAGGGATCCCCTAGGGCTATCGGGCATACACCATTTACACTGTCATCTCTGATTCATCTATCATCCAGTTCCTGCAATCAAACGGTGGAAAATTATACCTTTAAAATAAGTGAATCTGCAATGGCAAATCATGCAACAAAAAGGATGTTCTTACCTAACCTCTATCTCCAGCTCTCTCTATATTACGCAGTAGCTATATTTAAGCTACTTACTCATTTAATTCAAACCCTAGGTACCTTCAATCCACCTTGCAGAGTGGAGGCATGAGGACACAATAAGCAAACCTGATCCAAGCCAACAATAGTCTACAAGTCAATCGATATTAAACAACACTAATTCCTGAAGGAAACCAACGTTCACAGTGATGGCACAGCACAATTCTTATGATAAAGGAAGACTGCAGAGAAAAATAAAGCAGCCTTCTCCATGCTGTCACCAAAGAAAAACACGAGTCATCTGGATAGGGAACAGCAGACTCAATTTTGCAGCAGAGCCTCTCTCAGGTTTGTCACATCTGTGCCGCTGGGTCTGCGTGCATAACACTCGTGGACTTGCACCACGATCTGAGGAAAGCAACTGGCCTGAAGCAAGAACTGTGTCTGCAAGAGATCTAAACTAGAGTCTTGATTTGGCAGCAAAACTTTTGATGACACTATCGTGCTCCTATTATATGGCAGGAAAGTCCCCTTGGGTACAGTGTATTCTGCTAACATGTTATTTGTACGTGCTGTTATCTCTCGAACACTGCAAGTAGAAAATGCTACCAAATTCAGATGGTTTATGACTACTGAGCCTCTGGCAGAAATGAGCTGCCCAAGGTAGGAGGCTGTGGGAAGAATCAGGTTTCCTTCCTTTGCTCTAAAGAATCCCAAGGATTTTCTATAAAGATTTGAGTTTGTTGTTTGTTTGTTGTTTTGGTTGTGTTTTTTTTTCCAATCGTCCCTTTCTGAAAAATATCATCCCTCATTTTGGTCCCTCAGCTCCTCCTTTTATCATACCTACAGCACTTCGGAAGTACCAAAATATTACTGCATCATGCCCTAACTTTCATTTTATAGCCACCCACAGTCCTATAAAACTCAATTGAACACAAACCCAAAGAATTTTATTATACTGGAAGAACATTTTGTAACGGCCACACAACTGTTGTGGGGCTTCTACCGCATGCACACCAGCCCTCCAGTCTTGTCCCAGACAACCTACATGGAAGACCAGGTTCAAATACAGGCCAAATGCAACTGAAGACAGACAGCATTTGCAATGATGAATAAAGATCTCTCTTGGAAGGGTAAATGGGCCACAGCAGAACAGCACTGGAATCAGATTATGAAAACCTTGGCCTTTTTTTGTTTGCTTGCTTTTGTTGTGTTTTCGTTAAAGACAGAGCCTAGTGAGGAGGCATTTGAAAAACACAATTCCCAGCCTGTCCTCAGTCACAGAAGCATCAGGAGAAATATAAAAGAACAACTGAAATTACTCAAACACCTTTTCAGTCTTTTTTTCTGCCGAATTCATGACTTTGAAAAGACTAATTCATTATTTAAGACCCTGGGATTGGTATTCCTGAGGTGTTAGACCAGAAAATCCATGCATTGGCCTCCTTTTTAACCACTGAGGCAATGAGCATGAAAAGCTGAAACCCACATTGCGTTACCATTGAGCTTTAGAAACATCCCTGCCTACTGAGGGTCAAAAGGCTTCAGGCTGTGCCTCCAGGAAGTTTATTCTCTAGAATAACATTGGTTACATGCAGATCCTATCAGAAGGAGAGGGGAAAAAAAAAAAAAAAGCACAGCAGAGGTGAATTTTCATATATCAAGCTTGAGCAATGGAAACAAACAGTCACCTTTACATAAGCAATAGCTTACACACAGGCAGATGAGCCCACCAGGGACTCTGTATCTCTCAGCAGGCAGTTTTGGGGGAAAAAATACTGTACACTGGAAGGAGTAAACTACATTTATCTTGTTTTCTCGAGGGAGCAGAATACCATAAAAGTTTTCAGGCCAAATCCTCTAGTGATGTAAATCAGCATTTCCCTGATAAAATCGGTGGACCCACATTCAATTTCAGCTGCTACATATGTGGCTGCACACGCCTTTTGTAAACCAGCTCAGGTGTGCTATTAGATCAGGACATGGTCCATTTACCTGCTGAAACAAGCACTGGAGGCAGGGACGGTTTGGAGTGATTCACAAAGGAGAGAAGAGAAACAGAGAAACCTATTTGCAAAGGGCAACCTGAAACAAAACTAGGGCCACGTACCACCTTCCAGTATTACAGAAATCTGCTTCACACAATAGCTACTACAATATTTGAAATGAAACGTGAGCTTTTGAGTATACTGCTGCGCTACAACATAAACAAAGTGCCCTTGCTGCCCTGTGGTCCATTTGCAATTACAGCATCTGCCAGCATGAAATTCCCACACTGAGCTCTTACCCCAGCTGTCTGGAAATCCTGCCACAGTCTGAAGCCTGGGGAGAAATGAGGTTGCAAGAAGAGGAACTCCTGTAACATTTCTGCAGGACCATGAAGGGCCGTGGAAGGGAAAACTGAATATGAGTTCAGAGGTCTGGATTACTTTGCAGCTCTGCCACTGGTTAGTGGCTAACCTTGCACAACTCACTTCAACTTTCTGTGCCTGTTTCTCTCCAGCCTCTCTCACTGCCTTGTCCCCTCTGCCTCTGTATTGGCAAAGATAAAGCTGTGACTTCTGAGCCATTTAAATACTCCTCTCCTGACAGTGGTAGGTAACGTGACCAGGACAGGATGGCACTAACACCTGTGTAAACCAGATGATTCCTCCTGGTCATGGCCTGAAGGGAGCTACTAAGGACTGCATGGTACAACTGTCACCAGGGCATCCTGGGGTCTACTAAATCCAGTTGTGCTTCACAGTACAGTGGTGGAGAGGAAACGTCAGCTGCCTGCGAACCTTTTCTGGAGTTTCTCTTTTGCTGGCTCTCAGGTATGCACCTCTCAGCTGTATAAAAAAGAGTTGGAGAAGATACTGGTATGGATAAAATACAGCGAGAGTGCTGTGTTAAATGCATGTGCCATGCCCAGCAGAAAAGTACTAGGAAGAAACTACCATCATATCAACAGACCCTCAAATGAAATAAGCAGAGACCTCTGTGTGGTCTAAGGCCAGCTTGTAGGATCTGATGGCCAAATCCATTGCAACTGAAAGCACAGGTATGGTAGCAGCTAGAGGTAATGCAGTGGCAAGGACTTTGGTCCTCAACACTGCCAGCTACAGCCAAGGCTCTGCACCGGGCTCAGGACTGCACACCTCCTACAGGTTCCCATCCCTGCACAGTTCACCTAGCCCTTTTCCCAAGTACTAACATGGTTTCCAGGTTATGCAAACATGCTGAGGATTCAGCTTTTGCTACCAGGAGTCTGAAACACCTCCCTGTTAGAGACAGAAGCGAGAGCAAGGGGCAGCCCACTCCCACTCCTGGGAGTTCCCACTCCTGGCTGCAAGTTCCTGCTCTGGCACACAGAAATACACCCCAACAGACTGCCCCAGCTCTTGGTCACTGACGATGTAGCAAATAGGCATATGTGGGTGCAGGCGTGGTGGGCAAGGACAGCACCTTCTCCCCTCAGCATCATCCATCCAGCTGGCTCCCTCAAGGGCACTGGTCCATCCCATCCCAGCCACCCATCTCCGATGACGTTAAAGATGAAAGTTACTGTCTTGCTAAGTGGCCCGCTGCCATCTTCATGTGCAACACTTCCAAACAGGGAGGTCTTGCATTGTCAGGGCAATGTGCAAATGCTAATTAACGCCCCCATTCCCCAGACAAAAAAGAACAGTCCCTGTTGGGCAGATTTCCAACAGTTCTCAGCCATCTGAATCACTAATGGTAATGGGAGCTGCTGGGTCCTTGATCCTACTGGGTAACACACGACCCTTCACGGTTAACAAAAGATAACAGCTTTTCAACTGCCACCTTGCAGAAAGCACTCTTGGTCGGAGGGAATTAGACGGCGTCCCTCTGTATTCAATTCTACATGCCTACGGTCATATGTTCAGTCGCTGGCAGACACATCTACCCCCAGGCTATGGCTTTAATGTCCTAAACTGTTACAGAAACATGAGATAATAGCAAAATCCAAGACGGTGAAACTACTTAGAATCCCTGCACTGAAAGCCCTTATGCCCACATTACTCGTATGTCTTTGCAGGCTCTTTGTAATAGTGAAAGCCTGTCTGTATAACCACTTTACACCCTAATTTGGAAAGGTCCTCGCATTTTCTGGCCTTAATCCAGAAAAGCACTTACGCAAAATCTTAAAGGTAGGTTCAGGCTAAAGCATTTTGCTGCTGTTCTGAGGTCAGGGTTACCTTTTTTTACCTACTAAATTCTGTATTTTATAGGTAGTGCTATTCAAAGTGAACTTCTGATGACAATTCATGCAAGTCTACATTCGTTGTCACAAGCTCCTTTCTATTACTTCATCTGTAGTATTTTTGGTAAAATTAATCCTGTTGTTCCTTGGCCTGGAAAAGTCAATGACATTTCTAAAATCACGCACCACATTGAATCAATTCAGTGATGGAAAATGACACTAGACTGAAGCTTTCCATGGTCAACATCAGCAGACATTTGAGTGGAGTCAACAGCCGAATTGTGCTTTTTTCTGCAGACGAAATTATCATCATCCATAATTCTGCTCAACAGGTTACAGAGGAGACCTCATGGTGTCATCAGACCAGGAAAAAACTGAGAGAGTTTTGAAATGCGATGCGGAAGGCAAAGAAAAAGGAAGAAAGAAAAAAAAAAGGAAAAAAAAAAAGAAATAAAAGGTGAAAAGAAAGGTCAGGGAAACCCTCCTGGATTCATCTCACTCCACTGAAGCAGCCTAGTAGGTAACTCACATCTACATAAATGAATCACAACATAGAACAACAAAAGACTTGGAATTCCATCTTTACTTTGTTCCCTCCTCCAGGGCAGCAAATCAATGTAGGCCATAGGTGTGATAGCAGGAACAGAGAAGCTTAATGCTTCTTGTTGCTTTGATGACATTGGAAGCATATCCCCATGTAACCCATTTTCCACAAACCCAGTCATCAGGGTTGGTCTCACAGCCCTTACTCTCAGGTATCTGTAAGGCAAATATTTACATCTCAGCAATGTGAGTAACTTCCTTGGCAGTCACAGTTGAACCCTAGTAAGTCCACTTTAGCCCAAGGTACCTCATTCTACAATAGTTACCTACATTTAGTCCCAGAAGTCAATCAACATCATCCAGTAGACCACCAACTACTATCGCAGCCTAGTCATCCAATTCAGGTGTACATTGCTACATTTCAGATCTCTGCAGTGAGGTAAAAATAAATAATGTCCTCCGGTGTTCTTATTCTTCTACCTTCTCCATTACCTCATATTTATTTCTATTTTCTATATTTATAACCACCCTTTGCCACACTTAGGCTCCAGATAAAAATCAATGTATAGACATGATTTAGCATGGCCCAGGAATAAAACACTGGATCTTTGCTCTGTTATACAATAAACCAGGTTTCTTCAGCAGCAGAGTACATTTAAGCATTGAATGTGTCTCACTCCATTTATCTCTATATTTTCCTCCTCCAAGTAAAACCTGTTCATGAAGTATCTATAACATAAATAAAATGCAATAGGAAAGTCTGTTCTAGCTAAATCAAGTTTCAGAAGCAGTTACTTTCTTTTTGCCACCACAAATCATCACAAGCCCAAAGTTCACTATTTTGCTAGGACAAAATTCATTGGGCATTTCTGAAGTGGAGCCAATGCTGCATAATTTAATTTCTCATCTCCTATTAAAACTGCCAGGCTTACCATAATCAGAATGATAAATGCAGAGTCATAAGTCTTCTTTCCAACAGTAATGCCCATCAATACTTCAAACGCAAACAATAGTGACATTTGACTTCATAAAAATTACCTGGTGCACCAACAACACTTAATTAAATCATTTAAAAACTGCTTTTGTTACATTTAATGAATGATATATTATACTGCAATGAAACATGCAGCAATACAAATACTTCACAATGCTAACAATTAAGGCTCACTTCACTTATGGCAATTGACAACACAAGTGCTCCTCACTTCATTCAGTTTGTGCATTCCAAATGAACTGGTTAGCAAAAAGGGTGCTTCTTTGCTAATGAGTTTTGTAATCAAGGCATCTATTTTAATTTCAAATTGGCTAGATTGGGGGAAATTGCTGAACTAAATGACTGGTTCTAATTAGGATTATAAAAATATTCATCATGCAGTAGAATTAGCACAAGGTCTTGATTTCCCTATATTTGCATATAGCTTTAGTTTAAGAGTGGAAAAAAAACTCCTGATAAATTGTCTTCCTTCTAATGAATTGAACAAACACTATATCTGTTTTAGTCATCCTTTCATTTAAAGGCACTGATACATATTCATGATTTGTAAATGAAGTTAAGTGATTTCGATTCTTCAGTTCATTACCATATTGAAGAAGAAACTTCCATAAATTGCCTTTAAATATTCCCAATCTCAAGGGTTTAGTGCCTAAAAAAAATTTTTAAAAAAATCCAACTTCACTAACATTTCAGTTTATCTGTTTGATGGAGTTCTGCCTGCCTGGGAGAGCTTCTGGCAGGTGGCTTGTCCAGCAAAGGACACATGATGTGTTTGTGGAACCTGATGTTCTCAGAAGAGCATTCAAAAGGCAGAGAGATGAAAGGCGTATTTGTGGTTAAGTCATGGGAACAGGACTCAATCTGGATTCAGTTTCTGACTTTGTTATAGCCCTTGGTGGTAGTTAGGCAATGAAACACTTTAATGACCTGTGCCTGAATACACTATCGACTCTCTGGGGACAATGCTTTGTCTGTCAGCTTTATGTTTAATTGCAGGCTCTCTGGGGCAGGGATTGCTTTACTATGAATGTGTAATACAACGGATCAGTCAGTGCGGTAGGAATTTCTAAGAGCAGTTACTGTAACGAGACTTGTGTTAAACATGAAACACTAAGTGTTCCTCTACGGCACAGCAACATACATTATTTCATTCCTCAGTATGATAGGCCTGTAGAAGTAATTGTGATTATGGCAGTTTCCTCAATTCTTTCTCCTCTGGGTGAAAAGAAGAATGCAGTATGTGTGTCTCCAGCTTCATGCCACAGGGTGCTCAAATGCCAGTGTGATGGGCACAAAATAAATTGGAGCACTGAGTATTGCAGTTATAGCACTGGAACCACAGCCGTTGTGCTCTTCAGATGTCAATGAGTCAAGCTGAGAAATTAGCACCGGTGTGCACTCTCACCTCACACAGTGAAATGGTGATTCTACCAAGGGTTCATGCGGGAGCAGAAAGAGCTTTTTTACCTTGTTAAATATAATGTTCACATCTTGCTAAGAAAAGCTGAGTTTTACCCAAGAGGTTCAGTCTTGAGTCACCGCTGATAAAAGGAGAGGTTGTTCACACCCTGACAACTACACTTACATCTAAATTTCAGGACCAGGATTGCTGCTGAGGACCAGGTGACAGTTGTCAGTGCCTGCTGATTTATATCAAAATGCCATGTGGGGCAGTCACCAGCCCATCTTTTCTCATCATCTCCACACCTCAGTTCCTGAGGAAAGAAAACCTGAAGGCCTGAGCTAGAGTCGCATCTGAGTTCAGACATGCAGCAGCACACACAGCTTAATCTCAGCACAGCCGCATCGTGAAACCATTATCACAGAAACATACAGTCCAGAATTAGGCTCTCCAACTTCAAGTGCAATATTCTCACCTGAACACAACCCTGAAGTCCCTACGCACCTAAATTTTTGTGAGGCAAAGAAAAAAATATAAATAAATAAATAAATAAATGAAGACCAGGGGTTGGAGCACTTACTAGAAATAAAGGAGAATACAACCCCCAAGACTCTGTGCTAGTGAAGCTGAGCAGAACAGGTGGAGGGGGAGTGAAGCTCGAAACCCTGCAGCACAGGCACCCCCTGACACACAGGGACCAAGGGTGTCCTTCAGAAGGATTGAGGCCTCTCACTGTCCCAGCTCACTGAACTACTGTGACGGGGAAGGAGGACATAAATTGTCTTACTCTCTGTGTGTATAAATTTTGACTTAATTTCTTTATATGCCTCCACAAAATGGCTTCCCACAAGGAATTCCAGGGCAAGATGGATGACTGCCTGGAAGAAGTCGTCTAAATTTCAGGAAGAACATGAATCCAGGTTTGCCTTCCTCTCAGCATGTCCCACTGGATTTCTTTGGCAGCTCCCTACCCAGCTGGACACTGGAAAAAAACAAAACCAAACAACACGCACACACACTGCCTTACTGCCCTGTGCTGTACTGGGAGCCTGGGATCAAACTCCAGGAGTGAATTTCACCTGGCAGCAGGGAGGCACTGCCTTTGTGGCTCTAGCTCTGTGTGTCTGGGCGATTAAAACTTTCCCACGTAGTTGCAGTGCTATCTGGGATTCCCTTTGATAAATTCAGCAGTGTCTAATCGAGATAGTCAGGGCTCTGACATGTATCACTGTTAATTTTTTAGATCATAACTCGCTACATCTCCAACACTGAGGACATCTCCCCAGCCAGACCTGATACTGTGTACCAGATGCAATTTGGTGATACAGCCGTGTGTTATCTTGCACATTTTATCACTTCGTTCAAAGTGATATTAAGACACCCCCTTCCTTTTGTTCACTTCTTCCTGAAGACTAAGCACTATGGAGAGAGAAGTCATTGCTTGCCAAACTCCTTGTTTATCCAGTTCTCCCAAATTCATAATGGTGTAGCTGAGGAATTTAAGATGGTATGATATTGAACTATTCAGTCTCCCACCTCTTCCCAATCACCTTTTGGTCCGTAAAAGACAGGGAGAAGTGCATCACTTTGCATAGATTTCTTCTCTTAACAATAGTGATTTGAAATGCTCTAAATCTCTCTCCTAATTCTCTAGCCTGTTCTCGTTTTTTTAATTCTTTTAAATAAATATTCATGCAAGAGGGCTGTGCATGCTGCTGTGAAAGAAGATTCAAAGTCATTCTGAATTAAGTTCCACAAGCTGGAAACTCCCCTCCATTTCCACCTCCAGACTGATTCATTCCCCAAAAGGGTATGTGAGGTAGAAAAGTTGAGGCTATTGAGAAATAATTGGTTCCTTGAATAGGTGAGACAAATTAGGAAGCACTTGAAATACTAGGATTAGAAATATTAGCATGACCACTTTTCATCAAGAGATGATTCAGAAAGACAACCTGGGTGTTCCAAGTTCTTAAAAAGCTAGGTAAAGGAGAGACTGGATTCACAACCAAATGGGGCCACTTCAAAATCTACATCCGCAGCCACTCTGAACATTAGCAATGAAAACTATAGCTCACGTCTAGACTGATGGACCCTGAGCTTCCACACCAATCCATAAAGCAGTGTCCAATGCCTTCCAAAAGTGATTAGCAACCTTTTTTCACATACCCTCCTTCCCATCACACCTTGATACAAGGATCATTTCAAATGACTACCTACATACTTTTCTGCAAAAACATGAAAATTTGAGGATGAAATCCCATTTTCCCTTTGTATTGGGGTGTATATATATATAAATGCCAACACAGGCACCACTTGTGAGACCAAGCCTGACTCACAGAAAAACTGACCATAATGTTTACACAGTGCCCACTTTCTGCCAAGGGCCACAGGCTGCCATTAACAGAACCAACCCATGCGCACATCAGGTTGCACTACTGTACCAATAAAGCAGACACACAAAGCTTTGGGAAGATACCCAAGATGGGTATGGCACTCCACCTCTTAAAGAAGAGGAAATTCATTTTTGGACATAAGATTTCTGTAAGTCCTAGCTTGACTTTTAAACCAGGTTCATGTGAGACTGGCAGCAGAAGTCCGAGCATAGGTAAAAAAACAGATCTGTGTAATGAATAAGCTAAGGGAGCAGGATTATTTGCAAGAACATTACAGAAGAAAAGGTAAAAAGATCAATAAGTCAATCTGCAGAGCATCTGCTGTGCCTGAACATCAAGGCTGAGAGTAAAAGAGAGCACCAGCAGGAGAAGTTGCAAGCATAAACTTATGATCAAAATCACACATAATAGTGGCATAACAGTGACTTGCTGGGAAAATTCACAACTAGAGTATTAACGCAGACAGGCATCACTTGCTCAGGAAAGGGAAGAAAAGCCTTATAAATCATAGATACATACACGTGTTCTGAGGTTCCAGGGCATTCTCCTAAGCAAGTTAAAAAGACTGTAGGAAGAAACTGTTTGGTGGGTTAAAAAAAAAAAAAACAAACAACAACAACGTGACAGCACATCCTAGAAACTGTTATGGCTTGGCCATGGTCAAACTGCAGGGGACATGTATTGATTGTGGCTCCACAAGGGTCTCAAAGTTCTCTATTATCCCACTTATTCACAGTGAATACACCTACACTGGCAGAAAACACCGATTTGGAAGGGACAAGTAAGTCTACTAGAGGACTGAATTCAAGATGTAGGTTTGTTTTCTTTTAATGTGTTTGTTTTTTTTTTTTTTTTTAATCAACTAGAAAAATAGCCTAATATTGTCGTCCAATGTATAAAAGTTCACTAGAAATAGGAAGGTCTGCTTAGAACATAAAACTGATTAAAAAAGAGGTTTGAATTACTGCAGTGGAACTGTAGGTGAGAATACATCAAGAACATTTTCCAGCAGAAAGGTCCAAAATATTGAATAATTTTATTTCACACAAAAGCATGAATATTGTTTTCTATTTTTATACACAGAAAATTTTAAAACCTTCTGATCTGGGCAGCAACCCATAGATTTTTAGTAGGGTGCTAGCTGTTGATTTTTCATTATATTGTATGTAACAACATACTAGGGGAAATGCATTTTCAGACTCATTCTATTGAATTTCCAAGTTGACCGTTGCTTGCTTACAACACCATATTATTTTAAACTGAAATAAAAATAACATAAATATTAATCTGAAACCTATTTTTAATCTGCAAAGTGAAATGAAATTTACAAGTTTGTTTACACATTCATGAGAGGACGGATTAGATCTTCCCTTAATAGTTCCTACCGCTGGGAGTCAAAATGTATGCATTTGATTTGTTTTCAGACTTATTTGCATGTTTAAATCCGTCTCCAAAACAAACACTACAAACAGACCTTAAAGGTCACACATACTTTTAAAGCTTAGAGAGGTGGGGGATTATGGTCTCCTGCTGTCCACTGACTTTCACCAGCACCTTCGTGGTCACACTATCTGTAGTTGAGTATTAGCAGCAGGTTCCAGCCTAATGATAAACTTTATATTTTACTGACCTTGCATGCACTTAAATCAAAAGGTACCTGTACTGTTCCCAGCAACAGGTTGCCCCTGGAAGTAAGAGATGTGTTTCGGTGCAGGTGAACCCCCATGACCTGGATACACAAAGTAAGAAAGCAAGCACTTTTTGACCCATCACCACCTAGTCTGTGCCAGACAACCTCATGCTGCCTCACAGGAAAATGGGCACAAAAGCAAATGACAGTGAAGGATAAGAAGAACCAGGCTGCAATCAGAGAATGAGCCCCTGACAACAGCATGACCTCTTTGGGTATCCTTCTTGCAACTTCAGAGCACTACTGCAGCCGCTCTGGCCACATATTTTAGGAGCTCCCAATATCTTTCTTCTGCTCAGAAGCAGAGAGGTGAAGTGATTGTTGCCACTGGCAAGACCCCGTTATCATAGCTAAGAGAGAGGGCATGGCACAGCAGTGTGGGAAGGTGTGAGATCCAGATTTGGCTTCCAAAGATCAAGAGAGCAGCACAGCCACAACCACCATACGGAGATGCACAAGACCTTGACAAAGCTACTTAAAGATTTAGAATTTTTAACCTAAAAGTCACTTTCTTCTCGTCATTGGTCTAACCCCCATCTAGCAGGTCACGGCTGACCTCCAGTTCCCACTCACCTGTGGCAGTACTCCTGTTTCCAGACAGACTGGAATGTTTAACAGCGGCCTCTCAGATGACTTCAGTCTGGAGTCTTCACACAGTAACCACTACCACAATCTATAGAACTGCCTTTGCACTCTAACAGCGTTGTCCATATCCCAATATCAACCGTAACTCTGTAACTGCAATAAAGCTGCATGATCTGAGTTAGGGTGACAATTCCTTGACAGTTCCTTCTAAGCCAAGATGCAGGCTTGTACCTGGGTTATGTTAAGCAAACACTTCAACTGAGAAAAGCACTGCCTCCTTGGTTGTTCTCAAAGATCAGCATCAAGACAGCACTTGGCATCATCTTTCTGAACACCGAAGAAAAGCACCATGAGTGGGTCTTGAATACAAAGGCAGACAAAAATGTAAAGTCTGCAGTTCCCATTGCTTCATTTCCATTTGACCAACAAGCAGCAGACCACCTTTGCCTCCTCTGTGCTCTTACACGGTAGATAAATATGTTCATTTCCTGGGATAAAAGGCTAGCATCCTCAGGGAGTTTCTAATTTGCATTTCATTTTCCTTGGCTCTCTTCTGAGCCGATGAGAACAGCAGAGGTGGACTACACTCTGCAGATATCATTAGTTTGGAGGAGCAGGAGCAAAAATACTCCTGAGCCATTACCGCAGTACTGGACCAGGAGAGCATAATTAACACCTCACATGCTAGCAGATGTGCATGCTTTGTATTTGATTTCTCTTTCCATTGGCTAACATGTCATAAAAAGGCCACAAAGCACTGGAAATAGAACTATAGCACTTCAACTCATGAGCAGACACTTCACATTCACTACAGCTGGACCTCGTTGCAAACACAAACTCAGCATGTCCTATCTGGCTTCTCACATCCATGTGTACCTCACCAGATGTCTGTTTCTTTCAGGGCTGTCTTTGTACGAACACCAGTACCATTTTTAGTTTTTTAATCTCCTGTTTAAAAGTGGCATCAAACAATTCCATGACATCAAACAAATAGATTGGTCTTTCTAGCTTCCTTCAGAATCCCTGTCACAATGAACATCTGAGTGCACAAAGCTATTTGACATTTGACTAACTCCTTCTTGCAGTAAGTATTTGATACTATGAAAGGAGTTTATTTACAATAGCTTTGTGCTTGCAAATGTCACTCAAGCATCATCAGTAGCACAGCAGCAAACCACCTGGTGCCTGCCATAGCATTCTATTTACAAGGGGATGGAAAGGTTACATTGGGAAGTACAGCAGTAGTAGATTATTTGATTGTACTCTCAATAACTACTTGGATAAAGATTTGTGGTAGCCTTTCATACGAAATGCTGTAAAATACCAGAGGCATGAAATTTTTGGAGTACTGTCCTACAGCAGGGATATGAGACTGCCTATTTTTAAAAACCTCCCAAATAATTGTAGGAATTGAAAGTCCAACCCAGAACACACACACACTTGACAGATTAATGCAAAAAACTTAAAGTGTATCTTCAGCACATTTTTACTTTCCACTGTCTACAGATGACAGAAATGGAAGAGAGGAAAGAGAAAAGCTTGACAAGCTTTAAGGCTTCTAAAATTTGTAACTTGATAATCCAGTCTATGTCTTAGCTTTGTGCTGAAGTGGGGACCACTGTTCCAGAGGTGGAGCACACACTCTATAGCCTGATTTACAAGTCATTCTCTACCTGCATTGCTCAGGGTCTTTCAAGACAGATGAGTGCTACATAAGAGCAGACTTGTTAAGGACAAAGCAGCAGACTTAAGAGTTGTCTCACTAACAAAAGCACTGCGAAGTGACTTAAAGAGTTGCACAGCAGAATCCATCTGTTGCTGATCACTGATATCCAGATTAACCAACTTGAGTTGGCAAGCAGAACGAGCATCCCTTCGTGCACAGCAGGCAGCTGTTATGAACTGACTCAGTCTCAGAGTGCTCAGTGCTCAGAGACAGCTCAGCTGTCACTAAGACCTACAAACCAGATTTTTTAGAGCAGATTCACATCATGTCAAATGTCAGATTCTTTTCTTTTTTCGTACCGTTACCACTACTGACATTTCCATACCCATCACAATCACTGTCCACAGCTGACAAGCCCACTCCCTCCAGTCAACTTGCTCTGTCACCAGATGGGTTTTGAACACACCTAAAACTGCAAGGTGAGAGCAGCAAAGCACGCCGTAATTTCTTCACCATCTCTGGAAGCACGTGGTTCTAGACACTATCCCTTTAAACACCAGGCTCAAGAACCATTGATATAGAAATCAATTGCTCACCTTTTGATCCAGACTATAGGCCAAGATCCACTCCTCCTGCTTGGGGTGGAAGAGCAGACTCTGGATATAGAAGTTCAGACGGTACTTCTGGTACGTAGCCCCTTCATCAGAGCTGATGAGAATGCTGCTCTCAATCTCTGGATCACTAAGAAGCATGATCTAAATATGAAAATAGAGAAAATACAGTGTTAATGGAAAAGTAAAATTGAACTTAATTTTAAAAGTGAGATCATACAGCACTGGTTCCTGCTGGACGTATTCAGAACATTGTTCAACAGTATTAATGGCCCATAAGATTTCCCAAATAGTTTGTAGTTTTGGCATTTGGTTTCTGTTCTGTTTACTGATTCATTCAGTGATTCTGTAATTTCATTTTATTTTCGTCCAAATAAATTCAGAAAGCCCAACAGTAATGAAAAATGTTATGTTGACATTCAAGCTGATTTTGGTTGGACAGAGCAACTTTAGAGTGCCACATCAGGCTTTTCCTCGTGTTTTCCAGTTTATCACCTCCCTCCACAAACGTGGAAATCTCTCTCCAAAAGCACACAACAGGGCACTCCTGAGATTTCAAGCTCATTATCTGGCAGATTGCAGAGCTATGAATGAGAGCATCAGCTCACTGGAAACAGAATGCCTACCTGGGTCAGCTGCTGGCACCTGAAATTAGTCCACATGTATATGTGCAAACACTGCTACATGATCTCACACATTATGCTCCCAATCTATACAGTAGGAGATAGTCATTCACTCAACGAACATATAATTTTCCCCAAGCACAGGAAAGTGTTTGACCTCAATTTGTACAAGGAGGAAAATGCTTTTGTGCCTCTGATTTTAATTAGAAAATTATTAGCAATATTTTAGAATGGGTTGATTCCACTTTATCAGGTGCCATGCTCTATGTAAATGTTATCAAGAAAAATGTTGTGGAAACATTAACACCATCTTATTAACATCTGGAGAAAACGACATCACATTAAAGCAAATGCCAACACCATAAAATAAAGGCAAACAGTGGGAAATAAATTAGAGCTGTGCTAAACACAGCAGGTTATTGATACACTAGCTGAATCAAATATAGAAACTGCCTTTCAACAGCAGAACACATCCAGGAGCTGCCTTTTTTAGCTGTGAAATGATCAGCTAACTGCAATTCAAGGCAGTTTTGTTCCATTTGCATGTCCAAGTAAACTTTTCTTATCCAGCTTCACAGAGCTCCAACCTCAAGATTATGATAGGGAGAAATATTAATTTTGACAGCAGCTATTTAATTACAGAAAATCAGTTAAAAGGAATGGTAAAACCCTTAGTATATTAGACCCTGGTCAACAAAAAAAAAAAAAAAGCACATTTTTAATCTTAAGTACTGCATTAAGAAGGGAAAGTGAATATAATGTAAATTGTTTCTGATCCTTTCCATTAAGGAATGAGAAGGGCCTTTAAAATTAGAGCTGAATGTTGTTCCTAAGGAGAAGCCACCTGTATGAATCCAGCCTGAGCTCACAGCTCCTTCAACACCTCTCACAAAGACTCCTTACCAGCCTCACAGTACAATCCCCACCTGTTCCCACAGCAAACTGCAAGGCCTGAAGAGTGCACTGCACTGTGCTCTGCTGCACAGCGTGGGCAATGGGAACCATCCCCACAGGAGACCAACTGCATGGCAATAAGTCTTAAGAACAGGTCCTCAAGGCCACCACCTGGAAGGAAGTTTGATACTTTTCTTCTACCTACACAAAACAAAATATGTATTTTATTTTGCTCCAGAGAAGAAAGATCTCTCCAGTATTTTAAGATATTTTTCTGTCACTGGTGACTTAGACTTCAACGGCATTTTGTCCCCCCAAATATACCCATGTACATCTAAAGTACGTTGCCTGTGCCAGACAGAACGGTAACATTAGTAAAAATTGTATGCATCTGCAGAAAGGAAAAAGGATGCAAGACTGCCAAGTATAGAAGCTATTCCAGAGAGATCTTACATTTAAAGAGAGGATAGTTTGGGATAAGATTTTCCACCTATTGTCACAAAAGGTTACAAAATTATTAATGCTGTATGATAAAAGGTCACTGTTAGCTGTCCCTATGCTCCTTAACCAAGGGCAGAACTCTACATACCTGACAGAGTACAGACACAAAGCATCCACACACGATCTGCAACACGTATGTGGACAGTTCAAAAAATGGGTCAGAGGAGATAGAAAGGTGATGTTTCCACCAGATGGTTCACAAAACCAGGCAAATAGTTCCCCTGGAAGCATCATGGTGGTTGCAAGATTAAATAATAAAACCACCAAGACAGGAAAATTAACAGCCAACCTTACTGAAGGATTAAATGGAAAGCCGGAATAGATCAACTACAGTTGGATCTTGTAAGTGCAATCACATCAGTCACCCACCACTCCTCACCTGGTGCTGATACCAACCCTGCAAAAGACTCCTCCAGTGTTTCCAAATGGAGGAAAAAAAAAAAAAAAAAAACACACCCAACATCTCTGTTAGCATTCATTTCTCCAGGCAAGGCTGATCCAACACAAAGAAAGAAAGGAGGTGGATCCAACACAAAGAAAGGAAGAACAGGAGGCTCAAAGTAGGAAAAAAAGAAAGAAAAAAAGGCCATGTTCATGCAGCTAGGACTGGTCCCCACTTTTGTTGCGTTTGGCAAAAGTATTGGCAAGCAAGAAGAGTGGGCTTTACTTTATTATTGCTTGTCTTTTTTCTGCTGAAAGCTGGGGGGATGGGACAACTTTTGGAAGGGGAAATAATAGGACATTTGTCAAAGGCCTGAAACTGTCACTTCTCATTATGGGACCAGGGCGAAGGATACACCCCAGAAGAGATTTAGATTAATCACTTTTCGTTAAGAGCCAATAAACAAACTCCAGTCAGAACGAGCATTGCTGCCAGCACCCTGTGTTGCCATTTATAATTGCCATAAGGAACAGCAAAGGAGCACCAGAGAGTTGTCAAATGTAATTTATAGTTTTTTAAGATCTAATCATTTTCTATAATATTAAATTAAATGGCAGCCTTTATTAAAAAGGAAATTACATTTCACCTTGCTACACTGTAGAATATATGCACACACAAAAAGTATTTTAATATATTAATAATCCTATATGTATACAAAGTATTATTTTCAGTTGCTGTCCTCTCTAGTTTAAGCAGACAGGAGATGGGGTGGCATGACTGATTACTTTGAAGGGGAAGTCCTTGAAAACATATTTGAGATGAGATGGTTTGTACTACACGGGATTTCCTCTAGAGCCTATAGTCTGGCCTCCAAAGTTCAGTAAGGAATGAATGACAAGAACTAGACAAAACAAAACAAAAATCAGACTGAACTTCGGGTAGCTCCTTAGGACGTGAACTCAAAGGAAGAGAGCTGCCTGGTATATGGTACATCTCTGTTTAAAGCAGGAGCTCTGAGGACAATGATGACATATACAGAGCTGTTCTGAATGGACTCCAGTTCAGAAGAATACCAGACGCTGGTGAAGGAAGTTCATAAAAGTGATATTCTTTTACCGTGAGAGATTACTTTGCAAGAACAACATAAACTACAATGAGATTTTCAGCACGTGATCAGGAAAAATATCCAGTGAATCAACTGAATCCCTCAAGTGGATTTATCACAAGAAATAAGCACAGGTTGCAGTCAGAAAGAACAAGGAAGGGAGGTGTCATGCCTATACCTGCCACAGCATATTTGGTGCGGAAATCAGAGAAGTAGTGAAGAGCCACTGGTATTTGCTGGAGAACATGTAGGACCCTTAAAGAGGCTGTGAAAGAATGCCAAATTGGGGACGAAGGAAAGTGACACCACATCACAAACCCATTCAATTGAAATGACCACTAAAAGGGCTGAGATAATAAAACTAAGGCAGGATTCGTAACTAAGAATATGAGTTCCTGCTATTCTGATTAAAATCCCAGCTGTGACACTGGGCTAATACCTTCCTCAGCCCTGGTTTCACACAGGGTATATCCAGGTGGTTGAATCAATATGGTATCACACTCCTCTTCCTCTGCCCCGAGCTAACCAGGCACAAGATGACTTTGACCTGGAATATTGAACCACACCAGTAAGGAGCTAGCACACATCTCACCAGCACAACGCTACGCTGAGCCCAGACTACTGGCTTGGAGCTATTAGAAGCCTGAGCTTGTATCTGCCTGAATCTGTCTACCATCACTAGGCTGAAGACTGCCCTACAGCTTGGCACTCAGCCCTTCGCCCAGCTCCCTTCCCTGCTCTGCCTTCACTCTAAAGGCCTGCTTGGCACATCACCTCTATCCTTCTCCTTCAGCACACAGTGCACAGGAACAACCACCCCCAACCCTTCATCACGTTACCTGTATATAAAGCATCAGATTCAAATGCTTTACCACCACTCTTGCTCCCTGGTTCTGTTGTCCCAACGCAACAGAGATCCATTTTGGATACAGCTGAACCATTTAATAAACTACCTCTGGACAAAAACTTAAAACAACATGTCACATAAAAGGCATTTTTATTAATATTAGTTTTCATTAAATCCTTTTATTTTTGCCAACCAACATAAATTTTGATTTTAAATTACCACTGTGCATCTCTTTAAATCAGCATGGAGAAGTTTTATAGGTACAATATCTGCAGCAATAGTATCACTGAGCTACATCAGCAGGAAGCCTCCCAGTAAGTGAATAAAGAAGACAGGTTCAAAATAAATGACTTTTGTTCCCAGAAATAAGTAGATAGCATTAAACCATTATGTACTGCCTTCTGATTTTCCTCTTCTCTTTTTAATGTGCTTTTAATATGTGGGCCTTTTCAGAGTTTCTAGTCACATTTTCATTTCCCTATAGAAAGCGCTATTCTAAAAAGAAATAAACAAAACAGCTTTTTTTTTAAAAAAAAAAAAGTCCACCTACAAACCACCCAACCCTCCATAGCTACAAAAGAATCCCAGGTCCTTAGCGGTATGTTAGCAATTTGCTTTGGATCTCTGCATTGTTCTCTTCTGCAACTGAGAAAGTAGTTCTGCCACAAACACCACTGCAAAAGCTGAAACTCCAGGTTTCCTCTTCACACCTTCATTGTGATTTCTCTATTGAAAGTGCTCAGCTTACACTTTTTTTCTTCTGCTTTCCCATTTTGATTTAAAACATTTAAATGATTGTATGATCCCACGGGACTTCCAGAGGTAAAACTACTCCCAGAAGTTCCATATGAGTTTTGTGTTTAAAAAGCCAGAAAGTTTTAACACTTTAAGCTAAAATGCCAGTTCAAACGGAGAACTTTTCTTTTGTTTGGACTTATTAAGCCATTTCCTTTTTTTTTCTTTTTTGAAACAAAAAAAAATCTAATGATATTTAAAGGCTTAAAGATATAAAAATCATTTTCTTTCTTCAAAACATCAATTCATCACAAGTGTTCAATGTGAAAGGTCTGGAAATTTCTTATGGGAAAACTAACTTTACTACTGAAGCACTTTAGATTAAAGGTTGACTGTCTGAAAATTCTTACTAAAAACCTGTTGGTTGTTCATTCTTTTCCCATTCTTCTTCTCCTACATCATTACTCCAATTTACTTGTCCTGCATGCTACATTACGCTCACAGAGGTTTATATCCAACTACAACATTTTTAGACCATAGCTACGAAGCATACCTGATACCTTTCTACGCCAGTACCACAGAGGACAGACATAACTCACAGCAAACAATCTCATCCTTCTTTCTTTCCCCAACATGTCAGTTCAACTAGAAAACTTTTGTTTAACCAAATCAGCCCAAATCCTTCTGAGACAAAAATGTATTGGTGTCACAAATACTTGTCTACTTACCAGAAAATATATCACCCATAAAAATCAGCACTTAGCTTAAAAAAAATAAAAAATAAAAATAAAAATAAAACACGTTCCATAACTGTGGACTGGTTTAGAATGCGCACACAAACTTCATACAAAATTTTTATAGAAAATCTTCAGAAAGTACTACATACCTGCTCACCGTCCTGTAGATATACTGAGAAAAGGAAGCAAAAGAAAGCAAAAGGAAGCCAACCTCTACTTTCCAATCACCAAAACCAGCATATCACGGAAGATGGGAGATGTCAATGACAAAAATCTGCTCTAGAGAGAAGACCTATTTACATAAGTAAAGCAAAAAAGAAATCTTCCCTCAAGCTCTAGCACAATGTGCCAGCCCTGTTTGGAGGGTGGCATGCACATGGATGAGAAGGTCCTCAGCTCTCATACCCACCTCATTCTTTAGCCATCAACAGCTCTGATGAGAGGGACACCTGTTCTCTCAAAAGCCAGATAAGACAGCTATGAGAAGGGCAACAGCATCCACATAATAATTATCTTTGAGTCCAAGAAGATTAGAGTCTTTGCAATCCCTTGCGCTTGGTCTAGATTCAGATTTTGAATTCCTGCTCACTTCACATGGCTCAAAAACTTCCTTAAAGTTAAGGACAACCTATGGGCATCAGTCAAGCAGTAAAGATGCACTGAGCTTTCATGAGAGATGAATTGCCTGGACCTAACCTGTTTCAACTTCTTGTAACTTCACTTCTTATTGCCTGAAATTTAACATTAATAACGGATTTAATTAATGAATATAGCACCAGATTACCATCTCTCAGAACCATAACGCTGTAATCTTAAAGGATGAAGTGCACTGCTCTCACTTTATAAGGGTTTATGAAGCATGTGTTATAAAAGTACCTCAACCATAAGGCTTTTACACCTTGGCACTCACTTCAATACAATCCCATAAAATCCAAGCAATCTTTAAGTGTTAAAGGTGACTTTCACTACTGTATTTATTATTGGATAATGAAAAATGAGTCAGACACCCATAGAAAACTGAGCAATGAAATAGAGTTTCCTGAGAGTTTTACATTGGGTCTGCATTATATGAACTGTGACCAAAGAACCAAATGGCCCTCTCAAGACCTTTCAGGCACTTCATGCTAACCTCTCTCCAGAACTTCCTTCCCATCAGGACTTATGACTGATATTTTACTCTGTAGAATTCCATTGCTCATCACTGAACTTTCCAGATGTCAACAGCTGTTTCTGGGTGAATCTAACTCCTAAGAAGACTATTTTCCATGGACTCTTCGTGCTGTGCTGGAGACTACAGCTGTGGACTACAGTAAGTTGATTTGAGAAGACAGCACAAATCTGACACAGAGATGGGGGTCCCATCTTCAGGTTCCCCATCTTTCCAACACTGAGATAGAAAGATGAAAGTATATCTTGCTGTTCAACTACGTGCAGGGCCTACGCTGTCTTTGTAGGACATTCTGCCATTTGTAGAATGTATGTTAAAGATAAGCATCATCACAAAGTAGAGGGTAAAAAGCTACAAAAGCAATCGTTATTTCTTTTTACCCTAAAACAGATCTTCCTGCAATACTGGAGCACAAAAGAGGATGCCACTTGGGTGCTTCTTCTTTTTATATGAATATCCTCTTCTGAAATGTAATATGTAATTTTTCTGATATACCTTTGTTACACACTCATTTAGACAACCCACCTTCAAAACTGAGAGTTAGCAAGTTTCGTAAGTTACTTCCCAACAATATTCTGCCTAGATATCAAAAGCATTTTTGTCAATGAGGAACAATGTGAGCATAAAACTGCTATGCAAGCAGTACTCCAGGATCAAGCACACAAACCCCAGGTTCACTGTTACGCTGAACAGTCCCTCAGCAGAACCCTGATACTGTCAGAAATAAAACTAAGAATAACTACAGCCAATTAACATATGCCTTGACTGGACAGAACTTGGGACCAGTAGTTCAAGGTAAGTCTGGCCTATGAGGGTGAATAATGTATGTGCATGAGATACTAGTACGACACTCATACACTACATATGAAGTTAGAATATATAGTTCTAGCTTATGCTACATACTGTTGGCTTAGTCAAGGAAGAGTACACATTTCAAATGACAGCATCTCAGCAACTCTTTCATTTCCTTCTTTCAAAGATTAAAAAGGATGAAGATGCCAGAAAGACTTTGAGGAGAGTCTGAGAGCAGTTTTGTGGTAAAAGAGTAATTATCATCCTCCTATCTGAAGATCCACAGGAGTGATATCATCCCAGCACTTACATGATTAACTCTGAGGAAAGAGATTAGCAAAAGCACATCAAATAAGGACCAGCACCACGTTGCTTTCTCTAAGGAAATGCACATCAGCTTAACAGGCTTGTTTGCAGTGAGTAACCCTGGTTAATCTTTCTGACCTCTGTTGTTTTTCATATCTAATTATATCCAGTTTACAATTAATTCAGATTGGTACAAAATTAAACAGTCTCTTGGCATCGCAGCCATACCTGCCTATAATTGCCATACCAAAACAAAACACTTCTACAGAATACCAAGCTCACACACCCCAACCCCTATGGAGAGAAAACTTCATTTAATTACCTCCTCCAGCAGCTGTGCAGGAGCACAGATGCACCTTGCAGGGTGCCCTGAGGATCAGGAGCAAATCTAGGCTAAATTGGATACAGAGCAAGAGCCCCTGAAGGAAAACCACTCTGCCATCCTCTTTGGCAGGTGTGAAAATGAAAACGTATCATGACTCTAAGGCTTGGGCAAAATCAGAGCTGGGAAAAGAACTCAGATACTCTAAGGCTGCTGTCCTAACCCACCCACAATACCAATCCCAGGCTGGATCCTATTTGCATGCATAGGAGCAGGATAAGCCATCATACTAGACCCAACAAAGCAGAACCTCTCATCTTTGTTTTACTGCTAAGCAGGTCAGAACAACATGTCTCTCCATTTTCCCTTGTCTTTTTGGCACTGGACACGTGTACTTTTCACTTTTAATTACCAGGCACAGCAAGCATTTGCTTGTTAAATTTCAGGTGCCAGTGGGGATGGAAGCTATCCAAAAAGCGTGTGTTTGACCTGGCAAAGAGTAACTGATTGGCAACAGTCATGTGCTTGGTTATAAAACCTTTTCATTGTCACAGCAAGGCAGAGTTTACCCAAAGTTAGTTCATCTCATTATACTCTTGTTACAGCTGCACATCCTCAGGGTCCCCACAGCCCATCAGAGCAAAGTCCTTTGACACAATAACCCCACCTTTCTGTTCCTACTCTGATACTGCTTGCTGCTCGTAGAGAGCTCCCATTCAGATTGCCCAAGGCGTTTCCATGTTGCAGTATTTTCATGCATAATGCCCCTCTGTGAACTGCCAAACAATTAGAGGCATCACCACCTATAGCTGGTTTTGTATAGATCCTGTTTGACTACGGCTTCCATGATTGGGCCTGGACAAGAAGTAGAAGAAACCCTAGCTGGTGATTCGAGGCAACAACCAGTGCTTCCATGAGAAAAACAGACAGTAAATCAGGGGACAGATGTAAAGCTTCTGACTTATGTACGCTTTGTTCTCGAGTCTGGTTTTCTTCACAGCACAGCTATACACGATACCTTTTCACTGTTCTCCATTCTACATAGGAAAGCCCTAACTTTTGTAACATCCATCACAGGGCTTTGTGGTTACCAGCTTTTTATACTGGCACAGAACAGCTCTGATCCCAAACTGTGTGCAGAGAAAAAGGAAAAGCGATATTCACTGTTATAATTATATGTTATTTGAGTAAATGCGTGGTTGTGCTATTCTCCGTAGAACTACAAAGTAATTTTCACCATTATGGTAACTTACCATGTAAGCAGAAATAGTTACATAAAATAAAGTTATCAGTAGGGATAGGCTGTGTGCACCAGAACTGCTGGAACTGAGAATACCATTTATATAAAAACACTTCTTTGATTATAGGTCTCACCTGGGAGAACACTTCACATGTGGGAATAAGTTTACTCACAGTAGTTGCCCCATTATAGAAAACAAAGAGATGTGCATGGATAGCTCCTCATGGGGGTAAACTTTTGTAGCCCGTATACAACAATCTATTTAATTTGAGGACAGTAGAGTGTTTCATGACTCTTTAGAAAAATAAAAACTGTATTATGTATCTCCCTTGAGGCCATTAAACATGAATACAATTTTAAATGCATCATTGCTTTTCCGCTGCTTACACACTTTATTTTTCTGCTTTTTAGTCAGATTGCAGAGAGAACACAGACAACAGTCAGCTTTATCAATGTTCACATCCAGATGCTAATGATCTCAATTTACTTACCTAGCATCTATTACCCATGCCACTCACTGTTCTAAATACATTTCTCTTCCTAACATCGCCACACTAGAGAAGAAAGCTGAGGAGGTAGGAGAAGGTCTGTTTTCTGGACAGGAGGTTGAGGCACCCAAAAATTAATGGTTAAAATTACAAAACTTGATGGCATTGCAGTGCTCTGCACAGCAGCACTCAGCCCTAAGCTATTCACTGTGATTACAAACTCTGCCTGGTAAACTCAGCTGCCAGAGATCCTAACATCTGGGAAGGTTCAGGACTGAGAAACAGGATTCACAGCTGCCAGCTCACTCACTGGCTTTCACATTTCTTGTTAGATTTGCAAAAGTAACTTCACAACTTCAACACAACCCTGACACTTTGGTTTAGGAATCAACCATCGCAAGTCAGAAATGTGCCCAAGCTGACTCCACCTTTCCAACCATTTCCAGGTCCTTTCGTTCCATGTCAGATAAGTTGGTTTTTTTTTTTTTTTTCTTGTCAGAAAAAGGATGAACAGATTTTGTTAAAACAGAATTTAAGGGTTGTGGGATCTACTGCAAAGAGCAGCACCAGTCTTTCCTCAGAGACACGAGGACATGGCAAAGAGTTGATTCCCCAGAATTATTAGAAAACTGCAGCCTGAGTTTTCTCCCCTGCCTCTGTGCTCCACTTAGAAAACCTCTATCATCACACTCAGAGTCCACCAACATCTGTTTGTATACAAAGAAACTGGGCATTTGAGGATAGACAGGCCCAAAGGCAACAAACCCTGGCTAGCATAACAAGACACTGAGATGTCCTGAAATGCTTCTCTGAGATCTAGCCCAGCTAAACTCCATGCTGAAGAAAAAAAGTTCCTAAAAACAGCCAAGCAAGGGCTTCCAGGATTCACGGTGCTGCTTGGGGTAACACATTTCACATAGAGTTGATCAGAGATGAAATTAGTTATTGGATTTACACTGTAAAAGGCAGATGTGCATATCTGGGAAGAGCACATTTGAGGAGTACGGATGTGGGAGGGGAGTAACACGTAGTGAAGCCAGAGCTCGATGGATTGCTGAACTCAGTGGCCACAGCACTGTGGTGTTCAGGCACCCCACGTGACAGCACGGCTCTCTTCTGTCTCAGAATATTCTATGATTCTGACCCTGCAGACTCTGCTAGTCTGCTCATTGAAGATTATAATTCACCCAATGACCAACGCTGAATTTCTTGATTCTTCATTTCAGAAAAAAAATGAAATAAAAAGACATTTTACCACAGATTGCTGGGTTTGACGGTTAGGGTTCTGGGGTGCAGTTTGCTCTTTTGTCTTCCTCAAAGCAAAATAACTGTCTCCTGGTGAACCAGCTCTAATCACTGAAGACCAAGGTTACAACATTATTGAGTCTCACAAGGACCCACATGCCCCTTTTCCAAGGGCTGCTCTCCACCCATTCTCTTATTTTTCCTCTTTTTTAATAACAGGACATGCTGACTCATTACTATTGATTGATTACCCCGCTGCCTGGGAAGCACTATTCCCCTCCTCATTAATTCAAAATTACCTCATTTTTCATACTTCATAAATTAATACGTTATTGGAGCTGCAGTAGTAAAGGAGATAGCCCTGTTCCATAGAGGTGTAGGGAGGGTGGAGAAAGGATGGAAGTCTCACAAACTTGCCCTGTGTCAGGATCTGCACCTCAGCCTGCCCTGCTGATGGGCTGGGTACAGGCAGCCCCTATGAGGTGATGCATCCTGACAGTCCTGCTTTGTCCCTGTAAGCAAGGCAGGGCACTATGAAAAGCTGCTAAAAGCCTGCTCTGCTCCACTTCATAAAGCAACGGTCATACTAAGTGACAAAACTGCAGCCTTATTTTAGTGGATATTATAACTTCTGATCTGTCCTTTAACACTTGCTGACTAAATCGGAACAAACTGCCTCTATTAAATACTGTCAGCCAACTCCGGGAAGTCCACATCTAAATGTGGATGCGATCTTTCCAGTTTTACCCCATCTTTATGGCCTCATACCACCCTAAGGCTCCCCTAAGGAGCCCGACTCTAGCAATATGAGGCGAAGAAGGCAGAGAGCAGCAGGAGAAATCATCCAACTGCTAGAAAGCCAGGCAAGGCAAGGCAGCCTCATCAGAGATCTGCACCAGTATCCATCGTGCCAAGCTGGATCTTACCTGATAACTGACCTTATTTTTTTCCTCCAAACATTATTGCAAATACTGAGCAAAAAATAAATAAATAAATAAATAAAATTTTAAAAAAAGACATATCAGCTTGGGTTTCTCCCTTCACAATCTGAGTCTCTAGCCATTCCAATAGACAATGAAGTGCAGTGACACACTCATCAACCAATCTTACTTTTTTTCATTCATCTTCTGAGGATGATCGGACTACAAATTGTATGTCTAAAGCTGTAGATACTGCAGTTACTGTCCGCAAACTGTACCAAACAAACCCTGTTTATCTACTTGGTTCTTGCACATAAAACAACTTAGTAAAGCATGCATGGCAAGTCAGCCAAGTCCGAAGAGTTTGAGCTTTGTTTTGCATTTCCCTAAAATCTGGGTCTACTTTCATTTAAGTGGCCAGTTTTTCCCATGATGCAAACCATCCCTCATAGCCGAAGCTCCAGGACAGCAGCTGAGCAGGGAATTCAGGAATACAGTTCCAGTCCTTGGTAGGTAAATGATATGGCAGGTGTGTGTCTGATTTTTTCTTATTTTACTTATACATCTTATGTCTACAGTTACTCTCATCAACTAGACTTGCAACATCTGTGAAGACTAAAATGACGTTTATTTAACAAGACATTTTCCATAAAGCCAACTTAGCTTTCATTTTACTCTGTATCTTTTTTAATTGAACCCTGTATTAGGGTTCCATTTGCTTTCAATACTTAACTAAGCACTACCCAAATGTGTATCAAATGAGTTCTGAAACATATGAAAAATGCAAGCAAAAGTTATGGTAATGGATAAGCATAAAGCCATGAAATGCAGGTGCATAAAGGAAACTCTAAATCTGGAGTTTCATAATATATGAATGTTTTCTTCATAAGTGCTGCAACAATGGCTTTCAGTGTAGTATCTTTAAGATATGTATAAACAGAAAAATACCCATCTCTCTTCTAATCCTCTCACCTTCAACACTATTAAATAATGCCACATGCAAGTATTCTGTTAATTATCTGGGTCCAGTCCTGTTCAAATTATTAATCAATGATGAAGAACCAGAGCGCACCCTCAGCAAGTTTGCTGACGACACAAAACTGGGAGGAGTGGCTGATACACCAGGAGGCTGTGCTGCCAGTCAGAGGGACCTGGACAGGCATTGGGCAGAGAGGAACCTCATGAAGTTCCACAAAGGTAAGTGCAGGGTCCTGCACCTGTGCAACGCGCTCTAGGTGACCCTGCTTGGCAGGGAAGTTGGACTAGATGATTTCCAGAGATCCTTTCCAACTTCAACTATTCTGTGATTCTGTGATCTCAAATGTGTTTATTTTTAGAAATACCCAACACGAGCAGTGGTTGAAGTTCAGTAGTTTTTGTTTGTTTTTGAATGCATCTGTTTTTCCAGAGAAATGCCTGAAAAAACCTCAAGGATCCCAAGTTTTCATGTTCATGCAGTGAACTGAAATACTGAAGGACAGCCTTCCTTAGTGTACATTGATCAGATTGTCCCTGTTTTAGGAAGAGGGAAACATCCCCTGGGGATCTCTCATAAGCTTGTGTCTCTGTTCTGTGCTATCTGTGCTGACAAATGGTTGCATTCCTGACAACAGATGCTATAGGAACTCCATTTATCTTTATGATCTACATTAAGTCAGAGGAGGTAAAATTAAAATCTGCACAGAAACAGAGTAGTTTCTTCTTTCTTGAAGTATAGGAACCTACAGGTAGGTCAGGTCTCAGCAGGCTTCCGACATGTCAGGCCGCACAGTCCCAGGCTGCAGCAAGATAAAGTACTCTCTCTCACAGGACCCCCTTGACTACAAAGGCTCACAAGAAGGCACAACCCTCAAACATAGTAATAATTAAAAGGGAAAAGAAAAACAGATTTGGGACATACTGAAAAAAACCAACTATATTTTAAGAGTATTCTACTAACACTCATATTTTGCCTTTACATCTCAGCATCTTCCATTCATTTTGAACCGCAGTTAAAACATTAATTTAATTCTACTAGTATAGGGAAGCTATATTTCTTACTTAGTCAAGGTCAAAAAGCTGCAGACAAAGTGTTATGACACCTGTAACTCAAATGATCTCTTTTCCACAGTTTCAGGTCTTGGTTCCGCAAACATTTACAAAAATTCTTTTTTCATGAGTGACAAATTCAAGCCGAACTAATGAGACAAGTAGAGAGAAGCCCATGCACAAGAGCTCACAAGATTGAACCTTGTAGATAAAACGCACCATATAATATATCCTTTGACTCTGCCACAGATGTTGTGTATGACCTTGAGGAAATCATCTTTGCTTCATCAGTAGGTGAAGGAAAATAATGCTTCTTCATTCCCAATTTTAGTCCTTATTTAAATCGTCAGTTCTGGAGACTGATGGTGACTGCTCCTGAAGTATATTTACCAGGCAGAATATACTGCAATGTTAATCAGATCAGTCACATTTGTACAATCCACTGGTAAAACCAGAGCAGATAAATCTGAGCTCAGATGATACAGATGCTGTGTTTCAGAGCTACAGCCTTTGTCGTACAGCAGTAGACAGGTTCTGCCCACACAGGATCTGGACTGAGTAGCATGTGTTTTGGAGTGCTAACAAGAACATCCTACACAGCTCAACAGGTCCAGAGAATGGTGCATGAGGAGACAATTAAAACTCAATTTGCAGCTCAGGTAATTTAGTGTCTGTTAATGGCAGCTGTAAAGCCAAGAACTATATAGCAACTGTATTTCATCAGGCTGAAGGAAAAGATTAGGGATAAAAGACAACAGAAAGAACTAGTTCTCCCTCTCCTGCCCTGTGGCTCCAACTCAGCCCCACTGCATTTGTGTTATAAATAGATTTTTTTAAATCACGCCAGCAAGTGCCAATTTGTAGCACGTGATGTTTTTCACAGTGTCTCCTTAATAAGGAAAAAGGGTAAAAAGAAACCTTCCATTTGCCAAATGGCTTCAGGATACTCCAGAGCTCAGTCCCTCACCAACAGCGTAAGATACAATCTTAGGAAAAAATCAGCAAATGACTAATGGGATATGTGGCAAAGGATGGCAGCTCAGTTCAGGCTGGGTTAGCAAGCACCAGGTGTGTGCTAGGCTGATGAAGCAGTGCTTCTATCTCACATTTGATGAGCAGGTAGAAAACAAAATGCTATCTAATTCCCTCTGGGACCAAATGCACCGAAAACTAAACGCAAAACCAAAACAAGTTCAGATCACGGTTCTGCACTGAGGATCCAATAAGAGCTCAGGAATTCCCTTAGGAGATGCATGAGGCCACGATGGGGTTTGCTCTCAATTACTCTCCAAGTAAGCAAGAAGAAATAAAATGAGGTCAAAGTGACTTGCACTCATTTAGGATCTTCATCTCCTGCAGGAGGAGATGTCACTCCCAATGAGCTAGCGAGTTTCCAGCCAGGTAGGTGCATTCCTATGAGATTCCAATATTACAGTCACAATTAACTTCTTCCTTCATTAACCTGAACTGCAACGCAGCATTGCTGTCTGCCAGCTCATAAATAGTTGCCTCACTTCATCCCCGAGAAGCAGCACAGAAACAAACAAACTTAATTAGATTTAGCTTTCAGAGCTCCTGACTCTCCAAATACCTCTAAGCATTTCTCATTGTGATGGGCCAAGTCTAGAGGCATGAATAGGTATGAGAGGTGTCGCACATCTTTGGCTTTTATAGCTTCAGTGATTTGGCTTTTCCATTTTGACTGTATGGCAACTGGGAAATTAGCCTGCAAAACCATTTACTCAAAGCTCTTTAGCTGAGCACCATGAATTTATTTCTGCTTTATGCTGTTTACAGCTACTGTTCAAATCCTCTAGCTAAAAGGTCTACCTACAAATAAAATCCGAAATGCTTCAGTTCTGCTATGAGGAGAAATCTGGGGGAATCCTCATTTCAGTCACTGTTGCTGGGTGACATTTTATGCTGATTCTGCACAGAAAGAAAGACTACCGACCTTTTAATTCTTCAGGGTATTGCCTACAACAATGATGGTACCAGCACAGGAGAAAAGCTAAAGATGACTGCATCCAATTGAATTGCAAAGCAAATTCATGAAGGAAGGTATTTCTAAGACATCAGAACTGTCACTGCAGATCTTAAATGCAATCAGGACCTCACATTTATCCACATTTATCTGAGCAATACTATATATAGGCAAGTGCGTTTGGGTTTGATTTTGTCAGTTAGAGTTGTCATTCTATTCCTTTTTTTTCTCCCTCCTTTTTTCTTTTAAATGCTTTTTAACTCCATCCTCTCAACCTCCACAGGAATCCCAAGGGTAGAGATAAAACTTTCTCAGTGAAAACTGGGTTTTCAACTAAACACCTTCGCCAAGAATATTCACTTTACACAGAGCATTTCATGGAGGAAATAATACAAGAAATCTATGGTTCAACAACAGTTCCTTAGGATTCAGCATTGCACCTCAGTGCCTGAAAGGAACGGTGCTTCAGAAACACAGGACTTCTGTTCTCACCTTCTTTTGGAAGGGGTTTGCATCTACCTATGATGCATAAATTCTAAAATGAATCCTGTTATTGGCAAACAAGAAGAAAGCAAGCATTCATGAGATACGTGATCTTGCCCAACAGACCAACCCATGTTAGAGGGCATGGTCTCAGAGCACTTAAGCTCTAAGAGGTGCTATTTCAAAGTGCACAGGGTTAGTCCAAGAATCTAAGGCATAGCTGTGGAAATTATCTAACAGAAAACTTTCAAAGAAAAGAAAAAGACAAAAGATAAAGAATAATGGGAATTAAAAGTTGAGAAATGTTCTTATTAAAATAGAGACTGTTTTTTCCCTTAGCGCTTTGGAAGAAATAATTCTAATTCCCACACTGCTGTGAAAAGACGCCTCTAGTAAAACGTAACTAACACCCAAAATACAGCATTAAATTAAAGGTCAGCAGAGAACTGAGATCTCTGCCCAGTAGAGAAAGCAGCCTTTTGTTACATCCCTTAAAGACAGACAAGAGTCTGTTGGGTTAAAAAAATAAAATAAAAGCCAAAGCTATGCATTTTGAGCCCCAGCTTTTCAGAGCACACAGTCATCTGACCTTCAACCCCATTCATCTGCAAGGAAGGTGTACTGCTGAACATACATGAATATTTTGCCTCTCTGAAGTTCACCACAGAATTATCAGGTTTGTTAAAATGTGTATGTCGGCTGTGCCAAAGCAGATACTTCTTCACGTGGCCTCTCTGGCAAACAACCATGTGGGTGGATGCACTGAAGGGAAAGATGTGTCCTAGAATACGCTCTACCAATTAGAGAATCTTCATGGGCATGGGAGTGTCACAAACACAGCCAGCTCAGCTTCTCACTAGAGCTCCAAGCAGTAACTCTTAAGAAAGCAATAGCCTTCAGGACTTCAGAAACTGCTAGGTCTAACGATCACCTGGAAATCAAGGCAGATTTTCTTCATCTAAGGAAAATTCCTCTTCAATTCCACAAGTTCTTACTGTGGAAGTGAAAGAAGAAACAGCCCAAGCATCTGCAAGAAGAGCAGGTACAAGCCTGGCAGTTTCAGCTACCAACAGCAAGGCCGTATGAACACTGGCCAGTTGCAAAGAGCTGTGAAACCCTGATCTCCTTAGCTTTCAGAAGAGCATGAACAGTGCAGCTGCTCCACCAGAAGACAAAGTCATCCTGGGTCATGGTAAGAATTATTTCTGCTCTGGTGAAGCCAGAGGCTATGTATTTACAGCAGGCCACAGCCCACTCATTTATCTCCTTACGGCAGCACTCCAGGGTGGTTCCATTTCAGATCATAAGATTATTAAAGTTGGAAAAGCCCTCCAAGATCATCTGGTCCAACCGTCCCCCTTCCACCACCAATGTCACCCATTAAACCTTGTCCCTAAGCACCACGTCCAACTTTTCCTGTAAACACCCCCAGGGACGGTGACTCCAACACCTTCCTGGGCGACCTGTTCCAATGCCTAACCAATCTTTCTGAGAAGAAATTTCTCCTAATTTCCAACCTGAACATCTCCTTGAGGCCATTCCCTCTTGTAATAATTTAAATTATTGTAATAAAATGAAAATAATGAACTGCAAAACCTCAAATTACACAATGGTAAAGAGCATTTTCCAAACATCTACTTGCAATTTCGAGGAAATAGCTTGCATGGACATCCCCCATCTCAGCTCAAAAAGGCCATCGGCAGAATAGGTCATCAGCTGCAAGCAGGGGCTCTGGGACCCAGAGCTGCCTCTGCCCAGCACCACATGGGGATGCAGCTAAAGCCACCTCAGCTCAGCCTATGAGGCTCTGTGCCTTTATTAACTCTGAGTCTGTGGAGGGTTGGTATCTCCCAGTGGCAACATGTAAAACCAACAAACGTTGACAAACTGAGCCTGACTTCTAGGTACTTAACAGCAGCAAAGCCAGGGAGACCTAAGGCCACCCTGGATTTATTACCATGATAAAACTAGAGACTGTGTTTCTTCAGCTCTTCCCCCATCTACTGCATCTACTACTACTTTCCTCTTCAAGCACAAACGCATGATGTCTCCACTGTCTTTTTGCCCACAGGTAAACAACAGGGACTCATGTGTTTCACAGAGGATCAAAGGATAGGAATGATGGGCCAGCTGCTTTCAGGCTGCTCCGGCATTTGTCAGTCTGCTGTGGGAGGAAGGATGTTTCAAAACATGGCAGGACACCAGATACAGACAGGGGCAATAGTCAACACCGTGCTGGGGCTTTCCAGTAAGGGATGGGAGAAATACACAGGAGCAGCTTAGCAGGAAGCCTAAAGAGAACATGAAATGAATAATATTGATTAAAAATATAACCTAAACTGAAACAAGAGTTTTTAGTTTAAAAGAGGAAGAACAAATATACATGAAGCTAACTGGGAACTTGCTTTTGCCATCAATGTTACATAGCAGATGCTCAGACATGACCTTTGTGGGTGAGAGAATAAAACCCAAAGAGAATTCAATATTTTAAGGCCAGAGGAACCATTAGGTCATCGAGTCCAACCTCCCTGTGCAGTATGTGTTCCAGAATTTCACCAAATCATTCCTGTACTAAGCTCAGTATTTCTTCCAGAAAGTAACCTACTTTGTAAGAAAAGCACAAATGCTTGGAGTGCCACAATGCAGAATAGATCCCCGAGGGCTTTATGCCCTCCTGTACTGGTGAAGTAGTCATCAGCTGTGTCTTTCTCAGTACCAAGAGAAGGGGAACGACACAGGCTCCCAGCCCCTGGGTTATAACCATGCCTCATCCATCTGCTCCACCCCTGCATTTCAAGTCTGGCCCCATCTGATCCCCCAGTACTGCAGTAACAGCGATGTTGTTACTGAGAAATCAGCGCTCCACCATAACTTGGCAGCACTGAGCACTGAAACATGACAGAAGCCAACAGAAAAAAAAAAACACTTATAATGTATTCACAAAAATTAAAAGGAAACAAAAAAGCTTTTACTTTAAAAGAAGAAAAGAAAAAAAAAGCTAGCGTTTAAATCCTCTTTCCTCATACTTAAATGGGCCCAGGGTTATGCCACAATTCAGGTAAATGATGTTTATATAACTGGCATTTGGCTGAATGCATAATTTCTATTTAACAGCTGAAGAGAGGCATTTCGGGGCTTCAAAGAAATCTGACAGGTAATTCCCACTGTAGTTCTGCAGGGTAGCTGAGAGGTAATTATCCTTCTCACTAGTAAATCAATTAGGAATGAATGTATGGAAAGCTTTTCCCCTCCTCCAAGTAACTCCTAATCCTCTAAGCGCTAATGAGCAGACAGTGCTAGCAACCCATCAGAAATCGACAGGAGCCGAGGCACACAAGGTCCTACCAATATCTGATGCCTAAGGAGAAAATATTGTGCCTGGAAAGGGCCTGCACAATTCACTGTGTGCACGCAGGCCCTGTTGCTCGTGGTATCTTTCTCCCACTGTTGATTGCCTCAAAGATTTATTTTTGAGGCTCACAGGAGATCCCTGCATTGTGTGCAATTGGGCAGCACTCCCGCTGTCAGAGGGGAAGCACAAGGGATCCAGACTTCGTCCGCTGGGGTGCAACTGATTCACCAACTGCTTTGTGATTCATTATCGGTGGTTGCCCTCAGGAGCTCAGCAAAAATGCGATGCTTACTCTGCAGGCCATTTTAACAATGTTCACCGAGAGAGACCTGAAGAAAATTACAACCTAAGAGCATTTTTTTGCCAGACACAACCTTGTGAATCTGTAAGAGGTAGGTGTAAAATAAGCCTGATAATAATGAATTTGACAAATCCCTGATTCTCCAATCCAGTGACATCTTCCCCAAGAATTTCTAAAAATCTGAATTTATGCTTGGAATTGCTTTGCTGATCAAAGCAGTCAGCTCTGGGTTCAGACAAACCACCTGTTTAACCATGCCCAGTAACAGTGTCCTTATATTTAGCAGAGGTGGAAAGAATGAAAACAAGTTGTTCCCACAACCAACATACTAAAGCCGGTTTCCTATGGATTTTCCTTACAGCTCCTCTCTGTTTCAAAAGATTTTTCAGAAGGGAGGAAAGGGAGGAAGACAGACAGGTCCAGAAATCATTTCCTAACAACATAAGACCAAAAATATAAGCCAATGCAAATTGTCATCTGCAATAAGAAAACAGAAGGGAAAGATAGTTCTGCATGCCACTATACAGTGATATGTGTTATTAGTGAGGTAAAAAAATACGAGAGGGAGAAAAGACCACTAATCTGTAGAGCTTGATAGCTTGAGAAATGCTAAAGATAATCATATATCCTTGTACCCCCAATTTGTGAGGGAGACTTTACACCAGTGACGTAGGATTTGTAACTGAGCATATTGCCTCTGATTTCAGGTGGGCAGAGTTGCTTTGGAAACAGAACGAACAAGAATTAACTCTTCAGCACCCACCACGCAGGGGGTATTAAGGCCAGGAGAGTTTATTATGAAACACCTTCATTTCATTTTGCTCAGAACAAAAAAATAAAGATAGTCTTTATGAGAATTCCATTTCTGCACTCAAAAAAAATTTAAACTGACCCCTGACCACCACCTTCTCGCTCTCCTCTCTATACCCCAAAGCACATACTGCTGCCTACAGTAATCAGAGCCATGGCTGCCTTAAGACTGCATGCACTGAAATAAGCATCAATCCTGAAAACTCTGTAGACTGACCAATGATGGAGAAAACAGTGTCAGTAATAATAATAGCAGGAGTAGCAGAATACAAGTTTGGAAACCTAAGGAGGGAGACGAGCTGGGCCCTTTGGAAGTGACGAAACAGAACGTGCTGCTCCCCATCCAAAGAGCTCCATTCGCTGCCAGCAGTTAGCTGCATGCTGCAGCCCTCCTGTATTTATTTCTGTGGGTAGCTGAGAGCACCTTTGTCCCACTACCTCCCTTGAATCCGCACAGGCAATAATTTTAAACCAAAAAGGCACTGAGCAGTAACTCCTGGGCTGCGCTCTGTGAGCCAGCCTAAGCCCTAATTGCATTATGTGGGAAGCATGAGCAGGGGGGTTTGAAAGCTGTGACCTCATCTTCTCTCCTACACAGTCAAATCACATCGTAGGTCTCCCACCCACTTGCCCCAGCACATTCTCCTTTCGGCCCCCTTACATGATGTAACCAATGAAAATGTCATTTACGTCTTTACCTCCAACTTCTCCACAAAAGCCAGGGAAAGCGTAAGCATCAAATGCAGGAAGAAATGCCTTTTCTCTGTTATTGCTAATAATAAAGAAACAGAGAAGGCAAAAAGAGGCATATTAGCTAATAAGTCAGCGTAAGCAAGAGTCCAGGAAGCATTTGTGCGAGTTCAGCTCTTTAACGTATAAGAGTCAGAAGAAAAAAAAAAAGCAACCTGCTTTACTTCTTTAACTCCTTCAGCAGGAGATTAAGGACTCCATCCCCACCACAAGTGAAACAGGCACAATTCTACTGAAAACCATGGAATTGCACTAGTGTGACTTAAACAGCAAATTCAAGCTCCGATGAATTGCCAATGGATTTCACTATAGGATCATAATTCCTCTCAGAAGGAACAAAGAGTCATAATTTTGTTTCTATAGCTACCAGCTCGACAGCTCTCCCTTACCTTCCTCTTGTTAGTGGGACTGACATAAAGGTAGCTCAGCACAGTCTTCAGGCCTACTTTGTCATTTAGCTTTTCATAGGTAGTGCCATAGTCTGTTGACCTGGAGAAAAGAGGAGACAAAAAGAGTTTATGTGGTTATTATGGGAAGGAAATGACTGCAAACAGATGCTCAGTTACAGCTTGAGCGTTATTACCCTTAAAACTTCAGCTTTTCCATTTCATTCAGGGTGGTAAGAAGAAAAGAAGAAAACTTGAGCCTTTGGGACAGGGTCTGTCACCACATCAGCTGACCCTACAGCACTCGGGGAACTGTGGTGTGCTCGTGAAGATCTCTGTGGACTTCAGGGGGACTCTGCTCTCACATGCTGGTGTGGGATTGCAAATGATACCTGCATGAGGACTCTGATCTCAGCAGCACCCTTAGCACAAATTCTATTTTCAGACAAATCCAGCAGAAGAATCCAAATTAAACCCATAAACAACAATTTTAAGTAGGCTGATTTTTGACTTGAGATGGGGATCCAAATGTGGCTCACAATTGTAACAGCTAAACTCACGTCTAGATAAAAATGTACCTAAACTGGCATCTTGAGTCCTCAATCACCCCCATCCTACTCTGTGCCAGGCGTTTAATTTTTCTGAGCTACGGAGACAGATTCAGGCCCCTACACGAGCAAATCCCACCCGGAGGAGCAGATGCTCTGGGGGTGGCATTACCCGTTCGTGACTGGAGAAAAGAGCTGCTTCGTCACAGAGGGTTTTCTGTAGCTTCCTCCTCCTCGTTTGTGGGCATGCTTGAAACCCCGCTTTGCCCTGCTTGTTTCTCG
The DNA here is from genome assembly GCF_013377495.2 of Cygnus atratus. Lineage (NCBI taxonomy): Eukaryota > Metazoa > Chordata > Aves > Anseriformes > Anatidae > Cygnus > Cygnus atratus. The sequence continues at coordinate 12,432,486 of NC_066368.1, forward strand.
TCTGCTTTCACACTCCGCTTTTCTTAACAAACAAGATTTTTCCTACCAGAACAAATCAACAACTACCCAGGCCAGGATCCCACACCTGAACAGCGGTCAGCACCAAGACCAACCCTCGGTTCTTTGCCTGGCAGGGCAATGGCCCACGTCACCCTGATGGCACCAGCACGAGCAGTGCCACCGTGCCCAGCAGCCCCAGACCTCCGCTCCAGTGGCTGCAGGAACCGAGCAGTGTCAGGGTCTGCGCCCAGCTCCCCAACGCTCCTCACTGCCACTGCAGTCCAGAACGACACCATAAGAGCCACACTGCAAAAACAGGTAGCTGCTGTCAGGCTTCTGAGCCAGGCAGTCACAGAACCCCTGAAGCTTTTTTTTTTTTTTTTATCAAAGATGTCGCTGCAGCACATTTGCTGTTGTGCATATTTCAAGCACAATTCCTAAATGAGTGAGGAACTGGTTCTTTTCTTAAATGGGCTGAGGCAAACTTCCTCCTTTGAACACCCAGCAATCAGGGGTGCTTCAAGTCTTAAACAAACTGTGTGTGTTGTGGTTTAGCTCTAATACTAAACTAGAGCTACTATTATATTTATACTTAATACTCTTTTATACTAATGTACAGTATTGATACTCACCGGGCTTCACAGAAACATCTCACAATCACATACCGTATTCCCATATCAGTTTCCTGCACAAAGCATCTGAAACTTTTATCTTGCCAGGTATCAATACAACACAAATTATTTAGCAGCTTTCCCCCTCCAGCAAGGCTTGCAATCGGAGCAGCTCGATAAAACCAAATAACCCTGGCCAAGTGATTGCACTCCACAAGGCCTCCAACACACGCTCATTCAACAGGTCAGAAACCTCCCAGTAACACTAAGCTAAGAGCGGTGAGTGACAGGGAGCAAGTACTAAGCTACTTCCTTGGACTCACTCTTACAGCATCGCTGAAGCCCCGAACAAGCCACTTCCACGAGTACACATGTACCAGCCACCAGCCGGGGAAAGAGATCACTGGTTTCAATCAGCATTCAAAGAGAACACAAATACCGGTTTAATATTCTCACAGAGCTACTTTGGTTTTATTCTCCTAGTCATTTTCAGATCTCCCAAAATGCCTTGCACTTCTAAAGATGCAGGCTGGATGCCCTAATGACTCTCTCTCATTAAACCATTATCACTCATTGCATTTGCCCTTTCAAAGAATAGCTAGAAAGGAGGTAGGATCATTATTTCGTTAGCTTCTCTAAGGCTTTCTTTATTATCATGACAGTCACCACTGGCTTCACAGAGACGTCTCAAAGGATATCACAATAATATACGGTATTTCCATAGCACTTTCCCAAAAGCTGAGGCTTTTGTCTTGTGTTAATCCATTCAAACTAACAAAGTCCCAAGGGCTGCACTGGGAAATATTATCTCCATTCTAGAGATGAAGGAACTGAAAGCCTGCATAGGTAATAGTGCATTTTTTCAAAAGCAGGCATCTACAATTAGCCTTTTCAGCTTCTTAAATCATTAAGTATACAGCTTGATAATCAAATCTGCTAAACTCCTAACACCACCAAGTTCCCTAATTTGAAAGCAAGTGTTTACTAAGACACACAGAGAGAAAAGTTTGTTGCCTAATTTTAGCAACCGAAGAAGCCTGACTATTTTCAGAGATGTGACCTGCAGGTGGAACTGAACTGTTCCACCTCCGTTTCTAATCTTAACTTCAACCTTTTACCTTTGTTAATCACTTAACTTTGCAGTTAAAGACTTTAACTGAAAATTAACTAGCTCGCGTGTACTTAGAGTTGTTTAACACTATGAGTAGACCGGATACCACATTTTCTGCCATACCTGTGGTTCTGATTAGCATCCACACCAAAGCACATTGTTAAAGCAGCAGAGAGAAAGAGAGGTGCATTACTTGCGTAAAATTGACAGAAGACTCGGTGATAGAAAAGATCTCTTCTATAAGCGACACCTTAAAGGCCTGCTTTAACTTTGGTTGGACTGTTTATGGCCAAGTGACCCTGCCCAGCTGGTTCCTCTGACTTGTTCCCTTAGGCCATCACTGGGGTCCTATCACTTGCAAGGGCATTGTCACACTTATTTATTTTTATATATAAAGCAGTCTTCATATATCAACTTGTGTGTGTGCACATATATATATACACAATGCTTCCATAAAACAAATTGTTGTGCCTTATTAAACCACTGGTAGCAGCAGAACTGCTACAACATGGAACGGGCCCTGGCTATACATACATAGCCTAAAAAAGCTCACTCCACGCATTTTGTCCCACGTGTCCTTGTCCTTGATCTTACAGCATTTCACTGTCCTCTCTATGCTGTATTTCAGCTTGCAAACCATGCTGCTGGCAATACCCCAAAAAAAGACTGCACAGTGAAAAGCAGTGGAACTCAAGGGGCAGTCCAGTCTTGAATGGACCTTTGTTTACTCCAATTCAGGTTTTTGGATTTTTGTTCTTTGTTGTTTTTTGTTTGTTTGTTTGGGGGAGGAGGGGTTGGTGGTGGGGTTTCTGTTTTGTTTTTCATGATTATTATTATTATAATCAGCAGTAGCTAACAGCCATGGGGAGGAATCTCTTCGCCGGTCTTGGCTAAGATGAAGGACGACTTGATGCAATGCAACAAAATCATATTTGTACAACCAAATAAATAAGTGTGCTTTTCCCCGAACATGCTCTGGCACCAAATTCTGAGTATTCCCCTTGGAAGATTTATAACAAATAATTTACTGAAATATGGCAAATTCTCCCATAATTATTTTCCTTCCCAACTATTTATAGTGGCATATCACCTGTTTGACTCCAGCACCATCTCCAATGTGCCACGAGGTGTTTTAGCCCTTGCTGCAGCTGCTATCCCACAGTCAGCACAGCAGGGCTCCATGAGCACACCAGGTGGATAAGCTCCTCTCCACCAAACCTGGCCATCAATCAGCGCACTGGGAGCTAACAAAATCCACCTTATTCCTGTAGTTCTCAGCCTGAGCTTCCCTGTGATTGTGACAGACAGGCTGGAGCCAGCAAACTCCAATATCGTGATGAGACTTGCTCATCCCAGGGACGGGGATGTGAAGCAGAGGTGTGGAGAGGCAGGATGATGCTGTCCCAATAGCTTTGAGGAGCCTTCCCTTCTGATGGTTTCCATCTCAGAGCACTGTCAGGTAGAGCAAAGGAGATTTCGTTTGTCTGCAGTCGTAGCTCCTCAGCTATGCGGATAGGCTATAAATGTGTAATCAGTCTCCCAAGTGCAAAAGAGATGCAAATAGTGGGGCTGGATGGCTGGGAGGGACAAATCAACCTCCTGGAGCACGTGTGTGTAACCAGCTCTCCTGTCAGGGGGTTTCTCCTTTGCTTCTGTGACTCTTGCTGCCTGTGTCCACAAAGGACAAGGAGCAGGCTTGGTTTTGATTTTAGATTATCAACCTTTTTCCTAAGATACAAAGTCTTATGCATTCACCTCCAGACTAGTCCCGCTACACACACATCCGCAGCCCCACGTTGAGAGCCACGTGGAGGCACAGCCCCACTTCAGCAAGGAGAACATCCCACCTCTGTGTGCTTCACAGAGCAGGAGCGCACACAGCCCAGATTAACATTTTCTCTTCTCCTGTGCCTGCAGACTGTCTGCCTGCAGTGTGCCTGTCTCGCTATGCCCCCCAAACAACTTCTTGTTTTTACCCATTGGCCAATTCTCTCCCAGTTTGACAGACATACAAAAACCCTGGAGAACAAAGTTTCTACGAGTTTCACGAAAACCAGCAGCCAGCAAAAAGAGAGAAAACTTACTCATGCTCAGTGAAAAGCTGCAGCATGAAGACAAATCCCATGAGACACAAGAGCAGGCACAGCTCTGAGCATCCAGCTGCAGGAAAACGTTCAAACCCAGCTCACATATTAATACTCTACAAAGACTCCAACTGCACAGCACAAGAAGTCAGGCTGCCAAACTTCCGTTGCTTGTGCAAATTTGTTCGTCTCTTCCTTCCCCTTCCTCTCCCTCAAAGGGAGCTCTCCCTGAGCTACAGGCCTCTCTGAAGCTTTGGCACACCAAGAAGAGGCTCCTTCAGAGTCAGAGTCCAGCATGACCATCCCCTGGGGTAGTCCCACACGGGAACCCCTTTGATCAGCTCCTTTAGTGACCATAACGGTTTGGGGCTCTGGTAAAAGCCATTTCAGCACTAACCCCACTGCGCTGCTTTGTACCGGAATAGCTCAATGGTGCACAGGGTACAGGAACCCAGCTCGCTACGCAGTAAGTAACACAGAGAACAGGTCCCACTAACTTACACGTGGGGCTGAGGGCTGCTCCCCATCAAAAGGTTATCAGCCATTTAGCAGCTGGCATGGAGAAGCTTTGGCCTGGGAGCTGCAGGTTCATTTGCAAGGCCTGTGTGCTGCAGTGCACGGGTGCACCAGAGACAGCCCCAGGGTGACCACTGCCAAGGCAGGGAACATGTGCAGGTGTAGCAGGGCTCCCCAGAGGCAGTAGACATGGCACAGCTGTTATTTATGACACAGCACTGTTATTTAGGCTATCAAAATCAGCTGTGATGGAGCTAACCGAAAGAATCCAGTCCTTATCCTTCCCTCTCTGCAGCTGACAGAAGCCTGGATCTGGACGTTTTACAACAAAGGTATCTATGCCCTGGGGGGCTGTGCCTGCTTACTTAACCAAGAAAATCCAAGTAGCAGTACTCTGTGAATCTTTCACTTCACAGAGCAAAACATCTGCTGTGCTGAGAGCTTGTTTTCACCCAACCATGATTTCAGAGTGACCATAATATAGTACCAGAATATCTTTACAACTACAAACAGAAACACCTCCCTCTCTCCATCCCTACCCCCCTAAAGAAAACTAAGGACAGTAATGGAAGTCTGCGGAAGAGAATACAAACCGAACAAGCATATGGTGCTGCCTTTTTTTTTTTTGCCCCCTTTTTTTTTTCAGTAAAGGTATCTTATCTTGTTTTTTCCTTTGGATGTCTCAGAGGCTGGCCAACAGGATACAGAATATTACACTTCTGGAGTGATAGGCAATAAAACATTGATGATATGAGCATCAGTCACATTTCTAGTGGGTGATTGCTCATCACTGTTTTCATTTGATCACTGTCCCACAAGGCAGGGGAGCTGTTCACACAAGCAGTCATTCCTTTGTAGAAATGATTGCTCAGATGGGCATCAATTCAGTCTCTGGAGATGTAGTTTTTGTATATTCAGCCTACAGGGACAGTGGCATTAACTTTAAAGCATGTGTTTGCAACACATCTGTTCTTCTTGTGCCATAGGAATACAGGGGTGCTTTGGATAACCCCAGTAATCATTATCCAGAACAACGTGTCTAAATATAGGCAGGATATGTATGCACACATTATATTTATACATGTGTGCATAAATAACATATTTATATATATACACACATTCTCACACACCTACATTAGAGGCAGTACGCCTTTACTGTGGGACACAGATTTGGCTAAATGTGGCTCTGAAACTCAGGCCCTTTTGCTTCTGCCAAAGGATGGCAAAATCTTTCCTCTGAAGTAGAGGACAGTAACCAAACTAGTGGATCCTGACACTTCGTAGTAGGCAAGAGTGAACAATAAAACCTGGGTCTAAAAGCCTACTGCAAAGTACTCAGCGTTTAAAGAAACTAGGATCCTGATCAAAGCAAGCAGGCTGCAGGTGTAGTCGTTCCTAAGCTTTGCTTTATATTCTGCTGCAAAATAACCCACAATAAGGAAGCACAAAAGCAACAAACAACTGGGGCCTCCTATTGTGCTACTAAAATAGCTATTTCCACTGTAAGAATCCATATCTTCTATACCATGGAGGTTTATCTCAACTTAATTTTAGCTACCGACGAACCAGGTATTTAACTCTGTTTCCCAAGCCTATCCATATTTCCTCTCTAACCACGGACAGAGACTGTTAACTTCAGAGAATGACTCATTCATCCTAAAATAGGTGAGGGTGCATTGCTTTCTTAAGGTGTCTTCCTTTATTTAATATAAAGGCAGACCATAGCAACCAATACGTGTGCTCAGCTGTTAGATGGCTAGAACAAGGTGAGGTATCTATCCCACAGTAAATGAATTAGAAAAGTTCTTGCACTGAGTTGGCAGTACAAACGAAGGGAAGAACCTCAGCCATCCTGCCTGAGATCACAAGTGAGATCACATCATTTGCTGTAACGTACCAACACTGTTTTACATGTCCCACAGAATAACAACATTTAAGAGAATACTTCTAGAACTAGGTACCAGAGGATATGGGGACACCTCTGTGCCATACATACTCTATAGCACTGCGAAGAGGAGAGGACAGATACAAGCAGAGAAATTTGATTCAGATTTCCCATGTTTGCTGGCAGAATCGAGAATAGAAACAAAGACCTCAGGAAACGTGAACTAGCTTCTCCCCCAAAAGTGGGCTAAGCACTTCCCTTCATTGGGTGCTTGCCCCATTACACCGATAGCCTGCTGACAATCCTTATGGTGGCCAGGCAAAGTAAATATTCACTGGTGGAAACCCTCCAGTGGTGTGGAGGAGAGAAACAAAAAACAAAAAAAAAAGGAAAAAAAATACAAGATATCATGGGGTTTAGATTAGGACAGATTAATAAGAAAGGGGAAAAAATAAAAAATTAAAACAATAAGTGTTGTATAATGCAATTGCTCACCACCAGCTGACCAATGCCCAGCTATTCCTTAGGCAACGGCACCCCTACACCCCTCCCAACCCGCCCCCCCCCAGTTTTTATCATTCAGCATGACACCATGTGCTATGGAACCTCTCTGGGGTCATTCTGGGCCAGCTGTCCTGGCTGTATCCCCTCCCAGCTCCTGGGGCACCCCCAGCCTCCCTGCTGGCAACACAGCACAAGAAGCTGAAAAATCCTTGGCTCTGTGTTAAGTACTGCTCTGCAACAACTAAAACTTCTGTGTGTTATCAGCATTAATTTTCTCCTAAATCCAAAACACAGCACCATACTGGCTACCTGGAAGAAAATTAATTGTATCTCAGCCAAAAGCAGGAAAACAAGAAGCCCTAGATATATTTTTATGTATTTTCTCACTGTCTCCATGTCCCCCACCTTACTGTGAAGGTGGTCAAACCCTGGAACAAGCTTCCTAGAGAGGTGGTTGGTGCCCCATGGCTGTCAGTGTTCAGGAGATGTCTGGACAATGCCCTTAATAATATGTATTATCTTTTGGTTAGCCCTGAAGAAGTTAGGCAGCTGGATGAGATGACCCTTGAAGGTCCCTTCCAGCTGAACTATTCTGTTTTATACGCATCCTATAATAATCACATCAGGAGCTTCAGCAGGGTCACAAGAATCCGAACCATCTGCTTGCCAAGTCTGACCTGAGACAAGGACACCACATCCCTGCAGACACCACCCAAAACAAAAGCTCAGTTCTCATGAAAGGTATGATCTGGAGCTAAGACATTCTGGCTTTGTAGAGGTCTCTCCTCTTTCTGCTCTGGTCATTTCACTACTGTGAAATTTATGGAAAAGCATACTTTTATACAGCTCTGAACAACTACACCTCATCATTACTCACTTCCCATTTGTTCTAAAAAAACCTGACATATTTATCGTGTTCTTGATTCTGATGTATTCCAATTTTCCAAAGAGGTGTTTTATGCATGCCTAATCAGGCAGCATACTGATTCAATTCCAACCACTTGACTGACTCAGCACAGAGCTGGCCTTATCAAAACATATTCAAGAAATTGGGTCTGGAGGACACTTTAACAGCCTCAGAGATAAAAGGCAGCTTTCATGACAAAGCCTCATTAATTAATCAGATATTAATTAGATTATTAATTAGAAACAAGGCCCTTCCCAGGCCCTTTTCCGCTTTTATTACTATAGCTAAAATGTTTCTGTAATGATTCTCTTAGCTAGCTAATCATTTTAAATTTGCATTATTTTTAGCAATAGGAAAGTGCTTTGATAGTGCGGTTTTCTGAAGAAGTTGCAGAGGCTCAGTATAACATCCATGCTATTAGGGGTATTTAAACTGAAACTCCTCCTAAATGTGGATTGAACAAAACGTCAAGGGGAGACTATGGAACCGCCCCAACAATAAACCTTCCATTCCTTTGCTTGATGCGGATAGCAGAGACCTCCTTCCAAACGTCCAGAGGACCCGTACACTTTGAGCAACACAGTCTGACAGTCGTCACATCACTCAGAGGGGAACACGGGACTCAAATCTCAGTTTCCCAGCTAGGGATACCAACACCAGCGTTCACTTGTGACCACCAGGATGGGGGCTGTAGCCAGGGCTTGCCAGAAACGTGCCTTTGACACACTGTCTGCCTGTTTGGGGGTCAGTGGTAGGCAGCACTGTGGGAACACCAGATGAACCTGAGTCACTTCTGACGCAGCACAAGGTATGTTAAACTTTTGCAAAGCGCGAATCTTTGCAAAACTGATGTAGTTAAATAGAGCACAGTGATGGAGGTGGTACAGTCCCGTTCGTTAGCCACCGATAGCAGAAGTCACGGACAACTCCTACAGCCAGCTTGCAATGCGTTCTGTTCCCTACCTCAGCTGAGCCCTTTGCCACAAGCCTCACGCCTACCTGCGGCCTACAAAGGTCTCTGCCCCCAGCACCCGGCCCACACAGTCTGAGCGAAAACACCACAGGACCCTACCTGAGCCTAGGCTCCTCGGCACTCCATTTCCTTTCCCATTTAGTTATCTTAGCTCCAAGGGAAGAGACTGACTCTTACGGTGTCCAAAACAATAAGAAAATAAAAATAAAAAACCTCACAAGATGCAGCTGAGATAACAGAGGCATATGTTGCAAGAAGTCCCTTCTAGTGATAGGATACCATGCTTACCTCCAGTCACAACATGACAGTCTCTACATGCTCCTGTTTTACAACACAGCATTAGATCCCCAGTTAATTTAAGTCAATGTGACCCTATTAAATTCAGGTGAATGAATGATATTGACAGATCTCCACTAATTTACACAATAAAGGTCAGTAAACGCTATCCTTCTACATACTTATAAGCACACAGACTAACACCTACATTAACAAAAAATGCCAGCATTTTGCAAGCATTTCACAATTTTACTTTTGTGAGCGTTCTGCATTTTTAAGACGTTTCAGAACTTTGAACCTGCAAGGATGAGACAAAGCAATAGTGCAAGTTTGGCTTCCTTAAGAAGCATAAATAACACAAATAAGTCTCAGGCCAAACATTGTTCAGAATAGGTATTTTGTTGTGGCTTTGGCATGTTTTGGCAATAATATTTTCCTACCAGAACTGTCTCCTGCACAAGTTCTTTTTTAGTAAGAAACAAATAAATAGAACAACATAAAATCAGCACAGCCCTGAATCCCTTCAGGCTTATTCCAGTTACCACTGAAATATCTGGGAGCATCTGTGACAGGGCCTGCAAACTCTCCTAGCCTCCTGAACTATATGCTAATGTTGCCGAGCATCTCAAAACACAGACATCATAATCCACAAGAGAAAAGGAGCTCTCGGGCTGGATCACGCAGCTGACAATGCCTTTATGCAGGCTGCATCACTTCCTTTGCACGGTGGGCTGGTTATACACAATGATCCCAGGGCAATAAAAGCCAGGATTATTCCTAACAGTCCTAAGAGGATTCTCTCCTTTTCACATCCAAACAGCCAGGTTACGCTGCTACATCCTCTCTCCTAGTTCCTCAGAGTGGAGAATTTTGGTTGAGAAATATTTGGACAGGAATAAAAATGCAAAAAACGAGAAAGCAGTTGTCTTCCATAGTTTATTGGCTTTAGCAACAGTCAGATCAGCAGCTGGATTAAGCCTCTCATAACACAGCTAAAACCACTCCTACACTGCCTGGAAATATTTCATACTAGCACTATGTGAGTGCAAGACTTATCCATCCTGTGAGCATTATTAACAACTCATTCCAGCTAGTATGTCTTCAAAATGTAGACGGTGACATCTAAGCTTGTGTGTTTACAGAATTTCCATAGAGGTAAGCTTGCAGTTTATAATGAAGGTTAATAAATGATTGTGGATCCATATGGCAGACACTCAACATGGAAACCCACCTGTCCAACTGCTTGTGAGTTTTGGGCAGTTCTGACAGCACGTGACAGAACATCTCTGCACCACTGTGCCCCAAGACCCCACTCCTTAATATCTTTCAAACCACAGTTGGCTCAGGCTTAATTTTGCCCCAGAAAAGCCTCCTTTTCCTGTCATCTTTTGTGCTCAGAGGCTCACCTAACACAAAACACTTTGTCTTGGGAGAATAAACCTGTTGGAATTTTTTCAGACAGAAGATCAATAAAGTGGAAACAGCTTGAAAAGTCAATCAGCTCCTGCACATCCCACAGGAGATGGCTTGGTGATTGCCATTTTAACGAAGGAATAGTAAACTGAGCACAAGGAAATGCACATCCCCTCCAAACTCACAAGGGAGAATATCTTAGGCTGAGAAGCAGTGAAAGAAATGGAGGCACTTGACTTGGGAGACCTGCAAGGTTCCAACATTACCACAGACTTCCAACATGGTTGCAAGCATTTTGCCAGAGCTACGCCTGGTAACACTTTTTGCTGTTACAACCATCTAGGTCAGAAGATGGCCTTTGTTCCCACAAAAATTCACATAGTTGTGGACATTTCAACTGTAAACTGAGATCAACACTTTCCCAACCATGACAGATGGATTGGAATTACTGTGTGAAGTCCTGTGCCCTGTGCTATGCCAGAGGTCAGAGTACATCAACATAATTGCCTATTCTAGCTTTCAAGTCTACGACTCAGTATATTTTGGGCCTTTGGCCATGCTTTCTACTTGAGCTTGGGCTCCAGTCCCACTCAGGGTATCTGCCTCTTGATGAGCTAGCTGCTGCTCACATTTCTGCATCCATGGATCCATGCTTAAAAAAAAAAAAAAAAAAAGCAAAACTCATTAAAGCACCCAGGGTGTCTTCAATTGTTTTCTAACCCTGCATGGTTCAATCACAGCTCCTGGACAGTTTTAAAGCAGTAGCACTGAAGTTCTTTCAGTCTAATTATTTAAGCACAGGAGAGAAATGGCATTTTTTCTTCATTCCACCTGATGCTTCAAAAGGCAGTGAGAAGATGAATCATGATGCTACATTCCTGAAGGGCACTAATAAGACCCCAGGGATTATGTCAGCATAAAGGGTCACCCATCTTTTAGCAGGCAGATTGCAATAGCCTGTGATTAATTAGGACGCAGTGGCAGCTCATCATTAGCTATTTCCTAATCCTTTTTAGCTGCCTTTCCAGAAAGCACGTGGTTTGTTTTAACATCAGCTTTAACATTCTGGGAATGAATCTTCCTGCGGGCTGAACAGTAACTCTCTGAAAACAATCCCCATACCGTCAACAAGGATCTGATCAAGTACTCGGAGAAGGGGCAGTTCTGCAGGCTTGTCTGTGCACATCTCTAAAGGTTTTTACTCTGAGGACAGTTAAGAAAATAAAATGTGTACCAAAGAGGAAGGTGTACACAGTGCCACAAGTATTTCCAACAAAAGTCTTTAGTCATGACTGAGATGTCAGTCAGCAGTGTACAAGCATGCTGAGCATAAGAACATGTAGAGAAAAGTGCATCTCTGTAACTTATTGCAGTCACGGCAGTGATGGGTGGCCAGCAGCTCAAATGAACTTCCTTCCCCTGCTCCATCTCTTCAGGAGATGTCTGGAATTGGGCCTAGACAGGAAACCTACTGGATTCACACCACTGCCTTGAGTACACTTCTCAGCTGATCATGGTTTAGCATTAGACCCTCGGTTGGTATACGTCTGAAAGAAACTACCCATTACATCCAAAAGTGGAGGGTTCAATGTTCCTCACAACCTTCACCTCATGCAGCCCTGCCACCCGCTCCTACATAAGCACAGAGTGGGCCTGCATCACTTAGCCAGATAAAAATATAAATAGACAGCCGGGAAGACCATCTTCCACTATAGAAAAAAGACTAAGATCCAACCCAAACTTCCCCCAACTCATCCCTTCCCTGCCCATCATACCTCTAATAACCCCTCGGGTATGTGTTTAATATTAACCACAGTCCATGCAGTCAAAAAACGCCTTTCCCCCAGACTCCATTTTAGACATGCATATTTATTTGTGCTCAACTCAGATGTAAGGGAATGTTTCCACGTTAATGAGCTAAAATCATGGATCAATACAGTTCATACTGAGACTTAAGTGCTGTGATTACTGAAAGAGGGAACACAGAACGAGGTATCACATCATGTACATGTGCATCTATTACACAGCTGCTAAGCTTTAAACAAAGCATTTATAACAATCCGAGTAGCACGGTGAAATAGCAGCTGTCTTTTCAAGCCAACAGTAACTGCGTTTGGGAGTGCTATCTGAAGGAGTTATTTTTTTGTCCGTACTTCACTACATAACTGATGCTGAAGATGAAGCAAGTAAATAATGATGAGTTTTTGCTACAGGTCATTATTTTTACAAAGATTATACTTTAATAACTCTGGTACACAAAATATTTTCAGGAATTAATCTCCCTTCCTCACGGATGAGGGCAAATGATAAACATGTGTTTCTTTACCCCCTACATCACTGCCCCCCCCCCCTTTTTTTTTTTTTAGAATCTCATTCTGCCACCGCTTATCAGTATCCCTGCAGAAATAAAAATGGAAAAAATATTAAATGAATTGCTGGGAATGGGATCTCATCCTTAATGACACCATCAATAATTGCTGTCACCAGCTAATATCAGAGTTGCAACCTCACAGGGAAGATAAAGAGGCAGAGTTTTTCAGATCATGGTTTCTAGACAGGTTCTAAATGTGATTTTGCTACATGCTCTTAAATGCTGCCTGGATAGCTCATAGGAAAGCAAAAACTAAAAGCACGTTGAATACAGACAGGGAGTACTAAACCTAGGGTTGCCCTGTGAATGTCCTAGAATGGCGGTGGATCCAGAGGCTGTCCTAGAGCAAAGCTTACACCTTTGATGGCAGTTTCTTGGGCATCCTCAGGCAGGTGCTCATCACGCAAACACATTCCAGTATTTCTCCAACCATCAGTGCCCGGGTGTCCCTTACAGCTCTCCTAAGTTGAGGCTACATTGTAAAACACTGAAAAGTTATTGTACAGCAATATCATAACAATTTAGACATCAGTAAGAGAACTCATACTCCAAGATTCGTTTTAAGAGACTGCATGGCTCCTAGTTGTGACCTGTGGCTGGAAAACTGAGATCAATGGCTCTGCAAATATCCGCAGCTTGGGAGCCTTGATGCTGCCTGCAATGGGCACAGACCTGCCCTCACACCAACAAGCTGCAGACTAGCAACAGTGCTCCCATTTCCTCAGAGCTACTCGTTAATGTGCCGAAGGCCAGATGCTGACAACCTCTATGTATCTGTACAACATCAAACCAAGAACATTTCAGTTGTTTGAGTGCTTCTCTGCTCCCTCCTAGTGCGGCCAAGCACGTTCTTCAGATGTGAACAGGGAAGGAGACAGGCTTGTCCCTGGTTTCAGCTGGGAGGTAGCAACTCCTGAGCCCAGATGTTCAGGGTCACTGTCTTCACAGGTGACTACTCCCTGATATAATTAATATATTAATCAATAGATAACAATGGAGAGAGAAGAATGCTGGGAAATCACCTTGAATTTTGGATTTTAGAGAGTCTTTTTTAACATTCAGCATGTTGCTGTTCCAAAATTTGTTGTTCCAAACCCTGAGCCTTCCCCTTTTACTGCTCAAATGAAATAGATGCTACGAAGTTATGACTGTTGAGAAAATTCCCATCAAGTGCTTTGGAAACTAATGTTTCATTTTCCAGTCTAGGAAAAAAGACACTCCTTCCACTTTCCCTTACTTACTGCCAGTGAGCAGAGTTCAGACCTTCCATCCTGAACAGAACCTCTCTGATTTGGATGGAAATTTCACCCTGCTTTTATCTGCTCTACACTATCAGCCAGCGACACCATTCAGTAAGGAGCAAACAGTGAGCCTTTATTTAGTCACGGGCTGTAATGCTCCAGTATCAAGCTATCAGACTTACAGGTCCCTAAATTTGGCAGGAGGAAAGTTAGGCTGAAATCACATCTTTCCACAAAACCACAATGTTTTGACTCACCTTTTTAAAAAAGTTATACAAATGAGGGAAAAGGGCAGAGAAAGTGGTGGTGAAGTCTAAACTCCAGGTCTCCTTAGTTACAAATACTGAACCCAAAAAACACACTTCCACTGGTGAAAATGTTTATTATTCTGGGGCAATCTAGACCCCACCACATTGCAGTTTGGTCCAAGCTCATGTCAGGATAGTCACTGCCAAGACTCAGCAAGAGCCTTGAAACAGGCGTAATTTGAAACAGGGGCATAATTTGCCCCATACAGGTTAGCTGGGAGATGAGACCTGTTCCCAGCTCTGCCCCAGGGCAGATCTCTGCACTCCTTGCATCAACGTTGTGACCTCTGTTCATCACCACCAGACAAACATGGTGAACAACGCAAGAAGAGAGACTTTTGTTGTGCTACAGTGATCCTCAGGAGCCATTTCCCTGAAGATCTGATGAGTCGTGCAGGTCTTCCTGCTGGATCCAAGACCATCACCCACCTGAACAGGAATTTCTCCAGTCTGTGTCTCTGAGCAAGACAGGCAGAGCAGACTCTACCACTCCAACAAGGAAAAAAAAGGAGGAAAGTACAATAGTTTCATCCATAACAATATGATCCCTTTGCTTGTGCCTGTGGAAACTAAACTTTTTGCACTGCATTACCCCCATGCCAAAGCAGTGCATATGCAATGCAAATCAACCATTGAGCTGTATTTGTACTACAGTAATAACTTGGAAGAACTTGTTTAATATCAGAAGACTTAGTGGAGCAGATGAATGGCTCCGACATGATATCCATGGGATAGAAATTCAATTAAAAACTGCAAGTGGCACAGAACTGGTAGTTATTGTTCAACATGTACCATGGGGCCTTTGTTGAAATACAGCTATTAGCTGTACTGGTTGAGAAATTCTGTTTTCCTTTATGACAATCTGTTAGCTCGAAGAAAGTAAAATTAATAAAAACACACAATCACTTTCACACTACGAGAATATAGCAAAGCCAAGGGCTAGTTGCATATTTTACAATTATGGATTAAGTGCATTATGCCAAGGAAATTAAAGAGATGCCATAATTATAATAAAAATGAAAGATTGCTTAGTTCTAAAGGCTGACAGTGTGACTATCACATGCAGAGCATGCTGGTTTGTCTGCTGTTATCATCCCCATCACAACACTCCAGGATGTTAATTATTCCTAATGCTAAAGCTACATACACCATGTGTTCAGCCCTGGGTGGATGTGCACTTGCATGGGAAAGATACCTCCCCGCCTGTTAGCAGCATCTGAAATCCATCTTCTGTCTTGGAAAGTTAGCCTTACCTCCAGAGATAAAACAAGGAAAAGGAGAACGGAGGAAGAATTTTTTTTAGACGGATGGAGGACAGAGCTCACTAGGAAACAGCTCCCCAGGCCCAGCCAGTTTTTGCCAAGTCCCAGAAACAGAACAGGCAGGGAACCCAGTATGACTGGGATCTCATTGACTTTGAAATGCTTCATTGTATTGAGACTATTTCAAGCCTCTCCTCTAGTCACAGGGTTTTCTGATCTCATTTCTAAGAGTGGACAGCTAAATCCCCATTTTCAAATCTGCATCCATCTTACCTCTCCTGAGCAGAAAACATGAATTCTTAATGTCTCTTCTCGCTCTCTTTGTAAGACCATTGTTGTTGCTGTTGCGCAAGCACGCACAATTATAAATTGCTTTCTGCAAATGAAATATCAACCCTTGCAGGAATAATCTCTCCTACAAGGATGGCAGAGTTCACTGGCACAATGCTGATTTTCCTTGCCAGGAACTTTCTGCACCACGCCACTCAAAATTAAAGCTGCCTTAGCACACTTGTAATAACATGAGACAATTGGCATGCTTTTAAGACTCCAGACGGAACTAGGGATCTCTTGCTAGTCACCCAGGTCCATCTAGGGAGATAACTAGTTCAAGGTGCACCTGCCTTGGACCTAACGCGTCCTGGTTATCGGTAGCAGACATGAGCACAGCGCATGGGGAAGCAGCGAGCAGTGTGGGTACTCTGCTATCAGGTTGTTTGCCTCCAGGGCAGAATTAAGGTGTTATTTTAGTATGCCAGATTGGTTTTTTGTTGCTGAGTTGAGGATTTTAGCAACCAGTCTTTAAACAGTAAGTTCAGTTGCTCCCAAAAGCTGTATTTATTACCTATGCTGCGTAGACACAATACCCTTTGCTCTAGGGAACGACCAAGCAGCACGTTTCCCCAGTAGAACTCTTGAAGTCTAACGCTTAACATGTCAAATGCTTAACAGGTCAGAGGCAGGGAGGTTAGTGAGAGTGAGGGGCTCTCTGCTCCCTCTCCTTCCACATAGCTCAGCAGTGAGACTGTGCTGAGTGGGCATGGACAAGCGGGTTACTGCAGACAGGCTTTCAAAGGTGAGATCTCTGCAGGTACCCAGACACGTTGGAGACTACGTGTGGCAAAAAGGCTGCACTGAGCTGAGTTTGAGGAGATTAAAACATCAGGGTAATACAAATAGCTTCCATACACTGTTCTGCCAGCAGCCATAAACCACCAGGCCATGAGCACCTGCACTTCTCCCCCGGCCCCGAGAGTTATCACTTCTGGCTAGAAGCACTCACCAGGATCATGAGAATGTTTTGTCATCAACTTCTCTGCTTCAGCTTCCCCGCTGAAAGGAAGAGGAGACGAGCAGAGCGACTTCCAATTCACCTTTGCAAAAAGCACCTTCTGAGAATTATTTGCATGAATAAAATAGCTAGTGTGACCAACATGACCGGATAAGCATAGAAAAGATAAAAGCAAAGCTCAGTCACTTTCCTGGGCTACATTTAAATCCGTCCAATACAGGCTCTTAGATGAAGGACCATAACTTCCACTTCAAAACGTGAAGAGAGATTTGAGCACCTGCTGCCAGAGAATGCCAGGCCATTGCTCTCTGCATAGACCACAACTGGAAATTATGGAGCTTCCATTGCAGACAAGTAACAGCAGCATGATCAGTGGGGCCCTGCATCTCCTGAGGGAGAGTCCCCCACTTTTGCTGCAACTCCAGGGCTAGCAAAAGCTCGAAGGCCTGCACAAGCTGCCTGCTCCGTGCCGCCTGGGCTGCCTCGAAGCTCAGTGTATCAGTGGGATGAACGAATGAGCCAGCAGCCACATTTGTCATCATCTGTGCTTGCCAGCAGCCGCCCTCCACGTCTGCCATATCAGCTGGGCAGCATCCTAACAAAGGGAAAAGAAATCTTTCCCTTGTTCCTGCCACATGCTCGCCTCACCTTCAATCCCCAAACATTGATAGGAAGGATTAAAGAGAGTGTTGCTTAAAATAAAATGGATATAGGATTCAAAACCAATTACCAAAGCATAATCTTGCTCAGATGGGCATGCTAAGAATAATTACTATCCACAAGATGAATGCCTGTTGGAGACACATCACAGAAGACTGCATAATTAAATACAGCAACCAATCCTCATTTATCTACCAAGCAATTCACATTTAAAAGCTCACCTGTATATGTCTGAGCAAAAGCCACTTGGGAGTTTTTGTAGCAGGTGAAAGTTTGGGGAACAGCAAAAACAGGAAAACACGAAATAACAGGAACAACAATCAACTTGTCACCAGTAAAAAGGAGTGAACAACAGAACCCTGCTCAGGGTATTATTTGCCCTTTAAAATAACATCGTTTGAGAGAAGTGAAAGGATCTTTGATGCCAGCGTGCACATGGTCCAAACAGAAGTTATTTCTAGGAAGGTGCAAGCTGATGCAGAACGAGAGGGGGCATCGTGCCAGGTATGGATTTTCGAAAGACTAGCTGCAGTGTCTGCAGACCGGAGGAACACAAAGGGTGTAACCCTAACCCCTGTTACCACACCCCAACAGCACCCTCACTTTTCCAAGTCTTGCCTTATCCTCTCAGCTGAAAGAGAGTTAACACCAAGGATAGGTGTACCAGAGCAGCGATCAGATCAAGGATACCTTAGTTATACTGCACACATACCACTCCATTCCCAAGATAAAGCTGTCTGCAGAAACAAAAACACATTTTTTTCTTAGCTGCCCTGCAATCTGGAGGAAAACGTAACACCTCCCATAGCACACAACCTGACAGGTGGCCAAGGTGCCAAGTACCATGAGCCCTGCCAGCCCAGCTCCTGAATCACAGCACCAAGGTCTCCCCTTGCCACATGTCCCCCAGTACTGCTTATGCCCTGTCTCTCCTGTTCCATGGCTGCCTTCTCCAAGCTTTGGGGTTTTCACACAAGCACGTAGCCCTGATTCAGGGGAACTACCACATAAATGAACAGGTGATCTAGAATCCAAAGAAGGACCTCCAGCAGCAACACAAGATGCAGAGCCCTACCTTCCTGCCAAGCATGGTCCCAGGCAACAACAGACCACCCTTCGGGAGAAGCTGTTAGCCTCCACAGATCAGAACAAGTGTTCTCTGCAAGTCTCGTTGCTGTTTCACAAGCGCGCGTTCCACCTCCAGCCGTCGTTTTTCAGGTATTTGAAAGATGTGAGTGCGAATGCTTGGTTGGGAGATAATATTAGCATTAATCAAATACTCCCATGCAAGAAATGTACTGAGTCCCACTGAGAATATCAGAACAGCAATGTTCATTTTATTAACTGATTTATAAAAATACAATAAGCAGCGGAATATGCCAAAGATCTACTCCATCCCATAAATAAAGTCTCTATCTGCCTTATTCCTTACTGAAAAATTTATGCTTTAAAATCTGGAGGCCGGATGTATTTTTGTGGATAGTGTTCTCTGTGCAGAAAATCAAGAATGGATGTATATAAATGGAAAGATTTTCAAAGCCACCTACCTAATACAGATGCCCAATTAAATTTAATGACTTGGTCTTCAGCTTAAGTGTAAAGTTTTAACAATCTCAAAGTATCTTAGTATTTCCTGTATCTGTTTCTGTCCCAAAACATTTTTTCTTAAAATCTATTTGTGTGTTCCCTGATCCATTTTCTCAGCAGCACCTTCCCTCCAGCCACCCAATACTGTGACACAAACTGTCCTGTGACCTCCCCAGCCAACCACACAACTTGAGCAATAAACACTGTACATCAGATATGCAAAAAGTTCTTACTGCTGATGATCTGTGAAAGAATCGGAGGCTGACCTTTCGAAAGTGCCAATCAGGGGAGTAAGAAAGCATGAAATCCTTGCAGACATTAACTAGAAGAATAAAGCTTTAATGCACCAAACTTTGAGTTTGAAGAGGCTGCTCGGGGATTTTTACAATAAATGCTTCCGAAGAGACCATGTTTAACTTTGTATTGAGAAAAAGTACACATATGGATAAACTTTGTCCAAAAGACCTAAAATGCTTATACTAATAATGCAAAGCTTTCCATTTCCATAATAGCGTGAATGCGATGACTTAAATGTTCCTTAGGAGAGTGAATATTACCACCTACATATTGCCCACTAGAAAAGCACAGAAACTCCAGATTTTATCCTGAACTTTACCCCTCACCTGAAGCAGTCTTAGTCTATACCAACTACAAGAGCCAAGGGCAAAGGTAATTAGACCCTATTTCCATTCCAGTGAACATGCTTCAAACTTGAACATTCAGGGAAAGCAGGACACCGAAATGGGAAAATTCCCATGTCAAAGGTAGATCTTCAGATTGTCGGAAAGCATCCACATCTCCCTCCCGAAGGACTCTGAAAGCACCTATATGGCTCCTGAGCTCCACAGAGGCCCACTTCTCACGCCAACTGCACAGCAGGGGCAGATTCACAGGGACTGAAACATGGCTCAAGTCTGTTATAAAAGAGATTGATTCTAAGAGGAAAAAAAAAAAGCAGCATGTTTGCAATATTTGTTTTCAACAGACTAAGAAAGATGTCTGCACAATTCAATACTCCATTTGGCTTGCCTTCTTTCACACGTGACCCCTAGTAAAATGATTCCATATGAAGAACACTGTCTACATTTTGCCTACAAAAAAAGGGCATTTGAAACCAATCCACCCCTCACAAATGTTTGCTTCTAGAAGACTAGTATTTCAACACCAGCTAATCTGAAAAGATTGAAAGCAAATTTCTGTTTATCAGAAGTCTGTCATTGTCACTGTTGCATAACCAACAGATTCAAAATAGGGAAATATTAG